>NC_057849.1:167683716-170183716 GCF_015237465.2 Chelonia mydas
CTGTCTACCTTTAGCCAATCCTAACAAGATAGAGGTACAGCTAGGGATAGCCAGTACCTGACAATTTCCCCAAACTTATAAAGGACCCTTTTCACAGGGTCAGTAGTTCCTGGAGATGCGTTGTTGAGCTAACCAATCAGAGTTCAATGATTTCCTATTCTTTCAGTGTTTCTCCCCTGCGGCCATCCTTATCAGTGAGTCTGACTTTTTCTGAAGTAAATTACATGTAGTAAAATGCTACCTTGTGGATCCTGCAGGATCTAACAAGAAGTAGGATAGAGAGAGAGAGAGATATGGAGAATCATTGATTTTAGGGGTTGTCTGAGTAAGATACTGAATCTAGTTTAATCTACGATGTGGTTCATGTACCTGTTAAATAAAAGCATTTAGATGAAATCCAAGATCCCTGCTTCTTCAATAACATAGCTGGATGAAAAAAAATGCAGATTTGGGTTATCCAAAATATTTCACAAATTTGTGTCAAATTCATGGGGTTTTCCAGGTTTTTTAAATATTTCATTTTGACATTTTCAGAATTAAATGTTCTGATTTTTAATTTAAAAATTACTTATTTTGAAATTTCTTTCCATGTTTTATTTAAAAATAAACACCAGAAAAATGCTCCAAATTAAAACAACGCTTTTCTATTTAAATGATTTTTTTCAGCTTTTTATACATTGAAAGTTTTTTGTACTTGTTTTTTTTTTGTTTGCTGACAGTTGGGGGGAAAAAAACAAAAACCAGTTATTATAGACTCAAACTTTAAGGCGATAAGGGACCATCATGATAATCTAGTCTGACCTCTGTAAGATCACAGAACCTTGCCCATCAACTCCTATAATCTCTGGCTGAGTTATTGAAGTGCTCAAATGTTGATATAAAGACTTCATGTTACAGAGAATCCATGACTTACTCTAGCTTAAACCAGGAAGTGACCCATGCTACAGAAGAGAGCCAAAAAACCCCAAAACGAAAACAAAAGTACCCAACAACAACAAAACAGGGTCTTAGCCTGGGCAAAAGTTTCCTCCTGATCCCAAATATGGCAATTAGTTAGATGCTGAGCCTGGAGGTGAGACCCACTAGCCAGACACTGGGGAAAGAGTTCTCTGTAGTAACTCAGAGCCCTCCTCATCTAGTGTCCTGTCTCCAGCTATTAGAGATTTGCTAATAACAGATGTGGATGGGTGTTGTGCCTTTGTAGGCAACCTCATCTTACCATCCCCTCCACAAACTTTTCAGGCTCAGTCTTGAAACAAGTTGTTTTTTGCCCCCACTGTCACACACACAGCTCTTCTCAAGAATACAACCCTGCTCACTGCTTTCAAATTCGCTGTTTGGACAATTTTGTATCCTAACTATTCAGGACGAATCTTCAATTTCGGGCCTGGCTTGTCATAAGTAATTGGACATGGTGAGGCTTTATTTTTTGGGACACAGGAAGACAAAAAGTGCCTACACATTTTCTAATATAAGAATATTTCATATCACTTCCAATGGCTAAGACTTTTTATCATCGCTCTGAAAGTGAGGACATCATTGTAAAATAAGCTGGCAGAATGGTTTGGATTTCACCCAAGCCAATATATTTTAAAAGTGGTGTCAACCATTCTAACAATACAAGTCAAATCTATTTCAAGTCTGCATCAGATTTGAAATACTAATTTGTCTTTTTATGAACATTCACTAAATAGATGACTTCTTCAAACACGGTCCCAATAATTGATGTATCTTATATATTATGTGATTCCAAGTAGAAATGTTGCAGATGGATAAAGGGTGCAGATGGGTAAAGGGGTATTTTCTTTTCTTCAGGCATGCCTAGAGAAAATGTAGGTTTCTATATTTTAATGCTAGATCCAAGACCCTGTATGCTAAAACAGAAAAATTCCACACATCAATATTTTGTGGTTCACTTGAGTTTACACATTTGGACAAAATACGGATATATTAGTACAAATATATTACACAAAACTACATTTAAATTGTAAGCTCTTTGGGAGAAGGATTATCTCTTGTGTATGCACAGGACCTAGCACTTTGGGACTCCATCTCATCTGGCCCATCTAGCTACTTCTGTAGTAAAAAATTGTAACATTTCATATTTGTCCAGCCCTCAGATGTCCTTTAGGTTACATATTTTACTTTTGAAGAAAAGTATTTCTACAGGAAAGGGTAGTTAGATCCTTGGTTGATAGAAACTGGTGTGGCTAAGTTGACAGCTATTCTGACTTATACTGGCTGAAGATCTGGCCCAGCTTCTTTATCAAAATAAGAGATAAAAATACACATAACATTAGATGAACTACATGGACAGATTTTTAAAAAAATCTATTGTGACATTCATATTTACATAGTTACAATGCTTAGCTATAAGCAGTATAATAACTGACAAAATAATCTTGTGTATAAATATCTGTGAATGCTGGCCAGAATTATCTTTTGTAACAAATGTTTCATTTGAACTGTCAGTTATATTGTATTTGCAATATTTGGAGAGTTCATTTTAACAATATAAAGTTGCAAAGTGACTAGATGGCTTTGGTGAGGGGTAATTACATAAGGCGCCTTTCATTCATAGGTCACTAGTTACAATCTACCCTGTGTGAGTAATGATAAAAAGTTACTATCTGAGGGCCAGATCCTGCAATGGAATCCATCCAGAGACACACTGAAATCAGTGAGATTCCCCACTGCAGTGCAATCTCTACCCCCATTAGCTCCTCAGATGGTAACTTAAGATATGGGATAGTGATCTGCTTTAATGGATACATTTGTGAGCTTGGAGCCAGTCTGTTCAGAAGTGTAGAGCATATGAGATGAGTGATCTCCGTCCTGTTCCTAATTTATACATGCCCATGTCTCACAACTTGGCACTAGTTTGTTTCTTTCCTGGCAGCCTTTGCAAAGATGTCAAAGATTAAATAAGTATTAAAGCTGAACTACCTTAATTGATGGTGGTCTCTCCAGAACTGGGTTGTATCATGTTGGCAAGATAATGTAGGGAAGCTTGAACTGCTTATGCCTTTTCTTTATCTGATCTACCTACAGAGCTAAGTGTCTTAATCTACCATTTCTTACAAACACTAAACATATTTTCGTCTCTTCCTGGGTCCATCCTAAAAGAATGAATAAAATGGCATCATATTAGACATGGACAAATACTGAGACTCCACAGAGATCCTCTGCCCCTCCTCCTTCCCCCCCGCAACTGTACAGAGGTGGTTTTAAGATAAATAAAGGGAGGGAAACAAGTGTGCACATTTGAGTACTTTCTGCTTATCTAGGAGATTTATCCTTAGACTTCAATTAATCTCTCTATTGCCATGCCAGACTGGAGATTTCATGTAAAGAAAAAGTTTGCTCACTGAGCAAATTGCCCTAATTACATTGAGTGCAGCATAAATGTATTTTTAAAAACCCATGCTTGTTCTTTAGAATTTTTGTGGGGCTGGAGGAGATGTGTTCCAACATCATGTTTTCAGAACTGATGCTGTAGTGGGAAATATGAGGAGTTCAGATTTTTCTGAAAACCAGAAAACTGAACAGTGAGTAACTTTGTTTCCAAGCATGCAACAAAACCAGGAGATATTCTGTATTTATGTTCGGTTTTTTTCCTCTTTTCGTATCAGTGTGGATTCAGATCAAAACACCTCTGAATCACTAATACTCCATTTTTATAGTCAGAATAAAGCAACTGGATCATCACTGAACAATCAACAAATAAAAGCTTTGCTCCATCACGGCATTCCAAAGCATTTATGAATTTGGCAAAAAATGATTAGATAATTTCAATAGTGTTTTCTGGACATGTATATTTGCTATTTTTACCCTCAAATTGTGTATGTCCCATTGGGAAGGCGTAAATACTTGCCTTTCTCTTTTTGCACAATGGTCTCTGATTTTTTCATAATCCATTATTCTGGGAAACACTAGACCATTCCCCTTGGAAAAAAGTGCCACTTGAAGATTTCTCTAATCTGATTCAAACCATTTCATGGATGGAGAATATCTCAGGAAAGAGGAGTTAAAAATTGAAATAGGGGATGACTTGGCCCCTGTTAGTAGAGTTCATGGGCCTCATCCTCATGTACTCTGCCATTTGAGGGGGAAAGAGCAGAGGTAGCTTTAAGCCTCTTTATGCTCCCTAGAAGATTAAAAGGAATGTAAAGATAATATTTTAGCCACTAGAGAGCTAAATCAAAGATGATCTTATTTGTGTTCTGCCATATCAAGTGACAAAATCAAATTAAGGAACAGCTGGGACTTTAAAAAATATTTCCTTAACATGTTCTCTTTTAATGAAATATAACTATCTGAATCTTTGGCAACTCCTAAATAGATGAAAACAACTGACATACCTACTCTATTTTGAGTTTCAGGTCAGGTCTTTATATAGAGAATTGTTCTTTCTAAATGAGAAAGAAAATCTTGGAAATCAGAGCAAAATCCCGCTTATTTAACTAGTGTGAATAATCTTAATTACTTCAGCAGAACTCCAGGCGTGTTTAATACTAATAGGATTTGGCTCAAAAGCGGCTAAAGACTTCAGAAACCATTAGAGTCCCCACATGATATCACTAACACACTAGATAAATTGATGACTGCATTGTTCAAATATGACTGAGTTGATAAAGCAGTGCTAATGTAATAAACTTTTGCATTTCTATGTAGTAATTTCCACCTGAAGGTCTTAAAGTACTTGATGACTCAGCCAGGGCTGTAAATTATTCATAGATTCAAAGGCCAGGCGGGACCACTGTAGTGATCTAGTCTGATGTCCTGTGTAACTCAGGCCACAGAACTATAGTTCCTAGAGCATATTTTTTTAGGGGAAAAAAACCCATCTAATCTTGATTTTAAAATGGTCAGTGAAGGAGAATCCACCACAACCCCTGGTAAACGATTCCAATTGTTAATTACTCTCATTGTTAAACATTTACCTTCCATTTCCATTCTGAATTTGTCTAGCTTCAGCTTCCAGCCATTGGATCACATTACACCTTCCTCTGCTAGAATGAAGAGCCCACTATCAAATACTTATTCCTAATGTAGTTACTTATAGACTGTAATCAAGCCACCCTTAACCTTCTCTTTGGTAAACTAAACAGATTGACCTTTTTCATTCTATCACTATAGGACAGGTTTTCTAGTTTTGTAATAATTCTTGTGGCTCTACTTTGAGCCCCCACAGCCCCAGAACTTGAAGTTACTGCATTAACCCCATAATTTGACATTACTGCAGTCAGCCATTTTGTTTGTCCAGCTACTGCTAGCTGAAAACCAAATACCACATAGCTAAAAAACAATCTGGAACTCAAAGAGGCAAGACCAAACAACTGCATGTTTGCAGTTTGCTCATCAGCATAGGAGGCTGGGACAGAGTTAATTACCATAAGAACAGAAGGAATGTTTGGACAGGAGACCTCAGTTTTAAGTGCCCCTGACATATGGCTTTGGTTTTTTTATTGTTATGACTAGCAATGCTTTGATAAGAGATAGTGAGTAGTTTGTTGAAACTGGGAGAATTGGTGACCGACTAGGAGTCACTACGAGTTATGTGCTTTGTTTAAGTTAGCTATAAAAGATTAGGGAAAAGTTACACGTTGGAACAGTCCAAGGAAATTTTTCTTTGGGCAAGGAACTGGCACCTAAACTCTCCAGTAGCTGAATGGAAGGAGGGCCCCCAGAAACCTGCCTGTTGATTACTCAAATCCATCTCAGACTTTGGTTAAATATAAATGTCTGAGATGCTCTGAACCTACTGTGTGTGTGTGCGCTCGAGACCTAATAAAGCAGTTTTAGGGAAAAGCACTCGTGTTTATACCAATCATTTCTCAGACTGAGGAGCTGTCACCAGTGACTTATTCCTGACACCATCTGGAGAGAGACAGTTATGATACCACTGCTTTGGGTTCCAAAAACCTTGGCTAATGCCCCTGCCAAGGTTCCTTCCCCACTCTGAACTCTAGGGTAGAGATGTGGGGACCTGCATGAAAGACCCCCTAAGCTTATTCTTACCAGCTTAGGTTAAAAACTTCCCCAAGGTACAATCTTTGCCTTGTCCTTGAACCGTATGCTGCCACCACCAAGCGTTTTAAACAAAGAACAGAGAAAGAGACCACTTGGAGACCTCTTCCCCCAAAATATCCCCCCCCCCCAAGCCCTACACCCCCTTTCCTGGGGAAGGCTTGATAAGAATCCTCACCAATTGGTACAGGTGAACACAGACCCAAACCTTTGGATCTTAAGAACAATGAAAAAATCAATCAAGTTCTTAAAAGAAGAATTTTATTTAAAGAAAAGGTAAAAGAATCACCTCTGTAAAATCAGGATGGAAAATACTTTACAGGGTAATCAGATTCAAAATAGAGAATCCCTCTAGGCAAAACCTTAAGTTACAAAAGGCACAAAAACAGGAATATACATTCCCTCCAGCACAGCTTATTTTACCAGCCATTAAACAAAGAAAATCTAATGCATTTTTTAGCTAGATTTACTAACTTAACAGGAGTTGTAAGGCTGCATTTCTGATCTGTTCCCGGCAAAAGCATCACACAGACAGACCAAAATCTTTGTTCCCCCGCCTTCAGATTTGAAAGAATCTTGTACCCCCATTGGCCATTTTGGGTCAGGTGCCAGCGGGGTTACCTTAGCTTCTTAACCCTTTACAGGTGAAAGGGTTTTGCCTCTGGCCAGAAGGGATTTTATAGCACTGTATACAGAAAGGTGGTTACCCTTCCTTTTATATTTATGAAAGCCCCCTCCAATTTATCAATATCCTTCTTGAATTGTTGGCATCAGAAATGCACACAGTATTTTCAGTGGTTGCATCAGTGCCAAATACAAAGATAAAGTAACCTCTCTACTTCTATTCAAGAGTACCCTGTTTATTCATCCAACATTGCATTAGCTCATTTGGCCATAGTGTTATGCTTGCAACTCATGTTTCGTGGATTATTCACTATGACCCTGTAATCTTTTTCAGAGTTATTGCTTCCCTACATTCTTGTTCTAGATGTATACATTTAGCTGTATTAAAATGCAAATTGCTTGCTTGCACCCAGTTTACCAAGCAATCCAGATTGCTCTGTATTAGTGACCTGTCCCCTTCATTATTTATTCCCCCAATTTGTGTCCTTTATGTCCAGACTTTAAGTAAGGTTTTTATCCAGGTCAGTGATTTTTTAATTTTTTTTTAAAGAAGGTTTAATAGTATAGGGCCAAGAACAGATCTCTGTAACATGCTTTTAGAAACACACCCTCTTGGTGGTGATTCCCTGTTTACAATTATGTTTTGAGACCTGTCAGTTAGCCAGTTTGTAATCTGTTTAAAGTGTGCCATGTTACTTCAATATTGTTCTAGTTTTTTTAATCAAAATTTCATGTGGTACCAATTCAAATGCCTACTGAAGTCTAAGTGTTTTACATCAATGTTATTTATCAACCAAACTTGTAATCTCACTTTAAAAAAAACCTTTATTCTGACAGTATCTATTTTCTATGAATCCATGTTGATTAGCATCAATTATATTACCCTCCTTTAATTCTTAATCAAGTCCTGGATCAGTTTCTTCACTACCTTACCCAATATAGATATCAGACTGACAGACCTATAATTACCTGGGTCATCTCATGTATCTTTTTTTAAAAATTGGCACAACATTATCTTTCTTTCAGTGTTGTAGTACTTCCTCAGTGCCCAAGAATTAGAGAAGATTAATCCCTCTACTGGTTTCCTCTCTTCTCCTGTACTGACTTCTTGTCCTTGACTTCAAGGATCTGTGTAACTCTGCTCCACTTTACTCACTCACCTTTGTTTCTTCTTTCCATTGCCTTCATGCCCTTTGTCCCACTAGTGAGTCCAGCTTCATATATCATTTGTTCCTTCTCCGACAATATTTCTAGGGTGTGATTGCAGCTCAAGCCAATTTACCTGAGCTAGCTTTAATCTAGCTAACTGAGGTACTGGAGCAGTAAAGTCATGGAAGCATGCATTTCAGTATGGGCTAGTCCTGTGACTAGTTACACAGGGTGCTGGGTAGGTATGTACCGCCCATGCTGAGCACACACTCTTATGGCTACACTGCTCCAGTACCTCAGTTAGCTAGATTAAAGCTATCTTGTCTACGTCTACTGAAGCTGCAGTCATATCCTGTGATTGAAGCATAGATATACCCTATGCTTTCCTTTTCACTGCTCCTTTCACTTGCAGTGCCCTTCTTGTCCCTAGTCCACATGGCCATTGCCCTCTCTGCATTCAAGTTGATCTTGAAGACTGACATCTACCATGAGGAAATTTGATGACTAATGACTGCAAAAATGAGAGGCCTCTGGAGATAATGTCTATATTTAACATTATTTCAAACAATGGTGAAAGTGCTTTAACAAAATATGATCAACTATTACCCAATCTAATATGATAGAATAGCCCTTTCTCGTACATGCTATGTTTTGTCTACTTTAGATTGTAAAGTCTTTTGAGCAGGAACTAGGATCTCTTTCTTGTTTGTTCAGTTCCTAACACATTGGGTCAAATAAATTACGAATGTTAAAAATGTCCTGAATTTAAATATTTTTTCATAAATAGGAGCTGCATCAAAACTATGATTTGATAGGTGTATGATTTGTAAAAGAAAATACACAAACAATAGGATAACTACTCTGGGAGCATTGGAATATTAGATTCCCTGTCAATATTGGTCACTTATACAGAGTGACAGCAGTGCTCTTTTTTCAAACTTCATGAGAGTTGCTATCCTAATTCCTGATTTCAAAGCTCCAAAGAATTTATGAAATAGATCACGTTTAGCTGACTAGGTTTAAATATTCATTGATACTGGGAAAAGCGGTCTTTCTTAATGAAGTTACTGTTCAGTGCCCCATACTCATCCTATTTCTTGCACCTTACATTCAGTTTATTTTTTATGTCTCAAAACCCACAAGACAATGAAACATGATCTGAACACTGATGCTATTGTATATAAAACAGTGCAATAATTAAACTTGAATATAAACACAGAAGCTTTACAGACAACGTCATGTGAAATATTGAGGCTTGGTCTACAGCTAAAACTTAGGTCAATTTACCTCCATTGATCAGGGCTGTGAAAAATGTCATGCCCGATAAGAAGTAACTAAGTCGACCTAACCCCCACTGTAGATGCAGCTAGGTCGACAGAAGAATTCTTCTGTCGACCTAGCTACCACATCTCGAGGAGGTGGATTTACTCTAGTGGCAGAAAGCCACTTTATGTGTCTGTAGTAATTCTCTACACTACAGCAGCGTAGCTTGCAACACAACAGCTGTGCCGATGTAGCGCTTGCAATGTAGACATATGCTCTGCTATGCATTTGAAATGATAAAAAATAATCCTTTTTAGGCATAAAAATGACTGGCTAGAATCAATACTCAAATAGAATTAATAATATGGCACTTAAGTAGTACTTTGCAAATATTAATTAATCCTATCAACATTTAACATAATCTCAGTTACTGCTACAGCAAAGCTTTCATTTCCCTTTGAACTCATGGGAAATGTTGTTTCATTGTCACTGGTCTTAAATTGTGTGCCAATCACCATGGCAAATGTCTGACAGCATTACAAGTAGGGGCTGGTGAAGGTAATGATTAGTGAGCATATATCATCTTTCTATCATGAAACTGTGCATAGAATGGTCATCTGTAAAATCTTCTCAATTGCCTAAAGGCCAGATTTTGACACCCTTACTGATCCTAGTGGAATAATTAATAGAATAAGGTATCAGAACATAAGTAAGGCTGTCAGTAACTAGCCCTTGGATAATTAAATAATGCTACTCAGCACTTTTGTGGGGAATACTGCAAATCCTGAGGGTATCTTATTGATTTATATGAGGAAAATTGGTTAGGGAAGTGACCTTGACACAACTGTGACTTTTACAAGTTTATGGGGATGTGATGGGGTCAGGACTTACCACCGCTAGCACCTACCGCTGGATGCTCCAGGAATTAGCTAGTCAGCTGTGGAGCACCCTCTGCAAATGGTGTCTCACCCATTGTCTGCTCTGATGGTTTGGGACCTGCATTGCCCCCTACTCCATTCTCACCCCCTTCTGGGGTGGGGGAAGGGGGTTAACAGCAGTCCTTTGACTTGCACCCACCTCAGTGGCCAACCACAACCCCAAAGTCTAGCCCCTTACCTCAGGAGCAAGTTGAAGTCTGTCTCAGCCACACTCCTCTGTGGCCAGGTGCAGTGTAAGGGGGAAAGTGGGGGAACCAAGGCCCACCCACTACTCTGGGTCCCAGCCTAGAGACCCTCTAGTGGCAGCCTCTCTCTGCCCTCCTTCGCTCCCCTCTTGTCCATCTATCTTGCCTGGGCCACTTCCCCTTTGACCCCATGCACCTTCTCAATCCTTTTTAGGGCAGGGCAGGGCAGGGCAGGGCAGGGCAGGGCAGGGCAGGGCAGGGCAGGGCAGGGCAGGGCAGGGCAGGGCAGGGCAGGGCAGGGCAGGGCAGGGCAGGGCAGGGCAGGGCAGGGCAGTCCTCCTCCCTTGCTAGCCAGGGAGAGACTACCTTCCCCTTTGCTAGGCAGCCTTTATATAGGACCTAGGCTGGCCCTGATTGGCTGCCTCTTCCTTGGCCCTGGTTGGCTCTCGACAGGCCTTTGGTGATTGGCTGCTGGTCTGCCCTTTCTCTCATGGAGTGGGGCAGCCGCCCCACTACAGGGGAGTAACTATTTAGGAAAATAATGCACATTTTGTTATCCCTTTGGCAGATTGATTGAAACACTGGTAAGACCACTTTCTGTATTGCCTACCACTAGACTGGAGTAAAAAGATACAAGGAGAGGCAGAGTTTTAAGCTGCTAGTTGCCTCGAAGATGTTTCTGCCAAGGGGAGCATTGGTGCATATGAAAAGAATAGAAAGTAGAAGAGGGATGGATAATTCACATGGGCAAACAATGATAAAAAGTGTGATTGAGCCAAATTTGCCATAACTCATTGGTGGTTTAACATGATAAAACCACTGTCCTAGAATCTTTGCAGATGATATCTACAAATATGTTTGGTAATTTACTTGATGTGTTTTGTGAGAGTCCTAAGTTCAAAGCTGCATTCTTTATCACATAAGGTTTAATTATTATGGTTTCTCCCAATGTACTCTTAGTACACTTTAACATACTCTGGTTTCTGCACATTATCATCATAAGAACCTACGATGTAGAGAGCGACAGAAAGAGCATAGCTCAGAAGTGAGTTTAGAATCCCCATAAGCCAGAGGTGGTCCACAGTTTTGGTTCAGGATTGTCACTTTAAATAATAATTTGATATTTTAAAATAAGAAAATAAATGCAAATACTATCCAAAAATATATTCATTCGTAAGTAAAGACACATAGGTATGTAGCTGGTTGTGTTGAGAAAAATCAACTTTTAAAACAGATTGAACAGCTTCCCAATCGCTTTGTGTAGCAAGTCAATTTTCAGCTACCTCTCTATAGGTAAGAAATGAGAAATTTTGAGGCCAATTGAACACTAAATTCTCCAAATATATCACAATTATAGAAACATCTGTGCTAAATCTACCACGAACATTCATAGTGTTAAACAGTCCTCAAAATTTCTCATTTCTCTCTGAATGGTTATGTTTAAGATGTATAAAATATATAGTGCATTAAAAACACTTCATATGTAAAGGCCCTAAAGGAGCTACTCTAATCTCTTTTATAAATAATATGCATTTAACTTTTTGAAGGCTCTTGCATTAGGCTTCTGGGAAACAGATGTACATCAAAACAGCCCTGTGGAGCAGTTGATTTAAACCATTATTATCTACAGATATTTCTGTTTAAGCCTGGATTTTGAGTAATGAGACTATATTAAGTAAATGAGACAACTTTACAATGCAATGTTATCAGACATTGGAACTGTATACATTTCTGTAACCATTTGGCTTTCTGCCTGTTTTGCCTCAGAACTAAGCATTATGCTCTCTTCCCCAATTGTGGAAAACATAATCATAGCATCTTAACAATAGTCTCAATATGTGAAGAGTAAGAGAATGAAGACATAGATTTATATCCTTGGCTCATGTAAATAGTCATAGTTCCATTGAATTAAAGAGAATTATGCCCTATTTACACCATTGACTTCAGTGAGAACTGCATCTATGGCTTTGAAGGCAGATTTGGTCCCAGTTTCTTGAAATTAGAAAATACCAGAAATGTTTTCAGGAACATAAACTTTACAGTTTTCTCTGTGCAAATATCAGTAAGATGAGGGGAGTAAAATATATTAGTCAATTTAAAATCAAGTGAATATAGGACCTGATGTGTTGTTACTATTGAGACTATTGTGCCTATAAATGTGTGAGGGCGGTCTTAAATATAATTGTTTTGAAATCTGACTGCAAACACTAAATGCATGTTACCCAGATCTTTGCATAATCACTTACACTAGGGCAAAATGAGTACAGAACAGGAGTATTATGATTTATACTAACTTTGCCCTGATGTAAATGAACACACTCGGTTCAGGGCACTGGAGAAGCAGGCCTGAATGCTTGTTTTATACGGCTCATTGTTAGAGTTGATCAAAAAAATAATAGATGGAACAATATACTATTGGGAAATTCTGTTTTACTAAAATCTAAACATTTCAAAGATGCATATCCATTTCAACAAAATCTTGGGGGGAGGAGGGGGAAATGTTAAAATGATTTGAAATCAAAATGGAGCATTTCATTCTGACTTTGTTTCATTTCATTCCAATTTTAATGTTTCATTTTTACTTTTAATTATTTTTAAAATGTGTAAACATGTAATTTGTTAATAATATACAGAATATTTAATATTTATATTGTAATATTTTGACATTGCCAGCATGAAATGTTTTGTTAACATCATTTTAATGTTTCTGAATTGAAATATTTTGTTATTTCTGTTTTGAAAAATATTTCAAAATGTTAATTTTTGCTACTGATTTACATCTAGCTCTCCTCGGGGCAGGAGGTGGGGGAAGGTTAGCTTTTATTCTAAAGATGACTGAAAGGGCCGTTTGGTTTAGACACTTTTTAAAGAAGACTGCAGTTGAGATTCATTTATGGAATATAATGGGTGCTTCCATCTTCATCAACTGAGCTCCAGAGAAGCCTTGGCTTTTTCAATCTAAAGATTCCACACTGGCCAAAAAAAAAAGAAAAAAAAAGGCTCTATTAGAGGTTACAGATTGGCAGGTAAATAACTGGAAAATGCTCCTGCTCTTCCATATTTTTCTTACCAGACCTAATAGCATTATATGTAAGAGGATGGGAAGACTGGGTTAGATGACAGAAAGTAGTAGATATTTCATAAAAAGGTGGAAATAAAAGGCCGTGTCTGTTAGTAATATGATTTTTGCAATGTATTGTAAATACGTGTATGAATGGTGTCAAGTTTCCTTCCCCACTCTGTACTCTAGGGTACAGATGTGAGGACCTGCATGAAAGACCCCCTAAGCTTATTCTTACCAGCTTAGGTTAAAAACTTCCCCAAGGTACAATCTTTGCCTTGTCCTTGAACCGTATGCTGCCACCACCAAGCATTTTAAACAAAGAACAGGGAAAGAGACCACTTGGAGACGTCTTCCCCCAAAATATCCCACCCCCCCAAAGCCCTACACCCCCTTTCCTGGGGAAGGCTTGATAAGAATCCTCACCAATTGGTACAGGTGAACTCAGACCCAAACCCTTGGATCTTAAGAACAATGAAAAATCAATCAGGTTCTTAAAAGAAGAATTTTAATTAAAGAAAAGGTAAAAGAATCACCTCTGTAAAATCAGGATGGTTAATACCTTACAGGGTAATCAGATTCAAAACATAGAGAATCCCTCTAGGCAAAACCTTAAGTTACAAAAAGACACAAAATCAGAAATACACATTCCCTCCAGCACAGCCTATTTTACCAGCCATTAAACAAAAGAAAATCTAACACATTTTCTAGCTAGATTATTTACTAACTTAACAGGAGTTGGAAGGCTTGCATTTCTGATCTGTTCCCGGCAAAAGCATCAACACAGACAGACAGAACCCTTTGTTCCCCCCCACTCCAGATTTGAAGGTAACTTGTCCCCCCATTGGTTATTTTGGGTCAGATGCCAGTGGAGTTACCTTAGCTTCTTAACCCTTTACAGGTAAAACGGTCTTTCCTCTGGCCAGGAGGGATTTTATAGCACTGTATGCAGAAAGGTGGTTACCCTTCCCTTTATATTTATGACAAATGGTTATTCTCATTCCTAAATGTATATGCTTTGTCTATTTGGCAGCAAAATGGACAGGATTTAGCAGATTGTAGTTCAGTGTGGCTTTCAGACAGAAGCAGAAGGAACAGTGTGGGCAAGTAGACAGGACACTGGAGTGGGAATTAGGAGCTTGTCTACATGAGGAAATCCAGGAAAATTAACACGAGTTAACTAAATATGTAATTTGAAGTGGATAAATTAAACTGCATTAAATCCCTGAGTAAATACTGTTGTTCGGAATTAAAGTTGCATGACATTGGTTTAGTTTAATTCACTTTGAAAGGGAATTAAACTAGACTGAATTAAGGCCACTTTAATTCTAAATGAGGGTTTAATAGGTGAGGGGGGTGATACTTCAGGAGCAAACTGTATTTATGTGAACACACCTACTTTGCTTAGATATCCAGCAGATAGAGTGGTGTTGCTCAAAGTAATCAATTTTGGCTGGTGTTGGGTTACAAATCACTTTAGTATTGAATGCAGCAGTATTGAAGCGCTGTTATCAATGTGTTGCCATTATTGTATGAATGAAGGGGAGCAGATTTGTGATTAACTGGTCCCAAATGAGAGGGTTACCCTCAACTGAAAGGACCTTGTTAAGCCCAGGGCTCGAATACCAGACCCCTGTGAAAGTAAGAGGAGTGGGGACAGGTGTCCCAGCCAGGAGGTATGGACCCTCCCTAGGAGTCCCCGGTCTGGTTTAACTTGTTCCTCCCCACTGTTCATAGAAAGAGCTAAATAGGCTTCCTTAGGAGCTTCTTTGTTATTTTAAATGTTTAATCAGAGCTGAAATTACTTGAGATGGGGCAGTGTTTCTGCCCAGTCTGCAAAGAGCTGAAGATTAAGAGACTGATGTACAGAGGTCACAGCAGAGAGGCAGGTGGCAGCAGAAGGTGACTGACAGTCAGCTGGCAAACAAATGGATGTGGAGGCAGTGAGCAGAACGAGCGGCTGGTGAGGCCAGGAGTAGTGGGGCAGCCAGATGGCGAGGAGCAGCAGCTGGCTGGGTGGCCAGCCAAAGCAAGTGCTCAGATGGTGGAGCAAGCAAGGTGCTTTCTTCCCTGGGTGGGAGGTGAACCCACATAGATGCGCCTCTGAACCCTGGTCCTCTCTAACCAAGAACAACCACTGTGTGTGGGGTATAGTGAGGGAGCAGGGAGGGGCACTGAAAATGAACTGTTGGTTGTAGAACTCAAGAACATGAGGCGGAAGGCACTGCTCCACGCACTCTGGGGCGGGTGTCATGCTCACAGTTTTATGATTATGAATCCTGCTTATGGCATTTTCCCTAATTAATGTCCGGTGACTTCCCTCCTTTCATTGAAAGTTTATTTTTTACACTCCGACTCTGTGCTTGTGACTGGGGAAGTTTTGCCTCTCAGAGGTGCCCACGGGTGGTGAGTAATTTTTGCAGGTTACTGGGTGGGGGGTTGAGCCAGTTCTGTGTCATATTGATGGAAAGGAACCCCTAGATATTGAACCCGGCCCTGGTTGCTGCTGGCTGCAGCTGGCAGAACGGTTACATACAGATCAGGTGTTCCAGTCTGTTAAATCTGCACAAGTGTAATTAGAAAAATATAAAAATACAAACAGTGTATAACAACATGGGAACTGCTTTTTACCTGGGGAATAATCCTACGTACATTATATTGAAGTCTACCACGTAAATGTAAATGTGGTCTCTCAAACACCCTGGGCTCTAGCCAGTACCTAGAAATCTGGGCTTCTGCAGGTGTTACTCATAGTTTAGGGTCTCTCATGGGAGTATCCCAGGAAGCTTCCACCAATGCAGGGTATATGGACACCTAGCTGTAAATTAAAGCTTTCCTTCCCCGTTCCACCCAGGAATAGGAAAACTGCAAACACCACCTGTTTTTCTCAGAGAGTGAATACCCTGTCTTCAGGGGAGTGGTGAAATTTGCACCTTACTGCACCAGCAAGGTGTGAATCAAGCCCTCTGAATTTTGTATGGCAGCTTTCAGAAAATCTCAAAGACCTAGGTTTATGCCTGGCTTGACATGAGTAATTGGACACAGATAAAGCTTTATTCTGGGAGAAACCATAGTCTTGTGTTTAAGGTACTGGACTAGGATTCAGAATCACTTGCTTCAGCTCCTGCTTCTGACACAGATTACCTTTGTGATTCTTAGTAAGTCACTTAATCAGCTCTCTGTCTGTAAAATGGGGCTGGTGATAATAATAATAATGCTTCCCCACTTCTAACTTTGTGTCTCTTCTGAATGATAGCACTTCATCTCAGGGACTCTCTCTTGCCAGGTGTTTTTTATGGTCCCCAGAACCATGGGATCCTAATCTCAGTTGGGGCCTCTAGGCACTACCTCTATTACAAATAATAAATATTAATATAAAATTTCCCACAATATTTTTTGTAAAGATGCCATTTCTTACCTGTCTTAGGTTGTGCAGTGGTCCCATGTATTAATACAGTATAATGGAAGTGTAGATTCCCTGATTGAACAATGTATAATGGTTGGAGGTGGTTTAAACTCTAGTTTGTGGGTAGCTATGTTTCACGGGTTTTTAGTGTTTATACATGGCACTTTCAAAATAGAACCAAAAAAAAAAATGTTATATATTTTGTGTGAGATTTGTGAAGCCAACGAGGAAAGAGAGCCTTATAGCTCACAATTGAAATTAAGAGGAGTTGTGTGGGTACATAATCTAGTCAGTTTTGAAAATCTCAACCCCCGGAGTTCACTAATTCTCACATTGCTAATACAAAAGTCTACTTCTCATCAAATATTTAAGGATAACATAAGGATTTAATATCAGAGATGTGTTAAGATTTCATAGGATACTAATAAATTACAGAGACATGATTTTTGAAAGACATGAAGTATTATGAAAGAGTGACACAAATGGTCAAAGTATCTTTTAGCATAAGGTATTCTAGAAATTGTAAAATCTTGTTTGTACACTCATAAACTCACAAAATTCAGTAATCTGCAATGGGGCTCCAAGTAAGTAGTGTGTATTAGCAAGGTTATGTTATATATGCAAGTGAACTAAAGAATTATCAGTCCTTTGTATCCTCTCGCCCAAAGGTTAAGAAAGCAATTCTCACAGGGTTTTTGATCTAGCCCTGGCACACTACATAGAATATTCACTTGCAGAGTGCAATTTTTTTTAAACCAGCCACCATACATCTTGAGAAACCATTTGGAAGCAAGAGATTAAATTAAGAATGTTCTCATTTTAATTTTTATTATTTTTATGGATTCAGTCTTAAGAACGATTTAGAAAATAATGAAACGTAAGTTGCGTATATGAAGGGTAACTGAGAAGGAAGGTATCTAAAAAGGCTGGAGAAAGGGTGACCAGATGTCCCGATTTCTATAGCGACAGTCCTGATATTCGGGGCTTTGCTTATATAGGCACCTATTACCCACTACCCTCTTTCCTGATTTTTCACACTTGCTGTCAGGTCACCCCAGCTGGAGAAGTCATGCTAGTCTGAGAAAATCAGAAAGAGCTAAAGATCTCTGCCAGCTTTTGCTGTGAGGGTTGGATTCAGCCCCACTGAAATCAGCGAGAGTTTTTAATTTCTATTGAATTCAGTGGGAACAAGTTAGTTCCTAAATAAGGAAGCATTATAACACAGAAAGAGGCTTGTGGTGGGGGGAGAGCGGGAGAGGCCGGGGGGAGGGGCTTGGGATTGGGCTACAGGGCTGTAAAATTGCAGTGTAGGAATTTGAGCTCCGGCTGCAGTTTTACAGCGCTGCAGCCCAAGCCCCGTGAGCTTGAGTCAGCCGATCTGGGTCTGCTGCAGGTGTGCAATTGAAGTGTCTTCATATACTTGGAGGTGTTGAAAATATCCATACTAAAAATCAATTAAACTTCCTCAAGGTAAAAAACCTGGCCCACTAATTCTGGGCACCTTGTCTCTGGGCACCTGAGACTTGTCTCAGGAACATTTTTATTAAATGCTGGCCATTATGACAGTGTCTGAAGTGTATGAATTTAGATGGAATATATGGAATAAAGAAGCAAAAGTGTAAATATGACCGTGTCACTGTCCAATATTAAACAGTTTTAGACCAGGCTCAGTGTTTGGTGTACAAAGGCCTCATCTTGCTTAGTATCATGGCAAACACGCCATTAACATTGATTTAAACTTTCATTAAATATACAGAAAAGAAGGGAAAATAGCTAAAGCACTTTAAATGCAAAGTACTAAGTGGGGATTTTCATTTTAACAACATCCCTTGTTCCCTTTCCTTTTAGATAAAGATTAGGGGGAAAAACAGTTTGTTGTATGACAGTCTTTCAGATGGTATTAAAGATGGTAATTGTCCTTTTGGGGAAAAGAGAAAAAGCTAGTTGAGATGAGCAGGAGATGTTGATATTATTATAGTTCAAATACAATCCCATTTCCTAAAAGAGAAAACAAGAGAAACACACACATGACAAAAGGAAAAAAAGGATCAGCAACTTCTGTGTCTGGTGTTGACTCTCACTTACAACCTCACTGTTGGAAAAACACAGGTGTGGAACACACCCTTACCAGCCACTTTCAGACCTGGCAAACTTGTACCATCATAGGGTTGCTTAGGGAATTGCTTTTAGCTGCTTTTATGGCCACAGGCTCACAGCACTGTGGTAAAATATACTGTCCTATGCAACTAATTTAGACTCTCATTAAACAAGAGGAGAGAGAGAGAGAGAGAAATCTTATGATGAAAATTCTAGATATTTGTGATCAAATGTTGAGAACTTTGGACCCACACGCCTCTCATTAAAGGAACACTCAGATCATGATCCTTCTGCCATTGCCTCAAATAGCCAAGCTCCCTGGCTGCAGTAGGAGCAGGAGCACTCTCCTCTTGTAGTAATTAGGATTTCAGTGGGAATTCCTCAGATGAAGGGCTTTCTGGAACAGGCCTTTAACTCTTCATATTATCATACTGTTCCTCAGACAAAAAATTGAAAGCAGTCAATTCTCCTGACCTTGAAGCTGCAACTATAAACAAAACTATCTTTCAATTCTCTTAAAATATTGGGACATAAAATAACCCGACTCAGTGTCCAAGAAAATAGATTTCATTTGCCCAGAGAAGTTAGAAAGGCACGCACCAGGAGATTTTCTCTTGTGAAATTTGCATCTTGCTGAAGGAACAAAATTATTAAGCCATGTTTCTTCAGGTAAAATTGTTCCCTTGGGAAAACACAGTACATAAATTGTAGACTGATATTTTGAGTGAAAGAGTATAACTCCTTTAATTAAAGGTCAAGTGCTACCAGGAAAATAAGATTTAAACTTTTCAAATCATTAAGCATTATGTTTGACAGCAGCAATAGTATTCTTTACAATGAGTAGGAAGAGAATATCCCATGTAAGTAGATCGAATGTGACTTTTAAAGAACGGTTCGGTCTCTAACTAGAACTGTATAGCATATCAAGAGTTTAATAACTCAGTTCATATTAGTTATGCCTATTATCAACCATATGATATTTCTGGGGGTTCATTCTTTGATTTCATCAAATGTCTTTTGCTGCTAATGGTAAAATATCAACATTTCACAGGGTTTCTTTACAAAGATACTTCAAAGGGGCAAGTCCTGCCCACCCCTCAATGGAAAAAGTGAGGTATTCTCTGTAAACAATTATTCTGGCAGGGCTCCTCATCAGGAACTTGATCACATCTGTTTTCAAAACTGAAAAATAAAGTGTGGGGGATCTTACTGGTACACCTCAAGATCTTTTCGTACATACAAACTGTCACAGCCCATGGGCTGGCTGCCCTTTGAAACTCATTTTTGGTCCTCTAGTGCATCCCCTTCAAGTGGCAGGCCTGTGCCCTTATTTCCCTTTTGGGGTGGCATCCTGCAATCCTGCACTTTCTGATGGGTGTCCGGGTTACCCCTCCTGGATGTACACCATGCTACCTAGCAGGTTCATCTGGGCTTGGAGCCAGAATTCTCCTTTGGGAGCCTGTGGTGAGTAATAGTCTGTAGTGACCCAAAAGAAGTTTCTCCAAAACAAGGTATGATTGGAAAAACAACGAGGAGTCCAAGGAGTCCTTGTGGCATCTTAGAGACTAACGACTTTATTTGGACATAATTTTTAGTGGGCTATAACCCATGAAATAAAAAAAATAAATTGTATTATGTTATTGTTTAACAGTGTGATTAATCACACAACAGCCCCACTAAAATCCTATCATTATAATAAATTCGGATTTCTATGTGCCAATGAGTATAAAACCCCAAGGCAGGAAGAAAGCAAGACTAGGAGGTTAGCCAGGGATCAGATTACTTGTGCAAGAAAGATACGTGGCAGGATGGTGTACCCACACCTTTTTCAAGCTGCCATCTTTTGCTCCAGAATCTAATCTTTCTTTTAAAAACAGAAAGCAAAAAACTCCCTGACTCTTAAGGTTGTAAAGAAACCTTCAAAATGCGACCCAATTGTAATGCAGTAATGTCTGTTCAAGGCCAGTTTTACATTACAGACATATGTCGCTTACGGAGTGTGAAAAAGCTCTCCCGTCAGCATAGGAGCATCTTCACAAAAGTGAAGCTACTAAAGTTTGCTTCATCTCAGTGAGTTGTTATTTTATATGGCCAATTTAAATGTCAACATTGCTTACTGTTTTATGATGACCAAAGCATAAAATAAAGGCTAGGGAGGATCAAATTATTAACATCTTCACAATCCACTGTGAATGGCAACTAATTCTGGTGTCTCAGAGAGGTGGAGCTTGTTAGGATATCACTCCCCCCCTCCGATACCACCCTCTAAGGACAGTGTCCATTTTAAGATGTTCATAAATATAAACAATCGGAGTCAGGTCAGGCAGCTCTCCCCTAGTGTTCTGTGTGACCATATTTCTATCCTCCTCTCGCTTATATGTAAATAAACATGTTTAATTAATTAATTCTTCCCTGTGAGCTTAGTTGCACTTGCTAGAAGGCTGGCACTCCATATGATATTGTGTCAGTTGGTGGGATCTAAGTATATAGTAATTTTACAAAGAGTGAGTCCGCGGCAAGGAATTAGTCACCCGTGTCTGATTTTTTTATTTTAATTTATTGTTGTTATATATACTTTGATATAGTTCCGTGACTTCTTAATGTGCCATGGTGCTTTTCAGTATGGATGCAGCATTCTAGGTCCCCTTTACTGATGATGTCCCAGGGAGTGTGTTGTTTTCTTTGCCCAGGGAAGTGTTATTCTAGCATCTAAAGTTGCTCAAGTTTTAATTGTCACATCCAAGGAGAATTTCAGAGTGAGAAGAGAGATGAAAATAGTGACATGCTTTGTTCTCTGCTTGTTGTCTGTGAAGGAGGAGAGAAGAATTATGCGACTGAAAAAACCCAGTGTTGGAGGAATGTGGCTGAACCTGTAGTGACTTAGGAGCTGTCAAGAAATCCAAATGTTTGTATCCAGATACTGGACTGAAACGAGAGAGAACAAAGTACAGTATTACTTCCTGGAAACTGTTGTGTGTAATTTTTGTCATATTCATCTATTATTACCAAGTATGAAACCAATACTTATGGTTAAGGTTATAGAAGGAAGGAACCTGGTGGTCCGGAAGTGCTTTAGAATACAGAAAATTCTATTCTATAAGTTCTGCTACCACCCTCATCTTTATAATATCAGAGCATCTTCCTGTCATGCATTAAGCAATGAGATTAATATCTGTCATGGGTACATCATTTTCTCTCTTTTCTTCTCCCAAGAAGGAGAATCTTGTGTACAGTGTAACGTTGTTTTAGTAGGGTTTCATTGTAGGGGATTTTATTGATTTTCTTTTTTCTGCTACGTGTTTATGTGAGAAAAGGCAGGTCAAAGAATTGAACTTTGCCCTTGGCACACTAGGTGGTTTATGATGGTCCTTAGTTCCTTTGGAAGTTCATTCCAGTCCCCAAGAAAGTGCTGTTTCCTGTACAGATGAGCTCTACCTTATAATTTTTTTTTAATGTTCAAATGATGTTATATTGTATTTGCCTATCTATCCAACATGGCCCAATTCCCATAGTGTCATCAGAAAGAAAGAAACCCCAAACACAAAAACAGAGATCTCTCTTTCCCTTCCCTACCAGTAAGAAGCAGACTTCAGTTTTCGCTCTGTGTGTGTGTGTGAAGTTATCAGATGATAGATATTGTAACAAAGGTCAATTGTGGGAACATTTTTAATTGTATATAATGTGTATCTATAAAATAACAAAATGCTTCCTTAATTAACAGTTGTTAATTTCCCAAGTAAGAATGAGACAATAATGGATTAGGTTTATTTTCCGTCACCTATTCTTCATCACCAGCTATTTTCATTCAGTAGCTTTAGAAGTATGCAAGATGCCACAACTCAACATTTTTCAAAAATGTAAAAATGTAGCATAACTTCCTCTCTCCCAGCAAACTTACAGTGTGACCAGATCATACTCCCATGGGTTGTGTGTGAAACAGGGATCCTCCCCAGATAGACCCCCCCCCGCTTGCATGTGGAAGGTGGGCTCAATTACCTCCACAGCACCATCTCTCCTCGCCAACCCCCAATCTGGAAATGAGGGTGTGAATGCCGTGTGTCCAAGATCCATGCTGGGAGAGTGCAGGGAGATAAATGAGAGGGGAAGAGTCCAAGAGCCACATATGGGGGGCAAGTCCCAGAGTTCCTAGTTCCCACACCCAAAAACCCCAACCCTTCTCACATCTCTTACCATGGGATAATGTGTCTTGGTGTCAATGGAGTGGCAGTTGGGGTTTTTACTTTCTTTTACTGCCCAATAATTGAAAAGCAAAACAGTACAATAATGAAACAGCCTATTCCTCACAGAATGAAATAAATTACAATACCTATTTCTTATATAATACTTTTCATCAACAGATTTCAAAGTGCTTCACAATCCTTAATGTATTTATCCTCACAACACACCTGTGGGGTAGGGAAGCTTTATTATCCCCATTTTTCTGATGGGAAACTAAGGCATAGAAAGGACAAGTGACTTGCCCTGGGTCACACAAAGGACGTCCATGGGAGAAGAGGGAATTGCAGTTGGGTCTCTTACATGCTCAGCCACTATGCTACTGGACCATCCTTCCTCATAGAAATGCCACCCTGAGCATTGACACTGAAAAGCTTAGCTGTGCTCAAGTTGTATGCACAAAGAAAGGTTTAAAAATTTATTCAGCATGAGAAATGTTTGTATTTTATTTTTTACATCTGTATAATTCAGAAGTAGCTAAAGATTTATTTTTCTCAGACTTAATTTAAAAAAAAAATCACCAAAAGACAAAGATCAGGCCTGGAAACGTTTAGACCACAAATAATTGCTGAGAAAGTTATGAAGATGTGAAAATAGAAGCTCATAATGAAAGTCTCTATCTAACCATTAATACAGTTTCTGTTAT
Organism: Chelonia mydas; assembly: GCF_015237465.2. NCBI lineage: Eukaryota > Metazoa > Chordata > Testudines > Cheloniidae > Chelonia > Chelonia mydas. The sequence goes on from NC_057849.1 coordinate 167,707,352, forward strand.
TATTGTACTGGGATTATACTGCAACAATATTTAATGATGTGTTCAATCCAGAACACCAGATCTGAATGCTTTCAAACACTGAGAAGAAATTATGGGCTTCTTTCCATCTCTAAAAATATGTATGTATAATGTTTGTTTACTATTAGCTTGTTAGATCTTATAAAGGTCTATGTTTAATTGTTCCTAGATGCCAGGGACTAATGCCATTTGCATACGTTTTAGCTATCCCCAGCTTTTGTAAAATAATTTATTTTATTTACTCTCACTTCTACAGCTTTCAGTGTTCAGGGTATTTACAATTATACTGAAGGTACTGCGCAGGTAGGTATGGTTTCCAGCCTGTATTTGAATGTTAGGATAATTTTAACTAGAGAATTTAAATATATATATATATGTAAAAATAACTATTACAAAGATTTCCGTGTTTCTCATACTTCATTGTTAACCACTGAATGGCAATGCATACTGTTCATTCTCCTTGAAAGGTAATCCTTGTTAAAGTCACGCTTCAATATGTATCTAAATATTTAGATCTTCCTGTTTTTATGAAGCATAGTGACAATCCTGCAATGAGCTCCAGACTGGTGGACCCCTTCCCTTACATGAGGTAACGTATTCCAATGCAGATTTTATTACAAAATCAAGCCGTAGGGGATCCCCAGCACATTTTGTGACAGATATTTGTTGACGCCTGTGTGCTCATTTTGCTTCTGAATGTGAAAAGAGATTTTCCAAATGAAGTTTTAATCATGAAATACACTATTTAATTTCTTTGATAATGTAAGGTGTAATGGGTAACTATGTGAGGGGCAGGTAATATAACTATAAACAATATTTAGGAAAGAAATCAACACTGTAAGAGAAAAATGATAATTCCACTAAAGGCCCAGGATACGACCACACAGATTTTACAAGTACAAGGTTTAGTTGATTTTAAATTTTTTTATTCAAGTTACAGTTAACATTATGATTACCCAAGCATATAGAAATTTTATAAAGACCTATGCACAAGTTACAAATATAGTAATACTTACATTTTAATGATATTTTAAAGGTCTGATGGCTGCCTTGCCAATTGATTATTAGTAGAGGGATGGGTCCTGCTGGAGTTTCCCATAGGGAGCTCAATTTTTTCACTTTGGATACCCTTTTTTTATAATGTGATTCTTACTGTACCTTATTAGCATTTGTTTACATAGTGCACTTTAGGTAGGGCATGTGTTAGAAAAATGTGACTAACGGATATCTTGTAAGCAAAAAATTACTCTTACTATTAATTTTTTGCAATATCACCCATTGGTATATGTTCTCCTGTAGTCTTGTGGTATAAGGTCATTTTTGGTCACTTACTTATGTCAAGCATTTCTTAAGCCTATGGTCTAGTATGGCTCGGCTAAAATCTTACAGGCCTCAGCCTGTAGGCCAGTGGTGGGCAACCTGTGGCCCCGGGCCACATGTGGCCCATTAGGGTAATCCGCTGGTGGGCCACAAGACAATTTGTTTACATTGACCATCCACAGGCTCGACCGCCCACAGCTCCCAGTGGCCGCAGTCCACTGTTCCTGGCCAAAGGGAGTTGTAGGAAGCGGCATGGGCTGCAGGGACGTTCTGGCCCCTGCTTCCCGCAGCTCCCATTTTCTGGGAATGGTGAACCATGGCCACTGGGAGCTGCGGGAGACCGTGCCTGAAGACGGCCAATGTAAACAAACTGTCCTGCAGCCCACTAGCGGATTACTCTGACGGGCTGCAGGTTGCCCACCCCTGCTGTAGGCCTTGCATTTCAGCCCTACTTACTTAGATACATAACACATAATTTTCCCTTCTAACTACTGATCATCTTATACTTTTATAATCCTACATCTTAACTCTATTTAGCATAACATCACACAATAAATGAACAATAAACTAAAATAATTGGCTCCACTTTTGACCTTAAGGGTACAGAGGCACTGCAATAAAAGACCTGCAGCATGGCTGTGACTGGCCAGGGTAGCTGACTTGGGCTCACAAGGCTCAGGCTGTGGGGCTAAAAATAGCAGTATATATGTTCGGGCTTAGGCTGTGAGGGAGTGGGTCTCAGAGCCTGGGATCTGAGCAGGAACGTTGACACTGCTTTTAGTCCCTGAGCGCAAGCCAATTAACCTGGTCTCTAAGACTAGGTGCTGTAATTTCTGGACCATGTGAACTCCAGCTAAAACTAGCTGTTAAGAACCAGAGTAAGAAGAGATTGTACTTTATAATGAATAATATAACTCCAATGGCTTATAGAGGACTTCATGGAAATTTCTTGGTCAGCTACTCAGAAAAAAAGAAGGAAGTCAACATCAAAGAAGTTAATGTCATTTTCTTCAATAAATGGTATACAACAAGGAAATCTGGGTGTGCTGACAACAGAAAAATGAAAGGACGAAGACAAGTGGAATTCACAATGGATTTGGATGTCTCTGTGGTTTTTTGTCAAGATGCAGTGGCAATCACAGAAGAGACCTGAAAAAGGGCACTGCAAAACAACATCCTGATTCTTAGAAGTGCTAAGGAAATTCTATAATGTTTTATTAGTTATTGCTAAAATATGTGTTCCACAAATTATGTATATGAAATTAAGAACAAATCAATTAGATTTGTGTTCTCAAATTGGCAAATTGACTCCTACTTAAAACAGATCAATGTGCACAAAATTATCTTTAGAGGGTGATCTCCTGTTGCTTAGATATTCATGTCTGTGGTAAAATTATTCTGGCAATGTTGGCTGTGGGGATAAACCATGCCAATAGTCATTCCAATGTCTGCTTCATATTTGTATGTTTGGCAGTTCCCAGAAAAATTACCTGGTTATCAATAGGTTAAATATGTTGAATATTCCAGGTCTGGATGACTAAAGCTAGCCTTCAAAGTTCCTATTTAGGCATTTAAATTGCCTCTGGTTTTCAAAAGTGCTGGTTTCTTGGTGGTTTCCTTTGATTTCAATGGGCACCTATGATCTTAAAGGCTAACCTTCAGAGGAAGGATGGCCTAATGGATGGAGCACTAGTCTAGGACTTAGAAGAACTGAATTCAATTTCCAGTTCTGCCACAGCTGTCCTCCATGATGTTTGGACAAATCACTTATACTTGCTGAACTTCAGTTCCCCTTCTATGAAAGGTGGATAATAATTCTTCCATATCTGACAGAGATGCTTTGAGGATGAATACTTTAAAGATTGTTAGGTGCTCAGGGAGGGAGGCCACAAAAGTAACTAAAAGAGAGACATAATTTTAGACAACCATTTTTGAAAATTGTGGCCCATGTTTTCATTTAACTTCTATTATAGTTATAGTACTGGTTTGTATTCTTTTCACCAGAAATGATGAATGCATCCAAGAACCAACATCTGCTTTAGAGTGTGAACACAGGAAAAAGAACTCTCATTTCAATCCAAGGGAAAAATTTGGCCTGACTTGTTTTCAGGGACAAAATGCTGTGCAATAATGCCCAGAGTTTAATTTTTGTTTTTTAATTATGCCAGACTAAAACTCTTTTTTATAAAAAATGGTATTCTCTCTCTCCATAGAAAATCACAAATAGGATTCCACTACAGCCAGGCTCAGTGGGAAGCTGCCAACTTCACTTTATGCCCTAGAGAGTTGAAAGAGCAAGAAAATGAAGTTGCTCCAGGCTGATTTGAAGATGGGCTATTTATTTTACAAAACTAATAAGCATTGAAACCCAATTTTCAAGAAAGGACCATGTGAATGAAGCCAGAGATAAGTGGTACAGCAGCATTTTTAAATCCTAGTGTTCCCCAAATTCAAAGCATTCATTTTGAATTGACTTCCTATGAGATGCATTATGAGCAACATGCAACCAGTTCCTGGATGCTGACAAAGGTTAAAAGAAGGAGAGATACTGAGGAGTCTGAAAATGTTGCATATGAAGTATGATAGAAGCAATTGAATACAAAACTTTTCAGCCCTTATGCTTAGGATCACTAATCTTGGGGAACTAGTTCCCCACTGAATAGTATCTAGTTTAAAGTCTCCATCCTGACTAGGTCTACACAGCAATGTAAGCCTAGGGTTAGTGGGACTTGAGTCAGGTGACTCGTGTTAGGGAACTCCGGGCTTGAGCATCTACATTGCATTTTAATCCGAGGTTAAGGGTTTTCTGACCTGCGCTCAAACCTAGGGCTCTGGCATCCATGCTACAGTGCACAGACCCAAGTCAAAGTAATCCTGTCCCAAAGTGCCTAGCATGGCCCTGTGAATGTGTTGCACTGTGGGAAAACTCTACTATCCACCCTGTTTCCTAATTATGATGGTGCTATTGATGGCACTCAGGTGCCCATAAGGAGCACATGAGAACATAAACTGCATAATTAGCTCCTTTGGAAGCTGTCCCAGTAGAATGACTGCAGTGTCAGAAGGCTTTATCCTGAACTACCATCTAATCTGCAAATTGGGCTCTCAACCTCTAGTCTGAGTTACATTGGCAGGAAAATGTCCATGTGCACCAGTTCTGAGGATAATTAGGACGTCAGTCTCCAGGGCTGTCAAACTATTACAATGAAACTTTGCAATTCTTAATTTTTAAACATAGGATGTTCAATGAAGGTGGGTTGTTGGTTTGTTTATTTTTGTCTGTTTATTTTGAAGTTTGACATAAAATTTAGTTTTCAGAGGGGAAAAAACACGCCCCCCCTGGCCTGGCTCCAGCCGGCTGCACACCAGTGAAGAGCATCCCCAGGGTTTGGGGTGCAGTGTGCTCCAGCATCGCCTGAGGATGCCTTATCTTGTTATAGGGCCAAAGGCTGGAGTCCTGGTTTCAGTCCTAGCCCAGATATGTCTTATTTCCTTTGCCACTCACATGAATAAGGCAAGCAGGATTTGATCCCATCTATTATCTTTATGGGGTTGAGAACCACTTCTGCTAGCTCACTCCCCTGGGCTAAAGAAAACCTTGCATTGTTCTAAATACTATTATTACTTTACTGTTTGCTGTCCAATATTCTTACTTCTTAGTATTTGACCAAAGTGTTTGGGGGTAGGGGGAGGGTTGGTTCAAATGTATTAAATAGAAATTTAGCATGGATATAAAAATTAGTATTTTTTTTAATGAGGTATCGAACCTACAGTTACCCAAATGGGAATGGAAAAGTCATGTAACAGAGTCACTCAGCCCCCACTTCCTAGTCCTCCTCCTATCTGCTTCACACGTGCTAACATCCTCGCTTGGTGTGAATAATGTCAACTGTATTTTAAACCTGAAAATTAATCCAGCTCCGAGCAGGATTAGCTTCCATTGAAGCATCAGAATGGCAACCAGATGTTGCTACCCAGCTGGCAAAATGTCATCAACTTCTTTTAAATTCCTTTTTCTCATTTAAGCTGGGTTCCTTTTTTGCTTCAGTCTAAGGCAATATGTCCTGAGGATCCCTTATCACTGCCCCTGCTGCACCCAGGGAGGCAGGGACAGGGATAAGGTAGCCCTAAGAGGCTGAGGGGAGCTTTTCAGGCTGGCTCCCACTCACCACCCTGACGGTGCACACAGCCTGGGTACCTCTGCACATGCTACCTCATGGAGGGCAGGGAGGGCCAGAGAGCAGAGCAGGGACCAAGTGGCTGCCCTGCAGGGATGGGGAGCAGCTGATCTGGGAACTCTGCCTCCCTCCCAGTTGTGCTGATCTGGGAACTCTGCCTCTCCCCCTCCCTGCAAGGCAGCAGCTTGGTCCCTGCTCTAATTTCTGGCCCTTGCTCCCGATCCCCCCTCCCCAAGGATGCATGTGAAGGGGTGCCCAGGCTGCGTGCACAGTGCGGGGGGAGATGGGGGCGAGCAAGTGGGAGCCAGCCCAAAAACTTCCCTGCAGCAAAGAGGAGCCGGAGTCACTGCCATAGGAGGCTGTGGGGAAATCTCGGGGGCTGGCTTCCCCTTGCTGCCCTGACAGTGCACGCAGCCTGGGTGCTTCTGCACATGCAGCCCAAGGGAGGGCGAAGGAGGGGCCTGGGAGCAAGGGCCAGAGAGAAGAGCGGAGCCCAAGCATCTGCATTGCAGGAAGGAGGAATGGCAGGGCTCCCACTTCAGCATGGCTAGTGGAGAGAAGACCCCCAACATCCCAGTGGCTGGGAGCCACTTCCCCTGGCAACTTTGCTCCCTGTTGCAGGCAAGCTCTGCACAGCAATGAGGAGGAAGAGGAGCTAAAGCTGCCACAGGAGGAGCAGGAAGGGGGAGCATACCTGATCAGGCAGTAATGGTGCTTCCGAATGGTGCGCTGGCTGCCTGCAGCACTGCTCCTCTGGGACAGGAATTCTGTGATACATCCAGAGGACTTCCGGGACCTGAGTCAAGCCTGGGCCTTGTGCATGCAGGAAAGCAATAGATCCCAGCATAACAAGGGCTCAGACCCTCCAGAGTCCTGGGGCTCTATGTCAGAGCCCTAGGTTAGCACAATTGGTGTGTTGATGCAAGGGTGGTAAAGCTCAAGCTGGGCTTTGAATTAACCAGGAGGATGTCTTTAGGGGCTTTGATGAGGGCAGCTTAGGTTGAATGACCATGATGGAAACTGTGCTGGAAGAAATATGGCTGGAAGAGAGGATGTCCAATTAACAGGAAGAGGACAACAAGATTGAGGGTCTTAGAAGGGATGGAGTTAGGCTGGTGCTTTGAAAGGCAGGTTGTTTTGACAAAAAGGTTTTTCTGAATGGAAGGGATAAAGGAATATACTTGTAGATGGATGGAAAGGAGTCAGAGGACAAAGATGGCAAAGGTAAAGAAGAAGTAAAGGATAAGAGAAAGAGTGAGGGAGGCAGGAGCACATGAGGGTGAACATATTCTTAACCAATTTTTGGTACTTATACAGTACACTGTGCAGCTCATAAGTCTCAGCCTTCTGTAGATTTATGGGGAACAGAACAAAACCAAAAACAATTCCACAGAGAACAGTGTCATGAGCCCAAGACCATCTTGAGGTGTGAATGAGGGCAAGAAATGCAGAAGAGAACTGAACCTGATTGCTTCTCTCCTGTGCTCTTTGGAGATAAAGGGAAACGGCTTGAGAAAAAAGGAATATATTTGTGTATCATACTGTCCCATGCACTGACAGACACTAAGACAGAATTGACAGAACAAAGTGCAGAGAAATTAATGTGAGATGGATGCACCCAACAAGTACATGTAAGGCAAATGTTTTTTTGAAGTTCCTTGGGGAGCTAGAAAAATCAATGATCAGGGTTATTTGATTTTTCAGAATCCTGGTGTGATCAACTCACAAGCAACCTATGGTACATACACATTATACATCTGAGTAAGTAAATTGAAGGGATGATGGCTACAGAATTGCATGCTCCCTGTAAGAAGACCAATTCCTCTGAGTGCTATAATGCGACCTTTGTCAAGATGTACACTCTCATTGTGGCTACTCTAACCATTATTCACAGTGAAAGTCTATACACAACAAAGTGAACTGCTCACAAGCCTATCAATCAAACTATTTAAGATAGGACTGGAGTCTGATGTGTACCACTCTGGAAAAGTGAAAAACAGGAGGTGGTCAGCCAGAAACTTTGACCTTTTGGACACTCGGGTTTGGTCTACATTACCACTTAAGTCAATGTAACTTATGCCGCTCAGGGGTGTGAAAACGGCAGTTCCCTGTGCAACGTAAGTTACAGCGACTTAAAGCGGTGTCCACAACACGCTATGTTGGCAGGAGGCACACTCCCTCTGACAAAACTTCCGCCTCTCATGGAGGTGGACTAATTATGCTAATGGGAGAGCACTCTCCTGTCAGCATAGCTCGTCTTCACCAGATGTGCTACAGCTGTAGCGTGGTAGTGTAGACTTGCCCCCAGTCTAATTCTAGGTTCACGGGGGAAGGGGAAAATCTGGTGAATGCCTCCATCCACCACTTTTCAAGCTTCTGGGTTTGGAATTCAGGACAGAAAAGAGGTTTGGCTTCCAGACAGAAGGTGTATATACCTTGGTTTGTATAAAGGGCTCACTCATGTCTTCCAAGCTTGCTAGGTGAATTTTGTGATGATGCATAGGTACAAAATTGCCTGCCCATTGGTAATTTGCACTCTGGGAATTATAAACTATTATAAATCCAACATGAGGCTGCAGTTTTCACCAGCGTCGTATCAGAGGGTAGATTCCATTGATTCTTCGCCTATTTGCATGTACAGTGTGAGTTAATTTTGGACAGAATAGTAAAAACATCAAAGGCAGAGATAAAACTTCTTTGTCTTAACATTTTTTTTAAAAAGTAAAAAGTAACAATGAAAACTTTAAAAGAATGAACAATTATAATGAGAACAGACACCGGTGAAAATACTAGCCTTCAGATTTCTAAGCTTTTGATCCCCCTCAAATTCTGTACTCAGCTCTCCTTAGTTCTGTTATTTTAAGTAGGGAAAATAAGCTTGACTGTACTCGGGATATAAAAAGTAGCAAGGAATTAAGACAGTCTTGTAAATGATTCAAAGATATTGTGTTGAGTATAACCTTTATTTCAAATGCAACAGTGACCTTCACTTCACTTTTCTCAATAGTTAACGGATATGATAATGGCTCTACTGAAGGACAGGATATCATTCTGGGGCTGCACTTTGATCACTTCAAGGATTCGTTTATTTTAATGTGTGGGGGTCAACCATATGTAAAACCACTTTGAGTGTCATCCCTGGCTAGATAATCTTAATGAGTGTGTGCCCGACTGCTGGACTCCTCCCTTATTAAGTCAACTAATTTCTTATCTATACTCTAGAGAAAGATAGCAAACTGTCCAGGAATAATAATCTTACACAAGTGGGAAATGGATCAAACAATTTTGAAACACTTGTGGCCAATAGGAAAATTCAATATATAGATACTAAAGAAGATTAGCTTAATAATGGGGAGATACATCATGTTTATATTCACCAGAATGGATTATAAGCCTCTTGGGCATGGACTACGTATTTCTTCCTGTACCATGTAAAGTACTAAGTATGTTCTTTCGGGCAGGCTACTTTATGTACTATGTAGTTAGGGTATCAGCTGCTGTGGTAAGGCACAATCCAACTCCATGGAAGCCAATAGAAATGCTCTCATTGGTTTTAATGAGAGCTGGATTAGGCCGACAATCAGTTTGTGCTGTTACTCTGGACCCCTCCAGAAGCAAAGCCTCTCCTGTAAGCCTGACTGAGATTAGTGCTTGATCAGCATGCATGTGTACATAAAATAGTGCAACTCATTAGGCACTGTTATGCTATACTTGTACCCTCTGCTGTCATACAGAAAGAAGATCTGTGTAGCATGCTACAGTAGGCCAGGTAGGAAAGAATGACAGATTTATATAAAGCAGATGGGTTTTATTGATAATAAACCAATCTAATAGCTTTCTTTGGCAGGATAACAAGCTTTCTGGATGGAGGGAAGCAGTAGATGTGGTCTATCTTGACTTTAGTAAGGCTTTTGATACTGTCCCACATGACCTTCTCATAAACAAGCTAGGGAAATACAACCTAGATGGAGCTATTATAAGGTGGGTGCATAACTGGTTGGAAAACGGTTCCCAGAGAGAAGTTGTCAGTCGTTCACCATCAAGCTGGAAGGGCATATTGAGTGGGGTCCCAGAGGGATCAGTTCTGGGTCTGGTTCTGTTCAATATCTTCAACAATGATTTAGATAACGGCATAGAGAGTACACATATAAAGTTTTCAGATTATACCAAGCTGGAAGGAGTTCAAGTGCTTTGGAGGATAGGATTATAATTCAAAATGATCCAGACAAACTGGAGAAATAGTCTGAAGTAAATATGATTAAATTCAATAAGGACAAATGCAAAGTACTCCACCTAGGAAGGAACAATCAGTTGCACACATATAAAATGGGAAATAACTGCTTAGGAAGGAGTACTGCAGAAAGGGATCTGGGGGTCATAAGCTAAATATGAGTGAACAGTGTAACACTGTCGCAAAAAAAAGCAAACATCTTTCCTGGATGTAGTAGCAGGAGTATTGTAAGCAAGACATGCAAAGTAATCCTTCTGCTCTACTCTGGGCACCACATTTCAAGAAAGCTGTGGACAAATTGGAGAAAGTCCAGAGAAGAGCAACAACAATGATTAAAGGTCTATAAAACATGACCTATGAAATACTGGATTTGTTTAGTTTGGAGATGAGAAGGCTGAGGAGGTACATAACAGTTTTCAAGTACATAAAAGGTTGTTACAAGAAGGAGGGAGAAAAATTCTTCTCCTTCACCTCTGTGGATAGGACAAGAAGCAATAATCTTAAATTGCAGGAAGGGATGTTTGGGTTGAATATTAGGAAAAAATTCCTAACTGTCAGGATGGTTAAGCACTGCAATAAATTACCTAGGGAGGTTGTGGAATCTCCATCACTGGAAATTTTTAAGAACAGGTTAGACAAGCACCTCTCAGGGATAGTTTAGATAATACTTTGTCCTGCCATGAGTATAGGGAACTGGACTAGATGACCCCTCTTGTGCTAGTAATAATCTGTTTAAACTGGCTTCAGATCTTCCCTGAGCTCCTGCTTCCCAGACCCCAAATTAAGATTATCTCTTTGGTTACTTAGTTTCTCTTACAGGGTTTTAGCTGTTGTCCTCTGTGCTACACTAGACTCTTTCCCCCAGGTTCTCTCTCACTGAAGGCAGGTTTTGTGTGGGAGAGCTCATGGGGTCTGATTGACTATCTCCCCACATTTTTTGCAGTCATTTACACCCATGCAAAGGGTGTGAAAAGTGCTACCCTTTAGATAAATGACTACACAGTGTGCAGGGCAATGAATTGGGCACAGGGAAGGAAAAGCTGATGTATCATCCTCATTGTTCTGTCACTGCTAACATGAAACAGCTGAAAGAGGCCCTTCAACTAAACTTACTGAACTCAGGAAACAATCATTTATATCCTTGTGCTTTGATCTTGAGACGCTTGTGGGCAATGGGTTAGCAATACATTAGCTACCCTTTTTCCTTAATGGAACAACTGATTCAGGTGATTTTTTTTTTTTTTTTTTTTTTTTTTGGCTGAGCTGGTGTCTGACTGGAAGCTTGAATGGCAGATTAATTTTATAACAGTTGCAGATGCATGCATTTTTTTCCCTTGCTCTGTTTACTTAGCCCCTGGCAGTGGCTAATGGTCCATTTTCAGTGGGAAGTGGTGAACAAGAAGGTTGGTGTTTACTTTCCAGTGGATACCTTGCTGTCCATCACTCTTTTTAATCCACCCCCCACCTCAAGGTGCATATTAAGTTTCATATTGGAACAATTTATCAATACAACAAGTTGCTGATACTTCACCTAGGCTCATGCAAGGACATTTTCAATCAACATCTGATGCCTCTATGTGAACCAGTAATTATTTGTGGAAGTTGAGGTTCATGAACACAAGATCTAGATATGGCCAAAATGTAAAGGTGTTAAATGTTTGACTGCACTTTTCAGTCCACATGTTTCTATTTGGCTGGCCCTGCTGAGTTACCTGTGAGAGAATGCACTGTAGTGGTTGCAAAATAAAGTATAAGCTTCTTTGTTATATTATTAACCGTTTAATTGGTCATTTTACCTCATCTTCTACATTATTTCACTGCTTTAATAGAGTATAGTTCTCACAGGCCAGCTGGCTCTTTAAGGGCGATCAGGCTCAGTCTTGCCTCTGAGGTAGCAATTAACCCCTAGCTGATTCTGATCTGGGGACTTAATTACAGCTACTCATCTCAGCTGCAAAAGGGAAAACCCCACTGAGAGGAAAGAGAACTTAGATAAGGAGGAGCTATAGGAAGGGTCTAGTGAAGGCAGGTTGGAGATAACTACAGACAGTAACTTAGGCTCCTGTGGTATGTGCTGTGATAGTCTGTAAGAAATAAGGTGCTCTTGGGAGAAGCTACTAGAGTTCCTGAGGCAGAGAGGTATTGGGGTAATGACAGAATGGCCTCTGAGGGAAAGAAGCCCTGTGGATAGTGATCAGCTAAAGAAGTAAAGAAGGAACTCTACAGTGCTTGGGAGCAAGGAATTTCAGTGTAGCCTGAGTGGGCAGAAAGATCTTCTATTTAGATGCTGGACTTTCCTTACTCTGGAAGGGGGACAGAGCTGGAAAGAGCTGAACTACCCAGAGGGCTATGCCATTCAAGGCATAGCCAGAAACAAGCCATTGCAGAGCTACAGAAGTAATCAACAGGGGAGGCTGGAAATGAACACCATGCTTTGATAGACGGGTGCTACAGTGGTGAATACAACTGCTTATGATAGTGCAGTCCGACCACTATTTGTATAGGCTACCAGGCTACTTACCTGAGTATGTGGGATGGATACCTAACCAATACTTCTTTGCCTTTCCCAAACCCTAGTTAACTAAACTAATATGCTGTTGAAAGTGATTAAACTCCCAAAGGCAGGAACTAAATCTCTCTTTGGTTTTTCCTACAATACTGAGGTTTTTTCCCCTCTAGACTGTCAGTTCTTTAAAAGATTAAATAAATACCTAAACTACAATGAAACAGGATGGGCTCTCTGATTAAGCCATTATTTCCATTATTCTCCACTTCACAGAGGGGTAGTGCTATTTCCCAGCTGTTTGCAAGTCCTTGTATGAAATATTTTCACACTACACCTAGCTGTGTGTCTCAAGTAGTTCTTATATTTTAAATACATCATTGTCCTGGGTTTTCTTATGCTATGAGCCTTACATTTTATTATACTTGTGTGTAGGAAGGTCAATATTTACGTTTATATTCATAATAGATTTTAGAGTGAGTTAGTGAGCCATCAGCAGATTTCTGTGCAAGGATGGTCATACATAGTGTTAAACTAAAGTTATCTTCACATAAAACGAGCCTTTAGAAATCACAAGTGGGTGGAAAAATCTGGTGTAATTTGAGAATAGATTGTCTCAATTGCCAACTGAATTTAAGTGTTTTTACAATTGTTTTGAGTTTTTCTTAGGAGTGGGAGCTACTTAACATCAATACTCTGTGACTAACCATGCAGAATAAGGTATATGAGCCATAAAACATTATTATTTTCAAGTAAATAAGTTTGATACCTTTTATTCTCAGTAACAAACTAGACTGCAAGATTTTTTTTTCTCCAGTAACTTCCAAGAAAACTTTGTAAAATAGATCTTTCAAAGTCTTACAAAAGACTTTAGGAAGGGGGAAGATAAAATGGAACAAGTTACCTCCTTTTACTTTCCCCACTTCCAAATGCTTTCCATGTCAGCTAAAGTATTCCACACACCATCACTGTACACATTCAAAGCAAGCTGTTGTTTTACAGCCAGCTTCAGCTGACTTTAATGGGTTTTGGATCAGGCTCTTCATCTTCAGTAGTTGGGTCCAGGTACAAGTGGTGTGACCTGAAACTTTATAACAACACTTTTTCATGTGTACTCTGAAGCATTTAATTAATGTTTTCAATTAATCATGATTTGAATGTTGGACCTCCTGCAGCTGAAATATTTGATTAAGAATTAGTCTATGTATAATGTCTATGTATAGTCTACACTAGTAAACCTGCATTAAACTTTTAATAAAAGCAAACTCTACAAGCATCACATTCAGGCCCAGCTCGTGGTATGAAATTGTATTTCAGATTGTCTCTATTTATCAAGTCTCCATTTCCATTTAGTTAAATATATTCCTCTGTAATCTGGGTGTATATTAATTCTTCCAAAATGAGATTGACTCCAGAGAGAGGGTCGTTCCCCCCCCCCCCCCACGAACATCTTCTGCAATGGAATAATGAATTGTTTCTAATCAATAGACCAGGGTGGCCAAACTTATGGACCCTCTGAACTGCATATGATGATCTTCAGAAGTTCAAAAGCTGCAAGACACTCACAACCAGCCCCGCAGGGTGGCGCTTGCCAGGGTGGGGGCCTTCTGCCCCAGTGCCTCCCTGTAGAGCTAAAGCCCCTAGTCCCCCCACCCTGCCACAGGGCAGAAGACGTGAGCTCCTTTCCCCACAGTCTGGTAGGTGGAGAATGGGACTGGGGGCTCTGAAAGCCGCACTCTAACTGTAAAAGATCGGCACTCAGCTCATGAGCTGCGGTTTGGCCACATCTGCACTAGACAGTTGTTGGGTTTCTTTACATTATTGTTATGAACGTGTACAACTACTGTATCTCTAGCTGGGCCAATTCCTCTTAGACTTACAATGGGTGACAAATTCTGTTACATGTACACCACCCATACTATGTAAACATTGGGGGGGGGAGGTATGCAAATAAGTATTCTTAAATTTAATCACTTGCATATTTTAGTATGTGTGGTAATCTTACTGGGAAAGTACTACTAAACTGACACACACAAGGGGCAACAAAAAGAAGACTCTCATTTTCAGAGGCCATAGTTTGGCAAGATATGTAAGGAATTTGTCCACTACAGCACTGATCCCACTCCAGTGAAGTTAGTGGGAATTTTGCTAGTGACTTCAATGGAAGCAGGGTCAAACCCGAAGTGTAAGATTCACAAGGAGGACTTAAATGCTGAAGTGGTTAGTATTACAGTACTAATATTTGGGTGCCTGCTGCCAGATGAATTCTTAAACCAGGATGCCCATACAATCCATGGAGAGAGTTAGGCACCTAAAGATGGGATTAAGAAAAAACAGTGTGCTGAGTGTGGAGTCACATTCGCTAGTCAATAGGTAATGCTGAGGTGAGGGCCAGTATTCAAAGACCCCAGTCAGGATTAGGTCTCTATTGTACTGGACACAATGCAACCATAGAAAAGAATGAATCCCTGCCCTGAAGGTCTTATAACTGAAAAATCTTTCATGTATTCTGATCTTTAGAATGTATGGGTTCTAGTCTCCATTTTATACAAAAACATTAGTATACCTTACTCCCTTTGGCATTAAAGAAAACCTAGTGATCATCAATTTAAAGAAAGAAATATTTTCAGGCATCTTTGGAAGAATACAAAAGTTTGGATTGGGGTGGGATAAGAACTGAAACCTGAAAAACTGATTTGGCTTTGAATGATGAAGCCCATAAAGTGTTGAGAAAAACAGCTTCACTAGAAAAAATGCTACACAATGAATGTAATTCATGCTATCCTGGCTTGCATGTCTGGCAAAACAAGAGCACTTTTATTTGGGGATGTTAGTTTGAAAGTGAGTATGCAAAATACAATCAATTCCATTAGGTGAATGAAACTGAGCTATGTACCTTCAAGATAAAGTGTAAACAGGTGTAATGTGGGACTCTATAACCTGCTCCATGAACTGAAAAGATCACCTTCTGGGTACATAATGCACTACCTTGTGCTCACTTAATCCTGATTCCCTTTAGAGCTCAAGCTAACAGCTGTACTGAATTATTACAAACATGTTCTTGGGTAGAAAAGTAATATTTTAGAAATCAAACTCTCAACAAAAGGCTTTTCTCTCCCTAGTAGTCAGCTAATAGTTGTGATCAGATCACCTGAAATCCTGAAGCATTTAATTGCTAATTTCTTAAAACAGTGAATACAATGGATGGTAGGATTTTTTTATTTTTGTACTCGTGAAAATGAGACCCCAAAAATCCAATGCTTCCTGCAGAATCCTTAGAACCCCAAAACCCAGGGTAAGCACTGTGGGTGGATGGGTGTGGAGTAGGACAGGATGGAACATTGACAATATCTTTACTAGTGGAAATCATGGATCAGATGCAATCTGAATATGGCCTCCTTTGGCATATGTGTATAACCAGTAGCCTTATAAGCAACTATTTTCTCTTTGTCTAGTATTCAGAGGCATTTAGGCTTTCTCCTCCCCCAGCTTCTAGAGGTCCATAATTTCCACTTGCAACCTTGAAAACCACCCTGTAATCATTTGGTCACAGGCACAAAGGAAAGTCATTTGATGAAATAACGGGAAGTTTTAGTTATTTGGCCAACTGACTAACTGTGGCAGAATTACTGTAATATATAATATCTGTGAATACTTTGGAATCAGCCTTAATGAAAAGGTGGATTAGTATCCCATACCCCCTCCTCTGCGGTAGAGTAGAGGGATAGGCATGCTACACTGCTGAGGGAGGCTTTCCCCCTCAGGATTGAAGTAGCACATTGGGTGTAATTGCAGGGCTCCAGGACTGCAAAGCACAGAGTCAGGGTGTGGCCCCATGATTTGACATCTGGAAACACCGACAAGATTAGCGTGGCTGGCTAAACTGTACATTTAACTGTACAACTTTACTGTGGGAGTCAGAAGATGGCAGTCTTCACTCATTGTTAAAAATGCTGCCTCCTAACCCTAAGGAGAACATGTGAAAACTGAAGGATAAAATACATATACATTTTAGACTGTACCTTAAATGCCAAATTTTAATTTGGACTACATGTTGAAAATGCAGAAACGACAGTTTTCCCTTTATTTTTCCCTGAAACTAGTCACGGAAGCACAATGGCTGTCAATATGCAAACAAGAAATAAATAGACTAATTTGAACCAAACACCAATGCCAGCTAAATCTCCAGTTCTGCAAGGACTTATGTATGTATTTAACCTAAACATCTAAGTAGTCCCCTTATAGGACTACTCACATGCTTAGCATTAAACACACAAGTCTTCTGCATGGTTGTATTAACTTAAAACAGTACTTCTGGAAACAGTGGGGCATATCAACAGCTGTTGTAATTCAACATAGCTCCATTGACTTCAGAGGTGCATCACTTTACACCAGGTGCATATCTGGCCCAATATGTCTAAGTTGTTTAATGGTGCTTATTTTATCAATTTTATACCAAATTTCTATGCATTCAAGAAATGAGCAAACATGCCCTAACTGTATAGTTTAACAAAATATAACTGAAGCTGTTAATAGTACTTAGTCTTACATAGTGTCAGTATTGCTTGTATATGAAACCAAAAGAATGCTGGTTTCCTGTAAGGAAAATTATAATGGAATAAAACAATATTTGCTTGTTAGCAATGTCAGCTTAATAAATCTCATAACATTAAGCATTATCTTTCCAAGGAAAGTTGTGGTGCCTTTGTTATGTGAACAGGAGTTTTGTATTCATTGAGTTCTCATCAGCCATCTTGTAAACAAAGCATCCATTTATCATGCAAATCTTCTTTTCACATAATCTGTTTGAAGTACCGTATATAACCCTTCATTAGCCCGTTTGTTTATAAGCTGACCCCCACAAGATGGATAGGTAAAAATAGCAAAAAGTGTATGACCCTTTCATAAGCTGACCTTATATTTCAGGGGTTGGCAAACTTTGGCTCCCAGCCCATCAGTGTAAGCCGCTAGCGAGCCTGGACCTTTTGTTTACCTGGAGCATCCGCAGGCACGGAGCCCTTCAGCTCCCAGTGGCCGCAGTTTGCCATTCCCAGCCAATGGGAGCTGCAGGAAGTGGCTTGGGCCAAGGGACATGCTGGCTGCCACTTCCTGCAGTTTGCATTGGCTGGGAACAGTGAACCATGGCCACTGGGAGCTGAGGGGCTCCGTGCCTGCGAATGCTCCAGGTAAACAAAACAACAATGTATTAGATATTCAATTCACTAATTCAATAGAGCTTAAACTCATCAAATGTTGGTGTAGACCCATTGATACACCAACCCCTGCACTTTGATGCTTCACCTTTTTACCAAAAAAAAAAAAAAGGCTTATGAATGAGTATATATGGTAATTTAACAACAAGAACTAGGGGTCACCAAATGAAAGTAATAGGCAGCAGGTTTAAAACAAATAAAAGGAAGTACTTATTCACACAATGCACAGTCAGTCTGTGGAACTCTTTGCCAGAGGATGTTGTGAAGGCCAAGATTATAACAGGGTTCGAAAAAGAACTAGATACCTTCATGGAAGACAGGTCCATCAGTGCTATTAGCCAGGATGGGCAGGGATGCTGTCCTTAGCCTCTGTTTGCCAGAAGTTGGGAATGGGCGACAGGGATTACCTGCTCTGTTCATTCATTCTAGGGCACCTAGCATTGGCCTCTGTCAGAAGATAGGATACTGGGCTAGATGGAACTTTGGTCTGTCCCAGTATGGCTACTCTTATATGTTCTTGTATTCATGTGAGGCCACTTGTGGGTGCTTGATTTACTTAGAACAGCTATTCCATTACACATTTAACTAATTCTTTTGTAAAAGGATTTGTGATCTCTTGGTCATAAAAATAATAAGAAAATACTTATATTTTATATATTATACAATATAGTATATTGTACCAGTATGGAAACATAAACATTCAGTTACATGGGCATTACATTACCATATCTTCATTAGTATTTCTCTTCTGGAACTGGGCAAACAATTAACAAAAAACCCATAAGGTATTTGTTGTGAATTGTCTAGAAATGATTTTTTTCTTTAATTTCTCAAATTGTCACTAAATAATTTCTTCAAGTAGTTTTTGGCTGATAGCATGTTTATCAGATCACTTTGCATTTTTGACTTTAGAGATCCAAATATTCTGACTGGATATCTACATCACATGTATTTCTTGTTGCATGAGTTTAGTTTTTTTGAAATCCGACATCTAATCCATTTCAGACAAATCTGAAATTCATTTTCTCCAAATATATTGCCATATTTATATGTGAGCACTGCTTGCATGATCAGTCCTATCAGTAGACTCGGAATAATTTAAAGAGCAAATGCACATCACCATGCAACGAAATTGGGTACCTATGAATGCATAAACAGAGAAAGAAGTATCATGACATTAGAAATGTTATTGTTCAACAGTTATCTGATGGGCACATTGCAAAAATAGTCTTTCATTTACATAAAAAATAAAATACGGCCAAATGCTCCATTCCTTCATAAGGCAAATCCCCCATTGTTAGCTTTGTTTAATTAGATGACTAGACATCATGTTGATACAGGGAGAGAATAAGCAGAGCTATAAGCAATCTGTTGCTAACCCTATAGCCAATTGCTTGCCTACTCTTGTCTCTTATTAAGACAGTTTTAAGAGATGAACTAAACAAGCTTAGCCAAATAGGCTAAAGACAAAACAATAAAATACAGACAGGAAAGTTAATGTTATCAGTGCTTCTGGGAAGCAGTTTTCAACATTCTGTTCACCTTACATAAATATGCTCCAAAATATGCATTCAAAAGCAGCCATATTTACAGCATGAAATATGTTTACAAGCTACAAGTCACCCATGATAAAAATTTACCAATCAACCTTTTTACCTTGATTTTTCTGGTACCTTTCCTTATCTGTGTTTTTTGAATATTACATTCCAAGATAGCTGCCCTTGAAGGTACTTCCCATGCTTATACAAGGGCAGAACATTCATGTATCTTGTCTGACAAGTTTCATATTTTCCCCATGCCAAGCTGACTTCAGCTTGCGAAGTGTAATGGAATATTTAGCATGGGTGATGAGAATTGTGGGAAGAGCATAATACATTCAGCTAACAACTTCCAAACACCTATATATAATTTAAATACTGTGAACAAAATAGTAATTTTTGTTGTCAGAAGGGGGTCGCAGTACAGTGATTTTTGAGAACCCCTGGTCTACGCTACCAGGTCCCTTTCGCCAACCTAACTTGCCTGTCGTGTTGAAAATGAAAACTTCAGCAATGGTACCAGAAGACAAGGGAGGCGAACAGTAGTTCTGGTTCTGCCCCACACACATGCTGCTTCTACAATGAGCTGGATGCGATTCTCGGCAGTGACCCCACCATACCCATAAATGCAGTGTGGACACCTCCCAGGAGTCTGAGTCCTGGGCCACCTCAGGCAACAATGAGGACGACATTCAGGAAGAGAAGGAGGAGAAGGGGAGAGAGGCAAGCAGTGGATCCATTCTCCCCCAAAAGCCAGGGGCTGTTTTTAACCCCAGAGCCCAGCCAATCACAGGACTGCGTGGTGGCCAAACATGACATGGGATAACTCACATGACTGGAGTACTGTCATGGATGGTTATAAACTGTTCAGGAAGGACAGGCAGGGCAGAAAAGGTGGTGGAGTAGCACTGTATGTAAGGGAGCAGTATGACTGCTCAGAGCTCCGGTACGAAACTGCAGAAAAACCTGAGTGTCTCTGGATTAAGTTTAGAAGTGTGTGCAACAAGAGTGATGTAGTGGTGGGAGTCTGCTATAGACCACCGGACCAGGGGGATGAGGTGGATGAGGCTTTCTTCCGGCAACTCGCAGAAGCTACTAGATCGCACGCCCTGGTTCTCATGGGTGACTTTAATTTTCCTGATATTTGCTGGGAGAATAATACAGCTGTGCATAGACAATCCAGGAAGTTTTTGGAAAGCGTAGGGGACAATTTCCTGGTGCAAGTGCTAGACGAGCCAACCAGGGGGGGAGCTTTTCTTGACCTGCTGCTCACAAACAGGGAAGAATTAGTGGAGGAAGCAAAAGTGGACGGGAATCTGGGAGGCAGTGACCATGAGTTGGTTGAATTCAGGATCCTGACGCAGGGAAGAAAGGTAAGCAGCAGGATACGGACCCTGGACTTCAGGAAAGCAGACTTCGACTCCCTCAGGGAGCAGATGGGTAGGATCCCCTGGGGGACTAACATGAAGGGGAAAGGAGTCCAGGAGAGCTGGCTGTATTTCAAGGAATCCCTGTTGAGGTTACAGGGACAAACCATCCCGATGAGTCGAAAGAATAGTAAATATGGCAGGCAACCAGCTTGGCTTAACGGTGAAATCCTAGTGGATCTTAAACATAAAAAAGAAGCTTACAAGAAGTGGAAGGTTGGACATATGACCAGGGAAGAGTATAAAAATATTGCTCGGGCATGTAGGAATGAAATCAGGAGGGCCAAATCGCACCTGGAGCTGCAGCTAGCAAGAGATATTAAGAGTAACAAGAAGGGTTTCTTCAGGTATGTTGGCAACAAGAAGAAAGCCAAGGAAAGTGTGGGCCCCTTACTGAATGAGGGAGGCAACCTAGTGACAGAGGATGTGGAAAAAGCTAATGTGCTCAATGCTTTTTTTGCCTCTGTCTTCACTAACAAGGACAGCTCCCAGACTGCTGCGCTGGGCATCACAACATGGGGAGTAGATGGCCAGCCCTCTGTGGAGAAAGAGGTGGTTAGGGACTATTTAGAAAAGCTGGACGTGCACAAGTCTATGGGGCCGGACGAGTTGCATCCGAGAGTGCTAAAGGAATTGGCGGATGTGATTGCAGAGCCATTGGCCATTATCTTTGAAAACTCATGGCGAACGGGGGAAGTCCCGGATGACTGGAAAAAGGCTAATGTAGTGCCAATCTTTAAAAAAGGGAAGAAGGAGGATCCTGGGAACTACAGGCCAGTCAGCCTCACCTCAGTCCCCGGAAAAATCATGGAGCAGGTCCTCAAGGAATCAATCCTGAAGCACTTACACGAGAGGAAAGTGATCAGGAACAGTCAGCATGGATTCATCAAGGGTAGGTCATGCCTGCCTAATCTAATAGCCTTCTATGATGAGATTACTGATTCTGTGGATGAAGGGAAAGCAGTGGATGTATTGTTTCTTGACTTTAGCAAAGCTTTTGACACGGTCTCCCACAGTATTCTTGTCAGCAAGTTAAAGAAGTATGGGCTGGATGAATGCACTATAAGATGGGTAGAAAGTTGGCTAGATTGTCGGGCTCAACGGGTAGTGATCAATGGCTCCATGTCTAGTTGGCAGCCGGTGTCAAGTGGAGTGCCCCAAGGGTCGGTCCTGGGGCCGGTTTTGTTCAATATCTTCATAAATGATCTGGAGGATGGTGTGGATTGCACTCTCAGCAAATTTGCAGATGACACTAAACTGGGAGGAGTGGTAGATACGCTGGAGGGCAGGGATAGGATACAGAGGGACCTAGACAAATTGGAGGATTGGGCCAAAAGAAACCTGATGCGGTTCAATAAGGATAAGTGCAGGGTCCTGCACTTAGGACGGAAGAACACAATGCACAGCTACAGAATAGGGACCGAATGGCTAGGCAGCAGTTCTGCGGAAAAGGACCTAGGGGTTACAGTGGACGAGAAGCTGGATATGAGTCAGCAGTGTGCCCTTGTTGCCAAGAAGGCCAAAGGCATTTTGGGATGTATAAGTAGGGGCATAGCGAGCAGATCGAGGGACGTGATCGTTCCCCTCTATTCAACATTGGTGAGGCCTCATCTGGAGTACTGTGTCCAGTTTTGGGCCCCACGCTACAAGAAGGACGTGGATAAATTGGAGAGAGTCCAGCGAAGGGCAACAAAAATGATTAGGGGTCTGGAACACATGACTTATGAGGAGAGGCTGAGGGAACTGGTATTGTTTAGTCTGCAGAAGAGAAGAATGAGGGGGGATTTGATAGCTGCTTTCAACTACCTGAGAGGTGGTTCCAGAGAGGATGGTTCTAGACTATTCTCAGTGGTAGAAGAGGACAGGACAAGGAGTAATGGTCTCAAGTTGCAGTGGGGGAGGTTTAGGTTGGATATTAGGAAAAACTTTTTCACTAAGAGGGTGGTGAAACACTGGAATGCGTTACCTAGGGAGGTGGTAGAATCTCCTTCCTTGGAAGTTTTTAAGGTCAGGCTTGACAAAGCCTTGGCTGGGATGATTTGATTGGGGATTGGTCCTGCTTTGAGCAGGGGGTTGGACTAGATGACCTCCTGAGGTCCCTTCCAACCCTGATATTCTATGATTCTATGACGCTGGGGAAGGCAACTCTGGTGAGTGCACATTTCCACTGAAACTGTAGAGGTTACATGCAACTTATTTTATGTTTAATATGAACAAAAAATGAGGTGCAGTGGTATCCGCTTCCTGGTGGCTGCTCCAGTTACACAGAGGGTGCTCCTGGGAAAGCCTGTCTATATGCCCAGGCATGGCCCTCTAATCCTCCATGGAGATCTCGATCAAGATTTTATGGAGGTACTCTGCAATCCTTTGCAGAAGTTTCCAGGGGATGACTGCCTTATTTCTTCCACCATTGTAGGAAACTTTCCCACACCATTCCAATCTTAACTCTGCAGGCATTATTGCTGCACAGAGCATAGCAGCATAAGGACCAGGTCTGTACCAAGTCTCTTGCAGCATCTGCTACCTAGCCACCTTGTTACCCTGAGGAGACTGGTATCACATAGGGTCACCTAGGGGAAACAGTGGAAGTTTTCATTACAAGTGCTTGCACTGCAAACAATAGAGCATGTGATCCACTCCCCATGGTGAATTCTGGGTTCCTCAACCATGCTTTCTCAATCTACTACCAGCAGCATTAAAGGAGGGGGAGTGGGAGGGAGTGGGCTTCCTATATTTCTCTCCCTCCTCACCCAGAGCCAGCAGGGAAATAGTCAGCAAATATGGGTGGCTTAATGCTGGTCTAAGTGATGTCCATTTGCCTCCCAGAGACAAAGAGCTCCTTGCTGGACTCTTCTGATTGCCCTGGTATCAGATGTCAGCTATCTCTGAGCAGCCAACCTGCCTTCATACCCCAACCCTGCAGAAACTTCTCTCCATTTCACTGAGGTCTAATCTACTAAACTATGCCAATGACCTTAATGCATCTGAAGAAGTGGGGTTTTTACCCACGAAAGCTTATGCTCAAATAAATCTGTTAGTCTTTAAGGTGCAACCGGACTCTTTGTTGTTTTTGTGGATACAGGCTAACACAGCTTCCCTCCGATACTTAATGACCCTTTAAACATCCAAAGGCACATTGCACCACCATTCTGCACTTGCTCAGCCTATTCTTGAACCACTCCTTACTGCTGTCAGGATGGCTGGTGTACAGCTTCCTGAACCATGGGAGCAAGGGGTAGGCTGTGTTATTTTATATAAATGGTTATTTTGTCTGGAAAGTCTCTGCTTCCAGCTTTCTGAATAGACCTGTGTTCCTAAAAATGGATGTCATGCACCTTTCCTGATACCACCCCTCACCCCACCCCACCCACATTGATGACAATGGACCACCCCCTGTGATCCACCAGTGCTTGTAACACCATTGAAAAATATCTTTCAGTTTGCGTACTTGTTAACAAGGTGGTCTGGTGCCAAAATAAGGATGTGTGCCATCTATCACCCCACCGCAGTTAGGGAACTCCATTGCAGCAAAACCATCCACTATGTCCTGCACATGGCCCAGAGTCACTACCCTTCTTAGCAGAAGTTGACTAATGGCCCTGCATACTTGGATCACAATAGCTCCAATGGTGGACTTACCGTCTCTGAATTGATTCCCCGCTGACCGGTAGCAGTCTGGCATCGCAAGCTTCCACAGAACAATCACCACTCGCTTTTCCACTATCAGAGCAGGTCTGATTTTAGTGTTGCTGAGCGTCAGGGCTGCAGAAAGCTCTGCACAAAGAACTTATGCAGTCAAAAGTTCTGCAGCCACTGCTCATCATCCCATAACATTGTGATCCCACCGGTCAGCGTGACTGCCAGTGGCAACCAGGAATTGTTTCGTTCTGTGGCTTGCCGCAGGGCTGCTTGAAGGACATTGCTATGTTCCACATGGCTGCTCCTGTCTCTGCTCTGGAAATATTGAACGATAAGGAATGAGGTGTTTGTAACGCTCACAGCAAGAGTGCACAGCTGATCAGGCTCCATGCTTCTCGGGCTATGGCCTATGTGTGGCTAAGTCCAGCTTTTGGGGAAAAAAAGAGCAAAAATCGGTTGTTTGCTGTTGACAGGGAGGGAAAGAAAAAACTGCATCATGGGAAGTTGAAGCCATGTTCCCATTCCCCCCATAAGGCATTGCAAGACCTTTTCAACCCCACTCCCCCGCGTGTAGTTGCACTGTGAAATAGCTCTCCAGCGTGCACTACTCTTTGTGCAATGCAAGCACTGCTAACGATGGCATATTCCACTGGCACAATGAGCAATGCACATGTATGGATGTTACACAACTGACTTAATTAATGCAGAGGCTGGATGTTGACTTACGTTAAGCTGACAGATGTTTGTAGTGTAGACATGCCCTAAGTGTGAAGATGTAGTAGGTAGACAACCCAGGTAATAGAAAATTCAGAATGCTTTCAAGGAAGCCCTATTTTATAGCATCAAAGCCTAATTTACAAAGCAAAGCATTTGAATAAATGGAGTACAGAGAGCATTGACATTTAAGAGGGTTCTTTCAAATAATAGTTCTATGAAAAAAAATCACTCAGAATACTTAAGCACTATAACAACACCAACTGATAGAAATGATACATGTCTTCAGAGAAGACATGGGGATCCATATTTCCAGGACAATAATCTAAGAAGCAATTATGATTTTTATTTGCATAATCTTAGTGCTTTCATTAATGAGAAGGCATATTTGATAAAGGAATTGTATGCCTCTTTTCTTTTGCTAAAAATCTTATTTTCCCGAAAAAGACTACTTTAATTTTTCATGATGTATGACTTTAAGATCATATTTTGCTAGGAATGCTTGGAGCAATGATTTCAATTAATGAGCTCAGTTGTACTTTAAGAAAATGATTCAAATATAAGGTGTTGGAATGCACAATTCAGATACAAAGTAACTTTTCCCCCTCAAGGTGAATATTGTATAATATGTTTCAAGAACTCCTGTTAAAGAAAAGTTTCCAACAGGAGATGTAGCTGGAAGCATTATTATATTGTTGAAATTAATCTTCAATATATTTCAATTTTAAGGGACAAGGAGACATCTGATCACATTGATATTCTTGTTCCTTCTGAAATTGTTAAGATAATGAGCCTGAACTAATAAAGATCCTATTTAACATTATGGTAATACTGTCTGCATTGCAAGTGAGTTAATGGTTGCTATTTATAAACATGTACATATGGTTCTCAGTATTACCATACTATTAAAACAATAAGCAAGAAGCATAAGCTGTGATACAGAAATCTGAATAGGCTTTAAGCTGTATTTACATGCCTGTGTAATAGTAATGATGAGATTGAGCAGAATTATGAGTTTTGATTTTTTTAAAGAATATTATTGACAATCCATTCTAGGTAATGTCACATCAACCCTTTAAAAATATTTTAAAAAGTAATAGTGTAATTAGCTTGCTGAACAAGCTAACTTAGTGTGTGGAAGGGTAAGTGAACCTAGGCAAGAAAGTAGTGGGAAACCTGTGGAAGAAAGGGCACTTCACTGTCTAGGTCTCCTGCACAGAGTATGAGAAAGTGACTGTGTAAAGCGGGGAGGAAGCTTCACTTCCTAGATCTGCTGTATGGAGCCCAGAAAAAGTAAATGTCTGCTTTGCTACTGTCCTGCCATTAGCACCTCTGGAGAAGAGGTTCCCTCTCTGAAAACTTAGGAGGTTCACAGTAGGTAAGGCTCTCCTCCTGAACACTTTGGAGAGTCAGCTGAAGTGGGGTGGGGGATGCTGCTTGTTCTTTATTCTACAAGCTTTTGAACATAATGGTAAAAGTTAAGGCTGAGGGGAAATATTATATGGGTAAAACTCCTATTGTCTTTAGTGGGAGCAGAGTTAAACCAATGCTTTTGGAAATCCTACCCAAAACTCCTTGCAAGAATGTTGCTTTTATGCTTCAGGGGCAGCTGTCAAACTCCAGGCTGAAGGGTTGGTCAACGTGTGTCATTGTCATTCCTGTATTTGAAAGGGAAGGACTGAGCTTGGCCTCTGCAAGTTTCTTATATAACATCACTGTGATTCCAGTAGGGAGAGGAAGGATTCCCAATGATTAGGTCAATAGCCTAGGACTTGAGAGTCTTGGATTTAAGTCCCTGCTTCACTGTGTGAAATTGGGAAAGTCACTTACTTTCCTCGAGCCTCTGTTCCCAATTTGTAAAAATAGATATTATAGTTCCTAGCAAGGGTGCCAAGTATAAATATATTAAAGTGATTAGATACTATGGTAATAGAGGCCATATAAGTATCTGAGATAATGTAACACCGACAGACCTTGGTCACTGGCAGGCGGGCTCAAACTGGGGACCTCTGGAGCTTAGCGCATGAGCCTCTATTGCATGAGCTAAAAGCCAACTCTTTGTTAGCTAAGGCTGTAGAGCAGACTCATTTTATCTCTCTCTAAGTGGTCTCAGTGCCACTAGATTGAACAGAACACTACACCCAGGAGGTGTGTGGGTTACCATAACACTATGTCTATGACCAACACTTGGTAGGAACTGTTATATGAAGGGCAAAATTCTCTTGTATGAGTCAGAATATGTCACAAAGTTCTAAGCCAGAAAGGACTACTAGATCTCGTCTGATCTTCTGTATATCACAGGTTCCAGCATCCACACACTAACCCCAACAACAAAATTAGACAAAAGTAAATAAGACCATGTGAGACTAGATTTATATACCACAGGCAAAGAATAAGAGGGATGGGGAGGCACCAGTGCTCAAGGCCCCTGCAATGGCAGGGAAATGATTAAGTGAGAGAGACCCAGAAAATCCAGGAAAGTGACCTCCACCCCCACACTGCAGAGGAGGTCAACTCCCCCGCCCCACATGCTCTATCTGATGTGTGTGTGTGTGGGGGGGGGGGGTTCCTTCCCAACCCCATGTATGGGGATTAGTTAGATTCTGAACACATAAGCAAGAGCTGCCAGCTAAGCACCTGAGAGAGAGAAAATCCCTGGTGCCACCTCAGAGCCCTGGCCCCCACCCTGCCCAGTGTCCCATCCCTAGTTGTGACCATCCCTGATGCTTCAGAGAAAGGAGATAAGAGAATCTCCCAGAATCACATGGGGGTGGCTGGGAGGAAATCCCTTCCTGGCCCCTGCTGGTGGCCACCTGAAACTCTGAAGCGTGAACTTTAAGAACATACGATTTAAATCAGAAGTGAGCCCCAGGGCTGTTGAGCCCTGCCCCCTATGATCACATGCAAAACTCTGTCATCTAATCACATTGATAAACTTCTTTAGCTCTCTCTTAAAATTAATTAAGTTTGACCCAACAGTTTCTAATGGGAGGCTGTTCCAAAACCTCACCCCTCTGGTGGTTAAAAACTTTCTAATTTGCTGTCTGAATTTGTTTGTGGCCAATTTATATCCATTTGTTCTTGCGCCAACGTTCCCATCTAGCTTAAATAGCTCTTCACCCTTCCTAGTATTTGTGCCCGCAATGTACATACAGAAGGCAATCAGATCCCCTCTCAGCCTCTTTTTGTGAGACTTAAGCCAAGCTCTTCCAGTCTCCTCTGATAAGATAGGTCCTCCATTCCCCTGATCATTCTAATAACTCTTTTCAGCATCTGTTCCAATTTAACTTCACCTTTCTTGAACACTGATGACCAGAATTGTATATAGTATTTCAAATGAGGACTTATAATGACATTAATGTAGAACTCTAGAGCATTTACTGCATGATTCCATTGATGCCATAGTCATTTCTGAATATGCAATAGAGATTTATGCAGTAGCTAAGATGCCAGCCGGAAAGGAGAATTTCAGCAGATGTGTACTTTTGAGAGGAGACCAAATGTCCAGTGAAATCAGAATTGAGACCACTTGAGTCATTTTAGAGCAACCCAAGCCTGACTTCTGCTCTCTTCATTGGCTTCTCACAGAAACCAAATTCTCGATTTTGGTGCGTATCTTCAAGGTGCTCAATGGTTCAGGCTTAGACTACCCCAAAGAGTGGCTAAAGATACAGGATGAGGACCGGGGTTCGCAACTCCATTTTTTTTGACACAATGGAACTTTCTACTATAAAAAATAAAGCTTAATCTGTGTGGGAGACAGAGCTATCTCCTGAGCCAGTCTGAGACAGTGGAATGAACTGCCACAGGAACTAAAGACCATTAAACCTCACAGATCTTCTGTTCAATGTGTGCAATGTGTACAACTTCAACCTGCCTTCTCCAGTATAAATGCATAGCAATGTGTATATTTAACAAAAAAACCACACACACAAAATAAAAACCCTACAAAAAAAAACTACACTGCAGGTATATTGTTCCCCCTAGAAAGAGAATAAAGCACATTTGGGAGATGATAGTCCTTGCTTAATGTAGTACTAAAAGGCACTCAGATACTGATAGTCAAGAATATATAAGAACTTAGAATAAACTCACCATCAAATTCTCCAGAGTAACTCTTTTTCTTCAGAGTATTCTATCGAATGCAGGAATTGGGTGGCACTGAATATTTTCCCAGTATTACTTTTTTTGGGTGGGAGAAGGAATAGGATATTCCCCTTAGAAAGGTACACTGCCAATGATACTAATAGTTGCATAGGTAAGTTGGGGGAAAATAGCCTCTATTCACTCTAGTTTCTTATGAGAAAACACTATCTACTACACTTCGATATATTATAAGGATGATAATAGAAAAAAAATGTGTGTATAAGTAGTTCCTCTCACTGAAAATTCAATGCACTAAAAATGCTAATTTAAAACTAAGCTTAGATACTTGCAAAGATATTATATAGCTTTTTTCATACAAATCAGTTCACAGAATTTTAATGCTCATACTGAAGTTGCTGAAAAAGTGTGTGTTAGTTAATACCCGGGGTTCTTTGGGAACTTGGACTTTCTTATGCATGAAATATTGTTGAAGAAACTGAAAACAATTGTAGGGAGATTACTTTAGTTTCAACTCAAATTTGTCTCCCAGCTTGTGACCAGGAGGGAGCAAGTGTTACACTTAATGACTATTATGATGCTCTATGAAGTTCTGTCATGAAATCTGTTTTATTTTAACTAGTTCTCATAAAGGTATAGATAATCTTCACAGTTGTTATACTAAAAGTTTGGGGGGAAATGTGACTTCACACTTTTCAATTAGAAGAAATTATTTCATAATCTTTTGGAAAAATGATTTATGGTTGAATATAATGTTAATGATTTTTAAAGGAATTTTGTTTCATAGACATAGTGTTTGGAATATCACTTTTAGAACTGTAGACCTTCTCCATCTTGTGCTGTTAATCACAATCACCCTATTTCCCAGTTGATCTCAAAATAAATAATTTACATTGGCAAGTTGTTCAGTAGTATCACATGACAAATATAGAATTTGTCATTAAAGTTGGGCTATTTGTGATATGACTGGTCACAAGAGATGAGCACCGTCCATGAAAGTCAGTGGTATGTCGATTTATACAATCAGAATATCTGGCCTTATATTGGCTGTGAAAGCCAAAAGAAAGACAATAAGATAATTTGTCTGGTTCTGTTATTTCATTGACTTTGTTGGTGTTACTCAAAGTTTCCACAAGTGTATGTATGACTAAATTACATTGGATGTAATTCTGAACTTTCCAGAAAGTTCAGGAAATTCAGTGAAATACTATGCGACTCACTAACACATAAATTGGCTCTTTTTTTAAAAAAATGTACTTACCTTCTTCCTTTTCTGAAAAAGATTGAATAGGATAGGGGAATGTGAATGTTCAGAGAATGTAGACAATTATTGCCCACTACACTAAATTTACTCTACTGTGGTGAAGCAACAAAGCGGGGTGGTGAGGGGGAATACATACAGGAGGACAACTGCATACAGACTGTATACAAAAGGGTTAGAACTCAAAAGGAAGTTCCTCGTTAAGCCACCTTACCCCTCTAAACTACTACAAGATAGCCACCTATAATATGTAATCTTGGAAGAGTTTTATATCGTGAGCACTTCTAATAAACATGCTTTATACCTCCTAGCAAATATTTTCATTATGTCACTGTTAGATGTGATTTCAGAAATCTGATCTTAAAGTCTGAGTTCAGTTTTCATGTCTAATTCCACATTTGAGTTCTGAAACCATCTTTGGGCATCTAATAAATGTGCAGGTGCTAATGTAGGTGTCTAAGTTTAAGAATTGGTTCACTTCTCCTTTGGACTGTTTCTCAGATTTACCTTGAAAGGGTAAATCTTATTTTCAATTATATTTGACACAGTTATCTCATCTTATCAAAATATAAACCTGGATGATAGTCTAAGACTGGCACTCTCTTTGCCAGTACTAGGTAAGCAATTCTATTGTACTCAATGGGAAGGAAACATGGAGGTAAGTGTTTCAGCTGTCATTTTTCCTGTCTGTTACACATAGATACTGTACTCTGAGCCAGATTCATTCTATAACAGTCCCCAGGAACCATGGGTAGCTGGCTCGAGGTAGACTAGCTTGAAGGTCACTCTAACTTGTGTTAGTGAGTGGACCGGCTCCAGGATAGCCTTGGATTGAGGAAATATAAATGTGACATAAGGCCACTTTTGCTGTTCCTGCCTCACTTTTTTGCACCCAGCATTGTTCAATGGTACTAGAGAATCTGGCACACATTATTTTTTCTTTCAAATTCCACAAGAACATAAGCATGCTGCAGGCTGAGAGGCTGCAAAACAATATTAAAACAAATGGGTCAAAGTATGGTGATGTAACTTTGGCCAGTAAACCCCTCTGGGCAAGGACTATATCTTCCTATGTTTGTACAGAGCTTAGCACAATGAAGATTTGGTATTGATTGCAGTAGTTAACTGGTACCATAAATAATAACAATAACAAGAGTAGGGTTCTAACATGTTGGGACATTATGGGCTGCCTTAAAAATATTTTTACTTTAGTTTGCTTCTCTCTGTTCCCAGAAAAATTATCGATCAGATTTTCCAGGGACATACCAATCCACTTCCAAAATCTGTACATCTGTTTACAGAAATGGTAAGTCCATTTTAATTTCCTCAAGCCAATAGCTGCAGAAGCAGCAGAGAACAGCAGAGAACAGAGGCTGAAACTTTTCAGCTAATGACACTATCAAGGAGATAAGAATAAAAAAATAAAGACAGAAATGTGTTTAATAGGCTCACAATATTCTCTTGATAGTGTTTGGGTATCTGCCCCAGACTCTGCTTTCAATCTCAATTTCTGCAGTAATAATGGAAGGAGTTACTGCCCCCCTGTTGCATCTACTGCTGCTAAGATAATTCTCATTTCTGCATCTAGACATAGCCAATGTTCTGCCTCTTGATTTTTTTTATTAAATACAGTAAATCTAGCACACTAAAAAAATGTAATTCCAAAAAGACCCAGGGTCAGATCCTCAGCTGGTGTAGAGTGGCATAGCCTACTGAAGGGAAAGCAGCAGAGACTGCTTACACCAGCTGAGAATCTGGCCCCAAATTTACAAGCTTTTAAAAGAAAAATATTTGACAAGGCTATCCTAGTAAACATCTACTGAATGCAAATGTATAGATTTTGCTTACATCAAGGTTTAATTTGCAGATTCCTCTGTAGTATATGAATGTACTTGAATGTCTTCAATACAATGCAATAATCTCAAAGATCCATTTGAATACCCCCCTTCCCCTTGATTCTTTCATTAATTATGGACATTTACTAATTTCCCAAACCAGGTGTCAAGTTTCCTTCCCCACTCTGAACTCCAGGGTACAGATGTGGGGATTTGCATGAAAACCCCCTAAGCTTATTTTTACCAGCTTAGGTTAAAACTTCCCCAAGGTACAAACTATTTTGTCTTTTGCCCTTGGACTTTATTACTGCCACCACCAAGCGTCTAACAAATATATAACAGGAAAAGAGCCCGCTTGGAAATGTCTTTCCCCCCAAAATCCTCCCCAAACCCTACACTCCCTTTTCTGGGGAAGGCTTGATAAAAATCCTCACCAATTTGCATAGGTGACCACAGACCCAAACCCTTGGATCTTAAGAACAATGAAAAAGCAATCAGGTTCTTAAAAGAAAAATTTTAATTGAAGAAAAAAAGTAAAAGAATCACCTCTGTAAAATCAGGATGGTAAATACCTTACAGGGTAATCAGATTCAAAACATAGAGAATCCCTCCAGGCAAAACCTTAAGTTACAAAAAGACACAAAAACAGGAATATACATTCCATTCAGAACAACTTATTTCATCAGCCATTTGAACAAAACAGAATCTAACGCATACCTAGCTAGATTACTTACTAAGTTCTAAGACTCCATTCCTTTTCTGTTCCCGGCAAAAGCATCACAGAGACAGAGAGAACCTTTGTTTCTCCCCCCCTCCAGCTTTGAAAGTATCTTGTCTCCTCATTGGTCATTTTGGTCAGGTGCCAGCGAGGTTATCCTAGCTTCTTAACCCTTTAGAAGTGAAAGGGTTTTTCCTCTGGCAAGGAGGGATTTTAAAGGTGTTTACCCTTCCCTTTATATTTATGACTCCAGGCATGTGCATAAAAGCAAAAATCTGGGATGAAAGCTTTTGTATACCATATTTAATTAAACTGTCATTTAAACTTCCATGTTAGATATCTAATTTTAAAGTCATTTTTACATGCTTAGATGTCAGCTTGAGTTCTTTTATACTCCCATCATTGCAATACTTGAACACAAAGTTCAGGTACAGATGAATAACCCTTGTCTCCCTAGGGGGTTGTTGATTTTCTTCCTCTGCAGTGTCAGCCAAATTTTCTTCCCTTATGTAGTGATAAACACCCATTTTTTCATGATTTGTGTGTATAAAAAAAAACATCTTCTGTATTTTCAACAGTATGCATCCGATCAAGTGAGCTGTAGCTCACGAAAGCTTATGCTCAAATAAATTGGTTAGTCTCTAAGGTGCCACAAGTATTCCTTTCCTCACACTGAAGATTAGAAGTAAAGACTCTGTCATGCCCTGAGGCATGGTCCTGTGTTGCAGGCTCCAGGTCCTCACAGAGGCAGAATGCCTTTTTTAGAGTTCACTTCCTGGGGTGCAGCACACTCTTCATTCTGCATGTTGGTCTTGCTTTGCAGTCCAGTGCACCAGGGAAACATGCCTCAATACCTCTCTATTCCTTTGAGACCAATGTGTGTCACTGGGAGCATATTGAGGGAGTAGTCTGCAATTCTGACAAACCCTTGCATATGGCATGACAAGTGTGGGGGATCCTTGGGCCCTCTGTTCTTTCCTGGATAAGGAAAGATAAGGGCCTGTCATTATATGGCCCAAATTGAGATTATGGAAAAGGACCAAACTTTAGTCAATATGATTTCTCCACTGAAGCAAACAGCTTCAAACAGTTCATCTTTAATTCCAAGCAGAATAGACATCTGTTTATCTAGCTGGGGTACATATATAGCAGCCATTACTTTAAAGACTGTAAGGCACTCAGATGCAGTATCTGTCCTCATAAGACCACTGTGAGGTAGGCAAGTACTAGTATCTCTACTTTACAGATGGGAAAATTGACATAGAGACACATTAAGGGCATGAATGCACTGTAGGTGGGAGGTGTAATTCCAAACTCTGATAGACGTACACATACTAGCTCTGCTCGAGCTAGCATGCTAAAAATAGTGGTGGCTTGGGGTAGCCACCGAAGGACAATCCCATCCAAGATCCTAGGTATGTGATGAAGCACACTGCTACTTTTATCTCTCTAGCTCACGCAGAGCTAATGTATACTTCTACCTGAGATGGGAATTACATATACACTGCAGCTGGGATATGTACCCTGAGTGATTTCTCCACAGTCACACTGTGGTATAGCAAAGAATTGGGTCTGGGTCTCCTGAGTTGAAGGTTAGTGCCCTAACCACTAAACATCCACTCTAAATTCCCCATTCAGCTTGCCTGTGTGAATATTTTGAGTGTCTCAAAACTTGGCCTCTCTCTGGATGGACCTCTTTCTTTCCTTCACTCTTACAATTTCCTTTCTACTAACAATTTCCCGGCTTTTATCTTGATACAAAATGTTCCACATGCTAAAATAAATCTATTTTTAGTATATAATGACTGCAGTATTCATGTGTCTATTTCATGTTTCTCTTCAAAATCCTGTGTGGCTTTTTTTTGGGTTTTAATGTTTAATTTTAGTGAATTATGTTTTGGTATGTATTATAATAACCCTTTGGGATCAAATTACATTTACTTACTCATATGCTGAAAATATTTGGAGCCTTAATGGTCCTTGAGGAAAAGAGAATGATACAAAATAAGACATTTGGGGCTTGAAAACTTAATTTGATACCGTCTATCAAATTATTAATGATGTCTAATTAATCAAAAATTCTGAAAATTCTCTCAGGTAAGTGGGGAAAAAAATTCTAAAGTCTTTCATTTTATATTAGAACAAAAAAGAATATCCCAGAAAGTAAAATATAGTATGTAGCCATGCAGCCACAGCTTACAGCTTTAATTCACTGGAGATCAAAGGAAACTTATCAAATGAAAAACAATACTTTCTATGACTTACACTTTTGTAATGTGGGAATTCTAAAGTATATTGAGTAGGATGTGGGAGCCATAAATCTTGACAAAGTTACTAGTCACATAGCTATTTTACCAGACATCATCTTACTCTAATGCCCTGTTTTGAGCCAATAACTGGTGTTTTTACAACACTGTTTTTAAACATGATTTTTAGTTAGATTCAGATCCTTCAACGAGATACATGTGTGCTCAAATTTACAGACTGTCATTAGTCCCACTGAAGCCTACTAAAGGACTACTCACAGTATGTGAAATGAAGCATATGTGAGTTGTTTGTAGAAAAAGGTCAAGAGTTTGGCCCAGATAGCTCTCGGTATCCATGGTATGGGCCTGATCGAAAGCTTACTGAGTTCAATGGACTCTAGATTAGGCCATATGACATTAATTCCATATCCGGATCTACTAGCATAGGCTCTGATATTCATATAATGTACGTGTATGCAGCAATAAAAAACCTGTGGAATGGCTAAGACTTGTGGGGCTCAGTCTGCAGCGCTAAAAATTGCAGTTTAGATGTTTTGGGTTTGGGCTGGAGCCCATATTCTGAGACTTTCCCACTTGCAGATTCTCAGAACCTAAGCTCCAGCCCAAGCCTGAGGGTATACACTGCCATTTTTAGCCCTACAGCCGAGGATCCGAGACTCTGTGCCAAGGTTTTCTAATTGCAGTACAGACATACCCCTAGAGACCCCTTGACTTGAAACTGAATCTTCATGGACACAGTAGTCCATACTAGCAAAATACAGAGCAGAATCAAGACTCATTTTAGAAACTGGTTTAGCTGTACCCATGCTTGACATGAGTTCCTGAACTTAATACTGAAGGATAAAAACCTGCCTTTATTGAAGTCAAGGGCAAAATTTCTATTTAGAAATAAGTAAATACTGGGTTTTTCAGTTTGTTGACAATTCTGAAAAACTTGAAATCCCACCCCCCCATATTTTTTTTTGAGTGAGTCAAAAAGTCAAAATTAATTTTGGGTCTAATGATGTTCCATTTGACCTGAAATGAAATGTTTTGATTTTGAGCGTGTTAATGGTTCTGAATCTTTAAACTTGAAGAAATTTCAAAGAGAAATGGTCAAAATGCTTAGATTTTTCTGTTTGGAATGTCAAACCTGAAACTGACTTTTTGGAATTTTTTTGTACTCAAACAATTTGAAACAAACAAAAATTAATTTAAAGTTTTGGTGCCTCCAAAAATTTTGGGCAAAAAATGTATCCCAGTTCTACTCCCTTTGACTTCAGTGAGGTCTGGATTTTGCCGTAGGCCATTGTAAAAGGTTCCTTGGTAATATTTTAACATATTTAACAAGAAACTGCAGAAGACCAATTATTTTCCAGCTTTAGTAGCAGTTCTTAATCAATCTAGTTGAATAAAGACAGTTCTTTCTAAATTTTCTTTCCCTTATTCATAGTTTAAGTAAACAATTTGTGTGCATACTAGAATCTTCATGTGCAATTTTCTACGCAATTGATGAAATATTGGAAATTCTGATCTGTCATGGAAAACTCTACAGAGCTTGGCAGGTAGAAATTCATACTGTTTAAAACTCCTACCTTTCTGCTCAGATATGAATGATTAATTGGCATCATAATTGGGGTGGGCAAGATAACTTCCATTCATATTCAATAGGTTTTTATCATGGTGTTAAAACCATAAACTATGACAGTAAGTAGCATGCTATTTTTCCTCATTTATTCTTTGTAGATTTTCAATGAATTGCCATCAATGACAGCAATGTTAAGAAATTATAATTGTTAGCTATTATTGAACTTAGTGATTTAATTCATTTTCCTGTGAATGGCTCAAAAGAACCATTTTTTCCCTTAGGCCCATACTTCAGCTACTCTCATCAAGGTTGCATTATCACAGCAGTGCATTTTTAGATTCAAAGTTCAAAGTATTTTGTTCTATAATAAGGATGACAATACTTTGCACTTATGTAGTGTCGTCTATTTAAAGATTTGTACAGAACATTAAAAAAGAAAAAAAGAGTGAATTAACTCTCACACCATCACTTGAAGTAGGTAAGTAGTAGTAGTTGACACTTTTAGTTGTTCCTGTTGAATATAAGTAGTCTTTGAGGTTTCTCTTTATAAGTATTTTATAGCCAACTTAATGTCATATTAAGGTACATAGAGTTTTTATGATATATTGACTCAAAAGGATTTCTATTCAGGAGTATATGGTAGGATCAATAGGAAGTGTTGTATGCTGCCAAATTTCTCCCTCTTCTTGCAGCTGTATTACAAGGAGATGTGTGTTCCTTTTCTGAAAGTTTATTTTAAAGTTTAGTCTTGTTCTATAGCTGTTGTCTGCTGTTTAAAAATAGTATTCATAAGGGGGGCTTATTAAGTACATTCAGGAAAGTTATGAAAGCCTTTTACCATCCCTTCTAGTAATATATAATGCAAGAGATTTACAGTATTGAATGTCTATGGTTAAATAACTTTGTTAAAATTTTCACAGTTCAAGTTATGAAATCTTTAATATATTAGATCATAAGCTTGGAATACTCTAGGTGTTCATTGTATTTGGTTTTTGTCACAGACTTCTAATCACCATTCCTTTCTCCATCTCCTTTCCACACTTGTGTCTACGGAACAGTTAGGGTTTGTTAATGTACCTGATCCAGTTGGGCATTCATGTAGAGTATGCAAATTGCTACTGTGGAACTGGACACCAAAGTTGGAAAATTGGACTCTTGGGGTAAAATCTTGGCCCCATTGAAATCAATGGCAAAATTGAGCAGTTCTCCAGAGCTAGGGTTAGGGAAACATCAGTTACAGGTTCCAATTTTTACAAACTCAATCTCACATCTAGCGGCAGACAATTCACTTAAGATAGTGCAGTTTGCATGATGGAAACAATGTCAGAAACTTAACTTATATGAGTAAGCATATTTTTTTTTACTGGGTTGATGATAAACCAATAATAGATACTATGATGACCTGTGGATTTGCTGCTGGAATTTATGGTTTTATGGTGAGTATGAGTGAGGGTGCACAAGTGCCTGTGGTGTGTGGGGGACTGGTTGGGGGTTGTGTGTTTGGGGTTATAACATGTGTTGTATGGATGCTTTTGAAGAATTGTGGCCAAGTAAGCCATAATAAATGCAATCTCCCTCATATAACCAATGGAATCCGCTGTATGCAAATCCACCGTACAGTAAAGGTGGTGATTGGTTAGTTACCTAAAATATCACAATGGTCTAGGTCTCTTGGTCAGGCATACATGATCTTGTTGTACCTACATACTGCATCGGTGTAATGTCCCAGAGCTCAAGCCCACATAACTACACAGCCCTGTAGCCTGAGCCCAAGTCAGCACGGGCCAGCCGCGAGTATCTAATTGCAGGGTAACTGAGAGCTTAAACATTGGTCCATTAACAGACCCTGAATCCCAGTGATGACTGAATCTGGTGATATTCTCAACATAAAGAGCTCTCAGCTCTGCCTGTAGCTGTTGCTGTAATTTCACGGTGACTCTTACAGACATTCTAGGCTTCAGAGTGACACATATAGATGGTAATCCTGGAATCTTATTATATAGATACATGCTATATCAGAGCAGGGAACATCATGCTAAGTAATAATACATCAATCTCTGACCATTTCAAAGAAACAGTGGACTTGATTTCCTTCTCAGGTATGTTCATTTTACACTGTTTTAATTTATTGATTTCAGTGGAGTTATTCGTGCTCCACAATGGTATGAGTGAAAGGAGAGGAGTCCCATAATTTAATAATTGAGATTAGACCATCCCACCGGTCTGGCTAGTATACAGTCATATTGTAGGGTATGAGTGATGTTTATGTACTCTTCTCAGCTACAGCTGGGCAGGAAACTGTTTTCCTTTTGACAAATACTTTTCTTCAAATTTGGAGGAGTTCTCCACCCCCATGAAAAGTATGGTTTTCAACAATGGAAAACAAAAAATTCAGTTCGATGGCCGAATGGGATTTTTTTGGTCTGGTTTTACTGAAATTTTTTGCTCAATCAACTGAAATTTCACCTGAAACTTTTCAGGTTTTGGTTGATGAAAACCAAAACCCTTTTTGTTTTCTGGGTTTTCAATGAAAACCTGAAAACTATCAAAAGACATTTTTATAGAATTTTCTATTTCCACAAAATAACTTACTTCTGCTGAGCAAACTGAAAAATTTCCATTAACCAGCTCTCCTCTCAGCCTCCAGAATATGCAGATGGCAGTTTTCAGAAGCATTTCTTAGGGCTGATGACAGAGCAGCCTAATAGGCTCAAAAGAGGCTTTTAAGTTTTGGCACCCCAGTTCCTGATCCACAGGGCATGGTGATTTTTTTAAGTTACCATATGAATTCCACAACAAAATATTTTGGAATATTTTTGGTGTGTACCATGAGACAATGCACTAAGGCAGCTCAAAGTCCCAAGTGCTCTCTTCACCAATGAAAGAGATGGGTGGGGAGGAAACAAAAATACAAATATGACAAACTTAGGGTTAATATTAGTTTTCTGCTGGTGATGAGGCACAAACAGGCACTTCACCAAGGATTTTGCAAATTTGAAAAGGATTCTGAAAAGAATCACAAGAATCACTTGAGGTCCGGAAATCACTTTTTATAGTAAGACATTTAAGAAGCTCATTCTATTTTGTTGAAGAGAATACTCAGAGCTGCATTGATCATGATCTACAATTACCTGTATGAGGAAGAGATTACCGACAGTAGATGGCTCTTTAATCTAGAAGAGAAAAGTATAATAAGATCCAATGTCTGGCAGCTGAAGCTAGACAAATTCAGATTAGAAATAAGATGCTGCAAATGTTTAAAAATGAGCATAATTAACTCCTGAAGCACTAAGGGTGTAGAATGGATCCTCCATCAACTTCAGGTATTTAAGTCAAGACTGGACATCTTTATCAACGATATGCTGTAGTTCAAAAAGAAATTAGTCTCCTGGGCTGCATAAAATCCCTAGTATGCTCTTTTATTGTATACCAACAAAGTGTACATAGGCTAGTTATTGTGCTTTATAACTCATAACCCCCGTCCCCATGTATGCATTGCCATACCGTATGGATAAGTCTTTAGACTAGATGAACATAATGTTCTCTTCTGACCTTAAAATCTATGAAATCAAAATTATCTGCAAATGACTATACTAAAAGAACATTAAGGATGCAAAGTCAAGCACTCCAAAGTTAGAAAATGCCAGAAAAAAGGATGTCTATGCAAATTTAATTCAGCATCCTTCTGTATATATTGTTTAGACAGTCTATAATTACATGATCACATACTTTTTTTTTTTTTACAGTGGACCCCTACCTCATTTAGAGCACAGGCTGCACAGTGCTAAGGGAATTAGGGATATTTAGTGAATATAGGAGTCTTCCTTTCTTTCAGAAGTTAGAGGCCTGACACAGACACCTAGCATGGAAAATTGCAACTTGAATGGTTTAGTCAGTCAAAGTTATAAGCAACTGGAAATGGGGTCTTGTAAATCTTAGGCGACCTTAAGTACAGGCAGTGTTACTAGCTTTGCCTATAATAATAACCCAAAAGGACTGAAAGGTTGTGGTTAATTATTAGTAGACCAGAAGCTAGAAGAAGATGGTGTGTGGATTTAAGAGCTATCCGGTTTGCTTTGTTTCATTTAGTTTCCTTTGTTTTATGTAACTTGTCTCGAGTTGATAAGCTGTTAAAGTGCAGGAACAAAATGTGACCAGATACTTTGCTGTTCTGGGTCTAATTGAAGAAGAACTTGTTTTTAAGGCACTTGAGGGTACAGAGTTCTAAAAGATGGAAAATAGATGCGAGCTTACAAGACCCTATTCAGTAGTGTTTACATAAGTAATGAGTGAAAAGGGTTTCTATGCAACAGATACATTTCTATGATGACTGCTAGATAGAGGCTCTTTTGCTATGTTGAGAATAAAAATGTTTGTGCCTACAGAGTATGAATTTTCCACAGGCAGAAGTCAATATCCGGAAGCCTATTGAACATCTTGCTGTGTAGCATACTGTGTTCTAGTTTTATCATTATTATTATATAATAGAAACTATTTTTTCTGTTGTTTAGAACTTAACAATATTTTATGCTGTTCCCGAGGTAGAAAAAGTTACCTACCATTAAAAATTTAGACAACTATTGCACAAGAAAATTGACTGAATACTGATCCACCAGAAAATGTGCTGTTAAAATTACTTTTAATGGAGACTAACCCATCACTTCTAGAAACTTCAATTATTTTCAGGCAACTATATTATAGCTGACTCTATAGTTTAAATTATTTTGCATCTAATGTTTGAGTGCATCATTTTTCTTCAGAAAATAGTTAAAAACCCTATTAGAAGGTGAACCATGCCTTTCATAAATAAATGAAAATGTGAAATGTTGCTAGATAGTTTATAATGCTTAACCTGTTAGATGAAATGTCAGTGACCTTCACAGATGGGCTATTTTTCTGCACTTCAGATCAAAATCAAAATGTCAAATACTGGAGTAGTGTGTGCTATCAGAGGCAGAGAATATTAAGAAGTTAAATTGATGTATTGAAAAACTAGAGCTATCTTGGCATATTTCATATTGTAGTATTGCTTATCTGAATAATTCTTTGTTTTCCAATCACATTTTTCTAAGCTATTTTTAAATTGAAGTGTTCTTTGAAAATAGATGTTCTCTTAATTACCCTGGGATGGGAACAAAAGAGAAAGTGAACTGAAAGCAACATAGCATACTCCAGTTACTCAAGTTCCAGATTACAAATACAGAGAATACCTACTGTTAAGGTAAAACATTTATTTTCTTATTTTCTTTTTTTAAATTGAATGCACTGTGTGTGTGTATGTTATGTTCTGGGACACATTCTCAAGTGATGTCTTTGTAGCTCTGGTGATTTTTTAAAAACAGCTGAGTATCCACCCATATTGTTAGTTTATTTATACTTACCAAGGAAGGAGGCTCCTTTAGGTACACAAGAAGTTACATGATGACACTATTGTGATGTTGCACTCCATATGCTTTTATGAAGATATGCTAATGAGTGTGAATATAATGTGACTGGAATATGCTTCGTGCAAAAGGTCTCTTGTAAGGTATCATTACAAAGCTTATAATCTACTGAGTGTGGTCACCGTATTTGTATAAATATATCATTCTTGTATCTGAAACTAGAAATATGAAATATAACTCTGAGGTCCTATTGTAATTATGCAAAGTGTGGGCCATTAATGGTGGTTTGGAATCTTGATGGCTCCCATTAACCAAGAGAATTGACTGTAGATGACTCTGTTTACTTGCAGGCCTTCCTATGAGTCAGACCCAGAAGAATGAAGGCTTGGGGTCTCACAGGACATGTGACCATGTCACCTGGTACTGAAATCCATCTTAAACCCGTTGCTTTTCCATTTAGAAGGAAGGGTGGGGACCCAGAGAGACAAAAGATTCCCAACTTGTGCCAAAGCTATAAAAGGGGATGGAACAGAACAAAGGGCACAGCAGTCATAAGAAATCCCCTAGCTGCCACCTGAACTAACAAGAACTGTACCGGGGAAAGGATTGGGCCCAGTCTGTGAAAGAAGCTTATTGAAACATCTCTGAGTGTGAGATTTTATCTGTATTCCATTTCCTACTGTATTAGGCTTAGACTTGTGCGTTTTATTTTATTTTGCTTCATAACTTACTTTGTTCTGTTATTATTTGGAACCATTTAAATCCTACTTTTTATATTTAATAAAAAACACTTTTTGCTCATAAATTAACCCTGAGTAAGTAATTAATTCCTGGGGGAGCAAACAGCTGTCCATATCTCTCTATTAGTGTTATAGAGGGTGCACAATTTATGAGTTTATTCTGTATAAGCTTTATACAGAGTAAAACAGATTTATTTGGGGTTTGGATCCCATTGGGAACTGGGTATATGAGTGCTAGACACAGGAGCACTTTCTAAATTGTTCTCAGTTAAGTCTGCAGCTTTGGGGGTGTGGTTCAGACCCTGGGCCTGTGTTGGAGCAGAGTGGCATGTCTGGCTCAACAAGGCTGGTTTCTGAAGTCCCAAGCTGCCTGGGAAAATGGGCTCAGAGGTAGTCTCAGCACATCAGGTGGCAGTCCCAAGGGGGTTTCTGTGACCCAACCTGTCACAACTATTTTAACCTCTGGTAGTTTCCATCCTTTTTTCTCTCACCCACATCCCCACTCAGCCACACTGAAATCCCAAAGGAAGTATACTGTCAGAGATTTGTTGAATTGTAAATTAAGTGAGACAACTGTCCTAAATTGTAAGTAGTGTAGCTGTAACCATGTTGCTCTGTGTAGCTCATAAGCTCATCTCTCTCTCTCCAACAGAAGTTGGTCCAATAAAAGATATGATCTCACCCACCTTGTCTCTCTAAATTATACGAATAGGCACACTACCTGTCTTGTATCTGGGGACTGGATGTAACGCAGGATGGATTACTAT
The DNA here is from genome assembly GCF_015237465.2 of Chelonia mydas. Lineage (NCBI taxonomy): Eukaryota > Metazoa > Chordata > Testudines > Cheloniidae > Chelonia > Chelonia mydas. The sequence goes on from NC_057849.1 coordinate 167,750,776, forward strand.
ACTTTAGTCTTTCATATAAAAAGGAAGACTTATTTGATTTAAAGTCAGGCATTTTGTGAAATTGACACCCAGGGTTTCCATCTCCTCTTTCCTTTTATACTCTTACCAGCTTTACTTTCACATTCACCCTTCTCCCCCTCATTCAGTTTCACTGACCCTTTCCCACTCCTCCTCCAAATCCACATGCAGCATCTGCAGCATCCATTGATATCTGATGCAATCCTGCCCCTCAGCCAATGCTTATTATTTAGCCTGAGAGATTCATGAATACCAAGGCCAGAAGGGACCACTGGGATCATCTAGTCTGACATTCTGTACAACACAGGACAGAGAACATTTCTAAGATAATTCCTAGAGTACATCTTTTAGAAAAAACATGAATCCACCAGAACCCTTGGTAAGCTCTTCCAATGGTTAATTACTCTCACTGTAAAAACGTATGCCTTATTTCTTGTCTAATGTGTCTGATTTCAAGATTCCCTTGTTTATGCATCACAGGATTGTGTTAGCCCTTTTGTCCACAGCATCACACTTGGATCTCTGATTCAGCTGATTATCCACCAGGACCCCCAAATCTTTTTCAGAGTCATTGCTTCCCAGGATAGGGTCTGCCATCATATAAGTGTGGCCCATTTTCTTTTGTCTTAGATTTACATTTACTTTTAGGCATATTAAAACTCATATTGTTTATACCCAGTTTACCAAGGTACCTCAATAGCTCTATATTAGTCACTTGTCATCTTCATTATATACCTCTCCACCAATATTTGTGTCCTCTGCAAACTTTAAGTTATGATTTTATGTTTTAGGTAGTTAGGGCAGAGGGCTAAGGGGAACTTGGTAAGTCAACATCTATTTATTTGTGATTCTAACACTACAATATAAGCAACTAGAAGAATAAAAATAAAGTGAATATACTTAGTTATGTAAAAACCTTTATTTATTTTTTTATACTTTTGATTGATTCAGTTAATCACCCCTCATATGTTCTTCTTAGATTCTAAGCAATTTGCATCATGGGCTGTCTACCATGGTTTGTATTGTCCTTGTACAATATTATTCCAATTAGGGCCTTTTAGCACTGTTGTAATGCCCCCACCAATTTAACAGATGGGAAATCTGCCACCTGCTGGACAGCTTAAGGGGGAAGCGTACACAGGGTCAGCCTCCTCTTCCCCGAGTGCCCTGTTGTTGTTGGCCAGCCCAAAAGAGGGAAGTCAGTTAGCTTCTGTCTTCCCACAATGGTTTGTTTAAAGCCCGGCCCAGGGTTTCTCAGAACTCTCACCCCACTTCTAGCTCACCTCACCTTCCCTCCCTATAGTTGTACAGTAGAGGAACAGTGTTTTCAGGTTTCTTTGGGTCTGACTGTGATCACCTTTTACAGGAATCAGGAAGCAATTTGTCCCATTGGACAAAACCTTGTGTTGGTGGTGGGTATTTTTGCTTTTGTTTTTTTCTTTCCTCATAACATAATGGAGACCCAGTTAGGCTAAGTAGGCTTAGGATTGAAAAACTGTAAATGTTTGTTTATTAGAACTTGAGGCTGGTGTTCAGTGCAGATAAGGGGACAATGTTCAGAAAACAAGAGACATGGGATTTCTCTGGTGAACACCAGGTCTGTGAGCAAAAGGGAAACCTGAAGTCCTTGCAGAAAGGGCTCCTTCTTTTGTTCTTTATATCCCCTTTCCAGGGAGGAAAGTGAGATGATTCAGAAGAGCAAGTTGAATCATTGGAGCATGCAGTGGGAGAATCTACCCTGAATTATGAGCCATATGGTGTGTGTAACCCCACACTGGACCCACACAAATGCCTGTTATGGGAATATGGAGCAGATAGCACCCGTCTCTGATGTTAAATTTTAATAAAATTAATGACTGTGTGTAGCAAGGTAGAATGGCCTCCCTCCAGACTGGACAGCAAAGGACCACTTGACTTCCTCTCGTGCGCAGAGCTGAACCCATCTTGCCTTCTTCGCTGGAAGTACCAGGGTGGGACAGGAAGTACAAAGGGAGGGCTCAACAGCTCACCTGAGCAGGAGCCAGGGAAGGAGAAGGATGCATCCACTCTACTGAGGCACCCTGGAGCTGAACCTGTGCCCTACAACAACCTGCCCCTGGAGGAGACTGGTCCTGAAGGGGAGTTGCTGGAACTGCCATCCAGTGTGTATCCAGAGGAGCCACAGGACCTGTGGATAATAGAGGTACCAAACCCTGGGGAGTAGGAATTAGCCCAGGGGCAGCCCACGACTATCCGTCTACCTTGCTGACTGACTCCAGGTCAGCATGGTGCAGCTGAATACCTGCTGACCCAGTGGCGGACCACTCCACCTTTAGTGCCCTGGGCTTGGACACAGTGGAGTTGGGTGGGCCTGCGTCCCGCTGCCCCCTGTCACCCCACCTTTGGGGCGGCAGACTCCCAACCCTAGGCCAGGACGCCTGTGTGAATCTACCATCCACTGAGCCAGGCCACTAGACTTGGTTGGTGCTCACCGCTACTGGAGTCCCTAGACTGTGGTTGTGCTCCTCCCCCCACCTGAGACCCCAGATGTTGTGGATGCTCACACTTACCTGAACCCCTAGACAGTGTGCTTGCTGGCTGCATTAGCCTACAAGCTGAGGCTAAAGCCTGACCCCTGTTCTGCCCCACCCAAAGGACTAGATCCCCAGACAGCGGGTGGTTGCTGGATGCATCGGCCAGAAGGCTTAGGCTACAGCCTGCTCTCTGTTCGGTCCCGCCCAATGGGCTAGAACTACAGACTGTTAAGTACTGCCAGCCCAGCTGAGGGGCTGCAAGCTAAAGACTACTCAGTACTCTGTCCCTCCCTAGGGCGGGGACAAGATCATCAGACTGTTATTGTTTGTTTGCCTGCCTTTGTAAGATGGGAACAGAACAATAGACTACATATGGTTTGGCTCTGCCAGCGAGCCCCGAGCCTGGGGGTTATCGCCCAATACAAGGAGGCAGAATGGCCTTCCTCCCCACTGGAGAGCAAAGGACCAGTACACTGCCACTTAAAATCCATCTCTGTGTGTCTCCTCATTCACTTGCATGTCGAGATCAATACTTTAAAGCCTTTAACAATGTTGGTCATGGCTGCAGTCAATATCAGCTGCAATCGGAGGGTCTCTGACATTGTGTGTGAAATTGACTGGCAATCATGCTTTTGTCGGCATCAGCCCTCTGGTATATAACTCATTCCCCACTGAAATCCATCCCCTTCTGTCCTTCCACATTTTCAGAGAAAACTTTTATGCTTCATATTTTTCCCAGGCATGGTTGGTTTGTTTTTTTTGGTGGTTTAGTATATTTTTATAATATTGTATTTGTATTGCTGCAAGGCCAAATTTGGTAGGCCCTTTTACATAAACCTATTTAACAATAATCCTCAAAGCATATGTGATGCTGTATTATCATAATGAGCCTCTCCTCAGTTCTCAAATACTTTCCCCACAGTATTATTTTCAGTCCACAAATTCTCTACTTTGAGAGACGAGCTCACTATCCGTTACATGATTACAATGCCTGTCTAGACTGCCATCTATCAAACTATGTAACTTTAAAATAAGGTAGTTCACAAATTAAAGCTCTGGTAGTTTTCCTCATACTGACAACTGTGCACATCTACCAAAATCCATTTTAAGTACTGAAATAGAGCAGTGGAGCTGGTGTGGATATATACAAATGGTCTCTCGATCCTTTTCTGTGATGTTATGATATAAGGGATAATCTGAAGCAGGGAAGTAGTGATTTGAGGCAGGATTAAACACATCTAAGGTTAACAGGGAAGATGTATCTAGAAGCACGTTACATAGAATTCAACAAGAACACAGGCTGGTCTGGAATCTTTCTCAGCCCTTGATATTTGATATTACATTATTAATCCTGACAGGTTGATACTGCATTGCTCATTATCTCTCTAGCAATATCATTTTCCAATTCAGGTACTTCATTTCTCTCATGCAATAAAATTGGTGTTTGAGACTCCAAAGTTTTTGAAAAATTGTGAAGAGTTACAGAAGATGTTTTGTAGTAACTAGGAAAGTGTTTGAGGAATCATCAAAAGATCAGAAGTAAAAAAAAAATTAATCTATATAATGATATAATAGAAATTTAACAGTGTCTATATTCTGTCTTGGAAACAATGCAGTATGTGAAGCTTCATGAGGTCACCCAGTGGATGACCTCTACTATAAACTGTTATACATAACTTTGGTAGCACTGTGCATAGTACTGGTATCTACTTTCTATGTTGATAGATTCATAAGACTCCTATTGAGATAGGGTCACCAAAACTGTGAACCAGAATGGCAGTTTGCCAGGAACTGAAGTGCTGCATCTTGCTATTCATTAAGAGAAGAGAGAGCAGCTACCTGAAAGTGCAGAGTAAGCCCCTACATATAATGCTCCCTCTTGACCTGGCCTAGCAGCTTGACTCCAAAGATGAAATGTTGCATTCTGGAATCGATAGCCTCCACATTTGCCCCCATGTGAAAAAGAAATATGGGTGGCCATTGTCTGCAACAGAGAAGCCACTGGGCTTTTGCTTCTCACAGCCCAACATATGAGCAGCTTGTAACTGCCAAAAAGGGAGTATTTTTAATCTGCAACATTGTAATATAAATGTATCTTGTAGAATTTAAGGCACTAACCTCTTGCTAGTGGGATTGTTCAGTTATGAATTATTTATTACCTTTCTGTCCTCCATATCTTGTCTTCTCCTTTCTGCATTGTCACCCTGATAAATTAGGGCTTAATTCTGTCACCCTTACTCACTTGAATAGGCCCATTTTAAATTAATCACTCATCAGGAACCATCCATCAATAAGAAGTTGATGGACCTATGCCAATTTGCACCAGCTGAAGAATTGGCCCATTATCTTTTTTAATAAACCTGATGAAATGTTCAGACTTTCAGGCTCTATCAGTTTAGTCCCACATTTCACAGTTTTAAAAAGTCACATATAACCCCCTGCAAAGATTTCTCAATGTCATTAACTGCCTACTATTCATTGAACAGACTGTTTATAATTAATATTGACCGACAATGTTTGATATAGCATTGCAATTCTGACCAACAGGAAACAATAAGCAATTTTAGCCTGTGTAGAAACTAATGTATGTTGGTCTTACGGTTGTGTATTGGGGTTATACAATGGCTACAGCGTCTGTAATAAATGTTATTACTGTGTGTACTGGGAAAAATCCAGCTAAACTGTACATATCTGGATAATGTGTTATGCGTATTTGGGGAATGTTTTAAATGTATCCCAGACTCTCTTACTGCTGCCTATGGTCTGTTTTTACACAGAATGTTGCTTTTTCAGATTTCTACTTTTGTTCATCAGCAGGATAATTTTAATAGGTAAGTTGTTTTCAAGCCTCTCTCTTTTCATGTGTATGTTTGCATTTCCTGTTCAAGGATGAAGTTTTGGCGGAAGGAAGAAAATGCATTTCACACAACTAAAATAACATTCTTCTCTCGCTGAATATTAATGAAACTATAGCATGCAAAGGTGTCAAGATGAAAATGTGGTTATAATAATACAAAATAGGAATTTACAAATAGAATTTATGTAAATATTACAGAAGTTAATCCCTCAAGGTAAAACTTTGATTTCATGCATAAATGGCAACATTACTATGTCAAAATAGAAACTTCATAAGATCTGTCATTCAAACATATTGTAGCATATTCATATGCTCTGGGAATGACGTACAGTCATTCTTCATGAAATAAATGCTTTTTAATAAACAGAGACCAGGTAAACAAGATGATTGTTGATCTTTGCTTGACTGAGTTAATGAAAGTAAAGCTGATAATGATTTGTCTAAATTATCCCCTGAAGGTACTTAACTGCAATGTTTACCTATTGGTACATCACATTTCTCAGTGTCCTGGGAATTCTTATGGATATGGATATATAGCTACATATAAATGTGTACTCATTATATGAGGACTATCGTTACAGAATATTAAAAAAAACCCTTCGATTATATATCAAGCACATCCAAATTGGATCACGTGTATTTTATTACTAATATTGTAATATGAATTATGCATAAAATTAGCCAATATTTTTGATCATTGTAGCCTGCACAGTGATATTAAGCATGACTAACAGAAGATCACTGTCTATGGAATTATCTGGCATTTCAGTGCTATTTACTCCAGTGAGATTTGTCAGAATTATTTCAGAATACTTTCTATTAATTTTGGTGTCATTACCTGTGACTAGGCCCTGAATACTGCTTGCAACCACTCTGTCAGTGCTTCTAGTATATCTAAAGTGTCTTCTCTTATGAAAGATTTTATTGTTTTGAGAGAGATTCCTTGTACTTCAAAATGGGGACCAGTGTTGGAAAAACTAATATCCTTTAGAACTGATGAAATTGTTTAAAAATTATACACATGCATTCTAGATCCCTTCTGACTAGAGGAAACTCTCTGCCAGGCCTTCTAAGGGTACGTCTACAGTACAAAATTATTTCAAAATTATTCTATTCGAATTTTCGGAAGCTATTTTATACATTCGATCTTCTGTGTTCCCACTAAAGCGCATGAATTCGGCAGAGTGCGTCCACAGTACCAAGGCTAGCATCAAACGTCGGAGTCGTGCACTGTGGGTAGCTATCCCACAGTTCCCGCAGTTCCCGCCGCCCATTGGAAATATGGGTTAAGCTCCCAGTGCATGATGGGGCAAAAACATTCTCGCGGGTGTTCCTGGGTGTGTGTCATAAGAAAGCTACGGCAGACAATCGTTTCACGCCTTTTTTCACGCAGATGCCATATTGCTTTCAGCAGGCGGTGCACCGCTGCTCTCCTGCTACTATGAATCCACCTCTCATTTCCTCTCATCTTCCTATGTAATCTCTACTATCTACTCTTTCTCTTCCTCATCGAATGCTTCCACTGCCAACTCTGCTCGGCCATGGTGAACCGAGCAGCACAGCTTCCATCGCCAACTCTGCTCTCCTGCTATTGCCACGCTTCCGAGCTTCTCCATGTTCTCTGTCCTGGGCTCCCACCTCTGTGAAAGCCACAGAAGACAACCATTTTCCGCCTTTGTTTGGCTACCATGAACCGAACAGCAGAGCTTCCACTGCCACTCTGCTCTCCTATGTTTTGCGCCCTTTTTCCAGGATTACCTGTGCAGGCGCCATAGCCATGGAGTCCGATCAGATCTTCACTGCAGTTTTGACCATTGCATTATCCAGCAGTATGTGCAGTACCTGCAAAACCAGGTGAGGAAGCGACGACAGCGCGATTACTATACTGATGAGGACATGGACACAGACGGCACGGCATGTGGCAATTGGGACATCATGGTGCTGTTGGGCCTGGTTCATGCCGTGGAATGCCAATTCTGGGCCCGGGAAACAAGCACAGACTGATGGGACTGCATAGTGTTGCGGGTATGGAATGATTCCCAGTGGCTGAGAAACTTTCGTATGTGTAGGGCCACTTTCATGTAACTTTGTGACTTGCTGTCCCCTGCCCCGAAGTGCAAAGACACCAAAATGAGAGGAGCCCTCACAGTTGAGAAGCGAGTGGCCATAGCCCTGTGGAAGCTTGCAACGCCCGACAGCTACCGGTCAGTCAGGAATCAGTTTGTAGTGGGCAAATCTACTGTGGGGGCTGCTGTGCTGCAAGTAGCCAACACAGTCATTGACCAGCTGCTATCAAGGGTAGTGGCTATGGGAAATGTGCAGACCATTGTGGATGGCTTTAATGCACTGGGGTTCCCTAACTGCGGTGGGGATGATAGACGGAACACATCTCCCTATCTTAGCCCTGGAACACCGGGGCGGCCAGTACATAAACCGCAAGGGGTACTTTTCCATGGTGCTGCAAGCACTGGTGGATCATAAGGGACGTTTCACCAACATCAGTGTGGGATGGCCGGGAAAGGTGCATGACACTCGCAACTTCAGGAACTCTGGTCTGTTTGAACAGCTGCAGGAAGGAACTTACTTCCCAGACCAGAAAATTACTGTTGGGGATGTTGAAATGCCTATAGTTATCCTTGGGGACCCAGCCTACCCCTTAATACCATGGCACATGAAACCATTCATAGGCACCCTGGACAGTAGTCAGGACAGTTCAACTACAGGCTGAGCAAGTGCATAATGGTGGTAAAATGTGCATTTGGACGTTTGAAAGCACGCTGGCACAGTTTACTGACTCGGTTAGACCTAAGCACAACCAATATTCCAATTGTAATTGCTGCTTGTTGTGTGCTCCACAATATTTGTGAGAGTAAGGGGGAGACATTTATGGTGGGGTGGGAGGTTGAGGCAACTCGCCTGGCAGCCAGTTTTGCACAGCCAGACAACAGGGCGATTAGAAGGGTGCAGCAGGGCGCGCTGCACATCAGAAAAGCTTTGAAAGCCGGTTTCATGACTGGCCAGGGTACGGTGTGACAGTTGTGTTTGTTTCTCTTAAAGTTACCCTCCCCCTATATATATACATATATATGAAAGGAAATAAAGTCACAATTGTTTAAAAACTGTTCTTTATTATTTGTTGCACAAATCATTGAGAGAAATCAGAAGCTAGACGAGGGAGGGGGGTATTGGGTTAAGGGGATGGAGGAGGATGGATGGACAAGTCCAGAAACCAAATCAAAATTTAGGATTGCCAGCTTTCTGCTGCTTGTGCAATCTTCTGGGGTTGACTGTGTGGGTCCCCATAGCCTCCCCCCCACCTCATTCTTGGGTGTCTGGGTGAGGAGGCTATGGACCTTGGGGAGGAGGGAGGGTGGTTATTCAGGAGCTGTAGTGGCAGTCTGTGGTCTCGCTGCCTTTCCCACATTAGATCCACCATACAGCGGAGCATGTCCGTTTGCTCCCCCATGAGCTTGACCATAGCATCCTGCCTGCTCTCATTGCGCACATCCCTCCTCTCTTCATATTCATGTAACACTTTACGCGACTCCACAATTGTTTGCCTCCATGCATTCAACTGGGCCCTATCAGTACGGGAGGACTGCATGTTGTCCCGAGTTAGTTTTTTCTGCCTTCTAATCTGGACCAGCCTCTGGGATGGAATAGATAGGGGCTGCATTGGAACATTTGCACCTGCTGTGGGAGGAGAAAAAGGGAGGGTAGTATTTTAAAAGATACATGTTAGAGAACAAAGGGGACGCTATTTCTCAGTGAAACAAGCAATTCATAGTACACAGCACATGTTCTTGCTGTACAAGGTCTCATTTTGCCTCTTATACTGAAGTGCCTGCCACTTTGGTGTGAGTAAGCCATCACATACGGCCAGGCAACAGAATTCAGCTCGTAGGCAGACTGTGGGCTCTCTGGGATGATCGCTTCACACAACACCCTCCCTCCCCCACACACACACCCACTGCGGGGCTCCGATGAGGCTCTGAGCAGGGATGAGTTTAGTCTTAAACTTAAGACGAACAGCCCAGTGCGGTTGGGTTTCCCCCCACCTCCCACTGCATGGCTCCGATCAAGCTCTCACTCACTAGAAGTGCCTTCTCCAGGGTCATGGTCTGGGAGCATGCTTTGGGAGTCAGGGGAGGCTATTGGCTCCAGCATTAAGAATAGTTCCTGGCTAGCGGGGAAAACAAATTCCCCACTTGCCACCTGTGCACTGTCCTCCTCCTCTTCATCCTCCAAAAACTCATCTTCCTTGTTCTGTGCTACTCCCCCCTTGCAGGTGTCCATGGATAGTGGTGGGGTAGTGGCGTCGTCAACCCCCATAATTGCATGCAGCTCACGGTAGAAGCGGCATGTATGGGGCTGTGACCCAGAGCACCCATTCGCCTCCCTGTCTTTTTGGTATGCTTCCCTGAGCTCCTTGATTTTTGTACGACACTGTTCTGTGTCCCTGGAGTAGCCTTTTTGAATCATGGCCCTGGAGACTTTAGCATACGTATTTGCATTTCTTTTTTTGGAACATAGTTCTGCCATAACTGATTTGTCTCCCCAACGTGCAATGAGATCCAGTACCTCCCATTCAGACCATGCTGGAGCTTGTCTGTGAATCCGGGACTACGTGGTCTCTTGTGATGGTGGACTCTTCATGGTCGCCTGTGATGGTAGACTGTGCTGATGGTGACCAAACAGGAAATTCAAAAGTTCCCGGGGCTTTTACTGCCTACCTGGCTAGTGCATCGGAGTTCAGAGTGTTGTCCAGAGCGGTCACAAGGGAGCATTCTGGGCTAGCTCCCGGAGGCCAATATCGTCAAATTGCGTCCACAGTATCTGTAACCCGAAACTGTGATCTCAATTTTAGCGCTACTCCACTTGCCGAGGTGGAGTACAGAAATCGGAGTAAAGAGCCCTTTAAATCAAAAAAACTGGTTTGGTCGCGTGGACGGAATCAGTTTTATTTCGAGGTAACTCAGCTAATTCTGAAATAGCCGCGTACTGTAGACCAGGCCTAAGACTCTATGATAAGTATTGATTCTAGCTGAAAAAAAAATCTGTTAAAATGTTTGTTGGGGGGCGGGGGGGGGTGGGTTAAACTGTTCAGAATTCCCCCTTGTTCGTTGGCCAGCACAGAATCCCCCTCTTGTTTCTTGGCCAGCTCTAAAGTAGGGCTTAGTGGGAGAAAGAGAGGGTGTTTGAGGAATCTGATGCAAGATGGGAATTGGTTACAGGGAAATGATGTGTAGGTCTGGGAAAGATGGATGGTTCTAAGGGGAAAAGTGAATGAATTGGTTGGGTTGGGGGGAGGAGAAAGTCAGAGAAGACCTTCAAAAAGCTTGGGGAAAAAAAGAACTTGAACTTCTGTGGAGTTTATCCAAATAGCATTGTCTCTGGGTTCATTCATCAGAAGTAACTAGATGCATGAATGGGGGGCGGGTGGGGGGGGGGGGGGGAACGACAGGACTGAAGGTGCCTAAATTAGTGAGATTGCTATTTGAGCTCAGTGTGAATTGTACATTGTCTGTCTGATAATCAGATGGTATTTCTATGCCTTAACCAGATGAAGGCATAATCACTTATGGTGTCCCAAATACTTTAAAATTAATTTGTCTGTCAAGCCAGATAACCGGAACAGTGAAAAGTACATGCAAGCAGAATATGAGCACAGCCAAAGCAAATTTAAAAACTGATGCAAATGCTGCAAACATTATCTGTGAATATTTGTCCAGCTCTAGGTATTAAATCTCTGTTTGCATTTGACACAAATATGCTGAGTGGGTATCAATGGACTTTGGTTAATTCTAGTGGAAACTGAGTTGCCTCCTCTTGTACAAAGTACCATTTAAAGTTAAGCTGGTTCTTTCAGCATAATGAATCAGGAAAGTATGTGATCCAGTTGGCTGTGGTCAAGTTGGTACTTTAACTGCTTTCATGAGCTACAATAATTAACAAAACATGATCCAAGAGGAAATCAGTCCTTTATAGTGGTTCCTTGCCAAGTAATGCATATTACTACCATGCTATATGGTCAGTCTGACACCAGCATTGCCAAAGACCAAAACATAAAAGAAAAAAAAAATCTTACAAAACCTTTCACTGCCATTCACAATTTGAAATAAAAGTAGATGAGAGATGTGTCACAATGTTAATGATGCAGAGGAATCTTCTAAGTTAAAAAAAAAATCCTATGTCCTGTAGAACTTAATGCTAGTGAAAAAGAGCATTTGATATACACTTCCCCCAAAACAGCAAGTTTCATTACAAAAAAAAAGATGAAATTATTTGGCTTTAGAAAGGATCTGATTAAAGTTTTTTGAATAGCAATTTGGGATTTATACATACTAAGGCCCTGATTCTGCAAATATTCTTGTATACAAATTATTTTACTTGGGTGCTTAATTGGTTTTTTTAGGACTGGTGTCTTTAAATGCAAACTAAAGAGTACCAAATTCCTTTAATTTCAACCCCAGGGAAAATTCCATCAAAACTCTTATTTAACTAAAACTGATGGGGTTCCACATTTTGTTCTCAGGATCTAAAATATGGCACTTGAGATCATTGAATGAATTTTTAAAAGGATAAACAATTTTTCTTCAAAGAAAACATTTGGTAGTGCAGTTCTTTACAAGGTTATTACTTATTGTGCTAATGCATGAGGCAAAGAGCAGACACCTCCATGAGAAATCAAGCATATGCCATATGTTCTTCTCAAATAGGAAATTCTAATGACTATATCTGAATTTCTTGCATAAATTTGATCTCACCTACTCTAAGTATTCTTGATGCAAAACAAAAATATCTTTCTTCGAAAATTACATGTTCCATAGTGGAACATTAAACACTCTCTGCAAGCTGAGTACGGTATTGATATGTTTAAGGGAGGATCTTTCTCTAGATTTTTTTAAAGTATAACTTTGCTCAGTCTTATTAATTTTCAGATCTTTTCAGAGGACAAAGCAATTATAATAATAGATGGTGTAATTACATGTTCACTGACTATATGATAAGATTGCAGCTCAGATCAATTTGAACAATATACAGGGGAGGGGGTTGGGGTTTTTTTTTGTTTGTTTTTTTACTTATGAAGTGTCTGCAGTGAAGTTGGTTTTCTGGCAAAAATTCTGTCTCATTTGAGGCTTTGACATGTATAGAATAGTCAGATGTGAATTCCTCATAAACACTATGGAGTAAAATGTCTTACCATATGTCATTTGACAGGTAATTTTAATTAGGCTTGAAAATAATGTCAGGTTTGATCTATGAGTTTGAAGTATGATAGTGGGTATATAATAAATTCGTAAACGGCACAAATCTCCGAGTTCACCATTTAATTGTCACTTGACAGCTTTCATTAATTTCAATATTTTTGATGTAATAAAGGATAAAATCAAATACTTAGTTATTCACTGGAACATTTGGGAACCGGGAGGCAATCAACCTTGTCCTCCAAAACTATAAAAAGGTAGGTAAATAAAAACTATTTGAAGGGTAAACTAGAACATCCAAAAAACAAAATATGGAAACTAATCAATGCATATTGAAGATGACGGAAAGCCTTTCCTTTGTTTAAGTCCAAAAGTATCATAGTTTACAGTACTGCATATGCATACCTTTTAGTACCACAAAATAATGCTTCAATCTGTATATTGTTCAAAATTTCTAATGCACAATATCAATATATTATACCTCTTTTAAAAAAAAAAAAGGAAGCAGTCAGAGAGACCTAAATTAGCTAGCTAGATAATATCCACTAATGCCAAACTAGCAAATGTACAAAGGGAAAACAACATTTGCATAGTTGTTTTATTTATCAGTTCCACAAGAATGCTAGTAATGAGGGGTGCTTTGTGTTGTGGTAAATAATACAAATGCACTGTGCTTTCTCAAGATGCTCTCATTCCTGAACTCTCTCACATAAACTCTGAATAAAGGAGGGATTAGCAGTAGAGTTAGTTGGAAAAATTCCAACCAAAACATTTGGAATTTTCCAGTTGAACAAATCAGTACTTTTTGTGGAGATGGCCAGACTTAGTCAAAGTTTTGATTTAGTCCAGGCTGGTTTTAAAACCTGCCTAGTTTGCTACCATTTCACCTGCCTGCTCCTCAGCAGTGCAGCTTCCAAGATCTGTGACCCTCATGTAGCCAGCAATGCACAGTGCCTCAATGACTGGGGACCTAGGGTTTTCTGGATCTGTAGCTCCAGGACAGCCAGACATGCAGTCTCTCCCAGGGGTTCTGAATCAGAATGAAAATAAATTTTGAAATACTTAAGTCCTCCCTGAAATGGAATTTCTTTTTCTGGCACCGGTCTAATCAGCGGTCAAGTGAAACCGTAAAATCCATGTGCTGCTGCTTTAAGAATATTCACCCCAAATAATAAACACCTGAAATTCTAAGGCTTGCTTTTGATAACTACCACTTCTTCTGTATTGTATCAAATGACTTAAATTGCAAATTGCCCTGTTGTGTATTGTTATGTAATTATGCACACAATTACATTCCCCTTGTTCCTCTTATTCTTCAAGGAATCTCAGGCCAAAATTCAATTATTTTTTCTGCACTTTCCCCCCCCAGAAACTGTTCCACACAGTCAGTAACAAATGTAGAGTATTTAAACTCTGAACTTTAAATTGTACTAGCAGCTCCCAGTCATGCTCAGAGAGAACACACACAAGCTTAATATTAAAGTATGTAAATTTAATACAGACTGGCTTATCTTGTGAATCCCTAACTCATGCTGCTGAGTATTTACTCATATAAGTAACACTTAACTTCAATGACAAATTACAAATAAGTGCTCACCAATATGAGTAAGCGTCATACAGTTGGTCTACAGTAGATGCATTTAAAATGTTTTCTTTTTAGCATTTTGTTTCTATGCGAAATATTTGTTTCTAATTATATTTTCCATTTTAAGTATAAAGAATGTCTGGCCAAAGTTAGCTTAACTATTCAGCCAAAAGTAGAAGGCAAATATTTTACCATGGCAAATGTACAAACAAAAGCAGAACTTGAGGACCAGATCTTCAAAGATGAGGGTTTACATGGACCCAACTTGTGTATGTAAACTCCAAAGAATGCATGCAAGATGAATGCATACAACACTATACTGTAAAAGAGATTGACTATAAATAGCAGCTGAAATGCATGCATCCCATATTACAGGGCAAAGATCAGCAGTGGCTGATATAATCCCAGTTTAAAATAATTTGCTAATAATCAAACAGGTTTCCACTGTCAGTTCATCAGATTTTAGTAGTGATGAAATCTCACCACATACTGTTCCCTCCATATTTCTTATAACATACTGATGTAGACTTAGTTAAAATATATATACTTCTCCCCACCCCCCAAAGCTACCCTAAGGTAATGACTGAGTTCACTCTTCTGTCTGTAGTCAGAGGCATCCATCCAGCAACACTCTAACAGCAATAATGGACTTGCTTCCCTGCACTCAGCTCTGATTTACACAGAAACACAGATGCATATGTTAGGGTTCCCTCCCCACTCTGAACTCTAGGGTACAGATGTGGGGACACACATGAAAGGCACCCTAAGCTTATTTCTACCAGCTTAGGGTAAAACTTTCCCAAGGCACAAACTTTTTGTTCTTGGAGGGTACACTGCCACCACCAAGTGATTTAACAAAGAATCAGGGAAAGGACCACTTGGAGTTGCTATTCCCCCAAAATATCCCTCCAAGCCCTTACACCCCTTTTCCTGGGGAGGTTTGAGAATAATATGCTAACCAATTGGTTACAAAGTGATCACAGACCCAAACCCCTGGGTCTTAGGACAATAGAGAAATCGGTCACTCTCTTAAAAGAAACAGAACTTGATTATAAAGAAAAAAGGTAAAAGAAGCACCTCTGTAAAATTAGAAGGGAAGCTAACCTCGCAGGGCAATCAGATTTAAAACACAGAGGATTTCCCTCTGGGCAAAAACTTTAAAGTTACAAAAAGAAAATCAGGAATACACCTTCCTCTCAGCACAGAGAAAATCACAAGCCAAAACGAAAGTAAACTAACACATTTCCTTGCTAGTACTTACTAATTCTAATGGAGTTGGAGTGCTTGCTTTCTTGATCTAGCTCCGGCAAGCACACAGAACAGACAGACAAAAGCCTTTCCCCACCAGATTTGAAAGTATCTTGTCCCCTTATTGGTCCTTTTGGTCAGGTGCCAGCCAGGTTACCTGAGCTTCTTAACCCTTTACAGGTAAAAGGATATTTTGCCTCTGGCCAGGAGAGATTTTATAGTACTGTATACAGGAAGGTTGTTACCCTTCCCTTTATATTTATGACAGCATATAACCACCTCATCACTGTTGCTGTCCCGTGTTCTGAGCTTTTAGTAAAGAAATAAAACACTGTGGCATAAAGTAGTTGCATCTGTCAGTCACCCAATGTCATAATACTGAATATTTCTCCCTTTTCAGACTCATGTGTAATACCTGGGTATAGTGATAACAGGGATAGATATCCTAGGACACAGTCAATAGGGGTCAGTCAAACTTTTAAAATTGCCTGATAAAGCCAGCCTTGTGTTTAAGGATCTAGAAATAACTCAATGGAAAAGATGGATTGCCTTATTTTGTCAATACTGGAAGCATGAAAGTGGATGCTTTCTGTAGCAAAATAGACCCAGAGTTAAGAGGATGAAACTCCTTCCTTGGTTACAGAACTTTCCACCTTTTTGCCCTTTCACTTTTCAATGTAAAGAAAAATGCTTTGAGCTCAAATTAGATCTCAATTACTGAAATAGCTCAGGTTAAGAAGTTTTGTTACTAGAACAACCAATTTAGTTTTTTTCTTTTACTAAAATGATCTTGGTTAAGGTAAGCTTGGCAGTCTGGTCTTCAAATTGCATGCCAAGCTGTACAAATCCATTACATATCCTTAACAAAAAGGAAACCATTAATTGATTTTCTTGTTCCCATCCCTTAGTACCAGACCCTGTGAAGTATTGAACAACTAGCACTCCTACTGAAGACAATAGGAGTGGAGGGTATTCAGCAGTACTTCATAGGATTGGGCTAGTTATCTTGTATCATTTCTCTTATCCACCCTGCTTGTCATTTAGAAATAATCTAGTTTCCAGCTAAATCTTTTGTTTTATTTCTTCAAGGTATGATTTGTTTGTTGACTAAACCACTGCTGATTTTTGACCAGTAATGTGGGATGTGTGTTGAGGTGTAGCAGAAGCCATTTTGAATCACTTTCTTAGAGAGAATTCCTGACTTGTGTGTGTGTGTGTGTGTGCGCGCGCTCTCTGAGTCAATTGGGAGGAGGGAGCAGAACCTGTCAGTGGCAGCACTAGGAAGGGGCTCTGAGTCAGGGTGAAGGGGGTGGCTGTTTATCAGCCCATCTCCAAGGATTATCCTGTATTTTAGAAGAGCAGTACCTCCACACAGACACACTAGAGAGGAGAGCAGCCCTTCCACCAAACAGTGGAGTGAGTAGCAGGCTATCAGTCCTTGCTGCAAGAAAATATCAGATAGCTCTAGGAGATGATTTTGGTGACAGAGCTGCGTGGCAGGGTGGCTTCCTCAGAAGTTTCAAATAGTTTGGACGTGGCATGCAAATTCTGAACTTTCTGGCCCACCTGCCCTCGTTCTTTGGTGCCTTATTCAACAGAGCAGATTTTGCCTCCCTATACACTGCATCATGTTCTCTGGTGTTGTCTTGCATAACAGGTAGCAATAGAGCAGAGACCAGGGTGCTTGGAG
Organism: Chelonia mydas; assembly: GCF_015237465.2. NCBI lineage: Eukaryota > Metazoa > Chordata > Testudines > Cheloniidae > Chelonia > Chelonia mydas. Next base: position 167,767,895 of record NC_057849.1, read on the forward strand.
AGAAGGTCCCTGAGAAATCAGAATCTCTCTGGCTCTCTGCCATGCACAGTGTGGGGAGAGTGGTCAGTTTGGATGAGCTATTGCCAGCAGGAGAGTGAGTTTGTGTGTGTGTGGGGGGGGGGTGAGAAAACCTGGATTTGTGCTGGAAATGGCCCACCTTGATTATCATGCACATTGTAGGGGGAGTGGTCACTTCGGATGAGCTATTACCAGCAGGAGAGTGAGTTTGTGTGAGTATGGGGGTGGGGGAGTGAGAAAACCTGGATTTGTGCTGGAAATGGCCCACTTTGATTTTCATGCAGGTTGTAGGGAGAGTGGTCACTTTGGATAGGCTATTACCAGCAGGAGAGTGAGTTTGTGTGTGTGGTTTTTGGAGGGGGGTGAGAGAACCTGGATTTCTGCAGGAAATGGCCCACATTGATTATCATATGCATTGTGAAGACAGTGGTCACTTTGGATGGGCTATTACCAGCAAGAGAGTGAGTTTGTTTGTGGGAGGGCGGAGGGTGAGAAAACCTGGATTTGTGCTGGAAATGGCCCAACTTGATGATCACTTTAGATAAGCTATTACCAGCAGGAGAGTGGGGTGGGAGGAGGCATTGTTTCATGGTGTCTGTGTATAAAATGTCTTGTGCGATTTCCACAGCATGCATCCGATGAAGTGAGCTGTAGCTCACGAAAGCTCATGCTCAAATAAATTGGTTAGTCTCTAAGGTGCCACAAGTCCTCCTTTTCTTTTTGCGAATACAGACTAACACGGCTGTTACTCTGAAACCTGTAGTTTGTCTTTGTCTGCTTGTTCTAACAACCTCTACAGTAGAACTGTAGTTTAAAAATATGATATCTTAGCAACCTGAGAGGCAGAATGGTCTATTGGATGGGGTGTTGGAATGGAATCTATTGGAAATTAATCTCTTACCATATGTTCATACAGTGCCTAACATGATTGGGCCTGATCTAAGTGGTGGCATCTAGGCACTCCTATAAAATTGTGTTTTAAAAAAAGAAGTTAAAAAGTAATAAAGTCAAGTGTTCAGAAGTTAGGAAATGCCAGAATTTATGTTGCCTCCAAAACCATAATTCCTATGTGCATATGCATTATGATATAGTCTTTAATTTCATTGTCACATTTTCTCCAAATGACCCATACCTCATTCAGTGCACAGGATGGATAGTTATTACTGAATGATCTATTCAATATATATATATATTAGTCAACATGTGATACATGCCTTATTTACTGGACCTTTACCATATCCTGCTTCAAATACAGAATTTTGAATTTCCTCATCCACTTTTCGATAACACTTATTCCTCTAGTAGCTGTGTGCTTCACAAACATTAATTAATCATTACAACATTCTCGTGAGATTATACATTATTCCCATTTTACAGAAAAGGGCCTAAGAAATACAGTTTAAAGCCTAAATTGTCAAAGATCTACTAAATTTTAATTCCCAATTTGAGATTACTCAGGTCTGGTTTTTCAGAGTACTTGGCAACTTTGTATTTCTTGCTATTTTCCAAATGGAGAAAGTTGGAAAATGTTTGTTTAAAAAAAAAAAAGAAAGAAAGGGTGGGGTGGGGTGGGGTGGGTGGGAGAGGATTCCAAAACCTGAAAATAGCAAACCAAATTTTTTTGTTTTCAAAAACAAACTACATGTCATTTTTAAATTGAAAAATGTCATATTTAAAAAAAATATTTGGGATTTATAAGATTAATAAATAGGGTATTTTTGTTTTTTTCAAACTAACATTTTTCCATGGAAAATTTTAATGTTGACAAACACATTCTTCGATAAGAGAAATTCTTGGTCCAAAACTTCTGACCCTATGGTGAGATATGTACTCCACACGCGCAACAAAAGGATTCATGTGGGCCTGAGAGGTCATTTATGATACTGGGCTGCACCTGGAGAGTAGGCCAGCCCTAATGAAAGATTAAGCACATCTTGGGAGAAGCTGGGTAGTGGTAAGAAAGAGTCTGGAGCAGAAGGGGATTGAAGGGAGGGAGAGAGAAGAGCTCTGTAATCACTCTCTTGGGTAACGGTGTAGAGATTACTGGGAGAAACAGGAATGTCCCTACAAGGGAGAATGAGTCCAGGGAAGGGCCTGGGGGAAAAGCCTGAAGAAAGGCCTGTGGTAGGAATGAGTCCAAGGAGGCGGCAGAAAAGGATCTGACATAGAAGACCTTGGCTGCTTGTTTTAGGAACTCAGTGGAGTGGGAGGGACTTGGTTTCCCTTTCATCCACTGGAAAAGATGATGTGGAAACTCCCAGACCAAGTGGGAGGACTAAGGAATTTGGAGCCAGGCCTCTAGAGAGAAAGCCCTGAGAGGCATCACTCTGTACAAGAGCAGGACAAGCCAGCAGAGCCCAGAAAGGGATGAGAATCTGTAGAAGAGTAAGCCCAGGTAGGGGCAAATAATTATGATGCTTTTAGTTTAGTTTATTGGACTCTTTGTTTACCCTGGAAGGGGTAGAACTGCAGATGATCTGGATGGAGGGCTGAGTAACAAGAAAAGACAGACAATTATAGGGCCAGAGTTGCTGTGTACAGGAAGCGCCAGATGAGGAAAGAGCCTGCTACAGCATGCACAGTCACCAGAGGGCATGCTTGCAGTGAGTATCATCTAGATATAGTCTACATATGCCTTCTGCATTGTAGGGAGTGAAATTCAGACCCCATTGAAGTCAGTGGCAGTTGACTTCCTTGGGTCAAGGATTTCACTCATGCTGAATAATCATAGGCAGTTTCGTCTTAAGGCTTTTTCATTTCTGTCCAAGAAATCAATTGAATTACTTGACTGCTGCAAGAGCTTAAATAGTAGTTCTCTCCATTTTGAGGCTAAATCCTAAAATGGTCTGAGCATCCATTAACTTAAATAAGCATAGTACCTCTTAAGATTTTGCCCTTTGTAAATGCTTTACAGTAACTTTAATATCTCCTCCTCACTTTGCTGTCCTCTAATCCCAAATCCATTACAGCATTGAATACTTTGCTGCATTTTTAAACTCCATAGGCTCCGAACATTGTTCTTCAGCTCACTCTTCCCTCTCATCTATGTCAAAAATATTAGTTACAGTTCTAGCTGAAAGAAAAGGAGTACTTTTGTGGCACCTTACAGACTAACAAATTTATTTGAGCATAAACTCGAGCTGAGAGTCTTATTGCTTCTAATTTAAAGAGAGTTTTGGTTCTTATCCCATTTTTTGTTTGGACTGGGATACTTTTCAGTTGTTCCGATTTTGTGTCAGGTTTAATCTTGCCAGTCTTTATGGATTATTATTGCACCAAGTTTTTCTTTCTATTTTCACAAATTCTCAACTCCTTCTTGTTAGTGATGCAATCACTACACAGGGCACCTAATTGATGGGTAAACTATAAACAAATTTACTTTCAGAATTTAAGTGAAACTTAACCTACTTCAGGTAAATTGTAATGTATTAGTGTTCTGAGTGCATGAATTACAATTGATTGAAGGGATGGCTTGTTTGTTTATGAGGTTTATTTGTAAAGTAGTTGGGTAGAAGACAAGTGACAGGTTATTTCTTCTAACTGAGATGACAGTGATTACCTGTATGCATGCAGTAATATTGTTATTCAAAACATTTTGGTGGGGGGAGTAAAGCTAGACACTTTGCATCGATATATCTTTTTTTCTTAAAAGAGATTTGTCTGAAAAATTAAATATTTCTGTGTTCCTACTGGCATAAAGCACTGCAAATGCGCTGCCATCTGTTCCATTTACAGTACTTATTATAGGAAAAAATAGGCTATTAGAGAATTTAAAATATTGGGAAGACATTTTCCTTAACACTCTATAGATTATTTGTGTATAAGCAACAGTAATGATCTTGAATTCCTAATGAGCAAAATTATTCTTCATCCGTTCCTCAAATAGATCAAATCATGTCCAGTAAGGTGAGAAATGTTTTGGTACAATGACTCTCTCTGCCTTAAATCTGTAACTACACACACACAAAAATATGTTAAAAGAATATTATTGAGGTTTCAAAGCCAAGCACTCACGTTAGGAAATGTAAGAATTAAGGTTGCCTGTGCAACTTTAATTTGGTCCCTTTGTGCATATGCTTTAGGATACAGTTGACAGTCTTTAATTAACAAGACTGTAAACCTGATCAGACTACTTTTTTCCCCCACAGGACCCTTGCCTCATTCAGTGTACAGGATGGTCATTGTAGACTTATGAGCAGCTATTTAATATGTTGTCTTCGCTTTGTTCATTGTTTGGCCTTAGTTGCTGCATACTGTTCAAACCCTGTGCTGAAGACAGATTTAATAATTTCCTCATAGGCTTTTCTATGGTGTTCATTGCTTTAGTACCTGAGTGCTTCACAAATATTCATTTTAAAATTTCCCCTGTGCAATAGCAAATTGCAGCACAGGAAGATCGAAGTCAAAGGTTTTTCCACCAATTTTGGGAGCCCAATTTGAGGCACCCAGGGCTTGAATTTTCTTACTTGAGTACTTAGTATTATATAGCATTTCATATATTCAAAACACAGCTCCCATTTACAGCACTTCTATAAGTGAGCCAAAGGGGCTCAAGGTAGACACCTAGGACTTTTCTACCCAAACAATTATATCAGAGCAAGTCGAGGTGTGAATCTACCTTACACTGGCCTATTGCGGTTGATCTGTGTGGTCTGTCCTGCTGACTCTCATTAACAGTTCATTAATTTTGAGCTCGCCCTGTTTCAAAGGAGAGTAAATCAAAGCACTTTAACAACCTAATGCACTTTAGCAGGTACACACAGACTGTGGGAGGCAATGTGGGGTAGATTCACACCCCTCTTTGCCTTGCTTCAATTGCTTACATAGACAAGGCCCTAGAAAAAGAGAACATAGTTAGTGACCACCTGTGAAAACTTTAGTTTGTGACTTACCTAGCATAACACAGAAACCGTGTGCAGAGTCCATGACAGAATGCAGTTCTCCAGGGCAGCATTCAACTGCTCTAACCATGAAACAGTCTTTTCTCTTTCTTTAGTCCTCTGTCTCCAGGAAGAGTCCTTTCAAATTCTGTGACAAAGAAGGCAGGGACCCTACAGACAGGTCTCTTTCTCTGTGCAGCTCTGCGCCACCACCATCTCCATCCTGTGCACTGAATGAGACATGAGTCCTGTCGAAAAAATAGCATGTGGTCATGTAATTAAAGAGTGTATCGTTGCATATTTGGAAAGGGGCTGAATTAAAGTTGCAGAAGCAGGACAGAGGATGCTCAGTTGCTCTATGTGGATGGTGCATAGGAACTATGAGGGGACGGAGCATGCTCAGTGAGGACAGAATCCTTGGTGACTTTACCTGTTAAGTTCTAGCAAGTCTCTACTGAGCCTGCGCAAACAGTCTCCTGTTTCGTCCCCGTCTTCCCCCTGCTTCCCACAAAAAGGCTTATAGCATGGCCAAATCTGATCAGATTTTCACAGGGATGGCAAAAGCATATAATTGACACAAAGGCCACCCCTTACGAAACTTGAAGTCCCTGCCCCAAAGCTGGGGATACTAGAGGTTTCCACAGAAAGGTCACCAGAACCTTTTTAATTCTGAAAAACTTTTAGTTCTTCCCTCGCGCCCCCGGCCTTATTCTTGGAAATGGTTGAACCATTTTGGTTAATGTTGTGAGTGAAGACATGCCCCTCAATCAAAGCAAATTCAGATTCCATAGGGATTAAAAAGATTAGTAGCCACAGGACCTTGTCTACACTAGTGCTCCTATTTCTGCTAACAGCAGTGTATCGCTTGTTTGCAACAACTTTATATTTCTCAAGGCCTGTATTTCTAAACAAAAGTCTCTTTTGAGACAAAGATTTTGTCATATCTCTGTTGCATATTTAGAAATAAACATTGCAAATATGATGAACAACTACAGAACAGTAATATGTCAGGTTAGTTACTTTAATGTAAAACGAAATTGATAAAGAAAGTATAAAGGCCTGATGGTAACCATGAGGTGGAAATAGGTAAGAATCCTAATGCCCGTCATCACAAATACTTATGAATATTTTGGGTCCTGAACTAGCTTTATCATGGCAATATTCAAGCCATTTCCTAGATTCTTCTTGTTTTTAATGTTCTTATAACAGTCTCATAAATCAATACCACTGTACATTGTACTTAAAAAATATGGGGTTTAATGCTGCAGTTATTACTGCCTAGCTCTGGAAATTGATGCTTCTGGAGATTATGTTAATACAATGTGTACTATAAAAGAATGAATTGAAATGTCTGATCAGGTTCCATAGTATTCTGACTAAGAACATAGATTTGACCTTGTTAATCAAATTAGCTGATCACTCAAATCCACACATGTTGTGCATCCAGAGGGCAAGCAGGGTTAGGACCAGAGTCTATATCTGAATTTCGAAAACCAGCTGAAACGAACAGTCTCTCTTATAACTACTACTTGAACCATGCTATTTTTCCAGCCCTGTTCTTTAGATATGAGAACCTGATACACAAAAATAAGATGAAAATAGATTTCATAGTAAAATCATTAGAGGTCAGATTCTGGTTACATAAATCCACAGTGTTTTTGTCCTTCTTTTTGTCTTTTTAAATGAAAAAGGTAGTGGGATGGAAAAGTCAACTTCCTCTTCATACATATAAATACAAAAATACAGCCGCTCCCTTTGCTTAAAATGATAAAATCAAGGAAATTGCAAAATACCCTTATCTCCCACATAGGCAGACCTGTGTAGCGTTGAGTGCCCTCAGGTCCAGTCCATTTCAGCTGGATAAAAATAAAAATAATAATATAGTGTTTAGTACTTCTTCTGGCTACAGCATAACACCTTAATGGAGGCTGCCAAATTATGCGCTTAATGGACAAACTATACTTATCTTAAGTTTTTTCTTTGTATTAGCTGGCACAGAGGTAGGCTATAAAAATGTTTGGATGAATAACACAAGCCTTTGGCCTAATATAATTCTAATATTTTAACATATGCTGTTGAACTAGCAAAATTATAATGGTACTCCTTTAAATCATGCGCCTGGGAGCAGTCCAGTTGGTTTAAAGCACTCATCTGTAAAGTCACTCATCAAGTTGGTTGATCTTTTTAAACTTGGCAATGTAGTTTTCAATTGCTGCTATTTCTAGCAAAACAATATTTCCCACTACAATTAATTTCAGCTGGACTTTCATGCCGGTGCCAGTGGGATGACTGATGCTTAACTTGTTCATATTACTGGAGGTTGCTTAAAAAAAAAATCAGGATATGGACACATTCATAAAAAATGTTTTAAAAGACATTTTGCTCACCAGGCAAGATGTCTTTCACACAGAGATATATAACGTTAGTGAAAGTATGCAGGTGCTACAAGCTTGTCACTAGTAACCTTGGCTGAAGCAGTTTAAGATATAAACTAACCGAATAGAAACAGATTGGGAACAGGTTCCCAATTGTTGTTCCTTTTTTTTTATCTTTTTGTAGAGACCAATTATTTACAAGAAACATTGATTCCCTGCAATATAGGAAAGACCCTACCCAGAGGCAAATCTCTCTCTCTAGCTTCCTAGCATACTAAGAGAAAAAATATCTTTCTCCAAGTGTCAAATACAATTTCATAGCTTCAAGAAACATTAAAAAACAATAGGGAAATACATTTTTAAATATTGCAGGTATGTGAAATGAAATCCACTTGTATTATATCAAGTAATATGAAAACTGAATCATATTGGAATATTCTCGTTGGACTAGACTAAGAGAGTGGATAAGGTGTTAGTTGGATCATTCGGAGGGAGGTGCTGGGGGGAGGCAGAAGACAAATGAAACAATGTCTGCATTAATAACATTTATGCTAGAGACTAAAAGGGAGATTAAGCAGGAATTTATTTCCTTTTTCAAATCATTGTATAGCTTCTGGCATCTTAATAACACACAATAAGCACAGGAACAGCTTAAAATATATAATTAGCTAAATTGTCCTCAAACAATATGGTGCTTTAAATAGTAGCATAATAGTAGTAGAAATAATTAGTAAGATAAGATATACTAGTGGGCAAGAGTGCTGATCCAAATGGATCCCTGGTAGAAACTGAAGTTACTAACCTCCAAATTATCCTCTCTTCCAGATAGGGTATTTAATATTTAACCAAAAGGGAAAATTCCTTCTTCAGTATCGGTTGCTGGTATAATATTTTGACATATGGAAGGTGATAGCCATACACCTGGCCTGTTCATCTCATTATGCTATTATGAATATAACATCTTTACTAAAATTCTGGCAGTTGGATTGGAAGAGGTAATTTCTGACCCTATGCACAGAGACCAAGTTGGGCTCATTTGGGAGCATAACTCAATGGATGTTGTGTGCAGGATTGGGAAACCAGATCCATATGAGATTGTCCTTCGGTAACTCTTTCTGTACATACAAGAAAAAAAAACAAAAACATTAAACTTGATTGAGTGGAGTTACCTGTTGCAGCTATTATTACCTATGGGCTTTGTAGAGAATTAGGTAAAGTGGATTTGAGTACTATATACCGTCTCAAAGAATAATTATCAGAAGAGGTAAAACATAGTTTTAGATGGTCATGGCATTAGGCAGGATATTGGAACCAGAGTTGGACAAGACACCAATTTTTCATGTTGTGGGGAATTCCATTATTTCAAATTTTTTGTTCTGAAATGGAACGGAAACAACAAAATATCAAACAATTTTGAAAAAAATTGTTTGTCAGATTTTGAGTATTTTATTTTATAAAATTTGAAAAATGAAATCAAAATTTAAAAAATCTGTTTATATTCCCAGAAGAAGTGGTCTTTTTAAATTTTTCTTTCTAAAGAAAACTTAGTACAAGTTGATACATTTCTGTGAAATGCTGCATTTTACATCAGAAACAAACTCCACCTAAACATTTCCAACCAGCTCTAATTAGAACCTTTGGACCAACCGTATGCTTACACACACAAATTAAGATGTGAGATTGAGCCTTTAACCACAGCAGTGTTTGAAGAGGTGAAATGTAGATACTTTCTCCTGGAAGGAAATCAGCTATTGGCAAGCTGTACTGGGAGATGAATTTAAGGATCTCTCCATTCACTGCCTGCCATATGTGATAATGAGCATTCACATCAAACTGGTTTGGAGGTTGTACATAATATGTGAAACTTCCTACAGTTGTATTTTAAGAACAATGGTGGGAGAAAATATAGGTCTGGTTTGTTTATCATTACAGAGAACACATGGCTACAGCTTCCACTCTATTTTCATTGTTCTTCTAGTAGATCTCCCCCTGAATATGTACACATTGTATTCTGATATATTAAAAATCTTTCATGGGGGAGAGAAACACCCCCTATTGTCAATATGTGGGTTCACCAAATTTGGCCCATGTCTCAATTAGCTCTGTAGTAGGCAGACGATATCAGTACCATGGCCCCATTCAACAAAGCACATAAGCACATGCTTACGACCATCAACATGGCTATCTATATAGATATGCAGACCTTTTTTTTTTTTTTTTAAAGTGTGATGTAGAAAAAAAATTCTCCAATAAAGTAAGGTCCAAAGACTTCAGGGTAAATTTTCACAGGTGTGTAGATCAATAATTAATAGCCTAAATGAGATGTAGATGTATTTAGCGCCTCTGAAATCAAGCCATTCTAAGTGCCTAAATATGGATTTTGGTGTCTAACTTTAATCACCCACGTTTGAACTTTGGCTTATATAACTGTCACCTTGATTTTATTTTATGAAGCTGTTGTTCCTAAAATGCCACTGATACCCACACTATTATTTCATATTCATATATGCTTTCTTAATATTCTATAAAACAAAGGTGTTTATTGTAATTGCATTACAACACATGCAATATAAATCATACTGAGTAATAGTAGTTTTTTTTTTTAACTATTCAATTCCTAAATTGAATGTGAGAGAGAGGCTGTGTATGGTAAAATATTTAGATAAAGTTTATATACAGTATGTTAAATTGCAGTGTTGTCTTTGTGGTTAAAACAAGAGACCACCCCAGATTATCCAGTAGCCCATGGGATGTAGACTGTAGACTGAAAATCAAGTTCCTGCTCTGGATCAGGCATCCCAAGTGAGTGCCTTAACTACCAGGCCATACAGTCAGTCTTTTTTTGGGCCCAGTGATCATTTAATTTATACAAAGGGGAACAGCTCTGACAGAGGGAGAATAAAAGAGACCAGTTCTATAACCTTGTGGTAAAGGTACTTACCTGGTAGCATGGCCGCCTAGGTTCAAGTCTCTGCTCTGCCTGGTTCAAAGCAGAAACCAGAACTTTGGCCTAACCTAGGTGAGTGCCCTAACTGTGCCTTGGCTGCTCTGGGTAGGGTTACCAGGCAGCAAGTGTGAAAAATCAGGACGGGGGTAGGAGGTAATAGGAGCCTATATAAGAAAAAGACCCAAAAATCAGGAGTATCCCTATAAAATCAGGACATCTGGTCACCCTAATTCTGGGATATATCCATTTTTCAGTTCTGAGAGGTCTTGATTTCATTCTGATGAGGAACAAAACAAAGGTCAAAACCTTGAATTTTTTTTTAAGACAAAATTATTATTTTCTGTCCAGCCCTACTGAAAAATATCTGGATGCAGGAGTTTGATCTGGGATGGCTGTGTCCTTCCTATTTCCAGCTAATGTTGAGTGCCGGAACAGCTGATAGGGACTGCTACAGTTATCATGCAAGTTAGAACAGCTAAAAGCATCTGAAACCTGCCCTGGAGTCCATCCAGTCTCTCATCAAGCCCCAGTTTTGCAGAAGTGCATTGGCCTACCTGTCTGAGGTCCCTGTACCAGGTTTAGTATTGGCACAGGGATAAATTAAGGCCAGTGAGTCTGATATTTATTTTCTATTTTCCTTTACTTAAACAATGTGTGTATATTAAAGAAAGATACCAATCACTGGCTTTCCTCTTTTCCCCCTCCCCTGTTTTGTTAAGAAAGATACCTGGCAAATTGAAATACTAAAAAGCCTATCTGTATAACACACTGGAAAGCACTAAACAAAAACCTTCCCTTCTTCCCCCAGGCACACCATGCCACTTCCAGTAAGCCACCATGCTACAGGCTACAGTGCAATTGTTGAACGAAATATCAAGTCTATATTCATTCATATTTTAACAGGATGAATGAACAACTTGCTGTTTAGTTTTTTTTTACATTATTATCAGGCTCACGAGGCATTTCCTTAGTGAGCGATATTCAGGAGCTGTTTTGACTTTGAGATCACCATTCCTCACAAGGGCCAGATAAACGCAGAGGCTTTAGGGGCTGCAGCCCAGGGCCCTTGGACAAGGGGGGGCCCAGCTCAGCAGGGCTCAGGCAGGTTGCCTGCATGCCGTGGCCCCACACCGCTCTCAGAAGCAGCTGGCTGCTGGCATGTCTCTGCGGCCCCTGGCGGGGGTGGGGAGCCAGCTCCATGCACTGCCCCTGCCCCAGCACTGTCTCCGCAGCTCCCATTGGCCGGGAACCCTGCAGCTCCCATTGGTTGTGGGGGTTGTGCTTGCAGGCATGGTCAGCGCATGGAGACATGCTGCCCCTCTCCTCCCAGGGGCGCACAGAGAGGTGCCAGCAGCCGGCCACTTCTGGGAACAGTGTAGGGCCACAGCATGCAGGCAGGCAGCTTGCTTGAGCCCTGCTGTGCTGCCTGCCAGGAGCCACCTGTGGTAAGCGCCTCCCAGCCGGAGCCTACACCTCACACCCCCTCCTGCCCCCCAACCTCCTGCTCCAGGTCAGAATCCCCTCCTGCACCAAACTCCCTCCCAGAGCCTGCACCCTTTACCCTCTCCTTCACCCCAACACTCTGTCCCAGCCTGGAGCTACCTCCTGCAACCCAATTTCTCTCCCAGAAAGAAACTAATGTAACAGCTGTCTAAGGTAAGAAGTAGGCTATTTTGAATTAATTTAACTATATTCTACATGTTTTAGGACTGAAATGTAACCACAGAATGGATTTATGTTAATTAAAAGGCACGTTTAGTATAGCGTTAATAACCTCAAAGCCATAATTGTGATCATTTTGTTTTAAATTAGGAAAAAGACTTGTATACAGGTGGGCCACAAAATCTAATAGCCCCGGGCCCACAGGAGAATTAATCTGGCCTTGTCCCCGTGCATTCGAGATTCTGAATTTTTTTCCCCATCCAAATTATGACAAATTTAAAATCTCAAAGCTTTCAATGAATTCATAATCCAAAAGAGTTGGACTGTATCAATCAATGTGTTAATTGATTTTTTAAATTACAACAAAGGAGAGGATATTTACATATTTGTATGTTGACCATATGGATAAAAATGCACATCTGTAAGTAAATCGCCAGTATAACCACCATTTACATGTTTGACTTGTAAACAGAGAATGATCTGAACCACAATACCTGGATCTGGATGCAGATCTGAATTTCCCTAAAATGTGGAAATATTTGCATTTGGAGTTCTAGTTTTAGCCTTTAATGTCATATTGTATTTCAATATATAGTTATTGAAACATAAATATTATCACAGAGTATATTGGGTGAAAAACATGTACAGCATATTTCAAATAGAACTCTTCCTCAGCTCCAGAATTAGAGGTTAATCACCCCCAATTAATGTTTCATGTATATGTACATTCAGAATACTTCTGAGATTAAACCTGAACATCTTTCTAGTTAGCATATGCATGTGAATGCAGTCTTCTCTGCATGAGTAACAAGGAGTCACTCTAAAGCTAGGGAAAAAGCTTTGTGATACAGTCTGTTTTGGACCAAAATTTTCACATATGGGTACCTAAATTTAGGAACTGAAGCAAAAACAACTTCATTTTTCAAAGGTGCTAAGAACCTGCAACTTACACAGGAGTCAATAAGAACTGAGATACCTTGTCACCTCTGAAAATAAGATCCCCATGATTTAGATCAGACAAAATTTTTGCCCTAGGAGCCTTGTCTGTCCTGGCAGGTAAAAGGACAGTGGAGAGGTGTTGGGCTTTTTGCTGGTAAAGATTAGTACCTGTCTTGAAAAGGGCAGGAGAGTGTTGATTGGATGCCTGCTTACAGCCTGGTACTGACAATCTATCCAGCTATCACTGGGCAAATGAACTTCATTTCTTGGTAAAGGTTTGTGGTGAGACAACTCTTAAACTATTGTTATACCTCTGACTGTCTTGACACATGTCAATCAGGGTTACCACTGGAATATGGTTTAGACTGCACGTCTCAAATGATCTAATAATATCTACAAGGAGATCTATCAGCCATATGATGTACATGGGATCATGAGGTGGTGTTTGTCACAGGTCAGGACCACTTCATCAGAATTCTGCCTTTATGGCCCAGGAAGGTCACCTACTCTAGGCTTCAGAGTCCCTTACTGTCACTTCTCTTGAGGGGAGACCTGCAATTCACTCCCTCCTGACTGGGGTATTTCTAGGTTGCACAGTTCCCTGACTATACTGTGATATCCCAGCAAGAGACTCTACCTATGCATGCCCACTTACTTTCTCTTCACAGACTAACAACAGAGTAATTCCCCATTGTTACAAGGTACCACACAACCCTTCTTATGCAACCTTGTTTTATTCTTAAGATAAAAACATTACAGAAAAATAAAAAAAACATAAAATAACCAACTTGCATGCTAATGAGCTCACCAGGAATCACACTAACATGGGCTTTGGCAGGAACAGAGCCCTTAAAAACCGCACCAAAGTTGTTTCCTTGTGTTTTCATCACAGCTTCAGCTCAGAATAAGCATACAGTCTTATAGGGCCACATCAGGTCCAGTCTTTCCAAACCTACCAAAAGGATTGGGGCCCTCTGTGGACCAGGGGTCCTGTCTGTTTGTTGGATGAGGAAGAAGGCCCTGAGTCTGTTTGAAACAAGGCTACTTATCCAAAAATCTTCTTCTTCTTTTTTTTTTTTAATCTGTTGGTCCCCGTAGAATCTAGTATATGCAAATCTCTCCAGGGGATGGCTTCAAAAAGATAATTACATTAGCATCACCCTCCTTCTAGAGGCATTATGTACCATTCCACAATGGCATATACACAATTGCTTTTTTAATATAAACAACCCCAAGTGTATTAAACCTAATGCAATAAGGCTTAACTTAATTCAGTAATGTTTATCTTCATTCCATAAGGTTTGCCTCGGATATTGTCAGTCTGTCAGATTGTTGATGTGCTTGTGGTCTCTGGCACAACTGGATGGGGCTGCCCTGGGGGTTCCTTTTCCTTGGGGAGATCTCAGATGAATTAATGGTTCTTCTCAGGTACAGTATCAAAGAGTTCTATGATATGAGGCCAGTGGGAGAGTTAGTGAGGTGATAGTAGTGGGAGTATCCTGCTTAGACACTGGATAAGTGCAAGCTGGCTAAAATGTAAAGGTGCATAAAATAGATGATCATGGTAGGATGATTGAACCAATGAGATGATTTGGCACAGATTATACAAGCCCCCTTGCTGAGGATCTTAGTTCACTAGTGGACTAGGACAATGACCTCTACATTGGACTATCTTAAATTAATTCAGAAGCTAAAGCTAGGGCAAAATGTGGCAGCTCATTTGAGTGGAGTATCCATGTGATACCAGTGTTTTGGGATTTGCCTGTTGGCTAATGGGTGGACTTTAAAGTGTTTTTAAAACCCTTCATTTTTCTACCCTTCTGTTCCCTCATTCAAATCAAAGACGTTTTTGATAATTTCAAAGTTGTGAGATTTCATGCCAAGACTTCTCCAAAATTCTTGTGTGTTTGAATAGCATCATTTAGGCTTTGAGATAAACTTGACAGTCAAAGGTTATAATTACCAATTTGCAAAAGCTGAAAAGTGGTATTCCTTTGAGAATTGGATTCATGGCTTCTGATGTAATTAGAATAAATCCTTATGAAACCATTATGTAAGCCCAGAGAGTGAAAAAATAAAACCTTCTAGACTTTGCATTTAACATCAAAGAAGAAAATAGAATAATAATAAAAATAAGAAAATGAATATTTAGCACTTATGTAACACTAAGGAACAAGGAACATGTTTATTTGGCTCCCATCACTCTCTTTACTTTCAACAGTGACTATGTCCTCTTCACCCCATGTTCCTCTCTTCCCCCTCTTCTGTCTTGAATAGGATCTCTTCTTGACCCTTTCTTTATCTGTGCCAAACAGTTAACCTGTTCCCTGTTCTATTAGGCATAGAACCTAAGGATCTCTGCTCTCCATCTTTCACAATCAAGTAAAAAGCAACTCAAGTCGATGGCAGTATTTTCTCTACCATTTTAGTATATTTCTTAGACATGGTAACTAACATACAATAATGTGCTACCTCAACCAGAACCCATACTCCTCACTTCAATATAGAGGTCATCTCTGAATGGTTTCAGTTATAAGCCAAAATCACTGGTGACTGCTGCTGGCCCAGGGAATGTATAATACCTGATTCTGCTCTCCACTCTGTTTGCCCATGTAGTATTTTACAGGTGCTGTAGAGGAATCATGAGGGGCTCACGAGCAGCGTATAGCCAATATAAGCAACTTATACTGACCCCATGCCCATAAGCCTCAGAATATTGGATTGGGCATGCTTGTAACACTCATAAGAGAGTAGATCCTGCACAGTCCAGGACCCAAAAGATGCTCTAGTTATTGATTGGCAGTTTTGGCCCATGAAGTCTCCAGGACTCCAGAGGGCATAGCTTTTAACTCTCACCCACAGTGTGGCTTCAGATGATCATGCGGCACCATCAACATGATTTTAGCAGCCAGGCAGATCCAGGAAAAATGTCAAGAACAACACCAGGAGATGTATACAGCCTTCATTGATCTGAAAAAAGCCTTTAACTCTGTCAAACTGAGGCTCTGTGGAAAATCATATCAAAGTTTGGCTGCTCAAGCAAATTTATCACCATTATAAGACTCCTCCATGACCGGTGACTGCCTCCATCTTGTGCAGTGCTCTGTCTCTGAGCCCTTTGCTGTCTGAACTGGTATAAAACAAGGTTGTGTACTGGCACCCACTCTCTACTCCATTTTCCTAGCAGCTATGAAAACACTAATCCAAGACCATCCATTATAGGGCATTGGGATTCAATATCGGACTGATGGCAACCTTTTCAATCCTATTGCCTCCATACCAGAAGTAAAGTAACACCAGCAACAATAACTGAACTCCAGTATGCAGATGATTGTGCTATAGTTGCACACTGAAAAGAGGATCTATAAACAGCCCTTAATTGCTTCTCTGAAGCTTACAAAAGCCTAGGGTTAACTCTTGACATCAGAAAAACAAAAGTTCTCCATCAGCCAGCTTCTGGTCAATCATCAGACCCAGCAAAGAATTTCTACATTGACAGAGAAGAACTGGAACATGTAGAACATTTGCTGACCATGGAAGTCATCTGTCACAGAGGGCAGACATAGACGTTGAGATTCAGCACAGAATCCACTGTGCCAGATTGTCTTGACGGGTGCTCAACAATCACAACATCAGAACACACACTAGACTTTTAGTTTACAAAGTGGTAGTAATCCCAACTCTCCTCTATGGCTGCAAGACTTGGTTGACTTACAGAAAACACCCGAAAAACGTGGAATGCCAACATCAGCACTTTCTTCAGAACATCCTCAACATAAAGTGTGAGGATCGCCACCCTACCATCAGTGTACTCATGGAAGGCAACACTTTCAATACTGAGACTCTGATTATTTGGCACTAGCTGAAGTGGAGCAGGCACTGGGTGCACATGCCTGATGCACAACCCAAACCATTGCTATACTCACAGCTCACCGAAAGAGAAAGGAAAAGGGGGCAAAAGAAATGCTTCAGTGTCACCCTCAAGATAAATATCAAGAAGTGCGACATTGATACCACGCATTGGGAGACAGCAGCTCAGGATTGGCTAACTGGTGAAGACTTGGTAGAGAAGGAACAATCACTTTTGAAGAAAATTGCCTTTCCCTGGCCACAGAAAAATGACAGAAAAGAAAGGACAGATGATGGTCACGCAGCAATCATGGCCTTTACCTGTCTTCCAACATCACCTGCAATGTTGACAATGAGTTTGCAGCTCAAGGATGAGCAAAGGACTCCTCAGTCTCTGAAGGACTCATAAAAAAATAAATCCTGTGGAACAGATCATCGTCCACCTCGAGGGATCACCGCCCAACCTTCCCCCCTTTCTCTCAAAAAGTATAGCAGATAATCCAGCCCACAGTATCACTATCAATTTGTGAACATTCTGATCCATATCCTATATTATAGGTTATAATCGATTAGGGATACTAATAGAATCTACTGTATTCATAAAGAGTTACAGATTATTTTCAGCCACCAAAGAAAGGTAGGAAAAAAGCTTAGTCTAACTCCTCTGACAGTGCATGGTATTACCA
The DNA here is from genome assembly GCF_015237465.2 of Chelonia mydas. Taxonomy (NCBI): domain Eukaryota; kingdom Metazoa; phylum Chordata; order Testudines; family Cheloniidae; genus Chelonia; species Chelonia mydas. The sequence continues at coordinate 167,785,251 of NC_057849.1, forward strand.
GCCTTCCGGTTCAAACGTGGGAGTGATAATGAATCATTGTGATTATTTATATGGCGAAAGTCAATTGCGTGAGCTTTTTGTGGGGCACTACCAGAGCTTTGGGGGAAATAATTTACCTTTCCAATGTACAGGCAGGCCCCCTCCATGCCAGCTAATGTAGCTCATACCTGGAATAGTGATTGCTGCTGCTCCCGTACCACTTGCAGGAGTGTTTATACCCACTTGATCCATATAGTCATGGATCCCATGGTTGTCCTGTCCCTGGACCATATCCAAAAAAAAAATAAAAAATCTGTGCACCAGCCTGCATGAGGTCAAGACAAAATTCTGCTACATGATGCATAGGAGGCCCCTTGTGCATTCAGTCTGCCGCTGGCCTTCTGGGCAGCCTGTGTACAGAGTTTATGTGATGTGGAGAGGCATGCACAGGCCTTCCATATCATGGGTGAATTTCATCCATAAGAATAGCTGCATGTTATTTTTTCCCACACCAAGTTTGATTGCACCATGCCAGGTTTTTTTTTTCCTTATTGTTATTGCTCAAATAGATAATGGGTCAATTTCCATGTCTATATCCATTTAAAAGATTAATAAATGAATAATCATTTCCAATTATACAGTTCTTACTTTTGAATGTGGTGTTTATCTTGTGAGATTCCAAACATTCTACCCCGCACCAAATTTGAAATGTCATATTTTATGTAGCATGGAGAAGTCACTAGAATGCCTGTGAAGGAATCAGAATATTTAGGGAGGAAAGCCTTCCATTCTCTTATGCATCAAATATCCATAAAGCATTTAATTTTGCAAAATGTTCATGGGGTGAGTGAGCTTTCCATCAAGATAGGATTAACTGCAAAACATTATTTGAAACTGATTGGCCTTAGGACTAAGTGCCTGATTACGATCCCAATGAAATCATTTGTAAAATTCCTACTGACTTCAATGGGATCAGAAATAGGCCCTAAATGCATAAATTTATGTTATGGGTTGACAATATTTACTTAAAACAATTTTATATATTATATATCATAATTATATATTTGATATAAAGAAAATAGACTTTGTTGTTCAGGTTTTAATATTTGTTAGCTAAAGAAAATATTTTTTCATGGTCAAGATAAAAACAAACAATAAAAAACCAACATTTTGTCTTTATTGTTTTATACTCATTGAAGAACATTGTCAAATGTGTAGAAGGTGACTAAAATTGTTAACCACAAAAGGCGTGTGGAAAGCTTAATGTTTTCAGGTTTTTTCCCTGCAGTTGTACAGTATTGCTACTGTAAGTTGATTAAGTCCATTGGGGGGTTCTTTGTAAAGTTAAGCATATGGAAATCTTTGCAGAATATAGGACTCAGAAGGTATATCCATGCTTACCTAAATGCACATGTGTATGTGATCAATAATTTTATTTCTATTCATCAAAATATCCTTCTGCTCCATTAATGCATTCAGATTTGAGAAAACTCATAGTTCTATGAGCTATTTTGATGTACTGATGTGATGATCTCTGCTTATCTAACACCAACACTGACCATTCATTTTTATCTATTTGCTGGTTGGCCAGATCAGAAGGTGCACATTGAAATCTCCATATTAGTAAAGTGATGAATCAGATCTTTGGGTAGATCAATGTTGTTGAGATGGATCAAATGACAAAGCAATTACTGATGAACAAGTTTCAGTCTGTGTCCTAGGGTATGTTTACACTGCAATAAAACAGCCATGGCTGGCCCACGTCAGCTGACTTAGGCTCATGGGGCTTGGGCTGCGGGGATGTACAATTGCACTGTAGACATTTGGGCCTTTTGGCCTCCTAGCCCTAACATAAACAGGTACCGGGCAGTTTCTGCCCCAGTTGGAGTTCTGTAAATTTATAAATTAAGAGCACCTAATCCCACTCACATGTTTCAAAATGGCATCTTACATCAGTGAGCCAACACTGCTGGCTTCTTCTGGTTTCAGGGGTTGCATGTTGGAGCAGGGGCTAGAACACTAAGGTTCTATTATCTTCTAAGATAAGAGAGTATTCAGGTTATACTTTCTCTAATATACTGAGGATGAAAATGGGGCAAACATTGCACAGTATGGGCTCTGTAGTTACGTTTTCCTTCTCTCTAACTCTCTAAGGGGTTTCAGTGAATGGGTTTAATTAGAGCCTCAAGGGGAACCCAGAAGGGTACCCTATCATCCACAGGGCCAAATATTCAGGCTGGGTGAAGTCCCTTTTGTGCTGCTTTTAACTGGGAGTAGAAGGAGTTGGGACACTCCAATGATATTCAGCCAGCAGAACCAACCCTAGGAGAATATTCCAGCTCTCATAAGAGTAGCCTGTAATTTGCTCGGCCTTGTGCCAGGGTTGGGGATGACAAAAAGGTAGCCCAGAGGAATGCGATCTTGGCACAGCTGAGAATCAAGTCTTCGAATTTGAATGAACATTTTCTGAGTTTATAAAAGTCCAGACATTGAAGTTTCAGATTAGTTGTTATGAATTACTTTTAATCAGTTCTTCAAACATTTTAGAGATTCAGATCCACATCTCCAGATCCAGACTCTGTAAATTTTAAACTGATATGTGAAATGTTTGCTTCCTTTTTTCGAGGTTTCAGATGTTGGTTGCTCCGAGCATATCTGTCTACATCATGGTAAAATACATTAAACGAACCCAGAGGCATTTTTAAAAATATACTAAAATCTGTTAAACTCTTCTAGCTATATTAAAATATTATTAATGTATTTAAAATATTTTTTTCATAAACCTTCAAGTAGAAAAGTTCCATTTAAACTGGAAAAGTGGTCTTTTGAGTTTTATGGGGCTTTGTGTATTAAGTTAGTAGTCTATTTAGTAATAGTATACAAATAAAACAGAATAACATGGTAGATGGTTCAATTTAGGAGATCTGAGCAGTTGTGGCAGCTTTATCATTCTCTGGTTTCAAAATATATCTCATGGCTTGTGGAGCTAATGCAGGGGTCATTTTGGTCAGGTGCCAGTGAGGTTACCTTTAGCTTCTTAACTCTTTAGAGGTGAAAGGATTTTTCCTCTGGCCAGGAGGGATTTTAAAGTTGATTACCCTTCCCTTTATATTTATGACAAGGGGTGTGTGTGGAAAGGGTGGCATCCAGGCCATGGCCCAACTATTTTTTTAGCTGGGCCAAACCTGAGTAGCTCCATGACCCCATGTGACAGGTTGTAATGCCACCTACTCAGATTTGGAGATAGTGGGTGTAAGGGGCTCATGGGTCCCGGGGTCAGATGCTTGAGAGAGGGAAGAGATAAGTCAGGCACTGGAAGACAAATGTGTGGTCTTCCCCCTCCCTCCACGCATACTTTAAAGGGCACCCACAGCCTCTCCACCAAAAATACTTAAGCTCTTTATATAGTTTATTTCAATATTACTTTGCTCTGTAAAAGTAATTAATATTAAGAAAACTAGACACTATATACAAAGGAAAAAACTAGTTGGTAGCTAGAATAGTTTGCAAATTTTCCAGTGGAACAGGTTTCTGTCAAAAAATGCTGATTCAATTAAATCAATACGTTCTGCTGGGACCATGGTGATTTCCATGAAATATCATTTTTGAAAAAAAGTGGAAACAACGTGTTTTGACACTTCACTTTTGATTTGGAATGCCTTTTTTGTTTTAAAATGTATTTTATTTTATGGTTATAAATTAAGTCAAAATCAAAATGTTTCATTTTAATTTTATTTAAGTGAAAAATTTCCATTTCCAACACTTTTGCCCCCAAAATTCTTTTTGAAGGAAACTTTTTCTTGAGGTTTTTGTTCTGGAATTAAAACAAATTTTGAAATTGTGGAATTTCCAGTGAAATGGAAATTCTGGTACCAGCACAACTCTACTAGTAATCTGATCCAGAGCACACATAATCAGTACTGTCTATCCCATTCCTAACTTTTTCTCTCTTTTTATCTCCTGGCTTTGCTGTGGAAAACTTGGAGTGAACTCTTTCAAGGGGTACCAGACTCTGATACTCTGCTGTTGCCTTACGGACAGCTAATGGCTGGGTGGAAAGAACAGAAGTAAATTAGTCATACATACTACAGTATACCACTTTTGACTAGAATTCATTTGCATACTGAAAGCATATTGGACAAGATACTTCCTTGCTCTTCAAGACCAAGAGTTCAGTTGGAAATGATTTGATGGTATGTACAGAACAAATGTGATTTGAATGACCCCTCACTCATCCAAATTGCTGAACTGCCTACGTAGCTCAGTGCATATAGATACTAACCAACTGGCACCTGAAAACTTTTTTTCTTTTAATTCCATGCAAATAACTATATTCATGTAACTTTTAATTGCCTAAAAGGCAGGAAATTCAGAGTTAAAATTGTGGCACTCACACAAGAGAGATCTGGGAGAAAGTATCAATAAAGAAAAATATAGCTCTTAAATACATACAGCATAAATACAAATAAAAACAATCTTTGATGAAAGGTTACAACTCTGAGGCACACAATGGGAGTATAACCCACCTCCAGGAAAAAAAAACTTTTTGTGTATTAATAATAGTCAAAAAAGCAGCCAGGTGGCCAAGACTGAGGAGATCCAGGATGAAAGAAACAAGCTACACATGAGAAAGGTTCATCAGGCTCTTTTCCAGCTGACAGATCTTTTTTTTTTTTTTTTTGGTGAGGCTAACTGCTGGTCTAAAAGAGCCCACATGGGCTAAACTTCAGTGCCCACCACCAGGTGTATCTGTTTAAAGTTAGCAATTATGGCAGACTGTCCAATTTTTTAATTTCAACTGGTTGAAATCTCAGATCAAGGCTGAGGTGCCTTTTTATGTTCTGCCTACTCTTTTGAATGGCCAGATACCACAGCAATGGGTACTGCATAAAAGTGAAGTATAGTGGGTAACTCTCCTAACTCTACTGCGATGACAGGATAGTGTGTATGTATATTAGGGAGAAGGGCTCAAAACTGACATTGGGCTGTGTCATAAATATAAAGGGAAGGGTAAACCACTTTAAAATCCCTTCTGGCCAGAGGAAAACTCCTTTCACCTGTAAAGGGTTAAGAAGCTAAAGGTAACCTCGCTGGCACCTGACCAAAATGACCAGTGAGGAGACAAGATACTTTCAAAAGCTGGGAGGAGGGAGAGAAACAAAGGGTCTCTGTCTGTCTATATGCTGCTTTTGCTGGGGATAGACCAGGAATGGAGTCTTAGAACTTTTAGTAAGTAATCTAGCTAGGTATGTGTTAGATTATGATTTCTTTAAATGGCTGAGAAAAGAATTGTGCTGAATAGAATAACTATTTCTGTCTGTGTATCTTTTTTGTAACTTAAGGTTTTGCCTAGAGGGATTTTCTATGTTTTGAATCTAATTACCCTGTAAGGTATCTACCATCCTGATTTTACAGAGGGGATTTCTTTACTTCTATTTACTCCTATTTCTATTAAAAGTCTTCTTGTAAGAAAACTGAATGCTTTTTCATTGTTCTCAGATCCAAGGGCTTGGGTCTGTGGTCACCTATGCAAATTGGTGAGGCTTTTTATCCAACATTTCCCAGGAAAGGGGGGGGTGCAAGTGTTGGGAGGATTGTTTATTGTTCTTAAGATCCAAAGGTCTGGGTGTGTAGTCACCTAGGCAAATTGGTGAGGCTTTTTACCAAACCTTGTCCAGGAAGTGGGATGCAAGGTTTTGGGAAGTATTTTGGGGGGAAAGATGTTTCCAAACAGCTCTTCCCCAATAACCAGTATTTGTTTGGTGGTGGTAGCGGCAAATCCAAGGACAAAGGGTGGAATATTTTGTACCTTGGGGAAGCTTTTGACCTAAGCTGGTAAAGATAAGCTTAGGAGGTTTTCATGCAGGTCCCCACATCTGTACCCTAGAGTTCAGAGTGGGGGAGGAACCTTGACAGGCTGCTCCTCTTCCTCTCCCCTCATTTGAAAACTGCAGGATCATGGGGAAAGTGCATGAACTGTCCCTAAATAGCTTTGCATAAGATATACTTCATCGTCTCCTCTGGGAATCTTTTTTTTAATCTCAACTACCAGTATTAGATGTGATTCCAAAACAAAGTTGCTGGGTTATTTGTTTTTGGGGGAGTATTTTTGTTCATGCACATTTTCAGTTTCCTGTCTTTTAGTGCTGTGTTTGGTATCTCGGGATTTGAACAAAGTAAGTACTGATACTCTTTCTCGGAAGAGTGGCACCTTTTTAAAAGACTCTCAGCAGCCCAGGAAGAAATCCTTAACTAAGGTGTATTGCGCATCAGAGAAGCTCTGTTGTATCACACTGCAGAAACAAAGGACGAGGGGAGCTGCTTGTGAGGAATGATCATTCCCAGGGTATTGTCTTTTTTTAAAAACAACCAAAAACACAGGAAAATGTGACATCAATTTTGTCACGTGAGTATATTATCCTGGGAGAGGGAATCTTTCCTGGGCCTGCTCGTGCTGTTCTTCTCTGGCAATATGGGGGAGAGATGCTGTTTAAAAATTAGATTTGCATGACTATTTCCTATGAAATTGCTCCCCTCTATATCCTGTTACTTTCTGGTGCACTTTGAAAGGTGTTTGGCACCTACCAAATTGACTTCAATGAGATATTACCTTGTTTGAACGAATTAGAAACATTTTCTCTGGCTCCCCTCTCTCTTTACTCCATTTTCATTTCCTTTTCTTCATCCTTTATTACACCTCTCTTTGGTTGGGGGAGAAGGCAAAACATCTATAAAGGAATAAATAGGTAGAAATAAATGAGAGAGGGGGAAAAAAAATCTTTAAAACTTAAGGAAATGTATTTGTAAAACAACAAAAGTTGGCAGCCTTTTATTTACATTAACACCTCTGACTTCACATGCCCCACAGAATGAAGAGCTGGGCCGGACAAACAGATGGGAATTTCCCTCGGATCTGTCTGAGAGGAGGTACGCTAAGTGCTGCATTGGGGGGGCTGTGTTGATGAGTATCTGAGTGTCTATTGTGAGGACAGTTCGGCAGTTTGACCGTGTGCTTGATTGATTGTTTGAAAAGCGTGAATTGGGAGTGCTTTGTTCCAGGTGAGCCTTGAGTGGGCCTGACTGTTATAAAAAGCCAGTCAGCTGTGAACCAGCTGAGCGGCGAACAGCAGAGAGGCTAACAGAGGGAGTTCGCCTGGGGAGGGCCCACTGAGGCTTACATCTTGCTGGCTTCTCTGAGTAGTTACTACAACTCCTGAGGAAGCTCGTAGAAAGAAGGTAATATGGATGGGGGGTGTTCAGCTGTTGTGACCTGCACTGGATGTGCCATGTTTGTCTTTCTTCCACAGGACAGAAGCGACTTTGTCTATACAAAGTGCAAGCTGGTCTCCATACTGGAAGAGAAGTTTCAAGGTCTGGAGAAACAAGTATCGACCCTGTGTTGCATAAGAGAAACTGAAGATTTCCTGGACAGACGTCAGGATATGCTTCTATGACACAATGTTCTGAAGATTCAGAGCAGGCTGCGCAGCGGGGACAGGAGGACAGTGAAGAAATTTGGCAGCATGTGACCTCCAGAAGAAGAAAGGGGAGTGTCCATGTACCAGCAATGCAGATACAGGTAAGCAACCATTTTCATGTTCTCTCCACAGGTACTAATGCGGAGAGTGGACTAGATAATACATCTGAGGGAAGGGAACAGAAGGAGACTCCGCCAATTGGAAGGCATGAGATGTGCTGTCCTAGGGATGGGGGTTCCACGACGACCGCTCCCAAGAGAAGGAGGCGGGTGGTGGTGGTCGGGGACTCTCTCCTCAGGGGGACTGAGTCATCTATCTGCCGCCCTAACCGGCAAAACTGAAAAGTCGTCTGCTCGCCAGGAGCCAGGATTCACGATGTGACAGAGAGACTACCGAGACTCATCAAGCCCTCGGATCGCTACCCGTTCCTGCTTCTTCACGTGGCACCAATGGTACCGCCAAGAATCACCTTGAGTGGATCACTGCAGACTAAGTGGCTCTGGGAAGAAGGATAAAGGAGTTTGAGGCGCAAGTGGTGTTCTCGTCCATCCTCCCCATGGAAGGAAAAGGCCTGGGTAGAGACCGTCGAATTGTGGAAGTCAACAAATGGCTACGCAGGTGGTGTCGGAGAGAAGGCTTTGGATTCTTTGACCAGGGTATGGTGTTCCAAGAAGAAGGATTGCTAGGCAGATATGGGCTCCACCTAAGAAAGAGAGGGAAGAGCATCTTCTCAAGCAGGCTGGCTAACCTAGTGAGGAGGGCTTTAAATTAGCTTCACCGGGGGAAGGAGACCAAAGCCCTGAGATAAGTGGAGACGTGGGATACTGGGAGGAAGCATGAGCAGGAGACCGCGAGAGGGGAGGGCTCCTGCCTCATACTGAGAAAGAGGGACAATCAGCGAGTTATCTCAAGTGCCTATACACAAATGCAGGAAGCCTGGGAAACAAGCAGGGAGAACTGGAAGTCCTGGCACTGTCAAGGAATTATGATGTGATTGGAATAACGGAGACTTGGGGGGATAAGTCACATGACTGGAGTACTATCATGGATGGATATAAACTGTTCAGGAAGGACAGGCAGGGCAGAAACAGTGGGGGACTTGCATTGTATGTAAGAGAGCAGTATGACTTCTCAGAGCTCCGGTATGAAACTGCAGAAAAACCTGAGAATCTCGGGATTAAGTTTAGAAGCGTGAGCACCAAGGGTGATGTCGTGGTGGGAGTCTCCTATAGACCACCAGACCAGGGGGATGAGGTGGACGAGGCTTTCTTCTGGCAACTAATGGAAGTTACTAGATCGCAGGCCCTGGTTCTCATGGGAGACTTCAGTCACCCTGATATCTGCTGGGAGAGCAAGACAGCAGTACACAGACAATCCAGGAAGTTTTTGGAAAGTGTAGGGGACAATTTCCTGGTGCAAGTGCTGGAGGAACCAACTAGGGGCAGAGCTCTTCTTGACCTGCTGCTCACAAACCGGGAAGAATTAGTAGGGGAAGCAAAAGTGGATGAGAACCTGGGAGGCAGTGACCATGAGATGGTCAAGTTCAGGATCCTGACACAAGAAAGAAAAGAGAGCAGCAGAATACGGACCCTGGACTTCAGAAAAGCAGACTTTGACTCCCTCAGGGAACTGATGGGCAGGATCCCCTGGGAGAATAACATGACGGGGAAAGGAGTTCAGGAAAGCTGGCTGTATTTTAAAGAATCCTTATTGAGGTTACAGGGACAAACCATCCCGATGTGTAGAAAGAATAGTAAATATGTCAGGCGACCAGCTTGGATTAACAGTGAAATCCTTGCTGATCTTAAACACTAAAAAGAAGCATACAAGAAGTGGAAGATTCGACAAATGACCAGGGAAGAGTATAAAATATTGCTCGAGCATGCAGGAGTGAAATCAGGAAGGCCAAATCACACCTGGAGTTGAAGCTAGCAAGAGATGTTAAGAGTAACAAGAAGGGTTTCTTCAGGTAGGTTAGCAACAAGAAGAAAGTCAAGGAAAGTGTTGGCCCCTTACTGAATGAGGGAGGCAACCTAGTGACAGAAGATGTGGAAAAAGCTAATGTACTCAATGCTTTTTTTGCCTCTGTCTTCACGAACAAGGTCAGCTCCCAGACTGCTGCACAGCATGGGGAGGAGGTGACCAGCCCCCTGTGAAGAAAGAAGTGGTTCAGGACTATTTAGAAAAGCTGAATGAGCACAAGTCCATGGGGCTGAATGCACTGCATCTGAGAGTGCTAAAGGAGTTGGCGGATGTGATTGCAGAGCCATTGGCCATTATCTTTGAAAACTCATAGCAATCGGGGGACGTCCCTGATGACTGGAAAAGGCTAATGTAGTGCCCATCTTTAAAAAAGGGAAGAAGGAGGATCCTGGGAACTACAGGCCAGTCAGCCTCATCTCAGTCCCTGGAAAAATTATGGAGCAGGTCCTCAAGGAATCAATTCTGAAGCAATTAGAGGAGAGGAAAGTGATCAGGAACAGTCAACATGGATTCACCAAGGGCAAGTCATGCCTAACTAATCTAATTGCCTTCTATGACGAGATAACTGGCTCTGTGGATGAGGGGAAAGCAATGGACGTGGTGTTCCTTGACTTTTGCAAAGCTTTTGACACAGTCTCCCACGGTATTCTTGCCGGCAAGTTAAAGTAGTATGGGCTGGATGAATGGACTATAAGGTGGATAGAAAGCTGGCTAGATTGTCAGGCTCAATGGGTTGTGATCAATGGCTCCATGTCTAGTTGGCAGCCGGTATCAAGTGGAGTGCCCCAAGGGTTGGTCTTTGGGACGGTTTTGTTCAATATCTTCATTAATGATCTGGAGGATGGGGTGGATTGCACCCTCAGCAAGTTTGCAGATGACACTAAACTGGGAGGAGAGGTAGATACGCTGGAGGGTAGGGATAGGATACAGAGGGACCTAGACGAATTAGAAGATTGGGCCGAAAGAAATCTGATGAGGTTCAAGAAGGACAAGTGCAGAGTCCTGTACCTAGGATGGAAGAATCCCGTGCACCGCTACAGACTAGGGACCGAATGGCCAGGCAGCAGTTCTGCAGAAAAGGACCTAGGGGTTACAGTGGACGAGAAGCTGGATATGAGTCAACAGTGTGCCTTGTTGCCAAGAAGGCCAATGGCATTTGGGGATGTATAAGTAGGGGCATTGCCAGCAGATCGAGGGACATGATCGTTCCCCTCTATTCAACATTGGTGAGGCCTCATCTGGAGTACTGTGTCCAGTTTTGGGCCCACACTACAAAAAGGACGTGGAAAAATTGGAAAACGTCCAGTGGAGGGCAACAAAAATGATTAAGGGACTGGAACACATGACTTATGAGGAGTGGCTGAGGGAACTGGGATTGTTTAGTCTGCGGAAGAGAAGTGTGAGGGGGGATTTGATAGCTGCTTTCAACTACCTGAAAGGGAGTTCCGAAGAGGATGAATCCAGACTGTTCTCAGTGGTAGCAGATGACAGAACGAGGAGTAATGGTCTCAAGTTGCAGTGTTGGAGGTTAAGGTTGGATATTAGGAAAATCTTTTTCACTAGGAGAGTGGTGAAGCACGGGAATGAGTTACCTCGGGAGGTGGTGAAATCTCCTTCCTTAGAAGTTTTAAGGTCAGGCTTGACAAAGCCCTGGCTGGGGTGATTTAGTTGGGGATTGGTCCTGCTTTGAGCAGAGGGTTGGACTCGATGACCTCCTGAGGTCCCTTCCAACCCTGATATTCTGTGATTCTATGACAGATGGAAAATCTGAAGGGCCCATACATTGTGTTAAAGCAGGAAGTTAAGTATTAAGGGAAGGAGGGGATGGGCAATTGAACTAAACCGATCCTAAAGGATAACTCTACACTGAACGCTCCTTTCAGCAGTGGGTAGAGTAGAGACTTCATGTCTCACTAGCACAGGGATAAAAAGCAGTTTAGACAGTGAAGCACTGCTTACATGAGTAAAGACATGCCTGAATCCTGTGGGTGTCTATCAGTGTACGTACCGTACAGGGCTCTCTATGCACCCAAGCAGTTCCTCCCTATCCTTTTATTTTTAGCTGTGTAGTGTCCTAGATCTTTGGCAGTTACTTTGCTGCTGGCCATCAGCTCCCTGCTGCAGGAAGGGGCCTTTCCCTGATACAGTGAAAGACTCTGACAGGGGAAGGATGTGGGAAGGTAGTGGGAAAAGCCTCAGCTGCTTCCCACTGCCCCAAAACTTTCCCTACTGCCTCCTACCTGCCAGAGCCTTTCATTGACGCCTGTAGCTATACTCTGCAGTTTAATTGAAATCTGATTTTTGGAGCAGTGTACCTACCCATACCCAATGCACCTCTTCAAGAGGTGTGCTGTGTGGATGTAGCTGAAATGTAAAATTTCCAGTTCAATTAAGGAACGTGCGAGAAGTCCCTAAGAAGAACTTGTTTGCCCTTGCTATTCTAAATCTTCTTTAAACTCCTTGCAGACATCAAATTATTTGTTTATCAAATCAATATCTTTGAGAAACTGTTTTTGATGTTAGATTTAGAGCTGTGACAATCTTCTCCTGTTCTTCTCCTCCACCCCCACCCCAGTAATACAGTAGCAAATTTGCTAGGGTCACGGTTGTACTTTGCCTTTTTGAGCCCTAAATTAAGCAAATCAAATGAAGCCAGTAATTGGTTAGTCAAACTCTCATTTAATTTCTCTAGAAATGCTTGTCCCTTTTTTTCTGATTTGGCTGTGTGTGCTCTCAAACAAGAATTCCAGCAGTGGGATGATCTCAGCTTCAATTGCTCTCTAACCATTCATTCTGATCGGAAAATATGCCCACATATTTACTGAGTGAATGTATATTTCTAACCTTCTTGTGACTGTTTGAACATCTATTTGCAAATACATTTATTATTTTCATCCTTACCCTTTATTGTGTAAACTTTTGAAAATGTGCACTATTCCTGTAAGATTCTGTGTGTATATAGATATAGATATAGACTCATAGAAGTGTAGGACTGGAAGGGATCTAAATAGGTCATCTAGTCAAGTCCCATGCACTCAGGGCAGGACTAAATAATAACTAGACCATTCCTAATAGGTTTTTGTCTAGCCTGTTCTTGGAAACCTCCAATGACAGAAATTCCACAACTTACATCCACATGATAAATTACAGAGCAGTCAGATAAAGGAATCTATTATGCACCTTTGCTCATTTGACCTGTCCTCTGTGCCCTAATCTCTCTCCCTCAAGTTTTATTCTGCCATTCCAAACCTCTAAGAAGTGTCAAACTGTCATTACAGTCAGCCTGCTAGAGAAATGTTTAGTTCCTATCCAAATATGAAATTTCTCTCCCCCTCCCAAAGGGAATTACCCTGCCTCCTCCCAGTGCGCCTCATAAACATGTAAGAGTTAAAAGATCCAAGAAAATTCCACCTAATAATCTCAGCAGAATGATAATCAGATTGGGGAAGTAACTCAAGAAGACCTTGGTAAAATGGAACACCTTTAAAATTCACTGCTGATCAAATGTTGCAGTTCTTTCCCAGATAAACTGTTTAAATCAAAAGTGAATTGGGCAGAGCGCTGATTGATTGCTGAAGTTAGCCTCTTGGAATATTAAGAGATCTCATTTTGATCACACTGGAAAAAACTAAGTAGTAGGCAAAGGGAGGGAAAGACAGAACAGGTCTGTGATGGGTTGGAACACAGAAACCCCCTTGGGAACTGCCAACTGATGTGCCAAGACTACTTCTGCCCCTGCTTTCCCTGCCAGTTTGGGACTCCAGCACCCTGACTTGCTGAGCCAGACACACCAGTCTGCTCCAACACAGAACCATGATCTGAACCACATGCACCAAAGCTGCAGACTTAACTGAAAGCAACTTAGGAAGTGTTCCTGGCTTTAACACTCAGATGCCCAACTCGCAATGGGGTCTAAACCCCAAATAAATCTGTTTTATAAATTGTTATAACTCATAAATTGTTCACCCTCTATAACACTGATAGAGAGAGATGCACAGCTGTTCTCCCCGCCCCCCCAAGGTATTAATACATACTCTGGGTTATTTAATCAGTAAAAAGTTATTTTATTAAATACAGAAGGTAGAATTTAAGCGGTTTCAAGTAGTAACAGACAGAACAAAGTGAATTACCAAGCAAAATAAAACAAAACACGCAAGTCTAAGTCTAGTACAGTAATAAAACTGAATACAGATAAAATCCTCACCCAGTAAGCTTCCTTTTACAGACTAGTCTCCTTCTAGTCTGGGTCCAGCAATCACTCAACCCCCTGTCATTACTGTCTTTTGTTCCAGTTTCTTTCAGGTATCCTTGGGGGTGGAGAGGCTCTCTCTTTAGCCAGCTGAAGACAAAATGGAGCAGTCTCCCCAGGGTTTAAATAGACTTTCTCTTGTGGGTGAACACCTCTCCCTCCCCCTGTGTAGAATCCCAGCTACAATATGGAGTTTGGAGTCACATGGGCCAGTCACATGTCCCTTCATGACTCCGAACTATAGGTAGCAGCCATGGTTCACATGCTACCTTGAATGTCCTCAAGTAGACTTATGTGGATTGTAGCATTCCAAAATCCATTGTTCCTTAAGTTCTTCTTGATTGGGCACTTAACTTTGCAAATTCCTTTCTAATGAAGCTAACCAAATGCCTTACAAAGCTTACTTAGAAATCAAGCAAGTACACAGCCAATATTCATAACTTCAAGGACAAAAATGATACATGCATACAAATAGGAGAAATGTATTCAGTAAATCATAACCTTTACTGAGATATGTTACATGACATATATAGCATAAAACATATTCCAGTTATGTCATATATACATTCACAAGCATATTTCCATAAAGCCTTATGGGGGGCACTGTTACAAGGTCAGAATGGTACAGTGATAGTAAGAAACAAAAATACAGTGACAAATAGGCTCATGTAGGGAATTTAAATAGAATAGGCATTGACCTGCTGTGCTTGCCAGTTTGAGTAGTGTTAAATTTGTAACTGAGGTTTGCTTTTCCTCCTTCTGCCGTAATTCATGATAAATGTCATTTGAAGTAATAAACACTACAGTCCATAGCAGGCATGAATTACAGAAGTGCTCATTAGCATCATTATAAAGTCATTGGGTCTGTCAGAAGTTGCAATCCCTTGTTTTCTTTGTTTTATAATTTAGATGTAATATTTTTCTCCTGATTGAAATATTGGTTAGGAATTGCTGACAGAGTGCAAATGGGAGCCACAGTTACTCCCCCTAATATGATGTTTCCCCATTAGAGCCAGTGGGATTCACTGTGAAGTAATATTTTGCCAAGCATAGGTGCTTCCATCCACAGCTGGTTAAGGGAATTGAAGCCCCTGACACGTAATAATACAGCACCTTGTACAATTCCACCCCATGGATCTGCAAAATGGCTCTAACCCTTAAATGAGTAGACTCAAGAAGTGGCACTGGGGCCTCCTTACCTTCCCAGGAGCAGCAACAGGTGTAATTGTCCATCTAGTAGCAGCAGATAGTGGCAATAGGGGTCCTTCCCCCAATGCCACACACACACTGAGAAGCAGTAGCAACAGCAAGGCCCCATAGCACAGCAGGGAGGAGAGGTAGAGGGCAATCTCTGTGTGCTTTAGGGGAGAGGGAGGAGGACTAAACTATAACCATTTAAAAGTTCTCTGTCACTCATGCACACACAGTAATATTTCCATGTTCAGGTATATGACACACCTGGTGACTTCACTGCAACGAGAACTCAGTTGATATTTCAATATTGAAAATCTCTGTGTAAGTGTGTGACAATCAGCATCCAAAAAAGGAATCTGGACACTGAATCAGGGAAACCAGGGGGATCTGAACCACAAAGAATAAGCAATCGATCAACTGATTATATACAATATTATTGTACTAGAAAAGAGTATCACGTAAGGTATTATATTAAAAACTGGTCATGACTGTCATTGAATGATGTATTTTTTGGGTTCTATATACAGTTACGAATGTGTGCTGGAAATATGTTAAAATATGTTTTGGAGGCAGTGAATAAACAAGCCTGCATCAGATAAAGGAATGTGGATTCACCTGTCTGACTGACTGGATTACAGGCAGAGGACAATAAAAATATATTTACATATAAGGTAAACAAAGCAATCAGGAAACAAGGGTTGGAGAAAACAGCCTGGCAAGTGCACTGGCGGCCACACCAGTGTCTAAACCCCCAGTAAGCCTTCCTGGCTCTTGAGGCAAAGATCAATGGACTGTGGGGAAATATAAGGGAAACAAAAAGTCAATGTTGTATCCATCACCTAGGAGACAAAAGGTAATAGCACTCTTGGTGGCTCCCTCAACAAAGTGTTCGCAACTCACTTAGAATTTATTGTTGGTGAGAAATTGCTTGAGGTCCAGGTTTATAATCTGTTAAATTTTAGAGACTAGAAAACATTTTTAAGTTTTGTTTTATTGGTAATGTTTTATTGGTCTGTTACTCTGGTTAGTATCTCTTAAATCTATGTTCTTTATTGATAAATTCATTCTTAGTTTTCCTATAAACCATCACAGTTCACTATGTCAAAGAGAAGTGTGTCCCCTCAGCTCAGCTAACAGGCTGGTGTGTACTTTGTCTCTTTGAGGGCAGAGGATTTGGCAATTTCTGTGAGTCTCCAGTGAGAGAGACTGACCACTGTGGAGAGACATCTCTGGAGAACTCAGAAACTGGGGTTTATTGAATGTTACCAGCAAGGCATGGTTTAGACTGGCAGAGTTTTGTGGAGATTGCTGGTGAGGTAGGCAAACTCTTGTGGCAGGGAGCTGACACGCAGTCTAAGATCCAGCAAAGCTCTCCCTTGCTGAGGCTGAGAGGTAACACAGTGTCTCACAGTTCTGTGTCTCCTCAGAGAGGCACAGCATGCACGCAATGTGTATATACTTATATGTATTTGTATACATACACACCTGAATACAGATAACTGTGATTATAAACGTAAATAATTAATTTCTTGTATGCACACTTACAAGGATAATTATCTATGTGTGATATAATTTCATCCACTACTGAAGTACAGCCATCTCTGGGTATGTCAGCACATCAATAAAAGAAAAAGGTAAAATACCTCCATCAATAATAATCAACATTTACAGATAGGCAAAGTCAGAAAAATGCTGCTTGGGACCTTATTAGAGTGTGATTTAAGGATATTTACTTTGTATATTTTGATGTGATGTTGACAATTTGTGTTTTAACAGTTATAAAGCATTTAACTCTTTGAATCTCAATGGCTACTGTCATTAAAAAACTGTCTGTTCCCCACATAATTTCCTGCAAATGTGAAAATATAAATCCATAAAAATAAGAAAAAAATACTTAAAACCCATAACTGTGTGCAACTGAAAATTAAACCTGATAAAAATGGGAGGAAAGGCTTAAAATAAACACTAAGATTACCAGTTGAAATTGTAAAAAACACTGCTTAATGCTTTTGTAGGGAGAGAACCTGAAATATAAGGCCGAGTATCAGAAGCCTGGTATGAGGCCTAAGGCCTGGGCTAAAGTAATGGTCAAAACTTGCTAATATAAAGCAAAGTCAGGTTGTGAGCAAAAGGCAGGCCCTGCTCACAGAATTTGGCAAGCATAGGGCTGATATTGTACATTCACGCAAGCACATTCCAGAAGGGAGGTACCAGAACACCTCGATACCAGCACATTCCCCATAGATTATAGGAACACACTGACTCATCCTAAAGATGAGATCAGGATGACATGATGAATGGAGATATTTTGATCAAACAACAGGTACAAGGTAATGAGAGGCCCCTGGGTACGTCAATTGGTGGCACCCTAATACGTCTGAGGGTGGCACCCTGAGACGTCAGGAGTGATGCATAACTTGTTTGTATTGGTGTATAAAGATGTGTCTGAGAGGGAGTATCTTTGTCTGGCCTAGGGGATAGTGGAAAGTCCCGCCACTAACTGGGCCAGTCCATTGTCACGGGCATACATGTGCTAGCACAGTGGCTCTCAAAGCCGATCCACCACTTGTTTAGGGAAAGCCCCTGGCGGGCCGGGCCAGTTTGTTTACCTGCCGCATCCGCAGGTTCAGCCGATCGCGGCTCCCACTGGCCGTGGTTCACTGTTCCAGGCCAATGGGAGCTGCAGAAAGCGGTGCGGGCTGAGGGACATGCTGGCCGCCCTTCCCGCAGCCCCCATTGGCCTGGAGCAGAGAACCGCGGCCAATGGGAGCAGCGATCGGCCGAACCTGCGGACGCGGCAGGAAAACAAACCGGCCCAGCCCACCAGGGGCTTTCCCTGAACAAGCAATGGACTGGCTTTGAGAAGCACTGTGCTAGCATAACTGTAGACATTGATCCGAGGAGCTAGGGCCATGATTTGCTGACAGTAAACCTGACCAAGTGCCTTCGCATCTTGATGGATCTTGTGGTCGTTGGGTAGTTTGCTCGAGGTCTGCTGTGCCAGCTGTCTCCATGGAGCTGGGACGGCACACAGGGAGAACACACACACACACACACACACACACACACACACACACACACACACACACACACACACACACACACACACACACAGCTGAACATCCATCAACATCTGACAAAACCTCTGCTTTTCAATTAAATGCATTGGTACAGTAGTTTTTCTGAACTTATGTTTAACTTGCTAATCTCTCTCTCTCTCTCTCTCCTTTTTAAAACTATTTTACAAAGAAATTTTAAAAAGCAGTTGCACTAAAATCTAATTTGTAACTGTCCATATGTTTGATATGTGAAGGAACCACATTCCATTAACATGGTCATAAGTCCCTGGCAGTGCAGGATTTTCCTTCTGCTTCCATCTTAGTATTTGTGTTTAATCACCTTTTATGTTGCATAGTTTGAGATTTCAAGTCTTATTTGCTAAGAAATTTATTGCTGCTCATTTCTTTTATTGCTGTGAAGTAGCTTCACAATCGGTTCTCACATCAACCGCAGTGTAAAGGACTATACCTTACTGTAGATAGTATCCCTTTTATATAGTGGCCTTTACTGTCTTCTGTGTTCCAGAAGCTGTCAGAGCAGCAGTAGGGTGTGTGTGTGTGTGGCTAGGCCTTTTATATTTGTATATAATTTAATGAAAGTGTTTATCTGTACCCCACTATGTCTCCTTCATATTACAGTTGTTGTGAAAACAGTAAGAGACATGATCAAATATGTGTTCAGCAGCATTTCAGACCATCACTAGACCTGATTTCTGGTCCCTCAGGAAGAAACTCCATGTCTATTGCTGTCTGATCATTGCAAGGCAGAAATTTAAAAGCTTCTCACTATCCCATCACAGAAGTGGAACAGTATGTTGGCAAACTGTTGTATCAAATATGTTTTGTTTTTTAATACAATCTCCTGGAGAATTCTAACAAAGTGCTGGATCAGGCTGACTGACGATGGCCTATTTGGATTTTGCAGCCACTTAGGAATTTCTATACTGAATCAGACCCAAGGTTCATTTAGTTCAGTATACTGTCTCTGACAGTGGCCAAAGCCAGATGTTTTCTCTATATGATTCAGAATGCCATTCATCTTGTTTGCTTTTTTTTTTTTTTTATTGGAGCTATACATTGAGCGGAAGTCTCTATTGAGCTGTCTATTCTGATGGCCGGGTCCATTCCCTCAGTTGATAGTTAATTTAGATCCATGTAAGGCATATGAATAATTCAGTTTTTTGCCCCTCCAATATGCATTACCAACAGGTTACAATCTATGGTCCATCTCTGTGTCCTCTCTAGTCAACCAGCCAATCTTGGATATTTGCAAAGCAAGTGATCTGCTCATCTGTATGCATGTTAACAATGCACTATGTGCTGGTGCAAGTGGCCAGGATGATGATTAACTACGTATGATTAAGATAATCCTTGTTACAGTCCACGTTCCTGCCCTTGATGAAGGCTATTGCTTGACAGTCACCAACTGCGAAATACTTTATATGGACTAGCTCTTGAAGAAAAAGAGGTTAATTACCTGTAAGTAAATGAAATTCTCAGAGTTGTATAATTAGTGTGTGTGTGTGTATATATATATATATATATATATATATATATTCCATGACTTATCCACCAACCGCACTAATTTGGAGTCCTGATGCCATAAGCTCTTAAGTGTGGAAGTGTAGCTCCATCCTTTATACTTTCATGGAGCAGAAAAAGAAAGGAAAGGCATGTGCACTACCATGATAGATTCTGGTGACTAGAAAATTCTCTGACCTGTGTGCACTGGGCATGCACTTGCCCATCTGTGGAGTAGGTATACAGACTAGACGTTGTGAAGAACATCAGATACAGTACAAGTAAGTAACCTTTTTCTTTCCTTTTTCTTTTTTCTTTCATATGAATGAAGCCCTTTTGTTCTAGATCATCTCTATCTTTCCAAGATGGGATAGCTTCAACTGACAAGATGAAAACTGTCACAATTGTCAGGTGATTAAATAAGAGGTCTTTGCAATGGACTAACTGCACAAATATTAGCTGTTTAGACTCTTCTGTAGGCAGTCACTTTTTATTTCCTGAAATGACTTCTGTTTTTCAGAGTTATATTATACTCTGAGGCCAAAAAATTACTTGAAACAAATTTCTAGAAACAAACAGTGAGAAGTAAGATCCACAAACCAATTTTTACCAAGGACAGAATTTAATCTGTCAAATAACCTTTTCTCATTACCCACTTTTATTAGTCTATTCTGTAGCACATTGGTATCTCACTTCTTTTTAATGACTTGTTCTTCCAGGCTATTTAAACAAATCATATCTGATACTGCCTTGAGAGCAATGGATGTTGTGCCTAACAAATGATATACCTGATTCTGAACTCACTTTTACTGGTGTAACTCCTTTAACTTCAGCGATGTTACTCTTATTTGTCACCAGTGTGAGGTGCACCTGATTGTCTTAGCAATCCAGTGTAAATCAGGAGTAATTTCACTTAACTCAATAGTGTTACACTGGTTTAAAACCAATGAAAATGAGATCAGCATCAGGTCTTTTGTGTCCAAAAACACACTCTTGAAAAGTGAAAGTGGAAATAACAATAGCACTGATATTCACTTCCAGGCAAAATAAAGAATGAGCTATAAGCAATATGATTTTGATTAAGCCTTTTAAAAAAAAACAACCCTGTCATTTGGTTTCTTTCTAAACCTAATTGTGGCTTCAACTTTAAGTATATATTTTACAGCTGTCTAAATTAAGGTACCATTTAGAACACAGTATTTTATTCTTGAAACACTATGGGTGAAAGCCTGATCATATTGAAGTCCATAGCAAAACTCCCATTGACTTTGGAGAGGCCAGGATTTCACCCTTTGACAGGGTTGTTGTTGTTTTTTTAATTAATCTGTCCAGTCCTAACACAGAATTAATGCTAGAAATGGTAAAACTGGTGTATTGTGACAGCAGTAACCACCAAAATAACAATAGACATCATGCTCTATAATTTTTTTATTTTATTTAGGTTCTGTATCTTTGACTTTTACTGACTGAAATGGAAGAATAAAAGAAAAAATAATTAAGGCAAATATAAGCTTAAATCCTAGCTAGCAGAAAAGCTCGTTCAAAATGGTTGGAGGAAGAACTATTAATGTAAGAAAATGCTTTTTTATGTCCATCTCTGCTGATTCTGAGTAGGGTTGCCAATTTTCCCAAAATCTAAGATAGTATTTATGGGTCCTGAACTGATTTTGTCAAGCTGCCAAAACATCCTCAATTCAGGAGAAGTCACTTTTTCTCATTTACTGGGTAATAATCATAGAACTGTAGGACTGGAAGGGATCTTGAGAGGTCATCTAGTCCAGTTCTTTGCACTCATGACCATCCCTGACAGGTGTTTGTCTAACATGCTCTTAAAAATCTTCAATGATGGAAATTTAACAACCTACCTAGGCAATTTATTCGAGTGCTTAACTACCCTGACAGTGAGGAATTTTTTTCCCTAATATCCAACCTAAACCAACCTTGCTGCAATTTAAGCATATTGCTTCTTCTCCTATCCTCAGATGTCAAGGAGAACAATTTTTATCCCTTCTCCTTGTGTTACCTTTTATGTACTTGAAAACTGTTATCATGTCCCCTCAGACTTCTCTTCTCCAGACAAAACAAATCTATTTTTTTTTTCAATCTTCCCTCACAGGTCATGTTTTCCAGATGTTTAATCATTGTCGTTCCTCTTCACTGGGCTTTCTCCAATTTGTCCATATCTTTCCTAAACAGCATGGCATAGATTGGAAGAATTACTTCTCGTGTCTTACTTACAACATTCCTGGTAATACATCCCAGAATGATGTTTGCTTTTTTTGCAACAGTGTTACACTGTTCACTCATATTTAGCTTGTGATCCACTATGACCCTCAGATCCCTTTCTGTAATATTCCTTCCTAGGCAGTCATTTCCCATTTTGTATGTGTCCCATTTTGTATTTGGAACTGATTTTTCCTTCCTAAGTGGAGTAGTTTGCATTTTTCCTTATTGAATTTCCTCCTATTTACTTCAGACCATTTCTCCAGTTTGTCCAGACTTCAGATCATTTTGAATTTTAATCCTATTCTCGACGACACTTGTAACCCCTCCCAGTTTAGTATCATCCACAAATTTTATGTGTGTACTTTCTATGTTATTATATAAATCATTTATGAAGCTATTGAAAAGAACTGGACTCAGAACTGATCCCTGTGGAACCACACTTGATATGCCCTTTCATCTTGACCGTGAACCACTGATAACTACTCTCTGGGAATGGTTTTCAACCGGTTATGCAACCACCCTATAGTAGCTCTGTCTGGGTTGTATTTCCCAAGTTTGTTTCTGGAGGTTGTCATGTGAACAGTATTAAAGGGCTTACTAAAGTCAAGATATACCACATCTACCACTCCCCTCCCAATCCACAAAGCTTGTTACGCTATTAGAGAAAGCTATTGTTTGTTTGACATGATTTGTTCTTGACAAATCCATGTTGACTGTTACTTATCTTACTATCTCGTAGGTGTTTGCAAATTGATTGCTTAAATATTTGCTTCACTATCTTTCTGGGCACAGAAGTTAAGCTGATTGGTCTGTAATTCCCCAGGTTGTCTTTTTTCCCCCCTTTTTATACATCGGCACTACATTTGCCCTTTTCCAGTCCTCTGGAATCTCTCCTGTCTTTCATGACTTTTCAAAGATAATTGCTAAGGCTCAGATAACCTCCTCAGTCAGCTCCTTGAGTATTCTATTCATACTGGTTATGTCTCTGAACGCACAGTTATGTCAGGCCTATTGTGTAGGCAGAGGCCTTATAAGGTATGTCTACACATTTTGGAGCCTCCCAGCCTGGTAGGTAGATTAGATTAGTGGAGATCGAGCTGGTGCTCTACAGATAGCTGTGTAGACAGAACTTTGAAGTCGTGGCTTGGGCTAGAACTTGAGCTCTGGAGCCCACCCCCCTTCCTAGGCTTCAGCCTGACAACCTGGCATGGGATGCTTGCCCTGCTTGGTCCAAAATGTTGTGTAGAGTAGACGTACCCACAATGGTCAGGAGCAGCACAACCGAAACCCAGCCTTTCAGTAGCTTGCTTTTGCAGCGGAGCTGCTTTCTCCTTCTAAAAGAAAGCAGGTTGGGCAATGTTCTGGTGCTTCGTACCCTCGTATGTCTCCAGAAGAATTCTTCCTGCACTGCTCTCTCTTCATTCCCTTCTCATGGCCACCAGTGAACAGAGACCAAACAGAACAAATGCTTCTTGATTGGCATCCCGGAATACTCATCTTCAAGTACATCTTCCTGAAGGGGAAGGAGCTTACTATATTTCTAAGACATTTTGGAGTGTTTCAGAGTATCATGCACTTGATGCAAGAAGAGCAGGATCTGTCTGTTTGGAAGTACAGCCCTTTGAGAGACAAGCAGGCCTACTTGAACTGATCCCACTAGAATGCCATTTCTGAATGGCAATAATCATGGATAGTCTAGGAATAAATGTGTTGATGGAGGGAAAGAGAGATTAGGGAGATGCATGAAAGAGACACAACTCCCATAAAGAGACAACTCCATGGCACAACTTCCGTTGACTTTAATGGAACCAATATTTTACCCCATGGCTCTAAGAGTAAACTACCTTAGAATTGTTCATGCAGAATCTTGATTCTGGATATAGAAAATAAAAGTAATCAATTTTAGGACTTTCCCGTGCAACCCAATTTCACTATTATGAAATCTGCAGTTCCAGCCATAAATGAAATTAAATTGAAAAAAAAATCTATGAAACCATTTTTAAAAAAAACTCATATTTTGATTATATTTGGGTCAGAAATGTAAATATTATAGCTGCATCTGCATGTTGCCTAGTTTAATACTTTTCATTAATGCATTTTGAGATTAAATCATACTGATCTGCATGAAGCACACTACATTTTAATTCAAAAAGAGAGGCTCTTTCCTGCTTTATTCTTACAGTCAGAAGAAATTATAATACTGTACATTTCCCACTTACAAGAAAAAGTAACTTCTCAGTGAAAGGGCATATTGTACCTTTCTATCTGGTTCCAGTTTTCATGTTCTACCCACTTCAATTCTTTTTAGTCTGCAGAACATTTTTTTTAAAGGCTGAAATATATGTAGACTTTGCTTCTAAGTTATGGAAAATGTGTTTTTTGCTGTTACTAAAATATTTTTCATACTTGTCTTTTCAAGGTGGACATGTGTGCATTCAGGTACGAGTGTAATATCTGAGGCCCACGGGTAACTAAATCATGCCCAAATTATATTCCATAAGCACTCTCCTCACAGAAAAGGCACAAAAATAGATGTGTTCTGCATGAAGTTGAGCTTCTATTTAATTGTTTCCACATCTCTGTCACTTTAATCCAGACTGAAACAACTCATTCTGTTTAGTAACATTCCCCTGCTTCCATGCCTTACAAAAATAAAGGGAAACAGTTTTTTAAAGTAATTCTGGATGTGTTAAACTGTATATGGCCTGTAAAGAACCTAATATTAAATAACCAATGGAGGTATTTTAGGGAACCAAATCTCCATCCAGTCATTGAAACCCTCCTCCTATAGAATAATGGGTCTGTGCAACTATAGAACAAAAGGTTTTAACGGTCACTATGGTTCACCTTATTTCCTTTATACTGCAGGTAGAAACATTAATGTCCTTTCATTCTATCTTGAATAGAGCTGTTTTTGCAGCACTGTTATCCTGTTCTCAGCCTGAACATGTCAATTGCCTAGACAAACGCACAGTGGAGTGAAATGCATTTATATTTTGTATATAGCAAAATGCTTTCATGACCGCTATATTCTGTGATCCAACACTATACTTAATATATAATAGCTCTCGCTTAAAGCTTTCTCCAAGGAAAGCTTGGGGCTTTTCAAAGATCATCATGAACTTGTAATCCTGGAAACACAAACAGTAGCACAGAAAGAACCTGTGTCTACTTCTTTATAACGGAATAATAGAAAACAACACTAAGGCCCTAGTTCAGCAAAGTAGTTGAGCAAGTGCCTAACTTTCTCAAGGACAGTTACTTACAGGCTTAAGTTTAGGCATGCTTTTAAGAACTTTGCTGAACTGAGATTTTAGTGTAATTTGATGTGATTGCCTAATGGATATATAGACTAGAACTGGGCAGGAAACAGTTTTCCTGTCCTGTAAAAAAATTAGGTTTCAAAAAATTTCTTGTCTAGAATTGGAATGAAAAGTCAAATGGATAAAATTTTTGTGAACTGAAAATTATTTTTATTGCAGTCTATGGAAATGTTTTGATGTTTTTGAAGTGTTTCATTTTGATTGTGACCTCTTTCATTTATTTTTTTACTCTAATTAGCTTAAATGTTTAACTAGTCATTGGGACCAGAACACTGGATTTGTTTATGTTGAAAATGTGAAAATGGTACAGTTAAAAAAACCTCAAAATTAATCAAAACCTTTCCAGCAGAAAGTCTTGCTTTTGATAATTCAGTGTTTGTTTGACTGAGCAGGGGAGGTGCGAGGAGAATGTTTTGTCAACAAATTCCTGGCCAGCTCCAATATAGACATAGACATTCTGCTTTTGATCTGCTGTTTGAAGGTATGTTGTTCTGTGAGTGTGCTTGGTACTAGTCAAGCTTACAGTAAGCCACATGTTTAAGCCCTGATTGGTCAAGGTGTTCAGTCATCTTTCTTCATTTATAATATTGAAGTTTGGTAATCCTCAATTTGTATGGTCTCTTGCATCGGAATATATTATATAAATTTTACATGATAGCTAATTTTTATTTTTTACAATATATCGTAATTCGATCATCAACTATTAATGGTACAGCAACAAACTGAATTATTTCTAAAAACTTCACTATTAAAACTAGATAGTTTACATTGAACTAACATGTCAGTTTCAATTATCAGGTGAGTCTTTTCTATAGGTGAAGATTGAAACAAGCGTTCCAAGAAATAAGACAAAACAGAAGTCTCTCTCACAAAATGGCACTTTGATTTTTGTTTTGTTTTTGTGAACATATCTCGACTCCCTTGTGTACATGACAAATAGCTAATATTTTCTTCATTTAACCTCAGTTATTCTATGAAACATTTCAGTTTTCTAACTTTGCTTCCAAATATAAACCAGTTGACTGTTCCTAGGGATGAAACTAATATCTAGTGGTGATTTCCTTCATTTAGTCACAGTAAATAGAAAACAAAGACAGTCAAAGACAAATCTAAATATGATAGGTTCAAATTATATTTTGCTGTGTTAGTGATGATCTCATTCTTGCACACCAGGAGCAAACTTAGACTAATGCAGCTGAACAATACGGAATGCCAAATAAAAAGGTACCATTACTTTTCTGTGAAAGAAATGTAATTGTTTTATAGTAGTAAGAGAGCTGAATTGCCTAGCAGGGTGAAATCCTCATCCCACCAAAGTCAATGGCAAAACTCTCACTTCATTAGGACCAAATTTCATTCCACTTTGTTCCATCAAAGTGAATAGTAACCTGAAAACCTAAAGAAACAAAATGCTTCCAAAATGTACTGATCCTGTAAAGAGCCATAAAAGATGCCAAAAAGGAACAAAAGTCAACCGTACATTTGAAATCTAAATGTACACCAGTACAAACAGTTAAACTTCTAACATGAAATAGTCATAGAGTATAGGAAGAGATTCAATTGCATTAAATCAGGCTTTGAATCCCTTGTCATTCTTAGAACACTCACAATTTTTCTTATGGTGCATGACGTATTCTGTGTGTTGAGTTGGCTTAATTCTGTAACACCTCAAAATCACATTTTGAGTTGCACATGTTCTGTGATAGCAAAATTAATTTGTAATGGTAGATCAAGAGTAGCCATCCCTGGACAAAAATAGTAGTAGCCTGGGTCTTTTTGAGCTGGAAGACTTTTCTGGCCACTTTCAGAGACAGCCTAGGTATTGACAATTAGTTACCAGCCATGCTATCATAAATTGTATTGGTCCTCTTCTAATAAAGTTGAATCAATATACTAGATTTTTTACAAAAAGTCAGATGGCCCAGTAAGAGGTCATGAATTCTACAATATGATAATAGAAATGTTTATCCTGGTAGCTGTGGGCTGCACACACACCTCTGCTAAGCATCTCCGCAGAGTGAGGCCAT
Organism: Chelonia mydas; assembly: GCF_015237465.2. NCBI lineage: Eukaryota > Metazoa > Chordata > Testudines > Cheloniidae > Chelonia > Chelonia mydas. The sequence continues at coordinate 167,812,290 of NC_057849.1, forward strand.
ATACCTGAAAAGTGAATATGTATACTGAATGGTTGGTGTGGCAGAATGCCCAAAGCAGCTTTCTCATCAGAGCCATCATCCCAAATTACTGCCACAGTGTATACTTACTTGGGCTATCTCCCATATAGCAGCTCTTTGAGTCATGATGAATGTCTGTCAAGATGCTAACTGTTAGGTACAGCATTTCTGTAGCAGCTGTTTCGATTTGGACTGTATCATTTCTTGGAGTGTCACTCTGTAGAAAATGTATATAAAATATGTGCACAAAATTTAGTGCTTATACAAGGTAGAATGGGAAACTCAGCATTGGTTCAAGTTGAGTTTAGCCTGGATAAGTCCTTTATGGGTTTCCTCAATGTACGATGTAGGGAGAATACATTTATACTTTTAGGCACTTTTAAGTGTCTAAATGATGAGGACCATAGTAAAAAATCAACCACATTTGGTAAATAGCACTCTTCCCTCTACATAGCGTACACATACCCCAGGGGCCAACACTGTGCTCAGTAATTTAATCAAGCCTCTGACAGCTTTAGGTCATTTAATTAAGATCCTGTACCACTTTTCTGGAGAGTAGCGAAGTTGACCCTGACATCCTGCCCAGTTTCTGATTTGGAGAACTGTATTCTGCCTACATAAATTTCCCATTAAATATCAATTGCATAAAGCTCACTCTTCAATTCTGGTCCTAAACTGTTGGGCAATAAAATTTGCACTATAGCTTTTAAAGAGTAGTTTTGATAGGTAGGGAGGGAAGAGATCAGTCAGCTCTCTATGAAGAACAGAAAAGAGCAGCTATGAGGGGGCTAGGAAACCTTTCTGAGGACAGTGAGCTGAGCTGAGATAGCTGTGAGTGTGGGAAGGGCAAAAAGATAGTTTCTAATAAAAAGGGCCCTGCAAACACACACCATGCATGGATGATTACCTCTACATTTTGAAAGCAAATCCAAATCAGAACATATTTCAAGAAAACTGACAGATCTGGGGACCGAGACTGGGGGCCTACATCAATGGGTAAAGCAAATAAAAGCAGATCAAAATCAAAAGGGGGGAGGGGAAGTACTGCGGAGGAAGATCAGCTCAAACTGCCAGCAATCAACTGCCATGACCCACATGCCCAAAGGCTGAAACTCCAGAAAAACATCCTGGCTGGCAACTACTGGTTTTATCGGAAAATAGTTGTGACATTTTAGCTGTGAATATTAAGAATGATTGCCAGGTATGCTTATACAGTAGATAGTAAAGAACCGCTACCTGAAACCAGCCCATTATAAGCCTCTTCCAACAATATTATGACTGATATTTTTGTAAAATTGAGAGGGATCTTGGAATGTTCCACAGATACTTGGAAAGAAACAATATTAGATTTCAGGACCTAAACATACATCCCTTCCTTGATCTTAGTCCAAAGACTCAAGAAATGTGGGAAACTTTGGTGGAAATGGAAAAACTTTTCTTTAAATCAAGCATTCAAGCATCAGTACCATATGCTGTGAAACTCTGAGCACTGCCTGGGGGTGGGTGCAAAACAACGTTGAGGATGCTGATTCTAATAAATATCTATCAAAAGTCCGGTTCTGAATGCAATATTGTACACTCCAGCAATGAAGCTCTGAAAGAGTGAGGATGAAAAATGATGTTGGGTTTTTACTCTCCACTATTCTAATTTAGCATTTTCATATGTATGTATGTTTGTAAGAGCCTAACTATACCACCAAGGTCAAAACCACATCAAAAATATTTTTTTGGTCTCAAGGTTTAATAGGCCCTGTAGCATGGGAGGTGTCTTTGAAAAAAGTGGAACAGTAGACTACGGTAATTCAGGACATTGTGTAAGTGAGATGCCCACCTTCATTTCCAAAATGGAGGGCGGACAGTTTAAAACTGAAACTCCTGTAAATCTGTCATTTATCTTATGGAAACAAGTGCTTAATATGCAAATAACACAAAAACTAAGGACAAGCCTTCAAATGCAAGTGAATTCTGATGTATCCCATATGCACATGTTGAGAATTTAATTAATGTAGGCAATTGGCTGAGAGAATCATCAGATAAATGACACTAGAAGAGTATAAGTATACCGGTACTTTTTTATCTGAACAGTTGTCAGAAACATCCTTATGAACTACACAAACAGTACTATATAGTCTCCTCTTTGAGATGGACACAGAAAACTCCTTTGAGATGCCACACTCCCTGCTTTTGATATTAATGTTCTGTATGATAATATACAGAGTTTTATCCCTCTATAAAAATGTAGCCAGAGAGATGTCATATCCATTCCTATGGGTGCAGACAGAGAATTTAGGTTGTGGGAATTTAGGGCTGCCATTGGGATGGCAGGTCTTCCAATGGATTCCTGTTTGTGGAGGCTGACCCCTTCTTGAATTGTTCCACTTCTAGGAACGGTTAACTCTGTGTTCCCCTATTAGACAAAATAGTGTTTGTAGGTGGCTTTGAGTGAATTGGACTCAGGAAATGGATGCAGAAGAGTAATTCTTTGCTATGCAATGTATCAGTCTTATATGGTATTCTATATAATCATTTGAATAGGAAGAAAGATAAGTAATGTGTTGGATGACATGTGTGGCATCAGAACACAGATTAATTTTATTAATAATGACAGTACAAAAGTCTTGTCAGAAAATGTCATCTCTATTGAAATGATATAATACACATTTTTATACAGCGTTGCAAAAAGATGCTGAATAATACAGTGACAGAGACATCAAGTTTCTTTTCTGGATGCTGACTAACCAAAGCCAGGTAAAAACAATGCTGGCTTTGAGATTAAAACATTTGTTTCTTATGGTTATCAGTCTATCTGCAGGCTGTCCCTCTGCACCATGAGAGAGTTTCACTGAAGTGGAGTGAAAGTCCCAAATTTTCAGTGCATTTCAAAGGTATTTCTTTTTGCTTTTTCTGGAAGTTTCCTCTACGCATGATGCATTTTCGTTCAAGCAGGAGTGGATGTCACAATGATAATTCTACTTTCCTCAAGAATTTTCTTCCACAAGAATTATGTATATTGCTGCATTTCAAGAGGATGGTCATATTGCTGCTCCTTCCTCTGGCTCATCAGGGAAGGAGAGGAGCAGGGCAATTACACTACTCTGCAGAAGAAGGATAAGGAGTCATCCCTGGCTTTCTTTCCTGCTACAGCTGCGAACAGCAAGGAGTGAGCATCATTTTCATTGGAGCTGATACTTGGTTAGTAAAGATGAGTTGGCCTTGCTACCTCTTGGCCCTTTCTTTGCAGACGGCCTCTGTATATACACTGCCAGTACCTGCTGTATATGCAGCTGCAGAGAGTGGAAAGACCCTACCAAATTTTAGAAGAGGAGATATTTTGCCATCTCCTGTTGTAGCAAACTGTTTTATAATTTTTTAAAATTTTTATATTAGTCCTTTTTTCTGTTGGGGGGGGGATGAAAACAATACAGACAAAATCAGTTCATTTTTAGGAATATGCGGTATATTTTACATTCAGTTTAAAGAATGATTAATTTTATAAACATGCTTATTATTTCAGAATTGTCCCATGACTACAGTTTTCAGAATAGTACTGGATCAAGGGTGCCTATCAAGTCAAACAAGGTGCCAAATATAAATATTTCTTTGACAACCACAGATGTATCTCTTGCATATAGCATCAAGTTAATTGGATATGTCTTTCAAACTTTGTGCAAGGGATTTTTATACATTTAAAAGTTAAACTCTTTTTCAGATAGTTATGGAATAAAAAGTAACACAGGTTCCAAAGGGAAATCCTTCAGCATTTTCTTTGTTTTTTCTGGGAAATGGTTATATACTGGATATGTGTAATGTCTGAAAATCTATAATGAACATGTAAGCAAAAAATACATTGTTCCCAAGCCTGCTTTTTTACACTGGGCCAAACCCCAATTACTTGCTGAAATATTAAAGCCACACTTAAATAATTAAAAAAACCCTAATGGGTCAGAGTTCACCTCCACTGGAAGGGCAAAGCAGCTATAATGTTAACTTAACCAGGTAATGGAGGGCTTCTCTCTGTGCTGATTGAATCCCCAGGTAGCTTAGGAGGGCCACAAAGGCTCTGCATCTCCACCCCCCACACTCCTCTTCACCTTTACTTATGCCAAGGACAGGTCTGCCTTTTTATGGCTGGCTCCACTATTAGGAAATGCAGGTAGTTAAAGTTGGTGCAAAACCACTTTTGCTCTCCTCACCCTGAGTATAGCTTGGAAACAGCGCTGGAGGACATTTCTTTTTTAAAAGAACAGTTTATTCATGGCTTTATTTACATACAAATAATGTGTAAAGGTATCTATACATTGTGAAACAAAAAACGATATTTTGCAAGTGTATTAGAATCAGAAAGGGAAGCTGATCAGCCTGTTTTCATTATTCCAAATCTTGAATGTAGTTGGAATATAAAGATTTAGATTAAATATAGTTTTTAAACAACAGGATAAGCTGTTGAAAAGTAAATTGGATTTTTAAACACTTCATTTGAAATTTTTGAAGCTGCTTGGAGGACTTAAACACACAGAAATCCTGTATTCCTTGATTATTGTGATAGCCTGGGACTTAGGAGACCTTGGTTCAATTCCCTATAGAACTTAAACAGCTAAGTCACATTTTCAAAAGTGACTTAGGCAACTAAATCATTTAGGCATTACAACACTGAGCAGAGCAGTGTCTCAACACCTTTAAACATTGGAGCCTGCATCACCCATCTCTAAAATGGAGTTGATAGTGTGACACATATTGCAACCACATACAGTATATTTGGGGACCATGTTGTGTTAAATTTATGAACAACATTTTTGGGCTAGGAATTTTATTCATCTCCATGGGGGGAGAGTTACACATCTTTTCTAGGAACTAAAAACAGTGCTGATGGCTAATTACTGCAGCCCCTGAGGTTTAAACCTATCCAGAAAAGTAGCATCAGTAGGGTACTTTACATATGTTGGGTTAAACAGGTATCAAAGGCCCAAGAGAAACAAAGAAAGGGCTTTGGGTATAAAAGGCTGAGTTTAAACAGATCCAAGGTGTTCTTTGCAAACTAATATGACTTTTGTCTAAGGGGGAGTCTCAACCCTTGATGAAGGGTTGGAAGAACATTAATCTTCCAGAGCCCCATAGAACTGACAGCAGATTTCTGCTACATGTAGTATGAATTTCATTTCAATCTGTATTACTATATTATTTGTCTTCTCTGTATGTTTTCTGTCCTGAATAAATGTGGTATTTGGAAAGAGCTGTGTGGTAACTTGTAACTACAGACTTTAACTGTTCATAGTCCTTGGAGAGAGAGCACAGAACAGGATCTGGACTCAGTCATACTTACTTGCTGGGGTGAATCACAAGGAAATGCTGGGAACTCTGCAGCTTCAAACCATGGTCTGGAGAGGAGATGGATGTTGGTCACTGCCCATACAGTGCTAAAGGCTAGGTGCCTGATACCTGAACAGGTATTCTTAGAACAGACCACAGAGACAGTCGAAGGTGCAGTTATACTGAAACTGTGACAGACAGTAGTTCCCTACCTTACAGTTTGGAGAAGTACTAATGGGGCAGGTGTCATGGCCTTCAAATCAGTTGGATTCCAGGACTAAATAGGAAAAGGAAAATGCAATCCTGCAAAATTACTTGTCTTTCAGATTTCAGAGTAACAGCCGTGTTAGTCTGTATTTGCAAAAAGAAAAGGAGTACTTGTGGCACCTTAGGGACTAACCAATTTATTTGAGCATAAGCTTTCGTAGCTGTAAGATGTAGCTCACGAAAGCTTATGCTCAAACAAATTGGTTAGTCTCTAACGTGCCACAAGTACTCCTTTTCTTTTTGTCTTTCAGTGTTACTCTCCAGACTCTAATTTTCCCTAAATCTCTCTCTCTCCCAACAGGCACCTCACCTTGTATTCTCTGGGGTCCCCATGCACACATCCTTCTTAACTACTTTAACAAATGAGCATGAGTGCCCAGTTAGTACATATGCTGTATATGTGAATCCCATAATAGAAAAGAGAGGGCTTGGCTTTGTCTGAGTGATGGTCAACACACTTCCAACAGCTGTACAAACACAGGAAGTTTTCTTTCCAATGTGTGCATTTTAAATTTCTCTCAGTTGTTTTTATCCTTGGAAATTTGTTGTGGGCAGAAAGATGGCTTCCTTTAAAGTGGTGTGCTTAATGCAGGCTAGAAAGTGCAACATGTTACTTGAAAGATGCACTGAAAGCTCTTTTGAGAACAACAGTATTTAGCTGCTCTAAAGCAAAGCTCTTCCTTTGTGTTGTTTGAGACCGTCATTGTGAGTGCTTGGGGTATGTGCACCATGCTAGTGTGTGGGAGACCTACGTTCAGGAACTTGTCTCGTTATCCCCCTCCTGCCGCCCAACACCCCTGAAGTAGAATGAAGCATTCTGTAGAAGTAATTGAGACAGGCCTCAGTGAGGTGGTTGGGATAAAAGCTGTTGCTGCTCCCGGTAGCTGTGTTATGATTGACATGTGGTAGGCACACATTCCTCGAAAGCTTCCTCATCCTTAATCTTGTTTCTGTCCATCAGATCGGGGTAGCTGAGCATCTCACAATCTTCAGCGTACTAACCCTCACAAACTAAGTACCATTGTCCCCAGTGTGCAGCTGAGGCAAACTTGCCCAAGGTCGTCTGTGGTAGAACAGGGGCTTGGACTCAGGTTTCCCACATCCTAAATATGTGCCCTAGCCTCAAGACCATCCTTCTCATAAGGGAATTGATGCCCCTCCCCCCCCCCCCAATGGTTGGGGAATCTGGGTACAAAAGAAGGAAAAATAAAAATAAAAAATACTAATATTTTCAAAAGTTAGCAGTGGGGAGGTTCTGATAACAGACTCCAGGCCAGCCGGCCCCCTGTGCAGTGGTTATTGGAGCATAGTGATGTTATCTCATGATTTGGTACTGAATCCAGCTTGCCTTACTTATGTGAGCAGTCCCAGAGATGTCAAGGGAACTTCCGATAATAAGAAACACAACACACAGTCAATCTGTGGAGCTCCTTGCCAGAGGCTGTTTGTGATGGCTTGCCCCCCTTCAAGATGCCACCTGGTGTGCTTAGATACCACTGAGCCTGCCAGTTCTGTCAGCATGGGCCCCCTTTAACCTGTCTTGCTGAGCCAGGCTCTTAAGCCTCCTCTAGCGTGCACACAGGCAGGGCCACACCCCGCTGCAGAAAGACACAGATGCTGAGATCAGCTCTGGGAAGATTCAGCCTAAAGGACTTGCCCCAGCACTCAGGTGTCCACCTCCCTTGCAGTGCAAACCCAATGGTATATTGTCTTGCACTGTAGAAAAATCTATACAACGCAAGCTCATAAATTCGCCCCCTCCCTCAATGTAGAGAAAGATATGCACAACTTCTTCCCACCCTTCCAGTTAGAAATTACAGAAACTGAGTTTAATAATAAACAAAACAAACATTCTTAACTATAAAAGGCAAATTTTAAGTGGTTAAAGAGGTAGCAAATGAAACAAAGCAGATTATTGAGCAAATAAAACAAAACATGCAAACTAAGCTGGATTCACTAAAGAAACAGGCTACAGAATGTAATTTCTCACCGTAAATGTTGAATAAGGCAAGATGCAGAGTTGCTGTAGCTCCGAGTTCCATTTATTTCTTCTTACAGACTGGACCCATGACTCAGTCTGGACTCTCCCCTGCCTTTCCCTTCAGATTAGTTCAGGGGTTCCCAAACTTGGTTCACGGCTTGTTCGGGGTAAGCCCCTGGCGGTCAGCGAGATGCTTTGTTTACCTGAGCATCTGCAGGTATGGCCGCTCGCAGATCCCAGTGGCCGCGGTTCACCTTCCCGGATGATGGGAGCTGCGGGAAATGGCGTGGACCGGGCCACCGCTTCCCACAGCTCCCATCGGCCGGGAACACTGAACCGCAGCCACTGGGAGCTGTGAGCGGCCGTACCTGCAGACGCTCAGATAAACAAAGCATCTCACAGTCCGCCAGGGGCTTATCCTGAACAAGCCACGAATCAAGTTTGGGAACCCCTGGGTTAGTTCCTTTGTCCCTTCAGGTACTTTCAGAAGTCTTTCTTCCTAGGTAAGCAATGGAGGAGAGTCCAGTTTGCCTTCCTCCCCACCCTTAAATAAGATTCACATGAGGCGGGAATCTTTTGTTTCCCAAACTTCACCCCTTTCTCCTTTTAGTGAAAGTTACAAGAAGTCCAAGATAATGTTTAGTATCAGGTGACAAGACCAGCTGACCTAGTATTGCCACAGCTACATCTCAGGATGCCTCTCCGAAGGAGAAAAAATAGTATCTTCACAGTCTAGTTTCTTCCTAATGAGCCATCAGCCCTTTCTGTTTTTCATTGTTGTATCTGAAGGACTAGTTGTGGGTGACACCCAAAGTAGCACATTTGAAATACAGATACGTGGTCAATATTCCTAACTTCAGATACAGAAATGATACAGGCATACAAATTGGATAATCACATTCAGTAAATCATAACCTTACCAAAGATGTCATACATGAGCCATCTTCCATAAAGTATGTTTTAGTTATGCCATATTCATATCATAAGCATATTTCTATAAATAATATGGAGTGTAAAGTGACAATGTTGTGAAGGCCAAGACTATCAAAAAAGAACTAGATAAATTCATGGAGGATAGGTCCATCAATGGGCAGGGATGGGTCCCTAGCCTGTGTTTGCTAGCGACTGGGAGTGGGCAGTAGGGGATGGATCACTTAGTGATTGCCTGTTCTGTTCATTCCCTCTGGGGCATCTCGTATTGGCCACTGTCGGAAGACAGGATATTGGGCTAGATGGACCTTTGGTCTGACCCAGTATGGCCATTCTTATGTTCTACCTTCTGGCAGCTCACTTCACCTTTACCTCACTTCTTCACATGGCATTGAGCATTAACTTCCACAGGATTTTTGAACGGAACTCCCACGCCCCAGTTTCAGAACGCAGCTGGCCACACAGATTGGCTGCTTCCAATCTCTCTGGCTTTGTGGAAAAACACTTTGAGCATATGGAGTCTTTTCATCAGCTGTGCAATCTCTTCATGAAAGGGATTTCATGAAAGTTAGAACATAAGAATGGGCATACTGGGTCAGACCAAAGGTCCATCCAGCCCAGAATCCTGTCTACCGACAGTGGCCAATGCCAGGTGCCCCAGAGGGAGTGAACCTAACAGGTGATGATGTAGTGATCTCTCTCCTGCCATCCATCTCCACCCTTTGACAAATAGAGGCTAGGGACACCATTCCTTACCCATCCTGGGTAATAGCCATTAATGGACTTACCCTCCATAAATTTATCCAGTTCTCTTTTAAACCCTGTTATAGTCCTAGCCTTCACAACCTCCCCAGGCAAGGAGTTCCACAGGTTGACTCTGCACTGAGCGGAGAAGAACTTCGTTTTATTCGTTTTAAACCTGCTACCCATTAATTTCATTTGGTGGCCCCTAGTTCTTATATTGTGGAAACAAGTAAATAACTTTTCCTTATTCATTTTCTCCATACCACTCATGATTTTATAGACCTCTATCATATCCCCCCTTAGTCTCCTCTTTTCCAAGTTAAAAGTCCTAGCCTCTTTTATTTCTCTTCATATGGGACCCATTCCAAACCCCTAATCATTTTAGTTGCCCTTTTCTGAACCTTTTCTAATGCCAGTATATCTTATTTTGAGATGAGGGGACCAAATCTGTACGCAGTATTCAAGATGTGGGTGTACCATGGATTTATATAAGGGCAATAAGATATTTTCTGTCTTATTCTCTATCCCTTTTTTAATGATTCCTAACACCCCACTTGCTTTTTTGACTGCCGCTGCACACTGTGTAGACGTCTTCAGAGAACTATCCAAGATGACCCCAAGATCTTTCTCCTGATTAGTTGTAGCTAAATTAGCCCCCATTGTATTGTATGTATAGTTGGGGTTATTTTTTCCAATGTGCATTACTTTACATTTATCCACATTAAATTTCATTTGTCATTTTGTTGCCCAGTCACTTAGTTTTGTGAGATCTTTTTGAAGTTCTTCACAGTCTGCTTTGGTCTTAACTATCTTGAGCAGTTTAGTATCATCTGCAAACTTTGCCACCTCACTGTTTACCCCTTTCTCCAGATCATTTATGAATAGGTTGAATAGGATTGGTCCTAGGACTGACCCTTGGGGAACACCACTAGTTACCCCTCTCCATTCTGAAAATGTACCATTTATTCCTACCCTTGGTTCCCTGTCTTTTAACCAGTTCTCAATCCATGAAAGGATCTTCCCTCTTATCCCATGACAACTTAATTTACATAAGAGCCTTTGTTGAGGGACCTTGTCAAAGGCTTTCTGGAAATCTAAGTACACTATGTCCACTGGATTCCTCTTGTCCACATGTTTGTTGACCCCCTCAAAGAATTCTAATACATTAGTAAGACATGATCTCCCTTTACAGAAACCATGTTGACTTTTGCCTAACAATTTATCTTCTTCTATATGTCTGACAATTTTCATCTTTACTATTGTTTCAACTAATTTGCCCTGTACTGAAGTTAGACTTACTGGTCTGTAATTGCCAGAATCACCTCTAGAGCCCTTCTTAAATATTGGTGTTACATTAGCTATCTTCTAGTTAACAGTTCCGCAATTTCACATTTGAGTTCTTTCAGTACTCCTGGGTGAATGCCATCTGGTCCCGGTGACTTGTTACTTTTAAGTTTCTCAATTAATTCCCAAACCTCCTCCAGTGTTACTTCAATCTGTGACAATTCTTCAGATTTGTCACCTGCAAAGGACGGCTCAGGTTTGGGAATCTCCCTAACATCCTCAGCCGTGAAGACTGAAGCAAATAATTCATTTAGTTTCTCTGCGATGACTTTATCGTATTTAAGTGCTCCTTTTGTATCTCGATCGTCCACTGGTTGTTTAGCAGGCTTCCTGCTTCTGATGTACTTAAAAAACATTTTGTTATTACCTTTTGAGTTTTTGGCTAGCTGTTCTTCAAACTCCTTTTTCACTTTTCTTATTACATTTTTACATTTAATTTGGCAGTGTTTATGCTTCTTTCTATTTACCTCACTAGGATCTGACTTCCACTTTTTAAAAGATGCCTTTTTATCTCTCACTGCTTCTTTATTTAAAAGTTCTTTATTCATGTCTTGAAGAATGACTTTAAAACAGTTTTTCTATATATTCCTCAATCTATATCTTGGTGATAAAGACTGCATTCTGGCATATAACACTCTCACAAATGTTCAGACTTCCTTCCTCTCAAAGCTTTTCAGCTTCAGCCTGAATGTGTCAACAAAAGCCTTACCATACAAAAGTGGCCTTGTCCCATAATCAAATTCCACTGCATTGTGTAAAAAGAAAAGGAAAGGCACCTTAGACACTAACACGTTTATTTGAGCACAAGCTTTCGTGAGCTACAGCTCACTTCATCGGATGCAATCATTGTGTATGATTTCATTATAAAAGCTTTAGTGCAGTGTGCAAATGTCAGTTAATGGAAAAGGAGACTTCCTGGAAATATTTCCATAGAATTCATTTTTTAAAAAATTTGTACTATGGAACTGTCTGATTTCATAGACGGAAGTGCTTTAGCAGACCATCTGCTTTAGATAGTATTCAAAAGCTAAGTAGATCACCAGACCTCACATGCAAAGGTGAACCAGAAATGAAGATAATCCACTCTAAAAGAATAAGTCCAAATCCTATTCATGTAATATAGTTTTTGCATGTAATTTACAGAAATGATATTTTAAGTGGATTTTTGATAGAAACATAATTATAAAGAATGGTGATTTACAGGTCTCTAGTGAAAAGTTTAGCAAAAGATACTACATAGTTAACAACTGTGACTTCTTTTCCTAAATTTAGGGGAGGGGAAAACGGTTGAATAATGCTGAGCACAGCCTAGACAAATATGATTTTATTTGATCCAGGAATATTCAGAAAGAAAGCCTTGAAGTAGAAAGCAATTTTTAATCTCTCACGCCCCAAGCATCAACAGTGTTTAGGTTCTTACCTTTCACTGATTTCTCTAATATTGGCATATGTGATATAATTTAAATGGAAGAGCACAATGCTTGATACAGCAAGGAGTAGGGTTCCCAAAACCTTTTGCCAGATTTTTCAACAATGATGAGCTCTAATGGCTCTCAAAACAAGTCCCAAATGCTCCATGTCCCACCACCTCACCACCCACCCTCCCCCCCCCCCCATCCACACACTAATTTTTGCCAAACCAGATTTCCTGTGAAAGCACCAATGAACAATTCTTTCCCACTCACAAGGACTGAGGCAGGGCAGTGAAAACAAACTGAACTTTATTAGGCAGAAAGGGGGTAACATTTATTTGGTAACATTTTAGCTGCCAAATAAAACAGGGAGGAGGTACATCCCTGTCTAAGTAAAAATGAAAGTTGTAATATTCACAGACTTGGATGTCTTTTTCTAAATGGCTCTCAGTCAACAAGATGTGCATGTACACTCCTTTCTGTTAGTGAATGTGGGTCAGCCTGTCAGGTGAATGAGTTGGGAGTTCTACTGTGCTTGAGAAGCTACAGTACAATCCATGGGTTTGTTTATTTGGTGAGAATCTCACCTACAGCAATTATTACCTCATTCATGCTTCTGGCAAAACTAAACAAGAGGATCACATTTGTCTGAGCTATTGGCATTAGAGAGAAATCAAATATAAATGAATAACTGATGCATGCCACAGAAAATTATTGAAATCTGGAGCTTTGCTGCTGCTGCTCTTGATAGTGCAAAATATTTGGGAATGCAACCTCAACCTTTGGTGAACAAATTATTTTTTGCATAAAGATCGGTTGGTGCCATCAACCCCCAGTGGAGTATCAAAAATAAAAAAGTTGCTGTGAAGTATAAAAACTATGTAACATTAAGATTCTTGCTATAATAATGTTAATGTATCAATAAATCTGAACTATATATTGTTGTGCTGTAATACTATACACTATTGAAAATGAAAAGAATCCTACATATTATATATAAGATTTCAAACTACCCAATATATTGGCACATAGATACTACAGCCCCAATCCTGCTAACAGATATGCAGTAGTAAATGTAAGCACATGCATATGTGTTTGGAGCATTGGGGGCTAATATTACGATTGGCAAATAAATTTGTTATTGTTTAGGTAACTAATCCATTTTGTGTTTGCAAGTACTCTGTAACCAGATAACGTTTGTTGCCAGAAACTATTTGCTGAGAATCTTTAAATCATTCTTGATCTGTTAATTAATTAATTAATAATTCACTGCATGATCTTAAATTCTGAGCTTAGATGGTTAGTTTATGTAGTGGTAAGGTATTTTAGATGTCTCAATTGAATTAACATAATTCTTAACCATGTTTCTGAGGTGAACTCTCATGATTATGGATTTTAAATTCTTTTTTCTGAGGATAATCTGCAATCTTTACTGTTTCAGCCAAAGATCCCTCCCAGAGTATACTTGTCCACTAGAATATTCACAGAAAAGTGATACACAAAGGGCAGAAAATATTCACAGCACAATTATTTCTCTATTCCCCCACCTCTAACTATAGTGATGTCATGTTACAAATACCATAGAGAGCTAGCAACTATTGTTTTCATTGTGTTTTTTTTAAATTACCCTCTAGGGAAATGTAAGAAACTCAGTAGTCTTGGCAGGATATCCTTCACTCACTTTCCATTTTCATTTTGAGATGCCCCTTGATATCATACTAGTTGATGCTGTGCTGGTGATGATGTATGCGATGGTGACCCTTATTCCAGAAGAATGCCTGCCCAGCTGTAGAAATGTACCATGTTTTTTTTCAAATGGATAAAACATTGTGTGCAAACCCACACGATTGTATTGATATAGCTCTTAGTATGGAATTGAACAGCAATGTTAATGTATGTTGATACATTTTGTGCAGTGTGATAGATGATGATAAAGTAAATGAGTAAAAGACAATAAATCTAATTATTCTCAATATTTCCTTTAATAGGAAATTAAAAATGGTTAAAACAAAATCTTCCACTGGTATTTTCAAAGTCCTGGAATTTGCATAGCAGATTAATATATTTGTTTCTATAGTCAAGTATAATAGAAAGCATTCCCTTCTATAATGTGTTATCAGGACCACTCAATTATAGTTATGCTTGTCAGAATTAGATTTTATTTTTTATAATTTCGACAAGTAATATTGATTATTTTTAAACATTTTTATTTTTATCAATTTAAATTTTCACTATTGTGGGAAATTTAGCGGGGGGTCAAATGATAATTATGATGCATCCAATGAAGTGAGCTGTAGCTCACGAAAGCTTATGCTCAAATAAATTGGTTAGTCTCTAAGGTGCCACTAGTACTCCTTTTCTTTTTATTTAATACCTGTAGATGTAGAGAGTAAACAAATTAAAGCTTTATAAACCGTAGAACACAAATTGTCAACAGTGTATGTCATAAATACACAGTACCTATTCTTAAATCAAATTCTAATAAGCTCTCAAATTGCTTTTTTTCTCATGTCGCCTCTCTGTAAATTTTAATGATTTTTGATGGAAATATTTTTTTCATTGGATTGTATATCTGAGACATTTACCAATAAAAATCTATTATTTGCAAGCCTGATTATAGTTTATACATAGACTTCATTATACTTGTCTTGACAGACTTTATTATGTCAAAGTGTTTTTTTGTGAATGTCTTTAATTTGAATTACTTAATATCAGGAATGTTCCACTACAGCTGATGCACAGAGTAGCAGTGATAACAGGAACCCTGCTCATGCTGCCACCAGGAAAAAAATGTTTTATTTATTTTTATTTGTTTCAGTATATGAGTGACACTTGAAAAATGTGGAAAATCTATAGAAGATAGTACAGCCTTTGTAATTGTTGAAATGTGTCCTCAGTTTAGAGTCATGCAGTTTAAGGCCAGAAGGGACCACCAGATCATCTAGTCTGACCTCCTGTATATCACAGGCCCAGCAATACCACCCAGCACCACTAAGACCAACAACTGAAATGAGACCAAAGTATTACAGCCCACAGAAGGCTTGACTATTACAGTATCTGCCACAAGCAGAGAATAGGAGGAACCTGGGGTACCAGTGCTATATATCTTCTCCAAAATATGTGACAAGTGTTGGCCTGTAATAAAATTTTAAGAAGAGGAATGCCATCTTATTTCTTGAATTAGAGCTACAATAATAAATGTATAGTCTGTCTCATTGTAACATTGACGTGGGAGGCTGGTGTCTCACATTGGGCATACAAAATTGCTGGCGAATTTTGAAAATTTTGGCCTAAGTCTCTTTTGAGATAGTCTTGATATTTAATTATTCATTCTTGATTGATACTAACTCCCTCTTTAGAACATGTTCTGTATTTGGCTTTTACATTTCCATCATTGGTTACCAACAGGTCATTACTCTTATTGTACTTCACCCTTTGAAGTGCCTTTTTGAGCTAAATTTTGAACTAGAAATTTAATACATACCTTCACTATTGGTCTCTGATTACATACACACATCCTAAATTTGTCCATTACATTAGAAATCACCAATAGGCTGTTTGTCTGTCTTATCCTATTTCAACCGTACAAGTGTCTTTTAGAGCTATAGTCTTGAAACAAGTGCCTTTTTGAAGTATAATCTTGAACTTTGGTACACGTTCATTATAGATGTCTGAATAAGGTGGAAGGCAAAATGATTTTAAATTTGACATTCCTATCATAGTTCAGTCAGTAAAATCTCATCAGTGTAACAATTTACAAAAAATATATATATTAAATTCTTCATGAGGCCGTTAAGTGAAACAGGAGGCCTCCAGTTTGGAGAAAGTAATATGACCTGATGTCATCAGTACTATTTACTGGATAATAAATAAACATTAATATTTTAATCATATTATTTTTGTCAACAGATTTTACATCTGTGTATATTTTCCTATATATTATCAATATAACTTTATAGAAACCTTCATAGTACACAAGGGTAGAACATGACTGCCTTCAAAACTTGCTTCTTAAAAACTATAGAGGGATCCAGAAAGAGACTTCTTAGACGGTTTGAAAATGGTAATTATGGTGTGTGATTACTTTTTAAAAAAAAATTAATGTCTTTTGAAATTGATTTGTGAATTTTTTTGAAATATTCTGGTTTTGCAACCAAAAAACATTTCTCTCCCCCCCCCCCCGTTTTTGATTCCAAAAGCCTTAACATTTTCCATTTTTTTTCTTTCATCAAAAAAAATCTGAAGTAGCCCCCCACCACATATGCACAAGAAATTATCATTAAAAAAAAACAGCCTTTAAAAAAAATACATTTGTAAACTAAATTTTAAACAAAACATCATTCAACCAGCTCTATTGAACACACAAATGTTTAAAACAAGGAGAATTTGGTGGCAGCATAGCCCAAATGTATCAGACCTTTTATTGAAAATGTGCATCAAGTGGCTGGCTGATTAGTTAGGGGAAAATCCAGAAGGCTTTGCAACAGAAGCAATGTGGTTATCTGGATGTGTATGTGTGGGAGTTGCCCAGCAGTGCATATTCTCTGCAAAGTGTAGAGCTCTATTTGCCCCCTGTGGAGAACAGACAGGAGGAAGCTTGCCATCAGTGAGCCTGGATATATACTTCTGTGTGGATGGATTCTCCTTTGGATCCTGAAGCCCACTTCAACTGTTAGCTTGTGTAGCCTCCACGGAACGGTTCCATGACTGCGATGGGGAGAAGATAATCATCTACCAGTACCTGGACTGGCTGTTCAGGGCCGCGACTGGGCACAAGATATTTTTTTCTTTTGGGATTAGAGCTCATCATAGGCCATATTTTGTGGAAGTCAGTGTTTTTACAGAGAACAATATTTCTAGCTATAATTGATAGTTTTTACATCGCTGTAGACAAAGCCAGGAGGTTAAATCAGTTAGTCCTGTGGACTATTACCTATTTAAATACTCATTGCTATCAAAATACTACTTAAAAATGACTGTGTAAAATGACACCACATTCAACAATGTGGACAAGGTCATATCTGCTCATTTTAATGGCAAAAACAAGTTTTTACTGTTTTTTTGCGCTAGTTAAACTACAAAAATAACACAAGTCAGAAAGTGAGAGCTAGATTCTATTCTACCATTTGCATTTATAGGATGGCCTACTACATTCCAATCAATTACATCCTTCCAATCTCATTGCCTTCAATTACAGTGTAATTTGATGAAATAGCATTGACGAAGATATGAGAGACACAATTTAGCCTATAGATCCTTTAGTACTAGATGATGATGATGATGCAAAAGAAGGAATAAACCACTTTAAGGCTCATATTCTAGCTTGTTAAAACATCTCTTTACTTATTAATTGAGCATATATGCTATGGAACTAAGGATCAATAAACCAGGAACCTACAGTGGGGTTTATAGATACCTTTGTAGTCTCATTAGACCCATTTGGCTGTGCCCCAAAGGTCTATGTACGATTTTTTTCCCTATTAATTACTGGTGTTTTGTCATAT
The DNA here is from genome assembly GCF_015237465.2 of Chelonia mydas. Taxonomy (NCBI): domain Eukaryota; kingdom Metazoa; phylum Chordata; order Testudines; family Cheloniidae; genus Chelonia; species Chelonia mydas. Next base: position 167,829,797 of record NC_057849.1, read on the forward strand.
TTCTAGTTTAAAGTTAGAAAACAAACTGTACAGTCATTAATGCAAACAGAGGAATTGTATTCCTAAAAACAAATAAAAAATTAAGAAAAAGAGTATTAAACGTAAAATCATGGACTGGATAGAGCACTTCAGTTCAGATCTGTCAATCTAGCATGTTTTATAAACCTTAAATTCTCAACATTTACCTAAATCTTAAATGAACTAAAACCAGTTTCTTTAGAATGCCCATTCTGCAAAAAGATTCCTACTTAGATGCTCTATGCCTGAAAATATTTCATTGTTAAGAAAACTGCTGCTGCCTTTGCTGATATTTGGAAGTAAGGTCCAAAAACAATGTGTTTGGGAGATATGGGATTTGGGGGAATTTGTTTTCTGTTGTTCCATTTGTGTTTACGATTGCTTTTTCAGGTTTTTTTAAATGGTGTGATGATTATTCAAATTCTGCACATCACTACACAAATGGATTTGTTCTCAATCCAAGTTTGTACAACTTTCTGTGGCATTAGAAGGGTTTCTATATTTTGCTGGGTGCTTGCTTTTTGCTTTCTGTGTTGCTATAGCAGCCAGTTCAAACTGTCTGTCTGTTCTGGCAGTATGTGCTAAGAACAACATAAATATGACTCTAATATAGGACCAGATTCTGTATCTACCATATGTAATGAGTAGTTTAGTGCCATTTGTTCGAGAAATACACAATAAAATATAACTTCATCAATAAGCATTCTAGCCTTTCAGTGCTTCATTGCAAGTGCAATATCAGAAAACCATCTTCTTGCAGCAGTTTGTGGCAATATCTGGACATTGTGGGCATCCTTGCAAAGTATAGATTGTTGTTGGGCAATTTTGGCCACCCTGTTTGGTTGTGAGATTGACTGGCAAATTTCCTGGTGACACCTTTAAAATCATCAGAGGATGATGGCAACCTGATCCTGCTTCACTAACTTCCTAAACACTAGTTGGACAAAACCATTACGAGTTTATATGATTTCCACTCTAAGGGACAGAACCTGGCACCACTGAAGTTCATAGGAGCGCTGCTATTGATTTACTATTGCAAGAGGGAACGCAACTTCATTTTCAGATCCCAGATAGCCTTTTCAAACGGTACAGAAAAAAATCATATTCTTTGCTCATTAACTGGTCTGGAACTCATTGAGAGAAACATGGAACTTCACGTTGCCATTTTTACAGATTCTTCTTAGGGAAGAACAACTCTTTAAAATATTTTATTTTAGAAGACACAGACTATCAGAACTATTCTTATGTATTGTAAACAATGGAAACTGGGTATGCTGACACTCCAGTCTTAGGGGTGATTGCAGCTTTGGTAGACATACCTGCACTAATGTTACGCATGCTAACACGGCTGAAAAGAGCAAAGTAGGTGAGGGACGCCCAGGCTTCAGCAATGCGAGTATATCCAGGATCCCAAGTGTTCTTGTACAGCTTGTGCTGCAACATCTACACTTCTATTTTTAGCTGGATGAGCATGGGTGAAGCTAGCACAGGTATGTCTACTCCAACTGCAATCACACCTTGAACTGCAGGGCAGACATACACAGTAGCAGCAATTTTAAATAAACATTGAATAGATTTAAGTTTGATTAGACTCACTTTTTCCAAAGGCATGATACAATTAACAATGTTGCCCAGATGTTTTTTCTATTAAGAAATGCCAGGCTGATAGCCTCTGTAGTGCAATTTTAATGGTTTAATTAGGAGTGCTTTTTTATATTGCAAAATGGTATAATTGGACACAATTACAAGGGTAAACATTTTATAGTCACTTGGAAAAAGAAGTGTCAAAAATATATTAAACTCAATCACCTTGTTTTGCAATCACCAGAGTGTCATTTAAGTCACATTGATATATGCACTGAGAATTTATTTCAGAAATATGTAACCCTGGAATACTTTATTTTTGTCTTCTCTTTATTGACAACTATAAAAAATGTGAAAGATTTGCATATAAAAATCCCATAAATTGTGTTCAATATAATTATCTATTTGTTTCTATGCAATTTATTTGGTAGATTCCCAACTCTGGGCTACAGTAAGAATGTTACCTAGCAATTATTATAGGCGGGGCTAGTTAAGATTGCCCAACACTTCCCATTATAAGACCCTGTTTTCAATGACTTATAACTACATACTTTAAATGCTGCCAAACTTTTTTCATGCTGAAATGTTCCACTCTGGGTGTCTGCTTCAAGCTAATGTTTTTTAAGCAAAAATGGTTCAGCCTTTTCTTACAATTGGATTAGGTGAAAATAAATTGTATTCCTCATATACCATTGAAAAATACTTACATCTGTAATATTGAGAATCTCTATTGCCTCCATGCTTTGAATCAAGGACTTGAAATTTTGCAGAGTTTACCTTCATATCAGGGATAAACCTTTTGCTGTTCCTATGAAAAACTGCCTAAATCTGGCCAAGTTATCAGGCTTTGTGAAATCTCAAATTGTGCATATTCAGTAAAGACTCGTTAGAGTTTGACCACTAATTTCTACAAATATTCCATCTCTACTGAGCATGCTCAGCCCAGGGCTGTGGTTGCTGAGCAGGACTTTCCTTATAGTTGGGATCCAGCATTGGCTGTGGTGATAAACTTGTTTCTCCTTGTGCACAGTGCCCCCCCATCTTGGCAGAAATTTAAACATATGAGGCTTTTAATTGAAATCAATGGGATCCTACTCAGGATTGGGATCCATGATTGTATCTGGCCTCCCTTCAACTTCTCTCTCCTAGCCCCTCCACACAGGTGAGGTGCAATCTGATCTTTGGTGTGTGGTATTGCGCAGCATATGCTGTCTGCCACATTTCTCTGCACAGAGTAGTTAACACAGTACCACTGCTTAAATCATTGCTTTGCAAAGCTCTTAGAATAAGTTTAAATATGACCTTTTCTTTCCAATGAGGCTCTTGCCACAGTGTTCTACACCTTTGTCGCCTCCAGATGTGCTTTACGTAGGGGTCACCTTTTAAGATCATTCCAACTCCTATTGAAGTTAATGGGAGTTAGATTGGCCCCTGATTCGTATACTAAGGTCTATTTGTTGTTATGCTTGGCAGCTGGGATCATAATATCCCTTCTCTGGATGCCTAAAGAAATCTACTACAGTGTTTCTATTTGTTTGGGCAAGAGCAATATCTTTTTTATATTGTAAGAGACACTCAAATGGGAATAATGCATCACAGCGAAATATCTGGCCTTACAGATTTTAAAATCAGAATGATTTAACTCATTAAAATAAATCAGTAATAACCAACATGGACTGAAATAGAATATCTTTAATGCTAAAAAATGTACACACAAATTATTTGTAGGTTTGAAGTAGATTATAAAGCATGTAACAATTTGCTCCGGTCTTCGACTTGCATGTTCAGTGCTATCATTATTATATAGTAAGTGGACGATTTTATTAAACAAACAGCTATATTGCAACTATTATCATCTGGTTTGGTCCTGGATAATGTACTTCAATATGTTGCTGGGGGGTGCCATTTCAAAATTCAGGATAGTAATTTCTTTCTGCTAAGCAAAGATTTTGAATTGACTCTTATTACTGGAGCACATCTAAAATACCCTTTGGTCAAAAGAAGTAGAAGCATCCAACAAAATCATATTAGCATCAACAAGAATGTCTGCAGTAGGAAATATCAAATTATTTTGGAGAAAAATCACTGTCCTATTCCTTAGTACAGATCTAAAACCAAATCAACCTACCTCTTTAAAGTCTGAAAAAAATTGAGTATCATTTCCCTCTTCTTTGTCTGCAAACATGTCTCCTCAATTTACTAAATAGACAAGGTGAGTGAGATATCTTTTATTGAAACAGTTCTCAACCTTTTTGGGCTCAGGACCCATTTGTAAAAGTTTATGGCCAATCATGACCCAGTAAATTGCCTGAGGGTGGAGGCCCTGGGTGATTTCAGTCAGGTCCTGCCCCCTGGGGGTGTGGGTCCTGTTTGGCACTCACCCCATACTGTCAGCTCCAGTGCTGTGTGGCTGGCTGGGCTTCACTGTCCACTACTGTTGTTGCAACATCCAGGGTTGCAGCTATGGGTGGCAGGTATAATAGGCCAGGGGAGGCTCAGCCTCCCCTGGTGCTGCCTCTGGACACCCGGTTGCAGGTTTGGTGGGGGAAGTTTTTGCCTTATTATGCCCCATGCAGGTGTGTAGTTGGAGGGGGTTTTATTTTTGTACTGAAGCAGGTACTCTTATGGTATTTGGGTGACCCGTTCCAGGGTGGAATCTACTTCTCTGCTGCAGAGTCCCTGTTGATGATGGTGGTTTTGAGTGTGTTAAGGTGTATCCCGGACTTTCTTCTCTGAGCCTATTCCGTGATATCTGAATGCCTAGCTGTAGATAGATTTCTTGGTGTGTTTGGGGTGGTTACTGGATCTGTGAAGGTAGGTGTGGTGATCCAGGGTTTTTATTTTTGTGTATATTTGTCTGTAGGGTTCCATTGTTGAAGCTGATTGTGGTATCTGGGCATGTTCTAGAGAGAGTTTAATGGATGGGTGGTGGTTGCTGAAGTTGTGGCGGAAATCTCTGAGGAAATTTAAATTGTCTATCCAGAGGATGAAAATATCATCAATGTATCTCAGATATATAATTGGTTTTGTAGTGCATCTGTCCAGACATTTTTCATCAAGGTGCCCATGAAGATATGGGCATGTTGGGGGGGTATCCTAGTACCTAGGGCTGTTCCTATGATTTGGACAAAGTGTTTGTCATTGAATGTAAAAGTGTTATGGGAGAGATTAAATGGATAAATGGTGTACCTCATTCAGTGCACTTAGGGTGTCCCATTTTTACAGGGACAGTCCCGATTTTTGGGTCTTTTTCTTATATAGGCTCCTATTACCCCCCCCGACTCCCTGTCCTGATTTTTCACATTTGCTGTCTGGTCACCCTAAGTGCACTAAATGCCCCAACAACAACTATGTAGGTGAAACCAGATAATCCCTACGCTCTCCAATGAATTCACATAGGAAAATAAGACAAAACACCATATCACCTTTGGGTGAACACTTTTCACAAAGCTATCACTGTATATCAGTCCTCTTCCTCAAAGAAAACGTTCCACAACACTTGCAAAAGACAAGCCTGGGAGCTTAAATTCATAACTTTGCTAGACACTAAAAATCATGGTCTTACTAAAGACACTGCCTTTATGTCCCCTATTGGTCCTATGACTAGCCACTTCACTTGAATGGTCCCTTAGAATATGTGCTAACTATTTATGCTAAACTATCTGTTCAGTCTTGTGGTTAGCTGTGACACATTTTGAAGAACAGCTCTGCGGAAGCTTGAAAGCTCATCTCTCTCACCAACAGAAGTTGGTCCAATAAAAGATATTACCTCATGTATCTTCTCTCTCTAATATCGTGAGACAGACACAGCTACAAGAAGACTGCATTTACTAAGTAATCAGTAACACTGGTAGCTGAGTTGGAAGATAATGACTATGATACATTGATACATCAATGTATCTCATAGTCACAAAGTCATAATGGTGATAATGTTCCTGCCTGAGGTATATACTGGTCTTTTCTTTTTCTCACAGTAGTGTTTCTCTCTTCATGAAATGATAAGCAATGATAAACTCCAGTTAAGTTAAGGAAAGATAAAAGTGTCTTGTTTCTAAATGTGTTGTCCTTTTACCAGTAAATTGAATTTTGACAGTGAAAAATTGACATTCTATAAAATTGAAGTTTAACCAGATCTGATATTCTCAGTGGTTGAAATGGAAGAAACATTTTCATATAGATGCGGTGAGACAGTTTATTTTCATTTAATATTTATCTCATTGGGAATAGTATGTGGGGACTGTCCGTTTTTTAACTCCACTATGTTGTATTCTGAAAGTCTATTCAAAATATCAAAGTAAATTACCTTACTCTAATCTAAGAACAGTATAAAATTAAAACAAAATCCAGAGAAATGTATACCACACTTATTGTGTCAAAGGCTGTATGTGCAGCTGTTAATTGCTATTGTCTACCAGCCTTTGAAACTAAAGGCAACTATCAAATACTCATTATGTAGGCTTTATAAACTAAATGTTTTTTATAGGATATTTAAAATTCATGACTCCATCTGGGCCCAAGTGTGTTGTATAGTCACAATCCACATAGTATTACAACTCAAGACAACATAAAACGTGTTTTTACTTGTGATGGGTGAACCTCAAAATCTTTGGCAATTCACTTTACATAAAAATGCAAAAGACTGGACAGTTTCCAGAATCTATCTTAACTATCAAAACCTTCTGCGTCTGCAAAATTGGGCTGTGACTATTGTGAGAAATATTTGCAGTATTTTGGCAATTCTTCCAGTTCTGGCCAGAAAATGGCAGCACTCAGGTTCTGTTTTTAAAAATGTGGGGAGAAAAAGAGATCTGAGAGTTTTTAAATTTCTCAAAAATTATGAATTTCCATTTTGATTTAAGTATTGTAATACCAGACTTGTTTAACCAACACAATCCAGTTCAGTCACATTTAAATCCCTTTTATTTCTTCAGTGCCCCTGTTGTACTGCCATTTTCTAGCAACTTCTCATTGAAATCAGCTGAAGGTGGGACATATCTGAGATGTTTAATACAGCAAGTGTGTGCTTTTTTATTTCTTTTTAATCTGAATGCACCTGGAATGTTCAACAACAGTCAAGTCATGAAGGATTCTGCAGAACTCAAAATTTCAGTGAGTCTGATCCTATATTTGTCATATCTTGATCATTTTATTTGATGCAGTCTATAGACTATATAATACGTATGCTTCAAAGTTAAGACATCTGTTGCAAATTTATAAATGTGGGATATGCTGCCAAACTAGACAGCAAAAAGAGGAGTGCAACTGCTCAAACAAGTTGGAAACTTTACAAATGTCTGAACTTGTCTTAGGCTATATGAAATAGGAACACTAATTCCATAAAGCTAAAAAAAGGATGAAATGTCAGCTATGTAATCTGTAATTTACTGATTGATGAACACATCTGTTGTTTTAATATTCATAACTGATGCCAAGTAAATTTTCAGATACACATCACCAAAAACAGAAGGTCTAGATAAAGCATATGATGCTTCATGTTTTGAACTAGAACAAAGCTCTTGATATTAGAATGGCATCCATTGAGTTTCTGGCACACAGGTTAGAATTGCTTCACCAGAGAAAAAGGGTGAGCCGAGTTTAATTAGATTAGAAATTATGGCCCTGATCCAAAGCCCACTGGAGTCAGTGAAAAGACTTCCATTAACTTCAGTGGACTTTGGATCAGGCTCTATGAGAAGAAATGATATGATATATGATGATTGCTTTCCTTTCTGTAGAATTCTAGAGAAGTAATATGCCTTCTACAAGGGCCTTTTCATATATTACATCTAGAGCCCTGAGAAAAAATTGGATTAAAAATACATCATGGCAGTGTCATGGGAAATGCATGGAATGCAGTCAGTGAAAGGTCACTGCTGCATTCCTTTGCATAAAGCCAGCTGCCTTGTCGCCCCACCCCATCCCCACCACCTGTGATTTTTCTAGTATCAGGAAGGTGGAAGTGGCCATCTGCCCACACCAGTCCCATGTTTGGTCTGGCCTCTGGGACTGCTGCTCTGACGTCACGCTATCTGAGAATGCCCCCTGTTGGAAAAATTGCAGCAGTTCAGGGTGGGGGTGGACTTGGTGGCCAGATTTATGTGAGAAACAGTAGTCAGTGCTACCCCTGCTTGGAACACACTCTTCCGCCTCCCTGCTAAGTCATTGGCTGCTTGTGTTTAGGGTGACCACCTTTTCAAAATCAAAAACAGGACATGTGCAGGATCCCTGCCCTTCTCTATGGCTCCACTGCCTCCTCCTTTCCCCACTGAGCCCCCTTTCCTCTCCCCACCCACAGAGGCCAAGGTGGAAGCTGGAGTTGGGCAGTGGTAAGAGTTGCTCAGGGGGCCCCGGACTCTGTACCTGCCCTGAGCAGCTCCCTCCCCATGTCCCTGCCCCTAAGGTGTGCCACCCAGGGCAAATGGAGGGTCCAGGGCTCCCCACAGCAGCCCAGGCTCCCTGGGCAGCTCTTACTACTGCCCAGTTTTGGCTTCCATCATGGCCCCTGGGGGAGAGGGGAGGCTCAGGGGGGAAGAGGATGAGCAGGGGGGTAGGACCTCATGACAAGGGGGAGCTAAAGTTCACCTTAGCCCCTCCCTCCTCCCCCCCCCCCCATGGGGAAGTGGCTGGTACCGCTCCTGAGCCATGTGCACGTGCAGAGCAGCCATCGAGGGAGTCAGGGACAAATGCTGTCTTGGCTCCTGGAGTCATTCACCCTGGGACTTGAAATGTACATTTCACGATTGTCCCACTCAATTACAGTTACCCTACTAGTGTTAAAAGGAGCTCTTGTTTATTTTGATCTCTCTTATCTGACAGTACCTACTCTCTGACCCAAGATAGTGGCTCAGAAACTTACATAATGACTATTTTTTGGAAGAGCACAGTTTGATGTCTTGCAGGAGACTGGTCAGATTAAAACCAGGACAACATCAATTATTCTATTTTGGATTCAAGGAGTGAAATGCACAAATCTTTGCAAAAAGTTGAAAATAATTGCCCAGCTCTATGTGGGACAGGTATTCTGATCTTATTTACAATTATCTTATTTACTCATGTGACTTCAGTGCCATTATCCTGATATTTAGAGGCTTAAGTGAGTACAGAATCAGTCCCCTACTATAGCAGGCACTATTAGTTACCATCTCTAATGATGTAAACCACAGAGATTCAACCAGGAGTTTCTGAATCTTTACGAACAGGCACAGTTTGAGATAGTAAAATTACCTGGAGGCTCTTAAGAAATTATGCAGCCTTCAGCTGTGGAGATGTGAAACTATGTCCATAACTTAAAAATATATGGTATGCATTGCTGAAGTCAAATCATAGCCTGGACAGTGTGATGGTGGAAGGGTATATAATAGTGAGTAGCCTGGACAGTGTGGTGGTGAAAGGGTAAAATAGGTGCCTAGCTTATATTGTTGATCATGAGGAACCATTTCACACTTGAAGTTTATAGAGAATTGTAATGTGCACCGTATGGTATGATTACAAGGTAAATGTTGTTATATCTGTGTTGTAAAAGACAGAAAGCTTCAACTTCCCACAATCCCCTTCATTAGGCCAATAACACAGAAGAGGTGAAAATCTTGTTTTACAACATACACCAAATAGACTGTCTGGAGGATGATTGGTGTATGAATTTGGATGATGATTGTGCCTGTGACAGGATGCTGGCTAGGAAACCCTGAGCCAGACCTGTCTCCTGATTGGAGCTGGTGTAAGGGGAATTGGAGCTGGCTGAATAAGCCCAGGCCTAAGTGGCAAATAAGATACAGCTGCTGGCCTCCTTAGCCAGGGGCTACATAAAGGCTGGCAGGAAGCAAGGGGAGAGGAAAGGGAGAAGCCAGGGAGTTAAAGGCTACTCTACCTTGCTGGCTACAGAAGCTAGCAGTCCCTGATGCTGTCTGTAGCTACATGGTGTTGGGAACTCATACTGTAAATAAAGAGCACGGGTGAGTGCACCAGAGCAGAGGTGTTTGGCTGGTTTGTGGGTGCAGAAGTGATAGAAGATAGAGGGGCATGCCTGTGCCCTGTTACAGTGCCATGAAGGTTCAAACCACACAGATATATATATGATCTTTGATTTATCCTCTGTTGAAGAATCCTTTGACTAATTTGGGGGTTGAGCTAATTAAGAGGTGAGTTAAGCTTAACATTTATAGTTTTTTTTGTTTTATAATTTAGAATTTTCTGGCTTTAAAATAATTTCTCTGGGGCTGGATATGCAAAAACTCTGTTAGAATGGAATAAGGGTCCTACCTCCAGATACGCAATTAAAGAAAGGAGGGGTTATGGAAATGTGAAGTTTCAGACTCTACAATGAATGAAAGTGGAGGGCAGTGGTTAAAGTAGGTGAGACTAGGAAAAGCAATTTTGTTGGATTTATATCAGCATCAGTGTTAATGTCATGAGATATGATGTTGCATCATCTTGAGTGATGGGACATTTAATTTGTAATTTGCATTGCATGTGTTCTTTGTCAGTGGATTTTTTTCTTTGCTATTAAAATCAAGAACTTACTTGCTTTATGAAAGCAAGCTGTCATCCTGGCTGAGTTACTATTGCTGCCATCTTACCTTTTGGAATTTCCTGATTTTTGAGCAGTTTCTATTGCAATTGTAATGGTTCCTTTTTTAAAAAAAGGATTCTTGATTGATTTTACCAAATTGATTTTTCTAGGGCAATACTTTCAAGCATCATTCATAACATTCATTAGTTTGCACAAAGGCAATATTTCAATAATCTGCTTTAATATTGAAGTCCATTGAATCTTGGTTTTCCCCCTCCTAAAATCATTACTTTTTTTCTAATCTTGCTTTTCTAATTATCCCCTCCTTTCTCAGACCTTTTAAGGGGAAGAAAACAAATAGTTAAAAGTTTTTTCTCACAATGTTTAAACAATCAGCTGATGAGTTATTCATATATTTTGTTTAGTTTTGAAGTTATGACATGGTTGTTATTTCTCAGATTTGTCACACTTCAATCAACGTAATAGATTGTAAATATTGTTACACCTTTTGTAATACTGCTGCTCATCTGGAATTAGATTTTTTTTTCCCCTCTGAGATTTTCTATGGTTGACTACATAGATTTTTGATATCGTCTGTTTGCTATGAATTTTATTTCTAGCTATCAGAATCAGCTAACAATTAGGTGCGAGACTTTTAGTTACACTCTCATGCTCTCAGGGCACCTGATGTGTGGCACAAGTTGATGACCCATTTCTTATGTCTCAGTGTTTCAATTATATGAATTTCTTTTTTCATTTAAAGCAATCCGGTGTTTTAAGATGCAAAAAATGTTCTGACAGTGAAATAGTCAGTCAGTAACCAACTAACAAGTTACTGTCACCTAGAAACCTTTATTTCCTCAAATATCATTTATTTGTAAGACTTTAATATAGTACAGCTTAATCTTGTAAAAGCATCTTTTCATACAGACCATATGTTTCATACAGCACTTGTTCTCCCGCAACACTTTGTACTGTTAAATAATACAGCTACAAAGTTCAAATTAAAATAAAAATCAGAGAGTGAGAGAAATTAAGGGATATAAACAAAGAAGAAATAGGTGTTCAGATGAAAACTGAAAATAGATGAAGAGTCAATGAGGTGGAGAAATGCTGGAAGGCTGATTCCAGATGGCATGAGCTGAAGAAGAGAATTATTTCACACCAAAACTGGCAAGTTTTTTTGAAGAGACATTAAGGAAACCGGTACTAGATGAGATAAAGTAGCAAGGGAAGAGAGTAGAGAAGAGTATGTAAGGCTGTTCTTCTTTGGTTGTTGGTGGCTGGCCTATGATGATAAGTGGTCAGAACACATTATCTGGAAGTCCCATCTGGCCTTAAACCTATGACTTGTTTAATAATTGTACCATATTTTGTCATCTAGAGACCAGCATCGTGCTTGGCACTCTGTACACACAATAAAAAGAATCAGTGTCCCCAATCATTTTGTCTAACATAAGTGAAAGAGAATAGCAAATTGTCATTATGAATGACTATGAAGTGCCACTGTGAACAACAGTGAATAGTCATTGGGCTAGACAGGAAGAATAATGATAGCCTGTTGATTAGGGTTCTCATCTACAACATGGATTACCCAAGTTCAAGTCTCTGCTCCAGTGACATTTAATTATTTATAATAAGTAGAATAGCTTTGACAAGGGAGAGTTCCACCTCAGGATATCCCATAGGCATATAGTGGTTAGGGGACTCTCTCCTGAGAGGTGGAAGATCAGTCTTCAAATCCTTTCTCCACATCAGGCAGAGAGGGACAACTGAACTCTGGTCTCCCTCATTCCAGGTGAGTGCCTTAATCACTGGCTAAATATTATAGGGAAGGCAGCATCACTACTACTGCCATCCATTTTGTAAATCTAGCACTTTAAAAGGAATTGCAAAATTTGTTTCAGGTCAAATGAAGCACATTTTGTTCAAGTCACAATAGTGTGTTTTTTTTTTTCCAACTAGTAAATTTTCTTTGAAATTTTGGATTTGGTTCAACTTGTTTTTTTTAAATTACCTGTGAACAAAATCCCCAAAATTGGTTTGCACATCTCTATTTCCAATATCTTTATAGCAAGGAAATAAGAGATGGAAAAGACCTATTATATCATTTAATCAATCCCCCTGCCAGTGCAAAATTGTTCCCTGTGGTAAGCTATCTAGTGCTTTTTCCCTGTATTAACAGAGAGACTACAGTCCTTTTAACTCCACTGAAAGCAGACATTATCCATTCAGTGCTGTCAGATAATGTCATTCCCATTTTGTGGGTGTTCTAAGAAGACTGAAATAAGCAAGTGGCAGAGGCTGAATTCATAGTTTAAAAAAAAAAGCACCAGGAGGGAGGGCACAAAATAGGTACTCTAACTAGGCCTACTGAAGGTCTTCCTATTTACTGGAAGCTGCATGCAGCTAAGCCTGGATTTGTCTACACTGCCATAGGGAGGTGGGATTGCAGCATGCGTAAGCATCTCTGAACTAACTTTGATCCTTACTAGAGTAACACTTGCAATAGCTTCAGGCTTGGTCAAGTAACAAATAGTGAAGCAACAACAGCTCAGGAGGCTGCATGGGCTAGCTCCACCCAACCAGAACCCTGGGTACATACTCAAGCAGCTCTGGACTGTTCTGCCATGGTTCACTGGTATTGTTACTCGAGGTATCTTTGATCAAAGCTAGCTCAGTATGTCTACATGCACTGCAATAACACCTCCAGATTGCACTGTAGACCTACCTTCTGTGTCTCTCCTTTCTGTATAGATAACATTTTGCAATTTGTAGTTGATGGTGTCAATTAATTGAATATCTGAGATTTTTATTAAAATATTTTAAGTGTTGTATCTTATCGCATTATAGACCGAGTTCTATTAAGATACATTTCAAGCTGATAAATGTATTTTTTGTAAGTATTCTACAATGTTTAGATGTAAACAAGTTTTATTTTGAAAGCACAGATTCATTTTTAATAAAGAATACAGGCTGAAGGCTTTTTTTAAAGTCATGTTAATAGAAAATCCCTTCTAATGGCCCAGTACTTGGATGAGATCAGCAGAGATGATGCAGGTGAGAAGAGGGAAGTATTTTGAGGAGTTTGCAGTTACAGAACAGTCTCCGTTGTTGGATGGTTCACATGTACAACTGGTCAGTTCAGTCCATAATCTCTGACTACTCATGGAGTCCTTGCTGATGCTAAGCTCTCACATCGCAATGACCATGAGTAATCCTGGCAGACTAAGACCTGACCTCAGTTATTCATACTTGTGATTTATCAGCTGGATTACAGCAATGCAGTATACCCAGGTATGAAATCTTAACAATTTAGGAAACGCCAAATAGTACAAAAAGGTGCAGAGCATATTACCTCAGCAAAACAGGGTACCATAAGTACATCACGCTTGGTCCTCTGCTCTCTACTCTGGAATTTCAAATTAAGGTCTTAATTTTATCTTTAAAGTGATCCGTGACTTGGGCCCAGGATACCTAAAATATCACTTAAAACTGTGGGACAGAGACTGTGGGTGACAACTTCACTCCTTTGGCACAGTCGAATTTTCAGCAATAAAAGTAAAGCTTGTTTGCAGGAGACAGAACTTTCTCCAGGGATGGTCAGAGTGTGGCATGAACTCCCCTAGGAACTGAGATCTACCACAAGTCTCACCACTTTCTGCTCCAAGTGCATGCACATTTTTGACCTTGCCTTCTCTAATATAAACACACAGTAGCAGATATATTTCACAAAAAATAAGGGAAAAAAACAACACACCACTACCCTACACAACACACCCAACATATTCCACTACACACACTTGTCTCATGCTCTCCCCACAGAGACAACAGAATACATGAGATGTGTAGTCATGTTGCTTATTGAACTCCTGGAGGGCACTCAAATACCACAATGATAAGTGCAGTATAAACCTATATAGAATAAAATATGGATACTTTAAAATATATATATGTTCTTTAAATTCCTCTAGCCAAACTATGGTTGATCTTTTATATTTACTAGTTCAAATTCTTTCATGACATTATTCCAATAAGCCACAAGTAGTGAATTAGGGTCATTCTGTTTGCCATTACTTTGTTACAACAGAATTTTGAGAAATATATAGACGAAGGGCTAGGGAGGTAAATTACAATCTGCCCAGAATAAATGGCAGTATATATTTTTATTGCCCCAACAGGATCCAATTTGTATTTGAGTCCTCAGATTTCACCACTTTCTGTCGTGGGAAATAATCTGTGCCAGCCCCTTTACTGGACAGATTACATCCCCCTGCCGTGCCAGCTCAGACCTACTGGATGGCAGGCTTGGCCAAAGTTTCTCCCCTTTATGGACGCTCTCTGCTTCCATTAGGCATGTTCCCCCTGAATACCTGGGAATTTGAGGAGAAATTAATTCTTCCCTGAGTTTCTAGGGGGGAGTGCAGTTCCATTCTGCCCCAAGATACGTTGTGCCTAAGTGAGGCAGTATGAGCCGTTAGAAACAAACAAAGAGGTAATAGTTGAAGCCTGAAGGAACAAAGCTATACAAATTGGTAGAACCCTTGGGACATACAGCATTTATATGACCTCAAATGCCGTCACTCTAAATGTGTTCAGAAGCTTTCCAAGAAGATAGGGAAAGTAATGGATCTAAAATATCTGCACAGGACAGAGGTCAGAGCAGGGACTGTCTATACTATATGCTGTGTCTTGTATGGTGCCATGTCCATTAGCATTTAACAAATAATTATAGTAACAAAAGTTTATAATGCCTACATGTTGTTTTTTTAAATAACTTTTGTTTCTAATTTAGAACTATAATGGATGCCTCTCTCAAGGCTCCATATCCTCACAGTATTATGGCTTGTGCTGAAACAGAATTAAGCAATTTGAATATAGGAATGTTACTTGTTTAATTATTGATCACTAGCTCTTTTCCCTTTTCTGTCTAATTCTTCTCATTTTAATTTCACTAAAACTAGATGTCTTAGGACAGACAGATAAGGTAAATATACCTCCAGAATGGATACTACTACTCTCCCATCCCTTCAGAAATCTCTCTCAAGGCATTTAATCAAGATGTCTACAGTTAGTGGTTCAGTATAGTAAACGGCATTTAATATATATCCAAAAAAAAAAGCTCTGCCTGTAGTTAACAAGTCTTGTCTTATATGTGCAACAACCAAACAGAACTCTATTTTTAAGCCATATAGTCTCATCCTTTTGCAACCAATGCACAACGTCAAGCACAATGAGAATCTTTGTGCACAGGGTTCTAATTGCTACTCTTTGGGCTTGACTGTGCAAAGGGGTAAAATCTGATGAAGGACCATAGTTCTGCCCTCCCACCTTCATGCACTACAAAGCTAGCTGATTGTGGAGAGGATCACATGCTTAAAGCTGGGGTAGCAGCTGCATGTCCTGAGAGATCTGGGAGGCAACAGTGCTTTAAATTACACACAGTGGGCCAAGTCCTCACCTAGGCAATGAGTAATGTTTCACTGAAGTTGATGGAGCTCCAACCATGTGCACCAGCTGAGTATCTGGCACTATGCCTCATATAGTTCTTGCTGAGGTGGTGAAGAATCTACATTTCTCCCAGCAAAGCTCTTGTTTATTGTTATAAATTGGATTTTAGTGTTCAATATCTGGGTTTCGAGAGTAACTACCAGAGCGAGGTGTGGTAAGATGTTTGGCTACGTGTGTGTTCTCCCTGTATGCTGTCCCAGCACTGCCTCCTAGGCTGGCCAAAAATACTCCCTCTAAAATACATCTTTATACCCTAATATAAACAAGTTACATACTGTCATCCTGACCATATTTTTTTAGGAGGGGCCAGTGTGTTTCTGTTATCCTTGAGGAATGTTTTTGTACCATCCTTGATATTGGAGATGTTCTGGTACTACTTGATATTGGGGTGTGTTTGTGTAAGTACTCTGTACTTCTTAGGAATAGGTATTTTTGCAATATCAGCCCCGTTCTTGCCAAATTCTGTGAGCAGACCCTGCCTCATACCAGGCCTTTAATACAAGTGCTTATGTCTCAGGTTCTCTTCTTACTGTATGAGATACTTTAATTCCCTCTAGGAGCTCAAGGGGTGTTCCATAGCGTAAAGTCACTAAGAATGCACTAAATCTGAGAAATTCATGTAATTCCTGCCCATGTTACATTTGAACTTCTGTTTTTGGACCTTCTTCCCTCCCCACCCCTGGACACAAAGGAGACTAGGGAGACTTTGTGCCATTGAACAAAAAAGTGCAGTATCTGCACAACCTAGTTTTATCTTCTCTGGGACATCAACAGGTTGTGAGTTAATGACTCGCTGTTTTTTTTTTTCCTAATTGCCATGTGGAAAAATGCATCTTACCTTGAAGTTTTTTTAATCTAAAATGTTTCTCCCCCCCCCCCTTAAATGACATTGGAAGCTTTCATCTGATCAGTAATAGTCTGATTTTTTTTCTGTCAATTGCTAACTGTCTCAAATTTTCAAACAATGCTTTGTAACTGCAGATTTAATTAAACACAACTGTATTGCATCTTTGAGCTTGAAGAGATAAGCAACACAGAGGGCTGGGGCTAGCCTTACATACAATAGGGATGCACCATTTTGGATTAAATTAGAACCTCAATGGACCTACACCCATTCCTAGGATCAAAATCAAACTGGACCTTGATTTGATATTCAAAAGTGTTTAAAGACCTTAATCTCCACAAGGAGACAGAGGCTGTTCAAGTATTCCATTGTATTACTTAATTTCCCTCCTGCGTTAATGTCCATTTTTCAAAAACTCTCTAAAATCCCCTGTGAGAGATTTCCCTAAAGTAGGGTGACCAGACAGCTTGATGATGATGGGACCGTCACAATATTAGGAGCTTTGTCTGATATACATAACTATTTACTGCATCCTTGGGGGAAAAAATGTCCCAGTGTTTTCACACTTGTTATGTGGTCATATATTAAGGGGACACCTGGTGGCTTGATACTTCCATCCAGGCTATTTGCAGCAGTCACTATGTCTGTTCCCACACACCACCAGATGGCCAGCATGGCAGTCTTTCTCCTAGTTATGCTTCACTGAGACGTGCTGTCCTAGGCATCTAACATATAAATTGCGCTCAGGCTACAATTACCCAGAGTTCCACTGGCTACTCACAGGCTCCTGGTGTTCAATACCAAAAAACTTTGAATGTGTTGGAATTGAGCATGAAAATGTATTTGAGTGTGGAAAAATATTACCCTTTTTGGTAATTTCAAATAGATATTAAATTGATTTTCTGATACAGGAAGTTGCATGAGTCTTAGTTACACACAAATACTTGTTGAACCTGGCAACATTCTGGAAGCATTTGTGACAAAGTTCCTCCTCTGCCATCGTGGGTCTTGTGCTTTTTGGCAGATTTGCTCACCTCAGAGGTTCACAGTAGCCCTCAGTTTGGCCGCTTCTGCTAGAGGCTCAAACCTGCCATTCAGTCAGCTAACCTCATCACTGGCCATCATGGGGGAAATGGCAAACAGTCTCCACATTCTCTGTTGTCCTACCTAGTGGGTTGGGGACAGGCTGCTCTCTTTCTAAATTAGACCTTCCTTTCTGGTGTTTCTCACAGACCAGGTCAACTCCTCCTGTGTCCGATCAGGAGTTGGGGTGGAACCCAGGACCACCCTCGACACCGGGTTCCAGCCCAGGGCCCTGTGGATAGCAGCTGTCTACATCTCCTGTATCAGCTGCATGACAGCTACAGCTACAACTCTCTGGGATACTTCCCCATGGCCTTCCTCCCCTGCACCTTCTTTATCCTCACCACAGGATCTTCCTCCTGAAGCATGATCATGCTTGTACTCCTCAGTCCTCCAGCAGCATACCTTCTCACTCCTTGCACACACCCCCACTAATAGATGGGAGGTCCTTTTTAAACCAGGTGTCCTGATTAGTCTTCCTGCCATAATTGACTCTAGTATGTTCTTAATTGGCTCCAGGTGTCTTAATTAGCTTGCCTGTCTTAACTGGTTCTAGCAGGTTCCTGATTGCTCTAGTGCAGCCCCTGCTCTGGTCACTCAGGGAACAGAAAACTCTTCAGCCAGTGGCCAGGAGATCTGCCTCTGACTCCTCTGCTGAACCCGACTGGTCTGGAGGGAGGAGGAAGACTGCTGCTCCTGTTGCTGGGCCTTGGGCCCTTGCTGGTGCCGCCACTGTCCCTGCTCCAGCTGCTCTCCTGGCTGGGCCAGACGCCATCCACCCAACCCCCTTCTCCCCTACTTGGTTGCTGGCCAGCTGCTGGACCCCCCCACCCACCCTTGGGTGCTGTTGCTTCTGTTCTAACTACAGCCCCTTGGGGGGGGGGGGCTGCTGGCCTGCTCCCCAGAGGGGGGGAAGTGAGGGACCCTACCCCAGCCGTTGCCGCTACCGCTGCTGTGAATACCACCACCACCACCATCAACACCACCTGTGAGGGGTCCTCTCTGCCTGCCTGGCCACCGGGCTGCTGCCTGGAGCTGCTGCTGCTGCCTGAGAGCTGCCGGACCCCGAAGGAGGAGGGGACGAGGCCATCTGCTGCTGGGGGAGTGCAGAAGGACTCTGTAGACCACTGTGGAGGGGGCCAGAAAGCTGAGTAACTTTTGGACTGTGCTCTTGTGGTGGGGGTTTTGACTGTGTTTGCGGGGACACAGGGGGTATGGCGTGGAGCCTGCCCCCTAGTCCATCAGTGTGTCGTCCCCCCCCAACCACCACCACCACCATCGGCGCTGCCCCCTCCATCACCCCCAGTGGACACTCACCATCTGTCTCAAGCTCCTGCTTCTGGGATTCCACTGCTTGCTTGGCCTGCTGCCCCCTTTCACCACCTTTGGGGCCTGCAGCAGCAGCCAGCCCACACTGACTTTTTTTTTTTTTTTTTTTTTGCAAGCGCACGTGGGCGCATGTGGCCCCCGCCCCATCCTGGACTGACCCCCTTCAACAGCCCCAAGCTTTGTCCCTGGCTCCCTGCCCCATTTTCCCTTTGCAGCCTTTCTGCCCTCCCCTTCACCTCAGCACCTCGCTGGCTTCAGTTGTTTGCCTGCCCCGCCCTTCTCCCTCTGCAGCCCTTGCTTGTTTGCCCCGCCCTTGCCTCTGAAGTCAGCCCCTAGGTTCCCTGTCCTGCCTCCAGCCTGGTTCTCCCCCCTCCCCATGTGATAGCCCTGCCCTGATTGGCCCCTTATTTAGTGCGCCCATGCCCCCTCCCATGCGCTTGTGCCCTTCCCCTGTTTGCGTTTGCCCCGATCTCACTGCACTCCCCGAATGTTGTTATGACTCCCCTCCCCTAGTGCAGCTAGAGGAGCCGGTTTTCTACTCTGAGTCGGTGACTGTCCCCCACAAGCCCTTGAAAGCCCCCCCCGTCCAGCCCATCCCCTTTGGCGCCCTCCCCCCCTGCCTGCAGCCTAGCGGGGTGGAGTGGTTGACCTGCCTCCCCTTTCTCCTCCTCTTCCTGGTGTCCTTCCCTCCCTCCCTGATCATTATGGCGGGGGATACAAGGGGTGGGGCCCCTCCAGCAGCCCCAGATACCCCTCCCCCACCTGCCCCCCGTCACTCCCCCGAGACTCTACCTCAGCCGCCACTGCCAAACCATCTGTCAGCGCCCCTGCCAGGGCGCCGGAAGCGGCGGGCACCGGGGTGACCTCCGTTGCTGCCACGTCCCTCCCCCGCCTTAGATTCTGGGGGAGCCCCCCCCAGCCGGCGGGAAGGGCCAGGGTAGGAAGAATGGGAAGGGCCCTGCCAAAAAGTCCAGGCCCTCCATGGCAGGGACTGCCCTCACTGCCACGGCCCCGCCACCGGCCACGGCCTCCCACCCCACTGCTCCTTCCACCAGCTCTTCGGGTGTCCCTCCCCCGGCCCCCAGGGCGTACGCCCAGGTGGCAGCAGCCCCCCCGCCTACTGTTACATCATCTCTCCCGCCCGCCGCCTCCGCTACCAGCTATAGCGCCCGGGGCCCCTTTCCCACCATGACCAGGAAGCACGGCGTCCGTTGCCTCCTGGTGCCCGCCTCGCCCCACGTGGAGACCTACGTGCGGGCGTTGGCGAGGGTGGTGGGGCCCACGGCCATTGTGGCGGCCTCCAAAATGTACGGGAAGGTGGTCTTCTTCCTGGCATCGGAGGCCGCCGCCCAGGAGGCGGTGGAGAAGGGCCTGGCGGTGGGAGGCGTGTTCGTCCCCCTCGAGCCGTTGGACGACCTGGGCGTCCGCCTGGTTCTGACTTCCGTCCCTCCCTTCCTTCCTAATGCTGCCCTGTTACCTGCCCCCTCTACCCTGGGAAAGCCCATCTCCATTCTAAGCCCTCTCCCCTTGGGCTGCAAGGACCCCGCCCTCCGTCACGTCCTCTCGTTCCGCCGGCAAGTGCAGCTGCAACTGCCGCCGGCGGCGCGTGACGGAGAGGTGCTTGAGGGGTCCTTTTTGATCCCCTACCAGGGGGCCCAATACCGGGTGCATTATTCCACAGGGGAGGCCCGGTGCTACCTCTGCCGGGCGACGGGGCACGTCTGGAGGGACTGCCCTTTGGCCCGGCAAGGAGAGGCATCCGGGACCCCCGAGCCCCGGCAGGGCTCTGGCCCCGTCATCGCCAGCGCCCCTGGCTGCCTGGCGCCCGAAGCCGCCCCTCCTCCCATCCAGTCCATCACTGCTCCCTCTCGGGCCCAAGGGGCACTGCCCCCAGCACGCCCAGACGAGCGGGAGAGCCCCGCCTCTGCTGCCTGCAACTCGGCAGGGCCCCTAGAGGAGGGTGCGGCAGGGATGCCACCTAGCGTGGGAGAGGGCCCGCCCCAGGGGGACTCTTCCCTCCCTTTTTCTGCCCCACCGCTGCCTCCCACGGTCCCTGAGCCATCATCCTTGCCCCCTGACCCGACCCCTGCTAGCCAGCCCCCCAATGATGCCATGGAGGGCTGGGCCCTAGTCCAGGGGAAGCGGGGCAAGCGGAAGGCTCGAGCTCAGCTCCTTTCTACCGATGCGGAAGCCCCCCGGAAGACCAGAAGGGGGGGCGCCGATGCCGAGCCTTCTGCCTTGCCTGCGGGCGTATACCATCCCCTGGCGCCGGCTGGGGAAGACGTGGCAGCACGGGAGGGCAGTACCGTCCCTCCCTTAGAGTCACTTCCCCCCAAGGACCCCGATGTAGCCCCACCTGCCCCATTACCATCCACAAGCCCCGTGAGCCTCGGGGCGAGTGTCGCCTCGGGCACTAGCGGGGAGACCTCCGGGGTGGCGGAAGGAGAGCTCCCCTCCATTTATGAGGAGATCGAGGCCCTGGGTCTGACCCCAGTCACCCAGGGGGAGGACGACCCTCTGCTAGCGGGCCTCGATCTGAGCGACCTCACCCCGGCCCCGCCTTCCCCATGTCCCCTTCCCCTAACCGCTACCTTTGCTCCCGCCTCTGAGGGTTCCCAGGGCTCCTCCATCTGCCCGGCCGTGGGTGGCACCATGCGGTTAGCCGCCGAGTCCACCGAGACGACCGCTGGTGCACTGCGGCTGGGACCCGAGCCCTATGAGTTGCCCCGCGAGGGCGTGGGGTGACCGATCTCTTCCCTGGGCGAGGACCCCGCTGACGGTGCTGGGACTATTATGCCAGCCGTGGTACCAGAGCCCAGCATCATAGAGAATGTCCCCTGCCCCACCCCCACCCCCACCCCCCAGAGCCTGATCGAGAGGGGCCTTTTTCCAAGGGCTTGGCTCCTGGGGCCCTGGATCCCACCTTTGCCCCTCTCCCTGGCTCTGCATCCGACCCTTGCCTTGCCCTCACTCCGGATCCCTGCCCTGCCCCCGATGTCAACCCCGCCCCTGTTCCCCCCACTTCCCATGCTATCATTGCCGCCCCTGGGGCCGTCATCGCCTCGCTCCTAGAGGATAGCCCCCAGGGAGCGGCTTCTGTATTCCCCAGTCCCGACTCACTAGGGGCTGCCACCTTCCCTCCGCCGCCCCCACTCGAGCCAGGGTTTGAGGGGGGCTGCGTGGCGCCAGCCCATCAGGCGCCACGTCGGGGATCTGCCCCTTGTCTACCCGTTTCAGTGGGCCACGGGGCTGTGTCGGTAATCCCTCCGGAGAACAGCCGGGGGCTAGTGGCCCCGGCCCCCCATACGCTGCGGGAGGAGATGTGGGAGTTCCTCGAGGACGTCCGGGGCTCCCATAATAAGGTGCAGCTCGCCCTGCAGCGGTGGGGGGATTTCCATCTCATCCTCCGGGCTGCGAGGGCCCTCATGGGGGAGGGTAAAAGGACCGGGAAGCAGGCTGCCACGACTTACCAGCGGGTCCGCCTCTTCCGTGACTCCCTAATTACCTACGGGGTAGGTCACGGATTGTTGTGCGGCCCGTTGGGAACCGCGAGAGTCCCTGCCGGTGAGGATCCCCCCCAGCCCTCCTCATGGAACCCCTTACCATCGTCACGTTAAACACCCGGGGCTGTAGGATGGGTCTCCGCAGGTGCCAGGTGCTCTCCTTCCTTCGGGAGGGGGGGTACTCTGTGATTTTCCTGCAGGAGACCCATACGGATCCGGCCGCCGAAGCTAGCTGGCGGCTGGAATGGGGGGACAGGGTCTACTTTAGCCATCTCACAGTTCGTACGTCTGGAGTGGCGACCCTGTTCTCCCCCGACCTACGGCCCGAGGTGCTGGGGGTCGCCGAGGCTGTGCCGGGCCGCCTGCTGCACCTCCGGGTCCGTTTGGAGAGGCTCGTGGTCAATCTTGTCAACATCTATGCCCCGACATCGGGCCTGGAGCGGCTACGTTTCTTTCAGCAGGCGTCCGCCTTCCTCGGCACTTTGGATCCTCACGAGTGTCTGGTCCTGGGCGGGGACTTCAATACAACCCTCGAGGAGCGGGACCGCTCGGGGACCGAGCAGTGCCCGGCCGCCGCGAACGTCCTCCGGGAGATAGTGGACCATCACTCCCTGGTGGACGTCTGGCGCGACCACCACCCGGACGACGCCTCGACGTTCACCTTTGTCCGGGTGGAGGCCCGTCGGTCGCGCTACTCCTGGTTGGACCGCATCTATTTATCACGTTTCCATCTCTCACAGGCCCACTCCTCCAGCATCCGGCCGGCCCCATTCTCCGATCATCACCTGGCTACCGTGACGGTCTCTCTCTGTGCAGAGAGGCCGGGGCCGGCCTATTGGCATTTTAATAACAGCTTGTTGGAGGATGTGGGCTTCATGGTGTCCTTCCGGGAGTTCTGGTTGGCCTGGCGAGGGCAGCGGCGTGCCTTTCCCTCGGCGCGGCGGTGGTGGGACCTAGGGAAGGTGCGCGCCCGGCTCTTCTGCTGTGACTACACCCGGGGCGCCAGCCGACGGAGAGATGCGGCGATAGGGTAGTTGGAGCGGGAGGTCTTAGAGCTGGAGAGGCGTCTGGCCGCCAGCCCCGAGGATCCATCCCTCTGTGGAGCGTGCCGGGAGAAGCGGGAGGAGCTCCGGGCCCTCGAGGACCATCGGGCCCGGGGTGCTTTTGTTCGATCCCGCATCCGCCTCCTTTGGGAGATGGATCGCGGCTCCCGCTTCTTCTACGCCCTGGAGAAAAGGAGGGGGGCGAAGAAGCACATCACTTGCCTCCTCGCAGAGGACGGCACCCCCCTCACGGATCCGGTGGAGATGTGCGGGAGGGCCAGAGCCTTCTACGCAGGCCTTTTCTCCCCGGATCCGACCGATCCTAATGCTTGCAGAGTGCTCTGGGACGAACTCCCGACGGTCAGCGTGGGCGACCGAGACCGGCTAGAGCTGCCTCTCACTCTGGCCGAGTTCTCGGAAGCCCTCCGCTGCATGCCCACCAATAAATCTCCGGGCATGGACGGGCTGACCGTGGAGTTCTACCGCGCATTCTGGGACGTCCTCGGCCCAGACTTAGTTACCGTCTGGGCCGAGTCTTTGCAGAGCGGGGTCCTCCCTCTTTCGTGCAGGCGAGCCGTGCTCGCCTTATTGCCAAAGAAGGGGGACCTCCGCGATTTACGAAATTGGCGTCCCGTCTCGCTCCTCAGCACGGACTACAAGGTCGTAGCGAAAGCCATCTCGCTGCGGCTAGGGTCCGTGCTGGCGGGCGTGATCCACCGAGACCAGACCTACACCGTCCCGGGCCGCACCATCTTCGACAACCTGTATCTGGTCCGGGACCTTTTGGAACTCGGGTGTAGGGACGGTCTGTCGTTCGCCCTCCTGTCCCTGGATCAGGAGAAGGCGTTCGACAGGGTGGATCACGGGTATCTCCTGGGCACTCTGCGAGCGTTTGGCTTGGGTCCCCAGTTTGTGGGTTTTCTCCGGGTGCTGTACGCCTCCGCAGAGTGTCTGGTCAGGCTCAACTGGACCCTGACCGAACCGGTCAGCTTCGGGCGAGCCCCCTCTCGGGTCAGCTGTACGCTCTGGCGATCGAGCCCTTCCTCTGTCTCCTCCGCAGGAGGTTGACGGGGTTGGCGCTACGGGAGCTGGAGCTGCGGCTGGTCCTGTCGGCATACGCCGACGATGTACTCCTCGTGGTCCAGGACCCGGGCGACTTAGCGCGGGTGGAGGCTTGCCAGGCTGTGTACTTGGCAGCCTCCTCCGCCCGGGTCAACTGGGTCAAGAGCTCTGGCTTGGTGGTAGGGGACTGGCGGCAGGCGAGCTCCCTCCCACCCTTGCTTCAAGCCATCCGGTGGAGCGCGGGTCCGCTGCTCTATCTCGGCGTTTACCTTTCCGCCACGCATCCGTCTCCGCCGGAGAACTGGCAAGGTTTAGAGGGTAGGGTGGTAGAGCGGCTCCGGAGGTGGACGGGACTGCTCCGGTGTCTGTCCTTTCGAGGGCGGGCACTGGTGCTCAACCAACTAGTCCTGTCCATGCTCTGGTACCGGCTCAACACCCTGGTCCCGGCCCCGGATTTCCTGGCCAACCTCCGGAAATTGAATCTGGAGTTCTTCTGGTCAGGACTGCACTGGATCTCTGCAGGGGTTCTCCATCTGCCCCTGGAGGAGGGAGGGCAGGGCCTGAAGTGTCTCCGCACTCAGGTCCATGTCTTCCGCCTCCAAGCCCTGCAGAGGCTCCTTTATGGTGCAGGTAGTCCGGCGTGGAGCATATTGGCGCACGCCTTCCTGCGCCGCCTCCGAGGGCTCCGATATGACCAGCAGCTCCTTTATCTCCATCCGAGGGGTCTTCCGCGAGACCTCTCCGGGCTGCCGGTCTTCTACCAGGACCTCCTCCGGACCTGGAAACTGTTTGCAGCGACCAGGTCCGTGGCGGCCTCCGTGGGGGAAGATCTCCTCGCGGAGCCCCTGCTACATAACCCCTACCTCCGTGTGCAGGTGGCGGAGTCCCCCTCGGTGCGCCAGAGGTTGGTCCTGGCAGAAGTCACCAAAGTCGGAGACCTCCTGGACTACGACCGGGGAGACTGGCTGGATCCCCTGACGCTCGCTCAGCGCATGGGGCTCTCCAGACCTCGTACTGCCCTGCGCGTACTTCAGGAGGTGAGGGCCGCTTTGCCGCCCGCTGCTCGGGTTTACCTCGACCGGGTCCTGCGAGAGGGCGCGCCCCGCCCACCCTCCACCCCAGGCCCTCCGGACCTTTTCATCGGGCCCCTGCCCCGTGGACCCGACCGACCCCCCCCGCCCCTTCACCGTGAGCCGGCTGCACGAGCTGCAGCCGGTCCGGTTCCAGACCGCGCCAAAACAACATCTCTACACGCTCGTGCTCCACACCCTTCATGTCCTCACCCTCGCGTCCCGCCCTGACACAAAGTGGCGGGACCTCCTGCCACCTCTAGAGGGTGAGGAGCCCCGGTGGGCCAGCCTCTATTCCACCTTAGTCCCGCGGCCCTCCGGGGATATCAGTTGGCAGCTCCTCCACGGGGCCGTGAGCACGGGTGTGTACTTGGCGCGGTTTACCCCAATCCCGGACACCTGCCCCTTTTGCGGTGTGAGGGAAACCCTGGCGCACGTCTATCTGGAGTGCGCCAGGTTGCAGCCCCTATTCCGGCTCCTCACCTATATTTTATTAAAGTTTTGGTTGCACTTTTCTCCTCACCTTCTTATCTATGCACTCCCTGTCCGTGGCCCCACTAAGTCGCGGGACCTCCTGGTCAACCTCCTCCTGGCCCTGGCTAAAGTGGCCATCTATAAAACCAGGGTGAGGAGGTTGGCCGATGGAGTCTCCTGCGACTGGGGGGCCTATTTCCGATCCTCCGTCCGTTCATGCCTCCAGGCAGAGTTCCTCTGGGCGGCGTCCACCGACTCCCTTGACGCCTTTGAGGAGCGGTGGGCGCTGTCTGGGGTTCTCTGCTCGGTGTCCCCGTCCGGTTCCCTTCTTTTGACCCTTTGACCGCACTCCCGTCCCTGTTTTTCATTAGTTGTCCCCCGTAATCTTTTGGCCTCCAGGTCCTGTGGATCTCCCCCTTAGGCTGGGGGGGGATCCTTTAGCGGTGGGCGAGCTTTGCCCGCCCACTTCCTGGATCCCAATAGGACTCCTCTGCTGAACCCGACTGGTCTGGAGGGAGGAGGAAGACTGCTGCTCCTGTTGCTGGGCCTTGGGCCCTTGCTGGTGCCGCCACTGTCCCTGCTCCAGCTGCTCTCCTGGCCGGGCCAGACGCCATCCACCCAACCCCCTTCTCCCCTACTTGGTTGCTGGCCAGCTGCTGGACCCCCCCACCCACCCTTGGGTGCTGTTGCTTCTGTTCTAACTACAGCCCCTTGGGGGGGGGGGGGGGGGCTGCTGGCCTGCTCCCCAGAGGGGGGGAAGTGAGGGACCCTACCCCAGCCGTTGCCACTACCGCTGCTGTGAATACCACCACCACCACCATCAACACCACCTGTGAGGGGTCCTCTCTGCCTGCCTGGCCACCGGGCTGCTGCCTGGAGCTGCTGCTGCTGCCTGAGAGCTGCCGGACCCCGAAGGAGGAGGGGACGAGGCCATCTGCTGCTGGGGGAGTGCAGAAGGACTCTGTAGACCACTGTGGAGGGGGCCAGAAAGCTGAGTAACTTTTGGACTGTGCTCTTGTGGTGGGGGTTTTGACTGTGTTTGCGGGGACACAGGGTGTATGGCGTGGAGCCTGCCCCCTAGTCCATCAGTGTGTCGCCCCCCCCCAACCACCACCACCACCGTCGGCGCTGCCCCCTCCATCACCCCCAGTGGACACTCACCATCTGTCTCAAGCTCCTGCTTCTGGGATTCCGCTGCTTGCTTGGCCTGCTGCCCCCTTTCACCACCTTTGGGGCCTGCAGCAGCAGCCAGCCCACACTGACTTTTTTTTTTTTTTTTTTTTTTTGCAAGCGCACGTGGGCGCATGTGGCCCCCGCCCCATCCTGGACTGACCCCCTTCAACAGCCCCAAGCTTTGTCCCTGGCTCCCTGCCCCATTTTCCCTTTGCAGCCTTTCTGCCCTCCCCTTCACCTCAGCACCTCGCTGGCTTCAGTTGTTTGCCTGCCCCGCCCTTCTCCCTCTGCAGCCCTTGCTTGTTTGCCCCGCCCTTGCCTCTGAAGTCAGCCCCTAGGTTCCCTGTCCTGCCTCCAGCCTGGTTCTCCCCCCTCCCCATGTGATAGCCCTGCCCTGATTGGCCCCTTATTTAGTGCGCCCATGCCCCCTCCCATGCGCTTGTGCACTTCCCCTGTTTGAGTTTGCCCCGATCTCACTGCACTCCCCGAATGTTGTTATGACTCCCCTCCCCTAGTGCAGCTAGAGGAGCCGGTTTTCTACTCTGAGTCGGTGACTGTCCCCCACAAGCCCTTGAAAGCCCCCCCCGTCCAGCCCATCCCCTTTGGCGCCCTCCCCCCCTGCCTGCAGCCTAGCGGGGTGGAGTGGTTGACCTGCCTCCCCTTTCTCCTCCTCTTCCTGGTGTCCTTCCCTCCCTCCCTGCTCATTATGGCGGGGGATACAAGGGGTGGGGCCCCTCCAGCAGCCCCAGATACCCTTCCCCCACCTGCCCCCCGTCACTCCCCCGAGACTCTACCTCAGCCGCCACTGCCAAACCATCTGTCAGTGCCCCTGCCAGGGCGCCGGAAGCGGCGGGCACCCGGGTGACCTCCGTTGCTGCCACGTCCCTCCCCCGCCTTAGATTCTGGGGGAGCCCCCCCCAGCCGGCGGGAAGGGCCAGGGTAGGAAGAATGGGAAGGGCCCTGCCAAAAAGTCCAGGCCCTCCATGGCAGGGACTGCCCTCACTGCCACGGCCCCGCCACCGGCCACGGCCTCCCACCCCACTGCTCCTTCCACCAGCTCTTCGGGTGTCCCTCCCCCGGCCCCCAGGGCGTACGCTCAGGTGGCAGCAGCCCCCCCGCCTACTGTTACATCATAGATTCATAGATTCATAGATATTTAGGTCAGAAGGGACCATTATGATCATCTAGTCTGACCTCCTGCACAACGCAGGCCACAGAATTTCACCCACCACTCCCACAAAAAAACCTCACACCTATATCTGTGCTATTGAAGTCCTCAAATTGTAGTTTAAAGACCTCAAGGAGCAGAGAATCCTCCAGCAAGTGATCCGTGCCCCATGCTACAGAGGAAGGCGAAAAACCTCCAGGGCCTTCCAATCTGCCCAGGAGGAAAATTCCTTCCCGACCCCAAATATGGCGATCAGCTAAACCCTGAGCATATGGGCAAGATTCATCAGCCAGATACTACAGAAAATTCTTTCCCGGGTAACTTGGATCTTACCCCATCTAAAACCCATCACAGGCCATTGGGCCTATTTACCATGAATATTTAATTACCAAAGCCATGTTATCCCATCATACCATCTCCTCCATAAACTTATCGAGTTTAATCTTAAAGCAAGATAGATCTTTTGCCCCCACTACTTCCCTCGGAAGGCTATTCCAAAACTTCACTCCTCTGATGGTTAGAAACCTTCGTCTAATTTCTAATCTA
Source organism: Chelonia mydas (assembly GCF_015237465.2). NCBI lineage: Eukaryota > Metazoa > Chordata > Testudines > Cheloniidae > Chelonia > Chelonia mydas. The sequence goes on from NC_057849.1 coordinate 167,858,714, forward strand.
AATTTCCTAGTGGCCAGTTTATATCCATTTGTTCTTGTGTCCACATTGGTACTGAGTTTAAATAATTCCTCTCCCTCTCTGGTATTTATCCCTCTGATATATTTATAGAGAGCAATCATATCTCCCCTCAACCTTCTTTTAGTTAGGCTAAACAAGCCAAGCTCCCTGAGTCTCCTTTCATAAGACAAGTTTTCCATTCCTCGGATCATCCTAGTAGCCCTTCTCTGTACCTGTTCCAGTTTGAATTCATCCTTCTTAAACATGGGAGACCAGAACTGCACACAGTACTCCAGGTGAGGTCTCACCAGTGCCTTATATAACGGTACTAAGACCTCCTTATCCCTACTGGAAATACCTCTCCTGATGCATCCCAAGACGACATTAGCTTTTTTCACAGCCATATCACATTGGCAGCTCATAGTCATCCTATGATCAACCAATACTCCAAGGTCCTTTTCCTCCTCCGTTACTTCTAGTTGATGCGTCCCTAGCTTATAACTAAAATTCTTGTTATTAATCCCTAAATGCATGACCTTACACTTCTCACTATTAAATTTCATCCTATTCCTATTACTCCAGTTTACAAGGTCATCCAGATCCTCCTGTATGATATCCCTATCCTTCTCTAAATTAGCAATACCTCCCAGCTTTGTATCATCTGCAAACTTTATTAGCACACTCCCACTTTTTGTGCCCAGGTCAGTAATAAAAAGATTAAATAAGATTGGTCCCAAAACCGATCCCTGAGGAACTCCACTGGTAACCTCCCTCCAACTTGACAGTTCACCTTTCAGTAGGACCCGTTGTAGTCTCCCCTTTAACCAATTCCCTATCCACCTTTCAATTTTCCTATTGATGCCCATCTTATCCAATTTAACTAATAATTCCCCATGTGGCACCGTATCAAACGCCTTACTAAAATCTAAGTAAATTAGATCCACTGCGTTTCCTTTATCTAAAAAATCTGTTACTTTCTCAAAGAAGGAGATCAGGTTGGTTTGGCACGATCTACCTTTTGTAAAACCATGTTGTATTTTGTCCCATTTACCATTGACTTCAATGTCCTTAACTACCTTCTCCTTCAAAATTTTTTCCAAGACCTTGCATACTACAGATGTCAAACTAACAGGCCTATAATTACTTGGATCACTTTTTTTCCCTTTCTTAAAAATAGGAACTATGTTAGCAATTCTCCAATCATACGGTACAACCCCTGAGTTTACAGATTCATTAAAAATTCTTGCTAATGGGCTTGCAATTTCTTGTGCCAATTCCTTTAATATTCTTGGATGAAGATTATCTGGGCCCCCCGATTTAGTCCCATTAAGCTGTTTGAGTTTCGCTTCTACCTCAGATATGGTGATGTCTACCTCCATATCCTCATTCCCATTTATCATGCTACCATTATCCCTAAGATCCTCTTTAGTCTTATTAAAGACTGAGGCAAAGTATTTGTTTAGATATTGGGCCATGCCTAGATTATCCTTGACCTCCACTCCATCCTCAGTTTTTAGCGGTCCCACTTCCTCTTTCTTTGTTTTCTTCCTATTTATATGACTATAGAACCTTTTACTATTGGTTTTAATTCCCTTTGCAAGGTCCAACTCTACTTGACTTTTAGCCTGTCTCACTTTATCCCTACATATTCTGACCTCAATAAGGTAGCTTGCCTTACTGATCCCTCCCTTCTTCCACTCCCTATATGCTTTCTGCTTTTTCTTAATTACCTCTCTAAGATGCTTGCTCATCCAGCTTGGTCTACAACTCCTGCCTATGAATTTTTTCCCCTTTCTTGGGATGCAGGCTTCCGATAGCTTCTGCAGCTTTAATTTAAAATAATCCCAGGCCTGCTCTACCTTTAAACCCATAAATTCTTCAGTCCAATCCACTTCCCTAACTAATTTCCTTAATTTTTGAAAGTCAGCCCTTTTGAAATCAAAAACCCTAGTCGCAGATTTATTTTTGTTAATCCTTCCATTCAGTTTGAACTGAATTAGCTCATGATCACTTGAGCCAAGATTATCCCCTACAACCATTTCCTCTATGAGGTCCTCATTACTCACCAAGACCAAATCTAAAATGGCATCCCCTCTAGTCGGTTCAGCAACTACTTGCTGAAGGAATCCATCAGCTATCGCATCTAGGAAAATCTGAGCCCTATTATTATTACTAGCACTCGTCCTCCAGTCTATATCTGGGAAGTTAAAGTCTCCCATGATCACACAGTTTCCATTAGTATTTACTTTATTAAAAACATTAAAAAGGGCTCTATCCATATCCAAATTAGATCCCGGCGGTCTATAGCACACCCCAAGCACTATCCCAGGGGAGGCTCTAATAGTTTTCTTCCCCAATTTAATTTTTGCCCAGACAGACTCAGTCATACCCATTTCATCGCTTCTTATTTCTTTACATTCTATCTTATCATTGATATACAGTGCTACTCCACCACCTTTACCTTTATTTCGGTCTTTCCTAAAGAGCACATACCCTTCAATACCTGTAGCCCAGTCATGACTACTATTCCACCAGGTCTCTGTTATACCTATGATATCTGGTTTCACTTCCTGCACCAGTAACTCTAGTTCCTCCATTTTGTTACCTAGGCTCCTTGCATTAGTGTACAAACATCTTAATTTTTGCTGTTTAGCCTCACTCACATTCTGTACCCTATTAGGCACGGTTATTTTACTACCAGTATAACCTATTAGACTTGTATCTACACTGCCCTTCCTCCTACCTACAGCTGTATCCACTCTTACTTCATTTTCTTTCCACTCTATGCTGAATTCTGGCGTGGAGATTACCTGGACATCTCCCAACCATCTCCCCCAAATTCCTAGTTTAAAGCTCTCTTAATCAGTTGTGCCAGCCTCCATCCTAGAAGTCTATTTCCTTCCCTACTCAGATGAAGTCCATCCCGAGAGAACTGTCCTCTATCCATGAATGCCTCCCAATGGCCATACATCCCAAAGCCCTCCTTATAGCACCACTGCCTAAGCCATCTATTGATAGTCATAATCTTGTCACACCTTTGTTGCCCTTCTCTAGGAACAGGCAGAATCCCACTAAAGATCACCTGAGCCTCAATTTCCTTAAGCGTCCTCCCCAGCCTAGCATAGTCTCCCTTAATACTTTCCAGCGAGAATCTAGCCGTATCATTTGTTCCCACATGAAGGATAATTAGGGGATTCTTTCCCGCTCCCTTTAGAATCCTTTTCAACCTCAGGTCTACATCCCGTATCTTAGCACCCGGAAGACAGCACACCCTCCTATTTTCTGGATCAGCTCTGGTTACAGGCCTATCTATTCTTCTCAGTAAAGAGTCCCCAATCACATAGACCTGCCTTTTCCTAGTGACGGTGCTATTCTCCAGTCTATCCCCTGTTCCCTCTGGCTGCAAGTTCTTTCCATTCCCATTCTCCCTTGTAATCCTTTTTAACCCATCCTGTATCCTATTGGGGCTCATATTTGGTGTAATCTCCATTAACTCTTCCCCTTTTCCTATAGGACTAACCTCTCTTCTCTTCTTCCTTGCCCTGTCACCCTCAGTGACTACCTGCTGAGCCCCTTCTTCATTTTCCAACTCTGCAAACCTATTCTTAAGCTCTATTTCTCCTTCACTAGCCCGCCTTTTCCTCTGCCTAGTTCTTTTAGTCACATGCTTCCACTGACCACTTTCCTCACCCAGTCTCCCCTCAGAATTCCCTAGTCCTGCTTCCATCTGCAAGTCTGAGCTTTTCCCTTCAGATACCTCATGTCTTTGCTCCATAATCTGCTCAAACCCCTTCCTAAACTCTACCAGACTTTCCACCTGCATCTCCAAACCTCGGATCTTTTCCTCCATCAGCTCTATCAGACGGCACTTCATGCAGACAAAACTCTTACCAGGTGCCCCCTCCAGGATCATGTACATACCACAGCTTCCACATCCAGTCATCTTCATTGTGTCATCTGCTACATGGGTCACTCCCACTGCCACCTCTGTATCTGTCATATCCTTTCCACCTAAATCCTGTTAATCTGGGAAACACAAACCACACCAAAACACCACCACCCACAGCAAAACCAAACCCCACACGAGCACCACAAGACAAACTCCCCTTTCAAACTCCCACTCAAACTCCCCTGTTTACAGCTCTGTTTGCTAGCTCCTGTGCCGCTGCAGCTGTCTGTGCCGCTGCCTGACTGGCTGCTACCTTAACTTAACATCATCTCTCCCGCCCGCCGCCTCCGCTACCAGCTATAGCGCCCGGGGCCCCTTTCCCACCATGACCAGGAAGCACGGCGTCCGTTGCCTCCTGGTGCCTGCCTCGCCCCACGTGGAGACCTACGTGCGGGCGTTGGCAAGGGCGGTGGGCCCACGGCCATTGTGGCGGCCTCCAAAATGTATGGGAAGGTGGTCTTCTTCCTGGCATCGGAGGCCGCCGCCCAGGAGGCGGTGGAGAAGGGCCTGGCGGTGGGAGGCGTGTTCGTCCCCCTCGAGCTGCTGGACGACCTGGGCGTCTGCCTGGTCCTGACTTCCGTCCCTCCCTTTCTTCCTAATGCTGCCCTGTTACCTGCCCTCTCTACCCTGGGGAAGCCCATCTCGGTTTTAAGCCCTCTCCCCTTGGGCTGCAAGGACCCCATCCTCTGTCACGTCCTCTCGTTCCGCCGGCAAGTGCAGCTGCAACTGCCGCCGGCGGCGCATGACGGAGAGGCGCTTGAGGGGTCCTTTTTGATCCCCTACCAGGGGGCCCACTACCGGGTGCATTATTCCACGGGGGAGGCCCGGTGCTACCTCTGCCGGGTGATGGGGCACGTCCGGAGGGACTGCCCCTTGGCCCGGCAAGGAGAGGCATCCGGGACCCCCGAGCCCCGGCAGGGCACTGGCCTCGTCATCACCAGCGCCCCTGGCTGCCCGGTGCCCGAAGCCGCCCCTCCTCCCACTCAGTCCATCACTGCTCCAGCTCGGACCCAAGGGGCACTCCCCCCTGCACGCCCAGTTGAGCGGGAGAGCCCCGCCTCTGCTGCCTGCAACTCGGCCCCTAGAGGAGGGTGCGGCAGGGGTACTGCCAAACGTGGGAGAGGGCCCGCCCCAGGGGGACTCTTCACTCCCTTATTCTGCCCCACCGCTGCCTCCCACAGTCCCTGAGCCATCGTTCCTGCCCCCTGACCCGACCCCTGTTAGCCAGCCCCCCGATGATGCCATGGAGGGCTGGGCCCTAGTCCAGGGGAAGCGGGGCAAATGGAAGGCTCGAGCTCTGCTCCTTTCCACCGATGCGGAAGCCCTCTGCCTTGCCCGCGGGCGCATACCATCCCCTGGTTCCGGCTGGGGAAGACGTGGCAGCACGGGAGGGCAGTACCGTCCCTCCCTTAGAGTCACTTCCCTCCAAGGACCCCGATGGAGCCCCACCTGCCCCGTTACCATCCACAACCTCTGTGAGCCTCGGGGCGAGTGTCGCTCTGGGCATTAGCGGGGAGACCTCTGGGGTGGTGGAAGGAGAACTCCCTTCCATATATGAGGAGATCAAGGCCCTGGGTCTGACCCCAGCCACCCAGGGGGAGGATGACCCTCTGCTAGTGGGCCTCGATCTGAGGGACCTCACCCCGGCCCTGCCTTCCCCATGTCCCCTTCCCCTAACTGCTACCTTTGCTCCCGCCTCCGAGGGTTCCCAGGGCTCCTCCATCCGCCCAGCCGTGGGTGGCACCCCGCTGTCAGCTGCCAAGTCCACCGAGGCGACCGCTGGTGCACTGCGGCTGGGACCCAAGCCCCATGGGTTGCCCCTCGAGGGCGTGGGGCAACTGACCTCCTTCCTGGGTGGGGACCCTACTGACGGTGCTGTGGCTACTATGCCAGCCGTGGCGCCAGAGCCCGGCATCATGGAGGGCCCCCTGCCCCACCCCCACCTCCCAGAGCCTGATCGAGAGGGGCCATTTTCCACCGGCTTGGCTCCTGGGGGCCAGGATCCTACCTTTGCCCCTCTCCCTGGCTCTGCACCCAACCCCTGCCTTGCCCTTACTCTGAATCCCCGCCCTGCCCCTGATATCAACCCCGCCCCTGATTCCCCCACCTCCCATGCTGTCACTGCCGCCCCTGGGGCCATCATCTCCTTGCTCCTAGAGGATAGCCCCCAGGGAGCGGCTTCTGTATTCCCCAGTCCCGACTCACTAGGGGCTGCTACCTTCCCTCCGCCACCCCCACTCGAGCCACGGTTTGAGGGGGGCTGCATGGCGCCAGCCCATCGGGCACCACGTTGGGGGTCTGCCCCTTGCCTGCCCGTTTCGGTGGGTCATGGGGCTGTGTCAGTAGTCCCTCCGGAGGACAGCCGGGGGCTAGTGGCCCCGGCCCCCCATACGCTGTGGGAGGAGCTGCGGGAGTTCCTTGAGGACGTCCGGGGCTCCCGTAATAAGGTGCAGCTCGCCCTGCAGCGATGGGGGGATTTCCATCTCATCCTCCGGGCCACGAGGGCCCTCATGCGGGAGGGTAAAAGGACCGGGAAGTAGGCTGCCACGACTTATCAGTGGGTCCGCCTCTTCCGTGACTCCCTAATTACCTACGGGGTAGGTCACGGATTGTTGTGCGGCCCCTTGGGAACCGCGAGCGTCCCTGCCGGTGAGGATCCCCCCCAGCCCTCCTCATGGAACCTCTTACCATCATCACGTTAAACACCCAGGGCTGTAGGATGGGTCTCCGCAAGTGCCGGTGCTCTCCTGCCTTCGGGATGGGGGGTACTCTGTGATTTTCCTGCACGAGACCCATACGGATCCAGCCACCGAAGCTAGCTGGCGGCTGGAATGGGGGGACAGGATCTACTTTAGCCATCTCACAGTTCGTACGTCTGGAGTGGCGACCCTGTTCTCCCCCGACCTACGGCCCGAGGTGCTGGGGGTCGCTGAGGCTGTGCCGGGCTGCCTGCTGCACCTCCGGGTCTGTTTGGAGGGGCTTGTGGTCAATCTTGTCAACATCTATGCCCCAACATCGGGCCCGGAGCAGCTACGTTTCTTTCAGCAGGTGTCCGCCTTCCTCGGCACTTTGGATCCTCAAGAGTGCCTGGTCCTGGGCAGGGACTTCAATACAACCCTCGAGGAGCAGGACCACTCAGGGACCGTGCAGTGCCCGGCCGCCGCGGACGTCCTCCGGGAGATAGTCGACCATCACTCCCTGGTGGACGTCTGGCGCGACCACCACCCGGACGACACCTCGACATTCACCTTTGTCCGGGTGGAGGCCCGTCGGTCGCGCTACTCCTGGTTGGACCGCATCTATTTATCACGTTTCCATCTTTCACAGGCCCACTCCTCCAGCATCCGGCCGGCCCCATTCTCCGATCATCACCTGGCCACCGTGATGGTCTCTCTCTGTGCAGAGAGGCCGGGGCCAGCCCATTGGCATTTTAATAACAGCTTGTTGGAGGACGTGGGCTTCGTGGTGTCCTTCCAGGGGTTCTGGTTGGCCTGGCGAGGGCAGCGGCGTGCCTTTCCCTCGGCGCGGCGGTGGTGGGACCTAGGGAAGGTGCGCGCCCAGCTCTTCTGCCGTGACTACACCCAGGGCGCCAGCTGACGGAGGGATGCGGCGATAGGGCAGTTGGAACGGGAGGTCTTAGAGCTGGAGAGGCATCTGGCCTCCAGCCCTGAGGATCCATCCCTCTGCGGAGCGTGCCGGGAGAAGCGGGAGGAGCTCCGGGCCCTCGAGGACTATCGGGCCCGGGGTGCTTTTGTTCAATCCCGCATCCGCCTCCTTCGGGAGATGGATCGCGGCTCCCACTTCTTCTACGCCCTGGAGAAAAAGAGGGGGGCCAAAAAGCACATCACTTGCCTCCTCGCAGAGGACGGCACTTCCCTCACGGATCCGGTGGAGATGTGCGGGAGGGCCAGGGTCTTCTACGCAGGCCTTTTCTCCCCGGATCCGACCGAATGGGGGAAGTCCCAGATGACTGGAAAAAGGCTAACGTAGTGCCAATCTTTAAAAAAGGGAAGAAGGAGGATCCTGGGAACTACAGGCCAGTCAGCCTCACCTCAGTCCCTGGAAAAATCATGGAGCAGGTCCTCAAGGAATCAATCCTGAAGCACTTACACGAGAGGAAAGTGATCAGGAACAGTCAGCATGGATTCACCAAGGGAAGGTCATGCCTGACTAATCTAATCGCCTTCTATGATGAGATTACTGATTCTGTGGATGAAGGGAAAACAGTGGATGTATTGTTTCTTGACTTTAGCAAAGCTTTTGACACGGTCTCCCACGGTATTCTTGTCAGCAAGTTAAAGAAGTATGGGCTGGATGAATGGACGATAAGGTGGGTAGAAAGTTGGCTAGATTGTTGGGCTCAACGGGTAGTGATCAATGGCTCCATGTCTAGTTGGCAGCCGGTGTCAAGTGGAGTGCCCCAGGGGTCGATCCTGGGGCCGGTTTTGTTCAATATCTTCATAAATGATCTGGAGGATGGTGTGGATTGCACTCTCAGCAAATTTGTGGATGATACTAAACTGGGAGGAGTGGTAGATACGCTGGAGGGCAGAGATAGGATACAGAGGGACCTAGACAAACTGGAGGATTGGGCCAAAAGAAACCTGATGAGGTTCAATAAGGATAAGTGCAGGGTCCTGCACTTAGGACGGAAGAACACAATGCACAGCTACAGACTAGGGACCGAATGGCTAGGCAGCAGTTCTGCGGAAAAGGACCTAGGGGTTACAGTGGACGAGAAGCTGGATATGAGTCAGCAGTGTGCCCTTGTTGCCAAGAAGGCCAATGGCATTTTGGGATGTATAAGTAGGGGCATAGCGAGCAGTTCGAGGGACGTGATCGTTCCCCTCTATTCGACATTGGTGAGGCCTCATCTGGAGTACTGTGTCCAGTTTTGGGCCCCACACTACAAGAAGGATGTGGATAAATTGGAGAGAGTCCAGCGAAGGGCAACAAAAATGATTAGGGGTCTGGAACACATGACTTATGAGGAGAGGCTGAGGGAACTGGGATTGTTTAGTCTGCAGAAGAGAATAATGAGGGGGGATTTGATAGCTGCTTTCAACTACCTGAGAGGTGGTTCCAGAGAGGATGGTTCTAGACTATTCTCAGTGGTAGAAGAGGACAGGACAAGGAGTAATGGTCTCAAGTTGCAGTGGGGGAGGTTTAGGTTGGATATTAGGAAAAACTTTTTGACTAGGAGGGTGGTGAAACACTGGAATGCATTACCTAGAGAGGTGGTAGAATCTCCTTCCTTGGAAGTTTTTAAGGTCAGGCTTGACAAAGCCTTGGCTTGGATGTTTTGATTGGGGATTTGTCCTGCTTTGAGCAGGGGGTTGGACTAGATTACCTCCTGAGGTCCCTTCCAACCCTGATATTCTATGATTCTATGATCCTGGCACTTGCAGAGTGCTCTGGGATGAACTCCCGACGGTCAGCGTGGGCGACCGAGACTGGCTAGAGCTGCCTCTCACTCTGGCCGAGTTCTCGGAAGCCCTCCGCCGCATGCCCACCAATAAATCTCCGGGCATGGACGGGCTGACCGTGGAGTTCTACCGCGCGTTCTGGGATGTCCTCGGCCAAGACCTAGTCACCATCTGGGCTGGGTCTTTGAAGAGCGGGGTCCTCCCTCTTTCGTGCAGGTGAGCCATCCTCACCTTATTGCCGAAGAAGGGGGACCTCCGCGATTTACGAAATTGGCGTCCCGTCTCGCTCCTCAGCATAGACTAAAAGGTCGTAGCGAAAGCCATCTCGCTGCGGCTAGGGTCCGTGCTGGTGGACGTGATCCACCCAGACCAGACCTACACCGTCCCGGGCCGCACCATCTTCGACAACCTATATCTGGTCCGGGACCTTTTGGAACTCGGGTGTAGGGACGGTCTGTCGTTCGCCCTCCTGTCCCTGGATCAGGAGAAGGCGTTCGACAGGGTGGATCACGGGTATCTCCTGGGCACTCTGCGAGCGTTTGGCTTGGGTCCCCAGTTTGTGGGTTTTCTCCAGGTGCTGTACGCCTCCGCAGAGTGTCTGGTCAGGCTCAATTGGACCCTGACCGAACCAGTCAGCTTTGGGCGAGGAGTACGGCAGGGGTGCCCCCTCTCGGGCCAGCTGTACGCTCTGGCGATCGAGCCCTTCCTCTGTCTCCTCCGCAGAAGGTTGACGGGGTTGGCGCTATGGGAGCTGGAGCTGTGGCTGGTCCTGTCGGCATACGCCAACGATGTACTCCTCGTGGTCCAGGACCCGGGCGACTTGGCGCGGGTGGAGGCTTGACAGGCTGTGTACTCGGCAGCCTCCTCTGCCCGGGTCAACTGGGTCAAGAGCTCTGGCTTGGTGGTAGGGGACTGGCGGCAGGCGAGCTCCCTCCCACCCTTGCTTCAAGCCATCCGGTGGAGCGCGGGTCCGCTGCTCTATCTCGGCGTTTACCTTTCTGCCACGCATCTGTCTCCGCCGGAGAACTGGCACGGTTTAGAGGGCAGGGTGGTAGAGCGGCTCCGGAAATGGACAGGACTGCTCCGGTGTCTGTCCTTTCAAGGGCGGGCACTGGTGCTCAATCAACTAGTCCTGTCCATGCTCTGGTACCAGCTCAACACCCTCGTTCCGGCCCCGGATTTCCTGGCCAACCTCCGGAAATTGAATCTGGAGTTCTTTTGGTCAGGACTGCACTGGGTCTCTGCAGGGGTTCTCCATCTGCCCCTGGAGGAGGGAGGGCAGGGCCTGAAGTGTCTCTGCACTCAGGTCCATGTCTTCCGCCTCCAGGCCCTGCAGAGGCTCCTTTATGGTGCAGGTAGTCCGGCGTGGAGCATATTGGCGCACGCCTTCCTGCGTCGCCTCCGAGGGCTCCGATATGACCGGCAGCTCCTTTATCTCCATCCGAGGGGTCTTCCGCGAGACCTCTCCGGGCTGCCGGTCTTCTACCAGGACCTCCTCCAGACCTGGAAACTGTTTGCAGGGACAAGATCCGTGGCGGCCTCCGTGGGGGAAGATCTCCTCGCGGAGCCCCTGCTACACAACCTCCAGCTCTGTGTGCAGGTGGCAGAGTTTCCCTCGGTGCGCCAGAGGTTGGTCCTGGCAGAAGTCACCAGAGTCGGAGACCTCCTGGCCTACGACCGGGGAGACTGGCTGGATCCCCTGACACTCGCTCAGCGCATGGGGCTCTCCAGACCTCATACTGCCCTGCGCGTACTTCAGGAGGTGAGGGCTGCTTTGCCGCCCACTGCTCGGGTTTACCTCGACCGGGTCCTGCGAGAGGGCGTGCCCTGCCCACCCTCCACCCCAGGCCCTCCGGATCTTTTCATCGGGCCCCTGCCCCATGGACCCGACCGACCCCCCCCCCCCCCCCTCCCCTTCACCGTGAGCCGGCTGCGCGAGCTGCAGCCGGTCCAGTTCCAGACTGCGCCAAAACATCTCTACACGCTCGTGCTCGATACCCTTCATGTCCTCACCCTCGCGTCCCGCCCTGACACAAAGTGGCAGGACCTCCTGCCACCTCTAGAGGGTGAGGAGCCCCGGTGGGCCAGCCTCTATTCCACCTTAGTCCCGAGGCCCACCGGGGATATCAGTTGGCGGCTCCTTCACGGGGCCGTGAGCACGGGCGTGTACTTGGCACGGTTCACCCCAATCCTGGACACCTGCCCTTTTGCGGCGTGAGGGAAACCCTGGCACACGTCTATCTGGAGTGCACCAGGTTGCAGCCCCTATTCCGGCTCCTCACGAATGTTTTGTTAAGGTTTTGGTTGCACTTTTCTCCTCACCTTCTTATCTATGCACTCCCTGTCCGTGGCCCCACTAAGTCGCGGGACCTCCTGGTCAACCTCCTCCTGGCCCTGGCTAAAGTGGCCATCTATAAAACCAGGGTGAGGTGGTTGGCTGATGGAGTCTCCTGCAACTGCGGGGCCTATTTCCGATCCTCTGTCCGTTCACGCCTCCGGGCAGAGTTCCTCTGGGCGGCGTCCACTGACTCCCTTGACGCCTTTGAGGAGCGGTGGGTGCTGTCTGGGGTTCTCTGCTCGGTGTCCCTGTCTGGTTCCCTTCGTTTGACCCTTTGACCACGCTCCCATCCCTGTTTTTCATTAGTTGTCCCCCGTAATTATTTGGCTTCCCAGGTCCTGTGGATCTCCCCCTTAGGCTGAGGGGGGATCCTTTAGCAGTGGGCGAGCTTCACCCGCCCACTTCCTGGATCCCAATAAGACCAGACTCCTGTACCCCACTGGTCTGGGTCTGTCACATTCTTTTTTCACAAATGTTTCTGGACTTCAAGCCTGGAAGTATAAGTGGTTTCCATTACTCTTGTACTGGTAGTACTTACAGCATGCTCCTGGAACAGAAGAAAAAAGGCATTTTGAAAAAAATCCGTTACTTCCCACTGACAACTTTTCTGCAGGGTATCCAATGCCTTGGTTGATCTTAATACTGAAGTGTTGGCAGCTTTAAAATAAAAAACAACAACAAAAACCTGATCCTTTTTTAGTGTTGTGTGTCAGGACAGACCAGCTGTCAATCTTGGTCATGCAAAGGAACATCTGTCCAATTAATTTCCAATTTTGCATTAAAATTTTACTTTGGACCCAAATCTAACCTACCAGTTTTGAGACTCATGATTCTTCTTTGTGATGGGGTGTAAAATGAAACCTTTAACTTTGGAGAGGCTACTGCTACCCTAAAATTACATATCTGTAAACCTATGTTATTGAGATTTATATGTAAACTTAATCAGTACAATTAAAATTATGATTCTGTTTAAATGGTTTGTAACTGTAACTTATTTTACAGACCAGATTCGTGAGCCTGCTTTGCTCCTTTTGTACATTAACGGATCCAAATCTGGTCACAGCTCCCCAAGTGGTGAGTTCCCTGATGTAAGGAAATCGGCAGAAAGAGGGCTTAGCTGGCTCCTATGCATTCTCTCCTCCCCTCCCCTTCACAACTCAACCATAGAAGTTGTTGTGGGGTGGCAAAGAGGTGAGGCTGGAATGTGCTGCACTGCAGATATCCCCAGCTGGTAGATAGTTCCTTGAGGATCATTGCCAAATGGCAGAGTTTAAAGCCCCAAGGCTGCTCTAAAATTGCCCAGGTTTCATGCCAGAGTAAAACTGGGCAGAGAATCAGGGATCTGTAACAACTGCTGGGCAACCCCTCCTCTCCTTCTGTTGCACTGTGTTAAGCTGAGTATAACAATCAATTTGTGGCTACAATTTTAGAATAAGATTTAAATAGCCAACAAGGAAATCTTTGTCTTCCTAGCTGATTTAGTGATACTTTGTAGAAAAGATGCCCTATATACAGTAGATCATCTCCACTGTTGCTCTTCCCATATGAAATCATGTCAGTTTTTATGTATGGAGTATGTGTTCCAAAAAGGGGGCGGGGGGTAATCTGGTTTATGTTACTAAATAAAACAGCATGACAAGCCATTAGGGACAAACATTTAGGCTGCATGCCAGGAATATGTTCTTCTCTGTTGCATCAAGGTAGTTTAGACATTCAAATCAAATTACATATTAATTTAATCCATTTGTCAAAAAGGTTAGAAAGTACAGAAAGCAACAAAGCTTAACATAAGAATAAACACTTGGCACTGCATTCAGTTTAACTGCTTGGATGAGCTCATAGACTGGTAAAAGAACAGATATTACTGGGTACGTATTCAATGGGATACATTCCATTTTGGAAATACTTGTTTGAATCCAAAGGAACAAAGTTACAAAATGGCAAAAGGTAAACTTCATAGTTTGGGGAATATTATTACCATTAGTCAGTTGTCTCTAAATTTCATACTAGTAAGGATTGGGAATGACAAAACAAATGTGAACAAAACTAATTAATGGTACTTTTTAATATGACAAACATGACTTTATACAGAGTGTACATACAGGATACAGTGTATTCAGCAGGTGTCATAAACCATTGTAGAAGAGGTTTCAGAGTAGCAGCCGTGTTAGTCTGTATCCGCAAAAAGAAAAGGAGTACTTGTGGCACCTTAGAGACTAACCAATTTATTTGAGCATAAGCTTTCGTGAGCTAAACCGATGTATCCAATGAAGTGAGCTGTAGCTCACGAAGGCTTATGCTCAAATAAATGTGTTAGTCTCTAAGGTGCCACAAGTCCTTCTTTTCCTTTTTTCATTGTAGAAGAGTTTGAAAAAACAGACAAACAATGGCACACAAGGGTTGAGATTTAAAATCCAAAGAGCATTTAAATGCTAATTATAGTAACTTAATCAAAGCACAATGGAAACAACGGATCAACTTGAAACACAGTAATTTCTCGGGCATGACCACACACAAGCTAAATGTAAGCTATACGTAGTCCTGTTTAGTTAATGAAATTGAAGTTGTCTCACATCATTCACCATCACACTCTTTACTGTAAATTAGAGCTCATTTCAGCTATTCTCAATGGTTTATCTGACAAATTTACTCCATTTTTGTGTTTGTGAACAAACTTTTATTTAAAAAATTCCACTATTGTTTGAACAGTTGATGCAAACAAACTTCTGAAAATGTTTACTTGTTTCTTCTGGCTATTCACCATTCATTACCATGTGTTTGAGTCTCCTAAAGCACATGGTATTGTTTCTGCTTGGTGATTGGATGGTGAAGACCTTTGAAATGGGAGAGTAGTGACTGAAGAATACCAGCTATTGTGGATTGCATGCCACTATTAGTGTTGATATAAAATATAGCCATTCCCCAAACAGTTGTGTGTAGCAATTAACAAGGCGTGCAAATGACATGGGCACAGTTGCATGTGATTAGAATGTTCATGTACCAGGTTTTTTAGCAGTGCCCAATATCTGCTAAGCACAGGAAATAGTGAAGCTGCAAAGGAGTCAGTTGTGGCTGTCATTCTGGGGCCAGATCTGTGCTGGGAGATTGCTCAAACATGCATTGAGTGGCTCTGGTATGCCCCTACATTAGTGTAAAAGCTGGCCAGGCTGACTATGCCAGCTGCAGGCTCCACTTTGCAGGGGAAATATCCATCTGGGAGAATCAGATGATCTCCAACTACAGTAGCACAAAAGGGCCAGATCTCAGAAGAGAATCTGGCCCACTAATTTTGTAGCATTCACCCAGTTCTGCTATCTGTACGCACACATTAATGGCACTGCAGCTACACAGCAATAGTAGATATGTCTGAAAGTACTCTCTTTGTGGGTGAGGAGAAACTCACTTGGCAATGGACTTGTCACAAAATGTTTCAAAGAGACCAAAATTTACATATGTTCACCTGATATGTAAATAAACCTGTCTAAAATAAACCATTATTCATAATACCTCTATATAGTAGTATATGCAACATTACACAGCTTAATTAAGACACATGTCCAAAAGGAAAAGAGGGGGAAAAAGTTTGGATGTTCATATGTCATTACTAAGATTCTATTATGTGAGATGCTGCAGCTTTTGAGAACTGCATACTGATGTTAATAGAAAATTAAACTTAACTGAACTAACAGTTGCACTCTCTCACTAATCAATTTCAGTTCTATTAGGCTAAAATAGGATATGTTACTTTTAAAAAGTAGATAGAACAGATAAAAGTACTACAGGAGTCACTTAAAGTGGTTTTCAATTTAATCTTTATGTTACCATGGCAAAGTACATAGGAGACATTCTATTTCCAGTAACCTTTACTTTTTGTAAATCAGCTTAGAAATAAGAGATCCTTTATACTTTTCTTATGGTTTCTTTGTATCTTAAAAAGTTTTATTCATGATTAGTAAACTTAGAACCTTTGCAAAAGTTTAGCTTCTCATCGTGCAATTTTGTATAATAGTGTTATGAATAATGCCAAAGATTTGTGCCAAAAGCAATCTAGCTCTGCAGCATTTTGGTCTACTATAGACACAGAACTATAGTGGATATATACATGAATATTTGTTAGTTGTTAAATCAGTACTATAATTCAGAAATGGAGTATTTGGAAAAAACACTAAGCAAAGAACAGCTTGAGCTCTAAGGCGAAAGTATTCCTCATAGACTCATAGAACACCAAGAGATTTATCCAAAAGAATAAAAAATGATGGGGAAAACTGAGCCTTGGCAAAACAAGTGGAACACCTGCAACTTTAAATTATACAGGACTGAATTTGACCCAGTGACTAATGGTTCAAAAGCATTCACTATAGTTCACTGTGCTCCCAATAATTTTAAAAGCCATAGGGTTCTTTTGATGTGTGTTTATTTTTTCCTATGATTTTAAAAAAAATAAGGTAAATAACATTGCCTAACCAGTCTACTCCTTCATTCAGTAGCTTTTGTCTTTCTAAGCTAGTGCTGATGATATTCCTTTTAGTACAGATAATTTCATAGTAAAGTTTGACCTTTCTTGCTTCTGATGATCTAATTTGACTCACCTAATTCAAACATCCTGGGAAAAATAAAAAACATACAAAGAAGATTTTCTCTACTCTTGGTTCATTCCATGCTGAATGTTAACATTTGTTTTTCAAATATGTTACGTTTCATTATTTTTAAACAATCGTTTTAAGAATGAGTCATACCTGCACCCCTGCTCCTCCCTGACTTCCACCCATGAGAGAAGTTTTCCATCTTAAAAATATGTCTATTAGGGCCAGACCTATTTCCAGCTTCTTGGGATATGCAAGTTTGCTGCGGAATACCAGGAAATAATCACGCTCACTGTTATCCATACCAGTGCCTAAATAGTGAATTACAGTGGCAGATTTTTGGATGGGATCTTACCAAACTATGGCTGAGATTTCAAATAAAGAAATCTGGGGGGGAAATGAACATACCAAAAGTGTACTCAGCAACCAGCCTATATGCCAGGAAAGGAAATCTCTACACTGTTACCCCTTTGCTTCAGTGGTTAGCCAATATACAGGGTCTGGCTGGGTTGTTCCCATTAGTTGGAAAAAGTGATGATAGAAGTTGGGTATTTCTTTGGTGCAATTCTGTTTATTTACAAAGAATGTAAATAGCAGAAACAAACAACAGCAGGCAGTTGCCTGGCTCACATTTTCATGTTTGACCCTCCCATCAGTGTTGTGCCCCAAAGAGCTCCCAGGACTACCTTCATAACCGTTTTTCTTTACCTGCTGGCTTTTTCTTTGCCTTCCCATCACTATCTGCCTCCAACACTCACTCAGAAAAACACTATGGCAATCAATCAATGCCACAGCCTTACATTTACAGTCAGTCCCCTAAGAAACCCTTCTTATGGTCCCTGAGTTAGTTCTTGCTCAGGCTTTCCTTGTGGACCTGTGCCTTGGGTGGTGACTTCTATTGTTTCAGCTATCTTACTCCACAAAGGAGTTGAATTGTTTCTTCCATGTAGCCTGAATGAAGGGTGGCTAGCATGCCCATCAGCTTTAATGAGGTCTGTGATTGACTATAGATCAAAGACACACTTGTTGGCAGTCATTTACATCTACCAGCATAACACAGTTCCAATATCCAAACCCATTCAAGTTTCCATATATAATAGAGTGCTGTAATCTTTTCCAGCAAATGAGCTTTATGTTACTTAGAAGTTTTCATAAATATATAGTATACTGTAAACTGCATTATATCCAAATGATCACTGTGGAGGTTTGCGAAGGGATAGCTACTTTTTGCCACTCTATTTAAAACTGTTGACAAAAGATGTAGTTAGCAAGAGAATCACCATTAGTTAGGAAACTGTCTTTATGAATGTGTTGTCATTTATCTTGAATATTTGGAGATGTTTATGCAGCTTATTTTCTCAAAGATACTAATACTAGAAATAAGATTTCTACATTCCATTATCCCAGCGTACTGCAAAATTGTGAAAAATACACACAAATTATGAGGCAGAAAA
This sequence comes from Chelonia mydas, assembly GCF_015237465.2. NCBI lineage: Eukaryota > Metazoa > Chordata > Testudines > Cheloniidae > Chelonia > Chelonia mydas. Next base: position 167,876,461 of record NC_057849.1, read on the forward strand.
CACCTTTTAGCTCATCCAGGTCACCCCCTTCCAATGCCAACTTGTTCCCTTACAGTACACTCTGTTTTATCTAGGCTAGTTTCACACATGTCCAGTGATAGGGTTTTCACCAGTCACTTGGGAGACTTCCACAATTTTTTCCTTCATATTCATTTTAAATGGTGGTGGTCTTTTTCTCCGCCTTCATCTTGTCCCATCATTTGGGGTTGGCATCTGCAAGCATTCTTGTCAAATGTATCTTTCAGGCTGACCCCAGCTTTCTTGATGTCACCCTTCAGCATCTCAAATCACCTTTTTCTAGGTCTTCCTCATGGTCTTTGTCCCGTGACTACTAGCTCTTGTACTCTCTGGCCAACACATCCCATCTCTCACATCCCCCAGCCATCTCAGCCAGTACTCCCTCAGCTTTTCCATGATGAGGGCTGCCTGTGCTATGTCTCATACCACTTCAGTGAAAAGCCTGTCAACTCTCATCTTACCAAGTATCCACCTGATCATTTTCATTTCAGTAGTATGAAGTATTTGTTTTTCTTTCTTCCTCATTGACTATCATTCTGACCTATACATCATGGCTGGCCTAATCCTAATCTGATACACTTTGATTTTTTGTGTACTTGGCATATTATCTCAGACAATTTAATTCTAAATGTTGACTTTCATAATTTCATCCCATTGTTCCTAGTTTAAATCCCTTGCACCATGCCAAGTGATGTCTAATGTTGGGCACAGACTTCCCATACCCTCTCTGTGTTTTCAAGTGGGGGATGGTACAAGATTGTATCTCAGCAGCACCCTTGTGAGCCTAGGCAGAGGCCCTGTCCTGGTATGGAAGAACTGGGAGCAATCTTCACTGGTACTTGAAGATCAAGACTTTGAGTTCAAGCCATCTAGTGGTAAGTAGGCACTGTGTGCCCTCCCACTCCTTCCAGAGCAGGTGGGCTGAAGCTTAGTCCACCACCAGCCCCTACAATCTGCTAGCTATCAGAGTGGAGCCAGCATCGGGGGGTTAGTAACTTGCTGATAATAGATAAATGCAAGGTGAGAAGCAGACAGAACTGTGGTCACAATTCCTTTTCTAGGGTGCTCCTGAGATGGCACAGCCATATGCTGCCCCATACACAGGGTTTGTGCCAAAAGCCACAATCTAGTCATTAAGATGGTCATTATAAATTTACCATACTTATTGTATGGCAGCCAAACAGCCTGAATTGTGCTGCGTATTATGGTCTGAATTATTTCAAACTGTTCCCATTCCTCAGTCTTTATGGCTTTGATACTGAATTTGCATAATGACACTGTACTCTTGAAACTTTGGATTGAACTGCAGTGAAGTGATTTGCTTTCTGCTCTAAATTTGCAGTTCCTTTAAGCATAGATGAGAAAAACATTTTTTGGAAAAAAAGAGCAAGTATACTTGTGTTCAGGCAAAAAGCTCAGCTACTATTTAGAAGGGAGAGAATATCTAGGAGTGTTTTTATCCATGCACAAGTGTGGGTTGTTGCTGCATAAGGGAATGGGAGCTCTGTGAACTCCAGCTATTGAATTTCCTGTACACTTCTATGTGGGAGCTGGGAGATTTCCCCCCGGGAAGAGGCAGCTGATTCACTCTTTTATACTCACATATCCTTATGATCGATTGCTACAGGGATCATAGAAACAAGGGCCATCTGTTCAAAGATCTCTTGCTTCCTCAGCTTCCAGTAGCCCAACAACATCTTCTTCAGAGGGAAGTGTTCCCCTGACCACCGCTTCCTTCCACAGACCACTCTGAGAGAAGGAGGGCCACAGTTCAAAAAGCAGAAACCAATCAAGTTGTTGCAACTCTGTACAGTCACTGGGATACTAGTTTGTCTCTAGCCTCACACTGCTCTTTCCAACCTTTTGAATGTCCTGAAACTCTCACAGAGGGGCTGGTGCAGGGTGAAAATAAAAGTGGGGTGCATGACAGAAGACCTGTTTGTTAAAAAACAATGTACTGATGCTATCCTTCCAAACCTCTATGGCCCAGATACTCCATGGGAGCAGGAGCACTGAGATTTTATATTTAGATATATGGCAATATTGAGAGAGAGAGAGACTGAGTTCTTCCAAAAACTCTTGTAGTGCATAGGAATTGGGTAGTATCTCTTTAAATAGTCTGTGAACTCTCTACTGGTACTCTGTGTGTTTCTGTGTTTAGAAACCTGTCAGACCAGCAGTGTGTATATGTAGCTAATTGTTGTACATGTGTATAATTAGTAAATACAGTTATCTGAACCCTACTGTGCTTGTGCTGTTCCTTCATGTTATCTTTGTTGAGTAAACAACAAAAGACACAATTATTTATTTTACCTTGTGAACAGATCCAACAATACAATACAATCATCCGTAGTTGTTTTGCCCCCCTCTATAATTTCCACGATGTGTATATATGTAAGTATTATAAAAACTGTGCTTGGTTGTATAAGAAATGATCAATTCATAGCCATATGTGCATTTTAGTCCACTTACAGTCTGGAGTTTATACATTCATGGAGTGAATGTTGTGGCTCGGGAAGTTTTGGTTCACTGTCTTTGGAGAGTTTTGTGCATATGGTTTAGTCTAATGAAAATCTGAACCGCAATGTGCAGGGAAGTCTGTCAATTTGATTTTTATCTTGTGCTCTGGCTCATTCCTGTTTTAAATATAAAAATGAGAATTAGGGTCTTTTTTCTCAAAAAAATCCCAAAGAACTAATAACAGGCTATTGGAGTCATTTAAGAAAATAGATTACTTGGAACACTTTCTTCCCCAGTACTTCCTAATATTTTCAAAGTCTAATTTGTCAGCAGTAGAATTCAATATGCCCAGGTGAATGGATTTAGTAATCCTTCTCACAATAGCAATCTGGATATCTGTGTTATATACATTGGTATCTCTTACAAAGTATCTATTTATCCTTTATAGACATGAAAAGAGTTTTAGTTTTCCTTATCTTAGCTGATAGATATATTCTGAATCATAACAAAGGGCTTTAAATTGTTCTCAGTTATGATCTACAGCAATCCTACAAATCCTCCTTGTATTGATTAGTCTCACAGAGCTGGTTTTAGCTCCAATAGAAAGGCAAGCTATAAAAGCAGTTAGTAGCAAACCTCAAGGTAATGCTGCAATTACTATGTATGTAATCAGATTTTTGATGCTTTTCCACTGAAAGATAAAGAAATGTGTGGGGGTGAGGGGAATGTATGGACAAAGGAGGTTATTTTCTATCTTATCCTACAGACTATGGATATCTGTGGTCATACATACAATGCTGAATACCTATCATGTGTTAGCTAATTATATGGGAATGGACAGTCACATGCACTACATATGAAATTAACAGATTGATTTGTGCAGGTTGCCTAAACCTATGGCTATTGATTTTTTCAGGTTATTTCTATGCAATATAAAATTTTACCCATACAGCATCTCACTTAGAGTTTACAAAATCCGTACTTGAAGAAGAATAAGCTTTGCACTCTCATATCAGAATATTGATATAAAGTACTTTTTTTCTGCTAGATTTCCCCGCCCCCATCAGTCTTATTTGTATTGATATCTATAATTAAACAGAATATGCCTATTTAACTACTTGAGCTAGGAATGAGCTAGCATGTAGAATTAATCGCACTCAGATTCTGGGATTAACCTGATCATGCAGTGGATTAAATTCTCCCTCTTCCTCTAGGTGACAGCCTGGATCTTGCATCTGTGTCCTGTGCTGAGTTCAGGGGCTGCATTCTGGTTGCTCCCCCTCTGGAGAGCAAGTGGGTGAAGAGGTGCAGGAAGTAGGGGGAGCCATGGTTTACTCCCACTACCCACCAGCTAACAGAGCTGGCAGAGCAAGTTTGGAGGAGGTTAGTTACTCTTTAATGGGCTGCAGTAAATTACTCTCAGCAGAACGAAAGGAGAGAAACAAAGGAATTGTGACAGTCACAATCTCTGTTGGAGCTACTCTGGGGGTGGTCCCCTTACACAATGTGCCTCACACCAGATTGTGCCTAAAAGCTTAGTCTACTGCTGTACAATGCACACTTACTCCCTTGTTGTGTATGATAGCATTATCAGCTGTGACACCAAAATTCAGGTTATATCAACACCTCAAAATGTCAGCATTAGATATGGCAGAACACAAGGACATTTTGTTTACACAACTAGGTGGAACATGGGAACTCAAATGCCTTATTAATTGGTGGGGTACAAGAACCTGAAGAGAATAGAATATAAGAGACTTAAAAACAGAAGAAAAACAAAAGTACTCTTGGGGAATCCCATTAATCTCTCTTTCATTTCAATTGGACACTCATGGTAGCTGCCAAACTCTTGGAAACTCACCCACAGGCTGTTGCTACTTTCTAGCAGAGGCACTGTGGGACAGATCCTCAACTGACCTAAATCAACATAATTCCATTAACTCAGCCAATTTATACCAGTTGAACATCTGGCCCAACATGCATTTTTTTAAGCATTACAGAAACCTTGTAAGTTCACAAGTTATTTTTTTTCATTAATAAACTATTATATATATATTTGAAATGAGTATAACCAGAACAACCATTTCATCTAGCCTTCTAACCCGCCATGTTGTTCTTCTTACTGAAAACAGACATCATTTCATGCACTAGCAATATGAAAACTAATGTAAAGAGCGTGAAAACTGTTTTTCATCCTGAGTAGAACACCAACATTTTCCAGACTGCAAGCCAAATTAATGCTTCAGTGGTGGCATGCATATACTTGCTTAGGCCCAGGGGCTCCAAAGCATTAATCTACATTTAGTAACCATAACAAGAACTGAACAGTGAAAACATTAAATTTGTATTGACTGCTAGTGGAAATGCATATTTGTAACCCACCAGTCCTACATGTGGACTTAATACTTTTTGATGATTTTTGCAAGGTATAGATGTATACTTAATAAAAGTGCTTATGTTTCATTTATTTTCATTATGCAAATTTTGTCACCTGAAAAGAACTAAGTGCTGCCTCAGCAATCTCACCATATTGTTGATGGAAAGAGAGAAATTCTGTCAAAGAAATTTATAATAATATTAATGTGTGTGGCAATTATGTCTTTCATTTCATATTGACAAAGCTACAAATTCTTTAAATGGCATGATGGTAACAGGAATTGTATATCTTTAAAGTAAGTTTCAGTCAAAACAAATGAACCTGTCAGTCTTCAGAGACATTATTATGATGAGGATAATAAAAAGCAAATGAATATTAGTACCAGTCATAGAATTTAACGTCAGAAGGGACCATCAAATCATGCCACCCACCACCCTCACAATAAACCTGGCAACAAAATTAGACCAAAGTGTTACAGCCCACTGGAGACTAGACTGTTATGTGCCACAGGCAGAGAATAGGAAGGACCAAAGAGTGCTAATGCCCCCCAAATGGCAGGACCATGATTAAATGATATATACCCAGATAAAGCTGCATCCCCACACTGCAGAAGAAGGGGTTGGGGCAGAGGAAAGATCACTGCTAATCTGACCTAGGGGAAAATTCCTTCCCAACCCCACATATGACAATTAGTTAGACCCCGAGCATATGAGCAAGAACCAGTCAGCCAAGCACTTGAGAGAATGTTTCATGGCACCTGAGAGCTCCAACCCATCCCATCTCTAGTTGTGGCCATCTGTGATCCTTCAGAGGAAGGAAACAAACAAAACAAAATACACACCCCAGGATACATTTCAACGGTGGGGGGAGGTTCTGTTCCTGACTCGTGCGGGTGACTGGCTAAAGCCCAGAAGCACAGACTTTTAGAAACATCAGACATAAACCAGAATGGACCCTCAGGGCTGCCGATCTGGACCCCGTATCATCACAAGCAACCCATCATACAATCCCACGCATAAATTTGTCCAGCAGCCTCTTAAAATGATGTTATTTGCCCTCACACTTCCTATTGGTAGGCTGGGCCAGAATCTCATCCCCACTGAGGGTTAGAAACCTCCTTTAAATTTCTGAACTCAAAGAAAGTATATGCAAATTATTTTGTTTAGAAAGCAAATGAAACACAAACTGCATTGAAATGTTGCTCCCAGTCCTACCCTAAAATAAAATAAGTAAACTGAATACTAAGGTCTTGGTCTTGGTTTTCTGAACTCACCACACTTTGCTTTGAAGGCATTTTTATTTTATTGTTTGGGCACTACCATAGTACAAATAGAGGCTCCAACTGGGATTTAGGAACCTGTTAGCCTAAGCACTCCACAAACACTTATGGCTTGTCTCCACTGCAATAATTAGCTTGAGTTTCTCAATTTGAGCTAGCCTAGCTCAAATGAGAGTGGCCACTGTTATGTCTGGACCCAGCAGAGAAGGAAATATATACAGACACAGCAGGAGCATGTAGAAACAGCAGTGATCAAACATTGAAAGGCACATGACATCAGAGCCACACTGAGAAGTAAGACTTCAGCTACACAGAGTTGTGCTAATGCGAGCTGTAGTCTGTAGCTGCATCACCAACTTGAGCGACGGCAGCACTGGAATTTAAATCCATGTTCCCTGATAAATGAGCTAGCTTGAGTTTAAAGGAGCCCCCAACTTGAGCTAATATTTGTGTGGGTTGGGGTGGGGGGGGGCCTGGGAACTGGGTTGGGCCAACACTTGGCTTATTATGTTAGCTCTAGCTAACATTGCAGTACCAAACCCAGGACTATTTCACTGGACTAAGCCACAGAGAAATTTGCATGTGATTTGTTCAATATCACGCAGAAAGTTTGTGACAGAGCAGAAGAAAAGAACACAGATCTCCCGAGACACAGTCCGATATCTTAACCACAAGACCAAATATTTTAAATCATCATTCAATCATAACTCTTGAAAATTCCACGTGATCTGCAAGATGAATTTCAATGAACAACACTGAGATCATTCCAAAAAGAGACTCTCCCTCTCTGCGGAGCAGAAGGGATGTTAAGGGAACAGAACTGTTCTAATGATCTGATGTGTGAACAGGCATTATACTCTTGATCAGTACATTTGTTAGGAAATTGTTACTATGTTTCAGAACTTAATCCTCTTTAGCTAGCTAGATTATAGCTCTCCTCAAACCTTTAATGCTGAACTGTGGCAAAATAGAACTCACTGGAAAAATGTTTATTTCAAACTCATGGGCTACCAATAGAAAGACTGATTGTCTATTTGTGCATCATGGTATTAACATTCACCTCTAAAGAATGGCTCAAGGTTTCTCACTCCATTTGGCCTGCACTGGAGAGAGAAGAGAAAAGGTCAGTGTTCTTTTGGGTTAATGGAGGGTTATGCCTCTTGGTGATGTTTCATCCTAAGGAGAATCACCCAACCAATAGCCTATTGGGTCTGCTGGCTTTATTCTTCTGGTGTCTGCTATTTTCAATGGTATTCTTATAACCAGAGCTGAAATTTGTTCTACTGATTCTTATTTTTCTTGAACAAGGATAGTGATTTGTGATGTCAGAAAATATTTTCTCACTAATCAAACATTTAAGAAGAATGTCATTTTTGTCAAAAATATTAGGTAGGCAGCCCTTCTCTCTCTACAGAAAGCTATGGTGTGACTAGACTGTGTCTGGTCAAGCTGCCTCTTCACCATTATGCCTCAAATCTGACAGCATGTGCAGGGAAGGGTTGAATCGGTTCTAGAGTATGGTGGGTATTCAGTTTCAAGACTGGGTAGTAGTGTTGTGTAGTGGTTAGAGAAGGTGCATGGTGGTCAGGAAACCTTGCTGCTTTGGTTTCTGGTTCTGCCAAAGATTTCCTGTGTGACTGTGGGCAAGTCCCTTAACCTGGGAGGAAGGATGGTCCATTTGATTAGGGCACAAGCCTGTTACTTAAATGAACCAGACTTTCTTCACCACAGTATCACCTGTGTGTTCTTGGGTAAATAATTTAATCTCTCTGTGCCTCAATTCCTCATCTCTAAAATCAGAATAATGGTAATTCCCTACCTCTGCAGTTTTCTGAGTATAAATATGTTTTAAAAATGGATGTTGCCTAGATTCTATATTAATAGGAGCCATATAAATACTTAGACAGACTGCAAAAAAGTTACCCAGTAAGGCTAAATGTTTTAGTAGTCAAACGGCACTTGAGCCAAAGCTCATTGAAGCAAACAGGAGTAATGTTTCTTTTCTGTAATGTTTTCTTCTGTGCCAAAAGAGAAGGGGGGCACGACATCATTTAGGGAGGAGTTTCATAGCACAGCAGAATACAAACAGCAATATGAACCGCTGCGCCACACTGTTGCGGGAGGAACCCGAAGCCCTTAGTTGTGGTCTGAGAAGCTGCTGCAGGGCTGTCCCCAAGAAGCAGCAGCTGGACTGGCAACTCCTCCCTCCCCCCCCCCCCCCCCCGGCTCACGTTTTCCCTGGCTCTGTCAGCTGCTCAATGCCTGGGAGTGGGAGAGCTGAGCTGTCCCCTCTGTCAGCCCCATGGCCAGCAGCAGTGCTAACAGCCCTGGGACCAGAAAGACACTCAAAGCACTTCATGTAGGTAAATAGCTCCTTGTTACCCAGCTGACAGGATGAGACCCAGGAGAGAGCTGCTTCTGGATAGCCTTGGCAGAGAGACCTGCTGAGTGCTGATCTCCTAAGTTTCTCCCAGAAAACTGATCAGTTTTATTTCCAGTGCAACCATAAGTTCTTCCCTTTGTACATTTCAGTTGCTCCTGATGGAAACCAGAGTAAGTTATTATACATACCTCTACTTCTCAATCAGAAAATAAAATATTTTCTTTCTTGAATTAATCTATGTCCCCTTGGGTCATTTTTTTAACCATATAATTCCTGGAGGGCTTTTATCCTGCCAGGTTGTTACAGCCTTGGGACAGGTCTCTTTACTAACTTCCTTAATATGTGAGTATGCCCTTGAAAAGACATTGTTTCCAGGACAAAGTTCTTAATACCATTTAAGACATATACTGTCATATTCTATTTTCATTAGGGCATGGTTAAGAATCATCCAGTTGGGTTACTGTAGACACATACTGAGGATTTCTATATTACATTATAGAACTGAACAGTTTCCAGAAGCTAAAATAGGCTTTTAGATCAGTCATTTGTAAATGCAAGTTAAACATTTTAATTTCCTTTTATGTTTTGAATCTTTACACCTTTCGTACCTTGAACTGAAGTGTGTTTTCATTTGTGCTGGAGAAATATCAAATGCATTGTAGAAACAGATTACAATGTTTACAATATCCACCATTCTAATTACAGAGTAACATAATAGGGAAAAAGCCACATTGCTATTGGAAAAAAGGTAACATATTTTCCCACTTGAAATACACCTTCAGGTGTCTTAGAGCTGATAGGAAACCCATGTTGGCCAATCTATTGTAATATTTTCTTTCCAATTAGCACTTTAAAAGCTTTTTGTCTTTCATTTTTTTAAGCTGGTGCCAAAATGAATTTGTTCTCTAATTTGTTAGTTATTCCATGGTTTAGAAGAACTACTTTAGACTCCATAACTTTTTAATGAAAAATGAGATATATCAGTAGTTCTCAACCCATGGCCCAATCAGCACACAGCGGCAGCCCATGTGACATGATCAGGGCCATACAGGTAGTATTTATATTGTGTGGATGCGGCCCACATAACAAATAGAGAGCTGCATATGTGGCCCACAGTGGTAAATAGGATGAGAACCATTGATATATTCAAATTAAAAGTGCATGTGTTTGCTTGCTTATAATTTTCCAGTAGGTAACATAAATGAAAATAAAAAAGTATGTGGATGTTTGGGAGTGATTGGTGTGACGTTCTAAGAATGATGATATTGAGCAGATATTCTGCACAAATTTTATTTACTGGTTAGTTATTAGTTCTTATATTAAGGCTCCAAAACGGATATAGGAAAGTAAATGCAAATAATGCACATTGGAAAACATAACCCCAATTATACATACAAAATGATGGGGTCTACATTAGCTGTTACCACTCCAGAAAGAAATCCGGGAGTCATGGATAATTTTCTGAAAACATCCACTCAAGGGGCTGTGATAAATGAAACGGGGGTGGGGGGGGGGGGAGGGAGGAAGCTCTCTTTTATGGACACCCAGCCAGCCAGTTAGCTATAAATCCCTCTTGGTAGTTGTACTTGCTTTACCTGTAAAGGGTTAAAAAGTCTCCCTGCATAGGTAAACAGAAGGGAGTGGGTACCTGACCAAAAGGGCCAATGGGAAGGCAAGAACTTTTTTAAATTGGGGAAAAAGCTTCCCTTTTGTCTCTCTGTGTTGTTCTCCCAGAGGAGAGACAAGGCTGGAACTATGCTGTAAAAAGCTTTGGGCCAGGTATGAAAAATCACCAGATCATACCTAGAAACATTTGAAACCCCAGATATGTAAGTAGATCAGGAAATGTCTAGGAAGATGCGATTAGGATTATCTCTTTTATTTCTTTATGGCTTGTGGACTCCTCTGTGCTACCCCAGGTGCTTTTGTTTTGCTTGTAACCTTTAAGCTGGACCTCAAGAGACCTATCTTGATGCTTAATGCTTGTAATTGTTTTTTTTTTAAATCTAGCAAAAAGCGTAAGTTCCAAATGTATTTCCTTTCTTTTTGTTTTTAATAAAATTTTCCTTTTTTAAATAACGGGATTGGATATTTATGTCCTAAGAGGTTTGTGCACATGTTGTTTAATTAGCTGGTGGCAACAGCTGATTTCCTTTCTTTTCTTTCTTAGCTCTTCCCCAGAGGGGGGTGTGTGTGAAAGGGCTTAAGGGTACCCCACATGAAGGGTATCCCAAGTGTACCTTCCTAGGTTCTCAAAGGAGTTTTTGCACTTGGGTGGTGGCAGCATCTACCCATCCAAGTTCAGAAAAAAGCTGTAACCTTGGGAGTTTAATACAAGCCTGGAGTGGCCAGTATTACATTTTAGAATCCTTGCGGGCCCCCATCTTCTGCACTCAAAGTGCCAGAGTGGGGAATCAGCCTTGACAGGGGCAGTCAAAAAAGATAACAGAATATTAGGAACCATTACTAAAGGGATAAATAACAAGATGGAAAATATCATAATTCCTCTATATAAACCCATGGTACAGCCACATCTTTAATACTGTGTGTAGATCTGGTCACCCCATCTCAAAAAGATATATTGGCATTTGAAAAGGTACAGAGAAGTGCAACAAAAATGATTAGGGGTATGAAACAGCTTCTGTATGAGGAGAAATTGAAAAGACTGGGACTTTTCAGGTTGGAAAAGAGATGACTATGATATGATATGATTGATAGAGGTCTATAATGACATGAACGGTGTAGAGAAAGTGAATAAAGAAGTTTTATTTACTCCTTCTCATAACACAAGAATTATGGGTTACCGAATTAAATTAATAGGCAGCAAGTTTAAAACAAGCAAAAGTAAGTAGTTCTTCACACAACACATAGTCAACCTGTGGAACTCTTTGCCAGGAGACGTTGTGATGGCCAAAACTATAACAGGGTTAAAAAACAAACTAGATAAGTTCATGGAGGATAGGTACATCAATGGCTATTAGCCAGAGTGGGCAGGAATACTCCACCGTTCTCTGTGTGTCTCTAGCCTCTGTTTGCCAGAAGCTGGGAGTTGACAACAGGGGATGGATCACTTGATGATTGCCTGTTCTTTTAATTCCCTCTGGAGCACCTGGCATTGGCTACTGGCAGAAGACAGGATACTGGGCTATATGGACCATTTGTCTGACCCAGTACAGCCGTTCTTATGATACCTCCAGTCTTGTGATTGGGAATATATTGCTGTATTATCTCCTGATTGTTGTAAACTTAAATTAGGGTTTAATTGGTGTTTGTATATATTTCTTCTTTCTTTATATAGGAATTAGATATAGTGCTCTTGTTAGCTAATTTGTAAGTAGTTATCTGGAAAAAAACTTGAGGTTTCATGTGCCTGATTAGCCCCCGGAATCATGGTTAAAGTTGCCCCCCCAAAATATCTTAAATGGAACCCCTTAAAGTGGGAGGAACTTACAAAAACATGCTTCTGGAAAGGAGAAACAAAAATGCAGGAAATAAAATCTTACATATTAAATAGGGAACATGAACACCAAATGAACTAACTGAAGAGAAGACAAAGAAAAATAAATATCCTTTACCATCAGGGCTTCAGAGCTTCTTCAGGAAATTAGAAAAGAAAAAGAGAAACTATTTTCTGTAACCTCTCTTCTGACACTGCACCCACCACAATCCTCAACCACTCCATTTCTGACATGTCTGGGAAGTCTCCATCCTACACTGATATGTAAAAGGTCAGAAAGAATTTCATAGCACTGCTATAGCTGTGGCACTTCTAATTTGCTTAGCATTCAAACACGTTTTGTCACTATTTCCATCAAAGACACAGTTATGTGGAAGTTGAGGGGGTGGGGAAATGGTTTTGGCGTTAGGCATTTGCTTACTAATCACACTGCATTGCTCAGTGAAGCAATTACATTTTAGTTGTTCACTTAGATAAAGCTGCATAGAACAAAAACAAGAAAATAAAAAGAATGTTCTGATTTTAGGTTTATACTTACCAAAAATGGGTGGATATGAAGTACCTTTTGGTTCTGAGCCAGATCCTCAGCTGGTATTGAAGCCAACAGAGCTGTGTCAATTTATATGATCTAAATGTCCAGCCCTCAGTATTTATTTTATAATTTTGGTTCTTTATTTTGTAAACTGATGCCATTAGGTGTAACATGGTGTCTATATTAGGGATTGTTTAACCCATTTAGATGAATAAGAAATAATACATTCTTGGGCTTGTGAATGGAAGAGGCACAATGCCACAAGAGCCTTTTCCAGCCTGGAATTTGACTATGAACTCCTCTGCTACTCTCAGTCTCAAGTTTGACCCAGTTCTGCCAATTGCTTCTGACTGTTCTTGTCAGGATCCTGACGTTCTCAATGATTTCACTACAGGAAAAGGGCCAGCTAGTCTCTCTCTTTCTGATTTTCAGTTCTAACTTAACTCTTTCTATCTATGTCTCATGCTCATAAGATTGTTTTAACATGTTTATAACTTTTTTTTGTATTCTCCACCATTTCCGTCTCAAAAGTTTAGAGCAGAAGTTATGCCATTCTAATTAAGGTGTGATATTTAAGCCAATTTAGCTATACCTGTATTATGCTGCATTCATTACACATTTATGAAGTTTCTTTTCCTTCTTTTTAAGTTTTGTCTGTCCTTTGTAAAGAAGCACGAAGAAAAGAGAATTTAGTAGAGATATGATGGGGGAGTTCTTTTGCAATCGGCAATACATATCCCCCCTTCCTCACCCATTTATGATGATGAAGGACTGATGATATCTGTGCTCTAAGCGATTCAATTTCTTTGTAACAATGTCATTTCCTCCACCCCAGGGCAAATTTCAGCTTTTAATTGAAAACTGTAATGTTTTCAGATTTTTGAAGAAAAGATTAAATTTTGCAAGGAAAGTAGACACTTTCCATGATTTTTTTTTTCATTTAGTCAAAACCGCAATTTTGTACTGAAAAAGGGCGTTAGCTAAAAATGTTCAGCCAGACTGCCAGATGGAAAAATGCTGCCAAGATACATGAAGTGATAGGTGGGAGGTAACTTCTCATTCAATAGTAGACATATAGTCTTTTTTAAAAAAAAACATTTTGCTCAGTACCTTTATCTTGCTCTTTCCTGGCCTAATGACAACACTAAAGCACAAGTCATTCTAGGTATGTCTACACAGCCAGTGGAAGCAAGCTTCCATGGACTGTGTAGACATACCCTCTTGTCAAGGTTCATTCCCCACTCTGAACTCTAGGGTACAGATGTGGGGACCTGCATGAAAACCCCTTAACCTTATTTTTTACCAGCTTAGGTTAAAACTTCCCCAAGGTACAAACTATTTTATCTTTTGCCCTTGGACTTTATTGCTGCCACCACCAAGCATCTACAAATAACAGGGAAAGAGCCCGCTTGGAAACGTCTTTCCCCCCAAAATCCTCCCCAAAACCTACACCCCCTTTCCTGGGGAAGGCTTGATAAAAATCCTCACCAATTTGCATAGGTGAACACAGACCCAAACCCTTGGATCTTAAGAACAATGAAAAAGCAATCAGGTTCTTAAAAGAAGAATTTTAATTGAAGAAAAATAGCAAAAGAATCACCTTTGTAAAATCAGGATGGTAAATACCTTACAGGGTAATCAGATTCAAAACATAGAGAAACCCTCTAGGCAAAACGTTAAGTTAAAAAGACACAAACAGGAATATACATTCCATTCAGCACAGCTTATTTTATCAGCCATTTAAACAAAACAGAATCTAACGCATATCTAGCTAGATTACTTACTAAGTTCTAAGACTCCATTCCTTTTCTGTTCCCGGCAAAAGCATCACACAGACAGAGAGAGAACCTTTGTTTCTCTCCGCCCTCCAGCTTTGAAAGTATCTTGTCTCCTCATTGGTCATTTTGGTCAGGTGCCAGCGAGGTTTCCTAGCTTCTTAACCCTTTACACAAATCACCATCTAGTGGTCGCCCACAATTCATTGATGCTCCAACAAGCAGGTAAGCCCTCTGCGATGATGAAGAAGTTTGACATTGATGCACTTCATGTGCCAGATTTACCCAACAGGTTTTGTATTGACATCAGCAACAGATTCTCGGCTCTAGCTAATCTGTCAGACAACGTGGAAGCTGCCTGGTCTCTGTTCAATTCTACCCTCAACCAATCTGCTGAGCAGACGATTGGCTATAGGCATCCATCACACTGACCATGGCTATCGGAAGAGGCCTTCCAGATAATTAAATTGAAGGCTGCAGCCCACGAACATGGTGATAAGCGCACTTATAATCAGCTGAAGCGAAAATTTAACACTCTGGCACTCCGTGATCATTAGCCATATTATAACCAAATGGCCGATGATGTCAAATTTGGCTTAGCCAGGGTTGACTTGAAACTAGCATTCCATGCCATTTGCAACCTCAGCGGTCAAGAGGTATTCACTACAAATGGCATCCTGAGCGACAGCCAAGGCCATCCATGTAAATCGGATGATGATATTCTCTCACACTGGGTGGAACATTATCACAGTGTCCTGAACCATCCTCCAGTTGCCGCTTGTTCAGAACTGGATGATCTGGCAGTCACTGTGGTTCCAGATCCAGACATTTGTACTGACGCACCAACATTGGATGAAGTGAAGTGTGCCATCTCTAATCTGAAAAACAGATGTGCAGCCAGTGCTCATGGCATCCCCTCAGAGCTGCTAAAATGTGCTATTGATCCTGTAGCAGAATCACTTCTGGCCATCTTTTGTCTGGTGGGGAGAACTGGAACCCTGCCAACCACCTGGAGGGATCGTGATCTCACTCTACAAGGGCAAGGGACTGAGCAGTGAATGTAAGAGCTACAGGCCAATCACCTTGCTCTCTGTTCCAGGGAAGGTGTTTGTGCATGTTTTGCTGGCATGTCTGGAGCCTTTACTACATCAGAAGCGTCCTCCCCAACAATCAGGCTCTACGAAGAATAGGTCCACATTAGACGCCATTTTGGCCCTTCGCTTGTTGTCAGAGATACATCACGAGTTCAGGAAGCCCCTGCATGGAGCATATGTAGATCTTAAGGCTGAATTTGATTCAGTAGACTGTGTAATGTTATGGAAGGCCTTTAAGGGCATAGGTGTTGTTAGGGTTCCTTCCCCACTCTGAACTCTAGGGTAAAGATGTGGAGACCCCATGAAAGACCCCCTAGGCTTATTCTTACCAGCTTAGGTTAAAAAATTCCCCAAGGTACAAACTTTGCCTTGTCCTTGAACAGTAAGCTGCCACCACCAAGCGTTTTAAACAAAGAACAGGGAAAGAGACTACTTGGAGATGTCTTCCCCAAAAATATCCCCCCAAGCCCTAAACTCCCCCTTTCCTGGGGAGGCTTGAGAATAATATCCTAACCAATTTGTTACAAAATCATCAAAGACCCAAACCCCTGGATCTTGGAACAAAGGAAAAATCAGTCAGGTTCTTAAAAGAAGGATTTTATTAAAAAAAAAAAGAAAGGTAAAAATCATCTCTGTAAAATCAGGATGGAAAATACTTTACGAGTATTCAGATTCAAAACACATAGGATCCCTCTCTGGGCAAAACCTTAAAGTTACAGAAAACAGGAATAAACCTCCCTCTTAACACAGGGAAAATTCACATAAAACAAAAGATAAACTAATCTGCCTTGCCTGACTTACCTATACTGGTTGCAATATTGGGGACTTGGATTAGGATGTGTTGGAGAAGATGGATTTCTGTCTGGCCTCTCTCAGTCCCAAGAGAGAACAACCACATAAACAAAGAGCACAAAACAAAAGCCTTCCCTCTCCCCCCTCCCCCAAGATTTGAAAGTATCTTGTCCCCCTATTGGTCCTTTGAGTCAGGTGCCAGCCAGGTTAGCTGAGCTTCTTAACCATTTACAGGTAACAGGATGTTGCCTCTGGCCAGGAGGTATTTTATAGCACTGTATGCAGAAAGGTGGTTACCTTTCCCTTTATATTTATGACAGGTGTCCCTACCACTCTGCTGGACTTGATTAGAGCTGCATAATGGAACCACTGCCCATGTTCATCTGGGGAACCGGATGTCAGCACTTTTTAAATCAGTATCTGGTGTTAGGCAGGGTTGCGTTTTGGCCCCTGCACTCTTTTGTTGGGCAATGGATTTCATAATGCAGCATTACATCAGGTCCATAGGCATTGAGATCGGTGATCTCTTGCTCACAGACCTTGACTACGCTGATGACATTGTCCTTTTAGTACAGAGCCCTGACAGGTTTCGTGAGGCACTCCAGCATATGGAGGAGGAGTCAGCTAAGATTGGTCTTCATGGTCAAAGACAAAACTGCAAAATCTAGGACCACGTCCATCCGCAACTCCAATCTCTTTGAACAATGAAACCGTTGAATCAGTTTCCAGCTTTTGCTATCTGGGTTCTATACTTACCATCTCCTCCAACTCACACGGAGGTTCTCCATCGGATTGGCATCACAGCATCTGCCGTGGGCCATTTACAACAGATATGGAATCAACATCATCTTAGTATGACAACCACATTCAGGATTTATTCAAGCTGTATCCTTCCCATACTGTTGTACGCTGCAAAACATGGACACTATGCCACGCAGACTAGACAAAGCTGGAGGCTTTCCACACAAAATGTTAACGTCGTATATTGGGCATAAAGTGGAATGACTTCATCTGTAATGCAGATGTTTATGATCATTCAGATCTACAGACTACTGGGGCCATTGTCCGCAGACGGCGCCTTATGCTTTTCGGACATGTTGCAAGGATGCCACAAGATGTTCCAGCGAACGCCATTCTCTGGGTGGCTTTTAACATCCAGGATAAAATTCCACCAACTCGGGGTGTAGGAGGCCCAGAATCAGACCCCTTATTACATGGGTTCATCAAGTCTGTTCCGATGTTGGACTCTCAGGCCGTCAAGCTTTCACGGTTGCACAGGAGTGGACCAAATGGCAAACAATCGCTACAGGTAACTGGCTGTCTAAGCATTGAAGAGAGAGAGAGAGAGGTGCATATGTGAACTGTCATATCTCCCCAAACTACCAAAGTTAATTCTATTGTGTATGCCCAACAAGAATTCCATAGGTGGATTGACTAAATGGGTCACGTCTATGGTTAATGTCTATCTAAATATTTGGAATGAATAATGCCATACGCAAACATTACATTGACTATAAATTAAAACATGTAACTAAAATATTCAGATAATCATAGTAGAGAAATATTCCTGGCTATCAACAGGGGTTGCAATAGATGCCAGTTATGGCCACTATCAGAGTCCATTTTCATTGACTGCATCATTTCTGATACCATTTAAGACTGCTTTCTACAGATAAACAGAAGTCCTAGACACTTTTTTTAAAGGAGGTTTTCCACAAGTGTGTTTTATACAGCTTTTTGATGTCACTGAGGGACAACCTAATGTCTGGTGCCTCAGCTCAAGATTATGAGCAAAGACTGAAAGAGTAAACTTGAAATTTAACAAGAGAAAGGGAGAGAAATGTGTGAATGAACTGAAATTATAATAATAATTAATAAAAAATCCTTGACTATATAGTAAGTCAAGATCTTGTTAGATTAATTAATTGAAGATTCAATCCATAGTGGAACATGAGACATTTCTAGGAGTGGTCACCATGTAAACCTAGTGTGACAGGGTCAGGCCAGATGGCTATAGGAGAGTAATAGAAGGCAGATATATTAGCCCCAGGCTAAGTAGGTCCCTTTTCCCTGGGTAAGGTAACAGGGAAGGTTCCATAACAATCAGGAACCTTCTGGAGACAATTAAGACAGGCTGATTAGAACACCTGCAGCCGATCAAGAAGCTGCTAGAATCAGTTAAGGCAGGCTAATCAGGGCACCTGGGTTTTAAAAAAGGAGCTCACTTCAGTTTGTGGTGTGCGTGTGAAGAGCTGGGAGCAAGAGGCACTAGGAGCTGAGAGTGAGAACGTGGACTGTTGGAGGACTGAGGTGTACAAGCATTATCAGACATCAGGAGGAAGGTGCTATGGTGAGGATAAAGAATGTGTTGGGAGGAGGCCATGGGGAAGTAGCCCAGGGAGTTGTAGCTGTCGCACAGCTGTTCCAGGAAGCACTCTAGACAGCTGCATTCCACAAGGCCCTGGGCTGGAACCTGGAGTAGAGGGCGGGCCCGGGTTCCCCCCAAATCTTCCCAACTCCTGGTCAGACACAGGAGTCATCGACATGGACTGTGAGTTCAGAAAAACAGCCAAGCTGAGTGCTGCCATGAAGCTCCAAGGTGAGCAAATCCGCCAATAAGCGCAAGACCCACCAAGGTAGAGAAGGAACTTTGTCACACTACATACTCCATATTTATCAATGTGTCAGGATCTCTAAGCCAAGTGCTTAAAAAGGATACAGAATGGCAATGGAGTGAATCACAATATAAATCAGTGTTGATGTCAGAAGGTAAAATGGGCCTCATCCATAATTCTGTGATTCAGATGGAAATTTTCCTACGATTTTATGATAAATTAGCTAATCATATCATTGATGGGAGTCTCGCAAATGGTACTTGGAGTTGCCTTTCACAAAAAAGAGTTGTGAAAGTTTGTTATTATAGACCAATCATAGCAAAAATAAGTAAATGAGGCTGAAAATATTGAGCATCACAAAAATTCAGCTGGAAAACAAGATGCCACAGTATTGGCACTTTATAGTTTTAGAGGAGTATCTTTGAATTACAGATGAAGCTTTGAATTATTTATTGGGCGTTATCAATGTTACTGTGCTGTGAAAAAAAATGGTCATTTTACTGGTATATCTTCCCTCAGGGAGCACATAGAAAATGTTTTGTTTCCTCAAATAAACTTTTCTTGTGCTCTGTTACATGGAAAAAATGAGCAACCACATTCAAGTCTAAATTGCCAAAATAATGTAATGCTTCCAGAAAGCACATTTATTGGAAGATTTTTGACAGAGTTTGTAAGAACATGCAGAAGTGGACTGTTACAGAATGTCAGAGGGTAGCCCTGACTGGAACAGTGCTGATCGGAGCACCGTGTCTGCCTCAGTTTCCCTCCAGATTCCCCAGAAATAGTCCAGAGAGTCTTTGGGGGTGTCATTTATTATCAAAGTCACAAACACATAATAGAAGTCCCACAACTGTACTCAAAATTTCCCCCAGCATAGTACAAACAGTACAAGCAGCATACAGCCTCGGCATCCCTCACCATGCCCTGGCTCTCCTGTGTAGCATCCCTTACTACGCATTGGCTGTCCAGCAAAGTCCTCTCCTGTCCTTCTACCAGGACAGACACCCTAGCACTTCCACGCCCTCTCTGCTGGGAGCATCCTTGCCAGGAGAGCATCATTTACTTCTCCAGGGCTTCTCATGGTTCCTCTGGGTCTAGCTCTCTGGTCCTGCAGATGTCAGTGGGCAAGCTCCACTGCTGCCCCCCCAGTATTCAGCTGTCTCTGGCATTTGGCACCGGCTCTCCAGCTTAGAGGCATCAGGCAACACCCTCTGTTGCTCTCAGCCTTCTGCCTTCTCCAGCATTCTCTGGCTTTGACATCTGGCTACCACCTCCACTGGCTTCCTAGCTAAGATCCCTTTTCAGCCTCTCAGCAACGGCTTTGACTCTGGTAGGTCAGCAGGCTCACCCCTCCACTGCCTTCCTGATAACTCCTCCCTCTCTCCAGGAGGGCCTGCAGGGAACTTTCTCTCTCTGCAGCTTTCCCCAGAGACCTCATTTAGTCTTCTGACTTTTACTGTCTGATTGTCACCAAGGCACATGATTGCTCTCTCTCTCTGGGGATTGTAAGAGTTTCTGAGAGGGAGGCTGTGTTTTTTATGTTCTGGAAATACTAGCTGTCTCTCTCTTAGTTTGTATTTGTTTTGCTTCATTCCTTGCTGTTTCTTTGTTTTTAGGGGTTTCATCCCTCTTTTTCTTGGGAGGAGTGAGATGGGGACCACTTCAGTTGGTTTTGGAACTCTGACCCACAAGCATGAGTATGTGTGCCTGCTGTATCTTGTTCTGAATGATTGTAGTGCATAATATTTCATATTTTATAACACTTTTTAGAAATGGTTTTGTGGGAATAGAAGTGTTTTTCATGCCATGTCTGTCTTTCTCTCTCTCCCTGATCCTTTATAGCCATCAGATGCAGGCCTGCCCTCTTACTTGGACAAATGGGAGCACCTGTTCTAGCACCAGAGAGCTGGACCTACTTTATTCACAGATGTCACCCACACTGTGATGTTTGTGATGAGATAAGGGAATTGATTTAAAAACACATACCCACACCCCCACCACACTGAGGTTCAGAAGTAATGTCCTACCTGAATAAATTGTCTCAGATGAAGTACCTAACAGTAACAATGTATAACAATCATAGTGTCCATGCTCTTAGCAAGCAATGCCTAGGATGTATGGTTTGGAAGATTACACACTACATTGGTTTGAAATTTTTATCACTAAAGTCCTAATAAGGAAAAAAAATAGGCTACTTGTGCTATTGAACCAAGAGGTCATATTGCTTGCTTTTAAGAAACTGGTGATCCCGTATCTTGGAAAGCCTTCTCAGTAAAATAAATTGAAGGTTTTACTGCTCAGTTTTAACTATTATTTCAAATTTGTTTTGAATTTGTCCTGCATTGTGTTGCTCAGATACTATAGCGATAAGCATGATAGAACAATCTGAACAGAATGGACTTGCTGCTATTGCACTGAAGCATACCTGAGTCATACTGTATGACTGAGATTCATCAAAAAATGAGATGACTCTGAAGACTATTTCAGTGAGCAAAAATGAAAGTACACAAAGAAGATTCTGTCATAAACTATTAGCAATTTAGATTTGCCAGTGTTGGGCAATGTTTGCCTCTTAATAACCTTTTCAAGAACTTCCATTCATTTCAATGAAATGCAAGTTTTGAATGTACCTTGTTACTCTCCCACACAGGAAAAGTGCATTTCCTTGGTATGTTCAGTATGGTAGCATGTTCTAGGAAAAGGGCCACTCCACTGCAGTTGGAAGTAACAATTACGTTCAGTTACATCCACATGTTAAAAGAATGTTAAGATTACAAAGTCAAACACTCAAAAGTTAGCAAACGCCAGAATTAAGCAAAAAGAACAAGGAGTACTTGTGGCACCTTAGAGACTAACACATTTATTTGGGCATAAGCTTTCATGGGCTAAAACCCACTTCATTGGATGTATGCAGTGGAAAATACAGTAAGAAGATAATATATACACAGAGAACATGAAAAAATGGGTGTTGCCATAACAACTCTAACAAGACTAATCAATTAAGGTGGGCTATTATCAGGAGGAGAAAAAAAAAAACTTTTGTAGTGATAATCAGGATGGCCCATTTCCAACAGTTGACAAGAAGGTGTGAGTAACAGTAGGGTAAAAATTAGCATGGGGAAATAGTTTTTACTTTGTGCAATGACCCATCCACGCCCAGTTTTTACTTTGTGCAATGACCCATCCACGCCCAGTCTTTATTCAAGCCTAATTTAATGGTGTCCAGTTTGCAAATTAATTCCAGTTCTGCAGTTTCTCGTTGGAGTCTGGTTTTGAAGTTTTTTTGTTGAATAATTGTGACTTTTAGGTCTGTAATTGAGTGACCACGGAGGTTGAAGTGTTCTCCGACTGGTTTTTGAATGTTATAATTCTTGACATCTGTTTTGTGTCCATTTATTCTTTTGTGTAGAAATAGTCCCCCAGGTTTCCAGACTCCCAACCTGCACACTTTAAATCTCCCTACTTCCTCACCCCTCTGCATTCAAATAAGACTGTTCCTTCTCCATACTTTCTGTGAGCCAGCAGGATGAGCACTGAGAGGATAGGAGAGACAGTCACTCTGATCTAAGGTTTCAGAGTGGTAGCAGGGTTAGTCTGCATCAGCAAATACGACGAGGAGTCCTTGTGGCACCTTAGAGACTAACAAATTTATTACTCATTGAAGATGGCATATGTGGTCAGCATGTACAGTTCTGAGGGAGCATGCTCAGTGCAGAAGGAATTTTCTGAGAATTTACCAGCTAAACTCCAACAAGCCTCTACTGCGAATGTACAAACTGAATTTTTTCAGAGGCTCATTACTTGATTATATTTGGGCAGTTATTCATAGGAATGGCAAAAGGCCTATCCTTGACATCAGCACAACGCTTACTTGCAAATTTCAAGTCTCTGCTGTGAAGTGTGGGAGCACAAAAGTTTCTCAACTAATTAACTGTAAGATTTCGTTTAACACGGGCAATTTTTTTCTTTAACCTTGTTTTTAGAAATAACTGAATCATTTTTGCTGAAGCTTTAAAAAAAATCAGGCTCAGGCAGATGCCTGACATGAAAATTTCAGCTTAAATGGCTTATGTTTTGCAAAGTTATAATCTACTGTAAATCCTTATAATGGAAAGTGTAGGGCCTCTACACATAGGCATTATTACCTGTGCCACCCATAATGCTCCATTTTTTGGGGGAAAAATATGCTAATGACACAAACACTGTTTTGGGACAGTGAAGGAGTAAAAATGAACGTTGTAAATTAAGCAAATAAACTTGTTTTTTTTACATTATCAGGATTTTTCTTGTTTTCATCATGTGTGTGGGGAGAACACTTGGGCATGGAGACTACCTTGTATATCATCTAAGTGCAAGAAGTCCAGTAAGGAGGCTCAGCCAACTTTATTATACTGTTCTTTTGTCCCAGAACTTGGCAAAGCCCTCTCTGCAGCAAGTGTCTCTGTAGGAAGAGGAAGAGACAATTGAGTAGACCAGAGGTAGACCGCGTGGAACGCATGCCATTCGCTATCCATGCCCATGGAGAACACTTGGAAAAAGTAGCACAGTCCTTAGAACTGTATTACATTTTCTTCAATTTCACCAAAGAGCTCCTGAGGGCTACCACAGCCAAGATGGGCCCCCTGCAGGGCCGCTCCAATGGAGCAGTGCTGCCAAGGAACTGGAAGGGTGCCAGGGGCAAGAGCTAGTGAGAAAACATAGAGTCTCTTTTCAGATTCCCCTGAACTTCCATAGATCCTCTGGGAGCCATGTTGACACCTGGAAGTCCACAATACTGGGGTGTGGGGCTTTCAGCCTTTTCCACACGAAGGACAAAATCCACCCACCCCAAAGGCCTGATGTAAGAGGATCTCCATGAAAGGATTCATGTAAAAGTAATTGTGTTTAATTTTCAAATATACAAGCAGATATACTAATAAAGACTCTCTAATCAGTTTTTGCAATGAATCTGGTTCGTATTTGGGTTTGTTTAGTCTGGATTAAGGATGATGAGGGGGGACCTGATAACAGTCTTCAAGTATGTATAAGGTTATTATAAAGAAGAGGGTGACAAATTGCTCTCCCTAACCACTGAGGACAGGACAAGAAGTAATGGGCTTAAATTGCAACACAGAAGAATTAGCTTAGAAAGTAGGAAAAAAACTTCCTAACTGTAAGGGTAGTTAAGCACTGGAACAAATTATCTAGGGAGGTTGTGGAATCTCTGTCATTGAAGATTTTTTAAAAAAACAGGTCAGACAAATACCTAGATAAGACTTAGTCCTGCCTGAGTGCAGGGGATTGGACTAGATGACATCTCAAAGTCCCTTCTAGTCCTACTTTCTATAATATTCACGAGTTCTGAATAGCTCCAATGTGCTAAGTATAGTATTGAATTCTCTATTATTTCCTAATTATAATAGCCCCCCAAAATTGGAGATCAAATTTCTAAGTAAAAGGAAAAATATTTACTAATCAACTTTCCCCCTCTTTTGTAGTCAATTAATTTTATGCATTTTTTTTAAATTTCCCAGGATTCAGCTTTAAAACACAAAGTCACTGTGACAGCTTCCCCAGGGTGCAACTTGGAACTGGGGTACAGCTGAGCTTTCTGGCTTTTCAACCTGAGCTCCCTCTCACACGCTGATGCTGTGACAAGCTGCAAACCTCTCCAGGTATGGTACTTGCACAGACAACCACAGGCAGGGACACACCTAGCTGAGTTACATGAATGCTTTTCTTAGCCATTCATGAACTAACAATAGAGAGGCTCCAGACAATTTCCCTAGCTCCCCAGCCCAGGACCCAGGCTGTACCGTCCTACCCTTGTCAAAGCCTAATCAGTGTAAGCTTATAACCCAGTCTGCCCCTCCCTTAATGTGGAGAAGACATGTACCAGCTCTTGTTCCTGAGCAGATTTCCCAAGCACTTCAACAAAACACACACTGTTTAAGATAAAATACAATTAAAAAAAACCCAACAGATTTATTAACTACAGAAAGGTAGCTTTTAAGTGATTATAAGTACTGAGTGTACAGAACAAAGTTTGTTACTTAAGAAATAAAAGTAAAATTGCAATCTGAGTTCTATAAACTAGACAGGATTTGAATCAAGCAGTGTCTCATCCTGATGGTATATATTGTTAATACACAAGCTTGGATTCTCCTTTCCAGCCTGGGACCACCTCCCTTGTTCCAAATCTTTGTCCTCCAGACATGCTTCCAGGTATTGAGTTGTGGGGGGGGGGGTGAGGCCAAGTGATGAGGTCACTTCCTCTCTTTTATAGTTTCTTCCAGGTTGTTGGAAAGATCTATGCTTGTAACATGGGTCAAGCAGTCTCCATTATCTACGTGCTCTCTCTGAGAAGTCTCCTTTTTATAGATTCCTGTGACAGCCCTTGTAAGTGTGTATTCCCTTTAACTGGCAATTAGCACATCTGGCTCCTCCACTGTTGCACCTGAAAGGCTGGTTGTGGGTGTTCATATTCACAACATATTTCAGTAACACATACATAGCAAAATTTCATAACTCCACATACAATGACAGCACATATAGTCTAACAGGATATTAATGTTAAACAGATCAAGCCTTTTAAAATGATGCCTCACAAGGCATACTTTGTACAAAACATATCATAATTATATTACTATGGTAAATATCAGGGTGCCAGGGGACTGCTTTAGAGAACAGAATGCCAAAGTCACCTAACAGTCAGCTCTTTAAGGCTTTTAAGACAGCCAAGTTTTTG
Organism: Chelonia mydas; assembly: GCF_015237465.2. Taxonomy (NCBI): domain Eukaryota; kingdom Metazoa; phylum Chordata; order Testudines; family Cheloniidae; genus Chelonia; species Chelonia mydas. The sequence goes on from NC_057849.1 coordinate 167,901,970, forward strand.
TGCAGTTGTAATCAGCTTACAAATGGAAAACACACTATCAATTTTAGTATTCACTCTGAAATCTCTAAATCCATCAGTTTAAAATTCACTTTGGATTAAATATGGTTAGTTATATGAATAAGTGAGACTTTTCAGACCTACTGTCATCATTAACCAGTCCTATAAGAGCCAAGATGTTCTTCGGTCATTTGAAGCAGTCAGGCAATTCCCAGCTGTACCAGTGATTTTCTGTGTAACTTTACGCAAGTCAGAAAGGGCTTGATTATGTCAGTGGTGCAAGGGGTATCACTACCACATAGATGGGATCCTCTGCAACAAAGAGCACAGTGCAGATCCACAGTTGTCTTGGAGCAGAGACTTATGGATAAATTACCTCCACATTGAGGAGGATGTCTTCATGCACCCAGCTCTATAGGATAGTGCACAGGGGAGAAAGTGCATAGCAATGGGCAAAGTCAGGACCACACACCCCCTGTGGAAGTTCAGTCCATGAAGCAGTGGGTGTGTTCAAAGGATGCCCCACCATCCCCACCAAATTCCTTAAAAATCAAATATTATCCATTCACAAACTATGCAAAAACTTAATGGACAAAACCCTTTATTTGACATACTGGGACCAACGGGCACAGATACAAAAATGTCCATGTGCCCATACTGTCCTAAAAAGCACAATCTGAATATGCAAAAGGGAAGATTACAAGCAAAAATCACATATTTATATGCTTAGTTAGCTGATTGGTACACTCACTGGAGGTCACTGTGGGCACAATTAGTCCCTATGAAAACTTGGCCTTTTGTGTTTCTAGCCATGATGATCCTGTTCCATAAGTTCCACTTTCTTGAATTAATATTTCCATAAGCCTACTATGATAGGCAATTGATAAGTCAACAAAAATGGAAGATCAGAATTTTTAAATTACCACAAAGCAAGTGGAAGCAGGAGACACAGCTTCTTTTCTCTCTTTGTGGTATGTTGTGTCTTTTATCTTGATATAAAATAGGAATGAGGTTCATAGTATTGGCGAACTTGCAATAAACTGCTTTTGTTATGAAATATCTTAGGTGTGCTTCAGCATAAAAGCAACCTCAAAACCAATTTGTTCTGCTGCTATATACATCATCCCTTAATATAAAGCTACCTGGGGACCATTTCAACTTGTGCATTTAACTTTTCTAAGTACTATTGTCTGCAAAAGTTGCATTCAGGTACCATAATTACATGCTCATTTCAGTTATGTTATCTCATTCTTTCTCGTTGATTTACCTTTTTCGGTTTCTAGATCCCCTTTTGATAAATACTACTTTCATGTAATTTGCTTCTGGAGTATTTATTAGTTGAAAGAAATAAGGGTAATTAAAATCTTTCTTCTACAGTTAGAAAAACTGCTTGGGTTTGGGACATATTATTGGGGTGAAATAAAAGGCATAACCTGCAAAAGATTCCTAGTAAATAGGAATTGTAGGGTTAAATTTTGATTGCTGATAAGAACATGCCTGTAACCAAATAATGGAAAATCTTATGTGTGAGGAGCTAACAGCAGCTTTAGCATCAGTATGCTAATACACTGCAATTCTACTATCTTTCAAAGATTTTTATAGGCAGAAGGGAGCGTTGTGATCACCCAGTCCGATCTCCTGCATATTACACCCAAAGAACCTCATCAAATAATTTCTGCATCAAGCACATACCTTCTGTTTGAGCTATTCCATATCTCTTAGAAAAATATCTGGTCCTGATTTAAAGAAGGTAAATAGAAAATCCCACATGTTCCCAAATACATTGTTCCAATGGTTAATTACCCTCACTGTTAAGTTTTCCTTATTTCTCCTCTGCATATTTCTAGCTTCAATTTCCAACCATTAGATGTTATTATGCCGTTTTCTGCTAACTTAAAGACTACTCCTCTCTCTCTCTCTTGCGCCAACCAGACACTTTGTACAGTAGACAGTTTGGGCCAATATTTTCCACAGATTAGCTTGAACTAACCAGGGACATGACCCTAATCAGATGTTCAGTCACGGGGGAGATGTCTGCCTGTATGTAATTTTTTACATTTTTTCAGATAACCCGATTTCAGATGTTAAATCTTGCACATAGGAGTATCAGATAGAGGTGTGTTCTTTCCCATAAATTTTGCTCCACAAATCAATTAATTACACTAATCCATGCACAATACACAACAGGTATTTTTTTCAATAATCTCTGATAGATATGTTGTGCACAGTATACTTTTCATAAACAACTTAAAATTAAATGAGATCTTCATTTTCTATGCATGTTTACATACACAACTGACTTAAAACTGGTTAAATCAAATAGGGAGAGGAGGCTTCAGTTTTTTGTGACATCTCTCGAGGAAGAAAAAGATAAATGATTCACTGAGGAAATCCAGAGTGTGGGAGAGATGTAACAGCCATAAAGCCAGCTTGTGATGTCTGAGAAGTATGTATACAAACTTAACTGCAAAATGTGGCTGTACATATTGGTCCGGTACAGTACACAGTATTTGGAGTGATGTGAAATTTGTGATTGCAATAGGATATAAAAATGGGAATAATAGATTGCTGCTCTTGCATATGTTGTATATGTTTTTTTTTACTCTGAAATTCCTGTCAATCATCATCTATTTCTTATGTAATTCAAATCTCACTTAATATTGTATCTACCGGGTTAAGGAAAGAAGTGACCTGGACATCCATAATAAGACACGCTAGATTTGTAAACAGTAGAAACCAGATCCATTTATGGACATACATGTTAGATAAACACAATTGTTTCGATCTAGCATCCACTGAAATCAATGGTAAAACTCCTATTGACTTCTATGGGAACAGGATCAAGGCCAGACTATGTTTGTCAGAAGCATAGGTGTGGAAACCCATGATCAAACCATGCAGATTTGCCAAAACAAAGAGAAGTATCTGGTATGAGCTGTGAGCAGAGATGCTTTACACAGACTCTGACTGATTATTCTCTTTCTTCACACAGAGCACAGATCAAAGTGCTTCGTGAATTGAAAAGATGTATGTAGATATCTGGGTCTGATCCTGATCCCATGGAATTCAGTGAGGGTACGTCTTCACTGCAATAAAGGACCTGTGGCATGGCCGGGGCTGGCTTAGGTCAGCTGACCTGGTCTGCTGGGCTAAAAATTGCCATGTAGACATCTGAGCTCAGCCTGGAGTCCAGGTTCCGGGCCACCTGGGGTTAGAGGGGCAGTTTCAGAGCCTGGGTTTCACCGAGCCCAAACATCTACATTGCAATTTGTAGACCCAGAGCCTGAGCCCCGCAAGCCTGAGACAATGGACCCAGGTTCTGAGATTTGGTGCTGTCCTTTTTTTTATTGCAGTGTAGGTGTACCCTGAGAGCCCTGCCATTGACTTCTGTGGGAATAAGAACAGGCCCCCTGTCTTTAAATATTTCTGTTTCCTAGTGCTGCAAAAATATCAATTAATACATGAAAAACATTCAGTCAGTTAGTGCATTCATGTAAATACCAAGTTCATGTTAACTGGCAAATGTGTTCCCAGAAAAGTGACCACTTTATTTAGCTTCAGAAAATTTAATTAATTACCATGACTTGCAAATGTTTCAGAATGGAATGCAAAGTGCACCAAACTATTAAAACAAGCATAAAAACAACCATGTTTTGCTTAATGAGTTTAAAAGGCATTCAGTGAGGACTCAAGCAGTTATTCATAATACCAAACCTAGACAACATTGACTTAATGGCTGGGAAAAAAATGCAAAGAAATAATGCCCTTTGGATCTGGCACAGCTTTATTTAGAGAAGAAAAAAAAAGCTGTACAAAGATGCTGCTGCTTGTTGATTCAGTGATAAGGAAGGTTTCTCCATTTTATGACTCCAATACTCCTGAGAGAGAGAGAGAACTTTTAAAATTTTATATCTGAATGGTTGTCATCATCTTGCTGAGGCCTCAGGGCAAATGCAGCTCCCACATCTTAATAGAAAGTGAACAAAATAAGCATTTGAACCCCTGCTGATGTATGCAGCAAAAGTTAGATATCTGAAATTTTTAGTAGCTATGAAAAGTGATCGCAAGTGAGAAACCTGCTGTTTTCTCTTAAAACAGTGCAATAACGTGTAAATTAAATGGTATAAGGAAAGGATAACTCTACAGAGCAGCTTGGGTTCTGTTTTAACAGAGATGGATTGCTGGAGAATATGTGATAATTATATAATTGTTGACCAAAAAAGTGACAACATTTTAATCTACTAAAGAATTGATTGGCCAGAATGTCCCACAGACTGGAGATGGATAGTTCACAATTAATAGAGTTAGCAACATCTGTACCTGTATGTAGGCTCAGGGTCAATGGATCTGCCACAACATGGATCCACTGTGCATCCCTCCCCTCAGAGAGCAGGTGCACAGATGGCTGCATTAGTAGGCACCCACGTTTTCAATTTGGGCAGTCTACTTCCTGAACCAGGGATGCAGGATTTTCACAGCTAAAGCAAAATCTAGTTACATAAAAAGAACAGAGAAGCATGACGTGTGAGAAGATTTCAGTTAATTGTATTATGTTAATAGGAAGTTTAAATAAATGGCTGTCATTGTGGTATTTCAGTCACAATGAAGAATCAGATTTCATGATGTACATGACAGAGCCACAGGCTTCATTTTCAAAGCTGTAATAAGAACAGCCATGCTGGGTCAGACCAATGGTCCATCTAGCCCAGTGTCTTGTCTTCACACAGTGGCCCGTGTCAGATGCTTCATAGGGAATGAACAGAACAGAGCAACTTCACCCAGGGGCTGATCCAAGACCTCACATTGATTTCAATCTGATGCCCAAGTTCACAAATGGTGTCAGTGATAGAGAAAGGATTAGAAACCACAAGTCTTGGCTTCAAGTTATATCATGTAACTACTAGATGACTCTTCCTCCTTCTAGGGACACCATTGGGACATACACTTTGTCACGTGCACAATAATTTCTGAGGGGAGGCCTCCCCTGAAAAAGATCTGAAGCAGCACCCACATGAGGGTGGAAGCAAAGGTGTTCTGCAAAGGAACAATCTCTGGGTCTCTTGTGGCATAGTTGACTAGCAATAAAAAATTGTGGCCCCAGCCACTTTTCTCTAGAGGCTACGATATCAATCTCCACCATCTGAAATGGGTTTCTTGAAGTGGGAGGGGAATTAAGGGACTACAGCCTCATCCCTTAGGGGATACCTCTTGGCAATCTGCCACAAAAATCTGCTACTTCCTGAAAAATACTTGATGAACAAAATCAGGACAGCAGTCTTTCAAGCATCTATTTGTTATGCAGATATCCATCAATCAAGATGGAATGTGCTAGTCTCAAAAGTTCTCAATGAGCAGATTTGGGAACCAGGAGATGGACTCTGGGATCTTCTTTGTGAGGATGTTTCTTCACCAGCTACAGAATTCTATTTAACTCAAAATGGGGAAACTGTTGGGTGGAGTGTTCCAAAGGGGCTTCCCCAAGGAGTGTAGCTACCTCCTTGAAATTCTTGAAGGGTCTAATCTTCGTGCTGATCAGTGATGATGTCAAAAGTATCATCAAGTCTAGTACAGGTAGGATCTTTGTCTTACTTGTGGGTGGAGGTCTTCTTTCCAGGACAGGCTGTCTCCTGTTGGTACACCTCCAGCACAGGCCCATGAGTGACTTGAGCCTTGAGAGTTGTCTGGGTTAAAAGGCACAGAATTTCTTTTCAGTAGCATGGGACAGTGCCTCCAGTCACAACCAAAGATAACAGACCAGGAAAGGTTCTTTGCAACACCCTCCAGAGGCACCCCAGCTGGCTGGCTACTTGTAAGATAATAGAACCAGTCAGATAAGTGCATCTTTCCCTATGTATGGAGGAGATTTGGAATGTTCAGTTGGATTTGAGTGCTTTGGGTGGGAGCACTCAGTTTTTGGCCACAGACAGAGTCCATTAATCAGGTGCAGGCTATCTTCATGGGAACAAGGAAGGGTCTGATGGTCTTTGGAGGGTTTGAGGTCTTACCTGATGACCAATGCCAGATAATCACATTCCATCACAGGGCACTCTCGCTGCATATGTCCTGACTGCCCACAACAATAACTTATGACTGGCCCTTCTTGAACAATTGATGGCCCCTGAGGAGTATCAGAGTGCCACACACATGAGATCCCCTGGAAGGTAGGGGCTCTGTCTCTCAAGATGTGCCAGTACTTCAGCTGCCTTTGTGTCCCGGGGGCACTGAAACACGGCACAGCTCCAACAACCCCCAAGTTACCAGGTTTGCACTGCTACAGGGAGAATTGCTAAATACTGTTCCAAAACAATGGTCCATGAGGTCACCCACTGTCTTGGTTTCTGGGGACAATCAGCTAGTAGACAAATTGTGGAGCCATTGAAGGACAGCCCCTTTTTGGAAGTGGTGCATCATGAAATTTCCTAGGATAAACCACTGAGGAGCGTCCAAACCAATCCAATAAAGTAGCCTTCAGGGTGGACTAGGATGGGCTTCATCTGCACTTAGAGCTCTATAAAAAGCCTGGCCTCCCTGGTTAGATTGGCATGAAATGGGTGGCCCAGGACCACCTCTCCCAGCTAGTGGTGGTTGTCACCCACTAAAAAGTTGTCAGGAAGGCTTCCGGGCATCAGAGTTACTCAGTTTGGTTAGGGTGGGCCCTAGGAAGGCCTCGGCAGAGAACACCCTCATGGGTACGCTCAGTGAACCTTGCCCAAGCAGCATGGCCATCTTGGCTGGAAATGGCATTTCCATTCCTGTTCAGCCAACTGGGACTTCTGTATGCACTGCTGGGCAGCTAGCAAGGCCTCCTAGAACTGATGAGTTTGCTCCTTTTCAGCCTGTTGTTGCCATATCATTAATAACAAGATTTTGTCCATGGTCCCCTTTAGAGGAGAGGCAGTCAAATCTGCCTCCAGCCACCTAAATGTAGGGGGATGAGAAGGGGGTGACCTGTCTCCTCCCCAGCCAATCCCATCCTCTCCCCTCTTGGAAGGATCTTGGGAGATTTCCTTCAATAAGAGTCCAGGAAGCTTTAATGAAAGCTTGTCTCATCATCCCACAGCCTGTTTGGGTCCCCAGTCTTACTTAATAAGAAGTAATAAATAAATAAATTAAATAAAAGAAGAAATGCCTCAATCACACCGATTCCCAAAAATCTGTCCCAGGCCATGGCTCTTGCCACAGAGCCTGGGCAAGTGAAAGGTGTTCTTTCATAGAGTCCCTGTGTGCTACCCTTTCAGGAAGACTTTGGGTCATCAGAGTTAGTCAATTTGGTTAGGGTGACTCCTTTCAGCTTCTCAGTCTCTGTCCCATCCCCATACTGCTTCAGCTCTCTTATAAACAATCAGCTACTTAAAGTTCCTTCCCTGTGCCAGGTGTCTCTGGTTAGCTCATTTAGCAAGCCTACTCCAGGATTCAAGTCTCCTGTAGGGCAGCTCACTCACTTCTTCTCAATCCTTTGCTCCCTCACAACTGTGTAAAACACACTTTTTTTATTGGATGTACATCCTGTGTTCATAGCTATTAAAGACTTACCCAGTTAAAACACAATGCATTTAATTAACTAGGTTAAAAAAAAAACATTTTTATAAGCTCCATATTTGAGAGGCTTATTCATTAAATCTATTTATTCAAAATCCCTTGAACTTAGTAATCATCTGGAAGTTCGTAACTGTAGAATTTTATACGTATTTTTATTTTATCTGAATTGAAGTCTAAAGCGGACCCTGTGAGAATTATCGTGCAAATAACTGCTGCATTTTTATTGTTTTTTGGTGCATTTCCCCTTTCCTCTTGCCCTCCCCCCCCCCCCCATATATCAACAACAAAATTAATAAGGATGGTAGTGCAATATCTCACTGTTTTTGTTTATCCATCCTGATTGCGTGAAAATATAATTTTTTCATGAATAAATTTTCACATTTCATTGAACAACTAGTGATACTCATGACAACAAGTACAACTTGATCACTGTCTCCCATAAAACTGAAAAAAAAAAATGTTGTCAGGACTACATGTTCTTTTTTAAGGGCTTTCCTTCATTGATAATCAGTCTCATATCCTTTTTTTAAAAATGGAATACTATTGTTGAAAATATCTGTGAGGTAAAGAGACTAATAGTAGATGATCAGTTGTTGTAGGTAGGAGAAAATAAACATGTAAAAAAATAGATTGGCCACAGGGATGATGAGTAAGAAGGAAAATATTTTAAATATAGTTCATAGAAATATTCTTTCTTACTTTTAAAGTTATTTGCCGGTTCTTATGCATGTTTAGTATGACAAAAATTTCTAAGTTAAATGGAAAGGGGACACCCTCATGAAATACATATAAAGTTGAAGTTGGATAGGGCCCTTCATGCATGTGTTTTCACTAAAATATCTTGTAAAGTTTTACTCTCAGACTGCTACCAGGATAAATTAAGCAGATTGCTTAAGGAGTATGCTTACTGCTTGGCTGTTCTTCTGCCGCCCATGGCAGTTGATATGATAAGGAAATAATTGTTTGATTTATTTACTTATCTACACAGCTTATGGGTGGTGTTGTGTATTTGGCCATGACATTTTTCTTAATTAATCCCTGTATCAGAATGGAATATTACTTCACTAAATACTCACCAACTCTGACCATGGATAACTATGATCATTAGATAGCATTTGTCATTTTCCGCAGTGTAAAGTGATACAGCAGTTGAGTACAGCTAGAGGATAAATAATTAACAAAGGAAACACTTGTGGATTATGTTCCCAGTTAGAGTCTTTAGGAGGTAGGATTTACTCCTCTAAAAATGGCAAAGTGAGATCCTGTCCATCTCATCGGAGGAAGTCCAGCTTTAAGGAATCTATGCTGACACTTCCTATATGTGACCAGCTGCAATTACTTCAAAATGATTATTGTTTTGCAGACATGGGACCAGATCCAAGCCTACTAAATGTCAAAATGGGTTTTTTCCACTAATTTTGCATCAGACCATGATCTCTGATGATGATACTGCTGATATTTGCTTGTTTCAAGGTATTTAGAATCACCTTAATATATCAATGGAACAGAGAAGAACTCAGATATCTAACTCAGGATTCTGTTCTCCGGCTATAAAATCATACAGTAAATGTTAGCCTAAATGTAGAAGCAAATAGCAAATAGATTAAAATCCAATCAGCTCTCTGATTGTGACATCAAGAGCAAATTAAAAATGGTAGTAATCCAAATATATGTCCCTAGACATATGAATGTGCTTTTATAAATAAGGCCTCATTTATAGCAGAGAGACACTAAGCCTGTATTAATTGCATAGGCACAACAGAACAAAATATGTGAGGACAATTGACCTGAACAAGTATGGTAGATTGTAATGCGCTGAAGAATTTGAAAATGCAAAATAACGTCAAATAATGATAAACAGAATCCTATAAGGACTACCAAAAGTACAAGAGGTTATTGAAAATAATAGAATATTTCAATGTAGATCTTGTACTTATAAAAAAAGGGTATTGCAATAGCAGAGAAAGCTAAGTTACTTACTACTAATTATTATTTCTATATAATATTTATGGCCTTATCCCCATACAATATTCTCCCCCTACAATGCACAAGAAGCCTATGTGCTTAACTCATGTCTGTGGATTCCACTGTGCAGCAGCGTGGAGTTAAGTTCCCTTTGTGATTCTTGTCCTAAGGCCCTGATCCTCAAAAGTATTTAGGTGCCAAACTCCCATTGAAATTTATTGGAGTTAGGCACCTACATACCTTTGAGGAATTGGGCCTAAATCACTTTTGAAAATGGGACTTAGGCTCATAAGTTAATTGAGTACTTTTAAACATTTTGCCTATTGGTTTTGTTTGCAGAACCTTACAGGCAACTACATGATGTCATGAGAGACAGCGTCAAACACAGGGGGAAATAGCAAATCAGGATGAATTACAGCACTGTGGTCATATGGGTGTTTTGATTAGAGTGAATGTGTCTTGAGGATTATTGTCACAGGATGAGCTGGCCCTTTAAGGGTGAAGGGCTCCAGGGGCTCAGCCTCAGCTGTGCCATGTTTAGCCTGTCTCCCTCTTTGGAGTATATGTGTAGAAAGCCACAGGATGTGACTAGAAACCTGGCCTTCCGGGGAATATAAATGGCAACCTGAGGTTTGTTGGTGAGAGTTCAGGTAGCCTGCTGAAAAGGAACAGGTTGTTGATAATGATGCAAATACCTAGGCAGACTGCTTGGAACAGAGCCCTACAAAGAGCCTGTGCTTGCTGGGAGAAAAACCTCCAGCTAGGAAGACTAAAATACTTGTCCTCCCTTCAGGGTAACAGTATGGAAGGGGAAGCCCTTGTAAAAGTCTGGAAAATCCTTTGAACCTTGAGGAAGGGCTACATGGATGCTACAGCCTGTTACAGACTGAGAGGACTGACTGAGCCCAAGGAAGGAGGCTGGAAGTTTTGGGTGGTAACAAATCACACCCAAAAGGAATTTGTGAAAAGGCCAGGGGGATGTTTTATGTGACATAGAAGGTAAAGTGAAGTAATGTCAAGGCCTAATGCTAGCATAGGTGTATCTCTGCTACAATTATTATTATTGTTTTCTTTAAAATAATGCTGTCATTTTGGGTGAGGGGTGAGAAATAAGTGTTTACACATGTCATTGGGATATTGTTTCTCCTCTCCTGCTTCCTTCTCTCATTGAGATACATGTACCTTAAACTAATCTCTGCTATCTTCCAAAGATAAAAATAAATTAACATAACTTTTGTTATTGACAAATCAAAAAAGTCCTTACTTCCATAGCTTGCACAATAAACTTCAACCAAATCTTTCTTAGACCCTCATTCTGAACATTCAATTGTTTTCTCTCTCTAGTGTGTAAGAGCAGACACCTATTCTTGCAATAAGTAGGAGGCAACACATGAAGCTAATTTTCTGTAAACCAAAGAGTACAATTAAGAAACCTGAGTGACAATTAATAACAATTAGTACTAAACGGAAGAAATCTTCCATTTGTATTACAAATTAAACATCATGAACTGAATATAAAGTAAATGTTCCTAATTTAAAATATTTCATCAAGTTGTTAGAAGATGTATATAAACAAAGGGCCAATTCTGCTGACACCAACAAAATTCAGTGGATTGGAACTGTTAGTCCAATTATACAATAAATGAGTGTAAAGGAGAGAAGAATTAGGCAAAATACTACATACTCAATATCTCATAAGGGGGAGGGGAAGCATACACTGTAACCTCAGAGTTACAAACACCAGAGTTATGAACTGACTAGTCAACCACACAACTCATTTGGAACCAGAAGTATAAAATCAGGCATCAGTGGAGACCAAAAAACAGAAAGGTGTTGTTAAACATAAACCCCTTAATGAAGACCCCTTAACGAAAGGAAAAGAGCATTTTTCGTCATCATAGTAAAGTTTCAAACAATGTTCAGTTTTACACATTTGAAAGAACAGCCATAATGTTTTGTTCAGAGTTAGGAACAACCTCCATTCCTGATGTGCTTATAACTTTGAGGTTCTGCTGTACTGACACAAAAAATTGCGGTTCTATTTAGATATAACTGTCACAGGACCATATGCCCAATACAGGCTTGATTTACAAATGCACTGAATGCCCCCAGCTCATATTAGCTTCAACAGAAGCTAGGGGTGCTTAGCACTCCTGAAAATTAGTCTCTAACCAAAAGTAGTGATAACATAAATACTCATAGCAGTTACATAAATTATAAAGTTCATGAGGTATAATGGGTTGGATTCAGAAAGGGGATTTAAGAGTTGCAATATCTAACTCCTAGTATCCTGACTCCTAGTGGAATTCACAGCTCTCAGTTAAGCACCAAAGTTCCTGTACAAAGCATTGGGAGAGTTAGGCACTTAGGAAAGAGATTCACAAAATGAGCAAGCTGAGCTGGAAGCTGTCTATGCTAGCAAGTAGGAAATCATGAGGAGAGACATGTGACCTAATCTCTGCCTCTTATGTGAATTTAAGGACCTAACTCCTGCTCAGAGAGAAGCACCTCCCTACACTCAAGTTTGACAGCTCTTCTGGAGTTAGTCACATAAAACAGATCAATCCTTTCTTTCAAAAAAGCAAGGAGTAGTCAGTGGGCCCATCTCTCTCTCCTGCTAAAGCTATTCTACTTAAATATGTATTGGCCATAGAGAGAGAATGTGACTCTGTAGCCCAGTGGCTACAGATCTCTGTTCCAGCCCCTGCTTCAATTAATATTTAAGTATTTTATACACAGTGGAATAGCTTCAGCTGGAGAGATTGAGACCCACCCCAGCAAAATATCTGATAGCCTGGTGGTGAGGGCATTCACTTGAGTTCTGAGTCCCTACTCCAAATCCTCACTCTGCCTGCTTTAGACTAGGGTCTTCTGTGGCCCTGGTAGGTTTTATAACCAATGGGCTACAGATTATAAGGGAGAAGAGCACCACCACCTTCCCCACCCTGTCTTTTGAACTGGATAGGCATGCACTGATCATGGCTACTGGATTGGCCCCTGCATGCAAGAGATGTGGGGAAACACCTAGTCTGAGAATCCTGCCAGGGCTTAGGCATGAGCTAGGGTGCTCGGCAGCATCAGGACTTACGCAACTTTGCACATGCCCACTGCAGAAATATAGACTCTATGGGGTCTTTAGGGATGGAAACTTGGGCTCCTAGAGAATTTAGCTGCCTACAGGGTTAGGTGACAGCTGAGTGAGGGTTTTGTGAAATGTCACTGCTGCCTAAAGTGGCAGTTAAGCACTAAGTCTCCCTTGTGACTCTTGCCCAATGTTGGCAGGTGGGTTTGGCCTGTGTTGCTTTGAGTTCAATATTATTGTTTTCTCCACTCTTGATTATTAGCTTTGAATGTGTCCTTGCATATCAATGTTGCCTATCCACTTACAAATGTAACCAACCGTTAGTGTTGCTAGCTCCAATCTGGGGCGGGAGGCAACAAAAGAGGGAACCAAGTCACGATCACAGGCTAAGGTAGGGAAGAGAAAGTTGGAAAAAAGATAGATACAGACAAGTTGTTCTTGGTGCCTTTTTAAATTAAAGGAATTGCCCCAAGCTTATTCAGTAGGTTATTGTAATTATTCAACAGATCTCTGACTTCCTGGTGGGGTAACTTCCACAATCTCTCTCTAAAGTGAATTTGTACCACGGTGAAGCTGCACATTTCTTTGCAGAACCATGTTGCTGATAGATGCCTCAGTAAATCTTATAAGGCTCTTCTTTTGTGCCCCATAATTGCTTCCTCTAATCTGATCCTAATGAAAGGGACTGCATCTCTGTGACCTAGAGAGCTGTTGGACATGAAATGAACACTTTACATTTTTCACAGGCTGGCATACTACAAGAGTCTAGTTACACTATAAGTAATGCTGTGCTTCCTTCCCAATAAATATACTTCTCCTAACTGACTTTACAGACATGCCCGTAGGAAGTGTTAACAACTTTATAAGGATGTCAAGAGTCTGCAAAATAACAGGAGTAGCATTTGTTGTCAAAAATGAGAACAGGAGAGAAACATGATTAATGGAGGCACGCAAATGTATGCTGTAAAAATGAGTCCTTAAAGACCATAGCTGGCACTGTATGGCTGTCCAACTTAACCTTCTCTTTCATTAAGATACATCCTTAAAGTTAGTGGGGTTTTTTCTAACACAAATACATAAATAAGGTGTGTGGGTTTTTTAAGCAGCATGTGTCCCTCACTTCCATTATCCTCTTATTTGTTTGCTGCTCATTTCCATAATGTATGTGTTTATACAATGTCTTGCAGAATGGAGCCCTGATCCCAACTGGTGTCTTAGCGCATTACCACCATAGAAATCAATTATAATCTGCCACAATCATATCCAAAGCCCTTATTCAGAGCCATTTTTCAGTGCAAGAAGACTAAATGATTTATGTACACTTATATATAAATTAGTCATGCCTAATTTTAAAAATCAGTTAACATGCTGTATGTATTAATTTTCCCCAGATGAATATTGACCATTGGAAAAACATGATATAAATATAAGGTAAACTGTCTTTTTAAGTTCTGCTTTTACTAAATGAAATTGTCCAACTTTTATTAGTCCATTTACAAGCAGATTTTACTGTAGTTGTCAATACCACTGCCTCCATAAATCACGGTGATGGAACCCCACATAGTTTTATCAGGTGACAAGTCTCTGATTTAGCCAGCAGTTTGCAGCACAAACTCTGTTCATTCTTGTTCCATATATAAACTTTCTCAAACATGCAAGCTATGACTGGCAATAAATTATTAAACATTTACTTGATAAAACTATTTAGCAACACGTTCTTATGAAAATTTTGTGTGTGTGCCTATCTGCAACTTTTAGGCTCCACCTGTGGATTTATTCTAGCCTTTGATAGTACTAAAATATCACTGAGGAAATAGTCCAAATTAATTTTTTTCTAGATTAGTAGGCTAGGAAAAATATTCTTAAAGCTGAAAAGAGGTTCCACATCAAAATAGAAAACTATTTCTCACTCCATTAGAGACCTGATTTTTATTGTCAGTAGGGCTGGTCAAAAATTATCCTTCAAAACTTTCTGCCAGAAAATTGGGTTTTCCTCAGATTCTTGCCACAAAACCCTCAGCTCCAAATGCAACCTTTTTGTCAAAAGAAAGCTTTTGGTTTTCTGTTGAAAAATCAAAACTTTTCATGGAATAGTTAGTTAGATGAAAACAGGAGAAAAAATGTTTTGAGAATATTTTTCCCCACAACTGTCTTGCCATCTTCTGATCAGGTCTATTGTCACACAAAAATCCCTACATTTCCTTTAAACTTCAAAAGGTGTTTATCTTCCTTGATACACCAATTCACCTTTTAAAATTTAGATTGCTTTTAAAATTGCTTCCCTCTTCTTCCCTCCTCCCCCTTCCCGACCTTCCCGAGTTTAGGACTTTAATTGCTGAATTCAAACTTCTGTATCCTTGTGGGTGTCGTTTTGTGTTTATGCTTGACAGCCCTATATTTTCTATGATTCAGATAGAGCTGGTCAGAGTATTCATAGTAAATAATGGGCTTGTTAGATTGGGACCTCTGCCTGCTTGACTTGTTTGTAAACTACATATGATGACCACATTTATGTATTACTTGTAATTGATACACAATGTATAAAAACATTTGGGCATATTGGTTTTCACAAAGTGTTCACCCTTTTGAGACTATGAAGTTTACACTGACTGTTTAGTCATATGGTATATCTACAGGTTTCAGAGTAGCAGCTGTGCTAATCTGTATCCACAAAAAGAACAGGAGTACTTGTGGTACCTTAGAGACTAATACATTTATTAGACCATAAGCTTTTGTGGGCTACAACCCACTTCATCAGATGCATAGAATGGAACATATAGTAAGAAGATGTATATGCACATACAGAGAAGGTGGAAGTTGCCATACAAACTGTAAGAGGCTAATTAATGACAATGAGCTATTATCAGCAGGAGAAAAAAAAAATTGTAGTGATAATCAAGATAGCCCATTTAGACAGTTGACAAGAAGGGGTGACGTTGGAAAATAGAGTCAATATGTGTAATGACCCAGCCACTCCCGGTCTCTATTCAAATCCAAGTTAATGGTATCTAGTTTGCATATTAATTCAAGCTCAGCAGTTTCTCGTTGGAGTCTGTTTTTGAAGCTTTTCTGTTGCAAAATTGCCACCCTTAAATCTTTTACTGAGTGGCCAGAGAGGTTGAAGTGTTCTACCGGTTTTTGAATGTTATGATTCCTGGTGTCAGATTTGTGTCCATTTATTCTTTTGCGTAGAGACTGTCCTGTTTGGCCAATGTACATGGCAGAGGGGCATTGCTGGCACATGATGGCATACATCCCATTGGTAGATGTGCAGGTGAACGAGCCCCTGATGGCATGTCTAATGTGATTAGGCCCTATGATGGTGTCACTTGAATAAATATGTGGACAGAGTTGGCATCAGGCTTTGTTGCAAGGATAGGTTCCTGGGTTAGTGTTTTTGTTGTGTGGTGCAGTGACTGCAGAACCCACTGAGGGTTTGCTTTTCTCAAGAAGAAGGCTCGGGGGAGCATGTTAAATAGAATGTGTGAGCTCATGATAAGGATGCCTAGGGAATATGACCACATTTTTAAACTTTTTCTTGCCCTATTTGCCCAAGATATAGTATTATATTTGTCTACATATGTGCACTCCAGATTTTAAAACATCTGGATTCTTTCCTGATAAAAGAAGTGGAAAACATTAGATTCACCTGATGAGGATTCCCCTAGTGAGGGGTTGTCTGAGTAGGCATGTAGCCAGCTCCCATGTCTCCTTCTCCAGAGCAGAGGGCATGTTGAGTAAGAAGGTGGGATGTGGTAATGGCACAGATATTGTAGCCAGCTGATGCAATTTAGAGCAGCTCCTGTGTTGTTCTTTTCTGCTCTAGTGCTGACCTAGAGAATCAGGAAGTTATCAGCTTCCATCACTGTATGCTAGACATCTTGGCTGTCTAGCAAGCAGGCTTTATAGTCAATTTTTCTCTTAGCCATCACATTTCAAGTTGTCTGTCACTTTTCCCCCCCAATTCCTACCAGACTTGCTCTGCTGCTTGCTTAAGTTGTCCTGTATTTCTCCTTGATGATGGCATTGGGGTTGATGGTTCCTTTTCTTTTAATCAGAACTTTTATGTTAGGCTGTTGAACACCCATGTGGCCACATACCTTGTGCTGTGCTTAGAGGTGGTTGCAAGGAGCAAGGGCAGAAAATTCTTGGATGTGTGTTGTGGGGGTTCATGGGGTGGTGTCATGACAGTGAGGAGTGGCTGGCATCTTTATCAGGTTCCTTATTCTGTCTGTGCTTCAGTTCCCCATTTATAAATTGGGGGTCAATAATAATACTTCCCTGCTTCATTGGGGTATCATGAGGATTGAAAGTTAGTGTGAGTTGCTCAGAATGGTAATAGGGTCTATGTAACTAGATATGCAAGTGTGTTCTACATTCTTAATGTATATACACTGCACTATACGTACATAGATCCAATTTATAATAACTCATGGAGTCTTGCTTGGGAGCAGGTTGGCTGGGCTGATAGACCATGACAGGTTATGGAGGGGAAATCATAAAAATCACAGGTTTTGTCAGAGAAGTCATGGCCATGGTAAACTATAGCCCTAATCATGTCAATGATCACAACCACATATGTTGTGTGTAAAATATTTCTAATATTTTTATTATTGTATCCCCATTAGTGATTTAAGTCACTTTGATAAAGGCTTCTTGACTCCTGACAGCCAGTTTTTCCTTCCTTCAGTAGCTAGCCATTTATTTTGGAGACACTGCTATTATGAAGAAGACACTTCTATTACTTAGAATGTGATCAGCAAGTGAATCATGGGGGTGTGTGGGAGGGAGAGGGAATTGATGGAGCACTATCCAACAAGATTAGCTGAAGATACAAAAGTCTGTCAAATAGGCAAATATGTACATTTCCCCCCATCAACTTCCAGGTTTGTGAATAATGTTAACAAAGCATGGTGGAGGTGGTAAAGATAAATATCTAATAGATGATAAATATTTAACAAAGGTGAAGTTTATTTTATCAGAAACACTTTAAATATTTATAACATTTTATTGCTCTGTGCATGTCACTGACTTGCCAGCTTCTCTGAAATATTACTTTTCTTTATCAGATACATCAGAGCATCTTTATCAGATACATCTTCCTGCCAAAATTCTGACCTAATTTAGAAGTAGTTAATGTTTGTCTCTGTTGATATATATTTATAAAGTCTCTTCGCCACAAGATACCAGAAGTACTTTGCCAGCTATGTGATGTTATACATAACCTTTTTGCAGTAAAACCCACAGGAGGGCTGCCTCCTTGAGTCTCTGTGCTTAGAGGGCAGGGATTTGGTGAGGCAGCACTGGAGACAGCAGGAGTAAAACTTAAATTTCATATTTCCTTGGGATCTATGGAGAATGGGAACTCCAGCCCCAGGGAATGGCTGTCCTCTGGCTTCTCCTCATTATGGGACAATATGGTTCCCTTAGGATCTGAGGCAAATAACTCCTTAGATATACATTTTGCAGCAACAAGCTCTCTAAGTGGTATAGAGGAAAGGTGAGAAATGTGATGTTGCAAGGAGCAGCATAAGCTTCTTCATGGGTACCGACTTTGATGTTCACCAAAGCCTCAGGGGAGAGGCTGCGCATACACACACCAGAGCTTTGAATTTAGGGAATTATGGACTGTCAGCAAAGAGCCTTTGCTAGGGTCCTGGGTAGGCAGGATTGTGTAGTAGCTTCCAGCTTCACTGTTTTTGCACCAAACTCATCAGAAGTTACACTGGAATGGACCATGGAGAATCAGGCCCGGTGGTTTTTTTGTTTATTTGTTTGTGGGAGGAAGGGCAGAAGACATTTAAATTCCCACAGTGGAAGGGCTGGGGGCTTAGTCAGTGGCCTTCTCTGTAAGGACCTATTGCAGTTTGAATCTCAAGAAACTAGACCATCTTCATTATTTGTAATCCCCTAAATATAGCAGAACTACATTTTTTGTTTGATTCAGGAAACCTTTATTTGGCTTTCCACTTACTAAGCAGATTACTGAGGCAATCTGTCCTTCAGATGCTGCTAAAACTAAGAGACAATTGCATTCTCAGATGTGAAGATTACCCAGTTATTATTTTAACCTGCCTGATGAAGGAACCTCTGGTTTTCTTTCTCTTTTCTTTGAAAACTACATATGGCAATTAATTTCAACATATAAGACTGGAAGTCTGCATTTCTAGTGGGAGGGAAAAATGAATTGGTGTACAAAGGATGGTGAATAAAAACCAAAGTGAAGTTTTAAACTGCATATAATGCAAAATCAATTATGCAGTCAGTTGATAATTGAGAGATGACATTCTTTTATGTGCAGGGATTTTTTATGTTAATGGCAGTTTTGTTTCATTTAGCTGTTTTAATGAATTTCCTAATGTGGCTGTCATTAAAAATGAGGGTATGACTAGGGTCATTCAATAATGTTTTGAAAAGACTCTTGTTGGATAGTATCAATTTTTTCCACCCAACATTTGGCTAAAAATGCACCCTATGCTGAATTCCTGGTGGTGGTTTATTTACAAATTTTTATCTTTTTTTGCTAAAAGTTATATGTTGACACAAAGCCACAGAAGCTTAAATTCAAACACCAGAGACAATATCTTTTTTTATTGTGTATTATGCAATGACGCTTTATTCCAGAGAGAATTGGGAAAGAAATATCCAATATATCCAATATTTTTAGGGTATCACAACACTGATGTTAGTTTATGTCCCTTAAAAAATCTGAATGCACTGTCCTTCTCTTTATTATTTATACATGCTTTTAACATTTGTAGTTTCTACAGCTACAGAGGAAGCAAGATTAAGTCCTTAATAGGTGTCATTCTGTCATAATTACTTCTGATGGAAGGAGATACTACCCTTACCACGTTATATTCATTCCACCTGCACTCAGACTCCAAAGAGTTCAGTAACAATGGTGTATGTATGTATGCCCACTGAGGCCACCTACTTCTTCACCTGTGTGACTCCTCTGCTGGTAGCTAGAGTAAAAACTGTTGTGTTAGATGTGACTCAGGCATTTTACCAGTGTGTTGCCGGATCCTAGAGTTAGGCAACATGGTGATTTTTTTTTAAAAAAAAGCCTAAATGGCATAATCAAGCCCACATAGAAATGAATGTGCAATTTGGAATTTATTTATAATAGTGAGTACTTTCTTACACAAGTAGACCCATTAACTTCAGTGAGGACTCGTGCATAAATGCTCATCACCAAGAGGAAAGATCACACAATATAATCTCATGTGACTATACTATTTGGTTTGTAGAGGATTATCTGAGTCTGTAAGTAACTTGTTTCTGTATAGTGATTACAACACTAAAAACCAGATTATGATACCCTTACTCAGATTGAGTAGTTTCTTACTCCACAAGTAGCAACATTAGAGAGATTATTCCTTGAGAAAGGTACTACTTGATGTTAATAAGAGAGGCAGAATCTGGTCCAAAGTGAGCTTTGGAGAAAAAACATAGCTAGAGTGTATAATGAGAATAACATTGGCAAATGAGCTGTATAGAAATATCTCAACTCCAGTGTCCAATTGTGGGGCAAAATGTGGACGAAATGAAGAACACAATGTATGATAGTTGCAATGTGGGGATAGTTGTTATACTGTAAATAACATTGCCTATATTGTAAATTCAGTTTCATGTTTCAATAGTTTGATCATTATAACTCTCAATGAGAAAGGAGAAAATAACACCTGGGTTTGTGCGCAACGTTAAATTTGGGTCTAAAGTGAGGGCAATCCAGGTAATTATTACAACAATGAACGGGCAAGAGAAACCTATGTAAATATAGTGGGAAATAAATTTGACTTGTGTTTTCAAGTAATGAGAATCTCTTGTACATGTAATCCCAGAGTAAAAAGTGTCCTGTAAAAACGTAATAAAAAGCCCTAAAGGAAAATCAACTTTCCTCTGTTTTATCAAAGTCTCTAACTGCAAAGGCCACTACTAAAGTGACTGCTATACACTTTGTTTGACAGATTGAATCAGGATGGTTGTCAGATGCTATGCACTTTGGTTTCTTCATTCTCTCCTGAGAGAGATGCTAGAAGGTTTATTTCAGATAGACCTGATACTAATATAGAAGTATGCTATCAGTCATCGTGTCTGTGACTATATTGTGGAATATTTTACATCCCTCTTTTGATCCAGCCTTCAGAATTATTTCTTTCTTAGAAACAAAGATACAAGTAGATGGATGAGGAAATACCCTTATTTTTTTTCTAGCAGCTTGTTTAGAATGTTGGTGTCATCTAAACAATATCTAGAGACAGTAGAGGTCTAGCAAAATATCTTAGAGGTCAGAGGAATCAAATCTAGTAAGACAATTTCTGAAAACTACTATACTATTTTTATTACCATTTGAATATTATTTCCTAGGAAATATTTTTCTTAGGCAGGATTCTGCGAGGTGATGAGTACCCTCAGCTCTCGCTGAAATAACTGGAGGGATTTGATGGACACAATACCTCTCAGCTCAGTTCTGCCGGTGATCATTTCCAGTTAGTTCTGTTAACGGGAACACACAAATTCTTTGTAAAGTGCTTTGAAATCCTTTGAGCCATTATAGAAGTTCACACATTATTATAACAATAATATTGTTCAAAATATGTAAAATTCACCTATAGCTGTCCCACCTAGAGGTATACTTCCAAATCTTTTTGGGCATCATATTGCAGTACATGAAATTGGAAAACAAATTCATGGGATTTATTAACATTTTACCTCCTTAATGGATTGATTTTTGGTAGAGATCAATATTATTATTAAGCTACATTTTGTATGGACTGTTAAGAAAGGACCCAAGAAATAATTGTAATTGAAATGAAATATTTTTCCAGTATCTTGAATTACAAGGAATAAGACTTGTTTAGGATCATGTCAGGGGTATGTATAATCTGAGATGGAAAAGATTTCTTGAAGTGTTTGTGGTTTATTATAGTCCCCTCGGTTACCTAATCGAACAGATAAATCTCAGCTTTGAATCTGACCATTGAAGAAAATAGGGTTATCAGGACTCCTAGACTATAAATCCAGAAGAGACCACCAGAATCATCAAGTCTAATCTCATGCATATTACAGGCCACAGAAACTCCCCCTCCCAAGCCCATCTCCTAAAATAGACCCATAACCTCTGGCTGAGTGACTGGAGTCCACAAATCATGTTTTAAAGACTTCAAGTTATCATTTAAAGTTTAAACCAGCAAGTGACCCATCCCGCAGAGGAAGGTGAATCTGACCTGGAGGAAAATTCCTTCCTAATCCGAGATATGGTGATCAGCTGAACTCTGAGCATGTCAGCAAGACTCACCATCCAGACACCTTGGAATTAATTCTGTACAGTAACTCAGAGCCTCCCCATCTAGTGCCTTGTCTCTGGCCATCGGGGACTTTTGCTATTAGCAGTTGCAGATGGGCCACAGGTCACTGAAGGCAATTGCATGATATCATCCCCTCCATAAATTTATCAAGCTCCGTCCTGAAGCCAGTTAGATTTTTTTTGCCTCCACTGTTCCGCTTGGGAGGCTGTTCCAGTACTTCACTCTTCTGATGGTTAGACCTTTCTCTAACTTCAAGCCTAAACTTGTTGATGGCCAGTGTATATCTACTTTTTCTCATGTCAACATTGGAGCTTAATTTAAATAACTTCTCTCCCTCTCTGGTATATATTCCTCTGTATTCATAGAGAGCAATCATATCTCCAGGCTTCATTTGGTTAAGCTAAACAAGTCAAGCTCCTTGACTCTCCTCTCATAACATAGGTTTTCCATTCCTCTGATTACCCTAGTAGTCTGTCTCTGCACCTGTTCCAATTTCAATTTATCTTAATCATGGGAGACCAGAATTGCACACAGTATTCCAGATGAGGTTTCACCAGTGACTTGTATAATGGCAATAACTCTTCCCTATATCTACTGGAAATACCTCGCCTGATGCATCCTAGGACTGCATTAACCTTTTTTGCAGTTGCATCACACTGGCAGCTCGCAGCCATCCTGTGATCAACCAATACATCAGGTCTTTGTCCTCCTTTGTCACTTCTGCTAACTGATTCATCCCGAGCTTAAAGCAAAAATTCCTGTTAGTCCCTAAGTGCATGGCTTTGCACTACTGAATTTCATCCCATTTCTATTCCTCCAGTTTTCAAGGTCCTTCAGATCTTCTTGTATGACATTCCCCGGTCCTCTACTGTATGGGCAATATCTCCCAACTTTGTATTACCTGCAAATGTTATTAGCACACTCCCATTTTTTGTGCCAAGCTCATGAATGAAAACGTTAAATAAGAGTGATCCTTGAGAAATTCTTCTCACCTGTCAGTTCATCTTTCAGTATGATCCATTGTAGTCTCACCTTTAAACAATTCTCTATCCACCTTTCAAGTCTCTCATTAGTACCCGTAGTCTCCAATTTAACTAATTTTCCAGGTAGAATGGTATCAAATGCCTCCTGGAAATCCAAGTAGGTTAGATTTATTGCATTTCCTTTGTCTAAACATCAATTATCTTCTCAAAGGTGTCACAATCACCTTTTGTAAAACTATGTTGTATTTTATCCCAATCCTTAATTTTTCTTCAAAATCTATTCCAGTACCTTGCATACAATTAAGGTTAGACTAACAGGCCTGTAGCTTTCCACGTCACTTTTCCCCTTTCTTAAAAATAGGAACTATATTAGCAATTCTCCAGTCACAGGGTATTCCCCCAGAGTTCACAGATTCGTTGAATACCCTTGCTATTGCACTTGCAATTTCATGTGCCAGTTCCTTTAAAATTCTTGGATGGAGATTATCCAGCTCCCCCGATTTAATCCCATTAAACTGTTTGAGTTTGACTTCCACCTCAGATCTCGTAATTTCTACCTCCATGTCCTTGTTCCCATCTGGGAACCCACTTGGGGAAGTGAGGAAACAGATTGACAGAGCGAGACGGGTAAGCTGAAATCACCTACTACAGGACAGGCCCAACAAGGTAAACAACAGAACACCACAGGCCATCACCTTCAGCCCCCAACTAAAACCTCTCTAGCACATTATCAATAATTTACTACCTATCCTGGAAAACAATCCCTCACTCTCACAGGCCTTGGGAGGCAGGCCAGTCCTTGCTTACATACAGGCCCCCAGCCTGAAGCAAATACTCACCAGCAACTACACACCACACCACAGAAACAGTAACTGAGGAACCAATCCCTGTAGCAAACCTCATTGCCTGGTCTGTCCCCATATCTACTCTAGCGATACCATCAGAGGACCCAACCACATCAGCCACACTCTCAGAGGCTCATTGACCTGCACATCTACTAACGTGATATATGCCATCATGTGCCAGCCATGCCCCTCTGCCATGTATATTGGCCAATCCGGACAGTCCCTACGTAAAAAAATAAATGGACATAAATTGGACATTAGGAATAGTAACATACAAAAGCCAGTAGGAGAACACTTCAATCTTCCTGGACATTCTATAACAGATTTAAAAGTAGCTATACTTGAACAAAAAAACTTCAGAAAGACTTCAAAGACAAACAGCAGAACTAAAATTCATTTGCAAATTTAACACCATTAATTTGGGCTTGAATAGGGACTGGGAGTGGCTCGCTCATTACAAAAGCAGCTTTGTATCTCCTGGAATTGACACCTCCTCATCAATTATTGGGAGTGGACTGCATCCACCCTGATTGAATTGGCCCTGTCACTGGTTCTCCACTTGTGAGGTAACTCCCTTCTCTTCATGTGTCTCCCTTCTCTTCATATAATGCCCGCATCTGTAATTTTCACTCCATGCATCTGAAGCCGTGGTTTTTTACCCACGAAAGCTTATACCCAAATAAACCTGTTAGTCTTTAATGTGCCACCGGATTCCTTGTTGTTATTGTTCCCATCAGACACCCTGCCACTACCTGTAAGCTCCATATTACCCTTACCTGTAATGTCCAGCTTCAAAGTAACTTACAAAGATATAAATGGGGTTTCATTCCCTTGTGTGTGTAAATAAGTTTTGTTTTTCAAAAAAAATCAGGTCTTTCCTGCCCCTTTTTTCCCCCTGGAAGACTTTATAGACAACTGTCTATCATATCACAGCTACTGAGCAAACCAACCTGATGAACTGAGATAGCAAATTACTTTTATTCATATTGCTTTAAATTCTTTTCTTTTTATTAAAACCCATTTAACACTAATCCTGGTCTTTTAATGAAGATAGGAGAAGTCTCCTACTCCATTTCTCTAGGTCCTTCAGCAAAACCAGGCTGTGGGTAGGCATAAAAATCAAGCAGGAAAAAAATGTTTTAAAAAACGTAGGTCTTCTTTATAGTATTTTCACTCCGATTGACCCAAATGGCTAGCCACAAACTCTGGGGCTTGTGGGTTGTTCCAATGATAGGCATTGCTTTGATGCAATTTTGTTTTATAAAGAATGTACAAAATCCTATTTCCCGAACAAAGTAGGAAGCAAACAGGTGACAGCTCTTTTGTTCACTGTTCCAAACCTGCCTTTCTATAAATCACTGTGTCCAAACATCTCTTTCTTAGCTTTCATTCAGGGCAACACGATAGCTTTTTGTTACCGACTGCTTAGTTTTCTCTCACTGATTCAGTTTTGGGAGGAGGGGAGTGGTGTCACTCATGCAGAGCAAAACAGTTCCACCAATCAGATCCCTAGACCCTTAATTTGAAACGCCTTGGGCCACTTGATTCAGCTTCTATATGTCTCTTCCATATTTGTTTTTTTGGGGGAGAGGGGGGGTGCTACTGCTATTACTATTTTATCCTGAATGCAAGGCAATGGCCATGGTTGGCTTGTAACAACAAGGTTTTAATTCCACCCATAACCATATCCTGTAGAATCACTTATCAATCTCACAAATTAGTAATGTTTGTACAGTGAACTGAAGATATACAGCACTGTAAAAATGCCAAGTGAGTACAATGTCAAACATACTATAGTAATGCCTCACTTAAAGTTGTCCCGGTTAACATTGTTTTGTTATTAGGTTGCTGATCTATTAGAGAACATACTCGTTTAAAGTCGCACAGTGTTCCGTTATAAGGTTGTTTGGCTCACCCTGCTCTGCCCGCCCGATGCTCCTGCCAGGAAGCGGGGTCAGGGTGCAGGGGCTTGCCCCATTGCTTCAGCCCCCATGCCCCAACCCTGTTCCCTAGCAGGAGGGCCAGGTGGAGCGGAGCAAGCCCCTACGCCCCAATCCCGCTACGCCCTTGCCTCAACCAAGCTTCACAGTCATAACTGGTGAGTACAGTATTAAATTTTTTAAAATTATTTGAAACGTATAGTGTATATTTAAGTAATTTATTCTGTCTGGCGAAAAAAATGTCCCTGGACTCCAACCCCCACATTTACATTAATTCTTATGGGGAAATTGGATTCACTTAACATCATTTTGCTTAAAGTAGCATTTTTCAGGAACATAACTACAACATTAAGTGAAGAGTTACTTTACTTCATAAGCAATAAATCATGTTCTTACAAAGGTAACATTGAATTAAGTCACACTGCTTCAAGTCAATTGCTTCAAGTGAGGGAAATGTACTGGATCTTTTCTAGAGGTTAACAAGAACTAAAAAGGCATGATGAAAATCTGCTCTTTAAGGAAGTCTTTTTCTAAACAATAATGCAAATGTATATCTGTTATTTTAAGTTTTCCTGGATTTACACTGTGGAAGGAGTAATATGTAAATCCATGCAGAATTACTTTCTTTCATGTGGATTACAACTAGTGTTGGGTTTATATATGTTACAGAATGACATATAACAAATGAGAGTAATATCATATTAGTCCATGAAATGAAATATTTATATCCCATAAGTCAGTAGTCCCCTAGAAAAGCTCAAATAACCTACTTCTTCTTAAAAGTTCATTTCAGATAATTTAATTGATTTCATTAACCCAGGACTAAGAACCCTAATTATGTACCGATGGCTCAGTGAAAGAAAAATTAGGACTTGCCCGGGATAATGAGGAAGAAAAAAAAAGATAAGCAAAATGATTGACTCGTCTTTAATCTTATATGCTCCGTATGGGTCACCAGGATACTTTTTGCTTTCATATTTAAAAAAGGTCAGATACATAATGGGAGAATCTGTAGTGGATATAAACACCTAGATTTTTAAAATAATTGCAAGGCTGTGCTATGCTCAAAAGCTAATAAGATACTATTAGCAGAATAAGGAAAATCATTTTTGGCCTCAGAATGCAATATGCCATGGTACAGACATACGCAGAGAACTAAGTTATCTAAACTATACCAGTCTTGGAGAATAACCAAGAGGACTCAGAAACAAGACCATTTTGATTCTTGGCAAATGTGAGGGGGGTTAACACATTACATGCATTTTTTTAAAAAAAAGTAGTAATCCTAGTTTCAAGCTATAGGGTTTCAGATCATAACAGTAATGTATAAATTCTATCTGACAGGCCTAATTTTGTTGACTTTCATTGCAAAATTAAAAAAAAACAACCAACCTGAAAAACAATTTTAGTCAACTGAAAAAAAAGCTGGCCTTTAGTTTTACTGAAATGTTGTGTGGGCTGCTGAATTTTTGGCTTTGAGGTTTTCTGACAAGAAACTTGAAAATTGTCATCTGTTTTGGACAACAATTTTTTTTCACTTTTTTTAGTATAAAAGTTATTCCAAGCCACTCTCATCCCTATACTGTTCTTATTTTTGATAAATATATACCCTTGTTACAGGGCTGTGTTTTATATAACAATAATCTATACATTCTAGGAACTTTTGAGGCTACCAATACAAATAACTGGCTCAATGTCACATCTCACGGACTCACAATCACGTATGCCTTGGTATTGAAATTAATGTGATTTCTAAAGTCATGACTCAAGAACTTAATCCAAAACCCATTGATGTCAATTGAAAGAGTCCATTGACATCAGTGGATTTTGGTTTATCAGTCAAATACAATAAGTCCTTTGTGTATTAATATAGTCATACGTTCTACCTGTGGCTCATGAGGGTAGGGGTAGGTATCTTTGAAAGCATATACTTTAACATATATTAACATGTTTGATAATGAGTGAGAAAATTGTGCATACATAATTTTGTTTACTATTAGTAGTAGTATCTACAAACTATACCAAAAATTAAATGTTTTTTTTAAATAGGACTTGTGTGGACTTCATAACCAAAAGCTGAAGCAAATCATTACTGAATATATTAGAAAAGACAATTTTTAAATTCCTTGAAGAGTTGCCCTGTTCACACAAATCTGGAAATATAGTGTTTGCCAGTAGAATTCCGTGCAAAATGTGCATGGGAAGATATTGGTAATGTATCTATTTCATTCATTCTGTGCTTTTGTGTCACCCAAAACTGTAGGTCCCTGTGTAACCCTCCCCATCCCAAACCTCTGCAAGAGAAAGATTTGCTAGGCTAAACTGGGTGATAGCTCCCTGTCAGCCAAGTCTGTTAGAAAAACTTTCCTCAGGACTCTGCTAGTCCTTACTTTTTCTTGTTCCCAGCTTCCGGGGAAGAGCATTTTCCCTTGCACTATCCAGCCCTTGTCACTGGACACTCACAACCTGCCAAGTTTGCTATGTCCAAAGAGCCAGCGTACACAGCAGCTGGTTTGATTCAACTAAGAATTCACACTTTGCTTAATATTACAGCACTGAGATCTTTTTATGACAAAACAAAAAGCTTATTAACAAAGAATTCTAAGGGATACTGAATAGAGTTGTGGAAACAGAATGGGTTACAAATAAAAAAAATAAGTATAACATGCGTCCAAGAAAACAGACATACCTTTAGCGAGCTACAATTCTTCAGCTAGAACAGTTTCCTCATGTGTAGTTTTTTCTTCCAGTCAAATCAGGATCCAGATTTTCATGACTCCCTCATGGCTTACCAGGGTTCTCCTCATACACGTAGAATAAAATGTTTCCCCGCCCCCCTTCTTCTTGTACTCCAACTAGCCTTTGAAATGTATTCTTTCTATTTGTTCTCCAGAGTGCTAGCACCATTAGGCTTTCTTAGCCTTCTGTTAAGTTGTCTGTCCTGTTTACCTTAGATGCCAAATGTACTCTCCCTTTTATTTGGCTTACTTTACATCAGAGATCAAGGCAGACAAGTAAATCAACATGTTTTTGTCTGGGGAAAGAATTATCAACCTTGCCTGGTTACATGGTTTTACTACTATTTTTAGTACATACATACAACTTCTTGCCTGACACCCATACATACATCATGAAACATGTGTGGTATATACGCTTTTGATATCATACAAAGACATTCTTTATAACTAAATACTATGACAGCGGTGTGTTAAGTGTAGAGAATGTGTCAGACCTGACAGGAGTTGCTGTTACCTGACAGCTAACCCTCTGCCAGTTGGCATTGAGTGGCTCTTAGGGTCACACTAACAAAATAACTTGCCTTGTCATCTTTGAATCTCTAGCCCTGTGCAGCAAGAAGTGTTTCATTTTTGTAGTAATTGAATTCCAGCTTAATAGAATTCACAATGAGCTTATTGGCTTTTGTTTAGGTGAAGGTCTACCTCTGTGAACCCAAGAGTTAAATGATTGTCCACAGTGAATTTGAAGCAATATTAACCAGAAGATACTATATGTATGTATGTTCAGTGCAACGTGAAATTGATTGGGCCGGATCCTCTCTAGTGTAAATCGCTGCAGCTCCAATAGCTGTCACTGGAGCTACGCTTTTTTTAAGCTAGATCTGTCCCACTGTATTTAGTATTACATATTCTGAACCATAGGTGCCTACTCCATGGGGACTCCAAGGCTCAAGTACCCATGGAAGAGGGGGGAAAAGGGGTGCTCAGCACCCACCATCCACAGCTGTTTGGCAGAGCCTCAGGGGCAGAGCAAGGGCAGATAACCCACCAGGAAAAATACAAGTCAGCTCCTGTGTTCTGAACGCTTTTACAATAAATATCTAATATCTTGAAATCTCACCACTATAACTATGAATGTTCTGTTTTTTGTTGTAAACTGAAACTATGGTAACATTCCAAATGTGATCGGGGTGAGGAGGGGAAATGTTAGTGACCTCTGAAGCAGTCACGATATGTGTGCACATCCAATTTACCTGTAGCACAAATTGAGGAAAAACTTCTATTGACCTCTGAGCTGACTGAGATGCAGGTACTTGCGTATATAAAATCCAGAGATCAGCATTTACCTTTGAGGAAGTAAACAAAATTTATTACCACATGATTGTTTCTAAAGAGTTTCTTCTTGTAAGTAACAATAGATGCTGGTGGTTTCACAGCTCAGCTGTCACAGCAATAGTGGTGTGGTTTTGAATTTGATATGGCATACTTCTTTACAAAGATTAGCATCTAATCTGGAACAGAGGCAGAAGCAAACATTTTTAACATTTCAGATAACTAAAAATATCCTATGTATCCTTTTTAATTTTTTTCCAGATCAGAGGAAGAAAGGGGGCGGGGGGAAACAACAACAAAGAACAAGAAATCTTCACAAAGAGGAAGTCTAGGAAAATAGTGCTCCTGGAATCAACTCCTGTTCCTGCCCAGGGCCCAGTGGAACTGAAATATAATTACTGTCCTAAAGATAGGAGAGAGAAAATGAGTAAAACTTTAGACTTTGAAGGATTTTCTTTCTGGTTGTATCTGTAATCTAAGGATGTCTTCTCCAAAGGTTCCAGGCCCATGGAAGTAAATGGGATCAAAGCATTTACTTAAAATTAATTGCTTTTTTGCCTAGGAATTCATTTAAGTATGTGTTTAAAATTAAGCACATGTTTAAATGCATTGCTGAATTAGGGCTTAAATGAGTGCATTTTCCAGCCATAAAAAGAAGAAATCCTTGAATTGTTTGGCTCATTGAGCTACATTTTGGAATGGAGGCTTATTTCTTTGATTTCTGAATATACTGACATCAGCATGAACTTTGTGCTCAAAAGTTAAAGGAAAAATATTGCAAAATGCTGCTAAGCCTATCAGATGAAATTCATTCTAGGCCAAGGACTATGTGCCACTTAAGTCCCCCATAAGTTTTACCTGATGCATAGGTGTCTTGCTTAGTGTGTACAGGGCTACATTTCACCCACTGCGAGAAAGCTTTGGCTGTGACATATTATGTAAAATACTCTATCTGCCTCAATCTCTACCTGGAAAAGCCATGCTGGTGTAGGCACTGGTCCTGCAAAGCCTATACCTTTGTGAGTATGGTCTAAGTGCTTTTGTTGGATCTACTCCTTAAAATTTTCCTGAGCATAGATAGGCACTAAACCCAAATGCACACAGTAGTTTTGTCATCTTTCAATTTAATTGATGTGTGACCTAATCTGATTTTCATTCTAGTTCTTCAGTCATGAAAGGTGATTGAAATAGCCCACTAGACTGCATTGCACCTCCTGCCCCTCACCCCCTAAATAATTTTGCAACTTGTTCAAAAACCACCCGACCTTTAGCTATTGGCTGCAATATTTCATTACTCAAGACAAGTGTAGGGTAAACCCAGCATCCAAATAGACTAATTCATCCACCTTATTAGTATGCCATTTAATGCAAGGTTGTATAGATGTCACAGGTTTACTTTGCTTCTCCTAGGAGGATGTTAATAATGTCCCAGTGAAGTTCTATAGAGCAGAATCAAGAAAGTTTGGCTTGTTTGAAAATAGATGATGTTGAGCTCTAAGCAGCTGCAGGGACTATATTATCATATGAAGGGATATGAGGCAGGGAGCTAGAAAACTAAGAGCAAATTTTGCTAAACTAATTATCATCTTAGTTTATGTACTCCTTTTGCTCTCATCACTGATCTTGATGATGATGGGCTAACCATGAAATTGAGCTGCTTTCCTAAAGCTTGTTTTAACCTATTGAGGCCCTTAATCCTAAAATCTTAGATAGTCATTATCCACAGTGTCTCTTTCCCCATGCCACAACTTTTTGTGGTGTCCAATTTCAGGAGCCTAGGGCCTTATATTTCAGAGTACTTAGTATTTTACAGCCCTTTATATGTTCAAAACACATCTCTCATTGACTTCAGTTGCAGCTATGGGTGCTCAGTACTTCTGCAGATCTAACCCAGGGTCTCACGTGGGGCACCCAGAAACTGAGGGACATGAAGTGGCCACCTGTGAATATTTTCATTAATATGACTTAACCAATATCACATAAGAACTGTATGACAGATGCAGAGAGAGAATCCAGTTTTCCCAGGCAGCATTCAATTGCTTTTATTATGACACCATCCTTTTTATTCCGGTAATCCCCTGCTTCGTTTGCTGCATGCTTTTCAACCCCTGAATCAAATAAGGCAGAAGTCCTAAAACAACAGTCTCCTTCACTATGCAACCCTGATTCATTTCCAGAGAACAACTAGACCCGTGCACTGAATGAGCCAAGGTGTCCTGTGGGAAAAAATAGTATGTGACCGGTTCATTAACGACTATAACATAATGCATTTACACAAGGGGGCTGAATTAAACTTGCATTTCCTAACTTCTGAGTGTTTGACTATGCAACCCAATAATATTTCAATATCGTTTTTTTCCTATATGTAATTTCTTAAGGGGTGGGTGTAGTTTCACTTAAATGTAGAATAAATCACAACTGATTTCCTCCTTTCCCCATTGCCACTTGCATATGGTCCATCAGCAGAGATGCAATCTCTAGATTCACAGCTCCATTCTCTACAACTTGAGCTAACAGTCTAGGAGAAGTTGTTTTCTTCTATGTGGACCTGCTGCTAGACCCATACTTTGTCAACGGTCTTCAAAGCTATTTGCTAGACAGAAAAAGAATGTAAAGACTCAGCAAGCCTGGGTTCAATTCCGGCGTCTACCAGGGGAATTTTCTCTAGTGGTTGCATACCTTTCTGCACCTGTCCCCTGCAGCCTCTTCCAGTCCCCTTATGTTCCTGTCCCCCATCCCCACCCCTCTTATCCTGCCTATAACCCACACACACACATTTTTAGCCTTCCCTCTGCCACACCTCCTGCCCTTCCCCCTCCCCTTTGTCCTAGGGGTGCCAACTTTGATTGCAGAAAATCAAACACCATTACCCTACCCATTCTCCGAGGCCCCACCCCTGCTCACTTCACCCCACTCCTCGCTTGCTCTCCCCCACCCTCATTCATTTTCACCAGGCTGGGGCAGGGTGTTGGAGTGTGGGAAGGGGTGAGGGCTCCAGCTGGGCTGTGGGCTCTGGGGTGGGGCCAGGCATGAGGAGGCTCTGGGCTTCTGGGTGGGGCTGAGGGGTTCAGAGTGTGGGAGGGGTCTCAAGGCTGGAGAAGGGG
Organism: Chelonia mydas; assembly: GCF_015237465.2. Taxonomy (NCBI): domain Eukaryota; kingdom Metazoa; phylum Chordata; order Testudines; family Cheloniidae; genus Chelonia; species Chelonia mydas. Next base: position 167,934,809 of record NC_057849.1, read on the forward strand.
CTTGGGGTGCAGGAGGGTGAGGGCTCTGACTGGGTGGGGGGGATTTGGTGTGGGGCCAGGCATGAGGGATTTGGGGTGTGGATGGGGCTCAGGGCTGGGGCAGGAGGTTAAGCAGGGGGTTGCGGGGTGAGAGTTCCAGCTGGGAGTCGGGCCAGGGATTAGAGATTTGGGGTGCAGGAGGGGGCTCCAGGTTGATGGATGGGGCTAAGGGGTTCAGAGTGGGGGGGTGTGGGAGGGTGAGGCCTTTAGCTGGGAGGTTGTAGTGCAGCAGGGTGGGGGCTCTGGGAGGGATTTTGGGTGCAGGAGGGGGTTCTGAGTCAGGGTGAGGGTTCTTGGGTGCAGCCAGGGATGAGGGGTTTGGGGTGCAAGAGGTGGCTCCGGGCTGGAGCAGGGGCTTGAGTTGCGGGGTGCTGGCTTCAGGTGGCACCTACCTCAGGCGGCCCCCGGAAGTGGTTGGCATGTCCCTGCATGCCCTACGGAGAGGCGTGGCCAGGTGGCACTGAACGCTGCCCCCTTCTCCCCTCCCCAGCCTCATGCGCTGCCCTCATAGAATCATAGAATCATAGAATATCAGGGTTGGAAGGGACCTCTGGAGGCCATCTAGTCCAACCCCCTGCCCAGAGCAGGACCAATCCCAACTAAATCATCCCAGCCAGGGCTTTGTCAAGCCTGACCTTAAAAACTTCTAAGGAAGGGGATTCCACCACCTCCCTAGGTAATGCATTCCAGTGTTTTACCACCCTCCTAGTGAAAAAGTTTTTCCTAATATCCAACCTAAATCTCCCCCACTGCAACTTGAGACCATTACTCCTTGTCCTGTCATCTGCTACCAATGAGAATAGTCTAGATCCATCCTCTTTGGATCCACCTTTCAGGTAGTTAAAAGCAGCTATCAAATCCCCCCTCATTCTTCTCTTCCGTAGACTAAACAATCTCAGTTCCCTCAGCCTTTCCTCATAAGTCGTGTTCCAGACCCCTAATCATTTTTGTTGCCCTTCGCTGGACTCTCTCCAATTTCTCCACATCCTTCTTGTAGTGTGGGGCCCAAAACTGGACACACTACTCCAGATGAGGCCTCACCAGTGTCGAATAGAGGGGAATGATCACGTCCCTCGATCTGCTGGCAATGCCCCTACTTATACACCCCCAAATGCCATTGGCCTTCTTGGCAACAAGGGCACACTGTTGACTCATATCCAGCTTCTCATCCACTGTCACCCCTAGGTCCTTCTCTGCAAAACTGCTGCCTAGCCATTCGGTCCCTAGTCTGTAGCGGTGCATTGGATTCTTCCGTCCTAAGTGCAGGACTCTGCACTTGTCCTTGTTGAACCTCATCAGATTTCTTTTGGCCCAATCCTCCAATTTGTCTAGGTCCCTCTGTGTCCTATCCCTACCCTCCAGTGTATCTACCACTCCTCCCAGTTTAGTGTCATCCGCAAACTTGCTGAGGGTGCAATCCACACCATCCTCCAGATCATTACTGAAGATATTGAACAAAACCGGCCCCAGGACCGACACTTGGGGCACTCCGCTAAATACCAGCTGCCAACTAGCCCTGCAGCTCTCATTGGCTGCATTTCTCACCTAGGGGACACAGGGGCATTCCTGCCATGTCAGGGAGCTATGCAGAGCCAGGGCAGGTAGGGAGCCTGCCTTAGCCCCGCTGTGCTGCCGACCGAACTTCCAACAGCTCGGTCAGTGGTGCTGACTGAAGCTGCCATGGTCCCTTTTTGACCGGGTGTTCCGGTCAAAAAATGGATGCCTGGCAACCCTACATGATCCTGAGCCCTGATCTCTGCTTTGGCTCCTGTTCCTCTCCCACCCTCTGGGTCTGCTCCTGCCCTCATCCCTCTGCATTTGAGTCAAGTAGCTTCCTCCTCCTTCGTGCTGCCTGGCCATTAGCAGAGGGGCACTGAGAGCACAGGACAGAGTCTTCCTAGTCTCACATCCTGTCGTGTGGATGGTGTCACAAAGGCCTCTGGCCACTGGAAGCAGCAATTTCAGGAAAAGCCCAGCTCAGTTTCTAGGATTTCAAATTTATGTGGTTGCTCAGTGAGGACTGCACATGCTTAGCCTGATCGGGATGTAGGAGCTGTGAGGGGATGGAGCATGATTAGTGCAGGCTGAATCTTCAGAGATTTTAGTGGGCAACTCTAACAAGTCTCTACTGAACATGTGCAAACTGTGATTCTTCAGGTCTCATAGCTCAGCCAGATAGGGGCAGATTGTCACAGAAGGCAAAAAAGTCCCCCTGACCATCGTGTGTAAGGCCCTGAGACAATCAGGTTGTTTTTGTTTTGTGTTTGGTTTGTTCATAGCAGTATCATAGGTACAGAATTTTGCAGAATGGGCACCACCACCATACAAATCACACTGAGCAGAAGACCAGGGCATGGATGCCAACTTTAGTCTCCCACTGTAGTACTGTCAACAGGAACTGACACCTGGGAGATGTTCCCTATTGGTGCCCAACATGGAAAATATCATTTGAATGGCAAACATTTGGCAAAGTTATATGCAACTGGAAACAGGATCTTAGGGCTTGTCTATACAAGCACTTATTTTGTGTCAAGCTGGCATGTACATCTCACCTGACACACATTAAATGTCTATGTGGACCCTGCTACCATGCACTAAAAGCTCTGTAGGGTGCTTTGATCTACCCCACTTTGTATGCCTCAGATATAGCTTGTGAAATCTGAGATCACTCCGCCAATGTGGTATGGATAAAAAGCATTGAGAAATGTGCATTGTACTCTGGGATGCCAGTAATTTGAAAGCGGTAGAAGAAGGGAAGATTTGAAGAGAGCTGTAGGAGCAGGGATCAATAGATGTATTAGTTCCCACTTGATAATTTCTAACTTCAGAATAAAGAGAGAGAGAGGTGTTTAATTTTAAGGAGAAGTTAAATCTATACCTATTCAGCAGAACACTTACATGCTTTGTTGAATCAGGAACTTTGTGCTGGATGGGGATCTGCTATAGACCATTCCAAATCTCTCTCTCTCTCTCTCTCTCTCTCTCTCCCCGCACCCTCCCCATCCTTCCCCAGGGACAAGAAAAAGAATTGGTAAAACTTTTGCGTGAACTTTACCAGATTTTGTTTTTTAACAAAACCTGAGTGTAATCGCTTTCATCTTAATTAAGGTTTCATTACAAAAGTGTTTGCACAGCTCTAATAAGAAATGACATCTAATAAGTAAAATGCATAGCAGTGTAAATGGCTATACATTCATTAATGTGCTGTGCAAACTTTAATTAATCCAACGCAGTATCAATTCCAGATGATTAAAGGTATTAATGTTGCAAAATTTTGTTTTAAAGAAGGCTAAGGATCAGATTCTGCCATATAGTGAGTAATATTTTACTCCCTAAATAGTTCCTTTTGAATTCAGTAAGACTACTCATAGAGTAAAGTATTACATAATATGTGAGTAGGGTTGACAGAATCAGCCCTAAGTAACTTATATCATTCTCTCCCAGGACTTGCAAAATGTTAGGTAAAACTGTCATCCAGTTTAGTTGATGGGAAAAAATAGCTGATTAAATTATCTTGCATTTATAAAATGTTATGCTCTGTAAATTATGTTGTATCATTAGGTTAGCATCTGCTTCAGGATTCATTGTATTTTGAAGAGGAATGATTAAAGAGGTTATTACTAAATCTACAAAGAACAGGACACACAGCATTTAAACACTACCCTATCATCTGTGCAACAAATGTTCAGCATCATTATGTTTCTACAATAGCAATTTGCTATTACTCTGTGGGGTAAGCAATCAATACAGGCAGGCAATACTTATTATATCAATGGAAAAGAGTACAGCTTAGTTTGTTACAGCCTTTGCAAAATCAATAAGCATGTCTCTTTAAAAGGCAGACTATTAGTCTCAGTTGCAGATGAGAGTGACAAGGTACAAGCTATAATTAACACAGGAAAACCTTTCAAAATGTTCATCCCTATGTTGTTAAATGTCATTCAACTTTTTAGTGAACATTAACTATAAACATTGTTTATCACTGCCTAATGCACGAAGAACAGCATGAAATTCTCCCATAACAAACCAGTCTTTTAAAAATTAGGTTTGCACGATCTTTAATACAGTAAAGCAAGTGTGCTTAATACCATCCTGAATCTGTGTGTGGAGAACTTTTTATATGCATAGAATAAATATTGAGGAGTGGATTCTGATTCCTTGTAATAGTAAGAGGTTGTGTACAGCTTTGTCCCAGGAGTTGTCTATACCAGAAACAGATTACTTCCTCCTTGTGCAGGCTCACTTGTTCCACTGGCAAATGTACTGTGAGGATGATGTCAGGGGTCTACTCATTCCCTGTTCCTGCCTGTCTATTTTCTGCCCACAGAATATTTTCTATATTCTTCTGCAGAAGGGGGAGTAGAGGGCTTCATGGGGGCTATGCACCCCTCCATACATACCTGCAATGAACCCTCTTACTTCCCTACATGGTCATGTAGAGCAAAACCCATTCTTGCACTGAATTTGTATTTAATTATTGCTGTTAACCGCAGCTAAATTGTGAAGCCAACAATAAAACAGTAACACATGCTGCTACCTGGAAAAATGTCTTTTCTTTTTCCCTAGCAACACATTTTTGCAAAAGTACAATGTTTTGCAAGAGTTCAACATTTTCATTCATAGATGTGGAAAATCAGGCAGCTAAATCCATGTATCATCTAAGTACCCTCAAAGAGAAAATCAGGCCAGTTATTTAGGTGCCTAAATATGGATGTAGGAACTTCTGAAAGTCTTGGCCCTGAATTCTAGGCCTGTCTTTTCTATAAACTTTCGTGTAACCTTCATCAATCACTTAACCTCTTTGCCTCATATTCCTCCCTGGCACAATACTGGCCTACATCTCAGGAGCTGTGAGGCCCAATCAATCCATATTTAAGTGCTTTGAAATCCTAGCATGGAAGCTGCTACAGAAATCCATAGTATTTTTTATTAAATAAACTGATTTATTAATAAGGCCTATGTCAGGGTTCCTTCCCCACTCTGAACTCTGAGGTACAGATGTGGGGACCCGCATAAAAGACCCCCTAAGCTTATTTTTACCAGTGTAGGTTAAAAACTTTCCCAAGGCACAAATTATGCCTTGTCCTTGAACAGTATGCTGCCACCACCAAGTGAATTAGACAAAGAACCAGGGAAAGGACCACTTGGAGTCCTATTCCCCCAAAATATTCCCCCCAAGCCCTTACACCCCCTTTCCTGGGGAGGCTTGAGACTAATATCCTAACCAATTGGTTACAAAGTGATCACGGACCCAAACCTCTGGATCTTAGGACAATAGAGAAATCAGTCAGGTTCTTAAAAGTATTTTATTTTAAAAAAAAAAAAAAAAGGTAAAAATCACCTCTGTAAAATCAGGATGGAAAATAACTTTACAGGGTAACAAAAGATTCAAAAACACAGAGGATTTCCCTCTGGGCCAAACTTTAAAGTTACAAAAAGAAAAACAGGAATACACCTTCCTCTCAGCACAGAGAAAATCACAAGTCAAAACAAAAATAAGCTAACACATTCCCTTGCTAGTACTTACTAATTCTAATGGAGTTGGATTGCTTGCTTCCTTGATTGTTGTGCGGCAAGCAAACAGAACAGACAGACCAAGACCTCCCCCCCGCAACCCTGATTTGAAAGTATCTGTCCCCTGATTGATCCTTTTGGTCAGGGTTAGGGTTTGCCGGGTTACCTGAGCTTCTTAACCCTTTACAGGTAAAAGGATTTTGTGCCTCTGTCCAGGAGGGATTTTATAGTACTGTATACAGGAAGGTTGTTATCCTTCCCTTTATATTTATGACAGCCTATAATCTACATCAGGAAAACATAACCTGTTTTAACATGAGATGACTTATTGGAAATTAGCTGCAGAAATGGATTGTCCAGAGTCATATTTTGAATGGAGTGTTTCAACTTTTATTCTTTATTATTAATGTTAATGTGCACAGAATCATGAGCAGGGTCTCATTACCACTAACAACATAATAATTTCAAAAATCATGTTGTTTAACAAGTACGGGGGGGAGGTATGGGAGGGGAAGGGAAGACATACATTTTCTTTACTTCTTATTTTAATTGATATTGGGGTGGGGAGGGATCTTCAAGGGCAGACAAAGCCTGTTATCACCTTCTCCTTATTCCTCTCTTTGACCTCCCTGCCTTTACAATTGGTCTTTCACTGAAGACCCTACACAAGCTCTTTTTTTACTAACAGTTATACTATACGGCCTGGCTGTTTCTGAGGCACTGCTGAGTCCCATAGGTGAGCTGGTAAGAGGAAGTGCCAAGGATACAGCCACTGCTGTGGTCCTAATTGAAAAGAAGCCACAGTGCTCATCATCAATGGGCATCCCATTGTAATGTATTGTTGTAATAGTTATTAATAAAACACAGGTGACATCTAATTTGTTATCTCTGTACTGACTAGGTATTATTATTTATTACTTAGTATTTGGTTCCAGGATTTGAATTTGAGAACTACATGATGTGTTTAATTTTAATACTTGAAAAATTCAAAGCTTGTTTGCGGTGAGTAGAGCTGTGGAGCTGTATACTTCTCTTCATTCTGGGCACTCAGGTCCAGATTCATAAAGGAAGTTAAGTGCCTAAACACCAGATTTAGGCACCATTGCTGTCACTTAACCCTGTAGGCAACTAAATTCACTCTGCACCTACATTTTCAGGGGAAAAGTTCCCTATGTGCCTACTGCCAGAGCGTCTTCCTCTGGGCATATGCTGCCTCACTCGTGTCTGGACACCTACCTCATGCCTAATCCTAATGCTATCTACAAACCTAGGGAAGATAGGTGAAGGAGCTCCTATCTTGCCTGTGGGATCCAATCTGGTAAGTGCATTCAGAGCATAGCATAGCATAGCATTGCAATGCTAGGTCCCTTTGTGGATGTGGACTCACTATATAGTTCCTTTGACACAGTGATAAACTTCAGAGAAAACAAACCCAAAATATAAACACTAGAGGAGGTCATACTTGCAAAGGCACAAATAGGAGCTGGGCCCCCAATCTTCTTCACTGCCAAAAGGAGTTAATCTCACAATGACCCTTTATGCTTTTGAAAATCTCCCCCTACATAGTCAAGTGAAAATAAAGGGTAGTTATCCAAAGCACTGGTGTCATGTACAGATTTTATCTTGTCACAGCATTGTTCTGGTCTTGTAAAATGTTTATCTCAATTTAACTTTATCAAATGAGTAGCCAAATGATGAAACTTATGATGGCAATGTAACTTTCCTGAACCTTCTATATTTTTTCTTCCAAACACTTACTGCTGTTTTTAAAAAACATGTATTCTCTTATCTACTTCATACATTTATTAAACTACAGGAGCTAGTTGTCTATTATTTACACTCCTTAAAGCTCTTCTTACTTGCTACCATTTCAGTTCTAACTTTCTTGTTTCTCATACCCCACTCTAATACCGTCCATTCTTCTCTTTACAATGGTTTCAGATGATCTATGATAACCATTTTCTATTTTTTTCTATTTTCTTGCTTGTTTGATTTTACCTCAGTTCCAGGGTCTCATCTGCTCTCTAATGCCTATACTCATATTTAGAGAACAAAATTTTCTCACGTTCAAGTGGCATATCTATCAGGCTTGCCAACAAAATAATACTTCTGATGGCCTATTTGGACCCAAAGCAGACAAAATGGTACTTATTCCCACTCCATTGTATATACTACTCTGTACTCATTTTTCTTCTACAATCCCCCCCAGACTTTTTAATCCCCATTCACTTCTAGATCTCTCTGTTGAAGATACCAGTAAGTTTCTGGTTAGTGTCAGTTCTAATGAGGGAGTTTAGATGTAAAATCTTGTCCACAGAAACTGGACTGAGATCACCAAAGCATTAGACACAAATAGCCATCCAATTTTAACTAACATTTCTATTGTTACTGAGCAGAACTGAATGAGGGAGCTAGAATCAAAAGTCTCAGTGTCCATATTACTAATTCACTCAGTGCTTTAGTCCTAATTACATGTAAAATATTTTTTTACACAAAAATAAACTTAAAATATTTTGTTATTCTTAAGATCAACTCACATGTACATTTTCCAATGCAGTATTTTAGAATGAAAACATAATTAGGAGCATATCTTGACTCCAGAATGTGTATTCTGGTTGGACATATGACCAGGGAAGAGTATAAAAATATTGCTCGGGCATGTAGGAAAGATATCAGGAGGGCCAAATCGCACCTGGAGCTGCAGCTAGCAAGAGATGTCAAGAGTAACAAGAAGGGTTTCTTCAGGTATGTTGGCAACAAGAAGAAAGCCAAGGAAAGTGTGGGCCCCTTACTGAATGAGGGAGGCAACCTAGTGACAGAGGATGTGGAAAAAGCTAATGTACTCAATGCTTTTTTTGCCTCTGTTTTCACTAACAAGGTCAGCTCCCAGACTGCTGTGCTGGGCATCACAAAATGGGGAAGAGATGGCCAGCCCTCTGTAGAGATAGAGGTGGTTAGGGACTATTTAGAAAAGCTGGACGTGCACAAGTCCATGGGGCCGGACGAATTGCATCCGAGAGTGCTGAAGGAATTGGCGGCTGTGATTGCAGAGCCCTTGGCCATTATCTTTGAAAACTCGTGGCGAACGGGGGAAGTCCCGGATGACTGGAAAAAGGCTAATGTAGTGCCCATCTTTAAAAAAGGGAAGAAGGAGGATCCTGGGAACTACAGGCCAGTCAGCCTCACCTCAGTCCCTGGAAAAATCATGGAGCAGGTCCTCAAAGAATCAATCCTGAAGCACTTAGAGGAGAGGAAAGTGATCAGGAACAGTCAGCATGGATTCACCAAGGGAAGGTCATGCCTGACTAATCTAATCGCCTTTTATGATGAGATTACTGGTTCTGTGGATGAAGGGAAAGCAGTGGATGTATTGTTTCTTGACTTTAGCAAAGCTTTTGACACGGTCTCCCACAGCATTCTTGTCAGCAAGTTAAGGAAGTATGGGCTGGATGAATGCACTATAAGGTGGGTAGAAAGCTGGCTAGATTGTCGGGCTCAACGGGTAATGATCAATGGCTCCATGTCTAGTTGGCAGCCGGTGTCAAGTGGAGTGCCCCAGGGGTCGGTCCTGGGGCCCGTTTTGTTCAATATCTTCATAAATGATCTGGAGGATGGTGTGTATTGCACTCTCAGCAAATTTGCGGATGATACTAAACTGGGAGGAGTGGTAGATACGCTGGAGGGGAGGGATAGGATACAGAAGGACCTAGACAAATTGGAGGATTGGGCCAAAAGAAATCTGATGAGGTTCAGTAAGGATAAGTGCAGGGTCCTGCACTTAGGATGGAAGAATCCAATGCACCGCTACAGACTAGGGACCGAATGGCTAGGCAGCAGTTCTGCGGAAAAGGACCTAGGGGTGACAGTAGACGAGAAGCTGGATATGAGTCAGCAGTGTGCCCTTGTTGCCAAGAAGGCCAATGGCATTTTGGGATGTATAAGTAGGGGCATAGCGAGCAGATCGAGGGACGTGATCGTTCCCCTCTATTCGACACTGGTGAGGCCTCATCTGGAGTACTGTGTCCAGTTTTGGGCCCCACACTACAAGAAGGATGTGGATAAATTGGAAAGAGTCCAGCGAAGGGCAACAAAAATGATTAGGGGTCTAGAGCACATGACTTATGAGGAGAGGCTGAGGGAGCTGGGATTGTTTAGTCTGCAGAAGAGAAGAATGAGGGGGGATTTGATAGCTGCTTTCAACTACCTGAAAGGGGGTTCCAAAGAGGATGGCTCTAGACTGTTCTCAATGGTAGCAGATGACAGAACGAGGAGTAATGGTCTCAAGTTGCAATGGGGGAGGTTTAGATTGGATATTAGGAAAAACTTTTTCACTAAGAGGGTGGTGAAACACTGGAATGCGTTACCTAGGGAGGTGGTAGAATCTCCTTCCTTAGAGGTTTTTAAGGTCAGGCTTGACAAAGCCCTGGCTGGGATGATTTAACTGGGACTTGGTCCTGCTTTGAGCAGGGGGTTGGACTAGATGACCTTCTGGGGTCCCTTCCAACCCTGATATTCTATGATTCTATGATTCTATGATTTAGTTCCTCAGATCCTGGGCTGTAGCTGAGGAACATTCAGTGCTGGCTTTAGGCCCCTTTGCAGTTCCCAGGCTGGGGGACTCCCAGCCACTGGGCCCCAATTTACACCGCCTGTCAGCATACTCAAGGGGCTGTTCCAGCAGCCAGAGCTTAGCTAATCATGAAGGACCACATCCACTCTCTTTGTACTAATTGCAGGAAGAGAGTTAGTATAAGAGGCAGTCAATTAGCTCTCTGCCATTTGAGTAAAACCATAAGTTGGGAGAATCTTCCAGTATTCAGCTAAATCATCTCTAGGGACAGCTTTGTGCTGACAGAGAAGCACAAAGCTGTTCCAACCTATGTGAGAACCAGCTCTAATGTTTTTTGTTATATCGTTCATTACTACTTTATCATTTAATACAGCACCAACTGTGCATGTCATTTTAAAATGAAGTGAGCATGATCCAATTAAACTCACACTGCTGGATGAAAGAAAGCTAAACTGAAAGGTAGATGTTAATTGCTATCTCCAGAGTTCAGGCCTCTATTATTTGATGCTTATGGCCTAATTTTTGCATTGATGATGCTAATTTAAAGTGACTGACCAAGCATCCCAGTGTGATCAGAACAGTCACAGACAGTAATCGAATGTGCTGCTACTTCAGTGATTTTTACTATTTATAAGACAAGTTAAGGCAGCTACCATACAACTTTCTAACCACATCAGCCTTGATTTGCAGGAAGATTCTCTGCAGGAGTTTTAATGCCATTGCATGAAGCAGTTTCTAATTTATACTGTGATAAGAAAGTGAAGAGAAAAATTAAATGACTCATAACACATTTTTGAGCCTGGGTGGATAACCCAGATTATATTCACCCTGATACCTGTTTAATGGTCAGTGGAGCATACCTAGATAAATATTCCGGGTTGCTGTAAGGTTATGACCTGTAGGGAGACATGGGACTTTTCTTGTTTGGTTTGTTTTTCCTATCTTAATTGTGTACAGCCTTCAACTGGGGTCTGACTCAGTTTGTGAATACAAGAAGTTGAATGTTTTGTAAATATTCTCATCTTTGAACCCAGAAGTTGTACATTAGTAATGGCTATGGCCCCAATACAGCAACTTATTAAGTATGTGCCTAGTTATAAGAACATAATTAGTCCAGCTAGCTTCAATGGGACTACTCAAGTGTTTAAAGTTAGGCACATGATTAAGTGCCTGGCTGAGCCCTAGATGTTCAGCATAACCCTTTTTTCAACTCTAGTGTGTGATTGATGTGTCTGTATAGCCTCCTAGGTGCCATGAAACCTGTTAGAGATGAGAAAACCCATCTAGTAATGAGTTTATTTTTAATAAAAATGATAATCCTAATAATCCAAAATAAAACGTATTGGGCTTGCCAGACTTGTTGACATAAGTGAGCTCCACTGCAGTGTATATATGTTGGAAGGGATTAGAAAAGTGTAGAAATGGCTGTGGGAGTCCAAACAAAATTAGGGAGCCTGGAATAGTCTGTCAAGACCAGAAAGGTAATTTCGCACTGACAATAGAGAAGTACAATGGCCTAGATCCACAAAGGTACTTAGGCACCTAGGTCTCAAATACTGATACCTAAGTCCGAGTTTGGCTACACTGCAATCCACAAAACTCCTGCTAAACCCATTAGGTGCCTTTGCTTTCAGGGTAAAAGCTCCTGAGGAGACTACATTTCAGCTTTGTAGATCCACAATGTTGTTCGGTGTGTTTGTTTTGTCTTTTTTTTTAAAGGCACCTAAAAGTTAGGTGCTGTGATGCTCAACATTGGAATGCCTAAGTCCCTTTGTGAATCCTACCCAGTATGGCTGTGGAAGATTTTCTGGAACAGTCCAGGGCTAATGGGAAGAGAGGCAGAATAAGAAACATCCCGGGATGGAAGACGAACCAATGAATTCTTAAGAGCCATAGAGTGATGACACTGAAATTGTTTGGAGAGTGTGAGTTTGTGTGTGGGTGGGTGGGTGGAGAGATATCAAATTGGCCCTGAAATTGTCTGGAGAGTCCCTCTAGGACTAATTGGAGAGATCAACACATTCCAAATAGTAGACCAGAAAGGGGAAAGTCTGGATTAGTTGATGGGGAAATAAGAGATTATACACAGGAGTTCTCCATTAAAGTCTAAACTTGCCAGATGTCCTCATTTCCTTGTCCTGCATTGGTGGATATGATGATGATGATGATGATGATGATGTAACCTGGAACATGTTCTGTTTGGCTGATTTCCTCTGCACCCTGCTCATTGCTTTTCCATTCCATTTTCCCTTTAAATTTTTAAAGAAGCAGTTTGAGAAAGTTAAAATTCTGATTTCAGTCTCAGTAAGACACACAAATCAATCTACTCCCTTCTGGCCACTCAATCAATTACAACTTCCTTCTACACCTACTATCTCTAAGGTAACATTACCATAGAGGCAGGGGGGCTTTCATAAATGTTTCTACAATGTAAGCACCTTGCAAAGAGGAAAGAGTAGTAAAAAGTGGGATAAAAGAGAATTTCAGAAAATAATACCTAATAAAGGAGAAGAGGAACAAATACAAACAAAGAAAGGGAAAATATAAAGAAAAGAAACCCTTACAAAATCAATATAACTGTCTATAGTAATACATGAGAATGTGTTAGAATGTAACATTATTTTATATTAAAATTTAAAAATGATCAGTAGTCAAATCTGTGAATAGAAATTTGGGTACCAGAATGGACCCCAACTTTTGATCAGTCTCCATTCAGCTCCCAGCAACCAATGTATTTGCAGTGTTACTTTAATGTTTCTTGCAAGACCTTTTTAATCTCTCCTTCCTCTAGACCTCTTTGAATTCATTATTAACATCCTCCATACTTCAACCAGAGACACTTAGAACATACCTCTGTACCTTTGTAGAACCCTGCTGCTATCAATGAGATGGCACACAAGTGCAGAGGTCCACATTTATGGCACTATAGCAAGATTGGAACCATAAGTACAGGTTTTCAAAGATGTTTAGGTACCTAATGTTTCAGGTGTGTGTCAGGACCTACAGTTTTAAAGGTATTTGAGTCCCTAAAGATGGAGTCAGATGCTTAGAGAGATTTTCAAAAGTGCTGAGATGCCTAACTCCTACTGAAATCAATGTGTCAGTTGCCTACGCACTTAAGAAAATCACACTAGGCACCCATCTGTATCTTTATGCACCAAAATACATTTGAATGTCTGGCCCTTAATCTTTTCCCACTGTCTGTTTGAAGGCTTTGCTTGTAATATCACCCAGATCTTCAAGAATTCCACTTTCATATTTTTGAGACTGGGAAAACAGGATTCTCTTAAAGGCTATTCCCATTCCAATGACTTTCATGTCTCTCACCTGCAGGGCTTTTCCAGCTTCATAGGTCAGCAGAGCTTATTAGGCCTTAGATAAAATCAAAAGAGATTAACAAATTACTATTGTACAGCCACATCTCTTAAGTATATTTTGTAATAGTTTCCAGATTGAATCTCAAACCACCTATTGTTTTAAATGGTTTTTAAAACTATCTGATGCCTGATGAAAAATATTCTGTATAAACTTTTCTGTCTTTCATGCAAGTAAGGGAATTTACCACTAAATACAAGACTGGTAGAATAAAACACATGATGGCCCTTTTAAAAACAAACAAAGAAACAACAACAGAAAAACAAACCTCAGCATCCAGACGTCGGGAAAGTTCAAGTCTGGATCCAGATTTATAGGCAAACATTTTGGCTCACCCTTCTCTATAGTGGGGTGAATCAAAATCATGGATCCAAGCACCATTGCACTTTTAAGTTTAGATCTATATCCTAGCATTACAGCTCAAGCCCACTTCTAATTAAAATGTTTATTTTTAAGTTTCAAACTTGTTATGCACTTAGTTCATGGAGAAAACTGCCTGCTATATACCATTTTCTTAATACTGAGGTTTATTTCACATGCTAAATGTGACAGCCCACATTAACTTCAGTGGAGCCAGGATTTCACCCTATGTCTGAGTTTTTATGACTTGAGGACCCTGATTTCTAGAAATCAGGATCTGCATATTTTTGTTTTGGCTGATAGTACTTGTTTTTGTTGTCTGTTTCTGTCTTTCTCCTGTATCCTGCTACCATACGGTATTAGGCCATCCTGATTCTGCCTTACTGCTGTTGATATTCTTCCAGTAACTGTTCCTAATATTCTCAAAAAGAAAAGGAGTACTTGTGGCACCTTAGAGACTAACAAATTTATTTGAGCACAAGCTTTCGTGAGCTACAGCTCACTTCATCGGATGCATTGCTACTCTTCTGTCACTACTTCCTTTCCTATCCTATCTATAGTCATGTTACTGACTTATGCTATCCCAACCTGATCTTGCTAGGCTGCTGTATTGACTTCAGTACATTTCCTTTTCTTTCTCTTCCACAGAAAGAAGGGATTCAGGTGTCATGATGCCATAATGGTGTAAAAACTTAGTTACAAAACAAAATCTTAAAAACCTTCTTTGTCTCTTTATACATCTTTCCTTGCCAAAATAAATCCCTCACTTCCCATTCCTTCCATTATGAGCTGAGTGAAACCTTGTTATGGGTTGAGTTAAAACCTCATTGAGACTTATAGGTGTGTACTCACCCTTCCGCTAACATAACTGTAAGCCTAAACACCCACCTAAAACAAAGAGTATGAACCTGCTCAGGAACATTTGCTGAGCATTGTACTGGGGGGCGGGGGGGGGGGGGGGATGAGCTGGGTGGAGATTGTGTGTGGGGAAGGCAGAACAGAAGAAAAACTGGGGAACATTGATGTCTAGTGTATATTTAAATTTTAGGTTGATGCAACTATGTTTCTCAGGGGTGTGAAAAACTCACATCCCTGAGTGCCAGCTATGCCACTGTAGTCCCCATAGTGTAAACATGGCCTGAGAGTGTGAGAGAGCCTGAAGGAGCATTTGAAAGTTGAAGGTGGTTGACCCTGGAAGAAACTTGGGGTGAAATTTTTGGGTAAGGAGTACAGGCTGAAAAGGGTGCTCTTGGTGCTGTGAAAGTTGTTTCATAGTATTTGATTCTTTCTGAATTCAGAGACACAGGATTTTGTATGTTCTTTGTAAATAAACTGCATCAAAGAAATAACTGACTGTCACCACTGTCTCCTCCTTACAGGAACAACCTAGTGGACCCCAATTTTTGGCTAGTGATTCAGGACAAAATGGGCCACACTTTTTCTTTAACTCTGTCACTTCCTAGCCCTTTAGAGTAATAGCCCAAATTGCCTTTTTCTTAGCTCTCTGATGCCCACACCTCCGTGTCTCTACCTTATCTGTTGTCTGCATTCCTACTGTTCATCTGTAATGTTGCTCCCTCCTTTCTTCAACAGAGGGTTGTAGGTTAGATTGAAAACTCCCAAATTCTTTGTTCTCATAATACTGCAGCACAGGCTGTCAAGCAACAGAGATGTGATCTGATAAATCTTGTCTTCCAAATAGCTCTGACCCTGAGTATAGTAGCTAATTCCTTTTTCATATACTCAGAATGTCAGAACAGAAAATCAATCATAAGTCATCATCATCACTGCATCATTAAAGAGTGAGACACGATGTCTCTGCGTTCTGAGGAAGAAAGGGGCCGAGGTTAAAATCACAAACCGTAGCTATAATTTATGATTTAATTAAACTGTATATGGATACACACATCTGACACTATCTTTTTTGCTATTAGAGTGTTGTAGAGGGAATAAACCACCAGGGATATGATTAATTGAGCCTCAGTAGGTAATAACTAATCAGAGGGAAAACTGGAACAGATACCCTGGAGATTTCTTATGCTCTAGATTCCTTCTTTCTCTCTTCAGTACTTTGTATACTGCCATCCATTCCAAAGCAGGAAGGACTGATAAGAAAAATTGTACAAATAGTCTAATTCGTACAACACTCCCCTTTTTAAAATGAATAAGAGACTAGTGAGTTCCCACAAGCTTCCCAAGACAATTATGGATGACCATGCATATTTCTCTTACAAAGGAAAATGAAAATCTCTCTGTATAGCAAAGATATATAAGCTATGTTTGGAAGAGGTGAATTCCCACACATGTATTATCCAATTGCTGAATGGATATTAATCTTTTTAAAAGAAAAAAATGTAAATACACCAACAAATATACATGGACCACACATAGGTAGGTGTGCAGTCTCCAGGTGTAGTATTATATAGAGATTCTGATAATCTGCAACGTAAAGGTTACATCCATTTCCATTATAAGCCTTATTTTTTATCTTTCTTACTCCCCCTTAACTTTGGCTAGCAAAATCAGCTTCACCTGAAAATTACTTGATTTACTCTGACAGCTGTAATTTTTTTTTCTTATAAATATGGGGGAGGGCGAAGGATTCAGCAGTTTTTGCATTTACAGGTTGTCTAAAACAATTGCCCTGATGTGAAACTATAGTATATCTAATATAGTTAGTTGACTTTCCGTATCATTAGATCTTGATGTTTCATAAATAGGCTACATTTGTAGGAAGAAGAAGAAGGAAAAGGTTGTTATGAAGCAAAGAGATTATTGATTGTTTTCTCTCAAAAATGCAGCTTTGGTGGCTTTTGCAGTATTTACAGTCTGTGTATATATGATTAGTTTGTCTTTTGGTCGTTAAGAGTAGAGAGAAAATTAAGTGTCTTTCTATACTTCATTGCTATAACACAGATTTTTTTCTCTTCGCTCAAATGTTAGAGGCTGGTTTTGGAACAAAAGAACCAGAATTTTAGTCCCAGCTTTGCAGGTCTATGTGGTTTATTCAGTAATTGTGTTTGTTCTGTTTGTAACTATGGATTAGTTGCAGAACAGCACCCAACTTGAAAGTATAAAGAAAATTGGTCAATCTTTTCTATTTATTTGTTACAGAAAAATGAAACAGAGCTATGTCTGTTACCATCGTTCCTTTTTTATTGTTCCTTTCATAGACTGGTTTAATGAATAGAGTATTCTGAGATCTGTGGCCGATTTGGGGAGGGGCAAATGTAGATGGGATGAAAGAGGCTGTGTAATCTATATCTGAATTAGCACAAATGAGTATAAAGTATGAGTGTTGCTTTGTTTGTTTGCTTCTCTTCATATCATATATTTTCTTTATTGACTTCAAAACATAACCTTACGAGGTTTTGTTAAAGTCCCAGTAATCAGAGGCTTAGTGTTTGTTTGACTGTCAACAGAACACTGACATGGGTCTCTAACTACAAGGGGGTTCAGAGGCATTTATCAAAGCCAGCATGCAGTTGGTAGTTCATTTTGTTTCCAGTATTAGGGCATACAAGAATGTTGATACCCACCTGCTGAAGTGAAGAAACAGATTGACAGAGCCAGAAGAGTACCCAGAAATTACCTACTACGGGACAGGCCCAACAAAGAAAATAACAGAACGCCACTAGCCATCACCTTCAGCCCCCAACTAAAACCTCTCCAACACATCATAAAGGATCTACAACCTATCCTGAAGGATGACCCATCACTCTCACAGATCTTGGGAGACAGGCCAGTCCTTGTTTACAGACAGCCACCCAACCTGAAGCAAATACTCACCGTCAACCACATAACAAAAACACTAACCCAGGAACCTATCCTTGTAACAAAGCCCGTTGCCAACTGTGTCCCCGTATCTATTCAGGGGATACCATCATAGGGCCTAATCACATCAGCCACACTATCAGAGGCTCGTTCACCTGCACATCTACCAATGTGATATATGCCATCATGTGCCAGCAATGCCCCTCTGCCATGCACATTGGCCAAACTGGACAGTCTCTAGTGTGACAAAGTTCCTCCTCTACCTTGGTGGGTCTTGCGCTCATTGGCAGTTTTGCTCATCTTGGAGCTTCACGGCAGCCCTCAGTTTGGCCGTTTTCGTGAACCCAAAGTCCAGGTCAACTTCTCCTGTGTCTGACCAGGAGTTGGGAGGTTTGGGGGGAACCCGGGCCCGCCCTCTACTCCGGGTTACAGCCCAGGGCCCTGTGGAATGCAGCTGTCTAGAGTGCCTCCTGGAAAAGCTGTGCAACAGCTACAACTCCCTGGGCTACTTCCCCATGGCCTCCTCCCAACCCCTTCTTTATTCTCACCGTAGGACCTTCCTCCTGGTGTCTGATAATGCTTGTACTCCTCAGTCCTCCAACAGTCTGCATTCTCACTCTCAGCTCCTAGTGCCTCTTGCTCCCAACTCCTCACACGGGCACCACAAATTGAAGTGAGCTCCTTTTTAAGCCCAGGTGCCCTGATTAGCCTGCCTTAATTGATTCTAACAGCTTCTTGGTTGGCTGCAGGTGTTCTAATAAGCCTGTCTGTCTTAATTGTCTCCAGAAGGTTCCCGATTGTTCTGAAACCTTCCCTGCTCCCTTACCCAGGGAAAAGGGACCTCCTTCACTTGCTGCTACTCTATTTGCTTTCTACTCTTTCCTAAAGCCCCCTGGCCTGGATTTTTCTTACTTTTGACCCTGCTTAGTTCCTTGCCCCCGACCGGGCCAGACGCTTTTTTTTTGTTTTGGTTTTTTTGCTGTTTTTTGCTGCCGTTCGAGTGCTGGTCGGTTGCCAGCTTGCTGCCAGCCCTCCCCCACCCCCCCACGCCTGCTCTCGGACACTGCTATTTGCTCGATCTGAAATCCCTGGAGGAGGGGGGGAGGACTGCCGACCCGCTACCCGGAGGAGGGGAGTGGAAGCCCCCAGACCCAGCCGTTTTGCTGTTATTTCTAAACCCGTACCGAGCTAGGAAGATTCTTCTTATCTCTGCAACATTCTTGGCCTGCTGAAAGCCTCATTACAATGCCGGAAGAGAAGATAGCCGACAGAAAAAATCACCCAGGGAAACTACGAACCATCGTGGAGGGGGCCGTAAGACTGAGTAACTTTTGAATTGTACTCTCGGGTGGGGGGAGTTTGACTGTGTTTTAATTGCGTTCGTAGGGGCACGGGGGTGTGGCACGGAGCTGCCCCCCGATCCATCGGTGCCCCACCCCCCAACACTACTACGACCGTCACGGCCCCCCTGCCGTCCGTCCCTGCTGGCAACTTGCCATCTGCCTTTGGACTCAGCTGTTTGCTTTGAATTTTGCCGTTTCGGACCAGTCACAACAGCCGACCAAACGAGACTCTTTGGATTAACGTGCGTGGGTCCACGTCCCCCCACCCCCGGACTGTTTACCCCACAGTTTGCCCCTATTACCGGACCACAATTCCTCTTTTCCTCCCCCGTCCAGTCCAACCCATTGGCACACCCCCCCCGCCTGCAGCCCAGCAGGGAGGAGTGGTTAATCTGCTTCCCCCCCCTCCTCCTTCTGGTGTCTCCCATCTCTCCCTGCTCACAATGGCGGGGAATGAGAGGGGTGAGGCCCCTCTAACAACCTCAGTTGCCCCTCCCCCACCTACCCCGCTACCCAACCCCCAAGCCCTCCCCCCCACCATTGCTGTCAAAATACTTGCCACCGCCCCCACTGGGGCATCGGCAGTAGGAGACACCGGGGCGACTACTGCCGCTGCAATGTCCACCGCCCCCCCAGATTCTAGAAACCACCCCCCCAGTTGGCCGGAAAGGCCAGGGGGTGAAGAAAGGAAAGGGCCCCGCTAAAACCACCAGGCCCTCCATGGCAGGGGCTGCCCCCACCGCTGTGGCCTCGTCATCGACCATGGCGTCCCTCCCCGCTGTTCCCTCCACCAGCTCTGAGAGCGTCCCTCCCCCGGCCCCCGGGATGTATGCCTGGGTGGTGGCAGCCCCCCCCCAGCCTGCCGCCTCATCATCTCGCCCACCCACCGCCTCCGCTACCATCAATAGCAGCCGGGGCCCCTTTCCCACCATGACCAGGAAGCACGGCGTCCGTTGCCTCCTGGTCCCCGCCTCGCCCCACGTGGAGACATACATGCAGGTGTTGGCGAGGGTGGTAGGACCCACGGCTATCGTGGCGGCCTCCAAAATGTATGGGAAAGTCGTCTTTTTCTTAGCATCGGAGGCTGCCGCCCAGGAGGCGGTGGAGAGGGGCCTGGTGGTGGGGGGGGCTGTTTGTCCCCCTGGAGCCGCTAGAGGACCTGGGCATTCACCTAGTCCTCACCTCCGTCCCTCCCTTTTTACCCAATGCCGCCCTGTTACCCGCTCTCTCCACCCTGGGGAAACTTGTTTCTGTCATCAGCCCTCTCCCGTTGGGCTGCAAGGACCCCACCCTCCACCACGGTCTCTCGTTCCACCAGCAAGTGCAGCTTCTACCACCGCCGGCGGCACGTGACAGAGAGGCGCTCGAAGGGTCCTTCCTAGTCCCCTACCAGGGAGCCCGCTATCGGGTCTTTTACTCCACGGGAGAGACCCGGTGCTACCTCTGCCGCTCAGCGGGGCATGTCCGAAGAGACTGACCTTTGATCCAGCGGGGAGGGGCACCCGAGACCCCCAGACCCGGCAGGACATCGGCTCCGTCATTGCCGATGCCCCTGGCTGCCCAGCACCTGAAACCACCTCCCCTCCTGCTCGATCCACCGCTGCTCCCATCCGGGCCCAAGAGACACCTCCCCTGCAATGCCCAGACGAGCAAGGGAGTCCCACCCTTGCTATTAACAATCCAGCAGAGCCTATGGAGGAGGGTGCAGCAAGGATATTACCGGGTATAGGAGAGGGCCCGCCCCAAGGAGAACCCCCCGCCCCTCATGCTGCCTCACCATTACCCCCCGGAACCCCTGAACCATCGCCTCTGCCCCCCGACACGACCCCTGCTAACCAACCCCCAGATGACGCTATGGAGGGCTGGACCCTAGTCCAGGGGAAGAGAGGCAAGCGGAAGGCTCGAGCTCCGCTGCACCCATCTGATGCGGAGGCCCCCCGGAAGACCAGGAAGGGAGGCACTGATATCGAGCCATCCGCTACGACCACGAGTGAGATCCATCTGCTGGTGTCGGGAGGGGAAGACAGACTGGCTTTGGAGGGCAGAACCCCCCCTCCACAGGAGACCGTCCCCTCCGAGACCCCTGAGGATGCCCCTTCTGCCCGGATACCATCCGAACCCCCCGCGAACCCCGAGGTGACCGCTGAGGCGGGCCCTAGAGGAGAGGCCCCCGGGGTAGCAGGCGTTGGCCTCTCCTCCGTGTACGCGGAGATTGAGGCCCTAGATTTGACCCCGGTCACCCAGGGAGAGGATGATCTACTCCCGGCTGGCCTCGAGCTGGGCAACCTCACTCCAGTCCCCCTTTCCCCATGCTCCCTCCCCTAACCGCCTTCCCCGGTGGGCACCCTACAGAAGGTGGTCCACCACCTGATGCCATGGCCGCCAAATCCACCACAGAGCCTGCGCCTAGCATCATTGGGAGCCCCCTCCCCCACCCCTCAACCCTGGAATCTGCTCAGGAGCACCACCTTTCAGCTGCTTGCCTCCCGAAGCCCAGAGCCTTGCCTCTGCCCCCGCCCCCACCCCTGTCCCTGCCCAATCCACCTCCTCCTGCAATGCTATTGCCACCCCTGGGGTTATTTCTTTTCTGTTTTTTGCGGATTCCCCCCAGGGAGCAGCCTTTGCATTTTCCTGCCACGACCCATTAGGAGCTACAATTTTCCCTCCGCCATCCCCTTCTAACCCAAGGCGTGAGATGGACCTAATAACTTTAGCCTGTCAGATGCCCCGTCGGTGGTCCGCACCCTGCCTGCCCGCCTCAGCGGACCACGAGGCTGCATCAAGAGCCCCACCAGAGAACAACCCGGAAATCGCAACCCCACCCCCCCATGAGCTGCGAAATGCATTGCGGAAGTTTTTAGAAATCATCCATGGTGCCCACAACAGGGTACAGCTGGCTCTCCAGCTATGGGGGGACTTTGATCAAATCCTCCAGGCCACAAGGGCCCTTATAAAGGAGGGTAGAGGGCAAGGAAGGAGCAGTGCTGCGGCCTACGGACGGGCACACGGCTTCCGTAATGATTTACTCACTTACGGGATGGGTCACGGATTGCTGCGCGACCTGCCGGGGGCCGCGAACACCCCTGCCAATAAGGAACCCCCAGCCCTCCGCATGACGCCTCTCATTATCGCAACTTTGAACACCAGGGGCTGTAGGATGGCTCTCCGCAGGTCCCAGGTGCTTTCTTACCTTTGGGAAGGGGGGTACTCTGTAGTTTTCCTGCAGGAGACCCATACGGATCTGACTGCCGAGGACAGCTGGCAGCTGGAGTTGGGGGACGGGGTCTACTTTAGCCACTTCACGATGTGGCAAGCTGGAGTGGCGACCCTGTTCTCCCCCAACCTACGGCCCGAGGTGCTAGGGGTCACTGAGGCTGTGCCGGGCCACCTGCTGCATCTCCGAGTCCATATGGAGGGGCTCGTGGTCAACTTTGTTAATATCTATGCCCCGACAATGAGCCCGAAGCGGCCACAATTCTATCAGCGGGTGTCCGACTTCCTCGGCACCTTAGATTCTCACGAGTGCCTAGTCCTGGGACGGGACTTTAACACCACCCTCGAGGAACGGGACTGCTCAGGGGCCGAGCTGAGCCCGGCTGCTGCGAACATTCTCCGAGAAATAGTTGAATATCACTCCCTAGTAGACGTCTGGCGTGACCACCACCCAGATGACACTTCCACGTTCACCTTTGTTTGGGTGGAGGCCCATCGGTCACACCACTCTCGGTTGGACCGTATTTATTTATCCCGTTTCCATCTTTCACAGGCCCACTCCTCCAACATTCGGCCGGCCCCATTTTCCGACCATCATCTAGCCATCATAACAGCCTCCCTCCGTGCAGAGAGGCAGGGGCCAGCCTATTGGCACTTTAACAACAGCCTGTTGGAGGATGAGGGCTTCGTGACGTCCTTCCAGGAGTTTTGGCTGGCCTGGTGAGAGCAGCGGTGTGCCTTCCCCTCAGCGCGGCGATGGTGGGATCTAGGGAAGGTGCGCGCCAAGCTCTTCTGCCGTGACTACACCCGGAGCACCAGCCGACGGAGAAATGCAGAGATAGAGCAGTTGGAACGGGAGGTCTTAGAGATGGAGAGGAGTCTGGCCACCAGCTGTGAGGACCCATTCCTCTGCGGAGCGTGCCGAGAGAAGCGGGAGGAGCTCCGGGCCCTCGAGGACCATTGGGCCCGAGGTGCCTTTGTTCGATCCCGCGTCCGCCTCCTTCGGGAGATGGATCGCGGCTCCAGTTTCTTCTACGCCCTGGAGAAAATGAGGGGGGCCAAGAAACACGTCACCTGACATCTAGCAGAAGACGGCGTCCCCCTCACGGATCCGGTGGAGATGTGTGGGAGGGCCCGTGACTTCTACACAAGCCTTTTCTCCCCGGATCCGACCGATCCTGGCGCTTGCAGAGTGCTCTGGGAGGAACTCCCCACAGTCATCGTGGGCGACCGAGACCGGCTAGAGCTGCCTCTCACCCTGGCCGAGTTCTCGGAAGCCCTCCGTCGCATGCCCACCAATAAATCTCCGGGCACAGACGGGCTGACCGTGGAGTTCTACCGCTCGTTCTGGGACATCCTTGGCCCAGACCTAGCCACTGTCTGGGCTGAGTCTTTGCAGTGCGGGGTCCTCCCTCTTTCGTGCAGGCGAGCAGTGCTCGCCTTGTTGCCGAAGAAGGGGGACCGCCGCGATTTACGAAACTGGCGTCCCGTCTCACTCCTTAGCACGGACTACAAAATTGTAGCAAAAGCAATCTCGCTGCGGCTAGGGTCCGTGATGGCGGACGTGATCCACCCAGACCAGACCTATATTGTCCCGGGTCGCAGCATTTTTGACAACCTATTTCTAGTCTGAGACCTTTTGGATCTCGGGCGGAGAGATGGTCTGTCGTTCGCCCTCCTGTCTCTTGATCAGGAGAAGGCATTCGATAGAGTAGACCATGGGAACCTCCTGAGCACTCTGCAGGCATTTGGATTCAGACCTCAGTTTGTGAGTTTTCTCCGGGTGCTGTACGCCTCTGTGGAGTGTTTGGTTAGGCTCAACTGGACCCTGACCGAGCCGGTCAGCTTCGGGCGAGGAGTGTGGCAGGGGTGCCCCCTCTCGGGCCAGCTGTACGCTCTGGCGATCGAGCCTTTCCTCTGTCTCCTCCGTAGGAGGTTGACAGGATTGGTGCTGTGGGAGCCGGAGCTGCGGCTGGTCCTGTCGGTGTACGCCGATGATGTGCTCCTCGTGGTCCAGGACCCGGGCAACTTGGCGCGGGTGGAGGCTTGCCAGGCCATCTATTCGGCAGCCTCCTCCGCCCGAGTCAACTGGGTCAAGAGCTCTGGCTTGGCGGTGGGGGACTGGCGGAAGGTGAGCTCCCTCCCACCCGTGCTTCAGACCATCTGGTGGAGTGCGGGTCCACTGCTCTACCTAGGCGTTTACCTTTCTGCCACACACCCTTCTCCGCCGGAGAACTGGCAAAATTTAGAGGGCGGGGTGATAGAGCAGCTCTGGAAATGGACGAGACTACTCCGATGTCTCTCCCTCCGAGGGAGAGCACTGGTGCTTAACCAACTAATCCTGTCCACGCTCTGGTACTGGCTCAACACCCTGGTCCCGGCCCCGGGTTTCCTGACCCACCTCCGGAGATTGATTCTAGAGTTCTTTTGGTCAGGAATGCACTGGGCCCCTGTTGGGGTTCTTCATCTACCCCTAAAGGAAGGAGAGCAGGGCCTGAAGTGTCTGCACACTCAGGTCCGTGTCTTCCACCTCCAGGCCCTGCAGAGGCTCCTTTATAGTGCAGGTAGTTCGACGTGGAGCATATTGGCACACGCCTTCCTGCACCGCTTCCAAGGGCTCCGATATGACTGGCAGCTCTTTTATCTCTGTCCGAGAGGTTTTCCGCAAGACCTCTCTGGGCTGCCGGTCTTCTACCAGGACCTCCTCCGGACCTGGAAACTGTTCTCAACGACCAGGTCCGTGGCGGCCACCGTGGGAGCAGATCTCCTCACGGAGCCCCTGCTACACAACCCCCAGCTCCGTGTGCAGATGGCGGAGTCCCGCTCGGTGCGCCAGAGTTTGGTCCTGGCGGAAGTCACGAGAGTCGGAGACCTCCTGGACTACGACCGGGGAGACTGGCTGGATCCCCTGACGCTCGCCCGGTGCATGGGGCTCTCCAGACCTCGTACCCCCCGGAGCATACTTCAGGAGGTGAAGGCTGCCTTGATGCCCGCTGCTCGGGCTTATCTTAATCGAGCCCTGCGCGAGGGCGCACCCTGCCCACCCTCTACCCCAGGCCCGCCGGACCTTTCAATTGGGCCCCTACCCCGTAGATCCCAACAAACCCCTCACCCTTTCACTGCAAGCTGGCTGCATGACCTGCAGCAGGTCAGCTCCAAATCGCGCCACGGAAATATTTATACACACTTACGCTTCACACCCTTCACGCCCACACCCTGGTGTCCCGCCCTGATACAAAGTGGTGGGACCTCCTGCCACCTTTGGAGGGTGAGCAACCTCGGTGGGCCAGCCTGTATTCCACCTTGGTCCCGAGGCCCGTTGGGGACATTAGTTGGTGGCTCCTTCACGGAGCTATGAGTACGGGCGTGTTTTTGGCACGTTTCACCCCCATCCCAGATACTTGCCCTTTTTGCAATGTGAGGGAAACCCTGGCGCACGTATATTTAGAGTGTGCCAGATTGCAGCCCCTTTTCCGGCTCCTCACGAATATTTTATTACGCTTTTGGCTACACTTCTCCCCTCACTTTTTTATTTACACACTCCCCATCCGTAGCCCCACAAAATCGCGAGATCTCCGGGTTAACCTCCTCCTAGCCCTAGCTAAAACAGCCATTTATAAAACCAGAGAGGGGAGGTTGGCTAATGAATCGTTCTGCGATTGTAGGGCCGTTTTCCGATCCTCAGTACATTCACGTATCCGGGCAGAGTTCCTCTGGGCGGCGTCCACCGACTCCCTTGACACCTTCAAGGAGTGGTGGGTGCTGTCCGAGGTTCTCTGCTCGGTGACCCCGTCTGGTTCCCTCCATCTGACCCTTTGATTGAGGGGAAGAGCGAGAGACCCCAACCCCAGCCATTGCCGCTGTGGATACCATCATTACTGTCACCTAGGAGGGGTCCTATCACACGTGGGTGTATGTCCCCCCACCCCCAAACCGCCCACCCCGCAGCCTTGCCCATCTTGTTGGGCACTCTCAGGAGAGGAATAGTTGGTGACACTGGGCGTGGCACTAGGTAACTCGAGGGGGTGGAAGACCATGAGTGTCGAGGAAACCCCCCCCCGGGCCCAGGCAAGCCTGAACACTTCTCTCCCCTGAAGGCTGCTGTGTTATACATTGCGTTTGCTTTTGTTTTGTTGCATAGTTTTGTTTTACCTTTTTTGGTGATTTTTTGTAAGTGTGTTATGCAAATAAAATTTTCTCCTGCTTCAAAAAAAAAATTACTCTCCTGTAGCCATCTGGCCCGACCCTGTCATACTATTTAAAAGAATAAATGGACACAAATCAGATGTCAAGAATTATAACATTCAAAACCCATCGGAGAACACTTCAGTCTCTTTGGTCACTCGATTACAGACCTAAAAGTGGCAATTCTTCAACAAAAAAAACTTCAGAAACAGATTCCAACGAGAGACTGCTGAATTGGAATTAATTTGCAAACTGGATACAATTAATTTAGGCTTGAATAAAGACTGGGAGTGGATGTGTCTTTACACAAAGTAAAACTATTTCCCCATGTTTATTCCCCCCCCACACACACACACACACTGTTCCTCACATGTTCTTGTCAAGTGCTGGAAATGGCCAACCTTGATTGTCACTACAAAAGGTCCCCCCCCGGCCCCGCTGGTAATAGCTCACCTTACCTGATCACTCCTGTTACAGTGTGTATTGTAACACCCATTGTTTCATGTTCTCTGTGTATATAAATCTCCCCACTGTATTTTCCACTGCATGCATCCGATGAAGTGAGCTGTAGCTCACAAAAGCTTATGCTCAAATACATTTGTTAGTCTCTAAGGTGCCACAAGTACTCCTTTTCTTTTTGTGGATACAGACTAACATGGCTGCTACTCTAAGAGCTAAGGAAGGCTCCTGGCTTGGGGAGATTGGACCAGGTTCCTTGGCAGAGGGAGTTTAGTGCCCAAACATAAACAGAAGCCTGAGGAAAATAAAGCAACAAAACAGGTAAGACTACATTTTTAATCCCAATAGGGACACTCTTTTCTCTAAAGAATGTATTTTAAACCCATGTTCTTTAAAGCTTTTTTTTTTTTTACAATAAATGACACTGAGAAAGTATTCTCATTTTGAGTTTGTATAAAGTGCAGGCTACCATGTTATAATGATCATTTACATTAGAGATCACATCATGGGATGTGTAGCTTTCAGGAAATTGATTGGGTTTTTCATTGGCACAGGGGTCTATGCTTATGATTCCTCTTGCATAATTGGGGCATGATTCTTCTAAGTATTGCATTGTTTTCTTTTGAGGTTATTTTCTTAGCTCTTCTCATTCCAACAGATTTAATCCAGTGAATTCCAATTTTTGTTTGCTTATTTGTTTTGGTGACAATTCAGGTCTGATCATACAAAACTCAGATATCAATGGGAGATTTTTCCCTGGGGATTGAGTGATTAGTCATGAATTTCTTAAATCAGATGCCAGTTTCTGTGATATATACCTCTAAAAATGCAGTTTTGGTAGCTTTTGCAGTATTTTTGTTCAATCAATTATGAACGAAGCAAAGTTAATTGTTTGCAGCAAAATGTACATTGACTTTTACATAATGCTCTTTTGTTCTTGGAATGGGTAGTGGGTAAAGCTTCCCGTTGGGGAGGCTAACTCCCTGCCCACCTCTTCTGGCCAAGGGCCAGCCCCTACTCACTGGTCTCAGTCCCCCAGTAGCCCCAAAATAATACCTAAAGCATTAATTTAACACAATGGACCCTAGATACACTTAAGCAGGGGGACACACATTTCCCAAGGATATTGCAAGAAATTGCCATACGTGTGACATATGTTATCTGATCCTAGTATTGTTTGGATAGCTTTGAGTGTGTGGGAATGTGTTATACTGCTATTCAAATCAGGAATTGGAAAGCACCAAGCCTACATGGGCAAAGTGTTTTCTTCAGAGATGAAGGGCTAGTTTTCCAAGACGGATTTAGATGCCTAAAGATGCAGATTGGCACCTAGTGAGATTTACAAAAAACACCTCAGTGTGTTGGGCACAAAATTCCCACTGCCTTTTCTTCCTGTGCTTACAAGAAAACGTATAAGGCTTGTTTCACCTTGTAGTCAAACTAGAAAAATAAAGCTTCCATGGGAGAGGCCTCTCATGTCAACACCTTCCTAGCTGATGATTCTTTACCCCTGAGAAGCTTGGTGCCTGGGCCATTGAGACTTGTAAATATTATTTATTTATTTTTGCAACTCAGTATGTTTATTGAAAGGGCAGAAACTGTAACTATTATACTTTCTTGCAATCAGGAAGATTCTCCCGTCCCTCTCCTCCAACTGAAAAGGATAAGCTGCTGTGCCAGAAACATCTTTTTAGATTTTCTATTGTTTTACAAGTAGTGTTTATGCCTAAATTCCCTAAGGTAGTTTTCTTTTTTTTTTCTTTTTCTTTTTTTTTTTTTTGACTGTTTTAATACCTGCACTATAAATCTGCTCCAGACCTTTTCCTACTACATTAGAGATTGAAAATTAAAATAACTTAATGACTCAATGCCTATAAAATTATTTTCATTATATTACAAATTGCAGCAAAGCCCCAGAGTGAATATAACCTTCCTATTTTGTGTTCTGAATTTAGGATTTCAAGTAAATTAAAGTCTTGCATTTAGTCAGCGACTGTATTAATCTATGTGAAGATTCATTTTGAGAACATAATGCACTGATGATCACTTAGAAAAATCTGGTCCATGGCTGACTCATATCACACTTGATAAGAGGAAGATTTAAAAGATAGCATTTAGATTTATGTTAGTTAACTAATATAAAAGTTTCAGAGTAGCAGCCATGTTAGTCTGTATTCGTAAAAAGAAAAGGAGTACTTGTGGCACCTTAGCGACTAACCAATTTATTCGAGCATAAGCTTTCATGAGCTACAGCTCACTTTGTCGGATAAAGTGAGCTGTAGCTCACGAAAGCTTATGCTCAAATAAATTTGTTAGTCGCTAAGGTGCCACAAGTACTCCTTTTTTTAATATAAAAGTATATTTTGCAATTGTTTTTTTCCCTCATTCGCACATTAGAGTTTCTCTGTTACAGCGGTATAAGTCTCCTGGAATCAAATTCATTAACATAACCAGGTCTGGAGTTATTTGCACTTAGAGATAGCCCAGAATCACTTTCTGAATCCCCACAAATTTTGACTGGATCTGATTAAAGGAGGCTTTGTTGTGAATCATCTCGGATTTGTTTTCCTAAAACAAAATCCCATCTCTGAGTTGTGAAGAGAATAAAATCCAAAAATCCTCCACTGTTCCTCCTCCCATTTTCATTTAAAAGAGGGCTGGGCCAAACTGAGAACTATTTGTTTATCTCTTTCTCATTCACATCCACCATCCTAAACTTTAGACTCATTCTCTACAAGGTGCTGAGTGTATCCTACGAAGAGTTGGGTGCCATTGATTTGCAATGGAAAGTGTGTGCTCAGCACCTCAAAGGACTGAGTCTTTTTGAGATCAGATGAATGGGAATTATGTGTTGAACCAGTTTTGGTAATAGGTTTTACAAAATTATCCTTGCTTTTGGTGATATTTGTTTGGCCAGATTACTTTACGGTCTTGCTTATCTCACTATACAGGGCAAAAAGTCCATTCCAGATGTCTTTAGCTTTGCAAAGTACTACTTAGAATGGCTGTTTTAATTTTGAGACAGATTATTTTCTCTCTTACTCAGATCTCATTTCCTGATTCATTCTTTATGAAACCAATCTACTCATTGCATAAATTGAACATTCTGCATAATGAGACAATAATTGTGTTCAACTATAGACATTTAGACTAAAATTGTTTAATATTAAAGCACTGATTTGTATCTGACTTTCAAATGGGATTTTTTTTGTTTCAATGTACTGTATCTAAAATAGCCTTAGTAACTATTTCCCCCTTATTTCTTCAGTGAGATGAGGCCAGCAGTACTCTTCAATCTAATGATGCTGATCTTTATCTGTTTCATTAATAAAAAAGTGCTGTTGGTGCAAGGATTATTCTCCATTTAGATTCAGCAAACAGAAAAGAAGTCTTTTTTCTGGGCTCATATCCCCTCAGCTAATTAAACTGGAGAAAATGGAAATCACACACATAAAAATATAACCAGGTAAAGCTAAAGGTCTATCTTAAACCCACATAGAGCTAGAAAAAACGTAGGACACAAACTCTGCCCCTAACTATGGTCTCATTGTACTTATGGTTTTAGGGCCAGATCCTCAGCTGCTATAAGTGTAAACAGCTCCACTGAACTGCTATTATCCTCAGTTATGGATGCAACTGTTATTCATTATTTTTATTTCTGTAGCACCCAGTAAACCCAGTGATGATCAGATCTGCATTGTGTTATTAACTGGACATACTCGGAGTAAGAAACTGTCCCTGCCCTGAAGGGTTTACAGTCTAAAAGACATGCACTATTTAGAGATCTCTTGTAATGGAAGGTCTTTTCTCCTCTATGAGCTTGGTACTACTGGCATTGAAGTTAATGGGCAATTTTACCATTGACTTCAATATGAAGAGGATTGAGATTTATATGTACATGAGCATCCTTAAAATGATAAGAGTCATTTTAAGCAAGAGGAAATAGTCCTAAGTAGGCAAAATGAAGGGATCCTTGCTGTTGTTGTTACACATCAGTAATATAAAAGACACCAATAAAATGGCAAATTAAGGACAAAATTCTCAGACTGTTTTCTTAAGAGGAGGTGTTAGGTGTTCTTGCATGGAAAATTGCTTTTCACTTCATTTAGAAAAATATCAAGTCTGTGCATCACTGGCAGTGGGAAGAGACATGTCAATTCTATTTGCTGTGACTATTTTGTGCTATTTTGCAGGCTAAATTATCCAACTGTGATGAGTAGTGTTCACGCCTGCAAATGATGCATCTGGGTAAGGGGAGGGAGAAAGTGGGGGGCAGACAGAGAATAATGGCATTCTTAAGAAAAATATTTGTGATAGAAATATTGCAAAGAAATAGGCATTGCATATTTTGCATCATTTTCTTGTTCTTCTTGTGGTTTTCACACAACTTCTTTTTAAGCTGTTTGCTTGGTTGAGTGGGTGAAGCATTTGACTACTTTTGTTCTTATGAATAGAGACACTTATCCTTTAAGTCAAATATGGAAAGAACTTCTCATTCAGTTAAGTTTTAGACATGGACAAAACCAAGCTAATAAAAACAGAGGCATCCAGTAAGGTTGTATTTAAACCTTGATACCTAAGCTGCTTAAAGAGGGATCAAATCAACCTCTAGAAACAAACACCCAGATGGTGGGGAAAATGATCTGGATCTAAATTCATCAGGTATCTTCTGATACCTTCACTCAGACTGAGTAGTACTTGTCAAGGTTCCTTCCCCACTCTGAACTCTAGGGGGTACAGGTGTGGGGACCTGCATGAAAGACCCCATAAGCGTATTCTTAGCAGGTTAAAACTTCCCCAAGACACAGATTTCTTTCTTGCCTTGGGAACCAGCTTAAGTTAAAAACCTGGTACTTTGCCACACCAAGCGATTTAAACAAAGAACAGGGAAAGAGACCACTTGGAGACATCTTCCCCCAAAATATCCCCCCAAGCCCTACACCCCCTTTCCTGGGGAAGGCTTGATAATAATATTCTCACCAATTGGTACAAGTGAACACAGACCCAAACCCTTGGATCTTAAGAACAATGAAAAATCAATCAGGTTCTTAAAAGAAGAATTTTATTTAAAAAAAATATAAAAGAATCACCTCTGTAAAATCAGGATGGTAAATACTTTACAGGGTAATCAGATTCAAAACATAGAGAATCCCTCTAGGCAAAACCTTAAGTTACAAAAAGACACAAAAACAGGAATACACATTCCCTCCAGCACAGAGAATTTCACAAGCCAAAAAAACCAAAAGAAAATCTAATGTGTTTTCTAGCTAGATTACTGACTAACTTTGCAGGAGTTGGAAGGCTTGCATCCTTGATCTGTTCCTGGCAAAGGTATCACACAGACAAAACCCTTTGTCCCCCCTCCAGATTTGAAAGTATCCAGTCCCCTCAGAGGTCATTTTGGGTCAGGTGCCAGTGAGGTTACCTTAGCTTCTTAACCCTTTACAGGTGAAAGGATTTTGCCTCTGTCCAGGAGGGATTTTATAGCACTGTATACAGAAAGGTGGTTACCCTTCCCTTTATATTTATGACAGTACCTTATTCCACAATCAATCTCTCAATGGTCAAAAGGATGATCTGGGAAGTAACTTGCTATTTGGTATGAATAACAGCATCTGAATCTGGTCTTATCTACCTAAATAGCTGAGCCAATACCTGGAATCCAGGTGTGCTGTTGACTGGACCCTGCCTCACCCTCCCTGTGTAATGATTCCAGCAGGGGTGTATAAAGCCTCATGGGGCTAGTTTCACAAAACGGACTTAGGGTCTGAGTTGCAATGCCTAACTTTTAGGTGCCCTACCATCTCTTAGAATCCACAGATCCAAGGTAAGCACTCAGGTTCCCTATACAATGCATGGGAAGAGCTAGGCACCTAAGAATGGGATCCACAAAAGCTAGCACACTGAAAGTGAGTCCGCCTAATCTAACCAATAGGAAATGCCAAGGGCAGGGGCGAGACTTAGGCTGCACCCCTCAAATGATTTCAGGTGCATAAGTAGTTACTCACTCCCCCCCATTCCCCTACCCTGGCCTGTTAGTTGTGCTGGGGTTTCAAAAACAGCCTTTCTAGCCACTTTCAGCAATGAGCATAACAACTGGTATTCCAGCTGCAGGTAATGGTCTAGGCATGTTATTGAGTTAACAATATTTCCTCCTTACAGGTGCATAAGGTGGCAGTTAGGCACCTAAATCCCTGTGTGGGTCTAGCCCCTGCTATGTTTAAGACATAGTTATGACCAACTGTGAACATTGTTAATACAAGCTTGCTCCTGAGGATCATTGCAGCAACCCAAAATAGGTTCTAGCCATTCTAGTGCTGTGGGCAGGATTGAATGCTTAGCTATTTACTTGCCAGTCATCAAAGACTGACTGAGTAGAGTGTATTTTAGGAAATGCTTCCTCTGTGATCATACCGTGCAGAACTATAGAGTAGTTACTGGTAAATATGTGAGGTTCAGAGGCTGTAGCTACTTTATTGGCATGAAGAGTGTAGAAGTTGGATTCAGTTAGTCTGTTAAAGCCTCAGAAGTTCTTTACATATCAGTTCCTACTTTGGAACGTAAGGAACAGGAACTTTCTATGTACTGTTAGAAGTTCAGCCTCACATCTGGGAGAGAATGTTGTGATGCATTGTCACTTACAAAATCTACAGAACCAGTCCAATTACTCTTTGCCAGACGATAATTTGATGGTCTTGTATATTGTTGAACTCTCTAACAGGGCCAACTTTTCACTCTTCAGCTGTCTTAAACAGGTGTAGCTCCATTTACATCAATAGAGCTACACCGATTTACACCAGATGAGGATCTGGCCCTTTTGTCCCAAATGCTCTCTTAGAGTGCCTTGCCTGCGTACTGTTCTGTGCCCCGCTGGTTCGAAGTAAGTCTGGGAGAAGTAGTCTTCCAACACAGGCCACAGATTCATTCTGCACGCTGGTCATTACTGCACTTACAGTGTGTCTCCTCCTCAGACGAAAAAGGAACATACATGTAACAGTGGGTCCTCCAGCTAACCTACCCTCTGTATTCTGTACTGAGGGAGCTGCTAGTCTTCAAATCTCTTCAGCCTCCCTCTAAATGATGGAACTGCTCTGTTTTTTTTTTTCTTTCTTCCAGACAACTCTACATCCATAAAGAAGGAAGCAGGATGTGCTTCTATTTGTAGAGACAAGGTGGGTGAGGTAATATCTTTTATTGGACCTACTTCTGTTGGTGAAAGAGACAACCATTTGAGCTGCACAGAGCTCTTCTTCAGTCTGGGAAAGGTACTCCCAGCATCATAGCAAAATGCGAGGTGGAACAAATTGTTTAGCATAAGTAGTTAATACATATTGTAAGGGACCATTCAAGGTAGAGTTTTCCACATTGCTTTTTGCTGCGTTGCTGGGATTGCCTTTCCTACACATGAGGAAGAGCTCTTCTAGCTCAAAAGCTTATCTCTCACCAAAAGAAGTTGGTCCAATAAAATATATTAACTCACCCACCTCATGTCTCCAATATCCTGGAACCAACATGGCTACAACTACACTGCATACTTCTATTTGTAGGAATTCTTGGCCATTCAAAAGGACAGTTAGCCCCCAGTAATCATATCTTTATTCTTCCTATTCCTCATTGATTTTCTTCATTTCACTTGGTTGAATAAAATCATGACTTCTGTTTCTAACGACCAGAAGATGCAACTGTTAAAAGAACCTATTAATGTTTGTTTGCCTGGTGGATTTGAAACTAGGTGTACAAAGTAGTGCACCATCAATATGATATTTTGATCTGCAAATGTAAGGTCTTGGGGTTTCTTTAAATATATTATAGAAATTACTTTTCAATGTAGACTGCTTTCTTTCTTTAGTTGTTGAAGCCAAAAACTTTAGACGATGAGTTTAAACATCTTTTGTGAAGCAATACCATGTGACCAATTAAGTAAAACTTAAATTAATTCAGGTTAATTGAAAATACTGATGTCTAGCAAACATCAAATGATGCGCGCACACACACACACACACACACACACACACACACACATTGTGATCTTGCTTTCAAATTCAACAAATGAGTTTGTGTATAATTTTGGATTTTGAATCAATAATAATGTATTATATTGTTTTTATATTTTAGTGACTGAAAAAACTTCATTCATTGCTGTTGGTCACTGAATATTTATGTAGGTTATCATAATAGAAACAGTAACGCTCTGTTGGTTTAATGAGGAGTCCTCTTAAATGTTTTGTTTGTGGAATTGTTTTTCTAGGAGTGCAAGTATAATTAGGGGGCATTGCCAAGTGCAACGTCCAAGTTGAAGTGTAACATTTTTGGATTTATTGGAGCTCAGGGGGAAGAAAGAAAGGAGAAATTTAGATCCTAACATTCCCTAACTTTGGAAAAGCTGGGATCAAATTATGAACTTTAAAATTCCTAGAGAACTTTATAGAAAATGATACATTTTCTGTTGTTTTTTCAATTTATGATACAAAATGATAATCTGGATTGGCATAATATTCATTCTATTATTCTCAAAGTCTGTAGGAAAGCCATCATTTGATGTTAAGTCTATGTTTTAAAAATAATTTCTATAAGATCTCAGTGGTTTCATCTCTTAATTTCTATGTAACTGCTCTAGAAGGAATGGTTCCATATTTACCTTCAGTCTGAAACTGGCTCTGTTACGTGTAATAATGTCATTCAAATGAGTAAGCCTAAACAATATTTTTAAAAGTGATGTAACTTTACCAAAGTAGCTAATGCTATGATTAGATGTAGGGAAAAGCAGATTTGTTGAAAGCAAAACATTGTGTGGGAACATGTTGATTTAGACCAGTGGTTCTCAATTGTGGTCCACCACTTGTTCAGGGAAAGCCCCTGGCGCATTGGGCCGGTTTGTTTACCTGCCGTGTCTGCAGGTTTGGCAGATCGCGGCTCCCACTGTGCCCAGCCAATGGGGGCTGTGGGAAGCAGCATGGGCCAAGGGATGTGCTGGCCGCCCTTCCGGCAGCCCCCATTAGCCCTGATAGGGGGGAAAAATGTGGCCAGTGGGAGCCGTGATCGGCCAAACCTGTGGATGCGGCAGGTAAACAAACCGGCCCGGCCCGCCAGGGGCTTTCCCTGAACAAGCGGTGGACCACAGTTGGGAACCACTGATTTAGACAAATCTTTTGAAGGAAACTGAGGAGCCAGGGTTTCCTGGACAGCCAGACTGATCACTTGGTGAGCTGCTGTGAATCTGGGGCTCCACATGAGCTTCTGGACTTCCTGGGAGACCAGGGAACATATTTTGTTTCCTTAAAGAACCTTTTGGTATTTCCAAAATAAAACATTGTAAAATTTTATCTGCATGAAAATTGTCAAGGTTTTAGGTTTTCATCTCAATTCAGCACAAAAAAGATTCCCCAACCCTCAACATTTTTCATGGCCAGCTCCACCTATAATGCCATTTGAAAATGTGCTATGTTTCACTAATGAAGCACAGAGTACCAGTTCTGTGTTGCCATGCAGTGTAATATCCGTGGGTACATTCAACACTACAATCAGTTTATGTTCCTTAATCACTATTACATTATGCTGAATTGTGTGATGGCTGCCATCTTGGTTGACACACAGGGGTTTGAACTGGGGACCTCCAGAACTAAAAGCATGAGGTGCTGTAGCTTGAACAAAGCAGCTATGTGGTTCAGGCACAGAAGGGGTCCTGCAGCACACACGCACAAGTCTGTTACATATACATTTCCATGTTTTTAGGAACTAGTATCTTTACTTTGTAAGTTTTACTAAAGAAACAATCTAAAAGAGACTCATTTTGTCATCTCTTTCCAAGTTAGATAAATGTTGTTGTTTTTTAATTACAAGTACGCTTTTCAGTTAGAACAGGGAAACTTTTCTCTTAATATCGGTGTTATTGAGTGCCTCATGTCACTCAATTGTTTCTGTTTTTTATTTTTCTTCACCTACTGCTGATGAAATTAGGATGGCCACTTAGCAATTGTGTCTTACCACCTGCTCCCTTGATCCCTACCCTACGCAGCTGTTACAGCTCTACATGGATACTTTAGGTCTTGTCACTACTGATACTGTCAATTTGTATTATTTAATGCTAGTTTCCATCAAGTTTGAAGGTAGCTGCTGTTTCTCCTAATCTTCATTTTATTTGTTTACCAATGCTGCTTGTTAAAGTATAAAACATATCTGATCTTGCAAATACTAAGGTGAAAGAGTAACTTTAGTCGTGTGAGTAGTCCCATGCGCAAATGCTAGCAGGATCTGAGCTATTTAACTTGTCAGAATCCAAACAAAAACATACAAAGCCAAATTGGAGTTGGCCTCTACTGCCCCCTGTAGGTCAGATTTTATATCCCTTCCATAGACATAGGGAAACTGTTGTGCTGGGATCCTCTGAGTGTTTTTTATCTAAGGAAATAACTTACCGAAAAATAATTATACCTATAACTTTGGCTGTACAAATCTTTCTGAGGAAGTGTGTGATCTTGTAATATTTTGTTCCATTATAATAAATAGGGGGCAACCTTACAACATGATACTTATCCAAGCAAGTAATTCTCTTTATAGGCAAGTAAAAGTCCATGATTTTTTTCCCTATCACTTTCATCAAGGTGAAGTGCAGGCGAGCAGATTTTGTGCTCATGACATTACATTTTCATGACCGACTCGAAAGATTGAGGTAGTGGTGGGTGAACCCTTAGCATTTGAGATTGCATGAGCCCCGTGAACTATTTTTCAAAAGTATTTGGATTTCACATTGAGAGACTCAAAATGTTTGAAAAATAGAAAAAAATACTTCCCATTTTCTGCCCTCTATGTTTAATATTTCTTAAACATACCATTAACATGACTGAGCAGTGAGTTATTCATTGCCTCAATTGTTTCTTATAATTGTTACTTTGCCTTCTGTAATTGGATTTCTGTCTGTATTTACAGTCCTCCAGATTCTAGTCACTTTGAAAACTGTGCTTCCTTTCGAAGGTCAAATTTATACTTTTTAACAAGTGGTGCTCAGAAATCTCCAGAAGTTGCATCTTCCAGAGATTCCTTCTAATCATTTCATAAGTGTGGCAGGGAATTTGATTCCCCCCCGCCCCCTTCCCCCACATACAAGGGTCTCTTGAGATCTGTGCAGCTCTTGGGACATTGACAGAACCCAGAGCTGTCACTCAGACATACAGTGCCTGGACACAGTCCTACAGGCTATATGCTCCTCCCACCTGTGGAAACATCTGTAGATTGTGCTGCCATTTTGTTTTCTATCATTTTAGGATTTTATTTAGAGCCTGTTATCATAATATTTAAGCAATTCCCTGATATATTTAATCTACATGTAGGCTCTTCCGTGGACAACAGAGAATCTTCTTTTTTTTATTACAAAATGTCTGCTTGCGTTTGTCACTCTGTATGTGTGTGTTTAAGTAATTCTGATTATCATTCCATAGCATCTTTAATTAAGAGTCACCATGATAAAAGAGGTAAACTATCTTTTAGTGAATGAGCAGATTAGTTTTAAGGTGTCTTTTGTAATCATAGGTTTCATTGTCCAGTACTTTCTTCCAGAATAGGGTGCAACTCCATGTAGCCATAGAGAAATTAGGGAAGGGCTCTCTTTCTCTCCCCCTCCTACAGCCCTCACTGATCTTACATTATTCAGCTACAGGGGCTCTATGCTCTGGGCAAAATTTCAACCTTAGCATGGGTATTTTATGGCATGTATGGCCTATTGGTTGGGTCTCTTGGGCTATTGTCTTAAGTAGATAGCACAAATTCTCATGCTCATACTGAAATAAGATTTATTTCCTTTGCTCAGGCTGTCCTATTACAATTCAGATGATGTACATATTCCACACACACCTTGTGTTCCTTGGGCCTATTGATTACAACAGAATTATGCATGTGTAATTGTGAGTTAAACAGGCAACATGTTTCCTGTTTAAAGGGTTCCAAAGAAAGAACTGAACATGACGTTATAACAGTAACTACTTATGTACTACATGAATAAATGCTTTTGATAACTTGGGAGTGGTATTATATAAATGAAATCCTTTTTCTATTTATTTAGCTTCATGTGGTATTTAACACTGAAAAGCTAATTTACGTTTGAATCACACACACACAATTTCTAGATGAAGAGCTGAAATACTTGAGAGTATTGGTAGAGATGCTGTTGCAGTGGATGGATAATTAGCTGCATGTTGTATATATTAATCACACTGCTGGATTCTCAGTGACATGAAGAATAGAGGAAGTAATTGAAAGCATTAAAATATATTACACCACTACATTCTTTCTCTGTTTTTAATTTAATTTTATTTTTACAAATGTTGTATGCCTTTGTTGCCTTATGCATTGATGTATTGCCTGATTTCCACTTGAGAGGATCACAGGACATGCCCTGTTCTTACCTTCTTATATTTTAAAATTATTGCAAACACCTGGGAAGCAGAGTCTTTCATATGTCATTTTGGAAGCACTGATCTGATTCTTCTGAGAATTTTACTCATCACCATTTTCATATCTCAGAAGTGGCATGATCAATATGCTAGTTTTCAGTCCCATATTTATTCCATTTATGCCTCATATAGCTATATGTGTTTGTGCATAACTAAAAGGTTTTTTGATGGTGATAGAATAAGACACACACATCTCTTCACATCACATCACATCAGGCTGTCTGATATGACAGGTTAAAACTGATATAATCTACTACAAAGAGATTACTCTTACAGGGTTTTCAGTTATAAATGTTTTTGCTTTTCTTTTTCTCAGTGGCAGCAAAATAACTAGCTTGACTTTTAAAAAGTTCTCTCCACAGAAGTGATGAAAAAAGAAAATATCATATTATATTAATATTGTATCAGTTGTAAATTACCACAAAACCTTATCCCACCTACCCCAACTCTGACTGGCTCAGCTATTCTTGCCCTTGGGTAAGAGGAAGAAGCCAGGACTCTATCAATTCCCCACCCAACTGTTCCGGTGAGGCAGGAAGTGAGCAGGTATCTTTGCTTATTCCTACACAGCTGAATACAATGTCCAGGTAGCTGTCTTAGGGGACTAATGGTGGCTGACACCAATAATTGCATGGGAGGACAGTCTGTCAATCTATCCTATAGACATTAATGAAGTATTTAAGTGTTTCTCGTTTAACATTTCCATGTGTCTAGGCAGCATCTATATGCTATGGTGATGAGTGCTATATAAATACCTCAGATAGATGCAGGTCAGTGGAAATATTAGGACTACAGACATCCTTAGGGCCCAAGTCACCTTCTGCCATCAATCTTTCTATATAACTGGCATTGTGTTTCTGGAAAAAAATGAGCTAGATGAGCGACATGGCACTTCATAATGAGATACTGCATGCTGCATTAGCTACCTTAAATCTAATGACTTGGTAACAGAGAAAGTACGCAGGTGGAGTGTGATTACTCTAGCCATTGCTTTATTTAGCTGTTGTGAAACAGGATAGTGTGTGTCATGCTTGAATCTTCCTTGAAATACTTATTATATGGCCTGCAGTTTAATTAAAGGAGAGACCATCAGGCTGGCTGAAGAAAGAGGGCTATTTCAGATTAAGTGTTGTGTGGTGAGCTGAAAAACTCACAATAACTTTCCAAGATGTATCTGTTTCTCTTTTTTCAACCGGGGAAAATATGTTCCTCATGATTCTTTGTCTTTTTCGTTTTGTATGCTAGGCTTGACCCATTAAAATGGAGGTTTTGTCTCTGGATGTCTCGGGCCTGTGGGAGTGGAGATTTAGCATCTGAACCTGGTGGTATTGCCTAGTGGCAAGAGTCTGTGGATGGGTCCTCCAGTGGTGAGTGGGGCCAGCAGTAGGGGAACCTGAGACCTTCCTGCTGCACCAGGCTCTGACCCAGGGCCCTGTGACTGGCAGGTCAGATATACGGCCTGGGAGCGGATGCCACCAAGCCTGCTCCCTTGGTCACATATTACTGTGGCCTTTGCACCTCCAAAGACAAAACAAGGTATGCTTACAGACTTTCCAGGGGAGGGGTTCTCCCTGACCATGATCTGGAGGCTCTTCTCCCTCAGTCCCTGTCTCCACAGGTGCCTTTGGCAGCTCGTCAGTGGGGTCTGGTCCAGGCAGTGTGGAGCTCCTGCAGCCTCCCTTCAGAAGCTTACAGGCTCCTTTCCTCTGTCTACCCTGACTGAACTGGGTTACTCCCTTTTGAGCTCTGCTTCCATTGTGATCAGTCCCAGCCGGTGTGGCTGAGGGGGGCCTTCTAGGCCCACAGATGATCATTTCTCCCACAGTACCCTGGTGTGAGATTTATACACCCCATCACTCACTCACTCCCCCTCAGGTTAGGACCTGGAGGCAGGTCTTCCTCCTGCCACCCTCCTCAATCCCAGCAAAAGAAATCAGCATTTTTGTATGTCTTTCCTGTGTGATGGACTACCTGTAACTTTTAGGGCTGCAGGGAAAGTTACCACCTCATGATCCAAGCATTGGTGTCTTTCATGGAGTTTAGCCAATGGAGGGCAAACAGGAAGGGATTTCATAGGAGATGACAATGAAGTGCCTCTATGGCCCACTTCAGGTCCAGAGCCTCATTTCTAAATTGTTGAGTACTTCACCTCCCCAGCAATCAGCTTTCTACTTATGTATAGGATCACCTGTTCTTTGACCATGACCTCTTGGGACAGCACAGTCCTGAGGCCCACTTTCACATCTGTTTGCAGAATGAATTGTTTCATGAAGTCGGAGTGGAAGAAAACTGGCCTCTGGATTAGCTGGTTCTTTGAGTTTCTGAAGGCCCTGTCACTGACCTCCATCCTTTTCACCTTCTTGGTGCTGGTGCCTTTAAGCAGGTTGGTAAGGGAGGTGGCTATTGTGGCAAAATCTGATACAAAGCCCCTGTAATAGTTGGCCAAGTCCAGGAAGTGTTGTACCTGCTTTTTGGTTGATGGTATTAGGCAATCTCCCAGCGCTTGGACCTTGTCCACCAACGGGTGCAGCTGGCCCCACCCCACAGTGTGCCTGAGGTATGTCACCTCCCACTATCCATGGTGACACTGGGCAGGGTTTGTTGTGGCCTTCCTGAGGGCCCAAACAACCACGATGACATGATGTAGGTTGTCTTCCATGTTATGGCTATAGATGATGGTCACTGATATAGGTGGATGCATGCTCGTCATGGGCCACAGCACCCAGTCAATCTGCTGCTGCTCCATGGAGGCCAAATGGCATAGTCACACACTGGTATAGGCCAAAGGTGGTTGGGAAGACTATCTTTTCCCAGGACTCTGCTGTCAGTGGGATCTGCCAGTACCCTTTGGTCAAGTACAGTGTAGAGATGTACTCACTGTTACCCATTCTCTCCAATAGCTCATCCACCTATTAGGACATTCAGTACATGTCAACCTTGATATTATGTTGACTTTCTGAAAGTCTATGTAGAACCACACTGAGACATTGGCTTTTTTTGGTAGCAGCATGTGACTCCTCAATTCACTGTGAAACTTTTTAGCATAGCTTGTAGTTCTCTGTGGACCACTACTCACATCTTCGTTAACAGGGGTCAATGGATCTCACATATTTTCTGCCCTGGAGTCATCACAATGTGGTGATGGGTTGGGAGTGCCCTTCCTGGAAGGGCCAAGAACACTTTGGGGAATATCTGAATCAGTTGCAGCATTTGCACTCACTGCACTGGGGGAGGTCTGGTCTCA
Source organism: Chelonia mydas (assembly GCF_015237465.2). Classification (NCBI taxonomy): domain Eukaryota; kingdom Metazoa; phylum Chordata; order Testudines; family Cheloniidae; genus Chelonia; species Chelonia mydas. The sequence goes on from NC_057849.1 coordinate 167,977,331, forward strand.
TTGGCATGGGGCTGGGTTGCTATGTCACAGCTTGAGACTCCAGCTCTGGATTCAGTGAGTACAGTGTTACCACGTAGGCCTTCCTGAGCTTTCTGGGCCTTTAGGAGGTTGATGTGATATATTTGCATCTCATTTCATCTTCTGATGTCATATTGACTGACCCTACTCTCCTTATCACATCAAAGGACCCTTGTCACCAGGGCAGTAGTTTTTACTCAGACTCAGGGAGTAATGATAGCATCTTATCACCAGATTCAAATATGCACAACCATGCCCTTTGTTTGTAGGGACATTCCTAGACTTGCTGTGCTTTCACAAGTTTCTCTTTCACGGAGCTTCCTAGTGCTTTCAGCCATTCCCTTGGTGGAGCATGAATGGTACTGAGCCCAAGACCATAGATTCTTGTTCCTCCCAGGCTTCCCGGGGGTGGGGGGGAAATCCTCCTGGGCTGTCTCTGGTACAACAGTTCAAAGAGTGAGAACCCCATGGAGGCTTGAAGGACCTCCTGTATGACAATAGCAGAGACGGAAGCAGTTGGTCCCAGTACTGAGGGTCTGTATCCACACATTTCCTTAACATAGCCTTCAGGATCCTGTTAAACCACTCCATTGGTCAATCTTTCTGTGGATGGTAAACAGATGTCTTCAGAGTCTTTGTCTTCAGGAGTTCACACAATTCCCACATTAGTTGGATGAAAAGTTGGATCCCTGGTCCGCCAGTATTTCCCTAGATAATTCTGACCCTCAAAAACACCATCATAAGCTCATTCATAATGGTTGATGCATTCTTTGTGTGGAGCGGGATGGTTTCAGAGTACTGCATTGCATTAACAGGTGATGGTATCATGATACACTTTTCTTGAGGGTCCCCACTAAATCCATGACTATCAATTCAAAAGGTATTCCCACTACTGGGAGTGGAACCCGGGGGACTTCAGCATCCCTTTGGGCCCTGTCAGCTGGCATTCAGGGAATGAGGCACAAAAATAGTGTACTATTTTGTGTACCTCCATCCTCTCTTTCCCCAAATCCTGCACACAGCACTGTGTGTGCTAGGTAGAGAACCCTCTGTCAGAAACTTCTGGGGACCAGGAACCCTCTGAAGTCACTCATTCTATCGCTCAAAGTGGGGCCACTGTTACATTTGTCAAAATTCACCCTCCTCCCCGTTGCAAAATGCTATCTGCCCCCAAGCCTGGGTCATAGTCTGCTCCTCCTGTCTCCCCAGAAAGCCTGATCTCCAGGTAGCCATTCAATTCTTGGCTGACAGGAGGGACTTTCTCCAGGATCTTCCATCTTGCCAAGGCCCATAAGGGTATGTCTTCACTACCCGCTGGATTGGCGGGCAGTGATGGATCCAGCAGGGATCGATTATTCGCGTCTAGTCTAGATGCGATAAATTGACCCCGGAGCACTCTCCCATCAACTCCTGTACTCCAGCACTGCGAGAGGCACAGGCAGAGTCTACGGGGGAGTGGCAGAAGTCGACTCACCACGATGAAGACATCACAGTAAGTCTATCTAAGTACATCGACTTCAGCTACATTATTCATGTAGCTGAAGTTGGGTAACTTAGATCAATCCCCCACCCAGTGTAGACAAGGGCATAGCCCCCTCCTTTTTGGGATGGTTTCCACTGGGGTCTTTGCTCTACCATTTCAGAACCTCCCCAAGACATTTCCAGTCCTTCCCTAATATCACGGGGTAGGCCATGATGGTTGATAGCCCTACCTGGCAAAACTTGGTGTGCCCCCCCCCCCCTCTGCTGTACTTTTGTCATGTGATAGGGTTGTACATCCCTGTGTATGCATTGGGGGTAGGTAGGAATAGAATCACAGGGTTAGAAGGGCCCTCAAGGATTATCTAGTCTAACCCCCTCCCAAGATGCAGGATTTGTTGTGTCTAAACCATCCAAAACAGATTGCTATCCAGTCTCCTTTTGAAGACCTCCAATGAAAAAGCTTCCACAACATCCCGAGGCAGTCTGTTCCATTGTCTTATTGTTCTTATAGTTAGGAAGCTTTTCCTGAGATTTAATCTAAATCTGCTGTGTTGTAATTTAAACTCCTTGCCTCTTATCCTGTTCTCTTTTGACACAGAGGACAACTTTTCTCCATCTTTAATGGCAGTCTTTCAAGTATCTAAAGACAGCTATAATATCCCCCTTAATTAGCTCTTTTTCAAAAGAAGCATACCCATTTCCTTCAGACTTTGCTCTCGTGGTTTGGATTACATCCCTTTGATCATCTTTGTTGCTCGCCTCTGGATCCTTTCCAGTTTCTCTACATCCTTTCTATACAATGGTGACCAAAATTGGGCACAGTACTTCAGCTGAAGGGTGGCCCAGTGTGCCTGCAGACAATGCACTGACCAAGAAGGCTTCTGGGTCATTCTTGGGGCCCATTTTTGCAAGCTTGATGGGCAGCCTGGGGGGGAGGCGGAAACACCTCACATAAGGGTCTTGGTGCTGCAATTTAGGAGTCCTCTGAGGGTCCAGGAGTGCCGCTATCTGTTAAATAAGGCGTTGGTGTTGCTCCTGATAGTGTGTCGCCTGCCTTCAGAGTATCTGCTGCATTGCTCTTGGGTTGCTACTGTTGCTGCTGGGCAGCTATTTGTGCGGTAGCTGACCATGTTATTGCTGTTGTTGGGCTGCCTGCTGTTGTTTGCTCACTATCATCCATCTCAGCAGCTTTTCTGCATCCATGGTCTACGTTGGGCTAGTTTGTCAATATGTCTGCTGCCCTTCTGTCAGGACTGGGTCGTTGCCTGTGTTCTCCACCAGTTGTCAGGGAAGGAGGTGGAGGGAGTGGGGGTGTTCCAGCGTCTGAGCCCGGTGGTATTACACAGTGGCGAGAGTCTGAGACTGGGTTGCCGGTGTCTGAGGCACCGGCAGTACGGGAACCTGAGCACTCCCTACTCCACTGGATTCCAGCTCAGGGCCCTGCGACTGGAAGATTGGATTTTCAGTCTGAAGGCAGATGCAACCAAGCCTGCTCCCTTCCTCTGTCTGCCCTGAGTGAACTGGGTGGCTCCCTTTTGAGTTCTGCTTCCATTGTGAGCATTCCAGCAGGTGTAGATGGGTGGAGTCTTCTGGGGCCAGAGTTGCTTGTTAATCCTTGGTTCCCCAGTTTTGGGCTTATACACCCTATCACAGGGTGTCATATTAAAATTACAGCACAACCACCACCACCCTTCCAGTCTGGTTCTGCTCACTGAGAAGTCTACAAGTGTTCAAGCTGGATATCAAAACAGTATTTGAAGACACCCATGTATGCATAGCAAGCTGGACCTAAATTCTGCACTGAGCCTTGTGGGTTCTTACAGTAGCAAGAATTTCTGCAAAGTCAATTGAGAAGCAGACATTTGTAAACAGCACAGTATACTTGATGAGGTGTTTTTCCAATTCATTTTATCTTGCTCTCAACATGTCAGCATGCCACAGAATTTAGTATTGGCTTGTATAACTACACTGTAGTAGTTGTCAAGGGGAAAGATCAGAGGCTTTGGCAGCTGAATTAGGGCAGTTGAGCATTTTGGCACCCAGGGATCAGGTGTTGGCTGGAGCTTTTGGCACCTGTTCTCATCTGGATCTGGGTGCGTATTGCAGAAAGTTATTCACAAACATTCATTCTAATTTTTAACATATTTACTTTGGCTGTGTTTGTGCCCCTTCTGTGTTCGCTAAAATATTTATGGAAAGCAAACAAGTCAGCTCGCAGGAGTGGTCATTGAGAAAATAAAATTTAAGTATTTATTGCAGAATATTCACACAACAAACTTTGAATTTGTAGTTATAAGTATATGCCCTAGAACCCTTGTTCTAAGAGGTAAACATTCAATCAGGATTCAGAAACAGCCCTTATGACTTATGTTTCCAGTCAACACACATTCTTAATGTTCACAGAAATGTTTGGATAAAATAGTAAATAATTGTGAACATCAAATCTCTGATCTGTTCATGGCTAATGTGTGAACAGAGAGGGGGTATATTTGATTAATAAATTGTTTCCTATGAATGGTTCAACCAGTATTATTCATTCAGTCTTCACATGGCAGTTCAATCCTTTGGATTATATTTTCACCATAAGGCCTGACCAATAATGATCTAGCTCAGGGATCGGCAACCTTTGGCATGCGGCCCACTAGGGTAAGCCTCCTGGTGGGCTGGGCCGATTTGTTTACCTGCCGTGTCTGCAGGTTTGGCTGATCGCAGCTCCCACTAGCCGTGGTTCGCCGTTCCAGACCAATGGGGGTGTGGGAAGCGGCACGGGCCGAGGGATGTACTGGTGGGGGCTGTGGGAAGTTCAAAGGTAAGGGAAGAAATCAACAGACAAAACCAAATAAGGAAAGTAATTTTGTGGAAATATAAAAAAACTATGTATGCTTCAAAACAGTCCAAAACAGTCCAGTTAGGGCACATCACAATCTTTGTTTTAGTACCAGGGTAGACAATGCCATTCAAGGTTACATGATGACAGCTTTAACAGGTACAGTATTTAGTTCTCTAAAATGTTAGCCCCAATACTTTAATAACTATTAGGAAATCATAACTGTTGTCCAAATCACTCAATATAAATTTCATACAGCTGACATATTTTCTGTCATTACCTGCCAGGCCTAACAATTTTGAGCAGTCTAAGAATCTGTGGCTTTACAACTTCCTACTCTATTTTGATTTCTCCCTTAGCATTCTCCAGAGATTCTGGCATACTATTGAAGCCCCAGAATGCACAAAGCAAAAGTAAGTCACCTTCTTTTAGTGAATTTAGTGACTGCTGAGTCAGTGATCTGGGGAAAATATATAATACTAGAAATAAGAGAAGTATATTTGTTTTTACTAATGTCACATACTTATCATGGAACAGATATGGCATAATAATTCAAAATCTCAAACATATTAAAGTATGGCTCTGATTCACAAGCCTTAACCAGGAAGACAGACTTTCAAGAGAGTTTTGCAAAGGATATAATCTGTTGGGGCTTGATCCTGTTCCCATTCAGGTCAATGGATAAAATCCCATGTAATAGGGCAGCATCAATCCCTTAGGCAGTTCAGACTATCGGTTTGCTTTTGGAATGTGCTACATTTTTTCCCTCAACCCGAAAATTCCAGCTAGTGTGACAGATTTTAATCCTCTTTTAAGAGCTCCTTTATCTTTATCTCCCTAAGTAAGTCTGCTCCATATCAGTAGTGATTAAGGACTAGAGTCTCAGCTGATATAAATCTGCAGAGGAGCTAGCGAACAGGAGCGGCTAACAGGGGAGTTTGGCGAGGGAGTTTACAGGGTGAGTGTGAGCAGGGGCTAGATACACCTAACATTCTTTGCACTTAAAGGTCAAAACACCACTTGATAAAAACAAAGCACCAACAAGGGAACAAGCTTCGGGAGTAAAAAGAGAATGCAGGCAGAAATCCAGCAACAAAGTGAGAGCTGCCCAGTTTATTGCACCCAATGCAGCATGTATGACTACCTGCCCTATGGGCTGGTGGGGTATGTATACATAAGGTGCAAGGAGCTCCTGGCCCTCAGAGACTGTGTATGGACTTTGGAGACCAGGGTGGAGCTGGAGGAGCTAAGGGAGGCAGAGAGGTACATAGAGGAGACTTTCTGGGACACAGTAGAATGATCCCACCCCTGGTCTGACAGCCTCTGTGCTGTTGAGGAGGATGAAAGACTCAGGGAAGGAGAACATCCAACTGGAGCAGAGGGAAATGATCCCATAGTTGGGACCCTCCTCCCAGATGATGATGTGGTATCCTCTCGCATTGAAGATACTTCTCTGTGGGAGGGAACTCCAGTTATTAGGAAGAGATAGTTATTAGTAATGGGCGATTTTATCATTAGAAACATAGCTGGTTTGTGATGACTGGGAGAACTGCATGGTGACTTGTCTGCCTGGTGCGAAGGTTGTGGATCTCTCGAGACATCTAGATAGGCTTATGTGTAGTGCTGGAGAGGAGCTGGTGGTCGTGGTACATGTAGGTACCAACGACATGGGGAAAGATAGGAGAGAGGTCCTGGAGGCCAAATTTAGGCTGCTAGGTAAGAGATTGAAGTCCAGGACCTCCATGGTAGCGTTCTCTGAGATGCTCACAGTTCCACGCGCAGGGCCAGTTAGACAGGCAGAAATGCAGGTTCTCAATGCGTGGATGAGATGATGATGTAAGGAGGAGGGGTTTAGATTTATTAGGAACTGGGGAAGCTTTTGGGAGAGGGGGAGCCTAAACTGGAAGAATGGGCTCCACCTAAACCAAAACAGAACCAGATTGCTGGTGTTTAAAATTGAAAAGGTCGTAGAACAGTTTTTAAATTAAGGGCTGGGGGAAAGCCAGCAGGCGCAGAAGAGCATGTGGTTTGGACACCCCTTAAGGGAGGATCTATAAATGGAGATTCCCTATGTCATAATAAGGAGGAGAGGATGAAAAATGATAAAATACAGAGAGGATCTGATGAGAAACAGTCAAATTTTAAAAAGTCCCATTCAATTATGTCATGCAATAGGGGACAGCCAAAAAATGACAAGTTTTTCAAATGCTTATTAGCAATGCTAGAAGTCTAAATAATAAGATGGGTGAACTAGAGTGCCTAGTATTAAATAAAGATATTGACATAATAGGCATCACAGAAACCTGGTGGAATGAGTATAAAAAGATCTTCTATACTTTCCACAGTATGCATCCGATGAAGTGAGCTGTAGCTCACGAAAGCTTATGCTCAAATAAATTGGTTAGTCTCTAAGGTGCCACAAGTACTCCTTTTCTTTCAATGGGACACAGTAATACCAAGGTACAAAATATATCGGAAGGACAGAGCAGGTTGTGCTGGTGGGGGAGTGGCACTATATGTGAAAGAAAGCATAGAATCCAATGAAGTAAACATCTTAAATGAACTAAATTGTACTATACAATCTCTATGGATAGTAATTCCATGCTTGAAAAATAAGAATATAGCAGTAGGGCTATATTACAGACCACCTGAGCAGGATGGTGTTAGTGCCTCTGAAATGCTCAGGGAGATTAGAGAGGCTATTAAAATAAAAAACTCAATAATAATAATAATAATAATAATAATAATAGGGGATTTCAACTATCCCCATATTGACTGAGTACATATCACCTCAGGAAGGGATGATGAGATAAAGTTTCTTGACACCTTTAAATGACTGTTTCTTGGAGCAGCTAGTCCTGGAACCCACAAGAGGAGGGGCAATTCTTGATTTAGTCCAAAGTGGCGCACAGGATCAGGTCCAAGAGGTGAATATACCTGTACTGCTTGGTAATAGTGACCATAATATAATTAAATTTAACATCCCTGTGGAGGGGAAAACTCCACAGAGGCCCAACACTGTAGCATTTAATTTCAGAAAGAGGAACTATACAAAAATGAGGAGGTTAGTGAAACAGAAATTAAAAGGTACAGTACCAAAAGTAAAATCCTTGCAAGCTGCGTGGAAACTTTTTAAAGACACCATAATAGAGGCTCAACTTAAATGTATACCCCAATTAAAAACAAACAAACCATAGTTAGAGAACCAAAAAAGAGCCACCGTGGTTAAACAACAAAGTAAAAGAAGCAGTGAGAGGCAAAAAAGGTATCCTTTAAAAAGTGGAAGATAAATCCTAATGAGGAAAATAGAAAAAAAGCATAAACTCTGGCAAATGAAGTGTAAAAATATAATTAGAAAGACCAAAAAAGAATTTGAAGAACAGCTAGCCAAAGACTCCAAAAGTAATAGCAAAAGTTTTTTTTAAATACATCAAAAGCAGAAAGTCTGCTAAACAACCAGTGGGGCCACTGGACGATCAAGATGCTAAAGGAGCACTCAAAGATGATAAGGCCATTGTGGAGAAACTAAATGAATTATTTGCATCGGTCTTCGCTGTTGAGGATGTGAGGGAGATTCCCAAACCTGAGCCATTTTTGGGGGGTGATTAATAGCCTCTCTAAAAAGGACTCCAGAGGTGACCCTGGCACCTACAGGCCAGTAAGCCTCACTTCAATACCGGGCAAATTGGTTGAAACTATAAAGAACAAAATTGTCAGACACATACATGAACATAATTTGTTGGGAAATAGTCAACATGTTTTTTGTAAAGGGAAATCATGCCTCACCAATCTACTAGAATTCTTTGAGGCGGTCAACAAGCATGCGGACAAAGGAGATCCAGTGGATAGGGTGTATTTAGATTTTCAGAAAGCCTATGACAAGATCCCACACCAAAGGCTTTTAAGCAAAATAAGCAGTGGGATAAGAGGGAAGGTTCTCTCATGGATTGGTAACTGGTTAAAAGATAGGAAACAAAGGGTAGGAATAAATGGTCAGTTTTCAGAATGGAGAGAGGTAAATAGTGGCGTTCCCCAGGGATCTGTTCTGGGCCCAGTCCTATTTAACATATTCATAAATGATCTGGGAAAAGGGGTAAACAGTGAGGTGGCAAAATTTGCAGATGATACAAAACTACTCAAAATAGTTAAGTCCCAGACAGACTGCAAAGATCTACAAAAGGATCTCACAGAACTGGGTGACTGGGCAACAAATGGCAGATGAAATTTAATATTGATAAATGCAAAGTAATGTACATTGGAAAAATCCTAACTATACATATACAATGATGGGGTCTAAATTAGCTGTTACCACTCAAGAAAGAGATCTTGGTGTCATTGTGGATAGTTCTCTGAAATCATCCACTCAATGTGCAGTGGCAGTCAAAAAAGCGAACAGAATGTTGAGAATCATTAAGAAAGGGATACATAATAGGACAGAAAATATCATATTGCCTTTCTATAAATCCACGGTATGCCCATACCATGAATACTGTGTGCAGATATGGTCGCCGCCCCATCTCAAAAAAGATGTATTGGAATTGGAAAAGGTTCAGAAAAGGGCAACAAAAATGATTAGCAGTATAGAACAGCTTCTGTATGAGGAGAGATTAATAAGACTGGGACTTTTCAGCTTGGAAAAGAGGTGACTAAGAGGGGGACATGATAGAAGTCTATAAAATCATGAGTGGTATAGAGAAAGTAAATAAGGAAGTGTTATTTACTCCTTCTCATAATACAAGAACAAGGGGCCACCAAATGAAATTAATAAGTAGCCGGTTTAAAACAAACACAAGAAAGTATTTTTTCATGCAACACACTTTCAACCTCTGGAACTCCTTGCCAGAGGGTGTTGTGAAAGCCAATAATATAACGGGGTTCAAAAGGGAGATAGATAGATTCATGGAAGATAGGTCCATCAATGGCTATTAGCCAGGATGGGCAGGAATGGTGTCCCTAGCCTCTGTTTGCCAGAAGTTGGGATTGGGTGACAGGGCATGGATCACTTGATGATACCTGTCTGTTCATTCCCTTTGGGGCACCTGCCATTGGCCACTGTCAGAGGACAGGATACTGGGCTTGATGGACCTTTGGTCTGACCCAGTATGGCCATTCTTATGTTCTTATGCATGGCTCCATTCACTTCAATGATTTACACCATCTGAAGATCTGACCATACAAGACATTGTTATCTGTTAAGCATTCAGTTCCCCGCATGAAGTCTGATGCTAGTCTTTGCCCAGTTTCAAGTAGGTAGGTATGCACATGAAACGTTTACATATAAAGGAAGTTTAAAACAAAATCACTCAACCCTAAAGGAGACTTCTAGAGGTGATCACTAGATATTAGGGCAGTGTGAGGAATCTTGCCCTGAATTCACTTTACTGAAGAAAAAGTATGGAAAAATAGCTTAGTTATTTAAAATAATTGAGATCTGGCATATGATGCTAAGCCCACTGCATTATTTATATATGTGTGTGTGTGTCATAGTATAGATATATTGTGTATATAGACAGAGAAAGGTTTTAGTATCACATGACTAATCTTAATTATTTACAAAGATTAATTGGAGTTAAGCATAGTTCAAACACCATTGAAATCAATGGGAGTCTGGCCCTTTAAATATTAATAACATAACAGCAAATGTTAAAATGACAGGGCAATATCCCATGACAGTAGCTACAAACTATAACACCTTTATATAAAATACTAGTCCACAATCATGAAACCCAGCTCAAAGTTTACAGCTTCCATTTTAGATTCAGCCCCAGTTGTTTATTCTGTCCAACTAAAAGCTGCTTTGCACAATGATCGCGTATGTCTCCCCTGTGGATAGCTCCCAGCCCTACAGGGACTGGAAAGACATGTTTGTAGAATGGAAAATTAATGTATTTTTATTTTCCTGAATAAATGAGGGAAAATAAATTCCCTAGGGCCAGATCATCAGCGTCATTTCCAGCTACTTTGCACTGCTCAGGCAGCTCAGTGGCCCAGATATGGCCTCAAACCCTTGCCTGCAGCTTGCCATTTCTAGCTTCCGTGGCTACCCTAAGAATATTTTTAGTTGTAGTGGTCAAACAAGTGATTACAGCAGATTTTGCAATGTCACTGTCTTTGAGACTGATTTTCCTCTGCCTTCCCCCTGTGCAATGATGCTGTAAAACACTTTCAGATCCGAATAGTTGCATTTTATATTTACTTTGCACTCACTGGGTCAAGTCAAGGTCAACAGCAATATTTTAAAGAATCTGAATCTTTTTTGCAAATGTATTTTAGTTTTTTTGTCTGATATTTAGATTATTTCTACTTTAAATAAATTAGCACCAGCATAACAACCATTGCTGGTCAGGACTTTCCCAACGGAAAGGGTTTTGCTAGAAAATGCAAATTCGTCAAACCAGGAATGCTTTGCAGAAACATATGAGGTTTGACAAACTTCCAGCCAGCTGGTTCCCTGCCAGATTACTTGGCAGACTGCTGGGAAGCCCAGATGTCTAGGGTCCAGGCTGTGTGGCAGCTCCACCATGTGGAACATTACATAAGAATGGCCATACTGGGTGAGACCAATGGTCCATCTAGCCCAGTATCCTGTCTTCTGATAGTGGTCAATGCCCAGTACCCCAGAGGGAGTGAACAGAAAGGTTCCATTCATCAAGTGATCCATCCATGGGAACCTCAGATGTAGCAGGGACTCTCAGGGCTTCTAGGCTTTCAGTTGTGTGGTGTGGGCCTCTTCCCACTCCAGAGACAGCTCAGGGAGTCCCTGGGAGTCTGGCAATTTGCTGCTCCTTTTTGGTAAAAGTTGAATCAAAGCCATTTGATTTTTCCAAAACAGAATTTTTTAAAATTTACTACTAGTACTAATAATAATGTTAATTTTAAAGCTGCTGTTCCCAGTCTTGAATGGAACAAAGTCTATAAAGTAGAGCTGTAAGGAAATCTTTCAGACAAACCTTTTTTTGTCAAAAAATGCAGATTCATGAAAAGTTTCACAAATTCATGTTAGCTTTGCCTAATCGTTCCCCCTACAAAATTCTGAAGACATTTAAACCACTTTTTACCTTTTTGAAACAAAACATTTTGATTTTTTCATTTCAAAATTTCCTTCAGTTTTATTTTTTTTAAATGTTAAATTTTCTAATTTTGAAATAAAATGTTTTATTTCACGTGAAACAACCTTTCCCCCAATTTTTCGATTCTTTTTAAATTGCCAGCAAATTGAAGTAAGTTATTTACATAGCTTTAGTATACATACATCTCTATTGTTAAACTGGTGCCAGTGTCTATAATATAGACAGGGTCTTAGCCAGAACTTATTTTTTCAACATCTGTAAATTATTCTTAAGGCTTTTGTTATCATTCATTACCTCCATATCTAGGGTGGTTTTGCACCTCCACTGTCAACTCCAGGCAAGAGAGTTTTCCCATCTGAGCAGTAATTTCCTGCAGAGTGTCCAATCTCTTATTGATCAATCCATTGCCTAATATAATTAAAACTGAAAGTCAAGACAGACTCTAGCCTATACCTTGATGCTGTGTATCTCAATGTTTATCTAGTGTTTGAGACTGCTATGGTAGGTTCTACATAAAGGATAGTATTTTTACTATGTGCCCTATGTCTGCCTGTTTTTTTTTTTTTTTTTTTGTCACAAGTATTTGCTATTGAGGATACATTTTTAGTGAGATGCCTGCCTATTGATGTTTGTGTTTTATTCACTAGAATGGTCATCCCTCAGGATGGTTTGATAAGGCACATTTTTGTCAAATCTAGAAATGCCATTTAATCAATTTTGGTCTTGGTTTTGGTTATTAATGCTTAAAATGTAAGATTAAAATATTGCTCTTACTTCCATGTAAACACGATGGCCATCCCATCGCCACATAAAAATATTTCACGTCATAGAGAGTTTGACTAGTCCCAGCAGCATCTCTAATCAAAATTTCTGATTTTGACAACATTTCAGATTTCAGCATTTTGAATTAAGGAAAAAAGTGGGATAATTTCGGGGGTTGGGGGTGGGGAATGTGATTAACACTCTCCCACACACTCACTTTTTTCTCAACTCCTGTCACCCCCTCATGCTTATGAACATGAAGGAAAAGCAAAACACTCAGACATTCTTTTACAGGGCACTATCTCTAATCATTCCATTCTTCCCCCAGCCTTTCTGATACAAATATTTACTTCATAAATGCACTGTAAATCATGTTCCCATACTAAGGTGTGGTGATTGAACTTAGAATACTACCTCATGATTTCCACATCTCCATTTGCTCTCACCCCCTGGAGCAGTGTGACATTTTCTAGAGATCGGGTAGCTTACAGAGGTTCAATTTGTATCTATCTTGGAGCTCCTTATCTTAATCCTGACAGGGAATAGCAATGAGTTTATGAACTGATGATCAGAAGCTTGTACAGAGTTTGTTCTGGCTGAGAGAAAATTATAGCTTTAAATTTACTTTGATTCATTCTTGGTAGGGACATCTAGTTATAACTACTATGTATAAGCAATTTTTTTCCGGGCAAAAAATGACATCATTGCCATAATGTTTAACATATCTGGGTGTTTGCTGAAATCCTACATATAGTCAATACATGTATGTTCTTGAATGTACTGTCTTAGGCTGTGCAGCTCAGACAGTGTTCAACAGGGAGTTTGGCAGAAATCCTGACCCCACTGTAGTCAATGGGAGTTTTCTTATTGATTTTACTAGGGTCAGAATTTTGTCCTTAAGTCTTCTTAAGAAAGGAATACTTGTTTTGTTTAGATTTTTTTTAATCATGGCTTAACTGTGTATAATCACCAAATTAGTGAATTAAATAAAAAGGAAGCTGAAGCCCAAACTTATACCATCCATCTTTTGTCACTTTCATTCAGGAAAACTTAAATTTTCCACCCTGCTTTATTGCTTTTAAGTGTCTTTTGTCAGGGCTAATTTGTCTTGCCTGTCTTCATTTTTTCGTGGGTCTTGTTCTTAGTCTCATTTATCTTCTTTATCATAGTTTCACTTGGTTACGCACCATTGCTTCACATTCCATGCAGTTTTTTCATAGCTAAAGAGGCTATTTTAAGATTTAGAAAAATTGCAGAGGTGAGACACAGCCTAAATATTCCTACAACAAGCTGTAATGGCAAGAGGCTTTTACTCATAGTATTTGTCACTGCCTATATGTGGATTTTTCCAAATGAGTAATAATGTAGAGACAAAGTGTAACATTGCCTGATGCTTCTTCCTGCGTAACTTCAAGCAGGATATTATGCACCTACCCTTTAATTTTCTTTGATGTGATTCCCAGTCTCATTCATATGTATACACATCACCAGTGATAGTATTTTCACTGGTATGATTAGTGATACATTAATGAATATGTCTTTTCCAATGGTTGTTCTCCAGTACCTTATGTCATTAGAATTTGCTTTTGTGAGTGCATCACAGAACTATGACCTACAGTTTTGTGAACTGCCACAAATATTATGTTAAATATGATGTCATCCTTATAAATAGTTTATGAAGGGTCTTCATTCTTAAAGATAAGAAATTGGCCCAAAGACCTCACCTGCTGTTTTAGGCCACAATACAGCAAAGCGTTTAAATGTCTAAGACCTGGGAGCTGGGAGATGGAGGTTCAATACTCTGCTCTGTCACTGCCTTCCAGTGTGACCTTGATAAAGTTCCCATCTGTAAAATGGGAATAATAATACTTCCCTATCTCACAGGGGTGTTATGAGGAGAAATACATTAAAAATTGCGAGATGCTCAGATACTCTGGTAATGATGTCATAAATACCTACAATATATGGATATAGAAGTCAGTGGTTCAGGTGCTTTGCTGTATCAGGGCTTCAGTGATGCCGTGGCCTCAGAATTATGCCAGTGATCTGATTAATCAGACTGAAAATCTAAAGAAAGAATACTGTGATGAGTAAAGGAAAAGTAATGGTTGAATTTAATTGCACATGATATATCTGCTCATGCAATCTGTAATAATATCAGCAAGTACCTTCATATTTCACTTTGTTCAAATTCTTCAAGTAGTCCCCTTTGATTCCCCTCCAACATGCACAATGACTCAGGGAAACAGTACCCCTCCCAAAAAGGAGAATTTGCTAAAGTTAAAACACATTGTGAGGCCGGTAAGCCTAGTGCCAGGGCTGGCCAAGGCCTAAGCATCGCTGAGAACTGACAAACCCACAGATGGAAGCCAGACCAGATGACTTGTACGTTAGTATAGTTCAAAGAAGATGATAAATGTATAAGACTGTGTATAGTGTTCATAAAAAAACTGGTGAGTCACTACATACATTGTTTTCATTTATCTGTATCCTGTTATAATGTACCAGCAAACATTTGCCTTGTAAACCTTGGTGACTACGTACGTCATCGAACAGGGAAAAACCTTGTGTAATACAAATGTTGGTCTCTAACAAGAAGATGTTAAATCCTGTTCATTAAATACAAATGATCCATTGTACATGCCCAAGGATCAAAGACTTTATGTGCATTCGTCCCCCTACCTCTTCATGAAGAAGGGACCTGTGTGGGATCTGTTGCTGTCAGCTTGGTTTCTGTGAGAAGAAGCTATAAATATGGGCATAAGGAAAAATTCTTCATCTCTTGGCTGTTTGGAGTCTAACAGGGCAGAAAACCAAACAAGGAGGTAGCAATTCCCCCAGAGTTATTTTGGGTAGCCCTAAAAGACTTTTGGGAAACTGGCAGATTGCTACATCTCTGCTACCTTTGCAAATGATAGACTGGGATCACC
Organism: Chelonia mydas; assembly: GCF_015237465.2. Classification (NCBI taxonomy): domain Eukaryota; kingdom Metazoa; phylum Chordata; order Testudines; family Cheloniidae; genus Chelonia; species Chelonia mydas. The sequence goes on from NC_057849.1 coordinate 167,992,420, forward strand.
TGTACATATATTTTACCTGCTTTAACCTCACAATAACTCTCATTTCTTTTTCTTAGCTAATAAACCTTTAGTTGGATTACTATAGAATTAGGATGATTTAGTTGGAGATTGGTCCTGCTTTGAGGGGTGATTTAGTTGGGGATTGGCCCTGCTTTGAGCAGGGGGCTGGACTAGATGACCTTCTGAGGTCCCTTCCAACCCTGATATTTTATGACTAGCATTGTCTTTGGTGTGACATCTGGGATGCAATCAATCTGGGTGAGTGATTGGTCATTTGGGACCAGTTGCAACCTCAATATTTTGTGATTTTTTTTATGTAAGTGGCCATTTATCACACAGTCCAGCTAGCTTCAGATGATCTTTAGATATTTTGAGTCCTGACCATTGCACACTTGGAGTCTCTGACGAGTGTGGTAAATTAAAAGGGAAAGAATAGGGCTAAAGGAAACTTTAAAAAAAAACATGTAGCTCTAGGAATAAGTAAAGGAGATGATAGGGACTGGTATTAAACCCCCTTACACAGAACCAATGCCCGTTCGATTGCATTCAGTATTCCCCTGCTCCTCAAGGCTCTTGCACAGCCTTTTTGGGAATATGGCACCTGCCAGCATATAGCGGCAGCCACCGTAACTCCTAGGAACTCTGGCTCTGAATTTGAGAATAGGGAAATAGGATTTTGAGACACTTTAAATGCATTTGGTGGGTTGTGATGACGGTGGATCTCCAGTGAAAAACTGTCTGTGTATTGGTGGGGCAATTACTCTGCCTCATGGATGGCTGAAGCTGCCCTGTCATGCTGCACATACAGGAGAGCTTCCCTTCCATTTGAGTCGTGTAATAAAGCCCCAGGATGGCTTGTCATCTGCAGGGGCTAAATTCTGGATCTAAACGCATGAGCTTCTATTGCCCACGCTAAAGGACTAGGACCACTAGCTTGGAACCAGTAGTGTTGTTGTTCTTCCGCTCTCCTTGGTTTTTTTCTCCCCTCATTAAGATTGTTCTTGATGAGCTTAGTATAAATGAGAGATCAACCCACCATGGTTGTATCCATACTTTATTATATGGAAAGGAATCAATGACATTCTACAGCAGATTAAGTATTCCAATAAATCTCCCAGGAAAAAAACGCAATTCCAAGGTCCTTGATGGACAACCTTAGAAACAAGTCTTTTCTTTATTCATGGGACAAGTATAGTACAAACAGCTTTGGTGTGTGTGTCTTAGTCCTGACCTGCAAAGGACCACCTAACAGAGTCAGAAGATATTCTTCTTCCTTTGGTCACTTAGTCCTTTCCTTTGCTGAAACTGCCAATGAATAGTCACAGGATATCAATAATTATTACTGTTCCCTTGCTGCAGCCCAGCCTATGTCTTAGCTTAAACACATACAAGTGATCTTTTCTCTTCAGAAATTATGACAGTCAAACCATGGGGAGATTAAAACTGAAGAGCTTGCTTTGCTTTAGCGCAAGATTTCAGTCACCTTCAAAGACAGAATACCATATAATTCATAAGTAAAAAAGTAGTATATTTAATACATAAATATGTACCTATATCCAAGGATTTTCACCACCACTTTAACAACTTAATACTTTTGTTTAAAAGTTATTTAATAGAATTTTAACTGCTAGTGTATAATTTCTATATCAACTCTTACAGACACTCTTCTTGCACACTGTAGACATACTCAGGGCTAGATTCCTTTCCCTGGTTCCAGCACCTTCTTTAGATTATAAATGATTCTGCTTTGTAACAGACCTGTTAAAATAACAATATGACTTTTGATGTATACAAATATGTTCCATACAGCTGAAGTGAACGCTCTATGGCAAATAGTACTGTGTTTGTTTTTGTTTTAATTGAATCATAGTAGTCTGCCAAAAGAGTGCTTCTGGTTGGTTTTGTTCATCATGGCTGGCTCTGCAAAATTACTATCCAACATGTGGTTCCAGTCCTCAGTGCTATCTACTGATTACCAAATGTGACTCTGTCTATTTTGTAGAAAGGGAGCTTGACAACTTAATAGGCCTTTTTCAATCAAGTATTCCCAACTTTAGAAGAAATCTTTTCCATTTTTTACATCATTGCCAATTTATGCAGTGTTTTAGATCTGCACTTAAAATCAAAGGTTAAACATCGAAGTCATAATCAAAATGTAAACTTAGTCTTTCCATGATCTAAAAAGAAGTGTCAGACAGTCAATCTGTGCCTTTTAAGAAAACTGCTTATGTGTACAGTCACAGCAATAGGGCAATATTTTTCTTTGAGTTTGAATTTTTACATGAATTTGCTTTGACTGCATTTGTACCTTTTTGTTTGCTTTCTGAAAATATTTACCAAACGAGTTTGATGGCAGGAATGTGCATGCAAACAGTAAATATTTTGCAGTATGTGCCTAATATTTATAGAGTTAACTTCCCCCATTCATGGATGCAAATATTAGCAGTTGAAGTGTAATTAGGACTTGTATAACATCCAGTCATAGAATAGAAAAGTACTACATCCAATTAGAACAGATAGAATTACGAAATACACAATGCTTACAATGAGCTACTCATGAACAAGATACAGACCAAGGATTATTTGTGCAAATAGCTGCTTAGGCACCACGGGGATGAGCATTTATATGTAAAATGTGGACAAATTAAGCACCAAATAATTTTGAATAATACATTCGCCAAAAAAGTATGATCTGTTCACAGAAAGAGATTTTTTTTCATATATCATTACTAATTATATGCCTACATATGAGTTACATGTTGGGTCACAGACTTTTAGTAGATAGCAGCTGTTCATTATTTATATGGAATCTGTGGTGGGTCTAAAGTGCACCCTGTAATACTGTGCCATGCATTCTTAACAAAAAGACATAAATCAGAGCAAGGAGTGAAGTACAATAAACAAATAAGCAATTTTACCAACTCTTGCAATTTTATCACAAGCTTTGTGATATTTTATATTTTTCTTAAAGTCCCAGCTCCATGAGTCAGGGGATTCCATGAAAATCTGAGCTTTATTTTTTAAAAAGTTTCTAGCCATCATGGTTACAGAGAAAAGCTTAAACAGGTTAACAGTCCCAATCTGGATAAGGATGGAAGTAACAGAAAGATATTACTATTTGATGGATGTTTGGTAGCTGACATGAAATAAATGTGTTGGCTCACTTGCCGTCCAAACAAAAACTACTGTCAACACAATTGACAAAATGCCCATATTAGTAGGTGTTACCCACTTCATTTAATACGAGAGCATTTTATCTTAAGTAGGTATAGAGAAAGAGGAAAGCAGCCATGGGGCGTAGAACATGATTTGTAAATGTTTCTGCACAGAAAGCAGAACTGTAAGTACCCAGAAAATTCAATAGAGGGAATGCTGACATGAGGACGACTGTTGGGCATAATCAGTAGTAGCTCCACACCAGTGACCAGCCAACAACATTAAGGGGTGGGGGATTCATTCAGTCTAAATACTTCATTTATATGGCACCCCTTCTGATTGCCTTTAAAACCAGGCATAACAATACCAATCTTTCTTCTGTACGAACAATAACTTGATTTACATGTCAGATATGCTAAACATTCACATGCCCATTCATGCTTCGGCCACTATTCCAGAGGATGCTACTGATGCTCATTAAAGACAAAAATATGTTAAGTAAATTTGTGACTGAACTCCTTTGGGGAGAATTGTATGTCTCCTGTTCTGTTCTACCCACATTCTGCCATATACTTCATGCTGTAGCAGTCTCAGATGATGACCCAGCACATGTTGTTCATTTTAAGAACACTTACACTGCAGATTTGACAAAACACAAAGAAGGTAACACAATGTGAGATTTCTAAAGATAGCTACAGCACTTGACCCAAGGTTTAAGAATCTGAAGTGCCTTCCAAAATCTGAGAGGGATGAGGTGTGGAGCATGCTTTCAGAAGTCTTAAAAGAGCAACACTCTGACACGGAAACTACAGAACCTGAAGTACCAAAAAAGAAAATCAACCTTCTGTTGGTGGCATCTGACTCAGATAATGAAAACGTATGTGCGTCGGTTCGCACCGCTTTGGATCGTTATCGAGCAGAACCCGTCATTGGCATGGATGCATGTTCCCTGGAATGGTGGGTGAAGCATGAATGGACATATGAATCTTTAGTGCATCTGGCACATAAATATCTTGTGACACCAGCTACAACAGTGCCATGAGAACGCCCGTTCTCACTTTCAGGTGACATCGTAAACAAGAAGCAGGCAGCATTATCTTTCGCAAATGTAAACAAACGTGTCTGAGTGATTGGCTGAACAAGTAAGACAGAGAGGACTTGTAGGCTCTAAAGTTTTACTTTGTTTTATTTTTAAGTGCAGGGGTTTTTTTGTACATAATTCTACATTTGTAAGTTCAATTTTCATGATAAAGAGATTGCACTACAATACTTGTATTTGTAATATACAAATATATATTATTTGTAATAAAAAATAATATTAAGTGAGCACTGTACACTTTGTATTCTGTGTTGTAATTGAAATCAATATATTTGAAAATGTAGAACATATTCAAAAATATTTAAATAAATGGTATTCTATTATTGTTTGAGTGTGATTAATCATGCAATTAATCATGATTATTTTTTTAATCGCTTGACAGCCCTACTTTGGAAATTTCATTTAATGGTTAATTTTGACTTTTTGTTCTGATTTTAAAATGAAAACAAATTTTGAAACTTTGTATTTCCTGTGGAACAGTGTAATCACTTTTACTACAAACACTCTTTGCTTTTTCCGTGCTTTGATTCAACTGCAGACAAAGATCGAGGACAGCTCAGATGTGAAGCACATGATAGGAAAACTGGTTGAAATTATTGATACAAAAAGTTTTCCTGATTAAAAATATGGTTTCATTGAGACCGGAATGCTTTTGCAGAAAATATATGTATATATTTGTAAAATATTTGTTTTCCCATATAAAATATATTTTTTGTTTCAACTTAAAATATCACTATTTTTTGGTTTTTGATTTAGAAAACAAACCCTGAAACAAAAGACAATTAATTGAAAATAACAGTTCCACATAGAAATGTTGAGGAGTTTTTCTGGTTTAATGTCATCATTTTAAACTGAAAAACAAAACCAAAATATTTTATTTTCAAACAAAATAAGAGTTTATTTTATTTTGAAATGTTGATTTTTAAACAATTCTGTTTTGCACTAGTCAAAACTTTCTGGAGGAAAACTGAACATTTTCAAATCATGTTTTTCTTTTGGTTGAAGTTTCAGTAGTAAAAATATTTGGTTCCCAGTCAGTTCTAGATAACAGTAATTAAATGTTGTCAGTCCTCTAAAACCCTCATGTTTAAAGTGGTTTCATTTTAACATACCTCTGTTTCTAGCATAAACATGGCAAAGCAATGGTAGAAGGTTACATCATGATTAATTTCGGCCATCTTTAAGACCCATTGGCTAACATTAAATGGCTCTCCCGCTGCGGGTAACCAAACACAGGCTCTCTTAGTTGTGCTGAGTCCTTTTATTTTAAATTAACTCTATGTGCAGTCACATTACAGTTTGGTTATGATGGCCTTCTTCGGGGCATTTACAAAGGAAGCACAGCACAAGTCACAAATTTAAATAGAGCAAACCATGGGGAAAGAAGCAGCTAATGATATAACAATTATCTCACAGATGAATAAATCTATGATGTTAACTTAACGGGGAATAGCTAGGCCAGCTGCTTTGAAAGTGGTTTCATCATACCCCCTGGGAATCTCTTCCTGTCTAAGCTTTCTATTTGCACTGCATAAAAATAAATCATTGATCTCGAGAAACCATTTGTTAAATGTCCTTGTTCATGAGAACAAGGGGAAAACAGAAAAGGTTAAGTAACAATGACATACTGTTATGTAAATCATTAGCCACCACTAAACTAAATTGCTTATGCAGCAAGCTGAGCTTCCTGAATGCAAATTTGGGAGACTAGAGCAGCTGGTGCAGAAGCCAAAGCAAGTCCATTTTCTGTCTAAGGTCATCAGAGTGGGAGAACTAGAAAGAAGGGAGATGCTTCCATGACTGTCAAATTCAGGAAGACTGCTTTCTGAACTAGTATGAGCCATAAACTATGTGGCTTACTTTGATGCAACTGGGTCTTAGTGAACTAACTTTGTTCCAAACCAAAATTTCTTGGACTTCAGGAATGTCACGTGCAGCCTAAGATCAATAAATAATAGAGACAGGTTTCAGAGTAGCAGCCGTGTTAGTCTGTATTCGCAAAAAGGAGGACTTGTGGCACCTTAGAGACTAACCAATTTATTTGAGCATAAGCTTTCGTGAGCTACAGCTCACTTCATCGCTAAGGTGCCACAAGTACTCCTTTTCTTTTAAATAATAGAGAGTTATTTAAATTAGATCAGAGTTTTCAAACTTTTTTAATAGTGTAGAACATCTCTTAATGGAGAATGTCTCATGGGCCACTTCCCTTCATAATCACATGGACCATATTTCCTTCCAAATTCTCATGGTCCCACCAACAATCGCACAGAATATTTCTGACAGATTGCTCCACTACATTTTCCAAGTTCTGCTTTTCTTCCCTAGTTCTGAAGCTATGTAGGGCTGTATCCTCAGACACCTGTGCAGCTCTGGAACTCAGCAGCACTGTAAATCCAGCCCTGCAGAATTCAGGAGGCTTCTGGAGTCCAGTTTCATGATTCTCTGCACTCACTGCTTAGAAATCTCTCTCTTAAAATCTCCTTCAGTACCTACTCTCTGAGCATCCCCCTTCCAGTCCTCCTACTCTTCCTTCATCCACTCAGCCTCTGACTGTACACTCTCTTCCAGCACTCTTCCACTTGGTGCCCCAGAAACTCCCCATATACTCCTTCCTCTCTCTGTGGCTTGTAGTGATAGTGGCAGGGGCAACCCACATAAAAGCCTTCTCTTGGACTTGTGAGGCCCCACAAACAACACCACTTCTTTTTGGGCAGGCTAGGGTCTTCTTTTCTCCCCACTTAGATCACAGCTCCCTTCCTTCCACCATATTACACGCTGTCCTGGAGGAAAGAAGACTCAGCCCCATAGCCACTTGAGCAGAGGATGTATATGGAAGTAGTTGCTGATACCACCCATTGCCATGATGAGTTGGTGGCAGTGTGCCCCTGCACCCCCCAACTCTTCCCACCACACACAGTCTTCTGCCGGATGATGCTGGTCAGGGTCTAAAGGAATGTAGATATTCAGAGTAAAGGATAATTTGCCATATTTGTAATACATTTATGTTATTAGGATTTAGCAAGAGCCTTTGTAGCAGCTTGTGCTTGAGCGTTGATAGAGCAAAATAACCTTTCACACAGTTCCTCAATTTCCCAGAGTGACGTTTTTGTAATTTTGTACTGTGCTCATGAGGTCTCATAGACCTTGAGAAAGTGTAAGCATCAAATGTGTTGATAGGTACAGAAGAACTCTTCTAAGTCAAAGGACAATGGGTCATACATTATGACCAGGAAAGTGGCCAGAGTTTAATGCTCAAGAAGCCATTTACTGTTTATTGACTGTTACGGGGAGTTGAGATAATTTTGGTGACAGCGTCATCTCCTGTTATTCTTGTTTGGGGAAACCCACATGGACTTTTGAAGGTGAAAAGGAACCAATACCCTAGGAAGGAAGGAGGGCCCAAAGACTGGACCAAAGGTCAGACTGAACTCATTTGACCAGGATTGGACAATGCAGCTGGGGTGTAAAGCCTGTGATCCCCTGATTCAATCAGATCACCACCAGGGAGGTCATAGAATCATAGAATATCAGGGTTGGACGGGACCTCAGGAGGTCATCTAGTCCAACCCCATGCTCAAAGCAGGACCAATCCCCAACTAAATCATCCCAGCCAGGGCTTTGTCAAGCCTGACCTTAAAAACCTCTAAGGAAGGAAATTCCACCACCTCCCTAGGTAACGCATTCCAGTGCTTCACCACCCTCCTAGTGAAAAAGTTTTTCCTAATATCCAACCTAAACCTCCCCCACTGTAACTTGAGACAATTACATCAGGTCCCAAGACATGATAACAGCTTGAGTTTCACCTTTAAAAGATTAGGTAAATGAGGAAGAAGATGTCCTCCAGGGGTCACCCTGATGACAACCAGACAGTTTACACTCCTCCTTCCCTCCCAAGAAAAGTAGACAAAAAGACACTGCAGACCAGCAAGTTACGTGGAGGACAATGCCTGCTAACATGATGGTATCTGAGCCAGAAGATATTGCCTGGTTCTGCAAACAGCAATTTTTAGCTGTGCAGACCAGCCTCATCTATACCACGGGTCTTTTATCCTTGTGTATACATACCTTACAGGTCACCTGGGTATGTAAAAATTCCAAGCTTAATTCATTGTTTCCACAAAGTATAAGCTGCTAAGTAATATGCACAGAGATAAAAGGACTGAGTCATTCAATCATTGGTGTTGTTAACTTTGTAAGTTGATGACTGATTGTTCTCATATATATGATTTGACCAATTGTTGTCTCAAATTGTTTATTTGTATTATTGTTCACTCCTAGAGTAGACTAAATTGATTTATATTGTAATCTTAATCTAATTTTCATATTGTTTAGTACTTTAGGGAAATGTTATAAAAAGTTAACTGTATAGATATTTATGCTCTTGAAGAAAAGTCATAAAACAACAAATTGATTTCCTCTTCTCAAATGGCAATGAAGTAAAAAACAAACTTAATTAAAGGGGCTTTAATTAAACCTGCATAAAACATTTGACTCAGGTCCTGAAAACTCTATTATTACTACATTAGTTTGCTCTCACAGTTAACAACCCATTCCGTGGTGGGGCCAGTGGGTGGGCAAGCTAACAAGCTTTCCAAGCTAACAATCCTTTAAGCTAAATGTTTCAGTTCACATTTTTAGAACTATTGTTTCAAACTATCTGCAAACTCAGGGCTTGTCCGTGCATTGCTCAAAATAGCCATTCTGCACTAATTCCCGGGATGGACACTCTGAATCTGCACTTTAGCTACGGGCTTGTCTAGCCAAGGGATTTAGTCTACAGCACCACTAAGGTCAAGTTAGTCTCGTCTGACAATGCCTGCATGCACACAATACAATTCCTTAGTGCGAACTATCTCCACATTTATCACGAATTCCAGAGTCCTCTTTTAAATGAAGTTCAGTGCGGAATAAATTAATATGCTCTATTGCTTGTGTGCACTACTCTGGCAGTCCTCCAACTGCTAGTCCATACTGCTTTGCGGGCATCTATGACCAACCAGTGTAGCTATGTGTACCCCCGCCCCCTGCAACTGCTCTGGGTCAAGTTGACCAGATGTCCCCTCCCTGTTTAAAAGCTGGCATGGTTCCAGGTACTTCTAGATTCTAATATATTGGCATTGCTGTGATATTATGCCAGAAATCTTCACAATATGTCTCAGGCAGCTGCTTGGAAGTGTGCTGAGACCTTAGATATAATTACCATCTGGAGAAGCATTGGTGCAACTAGCTTTTGGGACCAGCCACCATAATAAAAATGTGTTTGCTAGTCAGATGTCCACAAGGGGTCACAGTTTATTCTGGTTTATTCTGCCCTCCACTGCACTGTGTCACTTAAAAGTTATGTTTCTTTGTTGTTTTAATTAAACATTTATTTCTTGTTATTATATAATACATTGTTGCTTAATAATAATAATAAAATAATTCCAATCATTCATAAAGAGTCCTCAGTGCCTGTACACAGGAAAACCATACAGTTTGCATAAGTCATCATTTTTTCTGCAAGTACAAAGATGCAGGCATAAGATTAAAATAAGGATTGCCACAGCATGCCACTTCTACTACCCAGAAAAGAGCAGTCACAATCCCTGCTCCACAAGGTAATGAATGGATGTAAAGCTAGGGTTGCCAGGTGTCTGGTTTTTGACCAGAACATCCAGTGGAAAAGGGACCCTGGCAGCGCTGGTCAGCGCTGCTGACCAGACTGTTAGAAGTCTGGTTGTTGGTGCAGTGGGGCTTACAGGCTCCCTGCCTGGCTCCGCACAGCTCCCAGGAAGCAGCCAGCCTGGGGCTCCTAGGCAAAGGGGTGGCCATGGGGGTTCTGTGGGCTGCCCCCACCCACAGGTACCACCTCCCTGCACGGGCTCCACAGCTCCCATTAGCCAGGAACAATGGCCAGTGCGAGGTGCAGAGGTGGCGCTTGTGGGTGGGGGCAGGGTGCAGAGCCCCCTTGCCATCCTTCTGCCTAGGAGCCAGAGGAACATGTTGCCACTTCCCGGGAGCCATCTGAGGTCAACGCCCCCCAACCCCCAGAGCCAACACCCCAAATCACTCCCATGCCTCAAGCTCCTTCCCCAGTGCTGAACCACCTCTGGCATCCAAACTCCCTCCCAGAGCCTGCACTCCATACCCCAAACCTCTGCCCCAGCTCAGAACCCTCTCCTACACTGCAAATCCCTTGGTCCCAATCTGGAATCCCCTCCTGCACCCCAAACCTCTCATCCCTAGCCGCACCCCTGCCCCAGCCCCACCCTGGAGCCCCCCTCTTACACCCTGAACCCTTTGGCCCCAGCCCAGAGCCCCTTCCCGCATCCCAACCTCCTGCCCCAGCCCAGTGACAGTGAGCGAGGATGGGGGAGAGTGAGCGCAGGAGGGACGGGGGATGGAGTTAGTGGGGGCAGGGCAATGGTGTTCCATTTTCTGTCATTAGAAAATTGGCAGTCCTAGTATAGCTGCACATTTACAGCCTGAGACTGAAAGTAAGAGCAACAGGCATCCTTGCCCTGGCTCTTTTCATTTTTGAGTGGATGCTTTGCTGAGTGCTCAAATCACTGAGCAAGTCGCATCTCAACCTCCCACCCACCATTAAGACGTTCTCTATTATGCTCACAACTATTTTGCAAAATACACCATGCAGCTAAAGTCTTGGGCAATTTTTTCCCCTTCAGCTTCCAACCTAGTCCATAAACAGTACACTTTCCTTTCAGATGACAAACTGCATGCTCCTCTGCCATTCTGCAATTCCTGAGGTGATGGAAGAAACTAATTAACTTTCTGTCCAGGGGTGTGTCTACAATGCATTTTAAAATGCACATCTATAGACTCAGGCTCATGGGGCTTGTGCTATAGAGCTAAAAATAGCAGTGTAGACATTGTGGCTCAGGTTGGAGCTCAGGCTCTGAAGCCTCCCCCTGCCCCAGCACCTTGGACTTCATAGCTTAGGCTCCAGCATGACCCCAAGTCTGTAGATTTGGGCTCTGAAGCTTGCTGTCACAGGTCTTAAAAACACAATGTGAAGGTTCCCCTACTGGCCTGTGAATGGTTTCCTTAGCCAATGAAACAGAGGATAAGCCAGGTCTCCTAGGATAACCAGAGCAATGTCCAGAGAAATCCTTGGGACAAAGTCTCCTTTATTCATTAAGGTAAACAGAAAATTGAATTAATAAAGATCCTAGCATTGTGGACTCTTCCAGACCCTGCTGCATTTATGTCTGTGAACCTTCCACAGTAAGCAACCAGGTCTTGAAGAAACATGGAGTAATACCGCTTTCTGTTCATAAACTCCAAGCCCTGATGTGGGGGACAAATGATTGGGTCCCATCAATTGCTCCAATAAAATCTGAAAACCCCAGGCATGCAATGCCATCAATAAACTCCTGAGTATCACAAAGCTTTATACCCCCTGAAGCAGTACCTTATGTTTTCAATTATACACTTGCATGACACTGGGCCCAACAATCTAGCACCCCCCACGCTAAATTGGTTGGTTATGGACCAGTAACATTCAAGGGTGGCCAGGTTCCAGGTGGCAACTCACATGTTTGTATGATGTCACTGCAGTTTCAGAGGTCAGTTGTCAAACAATACAATTCCTTAGTGCGAACTATCTCCACATTTATCACAAATTCCAGAGTCCTCTTTTAAAGTGTATGAAGTGTATCAACAGATCTCAACAAAAGGTACCTTCACAAGTCTCAAATTCTGTCATGCCAAATCTTCAGAACAGTCATTTCCCACCAATTGATGCTGTTTCTTCAGCCCAGACACAGCACGGCACTGCACGAATCTGCTCCAGGAACAAGTCATGTAGTAGCAGTTGCTCAGAATCATCCTCATCTTCCTTGTTTTCCTGCCTTTACCACTACAGCTGCTACTAGTGGAGCAATGCTGCTGCCACAGCATCTTCTCAGTCGTGCAGCAGGTGATGTCCAAAGCCACCCTACTCTGTGAGCTCAAATTACGATCAAATAACCTCTGCATGTTTGCAGTTGCTAGCATAGTGGTGTGGACTAGTGCTGGGTCTATGCTAGCTGACAGCAATTCCAAAAATGGTGCTAGCATACCCAGAAGGAGAAGCATGGGATGGCAGGAGTAGAATCAGGGAATTTTTTTTTTAATTTGACCCCCAAGTCCCAGAATTCCATGGGATTCCACCTAGCTTTTGCTATGTGTCCTACAATGCACACTGAGAAAAATCCCAGAATGCACACATCTTAGCAGTGAAGCAAAGGACCATGGGATACCCTTCTGGAATGCCACATGCTTAGTGTGCACCAAGCCCCTTCCCTGTTCATAGGATGCAAATTGAAAGAGGACACAGATAGTCTCACACTATTAGTACAGCATACAGGTGGCTCAGAAAGTAGAGCTCGTCAGCTAAGTCCCCTCCATAGACAAGCCCTCAAGCCACTTCCAGAGCGGGATTTTAAATACACATCCTAGCTTATTTTGCAATAGCTTCCCTGGGTAGAAAAACTCTCAGGCAGCCAACTGAGTCAGTTTCAATCCACGGTTGCCAGGCTTTCTTCATATTAATAGGGCCAGAAAAAATAATATTTTTAAGTGAAATCTTCAGTTATGACAAGACATAGCATTGTAAACTGGCACCTTAAGCATATTGTTCCTACATTTCAGTCCTTGAACCAGAGTCTGAAAACCACTCACCTTATCAAAAGGTGTGCACGTCACTGTGTCAATGACTCACAAAGCAGAAAAGAAAACACGACCATAGTCTTTGACAGGCAAATCTCTGTCTTGTGCAGGGACAGTCTGATGCATCATTCATAAATATTGTAAATTCTAATCACCCACTTGGTCCTCTCCATACCCTTTAAAACTAGACACTTGTTTCTGCTGCTGTATTCTCCTACAGAAGTGATTTCTGTGTTATGCTTTCCCCTTTTTTCATCACCAGGTTCTTGCTACTTACAGAGTTGTAGCAAAGGCTTGTGATGGAAATGGGAAGAATAAAGAATTGCCTACCAGTAACCGTTCAATAGTCAAATTCCTCCTAGTCAGGTTAATTTCTCAATACCCATATCTCAATATCCATGTCTCAGCCATTTATCCTTTTTCACTCCCATTAATTTTCACCAGATGGCACAATGTTTAGTGTGGAACTCAAGAAAAGAGGTATTCAAATAGGTTTGTACTTGGAGATGTCTTGATTTTTTAGGAGATGTAGAGATGTCCTCCAAATGTTGCTTTCAATAGTGTATTGATGTAGAAATAGCTTGTGTTGATGAAGATAGGACTGATGATTATTAATATTTAGAGACTTTTTCCCATATGTTGTTGACTTGTTTAGTTTTACTACTGTTATGAACTAACTTCATATAGCACTGCAGAAGTACAATCTATAAGTTAATTAGATGATGCCATATCAACACGGAAAGAACAAATTTCCAGATATATCCACTTATATAATCATTTGTGAGGATAAAGGTTCTCACATCACTCTCTCTGTCCTGATGTACCTCATTAGTAGTGTGGTCTACATGTTTGATGTGCTGGTAAAATAAGTGTTTTTTTTATAGAAAATCAATGCCTTAACATCATTAAGATACTTTCCTCCAGATTTAACTCAATTCCTTGTATGGGCTACCAATAAACTTTAAACCTAGAGGTATTTGAAGAAGTCCCTATGTAGAATGCAGTGCTCAGTTTTCAGGCCCTGGAAGGGAGAGATTGTGTTCAAAGTGCAGAGATGTGACAATCTTCATACGCCAGCATTCCTCTGATATCAAATAGCTAGATATTTGTACCTTGCTGGAAGTAAACAGTTGTCACCAAAAGGCACAACGCGCGGAATGGAGACAGGTGCCAACCAGAGAGAAGCAACTTGAGTTAGAATGACTAAAAATGACGTTCTTTGTTCCGCTTTACAGGTTAAACAGAGAAGAATTAGATCAAATGGCTCAGAGCATGGAGGTCTTCATAGCAGTAAAGCACACTGGTGTCAACTCTGGCTGAAGAGCAAAGGGACAATGGAAACCCTAAGAAATTATTTGGTTCTGCATCCTGAGATGAACTTTATAAAATTGTGACTCTTCAGTAGAGGAGAAAATGGATTCAGTGTCAGAGAAGCTATAAGCTATATGTTCCAGAATTTCCAACAACAGAGAATAAGCTACGTGAAATCTGAGTTTAAAGAAGGACAGGAAACTGCAGCAGAGATGTGACAAACAGTCAGGCAGTGACACAGGAGCCGGCAAAGAGAGCCGTAAACACGGCAGTTTGAGTAGGAGTTTGTAAGGGGAGTTTGGGGGAAGGATGGGTGTAGTGTTTTGGTGTTTGGGTTTTTTTTTGGTTTTGTTTCATTTCTTTTTCCTTGACAGGACTTTAGGAAGCTAATGCTGTCCTAGGATGCATCAGGTGAGGTATTTTCAGGAGAGACAGGGAAGTGTTAGTACCCTTATACGAGGCACTGGTGAGACCTCATTTGGAATACTATGTGCAATTGTGGTCTCCCATGTTTAAGAAAGATTAATTCAAACTGGCACAGGTACAGAGAAGGGCTATTAGGACGATCCGCAGAATAGAAAACCTACCTTAGGAAAGAACATTTGTAAAGCTTGTCTTGCTTAGTCTAACCAAAAGAAGGCTGGGGGGAGATATGATTGCTCTGTGCAAATATATAGAGGGATAAATACCAGGGAGGGAGTGGAGTTATTTAAGCTATCTGCCAATATGGACCCCATAACAAATGAATATAAATTGGTCATCCATGAGTTTAGGCTAGAAATTACAAGAAGGTTTCTAACCATCAGAGGAGTGAAGTTACTGAACAGCCTTCCAAGGGGAGCAGTAGGGGTCAAAAACCTAGCTGGCTTCAAGACTGAGCTTGATAAATTTATGGAAGGGATGGTATGATGGGACTGACTACAATGACACGTTGCCCAGATGTGACTGCTAGTAGTAAATTTCTCCAATGGCCAGTTATGGGATGGTAGATGGGGGAAGGCTCAGTTACTACAGAGAGTTCTTTCCCAGGTGTCTTGCTAATGGGTCTTGTCCAAATGCTCAGGGTCTAATCTATCATCACATTTGGGGTTGGGCAGGAATCCCCACCTGGGTCAGATTGGCAGAAACCCTGTGGGGGTTTGCCTTCCTCTGCAGCCTGGGTCACGGGTCACTTGCAGGTTTGAACTAGTGTAAATGATGAATTCTCTGTAACTTGAAGTCTTTAAAATCATGATTTGAGGACTTCAGTAACTCAACCAGAGGTTATGGTTCTATTACAGGAGTGAAGGGGATGAGGTTATGGCCTGCAACATGCAGGAGGTCAGACTGGGTGATCATGATGGTCCCTTCTGGCCTTGAGTCTATGAGTCTATGAGAAAACAAAAGCAAACAAACAAAAATCCAGAATAATAGAGGAATCATGCTAGCACCGCCCTGTCTGATGTATTTAGAAAGGAGAGAATTCTGGAAGCTGCTAAATCCATAAGGGCAACTGCTTATCAGGATAATAAGATGTTATTTCTTGACCATAAACCTTATCTCGTAGGCATATTGGAATAAGTTTGTACCACGTAAACAGGCATATAGAGAAGCAGAGGAGGAAACAGCTATATGATTCCCAGAAGAATTCTGAGTTATCAATGAGGAAAAACTTTAAGTTCTGTGACATTAGTTTAGCAAAAGCCCTGCTTTAAAAAATAAATAACCATCTGTTCTTACTCTCTTGAGGTCTCAGAAGTAGAGTACTAATATGCTTATATTTTGATCATTGCCTCACTTAAGTGACACTTAATTCCTCTATTTGCCAGGGTCCTTACCCATACTTAACTACAGAAAGACTACCACATAGTCTATACTAGAGTGCTTTTGCTTCCTTTTTTTCTGTGACTGTATTAAGATTGGAGTGCACACAGTAAAATATATTTTGTGGGCTTTAATAATACAGTACTTAAGATTTCATCAAATTTAGTTTAATGTTTGGCTCACTGAAGTGCAGGAAAAGATTCTTTTTTCGGGCAAAAGATTGTTGCTAGACTAGCTAACTAATCAGGTATATGACATATGGATTTGACCTATGCTTAACTGCTACCCCATTCTTTTTTATTGTCATATACTACTTTTCCTAAAAACTAATAAAAAAATATTAAAAGGAAAACAAACAAACAAACAAACAAACAAACAATGAACCTGTTTGTGCTTTGAAAGGTATTTCATTTCATAGTTACATCATGTGTTTAATACAAAGCTACTCTAACCATTTTATTTGCTTTAAATATACTTTATTCTTAAGAACAGTAAGTAATCCAGTTAAACTGTTTCTGTACTCATTGTCAGCTAGAAGAGGTTGTACTCTGGGTATGTTCAGGTTCAGATATAAAGTGCCTTAAACTACATGCCCACTGATACATCCTTAGGTATGTGAATATAACCCTCCTCCATGGTAGGCTTGATGAGAAATCTATAGTAAAAGCCGCCTTGCTCCTCCCCCAACCGAAATTTGGCATCCCTTTCATTATCACTACTAACCTTGGTAGTATTTTTGTTTTAAGTATATCTTTCCAGTCTTTTCTGGTGCAATGGCAGCCTTGGTAATATCAATCAATTGCTACCATTGAAAGTTTGTCAAGGAGATTATTCCTCAAGATCACTTGTGAGCCCCAGAGGTTGGCAGCTCGTATGAGACAGAAGCTCTCTGGCTCCACCTAAAGGTAAAAAAAATAATATTGAAAGGGCTCATACCATCTACCAAGTTTAATTTACATATTTATCACTGGTTTCAATATAGTTTTTTCTGAAGTATTTTGTTTTCTAGCGAAGGAATTTCTTTATGTTCTGTTCTTAGAAATGACACTAACTCTGTTATATAACTGAACATATGTAGAAAAGTTCAGCGGGCATACATACGTATACCTCATATTATATAGCACAGATTATTTTAAATGTTTCTCCCATAGAACACTAACATTTGCTTGTTGGCAAATAAGATGTATCAAGAATTTTTTTAATGGCAACAAATTTGCACTGGACAACTGAACAAAACCCAGGGCAGATGAATGGATTTTGCTGATCAATAATTACTTAGTAGTTGGACAGATCACCAGGAGCTTGACAAAAAGATAAACGGACACCACCTTTTAAACTTTCAATGAAGAAACACATGGGGTGTGATCAGTGGCAAATTCCCCCAAGACAGCATTTCACCTATAGTTCACCCAGTGGTATGATTCAGGGATTTGTATCTGCACTGATCCATGTAGTCCTTAATGTACTTTTAACAGTTGTACTGTATTTTTGCTTGTGCAGAAAGGATAAAACATTTATTTTAAAACTGCAAGACCCCACCGTGGAACAACCAGTAACAAGTAGCCTTTTGATCTGCAGGAGTACAGATATTTTAAGTGACTGATAATCTCAAATAGAAACCATGAAATTAGTCAATTATTGTTCTCTGTGTGTCGACTGTAATGATACTAAAAGGAGACTGCATCCAGGAAATAACGTCATTACACAGAATGAATGTTAAAGTTTCAACTTCATTCTCCAGTTTAAGGTTATAACACACACACGGAAAATTGATCTAATGATCTATAGCAACACAATGTGGACTAACATGAATTCTGAACAGTGTAAAGCAACAAAATTCATTGCTCAGAATTAAGGGTGTTTGCCAATTTAACCTCCACTCCTTTATGAAGTAGAGCCAGGGTGGGGGAGATACCATGGGGAGGGCCCCACAGGACCCTCCAATCAATTATGTTGTTAATTAAAAAAAAAAAACATTTTCAGTGTTTTTCATGAAAACCACTGTTTTTTTTTTCTGAGTTTTAACAGTTGGATTTTTTGTTTTTTCAGAATGAAACGTTTTATTTCTCCCTCCCCCCCCCCCCCCGCTTTGTCAGTTATTTAAAAAAAAAGCTGCTTTCACTTTAAAACTGAGCTAGGACTTCCCTACATCCATCTATGACCTAGCAAGACATCCACACCCCATGGGGGAGCTAAAACTAGATTGGCCAATGTCAAGACCCTTGTATGTAAGAGGACAGAGGGGTTTTTTCAGTGGCAGGACCCAAGATATGGAACACTTTGCCAGAGGGGATCATCAAACCAAGTCTGAGCCTCTTCAGGTCACCTCTTCGATAAGGACTTCACCCAGTAGCAACCTCTCCCTCCCAGGAACAACCCACAATGGGCAAAAATAAAAGTCAAAAAGTGAACTGAAAACAAGAATAAGGAGAAGGAAGATGATGATGTAGAGAGACCCTCAAAGCACCACAGTTGTACATGGTGACTGTGTGTCTTGTTGAGAGAGAGAATGTTCCCCTTTGGACGTGCTCGGTGCTCTCTAATTGTTGTGCAGTGCTTATATACTACAGTGATGCAAGCCTTAAAAATATCTCACTTGGAATGACAGATATAAGTCTGTGTACATAAAACAAAACTAAACGTTTAAGAAAATACACAAAGATGCAAACTCATGGTCCCATCCTTGTTACCCTTGTTCTCCTCCATCCTTGTCCATTCCTTTTTTTATTTATCTTCACTTGTATTATTTTGATTTCGAGTGTAAGCTCTTTTGGGCAAGGACCATCTCTTAATGCTATGTAGTTAAGTCCTAGGGCACTTTGGACAACAAATAGATAAATAATTAATATTAGATGCTGAAGTAACAGAAGTTAAATATATTTTTGAACAATATTTTACAGTAGAAGATATGAGAGAAATGTATTCCAAAGGCCATTTTCATGGGATATTGCAGTGTGAGAAGATTGAATTCTCTAAAGAGCAAGTTACAAAACTCCTTGAGGAACTCTAGGGAAATAAATAATCAGAACTGGACGTTATTCTATGGAGTTTTTTGTAATAAATAAAGTGTGAAACAGAGGAGAATATTAACAAAGATATGTAATATAGTCTTTAGCATGGCAGCTGTTTCTGAATCTTGGAGAGTTGCTAACAGCAACAGATGTTATGGGAATTACAGACCATTAAGTCTCACCTCTGTATCACAAAAAGTGTCTAAGAGAATTGCCAAGTATAACACTTGGGCAAGCACAACCTAATAGTAACAAAAGTGTCACAGCTTGTTTAAGGGATGTTTAAGTAGTGATTCTATTATTTGTTTCAGGGATTGTTAATAAAAAAAGCAGAAAAAAGGGGATCCAGTGACCACAATTTAATGAAGCTGAGTAGTCAATTTAAAAATTAACATGCAGCATGAAACAAAACAGATGAATAATGGAACCATTAATTTTTAGATTTTAATTAATACTGATGCATTATGCTGCAATTTTGGGGGGGTCCATTTACATTCAAATGGAAAACTGAAAAGAAGTGTTCGAAAGGACACAGTTTTAGGCAAACTGCAAATGCACGTTACTTGGCATAGTTTTCCTTCTAATAGGGAATACACTTCCCTCTTGAAAAATAATACACAATGAAACAATACACAGTTACTCTGGGAATGGGCTCTAGTTGGCTGACTAGGATATAAGTACAGGCCAATTAATGAACAATTGTTTTGAGTACCTTGTGTATACAAGGGGAGAGTACCTTTTCGTACATGAGTATAACAAATAGGTATTTCATTAGCTAATTTAAAATGACTAGCATAGCGCATTGGAAATACACACCACAGCAGTCATATATATTATGTACTTTGCTAGAATGAGATAATATGTTATTCTGCACACCATACTTAAATTATATTTCTTGATTATTTGTGTAGCACTAGATTGTGTTACCGTTTTTGGACACCCAATCTGAGACACAATGATCTCAATAGGTGTTAATCTGAGACCTAATGTTGACAATAAAATGCTTTAATCCAAGAACTGGATCCACACAGGTGAACCGTGTACCCACATGGGACCCCATTAACTTCATTGGAGTTCTGTGCTGGGCTACATCTACACTACCAGCTTGGGGGGTGGGGGGGTGATTCCCAGCTCACAAAGACATACTTGCGTTAGCCGTCATCTGAACTAACACAATAAAAAGAGTAGTGTAGCCACGGTAGCATGGACAATGGGAGCACAGGTAGCCATTCTGAGTATGTAACCATGGGGCTCAGACAGGTTTGTACTTAGGGTGGCTAGTCTGTACTGCCACTGCCAATGCTCTCATAGCTCTCTATATAATAGTGTGCTATTTCAAATGAGCTAGGCGCCACACCCCTGGCTCATTGTGTAGACATAGCCAAAGAGTCAGCTTTTCGAGTAGGACTTAAATGCTTATATTGTTAACAATTTCAGCACTGATCCATTTAGAAAAGAAATCATCCCAATAATAGTTTAATGCATGATCCCAAACCACCTTCAACACCTTCTTGGGTGCCAAAAGCCTCAATACCCAGTCACCAAAACTACCAGCAACCTTTGCAATAGCATCTCCTTTATCAACACAAAATAATTGAAGCATATAGACAATACATGGGGAGGGAGATTAACAGAAATAAACAACACAAGAGCAACTGCACAGATTTTGTTGATCATTTTCATATTTAGTTCCAAAAAACCCTTATTTTTAATGTATGAGTATGTGCTGAAGAATTTCTAGTCAACCCCCTCCCAACCTTCCCCCCCACCCCTCGCAGTACTGCAGGAAGTTTTGCAGATGAATTTAGGGCTCAATCTCTCATGTGTAAATAGGGCTTTGAATATAGGCTTATTCATGTATTAATTTGAGTGTTTTAATATCTCCACCTCACTGATGCCTCAGCCAAAAAAAAAAAAAAAAAAAACCTCAAAAAAATTCAGAGGACAGAAAGACACAGGGTAAGTATACAGCTAATGGGTCCAGTTCTGCTCTTTGTTACACCCATGTAAATCAATTATATTTTAAACTGCCTCAAGTACAGTGCACCATTTCTAAAATTGCCACAGCCTAATATTGTTAGCATAGCAAATGATCCTAACTACATCTGGAAGGTAACACCTTCACTGAGATGAATGAAGTGGTAGGGAGACAAACTCATGTCTCATTTCATTCACAGTGTTGGGAGGGATTAGCTGATACATTAACTACAGCTACTGTTTCCTCAGGACCTGTTTTAAGCAAAGGTTGACTCACAGGCTTGCCATGGCATTGAACGACATTGTGAAGCCCACCTTTGTAATGGAAAATGACAAGCGATGAACGGCCAGATCTTCAAACTTTATCGGTTTCAACCAGGCTTATATTGATCTAGCTTAATTCAGTTTCAGTTACTTGAAACAAAAAAACAATACACAAATCTAATGTCAACTGGGTTAGGACCATCAACATACCAGTTTGCACTGGTTTAACTAAAACAGATTCTTCCCAAATTAATGCAGTTATTATGTATAGGTAAGGCCAGATAAGACCCAAACATGTGCTTAAGTCTGTATTTAAAGTTCAGCATATGCTTAAAATGCTTTGCTGAATAGGGCTGATTTGCTGAGTCAGGGCCTAGAGCTGGTCAAAACTTCTAGAATTACAAAAATCGGACGGAAATTCAAAAGTTAAAAAAAATCATGAGATGAACAGATGGTATTTTGAATTGAGTGCCCTTGGCAAAGCTGGTCAGATTTTTCTGAATTTTGAAAACTGATCAAAATTTTGAGTTGCAAAATAGAACACAGGAAAAAAAACAGACCCAAAACATTTTATTATCTTGTTACTATTTTTTTTCAATTAGCTTTGCCCATTGAGAACAATTGCAGCTGCTGAGTGCTGATTCCTTTTGCAAAAGTGGCTCAAAGTTTTGCTAAACAAAAGCTTAGATTACCTGCAAAAGAGATAAATATAAGAAAATATATCTTTTAACAAAATAGCTTGTGTCTGTTACCTGTACTATTCACATCTGGAGTGTGATAATCAGGAAAGTTAGGCCTACTCAACTGTATAACTAACTTCTATAGTTGTGCATGCAATTTGACTATTTGCATATGTTGGTGTCCATCCATCCAATTGGTCAGTTGCACATGTCATTTCTCAAATTGTCTGTGCATTAATAGTAACTGTGTGTGTAAATTAAGTGTTGAAATGTGTGCATTTTATATATGTTTGTGTGCCTAGAACTTTTGAAAATCAGGCCTCATTGCATTATTAATATATAGAATGTGTTAATTGTAAAACTGCTAATTTACCCAAATTATGCAATGATTCTGTGACATCAACAGATGTCCACAAAGAACTAGGATAAGACCAGATGTATCATTTACACTTCTGACCAAAACAACATTTGACAGGAGTCTAGAAGTTAGCCCACTGTACTGCACAGCATTCAACTTACATTTTGAATTCATTTACAGACATTGTTCTCAGCAACTGGAAGAATCTAGAGCACTGGTTCTCAACCAGGGGTCTGGGGCCCCTGGGGGACAGCGAGCAGGTTTCAGGGGGCCCTACAAGAGGACCAGCGTTAGACTCACTGAAGTCCAGAACAGAAAGCCAAATCCCCACTGCATGAGTCTGAAGCCCGAGGCCCTGACTCCCACCACCTGCAGCTGAAGCAGAAGCCTGAGCAACTTAGCTTCATGGTGCCCCCTGTGGCGTGGGGCCCCCAGGCAACTGTCCTGCTTGCTACCCCTTAACACTAGCCCTGGCTTTTCTATGCAGAAAACCAGTTGTGGTGGCACAGGTGGGCCATGAAGTTTTTATAGCATGTCTGGGGGGGGCCTCAGAAAGAAAAAAGGTTGAGAACCCCGATCTAGAGTATATGAACCTAGACCCCCCACCAAAAAAAACACCCTTTATAAACTAAAACATATATTGTTCCCTGGCACAAACCAGTGACTCTTCAGATAAATAAAAATAATTTTCCTTGCTTACTGATAAACCATGAACTCAGAACATATGAGGAAAAGAAGAATTCAATTAGGATATTATACTGACTTCACAGGAACACATAAAACTCATACAACTTTCACGGGCATAAATGTATCATTGCAGATATAGAGGAATAAGAGCTCTCCCGATTCAATGTTAAATGCATTTCAAAACAAAACATATTTTTCCTGTTATTTGTGCACAAGCCTTCTCTATATGCATGGCAATGTGTTTGAGATGGAGGATGATGACCATGGCTGATTGGGGTAAGGGGAGAAAGAAAAGTAACAGCCGATGTTGGGTATGTGTCTTAATTTCTAATAGAAATTACCTTATTATTTTTACAGCCCACTTCCTTTGGCTTTTCTGTAACCTTTTTTTTTCTTCCCATGTAGTTTTTCAGCCAAAGAGAATGAGAATCTGGAGTGACATCTTTGTTGCTGGTGACATCTTTGCAGACCTAAGTAGACAGGCAATCAGAGCACGGGAATTACAGAAGCCAAACATTTGCTATTCCTTGTACAGTTAAGTTATCAATACATTGTGATTATGCAAAGCCTTGTCATTTTATTAGCTAAACGTGTTAGTCAGCCAATTGGGGTAAAGGATTTGCATATTGTCTGGTACAAAGAAATAACCATAGAGGCATTCTGCAAAACACACCCACTCCATTCAGAATGCAGGGATTTCCCTTCTGCCATAGTGAAAATAAAGGTATAGTTATACATCTGTATTGCTGCAATCTGATTAGCTGAGACAAATTCAATTGTCTTTAGTCAACCAACTTCAGCTGTCAAGAAACTGTTTTGAATAGTACTTGTACTGTGAGCATTACCATCTTCAACAGTCTACAGAACGCAGTAGGGAATGATTCTCTTTCTACAGAATTTTTAAACCAATTCATGGAGTTTAATAAATTATAAACCAGATATAGGTTGGTTTTTAAAAATTCTATGGGACGGTTATAATTCTTTATTATATTCTATAAACTACTGAAAAGTTCTATAGTAAGGGTATTCTCTATCACATTCTCAAAGTTTTTAGAATTTTTATTTTCAGAACCTTATTGGTTTCATCCCTAGGAAATCCTTCATCATGAATTTTCCCTATGGAATATAGTGCCAATGTACAGACCATTTCTTAAAGATACAAAAACTTACTTTACAAAAGGAGTTAATTAACCAACTCTCTCCTCCTTTGTTAAGTGAGGCTATTGATTTACATCATTTTCTGGAAGAGGAATAGTATACACAAGACTCAACTTGGGCCTGACAAGGTCATATCACACAAGTATTCAACCTGCATTGCTTTTTGAAGTCAGTGCAGTGAAGTTTGAAAGGGGATAAAAGATACCTGCTCTTAAAGCTTCACATGTGTATGATATAAAACAAATGCTGTAGCTGCTCCATTAGTACAAATGGCTCACTGCTTCAGCAATGACCTTTTCCAACTCTGCAGGTTTTTGTGACTACCAGCATAAAACTCAACAGCTCTTGGGATGTTTGTTTCTGGGATACAAGTTGATCTCTGTCTCCTATTTTTGGTGTCACTTTTGGCAGGGAGCCATCAGGTTAGTTGCAACATAGCATTCTTGTTGGGCTAACTAGCAAAGGACAAAGTCATTTCTCCTCATGGGATTCTAACTATTCAGAGCAGAACAGAAAGAAATAGCTAAATGAAGTTTACCTGAAAAATAAAACTGCTTGATCATTTTTTATCCTTTTTACTGCTTTCCAGTAAATCTTGTCAGTGTCCCTCTAAAAGGTATTGAAGAAAAGCTTTTATGAAGCAGGGTCAATTTATAAGGAAAAATAACTGAATTTTTAAACAGGAGAAATATGTATTTTAATACACTTAATGTGACATGAACATCGGATATAGAAGAAGGCAGATGAGATTTTAAAAAGTGATTGGCTAACAGAAAGAAGGCAAGACGAAAGGTAAAAACAAAAGTTAGAGTTCTGCATAGTAAGAATTGGTTGAGCTGTATTGTACCTTAAGAACAACAAAATAATAGTCTATACTTTGACTTCATAAAAAGCCCCCTCATTTTTTTTTTTACTTACTGCAGTTGAATTCTTAATTATATTGGGTTTGGACAGCTTCTCTCTTTACTATCCCCTCCCCTGAGGTTCTCAGTAGAAACTGCTCAGTCTTGGAAAATATGACTTTCATGGCATGACTTGCAATCAGACCATGGTCCTTTTTGTGACAGAGCACCCCAAAAAACTGGTGTCAAAGGAAACCAATATGGGTAGATTTAATAAGCTCTTTAGTCTGCTCTATGTAAAACCTCAAGGACTTCTTAACATTACGTTTGTAGGAAAAAAATCTTCAATGGGATTCATGTGTGGGAAAATGCTATCAAGATGGCATATTTATTAAGATGGTAACTATATTCTACCTTATCAGGAAATCTAGCTCAACTCTATCCTTCTGTCAAGATTCTGTTTAATCACGTACTTCAGCTTGCAAAAGTTCATGGTACTTGAGCTGTGGTTGTTCTGGATAGCTGGCAGGCTTGAAACCTATCTACCAATAGTGACCCCTCACTCACCCTCGCCAGAAAAGCTCCAAGGACACACCCTTCTTATAATTTTAAATACCTTGAGTTAGTGGCTGTGGTAATTTCTCCTAGGATGTTAGTCTGCTGAACCATGCAGACACACACAGTCCACAACATGTGTTCTTACTAGGCAGAGAAGGGGTTGACTGTTCACAAATGAATATATTCCTGCATCTATACCAGTGATGGGCAACCTGCAGCCCATCAGGGTAATCTGATGGCGGGCCACAAGATAGTTGGTTTACATTTGCACGGCCGCCCACAGCTCCCAGTGGCCGCGGTTTGCCGTTTCCGGCCAATGGGAGCTGCGGAAAGCGGCACGGGCCACAGGGACGTCCTGGCCGCCACTTCCTGTAGCTCCCATTGGCCGGGAATGGCAAACTATGGGCACTGGGAGCTGTGGACAGCCATGCAAATGTAAACAAACTGTCTCATAGCCCGCCAGTGAATTACCCTGACGGGCCGCATGTTGCCCATCACTGGTCTATACCTAGCTTCTTGTTTCGAAGACTGGATACATGCCAAAATGGAAGAATTCTTATCTGAGCCTGTTTCTTATCTCCTAAATGGATCCTTTTCCCTGCATCATTCCTACCACTCCTCCCCATTTTTACCAATATACCAATCCTTCTTTCCTCCTTCCTCTCAGATACCTCTCCTTTTAGCAATTATGTGATATAAGAAGTAATCTCACTGAACTTTTTCTTAAGGACAATTTGCCCACAACAAGAACTCTCTTCCTCATACTTTCCTGGCCCCAGCTGTTATATCTTTCCTGCCACTTTGATAGTACCTAGGAAAATTCTTAAAGGTACAGTCCTTGTGTTCATCATCATGCTGTACAGGGAGCAGATTAGCACCATGGAGTCTAAAATGTAGCAGTTCAGACTAAAATCAGTAGGGAAAAGGAGAAGCAGTGCACAGTTGGGGAATGGTAAATCAATACAGGCACAGAAACATTAGCTGGAGGAAGGAAGAGGGAGCACTGGTGGAGAAAGTAAGAGATATATAGCACTAGTTTTCAAAGTTTTCCAGACTTAGAGCCCCTTCCCAATTCAGTCAAATGGAAAAGCCAGGGTGATCTTAACTCCCAGTTTGAGAACCCATGATTTTTAGTCTTAATCGGTATATATATGCAAGGTAGCTATGAAGCATGGCAGAGAAAGTCCACAACAGTCGCCTTTGAGATAGGGATGATATTGTGGCATGAAAAAATCAGTTTGTTATACATCAGGAAGTAATTAATTTGTGTTATTAGAAGAGATCAACTGCTTTGAAAAGATCCACCTTTTCCTTAGAAAGCTGTGAAGGTTGCATTTCAGGCTGGGTTGGAATCACCTCCTTCCCTTCTCAAGATAGATGCACCTATATTACCTATTGACGAGGTGAGATGTTTAACTAGAATGCACAACTCTAGGTCAGTCTCTCAGAACTGAAGGCACTCTGTAATTAATAAAACACCACACAATATTCTAGATGGGATTTCTCTTGAGAAAGATGATACCACTAAGACAAGAGATCACAATATGCAATACAAATGATGTATCACTTGGCAAAAATTCTGAAAAAAATAGCAGCAAAACAGCTGTCAAATATAGCTTAAGATCACAGGATTTATTCCATTCCTCTACAGACTTTAGCTTTACATAGCTTTTATCTCATCTAACGTCAATCTAGTAAGATCTGAGGCTGCAGTAATTTGGCTGGCAAAGTGTCTTAGCTCACAAATATTTTTCCTGTGGTTGGATGTTAGTCCATTTGGAGGGTTCTGCCTAAGCGCCATAATAAACTTCAGTTTATATTTCTTTCAGTCATGCTGGGAATGCAGAAATTGGTTTCAGAAACATAACTCACTGAAATCCACAGTCTGCTTACTGTCAACAAGTGCTTTGAATGCTCCTGCATGAGCTCACTTAATTCGTCCATTGCCAGGTGTAATAGAGAGTTTTTCTCTGAGCTAAGTGCAACTACTTAATTACCCTTTCTAAGTGAGGGCAATGATACTCCTTAGCACTCTCTGGAGTCTTTCTGTTTCAGAGGCTGGCATTTTGGGTGCCATGGACAATGGCGTATGTTTGCTACCAGCAGTTAATCAACTTATTTTTTTAAGAATCCTTTGGAGCAGCAGTTACTTTCAATCTGTTGTTATAGTTTTAGGATAGGCTTCCAGCGAGCTTTAAAGCAGAGACTAAAATACCTCATTTTACCTTCTGTTTTCCCATGCACACCACTGCCATCTTACAGTTTAGTCTGTTTATTCCACCTACTTCTTCATGTTGGTTGCAATCACTGGTCATAAACTGAGCCTATTCCTAGAGCAAAACCTTCAGAAGCTTGCAGCATCAGAGCCCTGCGTAAATAAGAAGAATTTAAGGGCCTTCTTTGCAGCACTAGCCATGCAACACTCATTGACCTTTGTTTATCCTTGAGGAAGGATTGCAGGATTAGTCTTAAAAGGAGCAACAATGTCAGTCCCACTCTACACTACAGACTTGTGCTGGCATAGCTGTGTCAGTCAGGGGTGTTTGAGGGATGCTCTCTGACTAACACAACTCTGCTAGCAAGAGCCACTAGATGCACTTAGACCAGCAAAAGTGCACTTTTGCTGTGATAGCTAATTTCACTTTTGAAAGGCTGAAACAAACAATACTGGAAAAAGCACAGTTTTACTGGTATAAGGTACGTCCATGCTAAGAGCACTTTGCTGTGTTAGTATACAAGTATACCTACACTGGTAAAGCCTTCGAAATGTAGACCTGGCCTCATGTGAGCAATACCTTCTCCAAGAAGTTGTGTAAACCAGGCTTTACCATCCTCTTCATCTTAATTTTATCACAGAAATGTTTTAAGACATTAAACATAGAAGCATCCAAAAAATTAACTGCTCCAGCCCCACTACTTCCTTTCTCTCCCTTGTAGAGACTTTTTATATTTTCTATTTTAAGACTGGCAGACGTTCTTAGTTATTAGCTAAGAGTAGGCATAAGGTATTTTACCAGGTTATTAATAAAAAGGATTCTCACACAAATTGTTGCTGAAAACCCCCCGCAAAAGAACCAAATTACACCAATACGTAATTTCAAACGCACTTGTTGTCAAATAGGCAAATACTGGAGGAGCTTCTTCAGAAGTGGGAAGGAGATTACTTTTACAGAGAGAGATTTAGTACAAAATTGTAATGTGATAATTAATCATTTTCCAGATGAATGTCTTTGATATGTGTTATTCCTGAAATGATGACATGGTTGCAACCAAGGCATTTCCCTGTTTCACAGATTGTCAAGAATTCCCAAATTAACTAGATACTGGAAAACTTGTCTGTAAAATGATCAACTCTGTATCAGCTGCTCAGGTACCAGGATCCATTTATTTTCAGTAAGATAGAAGTGCACATCACCTTGTTGCACAATGGGCAGGATTCAAAACCATTTGAAGTCAATGAGAGTTTTTCCACCAACTTCAGTGGCCTTTGGATGAGTTCCAATAATGGTAATAAAGAACCAGCGGTTGAATACAACATGTTTTTTTCACCCTGGGTGGGTTGGCTGGTCATAGCCTGGAGCCAATATGTGGTCTTCCCCTCCACCCACACTTTTCTCCTTTCATTGGAAAAGAATCATAGAATCATAGAATATCAGGGTTGGAAGGGACCTCTGGAGGTCATCTAGTCCAACCCCCTGCTCAAAGCAGGACCAATCCCCGATTTTTGACCCTGATTCCTAAATGGCCCCCTCAAGGATTGAACTCACAACCCTGGGTTTAGCAGGCCAATGCTCTTTTCTTTCTTTCTTTCTTTCTTTCTTTCTTTCTTTCTTGTTAAAGTTTAAGGACAATCTTAGAGTGGGTATACCTCCTGATGAAGTCAAGAGGAAATACAGCACAATTTCGTCCCCTGCTCACCTTGCAATTGAAAATTTGCATAGATTACCTGGAATGAAATGAGGCACATATGATTACGAAATTAACATACTATTGCTTCATTTGACTTATCAAAACTGCAGTAAAGGGTAATGTAATCAATATTCCTTACTAACTGACCAAAAATGGGGACTAATAATTCATAAATAGGCAGATTTTAAAAAAAATCTGCCGAGTACATTAAATTCTGTTGTTAATGTTTTTGAGTACCACTCCTATAATGTATTAATTTGTACATTATATTTAATCACACACATCAAATATCTAGAATGTGCTACTTCGAGTTTACTCTGTAAGAGCCTGAGCCTTCAAACCATTACTCCTTTGGGACTCGGTGACAAGATGTGGCAGTGTTAGATTTGTATGTTTGTTTTAGAATTTTGCATTTTTTCAGTTCAAATGTGTCTAAAAACTCCTGCTAACTACATATTATAAAACCTAAAAAGAATTTTAATATTTACAACAGGGAAAGGATCTTATAAAAACAGAATCCAAACATTAAACAGGGCAAGCAAGAGTCTAAATTTGGACTTTTAAAAGAGAAGTCACAGGAGATAAAATATATTTTCACACATAATTTGTGTGCTGTAGAGTGCTCTCAGAGCTGTTCAGGTCAGGGCTTCCCTGATAGTAATCCCTTTCAAAATGCAAAGCATTCTCTGTTAGGGCTTGTCTACATTTGAAAGTTGTTTTGGATTAAGGTGGGGTGTGAATGAAAATGTAATGCCTATTCCTGAACAATTCCACGTGTGGACATACATTGTGAAATAAGAGTGCCTTGTTCCTGTTTAGCTTAATCCACACCATCCCTGAAACACTACACATGGTATTAATCAGGAATAGTTAAAAAGGACCAAATTTCAAAAAACACTAACCTTGTCTAGGTTAGGGAAATGGATACTGATTTAAAACTGGCAAAAGCCTAAATTAGACAGGCTTTAACACATTTAGCACTGTTAGCAGGTTGTGGTCATTCCTAGGCCCCTAGAGAATATTTGTTTCTCTGAGTGTTGTCCCAAGACTCATTTGTTTACTCCCAGACATATGAAGGGAAATATCTTTCCCTCCCAGGTGTATTCCAAAAGAGGATCATCAAACAACCTCCCTCTGCCGTAAGGAATCAATCCCAGACCCAAAGAGCAAACCTCCCCCAGAGCAAACTCACCATAAGGTAAGATTCTTGAAAAAAACACCCCAGTGTCTTTCCAGATCACTCAATCATAATGAGATTGTCACAGGCCTACTTCTGTACCTCATAAGCCAAGAGGAGGGATGCAAATGGAAAAGGCCAGTGAGGGTGAACACAAGCTTTACATTTTTACTTAAGTGACCACAACTCTCTTACATGGTTATTTTAACACACAAAGAAAATCCTTTCTAAAGGCTACCCACCCTGCCAGCAGTGGAAGAGAGAAAGCAATTTGCTGTTCTGAGCTGTCACTGGCTTGACTTCCCTTTGATTCCTAAATCCAGAGAAAATTAATTTAGCCAGATGATGGCTCTGCAGAGTGTCTCTTGTGCACGTGCAGGTTGCAGGACCAGAACAGGAAGAGAGACACATCCTCCTAGGACTGCCTTTTATGAACAGATTCCCCATTGCCTGCTGGCCAATCACAGAGCTTCCTAGAATCACTGGGATTGACTAATATCAGCTGTCCTAAAAAAGAAAGGAAACTTCTATTGTTTTTCTTCCCTTCTATTATGATATTCCAAGAAACTAACAACCACCATTGTCCTTCGCATCAGTGGCACTAGCGCTTCAGCTGACAAGCGAACATGTGCTTACCGGGTGTTGAGACGGATTGATGCTAGTGGAATTACTTAGCACATAGGCTGACTTGGAAGGACTTCTAATTAGCAACCCCTCAAATGCCAGCAAAATGTTGCTATTTTCCAGCAGTTGCTAATACACAGAAGGCAGTTTTGTGAGGGTGCAGACAAGAAATAAACCAATGGGACGGCGAGCGGGCTGCAGACCAGATGCTGGGGCTTTCTATGCAGAATGAGGGCACTGGAGGCACACAGGGCTGCACCATACCTCCCTCTTCACGCTCTGGGAGCTGGGGCCCAGAATGTCCCATTGCTTCCTTCCCTGCATGCAATCGCCCAGCAAGGTGCAGCCTGGAGAGTGCATGGGGAGGTACTGCGCAGCCCCAGCATCAGAGTGCAGCCCATCTCCCCGCTGCTGCCCTGTCCACAGCCCCTTTCTTTGTGGTTCCTGTGCATGAGCAGGTTTGCCAGGCTGCAACCCTAGAAGGAATTGCTGGGACGGGATGAGCACCTGCTCCAGGCAGGTTTGCAGGGCCACAGCCAGGGAAAGCACATCCCAGCACCTCTTTCCTGGCTGCTGCCTCACAAACCTGCCTGCAGGTGGGAGCTTCCTTCCAAAAAAAAAAAAAGTTGCTATTAAGCAGCATTTCATTGTTAATATTCAAATTCCATTAACACATTGATGTTACTGGTATGGGATTGGTTCCCTTTAACTGGAAGTTGCTAATATCAGGATTGCTATTAAGCAGAATCTACTGTAATACATTTATAGATAAAGAAGACCACAGCTGCATCCCCAGGAGTTTGTCTAATGATGAGCAGGCCTCAAAACAAACAGAGGCTCTTTTGGTTTCAGATAAGCCCCTAACAGTTTGAAAATTAAGTTGTAAAGAGATCCAAACTTCTCAGGGTTGCTGAACTGAGATGGAGGAGGAGGAGAAGGACCTTGGAGTATTGGTTGACCACAGGATGACTATGAGCCACCGAAGTGATATGGCGGTGAAAAAAGCTAATGCGGTCTTGGGATGCATCAGGCGAGGTATTTCCGGTAGAGATAAGGAGGTGTTAGTACCGTTATACAAGGCACTGGTGAGACCTCATCTGGAATACTGTGTGCAGTTCTGGTCTCCCATGTTTAAGAAGGATGAATTCAAATTGGAACAGGTACAGAGAAGGGCTACTAGGATGATCTGAGGAATGGAAAACCTGTCTTATGAAAGGAGACTCAAGGAGCTTGGCTTGTTTAGCCTAACTAAAAGAAGGTTGAGGGGAGGTATGATTGCTCTCTATAAATATATCAGAGGGATAAATACCAGAGAGGGAGAGGAATTATTTAAGCTCAGTATCAATGTGGACACAAGAACAAATGGATATAAACTGGTCATCGGGAAGTTTAGACTTGAAATTAGATGAAGGTTTCTAACCAATAGAGGAGTGAAATTTTGGAGTAGCCTTCCAAGGGAAGCAGTGGGGGCAAAAGACATATCTGGCTTTAAGATTAAACTCGATAAGTTTATGGAGGAGATGGTATGATGGGGTAACATGATTTTGGTAATTAATTGATCTTTAACTATTCATGGTAAATAGGACCAATGGCCTGAGATGGGATATTAGATGGAGTGGAATCTGAGTTACTACAGAGAATTCTTTCCTGAGTATCTGGCTGGTGAATCTTGCCCACATGCTGAGGGTTCAGCTGATCGCCATATTTGGGGTCGGAAAGGAATTTTCCTCCAGGGAAGATTGGAAGAGGCCCTGGGGGTTTTTCGCCTTCCTCTGTAGCATGGGGCACGGGTCACTTGCTGGAGGATTCTCTGCACCTTGAAGTCTTTAAATCATGATTTAAGCACTTCAGTAACTCAGACATAGGTGAGAGGTTTATTGCAGGAGTGAGTGGGTGAGATTCTGTGGCCTGCATTGTGCAGGAGGTCAAACTAGATGATCATAATGGTCCCTTCTGACCTTGATATCTATGAGTCTATGAGAAATAATTATATACTCTAGTCCCAGTCGAAGTGAAAATAATGTTAACTCTTTTTGGCTTACTTTGAAAATGTTGCTTCTGTTCCTGGATAGAACCAGCAAATGCAGAGGAATATGGAAATGAAAGTATGTGTCTGTGTAAATTATGCCATTTTCCATTTCAAATATTAGGTTCCTTCTAGGACAAAGGTTTGAACTGAATTTTATTTCACCATATATGAATAGACTCACCTACCCATCCCCAGCATGTCTGATACTAATGAGTTCTGTGGGCAGGAATTTCAGCTCAGCCAAAAGGAATCAAAGATTGCTGGAGGCAAAGATTTTTGTCAGATAAATCTCTTGAGCTACTGCTTAGTGATATTTGGGCTATTTCCCCAAATAGGTAAAACAGCCTGTGTCTAGAAATCAATTTGTTCCTATATGCCAGTAGCCAAAGTACAGGTTAAGCAGATGTAAACTGCTCTTACAGTTTTTCAGGCACTTGTTGACTATCTCCTTTCATAAGAATTTTTTGTAAGGGACAATCTACCCATTAATAATAAATGTAATATCATGAAAAGCTCATTTGTTATAGAGCCAAGGTATATAGTGCTTTCTTAAGGGAAGAAACAAACACCATAGGCTTAAACTTTCTAGTACCAGCTTCTCACCATGTATAGTATATATAGAGTAAGGTACTCTATGAGAGATGATAAATGATCTTTTGATCAGAATGGAAACAGGGAACTCCACGCAAGAATGTGAAGTTAAAAGAGACACAACTGTAGTTACCTCCTATATGTAGGAATGATAAAGATTAGTGATATTTTGGGAAAATATATATACATGGTGGACAGTGAGGGCCAGGACAGCTGGACTCAGTCTAACAATGAACTTAAGTGTGTGCTGAACTCTTCTGTCTTGAGCATGTGCAAGTGTGCTCATTGTGAGCTTTTTTGCAGAAAAGCCAGAATTTTTCCCAATTTAATTGACTTTACTTCTGTTTATTTCCAAGTGTCAAAGTAATCACCGGTATCCTTTTTAAAAACAAGAACCAAATGTCCTGTAAAAGAAAGACAGAAATATACACTAAACCACTCCTAATTATGAACTCAATTTCTTTAGTTTTGCAAAATAACTGACATAATTTTGACAAAGCAACCTAATTCTTATTTATTATTTTAATGTGTTTTTTTTTAACTAGTGGAAATAATGACATTCCAAAGCAATGAATTCCCCATTTCTTCAATCAGGTGACCAAGCTCACAGAAGTAATCTATTATTCTTCATTTAGAAAATTAGAGTGTTCCAAATATGTCATCATCTCCACAAGCTCTTTCTTTGGGTATTTATATTTTCATTACAGTGGCATTCTACTTGTTGGGGGGGGTCACCAAACCGCATGCCATGTAATAATATAGCTCACAGTAGGCTAAATTCACTATCTGATGAAAAATTTTTCAAGATAGCATCTCCTACTTTATGAGTGACTTTTGTTGTGGCTAGGGGTGTGGCCTTAATATGGGGTAAATCATCCCATATGAAAGGCAGTCAGAATGATTTCATAATTTAGATGAGGCTCTAGTTTGCATGGCAGATGTTAATCCTAATCCTTTGAGTCATATCTCCTACTCTCATTTATTGGAGGTGCCCAGGAGAGATCTGTAATACCCAGCTTTCTCTACTTCTGAGTATTTATCTAAAGACATCCCTGATCTACATTAGAGTTTTTACCCAGTGATGCAGCTTCAAACTCTTAGTCTCAACATGGTGGAAAACTAGGGTAAACCCCACTGGTGCAAATCATAATTTACATCACTGCAACACATCTAGGCTAGTGGCTACACCAGTGCAAGCCCTAACAGTGGCTAATATTGCCATTGTAGATAAGCTCTAAACCGGAAGATCCCATTGAATGATTACTCGTTCCATCAAGTCAGTTCATTAATATATGTTTTGCACTATTGATCACTTCAGAAACTCATCAGATTTATAAAGAAAGTCATGCTAAATGGGAAATTAAAATAAATGTATTTTGGTGATTTTATTACATGGTTTTCCCATTGAAAAAGGACTTTTGTGAATGGTTCAGCAGCCAAGAAAACGAACTCAGGAGTTCACCGGTTTAGTCCACATTTCTGGGACATCAATAATAGACAGATCTCTTCCCCTTTAAAATAAAGAATGGTTAAAATATCATTAAACGTTCAGCCTGTTCCTATAGCTCATGTTTAAATAAAACTGTCATTGACGTAAAGGAGACTTTTGTCTGATTACAGATGGCAGGTTTGAGGCCTTCATTTTGAACTCTAACCTAGACCAGTGACAAATGCTCTGGATTGATGTGACTTTTCAGAATTCCAGCTGTAGGCTAAGGAAAACATTTTTACATATCTAGATTGCTGATTACTGGATTTCCCTTCTCTGAACTGTGTTACAGGTGGGTGCAGTTTGAGAGAGAGACTGGGGGAATGGAAATTGAAAAAATGTGGGGGCTTTTCTGAGAGAGGCATATTGCCAGGTGTAGAACACAGAGAGAGAGGGGCTGTTGTGAAGGGGCTCTGGCTGCATGGAACATTTTATTGGATTTTGCCAATCGGGTTTACATCTCAGATTTGGCAACACCTAATTCTGCAATATATAATAGAGCTTCAATGAAGCTATGTTGATTGTCACAAGTTGATGAGCTGATGGCAATTAGAACACAAGAGCGGCCATATAGGGTCAGACCAAAGGTCCATCTAGCCCAGTATCCTGTCTTCCGACAGTGGCCAATGCCAGGTGCCCCAAAGGCAATTAATACATCCCTTGTCACTCATTCCCAGCTTCTGACAAACAGCGGCTAGAGTCACCACCCCTGCCCAATACGATGAAAATTAGACCTCATCCCACCCCAAATTTTTCCAAAATCCTACAAGTACATATGTCTCTCTGTCAAAGCATTAATCCTATCTATTGACATTTTTGGATTGCCTCTTTAACTACATGTTGATTATATGATTTCTATTGTACAGCACAAGGTGACTGTTCAGAAAATTATATGGCAACATTTTAGGAAGCAAGAAACACTGAGAACTTTTCCAGTGTGAGTTTTTACTCAGTTAACATAATTGCAACATTTTCACAAAAAATCAGGTGTTACCAATTTAAGAGTCATTGAATTTTGGGTGAAAATCTGCTATGACATTATATTAGCTGTTACATTATGAACAGTGGCTCTAAGGTGAAGGCAGACTATAATTACAGTATCAATGCTGAACTTTGATTTCCACCAAATCCATTAATAAAGCATTCAGAGTTCATTTCCTGTTGATTGCAGTCTTCTCTTCATATAATCCAATTTGACTGTAGAATTAGGCATTTCAGTAACGGATGCATGGCATGAGTTCTTGGTAAATGCCAATGAAATCAATCATCTACACTTTCTATGAAGAATTTATGCATATGAGCACTTTGTAAACATGACATTTAATGGTAAAAAACACAAAAAGCCATTATTGTCAATGCCAAGTATTGAAATATCATAAGTCACGCCCCTCAAAACAATAAGATTTTTTAAAATAATACATTTTGGGTTCTTTTTATTTCCTTTCAAACTTTTGAGTTAGGGTTCACATTTTCAAGACTTTCTCTGCAACCTTGAAAGCTAGAAACTTACTTTTAAAAAAGCTGAAATTCTCATGTAATCATGTGATTCCAGAAGCCAAATAATCTGAGACCCATAGAATCACAAGAGCCAAAATGGTCAGGGATGCAACCCCATGTTCTGGATGTCCCTAAGCCTCTGACTGCCAGCTGCTGGGACCGGACAACAGGAGATGGATCACTCAATAATTGCTCTGTTCTGTTCATTCCATTTGGAGCATCTGGAATTGGACACTATCGGAAGACAAGATACTGGGCTAGATGGACTGTTGGTCTGACTCAGTATGGCCATTCTTATGTTCTTATGCTGGCAACACTGTATGTTTTCTATATAACATCTATCAAGGTTCCGCCCCCACTCTGAACTCTAGGGTACAGATGTGGGGACCTGCATGAAAACCTCCCAAGCTTACCTTCACCAGCTTAGGTTAAAACTTCCCCAAGGTACAAATTAATTTTATCCCTTGTCCCTGGATCTCCACTGCCACCACCAAACTCTAACTGGGTTTACTGGGAAACGTCGTTTGGACACGTCTTTCCCCCCAAAATCCTCCCAACCCTTGCACCCCACTTCCTGGGAAAGGCTTGGTAAAAATCCTCACCAATTTGCATAGTTGACCACAGACCCAAACCCTTGGATCTGAGAACAATGAAAAAGCATTCAGTTTTCTTACAAGAAGACTTTTAATAGAAGTAAAGAAATCCCCTCTGTAAAATCAGGATGGTAGATACCTTACAGGGTAATTAGATTCAAAACATAGAGAATCCCTCTAGGCAAAACCTTAAGTTACAAAAAAGACACACAAACAGGAATAGTCATTCTATTCAGCACAGTTCTTTTCTCAGCCATTTAAAGAAATCATAATCTAACACATATCTAGCTAGACTATTTACTAAAAGTTCTAAGACTCCATTCCTGGTCTATCCCCGGCAAAAGCAGCACACAGACAGACACAGACCCTTTGTTTCTCTCCCTTCTCCCAGCTTTTGAAAGTATCTTGTCTCCTCATTGGTCATTTTGGTCAGATGCCAGTGAGGTTATCCTAGCTTCTTAACCCTTTACAGGTGAGAGGATTTTTCCTCTGGTCAGGAGGGATTTTAAAGGGGTTTACCCTTCCCTTTATATTTATGACAACATCCAAAAGTGTTTTGAGGAACATAGAAAATGCCAAACCAGAGCATGTCAGTGATACTCAATACAAACTTGTCTTTCAACCACAATGTCAAATAAGGAATCAATTCAAAATCAAGCTATCAGAGAAAATCAATGTAGAGTTAATTACCAGAGAATGTTCTCTGACTGATTAACTCTTGCTACGCTGATACATATGTACAGTGCGCATTACACACACAGGGTTTGGGGAAACTGAACATTTGCCATTGAGTAGGCACAGTACATCTGGGGAGATTCAGTGCTGCAGCTTATCCACTTTGGCACTGTAGTAAATTTGACCATTTTAGATGTAGGCTCACAGAACTGCGTGGGCAGCAGTAGTACATGCAGAGCCTGAATTACTTCTCTCTGAGAAAATGGGTGTTGTACTTTTATTCTCTTCCCCAACGCCTTTCCACTCACTCAAGGATTAGGTATTTGTCTAAACTACTACCTTTCCAGCACTTCAGTGAAACTATCCACTTCATCCTGAGTGGTCCCTCGAAATATGTGTTAACTTCTTATGCTGAAAAATCTGTTCCACACTGCATTTAATTGTGACACTCTGTTTCCCAGACCTGAAGAAGAGCTCTGTGTAAGCTCAAAATCTTGTCTCTCTCACCAACAGAAGCTGATCCAATAAAAGATATTACTTCATCCACGTTGAATCTTTGAAACTAACCAGTCAGTTTTGCTTCTACTCAGAACATGTGGCAGACACATATTCATTTCACTTTGAGGCTTGGGAAAGCTCTGAGCAGCCTAGAAGAGCCTAGAAGAGCAGCCTAGAAGAGTGCAAATTATTTGAAGGAGAAGATAAAATGGGGAAGTCTCTCTCTTTTACATCAATCAGAAGGATGGGATTTGGGCCATACAGTTTGAGAGGAGAGAATCTGAGAGAGGGAGGATCGTCTATTAGACAATAGTTGGGGTGGGAGAAGAAAAGAGAATCCAGCATGTCCAAAAGCATAGCCACACCTCAGCAATGATGTAGTAGTACAACAAAACCCACCATTTCCCCTTCCCAAGAAATAGCTAAACACTGACACTTTCACAGAGAATACAAAATATAGCCTTAAGAAAGTATGATGATATACACAGAAATTAGGTATTGTAAGTTGTATGGCATTACACGTATAATAACGGTAGAATATATTTTGTATTAATACTGAATTTCATTTTTATCCTGTATTGAGGAATATTGGGATATACACAGTACTTCATCTGCCAATTTACAACTAGATAGCTTTTTGTGCTCAGTAGGGGGGGAAGGTCATCTTTTACAAATATTCAGTTCAAAGACCTGAAGTTACCAGGTTCAAGTAATCTCCATCAAACATGAAGAAATGCCTGGTTTGATGAAAGCAAGAATAAGAAATTATATTGGGGCCCTTTGCTGGAAAACTGTAAAGGTCATATTTTCACACCTTGAGAAAACAATGCTTTGTCTTGTAATTTGATATTGATTTATTTGCCGAACAACAAATTATATGGGGTACAAAAATTATAATATAAATTCTTTATTTCATCCAGTTGTTACGCCACCTACTCCATTTTTGAAACAAACAAACAAACAAACAAACAAAAACTTTCTACAATGAAGTATCTAGTTAATTGTCATCAGGTATCATGATGAATTCAGAGAAAATTGAATCATGAAAGTGCAATACAAAGCTTGATCCAACTCTCACTGACGTGAAATAGGGGTGTTAGCACTGATTTTAATAGGAGCTGAATCAGACTCATATAGAGAAGGATTCTAACTAGATAACATTATCAAACATCTAGCAAAAAATAAAAGCAATTTGATTTTTCTTTTGAAAGTAAAAATATATATGAATATTAATATTTCACATATAACACCGAAGGTACAGTATGGAGACAAATATTTTGTTTTAACAATTTTTGTCATCCCTCATCTATCATTAAGATTTGAGATAACAAAATCAAAAGTCAACTGGTTCAATCTTTGGGATGGGTCAAACGTGTAAGGTCAGATCTTCAAAAATGCTCAGCACCCACAGTTGGACTGATTTTTTTCAGAAATGCTCAGCACTCACCAGTCCTGTTTACCTCAGAGGAGTCACTCCCTCAGAGTCAAACTGACTGCTGCTAATTCTCCTGACTACACAGAATATGCTCAATTAATCAGGAAACCAGAGCCATTGCTATGTGAATGTCATAACCTATCACAATCAAACAACCCTACTCTAAATTGCACCTTGAATGTCATGAAAAAAACAAACCACCACAACATTTTGTGATCATCCTTTTTGTTTATTTTTTTAATCGTATAGTTAGATGCGCTTTGTGAATTAGAAAACAGGAAATTCTGTGAGATCACGTTATTGATTATTTTGTACAAGAGCTAATGTAACAATATCTAAAACTATTTTGCATTCCTGTAGTCAGAGTCCAAAATGTTATGGTACATACCAATGAGTTAGTGGCTGAGCCAAAAATAGAAGCTGGATCTTCTGACACTCTGTCCTGTATTTCAACTTCATGGTCCGCCTTTCCCCTTCCTATAATAGAAAATAGAAAACAGGAAGATGTCTGATTATGGATTGACGAACAAACCCTTTGGCTTCTAGTTGTGAAAATGTTGTGACAACAGAATCCTAACTCCACAGAAGCCACACAGAATTAACACCTGTGTAAAATGTCATGAATTTTGTTCAATCGCTTTCATGATATCCAAATGGTTTGATCGGGTTTAGTCTTTTAGGCCATTATTGCTTTTAGCATCCAGTACTGTTCTATATAGGCAAACACAGTAAGTGAGGCTGCAGAGTACATCAGATTTAAACCA
Source organism: Chelonia mydas (assembly GCF_015237465.2). Taxonomy (NCBI): domain Eukaryota; kingdom Metazoa; phylum Chordata; order Testudines; family Cheloniidae; genus Chelonia; species Chelonia mydas. The sequence goes on from NC_057849.1 coordinate 168,033,254, forward strand.
AAACAATAAATAAATAAAATAAGACAACAACAAAAAGCAAACAAAGAAACAAAAAAACCCAACCTAATAGGCCACGTAAACCCTTCTGTCATGGTCCTCAACAAGAGTTGAATCTCCATACACTTCCATAATATGGACTGAAGGTAGTGTGCCCAGAGACAGGCAAGATAGAACTCCATTCAGTGCAAAAAGGGGGGAAATCTTTATTGCAGTTAGAAGCATCCACAGTGAAATTTATAGGCAATGAGCTCCACCAGGTAAGGGTGGAGAATTTATAGCCTCATAACCACTGTTAAGCCATTTAATAAATCATGCATCTATCTAACCTCCCTTCCCTAATCTTCTAGGAAACCAGTTTACTCTTGCCCTGCATCTTCACTCTTTTCCATTCTTTCAAACTGGTTTCCAAAATATTTATGAAATATTTTCATTTCAACCAAACCTACTCTTTAATACATTGAAAACCTTGCAATGTTTATGCATATAAGGGAGCAAGCATTCTTTTAGATAAATGATTTTGCCCTGTTCTATTCCCTGTGTAGATTAAATTGTTTGATTGTATGGATATTTATATAGAGCTGAGCCGAATGCCCAGGGGCTGCCAGGAGTACTAGTACATCCCAATTGGAACATGACATTGGATTTTTTTTTTCACTAAACATTTAAAACAATCCGTGAGTTGAGAATAATTCCATACCTCACTGCTGGATAGATCAAACAGATGCTGCAAAATGTCTGGATATTTTAAAGGACTATTAATATTCCTCTAGGGGGTAAGTCTACACTGCACACTTCTTGTGGTGATGTATAATGTACATACATGTGAACCACCCCCAGCATGGGTATAAATAGTGTAGACTGCAAGGCACAGCTTAGGCAAGTAAAGACATGCTTGAAGGGTATAGATACTCTACAGGGTTCTCTACTTGTCCAAGCTGTGCCTCCCCTTCTACACCGCTATTTATTGCAGTGTACTGTTCTATTTCATCCCCACTGCTGGAGCCTGCCCCTCACAGGAAAAAACTCCGGCAGCAGGGAAAGGCTCTGGTATTCTATTATTGTTTAACAGCGCGATAGATTGCGATTCATTTTTTTAAATTGCGATAAATGCTTTTAATTGCTTGACAGCGCTAGAGCAAAGACATAGTGTTTCCCTGCTTCATATCCTCCCTCCCCCCTTTCCTTGCCTCACTGAAAGACTCTGGCAGTGTGGAGCTACTGAATCTTTTCCCTGCTGCCTTGCCTCTGCCAGAGCCTTTCACTGGTACGTGTAGCTACAAACCACGGAGAGGATGGAGCCTGCTTCTCAGTACATATATAGTGTAAGTGTAGCCTAGGTGTTCCTGCCCACATCTAACCATTCAGACCAGAGACAAAGACAAGCTAGGGATTTGAGAAATGTGGCTTTGATTCCTGGACCTCTGGATACATCACACTCAGCTTCATCCTGGGCCAGATCTTGTGAAGAGCAGAGCAACTTTCTCCTTTGTGCCCTCACTAAAACCATGGGAAGTTTAAGAAAGTGGGGCGGGGGGAGAGGGGGAGTTCAGCAGCTCCCTTATGCTTAGGGTTGCCAATTTTAGTTGAACATATGCCTGGAGGTTTTATCGTGACAATCTTTAATTAAAGATTAATCTTTAATTCCTGGAGACTCTAGGACAATCTTGGAGGATAGGCAACCCTACTTTTTCTCTGTACCACAGTTTTCTGCCTCTGCAAAATGTGGGAAGTAATTATTTATTGACACCACAGGTACTAAGGCTTCATTGGTCTGCATTTATATTATGTTTTGAGATCCTACAGTTTTGATCTAGCCCAACACTTACACACGTGCTTACTTTTACTACTGCATGTAGTCCCAGGCTACACAGCATAGTAAAGTTAAACACGTACATCAGTGTTTGCAAGATCAAGGCCTAAGATGAAAGGCACTGTGGAAGTCCAAATTATTAATAGCAGTTCTGAGGGAAGGAGATGGTAAGAACAGATTTTTATTTTAGTTGTGTTTTTCCTGAGTTTTTGATACTCTTACAAACAATAAAATAAAATAAAAATAATAATAATAAAGCAATGCTGAATTTCTCAGCAGAAAGGCATTGTTGTACAATGTCTCAATCAGGGCAGAAGAAAACAATTGGCATACACAAGCTGTGCTTTTTGAAAGGAACATACAGTATTATGTACAATAGAATGTGTGGTTTTATTATTGACATGTTTTATTCAATTTCCTCCCACTGAGAACATATTTTTATACCCTAAAACCTAGTATCTCTAGGGAGAAGAGGGATGGATTGCTACTTTTTTGTTTCAGTTAAGAGAAAACCTTTCATATTATATCATATACCATGCCAGATTAGAAAGCAAAAACAAAGCTAGACAATATACCAGATAGAAGAAAAATAACATTCATTAATATATAATGGTCAGGAAAGAGAAAACTATTAGTGCTTTTAAAATGAACTCATCCGTATAACTGTGCAAAGATGTTACTGTTTGGGCAACTGTCAAAAAATAAACTGATTTTTTTGAAGAGTGAAATGTTTGTCATTTTTTTCGGTGCCAAAACACTTGTTTAGCCAGTGAAAGCTTCCATGTCAGCACAATAAAGATGCTACCTCCATAATCACTAGTGCACAGTGCAGTGCTTAGAGAGAGTGGCTTGGCTAATAATGGAAAGGGGCTATAATGTTCAAAATTTCAAAATGCAAAAAGAAAAACCCAAAGGAAATTCTTGATTGCTTGTTCTGAAAGTACTTAGGAATTAGAATAAATTGCAGGGACAGCCTGAGGAATCAATGTGAAATTTCAAGTGGACCCAGAAGTTTACAAAATATTTCAAGTTTTACTGTGAGAATTTTAGTCCATAAAAAAATGGTGGCTTGTGTATGCATTTGTCAACCACAGAATGGTACTACTCTCTGTATGTAAAGTTTAAACACATGCAAAAGCCTTTATGAGGTTTTTGTGTGTGTTTTGGAGCTTTATTTAAACTCAGTGTAATTCCACCACATCCTCTCACATCACAAATCCACATTGAACAGGCACTTCCTTTTCCTCCTCCTGTACCCTCTCATCCTTCCGTACATTTGGCCCTCCCCTTATCCCTTCCTCCACCCTCTCTCATCATGACCTCCACCCCAACAATCCCCAACCCTCCAGCCTCAGACCCATTCCTACTTTCAGTCCTCCCTTCCCCTTATCTTGCGGCTTTAGAATGCCAATCAATGTCTAGGAAAATCACTGTCATCCACTGTGGTTTCATTTCCTATTTTCTCCACCTCCTGGCTCTCACAGAAATCTGGATTTCTCCCACTGATCCTGCCTCAGTGGCTGCTTTCTTGGAGAGACCTTTCTTTTTCCCCACTCTCCTCCCCTGTAAAACATGAAATATTTTGTGAAAATCTGGGGGACTTCTCAGAAGTTACATCCATGTTTCTCCTATTTCATTTCATGTAGTTGAATCTTTCTGTAGCAGATAATAAATTCACACCAAATTCAGACAGTGTAAGCAGGCTCATCTCCCATTGACTTCACTGGGAATTGCTCAAACAAGGGGAAAATTTGATTTTAAAGTACCATTAGCTCAGTATTTGTTTCAAAAGGTATGGGTGAATATTCAGGTTGGTGCTTATTTTATTTTATTTAGTTTGCTCATCCCTAAGGGGAGAAGCCTACATTACAAAAAGTGCATCGTGGACTAGTGCATGTGTGTATATCAGAGACTTGTGTAAATATAATCACAGTTTGGGTCACAAACAAGGGTGTGGATACTTAAAAAAATATGGACTTAAACCCTTGTTTTATTTGCAGCTCATTCTAATTATACTCTTTACTATTTTGTTGATGTTATGTAGATGGATGTTTAATGCCCTTGGACTCCTTGGAAAAGAAGTCAGATTCTTTATTTAAATTACACTATTTTCCAAATTGAGCTTTTTATCTTTTTAAATTAAGTCTTCAAAGTTTAGTACTAATCATACTTAGCACTTACACAGCATTGCATGTCTTGTCTTCATAGTGCGCTGCAAACTTAATTAATCCTTGCCACTCCTCAGTGTGGTAGTTAAGTATTATCTCGATTAGAGACACAAAATAGTGTATCACAAAACGGTGCAGTAGTATCTTTTAGTGGACCAATGTCTGTTGATGAGAGACACAAGCTATTGAGCTTACACAGCTTTGAATAAGCTCAAAAGGTTGTACCAGCCCCAGTGAAGTCAATGGAAAAGACTCCCCTTGACATCAGCACAAGCAGAATTTCACCCATTGGGCTAGATTCACAAGGGGTCCCAGGTGCCACTTTATATACTTACATCTAACATTTAGGCACCACTGGCATTCACAACAGTACCATTCAAACTTTCTGCTGCTAAAGTCTCCCAGGAACTGAAATTTCTGCTGCTGGGCATGCACAACCACCTAAGTCCTGACACCATCAAGCAATGTGCTGTATAACTCTTATTAGGATTCAAAAAATAGTCATTCCTCCACCAATCTGAGCATGTTTAACCCACACTAAAGCCAGGATGGTGATGCCCCTTTTGGTGGTTAGCTTGGTGCTTAGAATACTCACCTGAGAATCCCTTCTACAATGAATATTTATGTATACAGCTAGCTTTCAAAAGAATATCCAGATTTTGTCTCCAAATTTCTGTTAGTGAATGAGCTTATGTCACATAATGTAAACAAAGTTTATTGCATCACAATGGCAGAATATTATGGCAATAAAATCAGAGAACCCAGGTCACTTGAATTTAGATTGAAAATCTAAAATAAAACAAAACTGCACCCATCACGTGTCTCTAACATTCTGGGACCAAGACAGCTACAACAATACTGTATACTATCTTCATTACATCATTTTGCAAATGTAGAATCTGAGGCACATTGATCTTAAGTGATTTGCCCAAGGCCACAGTGAGAGAGTCTTTCATGTGAAATTTAGCAGTAGCATTACCCATAGGTATTGCTAGCTAGTTTACAGTCAGTATTTACTGTAAGTAAATGTGTTTACTGTACAAGGATTCAATGTCAATTTCTGTAGCAATCTCTAGCTATTCTTATTCACATAGCTACAGTGTCAACACACCTTATCTTCACTGTTAGTGTGCAGAACTATTAATTAATGTATCCACTTGCTATTATTTCCTGTGGAGATAATGGTTTCTGAATACAACAGTGCAGTGTGAGAATTTGCATCCATGCACTACAATTTTAATGTACTGCTAGGGTGGGAAACAAAACAAAAACAGTGCTTGTCACCATTGTAGAGATGGCCTATATTTATACAGTACTCCACTAGTTGTACTGTATATTGGAGAAAAATAACCTCTGGTCTATATTACCAAATAGTTCTGAAAGAAGCTCAGTTAAAACAATTTTGGGGTGCTGTTTTGGAGAGATAGCTAAGCAGGCTGGGAAACAGCAGTAGAAAAGGGAACCCAGGTTGGCAGGTATCTATTTTGCTGCACTGGTCATGCAAGCAGAGTGCCTGCAGCTACAGTGTTGCTACTTTCCACAATTTTATTGAAAATCTCATGGTATGTAGGGTTTTTCTTAGAAGTCCCAGCTTCTGGAGTCATGTGATTACATGAGAATTTCAGCTGTCATTTCACTAAGGCTATGTCTACGCTGGACACTTCTTTCAGCAGTGTGTAGAGTATGTACTCAGGTACCCTGCAAGCACAGGCTTAGCTAACAGTGTAGATGATGAGGCATAACTTAGGCGACTAGAGTATGGACACACCTGAAGGTATGTACGTACCCTACTTGGCTCTCTACTCACTGAAGCCATGCCTTCCAGTCTACACTGATATTTTTAGCTACATAGTGTCCTGCTGCCTCTCAGCAGCCGGGGCCTTTCCCTGCCTCAGGAGAAGCCTCTGTCACCAAGGGGAAGGCTCTGGTGGGGGAGGCAGCCAGGAAAGGCTGTCAACTCCCTTCTGCTAGAGTCCTTCTGTGTCTGAGGGAAATAACTCTGGGAGCTCCTCTTGCTAGACCTCTTTCCTGCCAAAGGTAAAGACTCCGGCAGCAGGGAATTGCTCTGCTATCTCCTAGCTGCTGGAGCCTTTTCCCAGCCCAGGTAAAGACTCTGGCAGCAGGGAAAGGCTCTACCATGGGAAAGCTGTTGAAGACCTTTCCCCGCTGCCAGAACATTTCACTGACATGCGTAGCTACACACTGCAGCATGGACACAGCCTGTTTTCCATTGCAGCATTGAAAATGGAGTGTAGTGTAGATGTAGCCTAAAAGTAAGTTTCTAGCTCTCATTGTTGTGGAGCAAAGCTGGGAAACAGGAACCCTAAAGCCTCAAATGCCAGAAGGAAAATTAAGAAGAAACCAGAATTAGTATTTTTAACCAGCCCCATTATGTTTAAGTCTATCTCATGATTATTGAATGCTTGAGATTGGTCAGGCTGCAGCTGCCTGTTGGCTCCACAGTGCAGTGGAAATGCAGTCCAAGAAAAGAGCTCCAGTACTGGCTGAGGAGTGCTGGCTCTGCAATATGAAAGGGTTGCAATGCATTGGGAGTGTTGCAACCTATTGATCTCAGCTGTCCCCATTGCCTCACTTTAGCAGCTTTAGCAGGATAAAAAGTTACTGAATATTGGAGAGAGAAGCACAAAATGTTTTTGGGTCCATGCATACTCCTGGGGTTGATCCAACTCCACTGAATGACTAAATGAATGTGTTTGATAAATGCTGGGTATTTCACAATAAAAAACAAACAAACAAAACCCCCTGATCATAGTGTTAATAGGAATGGGACTTTTAATTTAAGGTCATACTGAGAAGTTAGAGGAAGCTCTTTGTTTTAGTACATTTATTTATTGTCATTATAGTGACACAAAAGAAAGGCAAAGATAAATCAGATACTCTGCTGTTACTATCCTGGCTCTCCCGGGGTATTGTGCAATAGTTTGTTAAATATGATCTAGCATAAATGGATGTCTTTAGGCAGGAGGGATACTGGAATGGTCCATCAAAGCATTTCCATAGTCCTAGTCGTGTCCTCAGGGCTATGTATTGCCACACGCTCTCCACTACACATTGCTGATTACTGTTCAACCAGCAACCACTCTTCCACTGCTGTTAGAGAACTTTCTAAGTTCTGCATATAATTATGAGACAACTCCATCCTGTGTAGTGCGTGCAGCCCATGTTTTCTCTTTACAAGAGATGAAGGCCTCGGGAGTAGTTGTAGATAGATACTTCTCATGCCTACATTTGACTTTTCCAGTCCAAAACTGTGCCTTAGCACAGCTCAGTTGATCCAACAGATCAGACGCTCTTGGTAAACTCCCAGCCCCAGTGAAGTCAATGGAAAAGACTCCCCTTGACATCAGCACAAGCAGAATTTCACCCATTGGGCTAGATTCACAAGGGGTGCCCAGGTGCCACTTTATGTACTTATCTAACATTTAGGCACCACTGGCATTCACAACAGTACCATTCAAACTTTCTGCTGCTAAAGTCTCCCAGGAACTGAAATTTCTGCTGCTGGGCATGCACAACCACCTAAGTCCTGACACCATCAAGCAATGTGCTGTATAACTCTTATTAGGATTCAAAAAATAGTCATTCCTCCACCAATCTGAGCATGTTTAACCCACACTAAAACCAGGATGGTGGTGCCCCTTTTGGTGGTTAGCTTGGTGCTTAGAATACTCACCTGAGAACCCCTTCTACAATGCATATTTATTTATACAGCTAGCATTCAAAAGAATATCCAGATTTTGTCTCCAAATTTCTGTTAGTGAATGAGCTTATGTCACACAATGTAAACACAGTTTATTGCATCACAATGGCAGAATATTATGGCAATAAAATCAGAGAACCCAGGTCACTAGAATTTAGATTGAAAATAAAAAATAAAATAAAATAAAATAAAAAATAAATAAAACTCCTGCCATCCCATTCAGCAATTTTGGGGTCAATTGATCATTTCTTTAGCACACTCAATGTTGGCTTAGTCAAAACAGTGGAATAGGCTAGGTAATGAAACAGCAAATAAATTGTTGAAGTTAGTATTGTAGTCTAAGAGGAGATACCATAGCATTGCAGTTCCAACTAATTAGTAAATTGTGGGCAAGACTGTGTTTCTGTGCAATACTTACAAAATTGCAATCTTTGCATTTTGGACTAATGTCAGTTTGCCTATTTCCTAAATTACTCTGAAAATCCTGATCAGATATCTCTGATCAAAATTCATTTCCCAAGAAAGACTTAAGGTCATGCCAAACATTAAGTTAGAGACTTGGAGTTGGGAAGAAAGTGTTTAATTAGGCGACTGTGCACTAAATCAAACAGTAAACTATTTAAATGAGTATTGTTTGGAGCACTCTTGCAGATTTACAAATGACAATGTTGAGTGAAAGCTTTGATAAGATTTGACATGCAAGGCAGATGTCACAGGCTAACCTCTAGCCCTCATAAACTGTGGCTCAGGAATAGATAATTGACGTTCATGGTCGTAAATAATAAACTGCAGATAGAGTACTGAGATGTTTTAAAGGATAATGGACAAGGGACAACAATAATTCAACCAATGCAGATAAATAATGTATGTCTTCAAAAAGAAAAGATATGAAGACAAGTGGTGGGTATGCCATTCTATAAGAAATTAAAGAGTCAAAGTCAAGTATGCATAGCCTATAAACATGAATGATGAGAAATAAAATAAATGAAAGTCATATTTCATTAAATATGAGCTGGCAAGAGGTGTCAGCCCCAGCTTTTGTCTCAAAGGTGCATTTGAAATAAAAAAAGATAAACTTTGTTTGGCTTAGGCTTACTGAGTCAAAAGGGAATCAAATAAGCTATATTCTCAATTTAAAAAGAAGAATTAATGACACTAGTTATTTTAAACATCTAAGACATTATGAATGTCATCTGAACTGAATCAAGAAAGACAAATAGAAGAATAATATCTGTCAAATATGAATGAGCGAGAGAAACTGCTAACAGAGGGGGACATTTATTAATTATGCCATTTTGAGCTTTGGAGAGGCACAGCTACTTCTGTGAAAAATGATAAAATTTCCAGGACCCAATTTGGTGCTTGAAATAGGCAGCCTATCATTAGAGCCCTGTGTGGATACAAATGTGTATCTGCAGCTGACCGGCAAACATGATGTATGGTTATAAAGTGAATATCCACAGATTTGCAGGGCTCTAGATTAAAATTTTGATCTGCATCCATCCACGATTGGCAAACATGGTCCATGGATATCTGCAGATGTGCAGAGCTCTACCTTTCAAACAGAAACATACCCCATGCATAACCAGGCATCTAATATCACCCAGCCATGAACCTTGTTCTATTCTTTTATCTATTTAAGAGCTTGTCAATACTACCCCACAGTTCAGACCACAGGAGTGTAAATAGCAGGCACTAAAGTGCTGAGCTGTGACTCCCCTATATGGACACTGTGGGCATGAACCAAAAGGTTCCTAGTTCACATTAATGTAGTCCTCTAAATGCTAATGCTAACTAGGAAGGTTTTAGACTGGAGAGTCACAGTGCAGCACGTTGGTGCACGCTGCTATTCACACCCCCAGAGTCCGACCTTCAGGGAAGTACAGACATAGCCTGAGGCATTTATGTGGTCCCCATCACTGTAGTGTCTGAGCAACTCACAATCTCTATTAGATTTATCCTTATAACTCCCCTATGAGTTAGGGAAGTGTGATTACCATTAAGTTACAGCTGGGAAACTGAGGCACAGAGACACTAGAGACTTTGTCTACATGGGAAAGTTCCACTGGTTTAACTGAAATCTGTTTTTAAAACAGTGGAGTAGCCTGGCCCAAATCCCTTTGAGGACACTTGTTTCAGCTTGGCAGAGACTCACTTCAGTTTAACTTAAACCTGTTCCAAATTCACTTAATCTAAACTGGAAAAAGCTACTCCTACACACAAATAATTTATTTTCCTTAGAAGAGGTAGGTACATCCTGGTGTAAGCGCTCCATAATACTTGCGACACTTTGCTCAGGTCACCAGAATTGTGAGCCACTCCGTTACCGCTCTGCCTCAGCAAAAGTGAGCTCTGCTGCTGCAGCTCCCTGATACACCAATTTGTCTACCTCACTAGCAAACTTCTCAGGATTCTGCTAGTCCATAGCTTGCCTTGCCAGTAACAATCAGTGAACGCCAATTACCAAGTTCTCTAGAGATATCTTTCTGCAGTATCCAGTCACTCTTACTCAACTCTCGCAGAAGTTATCAAGTTTGCGGCCTCCAATGAGACAGTTCACACACCAGGCTGTTAGTTTTCGGAGGATTCTACCCTTCAGTTTAACACACAGCCCTGAGATGGTTTTGTAATAAAGGAAGAATAAGTTTGTTAACAAAGAACAGATATTTAAGGATAATAGGAATAGAATTCACATAAATAGCTACAAGTAAAATAAAACCAAACTAAATACACTTTACAACTGACTAAAACTTTACTTCAGCAAATTACAATCTTTGTGTAAATAGGTTTCTCACCTACAGTCAGTTCCCAAAGACTTCAAACCCTGCATCCCCTCCCCCCGCCTCAGTTCAAGGATCCAACTTTCTCAGATTAAAAGAGCTCTGGTCTCTTGTCCATACAGCGAAGGATAACAAAATGGCTTTTTGCCTCGGCTTATATCTTCGCAAAGTTCATTGATCCTGTTTGAAGAGGGCACATGGTTTCCTGCTCCCCCTAATTCCATTCTTTATTTTTTTTTTCAAATTGAAATTAAAAAAGCCAGTTAAGCAGACATATAATCCCATGCACCGGAGGCTGGAGTCACCATCCTTCATGGAGATTCAGAGGCTATCTTCCCCCACTTGCTCGCCGGATGGCTTTGTTTACCATACATTTAATGTCCTTTTTGTCTCCCTTTGTTTAGTTTACACGTGAAACACAGTCAAGCCAGCAAATCAACATTCTTTTGTCTATGGCAGGCTGGGTATATGCACTGCCTGTTAAACACATTTAGGAACATGTTTTCAGCACGCTCCTATAGTTCTTTATTCCTCACCTGTATATACGTTACCGATAATTCAATGATCAGCGTATTACCAGTTTACATTCACACCTTACACAACACCTTTTATATACAGATTATGACAACAGAGAGTTGGAGCAATGAGTGTGTCAGGCCTGATGAGAGTACGATGTGCCACTGGGCTTGGAGGGGCTCCCTGGACCATTGAACTGCAAAGACAGCTAAAGTTCTGTAAACAGCATCAAAAATGAAACTTGCTAGACATTTTGGTTTTTTGTTTGTTTGTTTGGGATTTTTTGGTAAAAAATTGAAATATGTCCATGGTTGAATACTGCGTGCAGATGTGGTCGCCCCTACTCAAAAAAGATGTATTGGAATTGGAAAAGGTTCCAAAAAGGGCAACAAAAATTATTACGGGTATAGAACAGCTTCCGTATGAGGAGAGATTAATAAGACTGGGACTTTTCAGCTTGGAAAAGAGGTGACGAAGGGGGGACATGATAGAAGTCTATAAAATCATGAGTAGTATAGAGAAAGTAAATAAGGAAGTGTTATTTACTCCTTCTCATAATACAAGAACAAGGGGCCACCAAATGAAATTAATAAGTAGCCAGTTTAAAACAAACACAAGAAATTATTTTTTTTCACGCAACACACTATCAACCTCTGGAACTCCTTGCCAGAGGGTGTTGTGAAGGCCAGTACTATAATGGGGTTCAAAAGGGAGCTAGATAGATTCATGGAAGATAGGTCCATCAATGGCTATTAGCCAGGATGGGCAGGAATGGTGTCCCTAGCCTCTGTTTGCCAGAAGCTGCGTTTGGGTGACAGGGCATGGATCACTTGATAGCCTGTCTGTTCATTCCCTTTGGGGCACCTGCCATTGGCCATCGTCAGAGGACAGGATACTAGGTTTGATAGACTTTTGGTCTGACCCAGTATGGCCATTCTTATGTTCCTTTTTGATTGGAGGATATTTAATCATTCCAAAGTAGGAATTTCTTTCTTTCTGAATCCTTTATATATTGTATATATGCACATGTGTATGTGTGTGTGTATGTGTAAATGTGTGGAGAATGAGCTATAGGCAATGTTAAAACAGTTTGGTGATCACCTGGGATTTAGTCACATTGCTGCTCACGTGACTAGCTACATGTACTTTCACACTGAAGATAGTGGGCCTGACTCACTATTTTGTCACCTCAATTTAAATCAAAGGCAAAATGGGCCCTTTGGCAGTGGAGGAGGTGGCATATGTGGGCGGGGGGAGAGGGGGGCAAAATTAAATACTAAGTAATTCACAAACTGTAGGCAGAAATAGACTTTGATTAAAAATAAATCCACTGGGGAAGACGGATCAGGACTATCTGTAGCTCCATGGGTATCTATCCCTCTTTATATCACAGGTATGAAGACCATCACTGAGTGTCTAAGAACAGAGTATGATGAAAAATTATAGAGCCAGAAGATTGTGAATGGCTCTTGAGTAGTGGGGAGGGCACAAGAAACCTTTATAGAATCACCGAAATGTAGTACTGGAAGGGATTTTAATACGTCATCTAATCCAGTTCCTTGCACTGAGGCAGGACTAAGTATTATGACCATCCCTGACAGGTGTTTCTCCAACCAGTTCTGAAAAAGTTCCAGTGAAAGATTCCAAAACCGCCCTAGATAAATTGTACCAGTGCTTAACTACCCTTACAGTTAGGAAGCTTTTCCTAATGTGTAACCTAAATCTCCCTTGCTGCAATTTAAACCCATTACTTCTTGTCCTGTCCTCAGTGATTAAGGAGAACAATTTATCACCTTCCTCTTTATAACAACCTTTTATATACTTGAACACTGTTATCATGTCCCCCCTCAGTCTTTTCTTATCCAGACTAAATAAACACAATTTTTCTTCAATCTTTCCTCATAGGTCATGTTTTCTTTAATATTTTTTCTTGCACTCTTCTGGACTTTCTCCCATTTGTACAAATCTTTCCCAAAGTATGATGCCAAGAACTGGATACCATACTCCAGGTGAGGCCTTATCAGTGCTGAGCAGAGTGCCCTGTGCGTATGTGCCGGAGACACCTGTTGTCTCCACACTCAGAGGGAGGTTTATTATTCCAAGTGGGAGGTGATCAAGAAGCCCTACTTTCTTCTCTACTAGTTCTGGGAGATGGATGGTCACCCTGGCACAATCTCTCCCTGAGATTCTAGAGGAAGAAAGGGCTCCACTACACTCCCATCCCAACCTGGACCACTTCATAAATGGCATAATTTGGACAAAATAATAAAAAACAAATTGGTTCCTAGGTCTGATGGTTTCCAGGACTATTATGCTTTAGAGAGAGAGAAAAGGCAAATAAGGCATTTGTCTTTCTTATATTTCAATATTTATTTTATTTTTTATACTGCCATGGATATAAAACATGGTTTGTCATTATTTAAAAAGCCAACATCTTTGCCCCTTTGGAGCTCGAATTCCACATTGTATTAAGAATATAATGAATATAAAATATAAATCTAATATATACACATTAAAACATATATTAAAAAGTGGCAGGTAAGAACAGGGGAGGGGGAAGAGAAATATATTAATGGTCAAAAAGAAGGTCTTCATAGACTGCATGATCCAGAGCCATTTGAAGTCAATGGAAGTCATTCCATAGACTTCAGTGAGTATTAAGTCATGTCTATGCAGATCTTAGATTGACTCATTTAACTTTGCATGTTTATTATAGGATAATCTCTTCTCTTTTCTTTTTTCTTCCCAATTATTACATTAATTTACTTCACTAAAGAACAATATCTTATGATACCTGTGTGCACCCTCTCCCATATACTACTAAACTGAATGAAATGAGATACATACAAAAATTACTGCTTTGTATATTAAATTTTTGATGTGCTGTTTCTGAAAATCTACTACAAAATCACATCACTGCTGCTTCTATAAAACATGTGAGCAGAAAATCAGAAGGACAGTAAGTCATGGCTTTGGTTTTGTTTTGGGGTGGGGTTTTTTTACATGTTTTAAAGTTAATTTCAAATTAGTGAAGATTTTACTTCAAAGATGACTTTTCATTATCTAGACCTTCTGGGCCTTTATTTTGTCCTTTAAGATCCCCCCTTTATTTTTTTCTAATTAACATGATTTATACTTTTATCATTGAAGCAAGCTTAAGGCCTCGGTAATTGAAACAAAAAATAAAAGCAACATGCTTTGCAATAGAGAACTTGGATGCTCTAAATATCATTCATTGCACTGGAAATGCTTCAGCAGAAGCCATGAAAGCAAACTCTTCAGGCTTGAAAGACTATCAGTTAAAGCTATTGTGACCTCATCTGTCACAGTAATATCTCAGTGGCACAAAAACTTCCATCTACATCAGAAATCCATTAGCCAGTGATCCTTAATGGCAGAACTAACATAATGGATGGATGAGCCTTTGCCTGGCTTTCAATATATCCCCTGCTTCCTATTGTAGATGTTGATTTGAAACACTGACAATGCTTGAATGTCTAGGTTTAAAAAATAAAAGCCTCTAAAATTAAACCAAATGAATACACAAATGACAAATGCTAAGATAATGAGAAATGGGGAAAGGGGACTGATTAAAAAGCAGGCAAACAAGAGAATGTATGGTAAGTGTAGTTATTAACCCACGGGAGGGGAGGGGCAGTGCAGACCTGGGGTTGACATCCAGAAGACATCCTAGATGAATCTTGTCTCTGGCAAGCACCACCTCTCCAAGGCCTGACCCTTGTGTACAGGCTGTGAGCATCTGTGGGAATGGGCATTTTTCTCCCTCCCGTCCATTGACTCCATACTGTGGGCTGATGCAGAGGGGTGTTGGGCTATGTCTCTCCACCCTTCCTCTTACCCAACACCACAAACAAATCCTGCATCTTGACAAGGCTTTGACTAAATGACCCTTGTGGTCCCGTCTAACCCTATGGTTGTAGGATTCTAAACCCCCTTTCCGGCATCCTCTTCCCAAGGGGAAGGGGTGGAATGGGGTAGAAGGGACATGTACAAACAGTCCCAGAATGCAGGAAACACAAGAAACATTACCATGAGAAGTAATACACGGAATGAAGGGGGTTTCTTGCACTCACAATCTTGCCCTTAAAACTAACACTACCACTCTACAGCACCAATGACTTATATCATTACCCTAGGCAATGCACTGCATAGGTTATCTTTCATCAGTATCCTAAGAAATTTCCTAGTACTTCATGCTTTCAAAAATGTTGTACAAACACAAAGGGTAGGATGATATTCATCTTAGCAAGGGCGCGCTGGGAGGATGTGATACAAGGAATCTTTTCTTTGCCCCTCTTAACAACAGCTGTTTACAAGAGCTGATAAAAAAAAAGGGAGTAGGGGAAATAAAAACATCCAGCCAGTTGTATAACTGGTAAAAAAACAGAGCAACATTCCGGGAAAAAAATAATTGAAATAGTTTCTGTTTTTCTTTCCCCTAATTTCAAAATGTGTTCAATATTTTTAACTATTGACCAGTTCTGCTTGTTACTGTTACGATCTCTGCATTCAGGAGAGGCATAATGGCTATGAAATTAGACTCCACTAGGTGAATAGCAAAGGTTAGTAGAAGTGACCCTAGCCTTCCTTCCCTTTTGCAGGCCACTAGTTGCTCATGGTGTGGCAGGGTAGTGCATATTTGACGCTTTCAATGAATGTGAGAGTTAATGCTTGACAAGTGTTTCAAAAGACATATGGTGAAATCCAGGCCCCACTGAAATCAGCGACAAAACTCTGACATATTAAGCCAGGATTTTACTAGTAGTGTCTGTCTGAGGGAAAATGCCACCAGGAGCAGTGTTCCCTATACCACTTCCAGTAAGTTCAACAGATGCACAGTCAAGATTTGGCACATTACTAGCACATTATCACTAGAAGATTCATTAAAGAATGGAATTTTAGCCTTATGTTGCTTTTTGTAGTGTGTTTCACAGCCTTGACGTGAGTGTTTTCTTGGTCAGTAGATTTACTGTGATGTTTACAAAAACAAAAGCAGCAAACACATTTTATACCTATTAATATAATGCAGCATATCCATTGAATCGTAGTTCTGTGTACAGGGGGCTTATAGGGCTGAACACTCTGATAATAATTTAAAATAAGGGCACAAGAGAAGAGAAATAAGGGGAAAGAAAACAGAGACCTCAACAAAGTAAAGGCTGGATCCTGTAGACATATATATTTTTTAATATACTTGTGATTAGTCCCATTGGAGACAACAGGAGTTCTCATGTATGTAGAGTTCACCATGGGCATAAGCATTTACAGGTTCAAAACCTAATTCTACATGAATTTTATCTCCTTTATTTTGACTTATTTTAAAAGCCTCCATTCAATTTGTGTGATGGTTATTGATAGATCAATATTTCCAATTTTATACATCACAAAAGACGAAGAATTCCTATCAACTCATGTAAAAATGTTACATTGTTTCTTTGATTGGCTGCAATACCTTTTCCCTATCAGAAAGTCTACTGTGAAACTGTTTCTGGATTTTAAAATGGACTATAAATTGGGTTATACTAAAAATGTTGTTAATCCACTGCAAATAATTTAACTGAATAATTTAGCCCTTCATGAGAATAATTCAGACTGGTTGTGAGTCCTCCAAACTTGTTTCTTTGCAGTTAGTTTGTTTGATTAAAATTTGCTCATGCAAATTATTAGTCTGCTTATATTTTTTCCTGTGAACTGGTCTAGTATTTGTTGTTTATGCTATATTACTGGTCACTTTAATCACGTTTCTGTTCTTAGATTGGCTGATTTAAGCTCTATAAAGTGGATGAATCATTTTTCCTGTTTGTAAATTATTAATGAATACAAGTGATTTTGATTAATGTATTGTGCAGTAAGAAATTGGTTATATCGGGTTTTTTAAAATATACTAGGGATCGGCGGCCAGCACATCCCTTGGCCCACGCCACTTCCCACAGCCCCCATTGGCCTGAAGCGGCGAACCATGGCCAGTGGGAGCTGCGATCGGCCGAACCTGTGGACGCAGCAGCTAAACAAACTGGCCCTGCCCGCCAGGGGGCTCACCCTGGTAGGCCGCATGCCAAAGGTTGCCGATCCCTGAACTATACGTTCTTGCCTCCTTAAAAACTACTTTTTATCTGAGAGAACATAAGAGCTGCCACACTGTGTCAGACCATCATCCATCTTGCCAAGTAGCCTGTCTCTGACAGGGGCCCATACCAGAGCTTTAGGGGGAGTGTACAGAACAGGGCAATTATGGGGTGATCTGCCAATGTTCCACTCCCAGCTTCTGGTAGTCAGAGGGTGAGGGTTGCCCTAAGCATGGGTGCATCCCTGACCGTCTTGGCTGATAGCAGTTGATGGACCTATGTTCCACAAACTTATCCAGTTCTTTTTTGAACCCAGTTATACTTTTGGCCATCACAAGATCCCATGCCAATCCCAGATGCTCAATTTTCCACAAACAGAAATACCTTTAATTAGATGCCAACTGGGATGTAAACACCAACTTTGCCTCAAATGTTTAAATGTATTTTTAAGCGTTACGAAAGAATGCTTAACACTAAAAGAATAAAAAGATAAGGTCCTACTTACATTTTCATATGTAAAGTCATGCTGTATAATACTCATCAGTATGTTTACTGTTTTACATTCTTTCCACAACAAATAATCCTGACAACTTCTGCTTCAGTCGGAAATTACTAAAAATGCATTTAATGTGTGCTTGTCCTCATTGCTGTGTGTGTAGATTACATTCGAAAATGGGGCATGAATTCCTAGTTTTATTAAAAAAATTGGTGGCCTAACAATGTGATATTTCATACGAGGTAATTTTTAATGCCCTTTGATTTTGGTGGCTTTTTTGGTTTTCTTTCCATAATTTTTTAAATAGAAGTCTTTGAAATTGGGCTCTAGCTGAAATTTATCAGTTACAGTCCGATTGTTCATTGGTGGCAAACTTTTTTTAAAACAAAATTTGTTAGTGGGGTATTTTCTGAGTAACTGGTTCACTGTGCAGCTTATGAAAATTGAATTGTGAATCATTTTAGTTATAACTAAAAATGTACACCACTGCTTGGGTGAGCAGACTTCTCGTTGTGAATTGAGGGGCCCAGAGTTATGATAGTTATGGTAATGGCAAAGGCGTGTGCTAATGGGCAGAGGAGTAGAGGTTATGTACTGGTAGATGGTTTAACTTTTTATATTCGTGATTTTGTGGGGGGGGGTGTCAGGTTTGTTATGGGCAGAGCAGTGTTAACTTTTTCAAAACAAAGCTTTTGTATTATTGTGTGTTAACTATACAGGTAAGGTTTTCCATATACTGTACATTTATATTCCATAGGAAAAAAATAATGGCTCAGAATCACTGGTAGTCTGTGGATGTTTTGCACGAGCAAACGTTCCAGTTTAAAATGAACACCTGAGCTGGATTTGTGGCCATTTTGCATTGCTAAAGCAACACAAAACACCTGGAGTATACCTGTGAATCTGCCTCAGTGTTAATAGACTAATACATTTGCATAGTTAAACATTTAAAGGTCAGGGAGTGGTTGCATGTGAGGCCATACTAATCAGGAGCTGTAACTAAAAGTATTGACACTTCACAAACAGAATAGACAAGGGACTGAAGACTGATCTGTTACACCCCAGCAAATCAATTGTGAGGGTTGAAGAAGGGTGAACTGATGGAGCTGGATGTGTATACATTTGTACTCCAGTTTGTGTCTCTATTTCCCTCACAGCTTTTCGGCTTGTAAAGTCTACTGACTATAACACCCACAAATATGCATGACTTTACATTTTAATCATTCTACTTATTTCATAGTTTCATTCAGTCACATTGCGTTAGTTACCAGAGTTGATGATACAAATCTAAAGCATTCTATTCTTACATTCTCCTTGTAAAGTAACTATTGACTCAGAGGATACCTCTGAATGTTGAATAAATAAGGCACAGGTGATCTTTGTTCAGACAACTAAAAAATGAAAACTTCCCATCAACAGCTTTTTTCTACTGCTATAATATATATTTGGAGGTGAATTCTGCAACACGTAAACCAATATGAGTCTGATTCAGCACCCTTTTACTCAAGCAAATTTGACATTAATGGTAAAGACATCAACAGTGAGTACAGACTCAGTGAATGAGGTCCTCTAGTTTAATGATAGTGGGAAGTCTTCATTTGATTGGCTATTTTCTCTCTCTCTCTCTCTCTCCTTATCTTGGTTACTCTCATGTTGTTGCAGAATTTGAACCTGTGACCCTCATTACCACAGAACTGACTTCTAGCATGCAGGCTAAAGGAGTTAACTCCATTAACTGGCAGCAGTAGCTGGCTCTTAACATATATCTGGACTAGACACCAGAAGGAAATTAAGACATTTTATAGCTGTGTTGCACTGATTTATACACTGGGCCTCATCTTCCCTTCCTTTATACCTGGCTAATCCCACTGAAGTCAAAGGGTTTAAACTAGTGTATCTAAAAGCAGATGTTTGGCCCAATTAATTTTAAGGCACTTAAATGAGAAGGTACTTCTATTAATATTTTCATTAAAGCCATGGATAAAACCAATAGATTAAAAGGTGAAGCCCAAATGGGATATACAGGGCCATCTTCTCATCTCCTATTCAATCCATTGAGGATGTGATTGCTAATATACTATCATTTCTGTTAAAATAAGCAGATAAGACATTTGCAATGGAGAGTGGAAATAAACTTTTGCTTTTATTTAAAATGTTGTATAAGTAAGAAAAGAGTGAGTTTAGCTGGTAAATCTGTTTTTTTTTTAAACCTCTCAGATTCACAGAGAATCTCAACTCTAATATTCAGTTCTCCATGTATGCATAGAGCACCCAGAAGGGAAGGAAGGATGTCAGAGGTTAGATGAGTCATTCTGATCTGAGGACAGAGTTTTCCCCTAATAAACAATTTGAAATTTATCTAGTGTAGATTTCTATGCTTCAATAATATAGTAGCATTTGTGAATTCTTATATCTGAGAATACACACAAAGCCTTGTTCATGCCTTATGCAACATTGGACAGTGCAGGCAGAATTCAGATGCAGTCTTAATTGTAAACAGAGACAGACAGACAGACAGACACAGACACACACACACATATCTGTGGCAACAATTATTTACTGGGGTTCCACACCAGCTTTTAGATACTTAGGTTTTAGCCATGCTAAAATGTGCTTACTGTTTGCCAGGATTCTGTACTATTCTGTGCATGTTTCCTTTACTTTGTCAACCAAAATATGTATTGAAGAGGCAAACAATTCTGGAAAATCATGGTCTTAAATCTTCTAACCCTTACTTACATGACTAACCCCACTGAAGACTACTTATTTAAGTAAGAATTACTCAGATAAATAAGATTTGGAAAATATGCCCCCCCTGGGTTCAATTATAGGAAATTTGAAGTATTCACCAGTTCATTAAGTCATACTTGAAAGTCCATTGTATTTCAAGTGTGGGATTTCACTTATTATTCATTTGTATTATTGTTTGGAGCAAGATGACCCAATGAGGAAAAAAAAGCAATATTACAATTGTGTGTAGTGGAAATATGGAGGCCCCATAAAACTAGGCACTGTACAAGCAGTTTAAAGTAGAGCTCACCTGTTATGCTGTCTAGCAAGAACTTGAGACTTTTAATGTTTTTTCCTGTCATATTGGAACAGTCAACGGCAAACAATTGTGAGTTTGATGAATTGGAACTTTCTGATTAAAAATATTTTGTTTAAAAAAAAACCCACTTGACTTTATAGCCAGTTAGCTATAAACATCCTCTTAGTAGCTATTCTCTACTTGCTTTTCCCTGTAAAGGATTAACAAGCCCACGGGTAAAAGAAAAGGAAGTGGGCACCTGACCAAAAGAGCCAATGGGAAGGTAGAACTTTTTAAATTGGGAAAGAAACTTTCCCTTTTTCTGTTGTTCTCTCTGGGCTGCAGGGACACAGAGCAGCAATGCTATGAGCAGAAATGCTGTGTAAGGTTTGAACCAGATATGAAAAATTATCTTCCATACCTAGAAGAAATCATTAAAAGGCAGGAAATGTTCAGATAGACGTGATCAGGTTCATTTCTTTATTTTGGCTTATGAATCTCCTCTGTTCTAACCCCAGATACTTTTTGTTTGCTTGTAACCTTTAAGCTGAACCCCCAAGAAAGCTATTTTGGGTGCTTAATTTTTGGAATTGCGCCTTTAAAATCTAGCAAAAGCCTATGTTCCAGATGTATTTCCTTCCTTTTTGTTTTTAATAAAATTTACCATTTTTAAGAACAGGATTGGATTAGAGTTAGCAAATTAAAGAAGTATGGGCTGGATTAATGGACTATAAGGTGGTTAGAAATTGGCTAGATCGTCGGACTCAACGGGTTGTGATCAATGACTCCATGTCTAGTTGGCAGACGGTATCAAATGGAGTGGCCCAAGAGTCGGTACTGGGACCGGTTTTGTTCAATATCTTCATTAATGATCTGGAGGATGGCATGGATTACACCCTCAGCAAATTTGCAGATGACACTAAACTGGGAGGAGTGGTAGATATGCTGGTGGGTAGGGATAGGCTACAGAGGGACCTAGACAAATTAGAGGATTGGGCCAAAAGGAATCTGATGAGGTTCAAAAAGAACAAGTGTAGATCCTGCACTTAGGAAGGAAGAATCCCATGCACCGCTACAGACTGGGGACCGAGCGGCTAGGCAGCAGTTCTGCATAGGGGTTACGGTGGACGAGAAGCTGGATATGAGTCAACAGTGTGCCCTTGTTGCCAAGAAGGCTAACGGCATTTTGGGCTGTATAAATAGGAGCATTGCCAGCAGATCGAGTGATGTGATCATTCCCCACTATTCGGCATTGGTGAGGCCTCATCTGGAGTACTGTGTCCAGTTTTGGGCCCCACACTACAAGAAGGATGTGGAAAAATTGGAAAGAATCCTGTGGAGGGCAACAAAAATGATTAGGGGCTGGAGCACATGATTGATGAGGAGAGGCTGAGGGAACTGGGATTGTTTAAAATCTAGTATGAATTAGTATAGGTAAATGGGGTGCCTATACACCCAAGGGGATGGGATCTCTCCGGAGGTGTTTCGTAGATAGCTATTTCATCTTAATCAACTCCTACTGTTCTTGATTCCTGGAGAAGGAGAGATAACCTGCACCCCTAGAGTTGTATAGTTTCTGAAAGTAATTTTTATCTTTGTATCTGGAAACACAAGAACAACACAATTTTGTAATGACAGTGAATTTGTGCATATTGGCTTTCAAGTAGTGGCAAGTTTTTAGATGAGTTAAATAGAGCACTGTAGATCTGTTTGGTGGAAGATGACTCAAGGGTTGAGAGAAAGACACAAATGGTATTAAAATGTGTGTGTAAAACATTAAAGTACAGTGAACAGTAAGAACTGACAAGTACAAGAATGTACTCTTGTAACTGCTCTGATGGCTAATTCTAACTGTTCTTGTTATATATTGTGTACGTGCCATTGGCACAGGAGGGAACTCCCTACAACATCCATATGCTTTCTAGGGATGGCTGAATCAGTTCTGAAAGACAAAGGAATAACCACAGCCTAGACAGACAAGTGAAGAAATTCAGACAGGCACCCATTGTCTTGCACCTTTCCTTTCTTTCTTCCCTCCTATTCCCCCTTCCCCATAGGCTTTCCATCTCTGCTGAAATACTTCTCAGAGTGTTAGCAGGTTTTGGCATTTTTACTTTGCCTGGTGATGTCTTTCAGTCTCGTTAAGTTACAGGACTTTTCCAGGGTAGGAGAGAAGGCAGTGTTTTCTGGAACACTTCTAACATAAGGAAGCCCTAGATCCCAACAGAGAGTTTCAGCCATGAGATGCAATCCTCTTGCCCCATATACATTTCTGATTAGGAAGAGGGGGTGGAGGGTCTGTGGTCCTTTTAAGTTTAAGGGGAGCATGTTTAGAGCTGGAAGGGTTCAGGCTGACGGAACTGGGTCAGAATCGCTACATGTACTGGTGAAAAGTTGGAGGGAAAATTCAAGGGGTCTTGTGGTCTTGTCTAAGGGAGTTGAGTAAACTTCAGATGAGGATCTGATCTTTATCAGTTCAAAAAAGTTCATTAACTCTGTGGTATACTGTGAACATATTCTTCCCACTGTAGAACATGTTCATTCTCAGAAATCTCTTATTCCTTTCTCTTCTTTTTAACTACACTTAGTCAAACAGAATATCAGACAGTTTTTCTGTTTAATATCTAGAAACTATTAGTATTTATTTGTAGCAGCTGGATGTTGTAACTAGAATTGCTTGCAGAATTTTTTGGAATCTTTCTTTTTGTGCATATGCGTATGTTTAATCCCTTTTGATCCTTACTCTCCACATTTTTGCTTTTTCAGCTTTTTTTTTTTTCTCTAAGTCAGTCTCGCATTTTTTGCATCATTGTAAGAGAGACATGGACATTTACATCGTCCTGTTCCTCATTTTCCTCCTTACTTCAGGATGAGGAGCAGGGAAATGAATCTCTTGCATGTGTTTTGGCTCAGTACAAATCAGATCAAAATCATGTTCAGCAAGCTCAGATTGTATTACTAGCCTTAATTTGTCTTCTCTATGGAGATTTACTGAAATTTCAGTGTGTCCAGAAAGAGAACTTTCATTCCACCAAACTAGAACCTACATGGGCAAAAATGTCTTTCTGTGCAACTGAAAACTTTTCAAAGGTACAATCCTAAGCACATGCCTGGTGGTGATGTAGAGGATTTGCATAGATAAAAGATGGTGAGGCCTATGCTTACTTTATACTTCCAGGATTTCACCCGATTGTCTTCTACTCAGCATGCCATTTAACCTCATTATATGTGGAAAGTCTCAAGCTGCACAGAACATGTAACTCCCAAAAGTTTATTTATTTATTGGCAGGCTATATTTAATACAAATGTGAAGGATCTTAAGTCAACAATGGGAATTATTTGTAAGAAAAAAATCAGTCAACATTTACAGTCTTCCAGTTGGTAGTCTCACCTTCCCTCACCCACTAAATTCCATCAGCACCCACTTATTTGAGCTTACACTAAGCCCGAGAGATGCAGGTAGCTTTGTGATCCATCATTTTTGGCACTTTGTATAGGTAACAAGTGACTAGACAATGTAGACAGCAGAGTCAACAGCTGTTAATAATTATTCTTCATTCCAAGTTATTTCAGAGTTCTTACCATGTGTGGTTGCAGTTCTCAATTTTAAAAGCACAGCTGTTAGGAAGAATAGAGGTGATAGGATACATCCCTAGTGAGAATACTCTGCTGATTCAAACCAATTTATATTTCCTTTATTGCTTCTCACATAAAATATGACCTGTATGAGGGTTAAGTTATCATGACTGGTTTAAAGGAAAAACTCTGGCCATTCAGGGTATTTAAAAATGGTATGCATTACTCTGTTTTAGCAAACTCCATTCAATTAGCCATTATCAGATTGTGGTGCAGTGTTGCAGAGAAAAATCTGCAGCTTATTGGTTTTATGTTTCTTCTTTCCTTCCTGATTGTAAGGGACTGCGGAAGACTTTGTTACGGCCTAGCTAGGGAACTTCCGCTTTCTCGGAGCAGATGGGTCACTGTAGGACATGGAAATCTGGATATAACCAGCTCTAGGCCAGTTTTGTCTGCCCTGCATGGCCCTTTGCCAGGTAATGGAAAACCCCTTTAGGAAAGTACCTAATTATATATTCATGAGCTGTTTCTGTGTACTGCTTATTATGGCTCGCTGTTTGCCCCTTCGTCGGACTCCGTCCCAGGCAGAGTTCCGGTGCGCTGGGTTCCCCGCCTCTGTGACAGCAACGCTTGGAGTCCCCATTGCAGGTGTGTCACTTACCTTCATTAAAGCCAATAACTCGCTGCTTTGTTGCGTGTAGGCCTCGTTCTCTCGGAGCACTCCTGATAGGCCAGCAGCCTAGCACAGAACACCGATCAATGTCTAGAATTGTAAACAGGTGCTTAATAAAGCTAAATAGTGACAAAAATTGTTAATATCATAGAATATCAGGGTTGGAAGGGACTTCAGGAGGTCATCTAGTCCAACCCCCTGCTCAAAGAAGGACCAATCCCCAACTAAATCATCCCTGCCAGGGCTTTGTCAAGCCTGACCTTAAAAACCTCTAAGGAAGGAGATTTCACCACCTCCCTAGGTAACCCATTTCAGTGCTTCACCACCCTCCTAGTGAATTTTTTTTCCCTAATATCCAACCTAAACCTCCGCCACTACAACTTGAGACCATTACTCCTTGTTCTGTCATGTCCTGGCTTTCCCTACTGGCTTCTGGGAGCCAGAGGTTTAGAGTTGTTTCTGAGAATGGGGTTGCATTCCTGACCATGTTGGCTAATAGCCATTGATGGACCTAAACTCTGTGAACTTTAGTTCTTTTTTTTAACCCAGTTATACTTTGGGCCATCACAGCAGTCCATGAAAATGAGTGAGTTATGTGAAAAAATACTCTCTCTTTTTTTGTATTAAGCTTGCTGCCTATTAATTTCATGAAGTAATCTCTGATTTTTGTATTCTGGAAAATGGGTACATTACACTTTTCCCCCCTCCATCATTCGTGATTCTATGGGCCTCAATCGTACACCTTCCCACCCCAGTCATCTCTTTTCTAAGCTGGACTGCCCTAATATTTTTCATCTCTCCTCATGTGAAGAAGTAGTAGGGGAAGCAAAAGCGGAGGGGAACGTAGGAGGCAGTGACCATGAGATGGTCGAGTTCAGGATCCTGACACAATGAAGAAAGGAGAGCAGCAGAATACAGACCCTAGACTTCAGAAAAGCAGACTTTGACTCCCTCAGGGAACTGATGGGCAGGATCCCCTGGGAGAATAACATGAAGAGGAAAGGAGTCCAGGAGAGCTGGCTGTATTTTAAAGAATCCTTATTGAGGTTGCAGGAATAAACCATACCGATGTTTAGAAAGAATAGTAAATATGACAGGTGACCAGCTTGGCTTAACAGTGAAATCCTTGCCGATCTTAAACACAAAAAAGAAGCTTACAAGAAGTGGATGATTGGACAAATGACCAGGGAGGAGTATAAAAATATTGCTCAGGCATGCAGGAGCAAAATCAGGAAGGCCAAATCACACTTGGAGTTGCAGTTAGCAAGAGATGTTAAGAGTAACAAGAAAGGTTTCTTCAGGAATGTTAACAACAAGAAGAAGGTCAAGGAAAGTGTTGGCCCCTTACTGAATGAGGGATGCAACCTAGTGACAGAGGATGTGGAAAAAGCTAATGTACTCCATGCTTTTTTGCTTCTGTCTTCACGAACAAGGTCAGCTCTCAGACTACTGCACTGGGCAGCGCAGCATGGGGAGGAGGTGGCCAGCCCTCTGTGAAGAAAGAAGTGGTTCAGGATTATTTAGAAAAGCTGGATGAGCACAGGTCCATCGGGCCGGATGCACTGCATCCGAGGGTGCTAAAGAAGTTGGCTGATGTGATTGCAGAGCCATTGGCCATTATCTTTGAAAACTGATGGTGATCGGAGGAGGTCCCACATGACTGAAAAAAGGCTAATATAAAAGGGAAGGAGGATCCGGGGAACTACAGGCCAGTCAGCCCCACCTCAGTCCCTGGAAAAATCATGGAGCAGGTCCTCAAGGAATCAATTCTGAAGCACTTAGAGGAAGGGAAGTGATCAGGAACAGTCAGCATGGATTCACCAAGGGCAAGTCATGCCTGACTAAACTAATTGCCTTCTATGATGAGATAACTGGCTCTGTGGATGAGGGGAAATCAGTGGCCATGTTATTCCTTGACTTTAGCAAAGCTTTTGATACCGTCTCCCACAGTATTCTTGCCAGGAAGTTAAAGAAGTATGGGCTGGATGAATGGACTATAAGGTGGATAGAAAGCTGGATAGATAGTCAGGCTCAATGGGTAGTGATGAAATGCTCCATGTCTAGTCGGCAGCCGGTATCAAGCTGAGTGCCCCAAGGGTCAGTCCTGGGGCTGGTTTTGTTCAATATCTTCATTAACGATCTGGAGGATGGCGTGGATTGCACCCTCAGCAAGTTTGCAGATGACACTAAACTGGGAGATACGCTGGAGGATAGGGATAGGATACAGAGGGACCTAGCCAAATTAGAGGATTGGGCCAAAAGAAATCTGACGAGGTTCAAGAAGGACAAGTGCAGAGTCCTGCACTTAGGACGTAAGAATCCCATGCACCGCTACAGACTAGGGACCGAGCGGCTAGCCAGCAGTTCTTCAAAAAAGGATCTTGGGGTTACAGTGAACGAGAAGCTGAATATGAGTCAACAGTGTGCCCTTGTTGCCAAGAAGGCTAACAGCATTTTGGGCTGTATAAATAGGAGCATTGCCAGCAGATTGAAGGACGTGATCATTCCCCTCTATCATAAATATAAAGGGAAGGGTAAACCCCTTTAAAATCCCTCCTGGCCAGAGGAAAAATCCTCTCACCTGTAAAGGGTTAAAAAGCTAAAGGTAACCTCGCTGGCACCTGACCAAAATGACCAATGAGGAGACAAGATACTTTCAAAAGCTGGGAGGAGGGAGAAAAACAAAGGGTCTGGGTCTGTCTGTATGCTGCTTTTGCTGGGGACAGAACAGGAATGGAGTCTTAGAACGTTTAGTAAGTAATCTAGCTAGGTATGTGTTAGATTATGATTTCTTTAAATGGCTGAGAAAAGAGCTGTGCTGAATAGAATGACTATTCCTGTCTGTGTGTCTTTTTTGTAACTTAAGGTTTTGCCTAGAGGGATTCTCTATGTTTTGAATCTAATTACCCTGTAAGGTATCTACCATCCTGATTTTACAGAGGTGATTCCTTTACTTCTATTAAAAGTCTTCTTGTAAGAAAACTGAATACTTTTTCATTGTTCTGAGATCCAAGGGTTTGGGTCTGTGGTCACCTATGCAAATTGGTGAGGATTTTTACCAAACCTTCCTCAGGAAGTGGGGTGCAAGGGTTGGGAGGATTTTGCAGGGAAAGAGGTGTCGAAACTACGTTTCCCAGTAAACCCAGATAAAGTTTGGTGGTGGCAGTGGAAATCCAGGGGCAAAGGATAAAATTAATTTGTACGTTGGGGAAGCTTTAACCTAAGCTGGTAAAAGTAATCTTAGGAGGTTTTCATGCAGGTCCCCACATCTGTACCCTAGAGTTCAGAATGGGGAAGGAACCTTGACAACCTCTATTTGGCATTGGTGAGACCTCACCTGGAGTACTGTTTCCAGTTTTGGGCCCCACACTACAAGAAGGATGTGGAAAAATTGGAAAGAATCCAGTGGAGGGCAACAAAGATGATTAGGGGTCTGGAGCACATGACTTACGAGGAGAGGCTGAGGGAACTGGGATTATTTAATCTGCAGAAGAGAATAATGAAGTGGGATTTGATAGCTGCTTTCAAAGCGGGTTCCAAAGAGGATGGATCTATGATGTTCTCAGTGAAAGCAGATGACAGAACAAGGATTAATAGTCTCAAGTTGCAGGGAGGGGGGGGCGGTTTAGGTTGGATATTAGGAAAAATGTTTTCATTAGGCGGGTGGTGAAGCACTGGAATGGGTTGCCTAGGCAGGTGATGGAATCTCCTTCTTTGGAGATTTTTAAGGTCAGGCTTGACAAACCCCTGGCAGGGATGATTTCGTGGGGGATTGGTCCTGCTTTGAGCAGAGGGTTGGACTAGATGACTTCCTGAGGTCCCTTCCAACCCTGATATTCTATGATTCTATAATATGGAAGCAGTTCTGTACCTTTGATCATATTTGTCCTTCTCTGAACCTTTTCCAGTTCCACTATATCCATTTTGAGATAAGGCAAGCATAACTGGACCCAGTATTCAAATTGTGGGTGCACCATGGGTTTACATACTGGCATTATTATATTTTCTATCCCTTTGCTAATAGTTCCTAATGTCCTGTTTTCCTTTTTCACCACTGCTGCATATTGAGCTGTTTTTTTTAGCCACTGACTCCAACATCCCTTTCTGAGTATGTAATATGGGAAGAGGTAATCAGTTAGCAATCCATCAGTGAGCATGAATAGTCCCTAAAACTTGTTCCAAAGATACTCATCTATACTGGACATGTTCCCCAATTTATATTTTGGCCATTTACATGTCAGTAGTCTAGGACTTGCAGAAGGACAATAAAACTCTAGGGTATAGAATTGTATGTATTGTACTCCTTCACTGTTGCTTTGTTTCAAAATACTTGACGTGCATAAAGTCACTGTGTTTAAAGAGTTAATTTCTTAAGTTATTTCACATTAATAAACTTCAAGTCTTAGGCACACTGCACTCTATACCCTCAAACATTAGATTTGGTGTTACAGAACAAACTGCTGTGGATGTTGTGAAGAGCCTGTGTGCCACCAGTATCTGTATGAAAAATTGAAAACAATGCATGGCATATATATTTTTTTAACTGGGAAAATCTTGCTTTGTTGTAAATCATACTGCCAAAAATTACCTTTTTCTTTAATGCCTTTATACACAGTCACTATCATATGATTTCAGACACTGAAAACATATTCGTTAGTTTCATGGTAACAGTAATAGCAGATTGATAAATTACTTTCATTATATACACTGGGATTGGTACTGTGTGTGGATTTAAACAGTTTTGAATGTTGTTGGTCTTTTTAAATTAAAAAACAAAAACCATTTTCAGTCTGCAACATGTATATTCCTATCATTTAAAACTCTTCTCCCCCCTCCAAAGACTTTTTTTTTAAAGAAAAATCATGAAATTCTATCTCAATGAAAGTCTGTACTATGGATTAGAGATACAACAGCCCCAAACGCTTGTGAGACAAGTGTGTGTTCCAGGTATGGAGTGTATATATTTCATTTATTTTGAATCTTTTTTTTCCCTGTCCCTCACCCCATGCTTTTCCCCTAGCAGTTTTAAGGACTTTTAATATACCCATAAGCAAATTCAACAATAATAGAGTTAAAGTCACACTTCTGAATCCACAAAGATTGAGTTGGTTAAGTAACTAAGAGAAATAATATAATCCATTCCTAACATATAAACCCATTCAAAATGATCTGATTATAACTTTGGTGGGATTTGGGAACTGAGCCTATGTAGCCTGAAACCTTGGCATCTTTGACATCAGGATTTTCGGGGTGGGTATGAAGGGGGAAGAATGCCCCCTTTAGTTAAAATGGCTCCAGTTTTTAAACACAAACTTCAGAATTAATTACCAGCTACTGGGAATAGTGCTACTGAACAATAGTGTTTAGCTCCACACAGCCATTTGCAGTGCATAACAAAAACTTTATTGAATTTACAGATTTAAAAACAATACATGGTACTTTAAACATAGCTGCCAGTAGAAAGCACTCTTTATATAAACACTGTCTACATATATACAGATGCTACTTTTATTATATGTAGCTCTTGTAACACTGAGCAGTGCTCACCCCAAATAAACCTGGTTACTTTGATAGTGGGGATAGTGTGCTACTTCTACAGTGAGTATAGTACTTCTATAGTGAGCAAGTGGGCATCTAAAGATTTCAAGCTCTCCTCCTTTTGTCCTTTCTGAAAAATCTGTTCCCTACTTTTCATGTACCCTTAAGATAACAGAATGTAAGTTCTGGTCCACAGATAAAAATTAGATCAACCTAGCTACGTTGCTCAGGATTGTGAAAAATATCACTCTCTGAGCACCACAGTTATGTGAAGCTAGATAGCTTAAAGGATTCTTTCGTTGACCTAACTGCAATCACTTGGAGAGGGCAATTACTTATATTGATGGGAAAGCCCCTTCTATAGATGTGGGAAGCGTTTACACTACAGAACTACAGTGTGCTACTGCAGCAGCTATAGGACAAACATACGTTAAAAGACAAGTACTGTTGTTAGCTGCCAAGAACTCTGGTTCAACGATGCTACCAGGAACAATTTTCGAAAAGTTGCCACAACATTTAAATCAATGTTCATGGTAATTGACAACAGAACATGCCTCTGAATCTCTGACTTTACCTTAAGTGTACATGAGGGGCAGGAAATGGCTTTTCAGAAAGGACAAAAGAAGGAGACCCTGAGATTTTAGTGTATTATGTTTAGAAAAGCCACTGCTTTCCCCCCAAATGTATAAGTATATGCCTTGAATGGATTATATTATTTATCATTATCACTGAGATTTGTAGTGACTTGTAATAGCAAAGGGTGTTCTATTCCAAGGTTGACAAAAGAAATACCAGCTTGTGCCCTCTAACACAGATATTTGGAACAGGCTATTAGTGTTACTACTAGGGAGTTTCTTCTGTAGCTCAGCAGCTACTTTAGAACCATATCCAACTTTGCAACGAAGCCAAGGGAAAGTAACAAGATATTCATTTCTTATAGACTATAACAGGCTGATAGGAATTAAGTGGGGTAGCTGCCTGGGTTTTTCCTGAGATCACATTAGGTCTAAGAATTGGAGCGTATTCTCTCTTTAACCATTTTAATTTTTGACCAAGACATTCAAAACTGGATGCCTAGAAAGGCTCCTAAATCCATGTTTAAGCTGCCTGAATACATGGCCTTGTGTTTTAAAAAGTGCTGAGTACCCAGCAGTTCCTATTGCATTAGTACAGTCTGCAGGATTAGACCCACATAATGTAGTTTACAGTTCTTTTCTGTAATGTGAGAGACAATTAATTAATACAATTATCAAACAGAAGTGGAAGGAAAGAAACAAGCATCATGGGATTTTTAAAAAAAAAAAAAAATGTACACGAGAGGTAATGTATCCTAGGATTATTTAGGTCTTCTGTAATCTGAGCTAAGAATCAAGTTAAGGAATTGCCTTCAAATTGAAAATTCTAACTAAATCAGTTTTTAACATGTTTTGGATAGAAGGTGTGTCAAGGACCAAATCTCGATCTAATTAAACAAAATTGCCCTTCTATAAAAAGCAAGCACAAACTCCCATGCACCAGTTAAGACCCATTTAAACCTGTTTTGAGGGATTAAGTGGCATGTTGCATAGGGGTTTAGCAGGCCCTCTGCAAAGGCATGAATTTCACAGGATGCTCTTAGATTCATGCTAGAAAGCAGTATTTAACTGAAGCTGCTAGAAACTGATTAAGCTGAAACCATGTTTAAAGTGGATGTAACACAGTTCAGTAGCTCTTTTCCCAGTCCCCTGTTGGTGGGGTTTTCTTGTATATAGTAGAGGTTAGAAATATTTAACTTGATTTAAAATAATCCTAACCTGCTTTTACAATGAGGGTCAAGAACATAGTACCTATTTTTGCAGCTAATTCTCCACCAGATTTCTGTAGATAGGTGGTATGAAGTCTAGACATAATCCTGATGGGATAGTAGATTTTTTTAAATCTTTTAAAAAGATTTCTACAGTATTGCTTGTTCACACCCTGGTTGTCAGAAAATTACATCTTTTCTGGCTGATACAATGTTGCTTCAGGTGACTCATCACACAGTATCCGTAATGCCCTGTTTCATTGTGTGTCAAATAATGCAGCTATAGCTACCTGATTCAAACAGATTGCAAGTAATCAGCAGGCCAGAAAGGTCTAAAAACACACTTAGTTCTGTAAAAAAATAAAAATTCTTCTTAGGAAAAAGCACCATTCAGGAAAAGATGAGGCATGGGGGTTTTTTATTTTTATTTTTTGGGTGGGGTAGGAGGGGAGAGGTTGTTATCCCAACTCTGAATAAACAAAAAAAACAAACAAATGCTAGTTTCAGTTTAGTGAAATATGTTTTCATAGGTTAAACTTCAGGTCAAATATATCAGAACCAGTGAGGTGTCAGTTAAATTGGTATCTCCAGGCTTGGATAAATCTAAAATGTTTCCAAAGTGGTATGCCTCTCTTCTTAAAAAAGCTATTTCTCAGCTCACCAGCTTCTTGAGTCTGGTTTATTAATAGATATTTCATCACAAATGTAGGCTTGTTCTGATCAAAATCTACACATTCCAAATTACGATGGAGGGGAAAGTGTAAGAAATAAGGGCAAGGAGTAGAGAACTCTTTGTTGATCTATTTAGCTTTATTTCAAAATGTAATCTTGATCTGATATCATCTATCTAGAGATCATATAGGTTATCAGATGCTAAAAAGCAAAAGCTTCAAAGACATGAGGATAGATGAAAAAAGTGGGTCACATAGCCTTTTAAGAAGTCATGCAACGTTTTTATTGCTGCTTGTTATGTTTTTAGTAGACTGATTAGACAAAAATTTCCACTTCATTCATTGTTCTGCTACATTGGTAAATAGGACTATGAACATAGTCTTCAGCATAACAAGCTGTTACAGCCATGATGTTTTAAAAGTCAGTAAAGTCCAAGAAGCAGTCCAGATGTAGGCATGAGGTTTATATCTAGTTAATCTCATACTGAAATATAAATTAAAAGCATAAAAAAGTAAACCAGGGAGTACAGAAGTTTAGCAAAAGAGCTTAGAAAGCCATGGCATCAACCTTAACACATATTTAAATGATATAGTTTCACGGCATATATTTGACAGATAAACTGGCCAGTTTTTGTTAAAACAAACTTCAGATGACTAGATGGGAGAGAGTACGCTAATGAGATAAAGTAATATTAGGAGGAAGGTGACTACATGAATGTGTTAAGACTGAGCATCCCCCGTGTGAATTATAGTGGGAAGAGCCTCAGCTGATGCCAGTTATAGTTCTATTAATGCCAATGGAGCTATGCCAGTTTGCACTAGCAGAGGATCTGCGCTGAAGTGTCCAGGAGCTTGAAAAAAGTAAGGGGGGCCAATATAATGCTGTCTCTTTACACCTTGCAATACTGAATTAAACAAAGAACACAATGCTGTTTAAACAGGAAGAAAGATTTTGTAAAGACTGAAAACTCCATTTTACTATGAGGTATATTTTCCTAGGTCATTTGGAAAAAATAACGGTTTTCCAGAATCTTGAAAACAAGTGCAAAATAGTCTACAGAACTGACACATGATCCAGAAGAAAGATGCACCAATGCCAGGACATATCGTTCTAATAGAATAAAAAAGAAAAATACCATAGTATAGAACACAGAATGCGACCCATGTGGTCATTTATAATTTAGTAACAAACCTTAAATTAACCTATTGGTTAATATTATATTATGCATGCCATAGTATTTATTTTTTAACTTATTAAATAAGGACTGCAGAATTGGGCAGTTTGCACCTCTAAAAGAAAAACAGATGAATCACTCAGATTGTTTAGATAAATGGAGAATTCAAGTTTTTGTTTTTTTGAAAAATACCCAAAATACAAGTCTATTCAAGTGATGTTACAATTATTTCTATCGAGAGTCATAGAAAAGTGTGGTGCTTTACAGAACAAAATGAGGGAATGCCTACGCAGAAGACAGTCTAATATCCAAGAGTCCGATTCTACAGCCTTTTTTCCATATTGGGTAGCAAGTAGTGTCACTGAAGTAATAAATACCACCTACAGAAGGGGAGCATTAGTAATGAGTAACCTTTTGAAATTTAGCAAATATAAAATCCTTATATTTTGCACTGCTAGCCAAAACCAACACTTTATTAGCAC
Organism: Chelonia mydas; assembly: GCF_015237465.2. NCBI lineage: Eukaryota > Metazoa > Chordata > Testudines > Cheloniidae > Chelonia > Chelonia mydas. The sequence continues at coordinate 168,067,757 of NC_057849.1, forward strand.
TATTCTGTGACCCTAGGGTGAAAGCCTGGTACCATTCAATTCAGTGGAAGTTTTACCATTGACTGCAATGGGGGCAAGGACTTTACCCCCTATTGTAGAATGCTGCAGTATTTTATCAGGGCATGAAGAGGAAGGGCACACGTAAATGGACAATAGTAGGCATAGGACAGGTCCAGGAATTCTAATAAGTAGTCTAAATGTTGTTGTCTTGTTCCCCACTCAGCACAAGAGAACCAGTCATATAGTCGTGCATGTAATGGGTTACAGGTATGAGAAGCTATGAAGTGTTTCAAACTTTTAGTGAGGAAACAAAGCAAAGAAGAAATTCTCCTACAGGCTATTTGCTAGAATGCCTGAAGAGAATTTACAGACTTCTTGATTTCTGGAGCCTCTGGGTCCTGGGAAAAAGGGTGGCACATGCTTATTTGAGCACACTTTTAATTAAAGAATTCTGCAAGCTGTATTTATAATACAGAAGATAGATTTAAAGTAGTCGAGAACACCTTGACGTAGTGTTAACTTACAGTTTTGCATGAGCAGATTATTTGAACAAAGCCTCCATCTCCTGCATCATTTTTATTGTCCAGTGAGATGCTTCTCTCAAAAGCCTCTTCTATTGGTTATACACAGTCTGGATATGGAGAAAGAGTGGGAGTGTCATCTGATTCCTCACATACAAAAAAAGACAGAACCCAAAATGACAGGTTCTTGCAAAACTGAAGTACATTACTTCTGGAGCACTTTTCATTTGAGGAACTCCACAAGCTTTGCAAACAAATTTGATTTTCAACACACCCTTCTATTACTTATTATTAATCCCATTAAATGAATGAAGAATGTGAGGCAGAGAGAGCATGAATGATTTGCCTAAGGTCATAGAAGAAATCTGAAGGGGCTCCAGAATTAAAACCCAGAACCCACTTCTAGTCCTCTCCCATAGCCACAAGGTCATCTTTCCTTGCAGAAAGTCAGATGTAACAATGAATCTGAGATTTCCCTTTTAGCGGGGGGAATGTTATTACATTGACACCATAATCCCCATTTGTTTTGTATATGCTTCATATAGTGGTTTATTGACTCCTAACTTATTGAAGCATGTGTCTAGGGTCATCCTGTTAAACAGCTTGCCCATCATCCTAAATACGCTCAGAACAAAATGACAGAATATTAGAAAACAAGTGTATGCTTATAGTTTAACAACTACTGAGTGAAGAAAACACACACATAGGGGGTTGTAAAATGAGTAGAATTATGCACATTACAACATAATTTTTTGTTTACTGTGTGCAGGACAACTAAGCTATTGAGTGCCACAGTCAGAGAATAGGAAGGACCAAGGTGCACTAATGCCTAAGGCCCCTTGCAATAGCTGGCAATTGATTGAACTACACCCAGAAGATCCTGGCCAGTGACCCAGAGGAAGGTGACCATCTCCCCCCACCATCTCATGGACACTGCAGTCTGTCCTGAGAGAAAATTCCTTCCTGACCCCACCACATATGATCAGTTAGACCCTGAGCATGGGGCAAGAAGCAGCCAGCCAGGCACCCAAGAAAGATAATTCTTAGTCCCACCGCAGAACCAGTGCACCGCATCCTATGTTCCATCTTCAGCTGTAGCCACCCCTGATACTTCAGAGAAAGGAGTAGGGGAAAAATTAGTGAGAGAATACATTGAAGAAAAAAATATCCTTCCTGATAACTGCAGATGATCCACAGAAGCACTCAAGCATGAGTGTCTTTGTAGAGTCAAAACTCTTACTGATGGTTTTGTCTCTCCAAGCATGGCAGGATCAGGACCCATGCAACTACCGGATGAGCTCCAACTGTATAATGAGAATTCTGCATCTACTTTTATGATGACAGATATATTCAAACAGGAGATTTGGACCTCCAGAGGTATCAGGAATAGGACAAGTATTTAGATGCCCACTCACCTCTAAAGAACACAAAAAAGAAGTAACAGACTAAGCTATCTGTGTATAAACCCCATAGATTAGAAGGTAATATAAGTGTAGGATACTGGCTTAGTACAATAAAAATGAATAATATAAATGTGTGGGATAATAGGAGTCTCTAGTGCAATAGAATAGATAAAATTATTGGCTGACCCTAAAAATAAAGTAGTTGGGTTTTAAAATATGCAAAATATTAAAATCACATTGTTATTAAATGTTTAAAAATAGTGGAAAATGTATAAAAGTTTGTGCACACAAAACTTAAATGTAGCTAGTGCATGTCAATATCTTTTTTTTAAGTTAGAATTGAAAATTTGTAATCAATGTGTAATTATCATCTCCCATCTGAGGATGTGGCCCTAACTCTACTTCCACTTGTCAACCTGTGGGATGCCTTTCTGTCAGAGTCCCGCCCTCTCTTATCAGAGACTCTACCATTTTACACAAGCTTGGTCCCAGACTTCTCATAGCTTCAGCGTAAGAGAGTCTGATCTAGTTATTCGAGTTTCAACTTCCCCCCCCCCCCAAAAAAAAAAAGGCAACCCCTCCACAAAACCTTTCCCTTCTCATCTTCCAAGAAACCTTGTAATTAAGAGATTGCAGACCTAATCCATTGTTACTCTACTTCAGGAACAGGGCAAGTCATTTTATCCTGATTACTTCCAGACCAACAGGAAAATTGAAGGATACAGACCCACATCCTTTCTTGAGTCTATTTCAGGTCCTGGCGCCAAGGAACCATATTATCTCTGTCTGATGGACTTTAAGGATATATTCCTGCATATCACCATCCATTTCTTCCATTAACTACCCTTATGTTTGGCTGTGGGGTATAGATACTTTTGGGTTCTATCCCTTCCATTTGGCATACCAATGGTTCTCAGGACTGCTCCTCTCCCCCAAGACCTTTCTGGTATTAGTGGATCACATTGGCTTAATTTAATTCACTTATGCCAGTATCTGGATGACCTCCTGGCTGGAGTGAAATCATGTGATGAGCTATTCAGGATTACGGAGTCCTGGCATGTCTAGAATGGCACTGTTTCTGATGCAAGGGAGAAGAGACAAATGCATTGTTATTTTAGGTCATACAATATAACAGCACCACACTAAGAACTTCATAGATATAGCAGACAGCAGCTTCTCAAAAGGTATCTCCACCCTGCAGCTGGAAGCAGGCATCCCAGCTCAAGTAGACAGACATGTGTTCACTTTGTGTGAGCTAGCACACAAAAAATAACAATGTAGCTGGGGGTCACACTCAGGTGGTGGCACAGGCTAGCTGCCTCCACATGTACCCAGGGTTCCCAGCAGGTTTGTACTCAGGCAGCTAGCCTGAACTGCTACCTGTGTTACTCCTGGCTACACTATTATTTTTAATGTGCTAGTCTGATCAGCGCTAGTGGGTGTCTGCCTACTCAAGTGCAGTATGGAGGTACCCAAAAGTTCTTATAGGTGTAATCTAAATCCTTTCTAAAGATTCCTTTATCTGGAAGTTAGCCAAGGTATAACACCGGGAACAGTTGTTGTGTTGTTTTTTCACATCCCTGGGTAAGCTATTCTCTGAGTTTGCTTTTGTTATGTCCTTTCCCTACAACAAGTTTCAGTTCTTTCCATTCTCCACGTTGGAGAAGTAGCATGGCTGGATTTCAATCATTGGGCACAGTTGCACATGAGCCTTTCAGATAATTTTCTTCAGGCATGGGTATAGTCACCCATTCCCAGAGGAAAGCATCATTACTCTCTGGACTTGGGAAATAGCTTACTTAGTGGTACTAGAACAAGCAACTTTCTCAAGGTTTCCTATTTTGGGAGCCTCAGTGTCCAGCTGTGGTGATTAGAGAAGGCAGTGTCATGCAGCTGACACTCACTCATCTTAGGAACCACTCATGCCAAGGCACAAAGCCTCCAGAGAAGAATGGGCAGATAATCTTCCTTTTGGGACTCAAAGCTCTTTGTTTGCTCATAAAGTGCTGCCTGCAGCTCTTATGGGACCCACAAATGAATGTCAAACATAACAATTGCACCAGTGGTTCCCAAACTTGTTCCGCTGCTTGTGCAGGGAAAGCCCCTGGTGGGCCAGGCCGGTTTGTTTACCTGCCACGTCCACAGTTTCAGCCGATCGCAGCTCCCAGTGGCCGCAGTTCGCTGCTCCAGGCCACTGGGAGCTGCTGGAAGCAGCGGCCAGTACGTCCCTCGGCCACGCCGCTTCCCGCAGCTCCCATTGGCCTGGAGCAGCGAACCGCAGTCACTGGGAGCCGCGATCGGCCAAACCTGCGGACGCGGCAGGTAAACAAACTGGCCCGGCCCGCCAGGGGCTTTCCCTGCACAAGCAGCAGAACAAGTCTGGGAACCACTGAATTACACAATGGTCACAAGTACAATGTTGAGGAAAGTATCTAATTTGTGTATTTAGTTTGAATTAAAAAAAAAAAGACTCCCGTCATCAGTAATCATTGGATACCTAGGCCTAATCCAATCTTTTAGTTCTTACACACAACACAACACTTCTGAGTTCATGAGAGTTTTGCCAGAACAAGAACAGCCAGATGAAGCTGCAAGCAAAGGCATTTTCTAATATAAATGGTCTGTTTGGCTACATTTATGCAATTGTGAAAGTCCTCTTTTAAGCAAAGTGAACAAATGTTCCTATAAATTAGTTTATTGCTAACTAATATAATAAGTAATATTTAGCAGCATTACAAAAAATGGCTTATATGTTCATAAAAATGTTAATTGGAGCAATGATACACAATTTTTAGTGCTGAAAAAAAATTTACTTCGAAGTAGTAAAACTGAATTAATAATGCATTAGTTTTGTCCAAACCCCTCAGGATAATGGACATTAATTTTCTTTATGAGTGTCGAATAATTACTAAATTAAAATATTACTATTAATAGTCATAAGGCTTAACTGAAAGTTTCCATGTGCAAAAAGAAGATACAATTGTTGAAGCATCTCATCACTAAATGGAAAAATCCCAAAGAAAAGATTACAATGATATTCTGCTTTATCAATTGCTCTTAATGAGGAAAATGTTTTATGAACAACTTTGCAGTAATGGAAGTCACAATGATTTATTAATAATGAATGACAGGAGAAAATTGTATCTTAGTGGCATGTTTTAAAGTTTTACATGTACAATAGCAGGGACACATTAGTCCAAACTGCAGAAAAAAGGGCAGACAGTATGTAAACTAGTTATTTGGACATTTATGTGCTTCTGTGATTACAGAAGGGGGATCTCAATCCTACTTCACTTTATTCATTGATAGCAGGGTCAGGCGGTAAGGAAATGTCAGAGCTGCAAAGTCTGGATCCAGGTGTGGATTGATAAGACCCACAAATCTGGGGATGGTCAAGAGATTGGTTCTGAGCTCATGTTTTGCTTTAATTACCTTTGAGATCTTGGAATGAAAGATTCACAGAAATGTGAATGATCATTCATCATTAGCCCACAAGAGTCATAAGAAGTATTAGAATCACAAAAGAAATCAAAACACTTTCTCCATTTTATTTCATTTGGATTCCACATGATTTATAAAAGGATACCAAGTTTTAAAAGCACCGATAAGGCTAGGAAATTATTTTTCAGATTTATTTTTCTCAAAAATTGACTTTATTGATTTCTCCCCTAGTATACTGACAGCTAGTTGAATAAATGTTTCTTTTGTCCTTCCCCAGTTAAGGGTTATGATAAAATAGGACATACGTTTGGGTGTTGTTGTTTTTTAGCCAGTCAAAAAGAAACAACTTTGGCAATTGCTGTATTAAAAGTTTTATATAAAACTTCAGCTTCCCACAGTACAAAAAAGTTGTATTAGTACAACAGATTGATCAGAGGCAGGTACCTTTAATGGGATTTAATAATAGAAACGTATGACTGGAATTATTCTCAAGAGGTCATCTAATCTTGCCCCCATAGTACCAAAATATTTATAGACTATTCCTGACCTATGTTCTTAAAAACCTCCAGTGATGAGGATTCCACAGCCTCTCTTAGTAATGTGTTCCAGTACTTAACTATCCTTATAGTTTAATATCTAACCTAAATCACCCTTGCTGCACATTAAGCTGAAAAATTGTTGTCCTCTCCTCAGAGGACATGGAGAGCAATTGATCACCACCCTGTTTATAACAGTCCTTAACATATTTAAAGACTTACAAGGTATGCATTCAGTATTCTCAAGGCAAAACATGACCAGGGTTTTCTCTTTTTAAATCTTTCCTCAGGTCAACTTTTCTAATTTTTTTTTTAAATCAATTTGTGTTGTTCTCCTCTGGACTTCCTTGAATTTGTCCACATCTTTCACTGAGGTCTCACCAGTGTTGAGCAGAGTCATGTCTTAGATATGACACTACTGTTATGTTATGTTACTGTTATGTTACAGTACATACTGTTACACTATGTTATGACACCTCAGAATGATTAGGCTTTTTTTTTTTTCTGGCCATTGCGTCATATTGTTGGTACATAGTACCAGCTAGTTATTCCCCACTTAATTTGATGTTTCCTTCTTAAGTGTTGTCCTTCGCATTTGTATTTATTGAATTTCGTCTTGTTGATTTCAGATTGATTCTCCAATTTATCAAGGTCATTTGAATTCTAATCTTGTTCCCCAAAGTGCTTTGGACCCCTCCCAGCTTGGTGTCGTTCAAATTTGTACCAAATTTTGTAAGTGTGCTTTCCAGTCCATTATTTAAGACATTAATGAAAATATTGACTAATGTTGGACTCCTGAGGAACCCCCCTCCCTCCATTGGACCCCATTAGATATAGCCTTAGAGTCTGACAGTGACAGAGTCTGACACTGATGATTACTCGGAGTACAGTTTTTCCACCAGATGCAAAGCCACTTTATAGCAATTCATCTAGACCTCATTTCCCTACTTCACTTATGAGAATGTCATGTGGGACAGTAACAAAAGCTTTACTAAAATCAAGTTGATTGTTTTCTCCCCTATCCATTAGGCAAATAACTCTGCCAAAGAAGGGAATTACGTAGGTTTGGTATGATTTTTTCTTGACAGCTTCATGTTGGCTATTACTTATCTTCTAGGTGCTTAGAAACTGATTGTCCAATAATTTGGTCCAATATCTTTCAGGTATTGAAGTTACGCTGAATCATCTATAATTCCCTGGTTCCTCATTGTTCCCCTTTTAAAGTTAGGTATTAAGTTTGCATCATCACCCCCCACCCCAGCCCCACCTCCCACAGTCTTCTGGGACCTCACCTGTCCTCCATGAGTTTTCAAAGATAATTGCTAATGGCTCCAAAATTGCTTCAGCTAGTTCCTTAAGTATTTTAGCGTGAATTTCATCAGGCCCTGATGACTTGAATTTATCTAACTTAGCTAAATATTCTTTAACCTGTTTTCCCCTTATCAAGCTACTGTTCCTTCCCCATTGTTTTAACATTGTGTTAAGTATCCCATTATAATTAACTTTTTTTTTTGAGAAGACCAAAGCAAAATAGGCATTAAACACTTCGGCCTTCTTTGTGACATCCATTATCATCTTTACTTCCCCGCTAAGTAGTGGACCTACACTAGTCTTCATATTTCTCTGACGCCTAATATATCTATAAAATCTCTTGTTCTTGTCTTTTCTGTCCCTTCCCAGGCGTAACTCATTCTGTGCCTTAGCCTTTCTGATTTTGTCCTTACATGTTTGTGCTATTCTTTGTATTCATCCTTTGCAATTTGTCCATGTTTTAACTTGGATTCTTTTTTGATTTTCAGGTCATTAAAGATCTCCTGATGGCTAATCTTACTCTCTTCCATTCACATCAGGATAGTCTGTCACTGTCTCCGAGAAACTGCCAGCTTTCCCGAACTACTACTACAATCCATTGTTTATTTTGTATTTTACATTGATATTTTGGGCAAAGTCTTCTCCACAGAGCCTCATTTGAATAATTTGCCTGCCTTCCAGGGAAATTCAAAGTGGGTGTGTGGGGGTGGTATCAGAGGTCTTAGTATAGTGAGGGGGGATTAGAAGATCTTCAAAGAAGTTAATCCTCCACCTATGATCCTTCTCTGGGATAACCCTGCCCTTATCCCATTACTTGTAAATCTTTAAGACCAGAAGGAACCATCAAGATCATCTAATCTGACCTCCTGCCATTGCAGGCCACAGAACCTCAGCCACTCACTCCTGTAATCGACTCATAACATCTGGCTGAATTATTGAAGTCCTAAAATCATGATTTAAAGACTTCACATTACAGGGAATCCACCATTTACAGTTGTTTAAACCTTCAAGTGACCTGTGATCCATGCAGCAGAGAAAGATGAACTCCTCCTGCCCTAGGGATTCTGTGAATCTGACCCCAGGGAAAATGCCTCTCTCACCCCAAATATGGTAGATCAGTTAGACCCTGAGCATGTGGGCAAGACCCACCAGCCAGATGCCTGGAAATGAATTCTCTATAGTAACTCAGAGCCCTCCCCATTTGAGATTTCTGCTGCTCGCATTCACTGCCATTGTAGGCAGTCCCCTCATACTGTCTCTTCCATAAACTTTTCAAGCTCAGTCCTGAAGCCAGTTAGGTGTTTTGCCACCACTGCTCCCCTTCAAAGGCTGTTCCAGAACTTCATCTAATTTCAAGCCTAAATTACTTGATGACAAGTTTATATCCATGTGTTCTTGTGTCCACACTGGTGCTTAACTTACATAAATACCATGGAGGGAGAAGAGTTATCACTCTGATGTATTTATGGAGAACAATCATATCTCCCCTCAGCCTTCTTTTGGTTAGGCTAAAGAAGCCAGGCTCTTTGAGTCTCCTCTCATAAGGTAGGTTTTCCATTCCTCGGATCATCCTAGAAGCCCTTCTCTGCACCTGTTCCAGTTTGAATTCATCTTTCTTAAACACCGGAGACCAGAATTGCACACAGTATCCAGATGAGATCTCACCAGTGCCTTCTGTAATGGCAATAACACTTCCCTATCTCTACTGGAAATACCTTGCTTGATGTGTCATAGGACTGCATTAGACTTTTTTACAGCTGAATCACCTTGGCGGCTCATAGTCATCCTGTGATCAACCAATACGTCTGGGTCTTTTTTCCTCCTCTGTTGCTTCCAACTGACAACAGCAGGAAGAGAGCCATCATCAAGCTGTGCTCTGTACCACCTATTTCCTGTGCATGTCACCTAATTATATCCCCATCCCTTGCGCAGCCTCCTAAATCCTCTTGCAGGACCTGGACTGGCAGGCTGATAGAGATGGCTGAACCTGTTCAGGAAGGGGAATGAATTACTCCAAATTCTTTATGTGCAGTAACAAACATAAGTGTTTATTAAAAGAGATTATTTAACATATGTGATTTGAATACTCTATGGTTCAATACTTTAAATTATGTTTGGTTAGTTAAGTATCTGATTTCATGGTTATTAGTGTTGTGGGAATTTTTACTTTATAGTGTTCACTGGTATTTCCAGGCATTCTTTTCTGAAGGACTATTGAACATAATTTTTCTAAATCTCTCCCTTTTCCAATGAATGGATAAAATACAAGTCACATTATTTATAAAACTGTTGGGTACCCTGTCCCAAATAAATAGAATATTATGAATACTGGTAAGTCCCAATTAAACAAACACTACCACTTAACTGAAATATAGATGTGACCCCAAAAGCCAAACAATGAATTAAACTGATTCCCTGTCAACACTGAAAAAAAAAATGGTACAACCTTATTTATCCACAGTTCCCTGAAACAATTGTATTAGCTCATATATTACTTCAGTAAACTTAATGTGTTACTAATTACTTTGTAGTAAAGCAAAATTTCCTTGTCATGTCACATCAGTTTTATGTTTAGGAAGGGAGGGAGGAAAATGTCTTTGTAATTTGAAACAAAACAAAATTCCCCAAACATTAAGTACTGGTAGATTGCTGCTATGCATATTGATGTCTCTTGCGATTTATTACTAGAGCTAGGTAAATACCTTTTAAAAATCCATGAATATTCACTTGAATATAGAGGAAAAACAATGAACTTTGTGTTCACTTTGAAAGCGTATCTTTCTGAATAAGTTTACTAGCAGAAATATCTGCACATACAAACTTTGCATCAATTGGAGAAAGTAATGTTAAATTCAGAGTACATGAGTTTGTGCTGGACACCTGATTTGAAGAGTTAAATTATTTTGAAGAAGGAACTGAAACATATCCAATTCAAACTGAAGTATCTAGTCTTAATTGGCAAGTACTCAATATTCACAATAACTAGTTGTTTAAGATACAGACTAAAAAAAGTGGGGAGAGTTGTGTAATTTGTGTAACAAGTAATTTATGCAACAAATAAATCTGAGAAGGTTGTAAACTGATCTTTGAGAATTAATGATAAGAAAGAGGCTACAGATGGGACTTTCAAACTCCACTAGGAGACTTACCTACACCACTCCCATTAATTTCAGAGGTAGGGGTGTGGCTAGCTCCCCAGATAAATAAATATATATAATCTCAAATTCTGTAAAGAAGCTATTTGAAGGGAGCTGGATTGCTCAAATCTATTGACTTCTCATAAATATCTTGCAAATACTTTCTGACTTATTGGTGTGCTTGAAACACCTCTATACTTTGTCCTGGAAAGTGTTGGAGTACTTTCGAATCACAGGAGATGCCAATATCTGCTAGAAAGGATGGATGTCCCAATGGTTCAGGGCTGCAATCCAGGATCAATTTCCTACTTTACCATAGATTTTCTGTGTCAACTTGGATTCTGTGTCTCAGTTGTCTGTCTGTCAAATGGGAATAATGTGTTTCTAATTTACAGGGTTGTCATTTTTAATCTATTTATCCAAACAACAGGAGCTCAGACATCATAGTAACTTGGGCTATATTGTGCCTGACCTACATAAGGTTGGCTCTCATGCAAATTTCCATCCCCAGGAAGCGTTAATGATGACCATTGCATATTATACTAGCTAGGGCTGGGGAGAATATGGTCATCTCGGCCTTAATCCAAATCCTCTTTGTAGTCAATTAAAAAAAACCTATTGATTTATGTGGAGTTTGGATTAAGCTCCTAATGCAACAGCAGTGGTAGTAAAATACTTGCTCGCTCCCGGATCTCTGCATGTAGGTATCTGTATAGTTCCAATTGTACTAAACCAATACTGGATTTGTATAGTTGTCAGTATTTCCCCCTGTCTCTTACTCCACTGACTATAGAAACACCTCATCATAATCCCATGCTGACTTTAATGGGTGCAAATTTAGAAGAGTCAGTTAAGAAACAGATATACCAGGTAGTTCTAAAGAGACTTTTAAACACTAAAGTGTCCATCAAAACTCAACATAAGGTATCAGACTTTTTCACCCCTTTGAAGTGTTACACTATAAAAAAACATCCTTACAACTATTGATTCTTCCTTTGCGTGAGGAGGGGGGGAAATGAAGGGGCAATTAATTCTCCTTCCAGAAAATAACGCCAAGTTTATAAATCAATGCCTCATGAACGGTAGCCAACCCACCCAAAGGCTGTAACACTCCATTAATTGCAATTATGATAGCAGTAAATTTCCCACCCTAACATGGGGGAATGAAGAGAAGAGGAATAGAATGCACATACCAATCAACCAAAAGAGCTCCTGAATCAAAGGGCAAAATTCCCAAAGGCTATAGCACCTCAGTGTATCAAAGCCATGATATTAGCAAATCTCTCTTTTCCTCAATTTATATAAAGAACGAATTAGTAATATGCTGTGCAAACTATCGGAGATATGCTTCTAATGTGTCAATAACTAAAATGTGCAAAATTTTAGGATAGAAAATAAACAGAGACTCTAGGGAAAAGTGGAGTTCCCACTGATCTTACCATTTCCAATTGAAATACAGTAGTTCAAACAGTGGTTTTCTTACTAGTCTCTGGCAGTTCGATATCCTGCTCTCCAAGGAAAAGGTAGCACATTTAATTAATATCTCTTTCAAAAGCTACAGTCCTGAGAGTGTGCTGCAAGAACGGAAACAGGTTGCTGACTAGCTGTACTCATGGGACCTGAAAGTTATCTTTAATGGGAGAGAGTTGTGAAGATATCAGTGCTGGCAACTCTCTCCACTAAGGGCTTTGTTCTCCAGTGATTCAAACAGCATTTACTCAGAGCTTTTTTTAATAAACTAATAGGTAACATAAAGCACCTATTATAATATACTGCAACAAGTTTGTGTTTTACCCCCAAAACTGTATTTAATCTGAAATATCGGAGATTCACTTTGCACATGAAAATAGAGTAAACAAATATGCTAGCTCTGCTCAAGGTAGTGCACCAAAAATAGCAGTGTGGATATTGCAGCATGGGTCGTGGCATGGGCTAACCACCCCCGTATAAGTCTGCTCAACCCCTTCGGTCTGTACTTGACTGGCTAGCCTGTGCCGCCACCTGGACCACGTCAACACTGCTATTTTTAGTGTACTAACTTAGCAGATCTAGAACACATCTGTGTATCTGGGCTAGGAGGCACACTTACCCAAAGAATGCTAAGCATCACTATAATAGTTACAGCTATGGTTAAAGTAGAAACACTGCTTTATTACAATACCCTGTTCAGGTGGTCTCATTTAGGTTTCCTTAGGACTGAAATTGTCTACCAGTTCTCTGCCCAAAGGAGATTGTAAATACTTTTTTCAAATTTTCAAAAACAGAGTATTTGAATTTGATACATGCCACTATTACCCAATCAGTGGTTTTCTGCATACATAAAATCCAGTAGGGATGGATAGGATTTTGGAGAAACTTAGACTATTTTATGGCAATCTAAAGTACAAATCAAGATTGAAGAATATAGCTGGAGAAAAGTTTTGAAGGTATGAATACTCTATATGCATAAATTGAATTTTATGTTCAAATTCTTTGCTCAGTCTAAGCCTTGAAACATTGAACTGCTTGTGTATGCCATAGATCAGTGGTTCCCAAACTTATTTCACCGCTTTAGCAGGGAAAGTCCCTGGCAGGCTGGGCTGGTTTGTTTACCTGCCGCGTCCACAGGTTCGGCCTATCGCGGCTCCCAGTGGCCGCGGTTCGCTGCTCCAGGCCAATGGGAGCTGCTAGAAGTGGTGGCCGGTACGTCCGTCGGCCTGCACCATTTTCCAGGCCAATGGAAGCTGCTGGAAGTGGTGCGGGCCGACGGACGTACTGGCCACCACTTCTAGCAGCTCCCATTGGCCTGGAGCAGCGTACCGCGGCCCCTGGGAGCCGCGATCGGCTGAACCTGTGGACGCGGCAGGTAAACAAACCGGCCCGGCCCACCAGGGACTTTCCCTGCACAAGCGGCGAAATAAGTTTGGGAACCACTGCCATAGATTGTTTTCTTTTGGATCCCTTGTGGAAAATAACCTTCCAGAAATTCCTCCTATTTTACAAGATGACTCCACCTCAAAAGCCCCTACTGACTGCAGCTGTGATAAAGTCTCATGCGGATACAAATAATATATGCAGAAAGAGGCAAAGCCAAAAACATTTGAGCTTTATAGGTCAAAAGCAGTAACTTGAACTGCCCCTAGAAACCAATGGGCGGCCAATGTAGATACCAGAATATTGGTATCATGTGATCACAGTGAGAAACTCTACTTACAAAGCCACCATATTCTGGCACTATCCTGGGTTTTCAATTTGAGTTAAGGTGTTGTTCCATGTACAGCACATTGCAGTATTTGAATGACAAGATGACAGACAAAAATCAGGACAGCAATGACTGTCAATATTCTTGAGCAGACAAAGCGTAAAAGAAAGCCATTCTGATCGTGACTGCTATATGATCACATACCAGCCCTTGGATATCCAACAATACCCCAGAATGTGAACTCAAGTAAGAAGTGTCAGGAACAGATATGCTAAAAAGGGGCATTTGTAGCCTTTGCCAAATCTTCCAGTTGCTTCCCAAATCCTGCCAGCAACACTTTTGTCTGATCCAGATCAAGTTCTGGCCATAACCTTCTCCTACACCCTGATCTTTGCCAAACGGTAAGGCAGTGAACAGTGCTGCCTAGATGGAACATGAGAGAGGTTAGGTTTTTTCCTGCATTAGGATTTATGCACCCAGTGTACCTTCATCAAGGATGTACAGTGCCAAGTTAATATATGGCTTGCCTCAGTTCAACTTACCCTGGTTTTGCTCTTAAATTTAGGTGCATGCCTGCTCTCTAGCCCTCTCAATGACACCACATACATATTGAACAAGAGAGGAGAAAAGGGAGTTCTACACTAGTGAATCATCTGGGCACAAAAGGAATCGCCTCCAATCCCCCTTAGAGATTGGAACAAAATCACTCAAGGAGGACAAATGCTAGTAATAATAATAGGGCTCAGATTTTCCTCGATGCGATAGCTGATGGATTCCTTCATCATGTAGTTGCTGAACCAACAAGAGGGGACGTCATTTTAGATTTGGTTTGGGTGAGTAGTGAGGACCTCATAGAAGAAATGGTTGTAAGGGACAACCTTGGCTCGAGTGATCATGAGCTAATTTAGCTCAAACTGAATGGAAGGATAAACAAAAATAAATCTGTGACTAGGGTTTTTTATTTCAAAAGGGCTAACTTTAAAAAAATAAGGAAATTAGTTAGGGAAGTGGATTGGACTGAAGCACTTATGGATCTAAAGGCGGAGGAGCCCTGGGATTACTTCAAGTCAAAGTTGCAGAAGCTATCAGAAGCCTGCATCCCAAGAAAGGCTGGGGGGGGGGATCATACGCAGGAGTTGTAGACCAAGCTGAATGAGCAAGCATCTCAGAGAGGTGATTAAGAAAAAGCAGAAAGCCAACAAAGAGTGGAAGATGGGAGGGATCAGCAAGGAAAGCTACCTTATTGAGGTCAGAACATGTAGAGATAAAGTGAGAAAGGCTAAAAGTCATGTAGAGTTGAACCTTGCAAAGGGAATTAAAACCAACTGTAAAGGGTTCTATAGCCATATAAGTAAGAAGAAAAAAAGGAAAGAAGAGGTGGGACTGCTAAACACGGAGGATGGAGTGGAGGTCAAGGATAATCTACGCATGGCCCAATATCTAAACAAATACTTTGCCTAAGTCTTTAATGAGGCTAATGAGGAGCTTAGGGATAATGGTAGCATGACAAATGGGAATGAGGATATGGAAGTAGATATTACTATATCTGAGGTAGTAGCAAAACTTGAACAGCTTAATGGGACTAAATTGGGGGGCCCAGATCATCTTTGTCTGAGAATATTAAAGGAACTGACACATGAAATTGCAAGCCCATTAGCAAGAATGTTTAATGAATCTGTAAACTCAGGGGTTGAACTGTATGACTGAAGAATTGCTAACATAGTTCCTATTTTTAAGAAAGGAAAAAAAAAGTGATCCGGGTAACTACAGGCCTGTTAGTTTGACATCTGTAGTATGCAAGGTCTTGGGAACAATTTTGAAGGAGAAAGTAGATAAGGACATTGAGGTCAATGGTAATTGGGACAAAATACAACATGGTTTTACAAAAGGTAGATCATGCCAAACCAACCTAATCTCCTTCTTTGAGAAAGTAACAGATTTTTTAGACAAAGGAAACACAGTGGATCTAATTTACCTTGATTTTAGTAAGGCGTTTGATATGGTGCCACATGGGGAATTATTAGTTAAATTGGAACAGATGGGGATCAATATGAAAATTGAAAGGTGGATAAGGAACTGGTTAAAGGGGAGACTACAACGGGTCACACTGAAAGGTGAACCGTCAGGCTAGAGGGAGGTTACCAGTGGAGTTCCTCCGGGACTGGTTTTGGGACCAATCTTATTTATTCTTTATTACTGACTTCAGCACAAAAAGTGGGAGTGTGCTAATAAAGTTTGCGGATGACACAAAGCTGGGAGGTATTGCCAATTCAGAGAAGGACTGGGAGATCATAAAGGAAGATCTGGATGACCCTGATAAATACCAGGGAGGGAGAGGAATTATTTAAGATCAGTACCAATGTGGACACAAAAACAAATGGATATAAACTGGCCATAAAGAAGTTTAGACTTGAAATTAGACGAATGTTTCTAACCGTCAGAGGAGTGAAGTTCTGGAATAGCCTTCCAAGGGAAGCAATGGGGGCAAAAGACCTATCTGGCTTCAAGATTAAGCTTGATATGTTTATGGAGGAGATGGTATGATGGGATAGCCTAATTTTGGCAATTAATTGATCTTCAACTATTAGCAGTAGATATGTCCAATGGCCTGTGATGGGATGTTAGATGGGGTGGGATCTGAGTAACTACTGAGAATTCTTTCCTGAGTATCTGGCTGGTGAGTCTTGCCACATGCTCAGGGGTCAGCTGATTGCCGTATTTGGGGTCGGGAAGGAATTTTCCTCCAGGGCAGATTGGAAGATGCCCTGGGGGTTTTTTGCCTTCCCCTGCAGCGTGGGGCATGGGTCACTTGCTGGAGGATTCTCTGTACCTTGAAGTCTTTAAACCATGGTTTGAGGATGTCAAAGCTCAGACATAGGTGAGAAGTTTATTGCAGGAGTGGGTGGGTGAGATTCTGTGGCCTGCATTGTGCAGGAGGTTAGACTATATGATCAAAATGGTCCCTTCTGACCTTAAAGTCTATGAGTCTATGAGCACATGGTGGGAGTTTAAGGCTCTTGAATTTTTTCCCTACATCTTTTATGATACACTTAGTGTTTTTATACCAACATATAGAATTTAGTTGGGCCACAATCCCTCTATAAAGCAGGTAAATACTATCCCAAATGTACGTATAGGGAAAATGAAATACAGAGAGGTTAGCTGGCCAGTTCAAAGTCACATAATAAGTCCTTGTTAGCATATCATTTCAATCAGCATGAGGCTGAGAACATCTCGGTCTTCTGACTACTAGGCCCAGGCTCAGACCACAAGCAGGCCATCCTGTCTCAGAATCGTCATTTTACCTGTGTTTCAGTTTCCCCATCTGTAGAATGATATATATATAAATAAGTATAATCTGAAAATACACCAAGTATCTTCAACTGTTGGTAGGAGACTATTATACTGTTATTCTCCCAATTTACCTAACTGGGAATTTGGACTCAAAGATTTAGTGAGCTGGCAAGTATTCTCTAGGGTTCTAATTAATAAAACTGGATAATTATATTTAGCTACTTCACGATGAATGGTCTGCTCCTATGAGATGCTGAGCCCCCATTTATCTCCACTGAAGTAAATAAAATACAGATGTGCCCTTCAGTGTTAATTCATCCCTTCATGTTTGCTGTTAGCATGATGCATTTTTTCCCCCAGTGAGATTGGGATAATCATTATCCCGATCCTATAACTTAAGGAACCCTTGCTTTGCAATGAAGACGCTCTGCAGATTTCAGCATATAAAGGGGGGAAATGAATTGGAAGAGACCAAAGAAGCAGAAGTCTTGTCAAATGTGTCTGAATTGATAGAAGTTGTGAACTACAGCTGCTAATCCAATGAACCAGATGGTATCAATTGTCAAACCAGGTGCAGGAAATAGGGTTGTTAGCTCTCCTGCAAATCAATTAGACCAGCATGAATAATCTATAAATGAAGTTTCCACCAAACAAACAGAAAATACCAAAAAAACTGTCTAAGGTGCTCAGATGGTTTATGAATGATTGATGCTTTTGCAAGTGGCAGCTGCTTTTAAATCTCTATTTCTGTGGTGAATATTTTCCAATGATATGTTAACAGATTTGTGAGTTTAGAGGATCAAATAATTTGCTTTTTCCTCATCTTAGTGCTACATTACACTGAGGTATGTGAGAGCCAGGAATGTCCTGCCAGACCAATACCTGCTATTCATGAGTCCCCTTTACTCCCCACAAAAAGGCTTACCTAGAGTGAGGGGGTAAGGTGGGGGGAATGGGTTTATTTCACTTAAAGTATTATCCCCCAAAAAGGTGCTTCCATAAGTTACATGGTAACATTAGCTAATGAGTTTTGGCTGATGCCTTGATATTGCTTTTCTGGTACTATGCTCTGTCATTTTCCAAAATTATTTGAATGCCTAGGAACAATACCCAGTTTAGTGGTATTGTATGGAGGGCTGCTATATCAGGTATTCTGGCCATTTACCTGTGATCTCTAGTGTACTTCTCAGGGAGTGGGAGCTGATGTACTTGGTTAGATCAATATATCATGTAGTAGCCAGTTCCAGATGCTGCAGAGGAAACTCCAAGGATCCCTGTCCGTAAGGGAAATTTCTTCCTGAACTCCCTTAGTAACGAGATGTGTTATGTCATGAACCATGAATGTGAATATCCCTTATTTAATTTTATCCTATCTACTGTAACTGTTGTTCTCATTGTCTATACAACTGCCTTTCTATACACATACATATACACCCTCTTGCTTTGCGGTATAGGGCATTGACAGTAACAGAACTATGATATTGTGTTTCAGTTGCAATCTGGATTTAAAGTACTTTTAAATGTTTTTCTGTCTCAGCTGCAGATTTGGAACTTAAGTGATTCATAAATCATCTGAGACTGTTTCTCTCAGGCACTTTCTACATTCAGTAAGGTTTCTATAAATGTCAGTCCTCTACTACAAAAATGAATGGTACAGCAGCCTGGGTCAAGACGGAGGACTTTAGTTAAACATGTCATCTGTAATTAAAAAATAACAACAAGAATTAGGAAGATGCAGCAATCAATTGGTATCCTGGTTACTTTGATGGAACATACCCATCTGGAGGGTTGTATAGAAGAGAAATACACAAAATAAGAAAGAAAAACCCTCTCAAAGACTCAGGAAATGAAGCCTGACCATACACACCTCAAAAATCACTGTTGCTCAAGAAGGTACTGAACAAAAATTGATAGGAAGAAAACTGAAAATCCAATCCAGACTATACCATCAGCAGTGTAGTCAACTCTTGTGGTTTGATCATGAGTCTTGTGGCATTTTTATTTTTATAAGAGTCCAGCACCTTGAGTCATGCAATTGTGTGAGAATCTCAGCTTTCCTTCTTTTACACAATTTTTTTAGCCCTCATTGTTGCAGAGAAATACCTCAAAAACTCCAAGAGCTCAAAAGGCAAATAATAATAAAAAAAAAAAATTAAAGACATGATGTTTAAGCCAATTTCATGATTTTGAAGGAGCTTGATTCAGTTATGAATTCTTAGAATGCAATATTATGCCAAGAGAGAATTAAATCACTTTGTTGTTTAAATGCAGAGATTCTGCTGAAAGTACAAAGTTCCTGACTGATGCAAGAAATGATAGAAAAAAGTTCAAGTATTCTGTATTTTAAACTTTGTTGAAACTTTGTGTATTACATTATAATGGAATTACCTTGTAGTTAAACAGCAATTACAGTTCAATTCTACTGTTTTGCTTTTCAATACTTGTAATTACTACTAATTCATGAAACTAGAAAGTTCACTATATAGCTGAGAATAATCTACGTGTAAATACAACATAGTTAATATAACTGGATTCTAACAATATGTGCATTAAGAAAACCACAAAAGTGGTAACACATAATTCAGTCATGCAATTTACCTTCTGGTTATAAAGAATTAATAGTAATTATTTAGGTCCCAATTCTGCGAACATTAATGCACATGATTAGCTTTACTACCATGAGTAGCCACTACTCACAATAGTAACATTAAGCATGTGCATAAGTTTTTGCAAGAATATAGCCTTACGGAAAAACAATAACTTATGTATTTACAAGATGACAGCAAGGTAGTTAAGACTACAGTGATTAATTACATCTTATAGAGTATATCTACACTTGGAGCTAGTGATGTGATTCTCAGCTCACGTAAACATATGCTGGGTCTCACTGCACTAGCACACTAAAAACAGTAGCTTAGCCACATTAGTATGAACAGCAGTAGCATGGGATAGCTGGACCCACAAGGTCCAGGTGGTTTTTTAAACAAGGTGTCTAGCCGATGCTGCCACTCCCGCCTATGCTACTGCAGCTACACCAGTGGTCACCAACTGGTAGATCGCGATCGACTGGTCAATCCTGGAGCTTCTGTCAGCCTCTAGACAGTCCAGGAGCTTCTGACAGTGATCTCCAGCTGCTAGAAGTCTGGAGGCGCAGCGGGACTAAGGAAGGTTCCCTGCCTGCCCTGGCCCCATGCTGCTCCTAGAAGCGACCAGCATACCCCTGCAACCTCTGGGGGGAGGTAGGGGTCTTTGTGCGCTGCTCCTGCCTGGAAGCACCGCCCCTGCAGCTCTCATTGGCTGGGAATGGAGAACTGCAGCCAATGGGAGGTGCAGGGACAGAGTCTGCAGGGAGGGGCAGCTTGCGGAGACCCCCTGTCCCTCGCCCAGGGGCCTCAGGGGTGTGCTGGTTGCTTCTGGGAGCAGCATGGGGTCAGGGCAGTCAGAGAGCCTGCCTTCATCCTGCTGTGCCACTGACTGGGAGCCGCCTGAGGTAAGTGTCACCCAGCGGGAGCCCGCACCCCTCCCATACTCTAACCCCCATCCCTGAGACCCCTCCCAGAGCCAGCACCCCATGCCCCCTCCTGCACCCCAACCCCCTCTCCTGCACCCTAACACTCTTCCCCAGCCCAGAGCCCCCTCCTGCACCCAAACTCCCGCCCAGAGCTTACACTCCTCACCGCCTCCTTCACCGTAACCCCTTGCCCTACACTCAGCCCAGAGCTCCCTCCCATACTCTGAACCCCTTGGCCCCAGCCCAGAGCTGCAGCCCAACCCCCTGCCCCATCCCGGTGAAAGTGAGTGAAGGTGGAGAAGAGCAAGCGATGAAGGGAGGGTGGATGGAGTGAGCGGGGCAGGTTGGGGTAGATACTGGGTTGCACTTAAATTCAAAAAGTGATCTTGTGCGTAAAAAGGTTGTAGACCACTGAGATACACTATTGCTTTTGGAGTATAGATTGAGGAGAGCTAGCATGAGTATGTCTACCCAAGCTGCGATATGCATCCCTTGCTCCAAATGTAGAGGTAGCTGTACGGTGACTTAGATCAAATAGCATCAAAGCTTATCATCTGGAAACAGTTTGTAGTTTTTTTCCTTAGGAGTCACAGTGAGTATTACATAAATGAAGACGTCAATATTATGATATTTATTAAAATTATCCAAGGAGCTACTTTTAGGTATCCTGAGTGCTGGTGGAAGTTAAGCAATAATTCTCTCCTAACAGTCTCAACACCTTAATGAAAAATGTTATGACAACTCTGAACTGCAATATTGTCAATTTAAAAGGAAAATACCATAAGAAAACACCAGTATCTTCCTCTGAACATCTCTGGATAAATATTCATCAAAATAATTCCTTAAGATCTGGTTTCACTTAACCCTGTCATTCTGTATCAAGGTGGTCTCTCCCTCATTTAGTTTAATGATATGGTGGTAGACTGTAAAATATTAAACTTATAAACATTAAAAAATTGCACAGAATGGGAAGAATGTCATAAGACTTCTAGGAGGCCCTGCAATGCTTCAAAGAACAATCCTGCTCTACTAACAAAACAGTTAAGACAACCAACATTGTACAGTCTTAAAGGCAGTGCCATGCTTTTCAGAATAAGTGACACCAATTCCTGTGGAAATGTAACAGCAGAGGCTTGAACTCTTGACCACTTTCTGCTCTTGTGGCTGCACAGAGTTAAATGAAGGAATACATTAATCCATTTTTGTTGCTCTATAAGTTCCTAGGCACTGGCGCTAGAGGGGAGTTTTCCCAATTTAAATGAGCCTTGATAATATCCACATATTTAAAAAGTCAACAAGCCAAATCCTGTTCTGCAATCCAATCCTTTGAACAGTGGTGGTGCACAGGGCTTGAAAAGCAGGCAGATCTACATATCTGAAGATTTCCTCAGTGCAGGGGAATCCTGAGCTCCAGAGATAACAGAATCAGCTTGTCGGGAGAAGGGAGAGATATAGCCAGAGTACGCTGTACTCTGCCTAGGGGATAGCCCTGTGGCTGCTCCAGGATTGCAGAGCTCCAATCTGGCCCATAGATTTGAGGGGAAAGGTTTAGTTCCCAAGCACATGGCCTTTTGAAGAGTCAGCTACAGACTAGCCTGCCACTAAATAGAATGGAGGCAGGGTTGTATGTACAGGGTAAATATTGTCAAGTGGGAGTCCCTGGGGATGGTAGGGTGGTTCCTAGACAGACTGTGCACCTCAGACAACACTCCTGGCCCATTTCTAACCATTGGTGCTCAACCTTTCCAGAGGCCGATTTGTCTTGCGTACCCCCAAGTTTCACCTCACTTAAAAACTACTTGCTTACAAAATCAGACATAAAATACTAAAGTGCCACAGCACACTATTGCTGAAACATTGCTTACTTCCTCATTTTTGCCATATAATTGTAAAATAAATTGATTGGAATATAAATATTGTACTCACATTTCAGTGTGATGCTTGAGCCTGTTTTTCACTTGTGAGCCTAGTCTGAAGCTCAAACCCAGGCAGTGGGGCTGACGCATGCAACTTAGCTTCCCAGGCTCCCCTGTGGTGTGCAACCCTGGGCAATTGCTCTGCTTGCCACCCCCTAATGTTGGCCCTGAACTTCTGACACCTTCCGTCCCAAAACCCATCCCTCAACCCCCCTGAAGGTTGCAGGCTCCAGGTTGATAAACACTATCGAGATAAACTGAGTACCCCCTTGAAGACCTCTGAGTACCCCACCCCCAGGTACACATACCCCTGGTTGAGAACCACTGCACTAACCCACCCTGGAGAGGCATCAGTTAGCTCTAGGAATGGACATAACTCTCAACAATGAAGTAATACCTTTATCCAAGTAGGAGCGATCCTTCAGACAATATGGGGGAGATTCCAGGAGGAGATCTCTAATGGGAGTTACACATACACCTCCCCCAGCTATAATACAATGCATCCAGCCCCCAATATCTCAATATACACTGATTAATTTTCTCTGGCCTGATTAGAAGTCCAAACAGCCCAAGCCCTAGTGTACAGCTGGGTGAAAATTTTCAGCTCAACAACTTTTTCACTGAAAAAAAAAATGCAGATTCAGGTAAACTGCACCATTACATGAATTCATGTCAAATACACCAAGTCTCCAGTTCACAAAACAAGCTAATTAAAAATAATATTTTGTTTTGACTTTTCAATGAAGTGTTTCAATCTTTTTATTCAAAATTATTATTTCAAGTGTAAAAACTCAGAAACAAAACATTTTGTTCAACCTCAAATTAAGGGTTTTTAAAAACTTGCCCCCAAAATTTGTAAAACAAAACAAACCACCACTTTTTCATTTCAGCTCAGCTAGAAGCTTTTTATTCTTGTAGGGAGTGAGATGAAGACGAGATTTTTAGGTTCAGCCAGCAAGTCAAAATCAGTTATTCATACAGCTCCACCCCAGTGCTCAGACCTGCACAAATTTACCTTGCATCCCCCTTGTTGTGCAGTCTGCTGGAAGGGTATGATATGATCTTGTCGTGCAGAGTCCTTGAGTCCCCAGCTGGGTGGGCTGACAAGTCTGCTCCCCGTATTGCTGGGCTGGTCTTGGCGTCCCAGATGTTTCCCACCTCTCCTTAGAGCAGCAGCTCACCCACGACTCCCAATCTCTCTGGAGACCCCTCTCTACTTTTTCTCCTACAGCACAAAGTAAAACTGCAGTCACTTCCTTTCAGCCCCCATCTGTCAGACCCAGAGCCAACCAGCTAATCTTCAGCCAATATGTTGTCTGTTGTGGAATGACTTCCCTCCCTTCCGGTGGGAGTCAGGTCACCAGTCACCCATCACTGCTCTGAAGCAACACTTCTCTTCAATGGGAAGCAATGAGCAACCCCATTCCTTGTTTCTGTTCCACCCCCCAGTGGGAAACAAGCTAGCAGCAAGAAGCCAGCACCATCCCCACTCTCAGCCAATAAGAGCTTCTAGGGGAATCTCTACACCGCTCCAAAAGAAGCAGCCCTTACTATACTGTGACCCTAAACTGTACAGTCCTTGCTCACTCCAGGGATCATCTCAAGCAGCTAAATAAAGTTAAAATTACAACTTGCCTCGTCTACATTAGGATTTTGCAATACATTAGCTACCATACTGTACAAACAAACCTTTTCTTTATCTAGTGCAGATGAGGATAGAGAATAAGCAAATCAATCCACTACCACACAAACTAATGTTTTTCTGCCACAGCTGTTGCTGTTATAACTGAGGCAGGGCTGAAGAAATGAAGCAAGTAACTAGATGGGAAAAAATATGTATTGGCTATTACTGACAAGAAAAAAAAAACATGACAGCAATAGAATGACATATTGGAGAAAGTTTGAATGATTAACATGAATCTAATGACAAACAGAGCATGACATCAATTACCAACACCTGTGTGCTTCAAAAAGCCAGTTTCACGTCCCATACCAAACAGTGTTAACACCAGACTTGAGAATCTGTGCTAGAGCTTTTTATTCAATAACTAGATTTTCTGGAAAGTAATATCACAAAGAAAACTGAAACAACACTAATCAACGCTACCTCACCAGGCCCATCCTGTCTCTGTCCCCACCCCATCAAACATTCTTTGTAGAAACCTGTATGTCATTTTAAAAATAAAAGCACCACCACACAACACAAACACAGAATTAGTTGTCCCTGTAAACCAAGCTGCTTCTTTTGAGTACTAAAGAAAACTAATTTCTGAATGAAATGGAAACAAAAAGCAGTGAAAATACATACAGGAAAAACTGCAACAGTAAGCACTGCAGTCAATGAACCAGTCCATACCGCTTCCTATCATGTGACAGAAATGAAAAAACAAAGTTTCAGTTTCACACTAGCATGCCTTTTTTCCATCTTTTATTATAACAAACCTTTAACAACATAACTGCAATGTAGACATCTGATTGGATTGTTGAGAACAAGGGACCAAATCTTCAGCTAGTGTAAATCAGTGCAGCTCCATTCAAGTCAGTGGTACTACAGGTATATTGATTTATACTAGCTGGGGTCTGGCCCAAAGAATCAAATATTTAAAGAAATATGCTATTTATTTTGCATGAATTAATCACTCTTGGGGAAGCAGATATTTACAAAGAGATCCACAATGTCTAAAGTGAAGCTTCCTACTAAGTATCTATTTCCCAGTGAAGAGTGCATATAAGTTCCATTAGCATTAATTTGAGATAAGCGTATTCAGAGATGGAAGAACAAACACCTTAATAATTGCTTGAGAAAAATTACACATTTCTAGAAGGTTACTGGACTTACTAAATTGCCAAAATAAATCTGGTTCTGACATTCAGGACCTGAATTAACTACCCAGCAAAAGATATATCCCATCAGGATTGTCAACAGAAAATTTAATAAAGGTAAAGTGAAAATTAAGGTTCTTAGGCTATTTACTGTTATCCTAATGTCTTCTAGATAAAAGAGGCAGTGATTATGAGAACATTAAAAAGGATACAAATGACACAGAGAGCTGATATAGGGAAACTGTCGACTCCTTGTTTTCATAGGGAGACTTTAATCAGAGTTTCCGTGAAAGAGACGATTAAAAGAAAAAAAAAAGGAAACTAATTCTCTTGAGAATTAGTGACAATTAATCATCATTGAATCACGCATGATTTCTTTCATTCTCACTCCAGCTGTACAAATCAAAAAAGATTTGTAATACATAATATTAAAAATATAAATCAAATTAATAAAATTGAACCCTCTCTGGAGCTGAAATAGTGTCACTTTGCAGTTCTGCTACAATCATTGATTTTTTGAAGCATTTTATGCCCTCTTTCTGCTGAGTTTCTCATTCCTGAGCTGATGAAGTGTGAATAAAAACAGCACTGCTCCACTGAATCATGGTAAGTTTATCCTCCATGTACTCAACAAAGTCTCTCATTTGAAAATAACTAGCCTTCTTCAAATTAGTTGAAATCAGTAACCTTGGCAACGGATTCGTCTTACAACTGCTTGATCCAGCTTTTCTTGTTAGCTGGACATGGGAGGGAGCTACATCAAATAGACAGTGTTTTAATCTAAAACAGGCATTAAATATTTTTTTCTTAAAAAGGAACACCTACACCAATACTGCACCTCTCTATGAATTTCTGCATGAGTTGGCCTCAAAATGTTTTTGTCTAAAATATTGTATGCCTTTTGTGAATGCGTTTGTTTTAATGTAACTTTTGTATTGAAGTCATGATGATACATCTTACACAAATCAGACTGATACCACACATTTTCAAGACACATTCATTTTATGCATTAATCTTGCATTTCTTTCCCCTCATTTTGCCTTAACACCCTGTTCTCTATTTGTCAAATGCAGTTTAAAAATAAATAAAAATCAGAATACCAAATAAGAATGGCCATACTGGGTCAGACCAATGGTCCATTTAGCCCAGTATCCTGTCTCCAAACAGTGGAGAATGGCAGGTTTTTCAGAACAGTGCAATTATCACATGATTCATCCCTGTTGTCCAGGCCCTGCTTCTGGCAGTCAGGCTTAGGGACATCCAGAGGATAGGAATGCATCCCTGACCATCTTGGCTAATACCCATTGCTGCACCTATCCTCCATGAATTTAGGTAATTCTTTTTTGAACCCTGTTATAGTTATTACCTTCACATCTCCTGGCAATGAGTTCCACAGGTTGACTGTGCGTTGTGTGAAGTAGTACTTTCCTTTGTTTTAAACCTGCTACCTATTAATTTCATTAGTTGACTCATGGGTCTTGTGTTCTATGGAGGGGTAAAGCACACTTCCTTATTCACTTTCTCCACAACAGTCATGATTTTATTGACCTCTATCATATCGCCCTTAGCTGTCCCTTTTCTAAGATGACCAGTCTCAGTCTTTTTAATCTCTCCTCATGTGGAAGATGTTCCATACTCCTACTCATTTTTGTTGCCTCTCTCTCTACTTTTCCCGTTTCTAATATAGCTTTTCTGAGATAGGGCAAGCAGAGCTGCATGCAGAATTCAAGGTGTGCCATACCATGGATTTATATGGTGACATTACATATTTAATATCTGACTAGGTGTCCCTGTCCTAATGGTTTCTCACACTGTTAGCTTTTTTGCCTGCCACAGCACATTGAGCAGATGTTTTCAGAGAACTATCCAAAATGACCCCAAAATTTCTTTATTGAGTGGTAACAGTTAATTTAGACCCCATCATTATGTAAGTGTGGTTGACATTATGTTTTACAGTGTGCATTTATCAGCATTGAATTTCGTCTGTCATTTTGTTGCCCAGTCATCACTTTTGTGAGATCTCTTTGCAGTCTGATCTGGACTTATATATCTTGAGTAATTTTGTATCACGTGCAAACTGTGCCACCTCACTGTTCATCCCTTATTTCTAGATCCTTTATGAGAAAGCACAGGACTCATTTATGGTATTATAACTGGCACAAATAACTCAGTGAATAATTTACTCATTTTTTTCACTTGAGGATTTTCAAAAAGAAGATTGTGACTTCCTGGAACTTATTCCCTAATCAAATTTGATTAATTTTTGGCACATTTGTGGATTACTGTGAACAGTTCACTGTATATTTATTAGTTGATATTTAACATTCAGGCTGTATTGGGTTACTGTGATTGGTCATAGCAGTCACATGGCATTAGTTCTGACCTCTGACTCCATTTAAGAAGGAGGGCTTGACAAAGCTGAGATGTTAAACCTTCTCCTTTCTAGGCACACAAACTTCATACTTGCATTCTGCCTCAAAAATATTAGGGTAGTCTAAGATTTATGGAACAACAGCAACTTAAATTTTATTTTCTCTCTTTATATTCACACTAAGTAATTCTGAGTACAGCTGGATGAGTTATTCGCCCAAAACAGCTGACAAAAAAATACAGAGATTTGGTGACTCTGAAATATTATGAGATACATGATAGCATAGAGTACACTTATTAAGTTTGCGGATGATACTAAGATAGGCAGGGTTGCAAGTGCTGTAGAGGATAGGATTAAAATTCAGAATAATCTGGACAAATGGTCTAAGGTAAACAGAATTAAATTCAATAAGGACAAATGCAAAGTAGGAAGGAACACGCAGTTGCACACACACAAAATGGGAAATGACTATGTAGGAAGGAGCACTGCAGAAAAGATCTGGGTGTTATAGTGGCTCACAAGCAAAATATCAGTTAAAAGTGTCACAGCTGGGGAGGGGAAGAAAAGAGCTTTCTGGGATGTATTAGCAGGAGAGTTGTAAGCAAGAAAAGAGAAGTAATTATTCTGCTCTACTTTGCACTGATAAGGCCTCAACTGGAATATTGTATCCAGTTCTGGGCACCACATTTCAGGAAAGATGTGGACAAGTTGTAGAAAGGCCTGAGGAAAGCAAAAGAAAATGATTAAAGATAGAGAAAACTACCTATGAGGAAAAATATGGTTTGTTTAGTTTGGAGAAGAGAAGATGGAGGGGGATATGATAACAGTTTCCAAGTACATAAACTGTTGCTACAAGGAGGAGGGCAAAAAATTGTTCTCCTTAGCCTGTGAGGATAGGACAAGAAGCAATGGGCTAAAATTACAGCAAGAGAGGTTTAGACTGGACGTTAGGAAAAACGTCCTAACTATCAGGGTGAATAAACACTGGAATAAATTGCCTAGGGAATTTGTGGAATCTCCATCATTGGAGGGTTTTAAGAACAGGTTGGACAAACACCTGTGAGGAATGGTCTAGTTATTACAAACCAATTTATTATATAGTCCTACCTTAAGTGCAGGGGACTGGACTAGATGACCTCTCGAGGTCCCTTTCAGTCCTGTTGGATTTGCTGAATTGTTTCAGTTGGGGGAAAAAAAATGTTTCATTCTGATGTTTTTTGCACTTTGAAGCAACTTTGAGTTTCAAAATTTCCTTTAAAAAAAAATCAAAATGTTTATAAATGGTCAAAACCAAACCAAAATGTTTTGGTAAACACACACTTTGGGTTTTAAAACAAACTCCCCCCCTCCCCGCCCCCAAAAAACATATTTTGGTTTGATCAGAAATGATTTTTAACTTGCCAGTGAACTGAAAAATCTTATTCTCACTGCTCTAATTCTGAGCTTCATATGTGATCACAGTGATGAAGCTGGGTCAGATCCTTGTCTGGTTTGTTGTGTTACCCCTGTTTTAGTACTCTAGTAATAAGTAGTGTGACTTCTGTTCTACATCATCACGTAGTGTAGCATCCTATAGAAAATACACAAAGTGCATTGTGCATACTGGTCTGAACCACAGTCACTGTGACAATAACTGAAGCAAAATGTGGGTGATCAGCGAAAGGCGAGGTAAGAGCTTTGTTTAGCTTTTCTAATTGCTTCTGGGACATGTTTTAGGAGCTTAGATTGATTGTGTGAGCAATGTCCCATCCCATGTAAAACAAAACACTTCCACTGTGAATAACTGAGTGTGCAAGCTTCAGAGAAGATTTCCACAAGCTGTTTATGCCAGTAAAGTCTGTTGTATGAATGCTCATGGAAAATTAACACAAAAGGAGACAAGATGAGGACAAATGAAATCCATATAAACACAAGGGAATACTTATGGTCAAAATGTTTGGTGATGTTGACTCAGCTACGTTTATGAAGGAACTCAAGACAACTTTAAAGGAGTTGGATGCTAATGCTGCTAAACTGGCTAAATCCCACCTCAGGTAATTACATTGTGCTTGCCTAATTCCCCCATACAGTTTTAATTGGATTCAGCATTCTTTTCCTTGTTCTGAGCTATTATATAATGTGACATGGCTAAAGAGATGCTACATTCTATCCCAGATATGTACAATACTGGTGAGTGAAGTGATTCCTTCCAATAGAGCTTACAATGATTGTAAAGCACTTTGAGATACGCCAGGAAGACCAGTATTATGTAAACATATCAAGACACAGCTTGTGGCTAATTTAGTACTCCAACATATGGTCAACCTAGTTCAGTGGTCCCCAAACTTTTTACCTCATGTCCCCCTCCCTCCCGGCTGGGGTAAGGGAGCAGAGGCTAAGGCCACAGCTGGGGGTGGGGCAGTAGGTGGAATCCTGGGGCCTGCAGCAGAGATGCGTGGCCCTCCCTCCCCGTCCCCCGTGGGGGCTGGCCTGGGCCCCAGCCATGCCCCTCCCCCTCCACCCCCCACGTTCCTCCATGCCTCCCTAGGGGGATGTGCCTAGCTCTTGCTACTACAACAAAGCACTAAAGCACATGCATAACCTTAGTGAATGCTTAAATGCTTTACTGGCACCCAAGGGAAGTAGAGGAGATCCCTACTGGTTTGAGGAAAGAAAAGGTAGGATGGTGAGAAAGTCATGTAACTGAACTTTACTCCCTGATTTAGCCCCTCATTTGAAGCAGAACACAAAAGCCCTTCTTTTGACAGGTCACAAGATTCACTTCAGCTTTAGTGCTACACTGCTGCTGCAGTTTTTGTTATTTTGTGGGTTGGGGGGGAAGGGGAGAGAGAGAGAGAGAGACACACACACACACACAGACACTTTCACTAAAATAATTGTATTTTTCCAAGGTAAGGGTATGGGGGGAGGAGCAGGGGAGATATTGCTAACCCTCACTTTGATTGCTATTGTTGGGGAGGAGGAAACCTCATTATTAATCCACAAATATTATTAAAGATGACAATAGATTTAGATTACACAAGTATCTTTACTGAAATTAGGACATAATTACTTCACACGTAAAATACTTAGAGAATAGTGTGGTTCACATGCTGGTTTTGTCTGGTTATTTTATAAAACAATGTTCAGTCTAACTAAATAAATCTCTGCTTTTCTTTCAGTGTCAGGGACAATGACAATGATACCTCCTTAGCCATAAAGTCATACAGATCAACTTCGAGGGCTGATTGCACTGACTCTGAAATATAGCCTTATAAGCTCTATTTTGCTTTAGATATTCCATATCTAATAAAAAGATCTAAATATTATTGTGATTCTTTGCCTTGCATGGTAATAGTACAAGTCTTTCATTCTGAATGGAGGGTGAAGTTACTGCAGATTATAATTTTGGGAACAAGTTAGTTAAAAGGCAAGCAACCAACACAACTGTCTTCTCAAACAGCAGGTCATCTCCTCCTTCTTAATGGATATGAAGCTATTCTTTTCCCAAGGGTAGCTGAAGGAGAGGTGATTTGTAGCAGTTGGTGTTTCACAGCCATGAAAGCTGAGCTAAAAGCTTCTTCATAATACCTCTTCTTCTCCTTCTCTCAGATTTCTAAACATATTTTTCTTGAAACTGATTTATAAACACATTAAATTCTTCCTTTTTTCAACTTTTCCGTGAAGTTCTACAGTTGGGAAATGGTTTGGTTCTTTGTAACCTCATGTTTCCATTTAAAGGTGAAAATATTTCTTTACATATGATTTTAAGCATAAGCTCTTTTTGCAATGTTCATTTATAAAGGTTATTTTTAGCTAAAGGAAAGCACCTGATATAATAGCTTCCTGATATCATATGATTAGTGAGGTTTCTTATGTACCAATATAGATCAAATGACCGTGCTGTAAATTACAAAAATAAGCCATTTGAATATAAAATATTTACAGTATTGAGGAACTAGTTATCTGGAAATGCTTAAGAAACTTCAGGATACATTTTTAAAGGGTATTGGACCACCTAAAGATGCATATAGGATCCTCCTGCTGCTTAGGCACCTCTTCAGCTTTAAGCAGCCAACATACCGTTTTTGTTGTTGTTGTTTTTAAATCTAGCCCTTCATTACCAAACTCAGAAAGAAAAAAAATCCTCTCCAAGGATTGTTAAGAGGAAAAGTTTTTACCTTCTTTGATGACCATTTCAGTTTGAAGACTAAGAATCATTTAAGTTGAAATGACTAGTGTAAAAGCAAAGAGACAAGGTAGGAGGGTAATATCTTTTATTGGCCAACTTCTGTTGGTGGAAGGTCTATAGCTTTTTGAGGTGCCCAACACTATTCTTCAAGTCTGGGGAAGGAATCAGGTCATATCTGCATTACATAGTTTTGTCGACAAAGCAGTGGTGGTGTACACACGACAATGCTCCTCCCACCAATTTAACTCTCCCGCTATGCTGACCTAAAATCTCCTTGATGAGCAGCATAGAATTTTTGTGACAAAGTTAGAGTGATGAAGTGTCAGTGTAGATACTGTGCTTGTTTAATATTGCCCTAAGTGGCCTCCAGCAGGTGTTCCACAATGCCCATCATGACCACTCTGATCTGGTAAGCTGTTTCTACTCTGCTGCCCTGCAGCCAGGTATGCAGACATATGCCCCAACCCCTATAAAGCCCCAGGGATTTTTAAAACTCCACTTCTTGTGAACTGTCCATGCTGAGCAAAGATCACATCTTTCCAGCTGACTTTCCACAGCAAACTGGTTCCTGCAAGGAGTACACTGGAGTTGCTGGATCTGTGGGGAGAGAAGGCTGTGTATTCGCAGCTTCGAACCAGCCATAGGACCTTCGCATGTGGCATGGATGAGAAGAGGTACAAAAGGGATGCACAACATTGCTGTGCTAAAATAAAGGAGGCAGGGGCACCAGAAGGCCAGCCATTGCTCTGGTGTGGTGCCAAAAACATGCCACTTCTACAAAGGAGCTGCATGTCATCCTCAGCTGTGACCCTCAACTCCTCCTCAGAGCCCCATGGATACTTCATGGGGGGACTGGAGTCAATGGCCAAGAGAGTCAAACCCAAGCACGAAGTCATGAATGAGGAGGTAGAATTGGAGGAGAATGTGGGACAGGCAACAGTTTCATCAGGTGGTGTGGCAAGCCAGGATCTCTTTTTGACTCTGGGGAGATCAATCTAGTCCCAGAATTCCGGCTCTGGCATGCCTGAAGCAGGAGAAGGGAGCTCCAGTAAATACTCATTTTTCTCTGATACTGCATGGTTACATGAGGTAGAGGTGTCCTTTATTTTGTTAAATGGTTCATGTGGAAGAAGGGAACGAAATTAACAACAGTAGCTACTGTTCGCATCTGCTTCTCATTCCCCTATACATCTGTTTAGTGGGGGCCCTGTGGAAAAGTTTGTTAATGCACACACATCTCCCAGGAATCCTCGAGATCTCTAGGAAACTTTCCTGCAGATACTCTGCAATCCTCTGCCAAAAATGCCTTGACAGAGCTGCCTTGTTTCTTCCCCCACTGTAGGAAACTTTGC
The DNA here is from genome assembly GCF_015237465.2 of Chelonia mydas. Lineage (NCBI taxonomy): Eukaryota > Metazoa > Chordata > Testudines > Cheloniidae > Chelonia > Chelonia mydas. Next base: position 168,100,725 of record NC_057849.1, read on the forward strand.
CATGCCAATGAGCAATTACTTTTGCAGGAACCAAAGCAGCATGCAAGAGAGCTGCATACAAAGCAAGTCTGAAGCTGCATGCATGCAGGAAATGCACCCTTGCATCTTCCGTTACCCTTAGTAGTGTGATTTCACCTCAATTGCCTCTGCCTGTGGAAAACAGCACCAGTATTCAGAATAGTGTCCCCAGGCACTTTTACTGATCCCCTTCTGAAACCACCCTTTGTCCTGTCTTGCCCCCCACTACACTTCAGGCCAAACTCACCATGTTTAGTGCTCTGGCCATGCTGCATGCTTGCCAAGGGAAAGTGAGAAAGAGGTGCATGTAACAATTATTCAATACTGAGAGTGCACACAGGATACGGTGTCTTGTTTCTTTTGCTTCTGGAGATGTGCCCTTGAAAGCCAGCTCGTAAATACTGGCAGAGTGCCTCCCATCAGATAAATTGGAGGATGACGATGATGATGACACCTTGTTTGGGAATTGCTGCAACAGTCAGATTAGGCTGATATCTCTCTTCACACTCTCTGCTTGCTAACAAACGGATAGCCAGGAGACAAGACATGGTCAGGAGCAGATAATAAAGCTCATGGAGAGCCAAACAGAGATTCTGAGGTCCCTGATTGTGCTGCAGGCAGAACACGTGTGGTTGACTCCCCATGAAGTCTATACAAAAGTGAATTCTTTGCCCTCCCCAAACTCACACACACACACACACACACACATTCCTCACACATTTCCAGCATATCTCAGTACCCATTGCACTCCACCCTAGGGTATTTTCCAGAGGGACAGGAGGACTTACATGTCCCTTGTAAGAAATGTTAATCTGTGTATTGCTGTTTAATAAAAATCGAGACTTACAAAGACAGTGATTATTTATTTGTGACCTACCCAGGGTGGTTGCAACAGAAATTCAAACAGTGGCAATCGCCACATTTGGAGACTACTATTAATGCTCAGGCAGAAATCATTACATGGGTCATTCAAGGTGGCAAGTAAATCATTCCTGGCTCAATTCATTACAGAAAGACACATTATTGAGGCTCATTGTCAAAATTCTCCTTCAAACCCCCGATTGAAATAGTCCCCCTGGTGTCTGGCTGCTCAAAATCAGCTGCCAGCTGATCCACCTCAGTGCTCCAGCCCTGGGGAAACTTTTCCCCCTTGGCTTCACAAATGTTATGCAGAGCACAGCAGGCTTCTATGACCATGGAAATATTTTCCTCATTCAGGTCTATTCTGCTGAAAAGGCAGTGCCAGAAATCCTTCCATCTGCCAAATGCACAGTCTATGGTCATTTTGCGCCTGCTGAACCTGTTGAAGTGCTCTTCGCTGCTGTTAAGGTTTCTGGTGTATGGCTTCATGAGCCATGAGAGTAACGGGTAGGCTGGGTCATCCAGGATCACTGTGAGCATTTCCACACCCCCTATTGGAATCTTGTGATCTGGAAGGAAAGTCCCTGCTTGCAGATTTTGTACAGGTCAGCATTCCAGAAGTGATCCCTGATCACTCTGTGTTGATTTCAGTGAAATGGCCCCGCTTATCCACCAGAGCCTGCAGTACCCTAGAGAAGTAGCCCTTTCTGTTGATGTATTCAGTCCAAGATTGTCTGGGGCCAAAATTGGGATATGCGTTCCATCACCCTTCTGAAATTAGGGAATCCCATTGCCACAAAGCCATCCACTATTTCCTGCACATTATCCAGAGTCTCAGTCCTTTGTAGCAGGAGGCAATTAATGGCTTTGCACACTTGTATGACTACACTGTGGACACTCCCAACTCCAAACTGATTGGCATCTGACCAGTAATAGTCTGGAGTTGTCAGCTTCCACAGAGCAACCACCACTAGCATTTCCACTATTAGGGCAGCTCTCATTTTGGTGTCCTTGCACCGCAAGGTGGTGGTAAGCTCTGCACAGTTCAAGAAAGGTGGCTTTGCGCATATGGAAATGTTCTGTAGCCACTGGTCATCATCCCACACCTGCATCACAATCCCATCTCACCACTCGGTGCTTGTTTCCTGAGCCCAATAGTGACAGTCCACCATGTGACGCTTCTCCATTAATGCCAACATCTTGAATTGTTTCTTTCCATGGCACATAGCAGGGCAGGCAGCACAGATTCCTGTTCAGATTCACAGCTCATGAAATACTGCAGGATCAGCCATGTTGTGTTCATAATGCGTACCACAAGACTGGAGAGCAGTGCAGGATCCATGCTTTCAGTCAGAGATGGCAGGCACATCCATTGAAGTGAGCTGTAGCTCACAAAAGCTTATGCTCAAATAAATTGGTTAGTCTCTAAGGTGCCACTAGTACTCCTTTCCTTTTTGTGAATATAGACTAACACGGCTGCTACTCTGAAACAAAGTTTACAGATGCAGTTGAAAAAAAAAAGAGCACAATTTCCAGTTGGAAGCCCTTGCAGTTTTCTCCATACCATAATTCCATCATAGGGGCACTGATCCCATCCCCATGATGCACTGGGATCCATTCCCAGGACTCTTATAGAGAGAAGGTGGTGATTTGCACAGTGGGATAGCTGCCTGCTGTGCACTGCTCTCTATCAGTGCTAGAGCACCAATTATGGACCTGCTCCACTGACACAAGGAGAGTTATGTGAACATGCACAGGTGATGTAATTAAGCTGTTTAGAATCATTGCTATAACTTAAGTCAACTTAACTCTGTAGTGTGGACATGGCCTCAGTGTCTGATCTAAATACAAGTTGGGACAGATTGTTAATCAGAAGAGGTAACACCCATTGAGTCAGTCACTTGAAGTGGGCAATTAGGAGTTAGACTGTTATGCATAAAGGCTTTGAAATGGGGAGTTAAGCAATGACTTCATCAGTTTAATCTCATAAAGGCTTTGAAATGGGCAGTTAAGCAATGACTTCATCAGTTTAATCTGATAATATAACTTTCTCAAATACTGTAGGTCGCTTTTAACTTTAGTTTTACAAAAACAAAAAAACAAAAAAAACCCCACACCTCTTCCTAAGCAAACAATCATTTTCCTGTTTAAAAAAAATATACCTCACACAGAAGATTACATTCATTGTTTATTTTCAAAGGAACAGAATCTGAACCACTTACTGCCACTGGAGAGCTGTTACTCACATGAGTAACCCTCTTGAATATAATTGTATTCATGTGATTCACTGCTTACAACTGAAAATAAGGTGTTCACAATATGGCCCAAAGTAGAGAGAGAAATCTTAATAAGCTACATACATGATCTTTCTTGTTACCTCAACTCAAAAGATAAACTAATGGATCACACCAATGTATATCCTTGACCATAGGTTATGTCATTTATGGAAAGAGCCGATAATGGGTAATTAGTAGAGATGCAACATGGTAAAACACTGTTCAGTGCAAGAATGTGACTGCAGAAATGTGGGTATTTATCACAGATGGCTATGGTGGGGGATGTGGCTGGCAGCCCACAAAGCAGTTTTATCTATGAATAAATGAAGAAAAATGTTTGCAACTAATTTTTCTTGTGTGACCCATGAGGTAATTTTTCAATGTATTATGCAGCATTTTAGACAGCTGATTCCTACTGACTTAAAATTATGTAGCTAAAACCCTGTTTAATGCCAGAAAAATGTATGTCTTACCTATCTTTCAGTAAAGTGTTTTTTTAAATTTGAAAATGGAACAGATTGTCAATTTAGTTTCTGGTTTATTACACAATTAAAAACCCTTCTTACTCATCCTTGCATTAAAAAATTACTACATATAGTAATTATACATCTAGTAATCTGCCATAGGAAGAAAACGTGTCGGGATCTAGCATACACTAATTCTCTTCTTTGGTTGATGAATGGCTAGATTGCCAGTGTTCTGATACTGCGACTTTCTGGGGCAAACAATTTTTTCACTTGTACTTTGTCATCTCTACCTCCCTTCGTCTGCCGACTCCCACTGCCCACTCCCACTCATTTAGGCCAGTGTTTTTTGTGTGCTTTTTTTCCCCCTTGTCACATGCTAAGACCGTAAACCTTTTTGGGTGGGGGATGTCTTTTTGCTGCATCTGTGTAAAGTACCTAGCAAAACAAAGTTCTGATTCCTGATGGGAGCCTCTAGGTTCAGAAACAATGCCATTTGTATTTGTATTTATTTGCAATCTCCATGAAGACTGAGAATTTTGCAGTACAGCTTCAAGAAACAACTTCCCTATTTTTGAATCACAGAGTTTGGCAGTGAACCAGTCCTTGTATTTTGCTTTGAGGTTCCAGTCTAATGAAATCAAATCCCCAAGACAGACATCATGTCACCTCCCAGTCTCTAAATGGACCTTGTTTTATAGTGATCGGGCACCTAACATCTTCCCTCAGCCACCTTGTTTTACCCATTGGCCCTTCCTCCATTTTCAGGTGGTCATTCCCTTTCCTGGTATGCTCTTCTAAGGAAGCAGGATATGGATAGTGGGCTATGTGGTGAAGTAGGAATGGAGAAATACTCCCAGCTCCAGTAACTTCCCAACATACAAGCATAAGGACAGAGTGGTCCCAGTGTGTGTAGCAGTGAATGAACAATGGAAAGGAATGCCTTGCTAGGAATTATGGGGCGTCTGTCACCCTTGCACACTGGGGACAAGGGAAAAACTACAAGCAACTTCAAAAGCCTCACCTCAAGTGGTTTGAGTTCAACAAGAATTCTGTGCAGCTCTAAGTTTTCCTCTGACTACAGAGCTTAAAAATAAGCAACCCTTCAGTGACCCCTTTGTTCACTGCCATAATGTGTGGAATATCAAAATGGTTGTACTCTGCATTTTCCAACTTGTGTCCCCCAAGCCTACAGGTAAAACTCTTTGTTGCTATCCAAGTGTTTGAATGCGGGGGCAGAGGGTTTGGGGGGGAAGAAGGATACCTCCACTAATTAACATGTCATCTACCAAGCAGGTCATGAACTACATGCCAAGTTCATCACTGGTGTAACTCCTTTGCAGTCCGGTCAATGGAGACATATTTTATGCCCATCATCCATTACCCATCAGAAAGTGAAAGTCTGCCAGTGCTACAAAAAATGTAGCTAATGCATTGGAAAAGCCTCCTGGCAAGTTGCTGCCATTGTTCATTTTTCCTTAGATTGATATATTGCCTCTGATAGGACAAACATGTGCCATCATTTATATTTATCCAGATTCCACATTTTCTGAATAGGTGCCCAACAACTCCTAAGTAAAAACCAAGATGTATGAAAAATGCAAAAATTCTTAATCACTTCAGCCTGTCCATTATGGCTTATCTTGCCTTGCAAGACCTGCACATGCCAGATAGCCATTCCCGTCATCAGCTGAAACAGAAGGTATTAGCCCAGTGAAATTCTATCCTGTTTATGCTTGAATTCTTCTTCGAGCCATACAAAGCAATTATTTCTAAGATATTCTTGTTGTTTACCTAGACAAAGCCCAGGGAAACCACAGAAAGATAACTGAAGATATAAAAAGAGGATGGAGAGTACATGGATGACTGAGTTTATTTTATGGAGAGTGAACTAAACTCTAACCAGCTGATGTTCAGCTGAAACATGCCCTATGTATTAAATTAGCTTCCTCCTGACTAAATCCTTGTTTATATCCATTTATATTTACTGCTTAGTTCTGCCTAATAATGATGGATATTACTATTGATTTACAGAATCCTGTCATAACATTGAAATCATTTGGATTTAGGTGCCTAAATACCTTTTGAGGATCTGGGACCAACTGACTTGTCACAAACATCTCCAAAGCACGTTGTCCATACTAAACCTTCAGCAAGTCTCACTTTCTTTTCGTGAAGCCATAAGATGACAGGACTATAAAAAGCACAAAGCAAGTAAGTCTTCATACACACAATTTTCCTGTGTCTTTTCAGTCCTGATGTCCATAATCCTGACGGCCACAAAGATTAGTCAAACTTCTCTGGCAATGAGAATGATAAATAGTTTTTAGGATAGAAAGTAACACCTGAAATTGATTGCTTTGATGCTGTAAGCCTTTGCCACTCAGGCCACTCCTCTGTTCCTGATCCTTGCTGCTGCAAAGGCAGAAACAGCACCACTTAACTGGCTTTGACTAGGTCTTGTTCCCTTTCCCCAGTTCTTCCAGGCCTGAGAGTAGTCAAGGTGTTCCAGCAGAATAGCATTAAGTACCAGCTTGACACAATGTTTTATTTTGTTACCAGTGATGCATTTGACCAGTTAACGTAACACCGCAGTCATCGTTGGGCCGAATCAAACCTAGGGCCTCTGGAGATTAGTGTATGACCATCTACTGCATAAGCTAAAAGCTATATGGCCCTAGCTAAGGCTGTAGAGCAAACTCATTAATCTTTATCTCTTGGTGCCACTAGAGGGGACAGAACACCACACCCTGGAGGAGTGTGGGTTTCATTAGGTCTATTTGTTTCCTCATTTATGCATATGCAACACTGCTGAGGTCAGTGTGTATGTGGAACCAATGGGGTTGCACTGGCCTAAATGAAGGTTGAAGCTAGGTCAAGGAGTTCTGAAGACTTATCACCCTGAATCAAGAAAACACATGCTTTACTTCCTACTACTTTAGTGCTACCACTAGGTACAGACTACAGCCTTTTCTAAATGACTATTTAAATATTCATAGAGAACACATTGTTATCTTTATAGTATCTCTCAGAACATTGTGAATCACTGAATCCCATTATTAGAGCTATTTTCATGATATTTTCCTCTCCTGTTCTCTCTAACTCCACTTAGAGCAGTTGATGAGGCTGAATGATGACTGAAATAATAGGAATGAATAGGTATTGTATGTATAGGTAGACAAGGTCATCAGTGTTTAGTAAGTAGCAGTGGAAGGAAAGAATAAGGCATATAATCTAAAGTGAGAGTAGCTTGAAAAAAAGATAGGAAATTAAAGCCATTGAGATAATTGCAGAGGAGGGGGAGAGAGTGAGTTATTGGAGACGCAATTTTTGTTGGTCATTCTGACTCGTAATAGAAAATGGACATTGCCTCAGCAGTAACAGTCTTGATTAATTACCATTAGCTATATCTGGAATAGTATTAATCTAAACAAGATTTTTTTTAATCTATTTGGTCATGAGTTGTGAACAGATTGTGATGTTTATTAACTTGCTCTTATTAAAAAATTTTCATTGAATATTTTGTTCAGAAGTACTTCAGCCTATGGATTGTTCACAGACTGTTTGCTGTGACTAATTGTTTGAGTAGCCAGTATATTCAATGTGTTTGAGCTTTGTGCTTGGTGACTTAAGTCACATGATATTTTTTTTTCTGTTCCCTAATTTGGTGATCTAAACTTTATAAAAAAAATTCTTTTAGTCACATGATTAGACTAATCTTGACTCTGGGCTGAAATCTGTTTTCTTCATTTGTACAAACAATATTTGGTCCATGAATGTTCACAGAAGCCCCATTAAAGGGCTTCAAATATTGCCAACAAAATTTTACCTAGTCAAAGTTATATGACTATTGGGGGGGGGGGGGGGAAAGAAACCACTAAATTCGATCACTAAAAAAAATTACTAGTGTTAACCCATCAGCACAAGGCACAAAATGCAGCACAATTAGTAGTGGTGAACAGAGCTCAGGGCATTATGATATTGAACTATGTGTTAGAAAAGAAAACAAAGGACAAAAAGTGTGTCTAATAATATTAACCAATATGCATTAGAACACAAAAAGTAAGACTTATGAACTGTCCAAAAAGCTACATGGTAGGGGTATCAGGGAGAAATGGTAAAGTGAAGGTGAAAAATCTTTATTATTTGTGATTACATCAAATGTAAGGGGCCAAATTTAGAATCATAAGCTCCAATTCTCTAATAAAATATTCACTTTCTTTTGAGTACTTTACTTGAAAACATAAGAGTCTGCTTGGCATTGCTTTTGATTGATTAATTCGTTCCAGGTATAAGTCAGCTGCTTTCACTTACACACCTCAATACACAGCCTCAGTCAAGTCATTATATATCTACCCTCCCCAGTACTGGAGAGCTAGATTCAGTATGTGGGTGGTACAACAGGGGGTTAAGCCTTCCCCTGCCCTCCCTCCAGTTACAGTAATAAAGTGATACAGTAATAGAAACAATAATGCATCATGGTCTAGCTCCTCAACTGGTTAAAAACTGGAGACTTCCTTGGAACTAAGCTAGTTAAGACCTGGGCCTATATTTACCTAGTGATCCACCCACCAATGCAGCATGCTTTATGAAATAGCAAAAGTATTGCTTGTGTTTATCTGGAGGAAAGGAGACAGGGGAAGTGTCTGTATCTTAGCTCATTCCTTTTGTTCAATGGGTAGGGTAAGGCAACAGGCTGACATCAGCCATAGTATTTCTTTCCCCTTTCTGTACCTCAGTTTATTTTTCTGCTGTGGTACAGACTGGAGTTTAGTCTTTTCAGGACATACATAAACCTATAGATAATTACACAGAGTTAAATCTGATCGTGAAACAAAGTTTCAGAAGGAAAACATTTACTAAATCTCTCTTGAAACAACTGTAAATACTGTCAACAACTCTTAACGCTAACACTCAACAAATTATGCCTCAATTTTAGTACTTGTTACTATCACAAGTTCAAACAACATAAAATCATACATGCACAAATACATCCAGTCCCCTAGGGATCTTCTCAGGAAGGCTTTCTCCTTCTCAATCTTTGTGGAATGGTGTTCACATCCTTTGTGGGGCACAACAGTTCCTTAAAGTTTGGGAAAGAAGTGATACTCCTACAGTTTCCTTCAAACTCCCTTTGAGTCTGTGCAATAAGAGTCTAAAACATGCACAGCCTAAATAGTTTCCCAAAACATTTCATTTTAGATTAGGATTACTGTGAGCAACCGTTACAATGGAACATTTTTAAGCTTTGAGACGTACCAAGTGAAAAAAAAATTGATTTAAGTAGAAAAACATAAAAACATTAATTTGGATGTGTCCCCTAACTAACTGGATGTATGAAAATACCAGAAAAAGTTGTGTGTTGGTTCTCAGTTGCACTAGAAGCAAGATCTAGGACACATTGGATACATCATGAATGTTAATCTCATGACACTCCTAGCCCAGTTTTACAGACCTAGAAGTTTTGGATAGTTAAAAAAAAAATCATTTTTTTTTAGTGTTTACTTGTGTGGGAAATTCGGAACCACCTAAAGTTTATCACATATGTAATTACACACCCACTATTACATTTTTAACCTACAAGAAAAAGATAGATGTTCAAATTGCAAATCTAAGGTGAGGTTTTCAAGGGCACCTAAGAAAGCTAGACACCCAAGTCCCGTTGACATTTAACAGGATTTTGGTACTATAGTCTTATGGGCCTAACCACCAGCTTGGAGGAAAAATAAAAATCACTTTATCAAGCCCAGCTCTGCTTTAGCTTTCCCCACGGGTTCTTTTATTAATTATTATACTACACCCCTCCTGCCCAAACACAGACAAATAACAAAAATTATAGCACTGACCTAAACTGATAATGCAAGATCCTCTTCACTCCCAGTATCTCATTACTCATGTCCCTCCCTTTACTCAAGTGTGGGTGAGTGTGGATGAGCAAGAGAGTGAGCAGATTTGGATAGGTCAGTCAGCCCTATTAATTAATTTATTTATTAATTATCATCAGCCGCTGCTTCTCAGGAAAGTATTTGTCTCTTCTGGTTCCTTGCTCACAGGCCTCAGTCCTCACTTACAACATCCAGCTGGAAATCAGAGTCAATCATTAGCTGCTGATTACCTGGATCATCTGGTTCCCAACACCTGCCAGCTAAGCTGCTCTTTAGGCCAGGGCTTCCTGCTCCCTGATTCCCCAGGCCCTTAACAGGGCAGACCACCCTGCTACAGTCACCTAACTCCTTTAGGCCCCTTTGAAAATCCAAGCCCTAATTTTTAATCACCACAAGACTATGAGAAAATTTTCTAATCATGCTCCTCCCTTTTTCTTCCCAACTACTCCCGTCCCTGCTGTGACTTCTCTTACTCCATCAGCATATGGGTTTAAAAAATTAAAACTAACTTGATAAAAGACTTGTAACATAGTAGCCACAATGAGAACGTTGACCTGTTTTCTCAATAAAAATCTAATTAGTTAATCAGGAAAGACTCTACTCAACCTTTAGCCACCTAGTGTAGAGAAGGGGAAGTTTATTGACTTGGGAACCATATAATTGTTTCATGAAACAAAGTAAACGTGATATAATTTTCTAAATAAACATTTATAACAGAATGCATTTGTTATGCAAATACATTACAATACTTATCTTAAAGTATTTCTTATTGTTTTAAATCAATTGCAGCGCTCGCTGAATGGATTTCTTCTTGTGGTGGTGCTAGTGCTTACTTTTCCATTATAGTTCACCAGGTTATCCTTATTATTATATATCCTATACAGCTCTGAACACATGCTCTCCAAATCTAATAGTGAAGTAAATCAACCATCCTTAACATCCAAGATTATGTGATGTGATGGGTGGAAGAAAAGTAAAGGCCTAATAGGCTTCTATTCAACAAAAGTTTTATCTTGTGGAATTTCCTTAGAATTCTTGCACTAAGCTTTGTCTCTTGTCGGGCCCCTCCCTCAGTGTGTGGATCAACTGAGGTAAACATAAAGCTTGGGAAACTGGACAAAGGCCACTGATCTCCCACACCTCCAGTTTGCTGTACCACCTATAAGAATCCCCACTCTAGAGACTCCCTCAACTGCCTCTTGTCCCAGGAAGCCTCTTTAAGGGTATAAGTGTGGGGTCTTCCTCAGCACAGAGAGAATTAGTGTAGATTACTACTGAGTCTGGATTTAGGATGGGAGAAGAAGCCAGCCTAGCCCTACCTGCCCCCTTGTCTTGCCTATTCCTATCCTTCCCTGCTCAATTCACAGAGCCTGAAGCCTGTGGAGTCTCTAGAGGGGCTTCTGTGAGATCTGCAGAAAGGTGAGAGCATATCAGAAAGATGGACCTTTATCCTTCTGCATCTTCAAAACTGAATCAGTGGCCATAGACTTCATTATCTTATAGAACCAGAGAGTAACACAGGAGCCTTCATGAAGAAGGAATAAGAAATCACATCTCAAAGCATAGTCCAGTCTGAGACTGATTTGAAAATCTACTGGTTCTTGCTTTACATACTCTACATTAGTTTGTACTAGAGATAATCAGCTGCCTAAATATGACTCTGAGAATGTAAGTTCTTCTAGTTACACACTCTACTGAATTTAATGGGGTTGCAACAATGTAACAGTGAACATAATTCGGGCTCAAAGGTATTGAGTCTCCTAACTTCCATGGTTTGGCCCCTTGGTCCTTTAATTTTGACTGATTAAACCTGAAAAGAACATATTGGGTTTCCAATATTTGTCCTTTATTTCAGAATTTTCTCCTATAACATTCTCTGTAGTCAGGGGTGAAAGTAAAATTGAGCAATTATTGGTACGGGGCTGCTCTGCCCTCCCCGGAAGGGGCGGGGCCGGGCCTTGGGCAGAAGGGGTGAGGCTGGGGTCAGCTTCCCCCGTCAGCCCATCTGCGTTGCTTGGCCCGCACCGCCCGGGGCTCCAGGGACGATTTAAAGGGCCCAGGGCTCCGGCTGCCGTGGCAGCGCTTTAAGCAGGGTCCTTTGCTGCGGCAGCGCTTTAAGGACCTTGCTTAAAGTGCTGCCGTGGCAGGGCTTTAACGTTGCTGCCCCTTTTGCACCCCATCGGCGGCCGTGCTGGTAGGGACCCGGCAGGGCCACCGATGGGGGGTGCAAAAAGGGCAGCGCTTTAAGCAAGATCCTTAAAGTGCTGTCGCGGCAGCACTTTAAATTCAGCGGTAGGAGCCGGTACTGGCAGCTACTCTTTACCTGCACACTGTACCGGCCCCTACCGCCTTACTTTCACCCCTGTCTGTACTTCAATGTTGTTTTGATTGTTCATCCTTCAGATAAATGTGCTAGAATAACTTTAACATTAGCAGGTATATTTTCTATGTATGTGGCCACTTTGAAGATTCCACATCTCTACAGTCTCTGAAATTGGCCAAAAGTCAGGTGAACTGTCAAAATCAAGCTGTTGTGTGGTAAACAATGACACTATCCTATATGAAACTTAATAACCTCTGCCTCCGTTCTAGTTAAATACATTTCTCCCTCTGTTCATTTAATTTGCATATCTCTTTGGGGGAAAGTATTTTCATTGTGATTACAGTGGACAACTGGTAAATGAGACAGCAGCTAATTTTCAATTACCTTCATGAGAGTGCACTCAAAGCAGGTAGAGACAGAAAGAAAATGGATTAATCTATTTTCCCAGATGGCTTCACGAATGCTTACACTCTGGCTGCATTGTTCCTGGACAAAGAAGTGTATTTTCCTCGTCGGTTTTTGAGCACATGTATTTATTTTGAAGTAGATTGCTGCCAGAATAAGGTGCCAGATGTGCAGATATGGAAGATAGATATGGGCAACGTTCTATGTATTTCCTTACAATATTTTACTCTGAATAATCATTTTACTTGAGAAATTTCAGTGCAATGACTGGCATTGCACTACAAACATGAGAAAAGTGTACTACTAAGATGTAACTGTGAAAGCAATCTTAGCTCAGAAATATGCTCATTTTCACTCTGATATTTTTTTGATGATATATGGCATCCCTAAAGACAGGTTTCAGTGTAGCAGCCGTGTTAGTCTGTATCCGCAAAAAGAAAAGGAGGACTCGTGGCATCTTAGGAGCAGAAGCTTTCTGAGCTACAGCTCACTTCATCGGATGCATGCAGTGGAAAATACAGTGGGGAGATTTTATATACGCAGAGAACATGAAACAAAGGGTGTTACCATACACACTGTAAAAAGAGTGATCAGGTAAGGTGAGCTCTTGTGAGCAGGAGAGTGGGGGGCGCGGGGAACCTTATGTAGTGATAATCAAGGTGGGCCATTTCCAGCAGTTGACAAGAACATGTGAGGAACAGTAAGCGGCGGGGGCGGGGAATAAACATGGGGAAATAGTTTTACTTTGTGTAATGACAGTCTCTACGCAAAAGAATAAATGACACAAATCAGACATTAAGAATTATAACATTCAAAAACCAGTCGGAGAACACTTCAGTCTCTCTGGTCACTCGATTACAGACCTAAAAGTGGCAATACTTCAACAAAAAAACTTCAAAACCAGACTCCAACGAGGGACTGCTGAATTGGAATTAATTTGCAAACTGGTTACAATTAACTTAGGCTTGAATAGAGACTGGGAGTGGATGGGTCATTACACAAAGTAAAACTATTTCCCCATGTTTATTCCCCCCCCCCCACTGTTCCTCGGACGTTGTTGTCAACTGCTGGAAATGGCCCACCTTGATTATCACTACATAAGGTTCCCCTCCACCCCCGCTCTTCTGCTGGTAATAGCTCACCTTACCTGATCACTCTCGTTACACTGTGTATGGTAACACCCATTGTTTCATGTTCTCTGTGTGTCCACTGAATGCATCTGATGAAGTGAGCTGTAGCTCACGAAAGCTTATGCTCAAATAAATTGGTTAGTCTCTAAGGTGCCACAAGTCCTCCTGTTCTTTTTGTGGAATCCCTAAAGTTATGTGAAAAGTATATCACAAGCTTCCGGAGTAGCCTTAGGTAGAGTTGTGTAAATAAATGATTTTTTAGTTTGCTGACCAAACCAAGAAACTGGGTATCAGGGGAAGTTCTTTTTGGATCAAGCCAAAATGACTTTTTTTTAAAAAAAAATTGCAGCAAATAAAAAAAAAGTTGGACAAAAAATGTTGCATCATGTGGCCGGAAACAGAATTTTTGAATCTTTTTTTTTAGTTAAATTGATAGAGATTTCAAAACACATACGTCATTTCACATAAGAAATGAAAACGTTTTGTTTTGAAAATGCCAGAATGAAGTATTTCAACTTTTACAGATTTTTTTTAAACCAAACCAATTCAACTCGCTTGATATGGATTCACAAACTGTATTGGTTGAGACAAATCTGCGGGTTTTGGTGTGGGGGGAAAAAAGCTTTGTCTGAAAAATTTCACACAGCTCGAGTCTTGGGGACTCTCTTTAACACAATCTATCTTTATCCTATCCTCAAAAACAATCCATACATAGAGAAAGATAGTTCAGTTTAGTTTCCATGCCCATTCAGTTCTTGATGTCCTTGTGAGACTGCTAACAAGAATGCCAGTATGGTGGTGATGGGTTTGAGATCCTGGCCCTGTTAAAATTAATTGCAAATGTCCTATTGACTTAATGGGTCCAGGATTTCATCCACAGACACTTGTCTTCCTGGAGCTGGGTAGAACATTATTATTTCCATTTCTAAAATACTTTCACTACATAATTGTTTAAGCAATTTTAGATTCTCCTTCCTCTTCACAATTAGAAGCTTCCCAATATCCAAATACACTATAAGCAAGTTTTAGTATAATATTTTGTATTTATATCAATCATACCTTTCATTCAAGAATCTTAAAGTAATTGGAAAATTGATTCACCTATACATTAAGTGACTTGTTCAAGAGTTGATGTAAAACCGTTCCTATAAAAAAAGACATTAGGCCCACCTACTCCCTTTACACAGGCCACCAAACCATCATTAAATGGTAAATATTGTTACAACCTGGCTGGATTCAGATCAGCTATGTGGATGTGAAAATTTGTGTGTCCCCAAAACAAATTTTAATCCAACCAATCACCAACATTTATTGGACTGATAGATGTTAACATACATTTATGGGCACACTCTACGCCCAAATGACTTTTTTGGATAAATGTTTGTGTTACAGATTTCATGCTGTGGGTCACACAGATGCTGTGTTAAAAGTATACAAATATACAATTTAACCCTTTTCACCTGCAATTTTCAGGTCAAGCATTTTTAATATCTTAGCTACAAAATCCTTCTTAAAAACTAGCTGAAGCAATGGAAAAATTAATGACCAGACCCTCAGCAAGTTAGTCAATCAGCACAGCTCCATTGAAACTAGTGGAGGTATATGGACTTACACATATGAGGATTTAGTCCCTCCAATTCTATTATACAGAAATATATTTTATTCTTTTCATCAACAGGTTAAATTAGGAGTTGCAGCAATGACCCTAGCACAACAATTGATATGTTTGGCACAGATGAATCAGCCAAAGTCCCTGGGAACCAGTTAATGTGTGTGTTCTCCATGACTTTCTATCAAACTATTTTAGGGTTTTCTATAGGGCTCATAAACATTGTATCTAATCATTTGACCTTGGTAGCTCCAAGGATATTTATTTTGAGAACTTAAGTAATTATTGAAGTTGAAGGAAGTTTCCAGACTGACTTTTTTTTATGTAATTGTATCTTTCTTGCAAGCGTGAACCTCTTTCAATAATACCTTCAACTTGTCATCCTATTTAATAATACAGAAATATCTGTGTATCTTTGATGGGAAACAAAGACATGAAAAATCTCACAAGTATATAGGTTTTATGAAAATGTCATTCTCCACCCCTTAGGATTTTATCCAGAATTTAAATATAGCTGTTGTAAAATAACATCAAATAAAATAAAGTTCCACATAAAACTACCAAAAGTGTAGGAAATTCAGTCTATGCATTTTGTGTGTATCAGAAGTGAGGACAAGGAAGGGGACTTCTTAAAGCATCTTCCCAGCTGACTGTGAGATTCTCAGTCTCTTCTCATGCCGTGTAAAATTGTTGCAAGCTTTATGTAATTTGTTTACCTACCAAGTAAGTTAAAATAGGGAAGGTCTTGTAGGAAATAAAACATTCAAAGAAAAAAAATCACTTTTGTTTAGCTGGTGAAGGCAGACTTGGGGCCAGGCTACCAGGTCAAGCTGTGGGAGGGCCTATTTTATATGTACATCACTGCCAAGATACCCCACAACTTGTTATCAGGGGTATGATTATTCTACCCCAGGGGTTATCAAACTGGGGGTCAGGACCCCTCAGAGGATCACAAAGTTATTACATGGGGGGTCGCGAGCTGTCAGCCTCCACCCCAAACCCTGCTTTGCATCCAGTGTTTATAATGGTGTTAAATATACTAAAAAGTGTTTTTAATTTATAAGGAGGGGTCGCACTCAGAGGTTTGCTGTGCAAAAGTACAAAATTTTGAGAACCACTGCTCTACCCTCACGTAAAGGGTGTGATGAATTGACAGGCTCTGTGGGGACATCACAGCCAGCTGTGTGGATGCCTTGTACCCCTGCATCAGCCCTGACCTCTACTCAGCATACAGCCAAGCTCCTTTTGTATCTCACTACTAGCAATTCCTTCCCCCAGCACCCACCCTTTGGCTGTGGCAGTTTCCTGTGACCACCAAGCAGATATGCAGAAAAGGAATACAACATGTGGCTGTATTACTTTTTCAAGGTAAATTCTACTGGATTACAGAAGGGATAAAGAATATCCCACCCTATTTCCTGTCCTCCCCCAACAGCTGGTCCTGCAGAGGCTCCTGAGCCCTGCTCCATGCTAAAGGGGAGAGATACAGCACAAAGAAGAACCAGCCATGTGCTGATCAAGGAGGGCATGATTGGGTATGTTTGTAATAGTGAGTTATACCATCTTTGAAGGTCTTGACATGAAGGGTTTCAGATTTATCCTTATTAGTTTAATTCAACTGGATGAGATTTGTAACTCCAGGCATCTGAATACTTCAGGGGCTCACCAGCATGGAAAATTACTTAAAGACTCTCACTGAGTGGGTTTATAAGACCTTTTATGTGATCAAAGTAATACAAAAACATAAACAACACAGTTGTGTTGGAGACCTCTATGACTTCTTTAAGCTATGAAATGGAGATTTATTTTTCTGGGAGATAAAAGCAGGATGCATCTGTTTAAAGAGAAATGCTGTGTTTTTTATCATGGATTGTGATGCCCTGAATCTCTGGAGAATATCTCATGGCAATTGCAAGCAGTTTAACTGGAGGAGGACAACCTTACCTGCAGCTCTTTAAGGAGAAAGTCCCTCATCGGCTGTTCAAACAAAGGAATGTTCTGGAGAATTGCAGAGCCATTTGGTGGAGGTTATATTCTGACTATATTTCTCCAGCACTACAAAAAAATAGTCCCAAAGGAGCCTACTGAATGCCTTCTCTGCATCTAATAGTAGAAGAAGGCTACTTCCTTTCATTTGTTTAAAGTGAAGATGATGTGTGATACTTGCAGAATATTATGATTTATTATTTTCCCTGTAACAAAGCCAAATTGGTCAAAGTGAAGTAGTGGTTACCGGGATAAAGCTAGCCAGTTTTCTAAGTGTTTTATCAATATTTTATAGTCTATATAGATTATTTATAACAATCGGTGTAACTCAGACTCATCTGGATTTTTTTGCTGGGGAGGAGGGGAGTTATTTTGGCTTCTTAACAGAAGTCAGGTGATTTTCCCTGATCAAAAGAGGGACTGAATATTTGGAGTATTTGAGGCTCTAAAAGCTCACAACAAGATTTATAGAACTCACTGCTAAAGCTGTCCAGCCTTGGAGATTTCAAAATTGGAAGGGCCCCTATAGCATTTTAAAATCTCTCTGGTCATAGTTCTACAACCAATTGTACATTTTTATTACTAGGTAATATGCAGGATTTTAGCTACTCCAAATAAGTATGTATTTATGTTGTAATATGAATTCATGAGGAGGAACAGGGTTTGTTTTTGTTTTGTAGAATTTAAACAATGTGTCTGTTTTTGCTATTTATCAATTTTATTTTTGTTACATTAGAATTTCAGATATAATTATCAGTGCATCATGGAATGGCATATTTTTCCAACCATAAACCTGGTTTTATTTCCAAAATTTAAAAAGTGATCATGTTCTTGGAAGAGAGTTGCTTGTGTCATAGATGTGATAATGTATCTGACTTATATAATTTCGAGCTTCTTGTGAGGCACCCATCATCAACCATTGTCCAAGTGGTATCAGTTTCTTTTCTAATATTAACTAGAAAAATGTGAAAAATGCTATTTTGGTTTCTGTCATATGTAATAGTCATGCCTCAACTACATTTCCCCCCAAACCTATGGAAGACTTTCCTATTGTCTTTTGTTTTAAAATATAATTGTGTATGTGCCCAATCTAATGTCCAATAAAGTCAATGAAAATCAATGTTAGTGAGAATTGGATGGGTCTCTTTTTCTGTCGGTAAACTGCACAATTTATTTATTTTTTTAGTATATTAGAAGGGAATTATCATCTGAGTAGCTGGTCTTTGACATCCAATGTTTCTATCCAGGTGTATATTGGTACATGGTTGGAGACAGTTATATTTATTTTGGGTGCTAAATTATTTGTGACTGCTTTAGCCTCAGATCTATTCTAGATGAAGAATCGTGAATTTTAGAATGGAAAATAAATCTTTAGTGTTTTGGTTTAGAAGCCTTCAGACATCCACTAAGTCTTGTTTTTCTCCATGAGGGTAAGAGTTAAGGTTTTAGATTTACTTTCCATTGAGAAATTGGAAACCATTTTTCTAATTTAGATTTGAAAATATTAAAGGCTCGTCTAAGAACAGATAAGTTATTTGTAAGATAACTGTAATTGGTAAATAAATCTGATAGCAAATCATCAGAAGGGCATATATATATATACTATATTTAGATTATTGACAGGCAATATGCCAGAAAAGATGAGAGAAGGTCCTTTGTCATCTATAAAGATTGAAGTAACCAAAAAGGGTATTTGTATGTATTAATATGGCTATTCTCTTTTGAGTACTATCAGAGTAAATATTTGCATCCACCCAATCTTCGTTTTAACGTTCAGAGGTGTTTAGACTTGTTTCCTGAACTAAGGTAAATTCAGGCTTCCCTTTCTTAAGAAAGGAAAGAACTTTGTTTATTGAATGGTTAATACTTTAATATTCCAACTATATAATTTTAAAGAATGCAAAAGAGGTAGGTATGGGGTTGGCTTAATGTTTGTATCTTAGGAATTATGTAAATATGTTGTTTGTATAAGGTTGCTTGGTAAAGTACCCTCCATAGGTAAATTGTTTGGTAATTAATCTTTTGTCAACCAAATAATTAAATGGAACATCTAAATTGAGCATTTCTCCTACCAATATTGCCTGAGATTCTCAGACCCACTTTAGACTGAGAGAGAAAAAAAAGAGGGCAGGGGGGCTAGACAGAACTGTATAAAGGGATTATTAAAGCACCAGATCTTAATGGTTGAGAATTCCCCCAATTCAAGAACTGAGAAAGACTGTCACCTCACAAGCACTGATGCAGGGAGTATGCCAGACCAATAAGTGGTGGCAGAAGGTACATGTTGGGAACAGGGCCCCAGCCTGAAATGCTGTAGAGATTTGAAGACTGCTGCCCTCTAGAGCTGCTTAAGTTACAGCAGGGGCTATTCAGTTCCTGAGACAGCCCAGACCTGAGAGGGATGTGAGAGACATAGTGTACATGAGAAACAGAGTTGGTATAAATTTGTATTAAATTTATTTGAGATTAAGATTGAATTGAAGTTCTAAATAGCTTTTTCCTCATAAATGAGCTATGAATTTTTACCCAGTGACGGCTTTGAGAATGTTCAGCTTGTTAAGCCACTAAGTTTCAACTTCCGCATTCTTGAGTGGGAGAAAGATGACATTTTGTCAGGTACTTAAAGAAATATTGAAGATTACATGAGAAATTTGGGTGAAAAATTGTTTTATTAGGCAATTACGTATTTTCATGGCTTTGTTGAGGCCCACTACTAGATTCTGACATTGTACAGCATCCCACAGTAGTCTACTGCAGAAGATCAATGAGGGCAACTTCCCCAACCCCATTTTTAAAATCTTTTGGAGGTGCAATCTTATGATATGCAATAACTTGTATCTTGAGGAAATTGCCACTCTGAGCTGGAGTTTTACAGCATATTGTTTCTCAAGGATTGCATCATTTCAATTTGATTGGACCATGTGGTTGGAGGTCCAGGCATGTGCCACGGCTGATTCATTCAAAGGTATGGAAGGGAGGTGTTGTGAGGTGGAGCAAGTAAGAACCTCAACTATAAGAACAGGGATCACAACAGAAGATCTTTTGTTCTTTTGAACAGGGAAAGACACCAGAAGAAGCAGACTCCTCCTGTCTTCTAAGGCTGGCCACCTATGGAAGGAGCTAGTGCAAACTAGCATGACAGCCTATGGCAGCCTGATCAGTCTCTGCCTCCAAAAGATACCCATTAGCATGAAAGTGCCAAGTAGTTATCACCTTGCCATGTTCTTTGACTGAAGTAAACATTCAAGGGACACAAGTCTGAAGACAACAAGAACTAAAGACCTTGAACCCCTTTTAGATTAAGTATTTTACTTTTACATTTTTGTTTAAGAAGCTGGGCAGCAACTTGGCCTTCTAGAATTTAAAGGTGTGAATGTGTGTGTTTGGGGGGGGGGGGGGGTGAGAATCCATGCGTGAGTACCTGTCAAATCCCAAGGGAAGGCACTAGCAAGAAATAGTCCGAAGTTTTATGTGACTTAAGTGCTGTCTTTTTAAATAATACAAACAAGATTTGTAAGTTTTGTGTTGTGTTAGAAACCCTGAGAAATTGTAAAACTGTTATATGCAAATTACTGATGCAAAAATTTGGCAAAGTTATCCGATACACATGCATCCTAAAGTGTTCATTGAGATCTTTGTTGAAAAGGATGGAGAAAAATATTAGTCACCAGTGAATAGGCAAAACCCAAGGAGAAGTCTTGGATTGGCTCCAAGATTGAAATGAAATGTAATCAATTGTCTGATCAGTAACTTATTAATATGCTAGGTATGGTTATTTTGCCATGAGTAAAAGTTCTTTAATTGGTATATAACTAAAAGGATAGCTCACCCCTTTTATTTTTGTGTAGGATTTATTTACTGTAATAATTCAGTGATTTAACTAATTTGATACTCATTAAATACATTTGTTAATCCATTAGTTTAATTTCTTAAACAGCTGAATTGAATTCATCCTTAGTTTAGTCCAAGTGATGTTTTTATTTTAACATTTTAATAAACTTTAAAAATATGGAACCATTTTTCTTTTTTATGCTAGCTGCACAGAATTTCACCCACTGTGAGTGATTCTGCCTCTCACACTGTTTACACTTGTGTAGCTACAGTGACGTCAATGGAGTTATTTTGGAGGGCAAAAAGGACTTGATCCAAAGCCTTCTGAAGTCAAGAGAAGGACTCCTATTGACTCCAGCGGACTGGCCGCAGGCCCAAAGTGAGAAGGGTGGATATTAAATGGTTATGGCTAAAGGCAGAAGAGAAGTGTAGCCATTAAACTTGTAACAGAAACAATATCATAAGCAACACATTTATATTGATTTTTTTACTAGATGATTGTCAATCACAAAGTAAGGTAGCAAGCTAGCAGGAGGAGCTTTTCATGCATTATGCAACTTTCTTGTTGTGGTTAATATTAAATAAGATAAACCATGTCAAAATAGGAATTATGTAATTTGAACCTTTTAAATTGGTTGTGTTAGTTATTATTCAGCAAGGTAAGATGTGTTCTTGAAAGGAGGAATGAGAGTTCACCCCATTAGCAATCTTAGTCAGATACTAAGAACGATGGTTGGGAATATCAGGCCCAGGAGGAAAGAAAAGGATATTGAAAACTTTTGGTTTGTGCATCTGTGGAGAAGTTATCTACATAATATATATTTGTATAGGCTCCTTAAGGGGTACATGGTCCTGACTGAGGTCAGTACTAGCAAAGATTAGGTTGCCATAAAGTCACTACGAGAGATGTTCCCTATTAATAAACATATTTTTTTTATAATCACTGAAGATAAGCATATACCATATGACTAAAAATCAAATGAATTATTTAGATATGTTCATTTAGCAAACAATATTGTTATTCTAATCACATACCAGCATTAATTAAACACAAAAACTTGTCTTTAGATTGTTTATTTTTTTTTATTAATTTTTGCTTCTCATGGGTCTTTACAAATTTCAGAGCTCCTTTAAGGTTTTAAGCAAAATATAAAAATCATCAGGCTTGCTGGGTAAGATATCTAATACCAATGTATCTAAAAATATCTAATATCCAGTAGTTTACTTGCTGGACTGAATGCAGGTTGTCGTCTTCTTTCATATGGCTAGTGTAGAGCAGCAACTACGATTTCACCTAAAGTTGATTGAGCCAAATGGCTACATCAGGAGTAACAGAATTCTGCTAATACAGGTCTTTGCTACTATAAAAAGGTGAGAGAGGTCTTGGGGAAATGATAGTTTTTCACTGAGTATGTTGTTTTTGCCAGCCGCTAAAAGGAATTGCCTCTCTTTAAATGTATGTACACAAATAACTACAAGTTAGGGTGAAGGATGCCATTTACAGCCATGCTTGGCAGCTGTCTATTTTTAAACGTAATCCTGTCTATCGGTAGATTATTAATTTTGGGAATCCATAAAATATAAAGCTCATTGAATTTGGACTTTCCACTCAGGCATTGCATCAGGGCCTTATATATATTTTAGTATCTTTAACTATATCCTCTTAACAGATGGCGGCTAAGTTAGGGCAGACATGAACAGATTTTAAGTAGCACGGGTTACAGGGCTTCTACTATATAACCCATAACTTGGGATAGGCTCTCCTCAGCCTTGTCCCTAGAACTCAGCTCACTCTGAGTCCTTCCTTTGTCTCTCTCACACACATACATACCCGCACCCACCCAGGGGGACAGACAATGCAGCGGGTGGGACCTCTGCCTGCAAGGGTCACTAGGTCTCACCTTATCCTATGAGCCCAAGGCCCATCATCAAAATAGTAGGATCTCTACTTCTAGGAACCATTCATTTTATCCATTTAACTAAACCAAAACAGGCCACAGGGAGCAACAGTGACTAGTTTTTCAACCCCACCCCCGTCCACCTCTAGCATCACAACTCCTGTCCTTCGCATTTCATAGTCACATGTCAGCTCCCCCACCTGACAAATCCCAGAAAAATTCAGGCTGATTGTAACAGATATCCCTGTGCTGTATCACTGAACTCGCCCCTCCCCTGTCTCCAGGAATATCATCATGACTTCCCTGTTCAAATTCTTCCTAGTCTTGTCCACACAGGTTGGGTTTGCAGCTCCCTGTCAAACCCATCTGAGGAGCATTTCAGACTGTACTAACCTAACCTCCACCCACAATTGCCTAATGTACAGTCCGAGTTTGTTCTTTCCAGGTGAAAGTATGGGGGAGGGAAGGGACTGGATATTCTTCCTGGCTCCTTCGGAGTGGTTCCTGGAGCAGGCACTCCCAGCGGCACTCGACATACCTCTGGCCAAAATTTCACAAGTCCTTCCTGCCTCCCAAATCAGGCAGGTGAACAGGACACAAGGAACAATGTGTTCCCACAGCAGCCACAGCATGTCCACAGCCTCCCCTCCCATGAGCAACCAGACCTGTCAGGGTTGGCCAGAGACACAGGGCTCTTTCTGGGCACTGTAGCGGCACTGCATGACCCTCGGCTATCCCTTCACCCCACAAGCAGGGGGACTGTGGGTGGCCAAGATGGAACAAGCATGGAATTCCTCCTTAAGGGGGCTCCTTCTTTGGCCCCCGAACCCTTATCTGTCATCTTCTGCATACAGAGGACGACTGATGCTGTATTATGCTAACTCCTTCTGGAACATCAAGGAACCTTTTCTTTGCTGGAACAGAGCTTGGAAAGACTCCATGTGGCCCCTCCTCCAGGTTAAATCCTGAGAACTGAGAAATGCAGATCAATCATACTTTTTCCACTCCTCCCCAAAGGCCAAGAGTGGGAAGGGAAGATCTACCTGGTATACCTCATTGAGTGTCTCCATCCCTTGTTGATGGCGTACTCCCCTTTCACCATCAGCCCCATCAAGTTTCCCACTTATTGAAGTGGGTGGGTAGCATCTGATTTCCCTGCATTGACTGTTTATTGTCATTTGAGCTGATCTGAACATTGCTACTCTTTGTTCAATTTTTATTAGATGATTTTGAAATCCATCTCCCCTTTCAGTTAGTTGATCTAAAGAAAATTGGAGAAAATTTGTCTTCTGAAAATGTATTGGTTGAAATACTGCCCTGTCCCCACTGACTTCAACAGAGCCATGGTTTCACTCGTTATCCATTATTATGGCCAAATGTAAGGTTGTTTCTTTTAAAATGTTGGGGTATTTAGACTTCATGGCTCCAACATCTTGATTTTCTTTCTTTCTTAATATCCAATGACTCTTTTAGAGCTGCAAGTTTTGTTATCAAGCTCAGTAAGTTTGTCTGTCTTAGTACTCAAAAAGAATTCTGCAAACATTTTGAAATTATTTGTCTAATCGGAGGGTGAGACAGAAGTTAGTGCCTGCAAAGATATTTTAAAAAGGGATTTAATCAAATGCTCATGGAGATGCTGTTCACCTGCATTATGTGCCTGCCTTGGGAGTCCCTTTCCACTGGGCAATAGCTGAAAGTTATGCAAGGGACTCTTTCCCCACTTGGGCCTGAGAATGCTGTCTGTAGCCTGGAAAAGAAGAAACTGGGACTGGAATCAAACTTAGGTCTTCCATGTGAAATTAGAATTAGTAATGTTATATATTACTTAATACAGGTTAGTGAGTAACTCATTTCTCATTATTAATGTTCTCATGAATTCCCTGCTAACTGTCCCTTTGATTATAAGTGGGCCCAGGCTATTGGATTTTAATCCCTTTTTAAAAATCTGAATTTTCTCAAAGATTGGAGTGGCGGCTATTATTGATCAATGTTTTTATTTGGGTCCAACTCCAATTTTAACGTTCAACCATCATATAAGGATGATGGACCTTAGTGATTTTGTTACAAGTCAGAAAAAAAAGTAAAGGGGGAATGAAGATTTCTCATCTCTATTTGTCATACATGAGATAGCCAGAAGAATAATGGGACATCTATCATTACATTTCCATTGATTTTTATTAAAGTAATTGCAATAATTGCATGAGGAATAAATTGACTAAGATAGAGGAAGGCAGGAGTGAGAAGATGGTGTGGAACTGCCTATTCTGTGAATGAGAAGCACTGGAAACAAACAAAAAAACTTCTATGAAGTCTGGTAGAGATTTCCAGATTAAAATGAATGAGAGCACAGTTACTTTTTCCACTGCTACTCCATATGTTTAGCTGATTTCATTAAATCACACAAGGTTAAATTCACCCCAGTGCAGAGGACCAACATAAGATCTATGCAACACTAAAAAGTCTCTTAAACACTGTTTTCAAGACTTACACTGGACTTAGGTGGTGGATGAGCCTTGCACTGACCCTCTACCCAGGGGTGAATTTCATCCTCAGTGAATGTTAAATTTGAAGGTTCCCGCCCACTTCTTCTTGTCCTGCCCCCCACACCTCCAGTTTGTCCTTACATGTTTCTAGGCAGTCTTCCTGATTACTATTAATTTCTTAAACACACGTAGCTACACTGACAGGTATGAAATTTGATTTTACAATTACCATTGAGGAAGATAATGGAATGTCAAAAGGTTGATTGTAAAATTCCAGGGTTTACTGATAAGTGATATGGCTGGTCATATCTTTTATATGAATCTGCACAAATTTGTGTGAGAGCCCTACTTGCTGAGATCATTTTATTTCAAATATGGCTCTCAGTTGTCAAGTGTTAGCATATATTCTATACCTTCCCATTAAAAAAAGAATCCTAATAATGAGTTTTAATGAAAACACAGAAGTCCCTTAGCTATATCATCATGAACAGTGAGCCTACAGTAAAAAGCTAAAGTGGTACCTAGCCTTACGAATTTAGCTGGTGTCTGTAAGACCATGATAAGAATAAATGCTAGTTTCAAAGCAGTAAATTATTAGAAATGGCTGTACTGAACATGGTAAAGTAATGCTGTCAAGTGAGGTAAACTTCAGAATTTCAGCCTCTAAGAAAGATAGTGTCTATAAGGAAGCTTAATTTCAAAGGAAAGCAAACTATCACCCCCAAGCATACTTAAGCTCCAGTTCCTCTCTGATCACAAGATGTATGTGTGTAACTTTAAGCCTTTGTTTATAAAATAAGCAAAAACAGCCCTTTGTAGGCTATGAATAATGTTGCTATCTAAAGAACAGAATAGATGTGTACTTTACTTAAAAATGTAGAAAAATGAGGTTCAATATTACATTGATTAAAGAGAATATTTATCTGGCTTCTGTTAATTTACACATGAGCAATACAGATATCTCTAACCCTGTGACAGCATAGTTTTTAGAATTGACTGTTGAAATAATTCACTCTGAACTAAAGACGATAGCAGTATTAAGCAAAATGGACCCAATCCAAAACCCACTGAAGTCAATGGAAAGTTTTCCATTAGCTTCAATGGTCTTAATAGCCTTTAGATCAGGCTCTATGTGACTACATGGATCAGAGGACCTGAAAAAAAAGCATCCCTGATGAATTGTATTTGTCAAAATAATCTTTCCATTTGGAACAGGCTTCAAATGTAAATTCAAATTACAAGCAATACGGCTACAGGAACAGTAACATATGGGAGTCTAAAAGACACAATTTTCTTTGTGGCAATGAAACGCATTGTTTATGCAGCTGCTTTGATTGACAGCTTGGTTGAAGTATGAAGTGCATCTTAGACAGAAGGCTCTCGCTGTGCAGCAGTGGCTTACCATTGTTTTTTTTCCATTTTAAATGTTGTTTTATAGGGGTTTTTTTCCAAAAAGTAGCAGATTTTTAAAGCTATCACAACAATTTTGTTTCAGAGAAATCTTGCCTACTGATTGATTTATGCAAAGTGATTTTTATTTTTCCTTCTAAATGTCAGATGCACAAATGTGTGTCCTTATACATAAAAACTTTCATCTCTCCACAATAAATGGGTTTCTTTTTAACAGTTCAAGGCATAGTGACGTTGTTATAGCAAAGAAAACTAAGAGGAATATAAAAAAAAAAGGAGTACTTGTGGCACCTTAGAGACTAACCAGTTTATTTGAGCATGAGCTTTCGTGAGCTACAGCTCACTTCATCGGATGCATAGCATATGCATATGCATCCGATGAAGTGAGCTGTAGCTCACGAAAGCTCATGCTCAAATAAACTGGTTAGTCTCTAAGATGCCACAAGTACTCCTTTTCTTTTTACAAATACAGACTAACACGACTGTTACTCTGAAACCTAAGAGGAATATGTTTGTAGGTGTGACCATGATATTAAATTTAATGGAAATATCGTAATACATGACCTTATTTTAAAATGTAAATCTGTCCTTTCTAGAGACAGTCAGTTTTTCAGTGTGTATAGTGTTCATTTGGTTCAGTAGTGTCCAACAGTGATTTAATTTAAGCACATCCTAAGAACTAAGACCTCTAAGAAACCCCGTGTATAATCTAATAAAATTAGTAAAGTAAGTCACTTTGTTGACACTTGTAGTCTTTATCAGCAGTTCAGCACAGGATTGTAAAGAAACAAAGAGTTAAGAGCTTGAAGAAGGAAAGCAATGAGAGTCTCAGCTTTTACTAAAATGTGAATACAGGAATGGATCTACATCATAGCAGCTCCCACTGGCTGTGGTTCACTGCTGCAGGCCAATGGGGGCCACAGGAAGTGGGGAGGGCCGAGGGATGTGCTGGCCATCGCTTCCCGCGACCCCCATTGGTCTGGAGCGGTGAACCATGGCCAGTGGGAATTGCGATTGGCCGAACTTGCAGAGGCGGCAGGTAAACAAATCAGCCGAGCCCACCAGGGGCTTACCCTGGTGGGCAGCGTGCCAAAGGTTGCTGATCCCTGGACTACACCCTCTGACAAGGGACACAAGCAACTTGACTTTCTAGGGAGAAAGATATTCTCTTCCACTTCCCTCCATTTTGGGATCTCAAATTATCAAGCCCTCCTGTCCAAATATGATATTACTA
Source organism: Chelonia mydas (assembly GCF_015237465.2). Lineage (NCBI taxonomy): Eukaryota > Metazoa > Chordata > Testudines > Cheloniidae > Chelonia > Chelonia mydas. The sequence goes on from NC_057849.1 coordinate 168,128,538, forward strand.
ATTATAAGTTTTTGGAATTTAAGCTCAAGCTTCCTGAGCAGGACAGGGCCCGCTTCCAGGCCTTAGTGGATAAAGGCAGATTGGTGGCCAGAATTTTCATCCAACCCATGGTGGAACCAGCAGATACTGCACTTAGTGGTATGTAGCCATCGTTATGAGGAGAAACTCATGGTTATGATCTACAGGTTTCCCGTGCAGAATACCATCCACGATCTGCTATTCAATATTGTCAACCTACTTCATGAGAAGACAGATGAATCTCTCCACTCCCTCAAAGTCTCAATGGACAGTGCTTTGCTCACTGAACACTTATACCCCTGCTCCCAAGAGAAAACACCAGAGACCGTGGGATAAGGCAAGACCAACTCCAAGACTGTTTTACACCACTGTCCTCAGGAACCACCATGCTAGAAACAGAGCGACCCTGAACCTAGGAACCCAGCCTCTGCAACATCCACTTCCACATCTTACTCACCCCCCCAAGCAAAGAAGTTTTTTGACAGGACTGTTGAGACCCAAAATCCTTTAGTAATGCCACTTTATTTCCCTTCTCTGACATTTGGAGGCCATGTTACCAATTTTTTAAAAAACTGAAGGGATCTAACTACAGACAAATGGGTATTGGAGTTTATTCATGGTGGCTGTTTGATTGAGTTTCTGGTATCTCCTACCCACAACCCCCCTTCCCAGTTCCTTTGGGGGACCTCTCTCACAAGGAAATGGTATGACAAGAGGTAGGCTCCCTTCTTCTCTGGGGAGCCACAGAAAGGATTATTATTAATTAATTATTACTATTGTTAATAAAATTGTGATTGCAATAATATGCTAGATGTTTTCCAGACCTATTAAAATAAAGAAATTGGGCCAGATCTTCAAGTACTATAAGTTGGCTTTGCTCCACTGACTTCTATAACAGGTAAAATTTATGCCAGCTGAGGATCTGGCACACGATCTCTATCCCTAAAATTGTTACTAAAATTCTCTGTTAATAAAACACTCTTTCCTTGGTCACAATTGAAAGTATTTGGCTAACATTTACTCTTCTCAGACTGTGTTGTACCAATGTGTAAGGAAAGATTTTTACAGAGTTTTGCAGAACTGATTTAGATCTTAGAACATTCTGATAACTGCAATAGAAAGTGAATGAGAACAGTTGTGTAGATTATCCCATAAAAGCTCTTCAGAAAGTCTGTAGTATATTTCCATATCACTTTTTCAAGAGGATTTGAAAGAAGTTATATAGAAAAATGCACAGAAACACTACAAACTGGAGTAAAACACAACATATCAATTTTGCTACAATATAGAACTTTTTTAGCCTTCTGCTCATTTAATGTAATTTTTAGAGGCTAAGCGTTGTTATACTGATCTCTTTAAATATTCAAAGCACAGTAAAGATATCTATTAATAAATGTCCTAACATGTCCCTGGTGAAATTAGAGGTATTATCATCCTTAATTTGCATAGGAGTTAACAGATATAGATTTTAATTGGACATTGCCAAAGCCATCTGAGAAACCAATAAGCGTGATGGGATTAGAACTCATTTCACATTCATGTATCTATGTTCTGTGTTTTGGCTAGAAACACTAGAAAACACTGTCCACAAAATTCAAACCTCTTCAGCCAAGTTGTCAGGAATGGCACTGATTGTGGATGCCCACCGTTTTAGATATCCAACTTGAGATATCTTGAGCCTGATTTTAAACCATTCTTGACCGACAAAAATATACTTTGGGGGTGAGGGAAGGGAATTCATTTCTGTGTATTTTTTTGAACTGAAACCAATCAAATATTAATTATTTGTTTTTCAGTCCCTCCTGATAAAGGCATAATTAGGTTTTGCTTTTTCGAGAAATATTTTAAAATGTCTTTTATGAGTCTGATTATAATTAAACTTTGTTCTCATAATTACAGAGCAAACTGCTGCTTTAATTACCAGCAAAGTTAGATTTTATTCTTTGATGAGTTAGTTAAGGAAACAGGTAGTCCATTCTCATAACCAACCTACCTTTTGTGTTGTTATATGGGGCTGCAAGTTACAGACTTCCTGCCAAATGAGAACTAAAGTGCTTATGTAGTTACACAAAAGGGCAGAGGACCAGCAGTTAGAATTTATTATGATACAGAATGGATAGAATAAACATTTCAGAGCATAAAAACTGTACATTATGTATTCATGTAATACAATATAATGGGACAAGAGGTCACCTAGCATGAAAATGTAGATTGATGAGGATTTCGATAGAGCTGATACAGATGAATTATACTGTGGGATAAGTTGTGCCAAAACACATGCAGGGATGAGTGTGGAAAGAGACACAAGGAGCCTTCCCCCAAACCCCCATTGCACAACTGTGGATGGGCCAGGGACAGTTTTAGGGCTGGAGGAACAAGGGACACTAGAGCTGACAACCGTGCTAGCAATATCATGGAGAGGACAGAGGGATATAATGATGGCTAGGCCATAAGATGGCTGCCCTTGACATGGCTGGAGAAGTTGGAATTGTGTGCAAAGGGAGCATACTGTACACTCTAGAAGGGTATAGCAGCAGTCACTGCTGTGTGTCGCTTCTTCAACAATACATTTAGAAGATGCTATGAATAAATAGGCCCTCTTCATTCTCTCTACCATGGGCACAGGTTTATAGACATTCTAGTTCAATATTGGGCAGGATAGATTATAACTTTCATATTATATATATGTGTGTGTGTGTGTGTGTGTGTGTGTGTGTGTCATATATATCACACACACACACACAGTCAATTTATGCAGTTTTTCTTTAATAAAACATACACACACACTCACACTACCTCTACCTGGAAAGGAGAGTAGAGATTATGTGAGTGATTATTCCCCTGTTGAAGTCAATGGGAAAGCTCCCATTGACTCAAGTGGTGCAGGATCAAGTCCATAATGCTTTTGTTTCCTCCCCAGCCTCCAACCCAGCAAAGACCATAAAGGAAGTAAAGATGCTGCCACATAATACTGGTATAACTCAGGGGTTAAGTCCCTTTAAATACAGTCCATCAGGTACTACTTAAGATATTGTTGCCCAGCACTGTCAGAAACTGCACACCCCTGATTTTTTTCCCCTTCAACTAATCAAGCGCACTTCAAAACCCCTTCTACATCTAGGCAAAATAATTTTGACATGCAGTCTTACATTCTTAATTACTTGCAGAACTGAGAATTAAATTAACAGCAGTTGGAAGGTGCAGGTGTCAAGCAGGTGTTTCAAGTTCTACCTAAAAAAAGCAGATAGCAAAAGTGGGGAAAAACAAATTGGGGATGTTAGATTGCACTGTGTATATGTCTTGTCTGCATAATGTTAAAAATTTATTTAATAAATAGAGACTCTAAAATGGAGGCAAACCTTTCAAATGTCCCTTGTTTCAGACCCACATTTACTACCTTTAAGGCAGTTGATGGTACCACACTTTTATGTTTGGTAATTATGTACATCAGAAATTTGGAATCATGGAATCCAAGACCTAAGTGCACCATCTCCCATTGAAATCAGTAGGTCCATTCACTCAAAAGTTAAGCATATGTTAAGCATAATTATTTTGCTGCCTGGAGATAGATTGTTATTCATGCTAATAACATTTAATCTTATTGCTTTAAACTTACTTCAACTTATAATTTTCTTTTGTCCTCCATTCTGGGTCTTTGTCAAACAACAAAACAATGTTGTCAACCTTTGTCAAACGTCCTTAAAACAATTATTATAAAAGATTCACTGAAACAGAAAAATGTAGTGTCTAGTGAAATATACTATTACTTATAATATAATTGGGTTGTGCTGCAGACAGAAGCAAAGATCTACTTTAATAAAGTGTCAGATAAATGGACTAGATAGAGTCTTCTTTTTTAAAAAGAATAGCCATTATTATTTCTGCAGCTAAAGGGCTGTCAGTGTTTCCATTAAAATATTTGGGAGACTGTAGGACTTCCACTGCAAAAATTCAATCCATATGTAATTTGGCATACAATACCTAAGTATGAAAGTTCATTAGTTTTACTAATTCTTACTAGAAAGAAAAGTTTAACCATTTTTAAGATAAAGGCTTTTGTTGTTGTTGTTTTGTTTTTAGAAAAGAATAGTTTTATAGTTCTTTAGGCATTTTCCTGATTTAAAATAATTTGGCAAACAATATTTGAAGAGATGGTCAACATTTTCAAATTTTTAAACTTCCAAAAGCATATTTTCTTCAAAAATGAAGAGTTACTGGATCTTAACTATGAGTGGTAGTGATGAGAATATCAGTCATCTACTGAATGAAAGAGGTACCTTGTCATTCTTGCTAATACGTGCTTTAAAACATTTACACCTCCATACGCTGTTTGAGCTGATTGTTGGCTGTCCAGCACTAAATTTAAGATTCAAATACTTTAAAAAAGAAAAAAAATATTTCAGCATGTACAAGCTTTAATAGGCACAAGAATTTAATTTGTCAAAGAGGGGAAACCATTTGAGATTGTATTCTGATGGAGCAAAACACATGTACATTTTAAGACATGTTAAGGCAGCTGTTAGAAAAGAATATACTTTAAAGAAATGCTGGCAACTTTAGGTCCATGACTTCTTAACTTTTTTTCCAGTATGCGTACAAGCAAAGCCTAACTTTATTCTTACAAATTCTTAAGACTACTCCCCTGCTGTTGTGGGACTTTTAAAATACGTGCAACCCCACTTTTATCCATAGTCTTTGTATTTATTACAAATTGAAGCTTTTCACTGCAAGCAATACCTCTGATTATTTAGCACCTTTGAAAATAAGGCCACTTCAATGGGGACATGATCCAAAATACAGTGACGTCAACAGGAATCATGTTAATTTACTCATTTTTCATTTACAAAACTCCTCCCCCCACAACTGGCACCAGTCCAACAGACTGGTCATCTATGCTGTACACTGTCTTCCCATAAAATTTCTAATCAAGTTCAAAGCACTCCAGGATATCTAAAAGTTAAACCCTCCATTGCAAAGACCGTGGTAGACAAATACACTTATCTGACACAAAGGAAGTCACTACAATAAGAATATAGCTTGTTTGTGTGGAAGACTGACCTTTCTCTAGGGTTTGTCTATGACCGAATGAACTCCTCCGGGAACTAAGGACCATCGCAAATGTCTGCTCCAAGTGCAAGGCACTTCTTTTTTAAACTTTGCTTTCTTTAACAAACACAGAGCAACAGGTGTATTTATATAAAAAATAAAACCACACATCATCGAAACAAGACATTCCACTCCGCATGCTTCTCCCCTCAGGAAGGGACGAGAGAACAACCAACATGTCACAGATGTTTAGTTAAGTTTCTTAATGCACTACTAGAAGGTGCTCAGATACCATGGTAATTAGCATGGTGTAAGAGCATTTATAGAATAGATATTAGGTAAATCAAATTCAATAAGAGTTTTGCCAACATATGAACTGCAGGTTTAGGGCTTTGGTGGATTTTTAGGGCCTGATCTTGTTACCAATAAGTTCAGTGGGAAATTTCCTATTGATTTAAGGAATGCAGGATCAGAGCCTTAATGAACCAGAATATATTGTCAAAAGCTTTATTAAAATAATGTTGTGTTTCTTCCAGTAGTATAAACCCAGACACTATTATGTGCTCAAAGAATCTTTAAGAGTTGTGCTTCTTCCTGATTTCATCAGAGGACACAGATGTGACCCTTCTGTGCTTACTGACCAATATCACAACAAAAATGTACTAAATCAAGTGTGTTAAGAAATTTGTTATGCTCTGCGTGTGTACAGCTCCCATAAACACTAATGGTAGTTATGATAGACTGAAGGAAATAGACCCCTAAATGTGAAAACCCTGCACATTCACAGAGAGTAGTAGTTTCTTGCTCCCATAAAATGTAATTAGGCAGTCATAAGCAAACTTAAACAAAACAAAAGATGTTTTGACTCTGAAGTAATTCAACATATTTAGTAGGATCATCTACATTTTTCTGATTCATTCCCAAACAGAACTACACATTTGCAAGGTTGAAAAAACTAAGTCTTTTCTTTGACATATTTTCAGGTAATGTTAATTAGACAAAGATATTGCCTAGATCCTAATCCTATTCCCATGCAGTCAATGGGTGTCTTTACCATTTGTCTCAATGGGAAAAGTAATAGGCTTATGTGGAATGGTTCTAATTTGGATAAAGAATTAAAATAAAAACATTTCATCCTTAAAATTAAATAAAAGTGTATGAGAATATTTTCATAAGGTTTTTAATCATATACCTAACTTTAAGCATATTAGCATTGCTTAAGTCAATGAGGCTCTTTATGTGCTTACATATTTTGCTGAATTGGGACTTCAAGGAACTGACAGGTTTAAGGAAATCCATTAAAACCTTCTCTTTCTCTCTCCCCCAGCACACACACACACTTCAGAGGAGCTTGTACATTCTCCATGGTCACATTTTGTCTTCTCCTGCCTAGGGTGGGAAGAGACTACAGGCAACTCCCCTGCCCTGGCACAGCAAACAGTCTCTAACTCTGTGCTCCCTGCACATGGGGAGTGGGCAAGAAGCAGAGTCAAAACTTTCAAGTGAAACTTAAAATGCCAGTGGTGTAGGGCTAGGCTCTTACATACTTCTACACCAGCTACCACTGATGGGAAGGCACCCTGAAACTTGTTGGAGGGAGAAGAAGTTGCTGCCCCATGATCTTCAAAGGACAAAATGCCTCCTGCCATTACTGCTCTTGATCACTAATGCTGCAGTGACTTCTCAAGCTACAATCTCACCCCAGAGCTGGAGTTCTCTAGTCTGATGTTTGAAAAGAAAAAAGGTGGACTTTTCAAACTTTTAACTACAAAGAAAACTCCAAATGTTTGGTGTAGCCCAGCAATCTGAAAGTTTAAAGCTTAAAAATTAAAGCTTTTCTGCCTGCTTAAACTGCAGCGTATTTTGTTTTCATCTTAATCATAAAAGTATCTTTTGATGGCTAAAATAATAAAGCACACTGGAAATTGCTTTATAGTTTCTTATGTTCAACTTTCATACTTCAAGTACTGCAAACGAGGGGCCCAAATCCTTCTCTAATTGAATCAAATTAGTGTTTACCACTAATGGAATCAGACCCTTTGTCAGTTATTCCCCTCAGGATGGCTGCCAAAAAGCAGTCGAGTCAGAAGTGGCAGAGTAATTTAAAACTTTTCTTTGAAATCTGTTCCACAGTGTGTTCATGCTGAGAAATATTTCTTCCCTTTCAAAGCTCTAGACAGGTGGGGTGAGCAAGAGGAATATAATTTTCATTGAAGAGACAAATATATGATCTGATTACCTGGAAAGTAGCTGGGGAAACAAATGAAACACTCCTTCTTAGCTGAAGTACAAAAGAGTACTGCATACAATCTCACCACAGTACGAATGGTGGTAGGGTTCACATCACTGGACTGCACTTTATCAGAATAAAAGCACAACTTCCACATATTCTCCAGGGTAACAAGTAAAATAATGATGGACAGGTCTTTTAGCTGTTAAACAAGTTTTAAAAATTATATGTTCTATCTCTACATTTTTTTTTCCATGCTCAATGATATGCCAGAAGCAAAACTGAACACTAAACCATCAAGTCTAAAGGCTTCCAGTGAACAGTCTCATTCACTTTGCACCTCATTGCTATGGGAGCTTATGTAACTTTCTTCTGCAGACCAGTGGTGGATTTAGAGTTAGTGGGGCGCTGTGTGCAGCTTTGTTTTCGCCCCCTCCCCGGCCCCCATTGGGATCCAGACAAGAAAAAAAGCATTCTTTTTTTCCTCCTCCTCCTCCTCTAGTATACATAATGGGAAGTAAATAAAAATAAAGTGAGGTACCTTGATTGGGGTTGGGGTGCAGGAGGGGTGTGGGTTCTGGGAGGAAGTTTGGGTGCAGGCTCTGAGCTGGGGTAGGGGGTTGGGGTGCGGAGTGGGCAGGGGAGCAGCACTTACCTGGGGCGGCACGGCTCCCAAAGCGACCAGCACACACATCCCTCTGGCAGCAGCTCCTAGGCAGGGGGGCAGCGGGTCTCCGCACGCTGCTGCCCACAGGCTCCACACCCGCAGCTCCCTTTGGTCACAGTTCCTGTCCAATTGGAACTGCAGAGTGAGCGCTCAAGGCGGGAGCAGCGCGTGGAGACACCACCCCCCAGGGGCCACACCGGCTACTTCCGGGAGTGGCATGTTGCAGAGGGAGGGAGGTAGAGTGGGAAGGGAACTGCCTTCACTCTGCTGCTGGCACATTTCTGAGCACCCCTTTGGGGGAGGGAGGCAGCGGGTCTCTGTACACTGCCTGGGGTGGAGGCAGTGTGCTGAGCCGCCTCCCGCCCACACCAGAGCCACACAGAGACGTGCCAGCAGCCGGCTGCTTCCAGGAGCAGTGTAGGGCCATCGGCCACGGCATGCAGGCAGCCTGCCTGCCTGCACCCTGCTGCGCTGCTGTTCGGGACTCAGGGGCAGGTTGTCAGATGAGATTTTTCCTGCATTTGGGGGGCCCCCTGTTGTTGGGGGCCCCATGCCACCACACCGTTTGTTTCATGGTAAATCTGCTCCTGCTGCAGACTCAGTAGCTCCTCCATTGAGATTTGATTGTTTTACTTTTCCAGGCTTTTAACTGAAGCTGTGTGGACATCTTGAAGCAAACTGCCTGTCCCAATGGTAATCTCAAACCAAGCTGAGCATTGCTTGCATTCCCCAACTAGATACACATACATGGGCCAGGATTCTTATGCCACTTTATCTCTGTCAGAAGCAAGTTTTGTACAATAGTAGCACTTAGTTTCTACCAGTTTGAATGATTTTACTAGTTCTAATGATATTCCCTGTTATGTGAAGAGGAATTATATCCTGCACTGGTAAAAGTATTCAAACCAGACAAAACATTTCAAGTGCAACCATGAAAGGGGAGAACAAGAATTACACAGATATTTAATATTCGAAATCCTAGAATTATAGCTGTATATGGTTCCTACCTTGACAAAACTTTTAATTCTTATTCCACCCCCACCCCACTCCCGAATCTAATAAACATCCTGTTTAGCTGACTAGACGGCCCCACCTTTGCAACACTACTCTGAGCCTGTGACCACAAAGTAACTGAAAGGAAAGCCTTGAGCAGCTTGACATGGGAGTCACATTTACAGGTTTATAACGGCCAGTTAGGCCATGCAGTGGGCCTATTTCTCCAGAAGTGAAATTGCAAGCAAGTCAGCAATAAAGACAGAAGCTTGCCAATTTTTTCCCCCATTTTGTCACCTTATAAAAAATGGTTCTTGTCCTCACTCTCATTTGACAACCACATGCTGCTAGTTTAATTGAGGTTAATGAGCACTACACAGGTGGATTAAGTTAAGCATGATAATGTGTATGCTTTTTTACATCAATGGGAGCTTTGTCATTCACTTCAATGATCATAGGATTAAGCCCTTTGTTAATTTTATAATGTCGGAAAGCAAAGAATAAAAATCTCCTGTATTATATTTCTAAGAGCAAAGGAATTTATTATTTCTCTGATCTGGCAAGCTGGTCATTATAAACACACACACACAAGGGCACTAGTAAGTTGAAGCATGCAAATGGCTCAGGCACAACTCAGTATCTTTTTTGAGAGAGTAGTTTGCATAACGACTTGCATCATATTAAAAACAACAGACTACTATTGTTGAGTTTAAATTTGTTGAGTGAATTGAGGCAAGTGTTTGCATTACTTGTGATCCACTGAGCACTTCAAATTCACTTTTCTCCCAATTACTTCAAGACCAGCTTAGAACATCTCTATTCAGAACTAAAAGCTTTTGCTTTTTTTCTTGTTAAATGCAAAGAGGTAGAAGGGCATTAGAGACCAGTGTGATTGCGAAGAAATTGGAAGGTGCACGTGAAAAGTGATATAAACAGAAAGCCAAAGACATAATAGAATAAATAAGATCTGGAAGAAAGGGGAATAGAAGATAAGTGAACATGATTAAAGAATAATTGGGGAATAGAGGTTAATGCTGAACCCTAGATGGCAAAGAGCATTCCAAGTACATAATTGCTGTTCGAGTTTGAAATAAACTAATAAATGGTTCCCTTAAAAAGTACAAAGGTGCCAGACAAAAGGAATGGTGAATTTCTTAACCTTTACTTTGATTCTTTACCCTTACAAAGAGGGAGGAGGAAGACTAACAGAAGAGAAAGATTTTGTGGTACAATAGGGGAAAAGCAAAATTGTGCTTATACTACAGAAATGAAAGTGGGACCGGATTGCAAATATCATAAAGAATGTCCCCTTCCAGATTGCTGGTTCATATCAGAATACTTCTTTAATGACCTACGTGTGCTGTTGGCTCTGGTGATTTTGCATTCATTGGAAGTAATGGGAAAACTGATTTGAGTGGAACCAAGAGTGGGATCCTGATGACGCCCATTGACGTACTTATATTCTAAATTAGACAAACAGCCGGAAAATAAGTAACAAGAGTCCATGGGAGTGGAAAGACTGCAGAGAATAAGAAGGAAGTACACAGTTTTATTTATGGTAGACAGATAATTCCTAAAGAGTTCTTTGGATAATAATCTTTATTGTGGCATAGAGAGTACACTTATAAAGTCAGAGAATAATACCAAGCTGGGAGGGGTTGCAAGTGCTTCAGAGGATAGGACTAAAATGCAAAATGATCTGGACAAATTGTCTGAAGTAAATATGATGAAATTCAATAAGGACAAATGCAAAGTACTCCACTTAGGAAGGAACAATCAGTTGCACACATACAACATGGGAAATGACTACATAGGAAGGAGCACTACAGAAAGATCGGAGGGTTATAATGGCTCACAAGTTAAATGTGAGTAAAGAGTGTCACACTGATGCAAAAAAAAAAAACAAAAAAAAAGCAAATATAATTCAGGGATGTATTAGCAGGAGTGTTGTAAGCAAGACACGAGAAGTAATTCTTCCACAATTTTATGCACTGATAAGGCCTCAGCTGGAGTATTATGTCCAGTTCTGGGTCCCAAATTTCAGGAAAGATGTGGACAAATTGGAGAAAGTCTAGAGAAAAGCAACAAAAGTGATTAAAGGTCTAGAAAACATGACCTATCAGAAAAGACTGGAAACACTGGGTTTGTTTAGTCTGGAGAAGATAAGACTGAGATGGGACATGATAACAGTTTTCAAGTACACAAAAAGTAGTTACAAGCAGTAGGATGAAAAATTATTTTCATTAATATCTGTGGATAGGACAAGAAGCAATGGTCTTAAATTGCAACAAGGGAGGTTTAGGTTGGACATTAGGAAAAACTTCCTAACTGTCAGGCTGGTTAAGCAATAGAACAAATTGGCTAGGGAGATTGTGGAATCTCTGTCACTGGAGATTTTTAAGAGCAGGTTAGTAAAATACCAGTCAGGAATGGTCTAGCTTTGGCACGCGGCCCACTAGGGTAAGCCCCCGGCAGGCCGGGCCGTTTTTTTTTTTCATAGATACCAAGGTCAGAAGAGACTTTCATGATCATCCAGTCTGACCTCCTGCACAATGCAGGCCACAGAATCTCACCCACCCACTCCTGCGAAAAACCTCTCTCCTATGTCTGAGCTACTGAAGTCCTCAAATCGTGGTTTAAAGACTTCAAGTAGCAGAGAATCCTCCAGCAAGTGACCTGTGCCCCATGCTACAGAGGAAGGTGAAAAACCTCCAGGGCCTCTTCCAATCTGCCCTGGAGGAAAATTCCTTCCCGACCCCAATTATGGCGATCAGCTAAACCCTGAGCATGCTCTGGTTTGGCATTTTCTATGTTCCTCAAAACACTTTTGGATGTTGTCATAAATATAAAGGGAAGGGTAAACCCCTTTAAAATCCCTCCTGGCCACAGGAAAAATCCTCTCACCTGTAAAGGGTTAAGAAGCTAAAGGTAACCTCGCTGGCACCTGACTAAAATGACCAATGAGGAGACAAGATACTTTCAAAAGCTGGGAGGAGGGAGAAAAACAAAGAGTCTGTCTGTGTGATGCTTTTGCTGGGAACAGAACAGGAATGGAGTCTTAGAACTTAGTAAGTAATCTAGCTAGATATGCATTAGATTCTGTTTGTTTAAATGGCTGAGAAAATAAGCTGTGCTGAATAGAATGGATATTCCTGTCTTTGTGTCTTTTTGTAACTTAAGGTTTTGCCTAGAGGGATTCTCTATGTTTTGAATCTAATTACCCTGTAAGGTATTTACCATCCTGATTTTACAGAGGTGATTCTTTTTTACTTTTTCTTCTATTAAAATTCTTCTTTTAAGGAACTGAATGCTTTTTTCATTGTTCTTAAGATCCAAGGGTTTGGGTCCGTGGTCACCTATGCAAATTGGTGAGGATTTTTATTAAACCTTCCCCAGAAAAAAGGGAGTAAGATTTGGGAGGATTTTGGGGGGGAAAGACATTTCCAAATGAACTCTTTCCTAATAATAATAATACCGGTGTTACACGTTTGATGGTGGCAGCAAAAGTCCCAGGGCAAAGGGTAAAATAGTTTGTACCTTGGGGAAGTTTTAACCTAAGCTGGTAAAAGTAAGCTTAGGAGGTTTTCATGCAGGTCCCCACATCTGTACCATAGCGTTCAGAGTGGGGAAGGAACCTTGACACTATTGATGTCCCTTCCAGTCTTACACTTCTATAATTCTGTAATATCAATTCACTTCAGAGGCATCTGTATTGACAATAAGCCAAAATAGAGATCAGAACGTGCAAGAGAATGAAAACACAGACATGGGGTTGAATTTTAAAGCTGAAAGCCACAACTTTTTTTTTTAAAACACACTTTAATTGTGGGGCTAAACCAGGCCAAAAGGGTCCACCAATTACTTGCCAGATCTTTCACTCATGCTTGCCCAAAGTGACCAACTGCCAGAGGTATATCTACACAGCAACTTGACATCTTCAGCTGGTCTGTGCCAGCTGACTCAGGCTCATGGGACTCAGGCTGTTTCATTATTTTGTAGATTTCTGGGCACTAGGACCCAGTGAGGTGAGAGGGACCCAGAGCCCAGGCTCCAGCCCAAATTTCAAAGTCTATACAGCAGTGAAACATCCCCTGACTATGGGCCCATGGTCCTCACCGGGCTCTGAACTGTAATCTTCCCAGGGTGTTAAGGGAATCCAGGCACTCGCACTACACTGGGTTCCAGTCCAGGGTCCCTATAACCAGCAGCCAAGGTCTGCTCCAAAAGACTCCACTCCACTGCCTCCTGGACATTTTCCTACCATAGCTTGTCAGCAGACCTTTCCCAGGGGCTCTCTAAATTCACCCAGTTTCAAGACCAGGACTTGAAGTACTCTGCCCTGAAATTCCCCAACAGCCCCAAACCTAAAGCACAAACCAATTTCTGCCCTCCTCAGATCTAACCTTTCATCCCTTGTGAGTTTCCATGGCTTTGTCAGGGAAAGAGCCCTGGGAGATGTTAAATGGAAGATGTCTCAATCCTATGCTTGGCTGTATTCCCAATCCACCACCACCTTCAATCAGCGCTGAGCTCCTCTATGATGAATCTCCTGCTCTTGGGTTCAATGAGCTTTCCCTCTACCTCCTGGTTCCCCATGAGCCTTCTACCTGGCAGGGTATCCCAACTCTGGCCAGTTCCATTACTACCGTAACACCGACCTAGACATGGGCATCAGCAGCAGCAATCAGACTTGGGATGTCTGGAGCTAAACACATGAGCCTCTACTGCATGAGCTAAAAGACATCTCTGTTAGCCAAGGCTCATCAATCTCTTGCTGGCCTAGCCACCACTAAAGGGGACAGAGCACCAATCCCAGCAAGCAGGGGTTACGCTACCTTCTCTGCACCAGGTCCTGCTGCTCCTTTTTCCTTTACTACTCAGAGAGTGGCTCCAGAGTAATTTGTTCTCTCTCTACAGCCCTCTTCTGCTCCAAACTTCATGCCTTTTTAGCATTGCCCTGCTGGTCTTCATCTTTAATTTGGCCTGTCCCCATCCCATCCCAAATGCAACTAGAATTGTCGATCAGCCTGTCAGATCCACATTTAACTTTTCAGAGCCAGAATGGGGGAATCTGCCATATCACTTAGTCATTCACAATAAAAAAAAAATTCTGCTGAACGTGGTTTAGCTGCAAGTATAGACAAGAACAAACCTGCAATTTCAATTGCAGTAGCATAGTGGAGAATGAGGCTCATTGCCTTTACAGTTAAAAGGATTCAGAAACCACACATCCCATTTTTACAGTGATGGACTCAGTAAGTTAATGCTGGTCACATAGTTCATTGTGCTTATTTTGCAAATTTGAAACAGCATCATGAAGTATTTGATATGCTTTAAAATAGAACTATAATGAACCTATATTTACTGCAAGCTGTCTACTAATATCCTCGTTTCCATTTTTTTCCCAAGTCAATAGTTGTGGGAAAAAAATGTCCTAAGAAAACCTGGGCACTTTCAAGTTCCTGAAAGCCAATAAAAATATAGTATATAGACCAATATAGTGTCCCATTATATATGTGGCATTTCATTTAAAAAAAAGCTTGGGTTGTTCTATTGCAGATGGCCTCCAAATGAGACATCCTGTAATTTAAACACAGGCATCAAACTTCTGTATGCTGTTAGATGTGTTATAGGACACTGATACATGAAATAAAACATTTTTTAATAAAATTATGATTATGTTCTTACACTCAACATAACTTCTCAATAGAACTGCCCAGCTGTACAATGGAATGGGCTAAGAGCAGTTAGTTCCAAGGATATTTATTTGCACGTTGCAAATGCAGTCTTTCGTTTGACACCACTGAATAACGTTTAAGAGAAAAAAAGTAACTCTCTTTTCCTCACTATTTAGCCGTGTTTATTCTCTTAACTATAGCATCACTCACATCTACAGAATTCAAGAACCTCTTGTTTCCCCATCTCCCATATGGCTGAAGCAGGGCTTATGCACTCCACAAGTCTAGGCATGTTGCAGTTTACAGTAGATGAAGTGCTTAAATCTAGTCTTTAATGTGTTAATTCTCTTGTTGACATTAGGAAATGGTTTGTTTAGATTACTGAATAGGGATGCTAAGCTTTGGATAACACTTTGGCAATTTAAATCTAAAAAAACAAGGTTTCACACCCGTAAATTATGTTTCATGGATTGGTTCAGCAAGTTTTGTGAAACAGTCTTCGTGTTTGACTGGTTTTGAATGAAGCTAGGAGTTTTTAAATCTCCTGAAGTTTAAAGAAGAGTGCAATGGATAAGTAATCCAGTAAACAAAAATAACCAAAACTAGCATATGGTAATCCATATAAACCAAAATTGGGAAATCTGATATAACTATAACTACCTGTGATCTTGTTTCAGAAGGAATCATGTCTCTAGGGGAGAGAGACTGGTTCAGTTTCCATTCTCATTCAGTCCTTGTGGTCTCTTTTGAGATGGCCAGACATTTGTTTTTTAGTACCAGTTGTGATATGGACATGTGTCCAATAGGAACTAGCCTGAAATCCATTGCTCATTTCACATAGGCTACTGATTGGTAATGAATTTCACCATATGCACTGGATATAAACTAATGACTTATACCTTCATTATTCTATGTCCCACTTAGAGTCTCCTCAAGCTACTGGAAAACTTTAAAAAAAAACCTATGTTTCTAAGCTGACAAATCTTTTGGGGAAATAGAAAAACCTAAGTTAAAATATTGTACAAAAAGCATTAATAAGAATATTTGTTTATAAAATTGCCAACGACCACGGAAGCTACTAATATGAAATAATGGAGGTGGTAAGGGAATATCTACATGCAGAAGGGTGCTGAAGAAAAGAGTGATAAACAGGAAGAGGTGACTAAGCTAGGCTAACATGAAGGGACACACTTTTCGAAGAGTCATGCAGTGTTTTAGCTACGTGGTTTCCATAAAAGCCAATATAACCACAGAGAAACTTGGAGCAAAAGGAGTAAAGAAAACCTGATTAAAGTCAGTATAATCACAGCAAATAAAGCATTGAACATCTATCCCAAACAGGGCTGGCTTTGTGACTCGAGTGTACCTTCCTATCCTGCAATTCTTTATTTCACAGAAATTATTCAGATTAAATAAAGGATACGTTCTATGAGTTTTAAAACAATGAACTTCTTCAAAAGAAGACAAATATTTAGAAGTAATACTTTTTGGTTTTCAGCAGTGATTGTCAAGCTTTCTAATAGAGTGTGTGCAATACATTAAACTCTGGGAGAAAAAGACACCAGAGTAGCAAGAAAAAGTGACTTTAATAGTTATATTTATTCCTTTTGCACTGCGCAACAGAGAGCTGGACAAAAATATCATACTTTCTTTGGAAAAATTTTTTGTTTAACAAAATGGGATTTTTAACTTCTTTTGAAAATTTTCTGTTTTTCAACACAACAAAAACGGAAGGATTTTTATGTGTTTTGTTTTTTGGTGTTTCCCCTTCCCCTGAACTCTTTCTTTCCTTGTAAACAAAGCAAGAGAAGTTTTTATTTTAAAAACACAAATAAACGTATTTCCAAGAACTGAAAAAAAAAATGGTGCTAGGGAAAAAAAAGCTGTTTTTCTACTAAAGGTTTTGGACCAGTAATTAGTCATACCCATTAAAATATCTCAAATAGTATATTCAATCCTATGTTATAGCTGATACTGTGTAAATAAAATATGCTTGTTTAGAGCAAAGTAAGATAAAATGTCTTCATTTAAAATGTTAACTTTGACTGCCTTATTAAGCAATTGCTGAGTAAGCCATATAGCAAAACATCACACATTCCAGACATTAAGAAATGCCAGGCTCTTCGAAGTACTTATGGATTGCACTTTCAGCCAGACAAATTATGCTGGAAGAGCAACACAATAGACACTCCAAAATGTTCATGTTCACTGTTTGGAGGTAAAATTGTTACTCAATTAGAAAATGAACATTTATCATTTTATTTAGAAGCCCTTTCCTCTTTGATGACCTGACATCAGCTGCTTCCTTTTCGCTTACCAAATACGCCTGTTGGTTATGTTCTTTAAGTCTAGATCCTAATGAACAAGTCAAAGGGTATTTTTTTAAATGTATTTTATAGTCTGGAATGTCCATTACACACCCTATTACTTTACTGTGCTATCATAAAAAAAGCAATTCCTTATGCTGCATATATAAATCATCAGTCAAATAGGATAGTATAACAATACCTGATGTCTCTGTATTTTCTTAGGTTGCTTTAATATGCTTCTGATTCAGAGTTTTTAAAACAGTCAATAAGCTTAATTTAAAAAACAAACATACATACTTTTGTTTTCAAAGACAAAAATTGCAATATAACAACTGTCCCCCTCCCACACAGATGGGAAGAAAAATTAGTACAAAAATGTAAAGAAAAGACCTTTGTGAGTCCCATCATAGCCTTGCTTGCCAAAGGAAAGCAGAAATGATTGTGGACAACTCTGGCGCGTTTTACAAGGTGAACTGTAAAAAACAGTGGTGTGGTGTAGAGGGGGAAAAGGCAAACATGAAAGTATCTGTAGTGGATATAAGTACCTCCTTATAGTGTAAATGAGTAAACTTACAAAATGGATGGGAATAGAGCAATCTTGTTCTAGGAAATTCACTAAAGTACATGAGACATAATAACTCAAACTATGTTATTAAATAGGAAACTGTCTCATGTAACAAAAACACTCAAACAAGAACAAAACTATAAATGTGATGAAAGGAAACAAGTACTTAGCGTTAGCCTTATTTTTGTGGAAATTGTTGGTGGTTTTGGTTAATTGTAATTATTTACATTTAGCCAATGGGAATTTGGAATTCTATTATGAACATTTCTGTCATAAATATAAAGGGAAGGGTAACCACCTTTCTGTATACAGAACTATAACATCCCTCCTGGCCAGAGGCAAAACCTTTTCACCTGTAAAAGGTTAAGAAGCTAAAATAACCTCACTGGGACCTGACCAAAATGACCAATGAGGAGACAAGATACTTTCAAAGCTGGAGGGGGGGAAATAAAGGGTCTGTCTGATGCTTTTGCTGGGAACAGATCAGGAATGCAGTCTCAGAGACTCTGTTAAATTAGTAAGTAATCTAGCTAGAAAGGCATTAGATTTCCTTTTTTTAAATGGCTGGTAAAATAGGTTGTGCTGAATGGAATGTATATTCCTGTTTGTGTCTTTTTGTAATTTAAGGTTTTGCCTAGAGGGATTCTCTATGTTTTGAATCGGATTACCCTGTAAGGTATTTACCATCCTGATTTTACAGAGGTGATTCTTTTACTTTTTCTTTAATTAAAATTCTTCTTTTAAGATCCTGATTGCTTTTTCATTGTTCTTAAGATCCAAGGGTTTCGGTCTGTGTTCACCTATGCAAATTGGTGAGGATTTTTATCAAGCCTTCCCCAGGAAAGGGGGTGTAGGGCTTGGAGGGATATTTTGAGGGGAAGACCTCTCCAAATGGGCTCTTTCCTGTTCTTTGTTTAACACGCTTGGTGGTGGCAGCATAGGGTTCAAGGACAAGGCAAAGTTTGTACCTTGAGGAAGTTTTTAACCTAAGCTGGTAAGAATAAGCTTAGGGGGTCTTTCATGCAGGTCCCCACATCTGTTCCCTAGAGTTCAGAGTGGGGAAGGAACCTTGAAAATTTCACATTACAGGAATGATACACTAGCAACAAATGTGCATGCACTTCTGAAACTGAAAAAATCCAAGATGAGCTACTTACATAACTAATGGGGGCCCTCACTTCTGGATCACCCCCGGCAGCCCACTACAGCACTACAGTTAAATGTTTGCCTCTTTCCCCCATTTCAATCATTCCAGAGAAGATTCGGTATATTGAACAGTGCTTCTTCAGGGGGTCTGCTTTATTTAACCCAAAGGCAGAACATTTGACAAATAGTCCTCCACCCCAGCATCCTAGCTAGATGAGGAAAACACTGAATGACCCATCAACCTCCCTTATGAATGAGTCAGAGCCATCTTTTGGAGCCAAAGCCTTTTGTCATCAGCTGGGGAAAGATCTCTCATCTTGGGTCAAGATCCCCACAGAGGTCAAACCAAAATAGCCCTTCTTCAGAGCAACATGTAATTGCTTTGATCTGGGGCATCTGGTGAAGTCCTTGCATTGGTACCAGGTTTTGCTGAGGCTTGGCATTCATAGCTTTTCCCACTGAGAGTGTTCCCCACCTAGACTCACTTAACTAGTGAGCTCCCTCACCAGCTCCCCCTGAGAAGCCCGCCCATTAGGAACTTTCTCTTCCAGGGACTGTTTCTCTCCCCAGGAGACTCTGTTCTCCAGGGAGAGCCTCCATTAGGCATACTCCCTAACCAGTTTTTCCTGCCACACTCTTTCCCCATGTGCTTCCTCCTTAGCTCCTTTCCTGCCCAGGTGTTCCTTAACTAGTTAATTACTGCCCAGCTACTTAGGCAATCAGTTATCCCCAGATCAATATTGCCTGCCTTATTGTTTTTAGCACAACCTGTCACAGTTATGCTGAGCCCCTGACTGCCTTTAAGGGCCAGCTACACTGTGATAGCACCCAAAAGTACTCATTTAACGAAGGACACTTTATGTCTTTCACCAATGTCAGAATTAAAATGCTAAAAAAGTAATGATGATGTGCTATTGGGTATCTGCGAGGAATCTAACAGCCAACCTCCACTTGAATTCAATGAGAGCAGAACTGGGCCATTGATTTGATTATCTAAAAAGACTGAGGGCCACTGAGGTGCTGAGTAACCCCACAGTTCATTAATTCTTATAGAAGCTGAAGGGCTCAACATGTCACATACTCAGAACCTCACAGGTTCGGGTCTTGTATAAAACAGCAATGCTATTTCAGGTGCCACTACAGGGTTAATGCCATTTCAGAAAGGCTCATCTGTTATGCCATTGCATGCCTGCCTCATCCAGACTCTATCTTTTATAAAACTTAAGGAGATTTTAAAACTAAATAAATAATGTCTGGAGCTAAACACATGAGCCTCTACTGCATGAGCTAAAAGACATCTCTGTTAGCCAAGGCTCATCAATCTCTTGCTGGCCTAGCCACCACTAAAGGGGACAGAGCACCAATCCCAGCAAGCAGGGGTTACGCTACCTTCTCTGCACCAGGTCCTGCTGCTCCTTTTTCCTTTACTACTCAGAGAGTGGCTCCAGAGTAATTTGTTCTCTCTCTACAGCCCTCTTCTGCTCCAAACTTCATGCCTTTTTAGCATTGCCCTGCTGGTCTTCATCTTTAATTTGGCCTGTCCCCATCCCATCCCAAATGCAACTAGAATTGTCGATCAGCCTGTCAGATCCACATTTAACTTTTCAGAGCCAGAATGGGGGAATCTGCCATATCACTTAGTCATTCACAATAAAAAAAAAATTCTGCTGAACGTGGTTTAGCTGCAAGTATAGACAAGAACAAACCTGCAATTTCAATTGCAGTAGCATAGTGGAGAATGAGGCTCATTGCCTTTACAGTTAAAAGGATTCAGAAACCACACATCCCATTTTTACAGTGATGGACTCAGTAAGTTAATGCTGGTCACATAGTTCATTGTGCTTATTTTGCAAATTTGAAACAGCATCATGAAGTATTTGATATGCTTTAAAATAGAACTATAATGAACCTATATTTACTGCAAGCTGTCTACTAATATCCTCGTTTCCATTTTTTTCCCAAGTCAATAGTTGTGGGAAAAAAATGTCCTAAGAAAACCTGGGCACTTTCAAGTTCCTGAAAGCCAATAAAAATATAGTATATAGACCAATATAGTGTCCCATTATATATGTGGCATTTCATTTAAAAAAAAGCTTGGGTTGTTCTATTGCAGATGGCCTCCAAATGAGACATCCTGTAATTTAAACACAGGCATCAAACTTCTGTATGCTGTTAGATGTGTTATAGGACACTGATACATGAAATAAAACATTTTTTAATAAAATTATGATTATGTTCTTACACTCAACATAACTTCTCAATAGAACTGCCCAGCTGTACAATGGAATGGGCTAAGAGCAGTTAGTTCCAAGGATATTTATTTGCACGTTGCAAATGCAGTCTTTCGTTTGACACCACTGAATAACGTTTAAGAGAAAAAAAGTAACTCTCTTTTCCTCACTATTTAGCCGTGTTTATTCTCTTAACTATAGCATCACTCACATCTACAGAATTCAAGAACCTCTTGTTTCCCCATCTCCCATATGGCTGAAGCAGGGCTTATGCACTCCACAAGTCTAGGCATGTTGCAGTTTACAGTAGATGAAGTGCTTAAATCTAGTCTTTAATGTGTTAATTCTCTTGTTGACATTAGGAAATGGTTTGTTTAGATTACTGAATAGGGATGCTAAGCTTTGGATAACACTTTGGCAATTTAAATCTAAAAAAACAAGGTTTCACACCCGTAAATTATGTTTCATGGATTGGTTCAGCAAGTTTTGTGAAACAGTCTTCGTGTTTGACTGGTTTTGAATGAAGCTAGGAGTTTTTAAATCTCCTGAAGTTTAAAGAAGAGTGCAATGGATAAGTAATCCAGTAAACAAAAATAACCAAAACTAGCATATGGTAATCCATATAAACCAAAATTGGGAAATCTGATATAACTAACTACCTGTGATCTTGTTTCAGAAGGAATCATGTCTCTAGGGGAGAGAGACTGGTTCAGTTTCCATTCTCATTCAGTCCTTGTGGTCTCTTTTGAGATGGCCAGACATTTGTTTTTTAGTACCAGTTGTGATATGGACATGTGTCCAATAGGAACTAGCCTGAAATCCATTGCTCATTTCACATAGGCTACTGATTGGTAATGAATTTCACCATATGCACTGGATATAAACTAATGACTTATACCTTCATTATTCTATGTCCCACTTAGAGTCTCCTCAAGCTACTGGAAAACTTTAAAAAAAAACCTATGTTTCTAAGCTGACAAATCTTTTGGGGAAATAGAAAAACCTAAGTTAAAATATTGTACAAAAAGCATTAATAAGAATATTTGTTTATAAAATTGCCAACGACCACGGAAGCTACTAATATGAAATAATGGAGGTGGTAAGGGAATATCTACATGCAGAAGGGTGCTGAAGAAAAGAGTGATAAACAGGAAGAGGTGACTAAGCTAGGCTAACATGAAGGGACACACTTTTCGAAGAGTCATGCAGTGTTTTAGCTACGTGGTTTCCATAAAAGCCAATATAACCACAGAGAAACTTGGAGCAAAAGGAGTAAAGAAAACCTGATTAAAGTCAGTATAATCACAGCAAATAAAGCATTGAACATCTATCCCAAACAGGGCTGGCTTTGTGACTCGAGTGTACCTTCCTATCCTGCAATTCTTTATTTCACAGAAATTATTCAGATTAAATAAAGGATACGTTCTATGAGTTTTAAAACAATGAACTTCTTCAAAAGAAGACAAATATTTAGAAGTAATACTTTTTGGTTTTCAGCAGTGATTGTCAAGCTTTCTAATAGAGTGTGTGCAATACATTAAACTCTGGGAGAAAAAGACACCAGAGTAGCAAGAAAAAGTGACTTTAATAGTTATATTTATTCCTTTTGCACTGCGCAACAGAGAGCTGGACAAAAATATCATACTTTCTTTGGAAAAATTTTTTGTTTAACAAAATGGGATTTTTAACTTCTTTTGAAAATTTTCTGTTTTTCAACACAACAAAAACGGAAGGATTTTTATGTGTTTTGTTTTTTGGTGTTTCCCCTTCCCCTGAACTCTTTCTTTCCTTGTAAACAAAGCAAGAGAAGTTTTTATTTTAAAAACACAAATAAACGTATTTCCAAGAACTGAAAAAAAAAATGGTGCTAGGGAAAAAAAAGCTGTTTTTCTACTAAAGGTTTTGGACCAGTAATTAGTCATACCCATTAAAATATCTCAAATAGTATATTCAATCCTATGTTATAGCTGATACTGTGTAAATAAAATATGCTTGTTTAGAGCAAAGTAAGATAAAATGTCTTCATTTAAAATGTTAACTTTGACTGCCTTATTAAGCAATTGCTGAGTAAGCCATATAGCAAAACATCACACATTCCAGACATTAAGAAATGCCAGGCTCTTCGAAGTACTTATGGATTGCACTTTCAGCCAGACAAATTATGCTGGAAGAGCAACACAATAGACACTCCAAAATGTTCATGTTCACTGTTTGGAGGTAAAATTGTTACTCAATTAGAAAATGAACATTTATCATTTTATTTAGAAGCCCTTTCCTCTTTGATGACCTGACATCAGCTGCTTCCTTTTCGCTTACCAAATACGCCTGTTGGTTATGTTCTTTAAGTCTAGATCCTAATGAACAAGTCAAAGGGTATTTTTTTAAATGTATTTTATAGTCTGGAATGTCCATTACACACCCTATTACTTTACTGTGCTATCATAAAAAAAGCAATTCCTTATGCTGCATATATAAATCATCAGTCAAATAGGATAGTATAACAATACCTGATGTCTCTGTATTTTCTTAGGTTGCTTTAATATGCTTCTGATTCAGAGTTTTTAAAACAGTCAATAAGCTTAATTTAAAAAACAAACATACATACTTTTGTTTTCAAAGACAAAAATTGCAATATAACAACTGTCCCCCTCCCACACAGATGGGAAGAAAAATTAGTACAAAAATGTAAAGAAAAGACCTTTGTGAGTCCCATCATAGCCTTGCTTGCCAAAGGAAAGCAGAAATGATTGTGGACAACTCTGGCGCGTTTTACAAGGTGAACTGTAAAAAACAGTGGTGTGGTGTAGAGGGGGAAAAGGCAAACATGAAAGTATCTGTAGTGGATATAAGTACCTCCTTATAGTGTAAATGAGTAAACTTACAAAATGGATGGGAATAGAGCAATCTTGTTCTAGGAAATTCACTAAAGTACATGAGACATAATAACTCAAACTATGTTATTAAATAGGAAACTGTCTCATGTAACAAAAACACTCAAACAAGAACAAAACTATAAATGTGATGAAAGGAAACAAGTACTTAGCGTTAGCCTTATTTTTGTGGAAATTGTTGGTGGTTTTGGTTAATTGTAATTATTTACATTTAGCCAATGGGAATTTGGAATTCTATTATGAACATTTCTGTCATAAATATAAAGGGAAGGGTAACCACCTTTCTGTATACAGAACTATAACATCCCTCCTGGCCAGAGGCAAAACCTTTTCACCTGTAAAAGGTTAAGAAGCTAAAATAACCTCACTGGGACCTGACCAAAATGACCAATGAGGAGACAAGATACTTTCAAAGCTGGAGGGGGGGAAATAAAGGGTCTGTCTGATGCTTTTGCTGGGAACAGATCAGGAATGCAGTCTCAGAGACTCTGTTAAATTAGTAAGTAATCTAGCTAGAAAGGCATTAGATTTCCTTTTTTTAAATGGCTGGTAAAATAGGTTGTGCTGAATGGAATGTATATTCCTGTTTGTGTCTTTTTGTAATTTAAGGTTTTGCCTAGAGGGATTCTCTATGTTTTGAATCGGATTACCCTGTAAGGTATTTACCATCCTGATTTTACAGAGGTGATTCTTTTACTTTTTCTTTAATTAAAATTCTTCTTTTAAGATCCTGATTGCTTTTTCATTGTTCTTAAGATCCAAGGGTTTCGGTCTGTGTTCACCTATGCAAATTGGTGAGGATTTTTATCAAGCCTTCCCCAGGAAAGGGGGTGTAGGGCTTGGAGGGATATTTTGAGGGGAAGACCTCTCCAAATGGGCTCTTTCCTGTTCTTTGTTTAACACGCTTGGTGGTGGCAGCATAGGGTTCAAGGACAAGGCAAAGTTTGTACCTTGAGGAAGTTTTTAACCTAAGCTGGTAAGAATAAGCTTAGGGGGTCTTTCATGCAGGTCCCCACATCTGTTCCCTAGAGTTCAGAGTGGGGAAGGAACCTTGAAAATTTCACATTACAGGAATGATACACTAGCAACAAATGTGCATGCACTTCTGAAACTGAAAAAATCCAAGATGAGCTACTTACATAACTAATGGGGGCCCTCACTTCTGGATCACCCCCGGCAGCCCACTACAGCACTACAGTTAAATGTTTGCCTCTTTCCCCCATTTCAATCATTCCAGAGAAGATTCGGTATATTGAACAGTGCTTCTTCAGGGGGTCTGCTTTATTTAACCCAAAGGCAGAACATTTGACAAATAGTCCTCCACCCCAGCATCCTAGCTAGATGAGGAAAACACTGAATGACCCATCAACCTCCCTTATGAATGAGTCAGAGCCATCTTTTGGAGCCAAAGCCTTTTGTCATCAGCTGGGGAAAGATCTCTCATCTTGGGTCAAGATCCCCACAGAGGTCAAACCAAAATAGCCCTTCTTCAGAGCAACATGTAATTGCTTTGATCTGGGGCATCTGGTGAAGTCCTTGCATTGGTACCAGGTTTTGCTGAGGCTTGGCATTCATAGCTTTTCCCACTGAGAGTGTTCCCCACCTAGACTCACTTAACTAGTGAGCTCCCTCACCAGCTCCCCCTGAGAAGCCCGCCCATTAGGAACTTTCTCTTCCAGGGACTGTTTCTCTCCCCAGGAGACTCTGTTCTCCAGGGAGAGCCTCCATTAGGCATACTCCCTAACCAGTTTTTCCTGCCACACTCTTTCCCCATGTGCTTCCTCCTTAGCTCCTTTCCTGCCCAGGTGTTCCTTAACTAGTTAATTACTGCCCAGCTACTTAGGCAATCAGTTATCCCCAGATCAATATTGCCTGCCTTATTGTTTTTAGCACAACCTGTCACAGTTATGCTGAGCCCCTGACTGCCTTTAAGGGCCAGCTACACTGTGATAGCACCCAAAAGTACTCATTTAACGAAGGACACTTTATGTCTTTCACCAATGTCAGAATTAAAATGCTAAAAAAGTAATGATGATGTGCTATTGGGTATCTGCGAGGAATCTAACAGCCAACCTCCACTTGAATTCAATGAGAGCAGAACTGGGCCATTGATTTGATTATCTAAAAAGACTGAGGGCCACTGAGGTGCTGAGTAACCCCACAGTTCATTAATTCTTATAGAAGCTGAAGGGCTCAACATGTCACATACTCAGAACCTCACAGGTTCGGGTCTTGTATAAAACAGCAATGCTATTTCAGGTGCCACTACAGGGTTAATGCCATTTCAGAAAGGCTCATCTGTTATGCCATTGCATGCCTGCCTCATCCAGACTCTATCTTTTATAAAACTTAAGGAGATTTTAAAACTAAATAAATAAATTGCACAGAGCTATAATCTTGAGATTTTATAAGCTGCTTTTTCTCAGGCATGAAGATATGATTAGCTAATAAGACTGGTGCTAGGAAAATGGATGAAATAGATCTAGGTCAACTTCGGATTTGTTTTTTTCATATGTTTCCTTATGCTAAAAATTGCTACATGCTCTTTGGCATTAGCAAGTGCCTATACTATATCAATCTATGCTGTGTCCATTATATTTTTAGGGATTTATAAATTTCTCGTAAAACTTCATTTGGGGGATGGATAACATATTGTCTACAAAGTCTCAGAAAAAAAAATCCCCACACTATATTGATTTAAGTCATTTTTGATAAATTTTAGATTAGATAGATGAGAAAAAAAGAGAGAGTGTTTTGTGGTTTTAAATGCTTTGAGAGCTCCATAACTCAAAAAGGCTTTGATTTATGAAGAAGAAATTTCAGAGCATTAGTCTATAACCCTTTGGTATTAAAAAAATGAGCTAAGTATGGAAGTTTAAAAAGACGAGATACTGTGATTTATTTTTAAAGGTTAAACATGTCAAAATAGCACCTAGTGAAACTAGCAGTTAAGAAATACATAAGAAATTAGATGAGAAATAAGGAACTCTGGGTAACAACAAATCAAAAACTGTAATTCCTACAGGAGGACTGAAAGAGACTCAGTACAGATGTAAACTTAATCTTCATGTAACCAATATAATGTTATTTTAAAAAAATGATGGATCAGGGGACTGGTGTACTGATAAAGGTTTTCACAATTAGGTGCTGGCTCAAAAACCAAGCCAGCTTATTTAACGCCATTACCATCTGATGGTAGTTTGAAAGTTGTAGGAATCTCCTTGAAAAAGAATATCTGAAATAGTTAAGTTTAGACTGTGCCTTTAAGCACAACCTGAATATGGGATGGTGCTAGGCACACTGCCCCAGGGGAAGCACAGGGAGACACTATGCTTTAGAAAAACTCCTGTTAGACACAGTTCCACCCAGGGCTCCCTCTTGCATGAAGAATAATATGGCACACATTTGGGAGGTTAGTTTACTCCTGCTACGTGGCCAATCAGCTCCAGCATTGTGGCCCAGATCTTCAGAAGTGTTCAAAGCCAGATTAGGATCAGATTTTCAAAAAAAGTTGGTCTTCCATGTAGATACCTAAATAAGGTCCAGGTTTTCAAGAATGCTCCGAACCCAGCAACTCCCACTATAACACCAAGGTGTTGAGCTTTGAAAATAAAGCCATTTATTTTGATATATGTATTTGATAAATGAGCTCTTTTGAAATTCTGATCCTGTGTAGCTGCATTTACTCCCCACCCCTAAAATGTCACTCACTTACTGGGGGGAACAACTGGCCTCAAGCCTATGTGCTCCCCCAGCATCTGAAGATAAGATCTTGGTAGCCCGAACATATCTACATGAGGCACAAGGAATCCTTCCTTAGTCTGCTGTAACAGAATGCTAAAGCTAGTCACAAGCTAACTCTGATATACGGAAAAGACACAGGTTCTAGTCCTGCACTTGCTCACATAGGAAGTTCTAGGAATATCATATTTCGTCACTTTAATAGGACGTCTCACATCAGTAGGTGCTTGCTGGATCAGGCCTGCGGAGCTGTGACTACACATCACTAAATGTGGATGAATGTCTTTACCACACATGGCTTCTGATCATTCGCTGAAAGAAAATATCAGTGACAATGGGAGATACACAAGGAAAACTTTTACTATTTGGTCAGAAGTTTGCTATCTCTGGGTCCAGCAAACTGCAATCTTGTAATAATCAGCTTTATCATTTAATAGGCTAAACTGAAACTTTCATCCTTACTGACAGTTTTCCCTGGCTCTCAGATCACCTTTGCATGTCCGAGTTATCTACCCAGGACAATTAATAGTGCATATAAAAAAATCAAAATACTATAATTAAACAGTTTGAGAAATTCCCTAGGAAATTTGGCAGGTCAACTGTTTTCCCATTAAAACCAGCTGAAGTAATAACACAAAAATGCTATTTTCTCTTTTGGAAACCATGAAATAGCAGGAAAGCACTATTCTAAATATTATGAGAGTCATATTATTTCATAAACATAATATACTGGGAAGTAGGCCTGTCAATTAAGTGCAGTTAACTCACACTATTAACTCAAAAAAAATAATCACAGTTTTAATTGCACTGTTAACAACAGAATACCAATGGAAATGTATTAAATATTATGGATTTTTTTCTACATTTTCTTATATGTAGTATTCTGTGTTGTAATTGAAATCAATTGAAATTGGAATGATTTTTATTACAAATATTTGCACTGTAAAAATGATAAACAAAAGTAATAGTATTTTTTAATTTACCTCATACAGGTACTGTAGTGCAACCTCTTTGCTGTGAAAGTGCAACTTACAAATGTGGATTTTTGTTGGTTAAATAACTGCACTCAAAAACAAAACAATGTAAAACTTCAGAGCCTGTGAGTCCACTCAGTCCTCCTACTTGTTCAGCCAATTGCTAAGACAAACAAGTTTGTTTACATTTACAGGAGTAATGCTGCCATATTCTTGTTTAAAAAAATCACCAGAAAGTGAGAACAGGCATTTGCATGACACTTTTGTAGCCAGCATTGCAAGGTATTTATGTGCCAGGTAAGCAAAACATTTGTATGCCCCTTCATGCTTCGGTCTGCATTCCAGAGGACATGCTTCCATGCTGTTGATGCTCGTTAAAAAATGTGCTAATTAAATTTGTGACTGAACTCCTTGGGGGAGTATTGTATGTCCCCTGCTCTGTTTTACCTGTATTCTGCCATATATTTCATGTTATAGCAGTCTCGGATGATGAACCTGAACCACCAAAAAAGAAAATGAACTTCCACTGGTGAAATGGGGGCTGCGGGAAGAGGTGCGGGCCGAGGGATGTGCTGGCCACAGCTTCCCGTGAACCATGGCCAGTGGGAGCCGCGATCAGCCGAACCTGCAGACACAGCAGGTAAAAAAACCGGCCTGGCCCACCAGGGGGCTTACCTTGGTGGGCCGCGGGCCAGAAGTTGCTGATCACTGGAGTAGCTCCTCTGGAGATGGGGTTGGGGCTGATTTTTCTTCTTCAGTCTGTGAAGGCACCACTCCAAATGTAAGGCTTGAATAGCTTTGCGTTGCATTTGCAACTCCTTTTCAGTATAACCCCCTGTTATTCCTCTTTCACATCACCCTCCACTGCACCCCTAGTATACAGTTACTTCCCTTCTATTCCAACCCCTTCGCATACTTCTTGCCTTCAAGCTCCTCACAAACAAACCTAAAAGACACAACAAATCAAACAAAAACCACTGAACTGAGAAAATGCATACAAATATGTCCTAATTAGCTACACTACTGGGCTTTAAGTGCCATCCCCTATGGTCAATTAGTACATTTGGTGCTGGATACACAAAGGAGACCTTATCAGTGAAAACTCAGGTGGCCTTATCAGTGTAAACTTAGGCCCCTACAGGGTTAAGTGGCAGTTGACCAGGGTTTTTGAATGTCCACATTTTGGCTTGGGTGCCTAACGGAGCAGTTGTGTGCCTCAATCTCTTTGTGGATCTAGCTTTAATGTACGCTCTGGTTTGAAGACTTTACTTCACACCTGTCTGTAAAATGTATGGTTGCTGCTGTGCAATGAATGTTAGCTAGTGATTGGAAGCAACAATTCTGTAGGAAGAAGCAATGTATAGCCTCACCACTCTAGGGGAGCACATTGCTTCCTGGAGCTGCAGAGGCTTTGTAACTGCTACTACACCCACTTGTGGGACGCATCATACTCCACCCTTCCGCAGCTTGAGCAGCCAGCTATGGTAGCAGGCACACGGGGCACTAGCATACGGCCAGCTCATATTTCACTCGTGATCACCAGAACCTTTTAACTTGCAAAATCTAAGAGGTCACCTATTGTGGAAAAATCCTATTAAGTTTTGATTTTAGCATATTCACCACATCAACACGGATAGTTTAAATATATTTGAGAATAACAGTGAGTGTTATTTTTTTGAGCCTGCAATTTGGTTGGTGGTTGAGTGCAAATGTATATTCTCTTTAGCACATTTAATTAACGTATACCTTAATATTTTGTGAAATACTCAAGGGGGAAAAAATATAGGCCCAGACCTGAGGAAGAGCTTTGTATGCTTAAAACACTTGTCTCTTTCAAGAACAAAAGTTCGTCCAATAAAAGATATTACCTCACCCACCGTGTCTTTCTAGTACCTTTTCTCTCAGTCACAGGAAGACCAGAGGTAGAAACAGTCTCATACTCTGGCAATAATAATCTTGAATTTGGAAATGCCTGTTTGCAAAATCCTGACAAAAACATTATCTTTCTCCTTAAAGGACAATCAAATGCATTAGTTTTCCAGTCAAACTCCTAAGAGCCGTCCCACAGAATTTGAAGTCACTAGTCTCTTGCTTTATGCTTAGTTCTTAATGCATACTGCCCAAGGGTTTCTATAGGCAAGGAGGAAATCATTATAATATCCTTATTAGTATTGAATAGCACTGTCAAGGTTCCTTCCCCACTCTGAACTCTAGGGTACAGATGTGGGGACCTGCATGAAAACCACCTACGCTTACTTTTACCAGCTTAGGTTAAAACTTCCCCAAGGTACAAACTATTTTACCCTTGGACTTCCACTGCCACCACCAAACTTTATCTGGGTTCCTGAGAAAACGTTGTTTGGAAACATCTTTCCCCTCAAAATCCTCCCAACCCTTGCACCCCACTTCCTGGGGAAGGTTTGGTAAAAATCCTCACCAATTTGCATAGATGACCACAGACCCAAACCCTTGGATCTTAGAACAATGAAAAAGCATTCAGTTTTCTTACAAGAAGACTTTTAATAGAAGTAAAAAAGAATCACCTCTGTAAAATCAGGATGGTGAATACCTTACAGGGTAATTAGATTCAAAACATAGAGAATCCCTCTAGGCAAAACCTTAAGTTACAAAAAAGACACACAGACAGGAATATCCATTCTATTCAGCACAGCTATTTTCTCAGCCATTTAAAGAAATCATAATCTAACACATACTTAGCTAGATTACTTACTAAGTTCTAAGACTCCATTCCTGTTCTGTCCCCGGCAAAAGCATCACACAGACAGACACAGACCCTTGTTTTTTTCCCTCCTCCCAGCTTTTGAAAGTATCTTGTCTCCTCATTGGTCATTTTAGTCAGGTGCCAGCGAGGTTACCTTTAGCTTCTTAACCCTTTACAGGTGAAAGGATTTTTCCTCTGGCCAGGAGGGATTTAAAAGGTGATTACCCTTCCCTTTATATTTATGACAAGCACTTTACCCCACAACTACTTTAATTGATTTCAGACCTGACCCTTTGTCTAATCAGAATTAGACTTTACAAGAAGGACAGTGAGATGGAAAAATAATTGCTGCATAGATAGCTGTTGAAGGATTAGGTATGTAAAGGATGCTATTAATATTCAACGCACTCTAGGAAATAAACAAAAAAAATGTTTCTGTATTTGGAAGTATGTTTTTTTGTGTGTAGCTTTCTGAATTTGGAGGGGGGGAAGTAATTTTACAACTTCGTAGATTTAGATTCAGAACAAATACATTTTGCTACCGAACTGCAATTAAATACTCCCTCTCATTTGTTTCTAGAAATATTTGCATAAGCTTATGAAAGGAGTTACAGCAAATAAGCTGTGAATGTTGTACTTTCAAAATATTTGATATACTAAGCAAAATTTGTACCTTTAAGGGGTCAAAATATTTTCATGTGCCAATTAGCCAGTAGTGCATGACAATGCAAATTTGGAGGTGATTACAACATACATTGAATGGTGTTATTTTTATTCTTCATATTGTTATGGTCTTGATAAAAAAGCACAGCATATCTAAATACATTACACACATGAAATTTACAGAAATTATAAATGGGAGCAGAATCACCATATAATCTGCTATGACGAGGGGACCTGAAATGCTTGTGGGACCAGAGTACTCCGAGGAGTTAAACTTTCTTTCTTTCACCTATTTTCCTTTACTATTTGAGTGTAAGCAGAGGGTACACACTCTATTTCAGCATTTATCAGCTGGAGCCTGGCTCTATCCTTTCCCTGTTCTCTTTCTTTGACTTAAAAACACTTTCCCTCAACCCCCTTCTGGCAGCTTGCCTGCAACAGAGATTGGGCTTGATTCTCCCCTCACACTAGTTTACATCAGTATCACTCTGTTGTCGGCCAGATCCTCACTTAGTGTAATTTAGCATAGCTCCATTTGTAGTAGTAGGATTTTATGTTTGTATTTTGTATAATTCTGTATCTGAGCTAATTTCAAGGCCGTAACAGACCTTTAAGGGTCACCACTTTGTTGTAGGCTTAGCATTTTAAAATAAGTAAAAGAATGCCATGATTGTTTTTCTTCTGCATTGCAATTTGATGTTCCTCTTCAAAATGTTCTGTGTAAATTAATTCTGTTTTGTGTAAATAAGAAATTTTGTGTAAAAAATAGGTGTAAAGGCCATCACTAAACCAGATGTTCTAGGAAGGAACCAGAAACAGATGCAAGGGTGCCAGGAGGCTGCAATATGCCTCCTATTGAAATATCAAAGGGGGGCACTAAAAAATGGAACAGGCACCTATCATTGGAGACAAAATAGCTGTAATCAAAACCAACATGGAATAACTCCCTAAAAAATGTTTTATAAAAACACAAACAAACAAAAAACAAGCACTCATCAAACAACAATTGATTACAGCAAATTTCATGGTCCCAATGAAGGAAAATCACTATATAAACATGAAGAAAAGGAGTACTTGTGGCACCTTAGAGACTAATCAATTTATTTGAGCATAAGCTTTCGTGAGCTACAGCTCACGAAAGCTTATGCTCAAATAAATTGATTAGTCTCTAAGGTGCCACAAGTACTCCTTTTCTTTTTGCGAATACAGACTAACACGGCTGTTACTCTGAAATCTATATAAACATGGTGCCTTGCCATGAAACTTCGGGTTCATCCTGCCAAGACTTCCCTGGAGCATCGTGTTGCAACGTACAGAACCTGGCTCCTACCTACCTATGATCAACCTAGTGGCCACTTGATTGATCCGAACTCTGGACTGGTAACTAGAATATCAACTGGCAGGACAGTGTGTGTATGATTCAATGCATATGCTAATTGTTGTATCTTCAATAAATGTGGTGTATTGCCTTTTCTCCTGAAAAAAAATCCTGTACTTCTTATAAGCATAACACATTGTCTTCCTCACACTAAGGATCTGGCTTTTAAGAGTTGCTCCTGATTTACATTAGAATGAGAGGAGGATCAGGCCCATTGTATTTGGTTAATAAAGTATCATGGGGCGGAGGGTAGAGAAACTATGGAATGTAAAGTCATTATACCCTCTGGGGACGGGGAGGGAACTCGCTTCTGAAGACAGTTATGGTTCTATAATCTTCATTATGGCTTGCAGGCTGTGTGAGAGAGATTCTCAAGGACAATTTAGATGTGAGTGAGATAAGCAGGGGAATGCCTAGTTTGAAAATCACGCCAGTGGTTTAGGTGTGAGTTAAGTGCCATGCAGCTCAGGATAGAGGCAGCTTCTTTCATACCCACAGGAAGAAATTTAGATGCCATGGTGGAAATTTAGGGATTTACAGATTGTATGTTTAGGCAGTAGCTGAGCGGTAGTTTTGTGAATTACAGGGACACTTAAATGTTGGACTTGGGCACCTAAAAGGGCAGTTAGACACCTTAATCCTTCTTGGGAATCTAGCCCTGTCTTTCTGGTAAGAACTATCCCAAAGTAGTTTTTTTTTTTTTTTCTGTGATGATGGGGATTGCTAGGGAACCACTTCAGGCAGCTTTCATAAATATAAAGGGAAGGGTAACCACCTTTCTGTATACAGAAATACAAAATCCCTCCTGGCCAGAGGCAAAACCCTTTCACCTGTAAAGGGTTAAGAAGCTAAGATAACCTCACTGGCACCTGTCCAAAATGACCAATGAGGAGACAAGATACTTTCAAAGCTGGAGGGGGCGGGGGGAACAAAGAGTCTGTCTGTCTGTGGGATGCTTTTGCCGGGAACAGATCAGGAATGCTCTTCATAACTCCTCAGAACGTCTGTTAAGTTAGTAAGTAATCTAGCTAGAAATGTGTTAGATTTCCTTTTGTTAAATGGCTGGTAAAATAGATTGTGCTGAATGGAATGTATATTCCTGTTTTTGTGTTTTTTTGTAACTTAAGGTTTTGCCTAGAGGGATTCTCTATGTTTTGAATCTGATTATCCTGTAAGGTATTTACCATCCTGATTTTACAGAGGTGATTCTTTTACTTTTTCTTTAATTAAAATTATTCTTTTAAAAAGAAAAGGAGTACTTGTGGCACCTTAGAGACTAACCAATTTATTTGAGCATAAGCTTTCGTGAGCTACAGCTCACTTCATCGGTGAAGTGAGCTGTAGCTCACGAAAGCTTATGCTCAAATAAATTGGTTAGTCTCTAAGGTGCCCCAAGTACTCCTTTTCTTTTTGCGAATACAGACTAACACGGCTGTTACTCTGAATTCTTCTTTTAAGAACGCTGATTGCTTTTTCATTTTTCTTAAGATCCAAGGGTTTGGGTCTGTGTTCACCTATGCAAATTGGTGAGGATTTTTATCAAGCCTTCCCCAGGAAAGGGGGTATAGGGCTTGGAGGGATATTTTGAGGGGAAGACCTCTCCAAGTGGGCTCTTTCCCTGTTCTTTGTTTAACACGCTTGGTGGTGGCAGCATAGGATTCAACGACAAGGCAAGGTTTGTACCTTGAGGAAGTTTTTAACCTAAGCTGGTAAGAATAAGCATAGGGGGTCTTTCATGCAGGTCCCCACATCTGTACCCTAGAGTTCAGAATGGGGAAGGAACCTTGACAGCAGCCACTCTTAGTAGTGGCATTGTTGATTCTAATTTTCCAATATACTCCAGGAAATGCTGCCAGTGTTAGTTTAGGCCTGTCCCAAGAATGTGTGACTCCTGAGTTATCTCTCCTGCTGCTGATGTGGTGGCTTGTCCTGAGAAACAGGTACCAGGACAGTATTCCAGCCAACCCAATGGTTCTAGAAGTGTCAAATACTTAAACCCTCACCGGCGGTCATATGGAAAACTTGACAATACTGGCAATTGCAGTTCTTCCCACATGGTTTCCTTCACTGACAGGTGTAACATCTGTACTACTAAGAGACCGATTTAATTGCTTCCTAATTCTGCAAGTATTTGGCAGATACCTGGAAAGTGTTCTTAATGTGGAGGGCTGGAGACACTTGGCTCAACTTAGTCACAGCTACAGGATGCTCCAAAAATATGGCAATGGTGGAACTTTGCTCACTCAGGGCCAAACAGAGAAAAAAATATTGGTAGTTCAAGAACCACAGAATACCAAATACCCAGCTAGGCAGCCATTCAAAGCCCTGTTCATGGATTTTAACAACAATGGATATAGTTAACTGGTAATTCCCTCCGCAGCTTCACCCAACAAATACTAAAACTTATCAATTGCTTTACACATCTGTTTTACTAGACTTTCTTCATGGTCTCACTCTCCTTTCTTAGTGTCTTTCCCCGCTTGTTAAGATTTCCACTCTTATTCTATTTGCATCATTGACATTTACAGCACTTGCAGGATCAGAATTATGATGGTCAAATTCAAAGCACAGTTGTGACTTTCTTCATCTTCTTAAGTGCTCCTTCTGTATTATTTCTGTAAATAGACAATTCTCAGATTATTGGGAGTCTGAATTCAAATGCTTGATTCAAGTATGCTACATGTTTCCATCAATCAGCTGTAACACACTGAACTGAACAAATATTGCCACAACTTCTTTAAGCTTTTTTAGATACAGAGTTACTGCTTTTGTCAGCAAAGGATGGATGGATACTCATTCCAAGATACCAGAAAGTTATTAGAAGTCTCCTACTATTTATATTTATATATTTATTTTCTAGTTCAAGGGTCTTGATTTCATGATATCTGACCTCTTTATCAGGATACCTTTTCTGCAGAATAACTTGGTATCCTTCTGCTGGCTCAACACTGAGTTGATTAGTCTCAATTGTGTCTGTCATGAATAGCTGATGGTTGACAGCATAGCTGGAGATTTATGAATACCTGCTGCTTCAATAATTCATTCTGCCATTATACTACACATTGTCTATAGCAATTTCCAGCATGAAGCATCTTTCGAAATTCTGTAGTATATGCTCAATAGGAAATTCACTTCTTTTTTTTTTTATGCTCATTGTGTTGCATAAGGATAAATACTGTACTCTTCCTCTGTTATCATCACAATGCAGGTTTTGTCACTAGTCCTTGTGTAATCCATGGGAAGTAAATACTCAGGAATATGCTCCCAAATAATTTCACCCCAGGACACTCTTACCTAATCTCAATGAGATATTAATTAGAAGTCAGTGCATGGATAACCAACCAGAGCAGGTTAAAATGATGGATGAGGTTACATGGGCACTGAGTGAAATGGGAGACTTTGTTTTTGTCTAAGCTCTTCTGAGACATCTCAGTAAGATACTGTGAAATGGAGTCAGAGAGATACTCTCCATAAAATGAAAAACATACTGAAATGGTCTGTGATGTTTTCACACATAGTTACAATGAAATAGAATTTCTCCACAGTAGACAAAGACTGGGTTGTTGAGTTACACTTTGTCTACACCTAGTGAGAGCAATCATTGAGATGACAGAAGAACTCAGATGTATGCCCAACTCTTCAAAACCATTAACCTTAATTTACTTCACCCACCTTTTTTTAAGGAAAGTTCTTACCATTATTAAAGTAAAAGCTGAAGGTTTTAAAGCCCCAAGAACTGGCATTGGAGGATTCAGGGGAAATTAAGCAATGATTATTGAGAGCATTTAAAAAACAGAGCTCTCTCAACCACAACAAGTAGACTTAAGACTCACGTCCATTGTTTGGGAAGTCTTCTCTTGTTTGTCCCTCGTGAAGACACAGAGACATAATGATGTAAAATTTGGAGATTTGTGCCTTGTCTTCAACAGAGTATTAATCTTGCCTCCCTTCTCTTGGCTTCTTTATGAATTAGATAGTGTCAGCAGACCAGGTCATAGGAGGTCAGGCCTAATGGGTGGAGCAAGAGTCAGGCCTAGTGGTTAGAGCTCAAATGCCTGATCCAAGGGTTTGGGCAGAGTCGGAGTCATGAGTCAGAGCCAAGGCTCGAGACTGAAGTCAGAATCCAAATGCCAGAGCCAAGGGTTGAAGCAGAGTCGGAGTCATGGCCGACTGTCAGAACTGGATTACCAGTGTCAGGGAAGGCAGGAGTCAGGCTGGTTCTGAGGCCAGAGCAAGCTTGGAAAAGGATGGGAACAAGGCTGGGTGCAGGACAAAATCTGGGCTGGAGCCAAGGAGAAACAAAACAGGAGCAGGACTTAGAAAGACAAGGCCAAGGAGGCAGAGAGTCTGTGTTATTGAGCAGCCAGCAAGCTATTGCTGCTGCTAGGTTTAAGAACCGGCCTGCTGGCTTCTTTAGCTAGCCAGGCACGGCTGGCCATCAGGTAGCCAAACTAGCTTGTTAGGGTGTCATAAGTATTGAACAGGTACAGCTGACGGCCTTACTTCTGACAGATGGTTCCCCTGATACCATTGTCCTTTTTTGGCTGGTCATCTAACACGCTGACAACTCATATGCATTTTATCATAGGCTTAGGCACTCAGTGCAAGAGTTTGTCAGGAACCTGATACAATGTATCCTATTTGGCAGCTTTTTCCTATCCTCTTCTCATCACATATTCTATTTTTCACATGACTATAGGTGTAAAGAGGGATAATGTGTGGGGTAAATAGTGTTGCTGTCACTAGGAATCGACATCATTCATGCATACAAGATGTTTGTTATGCTCCATTATGTACTATAAAATGCACATGCTGTTTTGTGAGTAGGCACAAGGGTGTTTTAATACAATTCCAACACTTTAAAAATAAGGTGTTTGTCACACTGGATAGGGCACAGAGCTTTCAGTGCTAGTTCACTACTCTTGTAGGTAGCTGAGTTGTCTTAGTCAAGTTTGCAGTGCAGAGACCTCAACCTCACAAAAATAGTTGAAATGCATTATGAAAAATCACACAGAAAAAAACAGCATTCTCAGTGGAATGCCATTGACTGCACAGACACAAAGACTAAACTATCCTCTTAGTCCTAGAATTAGTAGGTTGAGTAAGAAGGGACAGCTTCCTGCTTCTCAGACATCGCCTGGCTGCTGCTTGGGTCTGGACTGTCTTGAGCAATTCACCCATCCTTTCTGAACCCCTGTTGCTGCTCCTCCTACTGGACTTAAGCTCTGCTCACTAGTTTTCTTGCTTCCCACCCCCTGCAGCTACTCCAAATTATTTTAAATGTTCATAAATTAGAATAATAGAATCATAGAATATCAGGGTTGGAAGGGACCTCAGGAGGTCATCTAGTCCAACCCCCTGCTCAAAGCAGGGCCAATCCCCAATTTCTGCCCCAGATCTCTACTGTTTCTACCTCTCTGGGTCTGGATGTAGGAGCAGGGTTTTATAACTGTACTGTAAGAATAGAGGTACTAATGCATGTCTTGATTTCATTTTACCAGCCACCCT
Organism: Chelonia mydas; assembly: GCF_015237465.2. Classification (NCBI taxonomy): domain Eukaryota; kingdom Metazoa; phylum Chordata; order Testudines; family Cheloniidae; genus Chelonia; species Chelonia mydas. The sequence continues at coordinate 168,167,298 of NC_057849.1, forward strand.
TTTTGAATAGCAGAAAGGAATGACCCTCTGGGACATTGATAGGAATGCATCTGACAGACTGCCAGTGTCTGTACTGATGTTAAAGCAGGGATAGACCAGAACAATTCTTATGACTGATTATGGTCACCCTTTTGTTTTAGGATAAGTTATAATGTCTACTATGGTTTCCTGTATGTATTACAAATTAGGCACTCTAGTTAAATATATATTTCTTTGTTTTAAGGTTTAGTGAGTAAAAGACAGGACTTTGTATTGTGTCTATGATAAATAGATTAGAGAAATGAGATGGGGTGTTTTGCCATGGAACTCTGGGTTCAGTCCTGCAAAGCCTTGGAGCATTGGATCGCGACCAACAGAGCCTAGCTCCTCACTCGTGCTTAATCTAACTGGCCATTAGATTGACTTGAGCTACAACAGACTGGTAACTATACAGACCATCTGCAGGACCTGTGTTTGTGTGTATGTTGTGTGACTGAAAAGCATATGCTAACTGTTGTATTTTCAATAAATATGGCATATTGCCTTCTCTCTTACAAAGCACACGGGATCTTTTATATAGCATAACATGGAGTGAGGGCTCACCTACTCCAAACTCCTCCATAGGGTTGCCACATTTTGTGGGGGAGGAGGAAAATTAGGACATTTAGTCACTATTGCGGGAAAATATATGCAAATTATTTAATGAACTAATTTGCATGTTGTCAAATAATCTGCATATGCTTACCTACTTCCATTTTTAGAACATTGTCTGTGGACTAAGAGCTGGTGATAAGTGTTAGGCTGACAGACCCTGTGAATGAAGTCCTCTGTTATTTACAGGGCTGCAGCAGGAGGGAACACATCCCCCCTGCCAACACTGCCCTGCCAACAGGCTTGAAACATCTGGGCTCTTCTAATGGTAACACAGGTTGCTCAGTCTCTATGGCCTATACAGTGCTTGGCCTCTTTGCTATGTTTGCAAAGCACAGTCCTGAGTTTGTGAGTGAGAGCTGGAACTGAGACTTACCAAATTCATTTCACACATGGTCCACCAAACATTCACTGCATGGGAACGACATTCAGTCATTTTTGAACTTGGCTGTATTTATTTATTCATGTATTCTCCACATTCCCCACGCGCATAAAATTCACTTCTGCTCACAGAAGGGCGTGCATGCCCTTCCTCCCACTAATATAATCCTGCCCCCCCAAGTCATCTGTTCTGTCTGCTCGTCCCCAGGATGCTGGTGTATGGAGCCTGTGCCCACAGTGGCCGCCTCTCACATCCCGCACATAGCACTGGTGGGTACAAGTGCATCGCTTAGGGCGTTTTAGGTGCGCCCCCTACGGACAAGTGAGCGCTTCCACCGGCTTCTCGGCGGCGTTTTGGCGGCTGGTCGTCCGGCCACGCTCTGGTGGAAACAGGAATATGCTAGAGCAAGGCTGGGGGTTGGCGACCACGGGCTTACCCCTGAGCAGTATCCCCTCTAAGCTACGCACCCGCGCGGCCGCATAAGCCTCCCGCAAGTGCCGCGCAGGGCCGGCAGCCTGCCGAAGAGGGCGTCAGGTGCAGGGTTTGCCCGATTGCCCCCTGAGCTGCCGAGAGCCAGCGGGGCTGATGGAGGTGGCAGGCAGGCAGGCCGGCCAGCAGCAGCGTTTGGAGACGGTGGAGGGACCCAAGCTGCAGGGGGGCAGTTGGGTGACTGGCAGAGCCAGGTGACTGCTCGGGAGCAGGGGCGCCCGCTCCTTCTCCCCGGCTCCCCAGCCAGGCGCAGCCGCCGCGGCTCCTGTCCCCGCCCCCGCTCCGGTTCCTCCGCCTGCGCCGCCCCTGGCCGCACTGCTCAGGACTGGGAACCTCCTCCTCTCTGGTGTGCAGGGGGGCGGGGGGGAGAAAGGCTGATGTTGCGGGCGTCCCTCTCCCCCTGCCCGTGTACCCAGTCTCCACTGAGCTGGGGTGACGGGACAGGGAGAATCTATCTGTGCTGCTGCCTCTCCGGATCTGGAGCTGCCAGCAGCTGCTTGTGTCTGAACAAGCCTTCAGGCTCCTGACCCTGAGTGGTTTCTTTAAGGAAAAGTGTGCTCATACACTCTCTCAGGCACACACACTCCCCTCAACACACACTCACACTCCCTCTCTCTCTCACCCCCCGCACACAGTCCCCCGAACATACACAACAGCACTCCCTGCATCCAGGTCACTTACCCCATCTTGGCCGTGCTGTGAAGTGAGCATCAGCACTTGTTAATTATCCTTTGTTTTCATATTCTTTCTTCTTCCATACTTATGGTAACTTTTAAAAAATATATATTATAACTAGGTTTTTTTTCTCTCTCTTTCTACTGGTGGAGCACATCCACACATTACCTCACTATGGTGCATATAACAAAAATCATTCCACCCATGGATGGAAAAAATTAGAGGGAACATTGCCCCATTGTGATATAGTTATACCAATGTAAGTTTATAGTGTAGACCTGGCCTTAGGCACCTAACTCCAGGAGATGGTTCATGGCCGTGAATCCCAGATGAAGGTAGGTGCCCAGTAGGTACCTAATTTTTTGAGTGGAGTGGGGCATGAGCCACACCCCTCCCCTCTGCATTTCCTATCGGCTAGTTTAAGCTCCCAGCTCAGCACGCTGTCTTTTGTGTCCCATTCTTAACTGTCCCTGTGCATTATACAGGGAGTCTGGGCCCCTAACTCAGGCTGCACACTCCACTAGGCACCAGAAAGGTCTAAAAGGTGGGGACTACAGTGCTGAGTCTTGTGGATCTAGCCCTATAATACAAATATCAAACCAAATCAGGCCCACACTCCATGAAGAAACAGTTCCCAAAATGACTTGATATTTTATTTTTCTGACTGCAGGAGAGGCACTGATTCTCTCCCATACATCTTCCCCTCTTGCATGGGATAAATACATATATATCCCCATGGCCTAATCAGAGGAAAGACTGCTGCCATCTTGCAAATGGCTTTGTGCCGGGATTTAATGATTTCCGTAAGACGAGCCTTGCTAAAGTTAAAGGTCTGCCAAGTTTACAGCACTATATAGAGCATATTAATATAAACACAGATAGCCATGCAATCATATATAGTATAGCATAGTACGTTTATTATTTGCAGGAGCAAAGGAGGATTCAGCAAAATAGTAAGAATGTTAAAGGAATATGCCGGCATTTTTCTTATTCGGGCTGCTTTAGCTTGGAGACCATTAAAACTGTACCTCTAAGATTCTGTGTTTGGTGAGTTAGTATCAGTGTTCTATGGGAGAAAAGAGGGACAGAGAGATTATAATGAAGGGTTCACCTCTCTTTGAGTTTGTAAACGAGGCCTCAGTTAAAATTGATTCTGTTGATTACACAGCCTCATCTTTGCTGAAATCTTCAAAAGGGGAAGGAAGTTTTTTTTCTCTCCGATGGGCTTTCATGTATAGAAGGGCTATTAGTTTTTGCAGAGATTTTGAAATCAGATAATTACATTCAGATGTCTATCATCAGGCTTACTTCACAGCAAAAAATAGTTTTAAGATAATAGTGGGTAAATTAAACATACATGCAAGTGGGGGATTAGCGGAACTTCTGTGAGCAATGGATAATGTGGAAAGTTTCTGTCCTTTTTTTGAGGATGACCTTACAATAGAATACATCAATCCTAACTAGTAAAATCCCTAGGTTTTGCAGTGCTGGAATTTGCAAGGACAGAGACTTACAGTTATGCCAAGTTATTAGATCATATTAAAGAAGTTCTGTATTAAAATCACAAATGAGTTTGATTCCCCATAACCCATAGTTTAAATTCCAGGGTATTACTAATTAAGAGGTCTCTTGTTTTTACTATTTCTCTCCCTCTCTGTGTGAAACTTGCAAGCTGCTAATTGTGTTAGTACATCCTAAAACAGAGTCTGTTCTCAAAGCGATACTTTGTAACAACAGAAACAGCAAACAGAGGCTCCCGCCCTTTTGTTGTATTTATCTTGCTTTGTTAACAATTGTGATTAAAATAGAGATAGAGAATGTATGTTGGTGGATGCTTGGTGTGGATAATAAATGAATGATCAGGGAGGTGCCAGCCTAAGAATCCAGTGTCAATTGGCTGAAGAAGGTGTCAAGTGGAAACAACCAGAGGACCTCCGGAGGGCAGACTGGAATCCACCCAACAGCCTCAAGCATGGGAGAACGGAAGAACAAGATAACATCTCGCAGCACGGAGCTATCAGGAATGTGCCATCTGCTGATTGATTCAGCAAAAGCACGATGAAGCAATTCCCATAGACTGGCATAGGAAGAAATTCCTATAAAAATGGACTCTAAAAACTGAGAACTTTGGGGTCTGATTCTGCAAACTTCCAGGATCATCAGATGTGCATCCAACAAGGCCCTGCTCCCTCCTCGTGTCCAGGCCACCTGGCCAGTGTCTTGGCACGAACAACTCGGCTGGTAACTATGATAACAACCTTGCAGAACCTGTGTGTGTGCGTATGAATGAATGTGTGAATAAATATGAAATTGAATGGAATGTTATAGCTATAACTAACTGGGTACTATGATTCTTTCTGTGTTCACAATAAATGTGGCATTTTGCCTTATCCCCTTTAATAAGATCCTGCTGGTTTTTATTTTATTGGTATGACAAAGTTATACCAATCTGTGAGGTATTTTGGTGTTGGGGGAAAATATCCACTAGAGATTTGGCTGAAAACACCAAAATTATTTTCATTTGTGAGCTAACCCATAATTTGCAAATTGGTCTCTGAAGAAGGAAAGGACATTTGAGTCATATTTGCCTTGAATCTTAAATCTGCTTGAACAGAAACATTTGGGTTCGAAGTTCTATATCAGGGATCGGCAACTTTTGGCACGTGGCCTGCCAGGGGGCTTACCCTGAGAGGCCATGTGCCAAAGGTTGCCTATCCCTGTTCTATATGATCAGAAATCTCAGACCATGCTTGCCAAAGTTGAAAAACAAGCCCTGAGGTTGTGCTTACATAGCTAACATACTTCCTCTTCCACTAGCATCCCTCACTCTGACTCACCAAACAAGACCTGGAATAGAAGACATTAAAGAGCAAAGGGGGCTCCTGAAGATGGCTGGGAGATAATGTGAAGCTATTATTCTGTTGCTATTAGTTAAATGTAGTTCTTAGTGCTAATGATGAATGAGGCTGCATAATATGTAAAATTATGGGATTTCAAATTGGATAGGAGATTGGGTTTCACAAGGCTACAACCAACCTCCCTTTCTTTATTACTAGGAGGGGAGTACTGAAACCTTGTTTCAGTTTTAACTTGAGGTCACAGAATAGAAAATGTCCCCAGTCAGGACATTAGTGAGATCAACAGCTCTTTTCACATACAACATCAGAAAAGCCGTTAGATGGCAACAACTTTCAGTCACTTTTAAACCTAGACACATTTCCTACACTGACTTGAAATCAAATGATCCTTCATTGCTAGTCCCTTATTTTATCCATTCCTGAATAGTAAAACTGGTAACCAATTTGATCTTTCTCCCCTCCTTCAGTCTGTCATGCTTGCTCTTTCTGACCTAAAATTTATTGCAACAATGCTATCAGTGAGTTAGTCTGGCCAAACTGAATTTGTTTACTCAACTACCTATTATATGTTTTGTCTGCATGATGTATTCAGGATGAAGGGTTGCCTTCCTGATCCCTCACTGATTGATATAGAAAAGGACTAACTTTGACAATTTATCTTAGTTTTTACGAAGTGCAGAATGCATTTAGAATTTGCACATCTGTTCTCTGACAAAGGCAAGATGTCTCAAACTTTTTCAAGATTCTAAAGTACCTAGCAACAACCCTGTAACACGACACAATCTAAAGGGTTTCCTTATCACATTTTTAAAATAATCTCATTGTGGTTTGGTAAGAAAGAGAGCATACATCTTAGATTCATAAATTCATAGATATTTAGGTCAGAAGTAACATGAACAGCTTCCTAGGTTCTCAGTTGAATTGAGTCATGGGTGAATGGGAGAGCAAATAAGTGAAAATAATAAAGTATTTTCAGTATAAAAATCAGGAAATTAATAACCAGCTACTTATATGTCCTGATTTTGACCCCAATCCTGGAAATTTACACACATGCTTAAAATTAATCTTGTGATTAAAGTCAGTGGGACTAGTCATGTGACAAGCACATGCGTAAGTGTTTGCAAGTTCATTCCCTCTAGGGAACACGGCATTGGCCACTGCCGGAAGACAGGATAGTGGGCTAGATGGACCTTAGGTCTGACCCAGTATGGCCATTCTTAGTCTTTATGTTCAAGTTTGGGGCCTACCAGCTGATACGAAAGAGAAGTTCTCACAATATAAATTTACTTCATGGGATGTTCAGTACTCCTGTTAGAGTATTGAGGATCCTTCCTTTTTCTCATGCATTAATTTCTCCATATTTGACTCATGTTATAGCCATTATTCTAGCTGAACTGAATTCTGGTTAAGGAGTGGTAATGATGAACATCAAACAGCTGCTTCCCAGTTAAGCAACAGACACTGTCCTTCTCCCCCATGGGCTGAGAGCACTGCCTGCCTGCGAACATTAAGACTTTAACATATTTTTTATTGATTACAAAGCTACACATATAAATCACTCTTGAGGACAAAAGCAGCCATAGCCAATCACCATTTGGATGGGAATGCTCTGTAGAATTAGCTCTGTTGCACTTCTAGGTTGTTGTGGGCAGGTACCTTGGGTTGCAGCTTCAACCACATAATGCTTCCTTCATAAATCCTTGCCTACCCAAGTCTTTGAAGAGAACCATTTCCAAGTGTATTGAATGAAATATCTGCTTTCTAAAGTATCCTAGTCTCATACACAGTACAGTACCTGTTAGCAGTTCCTGTGGTGATTAGGATGATTGTGATTTATTGTCTACATGGCATATAAAACATTTTGCATACCTACAAGGTGATTTATAAGGAACACAATATTTTGCCATTACTTCCACTGGATCAGTTTAGTATAGTAATGTCATGTGAAGGCACTGAGAAAAGCCAGCATGAAAGGAAATGTATAATGGTGACAGCTGTATTGACATGTCATGCATTCTTCATAAAGCATCCCCTGCAACTAGAAATGCACTGCATTATTTTGTCATTCCATCATTTTAATACCTACAAAATGTCATAACATTAGTAGACAATATAAAAGTCTTTCTTTTGTTGCTTATGCAATTATGATTTATAGCTAATATCTATTTAGAAAAAAATTGGATTTGTACTTATATCTGCATACATAGAGGTAATGTGTGTTGAAACCTGAATTTCGAGTAGGAAGTCTAAAGTAAATTGGATTTTTTTCTTTGACTTCAGTAGCATCAATTTAGTTTATACTTAAATAAGTGAACTCATAATAGTCACGTCTGTCATACTTTTTTCAGCAGAAAGCACAGACATATTGGCCCAGACCTTGAATTATCATTGAGAGCTGCTCAACGCGACTCAAGAGGAGTGTGTGTGCATGTGTGTGTGAAGACAAGTGGCTTTCAGAAGCCTTTGTGCATTCTCCTGATCCTTGGCAAATGCATACTGCCCTGGTCCCTTAACATAACAATGTAGCCTGAGAACTGTTCTAAGTTCCGCTGCTTGACAGTGATGCTGAGAAGCTGGGGATTGCTGGGCCATAGTGGCAGTCTGGTCTTACCTCTTTTCCTCTAGCTACATTCTTGAGCCCTGTCCAAAGGAATGGCTTTCTACACAGAAGCTAGTATTTATGTCATCAGAAGATACCCTCCCATAGGAGAATTCTCCAGGGGCTGGCTACACTGCCTTTTGGGTGGCTTATTTTCTTAATGTTCACCTAAGGCGTGTACCTAGGCTATATTGCAACAATTCACAAAATACTGTCTTGGATCTTCCCTTCCTGCAGTAAAGTCCAAGGGAAGGAAATCTCTGTGAAGATCACCTGTGTTGTGGCATTCACCCTCTTTTATTCCTTTGGTGAGGAGGTTGGTGGTGGAGTTTGCCGGTGACTAGGCCACAGGACCCACTTCTAAAACTGGATCCCCAAGATGCTTGTATAGCTTCACTGGCTTTACCCCTGGGTGGCTCTCCCATTGCTCTAACCCCAATGGTCAGGGTCAGCTGCCTCCGTGAATGGGTATCCATGCCCTCTCTCCTCACTCCCACCAAGCACCTGTGGGATCCAGGAGGTGTGTGGGGTCTAGGCGGCAGGAGTGGACAGAGTTTCAGAGGAATGTGTTTTCCCACTGCTACACAGAAGAGAGGAAATCTATTGCTACAGGATTCCCTTGATGCACAGATATGGGAGGAGTCGAAGGAACAACCTGGAGCTATGTTGGTACACACAACACATAAGCAATCAATAATATATTGTGCTGCTCTTTGTTCCCTTGAGCAAAACTTGACCTTTCCACAGTATTATAAAAAAACAAAACAAGGGTTTAATGCCAACCTTCTACAAAATATCTTCTGTTCCTTCAGTATTTATTCGTTTTCTTCAAGTCAACTCATGGCTTTTATGTGTGGTTGCAATTAAAGCACTTGTTAAATCTACATACCTGTGGCTTTCATCCTGCTACTTTTAAATGCAGAAGCATAGAAATATACATTGATATACTGCATTTTGTTTGCCTTTATAGACAGTATACAAATAACTAGTTGTGTAGCAGTATTTCTGTTATTCATCCTGCAGCACAATGTGCAACTGATTACAAAGTTACATTTTCTTTTTTAAAGGAGTAATTTATTTCTTACTGGAAATATTTACAGTGTATTTTATTGGGAAAGCTGGGGCAACCAAGAAAGGGATCCTATCCAACTAAGGGGCATGGCATAGCTGTGCTGCTGGATCAGGGCATGAAACAGAGTGACTGAGGGGCATAACCTAGCCCCTGTTTCCCCTTGCTCTAATGAATCTGTGCCTGTTCATTTTGCTGGCATAGTATTCTTCCTCCTCTGTGCTGGCTCTGGTGCATTGGGCAGTGTAGCAGTGAAGCAGAACCAAGGCTCCACCCACTGCTCATCCCTGCCTGCCTGCTGTCTTCCCAGCTACATGATAAGCAGCGTTGCCAACCATCAGTGATATGTCTGCACCGTGGAGCAAGGGAGCTCCTTATGCCTTAGACCTTATTCCTTGCATTTGTGAGCAGCAAAGCTCATGTGACTGACCCCAAATACAGTTTGCAGATGGGTTGAGAATTTGGCATGAATCTGAAAGGGAATTTGGGCAGGTATTGGAACTACAAGCTTTGGGACAAGGATCTCAGAATCTTCACGTGACATCATGACCAGAAGCACTAAATAGTGAAACAAATAATGTGCCACTATTTCCTCAAACAGACTTACCTGTAAAATCCAGGATAACCTTCTCTTTGTTGTTGTTTTGAATTAGGTACACCAAAAGCAGGGTACACTTGTACATTTTTGCAGTACATCTGATAAGACTGTATTTTTTTCAGAAGGGAGAAGGAAATCTGGTGGCATATAGCACTGAAGGTGAATACACTACATTCAGTAATTGTAACTGCTGGTCAAAATATGCCTAATATATAGTGTCATAGGATAATTTTGTTTGATCAGGTAAAAGAAAGACATCATAATATACAAGGAAGTAGAATTATGACTGATATAGGACTATTAATAATGCTTTCGTGGCTTTTAAGGGCTTAATATCTCATCCTTAGCATTGCATTAACTCAATTTTTGTAATTACTATGGTTTTTAGTTCAATATAAATTTAGCACAAGTAGAAAACAAATTAAAAATGTAGATACACAGTCAATTTGCTAAAGATTACAATGTCAATGTAGGCTGTAACAACCATGGTTACATGTGGCATTGTGGAAGACTATCTACCAGTGTCCTACTCATATATGTGACCCACTGTACTTCAATAGTTAATTAGTATGATTCTAAGGTAGTAAATTAAATGAAAATTTTAACAATTTGAATCAGTAGTTGTCTTGATGCTAAACTTCAGCTAGGCTCATTTTTAGACGTCAGTGTAGATTTATTTAAACTTTAGGTAAAGCTAAATTCACCAGTGTCTACAAAGCTGAAGTTAAATGTACAAGCAGTGAACGAGCAACAGATTCAGTCTGTGATGGTGGAGAGCAGTAAATTAATGTATGTGGTTTCCTAGAGGCCATTGTTATAGGAGTTAGCCCACAGCAATATGGAATTAGTGTGAATTTTTATCAAACATTCCATGTGCTGTCTTTTGCTTTATTTCTGACTTTATCTACCCCTTTCAGATGAACTAGTGTTACATGATTCACATTGAATTAGAAGTAGAACTATGTAAAATTGTCCAATATTTTAAACATACAGATTTATCCCTTGCCCCCTGTTTATATTACAATAACAGTCAAATAATGCACAATCAACAGCAGTATTTCATGTAACCTAAAGTAAATGAGGTCTTTGAAGGTAATAATGCATATATCTGTAATTGCTGCTATAATTAAGTATCTCCCTGTATTCTTTGACAAATCCCTGTGGTAAGATGGTTATGACCTGGCTATAAAAGCCCAGTTTAGCTATCAATCAAATCCTCTAGCCTGAAAGTTAATAAGTCTCTAGCACTGAATCCAATATTTCCTTAAACAACAAACAAAAACCAAAAAACTAATGCATGGATTTTGGATTTGCAGTTGGGATGGATAATCAACTACAAAATGTCTCCCTTTTTCCATAACAAGTGAATGGATTATAATTATCCTCCTTATGTATATTATACTACTTTGTGTTCAAATAATTTACTGCATATTATCACCTGTCACTGTGTTGACTATTGAACATCCAGAAAAAAATCATAATTTACTAAAGTTTGAAAATTCAGTATGAGAGCAGCTAATAGCTAAAAGGGGAGAATGTACAATGCATGCTTGTAAGCTCCCATTAGTTAGTGCTTATTTACAGCAAAGCAGAGAGAAGCAGAAATATCTCATGCAGGCTGTCATAAATATAAAGGGAAGGGTAAACACCTTTAAATCCCTCCTGGCCAGAGGAAAAAACCCTTTCACCTGTAAAGGGTTAAGAAGCGAAGATAACCTCGCTGGCACCTGACCAAAATGACCAATGAGGAGGCAAGATACTTTCAAAGCTCGGGGGGGGGGGGGGGGGAGGACAAAGTGTTCTCTCTGTCTGTGTGTGTTGGTTTTTGCTGGGACTAGAGCAGGAATGCAGGTCAGAACTCTTCTAAAAAGTCAGAAAGCAATCTACTTAGATATGGGTTAGATTCTGTTTTGTTTAAATGGCTGATGAAATAAGTTGTGCTGAATGGAATGTATATTCCTGTTTTTGTGTCTTTTTGTAACTTAAGGTTTTGGCTAGAGGGATTCTCTGTGTTTTGAATCTGATTACCCTGTAAGGTATTTACCATCCTGATTTTACAGAGGTGATTCTTTTACTTCAATTAAAATTCTTCTTTTAAGAACCTGGTTGCTTTTTCATTGTTCTTAAGATCCAAGGGTTTGGGTCTGTGTTCACCTATGCAAATTGGTGAGGATTTTTATCAAGCCTTCCCCAGGAAAGGGGGTGTAGGGCTTGGGGGGATTTTGGGGGGGAGAGACGTTTCTAAGTGGGCTCTTTCCCTGTTGTATTTGTTACAACATTGTATTTGGTGGTGGCAGCAATAAAGTCCAGGGACAAAAGGAAAAATAGTTTGTACCTTGGGAAAGTTTTAACCTAAGCTGGTAAAAATAAGCTTGGGGGTTTTTCAGGCAGGTCCCCACGTCTGTACCCTAGAGTTCAGAGTGGGGAAGGAACCTTGACACAGGCTAATGGTGGAGGGCATGGCTGCTTCAGGAGAGTCTGCTAATTTACACCAGCTGAGGATCTGGCACATCATATTTATAAAACTGACACTTAATCTAGTTTTGATAACTAAGTTACATGGATTTAGAAATCATCTGTCATTTCAGAACAACTCTGAGTGCAAAGAGAATAAATGCTCTGCAGAAGTGCTATTTGTTGCTGGCATTCAGGAAGACAACACTACATCCATTATACTTAGTTCATATTTGGAATATTATCTTTGCATTCATGAAAACAAGATTATTTTTTAAATTGAAACCTAAAGGAGTTTCAGGGAGAACTACAAAGCTGTGACTTAAAAAAAAAAAAATGGAAAAATTGCAGAATCAGTGACAAAGCAAGACAGTTTAACAAAAGACTGACCTTAACTGGACCTCAAGTATTAGAAGCCAGAACCTAAGTGGTATTTAGATAACAATCTGCCTTTTTAGGCACCTAAGTCCACCATTTAGGTATTTCTGACATTTTCAAAACCACCACTCAAGTGCCAATTAGCCCTGTAGGTGCATAAGTTTCCACCAGTCAGCATTCACAAAGCCACCTAAGCCTTGTCGCCATTACCACTCCTCAGGTTACAAACAGGTAGGAGTTTTAGCTCAATCCAAAGTCTTGAAGGCCTGTAAGTGAAATTCTCAAATGAAGAGGAAGTAACACCTATCTCATCAACAGGCCTGATCCTGTAGGCATACACTGAGCACACTCAACACCTGATACCCATCAAATCCTGCTGCAGGAGGGACAGATGCAGGCTGCCAACAGGTGGACATGACAGCACAGCACTTGAAAAAAAAAAAAGACAGCTGGGGAGGAGAACAGATAAGTGCAGGGTAGGTGTGAGAGAGGTACCAAGCATGACCAGGAGGGAGAGATGGTTTCAGCTGAAAGGGGATAGGGCATAAGATGCTGACCAGATTTAGGTGTCTAACTCCAGGAGAGAGTTCATGGGTGAGGACCCTGAGTGGAAGGAGATACCCATCAGTGACATGTACCAGATCGGCCACATAGGTGCCTAAAACTGTCCTCTCACCTCAACATTTCACTCTTGCCTAGTTTAGGTGGCTCCCTGCTCTGTGTGCTACCTTGTGAGGATCACTTTCTTAGGCACCTAACTCTCCCTATGCATCTTATGAGGATCCTGGACACCTAGCTCAAGGTTGAAGATTCCATTAGATGGCAGGCCACTTATGGGTTGGGCACCACAACAGTGAGCAGAGTCAGGCAGTCAGACATGGGCAGTAATCCAGATCCAAATTTTGGAGCTTGCACTTTATTCCATTTGAAGACTGAAAGAAAATTTCCTTGTCATCGTCAGAGACACTAAAAATAATTTATAACTGCTACTTTTAACAGTTGGAAAAATATATAAAGAACTCAAGAAAGTGCTTGTGCAATTGCAATAGGCTTAAGAACTAAAATGAGTTTACATGTTTCCCCTTCCAGCTCAACTGAAAGTTGTTTCTACCAAACTATATATTTTATCCCTAGAGGATGCTGTCCATTGCCCAGATGAGTGCTGAAGCCCAGATGAGATAGGAAAGTTTACTGATAGATATTTCAATGTTTAAGAAAGATTGAACGTGTACTTTTGAATTTTTTTTCCACTGATTGAACTTGTAAGGCTTTTTTACCTACTTGCCTCCCCCATATTTTTTTTTACTTTTTTTACTTTTGCTCTGAGTCACTTACTTTATAGCTAGCTGATTTAAATTGGATTGTTTAATTACTTAATATTCAAAAAGCTACATCTTATAAGCAGTTTCTAAAAATGATCATGTGAATATGCTGAAAGATAGGCATACCAGGTTTTCTTAAAGTACCTACACTTTTGTGCATCCACTTGCAGTTACCATGCATGTGACTGGCCATTTGGATATGCAAGTGAAGTAAATGGGTATGCCAGTTAGGTATGCAAACAAGTAAATAAGGATCTCATTAGTTAGTGCAGGAATACTGAATCCAACCAGAGCAGGAATGGCATCTCTCAAGAAATATTAGGATGAAAGTTATTTCATCTACAAAATTGCGCTATGCAGGATGAAACTGAAGTCAATGAAATGGTGTTGATCTATAGATTGCCAGGTCATCAGCTGTTGTGTATCTGCCCTGATTGTTCCCTTCCTAACAAGTTTAGCTCATTATTCAATCATTACTCCAAGACAGTGGTTTTCAACTTTTTTTCCACCTGTTGACTCCTAAAACATTTCAAATGGAGGTGTGGATCCCCGTGGAAATCTTAGTCATAGTCTATGGTCCACAGACCACAGGTTGAAAGCCATTGCTCAAATGATGCTTTATAGATTTATCTTAAACTTACAATCATTTTGTCTACTGATTTTAATTCTGTGGAAATGTTACTGTGTTCCAGAAATAGTGGTGCTTCCATCTTACATTGTCTGTTAAGAAATTGTTAGAGTGACAGGATGTGTGAGGTAATATCTTTTGTTGGACCAGCTTCTCTTGTGAAAGAGATAAGCTTTTAAGCTTATACAGAGCTGAAGGCCTCAGGAAGAGGTCTGTGAAGCTCCGAAGCTTGTCTCTCTTACCAACAGAAGTTGTTCAATACAAGAAATTACCTCACGTACCTTGTCTCTCTAATATCCTGGGACCAATATGGCTACAGCAACTCTGCATTCAAGAGGCTGTTAGGATTATTAGTGTTCATGCCATCCAATTCCTGATTCAGCTGCCTTAAAAATCAACAGGTGAACTTTTTTTAATTAGTCTCATAATTGCTTTCATCTCTAGGGTTTAAATGTGTAATGCCACTTAAATACTTTTCTATATCTTTGTGTCCACATGAACTCTCATTCCCTTCAGTGCAACCTGATGAGAAGTTGGTTCAAGATTGTTTTCTTCAGTAGACACCTCATATATACTGGTGCCTTGCTGACCACTGGTATTTGAGATTCCCTCTGCTGGGTACCATACTACATGGAAAATGATGCATCTGTCTCTCTATGTGTTCGCCAAGTCTTTCTTCGTTTGTGTAAATAACATCAGCATAACCCTTGACAATACATTAATATATTTGCTAGAGATAACATGGGTATTACCTTATTTTTTGAGTATCTCTTCTGATCCAGATTTGAAACAGATTCAGTCAATAAGACAAGTATTTCAGCCCTGCTTGTCTCCTGTGTGATGAAACTGTTACTGTGATAGATCAGTTTGCTTCCTTTGTTTTCTGGCAGCAGTTTATCTTTGGCACCTCTTTCGGGTCATGCCACTTCATTTTAAATTCTTCCATGCCTCTCTTAATTTTGGACGCATCATTTATTTTTAGAACAGTGTTTTGCCAGATTTTCTGGTTTTACAAGAATTAACTAGATGTAAGGCAGAGCCAAATAGTACTCTTTCTTGTTTAAATGCTTCTATGACTCACAGATTACATTGTATATTGTATTTGTTTCCTTGTTTGAGAGATTTCTCTGGGCTGCTCAAAGCCATTCCTGCTTCGTGTCCTGGAGCATAAGGAAAATCATGTTTCTAATAATGGTGTTTGCTTGGAAAAAACTTAGTGTTTGTCATCAATATTATGGTAACTGAAAAAATTGAAAGTAAATACATAGGGTGCAGGTACCAAAAATTGCCCAATATAACTACATACTTTAGCTATCTTAAGTATTTCTAAAATGTCATTAGCTGGTATCAGAGTGGTAGATTTTTAAGGATTTCCTTTGTAAGTCATTATTACTCAATTAGACCAATCACCATTTAAAAGGTTTACTGTTTATAACAAATTACAATATTTTAAATACAATTGTTCAAATCCCGATTTTTCTATATTTTGGGCTAAACGGGTATGATAATGAAAAGGTTTCAGAAAAAAAAAGACATGATCTAAGCATTCACCCAACATACAATCTAGACTTAAATCAAACCTTATTTAGGTTAAAAAATGTCTTGGGATTGCTTTGTTTGCTTTTACTGTGTTTCAGTGTTTCGCATCTTTGCACTTCTTGATTCCTGGTGGGACCTGAAGCAGGAAAGCTTAAATATCACGCCACGGGTCTTCTTACTGTTTGTTCACCTAGGATAGATACAAGAAGTAAATCTTGCAGGAAAGCCTGTTCTCAAAAGGTTTCTAGTTCAAAGCCCCTTTCATACAAAGAATTATGGGTGTGCTTTATCTCAGTGGAACTAAGCATGTTAAGTAAAGTGGAGTGTGTCAAGTGTTTGCAGGATCAGGGCCCAAAGCTGCAAACCTAGATGGTTCAAAATAATCATCACTAAACACCACCACCAAAGCTTTTGAAATTTACCCACCCCTATACGACCTTATAGTAATCTACATTTTGAAAATGCTGTTTCTCCTGTTACTGTTTAGTCAGACCACTTGTCCCACTGAGAAATTCACTAAACAGAATACATTTACAAACATTAGCTATAGAGACATACTGCACCACAGAGGGAAAAAAAAAAGTGTTCTTTTCTCCTTGTAGTGCAAACAGCACATACATTGCTAATGAGAGAGATGCCCAGTGTGAAGGGAAAATAAATTCTGGGATCTTCTTCCACTGGGAGAATTAATTTCCCTTTTATATTTGGAAAATTCATTTTCCCTATGCATTGCCTCTAAAACGCTCACTTGACCTAACCATATTTCTTCCACAGCCTGCTATTATGTATTTTTAGCTCTGCTTTCTGTGGTGCTTATTTGAAATTTCTGGTGCCCCTCACAAGCTCACTGTAAAATGGTTCAAGGTTTCACAAGAATGGAATGTGAAGAATTTATGCTAGCAGAGGTACTTTTCTTTTTATATTCCAAGATACTTGTGCAGTTCTAAGAATGAGCCAGAGGCTATAATTTGAAAACCTTATCTGTCTGCTCTTCACAGAGCCAGCCTTTGGGACTCACTGACCTTACAGTTGCAAGCCGCTCCTAATTTGGGGAGCCTAATAACATCAGGGCTAATGTCAGCTTTCCTGTAAAATTACTAAAGGCCACAATCTGTTTCTCGCTATATATCAATATATAACTGTAGCAGTGTACAGATAGATGCCATAGAGCTGGATAGCCAAGGATTCCACCAGCGTAGGGTAATCCCTGAATGGTATACCATGGAGGGTATGAGACTCTACAGCCTTCTCTATGCTTCCACCTCAAGTTTCCTGCTGGCAGCATTGGAGTGTTCGGTGTATATGCAGATAGTGGAGGAGGCATGAACAGAACACTGTGGTGCTCCACTGATCCTAAGCTTGCATTTGTAAGGGGCTATTACTGCCTGTGCAGTGCCCCCAGGGCAGGGGAGGGGGAGGCAAGGAAGAAAGAGACACTTGTGCTGCCATCAAATCTGGCCTAAAGATTCCTCACAACTGAGCAAAGAACTGTTAGATTCACTAGGCTGTCCAAAACCCAGAAGAGTTCTGCTGGAGGGCAGACATTTCTTCACCCTATCACAGCTGTGGCAAGAGATTTCATGAAAGGGTAGTTTAATGAACAAAAATATTACGTAGTGTGAATGTGTCTGTCATAAAAATAAAGGGAAGGGTAACCACCTTTCTGCATACAGTGCTATAAAATCCCTAGTGGCCAGAGGAGAAACCCTTTCACCTGTAAAGGGTTAAGAAGCTAAGACAACTTCGCTGGCACCTGACCCAAATGACCAATGAGGAGACAAGATACTTTCAAAGCTGGAAGGGGGGGGGAAGGGTTCTCTCTCTGTGTGTTGCTTTTGCCAGGACCAGAGCAGGAATGCAGGTCAGATCTCCTGTAAAGAGTTAATAAGCAATCTAGTTAGATATGCGTTAGGTTCTATTTTGTTTAAATGGCTGATAAAATAATTTGTGTTGAATGGAATGTATATTCCTGTTTTCGTGTCTTTTTGTAACTTAAGGTTTTACCTAGAGGGATTCTCTGTTTTGAATCTGATTACCCTGTAATGTATTTAGCATCCTGATTTTACAGAGGTGATTCTTTTACTTTTTCTTTAATTAAAATTCTTCTTTTAAGAACCTGATTGCTTTTTCATTGTTCTGAAGTTCCAAGGGTTTGGGTCTGTGTTCACCTATGCAAACTGGTGAGGATTTTTATCAAGCCTTCCCCAGGAAAGGGGGTGTAGGGCTTGTCAGGATATTTTGGGGGGAAGGCATCTCCACGTGGGCTCTTTCTCTGTTCTTTGTTTAACACGCTTGGTGGTGGCAGCATAGGGTTCAAGGACAAGGCAAAGTTTGTACCTTGGGGAAGTTTTTAACCTAAGCTGGTAAGAATAAGCTTAGAGGGTCTTTCATGCAGGTCCCCGCATCTGTACCCTAGAGTTCAGAGTGGGGAAGGAACCTTGACAGTGCCAAAGGGCGTTTGGGAAAAAAATGAATTCTTAGTAAGGTGTGATCACGTGGTATGCATTCTTATTAAGTCTGTTGAAAATATGGGTTGAGAACTCTGTTTTGGGTGCAAAATAAAGGGCTGGTGAACTAGCATCATGTGTAACAGTGAAATTCTACTTTGAAGTACATACTGAAACATATGAAGGAATGCTACAATGGTTTTTCCAATGGCTTAAATGCTTCTATAAAGTAGTGATTTTAATGACCTCAATAAGAGCCCAAAAGGTGGTCTTGGTGTGTTTTAAAATTTGTCTTCTGATGTGTTAACTTTAAAGTCCACAACTTTTTCAAAGGAGATGGTCTGGCTTTTTTTTATTTTAATGCTCCTATACTTCTATGTGATATTTTTTCATCTTTTGTTTTTCTGCATTTTTTTAACATAAGATGCAAAGCAAACAAAATCCCAAAGGAAACTAAGCACAAAAGACGCCTTTGTTGCCATAATTTTAAATCTTCTTAAATCAGCACAACTCTGAAAACTTTCCAACTGAAAGATTCTACCACTAATCCACTCCCTGTTCCTTAGTATGAAATCTGTTTCTCTGTGTTGTCTACACTAATTGGCATAGGCTAAAATTCCAGACTAGACCCAATCTTACATTCCATCCACACTCAAAACTGTATCTAGTTCAACAGATGTATTCTATGGAAATATACTCATTGTTCCCAATACAGAGGTACAATTAAACAGAATAATTACCTAGTTTCTACTTTAAAAGTCAATTCCCCTAAATCTTTAGGTTGCAGAGTGTATTCTGGTATCTATGACACTGATGCACACCTTAATGGTATGTGAATGTGAAGCACAAGATGTACATCTTGGGTCACTCAGTTCATCAGAGGCTGATCCATTAGGAGATTAATTCTACTCCCATTGATATCAATAGTAAAACCCCCTTAAACTTCAGTTGCAGGGGTATAAGGAACTGAATGAGTCGACATTTGATGTAATTTTATATTGCAGTCATTTTCACTAAAGTCAATGGGAGTTTTGAAATTGAAAGTCTCTTATAGTGAGACTTATCACTGAAATGTAGCCTGTTGAGAGGTAGTCCTATTTTGCTGTGAGCAGCATGAAAAACAGATTTGTCCTGAAGACTTTACATAACAGATTGCTCCTGACTGGTAATCAGAACTTCAGGGATTTATGGTTTCACTTCCACTAGCCATGTGAAACAATGTAATGAGTTGTATATACATCACTCCTTCACTGAAAGGTAAATTTTATTTTATTTCAACCTGAACTTCCAATAATGATGACATACAGCATCTGTCAAGGATTAACATATAAGTGATAACTGTTACTTACCTATAAAGAAATGCAAATAGGCTTAACAACATTGTATGACCATTGTGCCAGATCCAGCATCCTTTGAAGTCAGTGGGACTCCTTCAGTGGGTGTCGGAACAGGACCTAAATCCATACTCAGTTTTTTTCTTTGTCTCTTCTCCCCGGGGTTTGGCCCTCAGATCACGATTAAACATATAGATGTGTTAAACTGTTAAGTACACACTGAAGTTCCATTAACTTCATTAGGACTTAGTTCATCTTAAAGTTAAGCATGAGCTTAAGCACTTGCCTTTGTAACAGAGAGTTAGAAACAAAATATAAATATTCTTCAAAAGTTGCAACATAACACCACTCTATCTCTCAAAATCCAGAAATCTAACATGCAACAACCAAATACAAAGAGAGACTGAGCAGGCTGCTAGCCTAAGGCAGAGAGGCACAATTCAGCCCACCTTGCTTCAGACTGGTTCTTTTTCACACTGACTGCTGAAGACCCAGATTGCATGCTTCCTTCAGAGTCCCCCAACTTCCATAGAGGACCAGAACCCCCTTAGAATGTAAAGTGACCGCTTGTAATTTTAACAGTTTTCAATACACCACTGAATGCTTTCCTGAAATTGAGTAAATTAAGAACCATGAAAGAGATTCACATTTAAGTTAAAAAAGAGCCTTACTTATCTGTCAACCTATCAAATAATGTATTATTTTAATGTATACATATTGACTCCAACATTACACACATGCACATAAAATTACATAAAATATATATTTTACGTACATATACATAAAATTCCTTCTGCTTGTAGAGGAATATATAATGTAGTTCAAAGGTATGGAAAGTATATTTCTTTATCTCTTTCATTTAAAAAAAAGTAAAAACTAGTATGAATTAGAATTTTCTACTATTTTAAATTAATCACCATTTTGGAATAAACTAAGGAAACACTTATTTGAATGTGATTAAAATATGAAGTTGAATATAAAAATTATTCTTTGTAATGCTCGGTGTTATTCTGGTGCATTAATTAGAAGAACATTAGAACCCTTCTGTACTAAACATAATACCTCTAAATTCCTGTGGATAGCAGCCAAACATGACATAGCTTAACAAACACAACATGTGCATCATATTACATTACAAATTCCTATCTTTATTGTACAGGTCAGATCCATTCTGCGCAGGGTAGTGCAATAATCTGGTAACATAGGATGTGATAGAAAGTGCATCATAAATGTTGAAGGTAAGCACTGTATATGCTCCATCTATGACCATCAAGTGTTTAGTGGATTCGCTCAAGAATGATGCTCGATGGTCAAAAAAGTAACACACAGGGGTGTGGCTGGTTATGTCTACATCTACATAGCCCATGATCCATTCAGTCATAGGAGTGTCATTCCATGATGTTTCAATGGGCGGGGTTTATTCCAGTGGTGCCCATCTCCTCTTTGGGACCCTGACTGGTTACAATAGACTGTTAATAAGGTGAGATTTTTATCTCCCATCATGTTCAGGAGAGTGGGTGGAAATCAATCTTTTGGTCAGGTACTTGCAACTACAACCCTTTCAAAGCAATCAGTGGAGGAGACCCACTTTCTTCTTAAAATGGTTCCTGGATTCTGTTAATGCTGCCATTTATGGTGATTTTTATTTAAATCATTATCCAAATGGTGTCCCAGACATAGTCATCCAATGCCAAAAATCTTTACTTTCTCAGGATCTTTTCAGCAGCTTAAGTAGGGTTTCCTTGCACATTGTTACAGGAAGTTTTACCTTTTTATTTCAGTCTGCAGCTTCCTCTTCCCTCTTCATATCCTCACACACATTTGAGGTGAAATGCTCGGTATCACATTCCATGCTCACTTATCCCCCATGCTCTGATATCTGCAGCTATTTTTCCATAATCCTTCCATATGCTCACCTCATCTCCTATCTAACGACCAGCATGTTCTGAGGCTCCACTTCCTTGGCCCAGTTATCAGCATCCTCGCCCTCCTGGCAGCTGTTGAAGAGCAGATCAATGAATACCAGCTTCTCTGAGATGGGTCTGAAGGAGTTGTCAAAGCATAATTTGTAATCTTCTGCTTCTGTGAGCTCTATGGAATGTGCCCCCAGGTGCCCAGTGATGTGATCTGTGAAGTACTCTCTCAGAGTTAGATCGTGCCATGGTTCTATACAGCTGTACAGGGGAGTAGGAAGGAGTAAGGACTCCTTCATCCTGTCCTATGGCTGTGTGGTTTGACACCAGTTGTACTCAGTGAGGAGCAGAGCTATACCTAGGTGGCTACCTGCTCCCAGAAGCAACTAGGTGGAGAGTTGGCAATGCGGAGTGAACACAAAGGTGATTGGTCATTTTCCAATGACATGACTCAAACAGCAAAGCTCAAATATTGAGTACTCCAGTGAATAGTTGCAGTGAACAGCTCACGTGCAAATGATCAGAAAATTCTCTTTGAAATATTCAGGTATCTCAGAACCTTTCACCCTTTCCCATCCCTATTCCCTCACTTTCTGCAGACCCCAATTGGTTGTTTTTGTTACTACACAAAGACCACCAATTGTTCCTAGTTGTTTCAAACATTGTCTTCATTATATTAATCATTTCAACCCAGTGTTGTAACAGAAATAGTGATTTACACTACACAAGAATTCAGTCCCAGTTCAGAGAGATTGGGTGGGGACACAATAGTTTTTAAAAAAGGAAGGTCTCCATACTGTTCCAAGATGAATGTATGATAACATGCTTCCTCTAAATGCTATATTTTTCTCTTTACACTCAGATAAAAAATTCCTCCAAATCTGGTAATCATTATATCATAAAATACTGAGACCTTACTTTACCCCACTTTATCATCTGCTCCTGTTTTTCGTATTCACATTTCATTTTCTATACTTAACATTTTGTCTCTCTAATTCCTTTAATTGAATGACATATTTGTCTGATGTCTTTCTTTCTAAATACTTATCTTTGTTTATCTGCCTGATTAAACTAACTTTGTCATCTATTTATTAGTCATTAGAAGATTTATCTTTTTCTAGGTTTAATGAACTGAAACAACAAACAAAACTTTAAATTGCTGTGCTATTCATTGCATCTTAAGAAGTGAAAATTAAGATTTTAGCATAAAAGGACAACTTGATAATGGAATAAGCAATTTATACTTTTGTTGTTTCTGCTGTGACTATTTAATTCATTTGCTGTTTTAATTGGATTCATACAGACTTTTGGGAGGAGGGGGCATTGTTTAATGAAAGTGAGCCATATTTGCTGGGCAGTTATTTATTAATGCAATCCACTACAAAAGCATCCATATTAAATGAGAAAAATAGCATTGAATTTATTTGTTAGTAAAACACCGTCTTAGAATAAATCCTAAAGACAGTGTAAATTCTATTAAAAGAAATTGAGATGCTAATGTAACAATCACCTAAATATATTACACATTATGAAAAATAAAGAAAAGTGACCCAGATCATCAGTTGGTGTAAATTAGAATTTTTGTGACATCAATAGAGCTGCTCTGATTTACATCACTTTATGTTCTGGTCCACAATATGTAATTATATTTCCTTATTATGCTTTCTAGATTTCCTAATTAATGATAAAAAAAATCCCAAAGAAACATAACTAAAATATGGCCATGCTTCAATTCAATTCAATTTGTGTAAAACTCCTTAAACTTAAAGCGATGGCAGAAAAAAATAGAATTATGTTTCTCTTTTAGTTACCTTTGGATAATTTCACCAAAACTGCCATGAAACATAAGCCGTTTTTCTTTGTGAAAAACTGCTCTTTGGAACCATATAGGCATCATACCGAAGGTCAACTTTGAAATACAGCTTGCTGTGTCAATATGTTCCCATTTCAACATTCTCCTTGCCATTCTGAAGTTCACTATCTCACTAGTAAGTACTTGGAAGAGAAGGTCATGAAGATATCAGAGGGGGAAAAATCATGAACAAAGCACAAATTAAAAGTCTATAGTAAATGACTTTTCCTTTTTTAAATTTTGTATGCATAAATTCAAAACCTAGTTATATGTGTGTGAGAAATGTGTTTGTTCAATGACAGGTAGGGAAGCAATGGTGTAAGGGGGAGAAAAGGAACTGAGGGGAAAAAAACAGAAATATTGGGAATTAAGACTAAAATCTATAATTGTAAGAATAAAGAGACAAAAGTGCTAAAAGTCCTCACACCTTTATCTGTATCTGGAAAACAGCATTAGGGAAAGGGATATTGAAGGCTAAAGTTATAAAGGGCCCATAGCCTTACATACCTTAGATAAAAATATTGTCCCCAAACCATTGGGGTGTATTCATTGTTTGGCTATACTGAAAGAAGGGCAGGAGACATTTGACATGGGTTTAATCAGGCCACAATTTTATTATTAGATGTCTGGGACTACTCGGCAAATAAAAGTGCATAGTGCAGGTAACCCTGTGTTTATTCCATTCATGTCCCTCCAGCAAATCCATTGCTGGGACCTTACCATCCACTCCCCCCTCACCCATAGGAGGGTTGAAGTGGGCTATAAGAATGGGGGGTTGGCTCCCTGCCATAACATTCATCGGAGTCCCTAATTTCCCCTTTACTGAACACCTCTTCTTAAAGTCATTTTCCAAACCATTTATCCGGTCACTGGATACCTTCCCTATGGAGTACCTGCACTGGACATCCTCCACAAGGAGGCACTGGCAATTAGATTGGCTGCCTCCCCGACAAACTCAGTCGGGTTCCCAGACATCTCTTACTGCCTCCCCTTTTATATCGGTCAAAACAAATGTGCTCCCAGGATGTACAGAGGAACCCCATCCTTCCTGAATTATTTGGTGCCCCAGGATGCCCAAATTGCTGAGCCTTTTATGACCTCAAGGAATTTGGCCACCCCCCGTTAGCATCTGTCATGCTTTGTCCTCCCAGGTGGCACTCCATGCTTCCCAGCCAGACCCTGCGTTAATGCATGTCTGACAACACAGATCTGCTTCAAGTCCCTTCTAGTTCTGGGCAGTAATTGAACCCCTTTACACATTCCCAAATAGCATTTTCCAAGGTGTGCCACATCATGTTGGTGACTGCTGATGGGACTAGGTAAGTCCATCAATGGCTATTAACCAGGATGGGGCAGGGATGGTGTCCCTAGCCTCTGTTTGCCAGAAGCTGGGAATGGGTGAGAGGGGATGGATCACTTAATGATTACCTGTTCTGTTCATTCCCCCTGGGGCACCTGGCAGTGGCCACTGTTGGAAGACAGGATACTTTGGTCTGACCCAGTATGGCCATGCTTATGTTCTTGTGATAACCATTTAACCCACTGACGAATGTAACAGCCGGGAGGTGATTCCAAGATCGTTGTGGATGACAGTTGACAGGTCGCCCACAACTCCATGTACCGCAGCCTCCGCTGCTCTGTAATGTGCCATTCGGTGATGAACCTTCCTGCTCCTGTAATTGCATGAATTCATTAAAATTTGTCTTCTAGCGCTGCCATGTGAATGGAGGCAGTGGATCTCCATGCTACATTGCTAACCATTCTACCCCCCAGGTTCCAGGCAGCTAATCGCATCCAGTCTGGTTCTTGGCTGGCTCCTGGTGCCAGCTTCTGAAAGCTGTTATGTAAAAGTGAGGCAAGGCATCTGCTATGCCAGTATAAACCCAGGATAGGCAATAAAGTAATGGATTTTATCCTAGAGACTATTTGAGGACCAAGCCCTAGGAGAAAAACTTGCAAGTTATGTACAGGCCATTGTGTGAAGGGCCCTGCTACTCTGCCCTCAATTCATTCCTGTGGAATCCTTTTTTTTTTTTTAAACCACGTAGCCCAACCATGCTCCTGACTTATAATATGTTTGTTTGACAACACACTACATACCCCATCTACACCCATGACATCTAGGGTTTTTGTTTGTGTATTATTTATAGTCCCCAGAAACAGAATCCTAAACCAACAGTAATCTGCCCCCATCTGCTTTATTAAGGTATCCCCAAATGAGCACCCTTAACAGTTCAGCTGAACTGGAAATGGTACCCTTGCCAACCTGTGGGTGGCACTGGATTTAAGCCCTATGCTGGTTCCCCCGGGACACTTTCCTTAATGCTGTGGCCTGAACACACCCCAAAACGTAATCCACAAATATGCCTGCCCTCACGGATGCTTCCCGAAATCTGCACCCCATGCCACATGCATTTGTTGCTGCACTGACACACCCCCTGCTATCAGCGTTGCCCTCAAGTCTTGTACTCAGTTGGGAAGAACATCAATGCTCTGGGAGATCCTGAATCCTCTGGAAACCCTGAATGCTGTGAAGACAACCGTAGAAACAACAGTCTTAACCACTTGCATGAAAATTCCTGCTGACTGAGATAGAAGTTTGCTTCCCTTGGAGTCCCCCAAGCCATGAACCTGGGGAGAAGAGGGGGCTGCCTTTGGTAATGAAACAGAACCCCATGCACCCCTGTCCTAGCACCACCCCCAAGTCTCAGTTGCATGGCAACTACCCCGACTGCCTCTGACTCCTTCATCCCCACTACAGATGTCCTGTGCAGCCTTTGAGTCCCCTCCCCCCAGCTTTTCCCAGGGTTACTGCTGAGCCTGACAGAAAAGGGAGAAGTGAAAATTTCCTGGGTCTGCCCTGTCTGCCCCAAGCCAAAACCTGAAACTGCCCCTTACTGAATTATCACAGCTCAGTTGCTATAAGGGTGTGTGTGTGGCATGTTGATGTTTCCCTCCTCCTCCTACCTATACCCCAGAATAGTATGTCCCTTCAAGCTGACTCACTAGGTACCTCCCCCTCCCTTTTTGGCACTACAAATGTGCTCCTGCCCATCTCTGCATGGATTGAGGGAACAGGTGTGGGAGGGGGCCTCCTCTCCGTCTTGGTCTCCTCTCCCCCTTCACTGCTTACCATCCTGCCTCTACACAGATCCGGGCTGAGCAGAGCAAAAGTGCCCCCTGTTGTCCCCCACCCAAGCAGGAAAAACTTAAAACTGGATTCACTAATGCCTGCTGGGGTTGGGGGCACTCCCTCTCCTCGTGTTCCAACCAGGGGGCTGAATCAGACTGCAGGCTGCCTGGCTAGCCATATCCCCATCCCCTTGCAGAGTTACTCTTGTGTGCCTGCTTCGCCCTACCTAGGTCAGAGGAAGGGTGGAATTGCTCCCCTACCCCTTTCTTACTGTACTGCTTCCATGAGGAGCCATGCTGAGATCAGCTGAAGTGCTATGTCCGCTCCTGCCTCAGCCTGCTCCCTGTAAAAGGGAGGCTGGCTCAGGTGCAGGGCTGCCCCTTTTAAACCCTGCATTTCCAAGGGATGAGCCAGTGACCACACCAACCCTTTTGCAGCAGTTTTCATCTCCCCACCCCTCTAATCGCACAAAATCAAACACCCTGCCCCGCCCCTTCCCCGGATCCCTGCCCGACACTCACACCATCCCCCCTCCCGCTATCGCTCACTCTTTCCTACCCTCACTCACTTTTCTGGGCTGGGGTAGGGGTTTGGGGTGTGGGAGGCAGTGAGCGATCTGGCTGGTGGTGTGGGCTCTGGGGTCAGAGATGAAGGGTTCAGGGTACAGGAGGGGGCTCTGGGCTGGGGCAAGGAGTTGGGGTGCAAGAGGGGGTGCAGGTTCTGACTGGGGGTGTGGGCTCTGGGGTGGGCCTAGGGATGTGGGGGTTGGGGTATAGGAGGGGGGTTCAGGACTGGGGCAGGGGGTGGGGTACAGGATGAGGTGTGGGGTGCAGGCTCTGGAAGTGGGCCCACGGCTGGGGCAGGGAATTGGGATGCGGGATCTGAGAGGGAGTTAGGGTGCAGGAGGGGGGTTCCAACCTGGGGCAGGGGGTTGCGAGTGCAGGCTCCAGCCAGGCAGTGCTTACCTCAGGCAGCTCCCGGTCGGTGGCACTATGGGGCTAAGGCAGGCTCCCTGACTACCTTGGCTCCACGTGGCTCCTGGAAGCGGCCGGCATGTCTGGCTCCTAGGTGGAGGGGCCAGGGGGATCTGCACGCTGTCTGCATCAGCAGGTGCCACTCCCACAGATCCCATTGGCCAAGGTTCCCAGCCAATGGGAGCTACGGAGCTGGCGCTGGGGTGGGGCAGCACAAAGAGATTCTGCCTAGAGGCTCCAGGGACATACTGGCCGCTTCTGGGAGCTGTGTGGAGCCAGGACAGGCAGGGTGCCTGCCTTACCTCCACTAAACCATCGACCGGACTTCTAACAGCCTGGTCAGTGGTGCTGACCGGAGCCGCCAGGATCCATTTTTGACTGGGCATTCCAGTCAAAAACTGGATGCTTGGCAACCCTACCCCCAGCCATAAAACACTGTTCTCTTCATTCAGCCAGTCAGCCAAATACTCCTGCCACGCCCCCCCACCCTCCGCTTAAAGATGCAGTGTGGTCATCTGCATAAGGGGCGTGATCCAAATCCCAGTGAAATCAGTGAGGGTCTTCAGTGGGCTTTGGATTTGCTCCAAGTTGAGCAGGATTTGTCCCAGTGGGAAGAAAGTGTTTTAAAGGTTTTAGACATATTTCTGTCATATTGTGGTCGTTTAAGTCCTCCGCACCTCAGCTGTCACATTTGTAAAACTCCACATTGTTATTAACATTTGTTAAACCACTTTCAGATCCTCAGTTTGGGGAGGATCTGTACAAGTGAAAAATATTCTTATTTCAGAGGCATTGCCACTCAGGAGCATTTTCTTCCCAACACAACTCTGCAAAGATGGAATTTAGCCAACAATCTTCACCATTATCAAACTCATTTTCATAAGAATTTCTGTTGGTCCTTGAAAATGCAGATTTATACAACATAAACCCCAAAGAAATACATTTTTATCCTCCTTTTAGCAATCACTTCTTAGTTCCAAATATTTTATTATGGAAATGTGATGAGACAATAGACGGAAAATAAACCAGAACAAACTAAAGTTTACTTATAAAACTGAAAAGAAGAATGGAGGTGGCCATTTTGCTATGTGGTAGTCACCACGCTATAAATAACATAGAACAATCTCCAGTGGTTATAGTTACTAATTTATTATGACTTTTTTTTTTCAGATTATTGTGTCTTTTTTCTCAGATTGTGAGGAAGGCACCATGGCCAAAGTGTTGACTCTGATCTTATTGGGTATGCTTTCCCTGAATTTTGCCTATAAACCTTTTTTATCTTAGGTCAATACACTTTAGACAGCAACATCATTTTCTAAGATATCTTTTTTTTTAAATCTGAAACATATCTAGGACCTGGTTTCTTGTTATCTCACTTAGATATTGCACTTCCAATATCTCTTCTGTCCCCAGAACTCACATTGTTCTCTCTGCTGTATTCTATATACCAAGGATTGGCAACATTTGGCACACGGCCCGCTAGGGTAAGCCCCCTAGAGGGCCGGGCTGGTTTATTTACCTGCCTTGTCCACAGGTTTGGCCAGTTGCCACTCCAGGTCAATGGGGGCTGTGGGAAGCGGTGTGGGCTGAGCGATGTGCTGGCCGCTGCTCCCACAGCACCCATTGGCCTGGAACGGCAAATTGCGGCCAGTGGGAGCTGCGATCGGCCAAACCTGCGAATGCAGCAGGTAAACAAAACGGCCCGGCCCGCCAGGGGGCTTACCCTGGAGGGCCAAGGGCCAAAGGTTGCTGATCCCTGCTATATACCTATAATCTATAAGGTACCGTGTTATTAACTAATATATTTGAAGAAGAGCTGACTGCAATGCTCATTTAGAGCAGCTTTCCCCCCTTGTCTTGTAGTCAGTTTCCATTATTTGTTTGTATCTGTGAATTTTCGTAATAGTCAGTGCTGAAGTACAAGTAAAGCAGAATTTATCCACTGCTTTCAGGACTATGAAAGTTTCCAAAGGCCATAGATACTGCTCCAGAGAAGGCTGAATTACACAGAGTACAGGGCAGCTGGCTGCAAAACACTCCCTCCCCGCACCAAAAACAAAACAAAACAAAAAACAAAAGTCTGTACACTGAGGTGAGCTTTAAGATATAGCACAGGAACACACAGTCATTGAGCAACCAGGCATTGGCCTGTTGTGCCAGTCCAGTGGCCCTTCCATGGAATTAAAAGCCAGCTGACTGGGTGTTCAGCTATCAGTCTCTCAAATGGCAACTGTACACCTGGAAGTAGTCAGAGCTCAGCACACTTTGCCAGCCTAACACAAGGTAAAGCAAGCCAAGAGGCAGTTGACACCTCTGCTCACTCGCTCCGCCTAGAGACCTAGACCTGGAGCCTTTTAGTTATTGGGCATACACCCCACATTAAGACAGTGCTCTCCCCTAATATTGAGGAAAAGTAACATAAGAACTTAGCAATCTGGCTATACTTCCCTCCCCGAACTGTAGAGGGCAGAAGGGAGGAGAATTCAAGCCCCTAACAGTGGTCTGGAGAGAAATCCCGGCTCCTGGAAAGATGGCAGGGAGCAATCTTCTTCTGGCACCTACACTGCATTTCTGAGTCTGTCTCCTCCTCTAGTGCAGGAAATTCTCAGAGACGAGAATGAGTAATGTGGGGAGTGGAGGGGAAGAGAGAAGTGAGTGATGGGAAAGAGAGAATGGGTAAGAGCTAGAAATTAAGGAGGATGTGGAAGCAGAGAAAGACTGCAGACAGAAAAATGTGACAGAAAGGTAGATTAAGCAAGCAGGAAGAGATTCAGAGTGAACTTTTTGAGAGAAGGTGGAAAACAATGGAAACAGAAATGAAAAAGATGAGAGAATGGAAGAAAAGTGAATACGAGGAAAAATACACACACAAAAGACAACCCAGAAACATCAAGATACATGGTAAAAGGAAAGAAATAAATAGAAAGACATTCAAATGAAATGATCGGTATCGCCAGCGCAAAGAATTCAATGAGTCAGGTCCAAATAAATCTTGAGATTGACAGTAAAATCATGAGACTGAAATAGCATACAATTTGGGTTCCTTTTATTCACCAAGTATTGGCCTGTTATGCCAGTCCCTTCTGTGGTTTGGTTTGTTGGCTGGTTCGTTTTCTTGAGCCTTTATGGTAGACACAGCTCACATTTTCAATCTTTTTTCTGCACATATGAGGGTTAGAAAGTTGCTTTAAAATAAATAAACAAATAAAATCTGGGGTTCTCATGTTATCACTTGTTTCCTGAAGCTGGGGTTTTAAATGAAACATAAAATATTGAGAGACTTGTGCTCAATTCACAAGAGATAGCAATGCTGAATCATCTCTTCCTGTGTTAAGTCCCACAAGAGGGAGCTTCTCAATGAAGATTTCCCCACAGAGCTTCCCATGCAAAATAAAGGACTGGAAGGGACCCTGAGAGGCCACCTAGTCCAGCCCCTCTGTCCTGAGGATGGACCAAGTAAATATAGACCATCCAGAACTAAATGTCTAAATGCCTGTGTGACTATAAAAACCTCCAATGACAGGGATACCACAACCTCCATTGAAAGCCTATTCCAATGCTTATAGTTAGACAGATTTTTCCTAATATCTAACCTAAATCTCCCTTGCTACAGATTAAGCCCATTATGTTTTTGTCCTACCTTCACTGGACATGGAGAACAACTGATCACCATCCTCTTTGTAACAGCCCTTAACATATTTGAAGCCTGCTTCAAGTTCCTCACCAGCACCCTGTCTTCTTTTATCAAGATTAAACATGCCCATTTTAAAAAATCTTTCCTTATAGGTCGGGTTTTCTCATTTTGATATGTCTCCTTTCTGGACCCTCTCCAATTTGTCCTCATCTTTCTTAAAGTGCAGTGTCCAGAACTTGACATAATACTCCAGCTGAGGCCTCACCAATGCCGAGTAGAATGGGACAAATTATCTCCCAGATCTTACCTACAACACCCCTTTTAATACACTCCAGAATGATATTAGCCTACTGCAAATGCATCACATTGTTGACTCATATTAAGCTTGTGATAGTGTATCACCCCCTACACCTTTTCAGCAGAACTGCTGCCTAACCAGTTATTCTCCATTTTGTATTTGTTCATTTGCATTTGTCTTTACTGAATTTCATCTTGGGAAATTCATTCTTCTGCACCAACACTGGTCCATGGCAACCTCTCAGGAAAGGACACACTAACCAACCCATAGTTTGGGTCTGTATTAGAAGCTATGTTACTGAAGACTTGGCCTGAGCATAGCAGCTCCTGTAACCTCAAGTAGGAGACTTCATGACAAGCCTACAACTATAGTACTGTTCCTTGAGGATTGTCCATGGCTCCAGGACTGGGCAATGAAAGCCCTTCCTGTCCCTTCACACTGTAAGGTCCACCTCAGAAAGACTGGTCAAAATCAGTACATCAAAAACAGAAAGAGGGTGTACTGTTAGGTTGTGAATGTCACCGACAAGAGGTGGGAAAGTCCATTCAAATCATAGGTACAAGACACTTTCCCCCATAATTTCCTCCATAACTCATACACTCTCACCTTCATCTTGTTCTGACTGAGCTCGAGGCATCTCATTCCAATCCAAGACAATCTCCTGGTCAAACCCCAAGCGAAAGACACTGCATCCTGGGATCTGATGAAGGAAGACACAAAAGTGTATGTCAAATGCCAGCCAATGACACTGCAACCAAACAACCTTAATGTCTTCCCCAGTTTCCTCATACACACATTTAATAGGAAGGGTGGCATGCTCACTGACTGACTGACTGGGCTCTTCATGAAAGGAGTGGAATAGCATAAATGATTGTTGATAACTCTGGCAACACCTGCAGTCACATAAACAAAACTTTTTGGTCAACAGAACCAAAGATAATCAGGATGACCATCTAGCATCTTTGACTATCATTAGGAGGAAATAGTCCAGTAATGAGACAATACAATCTGACTGTAGCGGGAGAAAAGGTAGGCTGATTGGGGAAACAGCCACAGCTGGGGCCACACCTAATCAGGCCACAGCAGGCCCTGATAAGAAGGGCTAAGGGAGGAGCTGGGTAACTCTCTCTCTCACCTGCCTTGGAGGGAGAAGGGCTTAGCTGCCTAGGTGCACAGGGTACCTGAAGCAGAGCAGCGCTGGGAAAAGGCAAGAGGAGCTGGGGAGCTCCAGCCTAGCAACTCCCCAGGCTGAGGCTTTGGGTAAGGCCTAAGCAGGTACTGGGTATGCAGAGGTGTAGCCCGGGAATAGGCAGAGGCAGCTGGTCCAATCCCCTTGCCAATGATGAGTGGCCATTACAGACTGAAGTTTGCCCCAGAGAAAGGGGGCTAGATGATGACTGGCAGAAGCCACTGAGGCAAGGTGGGCAAAAGGGGAGGAGGTTCCCCTGGGAAGGGTGACACAGAGTATGGGGGTGCTGTTGTGGGGAAGCACCCCAAGATAAGGGGCACTGGGGTCTGGGAGGGACACGGGGCCTGTGGCAGGCGAGACACCGACCAGCATGGGGTGCTCCGAGGCTGTAAAGAGCTAAATCCTGGACTGACCAGCAGGGTTAGTGAGTGCTCAATCTGCTACACTGACCTAAAACTCTAATGGAACATGTGAATTTCTGGTGACTTCAGAATTGTGACCTCACCATTTTCTTTACTCTGCAGGGTTATTTGGGGCAAGTTTATTGTCTGTAAATATCAATGAATACAATAATGGATCCCTACAGAGTAGGCTATTAGAATGCGATTGTCACCAGGGATACAAGGAGGCCTTCAGGCTACTCAGAAATCATTAGTGTGTGAAAAGATTCTACTTTAAAGTGAATGTGTGTTCAGGCCTTCTATCACATGGTGGATATCTTTTGAGAGGCTCCAGGTAACTGACTGTAAGCAGTATGAAATTCTTAATTAGCTTGTATGTAAGAGGTGTTCTGCAGGTTCAAACAAATTCTTTGAACGCCTTTGAAATGCTCCATATGCACCCATGCAGATTAGAAGAAAATTAATTAAATTGTATACACAAGGTTAATGAGCTGCATTAAGTACTGAGTACAATTAGGTTTTGAAAATTCTTAGTAAACACCACTTAAAAGTAAGCTATGAAAGATAATATCACAAATCAAGTGGACTGTAGAAATAGTTATTGTTGTGTACTGAGGTCTGAGGTAATAGATGAGGTTATGTACAACCATACATTGACACTGGACCCGCCTGTGTTCTGCAGTTACAGGGGGAGATACAAACCATGGGAGGAGGATTTGTTGGAAATCAGAGAAGGACAAAGACACAAACATCTTGCTTCCCTTTAGAGGGATACAGAACTTCCTAAGATGTAAGGTTTCATTTTGGTTAGCAAACGTATTTTATAGAAGCGGTCAGGCCTTGGCTAGCTCTGTTTCTGAGAGTGTTAATCTAGCTGGTTTATTCTGCTTATTCTTATGTTGAAATTTTCTTTGATTTTCCAAAAAACTTTGCATTTCAAAAGACATCAAAAATTGGTGATAACTCCAGTGTTTGGAAACAAGTGCTGCTGGATGTGCCAGAGAGAAGAAAACTTTCTTTGGAATAAAAGAAGAATGCATAAGGAGCGAGTGATGTAATTGCCTTTGTCAACATGCCAAAAGGTGAGGGTATAATGATAAAGCCAAAAAACCCTATTTACCCACACATTTTAAAGACTAGTAGTGGCCAGCCCTGTGTGCTCACTGTGTCTAAATCTTACACACCCCATATTAAACAGTCAGAGTAATCAGGATGGCTAAATATGGGTTCATTCACTACTATTGTGCTTTATAGTCCAGGAATCATCACCGGCTCATCCTTAACATCTTTAAGGTTACCATCACCAGTGACAAAGGAAACCTGCTGGCTTGGAAATATAGGGAATGGCTCCTTTCATAATACACAAACCACAGAAATACAATTATTCATACAGGAACAATTTGTTCTGTTTTCCTCCTGTTCATCTAATCTGATTGAAAGATGGTGAGTCATTCAGTAAAGGCTAATAAGAATTTGGGGTTACAATGAATGTTAGATCAATGCTGATATATGTAATGCCATGTACATCTGATGATTAAGAAGAACAGTGACCTGTTCAGAAGAAAAGTCATGGTCTGGTCATACAAAAAATGACAATCACAAACACAGAACCAGCCTCACTCCCAATAAAAATCACAATCCTCATTATTTTAGCCAAAATGATATCTATTTTATAACATCAATAGTTTTATTAAGCTATTAACAGCAACAGATCACACTACTATGTCTTGAGAACTAAATACAAAATATAAGAATTAAAAAAAAAAGAATTTCCTCCTTCTACAGAAGGAATATTACTTGGAAATCTCCATAGTAAATCTTTTGAAAAAAACGTTCAAATGGGTAACTGTACACATACAGGGGGTCTCCAGGAAACATTTATAATTATTTTAATACAATAGCTTATTATCTTTCTATTTTTCAATTTCTTTTTATCTTTCTATTTTAGGGTTCTATACTGCCTGAATTTGAGAGCCTCTGAGAAAAGGTGACAGCAAGAGGAAGTGAGCATTTTCCCTGATGTCAGTGAGAAGACACATGCTTAAACACATGCTTCAGTGTTCAGTTTTCTAGCCACTGCATTTGATCAACACCCACTGGCATCAGTAGGTGTTGCTTGCAAGCAGAGTTTGCAGCATCAGTCCCTAAAATATACACTTTTTCCATTATTCGATCAGGCTCCTTTTTCTGTTTTTTCTGTCTGTATATGTGGCAGTATTTGTAGGTAGCTGAATGCTGCTAGCCCAGAGGTGTTCAAACTGGTGGGCAGACCTCCCCAAAAGGGGACACAGAAGGTATTGGGGGAGGGAGTGTGGGAAACTTTAGCGGGGGGGAAATTTATTAAAAGCACACTTTACCCACAGCAATGAATAACTAGCAAATCTGATTCCTCCAGACATATCAGGTCTACAGACGATGTGGCGCATTTTGATGGATTTCTGTTATTCTTGCATAGCATTATACAAAGTTGTTGCCATCTGTAGATTAATCCATCTGCTACAATGTGGGATGCAAATTCTTCTTAAGATAGAAGGTGATCTTCAGATACTGCTTCAAGCATCCAACCCAGGATGGAATTGCTCTGCTCCAAAAAAAAAAAGGTGCACCCATTACACTAGTAACAATAGTGTGATACAAGTAAGCAGTATCTCACTTAAAATTTACATTACCATATATTTAAATGGCTCTGTTTAAATCAAATGCTTAGTGGTTTTTAATATTTAGTGAATTGCATGCTGATTTTTGTAATAGGTAAGTGTGTGTGTGTGTATGGCAGGGTGTAAACTATTTTAGACACAAAGAAAGGGGGTGAGATCAAATACATTTGAGAACTACTGTCCTAGACAAACTGCTTTCAAGTTTTAGGGTTTATTGTTCCTCTTATGTTCTGCCAACAGTTTTCCCATTAAAAAGATCAGTCTCTGGTGGAAAACTTAGAAGGCAAATTCCTATTCCAATGTTGCTGCATGATGTATCAAGTGAAATAATCTAATTCCATGAAGTGACTATTTTAGTAATTGAACCAAAAATAACACATGCACCTCCAGCTACAGTATGTACATAGTACCCATAGGTTTTGTGTATTAATGGATGTGATAAATTTATCATTTTCTATAAAGAAATGTCTTGGATGTGTATTTGTAGCATTATTGTACTAGAGCATGTACTTATCTGGTGAAAAATAGCCAAGATTGCTATAAACTTCAGGCTGTATTCAATTATTTCAGACTCTAAATAATTGTAAGTAAGGCTTTTTATTTAATTTCTTTTCCTGCTAATAAGGCTAATATAAATAAAAGCACACATTCCCTGTTGAACAGGAGGATGTTTCACTGTAATTATTCCTCAAATCCTTTTAGTACATATTTAATTGTGTTCAATAAATATACAGCTAGTGCACACTGTCTGTAAACAGTAAATACAGCTGGGTTTCTTCTATATATGTGATAACAGCTTTTGCCTACTTTGGATCTGTGTAAGAATTTTCTAGATAGTAGATATATATAAGGTATAATGTTTCCACGCTTAACACACTATTAATTCGCTATGTGCTCTACTGCTTCAATTTCATCCAGTCTATGGGTTTCCACAGCTACTTATCACTGTAACATTTGAGTGATTTCCACATCAAATCAGTAGCAACAGTGAAAAAATATTGCCTTTCTTATATGCTAGTATTCACATCATGGGATTCTTTGGGTACTGACTGGTGAAGGGACCCATCAAGGATACACATCTGTAACTGCCTCAAGCAATGTCATCATTAAACCACCAGGGGAAATATAGAGAGGCAGATCTTCATCTAGTATAAATTGTCAGATCCCCATTGATATCAATGGGACTATGGCTATTTATACCAGCTGAGGAACTGCCCCAGAGTTTTATTTCCAATATTACCATCATTACACCATACTTTATACTCTAGAACAAAGTCTCCATGTGTACTACCAGCCCAGTAGACATGTACCTCTGTTTATACTGTCTTACCATATAAGTAAAGCTGTGACACTTGGCATGTAATAATAATTTTTAGCCTTGTGTTGGCCTCATAGAAAACAAAACAATTTATATTAGTGCAGCAAAGCCTGTGTCCATCTCAGCAGTGGAGAGAACTGATGGTCAAAGGGTAAAATTCTGGCTGCTGTAAAGTATTTTTCCATGCCAAATGCTTCCCAGGTGATCAGCAACACTCACAAAACAAAAAGTGGGGGGATGATTACTTGGAAATCTTGGTAACAAATCTTCTGAGAAATACTTGCAAAAATTCATTAAACTGGGGACAAAAACTTTAATTAGATTCCTTAATAAAATCAGAGGAAAGGGTTAAGTTAGAATAAAGGGCCACAGTAACAATAGCAACAGAATCCCCTGGGCTAACATATGTCAGCAAGGGAAGAGTGGGAGCAGTTATCATTAATGGCCATTCTCAGCTCAGGTCCAGGGGCAGAGTTGCTAGAGAGTGGGTATGAAGTAATCACATAAAATATTCAATTGTCATACCAGTACATAGCTCTTAACTACTCAATATTGTGAAACATGGGTTGTTCATGATTTAGGCCATGTCTACGTTACACAGTTTTGTCGACAATCGCCTACCGCTGTAATTAAACTGCTATTGGATGTCCACACAACTCTCATTGTGATGGTGGAGCACGTCCACAATTGGTATTCTTGCACTGACAGAGAGCAGTGCACCGTGCAATTCGCCACTGTCTGCTGCTAGGAGTTCTGGGAAGGGATCGTGGTGCATTAAGGGGGCAGGATCACTGTCCCATGATACAGTTTTCTCCATCCCATCATACTGTGTCTGTTTCATGCTCATTTTCAACAGCCACTGTAAACTGTGCGGCTGCCATCTCTGTCTGAAAGTATGGATCCAGCACTGCTCTCCAGTCTTGTGATAAGCATTATGAACACAACGCAGCTAATCCTACAGTATTTCATGAGCTGCAAATCTGATAATCCATGGTGTCTGCCCTGCTGTGCACCATAGAAAGAAACAATTCAAGATTGAGTTGGTTTATCAGGCCAATGCTCAAACCACTGAGCTATCCCTGTCCCCCCCACCACCCTTATTTTTGTTTGATTGTTACCACATCCACCCAAAACACCCGTGATTGGCTCCCTTATCTAACTGTTGTATTAAATGTAGATTGTAAACTCTTGGAGGCAGGAATCATCTTTTGATTACTTATTTGTACTTAGTCCCCTGGGTTATGTCTAGGTGTGCTTGGATCCCCTGGTAATATTACCATACAAATTAATAAAATAAAAATTGAAGAAAAAACACCACTAAAGGTAGAAATCAATAGTTGGAAACCAGTGTGTGATGCGCTAAAGAAAAATATCAGTTTTATTCCTTTCCAAAGGTGTGTGCCTGAGTGTGAATTGTGTAGTAGCATATGTTTTCAAATCACTCAAAAAATGTGAGCGGAATGACATATTTTACAAATAACGGAAACCAGGAACTACTGGTCCCATTATATAGCAAAAAATAAACAACAAATTAAAATTTGACTTTCACCCAGCCGTTACTTTCTAAGCTACACAGTAAGCCAAACTGTATTTTGACCATAGGCTAGAAGCAGCCAAAAGATAGAGTTCTAAATGAGCTTACTATTTCTTCTTGCATTAATCATATTTTAACTAATTGATCAAAAGCACTCACTGTCATATTGAGAGAGAAAGGGGAAAAAAGATGATGGGGGAAAGAAAGCTCTAAACTAAAATAGATTTATTTAAAATATATTTTAAATCAACAGTTAACTTTCCAGAATAAAATTAACAGTGTTCACCAGCGTATGTCATGAATTATATATGTGACACAGGTAATCTGCAATTTCAGTGTGTTGAGGGCATATCTACAAATAACTTGAAAAAGCATCTCTGAAGGAAGAGCTCATGCTTGAACATACCCCCTGCGCAGGAGCCAAAACTGAGCCAGATGGCACCAGAAGCATTTGAGCTCCTTGCCTTGTATGAGAGATTGTTTTATTCAAGTTGCTGTGATTAGTTAAGAGAAAAATTCCCACTGAAGGAAACATCTGTATTCAGTAACACTTGGGAAAGTTAAATATGTTGAACATACATTCAGATCCAGATTGTCAAATGTATTTCAGCAGCTAATTCCCACACATTTCAATGGGAGTTAGGCACCTAAATATCTTTGAGGATCTGTGCTTCAGATCTTTGTTTAGTGGTTACAGCAGGGCTCTGGGAGATAAGACTCCTAGGTTCTCTTTCTAATCACCATTTCTAATAATACAGAAATGGAGGGACTTTGAATGCAGCTGAAATGCAGCAGACAAACTAAATGAGAAGAAATACTGTTTTCACTTTTACTTGTATGGATCGATGTACCTAAAATAACTAATAATTATTTATGCCCATTCATGAGTGTTATAATTTATACATATAATCGTGCTGTTGAGATTGGCTTTTTTAACAATTGTAAAGAAACCTTATGACCTCTTTTTTGAGACTCTCCAGGGTACTGCTTAGATAGTGACTAATTCACCTGTTCACCATGCATGCACTATAAGGATGCATCATATTTTTATTCACTGGATTCATATTTCTCCATGGAGAAAGGGCAGAAAGTCAGTCAAACAAGACAGGGAGGAAAAGGACCTTTATTCTAAAGAGTTGTGTATAGTTAATGTTTCTTCTCTGAGAACACAGACAGGATTTTTTTAATCTCTACTTGCTATGACAACAACAAAAATCAATTTTCCCCCCTACAATAAATTTTATTTTCCCTTAGTGTTGTGTTTTTCCTATAATTCCAGTGAGTAATAATTTTACCTGAGTAAAAGCTGCTGGATACAGACATAAAAATGTATAAGGGTGTCATCAATCCAGATAATTGGACAAATGTTTACCTTGGATACTGAAGAGACTATGTAGTTAACCGGTTATAGGTATCTATGTGAAAGTGATATTTCATTAAAAGTTGAACTGCTTTTTACAGTGTGGAGATCACACATACAGTATGTAAATTTCAATACATACTGTACATCTCCCGTACAACCCCACCCTCCAAAGCCTCTGTTTTTAGAAATAAACTTAAGATAAAGACACAGAGCTGTTTCTATTCTTTCTTTTTCTGTTTCATAAGGGTGCCATTATTTTGAAATTGCCCTGGCAGCATACAGTAGAAAAGGCACAACCATTTTTTCCAGAACTTTTGTCAAACTCTTCTGCAGGCTATGCTGCTGTCATCCATTGAAATGGAACAGTTATGATGTAACTATTGGTTCTAACAGGGCAGAAGAAATAATCTACTTGGTACTACCTGTAACATCCAGGCAAAGTCAAATGATTACATCTACTATGTCTGCTGAAAGAGAAAGGCACAAAATCAGGCAGCTTCCTGAAGACTGAGGAGTGAGCCAACTGTGTGAAAATAGTAAGTAAATAACTGTAGCAATTTCCAGAAATATCTCCCTTCATTTTATGGTTGTTTGAAAGACCATAGGTATATAGCAAGAAGTAACTGATGTGATATCTCAATTTTAGTAAGGCTTATGATAAGCAAATTAAGGATCTTGAAAAACTGGAGAAATAATCTGAAATAAATAGGATGAAAATTCAGTAAGGACAAATGCATAGTACTCCATTTAGGAAGGAATAATCAATTGCACAAACACAAAATGGGAAATGAGGACGAGGAAGCAGGACTGCAGAAAAGGAGGTAGGGTTTATAGTGGATCACAAACTAAGTATGAGTCAACAATGTAACACTGTTGAAAAAAAAAAAATCCTAAGGTGGTTCTGGGATGTGTTAGCAGGAGTGTTGTAAGCAAGACACTAGAAGTAATTCCGTCAGTCAGTACTGATAAGGTCTCAGATGGAGTACTGTGTCCAGCTGTGGGCACCACACCATGGGAAAGATGTGGACAAATTGAAGAACATCCAGAAGAGAGCAGGAAAAATGATTAAATGTCTAGAAAACATGGCCATCGGGGAAAGATTGAAAAAAATGGGTTTGTTTAGTCTGGAGAAGAAAAGACTGAAAGGGGACATAATAACAGTCTTCAACATAAAAGGTTGTTATAAAAATGAGGGTGATAAATTGTTCCCCTTATCTGCATTGGACAGGTCAAGAAGTAATAGACTTAAATGGCAGCAGGGGAGATTTAAGTTAGCCATTCGGGGAAAAAAACTTCCTAACTCTAAGGGTAGTTAAGCACTGGAACAACTACCTAAAGATGTTGTGGAATCTCGGTCATTGGAGGTTTTTAAGAATAGGTTAAACCTGTCAAGGATGGTCTATATAATACTTAGTCCTGCCACAGTGCAGGAGACTGGACTAGATGACCTGTCAAGATCTCTTCCAGTCCTACATTTCTATGATTCTATGTAAACAAAGATTGTTAACTACACCGAATCGTTTTGACATGGTATAGCTTCAGAGAGGGTTATGGCCCAAGAAGTTTCCATTTACAATAAAGAATAAGAAACAAAGTTTTTACTTCTCATATAAAATACATACAGTACATGTCAGTAAAATTAATATATAGCAGGAAACTACTTTTAAATATAAGATGTCAGTATCAATACTTTAATAAATGAGATTAAAAAATCATAATATACACTGTGTTTAAGTTGTGAAGCTAAGCACAATGACTACTTGGAAAGTGATGGAAAAGATAGAAGATCTAATTGCAATTTACAAATCTGGATAATTTTGGAATAATGCTCATTTGTTTTGCTTATTTATATAAGTTCTGGGTACAGTGTGTAAATAGAGGTTACAATGAAAAATTGAAAAATCTTGGCTAAAATTTTCAGCGCTCCCGAAGTGACTTAAGAGACTAAGGACTGGTTAAAATATAGTTTGGATCAGTTTGACCATGTTAATTAGGGGTTTGTTCCCCCCCTCCCCCCACCAACTATAGTTAAACTAACCAGTACAACTAATAGTGTTGACAAAGTTAGACTGGAATAGAAGTTGCCTAACACGGAAATAGCTTATTTCTCTTCCCTTCCTGTACAGAAAGTAAGCTAAACTCGTAAAAGCACCTTTATACCCATATAACTTTCTCCACATTAGGGTTATTGTACCATTTCAACCTCAAAGGCAGTACAATTTTTACATGCAGACAACGCCTAAGTCCCATTTGTATGACTTAGGGACTTGGGGACTGAAGTCTCATTAAAAATTAGTGGGACTTAGGCTCCTAAGTCACTGAGGTATTTTTGAAAAATGGTATCCCTCATCTAAAAGGGCAGGCAGAGTACAAGCAACAGCAGATTCACTGACACCTCACTCAAACTGTATATTGCTGTTCTTCGTTGTAATCCCCAGCTTTGACCTCATGCTGTCTAGGAATGAGTGGTCATATAGCATTTCTGTTATCTCAGTTGTGAACCTTTTCTCACCGGCATGATAGATTTCATAGTCCATTTTCTGTCCGGGTGGTACTGCTCACTGGGAACTGAGATAAGAAATATGTTCAAATCCAATTATTTGATTATGATCTAATTACACAGAAACCAAAATACAAAACAGGATCTAAACATAAATTTTGCAAAACAATCAGAATGTAACTGGATTGTTTCCAGTTGCATCAAGAGAAAAAAATAGCTAAATCAACAACAATTTTAAGCTAGTTTATTTTAAAAGTTATTAAAATATATAAAGGTCATGAATATACAAGCATAAATACTGCAATGATTAGGCCAGTGTTTAATATTAGGCTCAGGAACGTGTTTACGATTTGATGTTGTAGGGCTTGATACTGAAAGATGCTGAATACATATAATTCCAATTTATTTCACTAGGAGTTATGAGTGCTCAACACCTCTGGTCCTTTCATTTATTTGTTCAAGTTCAAAACATATCTGAATTCTGTGCCTCTTGGCCTGAATGAGAGCAGAATCAAGACCAGGTGGTGATGTGATAACTTCAGAGTCTTATTAGCAATACTAACAGGAGGGAAGGTTTTTTTTTTTGTTTTTTTTTTGCCCCTTATGGAAAGCAGAGCAGCAATTTTTTCTGCATACTACTACATATTTTCTCTTTCTTAAAAAGTTTGTAAGTAAATAAAATGCTTTTGAAAGGTGCCAGATTGAAAACACAATTCCTCTGCTTATTCATGGAACAGATACAGCACAGGTAGAAATAGTGGAAACTTGCCACACACTGCCCAACCACCATACCTAAATCCCGACCAGTGTCTATTTTGTTGAAAATACCAACAAAGGTGCTAACTGTGGTAAATCATCCTAGTGATGTACATATCCAGGAGCTAGATTTATCACACACAGCTATTTGCTGACCTATCACTGGGTTACAAGTTTAGGTCACTACTTACCTAGGCTAGATTTTTACCACTGTAAAGGTGAGAGGCTCCATCTCCACTATGGTATAGCTCTATTGTTAACTAATCTAAGTCAGTTACATATTGTTATTTAATACATCCAGTTTTTAGAATGGCGTATGATTCAGTTGTTTAGAAACCAAGAACCCGCTGGAATGAACAGAGTCACAATGGTGCAAAATAGGAATAATGCAGTGGTGAATTAAGCCCCAAATGGTTGAAAGGTTTAGTGAGACAGGTTATTTTCTTAAGGCTACATAACTCCACTTGCATGAATAAGTGAAGCAGGATTTAGTGCCAGAAGTTAAAGGACTGTGACCTCTTAATGGGCTTGATCCTTGACCGTGGCTTTGTACTACTAAAATTCTACTCAGCTGTACTCACCTCAATGCAAAGTTCAGGTTGGGGGCAAGACAGAATGCCTGAACCTTAGCCAGAGCAGTGGTATATGTGAGACTGCTGCAACTGGAGTATCCTAAATCAGTCCTTTGGTTTGCTATAAGTTACTCTGGTTGTCATTTTGGATCCAATCTTTGATAAATGAAGCGGGGGGGGGGGGGGGGGGGGGGGGGCTTTTATGGACACCCAGCCAACCAGTTAGCTGTAAGTCCCTCTTGGTGGATGGTCTCTGCTTGCTTTACCTGTAAAGGGTTAAACAAGTCCACCAGGTAAAGGAAAGGGAGTGGGCACCTGACCAAAAGAGCCAATGGGAAGGCTAGAACTTTTTAAAATGGGGAAAAAAACCTTCCCCTTTGTGTCTGTTGTTCTCCAGGAAAGAGGGGAACAGGGAGCAGTTATGCTATGAGAAGCTTTAAGCCAGGTATGATAATAGATCATCAGATCATACCTAGAACTACTTATTTGGAACTCCCAAATGTGTAAGTAGATCAGGAATGTTTAGAAAGACGCGAATAGGTTTATTTCTGTTTATTTTTTATAGCTGGTGGACTCCCCTGTGCTAACCCCAGATGCTTATGTTTGCTTGTAACCTTTAAGCTGAACCTTAACTAAGTTTAAGAAAGCCATTTTGGGTGCCTAATTTTTGGAATTGCTCTTTTAAAATGTAGCAAAAGCCTAAATTCCAGATTTATTTTCTCTTTTTGTTTTTAATAAAATTTACCTTTTTTAAGAACAGGATTGGATTTTTGGTGTCCTAAGAGGTTTGTGCATATGGTGGATAATTAGCTGGTGGCAACAGCTAATTTCCTTTGTTTTCTTTCTCAGCTCTTCCCCAGAGGGGAGGTGAAAGGGCTTGAGGGTACCCCACAGGAAGGAATTCCCAAGTGT
This sequence comes from Chelonia mydas, assembly GCF_015237465.2. Classification (NCBI taxonomy): domain Eukaryota; kingdom Metazoa; phylum Chordata; order Testudines; family Cheloniidae; genus Chelonia; species Chelonia mydas. Next base: position 168,211,706 of record NC_057849.1, read on the forward strand.
GCCTTCCTGGGTATCAAAAATGGGGTTTGAATTTGGTGGTGGAAGCATTTACCAAGTCAAGGTAAAAAAAAAAAAAAAAAGCTGTAACCTTGAGAGTTTAATATAAGCCTGGAGTGGCCAGTATTATATTTTAAAAATCCTTGTGGGCTCTCACCTTCTGCACTCGAAGTGCCAGAGGGGGGAGTCAGCCTTGACACGAGCTAACTCAGGATCAGAGTTTAGTCACCTTCCCCATCTCCCCCACTCCTCAGCTGTGCCATGTGTAATCTCAGAGCATCTGAAGACCTGTCCCACTGTGTCCATTTTCATTATTCTGCATAGAACCAATGGATTTCATCTGATACAATGGGTTGCTGCAGCACGGCATGCCTAAGAGACCTGCCTCTAGTGTTTAAGGAAGGCCATCAGTTTTCTGAACACTGTGATCAGAGTTGTCTCGCCACCATGCTGATCCTTAGCTTCTTACCACGAAAGACAATCTTTAGACATCAGTCACCAAAAGCAAGGAATTTCTTTCTCTGGGGTAGGGTTACATAATTTGTTTTCTATGTACCAGGCTAGCCTGTTATTTTAAAAGAGCTTTCATTTTGTTCTCAAACAATTGCTGCAAACTCCACTCCACTAACTCCTGCCTAGTCAATCACAGGAGACTTTGAAAGCTGGTTGGCTAACTAGATGTTGCTCCTTACTAATAAAGCCAAGCCAAGCCATCAGTTGATAGCTGTCTTTTGCTGTCCAAAAATCTGTGCTGTATTCCCTCCCATTCAGGGTGATTCAGCATGGGATGTACTAATTTCCTTTCCAACACGCTCACCACATTTCTGTAGTTCACTGCCCCTAGTACCTTCTTTAGTACGTATTGCTCAGCACACATCTAAATATTGTCTTGCGACCCTGATCCAAACTTTACCTGTGTTTAGTACACATAGAATACAGCATCCAATAACTATGTAATCTCTTAATTCTTTAATCTCTTGATTCTTTTCCTGCCACACACTAATCTCCAAGTGTGACAGGTTACTCAGGTTGTTTATCATCCCTTGTTATTGTCATACAATCACAATGTAATGAGAGTAAGCTTTATTCTCAATAGGGCATCAAGAACTGTATTTAGCAAATCCATCCAATTCTACAACTGAAAGATAAATTCTTGCAATCGGAGCATTCACCTAATCAATCTTCATCTGTGTTTTGGATTATCAAACACTCAGGCTGTAACCAGGCTCAGGACTAAACCCTATAAGGTGATGAATGCCCTTCACTCCCACTGAAGCCAATGGGAGTTAAGTGTGCTCAGCATCTTGCAGGATCTTTACAGACAGTAGCACTGTAAGGTAGAACTGGTTAGAAAGCAACAAACCTGTTTCATAAAAAAAATGAGGTTTTTGAGATTTGATTTTGTTCCAATGTGGAGATAGAATGTTTTCATGGGAAAAAAACATGACACACACACACACCCCAGAGTAGTCAAAAATCCAGTGATTAGGGCACTCATCTGCAATATGGGAGACTCAGGTTCAAATCCCTGCTCTGACTGATTCAAAGCAAGGTCTTGAACCCGGCTCTCCTACATCCTAGGTAATAGCCCAAACCATTAGCCTCCAGAGCCATTCTTTTTGGCTCATTGAATTTTCATATATATGGTCGAAGAGCTCCAAGAAGAAGAGTTGGGGAGGGGGAAGAACGATTTTAATACAAGTAAAAAAGAATCATCTCTGTAAAATCAGGATGGTAAATACCTTACAGGGTAATTAGATTCAAAACATAGAGAATCCCTCTCAGCAAAACCTTAATTTACAAAAAGACACACAGACAGGAATATCCATTCTATTCAGTACAGCTTAATTTCTCAGCCATTTAAAGAAATCATAATTAATGCATATCTAGCTAGATTACTTACTAAGTTCTAAGACTCCACTCCTGTTCTGTCCCCAGCAAAAGCATCACACAGACAGACACAGACCCTTTGTTTTTCTCCCTCCTCCCAGCTTTTGAAAGTATCTTGTGTCCTCATTGGTCATTTTGGTCAGGTGCCAGCGAGGTTATCCTAGCTTCTTAACCCTTTACAGGTGAAAGGATTTTTCCTCTGGCCAGGAGGGATTTTAAAGGTGTTTACCCTTCCCTTTATATTTATGACAGGGGGATTTGATAGCTGCTTTCAACTACCTGAAAGGGGGTTCCAAAGAGGATGGATCTAGACTGTTCTCAGTGGTAGCAGATGACAGAACAAGGAGTAATGTTCCTTGCAGTGGGGGGGGGGGGGGGGCGGGTTGAGGTTACATATTAGGAAAAACTTTTTCACTAGGAGGGTGGTGAAACACTGGAATGCGTTACCTAGGGAGGTGGTGGAATCTCCTTCCATAGAAGTTTTTAAGGTCAGGCTTGACATAACCCTGGCTGGGATGATTTAGTTGGGGATTGGTCCTGCTTTGAGCAGGGGGTTGGACTAGATGACCTCCTGAGGTCCCTTCCAACCCTGATGTTCTATGATTCTATGATTCCTTTTCAAATGTAGAACAGTTCTTTTTTTGTAGATAATAGCAGCTGCTAGAGCAGGACAGTTATTTTTTACATCCTCTAAACTTTAATTGGTGAGCTTTGGGAATAAAACACAGATGGGAAGATGGAGGTAAGCAGGAAAGGGGGACCATGTGTCTTCTAACATATATACCCCGAGGAGTATCATCTATCCATAATCCCCAGGAATAACCATATAAATGTAAGGGAGGGAAGCTAAATGGGTTTAAGTTAAAAAATAAATAATACAGATTGATTATGGACTGGAGCCCAAATATTCCCTGTTTTTACAGCCCTCTCTGAAATCAACATCCCTAGTAAACCCAAAAATCACTATGGAAGAGTATTGTAGAGTACATAGTCTGTCATACTCTGACCTTGTTTTCACAGAACTGTCATCAACATTCAGTATGTAGCACTGGTTGCCTTGAATGGGAATCTTTCTTGAAGAATCAGTGTTAAAACATACAGGTCCTTTTTGAGGTGCAAAATAATTGTCTATTGTTTTCCTTGTCTATGCAGTAAAAGCTACATTTTTATCTGGATGGAGAGCAAAGTAGTCTATGGTTAATAAACAAAGGAAGAAAGTTTTGAATTGTATTATATACTGTCTAAACTTTGTAGATGTAGATACAGAAAGGAAATAGAGTGAAGGACAAGAAATAATAGTGTGAATCAGTAAAATAATAATAATAATAATAAATAATGCATGTACTGCATGCAGCCTAGAGCCAAGAAAAAATGAACTTTTACTGAACTAGCCTACAACATAAAGGCATATATTTTAATGTATCTATTTAAATACTAACATTTTAGATTAAAATTTGGATATCTAGGCAATGTCCTTAAATCTTCAAAATGGTATTATATATTCATTTATTTACAGTGCATAAGTAAACTGTTTAACTTTTAAGATGTTTGTGGAATGTTTAAATATGGTGCTTTACTGGTATATGAAAAACCATTCCCTGCCCTGAAGATCATACAGGCTGTTGACAATTCTGTAGAGAACTCCCACAGAATCAGTGGGAACATTAATGCATGAAGCAAATGCAGAATGAAGCACATGCATAAACATAACACCATAAATAATAACTAAATGCTAGGATAGTGTTATTGGAAGGGAAGGGTGAAGCCAGTGGCGATATAATATCACATGATTACTTGATTTACTACATATGGATCTTGTTGATTCCACTTAAAAGAAACCCCAAATGTAGGATGAATGTAGTCTTTTTAAACACTGATTGATTTGAGGGCCCATACCATAGCTAGAAAGGGGGATTAGGAGAAGAAAGCATAGGAGTGGAGTGGAGTAAAGGAGGCAGTAGAGTTCAGGAGACAGTGTGGTAGAGAATTAGAGGGTGCTACAGGTGAGGGAATAGGTAAGAGAGAAGGGAGGAGCAGTAAGACAAAGCAGGCAGCCTAGTTAGACAAGGTTAAATCAACTGTCAACAGTGAGTAAATCAAAAGACAAAAGTTCAATTAAATGCAGAGCTGAGTTAACGAAATGGCAGCATTGAACTAAAATCAGGCCAAAACTCAAAAGGCGGTGATGGAAAAGTTAATCAAATGGCAGCAATGAGGTGAAAAGTGGCAGAGTTAATTAATGGCAGCAAAACACAGACAATCAAATGGCAGTTTACAGTGGCAGATGACATGTAGGCTGTGTGAAGGATCTAGAAGATGGCAGTTGTACAATTCTGTGTAGGGGGCTAGGAAGCCACTCCCCTGGAGCCCAGTGCAGCTGGGAGCCAGAGATGTCTTCAGCGCTGTGCCTGAAAATGAGAGATGTTATAGTCTACCTAGGCAGTACTTCAGAGGTAGGCTACATGGAATGACCCTTTATACCAGTTGAGGAGGAAAGGGTTTAAAGCTCCTGGGTTTCGGGATATAACTATGATGCTGTGAGCTGTGGCTATTATAGGCCATCAACTCAGATTTCTTGAGGCTGGACTGTACCAGATTATGCAGCACTTTATTCCCAATAGAGAGGGAAGCAGTGAGTCCAACTTATTCCCCAAGATCCTGGTCTTCTTAGGAACTGCAGGCAACCACTGTGCTGCAATTGGGGAATTTTAGAACCCACTCAGGTAATACTCTAGGGATCACATGTATAGAGCTGTACTATTCCCTATTTATTCCACCACACCATGCTAATACATTTATTCTATTAGCCACACAAACCATTTTTCTAATATATGAGTAATAAAGGAGGGTTTTTTCACTAAAATGTATATAATATTGAAGACAACCTCCAAGTTGCCCCATCACTGCAACAACTATAAAGATCACGGTGGATGAGCAAAGAAGTACGTTTAATTAAACATCCAGGCAAAAGACTAGAATAGTACAATTACCACTCCAAATCCATCTTGCAATAGCACACGTGTCTTACAGGGCTATTCCACCATAGTAAGGAAGCAAATAGAATTTTTTTCTTTCTCCTTCACTATGACAGCTACCAAAAAAAAAAAAAAGAAAGAAAGAACATCCAGCAGAGCTACTATGAATAGCAAATGAAGTTGGATTGCAATCAACCTGGATGATGTTATCCAAACATCAACCGTTATGAAGAGTTGTCATCCTAATGCATGAAAAGGGTAGACCAAGTATAGGATGAACTTGTTGAGGAATAAAACTCGATATTGGATTATATTATTAGCCCCCCTCTGACTGAATTTGGTCCTGTTGCACACAATGACATGAAAGAAACCACAAGACATTTTAGAGCTAATACAAGCAAAACAGATCCATGCATATTCTGGTTAGTGAAAGATAGTTATAAACAGTTAGTTCTATTGCTAATGGAAATCCTTCAGAGAAGTAAACCTCCCAAAAGTAGAAGCAACACAGAAGATACATCGTAAAATAAATGTGGCACCAGCATCTTCAGTAGGCTGAATCATAAGGAGCAGCTCCTCCCTCATAGTCTGCAGCCTTCACTGGTGCAGTTCATTCCCAGTTCACTTTTGATGCCTCTTCAAGGCTGAGTCCCATTTGCAAAGCGAAACAATCAGCACTCAGCTACAACTAAAAGGACCCTTCTATGTTCCATGAGTTACACTCCTCTGGGCCTATATAGCTTAATATATTCCAGAACTCATCAAATGAGAGATGGATATACAATATTCCTATTCAAGGGGGCTCATTTGTGCAATGGGAGATTAAAGAAGATGAGGGCAAATATACTGTGAAGCCCCACCTATTTGCTAGATCTTTCCAATCATAACCAAAATGGATTTAGAAAACAACAACAGCAACAAAAAGCATTAAGCAGAGCTTGCTAGAAACTAGGAAAAGTGAAGAGTAAAATCTTCTAAGAATGCAATTTTGGGCATTGTCATTACAGAATTAATGTATATGTTCAGAATTTAGAGCATGGTCCAAAGGGCCATTGAAGTCAATGTGAGTCTTTGTACTGCATCAGACCCTAGGTTCTGTGGTAATAGATACAATAGAAAGTTGGTAAGATTCTATAGATAGATTATATAGACACTTTTATGCCAACATCAGCACCCCCTTTTTTCACTTAAGGAAATCATGGTTAATGTGTATACCTGCTGTAAAATTCAAGGAACCAGGGATTACTAGGAGTACATTATACTAGCAAGCACATATTCTGGAGCTACAGTACAGATATTAAACTTCATTCAGAAGCTTTTTTAATATAATGTCAGTAACATCAAATAGATTTTAAAATGCTTCCTCTGGACACCAGGTCAGAAGAATTCTTCTCAAGCAATTGCTTGGAACCACACAAATAAATAGAATTTTGCTTAAGTAAAATTATCTGTCTACTTAAAGTGTCAGTTATAATATGTTCAAACACCAAGCGTGTCATGCATTAAAAATTAAATGGTTGAACAAGAGAAAAGCTTAAATGTTCCTGACATCTATTCTTAAACTATAATGCTAATAGAAATTAAACCTGCACCTACAAGATGTGATTAAACTGCTTCTAGATTTTGTATGAACAAAAATTAACTTTAAGTTAATGCTTAAACATTTAAAAGTTTCAATTAAGTCAGAAAATCTTGATTACTTAGGGGCATAGCTGTAGGTGGTATAAATTGTCCTGGCTAAAGAAAGTAAAAAGGAAGGCTAGAGACAAAAAAGACATCCTTGAGAAACTGAAACTCAAATCCTACTGTGGAAAATAAGAAGGAACATACACTCTGGCGGTCAAGTGTAAAAGTACAATTATACAGATTGTCCATGGCTTTTTTTGTGTGAGCTCTTTCCGACATTGCATGCCCTATAGTAGAGCCAAACACAATCCTTGGACTCAAGGGAACACAGGGAGTGATTTCTTGGTCAATCCCTGGCATCAGACAAAGAAGCAAACTGGTAGGACTATAGGGCTTGGCTTACCCACTTCCACTATTTTTTTTTTTTTTTGGAGGGAGCCAGATACACTATTCCTGAAGTCAGTACAGCTGTATATTCCCCCTGCACCCCAAGTAGGAGTTCTGAACAATTCTTATCCAAGCTTGCCCTTGGGTAGCACAGCACCATACAACCCCTTATTCAGGGCTCTGTCTAGGCCCCAGTTCAGCAAGGTTTTTTAAGTATGGCCCCAGTTCAACAAAACACATAAACATGTGCTAAAGTGATCTGCTGAACTGAGGCCTATGAACTGGATTCAGAGCTTTTGCTGTGTTTCTAGTGATTTTAATGGACTTCGAATCAGACCTTAGGAATTTATCTTTAAGTACCTCAGTAGTTTCATTAAGTCAATGGGATTACTCACATGCTTACATTTATGCATGCACTTAAGTACCTTCCTGAACTGAAGCCTTAATGACTCAATCTAGTGCATAATGTTTACCCCTTCTATTTATAGCAGTAATATCAGTTGTAGTCAATTGATCTGGTGTTTTTCTACAGTTTTTGAGTCTTTCCTGTATATTGTACATTAAATAAATGATCTGGATATTGCTGTCATTTATCTGCTATACACTAAGAGATCTATTCTCCTGTGATACATGTATGCAGCCTCATAAGAATGTAAAAGCTCTCGGAAGCTTTGTTTGTGGCATGTTAACACCAAAATATATTTTTCATTTAGTTGCTCTAGTAGGACTCACAAAAAGAAAAGGAGGACTTGTGGCACCTTAGAGACTAAGCAATTTATTTGAGCATAAGCTTTCGTGAGCTACAGCTCACTTCATCGGATGCATACTGTGGAAAGTACAGAAGATCTTTTTATACACACAAACCATGAAAAAATGGGTGTTTACCACTACAAAAGGTTTTCTCTCCCCCCACCCCACTCTCCTGCTGGTAATAGCTTATCTAAAGTGATCACTCTCCTTACAATGTGTATGATAATCAAGGTGGGCCATTTCCAGCACGAATCCAGGGTTTAACAAGAACATCTGGGGGGGAGAGGGGATAAGGAAAAAACAAGGGGAAATTGGTTACCTTGCATAATGACTTAGCCACTCCCAGTCTCTATTCAAGTTAATTGTATCCAATTTGCAAATGAATTCCAATTCAACAATCTCTCGCTGGAGTCTGGTTTTGAAGTTTTTCTGTTGTAATATCACAACTTTCATGTCTGTAATGGCGTGACCAGAGAGATTGAAGTGTTCTCCGACTGGTTTATGAATGTTATAATTCTTGACATCTTTTACGTAGAGACTGTCCAGTTTGACCTTTGTACATGGCAGAGGGGCATTGCTGGCACATAATAGCATATATCACATTGGTGGATGTGCAGGTGAACGAGCCTCTGATAGTGTGGCTGATGTTATTAGGCCCTGTGATGGTGTCCCCTGAATAGATATGTGGGCACAGTTGGCAACGGGCTTTGTTGCAAGGATAGGTTCCTGGGTTAGTGGTTCTGTTGTGTGGTATGTGGTTGCCGGTGAGTATTTGCTTCAGGTTGGGGGGCTGTCTGTAGGCAAGGGCTGGCCTGTCTCCCAAGATTTGTGAGAGTGTTGGGTCATCCTTCAGGATAGGTTGTAGATCCTTGATAATGCGTTGGAGGGGTTTTAGTTGGGGGCTGAAGGAGATGGCTAGTGGCATTCTGTTATTTTCTTTGTTAGGCCTGTCCTGTAGTAGGTGACTTCTGGGAACCCTTCTGGTGCTATCAATCTGTTTCTTCACTTCCGCAGGTGGGTATTGTAGTTGTAAGAATGCTTGATAGAGATCTTGTAGGTGTTTGTCTCTGTCTGAGGGGTTGGAGCAAAAGCGGTTGTATCGCAGAGCTTGGCTGTAGACAATGTGTGGTGTGGTCAGGGTGAAAGCTGGAGGCATGTAGGTAGGAATAGCGGTCAGTAGGTTTCCGGTATAGGGTGGTGTTTATGTGACCATCGTTTATTAGCACTGTAGTGTCCAGGAAGTGGATCTCTTGTGTGGACTGGACCAGGCTGAGGTTGATGGTGGGATGGAAATTGTTGAAATCATGGTGGAATTCCTGAAGGGCTTCTTTTCCATGGGTCCAGATGATGAAGATGTCATCAATATAGCGCAAGTAGAGTAGGGGCATTAGGGGACGAGAGCTGAGGAAGTGTTGTTCTAAGTCAGCCATAAAAATGTTGGCATACTGTGGGGCCATGCGGGTACCCATAGCAGTGCCACTGATTTGAAGGTATACATTGTCCCCAGATGTAAAATAGTTATGGGTAAGGACAAAGTCACAAAGTTCAGCCACCAGGTTTGCCGTGACATTATCGGGGATAGTGTTCCTGATGGCTTGTAGTCCATCTTTGTGTGGAATGTTGGTGTAGAGGGCTTCTACATCCATAGTGGCCAGGATGGTGTTATCAGGAAGATCACTGATGGATTGTAGTTTCCTCAGGAAGTCAGTGGTGTCTCGAAGATAGCTGGGAGTGCTGGTAGCGTAGGGCCTGAGGACGGAGTCTACATAGCCAGACAATCCTGCTGTCAGGGTGCCAATGCCTGAGATGATGGGGTGCCCAGGATTTCCAGGTTTATGGATCTTGGGTAGTAGATAGAATATCCCAGGTCGGGGTTCCAGGGGTGTGTCTGTGCGGATTTGATCTTGTGCTTTTTCAGGGAGTTTCTTGAGCAAATGCTGTATTTTCTTTTGGTAACTCTCAGTGGGATCAGAGGGTAATGGCTTGTAGGAAGTGGTGTTGGAGAGCTGCCGAGCAGCCTCTTGTTCATATTCCGACCTATTCATGATGACAACAGCACCTCCTTTGTCAGCCTTTTTGATTATGATGTCAGAGTTGTTTCAGCCTAGGATTATTAAAACTACAGTAGAACGTCAGGCTTACGAACTGACTGGTGAACCACACATCTCATTTGGAACAGGAAGTACAGAATCAGGCAGCAGAACACAGATACACACACACACACACACACACACAAACCCTCCAAAAAAACAAAAACAAAAAACCACAAATACAGTGATGTGTTAAATGTAAAGTATGAAAAATAAATGGTGAAAGTTTAAAAAGAAAGATTTGACAAGGGAAGGTAACTGTTTCTGTACTTGTTTCATTTAAATTAAGATGGTTGAAAGCACCATTTTTCTTCTGCATAGTAAAGTTTCAAAGCTGTATTAAGTCAATGGCCAGCTGTAATTTTTTGAAAGAACAACCATAATGTTTTGTTCAGAGTTGTGAACAACCTCCATTCCCGAGGTGTTCACAACTCTGAGGTTCTTCTGTAAGAGTATATGCAACATGAAAATCACATACAGTTCTTACTGAGATAGATTGCAGTGAACCAGCCAGTTTTAGACATGCTGTAATTTCTCAGCCACACGTGTATTATTATGGTTATAGTAGAGTGTCCTACCTGATTTTATAAATAATATCCACTATACACCTAAATGTGTGTCAGTCTTGCAGACATAAGGTAAAAAGTTTAGAAATGTGGGTATGAACATTTTATTTTACTTTTGCCTCATTTATGCAATTCCATGTGATGCAAAATTTTACTGAAGTTTTAATGTAGGTAATAGCAGAAGACTAATTTAAAAAATGGATGGAAATCATGTCTGAGATCCTTTTATGTTCTATGCACCTCTAAACAGCCAAGCAATAAAGGGTTAATCCAAGCTTAAACAAGTTTGATTAGTTCTATGAGAAAATGAGATGTGCTAATTTATGTTCCTATAAGTCAGAACAAAATTTTATGCAGAGCAGCTTCTTTATTTTGATGACTAACACAATAATTAACCACATTGTGTAGAAAATAAGGTCATCTACAGAAGTGTGCCAAAAATGAAGACTGTCTGACCTGCTAATTACTGATGGTGACTTCTAATATTCATTTTCACGTGGGTAAAATCCTTTCAACACTGTTTCATTTGCTTTTTTGAGCAACTATTCTTTTCCCAAACATCCCTTGACAATTCATCTTAGACGTGAATGAGTTCATTTTCACCTCATATAATCATACATAAAGAAGTATTAATGTAGTGAAATAAGCCTGCAACAATGATACTGTCTGAAAACAGTCTTAAAACAAAAACTGGAGCACAAAGTAAATGTGAATAAAAACTGAATGAAAAGTTCTTGTAAACGTTACTTAACTGATTCTTCTTTATCATTCTTTACTTCAACAACTTACTTCCGTTGTAAATGGGAGTTGGACGAGGCCCTTGAACTCTAATTTTCAGTTTTTCTTACCTGAAGAATGGGGATAATACCTATTTTACATAGTTATTTTGAGAATTGAAGAGTCAATATCTGAAAGTGTTTGGTAAGTTCCAAGAGTTATCAATAATTTATGCCATTGTCTAGACTCTGTTTCTCACTTGCAAAAGTAGCATGTGGGGAGGTGGAAAAAGCCTTCTTACACCTCAGATTTCTTTAATGCTATCAAAACCAAATTATAATGACTCCTTTCCCCATATATATTCTTCAAGACATCTATTACATACCATATTTGAATTAAATACCCACTGTAGGGACAATAGAGAAAATATGGAGCTTATTAACAACAAAATGTAGTATACATAGGCCAGAATCCTTGGCATGCTTTAGGCCTAAGCCTTTAAAACATGTCAAAGAGAAGATGCTTCTGTGTTTCACACAAAGGAGATGTAGGTTTATAACAACTACAGCATGACTAATTAGACTTACAAATTCTTTCTACATTTTGAAATAACTTCCTCCTTTACCTTTTTCTTTGATTTTACATGCTTTCACCCATACATTTGCAAGAGATACAATAGACTAAGGTGTGATATTTGACCCAGAATCATAAAATATATTATTGCTACTATATAAAATGAATCTAAAAAGTGTCAGTTCAGATCTAAGAAACTATATGGGAAAGAAAAAGCCATATAATAATGGCATTCTGTAACAGACCCCTTCAGTTCCAGGAAATTTCACTGCCTATACAACTTGACCACAAAATACTGCAAAGATTTCAGACCATGCTGTTTATTTTAAATATAAATGTGATCAATGGGTTATAGAGATACAAATAATCATTCATAATGTTTAACAAAAGTAAATCTAACAAAATATTTGTTGTTTATTAAAGAATGTGATACATTCAAATGATGTTGAGAAGCCAAAATGAAGAGCACATATTTAAGCTGAATCAACCAAAGTGTTATAAGAACATGGCATGATTATCTGTATGACTGACAATTGGACAGAGAGTTTCATATATGAAGCCATCATACTAACGTTATCACAAAAGCGTAGGGAATAATCAAGTGCTGCATCTCTCATTAACTGTTATCTACTACTGGTAATTGACCAAACAAATGAGCCAAATGATTTTATGTTCTGCACAATGAACTGGTAACGAGGACAGAATCATCCAGCAGCGTGAAGAAAACTTTACATAAAGACTCTGTTTTAAGTTTTTGTGGTGAACTGTAAAGGCCGATTGAAAGAGCATGGAGTTGTTCAAAGTTGGCCAAAGAAACACACCACCATGGAAAGTAATTTGTGGAAGCAGGTTGCTGACCATAGCTAAAAACAGCAAGTGTTCAACATGTGGCTCAACATGTTTTACAGAAACTGGAATGGCACAAGATGGTTTGCAGAGAGATACTTGAATGTTGCAGATGGAGTTGCAAAAACTCCATAGAGGAGATGCCGCATTGTCTTATTTGCTCATGAGAAGGAACACAACTTGTCTATTAGCTGGACATAGCAAATCTTAATCAGAGGAATGGGTCACTTCTCATTGGCCCATATCATCTTTGTCAAGAAGAAGCAGGCCATGCAATGCTGCAGAAAACGTGTAAAGTGCCCAGTGCTGCACAACATTTTGCCCCCTGAAGCTTCTAGACAAGAGACTGTGAGCAGGGCCATCATCAGCTGGCCAGTGAGAGGGCCCCTTGCTTGGTAACAAAGTCTTGTCACTGACAAACTTCCTATTAACTCTGTCTTTGAAAGTCCTATCTAGGAAGACTGCTGCAAAATCCAGAAAGAGGATAGGAATACAGATGTCATAACACCTTCAGTGAATCACCTCCTTCTTTCTCAGGAAACCAGTCATTGCACCTGTGAAGTTGAGCTGGAGAATCCACATTCATGCTAGTTCCAGTTGATAAGTACAAAATGAATTTTATCCATGCATTGCTTATCCAAGTGACGACTTGCTTATGTTAAGCAAAATCCTTCTCAGTAAGCAGGTACCTGAGTTAAAACCCTCTGACTTACTCAAATGTATGATGTTCACTTGTATTTCACTAACAAGTTTAGTCTTAGTTGTCTAGAAGTTACACCACCAATAAGAAATCGAGAGGATTGAGACTAGTGAAACAACTAAGATTAGAACTATTTGTAAGAGGTTACTGTGCTTTCCTACTACAAATGTTAGCCATGCAACCTCCTTAGTGTTTCCAAAAAACAAACAACCCCCCCACCATGAACTAAAACAAAAACAGAAAAAAAACACTAAGCCTAGAAATAATCCAAATTTTGTGATCAACTTAAATGTCAACTTTTGACAAGAATAGGAAGAAGTTTTGAATTACCCCCTAAGCTGACGATTTTACAATTAATTGAACCTTTGGTTAGAGTAGGAGAAGAACTTACAGTACTAGTTAGGTTCCAGAGAAACTGGTATAACTTTAATATTATTACCTTGTGATACAGCATGGCCAAAGGGCAGCAGGAGAATGTTTTGTTTTGGTTTTTTTTTTGGAAGCAGAAAAAAATTTTATTTGTGTAATGCTTACAAAGAATCACCAAAAAGGATAAAGCAAAACTATGCAACAAAACAAAAGCAAACACAAGGTATAACACAGCAGCCTTCAGGAGGGAGAAGTGTTCAGGCTAGCCTGGGCCCAGAGCGGGGGGGGCTTCCTCGACACTCGTGGTCTTCCACCCTCCTGAGTTACCTAGTGCCACGCCCAGTGTCACCGATTATTCCTCTCCTGAGAGTGCCCAACAAGATGGGCACTGCTGCGGGGTGAGCGGTTTGGGGTGGGGTGGGGTTACACCCACGTGTTATAGGACCCCTCCTAGGTGACAATGATGATGGTATCCACAGCGGCAACGGCTGGGGCTGGGGTCTCTCGCTCTTCCCCTCAATCAAAGGGTCAGATGGAGGGAACCGGACGGGGTCACTGAGCAGAAGCAGGAGAATGTTGTTGTTTTTTTTTTGAAGCAGAAAAGAATTTTATTTGTGTAACACTTACAAAGAATTAATAAAGAGAATAAAGCAAAACTATGCAACAAAAACAAGAGCAAACAGAAGGTATAACACAGCAGCCTTCAGGAGGGAGAAGTGTTCAGGCTAGCCTGGGCCCAGAGCGGGGGGGCTTCCTCGACACTCATGGTCTTCCACCCTCCTGAGTTACCTGGTGGCCTAGAGCGGGGGGGCTTCCTCGACACTCGTGGTCTTCCACCCCCTTGAGTTACCTAGTGCCACGCCCAGTGTCACCGATTATTCCTCTCCTGAGAGTGCCCGACAAGATGGGCACGGCTGCGGGGTGGGTGGTTTGGGGTGGGGGGGGATTAGACCACGTGTTATAGGACCCCTCCTAGGTGACAATGATGATGGTATCCACAGCGGCAACGGGGCTGGGGTCTCTCGCTCTTCCCCTCAATCAAAGGGTCAGACGGAGGGAACCAGACGGGGTCACCGAGCAGAAGCAGGAGAATGTTAGAAGGGAGCCTTATTCCCTGTAGAGGGAAGAAAGTTAGCTATAGATTAATTAAAGCACCTGAAGCCAATTAAAGCACCTGAAGCCGGTCACCTGATAACCCCCACCTCCCGCTTCAATCAGACAAGGGAAGGAGTTGAAGCAGAGTGTATTGGTGTTGGAGTAGAGAGCAGTTTGGAGGGAAGCCGAGGAGAGTTTGGAGAAGTGCTGCAGTGGGCTAAGAATACCAAGATCCTAGGCAAAGGAACACCTGGTTTGTGCAGAGGGAGGGCAGGAAGCTCCACAAGCTGAAGGGCAGGAGAGGGAAGAAGCTCAGGGGAAGGAACCGCTAGTTCTAGTGGTTTACCGCTATACCTAGGGCCCCTGGGCTGGGACCCAAAGTGGAGGGCGGGCCCGGGTCCCTCCCTCTCCATTCCCCTCCTCTAGGACACTACTGGGGCAGTTAATACCCCGGTTCAGGGGTGAGAAATGATGCCCTGAACCCTCCCCAAGAAGAGAAAGTGTGAGACCCATCAAAGTAGTGCCAGCAATTTGCCACAACCTACATATTTTATGTGTGATTGACTTGTACGTATATAGCCAGAAAGGCTTGGCAATGAGTGTTGCCTAAGCAAGGTAATTTTGAACTGAATTGATATTATTTGATTATTAATGTTTCAATTCAACCGAAACATATATACAGTGCAATTAGGCATTACATTGACAGATAAGCTGGATTGGAGATAAATAAGGATCTACATGTAAGGATCCATTTTGTATAATAATCACCTGCCAGGACTAGTTTGTGCCTTCTTCTGTGCCACAGCAGGGAGGCCACAATTTGGCCTTTTAGAGTATGATTTCACTACAGGGACTATATCAGCATCATTATGTTGGCAAATCCCATTGGGTAGATGCAGCTTACATCAATGGAAGGGTTTTTTCTGTTGGTGTAGGAACACCACAGCCCTGGAGTGATGGTGTCTAGGACAATGTAAGCATTCTTCTGTCGACCTAGCTGTGTCTACACTGGGGGTTAGTTTGGCATAGCTACATCATGTAGAGATGTCCATTTTTCACACGCTGGAGTGACATAGCTATGTCAATCTAAATTAAGTGTAGACCAGGCCTCAGCTCTAGCTTTGTTTATAGATCAATAATTCTCATGTTCACAGACGTTTCACTTAGAATCATAGAAAATACTGTTTGTTCTATTTTGTTCTCTCTCCCTCTGGGAAACACACACACCATTTTAAATGGTTCTTTATTATTTTCATCCTTCTCAGCTATTTTAGTTTGTAGCATGTGCATATGTTCTGTATCTAGCTATTTCACTTCAGACCAAGTGTTATTTCTTCCTTTCCACTTCTCTCTTCTTTATCCACTGTTGTTGTTGTTGTTTTTTCTGCAATGCATGATCATTTATTATTTAAATCTTCTGGTTAATTTCCTGTTTTCATCTGTCATTTCATTGTGTTTGCTGTACTGCATTCTTATGTCTCTCTCTCAGCTTACCAATTATTATAGTTAGGCTTGGAAGGATTAGATTTACCAGTAAATGTTGATAAATATATAAATATCAATTTCACTGTATGTACACACAAGCTGACTAAAAATATTTCCACCAATGATAACCATAATTTACAGATAGACAAAATAGGAAAAATGCTGCTTGAAAACTTAGAGCTTGATTTTCCTTTGTATCTTTTGACATATACTGTTGACAATTTGTGTTTTAGAGTTATAAAGCTTTAACTTTTTGAATCTCAGCATCTACCATCATTAAATAATTACTGGTTGACCACCACCCCCATTGTCTGACGCCCCATGATTTGTCACAACTGTAAAAATGTACATAGATAAAAATAGAAAAACATTTAAAATAAAGATCGATATTATCCATCAAAATTATAAAAAATTAAAAAGTCAAATTATGCAAGGCTCATAATACTGAGCCCAGCTGCCATGGCATTTGCAGTGTTTGTGTGACTGCCTCCAGTGCTCCATTGCATACTTCATCCCCTGATTTATCATCTTATCAGTTATTTGTCTTTTTCATCTCAAGAATTATAATGTTTTTCATTGGGATTGATGTTCAGTGTTTGCACTGAATATTTGTTTATGCTTTATTACACTGCATTCCTCATATTTTTCTCAACCTCATGACTCGCTTGGTTTTTTGTCCTCAGACCCTATTTACTCACAGGCAGTAAGTGGTTATATAAAACAAGAACACTTAACAGCATGCTGCAGAAGAGCAACTCACTGAGTGTGTTAATCAGGTAAGCACCAAAAAGTGCCTAGTCTTTCATGAGCTCATTCAATGAAAAAGTAGCACAAGCTATACTTTAAGATCTATTCTAATATTAGTACACAGGAGATTTATGTGACTAAAAACTCGTATTACTGTTAAGCAAGAGCCCCCAGAGTTTCCATCAGGAGAGCTGAGGTACACAGGCATAAAGCCTGGAGTAATTAAGTGTCCATCAGCATTTCTATTATAAATCTAGATTTTAGGAAGTATAATATTTTACTCATTTCAAAATGCATCAGGCTTAAGTTTGATACACAATTTAAATTATTTTAATATGCATATTTAAGCCCCACTTGAAATCCAGAGTGGGAAGTTTGAAAAATTACATAGTTTCATAAAATGTCATGTGTTTGTCATTCATTTTTTTCATGTTTTCTTTCAATTGAGAACATTAAAAATAACATTTAACATATTCAAGATAATTACTTTTTATGTAAAGATAAAATAAAGGCATATTAATTATATACAACATAAAGAGTTTCATTTATTCTATACCCTTGGTAGCTAGTTTTGTCAGTCTTAAATACTGAAACAGGTATTTGCATTTGGGACCAACTCAAAGGTATAATGACATTATTGTATATTACCAAAAAGGGTGCGGGGGAGGGCATATTAGAGAACTAAGCTCCTCTGACCATCACAGCCTGATCAATCAAGAGAAGGACCATTGGTAATTGACAAGGGATATTTGTTATCAAATGTGCTCTATGATTGATAAGATATTGTGATTGACAAGGTATGTTTAATGTCACATGTACTCTGTAACTGATGAAATAATGAACTATTGATTAGATGTCAAGACACCAGTATTGAACCTAGGCCCACCACATCCTTAGGTAGCATCCTTTGACACTGCATCATGGCGGTGCACTGAACTGCTATCCCTGACTGATAGCCTCAGTGATAAAGGGCTACAGTCCCACATGGAGCACACCCCAGGCAACTGATTGAATGGACAAGGAGCACTCTAATTGGGTACCTGGACTATATAAAGGCCCCAGTAAGCAGAGAAAGCTGTCTGAGCCACAGACCATTGCCTGCTGGTTGCTGCCTGGACTGCCTTGCCTTGTTACCTCACCTGACCCTACCTTGTTGCCCTGCCGCCTTCTCCAACCCTACCTTGTTTTCTCTCCCTACCTTGTCTCCCCACCCAAGTGACCTGGCCCTGTGAATTGGATGTTCCAGCCACTGAACTCTGTGATAATTCTGACCATTGCCCCGGACTGCCTCTGATACATATTGACCTGCTGGCTACCTAACCACCCACACATACTTGACTCTGCTCTGGACTGTCCCTTAGGTCAATAAGAAGCACTTGTTGCCACAGCTGGTTTCTGTAATAGTGGTCCAATTGCAGAGGCATTTGTCATTTTTCTGACTTTTATTCTTTTTAACCTCATTTCAGTTGCAGTATCTGGTTTTGCAACCATAAGCTCCAAACCAGCAAATGGATCTTCTATTCCCTGTATGAAGCCACAAGTCAGTGGGGCATTGTGCAGGCTCAGATCTCCCAACTGCATGAGCGGTCACAACGATTAAAAAAACTAAAGAATCTATCATTATTCCTGGTTTCAGAGTAACAGCCGTGTGTGTGTGGGGGGGGAGAAAACCTGGATTTGTGCTGGAAATGGACCAACTTGATTATCACGCACATTGTAAGGAGAGTGATCACTTTAGATAAGCTATTACCAGCAGGAGAGTGGGGTGGGGGGAGGTATTTTTTCATGCTTTGTGTGTATAAAAGGATCTTCTACACTTTCCACAGTATGCATCCGATGAAGTGAGCTGTAGCTCACGAAAGCTTATGCTCAAATAAACTGGTTAGTCTCTAAGGTGCCACAAGTACTCCTTATCATTATTCCTGTCACAGTTCCGATGATAGCGTGGGACCTTCCATGGTCTCCTTGAGGACACCCCGCTTAGGTAACAGCTGGAGGACTTTTGAGATCTTTTTCCTGGTGGGATCTTATGATCCCTCCCACCAGACTGGCAACTTAGACTCCCAACTCCTTTAGTTCATTGATCCCCTCAGAAGGTCTGATTTTAATTCAGCACCTGCAGTCCTGTTCTTTCAGGGGCAATGACGGGGTTATGCAGTGACCAGTCAGCCTTCATAAGCCAAAGTACTGTTTATTCAGAACAAAAGAAATTAAACAGAGAAACTAAACAGTTTATATGCATGCCTCGCTTATCAGCTGTCACCCATTCTGCCCCTCTTGTAGGGCCTGCCTCAGATTAATTCTTGGTTAGAGTGCTAGTGAGTGGCCTTTCACCATACATCAGGGTGGTCTCTTTATAGAGTCACTTTATAGGTCACTTTCGTTTCTTTGTTTACTAGGCCTCTTGAGTCAGGTCAAACTAGTATATGATGTTTCCCTCAGGGGGTCTGACCTCTCTAGATTTGCTACCTGCCTAGGGATTTGCATTAATTATCCCTGTGATTTTAGTTCCTGCAGGAAGCCCTGTAACTCACACATAGGTCAAGAATACAATCCCTACCCCATAAAGATGCATATAAGCTTAATAAAGTTGATACAATAGTCTTGATATTCCATGTGACCATAGTATCTGTCACAATCCCCATTTTACAGAGTGAAAAAAAAAATAAAGCATGGAGAAGTGAAATGACTTACCCAAGGTCACCCAGCAACAAAGCCAGGAATAGAACCGATGTCCCTCAATGCCCACTCTAGTGTATATATAGGGTCACATGTCTTCTTATGTATTAGCCACAAGGATTCTAAATAGGTATTTTTCTGTATTTAATTTTGGTAAATCAGGACAGTCAGTAACATAATATTAGGGATTATATATATATATTATATATCCTTGAAAACAAACAAACAATTATCTGACACTCGGATGAGAAGCTTTTTATTTTGGGACATTCTCAGAACCTATGAAGAGGATTTCTTGCACTATAACATTCCCTCCTGCATATTTATTTGATTAATTGATTGTGAATTGAACATGATCAGATCTCTGGTTAAGAAATTCACTATCTGAATTACAAATTGTTCTACAGAGTTACCTGGCAGTATTGTCACTATGAGGCTTGTTTGGGGAAAAAATAAATGAACAAGGAAACCTCTCCAGGGTCCTTGAAGGATATAATGCTAATCTCAACGAGCAGTACAAGTTCCTTCTCATATAAAGAATACCAGTGGGACACTAGGATTAGCTAATCTAGACCTGATATGAGTAAAATTATTGAAATAAATAATTTTTACATAAGGTAAGAGACAGATAAACTTTGTAATTGAGTAGAAAACTCATGAGTCCTCCAAGACTCTGAATGCATAATTCAAGAGTGGAAAGACTAAGTACTGAGCAAATGCTTGTGCTACATTTAAAGAACAAAAAGTTCCTTCAAGTACAGGGTTTCAGTGATTCACAGAGTAATGGGAGGATCTTTCCTCAAATAGTTGATGAGGAATGATAGTCAATTTAGTTCTGAGGGTCTGCAAACCTGACCCATACAAGAAGGGGAGGGAAGTGGGAGGAAGTGCAGTGGCCAACTGGAGGCTTTTTGAGATCCTGAGGGACTTATACAAATATAGAGTAGAAGCAGATTGGTACTGAGGATCTTATATTAGTTGATACATAGGAGGAATGGGGTTGCTTCCAGTTTCCCCCTGGCTTTCCTGCTCTAGGACCTGTTTTGCTACAGAACGTTCTGACCCACCTCCCCTTGAACTATAGGAGTGCAAACAGCCAAAGATTGCCACCTGTTTGCATAGTTGTGCTGACTGGGAAACAGGAAAGGTGCTCTTTGCATGGTGTCCTTCCTCTAATGCACCAATGCAGAATAGCCACATTTTGGCCCATAAGCAATTTATACCCCTATTTAGCAAAGTACTTAAGCATATATTTGAAGTTAACTGTGGAGGTCATATTTGGAATCAAAATCACCATAGTAAGTTAGAGAATTGGTCTGAAGTCAAGATTAAATTCAATAAAGGCAAGTGCAAAGTACTATACTTAGGAAAGAAAAAAAAATCAAATGCACAAATACCAACTGGGAAATAGCTGGTTAGACAGTAGTATTGCTGAGAAGGATCCGGGGAGAGTTATAGCGGATCATACATTAAATATGAATCTAGAATATGATGCAGTTGTAAAAAAGGGTAAATAGTACTGTAGGGTGTATTAACAGGCATATCATATGCAAGACATGGAAGGTATTTGTTCCACTCTACTGTGCAATCATGAGGCCTCAGCTGGAGTACTGTGTCCATTTTTGGGTGCTAAGCTTTAAGAAAGCTGTGGACAAATTAGAGAGTCCAGAGGAGAGCAACGAAAATAAAAAAGTTTAGAAAATATGATTTATGAGGAAAGGTTAAGAAACCTGGGCATGTTTTTTCTTAAGAAAAGAAAACTGGGGGAAGGGGGGTGGACAGCTTCAGCCAGGGGGGTTGAGTAGTTCAGTTGCTCTCAACCCCTTTCAGGAGTCTGATTTATCTTGCATACCCCCAAGTTTCATCTCACTTAAAAAATACTTGCTTACAAAATCAGACATAGAATACAAAAGTGTCACAGCACACTGTTACTGAAACATTGCTGACTTTCTCATTGTTACCCTGTAATTATAAAATAAATCAATTGGAATATAAATATTTTACTTACATTTCAGTGTATAGTATTGTCGCAGGGCATGGGCTCCTCATTCCCCTTTCTGACGGGGCAAGGGTTGCTATAACCCTGCAGCCAAGTCTGTGCAGCCACTCTGGGTCTCAGGGTAGTATGGCCTAATGGCATAAGTCAATATTGTCACCCTCTCTATCAGGGCAGGGCAGCCTAACAACCAGAGTCAATAGTATGGCCTTACTACCAGTGCAGTCCGGTCTAGAGGTCAGAGTCAACAGTACAGGTGGGCGAGCTGGGCCACCACCCTGGGGTAAGTGGTGATCGGGGGAAGGGGACTTGGGTCCTCCCTCTCCACCGGGTCCCAACCCAGGGCACTGTCGGGTTGCCCTCCACGAGCTCGGCAGGGATCCTGCCAAAACACGCCAAACTAGTCTCTACTTCTACAACTGAATCCCCGCAAAGTTTTCCTGGGTCACTTCCTACCCAATTTTGTGCAGTTTGCCATCTCAGGGTCCCTACAGTCTCTCCTCCCTCTGCGGCATCCCAAGCATGGGTGTCAGGGTTTGTCTCTATCTGGCTGGCTTCCATGTCCTGGAGTGCAGGTGGTTCTGCCAGCAACGCACCTCCTTCCTTTCCGGCGGTCTCCCCTGAATGGGTCAGACTGTTCCCTTTGTTACCTGGTCTCCAGCTGGAGCATGCCCAGCAGGGTCAAGGGGGCGAGGCAGCCCTAAGTATATAGAGCAGTATAAATCACTCGTATGAAATTTTAGTTTGTACTGACTTCACTAGTGCTTTTTATGTAGCCTGTTGGAAAACTAGGCAAATATCTGGATGAGTTGATCTACCCTCTGGAAGACCTCTGCATACCCCCAGTATGCATACCCCTGGTTGAGAGCCACTGGAGTAGATGACCTCTTGAGATCCCTTCCAGCCCTACATTTCTATGATCTTATGGGCTTCAACATTTTGTTGAACAGGGATGGACTTAAGTGTGTGCTTAAATGATGAGATTTTTTGGGATCCTCGTGTGGTATAGGGGACTGTGTCTTGAAGGACTGACTTTACGAAGTAGAGTTGGAAGTGTCTGTGTTGTGAAGCTCTAATTATGCACAGCCAGTTGGATCTGAACACCACACTTAACTTGGGTTCTGGGTTCCTGAACCAAAGTGAATTAGTACTTTACATGTATTACTAAGAAAGTTGACATATTTTAAAGAATGAATCTGCAAATCTTATACAGGTGTAGATGTTGACTCTTGAGTGCCAGGAGAGCAGAAATAGGTGAAAAGACTCCTTCAGCAACCAAGTACTGGTGGGGAATGAGGCATTAAGTCTTGCTTGTTTTTAAATTATGGGTTTTTTTCAAATGGATGCATTCTATGCTCCAGGGGCAAGTATAAATAGTTTGATGAGACTACATACACAAAATTGAATCAAGGTTGAGTCTTTACAAACTCTTGGGACTAATATCCCTCTCCAAATCAACTCATTGCCTGTTCCTAAGCTTGGGACAATAGATACACCTGGTGGCACATTATGACTGCTGATGTAGGGAGAAAACCAAGCTTTGGCTGTGTTAAACCAAGCAGGAAAGCAAGTTCCAGAGTGGAGGACAATTCCCTGAACACCTTGCTACCAGCCAGTCTCCATTTAAACCAACAAGCTATTCATTCAAGCACCTTAACAGACATCTGGTACCACCCACAGTATTACACTAAAAGAAAGGTAACCTCTAAGTATAAAAGAAAGGTAACCTCTAAGATAGTGAGGACCCAAGACATGAAGGGCTTTAAACCTACACACAAAATAGTATCTAAAAATAAACAGGAACTCTGTGCAAACTACAGAGCATGTTTGTGGGACTCCAATAAAGAAGCTAGTAGCCGTATACTGCATTAGCTGAAGTTTCTGAGAAGCCTGTCAATATAGATCCAAGTATAGTCTATTACAGTAAAAAAAAAGATCATGGAGATAACTAAGGCCTCGGGACTATGATGAAGTTCAGCATCTGAAAGAAAAGGGCACAATTCTATTGCCATAATGGGTGGAAGGAATCAGGAAGGGGAAAGGTACTTGGCCACTATTATCTGGACATACAAAAGCTGCTAAGGAACCAGAAATGCCTAAAATTACGAATTTCAAGTATGCTGTCTTTGAACCTCCTTCATTTGAGGGTTTTGGTACAATGGCTTCCATTAACCAAACCTATCAACATTACCTCAGTCTTATCCGTGTTGATCATCTCAGCTACCTCTCACCAAACCTGACTCTTGGTTAGATACTGGAAAACCGATTAACTGCACCATCTGAATCCAATAAAATTCATGTCTCCATGGTGCTGTTGGAGAATTAGTTTAGCAAGAGCACATATCATACTTTCTAATGTTGTAGTCAGCGTCCCTTCTTCCAGCACAGCTCTTCCTTACCAGTGTGCAAAGGAGATAGGCAAAGTCTACATTCTAACCACTTCTTTTCTGGGGAAGTGCACTGGAGGTTGTGTTGACCGGACTCCCTACATGCCCCTCTCATGCAAGTAATCAAGTTCTGGCTGCCCCTTGATCAAGAGATATGAGGGAAAAGAAGGGGCTCCTTCACTCTCTCCACACCCAAACATTGCACAATCTCTCACAAGTTGTTCAACCAATGATCTTTTATTAACTACAATTCTGCAATAAGACTTCTTCTGGCCAGAGATCAAGAACTCTGCTAGGTGATGCCAAATTGCAAGTTGTTTTTTATAGGTATCTTAGACTCATAGGCTTGAAGGTCATAAGGGACCATCATGATCATCCACTCTGACTCCTGCAAATTGCAGGCAACAGAACCTCACCCACCCATTACTGTAATAGGGCCCTACTTCTGGCTGAGTTACTGAAGTCCTGAAATCATGGTTTAAAGACTTGAAGCTACAGAGATTCCACCATTTACAGTAGTTTAAATCTGCAATTGACCTGTACTGCATGATACAGAGGTTGTAGCACTATATTATAGGACTAAATTAAGACCACATAATGCATATGCACAAGAGGGACAGATTAGGATTGTGTGGACAACCCACTGACTGCACACTCTTAGCTGTCACCTACCATGCCACCCTGGAACTGGGATATCAAACAATTTCAATCCATATTTGATCGGGGCCATATCCTGAAATAAATCTTTCCCAAACACGCTTTTCTGGGCTTTGAACAGCTCCCACCTCATCATCAGAAGCAACTTCCCCATAAATAGGACACATCAACTCAAAGTGGCACCAGACCCTGCCAGAACAGTAGATGCAAAGCCTGCAGATATATCTCCATGGCTACCATGATCAATACCCCACAAAACACACCTTTGAAGATTCCTGGGTCACATGCTTATTACGACATCTGGTATACTTCATCCAATGCATCAAATGCCCCAAGAACAACTATGTGGGTGAATCCAGACAACCACTACACTCTTGAATGAATCCACAAAGAAAAATCAATAGACACAAACACCATATCAACTATGGGAAAATACGTTTCAGAAAGCAATCACTCTACAGCCGATCTTTCAATACTTGTCCTCAAAGGAAACCTGCACAACACCACTTTCAAAAGGTGAGGCTGGGAACTCAATTCTCTAAGTCTGTAAGACACCAAAAGCCATGGCTCTAACAGGGACACTGGTTTTATGGGTCATAATAATTTGTAGCTCATTACACTGCCTACTTTGAATTGCTCACTTCAAACCCTTTATGCATAACAATCTAACCCCCAGTTGCTCACTTCATTTCAAGTAACTGTCTCCAGCGTGTTACCCATTAACAGTCTGTCCCGACCTGTATTTATCTCAGACACTCTGCTTCCTTTCCAGACCTGAAGAAGAGCTCTGTGTAGCTCAAAAGCTTGTACCTTCCACCAACGTAAGTTTGTCCAATAGAAGATATTACCTTACCTGCATTGTCTCAACTTTAATTCTGGCATTTCCCAACTTTGCTTCTGCAACCTTAAATTCTTCAAAAAATGAAGGGTTTTTTATGTAATAATATCTAACACCTTTCTAGGTGTCCTGCACTTGTGTGAGATATCCAACCATTCTAATTGCCCTGTTTCATTTAGGAGTTAGACGATTGTACCCTGCTGGTTCAGAATCTGAGTTAGTATGCAATAGCAGCCTATTTGATAAAGGGATTACAGTGAGCCTGCTGTTCTAAAAGAACAAACTTTGAAATGTACTATTAAGCACTGTGATGAACATTTGATTTTAAACTCTGTTGGGGGAGCATCTTTTCTCTTCTTTGAATAGGGAATAGCACTGTTTTCTGGGAAAGATTTTCGTCCTGTGTGCGGCTCTTCAGTTTGCAAAGCTGTTGTAGAAACTTGGCTATATTGCTCTAGACTTCTGAATGAATTTTAAGGACTTGCTCCTCTTGGATTTACATTTGCTTCTTTTTATAACTTTGTAAGTAAAGAAACCAGACCTCACAGAAGAACTCGATTGCATGAGAGAGACTGTGTGAGGTTTGTTTAAAGTCCCCTGAAGAAGGGGGAAAAAGGGGTGTGGTAGAGGCACAGTTGGCCATGAGGGGGCACTCAGGTGGCAGCCACCATGTTACAGGGGTAAACACCAGAGAGGGGGAAGAGCTATATAAGTTAAAGCTCCATTAAACTTTAATGTTAGCAAAAGTACAAATTGTTATAAACTGGCCATGAACACATTTAGGCAGGGAAATTAGAGAAGGTTTCTAACCATCAGAGGAGTGAGGTTCTGGAATAGCCTCCCAATAGGAGTTTTCAGGGAAAATAACCAAATTAGTTTTACGATGGTACATTTATCAAGGTCTGTAATTGGGATTGGAAGATGAGGTTGGCTGGGGTGATGAGACACTACGTTTTGTGTTTCCGGGGGTCTGCTCCAGGCCGATGTTTTATATTCCTAAGGGTTTGACTTCACTACCAGGCTACATCGGCACCACTGCATCAATCCAGTGGCACTGATGTAGCATGTCTGGTGAAGATGTGCTACGCCAATGGGAGAGTGCTCTCTCATTGACATAATTACTCCACCTCAGTGAGAGGCGGAAGCTATGTCGGCGGGAGAGCATCCCCTACTGACATATTGCGGTGTAGACACTGCTTTAAGTCGATGTAACTTACATTGCTCAGGGGTGTGTGTTTTTGACACCCCGAGTGACGTAAACTACATAGATTTTAAGTGGTAGTGTAGACAAGCCCTACATCTCATGCTTTAGTCAGTTACCTGAAAAGGCCAGGAAGGATTTTTTTTCCATCTTTCCTCTGAAACATCAGAGGTAGACACAGCTGGAGATGGGACACCAGGTGGGATGGGATGGTGCTCTAAAGTACTACAGAGAATTCTCTTTCTCAGATGGTTGGCTGGTGGATCTTCCTCACGTGCTCAGGGACATACTGATAATTAGGTTTGATGTCAGGAAGGAATGTTTCCCTCAGTCAGATTGGCAAAGACCTTGCGGGATTTTCAGCATTCTCTGCAGCATCAGACACAGGCTGCTTCCTAGGATCAATCTGGATATATATATCACCAAATCAACTCCCTGCTGTAGCAGAAGCCTTGGGTATTGGTGCATCTTTGTCCCTCATTCTCTGCCTGTGGCACACAACAGTTTAGTCTGCTGAGAGCTGTAATATTTTAGTCTAATCCAGGGTATTGGGCTCAATCCAGGAGAAACATTGTGGGGGTGGTTAGTGGTTTGAGATGTGCAGAAAGTCAGATTAGATGATCTGGTGGTTCCTTCTGACCTTAAATTCTATTAATCTACATCTCTCCTCTGACTCCCTGCCACATTTTGTCTTCATACTTTAGTATGATTCATTCTTTCATGTATCCCTTATGCTTGTCCATCTCCCACTGCTGCACTTTCAGATCCTGCTAAACCCTCATCCTGCATCAGTCCTCCCTGTGCTGGTCTCCTTATCAATGAGTTCTCACCACCTCCCTTATATGAATTGTTAATCCATCTTAATTATGAATTCTTATTATGCCATGTTCATGATACTATTTAAATGCTTAGGGCCAGATTCTGCCAACCTTACTCCAATTGAGTAGTACTCAACTCTGCAAGTAGTAACAATGAAGATTATTCGGGAACTGTCCGGTGCAAGTAAAGGGGACAGAAGGTAGCCCTTACAAAATTCATTAATTAAAAATTAAAGACTAAGGATTATAAAACACTGTCAGAACTGTCTATGAAAACCATGGGAGAAGGAGTGAAACACAGATTTAAAATCCATTTAAGATTGAACATATTTATTTTGACTCTACCAGCTTCAGTCTCCTCATGGGTACATTGCAGTCATCTTAATGCTGAATGTTATTGATGGTTGACATTAGGGGGAAAAGAGCAATTAACTTGTATCTTAAGGGGTGACAAGAAAATGTTCTTTACACTTCAATGAAAGCCACATTTGTGACGTTCAACAAGCTCCAGTATCTAGGGTATATGTTTAATAATGTACCATCTTCCAGTTACTGGAAATAATGTTTTGTTTATTTAGTTCCAAGAAAATATTTTTTTAAAACATCCTCCTGGTAACTCTAGAGTACATGCACAACTATATCAATGTAATATAAGCAATTTACAAATCTTTGAATCGTTTAAATAAAGGATTTTCAAAGATGGTAACTAAATCAGTATTTCACATCAGAAACAGCTGGTCTGATTTAAGTTGAACAATGGTGTGAGATTATTTACTCACTTTGATGAGGTACAATAAAGCATGATGAATGAATATTAGTGAAGCACTTTCTAGTTTTACAGCATTTTTCACCCCCAGCACTCAAGGTATTATTAAAAACAGCAAACCTACATTATTGTGTATCAAGAGAAGAGGGATACCAATTGACTAAAAATAAATAAATAAGTATTTGAATGAAAGCCACACAAGTTTATGTCTGAAGTTCACTCATCTGCTGTCACATTGATACATATTCTAGCTGTTTCAATACATCTTCACAAACAAGTTTAGTAATAATCTCTGGCAGCAAATAAAACATGCATTTTTTAAAAGTTAGGAAAACACTTTAACAGAGACCTTAAGAAAATTATTAGTAACTGGTGTCGTTATCCCTTTAGCAACTGGGAACCTACATTATATATAAATTAACTATCCTAAGCACGCCTTTGGGCAAAGGTCTGAAAAAGTGTGAGTGTTACTTATTGAAGGGTTTTTTGGGGTAATGGAGCACCCATATATACTCCTAGTTTATAACTAATTAAACTAAGTTGCATTTTAATTAAGTTATTAGAGAAATATTCTCTGTTGCATGAACCCCTTGCTTATTTTTTTTAAAGAACATCCCATATATCCATTTAAATAGTTTACAGGATCAAATTTCAAAAGTCATTCCTTTGTTTTTTTGCCTTCTTGAATTAATTTAATCATCTGTTTTGGGGAATTGGCTTTGTATGGTCTTTTGGATTAAAGAGCAGTGTAATCCACTAGTTGGGAAGGGCTGATTAGCAGGCTATTACAATTTTATCGGCATGTAGTGGCATTTAATAATACAAATATGTGTCTTCATTACCTTGCACCTCACGTTAACAGTTGACAATGTCACCACCTCATCTATCTTCCATTTGATATATTGTACTGTCATCTATTTTGATCAATGTATATCAAGCTGTAAACTCAGCCTTCCTGGGGAACCATGGAGGTATGAGCAAGTCTAGGAAAGATGAAGGGGAGAAATATTTTCTTTCCTCCTGGATAGTTTTGACTTTGTATTCAGCAAAAGCAGAATTACTAAATATTCAGTAAATGCTTAAATACTTGCTTTTATGGAGTCCTTTATGGAAAGCACACAGAGACGAGAGACTTGCCATTTGGGCCTCCAGGAAAGACTAAATATGTTTTCTTGCCTTCCAGAAGAGTTTGGGAGCTGAGAAGATTTGGGATAAATGGGCAAAAAAAAAAGAAAAAAAAAAAGAGAGTATAGTTCTCAGCCCATTGTCAGGAAGATTCCAACCACAGACATATGCCTGATGTAACTACTAATGAAACGCATGTAAGCCTGTAAAATTTGAAAGCAATGTATGTGCCGTGGTGTCCAGATGGCTCACAGCCATGAGCGCCAATCTAAGGTCAGACTGTCGAAAACAGGGCAGACACCCCAAACTAGTGGTATATTGTGTTAAGAGTTTTCACCAAACCAGTAACAAATGTGAACTCCTGGATCACTATATTCGTCTTATCATGGAGCCACAGACAGTCTCCCAGACAAACTGGACTTTAAGATGGAAGGTCACTAAAACCAAAATTCACCGCATTTTAGGTTATTTCCTAGCCCAAGGGGCCAGTCACTTACCCCAGGACAATGGATCCTCTTCATCTCATCAAAGACAATGCTATAGCCAATTTCCCTAATAAACTAACTGAAGATTTATTAGCTAAGAAAAAAAAGAGTTATTGAGAGGTTAAAGCAGGTAGAATAGACTCACGTGTAATGCAAGTTTGTAGTCCAAATGACAGCAGTTATGTAATGTCTGCTAGTTCTCCAGAAGTCTCTCAGAGATACCCAAAATGGCTTTGGGGACCTCTGTCTGATCCCTCAGGATTCCCTGTCAGAATTGAATCAGCCCAGAGATGCAGGATCATTCTCTTAAGCCAGTATATGTAGACTCTGCTCACAGAAGACAAACTAACAAGTGTCAACCCACGTGGGTTCTGCCTTTGATGAGGAATAAGCAATGCAGACAGTCTATGAATTCCCATTGTTGAACTCAACAACCCTTGCTTTGAAGTTAGTCTTCTACTTCTTTTGGATTCACAAGTAACTTATTTACAGCGGTATACATAATGCAATTGCCTGTCATTACTTTATAATAGGGATAGATAAGAAAAAACAATACAAGTATCACTCATTAGTATTCATGAAACTCTAACACCTGACTATATGCACACTTTGATCTAGGGTTACTATCTAGGGACATACATAATATAATGCAATAGCAATCAACAAGTTTATAGATAAATGAAGACAATGTCATTATCATTTTACTAGTTTTCATGAATTTAGAGAAAGCATTCTTACCTGGGCATATGCCATGTACATATAATGTGATAACGCCCCCCTTGGCTCTATTTTAACAAGTGAATTGGCTTGAACACAGTATGACCTTTTAGCATTTCTTTGATATACACACATAAATGAATTGCCCAATTGCTCTAGCCTGAGCTGGTAATCTGTTACAGCATCACAGTATGATTTCAGTTTCACCTCAATGTTTCAACATCACGTAAAGATGCTCTGTGCCCTCTGAAAGTACATGACTAGCTTATGAAGTTTTCTACTGTCCCTTCTACTCTTGTCAGTTTTTCACATGTTGGAAGGATGAATGCTAATCTGCCTGATATGTGAAGCATCCTCAATGACATGTAAAAGAATGTAAAATTGTATTGACTGGAATAGGTGAATCATGTGACCCATTTAAACAATAGGTGAATGGGGTCATTCTGGATCACATCATACATTGTAATGCAGAGGCAATGAATGGTTGTTAAAGTTCTCACGTACAATTAGTGCTTCTGCTGTTGAAGGGAGTAGAGCTTGATTTTTTAAATATATTTTACTAGACACATAAAATATTCTTTTATACAATAAAGTTCTCTAAATGCATGAGAAATTCCTTTAATGGCTCATTCATTTGTTCCTCTGCTCATTTCATAACTGAATATGTAATGGATCTTCTGGAAATCTTTGAAATATTCCCAGTGTCCTGGGTATGGAGCTAGAGAACCATCAAAACCGTAATCTTAATAAAACTTTAGGGCCATACTCTGCATGGGCCTTACACTAGTGTACAGCGAGAGGGGAGGGACTAGGTCATCTTTGGCCCTGCATGACACACATAAGGTTCAGGCAGAATTCCAGTTCCTGAGCTCAAAAGACTGTTTCTGTCCTGATCCCTGCACCTAATCCAGAAAGGGGAAATGACGAGAAGTAGGCAAAGCTATGGCTACATTCCCCGACATGGGAATGGATGAAAACCCTAATGAGCGAGGCACTGTACAAACACAGAGCAAAGACTGTTCCTGGCACAAGGAGCTTGAGACCGAAGCATGAATCAAGAGACAAGAGATACACAGACAGACGAACCGAAGAGCAAAAAGAAACATTAGACAGTACTGGTAAACAAGATAGGCAGTGATCACAGCACAGCAGCTGCCTAACTGTTGTCAAGATTTGTCATCACGGCAAATGAATGATCTAAGAAGGGTTTAGAAGGAGGTAGTTGTGATGCTGTATAATTGAAATATGACAATGTATATCATTAATATTGCCACTGTTACACAATTGCAATAAATCTTGTACAAAGTATGTTATGTAAGGTGTCAATGGAAAAGTTATGATTTGCTGATTCTGGTTATCCTATCTGTATGTATGTATCTTTTTTTTATCTGAAGTTATGAATATTGACTATATATCTGTATTTCAAATGTGTTTGTTCCTGGGGTAACACCCAAGAGTTAGTTTACATCCAGTCTAGCCAGCATATGGTGAATGGACCATTCAAGATGGTAGCCCATTAAGGACCATATCTCACAATGGATATATAAGCTTGTCCCCACCTGGTGAGCCTTCCCGTGGATGCTTCAGCCAGGATATGGGTAATGGCTACTCCTATGAGTCAACAAAACTTGTAAGGGTTTGTGACTAGCTCATGTGACCATGGACTCCATCTTGTGCCTGTAATTTTCCACAAACTAAGACTGAGAGCATCCCTCCACAGGGATGAAGGTATCAAAAACCCTGGAAATGTCTCCATTTTGCCTCTTTCCTACTCTGATCCCTGGACTATGGGCTTACACTAAAAGGAGCATGGACTGAAGACCTTCCAATCTTTTGGAAGTTACCAGAGACTTGACAAGTTTATTCTATCACTGCTTCAAACTGATGCAAGAACTTTGCAATGATTGTATGTATTTGATTTCCTTAACTATTTTAACTTTTTCCTCCTTCTTTACGCCTATAAATAAATCTTTAGATATTAGATATGAAATGATGGCAAATAGAATGATTATAGGGTAAAATCTGAGTTATATATTGACCTAGCCACCTGGCTGATCTCTTGGGATTAGAAGGACCCCTTGTTTGATTAAACTGTTTTTAAATAACCACTCCTCATAAAGTCTAGTATCTGGGAGATAAAATGAGTGCTGGAATACCTAAGGAGACTGCATTTTTTACTTATGTCTTACCACACTGGTTAACAAGAAGTTTACTTTTGTTACTGGCTTGGTATATCTTATGGAAGAATAACCACCAGTCTGGATTGTGTCTGCCCTATTTCTCAACAATTCATCCTGAATTTGGCATCCTTAGCTGTGACCCACTGAGGCACGGTGACCATAGCTTGCAGATGTTTATGAGCTCCTCCTAAGTATGAGGGCAGTATTGGAGAAATCATGAAGATTTTTGTTTGCAATTTTAACAATACATACAATCCCATTACCTCCTTCCCATATATCACATTAACTAATGGTAACTCTGACCATCATTTTAAAATTTTATGAGATAATATATATAAACCTATCTTCTCTGTCACAAAGAAGTGGCCAATACCCCACTGTGAGAAAAATAGAGTAGACCACAGAATACACTGCAAGTCATACAACATTGGTTAGTATCTGTAAACCCAGACATTGACTGTAGGGGCATAATAATAAATAATATTATCCATATCTAAATACACATATTTATCAAGAAAAATATTGTGATTTCATATTCAAGTTATTGCCTTCTACATAAAGCCTATTTTCAGCCCTTTTCTATCTAGATGGCATATTGAATTAATATGGATGATTGTGACACTGTAGCTCAGTGGAGGAAGACACTTTTGAAATGGGACAAAACACTCAGTATAAAAATTCATAAAATATCCTTCAGAAAGGGAGGCAATACCTTAAAGCAAAAGCACAGGAAAAGATTAAGGAACCTGACATAATGATGACATTCGTGTCTATTTCTATATGTGAACATTTGGTTCACAGGAATGTCATCATTATTTATACAACTCCAAAAACATATCTTGTTTCCATATATGGTTTTACATCATAAAACTAGACTCTGCCTTCCTCATTAATTATCCTTCCTGGCCTTTCATCTTAATCACAAGAAACATGTAAACGCAAAAGAACTATTACACAATAGTTCAAAAAATCCCCTTGGTATTGGAAGGATGATTTTATGCGACAGGCTCAGGCCTGAAAGTCACTAGGCTTGTGCTGTGTTCATGGCTTTGCTACAGGTTCTCCATGTAATATTTTAGCAAGTCATTGTGCCTCAGATTCTCCACCTATAAAATGAAGATACTACTACTACTGACCTTCTTCAGAAGGATGTTATAAGGTTAAGGGTAGGTAGGGGGTTGCAGTTACTAGGCTTTAGGGGGGAAAAAACTTCAGTGGCTCATCCACTCTGTGGGATTTTCACAAAGCTTTCACCCAAGAACAGTCTAACAAGAATTGTGTGGAAAGGGGAAGAGGAATACTCAATCAAAACCCAGCAAGTGATTTTAAGTTTTTTTTTAAAAAATATATTCTTGGTATTCCTGATATATCCCAGGCCAGGAAACATCAGCTCTGAAGTCAGAACACTGTGTTCAGGTCAAGAATGTAAGATGTTTTTTAATGCCTTCCCTCCTTCAAACACATTTCTGCTGCCACACTTCTCCCATCACCTATGTTATGTTAATTTCAATGGAATAAATGGGTCTAGAGAGTCAAAGATTTTAACATGACACTTTGCTATACAATAGTAAACAGTTAAACATGGTTCAGGGTTTTGAGTACAGAGACCACAGCCTTCTTAGTCGCATGACAACCATCATCATTAAAAAAATCTTAAAACTTTTATTCAAAATACAGAAAGAGGAAAAAGCTAAAGCACTTGAATAGAAAAGCCTTGCTGGTAGATTCATAAGGTCTAGGGCCAGAACGGGGACCACTATGATTATTTAATCTGACCTCCTGTATAACACAGGCCATAGAACTTCCCAAAATAATTCCTAAAGCATATATTTTCGAAAAACATTCAAGACTGATTTAAAAATGGTTTGTGATGGAAAATCCACAATAACCCTTGTAAGTTGTTTCAATTATTAATTACTCTCACCATTGAAAATTTTTGCCTTTTTTTCAGTCTGAATGTATCTACCTTCAATTTCCAACATTGGATCATATTATACTTTCTCTCCCAGCCTGAAGAGCCCATTTTAAAATATTTGCTCCCATGTAGGTATTTATAGACTAATCAAGTCACCCCTTAACCTTCTCTTTCTTAAATTAAATAGATTGAGCTTTTTGAGTCTATCATTACAAGGCATGTTTTCAATCCTTTAATCATTCTTTTGACACTTCTCTGATCGCTCGCCAATTTATCAATAGCTTTAAATTGTGGGCACCAGAACTGGACCTAGTATGCCAGCAGAGCTCGTACCAGTTCCAAATACAGAGGTAAACCTAGCTCTATACTCCTACTCGAGACTGCATTCTCAGGATTGCATTAGCTCTTTTGGCCACAGCAACACACTGGGATCTCATGTTCAGCTGATTATCCACTATGACCTCCAAAACTTTTTCAGATTCATTGCTTCCCAGGATAGAGTCCCCCATTCTGTAAATATGGCCCATTCTTTGTTTCTATATGTTTACATTTAGCCATATTAAAACTGATCTTGTTTGCTTGCTCCTAATTTACCAAACAATCCAGATCACTCTGAATCAGTAACCATTCCTCTTAATTATTTCCCACTCCCCCAATTTGGGGGTCATCTGCATACTTTATCAGTGATGATTTTGTGTTTTCTTTCAGGTCATTGATAAGGGCTAAACAGTATAGAACAGTGGGTCTCAAACTTTTTTACTGGCAACCCCTTTCATATCACAAGCCTCTGATTGCAACCTCCCTAATAAATTAAATACACTGTTTAATATATTTAACACCGTTATAAATGATGGAGGCAAGCGGAGTTTGGAGTGGAGGTTGACAGCTCGCGACCCCCCATGTAATGACCTTGCAACCCCCCGAGGTGTCCGGACCCCCAGTTTGAGAACCCTTGATATAGGGTGACTCCCTGCAGGACCCCAGAGGAAACAGACCCTGTCAATGACTATTCCTGTTTATAGTTACATTTTGAGACCTATAAGTTAGCCAGTTTTTAAGCCATTTAATCCATATTGATTTTATATTTTTCTAGTGGTTTAATCAAAATGTTGTGCAGTGCCTTACAGAAGTCTAAGTATATTATGTCAATACTATTAGCTTTATCAACCAAACATGTAATTTAATATATATTTAATATTTAATATATACACACACGCACATAAAAGTTTGTCAGGATCTATTTTCCATAAACATATGTTGATTTGCATTAATTACATCACTCTCCTCTAGTTCTTTATTAAACGAGTCCCATATCAGCTGTTCCATTATCTTGCCCAGTATTAGTGTCAGGCTTACTGGCCCATGATTATCCAGGTCATCCTATTTACCCTATTAAAAAAAATGGCACAACATTAGCTTTCTTCTAGCCCTCTGGAACTTCCCCAGTGATCCAAGACTTTTTGGGGGAAAAAAAAGTTAATTTACATTTAACAATCTCCCTTATACCTTTATCTATAGAAAAGTTTTTAAATGGGGGGAAATCTCCTGTCTGAGAGTATTTTAGATGTTATTAAAGATTAAACTATTCATTTAGGGGAAAAAAGAACCAGGTGAGATGGGTCAGAGCTCTTGATAAAGCCAAGGCATGCTCCTTTTAAGACCAAAACAGACAATAGCACACAAAAAGGTGAAAGAAAAGACAGCAGTATACCCAAACATTCATAAATTAAAGTAATTTTGTTGGTGGCATTTCCCATATCCTGCACTGAAGTTTACCATCTCAGCCCCAGCAATACTTCACTTATCAAATAAGAGGCTCCATCGAAACTGAAGCTTCAGAAACACGCAGAGTTTTTAAAAAGTAAGTCTTATTTTTAAGAGTGGTCTTTGGTTGAATCCTCATCATTCTCTCTGTGTGTATATATATGTTCCATTCTATGCATCCGATGAAGTGGGCTGTAGCCCACGAAAGCTTATGCTCTAATAAATTTGTTAGTCTCTAAGGTGCCACAAGTACTCCTGTTCTTTTTGCGGATACAGACTAACATGGCTGCTACTCTGAAACCCATCGTTCTTATGTATTACTTAATGAGCACTGTCTGTCAACTCAACGCTTTACAAAACAGAGACAAACTAAGGCCCTTACAATCCAAGTTTGAAGGAACAGTTAAGAACCATAAGACACTGCTCATTACTGCTTAATTGCCTGTCTGATTAATTGCTCATTATTTGCCTAATGAGCAATATGAAAAGTGAGCAGTTAATTGCCTAATTGCTTAATTGCCATATTGCTCATAATTTGAGCATCTACTGCCATTTTTGTCAGTGTCTGAACATTTTTCTAAACTTTCTTCCTTTTTCTTGACCTGTTTGCTGTTTTCACTGCTTCCCTTCATCTCTGCTTGTTGTCAATGACTCAGACATCCACTACACCCTATTCCTAATCTCGTCATCCTTCTTGCTGCCTTCCCCACCATCTCTCCACTTCTCTTCTTTCATGCTCCTATATTGCCACTTCTGTTCAATACTATTTATGCTCTCTGACCGTCTCTCCGTCCCTTCTCTTTTCCCATTTACTTTCCTACATTCTTCTCTGTGGTGCAGAGGTCTGTACTGTAAAGTGTCCAAAGTAACAGAAATCTAACTCAGATTATTATACAACATTGTTCGCAAGAGTCAGCAGAAGTTGGAGACAAATAGATTGGTACAAAGGAGATTGTTTAAGTTAAAAAAACAGTGATAAGGAGATGGTCTTCAGGGCTCCGGGTGAATTTATGGATTGATATGAATATGAGCTCAAAGAGTCTAGAAATGGGAGGAAATGTGCTTTCACGACGGGTTAATTTTAATGGATTGAGGTTGCCACCAATGCTTCGGCATTGCTTATGTGCATCACTAAATGAAAGCTGGCCAGACTGGAAGAAGTAAGCTTTACCATGGATGTTGCTTCCACCATCTCCTGGGACCCACTTCACTGATTTTGGCCAAATCCAGAACAACGTCTAGAGCAGTAGTTTTCAAACTGGAGTACGTGTACTCGTAGGGGTATACGAGATCTCATCTGGGGGTATGTGAGAAAAATCCTGTATTACAGGACAACACATTTTATTTAGTAAGACTAAATGCATGGTACATTTATTTAGTAAGACTCGAATGGGGGTAAGTGTTAGACTACATTATTTGGAAAGGGTTACACAGCCTAAAAAGATTGAAAACAACTGATCTAGAGTGTGAGACTTGCATTCCTCTTATCAACTCTCCCTCACCTGCCACCTTATTTGTCCCATTTTTTATATCTCTGCTTTTTGCCTTCTGTCTAATAAGAACCTGACTTAGTCACCAAGACAACTCCACTGTGAGCTTGTGCTGGGAAAGACAGTTAAAAACAGTGCCTTACCCAGCCTGATATTGGTGCACGTTTGCCAGGTCTCAAAGTGGTATTAAGACCATATGCTGGGCCTGTGTTTCTCCAGCAGTAAAGTTGCAAATGAAAGTCAGCACCAGAAATGGAAACTACATTTCCTAACTTGACTATTCTTTTCTTTCTCCTTTTGTGTGCACAACAACAGCAACTCAAGACCATCTAACTTTCTCTTTTCCACCAGAAAGAATATTAATGCCATCTAAAAGACTGTCACAGCGGTGCTTTACCCTTAGAAAACTCCATATAGCTAAAAGGAAAGATATTGCTAGATCGAAAGGGATATTGTTAGATCAAAAGTTGTACTTAATTCCTCACACTTCAAATATTGTAACTGTTTGTCTTTTCCTATATCTCTAATAAGAAGTTGGAAGAGAGTTCTAGTGGTGGTTTTTATAATGGGAGTCACCAGAGAAAACTTGACAAACCTCAACCACACTTAGCTGTTTCGGGTTTTAACAGTGACAAGGATTTCATTAACATCCTGTTCCTTGTTGGGCCTGAGATGTTCCCTGTTCAATACAATAGCCTTCTCACAGCTTCTTCTCTAACATCTTCACCTCACATCCACTTTAATCTTTGTCTCATCACCGGTGAGATCTCCTTTAACTCCTGCTCACGTCATTCACAATCCTACCACTCCTCCTTGATCTGTTCTCTTCCCAGTTCCTCATTTCCAATCCTGTTCACTTCATTCGCAGCCACCATTTCCCATACTTCCTCTGAAGTTCCCACTCCTGTTTTAACAAAATTAATGCTGTTCACAGTCCTCTTCATGTCCCCTTCCCTCCACTTCCTCACAGTTCCCCAAGCCTGGCTTTCTCTCTCTCTCTCTTTCATTGACTCTGATGTTATATTCCTTTCCTTTAGGAACTCTTCTCCCATATCCATATTCTGTTGGCCTGTTGTCATGCTGCCTTCGATACTTTTTTCAGTGTCCCACTCCACACTGAGATTTCCAGGCACTCTACTCTCTTCAAGTGGCAATTTTTAAAGTCAAGGCATGATCTACTTCAGGAGGAATTTTTGGGAAGTTATACAGGAGACCAGACTAGATTATCACATTGGTCCCTTCTGGACTAGGAATCTGTGGGTATCTCTGCACAGCAATTAGACATCTGCGTCTGGCTCATGTCAGCTACCTCAGGCTCGTGGGGCTAGGCCTGTGGGACTGTGTTATTGTGGTGACAATGTTTGGGTTGGAGCCCGGACTCTGGGACCCCATGTGGGGGGAGGGTCCAGGTGACTGGCCTTCATCCCAAGCCTGAATGTCTACACCACAATTAAACAACTCCACAGGCTGAGCCCAAGTCAATGACACAGGGCAGCTGTGGGTATATAATTCCATTGTAGACATATCCATCCTGTGACTGTTCTCTTACTTCTAACTTTTATTTTAACATCAGTTACAGCAGTTGTACTTCCTCTTCTCTACAAATCCCCCGCTGATCTCATGCTATCTTCCTGGGTAATTACATTTGTTTCCAAAGGTTTACTTATTATCCCTATGCTGATGACAAATTGATACCCACTCCCAAACTTCCATCCAGTCCCTAGTGTATGCTTGCTTCTCTGATATTTCCCTTAGGATTATTTTCCTACCACCTTGTACTCAATAGGCTACATTCTGCTCTGGTGTGAGTCCAGTTTAATCAACACATTTAGAATTCAGTCCAATATGACCAAGGGTATGTCTACAGAGTAAGAGTTGTGCATGGGCTAGCCTATCCTAGCCAACTTGAATCCAGCTAGCACAGGTAAAGGGGTGGTGAAGACAATGTAGCATGGGCTTTAGAGTGATCTAGCAAACCAGGGCCTGTGTTAGGTTTTACTACACATGCAGAAACCCACGCTGTGCTGCTTTCACTATAATTATTACCCATACTATACACTAAGACAGAACTCCTTGTTCCACCAAAGCTCTCTTCTATTGCTCCTTTCTCAGTCAGGAACTACTGAACATACCACCATCTTTTCCATTATCTCATATCAAAAGCCAGGCAAAATCTTGCCAATACACATTCTAAAGCATTGCCAACATCATCTCTTCCACTCAATGCTGAATCTCAATCCAAGCCCAAACTCAAGTTTTCAGGTGCTTTACATAAGGAGGTGGCTCCTGCTCTCCAGTGGAACCTTATCCATAAGGAAGCCATGAAGAAAAATAGGCATCATTAGTCTCTGAAAGGGGAAAAGATATGGAGATGCTTCCCTCAAAATAAACCCCACTTAAGTTAGTAGTTTGTTTGAGGCCATAAGTTCAATTGTTTCCTTTGAGTTGGAACTCCAGAGAGGGTGGTGGGTAATGTGCCAAACCTGACAGCCCAAGTTCACTCTTGTCAATGAGATATGTACTAGCGGACTTAACGGCCAAGTTTTCATTGAAGTTTTCAATACAGGAGGAACATTAGCATGTTGCATATTAAAGCATGACGCTGTTTGCAAGCGATTGGGGTCACTGTGTGCTCAGTAAGATAACAGACTTAGTTAACTTAACCTGATAAATGCGATGTGTGTGGAGAATTTATAGGTGGGATTTTCAAAAGGGCCTTAGGGTACATCTGCACTGTAAATGAAGGTATAATTGCAGCTCAGGTAGATTAAAATTAGTACTGGTCTATCTAACTAGTGTAGGTAACAATAGCAAGGAAACTTCAGTAACACAGATCCCGGTGTGGGGCAGCAATCCAAGTAAGTACCCAGCGTCATTCTTGGGCTTGTACTAGGACACTTAGTCTATGCCCAAATTGCCACTTCCTCACTACCACTATTATCCACACTGGCTAGATCAAAGCTAACAAGTGTGCCTGCCCGTGCTGCAATCAAAACATGAATTTGCAGTGTAGATGTATCCTCTCTGATATAAGATCAATCAATGGGAGCTGTGTGCTTAAGCTACATAAGTCCTTTTGGAAATATCACCCTAAATATCCTAAGGCTACTAAGCCTATTGGTTAAAGCAACATAGTTCTGTACATCTATGGTTGCTGCTTCTAGACTACATATTTAATTTATTACTCAGTGGAAAAATAATTAAAATACAATCATATCATTTTTCATTGCTACAAGCTTGGGAGTCTTTAGTAGTCAGCTATTATATAGGGAGGGAAACAATTTTTTTCAGCACACAGACTCTTCCCTCTACAATGACATGAAAATGCTTCTGTGTAGAATGAGAACATTCACAGTTACATTAAACTAGGATTAAAAAAACGATAAGGATCATAAGCTGTCATTCTTCAGGGCATAACCTAACCACTTATGAATAGTTATTAGGAAGATGTTTTCCCGATAGGCATATTATTCCATTATGGGGTTCCTTGTACTTTCATCTGAAGCATCTGGTTCTGGCCAATATTGGAAACTGGAAACAGAACTACAGAGCCCATTGCAGATGTAGAGCGCTTTGAGTTAAACCAGCCTTCGTAGAGCACAGTAGGGAAAGTGCTGCAATCTGTCCACACTGAAAGCTACAAGCACACTGGTGTGGCCACATTAACAGGTCTTGCAATGGCCACAGAGAGCAGTGCATTGTGGTAGCTATCCCAGCATGCAAGTGGCTGCAGCATGCTTTTCAAATGGGGATGAGTGGGGTGGAGTGTGACAGGGAGTGTGTTGTGTGTATGTGGGGGGAGAGAGAGTGGGTTTTTGAGGGGGCTGAGAGCATGTCAGCATGCTGTCTAGTAAGTTCAGACAGCAGCAGACTTCCCCTCTCCCCACCCCTCTCTCTCTCTCTCTCTCACAGCATTCCACAGTAATGGTTGCTTTGACTCAGAGCAGATAAGCAGCCGGCTGTCAGAAACGAAGCTTTCAAAGGGCATAACCGCATTCCTGCAGCATGTTCAAAACAATGAGAAGAGTGGCCACTTGACTTCAGGTGATTATGGGATGTTTCTGGAGGCCGAGCCGAGCGCAGAAATGCAACATCTCATTCATACTGATGCCCAGGCGTTTCAGCCAAGGCAGAACAAGCATTAATCTTCTTGCCAAGGTGGAGCACCAGGAGCGCTCTAGCCGTGGAGTCAGAGCGCTCTATGTGCCTTGCCAGTGTGGACAGGAGTGAGCTAGGGCACCCGGGGCTGCTTTAATGTGCTCTAACTCGCAAGTGTAGCCAAGCCCTAAGTTATTTTTCCTGACCTTCAAAACTTTCGATTACTGCCCTTGCATACATCTCCGTGGTCTTCTTACTCCATCCCCCCTTTTTAAATTCACAGTCTTACCACCTTACTGCCTCAGGGCATGGCTCCACTTGCAGATGTATAGTGCTTTGAGTTAAACCTGCCTTCGGATAGCACAGTAGGGAAAGCACTGCAGTCTGTCCACACTGACAAGAACAAGCGCACTGACGTGGCCACATTTGCGGCACTTGCAGTGGCATTGGGAGTGGTGCATTATGGGTAGCTATCCCATAGAGCACCTCTTCCCATTCTGGCACTATGGGTTGTGGGAGGGGGCGGAGGGTATGGGGCATTCTGGGTCCTATCCCAACGCCCCATGATGCATCGGTTCACATCCCAGCAATCCCTTTGCTTCCGTCCACATTTGGCACCATCTTTCAAAGGTTTTTGTACTGTGTGCTCTGTCTTCCCTTTCAGTCTGCGGGAATGGAGCCCAAACTGCTGAGGAGTATGCTGACGAGTCTCGCCAGCACATCACGTTTGTCAGTCGAGTTATTCCTTATGATCCAAAGTGACAGTGAGGGCTCCAACGATGATATTGACTCTAGTAACGCGTATGACACAAGTCTGCTTGTGGCATTCATAGACGTGCTCACCACCGTGGAATGCTGTTTTTGGGCTCAGGAAACAAGCACTGAGTGGTGGGATCACATCGTCATGCAAGTCTGGGATGTCGAGCAGTGGCTGCAGAACTTTCGGATGAGAAAATCCACTTTCATGGGATTGTGTGCTGAGCTCGCCCCCACCCTGCAGCACAAGGACATGAGATTGTGAGCTGTCCTGATGGTGGAGAAGTGGGTGGCTATTGCAATCTGGAAGCTTGCAACTCCAGATAGCTACTGATCAGTCGCTAACCAGTTTGGAGTGGGGAAGTTGACCGTTGGAATTGTGTTGATGGAAGTTTGCAGGACCATTAATCACCTCCTGCTCAGAAGAACCGTGACTCTGGGTAACGTGCA
The DNA here is from genome assembly GCF_015237465.2 of Chelonia mydas. NCBI lineage: Eukaryota > Metazoa > Chordata > Testudines > Cheloniidae > Chelonia > Chelonia mydas. The sequence continues at coordinate 168,254,841 of NC_057849.1, forward strand.
TGACATTGTGGATGGCTTTGCACAAATGGGTTTCCCTAACTGCGAAGGGGCGATAGATGACACACATATTCCAATTCTGGCACCCGCCCACCTAGCCTCCAAGTATGTTAATTGGCAGGGTTATTTCTCTATGGTTCTTCAGGCACTTGTGGATCACTGTGGGTGTTTCATTGACATTAACGCAGGCTGGCCCAGAAAGGCACATGATGCATGCATCTTTCAGAACACTGGCCTGTTCAGGAAGCTGCAAGCCGGGACTTCTTTCCCAGACCAGAAGATCACCGTAGGGGAAGTCGAAATGCCCATTGTGATCCTTGGAGACCCTCTTTCCCTTTAATGCCATGGCTCATGAAACCCTACACAGGGAGCCTTGACAGCAGCAAGGAGCGGTTCAATAACAGGTTGAGCCGGTGCAGAATGACTGTGGAGTGTGCTTTTGGCCATTTAAAGGGCCACTGGCGCTCTCTGTATGGGAAGCTGGACCTGGCTGATGACAGCATCCCTGTGGTTATATCCACGTGCTGTACCCTCCATAACATTTGTGAAGGGAAGGGTGAATGATTCACTCAGGTGTGAACCTCCTCTGGTGTTTGTCCTTCCCCAAGCACTGGCCGCCACAACTGGCTACCTTCCTCCTGGCTTGAGAGCAGCTCCTGGTTGCATGCATCTAGGGATGCCGGGGTGTCTTCCTCCACCTCAGCACCCTCGCTCCCACTTTACTGGTCCTCCTCCTCATCCCGCCTTGTTTAGCTGGGCTCTGAAGTGTCCATGGTGATACTCAGAGTGGAGGTGGGGTCGGCCCCAAGTATTGCGTCCAGCTCTTTGTAGAAACGGCAGGTCGCAGGGACAGCACCAGAGCAGCTGTTTGCCTTGCGGGCTTTGTGGTAGGCATTTCACAGCTCCTTCACTTTAATCCTGCACCGCAGTGCATCCCGGTCATGGCCCCTTTCCATCATGTTCCTTGATATCTGTCTGAAGGTATCGTAATTCCTATGGCTGGAGCTCAGCTGGAACTGGACAGCTTCCTCCCCGCAAACACTGATGAGGTCCAGCACCTCGCCATTGCTCCATACTGGGGATTGCCTGTCACATGGAGGCATGGTCACCTGGAAAGATTGGCTGAGAGTACTCCACGCCTGGCTAAGCAAACAAGAAGGGGATTTTCAACATTCCCAGAGAATTTAAAGGGTGGGTCAGACGGTTGGTCACCTGAGGGCAGGGCAGTAGAGTTCAAAGTGATGACCAGAGTGGCTAGAATAGGCATTGTGGGACACTTCTGGAGGCTGATCAGAGCACACTAACAGACCAGGGCGTCCACACTGGCACCATGGCGCTCCAGCAGGGCACACAAAACATTATTCCACTCGCCGAGGTGGAGTACCAGGAGCGGACCAGCCGCAGAGTCAGAGCACTCTACATGCCTTGCCAGTGTGGACGGGTAGTGAGCTAGTGTGCCTGAGGCTCCTTTAATGAGCTGTAACTCGCAAGTGTAGCCAACCCCTCTGTCTGCTTACTACTGCACACTAAATCTCCTCCCTATCTCCACCTTCAAGAAACTTCAGAACAGTGGTTATTGGTTTAATAATGTACACTGAACAACATATTTCACCAAAAATGCCAAAAATTGTTAATTAAGTTATTTGATTAATACTGCTTACATTGTTTGGTCAGCTCCAATAAAACTCATCTCTCCCATGAAAAGCTCAAGTTGTAATGGCTAAAGGGCTATCCCCTAGTCTGTCTATGTTGTGTTGTGATTTGTTTTTTGCCTCCTTCATGACTTTGGAGCTCAATCCACTGGCAATGGGAGTCTTCCACTGACTTCAATGGGTATTGGGTCAGACCATTATATTTTAAATCTGGCAGGGCCTGGTCTGTCAGTTGTCAACAGAATACTTACAAAAACATCAGCATATCAGACCAGGTGATCAGATAGTCCACAGTGGTGCAGTCATAAAAACTAATTTTAGACCATTAGACAAATCCTTTCAAGACGCAGCTAAACTTGGAGACAAAACTGCAAAACTAATTGATTTCAAGCAACTCTGGAGCTGGAGAGAAAGGCTGTCCTGGGGGTTGGTGTACAGACCTGGGACATCAGGGTTCAAGACCCTGTTTCACCACAGACTTTCCATGTGATCTTGCACAAGTCAATTAGCTTCTCTTTGTCTTTGTTCCTCATCTATAAAATGAATCTAGATTTGAGGTATCTGGCCGTCTAGGTACCAAAGGCAAAAAACTGGCAGAAGTCAGACCTACTCAACCTGCATGTTGGAACAGGAGATGATGAAATGTACAGCCACATGTAAAGTATTCCTCTCAAAGTCAACATGCATTTCACGAAACTTTAAGGCAAATGTCCTTTAGTCCTGCCCTATGTTTTTTTTCCTACTGAAATTCTTTTTTAGAGTTATAATTAGACTTCAAAAGCCACACTGTGGGTCCTTTGGAGTAGGCTAAAATGTATTTCCAATTGTATATTGCAAAAGTGGAAGATATCAAGTCATATAGACAGAACGTAAAGCATCTAAAATATTGTTTACAAAATCCCATTAACCAATGTGTCACCTTGCCAGTACTTCCTAACATAAATAGAACTCTGACAACCAATTGAGGCATTTTGTGTAATCTCTACACTTCTCTCTCTCAGTGCATTGCATTTTAAATATCAGGACAAGATATTTGTTTACTGTCTTGAACTAAGCAAACATTCCTAATCCTCCCCACGGGATATGGGGCAGCAGTTTAGACAAATTTTAGTGAAACTTGATATCTGCAAACCTAGAGCAGGCCACACACACACCTGACTCATTTACCATGAAGGAAATAAATCCCCCTGCTGAAAATATTCATTTTGCTGTAGTCAGTCCCTATCTGTTTTGCCAGACCTGCTGTCTGAAGAGAGAGAGGCAGTTCTTGCTAAAAGCTAGTGTATAACAGTAGGAATGTTGCTTACAGAGAGCTGGCATTTTATCATTATGGGAATGCTGCTGCATTTAAAGCCTCAAATCACTTCAGACCTACAGTCCTTCTTGGTTAGAAACTTGAATTTACACAGTAATTTTCATTAGTGAAATAAGTGGTGAATCATGGAAGCTAGGGCACAAGTAGAGTAATATGTAATAGAAAGCAGGAAAGGTTTATCAATATCTGAACTGTTAGCCCAAGAGTCTCTCTGCTCACATTCTTTTAAAATCCATTTTACAGAGAGTTGGGCGAACATTAGACAGTTTGGCTCAAATGGTTTGCACACTGAAACCTGCAGCTTTGTTTCAAAGGGGCTGTTACTAATCTAACCTCTGCTTGCTCTGCTTTTTCCCTTGTGAGCCCACTAGACACTTTGGTCCCTCTGTAGGAGCTCTGTCAATGAACTAGCTACAGTAAGAGCTGAAGTGTTTGCCTGCTCTTACCACCCTTCATTAGGATGGCATGCATCTCACCATTCCCTTGCCCACTGGTGAGGACATTTGATTAATTAGGAGCAGCAAACTCTTTTCGGGTGATCTTCCCAAGAGTCAGTGCAAGATGGAAACATTCAAAATCTCCTCACAGTCTGAATAAACCCAGACCATGGAGCAAAAGGGAGGCAGGATATTGAAAGTTCCACTGAAGGTAAGGAGGGGATTCCTGGGCTCTCGGGGATAAGTTGGTGGATGCTTACGAAGGATGAAAGGGCAGCTGGGAAGAGGTGGGTTGTGCACATACAGAACTCGCAGCCTGTGTTAAACCTGATAATGAACTTTGAACACAGGCTCTATTTCAATATGGTCAAGATTCATTGTACGTATTTTACACAGGTTTCAATTAAAAGTAGTCCATATGTGAATACATGCAATGCAGGAGTGACAAGACTTTTGGTGGGTCAATCATACGGTAAGTTACTTTAAAAAAAACTACTAGTATAAACTAAGGGCCAGATTCGCTGGGTCCAGCCAAACTGAGTATACCACATGACCTGAATTGTTGTGGGGAGAAAAGGTAGCTGAAAGACACATTTACACACACCCTCCTATGTGAGGCTGGTGTTATTTGGTCATCAGTCTGGTCCCCGAAGTAATTAAGAGCACAACAGCCTAAGGCTAATTTACACCTTCAGGAATGGTCCTGGACGGTACCCTCTGGGTATGATGGAGCACAGGGCACTTTGGCCACAATCTCTCATCCCTGGCCCTGGCAAGCCCTTGTGTAGAGAGCAGAGAGGCAAGTGGATGGTGTGGATGTGAGTCTGCCAGTTTTAGCACACCAGCTGCCAGGTTAGAGCAGCTTTCTTGTTGTGTTGCAGAATGGTGGCCAAGGATCTGGCCCAAAGTTTTGAAGAATAGAACACCAATATAGCTTATATTAAAAACAAACCCTACATCACACACAAAACACACACGCTTAGGTTGGGTTGCAGAGCCAGTAGGTACTTGGAAATTTGGAAGTGCCAGATTTAGTGTTGCCTGTGCAACCTTAAATCTGGCTCCTTGCTGGAGTCTTTTATAACGGCAAGCATTCAGCAACACAAATATAGGGGTTGGCCAGCTCCCTCAATATATTAAGAAACACTTGATTTTAATGTACAGTATTGTAGAGCAATTTAATGTAGAGTAACAGAAAAATGAAAAGGCTTCATTCTGGCATTGACCTCTGAATATCCCAGATGAAAGACTTTGCTTGTTATGCTCAATCTAACACTAGTGTAAGGCAGACTTTCAGACTCCCTCATTTTGCTCATCATGGTTTAATTAATTTCACCTGGGACATTCACTAGGAAACACTGGAACAGAGTTGTCTGCCTTGTGTAAATAAACTCTGTTCAGTTACTCCCAGTTCTTTAACGTTTAGAAAATATGCTGCATTATTCTGTTAACTAGGCAGCATGGCTGGCAGCACAACACAGAATAAGATGTTTAAATGACCTTTGAAATGACTGTTCCTAGCAAGGCTTGTGGCATTGATATTTATATATAGGTTGGGTGGGAGCGGGAGGGTAACACAACCCCTCATTGTTTTAATATCACAGAATAGGGTGGTCAATCAAAAAAAAATCCAACAACAGAATCTTGTTTTGTAGAACCACTGAGGGAAAAAATCCGCATATAATTTTACTTATGTATTTACTAGACTCTTATTTAACCTCCATTGTCTTAGAGAACTCATCATCTTCTAAAATGTCCCCATGTGCTGCTGCTCCTCCTCCATCAATTATACCAGGCCTTCAGATGATTATTTGCTATTTGTGCTTCCCAAAATGTGCTAGATGCCTCACAACAAGTAAAAAAAAAAAAAAAAAAGCAACAACAACCTATAGCTCCATGAACATTTGTAACTTAACCCCCTCACCCTCCACCCAGACACCTCTTCAACTCTCACATCCAGGAAATTGCTAAAAAACCTGTTTTTGTTTATTTTGTTCTACTTTGCAACATTTCCAGAATTCTTCCTTTTCTCTATTGCTACTGCCAAAACTGTCTTCCACCTAGACTACTGCAATGTTTTCCTCTAGAACTGCTAACCTATCTTGTACACCTGCAGTCTATCCAAAATGTTGTTGCCAAACTAATTTCCCTTTGTGCTTCAATGATTAATCAAACCCTCTAAGGGTTCCTTCATTTGTCCTTCCTCTGCGTCAAATTCAAATGCCTCATCCTCATCAGCAGGGTTGCACTCGGCTCTGTCACTGCTTGAATCTCACCACTTGTATCCTGCTCAAGCCCTTCCCTCTACTAATTCTGATTCATGCTATGCCAATTTCATAGCCAATTTCTCTCACAACATTCTCTGCCTTTTCTATTACTGCCCCCATCACTGGAATACCCTTCCAAATCTTGTGCACCATGTAGCCCCATATTCCTCCTTGTAATTATTGCTCCAAAATCTACCCCTTTAAACAGATGCTTTAACAATGATCCATATTCCACACCAATCTAAATTAACAGAACACAACAAACTAAAGGCAAAAATGCAATTAACATCATGCAAGTACGTGACCTCACTAACTTATTTTAAGTAAGCCTCTTTCTTTCTGCATCTGGTCATATCTAATCTAGACTATTTGGTATAAATGCAGGTATATAGGAGTTAGACACAAATGAAAGTTAGGCACCTTTGAAAAAAAATCACCTCTACACTTTATTCTCTATAATATATGCACATCTGTGGCAACAGAGACCAACATTTAATAGTTTCCACTATTAAATCCTTTTCAGTGTTCCATTTCCCTTTCCTATAGTCCAAAACAACCCACCATAATATGAGTGCACGATCATTGCTGTATGCTGCACACACCTACAAAATGAACTTCTTCTACACATTTCTACTGCATATTTCCTCCATTTAAAAAAGTGTACAGGCAGCTAAAGGTGTACATTGATAACTGATCAGAAAATGGGACCCCCAGATGCCAGACTCCAGAAATATTGCTGCAACATTATGCAGTATAGCTGCGTTCTCTATTACTGATACAGATTAAGTCTTTATCTGTGTTAGAGATGAGCAAGCAAAATCTTTCCTGAAGCCTACTTTTCACTTAATTTTGATGGTGAAACATTTTCACTTTGAAAAGTATGGAAGGTAGGGAACACCAGCATCTCATGTCATCTGCATTACAAAGATATTGAAGGGAAGAAGCATTTCCTCATGATATAGAAAGTGCCAACGGTAGTGTTATAATAAATGCTAATAACTCAAAGTATTTTGCAGTGGTCACCATTAGAAAGTACATATTTATCTATAGTTATTACCAGTGGTACCTGAGATATAATTTAAACAGAAAACAACTAACAAATATGAGAGGATATTTGATGCCACTATAGGATAACTGTAAAAGTTTACTTATTCATGGCAACTGCTGAATATACCATATTTTGTTAGAGAGTATTCCAAAGTTATCTACATCCGTTGATCACTATATTAATGATGATAAAAGTATAAATTAAAACCACATCATCATAAGATTTATTAGGATCTAACATTTTAAGTGATCTGTTTCGCAGCATTATTTGGGCTTGTCACAAAAAAACTTTAACTAATACTTGTTTGCAGGTAGTACCATGGTAAATTTTCTGCTGCTTGGAGATACAGTATAAAAGAGTGTCCATGGGAGATTAAAATAACTACCAATATTTAAACCCAGAATTCCCTGGGAAGTACAATTAGTTTTAGGAGATTAATGGCATGTAGACTAGCAGCTGGATTTGACTCAACCTATGAATATTTGGTATGGCAGGTTAAACACAGAGAGAGAGAAAGAGAGAGAGAGAGAGAGAGAGAGAGAGAAGGAAAACAAAGTCCAGGTGTTTTGTGGATTACTTACATAAAACTACTAGTAATCTCCCACCAAGGATAAACAATATGATGTAAGAATAGGAAAGGCAACAGCTTTTAAAGTAAATATAATTACAACAGAAAATCTACTTATTAGCATAAACATGAAAGACAGAAGTCGCATGAGAGTTTCAAGCACAAAAGGCAATGTGGGATATATAAAAATTACCTGAATGGCTTAATCTCTCCATTAGTTGATAGACAATATTACAAATTATGAAATAAATACATATTAGAATGATTACATGAACATTTAAGGGTCTTTAAAGGCTTTGTCTGGGTGTTCCTGTGCCAGACAGCACCCTCTTGTAGTTGTGCATATCATAGCAATGCTGCCTCAGTCTCCCCCATTCTGCCAAGAATCTTTCAGTCCTGTGTTGGGTGGTTTCCTCTTAGGACTCTAACCAAGTCATTCATAGTCTCTCCCCTTCTGGGGAGAAGTGATTCTGATAGACAAGGAGTCCAATGACCCTAGTGAAGGGGTGATAACAGAGATGACCCATACTTGCCGATAGTGTGTGTGTGTGTGGGGGGAGTGAACTCAGCCTGTGTAAGCATGCTCAGTACAAGCCAAGCAGCAAATCTATTGGAGCACATGATCCCACATGCCACCCCTCCCCAACACGTTGCCTCTGGGTAATAATCCCAAATCCCGTGGCGTTGTGGTCCATTTGCTCCAAGGGATTTTACTATCCCCTTTGCTAAGAATGGAAGAGGAACCCAAGCCCACCTACTCCTCCAAGTTCCAGTCCAGGAACACTGTATTAAGCAGCTGATCTGGTGCCCCACAAACCCTTGCTGCTTTCTTTCTCACTTCTCTTGTAGGCTTTTTCCAGACTCATGTTTTCTGATTCTCCTTCTTAGAAGCCTAACTTTTTGGGTGGCTTCCTCCAAGTGTGCTGCTGAAGGAGTCTCCTCTAGCAGCCCCTCTCTCCTCTGATCTGAAGCTTGTTGCTGGCCCAGCAGTTAGGTGCAGGTGAGGAGATAGCTAGCCTATTTGTTAACCCCCTAGCGGCCATGATAGAATGGGGTCTATATTGCCCATGACAGACTCAGGCTCACATTGCTTGGGAGAATGAGTCTCAGGGTAAAACTATTCTATCCCTTAAAGATGCTTCCTTTCTAGCTCAACAGTAAAAGGAGAAAAGAATTAGACGCGCCCTGCAGAGGCTTTGGCTCTGATCCTATAGCAGAATCTGTGCTGTCATAAGTGTCTGCCCATACAAATCCCATTTCTGGCTTGGGGCTTTGTTTGGATCAGGTTGTTGTCCAGAATCAATGGCTGCAATATTATGAATATGGAGCATACATTTATGTTTGGGCTTCAATAAAGTCTGGGACACAAGAAAAAGGTAGCGTGGATAGCAACTGATAAGTCTATTATATCCTAAGACATTTAATATTTACTCGGGGAAAAATATTCTCTGAAATTTTCTTCTGAATACCTGATAACTTTACTTTTCTTAACCTCTGATAATTTACTTTTGGCATAAATAATCCACACTGGCACAGATAAAGCTTCTAATTATGATGTTTGGTTAACTTGTCATGTTAATTATGCTATGCTAAGTTAGCTATGCTCAGTATATAAAATATTCTCTCTATATACACATATACATACACAATATTGACTTCATAGTTACATTAAAGTGCAACTGCAAGGTATTGGTATTAATTTCTAGAGTCCTATATTATCTAAGTCCTAACTACACGTTCAGTAAGTATGGCTGGATATAAGACCACCCTAGGGAAGCAGTGCTCTTCTGCTGACCTTCCAATTAGAAGTTAGATAGAATAAGAGTAAACTCTTCTGGTACATTGTGATAAGTATAGTTTATTAACTCCAGAGGCAGAGAAATAGGTCTTGCAGGAAGAGTTAGGAACAGCAGCAAAGCAAGGTTTACATTCAAAGAATAACAAATAAAGCCAAGACCCTTTGAAGGAGGTGAATTTTACTTTCTATTGACTTTATTTAAAGAAAGTGGGAACACCAGCTATTCACATGGCTTCTCAGCTAACTGAATTCCAAACGTAGGAAATGGGGGCAAGTTATTTTGTTGAGGGTCTTCAGGGTAAAGCCAGAAGTGAAATGTTGGGTTTTCAAGGTCAGTTCACCTAACTGGTTAGAAGGGCACTTGCTGGCAGTTGCATGATATTTTGGAGGATTAAAAATATACAATTGGTAGTATCTTAAATAAACAGAATTACATTCCCAGATGTTTAAAATGCCCTGTGCTCTGCACGAAGGACTGTTTTATTGTTTGGTTGTTTGTTTTTGTTTTTCAGATAGGAACAGATATTCAATTAAATTTACCCTTCAGAACAAGAAGTCTCCTAAAGGAAAGGTAGAATTTTGAGCAGCCAGGACTATGTAAATACATCTAGAGATTCAGGCAGTGGACATCTTTTAATCATTATGTGCTGTGAAGATATGTATTTTAGGGCCACGGTCCTTTAAATCAATCCCTTTTTCTTGTTAAAAACTACTCACTTTTAAACATCAAACGGAAGCAAACATAAAAAGCAAAGACTGTGACTGGGATAATGGCTAAAGTGATTGAGTTGTTTGTTGTCTCACAGATCTTGCAAATTGTAGACAGCAGTAAACAGCTTTCAGCAGGAACCTCACACCTACTCAAAATTAGGCTGCAGTTCAAGGGTAAACTGAAAAAAAACAGGAAAGACTAGTAGTGACAATTTCAACAAAAAAACATCATTTGTGAGGGTGATCTATAGCCCTAGGGGAAGGCAGGACTAAATTATCAATCCTTATTCTCATGCCATATTAAATGACTAAAACAGAGGAAATGAAAAAAAAATTCTTTTTGTAGGTAGGGCCCGGTATAGGTGAGATTGATCCTTGAAGGAATGTAACAGTTCAAGAAGAAACATAGGTGTGAGGAGAAAACGGCAACAATACCTCAAAAGGAGATTTTTTTTTTCAAAGAAAGAGTTAAGTAGGAAATCCCATACAGCATGTCAGGGTATGTCTCACCTACCCAAGTGTCATCATAAAGCAACTATGTTAATTACGTTATAGTATGCAACTGCCATAGGAAATTATTGCCTAGTGCCACTTATGCATACATATATACCAGAGAGACAAGGTGGGTGAAGTAAGACCTTTTATTGCACCAACTTCTGTTGCCTCTAAAATATATTATCTCACCCACCTAGGCTCTCTAATATTCTGGGACCGACACAGCTACAAAACCATACATAAATAACATACATAAATACCATGGTACCAAGACTCCAATGATATAACATGCTCTCTCAACTGGTATCACAAAGCCCATCTATATTAATTTATGAAAGGTATAAGGGCCACCCTATCCTCAGGTGTGCATCTGAAGGATATTTGTATAGATATGATGTACATCTGCTCTGAAATATATATTTGGGAAAGTTTCATAAGTCAATCCATAGATAGGTATTTTTGTATGCTGTGCCAGTTACCTTTTTTTTTTGGCAAGCATGGTTCATATGGCACATGTGCATTAGGCACTTAGGAATTCCCATGGTATATATAAGCAGTGGTCTACCAACTGCAGTATCTTGTCTGAAACAGTGGATGCTTCAGAGAAAGGTACAGAAACAAAACAAAAAACCCACAGACCACGCAGCAGATGGTGCTGGAAAAGCTTCCTCTAGGGATGTCTAACAATTAATAGTTAGAATTTGTCATAAGCCCTGGGACATGCATTTTTTAACATTCTTACTAATTTTTTTGACTGTTTACTATAACAACTCCGTATATTTTTGTTAGCCACATACATGTCCAATATCTTTGAATCCTGTTAAGGACTTGGCCTCAGCAACATACTGTGGCAATGTTTTCCTCAGTCTAATTATTCCCACTGTGGAAGAAAAAAAGTATGCCTTTTAGTCCATTTGGAATTTGCTGCCTTTAAATTCCATTAATATCCTCTTGTTCTTGTGTTATGAAACAGGGGTAATAGAATCTCTTGCCACCCCTTTTTATTATTATTTGACATTTTGCATACTTTTATCATGGTTCCCCTCATTCATCTTCTCTCAAAAAATAAACAATCTCAAACTCCTCTCTTCGTGCCGAGAGTTTTTGCATGCCCCTAATCATTCTTGTTTTCTGAACTTTAACTGCCACTAATTCTGCAATATTCTTTTTGAGATGGGGAAACCAGTATTGCACACAATATTCCAGAGGATGCTGCGCTATTGATTTATATAATGCCATAATATTCTCTATATTATTCTCCATCCCAATTTTCATACATTTGAACTTCTTTTTCCTCTTTTTTTAAACCCAGCAGATCTTCACTGACCTGTCCACAATGGTGCCCAGGTCTTTTTCCTAAGATGATACAATTAATTTAGACCTCTTTAAGAAGTACAAGTATTTTTTTTCCTGCAATGTTCCTTACTTTGCATTTAGTAACATTGAATTTCATCTGCCTGTGTGTTCCTCATTGACCTAGCTTGTCTAGGTCCTTCTGAAGCTCTTCCAATTATCTGATTATTCCAGGCAACGTTGCTGTGACACCAGCAGACCAGGTGCCAGCTAGTGACAAATTCCCTAGGCTACAACTGAACATTAACCACTACATAGCTAGAAACCAGCCTGGCTCACCTGTGTGTTAGTATTGTTAAAATAGGTATTAGGTTTATAAAAATGTGTGTACTGGGTAGACATTATGAAAAACTTGTACATCGCTGCATTCATTTATCTCACTTATAACATCTGTAGCCCATGTGATAAAGTGATATTTAAGTGTTTGCTCTGAAACTGTAAAGCACCAGTCAGGAGAGAAGCATTAGCAGTTTGAAATACTTGTTTTCCACAGGAGGTATCTTCTGCCCAACAAAAGGCAGCCCATAGACACCAGACAAACCACAGAGGAACATCAGAAGACCAAAGACTGTATTGATTGATTACTGTATTGATTACTAGATCGTCCTTCAGGGCTAAGCCAAACCAGGTTATGAGGATTACTAGATCCTCATAACCTGGTTTGGCTTAGCCCTGAAGGACGTATAGAGCTTGCTTATTATAGAAATGTCTATTACCTTTTGAAACTTAAGACTAATTCATTTGTGTGTATATGGTTACTAGCTTTAACCTTGTAAATAGATCATTTCCTTTTCTTAGTTAATAAGTCTTCAGGTAGTTTATTATAGGGTTGGTTACAAGCATTGTCTTTGATGTGATATGCAAGGTGCAATTGCCCTGAGGTAAGTGACTGGTCCTTTGGGACTGGGAGGAACCTGAATGCTGTGGTGATTTTTGGTATAGCGGACCGTCAGTGTCAAAGGCAAGCTTGCCTATGTGGCAAGATAGATGATTCTAGGGGACTGTCTGTGACTCCATGTTAAGGCTCTTACAGTGCTTGAGGAGTTCACACTTGAGGCTTGGATAGTGAAATTTAAGTCTAGAACTCACAACCAATTTGGGGTTTGTGCCCTGCTTCTTAACAGTCTGCCCTAAGATTGGTACTCATGCTATTGAGCCACTCCAGACACCTTGAACATTGCAAATTAGTTTGTCAAGTGATAGTGTTAAACATAAGTGAAAGACTTATGAGATGCATTACCAGTGTTGTAGGCACTATGAAGGTGGAAAGGAATGCACAAGTCTTTCTTTAACATTTTTTTGTCCTTTTTAAAATGTTTTGGTTGTGTCCTGAGGCAACCTTGACTGACACTAAATGTAGTTTCTTGTTTTTTTGTACAGCTTTGGTGTACCTAAGTGAATAGCTCCCAGTCAGTTAATATTTAAAAGACTGCGGGGAGAGGGTGTTCAGAATAACCCACTGTTTTCTAGGATGGGTTTAATGCTTTAGTCAATAATACAGGTAACAAATTAAATGGGAATTTAAAAATCACTTTGAGATGAGATTTCAGCTCTTGGTCTCTTTTCTTGCTTGAAAAAAGGGTCCTTAAGTTACAGAGGTAATCAGCTGGTCAGAAATATGATCTTGTACTGTGGCAGCTTTCTTATCAGATTAATAGTTGGTAGGTCCACTGTAGTGCCCGTGTTTTTCACTATAGCTAAAAAGTTAGCATTTTCTATAGACAAACACTAATTGTGTATAACTGATGTAATAGGAACCAGCACATGAGCACAAAAACAAGGCCAAAGCAGAGGTACCAGAATGTATGTACCCCCTTTGAAAGAAATCTAAAAGACAAGTGAGAAAATCCATTGTGGGGATGGGGGAATTGACAAAAGGGGAGATTTTTTAAACTCATGTCTCTTCCTCTATCAATTTGGTTTGATGAAACCATGTGGTATCGATGAGAAAAATTCAAATAGCACTCACAGTTTCAATTCTGTGTTTTTCTTTTTGCCATTTCTTTCTTTCTAGAAACTGCCCTTTAATCCATCTTTAACTATAGAGCAGCTGCCATTGTAAAGTAATGATGACAGAGCAATTGTAAAGAAATACTCTAGACCTAAGATTCCCTTTCATCAATATTTTCAAATATGAAATTATTTTACTAATGCCACTCAGAAAAGCATGGTTTGCAATTGTCCTATATTCTTTCCCCACTCCAATAACAAAGCCTGTGTCAGTAAAGGTTTCAAAAGCCCCTATGTGACTTACAAGCCTACGTCCCATTGATGTCAATGGGAGTTGAGTGTCCAGTGGGATTTTCAGAAGTGCATACATGTTTACCTTTAAAAATCTGTCATTTCTGAAAATATGAGAAGCTCCTACATCACTTGGATGCTTTTGAAAATATTACCATTCATCCTGATTGTGTGATATTGGTCTACCTTTCAAAAAGTGACTCATGATTTTGGACATCCAGTACAGGCACCTTAAAGAGATTATATTTTCAGAAAGGGCTGAGCAACCTATCTCTGACCCCCTCAAACAATTAAATGTGTAATTTACAAAACTTTAATTACTAAAAAAATCCAGTAATGTGCCAGAACATGAAATATTGTGGAAGTCATTGACAAACGGATCACTATAAACTGAAACTACATGTGTACAAATGAACACACTCTGAAGATAGATACCAGCTCTTGGTCACCAAAACAAGATACAGTAAAACTTAAGAAGCACTTCAGTACTTTGCATTATGATATATAAGAAGTATAAAGAAATGAGGGCTCCATCATGGAGATGAGGCATCAAAAGAGCCCTGTGGGAAGTGGGGAGAATAAGTGCAAAATTTGCTTCATGGATGCACTTTTAGGGTAAAGTAGCATATTGAATTCTTCAGTCTCCTGCATGGGGCAAGACTGTAATCAAAGTTGACATTTCTAAATCAGTCTTAGGGAGTTAGGTCCCCAACTCTAATTGAATTTCAGTGAGAAACTGGATGCCTAGCTTCTTTAAAATTCCAGCCCCAAGCACTCAAGAGTGTGCTAAGTAAGGGAAGTGTTTCACCCAGAGAATTTTGTGGGGGATGGGCTGAGGGGGATGGGGAGGGCATTATCACACACCCAGTTATCCAGCACACACAATGGTTTGCAGCAAGGGGTAGGTAGTATGAAGTACAAGCCTCCTTATAAATGAATTTTTAAAACAGCAATAAGTTTCCCATATACCCCTTTCCCTACCAGTCATGCTAACCTAGGACAACAAGCTGGCTGCATTCCATACTGTTTTTGGCTTACTGCCCTGCTCATACTAGACAATAGCTCAAGTTAGCAAGGGCAAAGGCTTTTTTCCTTTTACCACTTAAACCGGGCTGAGAGGAAAACTTCTGCATTTATGATACATACGAGCCCCAAAGTTCCCCATCCCATCCCATTTTTTTTTTTTACTTTATCAGAAGTAGATCATGTATAAGGTGCAAGAAGTACTTTTGAGAAGCTGATTTCCAAAGTGGCATATGCTCTAAAATGAAGATGCTTCACCACAGGGGCAGACAGCACAAGCAATCTTCCTCTGTGTTCTGGACTATATTTGCTTGAATCAAACAAACAAAACCTCTCTAACAAAATTAATACTTGATGTGGCTACTCTTAAAATCCAAATTGTTGCTACAGAAGCCAGGCATCCTCCAGTTCAGAGATGAGTTTTTGATCATCTGATATTATGATCACAAACTCACAGTATCTCACCAAGGGTGGTTTGTACTGTATCTCCTTCCCTTCATTTAAATATTATCTTTAATTACAACATATTACCAGTACACCATTCTACTACACACAGGATCCATGAGATGGCAATATGCACATCTCCACTACTTATTTAAGAAGAAATCTTTAATTTTAAAAGCATACATACAACTGTGGTAGTGCAACAATGTGTTTGCACATATTGGGGATTTTCACTTAAATAAATCCACACAAAGTCCTGACATATACCCATGCATATTAGACATGATTGCCCAGATCCTCAATGGTATTTAGGCACCTAACTCCCATTGATTTCAGTGGATGTAAGGTGCCTACATACCTTTGAAGATCTGGGCCTATGTGCCTATAAACATGTTTGCACAGTTTTGCTGAGGCAATTTAAGATTTGGGCCATAATGTTTGCATTCTGCTGTATTTGTCAACTTGTTTACTTTGTGAATTAGGCAAATGAAGCTTGCTGGCTGTGATATACAGTTTTGTGTGACTTAAATTAAAGGAGATTATTAGTGCTTGTTTCCACAATCAGGACCAATTTATAATTAAGTATAAAACTGTTATATACACAGTGTTTATGGATGTTGTGTAGAAAAGAAAGGTAAGCTGTCATCTGAAGTATCTACAGGACATGCAGCTGAGTTATGGCTATATTTATTTGGTTACTGTTGATAAGAGAAAATAAAGATGCATTAGAGTTTAGCCCATGTTACTAGTCATTTTATGTTGGCTGAAGAATGATAACATCTGCCAGTAACATAAAAATATTACTACCGTATTTCCCATTCTTGCAAATGGTGTCTTGAATAGATCTCTTCATGTAATACTTGGCATTTTCCTCAGCTGTGATGTGTCTCAGCTTCAAGACATCCATGTATCCCATTAAAAGTGTTCCAGCCCAAAAGCATTTTATATCCATTGTAAGCCGATAAACAACCACACTGCAATTCCCCCACTGAAGAGACAATGATATCAGTTACAATATGGTTACGTGTGTACAACAGCACTGTAAAAACAGATAAGTTGGAAACATCATTTATCCATAAACAATTATTATCACAGCACTGGAAACAATATTGATAAACAAGGATATGTAAATTGCTGTAGCCCCAAGGCATCAGTAATTTTGAATGCTGACAAAAAAATAAAATGGTTCATTACTCCATCAGCCTCCATCAATGGTTCATCAACCTCTGAGATGCAAGAAAAGCCATGGCTTCTACTAAAAGAGAAATACTCCCCTGGGTAATGTGTAGGAAAACTGCAAGTGTCCCATTGATTTGAATGGGAATTTCTCAAGTTTTCTGAGTCTTTCTCATGGGGATGCTGTTCAGCAGTCTGCACCATACTTCTGTTTGCAGAGAAGCTCAAATACATGCCAAGTAAACTTCTGCACATAAGTCACTAAAATTGAAATTTTAAAATTGTTACCTTCTCTTCCTGAGCATAAGATCCTGGAAGTTTCCAGTTGTTGGTCAGTTCATCAACTGACTTGAAAGGGTGTAGGCTCAGAACCTAATGCTGTAAAAAGGTATTTTGAGGAGGAAAATGTATTAAAAGAAAAATTTCTGTGAATACCAAGGAAAGTTCCTCAGTTGGTGAAAGTTACCATAAATACACGAAAGTTTATTTACCCAAACTCCAGTCAACAACCTAAGAAAAGTTCCTATTTGTTTCTTATTAGGGTATGTCTACACTATGACATGAGGTGGAATTTATAGAAGTTGATTTTTTAGAAAGTAATTTTTTACAGTCGATTGTGTGTGTCCCCACACTAATGCACTAAGCGCATTAAGTCGGCGGAGTCTGTCCACAGTACCAAGGCTAGCGTTGACTTTCGGAGCGTTGCACTGTGGGTAGCCACAGTTCCCACAGTCTCCACTACCCATTGGAATTCTGGGTTAAGCTCCCAATGCCTGATGGGGTAAAAACGTTGTTGCAGGTAGTTTTGGGTACATGTCATCAGTTGCCCCTCCCTCCGTGAAAGCAACGGCAGACAATCGTTTTGCGCCTTTTTTCCATGCGGGCGCCATACTGCTTTCAGCAGACGGTTCAGTAGGACTGCTAACCGTCGTCATCCACCGCTTCCACTGCCACCCTGCTCTCCTGCTGCTATGAATCCACCTCGCAGGTCCTCTATATGACCGTCATCATCCACTGCTTCTGCTTTCCAGACCAGAAAATAACTGTTGGGGATGTTGAAATGTCTATAGTTATCCTTGGGGGCCCAGCCTACCCCTTAATGCCATGGCTCATGAAACCATTCACAGGCACCCTGGACAGTAGTCAGGAGCAGTTCAACTACAGGCTGAGCAAGTGCAGAATGGTGGGAGAATATGCATTTGGACGTTTAAAAGTGCGCTGGCACAGTTTACTGACTCGGTTAGACTTCAGCAAAACCAATATTCCCATTGTTATTACTGCTTGCTGTGTGCTCCACAATATCTGTGAGAGTAAGGGGGAGACGTTTATCGTAGGGTGGGAAGTTGAGGCAAATCGTCTGGCCATTGATTATGCACAGCCAGACACCAGGGTGGTTAGAAGAGCATAGCAGGGCACGCTGTGCATCAGAGAAGCTTTGAAAACCAGTTTCATGACTGGCCAGGCTACGGTGTGACAGTTCTGTTTGTTTCTCCTTGATGAAAACCCACCCCCTTAGTTTACTCTCCTTCCCTGTAAGCCAGCCGGTCTCCCCTCCCCGTTTCAATCACTGCTTGCAGAGGCGATAAAGTCATTGTTGTTTCACATTCATGCATTCTTTATTAATTCATCACACAAATAGGGGGATAACTGCCAAGGTAGCCCAGGAAGGGTGGGGAAGGTTGGAAGCACCGGGTGTGATGGGGGAGGAGGGAAGGACAAGGCCACACTGCTCTTCAAAACTTATTGAATGCCAGCCTTCTGTTGCTTGGGCAGTCCTCTGGGGTGGAGTGGTTGGGTGTCCAGAGGCTGCCCCTTCCCCCCGTGTTCTTGGGCATCTGGGTGAGGAAGCTATGGAACTTGGGGAGGAGGTTTATTGGTTACACAGGGGCTGCAGTGGCGGTCTGTGCCTTTCCTGCATCTCAACCATACATTGGAGCATATCAGTTTGATCCTCCAGTATCCACAGCATTGCATCCTGCCTCCTCTCATCATGCTGCCACCACCTTTCCTCTTGATCCCGCCACCTCTCCTGTTGCTCCCACCACCTGTCCTCTCGCGCGTTCCTCCTGTCCTCACATTCATTTTGTTCTTTCCTGGACTCTGCCATTGTCTGCCTCCACGCATTCTTCTGGGTTCTTTCAGTTTGGATGGACTTCATGAGCTCAGAGAATATGTCATCGCAAGTGCTTTTTTGTCACCTTCTTATCTGCGCTAGCCTCTGGAACGGAGATGCTAGAGTAAAACTGAAAAAGACACATTAGCAATTTAAAAGGAGGAGCTGATGTTTTCAGGTTAACATGCAGTGAAAACCCAACTAACCCCCCCCCCCCACACAATTCTCTGGGATGATCGCTTCACCCCTCCCCTCACTGTGTGGCTAAAAGTGGGAATGATTTCTTTTCAGCCACAGGCAAACAGCCCAGCAGGAACAGCCACCTCTGAATGTCCCCTTAATAAAATTCCCCTATTTCAACCAGGTGACCACGAATTATATCACTCTCCTGAGGATATCACAGAGAGATAAAGAACGGATGTTGCTTGAATGACAGCAAACACTGGGACCACAAGCTGCCATGCTTTCTTGTGTAATGATTCCAGACTAGGTGCTAATGGTCTGCCATGGTAAAGTGTCCTCCCCTGGAGGATGCAATAAGGCTGCCCTCCCCAGAAACCTTTTGCAAAGGCTTCGGGAGTACCTCCAGGACAACTTCATTGAGATGTCCCTGGAGGATTTCTGCTCCATCCCCAGACACTTTAACAGACTTTTTCAGTAGCTGTACTGGCCACAAATGCATCCCAAGTCTTCAGGGCAAATTAATCATTAAACATGCTTGCTTTTAAACCGTGTATTATATTTACAAAGGTACACTCACCAGAGGTGTCTTCTCTGCCTTCAAGGTCTGGGAGCCCAGGTTGGGATGGTACTGTTTCCAGGGTGATAAACAGTTCCTGGCTGTCAGGGAGAACAGTTTCTCTGCTTGCCTGTTGTGTGCTATCGTCTTCCTCGTCCCCAAAATCCTCATCCCTGTTGCGTGACACTCCATTGCAGGAGTCCATGTACAGGTGTGGGGTAGTTGTTGGGGCACCCCCTTGAATTGTATGCAGCTCATCATAGAAGTGGCATATCTGGGGCTCTGACCCCAAGAGGGCATTTGCCTCTTGGATTTTTTGGTAGGCTTGCCTGAGCTCCTTAAGTTTCACACGGCACTGCTGCGGGTCCCTGTGGTAGCCTCTGTCCTTCATGCCCTTGGAGATTTTTTCAAATATTTTGGCATTTTGTCTTTTGGAACGGAGTTCTGATAGCACGGGTTTGTCTCCCCATATAGCAATCAGATCCCGTACCTACTGTTCGGTCCATGCTGGAGCTCTTTTGCAATTCTGGGACTCCATGGTCACCTCTGCTGATGAGGTCTGCACGGTCACCTGTGCTGATTAGCTTGCCACACTGGCCAAACAGGAAATGAAATTCAAAAGTTTGCGGGGCTTTTCTTGTCTACCTGGCCAGTGCATCCGAATTGAGAGTGCTGTCCAGAGTGGTCACAATGGAGCACTGTGGGATAGCTCCCGGAGTCCAATACTGTTGAATTGTGTCCACACAACCCCAAATTCCACCTGGTGATGTCGATTTCAAAGCTAATCCCCTTGTCGGGGAGGAGTACAGAAATTGATTTTAAGAGCCCATTAAGCTGACAAAAATGGCTTCGTTGTGTGGACGGGTGCAGGGTTAAATCAATCTAACACTGCTAAATTTGAGCTAAACTCATAGTGCAGACCAGGGCTTAGATATATGTAACTACCTCTTCTAAGCCCTGATCTACACTACACTACAAATCTACTTATGTGAGTTATACTTACTGAACTCCCAGTGCTATGTCCCATTGACATAGGTACTGCCTCTCAGGAAGGTGGAGTACTTATATTGAGGTGAGAAGCTCTCCCATTGGCATAATTAGCATCTTCACTAGGCACTAAAAAGACGCTGCTGCAGTACTGTCAGTGTAGACAAGCCCAAGTATCTTGGCACCTACCATCCAACACTTATTCCAAAAGACTGATCAGCCTGGCTCAAAGAGACTAAGAGATGAATGTATCTGTGGCTAGAACACAAGTAGTCATGTTATCCAACAGCAACGTTCTATAAGCTCATTTTTGGGGCAGGGAACATGTTTGTACAGTGCTTTGCACATGGGATGTGCTCTAGGCAACACTAAAATAGAAATAAACATTATCCACAAGCTAGATAGTTGTTTAATAGAGTTATTAAATGTAGTTGCTGGCCACATAAACTGGAAAACCCTGCATGTTATAAGAGTGATTCATTTGTCCACCAACACTCAACCTACGGCCTGGTCCAATGCTTGTTGAACTAAATGGGAGTCTTCAATTCCCTTTTGACATTCCAAAGACCATACGATCTTACTATCCATACCCCATTACCTTGCTATACTGCAAGGTATGAACCTGGTAAGTGCTTAAGACACCACCTCCCAGAGGTAAAATATTTATTCGCCATACTCAGTTACAGCAAGTACCTTGAAACTTGCTTTCCTTTGACTCTTAATGAATCCTTGCATCACATTCACCACAGCAGTATCTGAGATTTTTGGACCATGTACTCTTCACTTAATTCAAATATCACCACCCTGAACTAGACAACACAGGGTCTAATATCTCAGCACCTTTCTGCTGTAATGTGTCTTGTAAAAAGAGTTGTAGGCATACTGTATGGACTGTCCATTCCAAAATCAAAGCCAAACAGGAATTCTTCTTTAAGTCAGTTAGCATGTCTTAAGGTCACCCCAAATAGTTTACTTTCTGCAAGATGGATTTTTTTAAAAGCTACATATTTGATTTTTCTGCTTTTGTTTCCTCTTTGCTTCCTTTATTTCCCTACATTTCCTCTCCCCCCCATCCACCCCTCCCTCCCCTCGTCAGTGGCAAAAGAAAAGAAAAGAAAAGAAAAGAAAAGAAAAGTAAAGAAAAGAAAAGAAAAGAAAAGAAAAGAAAAGAAAACAAAAAGAAAGGAATTGGATTCAGATCTACTGATTCTCATTCAAGTGTCCTTAATCATAAAACCACTCTTCCAAGGGTAAGGATAGAGGGTTGGTGAGAGCCACTAATGGATTTTTTTTGTTTTAAACTCCCCCCTCTTTAACTTGAGTACACCCAACTCATCGTATAAGCAGACAAAGGCTGTTTTGTAGTCCTCAACTTTATGAGTAATAATGTACATTAGCTAGGTGTGGACATGTTTCTTGTAATTGTCTGCTTCTTTATTGTTTATGAAAGAGGTGCATAGCATTTCTTTTGATCTTATTATTGAATTACATTTCACTTTTTATCTAAGAAATGTTCCCAAATACCTTAGATTGTACTGTGTAAATGCCAACTAAATGCTGGTTGAATTGGTGTCCCTGCAATTACAATACCTATCCTGTCACTATAGTAACTATAGCACAAGTTATTTGCTATGGCTCTTGCGCAAAAATATAACTTATGAACCCTTTACAAAGGAATACAGTTAAGTCAGAGAGCAGAAATATCATTAGAGCCCAAGGACTGTACGATAAAAGAAACAAAAACTTATTGTTTTCAACCCTGTATAGTTTGCCTTTCGAAATAGAGTGAGTTTTGCTTCTGAATAAAAGATGCCAAATATAACTCTTTTTTCTAGATTAAGAATATAGAAAATAATGAAAAGCAGAATCTTACTGTGAAGTAGCTTATGAGCTATATAGTGCCATCATTCCAAGAACAGATCTCTTACTCTAACCTACAACAAAAAAGCCTGTTTTGCAGATCAGAGAATGTCGGGTACAATTTTATTTCACAGCCCAGCATAGAGATTGTGGATTTAATTGCTGTTTTGTCACAAGATTTACAGAATAGGTGGAAGACATAGTGAATCTGCAAGAGGTTGAATCTAAGAGAGATTCAGGCTTCTGGAGAAGATAGACATATTTTCTTTATCAATGAGATTTCACATCTCAAGAATATTTCTATTGCGGATCCAATTTTGAAATGTAGAAATTGCAGACTAAATTAGGCACTCCTATTTTAATGTACAGCACAGTCAGGTCCTGATTTTCATGAGTCTGGTGAGCTCCCCTTGACTTCAGATCAGGTTATGACTTCTCAGCCACTCTGCAAGTCAGGACCTAGCTTTCTAAATATTTTCTTTAGCAGCCTTACCTTCAGCAGCAAGGTTTGGAAGTTAGGTCCAGAGTGTTATAACCAACCGGTTCAGAATAATAAGCAGCTCTGAAATGGTAACACTGGTGTATTAGGGAGGTGTATAGTATTCTATAACCCATTAAGACTTCCCTCTGCATGATCAAAGGGTTCAGGGTTCCGGCAATTTACACTATATCTTGAGAATTAAGAGTATTAAGAAGAGCTACTGGTAAGCTCCAGAAGAAGTAGAGGATTACAGCAGTAATATGGGACCATAAGGATAGGAATGTTTAAATGGGTGCATTCTCATAGATCTGTCAGGGGAAGAAGGACCCTCAGCTCCTTTGTGGAAGAAGTTCCAATTTAAGAAATAAACTACACTAGTCAGGAAAGCAAACAATAGGAAAGCTTGTGAACAACTTGAGTGTGATCCATTGTTATTAGTGGGATCATACCAGTCATTATTCAAAAGTATTCAGGTGACTGCCAGCTGGTCCTGATATTACTCACAAATGTCATGTTTCATTAGTTCATATATAAGCACATTTTTTCCATATCTGACATCCATAACTTTATCTCTTCCTGGTAGAATTCTCCAACCAAGAAGCAAAAATACATGTGACCAATATACACCACAAATGCTAAAGAGTCAAAGTGAACAGTTCATTAGCAACCCATAGTCTAAAATTAGTTGTTCCATAAAGAAAGGTCCATACATGATTCATGATCAATGCCCATCCCTCCCTAGAAGGGGCAAAAACCATAATTTGTCAAATTGTAAGAAGTTTACTCAATTCAAAAAAATTACATGGACAAATCTAGGGTCCAGGCCACTAAAAGTTAAATAGTTCTAATTGTGTAATTTTAAATTAAACAAATGCATTTCCCTTTTCAACTTCACTCCTTCCACTATTTGTCATGTTACCTCCATTCTCTGTAGCAATATTATATCTTCTTGGACTTTTTTCCCCCCTGTAGTTGTTGCTACTATATCTGGGAGGTTATTGCTATGTTAAAGAGGAGGAAGATCTCTCTTCCTTTATTGTTTTCTTTTGCTCAGTAAATTGACAGTCCTGCTTGTCTAGTCTCTGTAGAGTGAGAACTGTATAGTATCTATCTATCTATCTATCAGAGTAAGTGCAATGTGTCCAGCCATTTGGTGGTGTTGTCATCAGCCAGATGGAGAGCTGGTAGCCCATGATCAAAATAAGTCAGTGGGCACTCACCAAGGATATGTGACATACTCTGAAGTTGACCACAGCTGCATCTTGGGGCATTAGAGAAACCCCATTTAAAGAGACTGGCTGCACAGTTGCCCTGTCCTGTTCGAAACTGATTCAGAGATGATCACAGGTGCTTTGGAAGATCAAAACCTAGTGGACAGATGGTTGGGTCAATGGCAAGAGAGTGATTAACAATTGCCATCTCTGAGTCCACTCGTTGCACCAAGCAGATTCCACCGTCTATGGTGGCATAAATGACCATAAAGGGTGTCTAGAAGACAGGGGAGTTGGCGGGTTGTTGAAGAGGTCTGCATACAAATCCAGGTCACCACTCTCATGGATCTTGGCCAGCAGCCATGACAGATGACTTCTCATGGTGAATATGAAGCAATGTTATGTTATTAAGTATCAGTAGCCATGGCAATGGAGTTGCCCATAAAGTCCCGGTAACAATACATATTGCTTTGTTAAGCACTACATCGACCATCCTTGCGTGAGACAAGTGACTACAGACAGGAGCACAGTACTCTGCTGTTGGATAGCAGAGGGCCAGGGCTGATGTTCTAAGAAACCGGGTGCTTGCACTCCAGGTTGAACCAGCCAATTTTATGAGCAGGTTGTTCCAATTGCTGACTTTGGCTGCCCTCTTCCTCAAATAGTTGTGATACGTTAATGACATATCCAATGTTACACTGAGGTAAACTGGGTTTGCATCATGCTGCAGGTGTTGGCCATTAAGGAAAATGTTTAACTTGTGACTTGTGCTTGAATTATTCAGATGCAATACACTAGAAACCATCTTGGAGAAGCTCAGCTGCAGGCACCATTGACTACAATAGTTTGCTATGAGCTGTATATCATCATTCAATACCTTGTCAATTTCTGAGAAGGACTGACCTTGATAGCTGCAGCAGATGTCATTGGGATAGAAAAAATTGTGCATGAGTGGAGCTGGCAGGTCATTGATGTACATATTGAGCAGCACTGGTGAGAGAACTGAGCCTTGAGGAAGGCTGTTGTCCATGTGTACACTAAACCACCTGTTTTGGAGAAAGAGTTCTACTATTTTGTCTACTCAATGCAGGGAAATTCAATAGAGTTTATAAATGAAAGACCTTTATGCTAAACTGTGTCATAGGTGATGGTCAAATCCAAGAAGATGGTTCTCATTTTTAGATTTTGTTGGAAACCACTTTTGATAATGGTGGTAAAGGCCAGGACTTCATCACAGGTGCTGTGTTCTTTCCTGAACCCTGTCTGCTCAACCTGCAAGACATCATCTAAATCTGGAGCAATTCATTGGAGGATCAAATGCTCAAACACTTTGAAACACACGGACAACAAGGCAGTAACTTGACACCTTGTAGGGGTCCTTACCTGGCTTAAGAATCACAATAATTTTTACTTGAGGCCAAGTTCATGGCAATGTTTTCTCATTAATGATCCATATGTAGAAGTTAGTAAGCCACTGTGCAGCCTTTAGTCCAAGATGCTTGAGGAATTCCAACAAGATGTTATCATAGCCTGCTGCCATGCATGGCTTGATGGAATTAAAAGCCTTACCTAGCTCATCGACCATGAATGTCTCTGGTTGACTCCTACCCACATTCTGATGTCGAAGTTGGCACCATTCATCATATACTTTGCATTTGGATGGTTTCTCCACTGGGACCTTTGCTACCTGCAGTGAAAACTTGTTATTCTGGAGGCCAGAAGTTGCATCAGTTTTTATTTCATGTGTATCTGGGTTCAGTTTCATGGAAAGATGGTAACAATATTCTTAGTTGTATCTGCTACTTTTTAAAATTGACATTACTTGTGTTCCAGGACTGGACTAGACACTAGTCTTTAATCCATGCTGTTTATTTGTCTCTCATTTTATCTGAAATAACCCTACATTACAGATTCTCTCCTCCCCCTAAGAAAACTGGGCCATCTATAGCTTTAATCAAAAGAATCCTGTTACTCAAATTCTGCACCTGATCTTTCTGGGGTATTTTGCATGTTGATTTATTTCCAAGAATTCAGGAGAGGACAAGGGGCTGACCTCTGATAACTGGAATCTATACCACAGCCTCACTGGGCTTGATCCTGAGTGTCAATGAAACCCTACAGCTCCCACTGACTTCAACATTCCTCCAAATCAAGCCCATTATTCTGGCCCATAATCCCAAGATTCACTGCCTTTCTTGAAATGTAGTCAATGTATACACTCCTCCCACATCTTTATAAACATAAAAGGGCTTAGAAGTCTAATTGGAGGTAGTTTCGTTAAGTTATACTGTCTTTGACTTAAGTTGCTTAAGAAACCACGGGCATTTTTTGCTTTACTCCCATGTTTAAAGTAGTCCTTTACCTCCCCTAAATATAATTTCCCCATTCTCTTAGAAAAACATTGGAGTGGAGGGGGAATTCTACTTCCCTAACCAATCTTCCCACCCCCCTCTCATTTAGCTATGAAGCCTCTGCCAACTCCTTATTTTATTTTATTTAAGAATTGGTGAGTTACACTCAGCACTTGCACCATGCACTTTCTGACTAAGATCATTATGTGACTCTTTAGTACTTTGGCATCTTTGCTTTCAAGTCCACAGCACAATAAATTGGGCCCCACCAGATGGTAGGCACTGTAAAACATTGTTTATTTGTTCTGAGGCATGAATCAATGTTTCTAACAGTGAAAATGTGTAAACATCCAAAGCATAGAATTGGCAACATTGTTCAGAAACAGTTCCCACAATCTGTTATTGGGAGGAGGAAGTTTGTGATATCTTTAGT
This sequence comes from Chelonia mydas, assembly GCF_015237465.2. Lineage (NCBI taxonomy): Eukaryota > Metazoa > Chordata > Testudines > Cheloniidae > Chelonia > Chelonia mydas. Next base: position 168,281,541 of record NC_057849.1, read on the forward strand.
TTAAAAACTATTTGGTTTTGAAGATCTGGAGATAGAACGATATCCCTTTATGATATAAAAAGAAAAGGAGTACTTGTGGCGCCTTAGAGACTAACAAATTTATTTGAGCATAAGCTTTTGTGAGCTACAGCTCACTTCATCAGATGCATGTAGTGGAAAGTACAGTGGGGAGGTTTTATTTACACAGAGAACATGAAACAATGGATGTTACCATACACACTGTAACAAGAGTGATCAGGTAAGGTGAGCTATTACCAGCAGGAGAACCGGGGGGAGGGTGAACCTTTTGTAGTGATAATCAAGATGAGCCATTTCCAGCAGTTGACAAGAATGTGTGAGGAACAGTTGTGGGGGGGGGGAGAATAAACATGGGGAAATAGTTCTACTCTTTGTAATGACACATCCACTCCCAGTCTTTATTCAAGCCTAAGTTAATTGTATCCAGTTCGCAAATTAATTCCAATTCAGCAGTCTCTCGTTGGAGTCTGTTTTGAAGTTTTTTTGTTGAAGAATTGCAACTTTTAGGTCTGTAATCGAGTGACCAAAGAGATTGAAGTGTTCTCCGACTGGTTTTTGAATGTTATAATTCTTGATGTCTGATTTGTGCCCATTTATTCTTTTACGTAGAGACTGTCCAGTTTGACCAATGTACATGGCAGAGGGGCATTGCTGGCACATGATGGCATATATCACATTGGTAGACGTGCAGGTGAACGAGCCCTTGATAGTGTGGCTGATGTGATTAGGCCCTATGATGGTGTCCCCTGAATAGATATGTGCACACAGTTGGCAATGGGCTTTGTTTCAAGGGTAGGTTCCTGGGTTAGTGTGATGTATAATTACATACATAATATTTGATTATAATTATTTTATATAGACATGCAATACATTCAGATGTACAGTACTTGTTGCACATAGGAAATTATTCTATATATAGAATGGTTACATGTGTTCAATACAATATAATAGTGTTTTAAAAATACAGAGATAGTCGCTTTAATGACAGCTTCTCTCTCTCATTAACCATAGAATATTAATTTTATTCAACACAGAGAAAAAGTATCTTGCAGTTTTATCAGAGATAAATTAATTAGATTTATATTAATTTCTCTCAGAGTTGGGAGTTATATTTTATGTGTGACTTTTTCGTGTCTGGATTTTAGCTATAACTAAACACTAACATATCTGAAGTTTTCAGAGGGAGTGGGGAGCCACACAGATGTTACATTTTGGTACATGCCATAATACGTTTGTTGAAGGATAACACCAAGCCATCACACATATAGGGAGAAGAAAAATACCTTCCCTGGTTTTAAAATTATGTAATTCTGGAATAAAGGAGTGTCTCCACTGCATGTGGGGAATAAACTAGTCATGCTTTTAAAATGGGGTATATGGTTTGAACCACTAATCTCTCATATAATGGAAGATGGTTTCCCCTTATCCACTTTATAATATAACTATTAATCCCCCATGAATCTTAATCAGATTAATTTGTTTAAAAAATGTGCAAATTGGAAAAACAGCATCAAGCCACACCTCTGCTGCACTCAATCTCAAATTTCCATAAACACTTCTAAAGTGGGGGTTGGGGTGGGAGGAGAACCACATTCAATGACAGGACAATCCTTTGTCCACTATTCAAAGAAATTAAAGATAAAATAGTACACCTGAAGAAAAAAGCCAATCCTCCGCCCACCCACTCATCGACCCAAAATGTCTTTTGCCGTTAGAAAAAAAGTGAATAAATTAACCTGATGAAATTCTAATTTGTTAACAAATGTAAAGAGTGAAACAGTATAATTACAGCTGGAGCTGATAGCTTTGGGATAGCCTTTTCCACTAGAATATTCTTTCATTCTAAGGCATGCCAATATATCTCAAGTAATGGCATACAAGCTGGTGGATAAGCATTACCAATGTTGACTTGTTTTGCACAAACTTATACATCTGGTTAAAATGAGATAAGATTATCATACCTCTACCTCATTTGTTATATACCTCAGGCTCATTTATTGAGCACTGCCTAACCTGTGAAGTGAAAGAGGAAGGGATCCTGCCAAAATAATAGTAAGTGGTCATACAACTGAAGGCTAGATCTTAAGATGCTGTAAATTTGCCTGTCTTCATTAATGCTAGGGAAGCTATTTATACAAGCTGAAGTTCTGTCAATAAACTATAACATGTATGCACAAGGAATCAGAAACAAGGTTCCATATGGAACGTTAATGTTGGTAATTAATGTTTGAGTACTTCATTTTGCAAATATAATGTTTTTTAAATACAGTTTTGCTTTTTTTAAAAGACTGGAAAGTACAGCTTTTATACCCGATAGTGACATAAACTGTAGAACTATTAACTAGCTGACTTATTCACTTTGACTACCTCACCTACACTCCAGCTAAAAATCTATCCTGACAAGCTGGTTTCTAAAATGCCACATAATGCTCTAAACAACTGTCATTAAAAAAAAAAAAGAGTGCCAGGGAAGTTTCCTTCCTTCCACGTAAGTTTATACGGGTCTGAGAAGCATAAAGGCCAGTATTTAATTTGGCCACAATCACAGGTTTAAATGTCAGCACTATAGATAGTAAAATACTGACAAAATAATTTGTGATTATTAGTCCATCGTTTCAATTTGAGATTATTCAAGCACTTTAGTATTTTCGAACTCAATAACTCCAAAATGAGCCTCTGTGCATTCATTGAGTAGGTATTTGACTGACACTAAGGACTCAAATGGCCTATTTCAAAACCTGAAAGCCAGATACAGTACTTTGCAAATAATCAGTATCATCTTGTGATATTCACTGAATATCTTCAAACATATTCAGACTACATTAACAGACATGACTAGTTTGAGAATATTTTGCAGAGCCAGAAGAGCTAAAAAAAATTCAGCTAACTTCATTTGCACTATACTTATAAAAGAGAGATCAACAAGCCCCCTTTAAAAAAAAAAAGAGAGAGGGCTCAACCATTCTTAAGCTTTTGTTTGTTAACAATATATATAGCATATGCGTAATGGTATGGTATGGTTTTATCAGCATTTTTTAGGGATGACCTGTTTAACTCGTTCGTGGCTTCACTATTCATGAATAATGGAGCCATCCCAGTTCCAGACGCAGCATGATCAAGTCTTTGTACCACACCAGCTGAGCTGTGTTCCATCATAGTGAACAGATACTTTGCCCTAGTTTTTTGAAATATTTTTGTATGATTATAGCCTATTGTTATAACAGGATATCCTCCAATTCCCATTCTCTCATGTGTGTGCCCCTCCCCCCGTTGCAGAGCAAGTGTGCCCCATCCCCTCTTGGGGCAGGTTAATTACTTCCTTGCAATCATGCCTTTACAACCACCCCTTGTGTTGGGGTAGAGATACCTAGTGGTAAAAATCAATATAGCTACTCTCTCTCTCAATGTGTCCTGATGGCTAAAGTTAGGGTGATGGCCTCTTTCCACAGAGGCCCAGGTTAGTATGGCTCCCCAGTTTGGCTGGGATGTATTGCCAAGTGGTCAGTGTCAGTGTGGCTGCCTGGCTCAGCAAGGCAGTATGGCCTAGTCGGGCTGTCCTCTCTCTCAGGGCTGTGTGGCCCAATGGCCACAGTCAGTCTAACGGCCCACTCCTGTAGGGCTGTATGGCCTAGTGCCCAGAGTCAGTATAACTTCCTGATTCAAGAAGGCTGTGTTGCCTCTCTCAGGGCTCTGTGGCCCAATGGCCAGAATCAGTACTAACTGCCCATTTCCATAGGGCTGTGTGGCCCGGTGGCCAGAATCAGTATAACTGCCCATTTCTGTAGGACTGCATGGCCTAGTGGCCTGTTAGGGGAGTTGGCCAGGGTGGGTGGCGGTCAGGTAGGCTTCCAGCTCAGGGCCCCTTCAGTGGCAAGTGTACCCGCTACTGGGTCAGTGAGTAATCCACCCGAAACACACTGACTCCACTCAGCACAGTAACTAGTCCCACTGAGTACTTCCTACCCTGTTTCTGATGCAGCAGTCCCAGAGTCTCTGGGCTCCTTGGTCAGTGCGGCTCCCAACAGCTCCATCACTCCTTCGGCATCCTCTGGAGTCTCCGTGTTCCTGGCTTCCGCCGTATGGGGATTCCCAGGCTGGAGCTCGCAGTGTGTCCCCTCTCTCTTTGGCCATCAGCCCTGAATGAGCCGAGCTGCTCCCTTTTATACCTAGTCTCCAGCCGAAGCATGCCCAGCAGGGCTGCAGGGGCATGGCCTCCTCAGTACAGAGAGTAGAGTCAACCCTCACAGTACCAGTGTGGGGCAAGTGCTCCCCATCACCCCCTCCCCCCACAGTTTTTTTCTATTTTATTTCCAAATTGCATACACAGTGACACTGTTAAAGATCCCTCCCTTATAAGCCAACTTCCTGGAGTCTTAAGGGCCGTCCCAGAGTAAATTCAATTACAAAATACAGTTCTGCTCCAACCATTAGATGATTATATTCATTAAACAACATATTCTTATCAATTCCACGGCCACACAAGGAGGCAGTTATGCATTTGCTCCCTATTAATACTTTGAACGAAATTGGACAAACCAGCAGGAAGAGCAGAAGAATGCATGCAGCTGAATTTTAGGGCTTGCTCCTACAAAAGGCAAGAGGTGTACTCCCGCCCTCACTGAAGTCAATGGCAAGACACATTGAATTCAATAGACCAGAATTTCACTCTAATTCTGCATTTACTGCTGCTTCCATTGAGCCTGCTCTGAACTCCTGTTATTTTTTTTTCATCTCTGTATTGTAACATTGGAAGTCACCAGACTGTGCTATTACTGGTAATGCTAAGTTGTTTTAAACATACACAGGTTGGATCCTGGAGAAGTGCCAAATTTTGGCTGTGATGCACTTTTTCTATGCTGAGAATATCACAAGTAAAGTTTGTTATGACACTCTCTCTGAGTAAATCCAGGTGTCAATGAGAAGCACACTTACTGAACTTCAGGACCAAAGCTCTGAGGATGGCTCGAGTGTGCTGACCTCTCATCACCTCTTGTGTTGAAACACAAGATAATATCCACTTGTTTAAGACATTAAGGGTGAAATCCTGGCCGCACTGAAGTTAAAGGCAAAACACCCATTGATGTCAACAAGGCCAGGATTTTACCCCAGAACTTCAACTTCTGCTGTTAAGGCCTATGAACTAAAAAGGCATCTGTTATCCTCACCAAAAATTAACTCTTCCTGTGGAATCTCAGCTCAAAAGTGAGTTTCAATAGAGGTATTCATTTCAATTATAATGAGTGATAGTTAGGAGAAAAAAACTGCAAACTTAGACTAGTCCAGTGCATTTATGCCTAAAGGCAAAGCTGACCTAAGAATTGAAAAACTTATCTTTATTCAAGTTTAATTTGCTATGCTTTATTCTTTTTCCTGCCTCCCACATTTCTAAAATCGACTTTTTATGCAAATAATAAGATTCTTATAATTACATCAAACACAGTAAATATGAGATTTCTAATTTCCCCAACATGTGGAGATACAAGGAAGCCCTGTAAATACCAAAGGTAGAACTAAAACTCAGCAATAAAGTAAGATTTGGAATTTTTTCCCGTCTTTGTCATACTTCCACTGAAATGTCTTGGATGTACTTGCCTGTAGCACTTGAAATAACATGTAATAATATGGAAAGAAAAGAACAAAACATTCAGAGGAGGTCTGGAGGCTCTATAGATATACACCCAGGTAGTGAAAGCATTTATAAGAACATTTTGAAGAAATGATTAAACAAGACCTAGTCTCTTTCAACTTAATAGAAGCTTTATCAGAAGCTCTCATATTGTATTTTATAATCGTCTACTGGCACAGATTGGCATTTTGCTGACTTAAATAATGTACTCATTTTTTAAAAAGAATACACAAGTCACTTTGTATGGTTCAGAAATAGCACAAAAGTTTGTCATGTATTCATTTCCCCCTCAACTTGCGAAGCTAAATAAGAAAGCCTAATGCTGTGTGAAAGAACAGACAGTTATGCTAGATAATTCGACCAGTTAGCATCATCTCTTAATATTGGTTTAGGTCAGGTAGTATTTTTAGAGTGACAGTTTTTCCCACTTATTTTACTTCTGATTAAGAAACCAAAGTTTTTGAAGGAGCCTAAGGGAGCTGGACACTCATTTTCAATTTCAATTTTCAAAATTCAGTAAGATCTGAGTAACTCCCTTAGGCCCCTTTAAGAAATAAATCTTGATTACATCAGAATTCAGGTATGTATACATGATTGATTTTTTTATTTGAAGTTCTGTGGATGAAAGAAAGACAATGACACTGGCCATCCAATTATATTGTTTATTTCAAGAAGAGCTGTGAAATATTTGTAAGACTAACACACTTATTGTCAAGATACTCAGACTCAATCCACCATTTCCCTATTGGTCTTAAAATGGTTGTCTCCTCCTTTCCCCCCCCCCCAAAAAAAAATCCAGGTTGTCAGGTTTTATGATGGGCTCTGAGACACAATAAAGGGAGGATGTTTGGACTAGTGTATATGGTTGTTAGAGAGTCTCAGGTGTAGGATCACTGGAGAACATTTAAGTTGTGAGAGAGATGTCACTGAATTGGAGGAGTAGGGGAGAAATAAAGGGAATAATGGAAGCAAGTTTGGCCCTATTTAGGTCAGCTACAAATGCTGTTCTTCATTCTCTTCATTCCTTGGCAGTATGGTCTCTTTCTACCAGACAACTGCAGGGAATAAAAAGGAACCCCACAGCTTATACTCTCTAGCATTCTTTGAGAGTGGAGAGAAGCCCAGTGGTTTAACACCCATTTCTGTTTTTTTTTTTAATATAAAGGTTTGCAAATTCCAAGTTTACTCAGTACCTGCCTTCCTTATGTTCCCCAACATCTCACTCTCACGTATCCTGTAGGGCCAGGCCTTACAGAATTCCCCTGGAGTTCTCCAACAAATCCCAAGCCAAAAAGTACAAACTTGAGCCACGTTCACCCCTCCCAAGCTTGAACTTTAGTCCTTCACCAGTCTTCCACAACACTCTGCTCCTCAGCTGAGCATCAACATCCCATTGCTGCCTCCCTGGAAGCTTGCCCCTGGAACTTTCTCCTCTCTCCTGACTTCTATCAGGCCATTTGCAAAGAACTCACAGCCATCTACCTCCAGGTTCTCTCTCTAGCTCACCTTTGTCAGTCCTTTTAAAGAAACCTGACTCCTTCCAGGTGACTCTGCTAATTGACCTACTTAACACTTCTCCAGGTCCCTGTGGATGAATTCACCTCTCAAGCTCCTGTTAACTCTCCTCTCTATGGATTCACTACAGCTTACAGTGGTGCCACTAGTGCAGATACTCTAAGCTGAGAGGTGACCTCTCCCATCAATTTGATTACTCCAGCGCCCGCAAGGAGCGGTAGCTATGTTGGCGAGAGAAGCTCTCCTGTTGAAATAGCGTTGTCCACACTGGTGCTTAGATCGGTATAACTTATGTCGCTCGGGGGGAATGGCTTATTCACATCCCGAGAGACATAAGTTATACCAACATAAGCTGTATGATCCTGTATTGAGTATAAATACTCAGTTTACTGCCTGGTTGGGTATTAATGTGATTTCTGACAAAGTACAGTACATCTCAGTACTCTGTTGTATTTCCTCTACTAAAGAAAATCACTTGTGTTTGCCCACTGTCCGATTATGTCAAAAGTAATTGCTGAGAAAGTGTCAAATGGGGTGTTGTAAGTAGCCCATAAAATGATACAGAAATGGCAATGAGATGCGCTCTGTTTAAATTGGCATAGAGGAAAATACTTGTAAGGAATACCTAAAAGATACTAGAATGATCTACTTTGTTTGTCAACATTAATCATGCGGAAGAGGAAGTAAAATAGTATATTAACATATTTCATAGCTGATTCTCAACTAAGGAAGTTCTGAACACCTAGAAATACAAAGAATGTAAGACTAGAAATACCAGCAAAATATAACACATTTAGATTAAACTTTAAAAAATGCAATCTAATTGAATAACACAGTCAATGGGATATAGAATGCTAGGAAGTGGTAATACAGAAAAAAGACAGCAAATAAAACAACTTTGCAATAAGATATAAATGCACAATGGCCCCATCATGTTTAGGCTGCATATAAGAGGGATATCGGCATGCAGTAGAGAGGCAAGTGTCCATCTCTAAAGGACTCTGGTGTGACTGTTCTATGATGTTGCATTTCATTCTGGCCAGCAGTTTCCAGAACATGTTGAGTGGGCAGTTCAGTATTTGGAAAGAAGCTGCCACTACTAAATAATATTAGGGTTTAAATGATTTCAATTATGTTTTGACATTTACACTTTACCCCTACGGATTACAGTTATGGAGAGATGGTCAAACTTTTGTATGAGGTTTTTCATCAAAATTTGATTTTTTTATTACAACTCCCGCAAAGTTCATGCTGACTTTACTTCATTTTTAAATTAGCTTTTGAGTGGATTGAAACTTTTCAAAAAAATGAAATTTCAAAAAAGCAGAAAAACATGACTTTAAAAAAAAGTTTTTCATGAGTGCAACTGCTGTCTGTTCCTGGGCACAGCTTTCTACTAGTTAAAATTGTAATATCTGAATCTTTTCAATGGAAGAAGGTAGATATTGGGATGGGGGGGGAGAGGAAAGGGGAGGTGCCAGCAAAAAGTGAAATCCTCACAGCATGGCATCTATGGTTCTTCACCTCATGCCTATGATTTTCTCCTGATATTAAAAGTGATTTTATGTATTTATTTTATGTAGAAATATACTTTTTGTGTTCTCTGAATCACTCGATTCCCACCCCATACAAATTATAGGCAGCAACTCCCGTCCCTATCACACAAACACACACACACACACACACATTTTGTTAAGCCAAGGCAATATGCGCTGATTTAGCGACTAATCTCTACTCTGGATTCTCAGCTGTGAACCCTCTTCTGGAGATAGATGTGTAAGCCAAGTCAGTTCTTTCTACTGAAAAAACAGAAAGAGAAAGACATCCCTCTCCCCAATCTCATTATAATCATCACCCAGGTGGATACGACCATCTCCTGAACTGTGGAAGACCTGTTTTCAAATCCCTTCTCTGTCTGATTTGAAGCAGGGATTTGAACCCAGGTGTCCCATCTCCCAGATGAGTTCACTAACCACTGGGCTATTGAATATTGGGGATGGGGGAGGGGAATGCGCATACACCAGACAACCTGAAAAAATCCGGACCTGCTCGCTGGTCTATGCAGATGTCTCTTGTGTCAGTCAGGCAAGCTCTGCACATGCGCATCAGATCTGATCCTGAAGACTAGACTGGCAGGGAATGTCTAGTTTGAGTTTCCTTCCAAAGCTTGGGCACAAGTTAAGGACTGAGCAGCCTGGAGGTGTCAGGACTTTGTGTATGATCACCAGTGGAAACTTAGCTGCCTATGGGAATTTAGGTGCTTGCAGGGTGAGGCGAGAGCTGAATGGTGGTCTGAGGTTCTCAATAGTGTCTAAATCTTGAACTTAGGTGCTTAAGACCCTTTGTGAATCTAGTGCCATGTTACTCCTTCCCTCTCTCCCAAAGGAAAATTAATTTCTGTCCTGTCACCTTTTTATAACCAGCTGAGGGAATTTTTCTCAAACTCCAAAACATTTTTTTAAATGATAGCCTTCAAGCAGAGACCAAACATGCAAAATACTATTAAAATTATGCATTCATAAAATTATGATCAAATGAGAAGGGTCAGATTATAATTCAAACAGTTTGGTAGCTACTTATAATGAGTGCAATCAGGTTCCCATTATAATAAGTAAACCTTGAACACATACTTGATATGAAATTGGCCTGTCTGATATGTTATTTTCCATTTCTCATCTCTATTAGGCATTTAATCTAAAGATGAATGTACATGTATATGCTGTAATCTGTGCTAGTCATGATGTATGCTCCAAACCTACACTTTTTAGTTTCATCCAACAAGCAATGACTCCCAAGGTTAAGTATACCTATGTCAAGCTATGACGGACACAACACTTTTTTCCAAGTATAATCTGAAAGGTGATAGAGTGTGTGGCCTGGATATTTTTGAATTAACAGTTGTAGTTCTTTTATGAATGACCTCATATTCTCTAATAAAAACTTAGTTTTGCTGAGGATATAATATCCAGGCCTCAAGGTCTCTATTAAAGAAAACTATATCATTTATAATAGTTTGGCATGATCAAACATTATTAAAACTTTTTAAAAGTGAAATATAAGGGAATTAAATTATCCTTAAATTAAAAGGCTGTAATATTGTGTGCTCACATCTTTTATTCTTCTCTGGCTCTGACAGAGTAATCTCCTGATAATATTTTAATAGATAGATTTCCAAGCCAGCTCTTAGCAGAAAGTCAAAATCTACACTGTAATTCAGATACATTATAGTTTAACCCCCTGGAGGCTTTAATTATCAATTTCTTTTTTACTGGATATCTATGTTCTACTTTGGTTCACATTTCTATTATGTTAATGAATGGGTGACTAGATGCAGGGTATCAATTTGCTATATAAGAACTATACTTGAGAGCCTTTTCAAGTTCACATAAAGCACATTAGGGAATCTTGAGGCAGCAGTAAAAACAGCACAAGTACAAAAGTGCAGTTTGGGAGGTTTCCCATGTTTCCTGCACTCATTTTCTCAACATTTTAGCTGCAGTACTTAGCAAAGTCTTAATTTGCAAAATTGAAGGCCAGATAGTGCCCTTTTAACTCACACAAGGAGAGTACTTTGCCTGCATAAATCCTCCTCCCCAGGTACAAGGGGGTGAGCCTAATCATGCTCTGCCCTATTTCCAAAACTCACAAAAGACTACCTGTGGATCCATGCCTGGGGAGGAGTGACACGCTAGAGAAGACAGACATAGAGCCTCTTAATCTCTCCCAGCACTCATTGCAAATAGAAGAGAAAAGTGAACACAGCCTCTAACTGCACTTCCTCAGGACCCTCTGTCACAGATCTGATGGACACTTGCCAGACTGCAGTGAGGGAACCCAATGATGAATCCCATATGCCCTTAGCTCGGCGTTGGGCACAGTTTAGGCAGTGTGCCTGGCTTTGGACCTCTTGGCAGGCACTCCAGGTGAGGACCTCATGTCTGCTATCCCTCAGCATTTCAGCATCTCATCCCTCTGTTGCCTATGCCCTGAAACTAGTGCCCTCTCTGCCAAGGTTCCCAAGTAGCTCTTTCATGTTTCCCAGAATTCCACCAAAAATGTGAGCCTATGGGTTTACAGTGTACCTCCTCAGGGGTATGTGAGAATGAAAGCAAACAAACAGATTCTAAACACCATTACTCTTTACTTAGCATGAGAAAACCTTATTTTTTTATGCATCTGAAACTATTTGACCTGACTTGGTGAATAATTTTAGTTCCCCAGTGTTGCATTCTTCAGCAAATAAAAAGTATTTGACTGAAAATGGTCATCCAGTTATAGATAGGAGTATTCTTATGAGTAAGGGTTTTAGGATCAGGCCCTCAGACTTACTTTATGAATAGGCTTACAAAATCCCAGTTGCTCACTCAGCTGGGACAACAAATGATTATGATCAACACCATCATCAACTTTAGCAGAATCTAGTTTCCATTTTTGAAAAAAAACTTTAAATTTCTAGTTTTATGTTTATGAAGAAACACTTAAAGTCAATGTAACAGATAATGCAGCTGCTGGACCATATGAGAGCAGCTGTTGTTCTGACAGACTCCACCCTAAAAGTTCTACTTGCTCTGCAGCGTTTCAGCAAACAAAACAACCAAAGGAACAGCCCCTGCTGAACACCATGGGAATCTGGCTCTCCCTTCACCCGGGCATTTGGGAGTGCAAGTGAAGATCAGCAGCTCCTCTCCACTCCCATCGCTGACCCTCTTCCCTTCCTTACCTCTTGGTCAGCTGAGGCCAGGTCCAAAAAAATAATAAAAGTGCTCTGCTCCCCTGCAGACTACTTGATGCAAGCCCAAGCCTCGTCATTGTGCCCAGCTCCACTGGTCTCTTCCCAATTCATAGAGAAGAAAACAGGAGGTATCCAGCTCCTTATCTTCCTTCAGTATGGTGATAGAGCCCAGCAGCCATGATGGCCTCTTTACCTATCCAACTGAGCATGCTTAGTCAAACCTTTGGTCTCTACACAAGAACTGGGAAGTGGTCCTTCAAATGAAGTAGCCAGTGAACAAGCGGGGCACCTGACATCAGGGGATGTCTTGAAATCTGACTGGAATGTACTATAGAAATGACCTAGGGAAATACATAAAGGCTGCATCTACACTTGGAGCTAGACGTGTGATTCCCAGCTTCAGTAGACATAAAATTGTGCTGCTTCTCATCGAACTAGGGTTCTAAAAATTGTAGAGTACCCATGGTAGCATGGACTAGCCACCCTTGTAGGATTCATACAAGGTTCATGCACTTGGCAACATTCAGGGCACACCCGGAGTGTTGTGTAGGAGCAGTGCACACACTGCTCCATCCAAGGGCATGAACCTTGGAATTTCACCCAGATGACATGAACCATGGGAAGCCTCCCAGGACTGGGCTCAAGGCCCGAGAGCAAGGAATGCGGTAGATAGAAATTGGTAAATAAGCATGTTAAACAAAGCCAGTGTATTGCTTTTATCTGCTGGAGAATGTAATGCGCGGGGGGAGAGAAAGAATAAAGGAGAGGGTGGAAAGCTGACAGGTCCAGTCCGTTGGCAGACCAGCCTGCTTGCTTGCTTAAAGCTTTGTGCTGTCTTGTCATTGAACCGCAACACACCCTGACTATTTACTCAAGTAATCTAAGAGGGTTTATATTTGGGGAAGCTGGTCCATGCTGCTGTTCATCACTGTCCATGCTACGGCTGCAATGATACTATTTAGTGTGCTAGCTCAATGGCAGATCACGTGAGTGTGTCTACTTGAGCTGGGAATAACAAGCTCCAAATGGAGACATAAGTGAAATTGTGAAGCCTGATACACGAGAACTACATTTAAGCACCTTGGCCAGCAAACAGAATTTGCAAGTATACCTAGACTGGCGCAGAGATGTATACATTTTACCTCCTTACGCCAGCATGAATTATTGGAAGTATCAGGGACAGGGAGAGAAAACAGTATTGCTGACACATCCTTCATTTATGGGTCACCAATGGGAGGATGCAGCTTTAAAGTGCTTTAAAGTCCTTTGTTCAGAGGCTGCTTACGGGATCAGCTTCATCCTCTGGCTAACCTTTCATTCCTACTTTTTGCTAATCTTCCTCATGTCGCCTGTGCTGGACCCTATAAATTTCAAAGCAAAGGGGATGTTGATGACACTTTTCCTCCTTCAGATTGGATGTCCTCAGAAATTCTGCTTGTCAATGTCCCTCCTGGGTATAAACCTCCTGTTTCCTTCAGGTAACTGTAGCTTTGTCTACTATTACTGAAGTTTGGTGTAAATACTAGTTCTGTGTTGTATACTCCCAGTAAAATCTATCATCTCTTAAATTTCATCCTCCTAGATAAAGCACAGCTACATCACCCCATCCTCATACAACCCTACTGCACCATATTCATTGCAGGGCAAGTTCAGTATTGCCTCTTAGTAATTTCTCAATGATTTTCCTCCAGACCTCCCAGACTTTGTCTTCTTTTGATCTCCAGATCCATCCAGCTGTTCTGCTTTCTTTTTTTTAAGATTAAATATTTTTCCTTTACAGCTTCTCTTACCTGAATTAGGTTCTCCATCTTAATTGGAATCTCAGCAGAAGATGATAGTATTTATTAGCACTCTCTCTCAGTTTTATCCAACTGCTACATTCTCATCTTAGACAAAAAGCTCTTTAGAGCAGGACCTGTCTTTTCTTCTTGAATAGCACAATGGGGTCCTGGTCTCTGATGGGGGCTTCTAGGCAAAGCTGTAATACAAATAATAAATATAATTCTGTAATTATGAAGTCTGCAAAGTATTTGGTGAAAAATTGCTATGAAAGAAAACAAGTTATAGTGCATTGTACAGTGAAAAACAGGACCAAAAAAAAGTTTGTTCTCCAAATCTTGAAGACATGAGTTGTAGTTGCCTAGAGTTTGGGAAGAGATCTTTTCCCCATTAAACACATGCATTTCAATCCTGATTACATTCTAGTAAATAATCAATTATTTTCCAACAAAAATGCACATTTACAATCACTGTATACCACTTACTAAATTTTCAGTGATGGGAACAACAGGTGCACTTACATAAGATTATGCATGTTCATTGCAGGGAAAGAAGGCAATTGTATATGACAATTGAGCAGCTCCACTTGTAACTGGGAAAACAGTATTCAGTTTGTGTGCAAATCATGGTTTCAGCTATGCTCATTTACACCACTTGAGAATCTGACCCATGTAGTTTCCACAGTTTTAAAAAATAACTTATGTTTGCCCCCGTCTGTTACAGTCACAAGTTCCCACGTGGGACTGAGCATCTTAAAGTGTCCAAACAACAGCACTTTAGAGATGTCAAAGCAATGTTGATAACATCTCCTTGGAAAAATTCCTTTTTATAGACAGATGGGATTGATTCATTCAGCATTATATAAACAAGGCATTTTCCTATTCATCATTTTTAAATTATGCAAATGCCTGGCATCATTATCATTAGTTGGAAAGAGAAAATGTATTTGCTCAAATTTAGTTTTGATGGTATCTGTGCTTTCAGGATTTTATACTGTCATTTAAGAGATTTCTTTAATGAGTCACACTTATCAAATATTAATATATGTACCAGGTCTAAGGAACAGATAGCCCAAAATTAGAAAGTAGTGTTAAATTGAAATTCACATAGTGGAAGACTTTCCATAACATTTAACACAGGTAGGGAGCTGTGTGTGTGTGTGTGGGCGGGTGGGGGGGTGACGGGGGGGGGGGGGGGGGGGGGGAGGAAAGCGTGGTTGTACCAAGCAAGTGACACTACACAAGAAGGGACTCTCCTTGCTGACCGTGAATAGGTTTTTAAGGGGAGGAGAGGGAGGATATTGGGGGCAGTGATTTTGTGGCCCCAAAACCCACCAGCTATCCATCCCCTACCAATCCAGATGAGACCCCTTCACAAAGACAGTTTACTTTGGCTTTGCCGGGGTTGGGGGAGGGGGTTAACCTTAATGAAGAGTATAGTTCCTATTGAAAATATGTGCGATCTTCAGATTTACTGCTGTAATCAAATAAAAATATTAGTCATAAAATTTGAAAGTTTATAATAGTTGCATTAATTGAATTGAAGGACATAGTATATGCTGATGAGGTACCAAAATACACAGTTGTCTTTTTTCCCCTCTCTATTGTAGTTGGAGAAATGGGAGTAATACTGTAATTTGCTGAGTATTACAATATCAGTAATGCTGACAGTTTGATTCCCTTTAAAATTTTCTTTTTAAGGAATCCCATTATTCTGTTGCAATGTTTCTCCAATAATCACTGCAAATTTGAATGCAACTAAAGCTGTTCAGCATCTCTGTTTATGATTAAATTAAGTAAAAGCATTCAAATGGCATTTCACTCAGAGCTAAAAAACTAATTTCTTTGAATTCTTGCATTCAATAATTATAGTAATTTTACAGACAAGAAACAGAAAGTAAGTCTCAGCACATCTTTGGAGAATAGGACCTTATGATTAAAGAAGAGCTCTTACATTAATATACTGTTCACCTTTCTTCTGATGACTTCCACCATCATAGTTCCCCAGCGAAGTCAATAGAAATTTCAGATCTACGATGCACGCCCTTTGGAGAGATCCTCAAATTGTTGGTGAGGTCCAAAAATAATGTTAGAGTGATAGCTAGTACTCAACAGCTCAAGTGGCGCTTTAAAGTTATGTTGAACGTGAGACATGAGAAGAACAAGCAGCAGCCGTCATTTACACTTCCTGACCTATGGTATAGAATTCTTGGCCGTGTGTGCTATAGAGGGCAGACACTGAACAACTGTATTCTGCATTGTGCTATTACTAGATTGGAATGAGAAATACTAATGGTCCTTAGTGCTTCCAAAGTACATAATTGGGCCTATTTTCCTCAAACTTAAGAGAATGATGTATAATTGACTATATGTATTAACTTAATCATGACAAGCATTTGTTTGCTCTTTCAGACTTCAAAGCAATGTACAAACATCAATGTATTAATCCTCACAACCCCCTTGAGAACTAGTCAACTGCTATCCCATTTATGACACTAGGAAAACAGACATATGAGGCCAAATTCACTTGCACTTTAACCAGGTGGAAGTGTTGCTATAGTCAATAAAGTGACATCAATCTACTGCAATGCTGAGTTTGATTGGGAAAATGTTCAGGGTTGGCCACTGATTTGTGAGACTCAATTTCTGGGCGTCCAACTTGAAATATCCCAATCTGATTTTCAAAGATGCCAAGGACTTGAAGATCACATTGAACTCAGCGGTTATTGAAAATTTGGTTAGAAGTTACTTGTCCAAGACCACCACTGGCAGAGAAAGGAATGAAACTGTAGTTCTTGCCTCAATAATCTGTGCTGATTATGCTACACTGTCCCTTAGAGTCATTTTTCCCTGTAATTTTTGCAGCAAGATTTATTTAATTTTGTTGCCATTCTTGTAACTTTAGTATAAATAAACAACTTGAGTCTATTTTTTAAAATGTCTATAAGGTTGTAATTTTTTCTGTATTCCCTGAGACTGTACTGCTTAATGTGGTGTTAGTGAATATAGTGTCAGGCAACTAACAACTGTTGTGTATTTGGTTGTCGTGGTAATAGCACCTTGTTGTTGCTATGGCAACTGAGTTAGATTATTAGGGGATAGCCCAGCCAGTTTTGGCTGGTTTGGTTAGTTCAGTGTGTGGAAAATAAAAGACTGCTTTCATGGCTCACAGCTCTCTGTGTCTCAAGTGATTTCTTCCTAAAGTGGTGATGAGGATGGGATCCCTGTGCTGCCCCAGCAACAGAAGGAAGTAGAAGTCAAGGTAGAAAAAAAAAACCTACCAAAATCTTTTAGCTGTTGGAAGTGGGTGAGAACTGGCTTGTTTGTACTGACTGTTCTGGCTTGTTGGCACTGACTGTGAAACCTGAAACTAAAACCATGGCTACACTTACAGGGCCACTGGAACCTTTTGAAGAGACTATAGTGCAATGGCACATGTATACTGAGTGTTTTGAGCTTTTTGTTATTGCAAATGACATTACAGCAGAGAAGAAGGTGCCAATATTCTTAACTGTTGTGGGGGCTAAAACCTACTCCTTGCTACGCAGCTCACTACACACTGTTAAGCCTGAGACCAAATCTTACAGTGACATTATGGAAATCCTGGGGTCCCATTTTTCCCCAAAACCACTGGTAATTGCTGAAAGAGACAAAAGAGACCAAAAAGAAGATGAAACAGTTGTACAATTTGTAGCAACTTTAAAAAGGCTAGCAGAACACTGAATTTAAGGAGATGTTAAATGATGCCCCGCGTGAGAGGTTAGTGTGTGGCCTGTACAGTGAAGCTATACGGAAGCGCCTATTGACAGAGGCTCAGCTTACCTTACAGAAGGCGGCTGATATTGCGGTCTGCATGGAACTGGCTACAAAGGAGGCAAAATACATCGGTGCATCTCCTAGAGTACATAAAGTGTCACAAGAACTTACCCACAAAACTGTGCAGAGTCAGGAATGTTACCGCTGTGGTAAGCCAGGTCACCAGGCATCAGAATGCTGGTGTAAGGACCTGGTGTGTTGACACTGTGGCAAAGGGGAACACATTGAGTGTGCCTGTAAACAAAAGAAAAAGAGACCTGTGGTCTGGCCGACCAAAAAGGGGAACCTGCATACCCTAGAGCAGACCCAGGATGACCAAGGAGACACCTCATCACAAGAAGTGCCACTGCACGTTTTGTCTTTGGCAGAGGGCTCACATGAATACTGGGTAACCCCGTTGTTGGATGGCAAACCTATACGCATGGAACTGGACATGGTGCAGTCGTCTCACTGGTCTTCGAGACTGTGTATAAAGAAAAGCTACAGCATCTTACGCTTAAGGCAACAAAAACTGTTCTGAAGACGTATACGGGAGAAGCTGTGCCCATGTTGAGCACTATTGATGTTAAGGTGGAGCTCAATGGACAGGCTGCTAAATTGCCACTGTTTGTGGTGAGAGATAATTACCCAGCCTTAATGGGTAAGTCTTGGCTTGGGAAGATTCAGCTGAACTGGGCAGAAGTGCACTGAATGACTAAAGAAGAAAGTGCTGTGACCACTATACTAAGGAAACATGCTGCTGTTTTTGGAGAGGATCTGGGAAGTATGAAGGGAATCACTGTGACATTGAATATTAAACCTGACAGTCAACCAAAATATCTGAAAGCCCGAACTGTGCCATATGCCATCAGGCTGAAAGTTGAAGCGGACCTGGAGCGCCTGGTCACCAGTGGAGTCCTAATACCAGTTACCCATAGTCCATGGGCCACTTTATCGCTCCAATAGTGAAGAAAGATGGCTCCCTCCGGATTTGTGTGATTTTAAAGTCACTGTCAACCCGGTGTTGTGTGCAGAGGAATACTCGCTTCCCCGCTTCGATGACCTCTTCGCGGGCCTGGCTGGGGGACAAAAGTTCAGTAAGATTGATCTAAGTCAAGCGTATTTACAGATGCACATCAATGAAAAGTCCCAAGAGCTGTTGACTATTGTGACTCATAAGGGGCTTTATCGATATTGTCGCCTACCCTTCGGAATAAGTCTGCTCCTGCCCTGTTCCAGAGGGCTATGGACCAGATCTTGTGTGGCTTGCCAGGAGTTCAGTGCTATGTGGATGACATCCTGGTCGCTGGAAGGAATGAAGAGGATCACTTAAAAAATTTAGAGGCTACCCCACAAAGACTGGAAGAGTATGGCCTCTGAGTCTGCAAGGACAAGTGTGAATTCTTCCAGCTCTCTGTTGAATATTTGGGACACATCATTGATACTGCGGGTCTTCATAAGGCCCCTGCAAAAGTTAAGGCTATTGTGGAGGCTCCCCCACCTCGAAACGTTAGCCAGCTGTGCTCGTTTCTCGGACTATTGAACTATTATGGAAAGTTCATCTCACAGTTAGCCACACTGCTAAAACCACTTCATGAACTCCTTGGGCAGAACAAGACCTGGAAGTGGACTGAAGCCTGTTATGTTGCATTTAACAAAGCAAAAGATGCATTGCTAAATTCTGAAGTTCTAACGCACTTTAATCCATCCTTACCTGCGATGTCTTAATTGGCCTGTGATGCCTTCCCTTATGGAGTGGGTGCAGTCGTGTCACACATTATGCCTTCAGGAGAAGAGAGACCTATTGCTTTTGCTTCATGCAGTCTAAGCAAAGCAGAAACTAACTATCCCCAAATCGAACATGAGGCATTGGGAAACATTTTTGGAATTCGGAAGTTTCATCAGTACCTGTTTGGGTGGAAGTTTACTCTTCTTACAGACCATCGACCTCTGACATCAATTTTTGGACCCTACACAGGCATTCCCCCATTAGCTGCTAGTCATATGCAACGTTAGGCATTGTTACTTTCAGTGCACACATATGAAATCAAATATCAGAAATTCACTCTGCACGGCAATGCAGATAGTCTGTCAAGGTTGCCTTTGCCAGTCAAACATCAAGATACTGCACAAAAGGAAATCTTCTACTTTGAACACTTAGATAATACACCCATCACTGCTACTCAGATAAAGAAGGCAACTCATGTTGACCCAGTATTTCCCCAAGTTATGGACCTGGTGATGCATGGAAAATCTTGACAAATCTCTCTGGTCTCACCCAACCTTGTTACCTACATGTCCAGGAGGACGGAGTTATCAATCCAATCTGGTTGTTTGTTGTGGGGGAGACATGTCATTATCCCACCACCACTGAGATCACAGATGTTAGAACAGCTACATTCTGGTCACTGGAATAGTGAGCATGAAGGAAATTGCACAAAGCTATTGTTGATGGCCTGGATTGGATGGTGCTATTGAAGAGAAAGCAAGAGCTTGTATGTCATGTCAGGGTGTCAGGAATGCACCCCAGTGGGCGCCCCTACACCCATGGGACTGGCCTGAAAACCCGTGGCAACGTATTCATGTTGACTTCGCTGGCCCCCTTGAAGGAAGCATGTTCTTGGTGGTGGTAGATGCCCATTCTAAATGGCCAGAAGTCTCTATAATGCAGTCCACTACTGCAGAGAGTACTATCCAAAAACTACGGGGACCTTTTAGTCATTTTGGTCTGCCAGAACAACTTATGAGCGACAACGGACCGCAGTTCATCTTTCAGGAGTTTCAAAATTTTATGAAGGCAAATAGGATACACCACATCACTTCAGCACAATATCATCCATCCACCAGTGGATTAGCTGAAAGATTTGTGCAGACAATGAAACAAGCTTTGAAATCAGCAAGGGGACAACACTCCATTCAAAAGCGTCTGGACACCTTCTTACTTTCCTACAGAAACACACCTCATGCTATGACCAAGGCATCCCCGGCCTTTCTAATGATGGGACGACAGCTGCACTATCAAAGCTGACTTGCTTTGATCTGCTGAAACCTTCTGAACCCAGACAAATTGTGCAACGTCAGCAGCACTATCAAATCATCAGATGTGCCCCCAGAGCAAAAGACCGGACCTTTAGCTTGGGACAGCCAGTTTTGACTCGGAATTATACTTCTGGAGCTAAATGGGTCCCTGCCACAATCATTGCTCAAACAGGACCTGTTTCCTACACAGTCCGGACTGCAGAGAATCTCACCTGGAGGCGACATGTAGATCGACTGTTGCCAGGTCATGCCAGTCCTCAGGACACATCTTCAGTTGAGTTGTCTGACTTCACCTCTTCTGGCGAGACACCGAATCAAGAATCACCTGTTCCTGACTGTTCTCCTCCATTACTGCCAGCAGCTGAGATACCACCTCCTCACCTTCCTAAAACTGCTGTCCCCAAGGATACAACAACAACATTGTAGTTATACTCCCTTGCGCAACAGATCAGCTCCCTGGAAGGGATTCTTTTCCCCTCCATCCATCCAAGTCTCTCTAAATTGACCAAAAAGCACAACACACAGTAGGGAAAGAATTCCCCCCGCCCCAATGCAGGCATTGCATCCAGCTGCCTGAGGCTCTTACAGGTGCCTGTGCTCTTAGAGCACAGCACAGAACCTCATCCAATATGTAATCGTAATAATAGATATGGGCATCAATGGGACTACTCACCAGATCCCCAGCCTCTGCTGTGCTTTGTGCTCCTCATTGCAAACAAACCCCTATTATTAATGCAATATCTGTTATGAAATGAAGCACACACTAGGAACTTTACAACTTAATGAAAAATCTACTTGAAATCTAATCTAATTTTTTAAGAGTTTAGATTTACTTTCAGATAGTTAAATAAGTCTCAATGCTCATATTTATAATTTTACAATCACATTTTCCTCTTTTTCAAAATGTTTCTCTATACTCAGACACAAAACAGTGGGAAAATTAATTAAGTATTCCAGGAAAAACAGTGAAACTAACTGTGCACATGGCAAATAAACTTTAAAAAATGGAGAAATTCAACTTCTCTCTAGTCTCTCCCAGTTATAGTAATCAGAGGCATCACTTGCAACAAATGGTAGATAAAAAGTTTGACAGAAGTGTGATTTTTAAAGGTCACTGTGTCTCCTTTAAGTAGTCCATTAATGTTGTAGGAAAACTCTAAAAAAATAAGGTGCTATTCAGCATAAGTGTTGCTGTAAACGATATATGCCATTTTCTATTCCCATTTCCTTATCAAATGTCCTATATTTGCTATTAATGAGTATAATTAAACATACAGGTTGTGTGATAAAGGAAAGTTAACATTCTTGGAGAAACCAACTTTTCGAATCTTCAGACGTGAGAGTTTTTTCCATTTCATAGAATATAACTGACTCTTTGTGAAGCATTTTCTGATGCTTTGGTATGCCAAATTCCATGAAAATAAGTTGTTTTGCATGGCATTATGAAGATATAGCTATGCTCACCTACTGTTAGACTTTGACGTCAGCAAGAGCAATTTTTTTCTATTATGGAGTTATAAATGAACCAGCTGCTCTATTAAATGCTATGCACTTAGTTACCTAAATTGCCCACTTTGAGCACACATAAGACATTTTAGAGGACATGGAGTACATTTATTTTTTCCTTCTTTCAGAAAATTGTTTCCAGTAGATCACCTTGATTAACTCTTCCTTTTCATTCTACAGCAGTGATCCGGTTCTTTTAGCACTTTAACACCAGAATCTTTCTTTTATATGTTTTGAATTAGTTACAGAAAGGTTCAATAGATTGTTTTACATCTGCAGTTTAAGATCTAGTAGTTAGAGCAGTGGTATTCTACCTGTAAGCTGACTTCTGATATTTTTGCTCATATAGAATAGCACACTATTCTATTTGTAGTCTCAATAATTTCAAAGGGACTATTTGTAGAGTAAGGGCCTGTCTACATTAACAGTTCTCTCATGGCCAGCTGGAGCGTAAATTTACTTTTTGCTACGCTGCTGTGCATTGTCCATATGGGCCCTGTTGATGTGCATTAACAGTTCTTTAGTGTGCTTTTACTTACCTTGCTTTGAAATGGGTCAAGATCAATGTGCATTAAGGAACCATTAGGCAGTGATGAGCTGCCAAAAACTGAAGAACTGGTTCCTTCAGTCGCTCCGGGTCTTCAGCGGCACTTCGGCAGCATGTCCTTCACTCACTGAAGGACGTGACGCCGAAGACCCGGTGTGCCGCCAGGTGAGTAAAGATTAAAAAGGGATTCTCAGCCAGGGGAGCCTCCCCACCCGGGATCTCAGGCAGGCTGGGCAGGATGGTCCTGCGGGCCGGATGTGGCCTGCGGGCCAGAGTTTGCCCACCCCTTTAACAACCAGTTCTAAACCGGCTTCAAAATTTAACAACCGGTTTGTGTGAACCAGTGCGAACCGGCTCCAGCTCACCACTGCCATTAGGGTACATCAGCAGGGTCCACACTGACAATTAGTGCATGGCATGCTAATGTGAGGTAGATTTACATCCCAGCTTGCCACAGACTAAATGTCTGTGTAAAACCATTCCTAAGTTATTATATATCACAAGTAAAGATGCCAGAGTCTGGGCTTTTAAAAGGAATAGCTCAATGTTATTGAAAGGCATTGCATAGTGGTTGTGTTGCAATGTTTCTGACATGATGTTTCACCCACAGATGACACTGGGTCTGCACTCTGATTCCATTCAGTGGCAAACTGTCTCTTAAATTCCTTTCTCCTTCCTGGCTCTTGTTCATCTCTCTCTCTCTCTCTCTCTCTCTCTCTCTCTCTCTCTCTCTTCTGCTTACAAAGAGGGAAGGTGGTAAGCCCTTTTTCTGCTGGTTGCTAAAGAGACAGAAGATTGGTTCTGCTGGGAGAGATACCTGAAGAACCCTGGAACTTGAGAATTAACTGAGTTAGAACCTCACCCACATGACTTCTTCAACAACAGAAGAAGTTAATCTGAGCACAGTTTTACTTGGTGTCTACAGAAATCTTTTATCCTCTAAGAGTTTTAGCAGCAACCGGATGGATGAGGTAATATCTTTTAGTGGACCAACTTCTGTTGGTGAGAGGGACAAGCTTTCATGCTTGCCCAGAGTTCTTCTTCAGATCTGGAAACTCATTGTGCGTCACAGCTAAATACAAAATGAAAGAGATTATTTAGATTAAGTAGTTAATGCATATTTCAAGCGAACATTTGAGGTGAAGTGGCCTGTTAACACCTCTCCAGTCACAGGGAGGAAAGGAACTGGGGGAGGTTGGAGGGTGGTGGTAAGTAGCTGGGGCGGGGATCATCAGTGAGTTGTAAATTGTTGTAATAAGACATAAATCCAATGTCTCTATTCAGTCCATGATTTTTAGTATGTAGCAAAGTTATGAATTTAAGCTTCCAGGTTTGTCTTTTGAAAGTGTTGTGCAGGTCTCTTTTGAGGATGAGGACTGAGAGGTCAGATATAGAGTGATCACTTTGTGAAAAGTGTTCACACGCAGATGATATGGGGGTTGTGTCATTTTCCTGTGTGAGTTCATTCGAGAGTATAGTGATTGTCTGGGTTCACCCACATGGTTGCTATTAGGATGCTGAGTGCACTGGAGGAGGTACACTACATGTTGTGATAGGCATGTGTAGAATCATAGATTCTAAATGTAGGAACCATGGATCTTGAAAATTGTATTGTGGGGGGTGTTGATCACTGTAACAATGGAGATATGTCTGCAGGTTTTGCGTCTGTTCTTCTGACAGGATCTGGTGCCACTTGGAGTTGGTGTGTCCTGGTCTGTGGGGAGGTTGCTTCTGATGATGAGTTTGGAGAGGTTTGGGGTTTGTTTGAAGACCAGACGTGTGGGGTTCAAGAAAGATTTCTTTCAGAATGGAATCCCCATTGGGTATGGCCTGTAGTTGTCCGATGATACCCCATATGGGTTCCATTGTGGGGTAGCAGAGAGAACCAGGGGTGTGCAGTCGGAAAGGGTTGTATTTTTGTATTGAAGCAGGTTCTTTCAGGCTATTCAGGTGGCTCCTTTCAATGATGTGATGTACTTCTCTGCTGGAGTGTCCTTATATAGCAAAGGTGATTTGGGATGTGTACCCTGGACTTTCTAATCATAGCATATTCTGTGGTATCTGGTGCCTGGCTGTGGATAACAGTGTCTTTGGGATGGTTACTGGATGTCTGAAGGTAGATGTCATGATTTGTGTGGTTAGCTGCAGTGATCTTGACTATTATTGACTCATCTTCAATATATTCCAATTTGGTGAGGTGTTCAAAAGGTTTGGATTGGTTGCCTTTATAAAATCAACTAATTCAATCCACAGAAAGGATATAAGAGGGAATAAACATGAATAAAAACATTATGCAAACACAATAGTATAATTTTAAAGTTCAGAGTCTTCAGGGCAGATTACTTAAATATTTTTTAGGAACTTTAATCAGTACCAAATACTTGTATTAGACTTCCTTTGCAATGGAAGAGGTAAAGGAGCAGATTCCAATACAATTTATTTATGCTGAATAGTTAGTTACTTCATTAGACTTCATTACAGTCAATGGCATTAAGTTGATAATCATTGTAAGAGCATCGGAATGAGTAGTATTTAGGTGTACAGGTATTTTTGTATTACTAATCTGAGTCATATTGCTTATCACAGACAATTCAGATAGTGAAATAAGAGAACAGAGATTGTTGTTATTAAACTATTTCTTCTCCAACCCCATTCTTTAGATGAGAGATTTTCTTTGAAGAACAAAAAAATAATGCCAATAAGCTTTTAGCATTATTGTCAAACATCCATTATTTGAGGCAGTATGGGCTGCTTGAAGAGGAAGTACTTTCTTTATCTATAACTATAAAACCCTATTCGCAGACCTGTGAGTCTATCCTGATAAAGGATATTTCATCACCACAGTAACACTCTTTATTTCAGTGTGCTTTGGTTGTGAAGGATTTAGCTGCATTTCATCTTTTCAAGAGACATGTAGTTCTTATTAAATGAATTATTCCCAAAATAAATAAGATTTCCAAGTGCTTCAGATGCTTTTGGTTACCTCTTCAACTATGCCAGGTGTTTCTTTCAATAACAAAATTTAAAAGACACATTGGAAAATTTGATTTTTGTTTTCTTTATTTGCTACTTGGCTGTCCCCAAAAATCTATTTCATAGAGTTGGTCACAGTAACATGGCTGAAAAAAACATATAACTATTTTTTCTTATGATAGAACTATACCATAAACAAAATTTTCCCACTGGCTTTTGGAACTGCAACTGCTACATTTTATCTAACTTTGGAGACATAGATTTTGAGAGAGAGATTTTTGCCTTCTACATCAAGATTTACAAGTTACCATCATAATTTTCTTTACATTCCTAACAGGGATTTGTTAAAGGAATTGACTCAGTCCATGAACTGAAATAGTGACTCACAGAGTTTAACTTAAAATCCAGATGAATGTAGACAGCCAGATATTTCAGAAGCTTCCATCAGGTGCAACTGATTTCAGTAGCAGGTGGGTGCTCAGCAATTTTGAAAAAAAATCAAGCCACTTATGTAAGTGCCTAAATTATGGATTTTGATGCCCAGCTCAGGCACCCAGTTTTGAAAAAGCTGGCCAGCGCGTACAACTTAAATTATGTTCTTAATTATGTTTTTAAGAACTGAATGAGGGAGGCAACCTAGTGACAGAGGATGTGGAAAAAGCTAATGTACTCAATGCTTCTTTTGCCTCTGTCTTCAAGAACAAGGTCAGCTCCCAGACTACTGCACTGGGCAGCACAGCATGGGGAGGAGGTGACCAGCCCTCTTTGGAGAAAGAAGTGGTTCGGGACTATTTAGAAAAGCTGGACAAGCACAAGTCCATGGGGCTGGATGCGCTGCATCCGAGAGTGCTAAAGGAGTTGGCGGATGTGATTGCAGAGTCATTGGCCATTATCTTTGAAAACTCATGGCGATCGGGGGAAGTCCCAGAAGACTGGAAAAAGGCTAATGTAGTGCCTGTCTTTAAAAAAGGGAAGAAGGAGGATCCTGGGAACTACAGGCCAGTCAGCCTCACCTCAGTCCCTGGAAAAATCATGGAGCAGGTCCTCAAGGAATCCATTTTGAAGCACTTTGAGGAGAAGAAAGTGACCAGGAACAGTCAGCATGGATTCACCAAGGGCAAGTCATGCCTGACTAATCTAATTGCCTTCTATGACGAGATAACTGGCTCTGTGGATGAGGGGAAAGCAGTGGACGTGTTGTTCCTTGACTTTAGCAAAGCTTTTGACACCGTTTCCCACAGTATTCTTGCCAGCAAGTTAAAGTAGTATGGGGTGGATGAATGGACTATAAGGTGGATAGAAAGTTGGCTAGATTGTTGGGCTCAACGGGTAGTGATCAATGGCTCCATGTCTAATTGGCAGCCGGTATCAAGCAGAGTGCCCCAAGGGTTGGTCCTCGGGACGGTTTTGTTCAATATCTTCATAAATGATCTGGAGGATGGTGTGGATTGCACCCTCAGCAAGTTTGCAGATGACACT
This sequence comes from Chelonia mydas, assembly GCF_015237465.2. NCBI lineage: Eukaryota > Metazoa > Chordata > Testudines > Cheloniidae > Chelonia > Chelonia mydas. The sequence goes on from NC_057849.1 coordinate 168,308,549, forward strand.
AAACTGGGAGGAGAGGTAGAAATGCTGGAGGGTAGGGATAAGATACAAAGGGACTTAGACAAATTACAGGATTGGGCCAAAAGAAATCTGATGAGGTTCAACAAGGACAAGTGCAGAGTCCTGCACTTAGGATGGAAGAATCCCATGCACCGCTACAGACTAGGGACCAAATGGCTCGGCAGCAGTTCTGCAGAAAAGGACCTAGGGGTTACAGTGGACGAGAAGATGGATATGAGTCAACAGTGTGCCCTTGTTGCCAAGAAGGCCAATGGCATTTTGGGATGTATATGGAGGGGCATTGCCAGCAGATCGAGGGACATGATCGTTCCCCTCTATTCGACATTGGTGAGGCCTCATCTGGAGTACTGTGTCCAGTTTTGGGCCCCACACTACAAGAAGGATGTGGAAAAATTGGAAAGAGTCCAGCGGAGGGCAGCAAAAATGATTAGGGGTCTGGAACACATGACTTATGAGGAGAGGCTGAGGGAACTGGGATTGTTTCGTCTGCGGAAGAGAAGAATGAGGGGGGATTTGATAGCTGCTTTGAACTACCTGAAAAGGAGTTCCAAAGGGGATGGCTCTAGACTGTTCTCAGTGGTAGCTGATGACAGAACAAGGAGTAATGGTCTCAAGTTGCAGTGTGGGAGGTTTAAGATGGATATTAGGAAAAACTTTTTCACTAGGAGGGTGGTAAAACACTGGAATGCGTTACCTAGGGACATGATGGAATCTCCTTCCATAGAAGTTTTTAAGGTCAGGCTTGACAAAGCCCTGGCTGGGATGATTTAGTTGGGGATTGGTCCTGCTTTGAGCAGATGGCTGGACTAGATGACCTCCTGATGTCCCTTCCAACCCTGATATTCTATGATTCTCTGATTATTGTTTGGCCCAAAAAAGGTTAAGCTTGGTTTATCAAAAGTGTTTAAGGGTTCACAAACATTTTCCATGGGTGCCTGGAAATTGTCTGAAGATTTAGCAGACATCAAACATAACTCCACAAATCAGACACCAACTGTGGCACAATTCATGAAATATTTGTCAGTTTTTAAATTTATATAAAAAGTATCCAAACAACTCTACTATTATTTGAGAAATAATAGGAATTTGTGTATTAAAGCCTGTGTTATAATAATTCAGCCCAAAGGGGCATAGTTATTCTTGCATGGTTAAGTTTAATTCTGGGATTCCTTCACTTCTAAATAAAGCTGGTTGGAAATTTTTTGACTAAACAGTTTTTTGTTTGTTTGTTTTTTGGTCAGAAAATGCCAATTAGTTAAAACTGAAACTTTTGGAAAGGATCAGTTTTGACAAAACTTTTATCAGGAAGGTTTTTCAGTCAAGGATGGAATTTCTGTCAGAGAGGATATGCTACCCCAGGATAGCCAATAGGCATATGGAGACCCATGTTCAAGTTGCTGCTATGCCTGATTTAAAGCAGGGACTTGAACCTCCCATGTGAATTCCCGAACCACAGGGCTATTCTCTAAAATTGGGTTGGGAGTTCTTTTTTTCATATATTCTTTTTTCACATTTTTTTTGGAGAAGATTCAGTCTTTTCCCCATGCAGAATGGGAATAACTTTGAAATCAAGAAAATTTTTGTGACACAGGAAAAATGTTTCCTGCCCAATTCTACTTTGGAGTACTTAACTGTTTTACCATAACTGTCTTTCAGCATAGGTTTTTTAATGGAGTTATTATTAAAGCTTCATCTCTGACTTAGCAAAGAACATGTCTTAGATATTTGTTTGTTTAATTGGGGCCTACATGCAACACACAAGTGTCTTAATTTGACTTCAAAGGAAACTGTCCCAAGTCAAAAAGAATGCAGGATGGTGCTGCATATATTTTTCCTTTCTGGAGTAGGAGAGCAAATTGCAGTATTTAGCAGCATGAATCTCTGTCCCTTCAGTCTAGACTTTGTTTTGCTCCAAAAATTGGGATGAGAAGGGTGTCCTTGGAGCAATTAAACCTTCCAGGCTGCTGTTTTGTGGAGACTTGTGAACACCAGCCTGGGAACATCCATATGCATGTGTAGAGCATGGCCTCCAGAGCTTTCCCCAGAAAGGAGTTGTTGATGATGATATAAAAAGATAAAAAAGCCTTTAAGTTTCCAGCAAAGCCACCGAAAATGCTGCACTTCCCAATGCACAGCATGTCAGCTAGGTTAATTCACACTCCCATGTTTAACAGAATCTGGAGCTGCTGTTTTTCTCACATCCATTACATATAGAGTGAATAAAGGAAAATGCATATAGCAGTTGCATGAACATGATGTTGCTACTGGTGCAAATGCACAGCATGTCAAACTCTCTCAATTTGCATAGCAATTCGTATATGAGAACAAGCTGTCAAACGGAACACAGACAAATCTGATATTAAAACAAATTTCATGCTGGGGTTATTAAGGTGTTATTAGAAACGTAGCTAAGTGAAAAACAAGATTCTAATGCAGTATTGAGCCTGATCCACCACTGTGTTCCTTCAGCTTTACACTGGTTTACTGATTTCAGTGGAATTGCACCAGTATAAAACTAAATAAGTAACTATAGTGATGAATTATATCATGTCGGAGGTATCCCTTTTAGCTTCAAAAGGGAAATCGGCTAGAAATCTCACACCTGCCTGAAATGACATCCTCTTGAGCTCTTCACACTCTCTGAAGCCATGCCCCACCCCACACAAACAGGAGCTGTGGTGCAGGTAAGAACTAATAGAAGCTCAGGTAGAAGGAATGTGACAACATGCTTTTTTCAGTTCTGCTCTCTTCTTATTCTTCTCATGTGATTTTTGGCCATAGTTCAATTTGATTGCAATGCTTGGAGTTTCTTTTCTGCTGTGCATTGAAAGGATGTTAGGGTATACTTGGTTGGCAAATAAACGTATGTTTAAAAGTACATGAATATCTGGTAGAAATTCACTAGCTAAATTGCTATTTAATATGCATGACTTTTCTGATGTGTCCTGGGACTTTCATCATCATTGTTCATCATATATGACTGTCATGGTGAGCAAAATTTTTAACTAGAGAAGAAGTGTTATTGCTAATCAGAACAGACATAGGAGACTTTTAATGTAAATTACCATTTCTTACTAGCATTCAATGAGAAATTTTCAATCTAATGTCAGGTTCTGTGTGATGGAGCGTTATAAAAAATTAACACCTGAATATTAAAATTTCAGGACTCAATATGTAATTTATACTTCAGAAAATGTCATCTTGTGTTTTATGGGGTTTCTCCCTATACTTACACATTTAATGTATTTTTAGGTGCATAGGGTCCAATTCTATCATTTACAATGTACCTGGGGTCCTGTGCACCCACACAGAGTTCAACTGAAGTTAATGGGGCTCTGTATTGGGTGCAGGAGTCCATCCATCTGTTCTACACTGCAGGATCGGGACCATATTCTGTTTTAGGCTGCATAAAATGTACATTATTTTACCAAAAATAAGTTGTAAACTTTAGATTATACAGTTCAAATATTTTTGGTTTTCTTTTTATTTGAAAGACAGTATGATACACTATTTGTCAAATATAGCTTAAGAAAGTAATCACACTATTCAAATCATTTGAAATGTTTTTTCCTCTTGGGATTCAACTAGCTTTGGTTATTTGAGTAATGTACAGTAAATACTACTGATTATTTTCTTAAATATGTTCTGTTCATTACCCACTTCTGCATAGTTCTTTAGCTTGGATGGAGTGTGCTTCAAGTAAAGTACCAAGGATGAAATCCAGGCCTTACTGAAGTCAATGGGAGCTTTGCCATTGATTTCAATAGGAACAGAATTTCACCTATTCAATTTGAACCATTGAATCAAATCAATTATATATCTTTTGGGGGGCAGAGAATTAGAAGGCCTAGTCATATATTGGTCCTTCTTCAACAGGGCAGGAAGATAACAGTTGAACAGAATAATTTGAAATTGCTAGTAGACTGAGGTATTAATTCTGTGTTTGTTGCTGTTTTGTTTTCATACCTGTATAAAACAAAATTCCAAATAAGAATAGAATTTAGTCATTAGGAAGCTATGAAGCTAAGCATAGATTTATTTGTACTCAACTGTTTTGCTGGAAGAGAGTTTGAGTTCACTATTTAATTTCTGTAACTATATAGTTCCTTGTCATTAAATTACAGGGTATTATAGCCATTATGGGTAATAAGGGGACAGTGAAGCGAAGGTAATCAATGCTCTTCCTGAAATCTATGGAAACCAAACCCCCTATCATTTAACTATAATGATTCTCTGTGAACCATATTATTATTAGATATAGAAGCCTGTAACAGGCTTATCAACATTAGTATTTACGTTCTTATTATCATGCCACATTTGAGATCGCAGTAGGAAAGTACAGAATAAACATCTTTTCTTTACCTCTAAGAACATGAACAAAAGTAACAAAATCAACCATCCAAATTTTGGGAGCTGAGGGTAGGATCCAGTTAGGTGTGGTTAGAAAGACCAAAAAACATTACAGAGGAGGAAACCTAGTAAATAAACAGAAGTGAGGAGCCAAAGACAAAATGGGACTGAGAAAGTTGAAGAGAATATATGTTATTAAATATAACTGTACTCCTACAATGTACATAGACTATACACAAATTGTTCTAAAAGGATTAACCAATACAAGGAAATTCATGAGACATAACAAAGATGGACTATTAAGGGCTGCAGAGAAAGAGAAGTGGAATTTCTCTGTCACAATGTCTGGAGTGGTTCATGACAGGGAGTGCCATCCTCAGAGCTGACTGTCAAAAAGCAGGGAAGTGTTGTAGGTGGGTGAGGTAATATCTTTTAATGGACTAATTTATCCTGGTGAAAGAGAGAAACTTTCGAGCTTACACAGAGCTGTTCTTCAGAGTAAGCTTGTCTCTTTCACCGGCAGAAGCTGGTTCATTAAAATATATTGCCTTACCCACCTTATCTCTCTAAAAAGCAGGGCAGACATTCCAAATTGGCTGTATGTTCTAGAATTAGATTTCACCAACCCAGTAACACATGTGAACTTGTGAAGCACTACAACAGTCTTAACACTGAGTCACAGACATTCCCTTTGGGCATTCCAGTCTGTCTTGCCACCCAAGCTAGCTGGACCTAGTGAGAGCTGGTTGAAATACACCAAAGATCACTTATCCCAGGTCAATTTGTACCTCAGATCTCGCACCAAATACACTGGTTGTAGCCAATCCTACAGGGAATTAACTAAGGATTTATTAACTAGGGGAAAAAATGAGTGTGTTATTTACATGTTAAGGTAGCAACACATATACACAAATGAGTTATAGCTGTAGTAATCTGTCATCACTGAATGTCTTTTAGGGCTAAGCCAGGTACCTCTGTTTCCAAGTACCTGCCCTGTGAGAGTCCAAACAGCAAAACACAAGTTTCAGGTCAGCTATCTTTATTTCCTTCCTCAGAATTCAGGCTGATGGGACAAGCTTTCTTGCATATAGCACCTTAATGGGTGTGAGAAGGCCATTAACTAAGTCTTTGTATCATGATTAAGGCTACGTTTTAGTCATGGGTATTTTTAGTAAAAGTAATGGACAAGTTATGGGCAGTAAACAAAAATTCATGGCCCATGACTTGTACTATAAACCCCTGAGTAAATCTTGGGTGCTCTGTGCCAGGAGGCACACTGGGGCACCATGGGTGCTCTGGGGCAGAGGGTTTCCTGGGGTGCTGCAGGTGCTCTGGGGGCGGCAGGCATACCAGAAGACTAGGGAGGCAAAGAGTCACTCTGGTTCTGAGCCACAGACATGTCACTTCTATGAGGAGCTGCATTCGATTCTAGGTGGCGACCCCACCACTACCCCAAACGCTCCATGGATACCTCCCAGGAGCCCTGGCTGACCTTGGGCAACAACGAAGAGGACATTGTTGATGAGGAAGAGAAGGAGGAGGAGAAGGAGAATGCACAGCAGGCAAGCAGAGGATTCATTCTTCCTGATGGCCAAGAACTTTTTTTACCTCTGGAGCCCATCCCTTCACAGGACCAATTGTCGGCCGACCGTGATGCCAGGGAAGGCACCTCTGGTGAGTACACATTTTCAATCAAACTATAGGGGTTACACATGCTATTATTTTTATGTTGAATCTGAATTTAAAAATTGGGATAGAAGTTATCGGCAGCTACTCCAGCTACGTAGAGAGTGCTCTCCGAAAAAGACTGTTTATATGCCCGGGGATGGATTGGGAATCCTACCTTGAGATCTCTAGGAAGCTTGCATGGAGATACTCTGCAATCCTTTGCAGAAGGTTTCTGGGAAGGACTGCCTTATTTCATCCACCATGGTAGGGCACTTTCCTGTGCCACTCCAGTATTAACTTTTCTGGAATCATTGTGGCATACAGCATTGCAGCATAAGGACCAGGTCTGTACCCAGACGCTTGCAGAATCGGCTCCCTTTCCGCCTCTGTTATATGATACTGTGTATGGTCACCTATGGGAAACGGGGGGAGTTTTAAATGCTAGCCCTTAAACCGCAAGCAATTTGATAAGTAATCCACCCCTGTTTGTTGAATTCTGGGTCACACAACCACACTTTCCCGAGTGTGCCCTGATTGTGGTTGGAAGGGATCACTGCATACTGCAGCCAGCATTTTAAAAAAATGGGGAGGAACGACACTTCCTGTTTGTCTCCCTTCCACCACAACCCAGTACCACTTTTGTAACACAAACTATTTGTGGGGCTTTACACTGGTGCCTGTCCTCAAGCACCATCCAGGTTGCTATGGGAAAGGGGGTTGTGCTGAGGTGACAGCCATTGATCCCAAGGATGTTTTAACAAAGGCTGCAGCACAAGACCTCTCTCCCATGCCATGTGGCCTTACTTACCATGGCTATAGCAGCAAACCAACTCTTGCAATAGCCAGTGGTTGTGATTACATTGTGGTTTGCAGGGAAGTGCACTGAGAGGTGTTCCTTTTATAAAAAAGATTTAACCTTACACCAAAAACAATGTATGCACTGTCAATGCTACCCTTGTGCTTTGTATTCTTTGCAGCTGAAACCTTGTCAGAGACTTTCCCAGATTAGAAGGCAGAAAAAGAAGAATCGGGAAGACATGTTCAATGAGTTAGTGCGTGCCTCTGAGAGTGACAAGACAGAGCTCAGCGCATGGAGAATTGCACTGTCGGAGAGCCTGCACAATGACTGCAAAGACAGAGCAGGGAACAAGGGCATGACACGCAGGATGAGATGGTGTGGATTATGAGGGAGCAAACAGACATGTTGAAGTGTCTGGTTGAAGTTCAAGAAAGGCAGCTGGATGCTAGAGCCCTGCTGCACCCTATGCCGAACCTGCTGCCATCATGGCCCATTTCTACATCCTCTTCTCCCAGACATCCTAGGATGTGTTGTGTTTATGTGGGGAGTCTGGTATCCCTTGCACTCAACTCCAGGGGAAGGTACAAGGACCAGAAGGCGCCCATTCTCTCCCCTTTGATTGTTATTGCAGTGCAATTGTAAGCAAGTGGTCCTTGTTTCTACCCTCCCCCCCCCCAAGTGTTATCAGCCCTTTTGCCCCAGGTTATCTTACTTTTCTTTGCTGTCTCTCAGTGTTTGTGAGCATAATAAAAATTAACGGATTGAGGAGAAAAGGCTCTTTATTCATTGAGCACACAGCAGTTAGCGGGGGTAGAGTTTACAGGGGAGTACACGCAATGAAGGGAACAGCTAAATAAGGAACAACACACACAAATGTCACATTACTGTGGGTCATTGATGAGACTACTTTTCAAAGTCTCACGAAGATGCGGCATGCCTCACTCTGCCCTTCCCGTTGCCCTGGTGTCTGACTGCTCAAAAATTGTCTGCCAGGTGATCTGCCTCCAACCCCCAGCCTGCCAGACACATTTTTCCCTTTGTTTCACAGATATTATGGAGCACACAGCAGCAACAGTGGGAATATACCTTTCACTGGGGTGTACCCTAATAAGCAAACTATGGCAGTGGGCTTTTAAAGGCACATTCCGTCACCATTCTGCACTTGCTCACCCTATGGTTTAACTGCTCCTTACTGCTGTCCAGGCTGCCTGTGTATGGCTTCATAAGCCAGGGGAGCAAGGAGTAGGCTGGGTGTCCCAGGATCACGATTGGCATTTCAACATCACCAACGGTTATTTTGCAGTCTGGAAAGAAAGTTCCTGCTTGCAGATTTCTGAAAAGACCGGATTCCTAAAACTGTGCGCATCATGCATCTTTTCCTGACCATCCTATGTTGGTGTTGGTGAAACAGCCCCTGTGATCCACCAGCACTTACAACACCATTGATAAGTACCCCTTTCAATTTATGTACTCTTTAGCAAGGTGGTCTGGTGCTAAGATAGGGATATGAGTTCCGTCTATCGTCCCACCACAGATACGGAACCCCATCACGGCAAAGCCATCCACTTTGGCCTGCGTGTTTCCCAGAGTCACTACCCTTCTTAGCAGAAGTCTTTTGATTGTCCTGGCAACTTGGATCACAGCAGATCCCACGGTAGATTTACCCACTCCAAACTGATTCCCCACAGCAGCAGTCTGGCACTGCAAGCTTCCACAGAGCTATCGCCACTCACTTCTCAACTGTCAGAGAAACTCTCCTTTTAGTATTGCTGTGCTTCAGAGCGGGGGAAAGCCCTTTGCACAGTTCCATGAAAGTGGCCTTGCACATTTGAAAGTTCTGCAGCCACGGCTCATCAACCCATAGATGCATAACAATATGGTCCCACCATTCAGTGCTTATTTCCCGGGCCCAGAAGCGGTGCTCCACTATGTCAAGGTGATGCACAACAATCGCCAGCATCTGCGAATTGCTCCGCTCCATGGCGTCCAGAAGGACTGTTTGCAATGGCATCACATTGCTCTGTGTGGCATCTCCTGCTTCGGCTAAGCAAATACTGTAGGATAAGACGTGAGGTGTTTGTAATGCTCACAACAACAGTGTACTGCTGAGCGGGGACCATGCTTACCGTGCTATGGCATCTGCGTGGGTAACCCAGGCTTAGAAAAAAAGGCACGAAAAAGGCTTGGTTTGTTTGCCATTGACTTCAGGGAGTGAGTGAGGGAGGTGCATCATGGGAGGCTAATCCCATGTTCCCATAACCACCCGCACAAATGTTTTTGTCCCATGAGGCATTGCAAGCCCAACTCATCATTCCACCCGGTTCCATGCACTGTGGGATAGCTACCCACAGAGCAGCGCTCTGTGAGTCGATGCAAGCCCTGCTAGTGAGGATGCACTCCGCTGACATAATGTGTATAGTGTGGACATGCAGAATCGATTTGCTTAAATCGGGGGGGTCAGTGTTGACTTAAATAAAATTGACCTAAATTTATAGTTTAGACATACCCTTAGAATGAATCAGGTAGAGCAGGGACTTGAGCCTGACTCTCCAAAGTCCCAAGTGAATGCCCTAACCACTAGGCAATCCTTCTCTCTCTGTTCCACTTTGTAGAAATACTTAAATGTTCACAGAGCCAGAGAAAATGATTATATGGCCAGAACATTCACCTGGGGTGAACTACATTCAAGACCCTGCTCTGAATCAGGGAGAGCAGGGACTTGAATGTAGGTCTCCCACATCCCAGGTGAGTGCCCGAACCATTGAGCTATTGGCTATTCTAGGGTAGGGTACTCTTTTACAGGGAACATTTCACTGGTTGAGAGAGAAAGTTTTGCGCAAACCAATACATTTCTATTGAAACATTTCAGTTTCAATAAATTGGCATTTTCTGCCCTCCCCTCCCACAAAAAAGTGTAATTGAAAAATTCCCAACCAATTCTACTGTTAATATACTGATGGCTTGTCATCATGTAATTTAAGAAATAAATAGTAGTTGAAGTTCAGCAAAAATAATGCTGTGTGCTTCAGACCTCAGTTGAGCAAAATACTAACACAAAAGTCGTCCTATCAAAGTCATTTATTCCCATGCTTAAAAATAGTCACATGATTAAGTCACATGCAGAATCAGTATTTTACACAGCACTTTTCATTAGAGGAGCCTCAAGGTCTTCAGAAAGCAGAACAATATCCTCCTTTTAGAGATAGAGAAAACGAGGCATAGAGTGTAAGTGACTTACCCATAGTCACACAGCAAGTGAGGGCAAGGCTGAGAAGAGCTCCATTCCCTTGCTGTAATCACTAGACCACACTCCCTCTCTGAGACAGTTTTAGACAAATCTTGCAGAAAATGGTGACATAAGCATACTGACTGATAACACACACTGGGATCTATTGAAGTGAATCTCCTTTATTAACCTATTGGTAAAAAAAAAAGGTCTCTGCTTCTGTCAGTTGTTTAAGAATTAACGTCTCCAGATAACCTTAAACTGCATAATAAAAGACAGGCAAAGGGCATCAAAATAGGGTAAAATGCCTTGAAAATTGAACACTGTAAATTATATTTACTACAGCAACAAAAAGGCTGGAGTTTATAAAAACAGCTGTGCTGATCAAGTATTGGCCAATCTCTCCTCCAGAGGGGAGAAAAATAACTCTGAGAGAGCATTTTCTCCTCAGTCTCTCCCTTGGGCAAAACATCAGTATGTAAGTGAAATCCACTAGTTTATGGACTTGTTCTAAACTAAAAACAAGGAAAGCAGAGCAAAAACACCCTCAACTCAATAGCAGCTCAAACTGGAAATATTGCATATGCCAAATGAGTTAAAAAAAAGAAGAGAAAGTTGAGTAGATGGAAATTGCTGAGGAGAAAGGAAGCAGTGAAATTCCAGAATGCTAGGGGAAAGGAAGTGACAACTCAGAAGCTACTGTGAGATGAAGTATGACAGAACAGTTTGGGTCTAATAAATCTGCAAAAATGGGTAAGACAAGTTAAGCAAAAGAAAGCAAAGCTCATGGAAACTGCAGATGCAGAGAGAAACAAATAGGATTCAAAGTCACTTAAGAAAACTAAGTCTAATGAGATGACCTAAAGTAGTGGACCTCAAACTTCCAGTTCAAGAAAAAATTTAAACATGAATCTTTTAAACTTATTCACTTAGTAATTTTAATTAAAGTGCCTTGCCCCTCCTCTCCTTGTACACACATGCTGGGGTTACTCTAGTCAGCTCAGCATGGACTGGGATTTTTCCCCAGAAGAACAGTCCAAAGAGTATCCTCCCTTGGGAAAAAAAAATTATGCAATAGTATGGGGAGGAGGAAAGAGTCATATTAAATTTTAGAGATAAGTTAACACTTGTAGGGACAGCAGCAACCAGAGAAAAGGATGACATCCACCAGAGGCTGAGAAATTTACATATTCACAAGAATTTACTGTATGCAAGAGACTTTACATAATTAATTCTTTTAAATGCCAACATATTATAACAGACATCTTACTAGCCCGCTTGTTCATTTTCTCCTCCTTCTTGCTATGCTACTCCCTCATTCTATTTTTTTCTATTGTATATCTTGTATTGTTTTCCCCCTCCTTTCAGTGTCTGTCATCTCATTTTTTTCCTTTAATCTTTCTCATTACCCTTTCTTTTTCTTCTGTACCCTTCATGGCACAAAAAGAGAGGCTAATATATGGCCCTAAATGCTGAAAAGGCTATAATGGCTATATTATCTGTGAACATATTGTAGTAAACTCAATTTCGAGTTCTTTCTGCCTGAGGCTACTTTATATATCACACTCTGAAAAGTCTTAGAACCATGAGATTACAAATTTAAGATTGCAGTAAGAATAGGTCAAGTTTTCACCACATTACATGCTTATTGTAATCTTTTCTTCAAAGAAATGAATCTGTGTTGTGCCATTTTCTTTTCCCTTTGAAATTTTGGTCACTAAAATAAAATATCAACATTTTAAATGTTGCAATCTGTGAAAGGTGCTTTATTATTTCAGCCTTTTCAATAGTTCGTATTTTGATTTTCCTGCCCCTCCACTGCACACACACTTTACAGCAGGGGTCTCAAAGTCCCGGCCCACAAACCTCCCCAATGTGGCCCGCGGGGGTCCAGCAACTGCAGCCCCGGGGTGGGGCTGTGCCTCCACATGCTGCCCCCACACCAAGCACCCCTGTGGCCAATGAGAAGCTGTGGGTGCAGTGCTTGGGGGCATGTCATAAATATAAAGGGAAGGGTAAACCCCTTTAAAATCCCTCCTGGCCAGAGGAAAAATCCTCTCACCTGTAAAGGGTTAAGAAGCTAAAGGTAAACTCGCTGGCACCTGACCAAAATGACCAATGAGGAGACAAGATACTTTCAAAAGCTGGGAGGAGGGAGAGAAACAAAGGGTCTGTGTCTGTCTATATGCTGCTTTTGCTGGGGATAGAACAGGAATGAAGTCTTAGAACTTTTAGTAAGTAATCTAGCTAGGTATGCGTTAGATTATGATTTCTTTAAATGGCTGAGAAAAGAATTGTGCTGAATAGAATGACTATTTCTGTCTGTGTGTCTTTTTTGTAACTTAAGGTTTTGCCTAGAGGGATTCTCTATGTTTTGAATCTAATTACCCTGTAAGGTATCTACCATCCTGATTTTACAGGGGTGATTCCTTTACTTCTATCTACTTCTATTTCTATTAAAAGTCTTCTTGTAAGAAAACTGAATGCTTTTTCGTTGTTCTCAGATCCAAGGGTTTGGGTCTGTGGTCACCTATGCAAATTGGTGAGGATTTTTACCAAACCTTTCCCAGGAAGGTGCAAGGATTGGGAGGATTTGGGGGGGAAAGACGTGTCCAAACTGCGTTTCCCAGTAAACCCAGTTAGAGTTTGGTGGTGGCAGTGGATATTCCAAGGACAAAGGATAAAATTAATTTGTACCTTGGGGAAGTTTTAACCTAAGCTGGTAAAAGTAAGCTTAGGAGGTTTTCATGCAGGTCCCCACATCTGTACCCTAGAGTTCAGAGTGGGGGAGGAACCTTGACAGGGCAGCAGCACACGGAGGCCCCCTGTTAGGATATAGATATTCAGGCCTGTCTGTAAAGGCCTATTCCCTAAGAGTTTAGGTGTATTCTTATCACTTAGCTAGTTATAGAGGTACAAAAGAAAGAATCAAAATCACTGTCTGCCGATGTAAGGGTCTTCTCTTACTGTGACAGTCTGAGGCCCTGTTCTTAGGCTAAAGCATTTGGCTGAGCAGCAGAGGCAGCCATAAGCTGGGAAGCGACTGGTCACATCCTCATATTCCAAACTAGTCACATTGAAAGAAGGTGCTATTGGGCTGGTAGGAATACAATTCTGTCCTGATAATGCCTATCACCTCCAGAGAAAGGGAAGTGCCTAGAAGATGTAAAAGGAAAACGTAGTTTGATAGCATCCTGTCTGGCAAGAACTCACTTATTAATAGCTGGGATGTGAAATCCTCATTTCTGTGTTGTTCTATCATTGTAGTCCCCATTCCCTATTGTTTGTCTGTATAATCTCTGTCTGGTTCTGTGATTGCTTCTGTCTGCTGTATAATTAATGTTGCTGGGTGTAAACTAATTAAGGTGGTGGGATATAAGTGGTTAAATAATTATGTTACAATATGTTAGGATTGGTTAGTTAAATTTCAGTAAATGATTGGTTAAGGTATAGCTAAGCAGAACTCAAGTTTTACTATATAGTCTGCAGTCAATCAGGAAGTGTAAGGGGGGGAATGGGAACAGGGAATGGGGATGGGGAAATTGGAATCATGTTTTGCTAAGGGGGGAATGGGAACAGGGACACAGGTAAGGCTCTGTGGCGTCAGAGCTGAGAAGGGGAACACTAAGGAAGGAAACTGGAATCATGCTTGCTGGAAGTTCACCCCAATAAACATCGAATTGTTTGCACCTTTGGACTTTGGGTATCGTTGCTCTCTGTTCATGCTAGAAGGACCAGGGAAGTAAGCGGGTGAAGAAATAAGCCCCCTAACATCTTGGTGCTGTGACTCAGATGCATCACATCGGATAAGTGAGTGGCAGCCTGTAAGTCCCCCTCCCCAACAGTCCGCGCAGCTGCTTGGAGGGGGTATAGTGAACTCTCTTGATGGTAGTTGTGGATTCTGGCAAGCCAGGGTAAAGGATTTTTTGGATAAATGGATAAGGAAGAACCAGGACCCATACCAGGTGCAGCGGTCAACATTGGATGAGATTAAAAAGGAAATGGCGGAAGTGTTAGAGGACCCAGACGGATGGGGGTGGCTGAGGAGCCCACCCTCCTTTGGTATATGGGTAGTGGAAGAAGGTCCATGCCCATGGGGACTAGATGCCTTCCAGGGAAAGGAGGCACTTCAGTCTTCTTGTGAGAGGTTTGAAGTAAGGGCAGCATTATGGGAAGCTGCCAGTAATCTTTCAATTTTGGTGCTGCTTCAGCAAGGGCTGCTGAAGGGTTGTAAATTAGTTAGGGGTGGTTAAAGATGATTTGGCACAACAGGGTTTAAAGTCAAAAGCAGATTTAACAGACTACCTTTAGAGACTGGAGCTGGGACTTGGTCCTGGGGGAGTGGAGAGGGGAAAAAAAGGTTTCAAAGTAAAAAATGGCAGGGTTTTCAGGAGCAGGTAACAACCCTCACTCTTCTCCCAGAGCCAGAATGAGACCCTGGGGGTAAGGGTTCCCAACTGTTGCAACCCAGGAAGCCTACTTTTGGCTCAGAGCGAACTATATCCTTTTCTTCTTTTGCTTCTTCTTTTTCTCAGTTTACTTAATTTGCTGCTGGTAGCCTGTACTTTAAATTGACCTGACAGGCTTAATTGGTTTATTTCCACCTCTTTCCCCCCCCCCCCCCACACCTTTCCACACTTTTGTTTTTCTGAAGTTTTAATGGAGGGTGCTTTGGATACTTATGTAAGATGTTTTGGGTTTTTTTGGACAAAGTATGAGGGAGGTCTGTTGTATTTCACTGGAATTTTTGGAGTAAAAGATCCATGGGCATCCATGGAGACAAATGTTTTACTGACTTTTTGAACAGTCTCAAGGTAAAGACAGCACAGGTTAAGGCAGCTGTGTGGCAATAATTGTACTTGGTGGCTAAGTTGTTACAAATTGCACTACCTTAAAGAACTGAATGTAGGAGTAAGTGATTTAAAGAAGTGAATGAAAAGTTAGAAATAGCTTTTGCAAAAATTGATAATACAGGGTTTGCAGGAAAGTAATCATTTGGGAATTGTGGAAGTGGTAAAAGGTAACTGTTATGAAGATGTTAAAAGAGTAACAGTTGTGGTGTTACAAGAAGGAAGTTTTTGTTTAATGATAAAAACCAGTTATATAAATGTAAATGTAAGTGCAACTCTGTGCAGTCACATTAGATGGAAGCTTGGTAATTAAATTATTCAAGAGGGTCAGATGGAGTGGCTACTACCACCACTATGCTTCTGTCCCCAGAAGCCTTTACAGCTATTCTGAGGGAAAATGGGCCCTTTTCCCACAGAAATGGTCTATAAGGACTGCTGCAGGCAGAGGTAAATAATTTGATCAGATTGACTATTGGGTAATGTAATCAAAATCACAAAAGGAATGTAAGGGGTTTCTATTGGAACTTAATTTGGCTGTCCCTGGTTGTGTCTAGTTGGACAAGATGGAAGTGTAATCGGGTACAGTTGTATAAAAGAGTAGTCACAGTGCAAGAAATGTTAGGCAAAAGAGAATTTTGTGTGTGCACAGGTAAAAGAAAAGGAAAAGGGGAGGAATGATGGGAACACTGAGCCTTGGGGTGGCTCTGTGGGATCGGACTGTCACTTTGGTGGGTGTGGATAAAAACTCTGTGGGCATGGGGGAGGCACTTGTGTAAAATTAATATGGCTAATATAATGTTATGGAGGTTAAACTATGGAAGGAATGTGCATTTTCCCAGGACGTGTGCATTGTATATTGGAGAAGGGATAAAAAAAATGCAAACAAAACATGGTACTTGATTAAAATCCTATTAGGGGTCCAAAAGGAGCCACATTAGGTTGTGCTTTCTTTTTCAGATCTTTGTGTTTTAGAGCAGGAGATGAAAGTGGAAAGTAATCATAACTCTAGTGGAAGTGGAATGTTTCCCTTTTAGGACAGTCTCTGAGCTGCTAATAGCTTTGGATCCAAAAGCAAGCCAGAATACCTCTGTGTAAATGCAAATTACCTAGCTGATGGGCACAAAGGAGCTGAAAATAATGAATACATCCGGTCAGCAAACAAGCTACTAGAAGACTCAGATTATGGCCCTCCATGAAAGGGAGGTGAAAAAACAAGTCAAGCTTGAAAATAAGGGGGAAAGGTTAACCTTAAGGGCAGGGGGAGGGGTGTGTGTGTGTGTGCGCAGTGCTAAAATCTGGAGCTGTGTCTCAGCTATTACCTGAGAATTTAAAGGTTCATACAGTAGAGAAACTATTGGAAACTTGGTCTGTTATACAAGAGGGAAACTGAGGTACACCACCTCATGAATTTCATAAATGACCAATGAGTGGGGTAATTCACTAGCCTGACTATAGAACAAAATAAGGACAGCCAGGAGGTAATTCTTCTGTTTTTCCTTCAATTAGCAAGGAAATTTGTAAAAGGAAGTGGTATTATTATTAAGCAATAATCTGACCCCACTAGGGGGTGGTGGAAATTGTTTCTTTTGTTTTTCAGACACTCTACAAGCAAGCTGGCGCCAGCAGAAAAATAACCCAGAATACCATGGATCTATGTTTTGTGTTGTTTGTCTGTGGTGTTTGTCTTGTTGCTAGCATTGCTGTGTTTTGCTGAACAAAAGACCTCATGATGTGGGTGGGGGATGGCTTCAAAAGGCTGACCTTGGAGGTGGGAGATGTGTATGGGAATGCACAATGCTCAACTAGGAGGCCAGCACCTGTGTAATAGCTACCATAGTACCTGGAAATGGAATGGCACCTAAAGTGGTCCCCACAAGCCCTATGGAAATAATGAGAAGGGGAGGAGCTCACTGGGAATCAATGGAGGTGTGTGTAAAATAGTGTAAATCAACAGAAGATGTTTGGATGTGCTCCTCTCCTATGACTATGGAGGAGCAGGATCAATGGCCTATGCAAGGGGTGGACAACTGGGTGTACTGTGTATAAGGTGTTTTGCTGGGAGTGTACATATTACTAGGGGCACAACCATAACCAAACTACACACATCTACATGCTGCTATCTGAACTTTGGTGCACAAATGGATATGTAAATCTTATTGCTGTGAATAATCAAACCAGGGCATACTGTCTGATTCCATATCAAGTGGTTAAGCTGGTTTGAACAATATCCCATTTCTCTGTAAACATTCAATGGACTTATGATATGGACAAAAGCATGCAAAACCTGCAGGGGCAGCTTGTTGCAACTGCCAGCAACTGGACACATAACATCATGACCCTGTCGAAGGAGGAGAGGCAGTGTTTTGGTGGTGGCTCGGCTGTTGGACCATACTGCAGTGGTCAGGACTCAGTGTTGCTGTGGATTTTGTATTGTTAACTGTACTTGTGTTACGCTACATATGGAGATAACCTATAAGTAATGTAGTAAGCCCTCCCCACCCTGCAGTGTACCAGACAACCCGGACCCAACCTTCTCGGGCCCACTATAATGGGAAGTCTGGAACACGAATTGGAATAGGTGTGGTATGCCTGTACAAGAGAAGGTGCGGGGCACTATACTACACAAGGGGCAGTGGGACAGATGGAACATTGATACCTTCCACTTTGATGCCTGGCCCTATCAGGAAGTGTGTCGCCATATGTCCTATGCTTTTCCAGGGATACCTGGGCAGGAGGATCCCAAAAGAAAAAGGGAAAAAAACAGGGGTGGAGTGTTAGGATATAGATATTCAGGCCTGTCTGTAAAGGCCTATTCCCTAAGAATTTAGGTATATTATCACTTACCTAGTTATAGAGGTATAAAAAAAGAGAGAATCAAAATCACTGTCTGCCGGTGTAAGGGCCTTCTCTTACTGTGAGTCTGAGCTTCTGTTCCTAGGCTAAGGCCTCTGGCTAAGCAGCAGAGGGAGCCATAAGCTGGGAAGCAAATGGTCACATCATTACATTCCAAACTAGTCACATTGAAAGAAGGTGCTATTGGGCTGGTAGGAATACAATTCTGTCCTGATAATGCCTATCACCTCCAGAGAAAGGGAAGTGCCTAGAAGATGTAAAAGGAAAACTTAGTTTGATAACATCCTGTCTGGCAAGAACTCACTCATTAATAGCTGGGATGTGAAATCCTCATTTCTGTGTTGTTCTATCATTGTAGTCCCCATTCCCTATTGTTTGTCTGTATAATCTCTGTCTGGTTCTGTGATTGTTTCTGTGTGCTGTATAATTAATGTTGCTGGGTGTAAACTAATTAAGGTGGTGGGATATAAGTGGTTAAATAATTATGTTACAATATGTTAGGATTGGTTAGTTAAATTTCAGTAAAATGATTGGTTAAGTAGAGCTCAAGTTTTACTATATTGTCTGCAGTCAATCAGGACATGTAACGGGGAGAAATGGGAACAGGGAATGGGGATGGGGAAATTGGAATCATGTTTTGCTAAGGGGGGGAATGGGAACAGGGACACAGGTAAGGCTCTGTGGTGTCAGAACTGGGAAGGGGGACACTAAAGAAGGAAACTGGAATCATGCTTGCTGGAAGTTCAGCTCAATAAACATTGAATTGTTTGCACCTTTGGACTTCGGGTATTGTTGCTCTCTGTTCATGCGAGAAGGACCAGGGAAGTAAGCGGGTGAAGAAATAAGCCCCCCTAACACTCCCCGGCCCACCCTGACTTGGAGCCCCAGGTATGCACCACACCCCCCAACCCCCTCCCAGAGCCTGCACCCCCTCCCCCTTCTCGCACCCCCCCTCCTGCCCCCAAACTCCCCCCCAAAGCCTGCACCCCTCTCCCCTCCCCCTCGTTCTGCACCCCCAGCTCAGAGCTTGCACCCAGCACCCAAACTCCATTCCAGAGCCTGCACTCCAGACCACCTCCCCCACCCAAACTCCCTCCTAGAGCCTCAGGTGGGTTGGAGGGTGGGTGGGTTCTAGGCCGCATGTGTTTCCCACTGGGAGGATTTGAGGACTGGCATTGGCCCTAAGGTAAACTGAGTTTGAGACCCCTGCTTTACAGGCTTACTGAACTTTGGAGAAAAGCACAGTGGCCAGCACAAAACAATGAAGATCAAAGATTAAAAAAATCAAAAGTTTCAAAGCCCGCTTTCTTATTTAACATAAGTTCTGAGATTATTAATTTTCTCAGAGGTCATTCCTTGTTAGAGTATAATGGACAGAAAAAGAGACTCAACATGATTCAATGGTCTTCTAAATATTATTAGAAGAACGAGAAGCAGTTCAAGGATAGAGCGCAGACTCAATGTGTCTGCTGAATTACAACAATTGGGCAGCACTGAATGCAAGAACTCCGCTCTACTGAATTACTCAACAAAACTGGGGATGCGTTGCTACGTTAACTTTTCTGATAATCTTTTAAATCACTGTGTATACCTGCTGAACATAACATTGTAGATTATAAATTAGTCTCACTAATTCAAAACTATTCTGCTGTCCCTTTATATACAGAAGTTCGATTGCTGTCAATAGGTGATCTGTGCATCCTGAAGGGAAAAGTAGACTAGTACTACTTACACATCTGGTGTAAATCTGCATTGCTCCGTGGAAGCCAAAGGAGCTACACAGAATTATGCCAGCTGAGGATCTGGTCAAGGGAAACAAAGACAGATGTTATTGATTCATCCAATGTCACAGAAAAATCCATGGAAAAGTGGGGAACAGAAGTCAGGTCTCTTGATTGCTATACCCCCTTTCTGCTCTAACCATTAGGAAATGTTGCCTCAGGTTTCCTTCAGTAATTAACCCATAAAAAGCCAAACAAATGGTAGGAGGCTATGGAGAGGTATCAGAAGGGAAAAAAATAGCAAGCCAGGTTCCAGGATTCTCCCTGATATTTTGGAATATCAGGAGCAATGTCCTACATTTTAGAAGTGGAATCGTAATTCATTGGGTGAGTTTCTTATGGGGTCCTTCAGATATCAGTCGTTGGTCCTACACTTAATATTTTTTTCTCAATGACCTGGAAGAAAACATAAAATAATCACTGATAAAGTTTGCAGAAGACACAAAACTGGGGGGAAAGGGGTGTGGTAAATAGTGCAAGTCACTGACACATAGCGATCTGGAACATTTGGTAAACTGGGTGCAAGCAAACAATGTGTTTTTAATAAGGCTAAAGGGAAATGTACACATCTAGGAACAAAGAATGAAGTCCATGAATATGTTCCTGAATTAGGGATAAAATCCATTCCTGTGGCAACCACAAGACTAGGCCCTAGGCTCCACTTAAGTCCTATTTTAAAATCTCTAGTGGGACTGAAGTGGTGCATGGGCCTTGTGCTGCATCTCTGCACAGGGATGAATGTCACCCTATTTGATCAGTTCTACAGCTGGTCAAATACAACTCTGCAATTATTCATAGTACATGCTATCTTTTCCACCAGTCAGTCACTAGCTGGGAAATTCTCACATGCCCCACCCCACCCTTATTTGATCTGTTCTACAAGTTCCCTTTATCATCTTTTCTACCTACCCATGGTCTGTCTAAGGTACCGATCATCAGTGTATTCAGTGGATACTCTCTGTGCAGCTTTGCTCTGTTTTGTATATTCATGTGAACTGTCTTTTCTTTAAAACATAAAGAGAAAGTTTTCATAGCGATTTTCTGCAGCCAGATTAGTCACCAGGAATACAAGGGTGATGAACAAGAATACAAGCAACAGCAGGCTTTAGTGTTGCAGCTGCTGGCATCTTTTAGATTTTCCTTTTATGAAATATATGATGATTATAAGAACGGGAGAAATGAGTGCTGTGTCCTCAGTCACCAACTGTGCTTGACAAACAGAAAGCAAGCAGTGCTTAAACTGGAGAGCTATGTATTTTATATGTTTACAAAATTCTTGACTTGTTTTTCATGTAATTGCCTCTCTTGATAATGCAGTTTGACACATTCAGATAGCAAGAGTAAAGCAGACACTCCTGTTGCAGCTGATTTAATTATTTATATTTTATTTCATTTATGATGGATTCAGGCATTAGTTCATTTTTTCTTTAATGACTACACCATGCTTCAGTGAAAACTGAAATAACCACTTTTGATCCACTGCTGTTTTAGGCCTCTATCCTGTGTTAACATGGAGATATTTCAGAGAAAGCAGGGTAGAATGTGCCATATACTCTGTAGTCCTATGCAATATGATTCTCTCCAACTGCAGTTGGACATCAGTTTTACCTATAACTTTCTGAAGTTATTAAAACTAAAATACGTTAGCAAACAGAGGGTTAGATTCAGCCCGGTTTACTCACACCAAGTAGAACTTTACTCCATGTGTAATCGATTTACTCACTGTGGGAAAGGGTACTGGGATGTGATAGCAAGGATATTACATAAGATCAACCAAATCTTTAGCAAAAATGGAGTTACTAATGTTTTGTTCATAAAGAATACCGGGTTGGATTCAGTAGTCTGTTTTGGCCCTTTGCTCTACTCAGCTACTGAGACAGCATGAAGTGGCTGTCTTCTGGCTCTAGCTGGGCAGAAGTAAATTTCCTTCGTGTTAATGAACTTTGCATTGGTGTAAAGCTGATGGAGACAAATCCCCAGACACCAGTTTCCCCACCATGACCACCACCACTGCAGAGAATGGGAGGACTCATGTCTGAAGCATTCTGGAGGCAAGGAGAAATGGAAAGGGCAGATGGCAGAGAACAGCTCCTCTATGCCCAAGTCTCTACTGGCATAAAAGGTCCCTGAGGGACCTTATGCCAATAGTTTAAGTCTGACCTGCTTTTCAGGAGCATCTGTAAGTTATACTGGGGCTGGGCACTGAAGATTCTAGCAACAGTGTAGAATCAGGGAGCGCTAAAGCACATTTGAAAATCTGGCCACTTAGTTGTTATATTTATGGGCCTTAGACACAAATCATATTTCAAATGTTACTGCCTATGATAAGTGAGATACTACCACATCCCTACAATTGTTCTATGTCCCAGCCAACTCTGGAACCCCAAAACCTTCAAATAATTTTAATGAAGAGTAATTTAGCTTTGCCAATAATCCTGAATTTCATGAGACTCCCCCAGATTGGACAAATATATCCTCAATCCCTCAAGTCTTGCTTGCTGAACAATCAGTAGGATTCCAAATTATTTGGGGATTTATAATGTAACTATTAGAGAGCAGAAAATAAGTTTTTTTTTCCTCATGGAGTATTTCAACAACGTATTTTTAAAATAGTTTTTTAATCAAAACCTTTTCACTTTTTCAATGAAAAGAATTTTTTTTTCCCCCACAGAAACCAGACAGATTTTGTGAAAAATTGTGGTTACTGAAAAATCCAATTTTCCACCAAAAAAAAACAATTTTAATGAAAAGTTTCCTACCAGAACTATAGATGTGTTATTGCATTTCTTCAATATGGGCCTAATGGTTAACATTACTGGAAACATTGCCATTGACTGCATTCGCCGGAGCAGAATTAGGTTCCTTGTGCATTTAGGGTAACCACCTCAATTAGTTCAGATTAAGTACAGTTCTGCCACCCTTTAGTTATACAGGAAGGATAACAACATTTCATTATCCCTGCATCCAAGACTCAAGGGTATTTTAGCCGCAAACAACCAAAATTTATCACTTTGGCAAAGCATGTATGCCTGCTGATTATCTAGGAAAAGTAGGTGTGACAATGCAAATATGGTCTGCTCTTGAGATCCTTCCCCCCATTTCATAAATAGATGGCAGGGAGAGCTAGTTGATACCAATAGCTTACATATTGTAATACACTGCTTTAGGGGTGTCGTACTTTCACATCACAAGGAAAATTATTAAGTCATTACTTTTCACACCTCTACTTTTGTCAACAAGAATAAATTATTTTTCCTTTGAATCAGAATGCCGTACAGATATATGAGAAAGTGAGACCTCTCAGCAAGATTTTTTTTTTTTAAACACATTCATTACTGACCATGCAGCACTGGCATTTAATACCCTGAATCCAGATTCTAGGTTAATCAGAGTCTTCAGTAGCTGGAGTTCACTTTGAAAGGCTCAGTAGAGAAAATAAAAGCCTAAATATGGTACAAATTGAACTGTGCAGAGCTTCAGTCTTAAGGACAGTTTTCCTGTCACTAACACAGCTGAGGGCAAAGATATGCAACATTCTGTTCTGTCTGAACATACTTTGAAATATTGCTTGAACAGCAAAAAAGTGCTAAAGGTTATAGATATAATGAAACTATCTGAGAAGCAATGAACAGGAGTGAATTGACAAAACTAGTATAGTTGTTTATGTCTTAGAGGAAATATTATAGTGGGTGGTTCCAATTCACCCTATAGGTAATTAATATCTTCTATAGACTAGAATATCCTAAAGTAACAGAATATTTTCTTTTTATTGTTTTGTTGTTTTTTAAACTAACACAGCAGAGGTGATAGATATGTACTAGCTGCTATGACACATACTGTGGCTAATTCTGACATTATATGTATGCCATGTGGCTTACCTGCTCAACAGTCCGTTACAGCTGTGTCTCAGTGTCCCTTCTCTCCGAGCCCCACTTTCCAGTTGTTTCTGTATTGCAAGCAATTCGGTGAAGTTTGGCATTACAGCCAAATCAATATTGCTCCCATTTAGGGCAAACAAACTCCCAGAGTCAAAATAAATAGCATGCACACACACACCCTTCAAACCAAAAACTATTTCTAACCATTTCCTTCCATTAGGGTCTGTCTGACTTCTACCCTTTCCAGGGTATAACAATTTTTCATCCTCAGGCAACTGCTTCCTTTCCAAATCCTTCCCTTTGTATGCTTTTTTTTTTTTTTTTAAACACAGCAACACCAAGGAGTGCCATAGGGGATCCCAGACATTCCCTCTACACCAGGGTCCATGCTTAGGGCCCTGTACTATAGGCAGCTGTCAACTCTCAGTCTCCAAACTTGCCTACTTCTTTGCTTCTTTCTATGTCTGACTCTCTTTAGGACCTTCTCCCTAGCCTCTTCCCTACATTCTCCACCATACTCTTTTGTGGGTTCTAGTCTCAGCTCCTAGTCCACACAGACTCACACCTGTCTCTGTTCAGACTCTCAGCCCGTTCAGATTGTTGCCAACAAGTTGCAACATCTGCTTTCATACCTTTTTCCTGGATTTCTCACTATTTTGAGCCACAGCCAGCCTCTTTATATTCCCCAGCAGGCCTCACTTCCATCCTGGAGTTGCATGACCCTGCAGGGACTACAATTCCCAAACTAACTGGTTTTTAAAGGGACAGAACATGGAGGTGGGTTGCACTGGCCCAGGTTAACCCTTAAAAGGGCCGTCCCATGCTGTGACGGCACAGCTTGGCATTAAACTTCTGAATCTTTAAATAGTTGTTATAGGCCATCTTCTGATGTTCTTACCAATTCAAAATTGTGCTTGGAGTCAATGGGAGTTTTGGCTGAATAAGGCATGAGTGAAAAAACAAGTAAACATCTCAGAATTTGACTCTATATAAATACATTGTACTGGCACTCTTGAGAAAATAGGTTCCCATAGCTTAACATGGCTGGGTACTGTGGCAAATTGCTGGCATGATTTTGATGGGTCCCATACTTCCTCTTCTTGTGTGGGGAGTTCAGGGCGCAATTTCCTGCCCCTGAACTAGGGTATCTACTGTCCCACTAGTAACCCAGAGAAGGGTAGTGGAGAGGGAAGGACCCGGGCCCGCCCTCTACTCCAGGTCCCAGCCCAGGGGCCCTAGGGATAGTGGCAAACCACTTGAACTAGTACTTCCTTCCCCTGGGCTACTTCCCTCTCCTGCTCTTCAGCTTGTGGGGCTTCCTGCCCTCACTCTGCACAAGCCGGATGTCTCTTTACCTCAGGTCTTAGTCTTCTAGCCAGCCACGGCATTTCTCCTCTACTTTAACTCCTTCAAACTGCTCTCTGCTCCAACTCCAAACCACTCTGCTCCAACTCCTCCCCCTGTACATTGGTAAATTCTGGCTCCTTCTCAGGCTCAGGTTGGCTACCCCTGCCCTATTATCATAACCTGGAAATTTTTGGTCACAGAATAAAGGATGATAGGTCACCACTCCTGTGAATATACTGAGAAGGGATATGGTGCGGAAGAGGAGGGTGGCCATCCTAATCAGTGACCCCCCTAAATGTAATGAGCGGGTCATCTTTCTACCCTTCAAGATCTAGAAGGCTGAAAAGGATCATCCAGTTGATGTGTGTAAAGGGACCACCCTGGGTCCATTGGAAGGGAATAGAGTACTGAAGATGACAGGAAATAAACGGCCAATTGCACTTTGAACCGAGTTAATATTATTAGATTTTTTTTCAGTTTTGTTTGGATTTTGCAGGGGGTAATAGTGAACTATTACCAAAATATTGTGTGTGGGGGGAGAGAGAGAGAGAGAGAGAGAGAGAGTGTGTGTGAGAGAGAAAGTGCTAATTAAAAAGAAAATTTTCAAAGAGTTACTGTAACTTTTACAGGTATGTAACCATGATGTATTTTTAAAAAGAATAATTGATGCAACTGGATTAAGTGACTACATTTCACACACTTCCTGCCCAAATTAATGCTTAAAGTAAATATAAACTTTTTATTTCTTGTGCATAGAAAACCATGATTCAGCCATGGCATAGCTCATGTCACTACGAGGATTTCAAAGCCACTCCGCCATGCCAGAAATAGATGGTTCAATGAAAGTAAATGGCATGCTCTGAGATTTTAACGTTTTGCTCTTCCCTAAAAATAAACTACAATTAAACAATGGTATAGCAAACACAACTAAAATTAACCTTCTTAAAATGTAAACAGATGGAACAAAATGGGGTGGGGGGAGGATTTAGATGCCCTCCAAAATAAAAATAAAATTGTGAAAGAGAATGAAAGGTAATACTAAATAAAGGGCAAAACAGTGGTCATTCTAAAAATATCTTTACCAATATAGCTCCCAAGATGCCTTCGCAAGACAGTTCTTTATAAATATTATTATTATTGCTCTAGTATAGCAACTTCCTGTTTGTCATCTGTTTCTAAAGGTCACTCGGTAATACTCCCCTAAAAGAAAGATTGGGAATATTTATTTGTAAATAAATATATTCCAGGATAATTTTAATGACACTTAACTATCCATTGATGTGAAATCACCCCTAACAAGTGCACTGTTTCTTCATAGTGTAATTACAGTACAAGATAAAGGTCCCATACGTACAACTAACCACTAAGTAAACAATAGGCTATGTTGATAATTACAAACACTGCTGAGCTAACAAAATTAAAATGTTTTTTTTTTCAAATTTCCCTTATAATCTTCCCTGTAGGCAGTGCCTCTATTATATATGAGTTGTATAGAAGCCTGAAGCAATTGTCATAATGCTGAACTATTGGTTTGAATTGCTCCTACTGCCAGCAGCAAACAATAATTTATCACATTTGTGGATACACAAGTTGTCAATTCATTTTTCAGTCTAAACATTGTATATAGCGAGGTGCAAATAGTTACTGCAGTTTTGGTTTGTAAATTAGTTCCTAGGTAGCTTTGAGTCCAGGAACTACAATTCCCAGGATGCACCGGGGGAGGGGGGAGGAGAGAGAGAAGAAAGAAGAAAAGGAAAGGGAAAACGTGAGCTCTGTGAAAGACTGAGAGGGATGAACCTTACCTTTGCTGTTATCAAACTCCCTGAGTCTTCTTCAGAAGGTTTAGGGGCAAAACAAACTGGCAATCAGCATAAAAGAATCCTGATTTTTTGTTTATTGCCAGTGACTTGTCCATGACTTTTACTAAAAATACCCATGATTAAATCGTAGCCTTATTTATAGCACATATTTGTCCTGCAAATGGGGATGGGGTAAAGGTCACAAAGATTAAAAAGCTTTTTTCCAGGTGTAATCTGATTTTTACTCAACCTCAGAATAAGCATAAAGTAGGGGTTGAGTGAGGGAGGAGAAGAAATAGTGGAATACTCACCCAGTCAGGTCAGCCTCACTTCCCAGCCCTTATCCTCTGAGGAAAGCTCCTTGCAATAGGAGAATAGCGCCACCAGCCCTCCTAGAGTGGGCCCCAGGCTAACAATCCAAGCACAGGAAAGGATGTACCTCTGCTCCATTACCCCCTGCTGCTGGCTTCTTTCTTCCCTTCTCCCTGTGTGCATGTGGTCATTAAAATAAGTCTGGTGTTTCCGGCTCTTGAAGCCTCCCTTTTGATCTCCAAAAGGCCAGTGCATCTTATTTCATGTCCAGTCCTGCAAAAATAGTCTCAACTGCACAAGTAGTTATTACTCAAGTGAGTGCTCCCAATCATTTCTCTGCAGGGATTACTGGGTGAGGCTCTATGGCCTGTTTTATGCAGGAGGTCAGACTAGATGATCTATTAATCTGCTCCATGAGTAAGGATTATTGACATAATGTTCCATGTGCCTTAAGTGAGAAAGATAGAAGGTTCTATCAACAGGGGGTGGTGGTGTTAATAGAATTCATAACTATTACTAATGTGCTTCTTGCCAAGTGCCTGCCAGATGGCTTTTTAAGGAAATAGTGCATGATACTGACAATCAAGGGAAGGAGAATTAAGCATAAACGGAGATATTATTTCTGATTCAGAAAAGCGATGCACACAATAGTATAATATGTTACAGAGTTGCCAACTCTTATTAAGAGTCTCATGATATTTGGGGGCTTTCTTAAAGCCCCAGCTCCTGAGATCATGTGATTATGTGAGAATCTCAGATCTCTCTGTCTCTCATACAAAGGACATTTCTAGCCCTCAGAATTGCAAAGGAAACCTTGCACTCATGAACCCTAAAGCCTCAAAAAAGCCAGAAGTCACATACCAAGAACCTATAATTAATTTTAAAAATATTATCTTATGCTTTTTAACCCAATCTCATTATTTTGGATGGGGCTGACTCATGGTTTTTGAATGCTTGGCGTTGGCAAGACTGTTATTTAGTATTATTTGATATTCATGGCTGGGTAACACACACACACGGTTCCTAGATTCCTATTTTACCAGTATTACTACAAATGTTAGGTGATCATTATTATTGTGAATCAAGATCTGACCACCAAAAATTGAAAGCTTTCAGGATGAATTACACCAAACTATTTTTAACCTGGATAATACTTATCCAAAAATATGCACTTTACACACTTTAAAATCTAATAATATTTATAAGATCAAAGGACATAATATGGAAATAAGTAAAAAAGCAAATGTACATTGACTAACATTTCTCCACAGAAATAGTGTGTGTTTGATTTACAAATTTCAATAAACTACCCCTTAATATGAATTATTGAAATTGATGGTAATTTAAAACAGCAATGTATATAGAAATTGCATCTCTAAAAGGTCCTTCATGGAAATATTTGCTCAGTCATTATTCTGTGTCAGGAGCACACACCTGAAAAAACACATTTTGTTTGACTGCTGTGCCCTGAATACACATACTGTAGAACAAAAAACTCTAGTGGTTTAGTAATAACTTGTCAGAGGTAAAAAAGTATCTGTGGGTAATATTTTCATGTCTTCCTTCCTTTCTCTCTTACACTGGATAAATTATTCATTTGTCATTTATTATGCATATTTTATAGCAGTTTTTAAAGAATTAATTATTTTATGCAACTGAAATGTACATACTAGATTTAGGTGAAGTTTTTGCATAATGCCATTTTAAGCAGTGTCATGTGAAATATTGCAATAAGCTATTGCCCATGTCTAAGAAAAGGTTATAGAAGAGTATTTTAGTACCGGTACTTGTTCTGCTATGGGGACTTTTAACAGATTTAAGAAAATGATAAGTCATCCCACAAGCTATTGTGCAGGGAAGATCCCCACACTCATTTGAAACCCCACTGATTTCAGTGGGGCACAGTGCAGTCTTGAGGATCCACCTTGCAGGATCATGGCTTTGATTGCACAGTGACTGTGCATGGTTTCACCCCACATATCTATTGTAACATGCTGCATAAGTATTGGTTGATCACAGGATGACTATGAGCTGCCAATGTGATATGGCCATGAAAAAAGCTAATGCGGTCTTGGGATGCATCAGGCGAGGTATTTCCAGTAGAGATAAGGAGGTGTTAGTACCGTTATACAAGGCACTGGTGAGACCTTATCTGGAATACTGTGTGCAGTTCTGGTCTCCCATGTTTAAGAAGGATGAATTCAAACTGGAACAGGCACAGAGAATGGCTACTAGGATGATCCGAGGAATGGAAAACCTATCTTATGAAAGGAGACTCAAGGAGCTTGGCTTGTTTAGCCTAACCAAAAGAAGGCTGAGAGGAGATATGATTGCTCTCTATAAATATATCAGAGGGATAAATACCAGAGAGGGAGAATAATTATTTAAGCTCAGTACCAATGTGGACATGAGAACAAATGGATATAAACTGGCCATCAGGAAATTTAGACTTGAAATTAGATGAAGGTTTCTAACCATCAGAGGAGTGAAGTTCTGGAACAGCCTTCCAAGGGAAGCAGTGGGGGCAAAAGACATATTTGGCTTCAGGACAAAGCTTGATAAGTTTATGGAGGAGATGATATGGTGGGATAGCCTAATTTTGGCAATTAATTGATCTTTGACTACTAGTGGTAGATATGCCCAATGGCCTGTGATGGGATGTTAGATGGGGTGGGATCTGAGTTACTACAGAGAATTCTTTCCTGGGTATCTGGCTGGTGAATCTTGCCCATATGCTCAGGGTTCAGCTGATCACCATATTTGGGGTCGGGAAGGAATTTTCCTCCAGGGCAGATTGGCAGAGGCACGGGGGTTTTTCGCCTTCCTCTGTAGCATGGGGCACGGGTCACTTGCTGGAGGATTCTCTGCACCTTGAAGTCTTTAAACCATGATTTGAGGACTTCAATAGCTGAGAAATAAATTAGGGGTTTGTTACAGGAGTTGGTGGATGAGATTCTGGGGTCTGCGTTGTGCAGGAGGTTACGCTAGACGATCATAATGATCCCTTCTGACCTTAAAGTCTATGATTCTATAAGGCTGAATCCTCTGCAATGGGGTGAATTTTATATGTAAATACACAACGGACTAAGCAGGGTAAGAGCTTTACACCTGGAACTGTATGAAATATTCACTGTGAAAGCTGAATCCATGTGAAACTTGCCTGATTTGGGGTTTAGTTGCACAGGTAAGACTCAAGACTTTGGGACTGTTTACTATGTGTCACAGATTTCACAGAACCCAGATCTGAGTGATTTATCCACATGACCATCCTTCCTTTTTGAGAGAATGTCAGCTGGGTTATATTGCATTTTAACTATTTGACAATATTTCTTTACCAAGTCAAATCAATCTGCCAAATATTAAAACTAAGGCCAAACAACATTAAAGAGGGGCATGAACTAAACCCCCGTATCTTGACACTCCAATACATAGAAGAAATTAGGATGTGATCCCTATCTTCATAATATTGATACAGAAAAATCCTGTACTGCTTCAATGGCATGAACTAGATAACCCAACAGGTCTTCTCCTGACTGATCTATGATTTTTATTTAGTGGACATGATTACTGTTCTACACATGTAATATAAACCTTGGTCATGTAATATATATCCTTAGTAGAAATGTGTATGTTAAGATGACATGGCTAGCATGATTGAGGGGAGGGAAGAGACAAGAAAGAATGTAAATTGACAAGAAATACTTTGCAAATTAAGGGCCCCATTGAAGCCAGTGGCTAGACTTCTGTCAGGTTCAATGGGTAGAGGATTGGGACCTTGGGAACAAAATATTTCTAAATTAATGAGAAACTAAAGTTGTTCTATATCCCTGTCACACCAAATGAAAGTATAATACTCATTTGCTGTAATACAGCTAAGCATCCTTATTGGCAGCAGAATTGTTGTAGTAATTAGTAGTAACACCAGAATTTCCACACTTTAAGTGAGAAATATAAATAATTGACATTTCCAGAGACATTGCACTTGATATTTGATTGCAAATTCATTAGCATCTTATATTCTTAACTTTAGAATAGAAATATTCAAGGAGCTCTCTAAAGAGACATTTGCTTCCCCTTTTTACAAAGTACCATATACATAGAATCATAGAATATTAGGGTTGGAAGAGACCTCAGGAGGTCATCTAGTCCAATCCCCTCCTCAAAGCAGGACCAATACCCACTAAATCATCCCAGCCAGAGGTTTGTTAAGCTGGAAGAAGATTCCACCACCTCCCTAGGTAACTCATTCCAGTGCTTCACCACCCTCCTAATGAAATAGCATTTCCGAATATGAACTTAGACCTCCCGCCACTGCAACTTGAGACCATTGCTCCTTGTTCTGTCATCTGCCACCACTGAAAACAGTCTAGATCAGGGGCAGGCAAACTTTTTGGCCTGAGGGCTACATTGGATTTCCAAAATTGTATGGAGAGCCGGTTACAGGAGGCTGTGCCTCCCCAAACAGCCACGTGGCCCGGCCCCTGACCCCTATCCGACCACCCCCACTTCTCATGCCCTGACGGCCCCCCTAGGACTCCTATCCCATCCAACCCCCCCATTCCCTGTCCCAACAGCCCCCCCAAGATCCCTGCCTCATCCAACCACCTCTTCTCCCTGTCCCCTGACTGCCCCCGGAACCTCTGCCCCTAACTGCCCCCCGCTGCCCCATCCAACCCCCCCTTCTTCCTGACTGCCCCTCCAGGACTTCTGCCTCCATTCTCCCTGTTTCCCACCGTCTGACTGCCCTGACCCCTATTCACGCCCCCAGACCCTGACCACCCCCTCAAACTCCACTGCCCTAA
Organism: Chelonia mydas; assembly: GCF_015237465.2. Classification (NCBI taxonomy): domain Eukaryota; kingdom Metazoa; phylum Chordata; order Testudines; family Cheloniidae; genus Chelonia; species Chelonia mydas. The sequence goes on from NC_057849.1 coordinate 168,340,232, forward strand.
ATCCAACCCCACCTCCCCTGCTCCCTTACCGTGCTGCCTGGAGCACCGGTGGCTGGTGGCACTACAGCCACGCTGCTGCACAGCACAGAGCACTGGGTCAGGCCAGGATCTGCAGCTGCGCTGCCCCATGAGCTCACAGCCCCATGGCCTGCAGCATTGCACCCGAGGTGCAGTGAGCTGAGGCTGCAGGGGAGGGGGAACAGCAGGGGAGAGGGTGGGGGCGGGGGTGATCCTCCCGGGCCAGAAGCTCAGGGGCTGGGCAGGAGGGTCCTGCAGGTCAGATGTGGCCCTCAGGCTGTAGTATGCCCACCTCTGGTCTAGTTCCATCCTCTTTGGAACATCTCAACATATAAAATCTCATAAAAGTTGGAGACCTGGACGGCCATTTAGGCCCCTACACAACAAGCCTGCACATCACTTTAAGCATTTGAGTACAGTGCCATTGACTTCAAAGGGACTACACAAGTGCTTAGAGTTAGGCATATGCTTAAGTATCCTGCTGAATCAGGATTATAGGCCTCGTTCTTTTCAGCTATATGTTTCACTCATAATAATCCATCTCTCACTCCACTTCATTCCTATGCCACTGCTTTTTCATGACTGGGTAATGCACACTGTCACATGGTTCCTAGATTTTAGCATTATTACTGCCAACACTAGGTTTTCATTATTATTGTGAGGCCCACATAGTACACTTGCAATCAGTGCACAGAGAGTCTAAATGGAGGGGAGGGAGTATTGCAGCCACATTCAGTGCAGTGTTTCCTGCAGAGAATGTGGACCTGCAAATAAACAGAGAGTGGGTGGGTTAGGGGAGGAATGATCTGGCCAAGAGCCTGGCAAGAGGAAATTCCTTGTTGTCTATATAATTGGCCAAAATTTTGCAAACTTTCAAATTTCAATGACTCCATTAGGGTGGAATGGGGACTGGATATTTGTTTAAAAGTCACAAATACTTTCCCCTGTCATTTAACTAGTCACTGCCTGGAACCAGGCTAAGCACAGAAAGAAATTTAATGCAGACAGACAGTGTTGTTCCTGCACAGTCCTCTCTGTCCTACGAAACTCCATTAAGAAGTGGAGTCCCAGGGCCAGGCACCAAAGGAGACCCAGAGCAGCTGGGTTGAGCTAGACAGAGGGCCCAGACCTGTTTGTTCTCATGTGGAGTGTTTAGGAACTATTATAGGAATCAAGTTAAACTTCATTTTTCTAGTTCCAGTAATGTGCCAATTTCATTTACTGGAAATATCTTTGGGAAATATCCATTGGGTTATGGGAGCAAATAGAAAGGGAAAGTATAATCACTGAGCGAAGGCCTGAAACAAACCCCAGTGAAGGCAACTGGAAGGTTTCCTTTTGACTTCAAAGGGCATTTGATCAAAATCAGTAAACCAAATTCTAACAAGGTGGTAGGCAACGATGGCTGCTGGAAAACCAGTGTGAAATAGGTATTTCTTCTGCTGATTCTAGCTCAGGGAATCCACAACCTTTGGCATGCGGCCCATCAGGGAAATCCACTGGCAGGCTGAGACGGTTTGTTTACCTGCAGTGTCCGCAGGTTCGGCCGATCGCAGCTCCCACTGGCCGCGGTTCACTGCTCCAGGCCAATGGGGGCTGCGGGAAGTGGCGGCCAGCACATCACTAGGCCCTCGCTGCTTCCCGCAGCCCCCATTGGCCTGGAGCGGCGAACTGCAGCCAGTGGGAGCTGCAATAGGCTGAACCTGTTCTAGCTCTACCCAACAATTATAAAAATGCTGCTCTTCTGGACCTCTGTGACAGGAAACATCCTTTGGGACAGCAGCTGCAGAGGAGTGTTCCAGGATCGGGCTTATTGGCCAAGGTGTAGCAATCTGTCAAAGCTAAGGGCTGAACAAATCTCCAACTATAGGAACTAAAAAAATAATTAGTGCAGAAAGCTAAAAATGCTGGGAGTTCAGTTCCTTAAGCATAAAAAACAAAACACATTTTATGTAACTTCTGTTTCATTATTATACTCTAAATTATTTAAAACAGCTAACCAAGCAGGATTGCTCTCGCAAACTTCTATATGAGTGCAAACTTAAGAGACATGAATATATTCAGTGAGGTAAAAATGATGATTATATAAAGCAAGGTGAGAATAAAGAGCAAGATACAGCAATAAGAAGATTATTGAACTTTTTGCTCATCAAACAGCAACACTGAAATGAAAACAGAGCCTCATTTTGAAAATCCCACCGAGACAGGATCATAATTTTACAACAAGTAGCAAGATAAAGAATTATTACTATAGAGTCTGCTTTCAGTTCTGAGAAAGAGCATGTTCTTTGTTGGTTTAAATAGGTGGCAAACTTCGGGACCCTACATAGGGAAGCAAGGCTGCTCTTTGGAGACATCCTGGTAGGAGGTGATTGAAAATTTCCTTAAGGTTTAGTAGAATAACTGTGGAGTCACACTGGCTTGCAGAGCTGTTTGAAGAATGGCAATACATTGTCAACAAATAGTGAAAAACATTTTTGGTAAAATGCGAAAGCAGTTCCACTAATTGGTGGCTTCGCTTGGCTACAAGACAGACGTGAAAGGGCAAGTGCCACACTCAGGTGCAGAAGAAACTACTAGGGTATAGGACAGAGAGCAGGTTATGGAGGGAAATACCAAGCTCAAAGAAGGAGCTTAGGCTGAGGTGTATGCTTTTAAATAATCAATAAAACCAAATCTGAGGAAGAATGATAAATTTGCCTATATACAGATGACAAATTCTGGCCTTCCTCCTGGCCCTCAGCACATCAGAAAAGGGCTGTGGCCAGGGGACCTCTGAGCATCAGTGATTTCCAGTTGCCACAATGGTACACAATGGGCAACCAGGCATAAGAGTAGTTTTTTGGCTGCTTTGATTTAGCCAGATGAGCATACTGATTGTTGACAAGCCTCAGGATTTTGGGGTCATTGTCGGGTCCTGTTTCAGAGTGGTAGCCATGCTAGTCTGTGTCAGCAAAAAGAACAAGGAGTAATTGTGGCACCTTAGAGACTAACGCATTTATTTGAACATAAGTTTTTGTGGGCTAAAACCCAGTTCATTGGATGCATGCAGTGGAAAATACAGTAGGTACACACACACACACACACACACACACACACACACACACAGAGCGAGAACATGAAAAAATGGGTGTTGCCATACACACTATAACGAGAGTGAAAAATTAAGGTGAGCTATTAGAAGCAGCCAGATGAGAGACTCTGATCCACAATATGTATATTTTATTAGGACCAGGGTGGAAACTCCTCCAACTTTCAAATGAATGGTTATGACAGGTACAACCAGGGTATAACCTAGAACTGTGGGACTGCTGTGCCCCCTTAACTCTCCATCTTGGGCAGTCTCTCACAATGCTTTGCCAATGACAAGCAACAAACCCTTCCATGGGCTGTCATCACTCAGTGACCAGCGGGCAGAAGCACACCCAGCTAAGCTGCATGAATACTCTACAAGGCACGCATGAACTCTACACAGGGAAACACCAGTAAATTCCCAAGCCCACAGCCTTGCACCCCAAACATGTAATCTTACACTGCTGAAGACCTTCTCTTGAACAGTGCAAGCTTATTCATTAGTTTGCCACTTTGCCAAAGGAAAGTGGACAGGCACCAGTCTTGGTAACCTGAGCTGATTTTCCAAGCACTTTTGACAAACTCACTGGTAAGGATAAAACATTAAAATAAGTTTAATAACTTCAGAAGGATAGACTTTATGTGATTATAAGTGATAGGCATAAAGATCAGAGATAGTTACCTTAAAAATAAAAAGTAAACATGCATTCTAAATCCTAAACTTTGATTCAACTCTTGCTTAGTCTAAAACAGCTTTTCTCACCCCACTGGATGTTGCAGGTCTGTTACAGTTTAATACACAGGTTGAGTTTCCTTCTCAGCCTGGGACCAAACTCCTTAGTTTGAAGTCTATCTTCCCAGTGTTCTTGTTGCCTTCAGAGTAGGTGGGGGAGGATAGAGGAGGTCTCATGATCCCACTGTCCCTTATTTTATACCCTAAATTTATGTGCCTGAAAAAAATACTGGCCTAGGCATGTCCTGGTGGGTCTTGCTGAGTCACAGAGTTGAGCAATCCACATTGTGTGGTGCTTGTGCAACTATGTTTTACAGAATTGTAAATCTCTTGTTTACAATTCCCCAGCTTATCAATGGTCATTTAATGCCTGCCTGGCTGGGGGTTTGTTGTCACCAGAGAGCTAACTGTGGAAAACTCCCAAATTCACAACATATTTCAATAACAACCAAATAGCAAAATCTTATAACTTCGTACACAATAACTATATACATATTTTGACAGAACAATGAGTTTCAGCAAATCATGACCTTTCATATAGTAACTTGCAAAGAATGCCTTGTATGAAATATCATAACCATATACCATTGATGAATAGGGGGGCTACAGGGTGCTACTCTGCGTCCCAATGAGTCACAATGGTGGCATCTGAAAATGAAGAGCTCATTTTGATTATGAGGGAACTGACTGACTTTGTTACTGTAGATTTATGCCAGTGTAACTAAAACATAGTGGCCAGTTTATTTTATGTCCCACTCTACTACAAGGGATATTTTTACAACTGAGAGCTTGAGAGACACCTCATGAGACTCCCAGCATCTGGCCAGGTTGGAAGCTGGAGCTGGGCCATGGTAAGAACTGCACAGGAAGCCCGGGCTGCTGTGGAGAGCCCCAACCCTCCACCTGTCTTGGGCCCAAAAAGCAAGTCCTGGCCCGTGTCCCCGCCCACCAGGGCATGCTGCCCAGAGTAGGTGGAGGGTCCAGGGCTCCCCACAGTGGCCCAGGTTCCATGGGCGGCTCTTACCACAGCCCGGTTCTGACTTCCAACCTGGCCAGAGGGCGGAGCATTGAGGATAAAAGGAGGAGCATGGGGTGGAGCCACAGTTACAGAGCCAGTGGCCCCTCCCGCAATTCTGCAGAGGTTTTGGCACTCCTGACACGGCCCCCAAATTGGCTGGAGCCCCTGAGCACATGACCTGTGGACCTGTGCATTAATTTGCTACCGACCAAACTGAAGGATCCACAGGAGGATCTGGGCTGAATATAAATTGGTTCTGTTCCTGTAATTTAAGAGAAAAAAAAACTATCTAGTTTAGCTTGTAGTGAAATGTAAGATAAGCTGAGACTCAATATGCCTATAGGCTATTTGCTGTTTAAAATCTGTATACAATGCTCTATTCCAACTATTAAATAAATATACTTTGTTTTAAGAAGACTGTTGGTCACTATCATTGTGCACTAGTTTCCAAAACCCAGGCAGGCCTTCAGGGTGAGAAGTGGTTGCTCCACTGGTCCTTGTCTATGATGGAAAAATCATGAGATTCCATTCTGAGACAACTCAGGGCAAGATGCCAAACACCTGAGCTGAGCGCACTCAGAGAAAAAGAAAGGGAACAGAGGTGCAGTTAGCATGACAATTATATTCTATTTTTTAGGAAGGAATTAGTTATACATTTGCAGATCTACAGCTAATGATACCATGTGGATAAGAACCACAGTCTACTCAGTTGTTACAATTTAATAGTTATGGTGTCCTAACATTTCTTAATGTTTGCATACTGCTCTCATTTGCTTATTCCTGACTCCTTCTTTCCCCATGACCTTTTCTCAAGTGTAGTGAATTAAAGACCACAATGACTATAACTGAGTTAGTAATATTCAGTTGGTTTTTTTACGCCCACTTCAATTGGAAATCCTCACACATTCACCTTAGCTGCCCAGACAACAACAAAGCTCCTACATTCACTACTGCTTCTGTAATGGGATTTAAATGGTTTCTAATATCCTTTTACCAAAATGTTCACCCAGCCCTTTAATTATATTTCAGTCCTAATGTGTTTTTTTTTCCCCTCACAGTTTCTTGAACGGTGATCTGCATTGCATTTCATGCCCCTTAGTTGTTTTTCTGTCTGTCTCAATTACACCTTGGCTATAGAGTTTTAAAAACCTTAATTTTCTTTTCTTAAATTCAGACAAAAGATTTTCCTTTCAAGAAAAAGCTTTTTAACTTATTCTGAAACCTAAGTTAAGGCTGTAGAGCCTAGTCATTTGTATGCTTGAGCCTATTAAATTTAGCTCACCGTGTTTTGGGTTGGCAGGAATGTTTTAATGTAAGAGAAATCCTTGGCTATTTTGCTTTGGCTATTGTGCTTTAAGAAAATTCTGCTTTCAGAATACATTTCAGCTGAATACATTTTGATTGTCTTTGAAAGAAAAGCAGGAGGAATATAAATCACTTATTTTCATGCTACTGTGTTGGCTTTCAGGAGGGGATGTAACTGTCCAAAACAATTTGTCGCAATTCTCACTAGTTCTTGGGGGTGTTGTCTCCATTTAGTTTTCAGTGGAAAGTCAAACACAGTGGAAAGTCAAACACAGTGTTTGATTTTTTAAAACTTTGAATTAAAAATTCTTGGATTTTTTGTACCCATTTGGAATTTAAGGGATAAACGACACCGGATGCAGGTTAAATTAAGCTGAGCAGCTCTGCATACAGTAAATATGTCCGCAGTTGAGCTGAATAAAATGTACAACTGTAGTTCTATTCCTTAATGAGATGTGTGATACTATCTAAAGTGTAAGGTAACTGTCTACACGAGGGATTCCCAAACTTGGTTTGTGGCTTGTTCAGGGTAAGCCCCTGGCGGGCCGAGAGACATTTTGTTTGCCTGAGCGTCTGCAGGTACGGCCACTCACAGCTCCCAGTGGCCGCGGTTCGCCAATCCTGGCCAATGGGAGCTGCAGCAAATGGTGGCCCGCCTGCGCTGCTTCCCGTAGCTCCCATTGGCCGGGAACAGCAAACTGCAGCCACTGGGACCTGCGAGTGGCCATACCTGCGGACGCTCAGGTAAACAAAGTTTCTCGAGGCCCGCCAGTGGCTTACCCTGAATAAGCCACAAATCAAGTTTGGGAAACCCTGGTCTACACTAATATGGTCACCATATTTACAAAATTGTGATACATTTTGTACAAAGTATGCCTTGTGAGGTACCATTGGAAAAGTTGTAATCTGCTGAGTATTATAATATTGTTATAATGTACATATCAACATTGTGTGTGGAATTATTAAAAGTTTTCTATATGCTTGTAACTCAAACATGTTTTTGAGGGTCAGAAATGCCCAAAGGCTAGTTCTTCTGGAATAACAAAAGAACTGTAAACAAGAATCCCTTCATGTCAGACCTGAAAACATCTCAAAACAGCATGTACGCAGAATGTGCAAGCAAAATTTACACTTCATATGAAGAACTGATGGCAAAGCACGTATGTCATGGAACTGCCTGATCCCATGACATGGCACAGATTTTTCCAGAAAAAAGGGTCAAGTTATAAAAAGGAAGAACAAAGGCCCCTGGCCACCTCTTTTCTATCCCATCTCTGGCCTGGTGAATTATGACAGAGGAAAGTTTAAACAAAAGGACTGAGGTCCCCAAAAACTATTTGGGCAACCCAGAGAGACTTATATAAAAATAGCAGATTTCATATTCCTGCTGTCATTTTGAATGACATACTTTGATCCAACAGTAATGCATTTTATCTGCTTTAACCTTTTAGTTTTTTTTTTTTTTTTTTTTGCTTAGTTAATAAATCTTTAGTTTACTAAAGGATTGGCTCCAGCATTATCTTTGGTGAAAGGTCCTGAGCGTTCATTGATCTGGGTAAGTGACTGCACCCCTGGGGCTGGAAGAACCTAATGTGTGGTGATTTGGGTGTTTTAATGAACTTTCATCACAGAAGGCCAGTTTATCTGGATGGTAATATAGGCTGGAGTGTCTAAGCTAATATAGTGATCAAGGAGCACACATTTGATGTTGGTTTGGTTAAATCTAATTATAGAATATACTACCAGTGTGGGGATGTCTGTGCAATATGACCTGAAATTGGCCCTCTCAGCTGTGATCCATACTGGGCATGGCAACACACTGTAGTGTTTTAAAAGTACATCCTACATTATTCAATTTATCTTAAGAGCTCATAGGGAAGCTGAGAAATGGGCCATAGTGTTTAAATTCAACTTCTGATTCTTATTTAAGATACTAAAAGGAATTGGTTTGCAGGAGGGTTGTGAGAGTGAAAGTGTGTGTGGGAACATGCATGTGCACAAATTCAGCAGACCAGCAGCCTAAGCCAGAAGCCCACTAAATTCAATGGGAGTCTTTCACTTCGGAGGGCTTTGGTTGAGACCACGAGGTGGTATTTCTAAAGTCAAGATACAATTTTTCTTCAAATACTGAATTTAGATCAAAAGAATATTAAATGTAGTATATTATTGCTTACTGGAAGGAATCATAGAATCATAGAATATCAGGGTTGGAAGGGACCTCAGGAGGTCATCTAGTCCAACCCCCTGCTCAAAGCAGGACCAATCCCCAATCAAATCATCCCAGCCAGGGCTTTGTCAAGCCTGACCTTAAAAACTTCCAAGGAAGGAGATTCTACCACCTCCCTAGGTAATGCATTCCAGTGTTTCACCATCCTCCTAGTGAAAAAGTTTTTCCTAATATCCAACCTAAACCTCCCCCACTGCAACTTGAGACCATTACTCCTTGTCCTGTCCTCTTCTACCACTGAGAATAGTCTAGAACCATCCTCTCTGGAACCACCTCTCAGGTAGTTCAAAGCAGCTATCAAATCCCCCCTCATTCTTCTCTTCCGTAGACTAAACATTCCCAGTTCCCTCAGCCTCTCCTCATAAGTCATGTGTTCCAGACCCCTAATCATTTTTGTTGCCCTTCGCTGGAATCTCTCCAATTTCTCCACATCCTTCTTGTAGTGTGCGGCCCAAAACTGGACACAGTACTCCAGATGAGGCCTCACCAATGTCGAATAGAGGGGAACGATCACGTCCCTCGATCTGCTCACTATGCCCCTACTTATACATCCCAAAATGCCATTGGCCTTCTTGGCAACAAGGGCACACTGCTGACTCATATCCAGCTTCTCGTCCTCTGTCATCCCTAGGTCTTTTTCCGCAGAACTGCTGCCTAGCCATTCGGTCCCTAGTCTGTAGCTGTGCATTGGGTTCTTCCGTCCTAAGTGCAGGACCCTGCACTTATCCTTATTGAACCTCATCAGGTTTCTTTTGGCCCAACCCTCCAATTTGTCTAGGTCCCTCTGTATCCTATCCCTGCCCTCCAGCATATCTACCACTCCTCCCAGTTTAGTATCATCCGCAAATTTGCTGAGAGTGCAATCCACACCATCCTCCAGATCATTTATGAAGATATTGAACAAAACCGTCCCGAGGACCGACCCCTGGGGCACTCCACTTGACACCGGCTGCCAACTAGACATGGAGCCATTGATCACTACCCGTTGAGCCCGACAATCTAGCCAACTTTCTACCCACCTTATAGTGCATTCATCCAGCCCATACTTCTTTAACTTGCTGACAAGAATACTGTGGGAGACCATGTCAAAAGCTTTGCTAAAGTCAAGAAACAATACATCCACTGCTTTCCCTTCATCCACAGAATCAGTAATCTCATCATAGAAGGTGATTAGATTAGTCAGGCATGACCTTCCCTTGGTGAATCCATGCTGACTGTTCCTGATCACTTTCCTCTCGTGTAAGTGCTTCAGGATTGATTCCTTGAGGACCTGCTCCATGATTTTTCCGGGGACTGAGGTGAGGCTGACTGGCCTGTAGTTCCCAGGATCCTCCTTCTTCCCTTTTTTAAAGATTGGCACTACATTAGCCTTTTTCCAGTCATCTGGGACTTCGCCCGTTCGCCACGAGTTTTCAAAGATAATGGCCAATGGCTCTGCAATCACATCCGCCAATTCCTTTAGCACTCTTGGATGCAACTCGTCCGGCCCCATGGACTTGTGCACGTCCAGCTTTTCTAAATAGTCCCTAACCACCTCTTTCTCCACTGAGGGCTGGCCATCTACTCCCCATGTTGTGATGCCCAGCGCAGCAGTCTGGGAGCTGACCTTGTTCGTGAAGACAGAGGCAAAAAAAGCATTGAGTACATTAGCTTTTTCCACATCCTCTGTCACTAGGTTGCCTCCCTCATTCAGTAAGGGGCCCACACTTTCCTTGGCTTTCTTCTTGTTGCCAACATACCTGAAGAAACCCTTCTTGTTACTCTTGACATCTCTTGCTAGCTGCAGCTCCAGGTGTGATTTGGCCCTCCTGATTTCATTCCTACATGCCCGAGCAATATTTTTATACTCTTCCCTGGTCATATGTCCAACCTTCCACTTCTTGTAGGCTTCTTTTTTATGTTTAAGATCCGCTAGGATTTCACCGTTAAGCCAAGCTGGTCGCCTGCCATATTTACTATTCTTTCGACTCAACGGGATGGTTTGTCCCTGTAACCTCAACAGGGATTCCTTGAAATACAGCCAGCTCTCCTGGACTCCTTTCCCCTTCATGTTAGTCCCCCAGGGGATCCTACCCATCCGTTCCCTGAGGGAGTCGAAGTCTGCTTTCCTGAAGTCCAGGGTCCGTATCCTGGTGTGAACCTTTCTTCCCTGCGTCAGGATCCTGAACTCGACCAACTCATGGTCACTGCCCCCCAGATTCCCATCCACTTTTGCTTCCCCCACTAATTCTTCCCGGTTTGTGAGCAGCAGGTCAAGAAAAGCTCCCCCCCTAGTTGGCTCCTCTAGCACTTGCACCAGGAAATTGTCCCCTACGCTTTCCAAAAACTTCCTGGATTGTCTATGCACCGCTGTATTGCTCTCCCAGCAGATATCAGGAAAATTAAAGTCACCCATGAGAACCAGGGCGTGCGATCTAGTAGCTTCTGCGAGTTGCTGGAAGAAAGCCTCATCCACCTCATCCCCCTGGTCCAGTGGTCTATAGCAGACTCCCACCACTACATCACTCTTGTTGCTCACACTTCTAAGCCTAATCCATAGACACTCAGGGTTTTTCTGCAGTTTCGTACCGGAGCTCTGAGCATTCATACTGCTCCCTTACATACAGTGCTACTCCCCCACCTTTTCTGCCCTGCCTGTCCTTCCTGAACAGTTTATAACCATCCATGACAGTACTCCAGTCATGTGAGTTATCCCACCAAGTCTCTGTTATTCCAATCACGTCATAATTCCTTGACATCACCAGGACCTCCAGTTCTCCCTGCTTGTTTCCAAGGCTTTGTGCATTCGTATATAAGCACTTGAGATAACCTGCTGATCGCCCCTCATTCTCAGTATGAGGCAGGAGCCCTCCCCTCACAGACGTTCCTGCCTGTGTTTCCTCCCGGTATCCCGCTTTCCCACTTACCTCAGGGCTTTGGTCTCCTTCCCCCGGTGAACCTAGTTTAAAGCCCTCCTCACTAGGTTAGCCAGCCTGCTGGCAAAGATGCTCTTCCCTCTCTTCGTAAGGTGGAGCCCGTCTCTGCCCAGCACTCCTCCTTCATGGAACACCATCCCATGGTCAAAAAATCCAAAGCCTTCTCTCCGACACCACCTGCGTAGCCATTCATTGACTTCCATGATTCGACGGTCCCTACCCAGGCCTTTTCCTTCCATGGGGAGGATGGACGAGAACACCACTTGCGCCTCAAACTCCTTTATCCTTCTTCCCAGGGCCACGTAGTCTGCAGTGATCCGCTCAAGGTCATTCTTGGCAGTATCATTGGTGCCCATGTGGAGAAGCAGGAAGGGGTAGCGATCCGAGGGCTTGATGAGTCTCGGCAGTCTCTCCGTCACATCACGAATCTTAGCCCCTTATAACCATAATCACATTATGCCCACCAGAGTTTTTTTACAATTTTTCTATTAAGGCTGTCGGTTAATCGCAGATAACTCACGAGATTAACTCAAAAATTAATCACAATTTAAAATATTAATTGCGAGTAATCACAGTTTTAATTGCACTATTAAACAATAGAATACCAATTGAAATTTATTACATATTCTGGATGTTTCTCTTTGAAATCATTTTCAAATATATTGATTTCAATTACAACACAGAATACAAAATATATAGTGCTCACTTTATATTATTTTATTACAGATATTTGCACTGTAAAAATGATAAAAAATAATATTTTTCAGTTCACCTCATTCAAGTACCATAGTGCAATCTCTTTATTTTGAAAGTGCATCTTACAAATGTAGAATTTGTTACATAACTGCACTCAACCCCACCCTCTCCAATTTAAAACTTTAGAGCCGACAAGTCTCCTCAGTCCTCCTTCTTGTGCAGCCAATCACGAAGAGAAACAAGTCTGTTTACATTTATGGGAGATAATGCATCCAGCTTCTTATTTACAATGTCACCTGAAAATGAGAACCGATGTTTGCATGGCACTTTTGTAGCTGGCATTGTAAGGTATTTACATGCCAGATATGCTAAACATTTGTATGCCCCTTCATGCTTTGGCCACCATTCCAGAGGACATGCTTCCATGCTGATGATGCTCATTAAAAAAATAATGCATTAATTAAATTTGTGACTGAAGTCCTTGGGGGATAATGGTAAATCTCCTTCTCTGTGTTTTACCTGCATTCTGCCATATATTTTATGTTTTAGCAGTCTCCGATGATGACCCAGCATGTTGATCATTTTAAGAACATGATCACTGCAAATTTGACAAAACCCAAAGAAGGCACCAATGTGAGATTTCTAAAGATAGCTATAGCACTTGTCCCAAGATTTAAAAATCTGAAGTGCCATCCAAATCTGAGAGGCACGAGGTGTGGAGCATGCTTTCAGAAGTCTCAAAAGAGCAACACTCTAATGTGTAAATTACAGAACCCAAACCACCACAGAAGAAAATCAACCTTCTGCTGATGACATTGGACTCAGATGAAGAACATGTACATGCATTGGTCTGCATTGCTTTGGATCATTATCGAGCAGGACTCATCATCAGCATGGACGCATGTCCTCTGGAATTGTGGTTGAAGCATGAAGGGACATATGAATCCTTAGAGCATCTGGCATGCAACTATCTTTCAACACCGGTGACAACAGTGCCATGCGCATGCCTGTTCTCACTTTCAGGTGACACTAAACTAAAAGCAGGCAACATTTTCTCCTGCAAATGTAAACAAACTTGTTTGTCTGAGCAATTGGCTGAACAAGAAGTAGGACTAGTGGACTTGTAGACTCTAAAGTTTTACATTGCATTCAAAAATAAAACAGTTTTTTTTGTACATAACTCTACATACAGTACTTGTATTAAGTGAATTGAAAAATACTATTTCTTTTATTTTTACAGTGCAAATATTTATAACAAAAAAATATAAAGTGAACACCTGTACACTTTGTATTCTGCGTTGTAATTGAAATCAATATATTGAAAATGTGGAAAACATCCAAAAATATTTATATAAATGGTATTCTATTATTAATACCGTGATTAATCACACGATTTAAAAAAATGAAGCGCGTGAGTAATTGTGCGTTCCATCACGATTCATCTTTTAAATTGCCCTAGTGAAATTGCTTTAGCTTGACAGTAGTAATTTTAAAGCTCGTGTTGGCCCTGAATATATTTGAGACAGACTCCTTAAGCTCTTTATTCATATATGTACAACCCCACCCTCTCAGCTTTGTGTCTGAAGACAGTAGGTGATTGTCTTGCCACAGAAAAAGCACAAAAAAAATTTCTCCGCTTAAAAAATAAAATAAAACAGAACAGATTTTTCATTTATTGTCCTTGGGGCTAAATTTGTCAATCCATTTTCTATTTTGTTGAACTGAATCCTGAGCACGTTGTCCAAGGATGGGCAGCACTATACGAGAGGTAGTTATAATTAAATCATACATTTTACACAGAAACCGTACAAATACAGCAAGTAACAATGAATTTGCTACAGATATCACACAACACAATGGAGCAAAGGCCTGCTGTCAACCCATCCATTCAACCCCTTTGCCATCAATGAGATTGTATGAGTTAACTGAGTGTTGATTGAGCGGGACACACCAACTCAAAGTGGCATCAGACCCTGCCAGAACAGCCGATTGAAAACTTGCAGACATATCTCCACTGCTACGATGACCAACACCTCCCACAACACACCTTTCAAGATCCATGGGTCCTACATATGCCTATCACAACATGGGGTGTATCTCATCCTGTTCATTAAATGCCCCAACAACTATGTGTTTGAAAGAAGACAATCACTACAGTCTCAGATGAACTCTTACAAAAAAAATGATAAAAGACAAAAACAGCATCACCTGTGGTTGAACACTTTTCATAAAGCAGTCACTCTATATCTGATCACTCAGTCCCCATCCTCAAAGGAAACCTGCACATCAGCTCCAAAAGACAAGCTTGGAAACTCAAATTCACAACTTTGCTAGACAATAAAATCATCGACTTCATATAAACACTAGATTTATGGCTTATTACAACAATCTATTACCTACTAATACCCTCACCCACCCATCCACACAAGCTGCCTTCTCCTCCCCGACCCTCCAAACTTCCTTTCCTTTCCTTTCATAGGGGGGCTATGACTGGAGGGTGCTAATGGGCCACATCAACTTGACTAGTCCCTTGAAATGTGTCTCAACTACTTATGTTAAACAGTATATTCCACCTTGTTTTTAGCTGTGACACTGAGTGTGTTTCCCAAACCTGAAGAAGATTTCTGAGTAAGCTAGACAGCTTGACTTTCTCATGACTAGAAGTTGGTCCAATAAAATATATTACCTCACCCACAGTGTGTTGCTAATATCCTGTGACCAACATGACTACAACAATTCTTCACACAGCACTCTCTGTGGCATTTCCTACTCCTATACTGGAGACAGCCATATAAACTTACAGAAGCTATAGTACCTATCTTTCTCCCATGGGTAGCATGCAGTCTAACAATCATATTGCCACTCAGTTCTTTTTTTTTTTTTTAATAGTTCAGTGATATCAAGTATAGTAGAACCTCAGAGTTATGAACCGACTGATCAACCACACACCTCAATCAGGCAACAGCAGAGACAAAAAAATAAAGCAAATACAGTGAAGTACTGTGTTAAACATAAACTACTAAAAAAATAAAGGGAAAGTTTAAAAAAAGATTTGAGAAAGTAAGGAAACCATCTATCTTGTGTGTGAACTTGGACAAGCTACTTCGCCTTTCTGAGCCTCTGTTTCCCCTCCTACCCTTTGCCTGTCTTGCCTATGTAGACCATAATCTCTATGGCAGGGATTGTCTCCTACCCTCTTTCACTAGGCGCTGCTAGATGCTACTGTAGTACAAATAATAATAAACACTGAATAATTTAGTCAACTAATGAGTTCATGAATTGTCTGAGCAGCTTGGATTTGTTTCTTATTCAAAATAGTCAAAGAACAGTTTCTCTGAATAATGCTTAGTCTACTGATTGGAAGCAGGTTATAGCACATATTCAGTGTTCAGAATACTAGTAGTGTTGGCCAGTGATGCTTGCTTGGATACATTGATCACATGTCATGTTTCAATTCCTTGACTGGATGAGTATAACTCTTAGTTAGGTTTTCAGCATGAATATTCACATTTAGTGAATATATTTCTATAAGCATTCCTCACTCATGAGAATATTTGTGGAAACTGAACACAAAATAGGAGTGAACAGTGCTGATGTAAGATATATATTTTAATCTGAAAAAAATGCACAGTGAATTTTTAAAAGATATTCACACAACAGGAATATGAGGTAAGAAAATGAGCTAAAAATACTAAAAAAGATCTTCACCAGTTATAAATGGAAGCCAATGTAATCAGGCCCAATATTATTGATTTAATTTTTATTTACATAAGATTTACTGCAGTGCACTAATATTTAAGAAAATATTTGTATTTGTAAACCAAAAAATGATAATTCTCAATTGTTCCAGGGAACCTCTGAAGACAACAATTTTCTTGTAAACTTGTCTATCTAAAGATAATTTTGTGTAACAAACATCTTGCCTCACATGTTCGAAAGACAGATTATTGAAGGAGCTTCACATTAATGCCTACAGTCATGTATTTAATTGACAAAATAAACCACCGGGAACCCCCTTGATCCCATCTGCTGAAACCATGTATACTAACCTGTGAATGTAAGGTTCTAACCTCTTCTTTGGAAAAAAGAAGTATTACTGTAACAAGAAATGTAAAGACTAACAAAACAGTTACTACAGCAATCATCTGAAATACTAAGTCAGTTTTTCAGTGGTTAATTGTCTACCGGCATCAAGAATTTTTAACAAAGTGCATTTTAGCAAAACCCCCATCAGATACAAATCTAAAGATTTTACCAAATAAATATACCACTATACAACATGATTGTAAATGTCTAAAAATGCAGGTTTATAATCTGATCTCTGACTCACTCTAAATGCTAGTGTCTCTTGTACCTAGAGTACCTTCAAAGGGGATTCATCAAAGAAAAGATATTTCAGTTATTATTGGTACATGGCCTATTTTCTCTTTGTCATGTAGTTTGATTGTAAACAGGGTGCAAACATCTGTATTCTCCTTTTATTCTGTAAGAACACTATCAAGATCTGAGCTAGGTTTATGCAACAGCTTGAACCTATATATCTAAAAAAATGAAGTTTTTCAACATTAATCTAAGAAACAGATAAAAATAGATCAATGATAATCTGCATAGACTGTCTAGGAAAATAAAGGATTTCAGTCAGCAAAACAAATGCTTTGCAGCAAATATTTTGATAAACATTTCATTTTTCAGTGTGCATGATTTTCGGCGTGACACATTAAGAGTAAAAAACTAGCACAATTAATTTGTTTATGCTGAGTATCTGAAAATAGTTATTATAGAATATTCATTATGAAGTATCCACCAGCATTTAAAAGAATTGACGGACACCTTCATGGAAATGTGTATATCAAAAGGGCTGTGAATATTTATAGATCAGCAAGTAAGCCCTGCTTATCTCTGTCAGCACCCTGTGGTGGTGAAATTATCCTGCTTTAGAAGGCAGGAGATGGGCCAGTTCCCAAGGGAAGTTAAGAGTTGAAGACGGCATTGGCTTAAATTACTGTCTTCTAAGCTTGGGAGTTACCATCACCCCATCAAACAGTTTAGGAAAAACTTTGTCCATCTGTAATATTCTGTCGATCTTGTCACTAGCACTTATGCAGTGAGCCTAGCCCTGCATCAAGACTGACAGTTTTAGCCAAGAAAAAGAAACTCATCTTCAGCAAGATTTCAAAGTGTCCCAATTGTCACTCTAGTTGGAGAAAATCTAGCATTCATACCAAGTACGCCCACAGTATCACAGTAATCTATTGTTCAATAATACATGGTCTTTTTTCTCCCCTCAAGTTATTATAAACCAGATAAAAGCCTCCTTCGAAATGGGGGCTTCAAAAGAGTCTAAAGCAGATGTCCCTACAGGTCTTCTCAACTTCTCTTTATGGTGTCAGTATGAGATTAGGGCAGGAGTTTGAAAGTGACATTTGCAAGCTCTCCCTTATGAAGTGTTGGTGAATCGTGCATGTGGTGGAGAAGGGTCCTAATCCAGGCATTCTTCTGAGAGTTTGCTCTATGCTTCTTAGATTTAGGAGAGTGGAAATTCTTCAGGAAGCAAGGCTGTGGCTGAAGAGGGATGGAAGGAGCTCTCGGCTGGGAGACACCCTCAGCTAAATAATCCAAAACTGTAGATGTGCAAGGCATGCTGCAAAGCCGATCTCTTCTCCCAAGTTTTAGGGGAAAGGGGCTTGTGCTGAGGGCTGTGATTGATGGATGAAGTGGGATCCCCACCTTTCCTGATTGTGGGAAGACTCCTATGTTTTTCATGTATTTGTATTTTTAGTAAATGTCAGAGACATGTAGAGGTTTGAACAGGTCCATTGAAATGTTTTGCATAAATAAATAAATCAATAAAATAAATGAATACATAAAATCTGGATACAATATCTCCATTTGATTGTAATAGGGTATGGTATTCAGAGCCTCCTCCAATGCCTATCCATCATAACAGAATAAGTTATGCATGGAGAAGCAAACTTCAGTTTCCTTACTTATGTGCATTTATCTATCAAGATTTGTGTTTTTAATATTATTTAGTTATTTTATTTATTAGCATTTACTCTATTTTCCCCTACAGCTTTCTGTCAGAAAGATTGTTTTTTCTTTCGGTACAATCCAAAATAAAATGTTGGTTTCAAAGTTCTGTTTAACTAGGGTTTTTTTTAAAAAGATTTGATAGTAGGTTTACATGCCTGTTATTGCATTCCTGAGGTATTAATACCACTTTCTCCTTGACAAATTACTTCAACTTAATGATTCTTGCAACCTCACAGTGTAAGACTATGCAAACCACATCTTTAACATTACCTTATGGAATGCTGCAGAGAGATTTGGGGGAATAATTTAAATCTGAAACAGTCATTTTCAGGTAGTATCCTCTTGAATCATTGGTCATAGCCTTGTTCTCCATATGACAGCACAAGTTTCTATAAATGTAACTAAAATGATAATCAAAAGATAATTTACTTTTGCCCCTGAAAAGGTACAGCCTAGAGGAAAATGGATCAAGGGAAATGCTACTGATCTTTTTGCATGCAAAGAAGAAAATCAGTTATGGTTCCAGTTGTAGAAGGTTGATAAGGAATATCACACTTGGGCTGTGGCACCTCAGACAAGGAGGATAGTTCTGTCTAAAAACAAAACAGGAGCAATCAAAACCCATAACGGTGGAGCAAGATTTTCGATTCCATTAATAGTTAGAAAGTTAGGGAAAACTAATCCCCCTGCTCTTCTCCTTTCTGTATAGTGGCAATAACTCTAATAAACTACGCTAAACTACTGTTTCAAATATACCTCCTTTCGATTCTACCCCCTCAACCATCTCCAATAGGGCACCCATCCTAGATGGAGTTCTACATGGTCAGACCCCATGAGCTGTTCAGAGCTCCACTGCCTTCACTAGGGCTCCTTGTTGGTGCCGGGGGACTTCCCACAAAGTACTTATTGAGCCTAGAAATGTTTCTAAAATTGAGAACATTGGGGACCTTCAAAGAGCTGCCATATTTTTAAAATTCAGCAAGCATAAACGTATTTTCCTTCTTTACCTCAAATCCAGAACTTCTTCCCAAAATTACACTGGTTTGAGGTTCAGGAATATTCTGCCCTACATTAGTGACAAGATTTAAGATCCAGTCATTCAAGATGCATAAAAATAGAAGTTGTATGACACTGGAGAGTAGCGATACCTAGTTTCTGATTTGATTCCAGCCATAAAAGGTATGAAGAGACTGGACCTTAAAATAATAGCATTATGTTATATATTTGATGTAAAGTTTAACATTTGACAGTCATAATTTTTCTTTCCCATAGAGGTTTCTGTAGTTGTAGTTATGGTACTAAGGCACCTAGCATGACAGATGGAGGGATATGTAGAGTAGTATCAAAACACTAAATTATCTAAAATATTTGCAAAATAGGTTAACATAATGCATATGGCAAGTACAGAAAACATACCTGACAGCATGGTGGGATAGAAAGGTTTTTTTATCAGTGAAAGTTCGCAAATTTACTCACTCACAAATCTTTTGGCCATCTCAAAAACATGCCTGTATATAAGCTACTGCAGAAAGAAGCAGATGAGATGCATTAATTTCTCTGAAACTTATGGTACCTCTAAAATTGAAATGAATGTTTAAGTGTTCCCTGTGAATACAGATAGGCTTATCATATATGGGCTTTGTGGATTTTTTTCCATACTAAAATACTAAGTAACAGTCTCATTCATGATGCAGTAAATGGCAATGAACCACCAGGCAACTGATGTTAATAATGTAAAATTAGTTCACAAACTTGAAGGCTATGGTGATATATCAGACTGGGAGAGGGGGCTGAAATGTGTTTAAAGAATTCAGTCTTATTTGGCAAAAAGGTCCTTGTCTCACCAGAAGTGCCTTAAATTATTTCCTGATATCATCTGAGGTATACAGAGAAATCCCTTGATGATCTCTGGCCTAGCCTCAAGAAGCCACCAGCAGGGAACTGTAGGACAGAGTCAGTACATTCAGGTTTATAACTGGTAAACATTAAGAATCTAAAAAGTTTTATACAGTTATTGTGTCAGAATTAAAATACCCTGGCATAGTGAATTGGGCATGAATTAGAATTGTAGTTAAAGGCCTCTCATAACTGGTGAAAATCTCTCAGTGAATGAAGAACAGGATCAAAAGGAATTTGATGTTCAGATTTACTTGGGATCAGTTTAAGCATTTGTCCAAAAGTCAAAATATTAATTTTTTTCCACAACACATTTCTGAAACATTTCTATTTGGAAATGGTGAAGCACTTTATTTTAAAATGTTCAGTTTAAAACAAAATGGAACGTGTGCATGGAAATCAAAATTAAAAATTACTTTTTAATCAGTTTCAACATTAAATGAAAGTTCCCTTATGGGAGTTGTAGTTCAAGTGCCTCCTCCCTTCATTCTTCCCTGTAGGCTGGGCTCACTGGCAAGACATCTCACAGGATGGAGCACTCCTGTCCATGGTACATTATGGTAGATATAGCCCAACTAAGGAACCCAGCACATAGGAGAGAATGGGGACATGAAGCATTCATACTACAACTCCCATGAGCCAATGCTGCATTATTGCCAAATGCAATTTAATCTCCCACTGATTCAAAATGAAATGTTTCACTTCCGTTCAACAAATTAAAATATTTTATTTTGGTCAAATGGACCAAAAATATATTAAATTTAGTTCTCTCAATGAAAAACATTTCAAATTTTTTAGTAAAATCAAACGGGAAAATACCACTTGTGGAAACTATGTTTTTCATCAAAAAATAATTTTGATGAACATTCCCACCTAGATCTAATATATAAACATGCACAGAGATATCATGTATACCCTTACATGTATTAAATAAATGCAATATGTGTTTCTGGACTATCGTTCCAATGTGAGAAGTCATTTTCTGACATATTTGGACTGCAGCACACCACAACCTTCCCCAGCCCGAGTAAAAGTGTCAGCTACAATAGAAAAGGAGTACTTGTGGCACCTTAGAGACTAACCAATTTATTTGAGCATAAGCTTTCGTGAGCTACAGCTCACTTCATCGGATGCATACTGTGGAAAGTGTAGAAGATCTTTTTATACACACAAAGCATGAAAAAATACCTCCCCCCACCCCACTCTCCTGCTGGTAATAGCTTATCTAAAGTGATCACTCTCCTTACAATGTGTATGATAATCAAGGTGGGCCATTTCCAGCACAAATCCAGGGTTTAACAAGAACGTCTAAGGGGGGAGGAGGGGGGAGGAAAAAACAAGGGGAAATAGGGTAAACCCTGGATTTGTGCTGGAAATGGCCCACCTTGATTATCATACACTTTGTAAAGAGAGTGGTCACTTTAGATAAGCTATTACCAGCAGGAGAGTGGGGTGGGGGGAGGTATCTTTTCATGCTTTGCGTGTATAAAAAGATCTTCTACACTTTCCACAGTATGCATCCGATGAAGTGAGCTGTAGCTCACGAAAGCTTATGCTCAAATAAATTGGTTAGTCTCTAAGGTGCCACAAGTATTTTTGCGAATACAGACTAACACAGCTGTTACTCTGAAACCAGCTACAATAGGATTTTCTTGATTGTACGTAACTGAGATCCATTTACAAAATGGATTAAAGGAATTACTACTTATGGGATATGGGCCTAATGTCAAAATTACCCTTCAAGAAAGATGCAGAAAATGGGTTTATCTATTTCAGTTGTATGTACAATCAACTACCTCTTGTAGTTTACTTCTCCTTAGGCTAATAAGGTCTTCATGCCCTAGAACTCAAATTAGTCTCAAATGATATTTTATCTGTGAGGACAGCGGGTCTTGAATGATGTTGCCTTACTTGTCAACAATAGTGGTATTCATTACTGTCCTTATCTAGACACCTTGTAGTCTGCTGAATAATACTTGTAGAATAAAAGTAAAGGAAATGTGTTGTTATTAAGACACCAACGGGAACAACAACAACAAAAAGTCTTTTTATGACAGCCTAATTCACTTACACGTATCGGCCCATTAAAATAAATGCCAGAGAGCATTACGTTTTTATGACAAAAAGAATAAGGCATGTTCCCTTTAACAGTGGGCCAAATCCTTTAACAGCTCCCTTTTCTATCCTTCTCTTTCAGTTTCACAAACAAAAGTTCTCTTTGATTTAGCTGTTTTCTGCACAGTTCTTCAGGAGTAAAAATAGAAAGAAAACAGAAGTGATTTTTATGAGTTCTTACAATTATGACACTATAGTGCATAAGCCTATTCCAATGCTCTTAATAAAAATATAAAAGCAGAAACACTGGATTTGTATGTAGGTTAGTGTAAGTAAAATATAAGAATGGCAGGGTCAGGGTCCGAGCAGCTGAAGAAAAAGTTCAGAGTGCATCTGCATTCCCTTCCTGAAGTTTAATAGTCTGAAAAACTCCAACCAAATAAAAGAAATCCCAAACATAACAATATAATTAGGCTGACTCAATGCTTTTAAGCTCTATGACCTGACTATTAGTGAGCATAATAACTCCCCCGTTTGTTCTTTCCTTACAAGATCCCAGCCTTATTTTAAAACTCTGATAATACCTAGGTGCAGCTGCATTCAATTACTTCAAGTGCATACTGGAAGCTGGAATTTTACTTTGAGAGACACATATCTATGTCTGGCATGATGGGTTTTAACTCTAGGACTGCAGTGTGTGGGCTGCATGATGGCTATGAGGCTCCCAACAGGAGCCACCAAATTATGAGTATACTTTCTCACAGTAATGCATAGAATATTAAAATGAAACTTCCTTAATCGCAGGCTAGCCCATGCTCCTAAATAATTTATTGTACAAATCAGAGTGTCAAACTCTTACTGAGTGCATTACCTGTGTGAAACAAGAAGTATGATTTTTAAGGCCATTGAACAATATGAGCCAAATCATTCCAGGCATAAGTCCATTACAATAAATTTAGGATAGAAAAATTTGGCCTTCTGAGATTTTTTGTTTTGTTTATATCTATATCTATATCAAACTAGATACAAAAATAACATAACAAGAACATTAAAGTTTTCAAAATCACACACTCAAAAGCTAAGAAATGTTAATGCTAAAGTTCTCCCATAATTTGGTTTCCTTGAGTCTTCCCTAGTATCCTAGAGGGGGTCTTTGGTAATGTCAGGAATAGAACCTACTTCATCTGGGACCCATCCCTGTGCCTTGAACACAACAGCTTTTCTTTTCTTATCATCCTCTGCCAGGAGTCATGTAGAGTAAGCACTGTGAATAACAATTACACAAGTGCCTCATACCACATTTAATTTTTGTATGCAATTTCCTGTGGGTTTTTTCCCCTAGAAAATCAGAATTTCCATCACCCATATTTCCCCTTTACATGAGTCATCAGCAGGGTTCAAACCTATAAATGGTAGCAGTAATAGGCTTTATATCGACCAACCACTAGAAGGGTGTCTGACACATGCTTTGCCAGTGGCTTCACAACTGTGTCAGACATCAGCTAGGAGCCAGGATTTCTGTGTTCAATCCCTGGCTGTGAAAGAATAATGTGGTCATAGCCATATCTGGAGTCAGGAAGGAATTTTTCCCAGGGTCAGATTTTGGCAGAGACCCTGGAGGTTTTTTCACGTTCCTCTGCATTATGGAGAACAGGTCACTTGCAGGTTAAACTAATGTAAATGGTGCATTCTCTATAACTAAGTATTTAAATCATGATCTGAGGACTTCAGTTACTCAGCCAGAGGTTAGGGGTCTATTGCAGGAGTGGGTGGGTGAGGTCCTATGGCTTGCATGTTCAGGAGATCAGACTAGATGATCATTATGGTCCCTTCTGGCCTTAAAGTCTGTGAGTCTGGCCAATCACACACATTTGGTACTTTCACTCTGAAAAGCAATGTGCCTTAAAGTTTGAGACATGCATTTAGAGAAACATTTCTTTTACCACCTCTACCAGAATGACTGTTCAGCCTCTCAGTTATCTCACCTTTAAAATGAGGTGTCATGGTTACACAGTGAGCTGTGTCTTACACATCCTTCACATTCGCTCTTGAGCACATGCCTGAGGTGACATAGTTGCTACCTCCGTACTTCTCTACATGGAACTCCACAGTTCTACCACTCAGACTGGATCCCTGGGTTGCAGCCCCCATTTTCCAACTGTGCGAACTCATCAACCCCAATCATATTTCACACCTAAACTAAATTTGCCTCCAGCAGCTTTTTGAAGTTAATCAAAACAGTTCCTTCAAAACAAATATATTGTTTATTCACCCAAAGGTTACATGGCAATCAAAGAAAAGGGTTAAAAACAACAAATGCCTATATACATTGGATCTTACATAATCCTTATTTTTTCCTTGCAGCATTAGGTAGGTTCCACTTAACTCAGAAACCCTCAACTCTGGGCTGGGAGGGACAGATTGCCCTACTGCAGTCTCTTCCTCTGTCAATGTCTCCCCTCAAGCAGTTGCTAATAACTCACCTCCCTCCCTTTCTCCAGAGGGTCCTTTAAACATTAATTGACCCTTTGACCTCTGGGCTCTCAGCTTTATCAAAAAGGCAGTGTAACATAGGTGGGAAGACACCACATCCACTTCAGAGTTACTAGCTTGCCTATTGTCTTGCAAGTCTTTAATGGACTGTTATTTATCTCAGGCTTTTGAGTTATCATTCTGCAATTTTCTCAACATCCCACTATTAACTTAACTAGTATACATTCATACATTCCACGAACCCAATATGGCATCTCATTAGCTAGGTAACACATTTGTAACATTATTATTACAGATCAACTCCACAGTGGGTAACGATACAGGTCTGCTTCCTAAGGTAGGAACATGAGCCTTTACTCAGTAATAAGGATGGTGAAGTGCATGGAAATATAACCAGAAGTAAGTAGAAGATCTAAGACTAGAATTCATGTGAGACAGGAGGTGGGTGGGAGTGTCGTAGTAAAGGTAATTACAAAACAAATGATCGAAAATCGCGTACTAACAAGTAGTTATATATATTCTCAAATAATATTGTCATTTTCATGTTTAAATCTAATCTATTTATTCAAAACAATTTTGAATTATAGTCAGCAGAGGTATTAATTTATAAATAGTGTTGCTTACATTGTTTATGCTGTTATCTGTAAACAGGAAGGGAGGCACTCACTCAATCTGAAAGCACACAGAGCTGGCATCGTAACACTGAAAACAGAAAATGAGACTCAGAAAAGATTGTGATAGCCACCTCCATAACTACAGTTGCTTATGGTTTAGAAGAGTTCTGTATTAACGTCATAAACAGCTTTCCCAAATAAATGAAATTTTAATCCCACATGCCTGATAATACGATTTGGTCAAGACTTTGCAGACTCTTGTCTGGAAAAGGCATGACCAACCGGACTGAAGGATTAATACACTTCCAAAGACCACTTCTGTCCAGTACCCAAGTTTGATTCCTTCTAAATGGAAATAAATCCAGTTAGCTCACTTGATCTCTCTTCTCTGGAAAAAAAAATACCCCTGAGCCAAATACCTCTTGTGTGTGTGCGCACCTCTGTTGTCATGACGCAATCATGGAAAGCAAATAATCAGGTAAGTGGAATTAAAATTTGTCTTTCTGTTCCTGGTTCCATGACTGCATACCTTGGGTTCATAATAGCTGTAGACCAGAAGACACCTGGGGAGGAAGAGCAAATATAGTGGTACACATTTCTGTGATGTCAATGGCTCATAAGTTCTAGCTTGCTTGGCTGTCAGACCACAGACCCGGGGCCCCTATCTTGCTAATCTGATATTAAGGGATAAGTCTGTGAGGTTCTTGTAACAGTACTTCTGTTTCCTATGATGTCAGTGAGTGACTGTCAGGTTGATTCAGCCAGGTTGCATCATGAGAAGAGACCAGAATGCTTCCCTCTGACAAGGTAAGGAGATCTGTGAACTAGACCCATGCTCCTACTGGAGAAATCAATAAACGTCTGGGGGGATTCATCTAGATGGCTACCAATTAGTATTCTTCTCTGCCTCAGCTCCCATGACAACCCCAGTCCAATCGACTATGGGAACAAGCACATGTGAGGAATCAGCAACCAGCTCTCTTCCCCATCATTGGAGCATGTGGGACAGTTTCACTCACTTGGGCAACCTCTTAAACTTTACCACAGAGAAGAAAACCCAAACCAAGGAAATGTTTGAGGATGCCATAACAGAAAGAATGAGGAGGAGAGAGAATCCTCTAGAACAGTGGTTCTCAACTGTGGTCCACTGCTTGTTCAGGGAAAGCCTCTAACGTGCAGGGCCAGTTTGTTTACCTGCCGCGTCCACAGGTTTGGCCGATCACGGCTCCCACTGGCCGCAATTCGCTGCTCCAGGCCAATGGGGGCTGCAGGAAGCAGCATGGGCCAAAGGATGTGCTGGCCACCCTTCCTGCAGCCCCCATTGGCCTGGAGCGGCGAACCGTATCCAGTGGGAGCTGCGATCAGCCGAACCTGTGGTGGCAGCAGGTAAACAAACCAGTCCGGCACACCAGGGGCTTTCCCTGAACAAGCGGTGAACCACAGTTGAGAACCACTTCTCTAGAAGAATGAGGATGGTGGATGTGGACAGGACCCATAAAAAGAAGGGGAGAAAGGATTTTGAAAGAGTGGGAAGCAGCCAGTAATGGTGAATGAGGGTGTATATTAGCTGGATATTCTGGATACAAAATAGACCACTCTTCAATGCATGCTCTGTGTGTGTGTGTGAGAGAGAGGGATGCTTTGAACCTTTGCTTGGTCTCCAATCATATTTAAATGCTTCTGAGACTAAGACAATGTCTGTGATGGCTCTCATTCCATTTCCAACCCTGATATTCTATAAAATGCTGTTGCAATCATATCTCACATTTTGCACAAGCAGTCTCCATTCCAGAGTATTTGCCTGTGTGTTGTAAATCTATTAGAAAACCTAAATGCCATTAACTCATCCCAGAATAATGAAGTTTTGATAGATAATAAAACATCAATCATGCAATATGTGGTTCTTCACTCTTTCATACTTAAAGATTGTATCTTTTGCAATCTCAGAGCTCTGGTTTATATGGGAAGAAAAGGGGGACACAGTTTTCCTTTATGTAACATGCATAATGCTGAAGTGTTTATCCGTCACAGAAGGAATTATTTGAAGAAACTATTCTATGTATCAGAGTAGTCCGGGTTTATGACCCTGAAATCCTTCAGGGAATAATCCGCAAAATGTCCCTGAGGATTAGAGTTTGCATCTGGATCTCTGATTTAGCTGACAGATGAATAAAATAAGTAACCAGAATATTCCCTAGTGACTGCTTGACTGCTCAGCTGAGAATGCTGAATGCTGAGCTACAGGTTATTCCAGCTAAATTCATCATTAGCTTCCAATCAAAATTTTCCCTGTACATCTGCCTTTTGCCACTGATATAATGTGATTGTAGTTTTGTGCTGATTTGAAGGTTTTCCCAACTTGTTTAACAAAATGTGAAAAATGTCAAATTTGGAGAGCTATTCAGTTTGAAAGAGCTTTATCAGCAGATCCTAAATTAGGTGTAGACTTTGCTGGCAGTCCCTTAACTGTATGAACAAAGCCACACTGCAGCGCTCTACAGTACAAATCTGATAAATTCATATGACCCTTAATGGGTAAGGTTAAAATGCCATTCATAATAGAAAGAGACAGCAGCTCATGTTTTGAGAAATAAGTGTGACAGAGTGGAACAAGATTTGTCAAAACTAAAATGAATGGCAGCTGATAGCAGCTGTCAAATCTTGTGTCACAGAAGGCTACCTCTTTGTCTGGGAGTGTGTAGTGTGACAGAGTTATTGATAAAGCATTAGGGATTTGGTTACTAAGTAACCAACACAGCCTGGTTGAAGGACCTGATCTTTAAACCCCTTTCCCTTTAAATTACTTGTAATGTCTTATATGATTCCCCTCCTTTTTTTTTTTTTTTAGGTTTGTCCGAGAGAACCACTTTTTTATAGTAACAGCTTGAGCCATTTTATTGTTACGTAACCCACCTGACATAACAAATTACATAAACTGTGCTGAATAGAAGCAATTTAAATTGTGTGGAGATTAAGAAAACAATTTATTAAACTAAATCCTGCAAGGAAGTAAAAGTTGATATTCATTTTAAAATAAATTGCTAGTCAAGACAAGATCAGTGATCATTTTAGAAAGCAGTAGTCCCTGAACAAGCCATCTTAAAATGAATGCTGAACCTGAAGGCACTGCATTCAGTGTAGTTGGGTACATTTTCAGTGAAGTATCCAGGGAATTAACTATGCAATTCTCATTGTTAATGAATTATTCAGCCAAATCTTCATGCATAAATCACAATTAACATGTACCCTTTATGATTTTTCTATCTCATACATGGAATTAATGTAAGCTAAGTAAACAAATTCCTAGCAGCTGCTAAATTCATTGGGTCTAATTCTGATGTCACATCGGTCCCAGTTCAGCAAGGTTCAGTTTTAGCATATTCTGAAAGTTAAAAGAGTCACATACTTTAAGTCCAGAAGTGACCACCAGATCATCTAGTCTGACCCACTGTACATCACAGGCCACTAAATGCCCACAAATTACTCCTGCATGGAGCCCAGTAACCTGGATTAGATTAAAGTACTACAGCCCTTTGTGTACCACAGGCAGAGATTAAAAGGGATTGAGGTGCACCAGTGCCTCTGGGCCCCGCAATGGCAGGGAATTGTTTTGGTGAGGTATAATCAGGTGATCCTAGCAAGCAACCTGTGCCCTATACTTCTCACAAAGGAAAAAAAAAAAAAAAAAACCAACAAGGTATCTCCCAATCCGACCACGGGAAAAATCCTTCCTGATTCCGTTACAGCCTCAGGCGGGATAGTAACATTGAGAAAATGACAAAATTTATGAAAAGATCATCAAAACTAAAGGTGAAGTAAATACAGTATTTCTATATTTTATATTAAATTATTTACCCATCTGAGAATGCCAGTTGAAAGCTCATGATCTGTAGATGTCAAAAAAAAAATAATTAATTAGTTGGTGACAAATTGTAACACACAAGAAGCTAAGTACTTGTCTTACCAGAAAGACAGTTTATATGTATATTTTTAAGATCATCTGAGTATCTTGAGAAAGTCTGAAGATCATAATTATTCTTTGCACTACATTAGTAACTCAGATGTGTTAAGCACTGCTCAGACAGGAAAATACAGTTGCCACATTGAAGCTTACAATCTCAAAGAAGAAAAAAAAAGTATTAAATGGACTTCATTCTATTAGCTTCTTTTAGTAGTAAGAGTTAAAAACAGATTTAGTAACAAATCTCTATGAGCCAAGAATAATGGTAGGAAAATACACAGGTATTAACACTTCGGACCATGAACTAGATGCTGATGAATTGAATTGCTAGAAGCAACTGTCACAGGAGGTCTACCTGAGCAGAACTCATTGCAGGATTGGGGGCTCAATATACAAGGAAGCTGAAACAGCCTATGCAGAAAGATCCTCAGCGGGTGTAAGTGGACTCCCCGTTGCCATCAATATAACTGCTCTGATTTACAGTATCTGAGGATCTGGCCCCTGGGGCTGTCAAATGCACAAAGTATACTATAAAACTTATTTTTCCTCTCTAATTTCTTTTACATTAAAACACACACACACACACACACACACACACACACACACACACACACACCACTTGTTTTGTCTGCCCTTTTTACATTAAAAAAGTTGAACTATTTCTTTGAAATTTTAGGCCTTTTTTTTCCTCTTAAGCACAGTTTATGAGGGACCTTGAAGCTGTAATTTGTTACTGTAGAAATAAGTCTCCTTGTCACATAGGGAGTGGGTTTTTCATTTGTAGGGTTGCTTGTAATAAGTGCTGTGTCTCTGGCCTTTAAAGAAAAAAAAAGCGAGCGAGAGAGATTTGGAAAAAATGTAAATTACTTTACATGGATTTTTAAACGAGAAGAACAAAGCAAAAAGTACAGTAGGTGAAATTATGGGCCTTGCTAAACTGGTACTGTGAAGGTTGAACATGAAGCAAATAAAACAGTCCAAAATAATAGCACTTCAGGCTCATAGTTTAAAGAGAAGTGTGGCGTTATTGTGATAATTGAGATTTTATGTAATCAAAAATTGTCATATTAAATGTTCAGCAGCTAAGGCCTGCAGATGAGGCATATATCAATCCAAAATCAGTATTTGTTTCCATAGTTCAAATATCTGCTCTTTATTTGGGATACCTGCAAAACATATTCCAAAATATTTGCTTACAAATGAACACCCGGAAGATATTTTTGATCGCAACATTTGAAACTTATTCCTAGGATTCTATTTCTCTGCTGTGACTGGTACTTTTCCTATCACTTAATATTTTGTGACACCCCCCTCCCCCGCATATTTATCACAAAAAGGGTGAGATTAACAAAAGCTGAGTCTGCACAGGAAAACAAGGTGTGCTAATTAACACTTTTAAATTAACATACTGAACACTACTTTAGGAACTCATGTAGACAGACAGTTGTGTCTAAAAATGTTAGTCTGTTATGATTAACCATAGGAAGAACCCTATGGTTAACCATGCCCAGTGTTAAAATCTAATACATGAGATTATAAACCCCTTCGGCCCATCTTTTTGTTCTGTTTACAGCACCTAGCACAATGGGGTCCTTACCCATGAGTAGGACTCCTAGGTACTACTGCAATACAAATAATAATAAACACCACCTCATTTCCCCAGTGTGCTACCCTCCCAAACTCTGCATTTCAGGAGAGGGGCGGGGTATAGGGAAACCCTATCAAGCTCCGGAAGTCTGCACTGGCCCTCTCAATTTTAAAAACAAGTAAACAGACAAAAATCTTTGTTGAGTTAACAGTGGAAATTAGGGTTTTTAAAAAAACCCTAAGAATTTAAAGGAATGGAAATTAACAGTTAAGACAAGGTAGATAAATATTCAAATGCTCTCACAGTTCATACAAATCCCTTAAATAAAGGCACAATCACACTATATATTCTAAAAATCAATTTTAGGACTGCTTCCACTTACCCATAAACTATTGACATGTTCATGACATCATTATCAATATCTTGAAATTGACTATAAGTGAAAATGTAATAACCTACCAAATCCTGATTTCCTACTTACCTCTATGGGAAATAAATAATGTACTAGCTTGTTTGAGGAATGGAGCACTCAGATCTGTAGCCTAGACATCTAAAATGGACTGGATTAATGTTATGTATGCTGTATCTGAAAGGGGAGTGTCTCACGCAGAGCGTATAAGGAAGATATAATGTGATTTCTTCTCTGTATAGGATGGCTGGAGTACAACATCTCTGTTTCAACATTTATTTTCATTTCACTTCTAAATGAAATTGAGATCCATCAAAATTTTTCATAAAAGAAAAGAACACAAGAGAGAGAAAAACACCATCAGAAAAGCCATCATTGCAGTAGTCAGCTGCCTGATTCAAAACCAGAACTCAAAAGGGTCAGGTTGTGCCACACTAATGTCTAGTAGAAGCATACTTCATAGTTCCAATTAACTAATCTGCATCAGTAAGGATAACAGAATATGGTCCATAGCTGTATAATAGGTGGGCAAAGATGTTGTTTATGAACTGTATATGGAGAATAAAATGTGATAATGATTGCAGGGATAGGTGAAGTTAGGGCTCACCTAGCCCAGAGGAGAGATGTTAAGTGGCCAACAGGCTGGTGGTGATAGAGAGCAGACACCCAGCTACCACAAGAAAGACTCTCTCTCATGGAGCCAAAGGGGTAACAAGGTGACTCACAGTCCTGAGTGCCCCAAGTACCAACATGATAGGGTCAAGTCTTTGATCTGTGGATTGATGAAAAGAGGTAAGATGTTGATGTTCCTAGTTACTAATGCACTGGTTAATTGAAGAATTCTGCGTGGGACTGGGTGCCATATGCTGCTGGTGATAGGAGTTTTCTTTTGTATTTGCATTTTGGTCTAATTTTAATAAACATGGAAAGTCCTTAATAAACAAAACAGTTTATTAAAAAAAAAATCTAATGTATTGAGTTGTATCTTTTTGCCTTCCAATCAGTTTGGGCTGTTAAACTGCAACTGGTTATTTATTCAATTACTCTTGTGAGTAAAGTTATATATGTCCATACATGTGCCATAGTCAGATTTGCTTTAGATTTTTTAAAAGCACTTTTTAAATTATTATTTTATAAATTCTATTCACTGTGTTTATCTAAAATGTGTAGGATTTCTTTAAATTATTGGACCATGTACCTTCACATATTTATGTTCAAAACAGTAAGAATGAAGAATGGAAAATACTGTCAAATATTTCTTGTGACAAGAATTTCCAAGTACTCCATTATCTGATTGCAAATGAGGGGTGAAATCTTGGCTCCATTGAAGTAATGTGGCAAATTTTCCATTGACTTCAATAGTGCCAGCATTTTATATTAGTCATTTTACATTTTAACAGAAAAAGGTAAATATTACTCTAATGTAGTGTAACTTTCTGGATTAAAAAGCAGAACCTATATGCCTAGCAGATTACAAGAATAAATCACTTTAAAGAAACAATGCATGGATCTTTTTACATGTACAAAGAAAACCCCGTTTGGTTAAAAAAAAAAGATAGTAACAAATTGTTCAAGCCTGAGTGTATAAACATAGATCCCTAAAAAAATTGAACTGATTCTGGAAGGTTCTGGAGACCCAATGAAATCAAAAGGACTTGTGAGTACTCAGTTTTTTCTGAAAATCAGGCCATTTTTATTAAGGTGCCAACATATTGGAGTTGGCTGGGACTTTTCCATCAAAATGTTGTTAGTGTTTTTAAGTGGTGATGTAATAGGATATAAATGTTAATTGCATCTCTCAATCTGTATCCCTAAAAAATTTGGTTTGCTTCGTTTCTAAAAAATGGGTTCAGACAGTTTCAAAACCTCCACCTACAGCAGACACAGTCTATAACCCAGTGAGACAAAATGGCTATAACTGCCCAAAATATGGAGCAGCCATCCTGGAAGTATTCTCAATATTAAGTCCTGATTTATGCTCCTAGCTACCAGGGGTATGTGTGTCTGTGTGTGTAGGGGGGAACCAAGAGTTTCAACAATGGGAGTTAAAGTCCACCTTCCTGAGAGGCTCACAGACTATCACAGACTAGCAAGGAGAAAAGAGCAGAATATGAGGTCTGTGACCAGAATGGGTCACAGAAGGATATATAATTTCTAGCAAAATGTAATGGTTCTATTTATGCAACTTAAGAGATAAACCAAACAGCTTAAAGTGAAATGTAAGATAAGATGTAACTAGATGTGTGCTAGCTGAGCTGTTTGTTGTTTTGAAATCTTATTTTTCCTCTCTTGTACTTTGTTCCAACTGCTAAATAAAAATAATTTTAAAAAGGCTCTTGGTCATAATCACTGGTTATGGGTTCCAATAGGGAATGCAGGTGTCCAAAACCCAGTCAGACCTGCAGGGTGATAAGCTGTTGGTACATGGGGGGAAGTGTATCAGGTCCCAGACTACAGCTACATCTGGAGCTAGGGATATGATTTTCAGCTCGCATATTCATAGTTTGCACTAGCTCCCATCAAGCCAGTACACTAAAAGTGTAGCCATGGTATCAAGGGCAGTAGTGAACAGAAACACAGGCTAGCCACCCTGAGTGGAAACCCATCTGGACCCTGTGGGTATGTACTCAGGCAGCTAGTCCATGCCGTCATTCACCACTGCCTGTACTACCCCAGTTACATTATTTTTAGCATGCAAGCTTGATTAGAGCTAGCACAAGCATGTCTACTCAAGCTGGAAATCAC
The DNA here is from genome assembly GCF_015237465.2 of Chelonia mydas. Classification (NCBI taxonomy): domain Eukaryota; kingdom Metazoa; phylum Chordata; order Testudines; family Cheloniidae; genus Chelonia; species Chelonia mydas. The sequence continues at coordinate 168,374,010 of NC_057849.1, forward strand.
ACCCACAGCTCCAAGGGTAGATGTAGCCTAACAGTGGAAGAATTGTGAGATTCCACCCTGAGACAGGTAAGGGCAAGGAGCCTCAGATCTGTGCTAGTAAAAGGGGCACAGGAAGTTTTTTAAATTTTGCTGATTCTTTATTTCCCACTCGGAAAACTGAAACAAAATATTTAATTTCAGGTCAGGTCAACATTTATCTATGCCCACCTGGGATGCTGCAGTGCCTCATTGGGAGCTGTAATTCGGATGCCTTATACCCCCTTCTCTTCTATTGGCCAGGCTCCCAGGCTGAACTGTATCCCCATGATGCACTGTGGTCTCTCCTCCTATTGGACTACTGCAATGAATCATTTGTCACATGACCATGGTGCTTTATGAGAGGGGTAGTCTGACCAGATGCCTGGCCTAAAGAGGAGAATACAGATATGAGGCATCTGAACTACCACGTGTCACCACAGAAGCTCTGGCAAGTGAAGCTCAATGTTGAACAAATTTGAAATGGGACATCTCTGAATCAAAGTTTTTCGGAACATTCTATTCAACAAAAAAAGAAAAAGAAAAAGATTAGGTATTTCAACTTTCCAGTCATTACAATTCTGGAAGAAAACAAATGTTGAAACACAGACATTTCCCACAGGATGAAAATTCCAATTTTTGAAGAGCTCTACCAAAAGTGGATCTAAGAGCATAACTTTATACGGACAGATGTTTTTTTTTTTTTTTTTTTTTTTTGGACAATTGATAATGAAACAAACACTAAAATTATAAACGGCAATAATTACAACAAACAGCTATATGAGCAAAGCTCATGCAAACTTGTAGGCATGAAGATAATTTTACTCATATGAACAGAGTCAGGCACATGTGTAAGTATTTGCAGGCTCCGGGCCATGTGGCCTTCCAGCTGCAAATGTCAGAAGGGTTTACTAGTTGTCATGCTTGCCAGGGTTATCCACAGTTGTGAGGCATCTTGCAACCACCTGCCCTTAGCGTGAGAAAGCTTTGTCTGTGCCTGTCGGAGGTCAGCTCCTCAACTCCACCAGACACAGGCAACAGAAGTACACCCCTGTAGTCCTCACAGGCCCCACTGTCAATTTAGAGATTGGCACACTCCAATCATCAAGCCCTCTGAGGGTCTCCCTGGACACTCACAGTATTCACAGATTCACTGATTCCAAAGAAACAGTACACCCTAGCTTACCAGTTCAACCTCAGATCACCACTCCACTTAACACACAGCACTGAGATGTGTTTATTGTGAAATTGAGTATACGTTTAACTCATAGAGCTTCAAATAGAAGCAAATGGAAGTATTGGAAACAAATGGTTACATATAAAGTCATGACATGCATTCTAGAGCCCAGATTTAATTAACAAGATACTCATGTCTTTTAAGAGTATTGTTCACCCAAAGTCCTTGTGGCACTTAGATTCATAGATACTAAAGTCAGAAGGGACCACTATGATCATCTAGTCCGACCTCCTGCACAATGCAGGCCACAGAATCTCACCCACCCACTCCTGCGAAAAACCTCTCACCTATGTCTGAGCTATTGAAGTCCTCAAATCATGGTTTAAAGACTTCAAGGAGCAGAGAATCCTCCAGCAAGTGACCTGTGCCCCATGCTACAGAGGAAGGGGTAAAACCTACAGGGCCTCTTCCAATCTACCCTGGAGGAAAATTCCTTCCCGACCCCAAGTATGGCGATCAGCTAAACTCTGAGCATATGGGCAAGATTCACCAGCCAGATACCCAGGAAAGAATTTTCTGTAGTAACTCAGATCCCACCCCATCTAACATCCCATCACAGACCATTGGGCCTATTTACCATGAATATTTAAAGTTCAATTAATTGCCAAAATCATGTTATCCCATCATACCATCTCCTCCATAAACTTATTGAGTTTAATCTTAAAGCCAGATAGGTCTTTTGCCCCCACTGCTTCCCTTGGAAGGCTATTCCAAAACTTCACTCCTCTGATGGTTAGAAACCTTTCATGCTTTCAGTTTGAAGGAATCAGTGTCTCTCTTTGCATGGTAAGATATAGCAGAACAATCCTTTGTCTTTATTCATAAACAGGACAATCCTGCTGCTTGTTTCATTCTGCAGATTTCCTCTCTTGTAGATTTTGCAGTCTCTCAGGCTAGACTTGACACAGTATGCAAATAGGTGAACAGTGGGAAGCATATAATAACCAAATGGCCAGACAGAGAGATGAGTGGCTGTTACCTCAGAAATATAACTTAGGTAGGAGACATATCACCTCCTAGTGGCATCCCTTATCTCCAAGACCTTAAGAGCATATTTTTCCTATAGATGCATATGTCTTTAGATATTATCTATTCATACATTTCACAATGATTATGCTTACCGGTGGGCTACTGGCTTTTGCTAAAGATCTTGCATGCTACACTTTGGTGAAATATTATGCAGATATCCAACCCAGGGGATCCCTGTAACGCCCTGTACATCCCTTGTGTCATCTGTCAGTTGGCATAAGGTTTTTATCATTATCTCCATTTTACAGATGGGACTCTGAAGCAGAAAGAGATTAAGGACATGATTTTCACTGGTACTGAGGAGCCACAATTTCACTTGTCTTCAGTGAAACCTGCAAGTGCTCAGCATCTCTGAACTTTCATGCCCCTAAGACCTTCCTCCTGCAAACTGTGTGGATGGACTCCTGTTCTCATACAGAGTCCTGTGTTGGTGCAGGGGTCTGTCTAGACAGTTCTTCTTAGAGGATGGGAGCATAAGAGTCTTGTCCAAGGTCATACGAATAGTCTCTGTGGCAGAGTGAATAGGACTCATATCTCCTAGTTTTAGTCTCATGCCTTAACCACAAGACGCTCCATCACCTCAGCAAAGGAGAAATCTTTTTAAAAAATAGAAAGAAATCTTTTGGAAGCAGACCTATTCAGATTCTCACCAGTTTGTCACTTAAGTACCACATATTCAAATAGATACATGCAAAAAAATGCTTCCCCCTACAACACAACAACTGAAAGTAATTGGCCTATAAAAAAAGACTCTATTTCTAGGAGAAGCGAAAATGAAACTGGAGACAGCTTTGCTCTGCTCAAGCATCTGTAAGTAATGGAAAACATATTTTGTCCTTGGCCAAATATCTGAAATATTCCTTTTTATGCTAAAAGCATTTTGCTATTTTATATTCCCTTCATATTTTGTTTTTTGCATATTTAATCCTGTAGCCACAACAGTGTCATTAGCACCAGTAACTTTTTTGTCTTCCTTAATAAAAAAAACCTATGGTTTCAAATTAAAACACCACCAGATTTAACATTTACATAGTCATTGTAGAGGAGTGATTAGACTAATCAAAATTCTTTGATTAAAGAATGTTTCCCAAGTGTCTGTCCCTGATAATTACTATGCAACCACTACATTCGAAGATAGCATAATTGAAGGCGCTGATGCAAATGCTAGTCTTTACAGAGCAATTTCTCTTTCTACTTTTCCCCATGAACAAAATTACATACATTGTATTTTATTTTATATGATGGAATGAATGGCTTTACCAAGGAAAACATGACTGAATCATAGCATTTAGAGATGGAAGAGACCCATTATATCATTGAATCCATTTCCCTGTCAATGTACTTAAAGCAATACCCACCCCTGCTATTTTTGGCACTACCCAATAAGACCTCCAATCCCACAAACACTTAAACACATGGGAAAATTTATTCAGGATGTTCAGTGGAATTCTTCGTGTGTATAAACTGATCCACATGTGTAAGTATTTGCAGGACCAAAGCCTTAAAGGCTGCATACAAGTATACAGTAAGAGACCTTTCCTGATGTTTGTCATGTGTGGCATTGACCTGTTTTTTTATACATTGAGCTACGCTCTACTGGTGTACAAGTTGCTCAGTTTGCTTCTTTTTGGAGTGAGAAGATGCATCTGTGTATAACAATATCGCCAATGCTGAGCATTGAAAAAGTCACATGTCAAGCTCCAAAATCATGACGTGGGCTTAAAAAATCAATAGTTTTTTTCAAAACTAGTTAAAATTGAGATTCATTTTGTTTGCCTTCTGGTTTCTGAACTCTTCAGTTTCAAAGTTTTATCCATAGCTAGGTGATCTGGGAATTTTGTTTTTTTGGAAAAATTGAAAGATGAGATCCTGACAATCACATGCCTTTAGGAGCTGTATCTTTAAGGAAAATCACTAAGTACTATCAGACTTGATACTGAGTTAGAAACACTAGTATAAGGCAAAGTGGGAATGGTTTCAGTCAGTCTACTTAATGCACTGATAGCTCATTTTTATCCTTCATCCATTGCAAAGAGGAAAAAATAGGGTGGCAATGCCTCCATATATTCTTTTTTTTTAATAATGTGCATGACTGAATGGAAACACTGAAAACTAGTAGAGTCAACATTCTGAAGTCTGTCTATCATGGGTATTTATTGGGCCCATTGTCATAGTATCTAAACACCTCACAATCTTTGAAGATTTTACCCTCATGGGAGCCGCATGAAGTAGGGAAATGCTATTATCCCAATTTTACAGATGGGGAACTGAGGCATAGGAGGGATTAAGCTGCAGATTCTCAAAAGTATTTAGGCATCTAACCACATTTGGGATTTGGGTTTAAGTGACTTAGCCAGGCTCACATAGGAATTCTGTGAAAGAGCAGGGATTTCAACCCAGGTCTCCCAACTCCTAGACTAGTGCTGTAATCATAGGGTCATCCTTCTCTTCTAGGGTCAACATTTAACAGTTATAATACAGGGCAATAACTGTTAATTTTTGTGAACCATTTCCTTCTTTAATCATATTTCCAATTCCTACCTAGATAAATAATTCGTATATTCAAAGTGGACAAAGTTGAGTCCCTCTAATTTTTAGATACCGTATAGGGATGATTTTTGATAGTGGTTGCCATTAAAAAAAGTATGGTGCTTTTCCTGTCACATTTAATACCACACTAAAAAATATGTAAACTATGAACTGATGTCTGGGAAGTAAAACATACATATAAATGAAATCATTGTATTAATTCAGTATTCAACTGACTCCTGTCTGGTAAAGTCAACACAGATGTTTTTATGATGGATCATCATTCAAGGAGGACATCTCATTCCACTTCTATGCAAGCCAAAAGCAATCATTAGTAGCATTTGCGTGTTTCCAGAACATTTTGGTTCATGCTATAGGTTGCAACAGCAATGTGTTATTGGCAGAAAAATAAAATCATTTGGAAATTTGTATCTGTACTAAAAACTGAAGGCTTGATGATTTGGAGCTCTGTCAGGCACAAGCGTTAGTTTGATAGCTACTACTGTGACTGAATGTTGTAGTGGTTTTCTGGAAGAAAAGGAAACAAACAAAAACAAAAAGGAATCCATCCAAATTTTGTCATATTCATATTTTGGAATCATTGTTGGCAGTGTTTAAAATAATAATGAGGGATGGCGGCTACACGGTATAATGGGTTAGTGAACTAGCCTTTTACTTCAGAAGCACAAAGCTAAATCCTGGGCTTGGTTACAAGTGAACCTGAAATTGGTTCTCACATTCTAGTCCCTATTGACATTTATTCCTATTATAAAACCTCTGCTGAGTCTGGCATAGTTGGCAATCTCTGCTCAAGATTATAGGTGAGATCATTATAGGTGAGAAGTGAACTGCAAGTGTGTGAAAGCTTGCTTAGAATCTGGCTCAGGCCAGTGCTATTAGTCCTGTAGGGTTGTTGTTGTTGTTTTTCTTTTCTTTTAAGAAAACAAAAACAAATATTACCTTCCCTGACATTTCTGTTAAAGCACGAACAAGAAACAGAGTCCCCACCCCCACCCAAAGGGTTTCATTTCAAACTTTAAACATTAACTTGCTACTTTGTTTTTTGTTTAAATATTAATATTTGTGGTTTACTGACACTGAAAAATTAAAATCTTTTACCATGAAATCTAATTTCATGCATTACTTAATAAACATTGAAAACTATGCTTAATGTATTTGTATTCAAAAATACAGTATTTTATTACCACAGAGGTTAAAGGATATCAGCATATTGGAAAGTTCATCCGCTCATATAAGGTTTAACCCTGTGATTATTTATGGCCAGATATTGTTGTGTTTGTGCAGTGTCTGGCACAGTGGGGAACTGTGACTAAGGGTCGGGGATCTATGACTAAGGCTACTGCAGTATAGACAACGACACTGCCTCCCAGATCTCACTCCTCCCATGCTGAAGGAGAATCCAGCTATCGCTGTAGCCCTGTACAATCCCTTGTCTCCTCAAATTTGAGACAATAATGAATGATATATCATGTAAAAGAAGTACAGCAAAATACTAAAAGGTGCATTGATTGTTAATTACCCCTATTGTCTTTAAATACACTGTTCAGCCCCACCCCACTCCTCCCATTACAAATGGTTCAGAATAGATTCCAGCCCTATTAGCTTTGATTCTGCACAGCATTTTTTGTCTAACTTTCTTCTGCTTAAACAATGAGGAGTCCTTGTGGCACCTTAAAGACTAACAAATGTATCTGGGCATAAGCTTTTGTGGGCTAGAATCCACTTCATCAGATGCATGGAGTGGAAAATACAGTAGCAGGTATATATATATATATATATATATATATATATATATATATATATACACACACACACACACACACACACACACACACACACACAGTACATGAAAAGATGAGAGTTGCCTTATCAAGTGGAGGGTCAGTCTAACAAGACTATTCAATTAACAGTAGAATACCAAGGGAGGAAAAATTACTTTTGTAGTGGTAATGAGGGTAGCCCATTTCAAACAGTTCACAAGAAGGTGTGAGTAAAAGTAGGGGGAAATCAGTATGGTAAAAATAGTTTTTTTAATGACCCATCCACTCCCAGTCTTTATTCAGGCCTAATTTGATGGTGTCTAGTTAGCAAATGAATTCCAGTTCTGCAGTTTCATGTTGGAGTCTATTTTTGAAGGTTTTTTGTTGAAGAATTGCTATTTTTAAGTCTCAGAGTAGCAACCGTGTTAGTCCGTATTTGCAAAAAGAAAAGGAGTACTTGTGGCACCTTAGAGACTAACAAATGTATTTGAGCATAAGTTTTGTGAGCTACAGCTCACTTCATCAGATGGGAAGTCTGTTTTAAGTCTGTTATTGAGTGACCAGGGAGGTTGAAGTGTTCTTCTACTGGTTTTTGAATGTTATAATTCCTGATGTCAAATTTGTGTCCATTTATTCTTTTACGTAGAGACTGTCCAGTTTGGCCAATTTATATGGCAGAGGAGCATTGCTGGCACATGATGGCATATATCACATTGGTAGATGTGCAGGTGAACGAGCCCCTGATGGTGTGGCTGATGGTTAGGTCCAATGATGGTGTCCCTTGAATAGATATGTGGACAGAGTTGGCACCAGGGTTTGTTGCAGGGTTTGGTTCCTGGGTTAGTGTTTTTGTTGTGTGTAGTTGCTGGTGAGTATTTACTTCAGGTTGGGGGACTGTCTGTAAGCAAGGACTGGCCTGTCTCCCAAGGTCTGTGAGAGTGAGGGATTGTCCTTCAGGATAGGTTGTAGATCCTTGATGATGTGTTGGAGAGGTTTTAGCTGGGGTCCGTAGATGACGGCTAGTGGTGTTCTGTTACTTTCTTTGTTGGGCCTGTCTTGTAGTAGGTGACTTCTGGGTACTCTGACTCTGTCAATCTGTTTCTTATCACCACCAGGTGGGTACTGTAGTTTTAAGAAGGCTTGATAGAGATGCTATAGGTGTTTGTCTCTGTCTGAGTGATTGGAGCAAATGCGGTTGTATCTTAGAGCTTGGCTCTAGACATTGGATTGTGTGATGTGGTCTGGGTGAAAGCTGGAGGCATGTAGGTAAGTATAGAGGTCAGTAGGTTTCTGGTATAGGGTGGTGTTTATGTGACCATCGCTTATTAGCACTGTAGTGTCTAGGAAGTGGATCTCTTGTGTGGACTGGTCTAGGCTGAGGTTGATGGGGTGGAAATTGTTGAAATCCTGGTGGAATTCCTCAAGGGCCTCCTTCCCATGAGTCCAGATGATGAAGATGTCATCAATGTAGCGCAAGTAGAGTAGGGGTGTTAGGGGACGGGAGCTGAGGAAGCGTTATTCTAAGTCAGCCACTCTGAAACCTTTCTTCTGCTTACTATTTAGTATGATTATTTTTCCAGTGGAGCCAGGATTTCAATGTTAAAATTTCCATTGACTTCAGTGGGTCCCAGATTTCATCCCATGTTTTCTTTGGTTAGCTAAGACAACCTGAATTTGTCAGTAGTGGTGGTCAGACACCCCTCAAGATAAAGAGCCTATCTTCTGACTTCAAGGCAGACCTTCACTCTTGTGAGCTGGAACTGCAGAGAACACCTCCAAAAGTTACAACTGGGATGTAGTCAGAATAAGTAAAGGTGAAATCTAAATACAAAGATCCATGTGCAAGTGATAAAGTGTTTTTTGTTAATATCTCATACCTGAAAATTTCTTAAATGAATATAAAATTAGGAGCAGCATCTATACAGAAGGTTGGACAAATGATAAAGATTAAAAGAAACACTAAGATGTTCAATTTCTAGCTTAGTTTGATTCTATCTATTATATAGGTACTGAGCAGAAATTAGTATAGTTGTGAAGTAGTTGATATTTTCAGTATATAGCAGCTGATGAATAATCTAGTTCATTTCTGAGGGCTGGCCTATACTGAAAAGTTATTTTGGCATACCCAAATTCCTCAGGGGGATGAAAAATCCACACCCTTGAGAGATGTAGTTAAGCCTGACCTAACCCCTGGTGTAAACAGTGTTAGGTTGACAGAAGAATTCTTCTCTTGACATAGCTACTGCCATTTGAGGAAGTGGATTACCTGTAGGAGAACCCCTTCCATCACTACAGCACATGTCTATACTGAAGTGCTATAACGACACAGCTGCCATGCTGCAGCTGTGCGACTGTAGGCATAGTCTGAAATTAAAATATGGTTTTAGACAGAAACAGGTTATAAAGGACAAAATAAATTCTCATAAATACCTGAAAACTTAACGTTCTATTCATCTACCTGGCCACTATCCTTTATGTCTACAGGAATGCTCCATTATTTATATGCCTATGTGTTACCCATAAATCCTTCAGACCAATCAGGCAGTAACTGATTTTTGCCCTAAGCAATTAATTCCACTAAAGGTTTAAAGGACTAAATATCCTCTGTGTTAGACAAAATAAACATAATCTGAGCCAAAATTTAAGGGATGAATGCTGTAGACTACATTCATATGAAAGCTGAATATAAAAGGCTACTATAAAATGGCGTCCTGGATCCTAATAGAAAGAGCTCCCTCCCCCCCTCCCCACCTCATTCCTGGTGCTAGTTCTCCCATGCACATGTCTCTACCTCCTGGCACTGCTGGTCCTTTTATATTTCATGCTATGACATCATTCATGAAGGACATGATCCAGCTGAAGTCAATGGGAGTTTTCACAATGATTTCAATGTGAGCAGGAGCAAGCCTTACAGGCTCCCCAGTACCCTTTAGGCAAAGCCTTGCATTAAATGTAGCACAGAACTACACTGCCTTGGAGAGCACAGGGAGGCACTCTGCCTCAGATAGAATGCCTCCCTGGAGCCCCAGAACACCATGTTTGCTGGGTCTTACCTCATCCTATTTTACATTATTTATGCAGATGATACAGATTTTTATTTGGCAGGGGGCTACCTGAGCTCAGGCTCCTATACAATTGTCTCTCCTTTCCCTCCCTCTTTCATCAGCCATGTGTACATTGCTAAACATGGTGCAGCATATTTCCTAGGGACTTACTCATTGCACAGGGGCTGCAATTCTTACCAGCACTTTGATGGACCATAGGAGGTAGAGAAAAGTTCCTTCCTTCCCACAGTGCATCTTCATAGAGATTTAGCCAAATCTGGCCCTTTACCATGACCTACTGAAGACTGAAATCAGGGCCCACTTCCAGTGCATGTAGGTAAAGGGTACATTCACTGACAGATGTGCAGAGAATATCATCATCGTACTGAAACAGATGGCACACATCAAACTTTGAACCAAGGCCACTACTTCGGAAACAGAGACTGCTTTTCCCTGTCTTTATAGCAATGGCCCTATTCTATTTTGGGGGACATTCAAACACCTCAACTTCTAAGGAGAAAGGAAGCAAACAAGAGCTACTTTATCGTTTTATCATGTGGGTTACAACTACTGGTGTGGAGTACCAGCAGCATCTCAGTGTTTCCTGTGTTTTATTATAGTATTCACAAAGCACTGCGCCCAGTGCCCAAGAGACCACCAAATGGAAGTAAATATATGAGCAAAGCATTCACCTGTAAGACAGTGTCGTGCCACCTGCTCTCCATGGTGGTGTATGGCTTCCCTCATTTTAAATGCAGTAGATTAATTTTTACTATGATTGTTTCAAGGTGAGAAAATGGAAGATGCCAGCAATAAATGCCTGGATCCTGATACCTTTACTCACGCACAAGGAATAAAAGGAAGGTCCCACTTTGTGGTGTAGTCCTGGGGCATTAGTGATGGGTTTGCTCCGACTCTCTGTCCTGTCCTCTGAGGTATAAGGTGATGAGGGAAGGGAAGACTTGCAGCAGCAAACTACTTGCCTTAAAAACATATCAGCCAACACTGCCCACTTTGGATTTAGAGGTTTAATTTTGTTTTCCATTTTGGATTCAATATCAAAGAGTCAAAACTAGGGACAAAATCTTAGTAATTATCTAGGGCTGGATTCTGCCCATCTTGTTCTAGGAGCAATCACATTGATTTCAAAAGGAACTACTTGTGGATTGAGGTACTATTAAACATGAGCAAGAAAAATGGAATCTGTCTCAGTGGGGTTATTTCTAGAATAAGGTAGAACTCAACATGACCAGAAGTGGCAGAATCTGCCCTTGAAAGGCAAGTTTACATAAATATAAAGTAACGTAAGGCAACTAAACTGTGTCAGTCTTAAGGAACACTCAGGAAGATAGTTTTTAAGCACACATCTTTGAAATATCATTTGTCCAATAACAGTATGTCCTTATGAAAGCCCTGGGCCTGGTGCTGGTGTAGTCTCTTGACTGGCATATTATTTGTACATCCATCCTTCAGACCTTCCCACACAATCTAAAGCATATACGCTCTGCTATATAATATGTCAGTACCTATTAATTGTTTCCTGAGAAGGTTTTGGTGTAAGTTCAATGAAAGGTATAATTTAGCAAACAGGTTTAGCAAGCAGCAGATAAAACAATTAGACTAAAGATCTTTTGTGAAAGAAGTGGCTGGCAGTACACCCGCAGTGAAGGCTGACTTTGTAATTTAGCAAACAGATTTAGTAAGTGGCAGCTACAACAATTAGAGGAAAAATCTTTTGAGAGAGAAATAGCTTACCAAATTCACACAGGACAGGTACATTTGCATGAAAGTGATGTGTTTAGAGTTCACTGAAAAGCAAGCCATTTTTCCACCTTTTAATTTTTTTTCTCCCCTCCCCTCTCTTTGCCAGGGCTGGTAGCAGGAGGACTTTGACAAATTGTGCACTTACTAATGGGATGAATTCAGAGTGAGGCATCTGGACATATAAGCAGCAACCTCAAAAAAATGGATTCTAAGTAGAGATTTTTGCAATAAAAATCAGTCCCCCCCCCCTTAACCATCAAAAGGTTTTTTTTTTAGTTATGCTTTCTTGTATTATGTTTGCTGTGCTTTATTGCTATATTTTAACAAGATGTCTACAGTCAAGTGTTTGACTGAAACAGTTTGCTGTGAAATGATTAAAAAGTACATGCCATGCTGTAATTTCACAGTTACTGTGGGAGAAATGAGATCTCTTGATATTAGGTAACAATTTATTACACAGCACTGTAAAATCAGGAGGTACTGTGATAAACTAACAGACTGCTTCCCTACAAGCTTACAGTCTTATTCACAAATGGGAACAAGACCAACACAGAATAGTACAGTACAAAAAAAGACTTGGAAAAAATATTGATGTCTCTGAATAAACAAGATCATGAGATAGTGATTTTTTTCTGTAATATATCATGCAACAATAATAAAACAAATCTTGCCCCCATGACTCTGAAGAGCCCTGACTCAGCAGAAGTTCTGCAGTGGAACTGCACAAGACAATAAGTGGCCAGCACCCTGTGTAGCCAGTTGTCATACCATGTAGGCCAAAGGAGTTATACTCCACAGGGGCTCATTGCTCCCCAGGGCATGGGGTGAAATTCTCCCTACACAGAGGGCCAGAAAAAGGCATATACACCATTTAGTCCCACTTAAGCCCTGTTTCTATGGAAATGGGGGAGACGAGTGGATCTGAGTCTTCATCGATGTCCTATATATTAGGTACAAAAGGGCTGAAGGTTCTATAGAAGCCCTGAGAGACTATGAAAGCAGCCATAAACTCAACAGCTCCATTGCCACTTCCCTTGGTGGGGTGAATATTTGTTCCCCTTGTAGAAAAATCTGGGAAGTATCCCAGTTACTCAGCCTGTGGAATCAGCCCTATGAAATTACTATCCATCACAAATGTTTAGAGTAGCTGTGGAAAAGATTGTACATATATTGCAAACATTATTATTGTATTTCTGTACCGAAAAGAATGTTCAGGTTTAGATGGGATTCTCTGAATGCTGATTTGTGTGTGTGTGTGTGTTGTTTCCAAGGCAGGACACTACTATTGATTAGAGTGAGGTTTCCAAGTTAGTGAGACTATCATTAGCTTCTTTTCTGTTTCCTCAAGCAAAAATCTTTAAAGAATTGTCAAATAGCAACAATCGCTTTAAGTATTCCATCTGTGCAAAAGAATGCTGGCATCTCTGAATCTGCCCAATAAAAATAAAGTACTTAACTTGGGATACACTAGCTTTTCTATTGTTTTAAAACAAATACAAAAATAAATAAGTATATCCGACCTGGTATTTCCAATATATTTGGAGATAAAACAATAAGGGAAAGACAGACATATGCAGTCTTAATAAAAGTCATAGCTATATTTTATTTATTAGAATATCAGAGAGGGATGTAACAATACATACATATTTGGGGTGTACCTGCAACTGTAGAAAATAACTGGAAACCACAAACAGGAAGGTGCACATCCTCAGCTGGTATACATTCTCATAGCACCCTCAATAGAGCTATGAGAATTTACATCAGCTGAGTATCTGCCTCATAATTTCGCTAATTAACAACAATTAGCCTGTCACCCAGAAGAAAGCTGACTATAGGCCAGACCCTCTGCAGGATAAGTTCTGTGGAACTATACTGTTTCCATTATAAGTCAGATTTTGAGCTCTCCTCTACAAAGTTCATCTCAGTCTAAAAATTGGTAAACTAGTTCTGAGACCAAGGCAAAATTTCCCTAGACACTCAAAGGTGATTCAGACAGTATTTTGCTAATTATGATACCTTAAAAACAGAGCTGTTAAACACAATTGCAAAACCTTTTTCTTACATCTTTTGCCATATGCAAGAATAAATAATAAAACAAACAAAAACAAATGAAAAATACTCTCCGAGCAAAGATCTAAGGCCTGTTCCAAAGCTTAATGAGGTAATTCCCAAGACTCCTATTGACATAACAGGATTTTGGATTAAGCCACTGGCACTTAATAACAATAGTTGATTAAAGTAAAAAGACTAAAATTAACATTTTCTTTACTAACATCAAGAGGGAACATTAGCTGTATTGAGCTTAATGGAGTATCTCAAAGGACTCCTGCTGACCTAAGCTTTCAGTCGGGGGAACAATTTTTGATCTCCTTTCCTTGCAGAGGAAGTGTAATAACCCGATCACATGACCCGATGGTCATCAGAACAACAGACCATTTTCTACCAGAAGGCTCAGAGGGCCATAGGGTGTGGGGGGGGGGGGGGGGGGGGGGGGGCGCCCGCGGGACTCCAACACCAATCCACCCTGCTTCAACTCCTCCTCCTGTCTGATTGAAGCGGGGGGGGGGGGGGTTATCAAGTGACAGGTTTCAGGTGCTCTAATTGGCTTCAGATGCTTTAATTAATCTATAGCAAACTTTTTTCCCTCTACAGGGAATCTTCAACCTGCTTATGTCATCTCTTAGGGTGAGAATCTGCTATTCATATCCAACCTATTTAGTATATTAAGCTTAGTTTGCATTTTTTGTTTATTTACTAGGTAATCTGCTTTGATCTGGTTGCTATCACTTATAATCACTTAACATTTAAGTTTTATAATTAATACACTTGTTTTTGCTTTATCTTAACCAGTGAGTTGGAGTGAAGAGTGTGGGAAGCCTAACTCACGGCAAAGGCTGTTGCATATTCCTCTCCCATTCCTTCCCAAATTGAGGGAGGGGGTGAATTTTACAGTTCCCTGTGCAGCACAAGACAGTATAATTTTGGGTTTATACTCCAGAGGGAGTGCACACCTGGGGAGCTGGGTGTTGCCTTAGTTGTAGCCCACCTAAGCAGGGGCTGGTCAGAGAGCCTAGTTAACATATCCTTAATTAGTTTACTATGGGATTGGCTACCATCATGGTCTTTGGTGTGAGATCTAAGGTACAAATTTATCTGAGGTAAGTGACTTGTCTCTTGAGACTGGGAACAATCTGAGTATTTTGTAATTTCTGGTGTAAATGACCATTTATCACTAATTCCAGTTTGACTAGAATACCCAAGATGACTGTTGGTGATTCTGTGGTACGGCTGTTACAATGATCAAATTCACATTTGTTACTGGGTTGGTGAAATCTAATTACAGAACATACTGCCAGTTTGGGGTGTCTGCCCTGAGGTAGGCACTCAGTCATGAACCACTCCAAGCAGCGTGACAGTGCCATTTATCAAAAGTTTGAGAGCCTGTAAAACTTTCTGCCTGCTAGTTTATTCCATGTCTCAGTATACATTCCTCCCTCACCCTCTCCCCAATCCTCTTCTCTTTCAACCTCACACGCACACACACACACACACAAAACCAATAACCACAAGATCTGAGAGAGCTTTATCAGGAATTTTCCATCCCTCCTCCCCCCCGTCCCCTGTATTTTCTAAATTTTCATGCAAAAGGTGTTTTGCAGTGGGATCAGATGAAAATGCTGTCACAACAAGTTACTTTCAACCAGAGTCATGCCAAAGCTATTAATTTGTAATATGTCAAATCCACACCTAGAGGAATCACAAAGGGTTTGCTGTAAATTTCTCTCTAGAGGGTACTGTTTATCCCCATGTAACTTCCACCCACTAAGGATAAGTCCTGCATGAGTGGATATATCCTTTCCTCTAGCAGCAACATCTCTAACTTTCACATGTGCCCATGGATATTGGCATTATGTTCAGGCCAATATCCTTTCCCAACTCCATTAATGTAGACCTATTGACAGGAGTTGCTATCAAAGTGATGTGAGAGTCTTTTTCTCTATTGGGATTGATTACATCTTCGCTATAGCATTTAGCATAAGAAATAAGAGATTTTACCAGGGAATACAATTTGGACTGTTGTAAAACCAAACAGAATTTTAGCAAAATGAATAAGCATTTGTGAATTTAGCAAGTAAAGCAACCCTATGGACATTTTTGAGAACTCAAGATACAGTATAAAATTAGCTAGATAAACAATGCCAGCAAAAAAAATAATGATTTAAAAGCTCTGTAAGCAGAACTAATGGAACAGCTGCTTTTAATCTGTAAATAGGAATTATAAATGTCTGCCACATTTTAAGTCATGATAATTTTGTCTACATCTAAAATAAGTTGAAAGATGCCTCACTAGACATTGCATAAGGATTCACAATTCTGGCAATCTCCGTCTTAGATTGACTCCATTTAAATGAAGATGCCATTTACATTCTAGTGGTAAATAGATCAGATGAGTTATGCAGAATCAGGAGTCAGCTCTTCATAGTGCCAATTGAAAAGTGTTTCCCCAGCACCCAAATGCATATAAGATCTGATCATAGCTCATTGACATCAGTGGAAAGATTCCTAGTAAACTCTACAATGCATTATTCACTCAAATCTCTTCTGCAAGCATAGTATCCCTTTGAACTCTTCTGTTGGAACTACTGCCAGTAATAGAAACGTATTGCTTACCCAACTCTGAGTAGGAGTAGTGACAATAGGTCCTTTGCAGGTATTCCTAGCCACTAGATCCATACAACCATAGATCCATAATGCTCAGAATACACAGACATATTTGATGCCAGTGAAAAGACCTTCTCCTTCAATGGCCTGACTGCTAGCTTTACGTGGTATATAGGGCGTTACTTAGAACCTCAGCACCTAAATGAATTTGACCCTTAAATAATGATGTCAGAGTGAAATGGCAAACACTTCTGCTTTTTAAAAAATAGCAATTTGGATATAATTTGTTTGTGTCAGAACTTTGAAAAGTCTTTATACGTTTAAAGTTTGCCACAGAGTAAGTCAAAGATAATAAAAGTGGACCACAATGCAAATGAGGATGTATATAAATGCAGTTTGCTGTCACTCAAATCAACTGACAACCTTTTGGACTAATTTAGCTTTAGTTAATGTTGATATTGTCACATTTGATCACTGTATTACATTATTAAAAATAATCATCATAGCACCTAGGATCCCCAGTCAAGGACAAGGACCCCATTGTGTTAGGTGCTGTACAAACACAGAATGAAAAACGAACCTAACTATAAGACAGGAAACCACAGATAGATACTGACAGATGGAGGAGTACAAGGAAACAAGGAGACAATGCCATCTAAATAGACAAGTCAAACACAGGGTTTGGCCACTGTTGGAAGACAGGATACTGAGCTAGATGGACCATTGGTCTGACTCACTATGGCCATTCTTATGAATCTGTTACCTCAAATCCATATATTAAATCTAGATGCTCAAGCAGGTCTCCTTCACTAACCTATTGGAAATCACTTATTCAGCCTTTGCATTCTAGGTATAAAGGACTTTTTTTTTTTTTTACATTTATACAAACTATATACTAGCAATGATTTCTTACAGCTTCATTTAAAACCTTTTCCAACATCCATTGAAGCCAATGGAAAGATTCCCATTTACTTCAGTGGGCACTGGAATAGGCCCGTGTCTGTGCCCATTCATACTATATTTCACACACACACAGAAGCTACAAAATCACCTATCATCCTGAAGGATCCCAAAATGGTAACAAAACAGACAGTGAACATTATATACATCATTGACATGCAGCTGCTATGGGTTGGGAGACAGCAGCTGTTCAATAGTTCACAGCAAAACTACATACAAATTGGTGAGAGGAAATGAAAATTGCCAAAGCATCCGGCTGATACTGCAGGAGTTAAGGTTGGCCGAATATTATCACCCACAATCAAATTTGGTCAGGATAGAGCCCCCAATGGAAACAAAAAAGGTAGAGACCTCAGTTTACATACCATTTGAATAATGTCCTGGACAGCCCGGTGCCCTTTAAGACCATTGCTAGGAATTGGTTAAATACTGGCTCCATTGAAAGAGGGCTACCCATGAACTCACCAGCACCATTTCTGGGAGCACCTGCCATAAGTGTTCCTCAGCCATCTTACCTCCAACTATTATACTGCTTAGTTCTTTGCTAAGTGCTTTAAGGATAAGAAGAACTAGACAGATGCCAATATAGTATCATATTAATCTAGCTCAGCATGGGAAAGTTGATAGTTAATCAAGAAACAGTGGTATGACAATGAGATGAGTGAAGGTAGTTTCCTGCTGCCCCCAGTACTACAAGTGCTTTGCATCAAAAGAAGTTTTCATCTACGAGCTATAGATTTATTTTGTTGTAACTTATTAAAAAAAGGAATGTGTAGCTGTTATCTGAAATGGTGATTCTACTTAAACGTATTTGCAAACCACCATTCTTTAGAAATGGATTATACCACTTCAAATGGGTATACCAAAGAGTTTTCCCTTTCTTTTAAATTAGACAGTACATTACTAAATCCCATGTGTATTTCATACCATTTTTGAGTATCTTTAAAGAAAGTATCCAAAATGAGTACATGAAAGTCTATTTTAGCACACTAAATTGTTTCAAATTGTTTTTATTTAAAAATAAAATTTGCAAAATGGAAAGAATAAAGGGGGAAAATATCACAATTTTCTAAAGTATTCAGAGAAAAAGAAATTATGGAGATTATATTTATCAGGTCACCATTTAAAAAGTCTGTCTTTGCCACCCAGAGATATTTCAGAAGAGATTAATTTCCTATTCCAAGATGTTTTATGTTTTTATTTTCTGGGGAAGGGGAAGTTCCCCCCACATGACCGGGCCAGACGCTTTTTCTTCATTTTTTTTTTTCTGTTTTGTTTTGTTTTGTTTTTTTTGCTGCCATTCGAGTGCTGGTCGGCTGCCAGCTCGCCTGCAAGCCCCCCCTCATGCCTGCCCTCAGACGCTGCTATTGCTTCAGCTGCAACCCCCGGAGGAGGGGGGAGGACTGCCGACCCGCTCCCCGGAGGAGGGGAGTGGATG
This sequence comes from Chelonia mydas, assembly GCF_015237465.2. Taxonomy (NCBI): domain Eukaryota; kingdom Metazoa; phylum Chordata; order Testudines; family Cheloniidae; genus Chelonia; species Chelonia mydas. Next base: position 168,392,469 of record NC_057849.1, read on the forward strand.
CCCCCAGACCCAACCGTTTTGCTGTTTGTTTGTGGACCCGCAATTAATCGTCTCCTTATCTTTGCTTGGCATTTCTGGAATGCTCCACAAAGACTGGGAGAGAAGACAGCTGACAGAGACATCACCCGGTGAAGCTACAGATCATCGTGGAGAGGGCTGTAAGACTGAGTAACTTTTGAACTGTACTCTCGTGTGGGGGGAGTTTGACTGTGTCTTACCTGCGTTTGTAGGGGCACAGGGGTGTGGCACGACGCTGCCCCCCGATCCATTGGTGCCCCCCCAACACTATTACAACAGTCACGGCCCCCCCCCCGCCTTCCGTCCCTGCTGGCAACCTGCCATCTGCCTCTAGCCTCAACTACTTGCTTTGAATTCCATCATCCGGACCAGACACAACAGCCGACCAAACGAGACTCTTTGGATAAACGCACATGGGTCCGCATTCCCCCCCCCACCCCCGGACTGCCCACCCCATAGTTTGCCCCTACTACCTGACCCCAACTCCTGTTTCCTTCCCCTGTCCAGTCCGACCCATTTGGCCACCCCCTGCCTGCAGCCCAACAGGGAGAAGTGGTTAATCTGCTTCCCCCTCCCCCCTCCTCCTTCTGGTGTCTCCCCGTTTCTCCCTGCTCACGATGGCGGGGAATGAGAGGGGTGAGACCCCCCTAACAACCTCAGTTGCCCCTCCCCCACCTACCCCCCTGCCCAACCCCCAAGCCTCCCCCCGCACCAATGCTGCCGAAACACCTGCCACCGCCCCCGCTGGGGCATCGGCAGCCGGAAGCACCGGGGCGACTATTGCCGCTGCTATGCCCACTGCCCCCCGCCAGATTCTAGGAAAGCCCCCCCAGTTAGCCGGAAAGGCCAGGGTGCGAAGAAGGGGAAGGGCCACGCCACAACCACCAAGCCCTCCATGGCAGGGGCTGCCCCCACCACTGTGGCCTCGTCATCGACCATGGCGTCCCTCCCCGCTGTTCCCTCCACCAGCTCTGCGAGTGTCCCTCCCCTGGCCCCCAGGGTGTATACCCGGGCGGTGGCAGCCCCCTCCCCGCCTGCCGCCTCGTCATCTCGCCCACCCACTGCCTCCGCTACCATCAATAGCGGCTGGCGCCCCTTTCCCACCATGACCAGGAAGCATGGTGTCCGTTGCCTCCTGGTGCCTGCCTCGCCTCACGTGGAGACATACGTGCAGGCGTTGGCGAGGGTGGTAGGACCCACGGCCATTGTGGCGGCCTCCAAAATGTACGGGAAGGTCGTCTTTTTCTTAGCATCGGAGGCTGCTGCCCAGGAGGCGGTGGAGAAGGGCCTGGTGGTGGTGGGGTATTTGTCCCCCTGGAGCCCCTAGAAGACCTGGGCATCCACCTAGTCCTGACCTCCGTCCCTCCTTGTGTACCCAATGCTGCCCTGTTACCCGATCTCTCCACCCTGGGGAAACCCGTTTCCATCATCAGCCCTCTCCCATTGGGCTGCAAGGACCCCACCCTCCGTAACGTCCTCTCCTTCCGCCGGCACGTGCAGCTTTTACCGCTGCTTCCGGCGCGTGACGGAGAGGCGCTTGAGGGGTCCTTCCTAGTCCCCTACCAGGGAGCCCGCTATCGGGTCTACTATTGCACAGGAGAGGCCCGGTACTACCTCTGCCGATCAGCGGGGCATGTCCGAAGAGACTGCCCCTTGGCCCGGTGGGGAGGGGCACCCGAGACCCGGCAGGACATCGGCTCCGTCGTTGCCGACGCCCCTGGCCACCCGAGATCCACAACCACCTCTCCTCCTGCTCGATCCACCGCTGCTCCTGCCCGGGCCCAAGAGACACCCCCCCTACAAAGCCCAGACGAGCGAGGGAGCCCCGCCCTTGCTGTTAACAATCCAGCAGAGCCTATGGAGGAGGGTGCAGCAAAGATATTACCAGGCATAGGAGAGGGCCCGCCCCAAGGAGAACTGCGCCCCCCTCATGTTGCTTCACTGTTACCCCCCCCCCCCCCCGAGCCCGTGAACCATCGCCTCTGCCCCCCGACACGACCCCTGCTAACTAGCCCCCAGACGATGCTATGGAGGGCTGGACCCTAGTCCAGGGGAAGCGAGGCAAGCGGAAGGCTCAAGCTCCGCTGCACCCATCCGATGCGGAGGCCCCCCGGAAGACCAGGAAGGGAGGCACTGACACTGAGCCTTCCGCTATGCCCATGAGCGAGATCCATCCGCCGGTGTCGGGAGGGGAAGACAAAATAGCACTGGAAGGTAGAATCTCCCCTCCACGGGAGACCCTCCCTTCCGAGACCCCTGAGGAAGCCCCTTCTGCCCGAATATCATCCGAACCCCCCGCGAACCCCGAAGCGACCATCGTAGCGGGCGCCAGAGGGGAGACCCCCGGGGTGGCAGAAGACGACCTCTCCTCCATGTATGAGGAGATCGAGGCCCTAGGTTTGACCCCGGTCACCTAGGGAGAGAATGACCTACTGCCGGCTGGCCTCGATCTGGGAAACCTTACCCCAGTCCCCCTTTCCCCATGCGCCCTCCCCCTAACCGCCTTCCCGGGCGAGCACCCTGCAGAAGGTGGTCCACCACCTGAGGCCATGGCTGCCAAATCCACCACAGAGCCTGCGCCTAGCATCACTGGGAGCCCCCTCCCCACCCCCTTAACCCTCGAATCTGTTCGGGAGGCACCACCTCTCAGCTGCTTGCCTCCCGAAGCCCAGAGCCTCGCCTCTGCCCCCGCCCCCACCCCCAGCCCTGTCCCTGCCCAATCCACCTCCTCCTGCAATGCTATTGCCGTAGCATTGTTCCCCAAGGAGCAGCCTTTGCATTTTCCTGCCACGACCCATTAGGAGCGGCAATTTTCCCTCCGCCATCCTCTTCTACCCCAAGGCTTGAGATGGACCTAATAACTTTAGCCTGTCAGATGCCCCGTCAGTGGTCTGCACCCTGCCTGCCCGCCTCAGCGGACCACGAGGCTGCACCAAGAGCCCGACCAGGGAATAACCCGGAAATCGCAACCCCACCTCCCCCATGACCTGCAAAAAGCATTGCGACAGTTTTTAGAAGACATCCGTGGCTCCCGCAACAGGGTACAGCTAGCTCTCCAGCTATGGGAGGACTTTGATCAAATCCTTCAGGCCACAAGGGCCCTTATAAAGGAGGGAAAAGAGAAAGGAAGGCATGGTGCCGCGGCCTACAGGCGGGCCCGCAGCTTCCGTGACGATTTACTCACTTATGGGATGGGTCATGGATTGTTGCGCGACCCGCCGGGGGCCGTGAACACCCCCGCCAACAAGGAACCCCCACCCCCCCAGCCCTCCACATGATGCCCCTCACTATTGCAACCTTGAACACCAGGGGCTGTAGGATGGCTCTCCGCAGGTCCCAGGTGCTCTCTTACCTTCGGGAAGGGGGGTACTCTGTGGTTTTCCTGCAGAAGACCCATACGGATCCGACCAACGAGGACAGCTGGCAGCTGGAGTGGGGGGACGGGGTCTACTTCAGCCACTTCATGATTCGACAAGCTGGAGTGGCGACCCTGTTCTCCCCCAACCTACGGCCCAAGGTGCTAAGGGTCACTGAGGCCGTGCCGGGTCACCTGCTGCATCTCCGAGTCCATATGGAGGGGCTCGTGGTCAACCTCGTCAACATCTATGCCCCGGCAACGAGCCCGAAGCGGCCGCAATTCTATCAGCGGGTGTCCGACTTCCTCAGCACCCTAGATTCTCACGAGTGCTTAGTCCTGGGAGGGGACTTTAACACCACCCTCGAGGAACAGGACCGCTCAGGGGCCGAGCTGAGCCCGGCCACTGCGAACATTCTCCGAGAAATAGTTGAACATCACTCCCTAGTAGACGTCTGGCGTGACCACCACTCAGATGACACTTCCACCTTCACCTTTGTCCGGGTGGAGGCCCATCGGTCACACCACTCTCGGTTGGACCGTATTTACTTATCCCGTTTCCATCTTTCACAGGCTCACTCCTCCAACATTCAGCCGGCCCCATTTTCTGACCATCATCTAGCCACCATAACAGCCTCCCTCCGTGCAGAGAGGCCGGGGCCGGCCTATTGGCACTTTAACAACAGCCTGTTGGAGGATGTGGGCTTCGTGACGTCCTTTCAGGAGTTTTGGCTGGCCTGGCGATAGCATCGGTATGCCTTTCCCTCGGCGCGGCGATGGTGGGATCTAGGGAAGGTGTGCGCCAAGCTCTACTCCCGTGACTACACCCGGGGCACCAGCCGACGGAGAAATGCAGGGATAGAGCAGTTGGAACGGGAGGTCTTAGAGATGGAGAGGCGTCTGGCCGCCAGCCCCAAGGACCTGTTCCTCTGCGGAGCGTGCCGGGAGAAGCGGGAGGAGCTCCGGGCCCTCGAGGACCATCGGGCCTGAGATGCCTTTGTTTGATCCCGCATCCGCCTCCTTCGGGAGATGGATTGCGGCTCCCGTTTCTTCTACACCCTGGAGAAAATGAGGGGGGCCAAGAAACACGTCACCTGCCTTCTAGCAGAAGACGGCGCCCCCCTCACGGATCCGGTGGAGATGTGTGGGAGGGCCCGTGACTTCTACACAAGCCTTTTCTCCCCGGATCCGACCGATCCTGGCGCTTGCAGGGTGCTCTGGGAGGAACTCCCCACGGTCAGCGTGGGCGACCGAGACCGACTAGAGTTGCCTCTCACCCTGGCCAAGTTCTCGGAAGCCCTCTGTCGCATGCCCACCAATAAATCTCAGGGCATGGATGGGCTGACCGTGGAGTTCTACTGCGCGTTCTGGGACACCCTTGGCCCAGACCTAACCACTGTCTGGGCCGAGTCTTTGCAGGGCGGGATCCTCCCTCTTTCGTGCAGGTGAGCGGTGCTCGCCTTGTTGCCGAAGAAGGGGGACCTCCGCGATTTACGAAATTGGCGTCCCGTCTCGCTCCTTAGCACGGGCTACAAAATCGTAGCGAAAGCAATCTTGCTGTGGCTAGGGTCCGTGATGGCGGACGTGATCCACCCAGACCAGACATATACTGTCCCGGGTCACAGCATTTTTGACAACTTATTTCTAGTCCGACATCTTTTGGAACTCGGGCGTAGAGATGGTCTGTCGTTCGCCTTCCTGTCCCTAGATCAGGAGAAGGCGTTCGATAGGATGGACCACGGGTACCTCCTGAGCACTCTGCAGGCATTTGGCTTTGGACCCCAGTTTGTGGGTTTTCTCTAGGTGCTCTACGCTTCCGCAGAGTGTGTGGTTAAGCTCATATGGACCCTGACTGAACCGGTCAGCTTCGGATGAGGAGTACGGTAGGGGTGCCCCCTCTCGGGCCAACTGTACGCTCTGGCGATCGAGCCCTTCCTCTGTCTCCTCCGCAGGAGGTTGACAGGGTTGGTGCTGCGGGAGCCGGAGCTGCAGCTGGTCCTGTCGGTGTACGCTGATGACGTGCTCCTCGTGGTCCAGGACCCGGGCGACTTGGCGCTGGTGGAAGCTTGCCAGGCCATCTATTCGGCAGCCTCCTCTGCCCGGGTCAACTTGGTCAAGAGCTCTGGCTTGGCGGTAGGAGACTGGCGGCAGGCGCGCTCCCTCCCACCCGCAATTCAGACCATCCGGTGGAGCGTGGGTCCGCTGCTCTACCTAGGCATTTACCTTTCTGCCATGCATCCCTCTCCGCTGGAGAACTGGCAAAATTTAGAGGGCGGGGTGATAGAGCAGCTCCGGAAGTGGATGGGACTACTCCGATGTCTCTCCCTCCGAGGGAGAGCACTGGTGCTTAACCAACTCGTCCTGTCCACGCTCTGGTACCGCCTCAACACCCTGGTCCTGGCCCCAGGTTTCCTAACCGACCTCCGGACATCGATTCTAGAGTTCTTTTGGTCAGGAATGCACTGGGCCCGTGTTGGGGTTCTTCATCTACCCCTGAAGGAAGGAGGGCAGGGCCTGAAGTGTCTGCCCACTCAGGTCCATGTCTTCTGCCTCCAGGCCCTACAAAGGCTCCTCTATGGTGCAGGCAGTTCGGCGTGGAGCATATTGGTGCATGCCTTCCTGCGCCATTTCCAAGGGCTCCAATACGACTGGCAGCTCTTTTATCTTTGTCTGAGAGGTTTTCCGCGAGACCTCTCCGGGCTGCCGGTCTTCTACCGGTCTTCTAACTGTTTTCAACGGCCAGGTCCGTGGTGGCCACCGTGGGAGCAGATCTCCTCGCGAAGCCCCTGCTACACAACCCCCAGCTCCGTGTGCAGGTGGCGGAGTCCCGCTCGGTGCGCCAGAGTTTGGTCCTAGCAGAAGTCATGAGAGTCGGAGACCTCCTGGACTACGACCGGGGAGACTGGCTGGATCCCCTGACGCTCGCTCGGCGCATGGGGCTCTCCAGACCTCGTACCCCCCGGCGCGTACTTCAGGAGGTGAAGGCCGCCTTGACGCCTGCTGCTCGGGCTTATCTCAACCAAGCCCTGAGCGAGGGCGCACCCCGCCCACCCTCTACCCCGGGCCCGCTGGACCTTCCAATTGGGCCCCTACCCCGTAGATCCCAACAAACCCCTCACCCTTTCTCTGCGAGCCGGCTGCATGAACTGCAGCCGGTCAGCTTTCAAATCGTGCCACGGAAATATCTATACACACTCACGCTTCACACCCTTCACGCCCACACCCTAGCGTCCCGCCTCGACATGAAGTGGCGAGACCTTCTGCCACCTTTGGAGGGTGAGCAGCCCTGGTGGGCTAGCCTATATTCCACCTTGGTTCTTAGACCCATCGGGGACATCAGTTGGCGGCTCCTTCACAGAGCTGTGAGCATGGGCACGTACTTGGCGCGGTTCACCTCCATCCCAGATATTTGTCCCTTTTGCGGTGTGAGGGAAACCCTGGTGCACGTATATTTGGAGTCCGCCAGGCTGCAGCCCCAGTTTTGGCTCCTCACAAAGTTCTATTACGTTTTTGGTTGTATTTTTCCCCTCACCTTTTTATTTATGCACTCCCCATCCGTGGCCTCATAAAGTCGCGGGATCTCCTAGTTAACCTCCTCCTGGCCCTGGCTAAAACGGCCATCTATAATACCAGAGAGAGGAGGTTGGCCGATGGAGTTTCCTGTGACTGTGAGGCCGCTTTCCGATCCTCGGTCTGTTCATGTATCCAGGCGGAGTTCCTCTGGGCGGCGTCCACCGACTCCCTTGATGCTTTTGAGGAGCGGTAGGTGCTGTCCGAGGTTCTCTGCTCGGTGTCCCCATCCGGGTCCCTTTGTTTGACCCTTTGATTGGGGGAGAGAGTAAGGGACCCCAGCCCCAGCCATTGCTGCTGCGGACACCACTACCTTAGAGGGGTCATTTCACACATGGGTCCACGTGCCCCTTCCCCGGATTGTCCACCCCACAGCCTGCCCCTCTTGTTGGGTGCTTTCAAAGGAAGGAATTGTTGGTGACACTGGGCGTGGCACCAGGTAACTCGAGGGGGTGGCAGACCTTGAGAGTCAATGAAGCCCCCTCGCTCTGGGCCACCAGGTAACTCAGAAGGGTGGAAGACCATGTGAGTCGCGGAAGCCCCCCGCCCTGGGCCCAGGCTAGCCTGAACACTTCCCTCCCCTGAAGCTAATGAGAAAACAATTGTGATTGGTTGCTGTGTTACACATTGCTTATGTTGTTGTTTTTGTTTTGTAAGTGTGTTATGCAAATAAAAACACCATTTTTGCTTCAAAAAAACACTCTCCTGCTGCCCTCTGGTCATGCTGTATCACAATATATATGCATATACTACCTTTAAATCAACAGCTTCCTTCAATATCTCTATTTCTCAGGTAGTTAAAAAATCTATCAGCCAGTAACAAATAATATGATCATTACAATTATCTCAGACCCTCTCAGTATAAATAGTTATGTTCAGTGATAATATTACTTGACAAGATTGGCTTCTGTTAATATACATCAAGTAGTAATAATAACCTGGATAATATTTCCCTTGAGGTACCTTGTTGACATAATACCCCAGTTTTCTGATTGCAGATTAAACAATTCTTTACCATGTGCTGACTACAGCCATGCATGTTTCCCAGCTATTTTAAAAAATGAACGGACATTTCTACCCAAGCACAGTTAACTAAAATTTAGTAAAATTACCACTTCTACAAAAGCCTCCTACAAAAAGCAATAACTGAGATGTATGTTTTTATGCTCTCTAATCAAAATGAAATTACATTTTCTGCAACCACTAGCTCATGTATAATATGCTTTCAAATTGAATCACATTATCATTGAAGACAGTGCAGCAGGTACCATAAAATAATCAGTATCTGCCCTGAATTGCTTCTCCCTAAGTATTTTCAAAAGCAAACACTAAACTTTGCTAACATATTGCTTCAAATGGACTGTGTCATGGGGGATTTAGGACACAGAGCCAGAACTTCACCTAGTGCAAATGAGCTCAATTCTATTTAATAGTGGAGCTGTGTGGGAAATTGTTTTCCTTTCCCACAATCAGTTTTGAGTTATTGAAAATGTTTACCATCCCAAACTGTGTGTGTGTGTGTGTGTGTGTGGCGGGGGGCGGGTAGGCAAAATATTGAAAAAGTTCTTGCACCACTGATTCAAATTTTTCAGGAAGAGTTTTATTTAGATTTTTACCTTTCTATATCTTTAAACCTTTTTGGGGGTTATAAATTAACTATCATTTTGAAAGAAAAGGTCATTTGAACCAAAAAATTAAGCTTTGTTTTGCAAAAGTCAAAATGGAGTGTTTTGACCATTTTTTTTTTTAAATGAGATGCACCAAAACTGACCCTTTCCCCATGAACAGTTTTGGTTTCAGTGAAATAACCTTGTCTAATAATATATATATATATATATATATATATATATATATATATATATATATATATATATATATATATAGTCTGAAAATTCCCAACCAGCTTTAGTCGATAGGTACACCAATTTATATCAGCTCAAGAGCTGGCCCACAGAATGTTAAATGTATCCAGTTGTTTATGTCCAGTAGGTGCATACAAGAAACACTCTTTTTGGGCCTGGTGACTATTTCTGCATTTTGGCAGCGCTGATATTTCTGAAATCACATTTTCATTTAAGACAAGAGAACTGACTCATGTTTCCTTTTGTGACTTAACTACAGTTCCAAGGAAAATACCTAAGCACCCAATACTTTCATAGTTTCTGAACCAGGAGTAAATTAACATACAGAAACACCTGCTGTAGCCATGAGCAACACATTAGCTGAGAATAACAGCAGGGATCCTGCAGCTGATCACTTCTCTTCACTAACACTGGTTTAAAGTCATCAACAATGATTGGAAAGTTTTACAGTATTGGAAAGTTTACATTAAGTAAACATCAGTTCCTCAACTGATACCTGTGTGATTATGTTTTAAAAGAAGGTGCAAGGGTGACTTTAGCATAGTTTAAATGCCTGAAAAACAAGCGTAATTTCAGTTCCAATGAAGATTAACTGCAACTGGTCTCCCAATCACATTATTTATTATTTGCCTTTGTGTAGCACTGTTCCATTGTGTTAGGCATTGCACGTTATCTATATGAGAAAGTTCCTGCCCCCAAGAGCTTACGGTCAAACGGGGCAAGACACACAAACGGTGGGAGAAAGTATCATTCCAGTTACGGGGAACTGAGGCCAAAGAGAAAGTGATTTACCCAAGTCACAAAAAACAATCTGTCACAAAGCTGGGAACTGAACCCAGTTATCCACAGACTTCACTCAGTGCCTTAACCAGAATACCTTCCTTCCTCTCACAGAAGAACATGAATGAGAAGCAAAAAAAAAAAAAAAAAAAAAAGACAGGTATTATTGGGATTATTGTTTATTTTCAGTGCCATACCTCTTTGGTATTTTCTACTCTTCTCATATATTTAAATATGTTACTATAAAATATCCCCACTATTAGCACTAAATTAAAGGGAAATTTGGAATCATTTCCCTGCTTCATCAGCTTCCTCCCTGGATATTGCTAAGTAATTGCTGCCAGAAATGGTTTGTCCCTGTGATTTCTCTCAAAAATGTGTCTGAGGAACTAATTATTTGCTTTTGTAATGCACTGGATGGCACATATGTTCCAAAAGTTTCCCAGGGGCAAACTGCCCTTTCACACGACCTTCCACTCAATTTATATCAGACGAAGACTGAGGTATGCAATGCATAGACTCAGTATAGTTTTCAGAAACAAAGTATAAAATTTAATATTTAAAAATTGTAAATGCATACTTTAAAAGTTCCTGTCAAAGTGAAACCTAATGTTCAGTACAAAAAGTGCCTCTTTTCCTGGTTCTGGGAGAGAAACATTTATGTTTTGATGGAGGGAAACAAATGATCAGATTGCTCACCCCTCCTTTCTACATGCATATTAACTTCCTGTGATTTATTACATACAAAGGGAGAATATATGTGGGAACCCTCTGTTAAAATATTGGCGGCACAACTCCAATTCAGCTCCACTTCCATCACCCACTTGTTAAGTTTTCAAATAAGCACCTTCATGCTTTCTCCCATGTTGCCCCACAGACTTGGAAGGACGTCCCGATAGACTTCTGCAAAGCTATCTCATAATCTGCCTTCATGATGCCTTAAAAAATAAATGAGAATGGTTAAGCTGCCAGTGTGCTGAGACCACTGCCTATCACCAATATTGTCTCATTGTTTTCTTGTATTCTCCCATCTGTCTGTACCCACTGTTATTGCTTGTCTTCTACAAAGATTGTAAGCTTCTTGGGGCAGTGACCAACTTTTTGTTCTGTGCTCATAAAGTGTCTGCTACAGTGAGCTCCTCGACGCTACAGCAATACAAATAATAGTAAGTTGGAAATCTGTGCCTAGGTTTTGTTAAAGCTGCAACATTTCAAATAGTGAACATAACTTGATTAATAAATATCTTAGAAGCTTACTCTGAAGTACAGTACTTGAAAATAAAAGTTTGTCTGTGTCACACAAAGAAAATAATTTAATCCAAAACAGAGGAAGTAAGAGAAATGTGATCAAATAGACTGTTCTGGGGCAGGGACTAACTTTTTCTGTTTGTACATCACCCAGCACAATGGGAACTCAATCATCATTGGGGCTTTGAGGCCATAGCATAATAGAAATGTTCTTGTATTATAAACTCTAAAATTAATACTTTTGAGCAAGATTTTTGCAACTGTGAATGGACAGCTATACATGAATGTTCATTCAAATGTACAAATTGGCTTTTGCATACTGAGGCACTCATAATGGACTCTCTGCATATGCAATCACAGTAGTTTTACTCACAAATTAGAAGCAAAATTTTTGTGGAAGTCTGAAAATCTAATCCCCTTCATACCTTAATTCTTGGTATTTATCTAAACAAGCACCTATGAGGACTCATCCTACACTTCTTGCACACCCAAAACTGCTATGGACCTCAGTCTGCATATTGTATTCACAAGAAATGCATGATCAAGCTAAGTGTTCATGGATATTATTTATTATATGTATTATCGTAACACCTAGGAGCTCCACTCATAGGCAAGATTCATAGACCCCACTGTGCCAGATGCTGTACAAACATAGAGCAGTAAGCTCTTTGGGGCAGAAACAGTCTTTTCTGTACTGTTTGTACAGCATCACTGAGTGGGATCTTGGTCCATGACTGGAGTTCCTAGGTACTATGGTAACACAAATTAATAATACTAATAAAATATATGCAATGTAATATCATAACTATAACAGTAGTTACTGGCAAAGGCACCGACTCTGTGGGAGCTCCAGGGCTGGAGCACCCATGAAAAAAATTAGTGAGTGCTTAGCACCCACCAGCAGCCAGCCTCACTCTTCTCCCCCAGCACCTCTCGTCCACTGGTGGCCCCGCTGCTCAACTCCTCCCCAGCACCTCTCACCTGCCACAATTCTGTGGGCTGTAGCAGAGGGGTGGTTTGTGCACCCCTGGTGCTCGGAGGAAGCCGGCAGCTGTGGTTACTTGAGTCAGTAGATGCTGACCTTGTCATTTTATATGGCTATAACCTCCTGTAACCCAGATCAAACAGAATAAAGTCTCCTGCAACATGCCTGTGACTCAAAGCCTTATTACAATAACTAATGTTGAAAGATACTAGAGCATTCCCCAGGGACGTCAGAATTAATTGGCAAGCCTATCTTTTAGTTTTGCTGTGAATTGCCTTTTACTCTGAGAGTTATTTATCCATTCAGTGTTTAAAAAACATCAGGTGCAGGTGTTAATGTGTTTCAATCTATTTAACTGCAAGGGTAAACCTGACTGATGATTCCTAAAGATGCAACTGAAAGAATATTTTTGAAAATTCCCAGTGCATAATATTGGTGACACTGTAATACTGTAAAAAACAACAAGGCTAATCGAAAGTGAGAAGCAAAAGAAGTAGTTAAAAACATTTTAAAAAGTTTTGTACTATTTGTGAGCTTACAAAACCAATTTATTATTTTTTTTTGCAATATGCCGGTTTTTCATGTCAGGCTTTTCATAAGTATCTGGTGCCATTAGGTCAGAAGCCAGACTTCTACAAAAAATGTTATAGTACAGACCCGTTTACGAGCAAATCCACTTAATGCGCGGTAGCACCATGCCTCCCAGTGCTACCTATTTAACACGCGAGACTCGTTAACATGCAGTACAGGAACTTGCTATGTAGGACTACAGATTTGATCACTAACTCACTGACAGAAATCGACAGGAAGTGCAGAGCGGAAACGTGTTGTATGTCTTTACGGCCGATGGGGGTGGGGCGGAGCAATGTTAAAGCGCTGCGGTGGCAAAGGACCCTACAGCACTTTAAGGTCCCTGCCCCTTTTGCCCACCCTTGGCTGCCGATGGGCAGGGGGGCAGGGGCAAAGGGAGCAGCTGCCCCGGCGCCAGTGATTTAAAAGGGCCTGGGGTTCTGGACGCCGCTACCAATGCTGATCCCATAGCCCCACCCTTCTGCCCAAGGCCCCGCCCCTTCTGGGGGCCAGAGCTGCCCCCACCCCGTACTGGTCAGTGTCCTGAGTTACTTTCACCCCTGTGCAGTAATAATAATGTTTTTATTAGATTCCACATTTTTATACATTTTATAATTATACATATCTGTATATATATATAAATATATATAGATATTTCAGCACGGCCCTCTTAACCTGCGGTCCGTTAACATGCAGTCATGATGGCTTGACTCCCGACTTCCGTATGTAAATGGGTCTGTACTGTATGTCAATTGAACTTTATCACTTTTTAAAACTTTTTAGCAAGTCAATTGCAAGTCACCTAGCTATATCTATTTTGGCAAACAAAGACAGGAGAAAGGTTTCTGTAAAGCTGCCTCTGTTTCCATAGTGTCACACACAGGCATTATGGGTGGGTTTTCAAAAAGTTCTTATTAGCCTAACTCTGCTCCTACTGAAGCTTCTATTGTTTTTAGTGGGAACAGAGTCAATCCAATGCTGTAGAATTTTGAAAATCCAAACTCTACAAGTCTAGTATATATTGAGTGTAAACTAGATATAATCAAACATTACCATGGAACAGTTTGAGAATAAAAAAGTAAGGAGGATACTTTCTCCATCTAACTTTAAAAGAAAGGCTTCCTGAAATGACATAGCAGTGGTGGAGGATGTAAGTGGCTAAAACTGGCTTTCTGTTCAGGCTGTCTGAAGACACAGATATGAGGTATTGCTAGGTGCATGGGACTAATGCAAGGGAAGTGAAAGACAAAGTCTTTCTTACGTGTTGGAAAAAAGCCCAAGGAGGTTTTTAAGAAACAAAAGCAATTTTGAACTGGATCCTAAAAATAATGGAGACCAAGGGGAATTGTTTGATCACAGAATACTGGGCTTATGCTTCTATCTACAAGTGTGAAGTTGTTTATGGAGTTCCAGTCATTACCCTAGGCACTGTGGATAAAAATTTAAAAGATGCCTAAATACCATGTTCAAAAGTGACTTATGCAATTGGGACCTCAAATCTCATAAAAAGTTAATGGGATTTAGGAGACTAAGTCTACACACACTGTGATAAAAAAAGAAAAAAATCCCACAGCATTAAGTCTCAGAGCCTGGGTCAGCTGACTCAGGCTCACAGGGCTCAGGATATGTGGCTAAAAATTGCAGTGCAGACATTTGGGCTGAACTTCCAGCCCGAGCCCTGAGACCCTGTATTATGGCATGTACTCCTCACACCAGTCCTGAAAGAGGCGAATTAAGACTTGTGGGTCCATCAGCCAATTAAGCTGCAAACCAGATTTAGGCTGAGTGGATGCATGAATTAGAAGGAAGCTCACCTATGAGGAAATAGGTGGGGCTTCTATAAAGCTAAGGGAGCTGCAACAGTGGAACAGAAGAAAGGGGGCACTATACTGAGCACAGCTAATCCCCCAAATCACAAGAAGGGGGCATCACCCAGCAGTAACTAGAATATGCCAGGACAACACAGTGAAGAACATGGGCATGACAGTCACCCCTGATACAAGGGATCAGTGAGTTAAAGAGAGACCGTAAGGTGGTAAAATTTTGATAAAGGGGAAAGAGAGAGGGTCCAAAACTGACAAAGAACCCCAAAGGGAAAATGAAAAAGGGAGATGCCTACAGTACAGGGTTGTTTTTTTTTGTTGAGGAAATGTATCTACTACTAGGGTGGATGCTGAAGTTGCTGCTCCCACAGAGGGGCGCTGATCAACAACATGGGCGGGTCCATGTTATAGGGGTATAGATACTGGAAAAGTCAGCAGATACTGTGGGAGGCACACATATATCCACAGGAGTATTTGGTGAGCATAACTGATCAACAGCAGTAGTTGTATAAAATCCTGCAAGAGGGAAGAAGGATAGGTCGTAATGGCTAGGAATGGGAAAGGTGTGCCAGAACTAGGAGGCCAGAGGTCTCACCCAGAAGATGTTAATGCTGTGCGTGCAGGGGACAACAGAAGAGGGAGCACCCCTATTTATGTAAAGGCAAAGAGCCTTACCAAGAAGCAAGGACTTAGGTAAGGCCCTAGGAAGTCCCACCTAATCGGGGGATCGCATAGAGGAGGAACCTCTTTTGTGTGGGGGGGGAAAAAAAGAGATATATAAAGAGACCCTGCCCTCAAAAATAAGAAAGAGGAAGAACTAGGGTCAGAGAAGAAAGAAGAACCAGAGGCCTATAATGAACCCATAAATGTTGTGGAGAAACCCAAGAGGTGGGTAAAAAATAAAAGGTGAGGTGATACTGGGGGGAGGAAAGAGCCCCAGAGAGGAAAGTAACTGATGAAGACAATGGAAACAATAGAGACAATGGTGACCCAGAGGAGCAGGTGAACCAGCTGAAGGAGAGCTGGTAGCTGCAGAGCAGGCATTGCAAGAGGCAGGGAAAGATTTGGAGTTCCAGTGGGAAAAATTCAGAGATGCTATTCATCTGCCAGTGGGTGATTTAGACCAGGAGAGAGAGGACCTGCAAGCTCAGCTACAACAGATGCAGGGAAGGAGATACTTGCCCTCCCCTGGGTTTCAGACGGGAGGGCCAGGGCCTTCTATGCAGGCCTTTTCTCCCCAGATCTGACCGATCCTAATGCCTGCAGAATGCTCTGGGACGAACTCCCGATGGTCAGCTAGGGCGACCGAGACTGGCTAGAGCTGCCTCTTACTCTGGCCGAGTTCTCGGAAGCCCTCCGCCACATGCCCACCAATAAATCTCCAGGCATGGACGGGCTGACCGTGGAGGTCTACTGCGTGTTCTGGGACGTCATCGGCCAAGACCTAGTCACCGTCTGGGCTGGGTCTTTGCAGAGCGGGGTCCTCCCTCTTTCGTGCAGGCGAGCAGTGCTCGCCTTGTTGCCGAAGAAGGGGGACCTCCGCGATTTACGAAACTGGCGTCCCATCTCGCTCCTCAGCACGGACTTCAAGGTTGTAGCGAAAGCCATCTCGCTGCGGCTAGGGTCCGTGCTGGCGGACGTGATCCACCCAGACCAGACCTACACCATCCCGGGTCGCGTCATCTTCGACAACCTGTATCTGGTCCAGGACCTCTTGGAACTTGGGTGTAGGGATGGTCTGTCGTTCGCCCTCCTGTCCCTAGTTCAGGAGAAGGCATTCATCAGGGTGGACCATGGGTATCTCCTGAGCACTCTGCGAGCGTTTGGCTTTGGACCCCAGTTTGTGGGTTTTCTCCAGGTGCTGTACGCCTCTGCAGAGTATCTGGTCAGGCTCAACTGGACCCTGACCGAACCGGTCAGCTTCGGGCGAGGAGTACGGCAGGGGTGCCCCCTCTCGGGCCAGCTGTACGCTCTGGCGATTGAGCCCTTCCTCTGTCTCCTCTGTAGGAGGTTGATAGGGTTGGTGCTGTGGGATCTGGAGCTGCAGCTGGTCCTGTTGGCATACGCCAATGACGTGCTCCTCGTGGTCCAGGACCAGGGCAACTTGGCATGGGTGGAGGCTTGCCAGGCCATCTACTCGGCAGCCTCCTCCGCCCAGGTCAAGTGGGTCAAGAGCTCTGGCTTGGTGGTAGGGGACAGGTGGCAGGCGAGCTCCTTCCCACCTGCGGTTCAGGCCACCCGGTGGAGCGTGGGTCTGCTGGTCTATCTCGGCGTTTACCTTTCTGCCACGCATCTGTCTCTGCCGGAGAACAGGCATGGTTTAGAGGGCAGGGTGGTAGAGCGGCTCCGAAGATGGACAGGACTACTCCGGTGCCTCTCCCTTCAAGGGAGGGCACTGGTGCTTAATCAACTAGTCCTGTCCATGCTCTGGTACCGGCTCAACACCCTGGTCCTGGCCCCGGGTTTCCTGGCCAACCTCCGGACATCGATTCTGGAGTTCTTCTGTTCAGGACTGCACTGGGTCTCTGCAGGGGTTCTCCATCTACCCCTGGAGGAGGGAGGGCAGGGCCTGAAGTGTCTGCACACTCAGGTCCATGTCTTCCACCTCCAGGCCCTGAAGAGGCTCCTTTATGGTGCAGGTAGTCTGGAGTGGAGCGTACCGGCACATGCCTTCCTGCGCTGCTTCCGAGGGCTCCGATATGACCGGCAGCTCCTTTATCTCCATCTGAGAGGTTTTCCGCAAGACCTCTCAGGGCTGCAGGTCTTCTACCAGGACCTCCTCCGGACCTGGAAACTGTTCACAGCGACCAGATCCGCGGCGGCCTCGACGGGGAAGTTCTTCTCGCAGAGCCCCTGCTACACAACCCCCAGCTCCATGTGCAGGTGTCGGAGTCCCCCTCGGTGAGCCAGAGGTTGGTCCTGGCAGAAGTCACCAGAGTTGGAAACGTCCTGGACTACAACCGGGGAGACTGGCTGGATCCCCTGATGCTCACTTAGTGCATGGGGCTCTCCAGACCTCATACTCCCCAGAGCGTACTTCAGGAGGCGAGGGCTGCTTTGCAGCCCACTGCTCGGGTTTTCCTCAACTGGGTACCTCCTAAGAGAGGGCACGCCCCACCATCCCTCCACCCCAGGCCCTCCGGACCTTTTCATCGGGCCCCTGCCCCGTGGACCTGACCGACCTCCCCGCCTCTTCACCGTGAGCCGGCTACACAAGCTGCAGCCGGCCCGTTTTCAGACCCCGCCAAGGAAACAGCTATACATACTCATGCTCCACACCCTTCACATCCTCACCCTCTTGCCCCGCCCCGACACGAAGTGGCAGGACCTCCTGCCACCTTTAGAGGGTGAGGGGCCCCGGTGGGCCGGCCTATATTCCACCCTGGTCCCGAGGCCTACCGGTGATATTAGTTGGAGGCTCCTTCATGGGGCCGTGAGCACAGGTATGTACTTGGCGCGGTTTACCCCAATCCCAGACACCTTCCCCTTTTGCGGCGTGAGGGAAACCCTGACGCACGTATACCTGGAGTTCGCCAGGCTGCAGCCCCTATTCCGGCTCCTCACAAATGTTTTGTTAAGATTTTGGTTGCACTTTTCCCCTCACCTCCTTATCTATGCACTCCCTATCCATGGCCCCACTAAGTCACAGGACCTCCTGGTCAACCTCCTCCTGGCCCTGGCTAAAGTGGCCATCTATAAAACCAGGGTGAGAAGGTTGGCCGATGTAGTCTCCTGTGATTGTGGGGCCTATTTCCGATCCTCCGTCCGTTCACGCCTCCGGGCAGAGTTCCTCTGGGAGGCGTCCACCTACTCCCTTGATGCCTTCGAGGATCAGTGGGTGCTGTCCGGGGTTCTCTGCTTGGTGTCCCCATCCGGTTCCCTTCGTTTGACCCTTTGACCACACTCCTGTCCCTGTTGTTTATTAGTTGTCCCCCGCAATTATTTGGTTTTCCAGGTCCTGTGGACTCCCCTCTTAGGCCGGCGGGCGGCTTTGCCCGCCCACTTCCTGGATCCCAATAAGGCCTGGGTTTCAGTCTTGAGGGTGAGGACGTGTGATGGGTATACTCCCCACACAAGCCCTTAAAGAGTTGAATTAGGTTAGGTGGGCCCAATCATCCAATTAAACTGCAAACCAGAAAGATTTAGGCTGAGTGGAAGGTGCTAATTAAAAGGAAGTTCACCTGTGAGGGAAAAGACAGGGCTTCTATAAAGCCAGAAGAGATGAAATGGTAGAGAAGAGAAGAAAGGGGGCACTGAACTGCAAGAGCTAATTGCCAGAAAGGGGCTTCACCCAACGGAGAGTAGAGTGCACCATGAAATCCTCCCCCATCATGGGTCTCAGAGCTCCAGCACAAGCCCGACTATCTTCACAGTCGCTTTATAGCCCCATGAGCCCAAGTCAGCTGATCCAGGCCAGCTATGGCTGTGCTGCTGGTCTTTTTTCAGAAATGAGAGTTAAGTGCCACAGTGACTTCGCCACTTCTGAAAATTTTACTAGTGTCTTTCTTTGTTTTAAATCTGTCCACAGGCACAGTAAACCAAAGCCAATCTCAAACAAAACTCGAGGTATTTGTTTTTGTTTGGGGTTTTGTTGTTGTTCTTAAAAAAAATAGATTAATGTGTAAGTCAGGAAGTTGGAGGTACACAATAGCTAACACATTCTTTTTTTTTTAATTCTTAACTTTTCAGGAGTATTAAGAACATTTTTGATATGTGTGAATTATTATATTATTATTATTATTATTATAATAAAAGATATGTTCATCCACCGATCAGAGTGAATACTAAAGATATATGAACATTCAAGAAGAGCCGAGATGATTCCACTGTTTACACATGCATCTCCTAAATGTGAACAACTCCAGCTCAATAATTTTCTAGGTTTTTTTTTTTTTTTAAATTTCAGGCTGTTGAGCAGCTGCTACTTTATTGCTTCAGTTTAATTTTAATTGAATGTGCAGCTTGGAATATGTTAAAAATGATCCAAATTATCTATTTTAAAATTTCCTGTATAGAGACAGTTGAAGACCTATCATGCATTAAAGCAAACAGAAAAGGCATATAATTTACTGAATAAACAAATGATATTACTGACCATTCCCTAACCCCAAAGATTTTACTTTTTCTAAATGTGTGGTATTATACTAACAGAAAGGAAACAGCAGTGCAATGGGTAGCACTGGTTGTGTTCTATTATTGATAGAAAATAGGCAATTGAAATTACAGCTTTGGAAAACTTGTCTGTTTTAACCTAATATGTTTTCCTCCCTGTGTTCAGGTTAAAAAAAATATCAAAACAAAATACAGCTCAACAAGGCCCATAATCACCATATTTTGTCTTGGCTGGAGGGCAAAGCTTATGTGTCTCTCAAAACGTAGCCCCACTTTGCTGAAAGATTTACAACTCAAAACATGGTCTGTGCTCCAACATGGGGAGGGGAGGGGGATATTTTCTACCAGTTTCCATTATGTTTCATGCTATAGAACAAAAGTTAGATAACATAAAATACTCTTGCTGGAAGATTGCAAAGAATGTTACTTTAATTTCTTAGCATTCAGAATTATAACACACAAGAACCCCCAAAACAGAGAGAAATAAAGCAATAATACAGAGGTGCACAATTCATTCCACCTTACTCTAGACTGGCTGGCTGCAAACTGACTGCTGGTTGCCCCAGATCACATGCTTTCCTACAGAGTCCTGTCCGACAAGCAAGACCAGAAAAAAAATATATAAAATTTTAAGATATCAGATATCAGGTTTTATTCATAGATCGTAAACCTTTCAGATTCAGAAGAGGAGACTGCAAAAAATCTGTTCACAAAAAGGTATAACAGATGCACAAGTTGACCCACTGCTGAGCAGTTAAAGATTTGAGGTCTTTGCATGAGTCAGTTTCTTGTTCAAAAGAAAATTGACTGATTGTGACACTGATTGTGGGGATTTTCTAGCATAATGTATTTACTTACAAAATGTATGCAAGTTCTGCTCACCTGGGATATAGATGAGCAAACCTGAAATATTTGCAGAAACCTCAGCTAAAAGTGAATTAAGTACCGTGACCAAGAAATGTCTTCCTTCTGTTTCCTTTGATCTTTGTTTATAGCATACACTCTTCCTGCCTCTTCCCTGTGCTTGGTAGTTTTCTTCTCCGAAACCTCTTACCACATAGGACAGACCAAAAGCTTTGGCCTACTGTATTCTTACAAGAGGCAAGATTTTGCGCTGTGACTTAGTGTTGTAGAACATCATCTCTGATCTTTTATTCCATAGATGCATTTTTGAAACATACAAGCACTTACTCAGTAGATTTACCAACTCTCTATGTACCAGTTCTTTGGTTGTAAGTGATTCAATGGCTTAGCCACTGAAGTCCGAACCCAATGGTAGCGCTGTGCTGAATGCACCAAAAAACATACACCATTTTTTTTTATAAACCAAGAATACATGTAGGCTAGGAAGATAGGGTTTTACAATGTGCAAGCAAACACTTTTGGAAATTGACCTGTCTACACTAGTGTTAACAGTTTAAAAATAAGTTAGCTGGCCGTGGTCAGCCTCAGGATAGCACACTTACAAAAAACACCTATTTTTCTAGGTGGCCAAAATGAGTTCATTATTCAATAGGTTGTATTGAAGTTACTTTTATGTTCTTTTCATTCTGAAAGGCCATAAATCTATTTTAATGGCTAGAGCCCTACATTCTATAGAATAATATATAGCATTATGTAGACTTGCATGTGCATGTACGAGTGAAAACATATTTAAAAGAACCTGATTGGATTCCTGATAGGGTATACACCTGTGCTTGCTTGCTTTTTTCTCCCACCATCAATTTCTTATTTTGATGTCAACATATTATTTCCCGTTCAATGAATAAGCCAATTTCTGAAGAACATTAAACATCTTGTTGACATTAAATTACTAAAGATGAAATTGTAATTATCTGCTTATGACTTATGTTGGATTTTTTATTATTGCATTGTCTTATTTCCCACTCTCACAAGCAATATTTACATTGTTTTCCATCTGAGAAATTTTTCTCAAAAATCGTTTTAAATAAAATACCACAATAAGAGGATATGTTTTATTATCAGGATAGATAGAGCCCTGATGTCTTAAAATCACACCTGCCCTGCAGAAAATGAGTGATGTCTCTGTTGCCGTTTTGGTATTGATATTGAAGGGGGTGTGTGTCTGTGTGTGTTTAACAGAAGTTTAATTATTATTCAATTAAATTCCCTAGGCAGGGTAGGAAATCTTTTGTAGGATGGGTGGCATTTCACATCTCCACAATTGTATTAAGCCAAAAATAATATTTGGGACTACACAAGTGTCAGGTACTCTATTTTTTGTTGATGATAGATACATTTATTTTCAGATTGAGGCAGAGCTAGGTAGATTCTATAAAGCAGTGGCTTTCAACCTTTTCAGACTTCTGTATCCCTTTCAGGAGTCTGATTTGTCTTATGTGCTCCCAAGTTACACCTCACTTAAACTACATGCTTAGAAAACCAGACATAAAAATTAAAAAATTGTGTCACAGTGCACTGTTACTGAAAAAATACTGACTCTCATTTTTACCATATAATTTTAAAATAAATTAGAATATAAAAATACTTATATTTCACTGTATAGTATATACAACAGTATAAAGAAGTCACTGTCCATATGAAATTTTAGTTTGCACTGACTTCGCTCGTGATTTTTACGTAGCCTGTTGTAAAACTAGGCAAATATCTAGATGAGTTGATTTACCCCCTGGAAGACCTTTGCATACCCCACAGGGTACACATTGAGAACCATTGCTATAAAAAAAGTTTATAATATCTGTAAATGTAAAATAAAAGGTATTGTAAAATGTACCCCACTTCTTAAGTAGGAGACTGTTATTGTCAAGGTTCCTTCCCTACTCTGAACTCTAGGGTACAGATGTACCCACAGTATTCTTGTCAGCAAGTTAAAGAAGTATGGGCTGGATGAATGCACTATAAGGTGGGTAGAAAGTTGGCTAGATTGTCAGCCTCAACGGGTAGTGATCAATGGCTCCATGTCTAGTTGGCAGCCGGTGTCAAGTGGAGTGCCCCAGGGGTCGGTCCTGGGCCCGGTTTTGTTCAATATCTTCATAAATGATCTGGAGGATGGTGTGGATTGCACTCTCAGCAAATTTGCAGATGATACTAAACTGGGAGGAGTGGTAGATACGCTGGAGGGCAGGGATAGGATACAGAGGGACCTAGACAAATTGGAGGATTGGGCCAAAAGAAACCTGATGAGGTTCAAGAAGGATAAGTGCAGGGTCCTGCACTTAGGACGGAAGAACCCAATGCACAGCTACAGACTAGGGACCGAATGGCTAGGCAGCAGTTCTGCGGAAAAGGACCTAGGGGTTACAGTGGACGAGAAGCTGGATATGAGTCAGCAGTGTGCCCTTGTTGCCAAGAAGGCCAATGGCATTTTGGGATGTATAAGTAGGGGCATAGCCAGCAGATCAAGGGACGTGATCATTCCCCTCTATTCGACATTGGTGAGGCCTCATCTGGAGTACTGTGTCCAGTTTTGGGCCCCACACTACAAGAAGGACGTGGATAAATTGGAGAGAGTCCAGCGAAGGGCAACAAAAATGATTAGGGGTCTGGAACACATGACTTATGAGGAGAGGCTGAGGGAACTGGGATTGTTTAGTCTGCAGAAGAGAAGAATGAGGGGGGATTTGATAGCTGCTTTCAACTACCTGAGAGGTGGTTCCAGAGAGGATGGTTCTAGACTATTCTCAGTGGTAGAAGAGGACAGGACAAGGAGTAATGGTCTCAAGTTGCAGTGGGGGAGGTTTAGGTTGGATATTAGGAAAAACTTTTTCACTAGGAGGGTGGTGAAACACTGGAATGCATTACCTAGGGAGGTGGTAGAATCTCCTTCCTTGGAAGTTTTTAAGGTCAGGCTTGACAAAGCCCTGGCTGCGATGATTTGATTGGGGATTGGTCCTGCTTTGAGCAGGGGGTTGGACTAGATGACCTCCTGAGGTCCCTTCCAACCCTGATAATCTATGATTCTATGATCTATGATTCTATGTGGGGACCTGCATGAAAACCTCCTAAGCTTACTTTTACCAGCTTAGGTTAAAACTTCCCCAAGGTACAAAATTATTTTACCCTTGGATTTCCACTGCCACCACCAAACTTTATCTGGGTTTACTGGGAAGTGTAGTTTGGACACGTCTTTCCCCCCAAAATCCTCCTAACCCTTGCACCCCACTTCCTGGGGAAGGTTTGGTAAAAATCCTCACCAGTTTGCATAGGTGACCACAGACCCAAACCCTTGGATCTTAGAACAATGAAAAAGCATTCCGTTTTCTTACAAGAAGACTTTTAATAGAAGTAAAGGAATCACCTCTGTAAAATCAGGATGGTAGATACCTTTCAGGGTAATTAGATTCAAAACACAGAGAATCCCTCTAGGTAAAACCTTAAGTTACAAAAAAGACACACAGACAGGAATAGTCATTCTATTCAGCACAGCTCTTTTCTCAGCCATTTAAAGAAATCATAATCTAACCCATACCTAGCTAGATTACTTACTAAAAGTTCTAAGACTCCATTCCTGTTCTGTCCCTGGCAAAAGCAGCATACAGACAGACCCAGACCCTTTGTTTTTCTCCCTCCTCCCAGCTTTTGAAAGTATCTTGTCTCCTCATTGGTCATTTTGGTCAGGTGCCAGCGAAGTTACCTTTAGCTTCTTAACCCTTTACAGGTGAGAGGATTTTTCCTCTGGCCAGGAGGGATTTTAAAGGGGTTTACCCTTCCCTTTATATTTATGACAGTTATCTAGGTACTTCTATTCAGCATATTGTTGGCACTTCTGGACACTCTTAGAATATGTAGCTTTAGTACTGAATTTGGGTCAACATTCAGCTTCAGCAATCAGTGATGACCATAAAACTGCAAGCTCAGGTTATAGTATTATATGTAAATCCAAATATCAAGAGGAGAGCATATCCTTTCTATCTTTAACAAAAATATATTGCTGAGAGGTTTTGCCAGTGACCATTGCCCTTGCTGTGAGAGATGGCTGAATGTGTTTGGATGAGGATTATTTTTAAAGATTCAAAAATCAAGTCTCTGTTTAACTTTCAGATGAAAACTGAATGTTCCCATACCCCCAAAGAGCCCTTCAATACTACAGTATTAGTGCTAATTAAGCCCCCCTTTTAACATTTTTGCTTTACTTCTAGTACTACTGATGAACAAATCTCTAAGTGGATGCAAGTTTCATTTGGATATAGATCCAAATGATGAGATGGCTCGTTAAGTTTATCCAGGTCCACTTTGTCTCAGACATACTGTGAAATCAACTCTTTTCATGAGATATCCAGTAAATTGTAAGATTCTGCAAGGCCAAAAAACACTGCAAGAACAGTCTTGCTCCAGACACAGATTCATGGCATTTTCGTATATGGTCCTCAAAACAAGAACGTGGTAATGTGAATAAAAAGTTATCTATAATTCATCAAATTTGTTTAAAGCTCAGAAAAAAATAGTTTCAGTAATGGTTTGGGGTGGCTTTTATTTTATCTGAACTAGTTTGCTGCTCCCTAATATTGGACCAGATTTGGAGGGAAAAAATATTTGCTTGTACAGTTGAGCAGCACTTAACACTTAGGAATCTGGTTCTTTGATTCTGAGAAACTCTAACCATGTTCCTCTTAAACTAATATGTAAAATCATGTTCATATCAGAAAAGCCATGTGTTTATTAATACATTAACACGTTATAATCCTAGAGTAGACAAATTGATGGTAGTTTTAAAACGTGTTAGCTAGTCAACATAAAACCTAGGGTCAGGACTAGGGCTTATGTTGAACAATTAACATTGTTAAAAGTACAACTTGCCTTGTACTTTTGCTAAACTTTCTAACTTTGCATAAGCCATGAATAATGATAATCCTATCATAATGGCTTCCTCTTGTTATCTCCTTTTCAGCCATTTCTGTCCCCATTTTTCCCAAGTAGTTTCTTTTTTCAAGAATGACCATATAGGAACTACCTTAGGAAAACATGAGACCATCTTCACTCCTTTCCCACATTGAAATTACAACTGTTGAACGCACATTTTTTTTGTGGGTGTATGTGTAGGTATATAGGAAAGGAAGAAAAGTGCATGTACCGCCTTATACTTCACACACAATTCTTTCTATTTAATTTCCACATTAATGTGGTCTCATTAATATTTCTATTCATGTACTTACAACTTCTCAAATTTTCTTTTAGGACCAAATCTGGTGAGGTACATAAATCAATAGCAATATTCGTACTGACATCAGTGGAATGAAGATTTCACCATTTAGCACCATTCTGCTTTTTAGAGACAACTGAGAGCAACAGGTAGTGTATAAACTGCAGCACCTCACTGCAGGAGTCCTCGTCTCTTCTGAGGCACAATTCAAATCCTGCTTTATCTCCTTGCATTATGGGGAGATGGTAGTAATTTGCTCGTGGCATATACCAATAAAAAACTATGACACCTTTTGTGTTGGCTCATCTTCACTGCTCAACATATGTAGGACGGTGACCAAGAGACAAGAGTCCACCACTCCCTACCCACCTGCTCTAGTAGGGGAATAATCAGGCATGCATCTACATTGGGCATCCACAAGCAAAGTCTGGGTAGCCCTAACATTTGTGTACAGAAGGCTCTTACTCTCCAGTCTGGGCATGTAATCAAACTCACACAATCAAGCTCTTAATATTTAGTGATTAGTTTATATACCTATTCCATATTGTTATCATTGCGACCTACTACCTATATAGTGGGTGCTCAAAATGTGTTAATAAGGTTAGAGTTATAAAAGGTCACAATGCAAAAAATAATATTCCAATAGCAACTGTACCTGACCTGCATTACATGTGTTTTTAAAGGCACAGTGAACAGTGATATCTTTGTAATTAACAGTCTGTCTTGTACTTTCAAACATTTTTTTTAACAGACAAGGGGCCAGAATTGGTTTAAAGCAGGAAAACATCTATGAATAATATATTCCTTATAAGTGCTTCTGTGAGCCTCAGCAGTAAATCATGTCTGCCAGGATGGCTGAGCAGTACCTGGAGACTGCTCCATCAAACATAGGAAAATAACCCTCATTCCTATCAATTTGTTAGTCGCCCCATGGTAAAATTCTGCTGAAAGCCAGCAAGCCCACTCTTTCAGCATATATCACTATTCTTATGAAAACCTCATCTCTTGTAGTTCGTTGTTTTGGCCCAAACAGCTGCACAATACTTGTCATCTGAGCTATATCTTTGGCTGCACCTGGAAAAAGTGTGCAGTGCAAAGATAAGGTAAAACTCACCCTTTATACTTCTCCAATTCTAGGTCCAGCTATCTGCTGGTCCAGGCCACAGGGATCAACAAAAGCAGCCCGAAAACTGCTCTAAGTATCAATGGCCAAAACCAAAAAAATGGAATAGTCAGATGCAAGAGACCATATTCTTTGATCCAGCCATACACCATATAGTTGCGACAGTGATTAGATGACAGTAATAAAATACCTGAGCTTTGTTTACTTTACAGCTTTCAGTGCTACTACTATTAGTAGAGGTGGACTATGAGAAATGTCTACTCTAAAAGGTTCTAGTATAGATACTATCTTAAAGTAAGTAGACAATGACTCAAAGAATGTATTAATTCATTGATGGAATCAATCAAAATATAGTAAGGACACGCTTCTGATGTCATGATTAAGGCTAGGGGCTTCCTGTAATGTGGCATCAGGTATAATAAAATTTACTTATTTTCCTCTCTTTCTCTGGATCAGCATTAATAAATATCAGCAGGAATGCACACAGATCTGAACACAATTTGTTTTGTAAATCGGTTTGTATGATGGAAGAGAGAAGCTATGGCAGGAGAATATCATTTATACTTAGTCAGAATAAAAGAATGGATATTTAAAAATTAAATTTCTGAAGATGGTAACATTCAACCCACTCATGTAAAATCTGAGACTATCCAAGAAACATATTTAATGCGGGACCTAATTTCACAGCCAGTTAAGTTAAAGGGCGTGTATCGATCTACTTTAATGGCAGTTGGATTATGCCCACATTGTACAATGGAAGAAATATGCCATAATTCACACCTTTTGGCAAACATTTATACTGCACCTTTTTTATTCCGTTCTATCTAGCAGCTCCTACTTTTTTTTTTCTTTTTACTTGTTTGTTTTTATTTTGTTTGTTCACTGCCAGTTTGGCTCCAGAGTCGAAAACATTACAGCACGTGCACATACAACATCTAAGAGATAAAACATCACCTGCCTTCTTCCCTGTTTATTTTTAATTCATGTTAATTAAACATTTCCTGCAGAATATGATAAAATTACTTAGCCCCAAGCAATAACCATTGTTTTCAGAAGCAGGGAAATAATAAACTCTGTCAGTGCTTACTCTAAAACGTATTGTAATTTTTGGTGGGGAAAAGTTTGCAAGGAATAGAGTAGCATAGAGTAGCAGGAAGAAACAGACAATAAACACAAACTGCTACATAAATGTACTATTGTTAATATGCAGGCCTGACTCCTATTGTATTTTTAAGTGCCCTTATCCTTCAGTAAGTATAAAGAATTGGAGCAACAAAAGTAATAAAAGCCAGATCTTAGCTGTCTCCTTTTGAATGACAGTTTGCTTACCTGCCTTCTCTTCTTCAGTAACCACAAAATGTGTTACGTCTTGTCTTGCTGGAGATTAAGTGCATGCACATGGGCAAGCAAATTCCTCGGATATTACACATCGCAGGTTAAGTGCTAAGGTTGTCTGAGTGGCCTGAAACAATGTGTGTTGTTGGTGAACTATATTGTAGTACATATCATGGATATCTCTGCTTACAACCAAAATGTGCTTCTATCTCGCTCTAACATTTGCAATCGTATGCTCACTATGCTCCAACACAGGAGAAAGGAAAGAGGTTTGAACAGATAAAGGAATAACAGGGCAAGTGGAAATACAGGGAATGTGAAGGAGGAAAGAAAAGCAGAGAAGGAAAGGAAAGGTGAGGAGGATTGAGAGTGAGATTTAAAAGGAGAACAAAGCAATAAAAGTTGGTGATAAACTAAAGTCCTGAGTAACGTGATGGCTTCAGTTGGAGGAGACAGATATGATCGACTTCTTTGGGTTCACTTGACAGACAGACAACTCCTTTGGTAATACCTGACCTCTCCTCTTCCTCCACTTCCAGCTTGGTTCAGGTCTTAAGAAGAATAAATGCTCAGAAATTTAGTTGAGACAAAGCATGCATAAGGAAACTAGGACTTCTGAAATCATTTGAAGTCAAACACTTGGGGCCTGATTTTCCATTGCCTTCAGTAAGTAACTTAGACCAAGTCCACAATGTTAACATCACATACTTTGAAGCACAGATAAAAATGGCTAAACAAGGTACTAGGCAACTCAGCTGCTCTAACTAATGCCAGGGGATCAGACCCAGACTCAATGATACAAAGAGCCTTAAAACCACTTTTACAATTCTGAGTCAAGCAATGCTAATGATCTTTCCATTAGCCATTGGCATTCATTACTGCATTCATATTAGAGCATTATTCTGACACAAAATAAATCTGCCTTTCGCTGATGATGAAATACAAGTGAAGCAGCTGATGTGTGAATTTGTTTTGTACCATGTTACCTCTTAAAAAAAATGTAGAAATATAAAAATAGTCCAAATCAATTTATGTGTGAAGCTTTATTAGCTCTTTGTTCTGACTGCAGCTAACATCCCATACCAAAATGAACATAAAGGTGTGTGCGAGTGAGAGAGAGAGAGAGGAAAAATGGTTATACATGATTATATTATCCAAATAGTAGCTTATATGCAATCACATTTTCCATACAGTAAACTGGCAACATTTTTTTTTAAATTACACACAAAATGTAGCCTGTTTACCATATGATAAACATGTGGCTGCATATATATTCACATAACACAGGACCCGGGGATCACCCAAGGAAATTAATGGCAGCAGGTTTAAAAACAAACACAAGGAAGTATTTCTTAACACAACACACAATCAATCTGTGGAACTCGATGCCAGGGGATTTTGTGAAGGTCAAAAGTATAACTGGATTAAAAAAAAGAAATAGAAAAATTCATGGAGGTTAGGTACTAGCCAAGATAGGCAGGGATTCAAGCCCATGCTCAGTGTGTCCTTAAATCTCTGACTGCCAAAAGCTGGGTCTGAAAGACAAGGGATGAATCACTCAATAATTGCCATTTTGTTTATTCCCTCTGAAGTCTCTGGCCTCTGATGTAAGACAGTAGACTGGGCTAGATGAAGCATTGGCCATATTGGATCAGACCATTCTTATGTTTTTAAGCAACATCTTAAGTACTGCAATAATGTATAATTGTCATGGACACCAAAAATATCTATACTGAAATAGATTTTAAATATGCAAATAGTAAGTATACCATATAATAAACAAAAAAAATTGCATTGTGTAGGTTTAACTATAGCACATTTGACCTGTTCCCAGGAAACCTTTCCTAATGACCAGCACTGTTACGCAAACCAGAATATTTTTTCTTCAGATAAACTGAGATGCCTTCCCTTTTCAGCCTTGCTCGGCCTTCAGGAAGGCCAGGAGAAAATCATTCAGGCACAGAAACATGGGTTCCATTGAAAATAAGGGGGCGGGGGAGATGGTTTATTCATAGATAGTATACTCTGCAATATTTTAACAATGAAATTTATGAACAGCTTGTGAATAAGGGCTCCTAACTCTTTATTGTGAAAGAGCATTGGTGTCAGAGGTTCCCCTGCTCCCCCAAGTCAAACCTACTCTTGTAATATTTCTTCATTTCTTTGAGCTGGTCTACATAAAAAAGTTACATCAATTTAATTTAAATGTAAATAGGTATAAAAAATGGTGCAAACTTTTGTGTGAAGTCTATAATAATAGTTTAAACCTGTTTATTGATTTAGCGTATGCTGGATTTCAGTAGGCGTGGAATCAGATCATAAGTGCCTTGAGTATATCACAGGCCCATGCAAAGACCTGGATGCTTTCCAGGATTAGTAAAATGGGTGTTTATTATTGTCTTTTTTGATTCTCAGGAGGGTTGTTTTTCATCTGTTGTTCCATTGAGTAAAGATGACAGACATTACCAAAATAATTTTGTCATCTGCCATTACTTAGGAAGAGCAGAGCTCGTTGAAAAAAACAAACAACACACAATTATTTTTTGCGGGAAGTTTCCAGTGAATTCCAAACAGAATTTAGTTTAACAAAAACCCAAAGCCAAAACTCCAAAATTTGCTGTCCTCAAAAACTGTTTTGGATAAAAAAAGTTCAGTAAAAAAGATTTGGCTTTCAAACAAATGAAAAGTTTTCCATAAAAAACAAAACAAACCTCACAAACTTTATTTTTTAATAAACAAACAAAAGTTACCAAAACTAATCAGTTTGTCTCTTCATCAAATATCCCACAATTTTGAACAAAATGAATATTTTTCTATTAAATGTTATCTTGTTACAAAAAATTAAAAATACATCAATGAAAACATTTTGACTAGTTCTACATATGAGAATGACTCCATCACACTTCATTATGAAAAAAAACAAAGTGTTGCATTGTCCAGGTTAACCTCAGTACTGTCTCATACTGCATTTAACAAACCCACTTAAGGCAATGAAGATGCATATAGTGAGTCAGGGCAGAGTCTGGGACCTGTTCAGATGGTTAATATAGAAGAACATCACTAAAACAAACAGGACAAATGAGAATTGTATAGAGGGGTAAAGTAGGATGTCCTAATTCACATTGGATAGTACCTTACTTAGCAACCAGATCCACTGAGTATAATGGGACTGCCCAGCACATATAAGGGTATCACTATTGGACCTAAAATGCTTATGTAATTTGACAATATCTATATGTTAGGAATAACAACAACAATAATAATAATATAATATAAGCTACTGATGCAACACTGTGGAGTCACTTCTTATGGCTGCCAGCTGTCTCCCATGCTGGTTTACTTTGGCCTGGTCTTCACTTCAGACTTAACTTGGGTTCCACAACAGGTTTTACTCTTAACACCCTCTGCATCTGCACCTCTGTATGCCACTATCTATGCCATGAGGTGTGCAGCCACTATTCCCTGAGGTATAGATTAGACCCCAATTTAACTTATCCTACATACTGCTAACACAAAAGTTAACTGCTATGAAAATGCAGCCATGACCATCCACAAGAATTGATACATGATGGTCCCACAAGCCACGTGAGCACCCATATGTGTGTAGTATCTTGCTATCTGTCTGTGTTCTGATCCCTGACCCAAGTAGACTACCTTCATATGACTCCACTCAGTGTCCTAAATCCCACACTGCTTGCCTGATTGCAGTTTCTCCAGCATCAGGGATCTCCAGTCTTTCATGCAGGTGAACAATAAGGTATAAGTCCATCTTTCAGCATGCAGCCACCTGGAAGATGAGTTGCCCCACAACACCCGAGAATGCAAACATAAAGCAACACAGTTAGTTGTAGCACTGAGTTGAAGAATACAAGCCCAGATAAGAGTATTGCTTGTCATAGTCTTATATAACCAGTGTAGACACAGGGCATGACCGGAGCCTGTTTATATTGACAATATGGTTGCGGTCTTACTAGTTAAGTAACTGCACATTGGCTAACATATGATCATTTAACTTGCGGATAGCTTGTAATGAAGAATTGACCTTAAAATCAATCTTTGGTGTCCCGGCTCTACTCTAGTGAAGCTACACTTCAGCCAGAAGGTGGATGAAGTTTTTGCAGGACTGGAGGTCTTCACATGTTTGGGCAAGTGTGCTTTTAAAGCACTCATTCAATATGCTGATTGCCCCAATGTCTGGCAAAACAAGGGCATTTCTATAAAAATGGGATTTTAATTTCTCAGTGAGTGGTTGCCCTCACTTTGAACAAGAGTTGAGTAGTTTAAAATATATATAAAAAATAATTGAAAGGCATTGGATGCATACATGCCAACAGGTTGAGGTATCTTTTTACAAATGTCATTAGACTTTGAAACATTTCTCAATTGTCTATTGTATTTTAAGATGCTGCAATACAATCCAGATTATGTAATCAGGCTAGATCATACTTCCTAAACCAACAGAGCTACTAAATTAATTGGTAGTGATCCTCCCCCTTGAAAAAGACTACTTCTACCCCCCCAACCCTCCAGAAAAGAATTAATGATTTTGTAATTCAGTTGTATCAAGTCATTACACTGTGTATGAAACAACATCGAACAGCTGCACAGCACAAACACCCTTTCTCTAGTGGGAAAACAAGTGGTGTCTATTTTACCACCTATTTCCTATTCTTTTGTAAGTGGAGTGCAAATTTGAAAGTGTGCATTGCTAATGGAAAGTCTCTCCCGTGAAGAAAGCTTCTTTTATATATTTCATGAAATTCTAGGGCTCTGTAAATATTCCCTGTCTGTGGCATCCATTACATCCAGCCTCAGCATCTGCAGAATACTACTGTGCTCTAATACAAATTAGTGTGTGCTCACCCCTCTCTCTAGCTCAACTTTCATTTAAGGATCCAGTTCATTACTCCTCCCTTTCCTTCTTTTAAACATACTTAACTTTCTTTGATCATTTGAGGGCTTTTCATAGAATCATAGAATATCAGGGTTGGAAGGGACCACAGAATGTCATCTAGTCTAACCCCCTGCTCAAAGCAGGGCCAATCCCCAATTTTTGCCCCAGATCCCGAAATGCCCCCCTCAAGGATTGAACTTACAACCCTGGGTTTAGCAGACCAATGCTCAAACCACTGAGCTATCCCTCTCCCATTTTGATCAAGGCCCTATCATGAACCTTGTCTCTTTTTGCACCCCACCCCTATCCCATCACAGGTCACTACTATTCAAAGTGAAGGCGACCACTCACTGAGCAATTAAAATCCCATTTTTATATAAATGCCTTTGTTAATCAGATATTCCTTAAAACAGGTGAAGACAACTTGCAAATAGATGACATGACAGCGGAACAGAGAAAGTTCTTCAAGATTCTCCATAAGGTATCAGTGGTTCTTTAAAGATATGCCAGATAAGGTTTCATGACTCGATGGGTTGTTTTGATCATATCAGTTGTGGTTACTCTGCATATCAAGACCTCTTTCTACTTTGCAGTATTCAAACAATTAGACCACAACAAGTGTTGGCAGGCTTCTGTGTTCCTTATTACCTTCTCTGCATTTCTTTAAGAGTTCTTAGTCTCATCTTATCATAATTGAAAGGAAAAAAATCTAATTTTACTTATATCCATAAAAAGAAAAAACTGATGAGAATCAACAGAAAACTGTAGCTGCCACCATCCGTGATTTTACTGAGAAAACGTCCATACATGAACTACATCCTTGGCAAAAGATCTGCATGACTTGCCATCATCAGTTGACAAGTATGAAAACTTCTATACTATTTTGACACCTACGTATTCTCAGCTTTTCATCGGTGTATGTCATAAAGGGATAAGTTCAGCAGGCAATATATTCTT
This sequence comes from Chelonia mydas, assembly GCF_015237465.2. Classification (NCBI taxonomy): domain Eukaryota; kingdom Metazoa; phylum Chordata; order Testudines; family Cheloniidae; genus Chelonia; species Chelonia mydas. The sequence continues at coordinate 168,426,222 of NC_057849.1, forward strand.
TTCAAATTTTTTTTTTATATAAATTGTCAGAGTGGAGTGAAAAGCAGAATTTCCACTCTGCAGCAAATTCTGATATTTAAAAAAAATATTTACTATCCAGGATTGTAATAAAAAAGTTGAAACACTGAATTTTTTTGCAAAATGAAATGCAAAATGAAAAATTTAATTTAAATGCAGTGGAAAGTTTAATTATCCTTTTTATTAAACTGAAACCTTTCAATAGTCCAAATTAAAATGCTTGTTTGTTTCTTTAACTGCAGTTGCCTGTGAAGGGACTACATTGCCTCTTTGGAGTTGCATTTCGGGCATCTCATCCCACATTGTCTCCTGTGACCTGGGCACTCTGGTTGGGCTATATCTTCCATGAAGCACTATTTGGCTCAGTCAGATGTGTGTGTGTGTGTGCGGGGGGGGGGGGGGGGGGGGTAACTGCATTGCATCCTGGGTGATATAGTCCAGTCATAGAGCCCAAGCCCATATGGAAGAATCAGGATAAAACTGCAGCTACCATGAGGCAAGATGAATATAAGAATGGCCCTACTGGATCAGACCAAAAGTCCATCTAGCACAGCATCCTATCTTCCAACAGTGGCCAATACCAGGTGCCCCAGAGGGAATGGACAGAATAGGTAATCATCAAGTGATCCATTCCCTGTCGCCCATTCTGAGCTACTGGCAAACAGAGGCTAGGGATACCTTCCCTGCCCATCCATGGCCCTATAAGGAACTGCAGTTTAATGCTGAACTGACTCCAAATGAAACATTTTCAGTTTTGAGGAACTACATTTTCCATCAAAAAAACTTACAGAAAATTCCTAACCATCTCTAGCAATGAAGATATGCAGGACAGTGCTTTAAGCTTCTTTCTAGAGAACAGCAGTATGGATAAACAAGGAGACTTATGCTATGTTAGTTATCTTAATAGACAAACATCTTTCATCGTTTGTTTATGCTTAACTGTGCTATACCAAGAGATGTATCTAACTCTGTAGCTTGAAGTTCACATCCACCTATGATGTACTACCTATGGTGGGGGGTGGAAGGAATCACACTGGCTCAATATTAGGTTCAATTTGCTATGGGGCTCATCCTGCCACTGTATTCACACTGGATTATCTCTTACCCTGTGAATAATCCAATAAAATTCCTTCTGCCTCAAAATAGTTTATGTCTACATTAGACAATATGCAGATGAAGGGCCAGATTCAGAGACAATGCAAAGTGGTCAGAAAGCTGACCTACAGAAGAAGACAGGAATTCCTATGGGGTATGGGAACCCTCCAGGTAGCGTAAAGCCAATGTATGCCGCTCTACAGCACTCAGTCTCCCTCAAACACTCCATGTGAGAGCAGAGGATACCCGTAGAAAGGCTCCAGCCTGTGTCACTTATGCTGTTTTGGTCCCAAGCCTCTCCAGGAATGGAGAAGTGGAATGGTAACTTGAAGCCATCTTTTCCTACCTCTTCAACTGAGTCAAACATCAATTTAGTTTAGTGGAACATTCAACTCCATGCCCACTCTCCAGAAAAAATAAAAGGTGGGGTGGACATCTGTGGATGTGTCAAAAGACCTTGTAATTTATGTTGGCTACGTTAGTCTCACTTCTTTACAGTTATAGGTTATTTTCCTTCAGACCTTTACCTCTCCTTCCCCAGTCCAAATCAGATTACAGCTGAGTGAATAATTATTTTTTTTTTATTCATTGGCATCCCCAAAAAGTCTAAGATGAAAATCAGTTTGTTTCAAACAATGTTTAAAGTTTCTCTTACCACAACAATGGGGGAAACAATCTAAAATGTTGATTTAAAAACATTTAATTCAAAATGTCATTTCAAAAAACTGAAAAAGTTCATTTTGAAGCATGTCAAGACAAAACACCTCAACGTTTTCAAAATAAAAAAATCAATTTTTGTTTCTCAGCTGAAAACCATCTGTTAAATTTGATCTAAATTGGCTCATCATTTTGGTGTCCTGAAAAATGCAATTTTTGTGAAATTTACTGTTCACCAAAGCAATTTTGCTCACCTCTAAAATTAAATGTGGTTATCGAAAGGAAATAAAGATTAGGAAGACGCGAAGAAGGGGATTTGAGGAAGCAGAAGGGCTTGTGGGAGGACAGAAAGGGAGATAGAGAGTGGGCGGGAAAGCTGAGGGCAATGCATGATGATGAGCAGGTTAGTGAAATAGGGGCAGGTTAGAAGCAGAGCAAGACAGCGGGAGACAAATGATGGATGTCAGTGAACTGTTGGTTCACTCAGTGGTAGTGGGTGGGAAGGCAAAGTTAAAACAAACATAGCTAACAGCAGCTCAAGTATAGCCAAGAGCATTTTTTTTCTTTTAGTCATTAAATGTACTGAATACTAAATAATGAGAACTTCCAACCGGGCCCAAAGAGTAGTTATATGGGAAATGCAAATGAGGAAGATAGCCAGTGACCTATGCAGCTGGAGGCCATATCTGTAACATTTTACTTGGTAATGCATACAACCTGCATATGCATATAATTGAATGCTTTGCAGTCAGGATAATTTATCTGGTTGTCAGCTGCTGGAATGATGAGAATTTAGGTGTTGTTAATAGCACACAGGACAGATGGAATCTGAGCTATATTGCAGAACTGACGATTTTCTGATGGTGCTCTGTTTCTCTTGGAAAATTAATATTTTGACTACCTCTGAGAACAGCAGTGGAAAAACTGATCTCTACAGCGGTAGGTGGTTTAACTGTCTGCCACCTGTGGTGTCTCCAGTGGTGATTGGGAAGGTATTCTGTGAACATGATCCAAGGCTGTGTTACCTTGACAACCACAGATGATGCATAAGTGTACTGTTTGACTCTCCAACCACCATTTCTGCTCCTCCCTGAAATTGAATTCTTGTTTGTCAAACCTGTGGTTTTTTGAAAGCCTATTCCTGTGAAATATTTTAAAAATACTCCTCTGCCTATTTTCAGAGTAAAAATATCCTTTCATTCATGAATATTCATTCTTCAAAAACCAAACAATTGATATTCTGCAGTACTCCAGATTGCATGCCCCTCTTGGTGGAAATTCTTCCTAGGTAAGATTAGAGGGGTATTTGTCACAACTGCAAATCCATCCACCATAATTCACAAGGTGGAGGGGACCTGCCAGGGAGGATATAACAGAATATGGATCTGCCAATAACTGCTATCTGATACAGAGTAGACATTGGAATATGAGCAACATGTCTTTAAATCTAGAACAAAAACTGAGGAAGAATTACTGCAGATTACATCTTGGGCCTAGACAATGGGAATCTAATAAGCACCCAAAAAGGTGGCATCTAGGAAGGAGAGAGATGTTCACAAGTCATGGTGATGAAAAGAGAATGATAATATCTGCAGATATCAAAGCTTCCTGGACACCAATAATGATATTGTAAATGAGCCTAGAAATTTCTCACATAAAAGTAAGCCAGCTTCAATACAATAATTAAGGTAACTGGAAATATGCAATCGGAAATTGTATTAGAATGGGAGAGAAAATAATACACATCTCCAATCAGGACTCCTGTGCAAGCATCATTGTGGCCAATAGAAAATGTCAGGGTGGGAGAGAGAATGAATAGAGACACAATTGAGCATCAAGTGGTTACAGACTATAAAGGCATTTGACTCCAGGGAGGGCAAGACTCACAAGATGAGGACCTTCAAACTAAGGTTGGGTCTTTGAAATTGCCTGGTAAAGGTCATTGAATGAATGAAATAGCTATGGAGAGATAATGCATTCTCTAGACATGCAAGCATTATCATTTCTGAGTCCAGATCTCTAACTTCAGCCCAGATTAAACTGACTCAAAACTCTTGAAGAATTTTAGATCAAAGCATGTATTTTACACCTTTCATTATGATTTCCCCCTCTGCCTTTGATGAATTATGTTTTTATAAGACTACTTAGATTGTTTTTGTGGAGTATTTACTGCAGCACGTCCTTGAAGGAAAATGAGTTTCTGGCCTCTTATAGAGTGCTCAAAGCACCCAGAGTGGTGAGCCACCACTCTGCCCTAGAAAGAATGAGAGCTCGGCTGAAGCTAAACTGTGAGGCAGACTGGTGTGGCAGGGAACTGTCTGTCTTGCCAGTAAAAGACTCTGCTAGTCAAAACCTTGTCTTCCGGGTAACAACAAGTGAACTCCAGCTTCCAAGTTCCCACAGATGTCTTCATTGATTTGATCACTCCCTCTTACTGGGCACTCACAGAAAATCACCAAGTTCGCTGCCTTCAAAGAGACAGAACACATTCAGCCTCTTAGGTTAACTGAAGATTTACACTTCACTTTAATACACATAACTGAGAAGGTATTGTATAAAATAAGAACCAGGTGATTAAACAAAAAAACAGAGATTTAAGTGATTCCAAATGAGGCGGGGGGGTAAAGTTCCACACAAAACAAAATAAAAACACACTTTATAGTGACTACAACTTAATCTTAGTGAGCTATAATCTTTGTCTAAGCAGTTTTCTTATTTTCATCAAGCTACCGGCATCACTAGCCCCTCAGACTAGGGGATCCTGCTTTCACAGGCTCAGAGGGTACAGTTGCCTATGTCCCCTAAGTAATGGATGCCAAATGGCTTTTTTACTTCTGCTTATGTTTCCCAAAACTCACTGTTTTGCCCCCATGGTCATGATGACCTACTGTTGTTCTTCCCTTCCTGTTGATTTCCCACCTGATTAATATGTAAATGAGGCTTCTGGGTTTGTTTTCTTTTATTCTATAATGCTTAATTTACAATGGAGACATGTAGTTAGCTGCTTGTCCTCCTGTCTGGGAGAAAACCTGTTTCTCCCTCTGTCTGGTCACAGACTTTAAAAATATATCATCAGTGAGTATCCATAATTCCTCATGTAGCATTATTACAAGCATTTCATAATGATATTAATCACCAGTATATTACTGGCTTTCCTAAAAGACCTTACTCCATACACTTTTATAGTACAACAACAAAACTGTATACAATCACTTGATGCAATTGCCTCTAGGTGACACAATATGCTGGCCTCGGAGCACAGACAGGTCCCAGTGCCCCAGCACATATTAGCTAAGAATGTGCACCACGTGTTACTGTTCAGAGGCTAGATATTTCCTAATATACCTGTTGGATTAAATTCCCCAAAATAATAATTAAAATATTTGTGGCCATAATAAAATATTTGATAAATTCAGAGCCAGGTAGAAAGTAGTCTAATAGTAGAAAGATAGACATTCCATTATTACTCTTCTCACTAACAGTTTTTCAATTTCAGGGGACTTAGCCCACTCGTAGAACTAGCCAAACAAATTCACTAGAATCAGCTGAAATTCTACTGAATAGGTTCCTATCCTTTCACAGGGTTATGTCCTGCATATGCAAGGATCATGTGGGGATTTTTTAGCTAAAGAGAGTCCCAAATGATTAGCCATCTCAAGCAGTTGAAAAAGACCTTTTATTTAGGCTTACTGAATGTATCTAACAATTATCTGTGTACTTATTATTTAAATTTATTCACTTTCAACCACCATTCTTTGGAGTTTATTCTTTTCAGAACTCCAAATGTTTTACACTTCGAAAAGCTACACACCAGGGTGCTCCCCTCTCTCACTTTCAGGTATTTGGATCCAGTAGATTACAAACTGAGTGCTGTATGTTATTTTAAATAGGCTTTTATATTTCCAAACCAAGAACGCGCTTGTATGAAAAACAATGTGTGTAAAATTAAAACCAAATTATTTTCAGTAAACATCCAGCAGTTTATAAGGAGATACATCTCAAACACTCTGAACATCCTCTAGCTCAAGAGTTCTCAAACTTCATTGCACTGCGACCCCTTTCTGACAAGAAAGTTACTACATGATATTAGGCACCTGGAGCCTGTGCCCCACCACCCAGCTGGGACAAAGAGGGCTGAAGCCTGAGCTCCACCTCCCTGGGTGGGGGTGGAGCTCAGGCTTCAACCTTGGGTCCCAGCAAGTCTAGTGCTGGCCCTGGCGACCTCATTAACATGGGGTGGTGACCCACTTTGGGGTCATGACCCACAGTTTGAGATGCACTGCTCTAGCTCCTCTCTATGGCCATCCAAGGTCATTACTACAACAACTGATTTCAGATAGATTAATTGTGTAATGTGAGTTTGTAGTTAAACTTTCCCATTCATTGTTCAATAAGATTAATCAATAGCTTCTGAAACACACTGATGCATCTATAGAAATAAAAATATTTAGAGAACCTCAAAATGAACGAGTTGAAAAAGTGTATTTTTTTCAAAATATCAGTTCCTTTACTCTGTGTTCATCTTTCTATGCAGAATTATCAATTCAACTCCAGAGAACTATTTAAATCTGCAGTTAGAGTGGCTGTTCCAAAGTCCATCATAGTCAGTGGAAAGACTCTCCCTGGGCTTTGGATCATGCCCATTCTGCAGAGGGCCAACATAGACACAGTGAAATACTCACAGGTCATTCGGATATATAACAAAGAAAAAAAAATCTCCATTTGTGGACTTTATAGTGGGTTTCAAATCACACCTGTAATTCTCCCAGTATTGCTAGAACAAAAGTGAGGCTGTTTTATAGAATATCAGGGTTGGAAAGGACCTCAGGAGGTCGTCTAGTCCAACCCTCTGCTCAAAGCAGGACCAATCCCCAACTAAACCCCATCCCAGCCAGGGCTTTGTCAAGCCTGACCTTAAAAATCTCTAAGGAAGGAGATTCCACCACCTCCCTAGGTAAACCATTCCAGTCTTTACCACCCTCCTAGTGAAAAAGGTTTTCCTAATATCCATAGAAATTACAAAGTCTTGTGTCAAAGGCTGACTTTCAGTAGAATGCAGGAAGGTAGTTGCTCTGCTACGCACAAAACTCTGACCCAGAATCAGGTTGTCTACGAATGATTTAACACCAGGTTCCCTATGGACAGGCGGTATGCAACGGGTTAGAGGTGGCTCCCTTCTCTCCGCACTCCGGTCCCAACACAAATGGCTCTCCTCACCGAACCCTACCCCCCGAAGCGGGGAGGGGACACCTATCAGGGGCCAACCGAGGCTCCACTGAGCTGCCGTATCGTTACATTTAGGGGGGATTCTGACTTAGAGGCACTCAGTCATAATCCCACAGATGGTAGCTTCGTCCCATTGGTTCCTCATCCAAGCACATACACCAAATGTCTGCCACGGGTCCTACCTGAAACAACTATTCTTCAAAGGACTCAGTCACAGAACCTTCTATCTTGGAGATGTCTAGCCACTTTAAAATCCTAAAGTGGGTACTGCATATGTTCTGATTCAGTTAGAGGCACAGCCCTGCCCAATTCTTACATCTGCTTTGGAGATTTGCCCGAAAGAAATAATAGAGAGAGGAAGCTACCAGCTTGATGGGAATTCTCTCCCCCACCAAGCCCTACAGAGCCTATGCTCCTTTTATATAGATAAGTCTAAAATACTATAATCAGTACTTTGTTTTCTCCATAAAGATTAAAAAATTGTCACAGTGAGATATGGAAGAGTAAGATAAGAAGTCACAGAGCTCTATAAAGAGAGTCCATGCACTTTAAAAATGTAAAAATAGTGCCTATCAAAGTAAACATTACTGCATGATTTCATAGCTTCATAGATGTTAAGGTCAGAAGGGACCATTATGATCATCTAGTCTGACCTCCTGCACAATGCAGGCCACAGAATCTCACCCACCCGCTCCTGCAATAAACCTCTCACCTATGTCTGAGTTATTGAAATCCTTAAATCATGGTTTAAAGACTTCAAGGTGCAGAGAATCTTCCAGCAAGTGACCCATGCCCCATGTTACAGAGGAAGGCAAAAAACCCTCAGGGCCTCTTCCAATCTTCCCTGGAGGAAAATTCCTTCCGGACCCCAAATATGGCGATCAGCTAAATCCTGAGCATGTGGGCAAGATTTACCAGCCAGATACTACAGATATTTCTTTCCTGGGTAACTCAGATCCCACCCCATCAAACATCCCATCACAGTCCATTGGGCCTATTTACCATGAATAGTTAAAGATCAATTAATTGCTAAAATCATGTTATCCCATCATATAGATTTATACAGCTTTGGTTTTTCCATGAATGAGCATTTACAAAAGGTTTTGAGAACACTGCATCCCTCAAAACGAATTGTGTAGTCAAACATTTTATGGCATTTCTTAAGCAGAATTTCATAGGCCTACTCTCAGGGTACTTCGACATTCTTACATTCAGTATTCTGAACATGACTTTATAGAATAGCTCATGCTGCTGGCTCTCTTATTCTCTAAGTCAAAAAAATGCCTTTGCAGTTGTTGGCTCATGGATGCCCTGTACACCACTTCTAAAGCATGATTCTTCTGTAGGAATCTTTAAGCACTTCATGAGGCCTTCTAAACAACTATCTTCTGAACAGCAACGTTTCTGATGCTATTATGTGGCATACATTGCTAAGTATTAAAAACACTACACAAAATACAAACAATTTTTTCCTGTTACTGACACTTTAAAGGCTGTTTGAAATGCCATCTATGACAGATCTGATGCATTAAAGAGTGTCTATGAAATATATATATACTAAAAATGTTCACATTCTTGTTAACGTGACATGACATAAGGCCTTAAGGGACAATGAACCATACATCATCATGAAGTTTATTTTCATTTTGGTTGAAAGAATAACTGCGGTAGTTTTCACAAAGCTCTCAATATAATACTATGGTCAAGGAACTGGTTTAAAAGTGTAAAATCCAGGTTCACCTTTTATCCAAGAGCTGATGCCATTGTGCCTTGGTTTGTTTTTAGCGAATGGTTTATTTATTGTCTCTTCTAGAATGTCATAAATTAATTCCAAGTGTCACACTTCAGCTGAGCTCTGTACTGTGAGAGTCTTTGCTTTTATCAGCCCCTTAATATTATTTGAATGTAGATTTGTGGTTTAATATACAGCAAGCTAACCTCAAGTTACTTACATTTTTGGTCAGGGATTTAAATTCAAATATAATCTTTAGAATCTATCAATGGATTTGTCCTTAATACTGAATAGTAGATAGCATCAGACAAAATCTCTGCATTTTACTCAAGAATGAGAAAGCAAACTTTCTAACTGATTGAATATGCTGAAATACAACTTTATTTGATAGAGTGGAGAAATGTTAAAGTTTAATAAATCACAACCTTGCCTTCTGAATCAGTACTTCAGTTTCATCCCCAATACCAATCCCATCATGAAAGCAGAATCCTATTCCTAAAAAAGTTTGGCTGAACAAAAAGTGAAAACAAAATACAAATGAATGTCTTTGGTGTTTCCTTCTCCCGCCCCCCAAAGGACAAAACAAAAACTAGTCAAATAAAGCTAATTAATTCTCATTTCCTACCCTCTTCAATAGAAACTCATCCTATTTTATGCATCGTATAACCGTACTGATGACACCATAGACATATCACTATGAAGTAGTTGGTAGGACTAATCAAATGAACTTTAAAACAATTCAGAAGATTGTGTATGTTTCCATTCCTACTGGCTTTGTCAATTTACATTTCCATTCTCCTCTGTCATTTTTCCATTTGGTTTCCTTCTGTCTGGAACTTGCTCCTGATTAAATAAAGAACTGCGGAGATTAGTCACATAATAAACAGGGTTCATCAACATTTCATGAGGATTCTTTGCAAGTGCCAGGCAGGCAAAGAGAACTCTTCAAATGTCTCTACTTTGACACTGCTTCCATTCCCCAGTGACAGCTTGCAGCCTGGCACTTTCAGTCCCAGTGATTTCCCAATTGTAGCAAAATAATGCAAAGTAAAGGGGGAAAATATGTACATGCAAAAGTCAAAAATAAACAGAGGAAAGCTGATAAATGGTCTGGAGAATGGAACTGGGAAAACTTGAGCATCCTTGAGTGCAGCACCACTCTGTCAAAATTGTGCTGCTCTTGTTTAAAGCCATTGAGAACAAATATTGTAGGCTCAATAAAAGTAATGTACAAACTTGAGAAGGTACTGTGCATTCACAAGCCAGTCAGAACACTGGCAAAGACACAACAACAATCAGCAGTGGCAAGATGCTGATGAGGAGTCGCATTCTAATTAGCAGCACTGCAGATTCCGCCTCCTGCTGTCTTCATTTTACTTTGTGTGTGTGCGTGTGTGCGCGCACGTGTTTCTGCATAGATTTGGTGCATATTTTCTGCAGACAAACAAACAACATTATGAAGTGAGGACACAGGTCCCCTGGGCTACTCTAAATTGTTAGTAGTGATGAAAACCAAAGTAGAGTTAATTGTCAAACAGAATTACAATGCAGGGTTCTCATTACAGCCTGCTGTTGAATAGTAATCATTTAGGGCCAGATTCTGACATCCTCACTCATGCTGAATAGCAGCTCACTCTGCAATCATTCCCACTAATATCCTTCAGTTAATTCCAAGGTTAAGGGACTCCTTCAAGTGACATCTCCGACACAAAGGCTGTCAACCACCACCTTCTATCTTTCACAGTTGCAAGTGGGTTGTACAGTTTCCACTCTCCAGTCAACCTGGCAATGTTTCTGATGTAGCTGGCTTTCCTTAAGTAAAGGCAGCAGAAGCAGGTCCAGAGATATCACCCATTAAGAAGATGGGTTTTCTTTGTATGCTCATTAGAAATGCACCTACCAAGGTGCAGTGAACAACCGGTCTACCGGTCTTCTAGAGAGAAGGAAACGTCACAGTGTTTTCTTCAATGTTCTCTGTTTTGACAAGTTGAGCAACTGTTCCCCTTCTCATCCTGTTAGTGAATTACATATTGTGCTGTTATCTTCATGTATAAATTTGATTGGCAAACTCGAGTAATACTAAGATGTAATGGGCAGCAACTCCAAATAACAATGGAAAAATGTATTAGACGTTGTGTGGATGGCTCTGATTAAATTTAGTATGCACTTACAATAGCACATATATATTGTATAGACACTATCCAAAAGCTATTTAAAACTGCTTCTCAATCATTCTAATTCCCACCAAAAAATCACAACTGAATTGTGTAAGAGTTATGATAGAGACTTGTACTGATGTACAACACTGAGAAATTGGTCGGTAGCTCTAGAACCTGAACATGATAATTCTCATCAGAGTCAGTGTGTTGATAAAGGTATGCTGAATGAAGGTAGGTTCCTATGCACAACACAGAGTTGGTATTTATAAAAAGTAGGGTCATTAGCCATGAATGCATTATTCATTGCAAAAGTGTGGAAACATTTCTTTCTCATCAGCAGGTTCAAATGGCGACAAAAGAGTTATTTACTGAGGTGCAACTAATTTGTTACATAGTACAGTTGAAAGGCGTAGTACTTCTATGACGGGTGAGCCCTCAACTCATTAACCACCCCCCCATAGAATCATAGAATATCAGGGTTGGAAGGGACCTCAGGAGGTCATCTAGTCCAACCCCCTGCTCAAAGCAGGACCAATCCCCAATCAAATCATCCCAGCCAAGGCTTTGTCAAGCCTGACCTTAAAAACTTCCAAGGAAGGAGATTCTACCACCTCCCTAGGTAACGCATTCCAGTGTTTCACCACCCTCGTACTGAAAAAGTTTTTCCTAATATCCAACCTAAATCTCCCCCACTGAAACTTGAGACCATTACTCCTTGTTCTGTCATCTGCTACCACTGAGAACAGTCTAGAGCCATTCTCTTTGGAACCCCCTTTCAGGTAGTTGAAAGCAGCTATCAAATCCCCCCTCATTCTTCTCTTCCGCAGACTAAACAATCCCAGTTCCCTCAGCCTCTCCTCATAAGTCATGTGTTCCAGTCCCCTAATCATTTTTGTTGCCTTCCACTGGACTCCTTCCAATTTTTCCACATCCTTCTTGTAGCGTGGAGCCCAGAACTGGACACAGTACTCCAGATGAGGCCTCATCAATGTCAAATAGAGGCAAACGATCACATTCCTCGATCTGCTGGCAATGCCCCTACTTATACAGCCCAAAATGCTGTTAGCCTTCTAGGCAACAAGGGCACACTGTTGACTCATATCCATCTTCTCGTCCACTGTAACCTCTAGTTCCTTTTCTGCAGAACTGCTGCCTAGCCTTTTGGTCCCTAGTCTGTAGCGGTGCATGGGATTCTTCTGTCCTCCGTGCAGGACTCTGCACTTGTCCTGTTGAACCTCATCAGATTTCTTTTGGCCCAATCCTCTAATTTGTCTAGGGCCCTCTGTATCCTATCCCTACCCTCCAGCGTATCTACCGCTCCACCCCATTTAGTGTCATCTGCAAACTTGCTGAGGGTGCAATCCACACCATCCTCCAGATCATTAATGAAGATATTGAACAAAACCGGCCCCAGGACCGACCTTGGGGCACTCCGGCTTGATACCGGCTGCCAACTAGACATGGAGCCATTGATCACTACACGTTGAGCCCAACAATCTAGCCAGCTTTCTATCCACCTTATAGTCCATTCATCCAGCCCATACTTCTTTAATTTGCTGGCAAGAATACTGTGGGAGACTGGGTCAAAAGCTTTGCTAAAGTCAAGGAATAACACATCCACTGCTTTCCCCTCATTCACAGAGCCAGTTATCTCATCATAGAAGACAATTAGATTAGTCAGGCATGACTTGGCCTTGGTGAATCCATGCTGACTGTTCCTGATCACTTTCCTGTCCTCTAAGTGCTTCAGAAATGATTCCTTGAGGATCTGCTCCATGATTTTTCCAGGGACTGAGGTGAGGCTGACTGGCCTGTAGTTCCCCAGATCCTCCTTCTTCCCTTTTTTAAAGATGGGCAACTTTAAACTCAACTGCCACCTGTCCCTTTCCTTGTCATTTCCCTTCTAAAACAACCAAGTAACAAAATAATTTAGGAATAGCTCTTGCAAGTTAAGCACAGCCTAGAGTAAGTGCCAGAACAGAAGCATGTCAGCTCAGAGGATCATTGGAGACCATTATCCTTGAGAAATCAAGATGGCAGAACTAGAATGTTCTACTCATAATTTCTTGTTAGTTCTGTCACTTGCCTGCCTTCCTGTTATTTGTTCTTCTCTTCAGAGGGATCCAGAGGAGCCAGGAAGATTCAAGAGGTATGAGAGAGAGGGTTTTGGGGAGCATGGGAAGTTGAGTGGGACCATTTGCCATCATGCCACTACCCCTGAGCTCTTCATTAGCCTCATTAAAAACTGAGGCAAAGTATTTGTTTAGGTGTTACGCCATGCCTAGAGTATCTTTAATCTCCACCCCATCCTCAGTGCTTAGTGGTCCCACTTCTTACTTTGTTTTCTTTTTATTTATATGGCTATAGAACCTTTTACTATTTGTTATAATTTCCTTTGCACAATCCACCTCTGCTTGGCTTTTGGCAATTTTCACTTTATCCCTACACTTTCTGACTGCCAAGAGATAGCTTTCCTTGCTGATCCATCCCATCTTCCATTCCTTGTAGGCTTTTTGCTTTCTCTTAATCACCTGTTTGAGATGCTTGGTCTGCAACCTTTCCCTATGATTTTTTCCCCTTGCTTGGGATGCAGGCTTCAGATACTGTAAGTCAAAGTTGCAGAAACTAATACCAAGGCCCCTTCACATTCAGATCCTTGGTATGTATCCACACAATAGAGATTGTGTTGATGGAGTTTGCATTTAAAGTTAAAGTTAACAAAAATGTGTTTGCTTGGGATAAAGGGAGATTCAAATATCAGGCTTTAGGCATATTGCTAGCCCTAAAGTGGATTGATATTAAAATCTATTTTATTAAAAACATACAAAACACTTTTTACACTCAAAATGCCAGGTATTAATGTGCATGTACACAGACTGGCAGACACTGTCTTTGGAGAACTTTTTTTTTTTTTTAAATTTGGAGTAAAGATAAAAGACAACTTGGAGTTTTCTCCCCAGTAAAGAGCAGGCAAGACAGAAAATGAAACTATGAAGATTGAGTCTCGTGTAGTTAAAGTGGAACATTCCTACTAAATCTATATATGTCCTAAAAGAAAAATTGTGTAATTAGGTTTCCAGCAGCTACACAGTATGTCCTCTATCAGTGGGTAGTAGGTAGACCACTGAGTGAAGAATTTGATAAAAATAACTCAGGGATGAAAACTGGTAAATATATATTTTTAAACGTTACATTTTATAACAAGAATACCTATAAATAATTATTCAATCTCAAATCATAGGGCAGCAGGAGCTTTGTATCTGTAAACAATTCATAAAGTCTTTGATTAGATGGGATAATGATTTCACTAATTTGGTCAACACAAAGTAAGGCAGATGATAAAAGAATGGAGAATTTTTAGACAGAGGCCGTGTCCTGAGGAGGGACAGAAAAGAAAGTGTGACAAAATTCCTCCTCTACCTTGGTGGGTCTTGTGCTTATTGGCAGATTTGCTCGCCTCAGAGATTCACGGCAGCCCTCAGTTTCACCGTTTTTGTGAACTCACAGTCCAGGTCAACTCCTCTTGTGTCTGATCAGGAGTTGGGGGGTTTTGGGGGGAACCCGGGACCGCCCTCTACTCCGGGTTCCAGCCCAGGGCCCTGTGGAATGCAGCTGTCTAGAGCGCCTCCTGGAACAGCTGTGCGACAGCTACAACTCCCTGGGCTACTTCCCCATGGCCTCCTCCCAACACCTTCTTTATCTTCACCATAGGACCTTCCTTCTGGTGTCTGATAAAGCTTGTACTCCTCAGTCCTCCAGCAGTACGCTTTCTCGCTCTCAGCTTCTAGTGCCTCTTGCTCCCAGCTCCTCACACGCGCACCAAACTGAAGTGAGCTCCTTTTTAAACCCAGGTGACTTGATTAGCCTGCCTTAATTTATTCTAGCATTTTCTTGATTGGCTGCAGGTGTTCTAATCTGCCTTAATTGATTCTAGAAAGTTCCTGATTGTTCTGGAACCTTCCCTGTTGGAGGACGGACCGTCCCTAGCTCGCTCCTTAATTATTTGCTTTCTATTCTTTCCTAAAGCCCCCTGGCCTGGATTTTTCTTACTTTTGGACCCTGCCTTAGTTTACCCCCCCGAACGGGCCGGATGCTTTTTGTGTTTTTTTTTGTTTTGGTTTGATTTCTGCCGCTTCTTGCTCCTGTTTGAGTGCTGACAGGCTGCCATCTTGCAGCCGGCACCACTCCCCCCCCTCGCCTGCTTTTGGGCGCAGCTATTTGTTTTAGCTGAGACCCCCGGAGGAGGGGGGGAAGATTGCTGATTTTGCTATCCAGAGGGGAGAGTGGAAGCCCCCAGACCCAGCCGCTTTGCTGGCAGCTCGGACTATCTCTACAACATTCTTCGCATGCCGGAAGCCTTGGAACACAGCCAACATGGCCGGAGAAGAAGGATTTCAGAAGACAGGAGAAATAATTTACGAAGCTATCAATCACCGTGAAGGGGGCCGTACGATTGACTAATTTTTCGAATTCTACTCTCGTGGGGGGGAGTTTGACTGTGTTTTGATCGCGTTTGTGGCGGCACAGGGGGTGTGGCAACAAGCTGCCCCCTGATCCATCGGTGCCCCCCTCACCCCCCCCACCACTACTACAACTGTCACGGCCCCCGCTGCTTCGTCCCTGCTGGCAATCTACCATCTGCCTTCGGATCCAGCTGTTTGCTTTGGACTTTGCCTTTCGGACCGGACATAACAGCTGACCAAACGAGACTCTTTGGACAAACGTGCGTGGGTTTATACCCCCCCCCCCCCTTTCGGACTGCTTATTTTACAGCCTGCCCCTATTATTGAATTCCCCCCCCCTCCTTGTCCACCCCATTTGGTATTTTTCCTCCTTTCCCCCGCCTGTAGCCTAGTAGGGAGGAGTGGTTAACTCACCTCCCCCTCTCCCCCCCTTCTCCTTTCGGTTGTCTCCCCGTCTCTCCCTGCTCACGATGGCAGGGAATGGGAGGGGCGAGGCCCCTTTGGCAAATTTAGTTGTTTCTCCCCCACCCCCCCCCCTGCCCAACCCCCAACCTCCCCCCCCCCCACCACAATTGTCAAAATACTTGCGACCGCCCCCGCTGGGGCACCGGCAGCAGGAAGTACCGGAGTGCTTACTGCTGCTGCTACGCCCCCTGCCCCCTCAGGTTCTAAGCACCCCCTGCCAGCTGGCCACAAAAACCAGGGCGGGCCGAAAGGAAAGGGCCCCGCTAAAATATCTGGGCCCTCCATGGCAGGGGCTGCCCCCACAGCCGTAGCCTCGTCATCGACCACAACGCCCCTCCCCGCGGTTCCCTCCACCAGCTCTGCGAGTGCCCCTCCCCCGGGCCCCAGGACGTATGCCCGGGCGGTGGCAGGTTCCCCCTTGCCTGCCGCCTCGTCATCTCGCCCACCCACTGCCTCCGCTACCATCACCAGCAGCCGGGGCCCTTTTTCCGCCTTGACCAGGAGGCACGGTGTCCGTTGCCTCCTGGTGCCCACCTCACCCCACGTGGAGACATACGTGCAGGCGTTGGCGAAGGTGGTAGGACCCACGGCTATTGTGGCGGCCTCCAAGATGTATGGGAAGGTCGTTTTTTTCTTAGCTACGGAGACTGCCGCCCAAGAGGCGGTGGAGAGGGGCCTGGTGGTGGGGGGGGTGTTCGTCCCCCTAGAGCCGCTAGAAGACCTGGGCGTTCGCCTCGTCCTCACCTCCGTTCCTCCCTTTTTACCCAATGCTACCCTGTTACCCGCTCTCTCCGCCCTGGGGAAACTTACCTCTGTCATCAGCCCTCTCCCGTTGGGCTGCAAGGACCCCACCCTCCGTCACGTCCTTTCTTTCCGCCGGCAAGTGCAGCTTCTACTGCCGGCGGGGGTGCGTGACGGGGAGGCGCTCGAGGGGTCCTTCCTAGTCCCCTACCAGGGAGCCCGTTATCAGGTCTTCTACTCCACCGGAGAGGCCCGGTGCTACCTCTGCCGCTCGGCCGGGCATGTCCGCAGAGACTGCCCTTTGGCCCGGAGGGGAGGGGCACCCGAGACCCCCGAGACCCGGCAGGATATCGGCCCCGTTGTTGCCGACACCCCTGGCTGCCCAGCACCTGAAACCAACCCTCCTCCTACTCAATCCATCGCTGCTCCCGCCCGGGCCCCGGAGACTTCTTCCCTACTATGCCCAGGCGAGCAAGGGAGTCCCACCCTTACTATTACCACTTCAGCGGAGCCTATGGAGGAGGGTGCGACAAAGATATTATCGGGCATAGGAGAGGGCCCACCCCAAGGAGAACCCCCTCCCCCTCCTCATGCTGCCTCACCGCTGCCCCCCCGAACCCCTGAACCATCGCCTCCGCCCCCCGACACGACCCCTGCTAACCAGCCCCCAGACGATGCTATGGAGGGCTGGAACCTAGTCCAGGGGAAACGGAGCAAGCGGAAGGCTTGAGCTCCGCTGCATCCATCCGACGCGGAAACCCCCCGGAAGACCAGGAAGGGAGGCACTGACATCGAGCCCTCCACTACGACCACGAGTGAGGTCCATCTGCTGGTGTCGGGAGGGGAAGACAGACTGGCTTTGGAGGGCAGCACTCCCCGTCCACGGGAGACCCTCCCCTCCGAGACCCCTGAAGACGCCCCTTCTGCCCGGATACCATCCGAACCCCCCGCGAACCCCGAGGCGACTGCTGAAGCGGGCCCTAGAGGAGGGACCCCCGGAGTAGCAGGCGTTGGCCTCTCCTCCGTGTACGCGGAGATTGAGGCCCTAGATTTGACCCCGGTCACCCAGGGAGAGGATGATCTACTCCCAGCTGGCCTCGGGATGGGCAATTTTACCCCAGCCCCTTTTTCCCCATGCTCCCTCCCCCTGCTTGCCTTCCCGGGCGAGCACCATGCAGAAGGTGGTCCACCACCTGATGCCACGGCCGCCAAGACCACCGCGGAGTCAATGCCTAGCATTACTGGGAGCCCCCTCCCTTACCCCTTAACCCTCGACTCTGCTCAGGAGGCACCTTCCTTTAGCTGCTTGCCTCCTGAATCTCAGAGCCTTACCTCTGCCCCTGCCCCCTCCCCTGCCCCCACCCAGTTTACCCCCTCCTGCAATGCTCTTGCCGCCCCTGGGGTTGCAGATTCCCCCCAGGGAGCAGTCTCTGCACTTTTTAGTTGCGACCCATTAGGAGTTGCAATTTTTCCCCTGCCATCCCCTTCCACCCCAAGGCATGAAATGGATTTAATAACCCCAGCCTGTCAGACGCCCTGTCGGTGGTCCGCACCCTGCCTACCCGCCTTAGCGGACCTCGAGGCTGTATTAAGAATCCCACTGGGGAGTATCCTGGGAACCGTAACCCCATCCCCCCATGAGCTGCGGCATGCACTACGGAAGTTCTTAGAACACACCCGTGGTGCCCGCAATAAAGTACAGCTAGCTCTTCAGCTCTGGGGGAACTTTGAACAAGTTTTTCAGGCCACAAGGGCCCTTATAAAGGAGGGCAGAGGGCACTGCAGGCGCGGTGCTACGGCCTACGAGCGGGCCCGCAACTTCCAAAGCGATCTACTCATCTATGAGATGGGTCACGGGTTGCTGCGCAACCCGCCGAGGGCCACGAACACTCCCGCCACTGAGAAACCCCCACCCCCCCAGCCCTCCGCATGATGCCTTTTATTATTGTAACCTTGAATACCAGGGGCTGTAGGATGGCTCTCCGCAGGTCCCAGGTGCTCTCTTACCTTCGGGAAGGGGGGTACTCTGTAGTTTTCCTGCAGGAGACCCATACGGACCCGACCTTTGAGGACAGGTGGCGGCTGGAGTGGGGGGACGGGGTCTACTTTAGCCACTTCGCGACTTGGCAAGCTGGAGTGGCGACCCTGTTCTCCCCCACCCTACAGCCCGAGGTGCTGGGGGTCACTGAGGTCGTGCCGGGCCACCTGTTGCACCTTCGAGTCCGTATGGAGGGGCTCGTGGTCAACCTTGTTAATATCTATGCCCCGCAAATGAGCCCAAAGCGGCCACAATTTTACCAGCGGGTGTCCGACTTTCTCGGCACCCTAGATTCGCACGAGTGCCTGGTCCTGGGAGGGGACTTCAACACCACCCTCGAGGAACAGGACCGCTCAGGGGCCGAGCTGAGCCCAACTGCTGCGAACATCCTCCGGGGAATAGTTGAGTATCACTCCCTAGTGGATGTCTGGCGTGACCATCACCCAGATGACACCTCCACGTTCACTTTTGTCCGGGTGGAGGCCCATCGGTCACACCACTCTCGTTTGGACCGTATTTATTTATCCCGTTTCCATCTTTCACAGGCTCACTCCTCCACCATTCGGCCGGCCCCTTTTTCCGACCATCATTTAGTTACTATAACGGTCTCCCTCCGTGCAGAGAGACCGGGGCCGGCCTATTGGCACTTTAATAATAGCCTGTTGGAGGACGAGAGCTTTGTGACGTCCTTCCGGGAGTTTTGGCTGGCCTGGCGAGAGCAGTGGCGTGCCTTTCCCTCGGTGCGGCGATGGTGGGATCTAGGGAAGGTACGTGCCAAGCTCTTCTGCCGCGACTACACTCGGGGCACCAGCCGGCGGAGAAATGCGGCGATAGAGCAGTTGGAACGGGAGGTCTTGGAGCTGGAGAGGCGCCTGGCCGCCGACCCCAAGGATCCGTCCCTCTGCGGAGCGTGCCGGGAGAAGCGGGAGGAGCTTCGGGCCCTCGAGGACCACCGGGCCCGAGGTGCCTTCGTCCGGTCCCGCATCCGCCTCCTTCGGGAGATGGACCGCGGCTCCCGCTTCTTCTATGCCCTGGAGAAAACGAGGGGGGCCAAGAAACACGTCACCTGCCTTCTAGCAGAAGACGGCGCCCCCCTCACGGATCCGGAGGAGATGTGTGGGAGGGCCCGCGACTTCTACACAAGCCTTTTCTCCCCGGATCCGACCGATCCTGACGCTTGCGAGGTGCTCTGGGAGGAACTCCCCACGGTCAGCGTAGGCGACCGAGACCGGCTGGAGCTGCCTCTCACCCTGGCGGAGTTCTCGGAAGCCCTCTGCCGCATACCCACCAATAAATCTCCGGGCATGGACGGGCTGACCGTGGAGTTTTACCGCGCGTTCTGGGACATCCTCGGCCCAGACCTAGTCACTGTCTGGGCTGCATCTTTGCAGGGCGGGGTCCTCCCTCTGTCGTGCAGGCGAGCAGTGCTTGCCTTGCTGCCGAAGAAGGGGGACCTCCGCGACTTACGAAACTGGCGTCCCGTCTCACTCCTTAGCACGGATTACAAAATCGTAGCGAAAGCAATTTCGCTGCGGCTAGGGTCCGTGATGGCGGACGTGATCCACCCAGACCAGACCTATACTGTCCCAGGTCGCTGCATTTTTGACAACCTATTTCTAGTCCGAGACCTTTTGGAACTCGGGCGGAGAGACGGTCTGTCGTTCGCCCTCCTGTCTCTTGATCAGGAGAAGGCGTTTGATAGAGTAGACCACGGGTACCTCCTGAGCACTCTGCAGGCGTTTGGATTCGGACCTCAGTTTGTGAGTTTTCTCCGGGTGCTGTATGCCTCCGCGGAGTGTTTGGTTAGGCTCAACTGGACCCTGACCGAACCGGTCAGCTTCGGGCGAGGAGTGCGACAGGGGTGCCCCCTCTCAGGCCAGCTGTACGCTCTTGCGATCGAGCCTTTCCTCTGTCTCCTCCGCAGGAGGTTGACGGGGTTGGTGCTGCGGGAGCCGGAGCTGCGGCTGGTCCTGTCGGCGTACGCCGATGACGTGCGTCTCGTGGTCCAGGACCCGGGCGACCTGGCGCGAGTGGAGGCATGCCAGGCCATCTATTCGGCAGCCTCCTCCGCCCGAGTCAACTGGGTCAAGAGCTCTGGCTTGGCGGTAGGGGACTGGCGGCAGGCAAGCTCCCTCCCACCCGCGCTTCAGACCATCCGGTGGAGCGAGGGTCCTCTGCTCTATCTCGGCGTTTACCTTTCCGCCACGCACCCTTCCCCACCGGAGAACTGGCAAAATTTAGAGGGCGGGGTGATAGAGCGGATCCGGAAATGGACGAGGCTACTCCGATGTCTCTCCCTCCGAGGGAGAGCACTGGTGCTTAACCAACTAGTCCTGTCCACGCTCTGGTACCGGCTCAACACCCTGGCCCCGGCCCCGGGTTTCCTGTCCCACCTCCGGAGATTGATTCTAGAGTTCTTTTGGTCAGGAATGCACTGGGCCCCTGTCGGAGTTCTTCATTTACCCCTGAAGGAAGGAGGGCAGGGCCTGAAATGTCTGTACACTCAGGTCCGCGTTTTCCGCCTCCAGGCCCTGCAGAGGCTCCTTTACAGTGCAGGTAGTTCGACGTGGAGCATAGTGGCGCACGCCTTCCTGCGCCGCTTCCACGGGCTCCGATACGACCGGCAGCTCTTTTATCTTTGTTCGAGAGGTTTTCCGCGAGACCTCTCCGGGCTGCCGGTCTTCTACCAGGACCTCCTCCGGACCTGGAAACTGTTTCTCACGACCAGGTCCGTGGCGGCCACCGTGGGAGCAGATCTCCTCACGGAGCCCCTGCTACACAACCCCCAACTCTGTGTGCAGGTGGCGGAGTCCCGCTCGGTGCGCCAGAGGCTGGTCCTGGCGGAAGTCACGAGGGTCGGAGACCTCCTGGACTACGACCGGAGAGACTGGCTGGATCCCCTGACGCTCGCTCGGTGCATGGGGCTCTCCAGCCCCCGTACTCCCCGGCGCGTACTTCAGGAGGTGAGGGCTGCCTTGACCCCCGCTGCTCGGGCTTATGTTAACCGCGCCTTGTGCGAGGGCGCACCCCGCCCATCCTCTACCCCAGGCCCACCGGACCTTTCCATTGGGCCCCTACCCTGCCAATCCCGACAAACCCCTCACCCTTTCACAGCAAGCTGGCTGCATGAACTGCAGCCGGTCAGTTTTCAACTTGCATCACGGAAATATTTGTATACACTCACGCTTCACACCCTTCACGCCCACACCCTGATGCCCCGCCCCGACACAAAGTGGCGGGACCTCCTGCTACCTTTGGAGGGTGAGCAACCTCGGTGGGCCAGCCTGTACTCCACCCTGGTCCCGAGGCCCGTCGGGGACATCAGTTGGCCGCTCCTTCACGGAGCTGTGAGCACGGGCGTGTTTTTGACAGTTTACTTCCATCCCGGATACTTGTCCTTTTTGTAATGTGAGGGAAACCCTGGCGCATGTCTATTTAGAGTGTGCCAGATTGCAGCCCCTCTTTCGGCTCCTCACAAATCTTCTATTGCGCTTCTGGCTTCATTTTTCTCCCCACCTCTTTATCTATACACTCCCCATCCGTGGCCCCACAAAATCGCGGGATCTCCTGGTTAACCTCCTCCTAGCCTTGGCTAAAACAGCCATTTACAAAACCAGAGAGAAGAGGTTGGCCCATGAAACGTCCTGCGATTGTAGGGCCTTTTTCCGATCCTCAGTACATTCACGTATCCGAGCGGAGTTTCTCTGGGCGGCGTCCACTGACTCCCTTGACACCTTCGAAGAGCGGTGGGCGCTGTCCGGGGCTCTCTGCTCGGTGACCCCGTCCGGTTCCCTCCGTCTGACCTTTGATTGAGGGGAAGAGCGAGAGACACCAGCCCCAGCCATTGCCGCTGTGGACACCATCGTCACTGTCATCTAGGAGGGGTCCTATAATACGTGGGTGTCCCCCCCCACACCCAAACCACCCACCCCGCAGCCGTGCCCATCTTGCCGGGCACTCTCGGGGGGGGATAATCGGTGATACCGGGCGCGGCACTGGGTAACTCGAGGGGGTGGAAGACCACGCGTGTCGAGGAAGCCCCCCGGCTCTGGGCCCAGGCTAGCCTGAACACTTCTCCCTCCTGAAAGCTGCTGTGTTATACCTTCTGTTTGCGTTGTTTTGTTGCATACTTTGATTTGGTTCTTTGGTAATTCTTGTACTTGTCACAATAAATTTTTTTTCTGTTTCAAAAAAAAAAAAAAAAAACCTTCCCTGTTACCTAACCCAGGGAAAAGGGACCTACTTAGCCTGCAATCCTGCTGCTGCTCTCTGGCCTGGGCTTTCCTTGCTTTTTGCCCCTGCTTCAGTTCCTCCCCCGCGACCGGGCCAGAAGCTTTTTCTTCATTTTGTTTTTTTTTGCTTTTTTTTTTTCTTTGCTGCCGTTCCAATGCTGGTCGGCTGCCAGCTTGCCTGCCAGCCCCACCACGCCTGCCCTCGGATGCTGCTATTTCTTCAGCTGCAACCCCCGGAGGAGGGGGGAGGACTGCCGACCCGCTCCCCAGAGGAGGGGAGTGGACGCCCCCAGACCCAACCGTTTTGCTGTTTGTTTATGGACCGGCAATTAATCGTCTTCTTATCTTTGCTTGGCATTTTTGGAATGCTCCACAAAGACCGGGAGAGAAGACAGCTGACAGAGACATCGCCCGGTGAAGCTACAAATCATCGTGGAGGGGGCCGTAAGACTGAGTAACTTTTGAACTGTACTCTCGTGTGAGGGGAGTTTGACTGTGTCTTACCTGCTTTTGTAGGGGCACAGGGCGTGTGGCACGAAGCTGCCCCCGATCCATCAGTGCCCCAGTCCCAACACTACTACAACCGTCACGGCCCCCCCACCGTCCGTCCCTGCTGGCAACCTGCCATCTGCCTCTAGCCTCAACTGCTTACTTTGAATTCCATCATCCGGACCAGACAGAACAGCTGACCAAACGAGACTCTTTGGATAAACGCGCGTGGGTCCGCGTTCCCGCCCCCCGCCCCCGGACTGCCCACCCCACAGTTTGCCCCACTACCTGACCCCAACTCCTGTTCCCTTCCCCTGTCCAGTCCGACCCATTTGGCCACCCCCTGCCTGCAGCCCAACAGGGAGAAGTGGTTAATCTGCTTCCCCCTCCCCCCTCCTCCTTCTGGTGTCTCCCCGTCTCTCCCTGCTTACGATGGCGGGGAATGAGAGGGGTGAGACCCCTCTAAAAACCTCAGTTGCTCCTCCCCCACCTACCCCCCGCCCAACCCCCAAGCCCTCCTCCCCACCACTGCTGGCGAAACACCTGCCACCGCCACCGCTGGGGCATCGGCAGCCGGAGGCACCGGGGCGACTATTGCCGCTGCTACGCTCACTGCCCCCCCAGATTCTAGGAAATCCCCCCCGGTTAGCCGGAAAGGCCAGGGTGCGAAGAAGGGGAAGGGCCCCGCCACAACCACCAAGCCCTCCATGGCAGGGGCTGCCCCCACCGCTGTGGCCTCGTCATCGACCATGGAGTCCCTCCCCGCTGTTCCCTCCACCAGCTCTGCGAGCGTCCCTCCCCCGGCCCCGAGGGTGTATGCCCGGGTGGTGGCAGCCCCACCCCCGCCTGCCGCCTCGTCATCTCGCCCACCCACTGCCTCCGCTACCATCAATAGCGGCCGAGGCCCCTTTCCCACCATGACCAGGAAGCATGGCATCAATTGCCTCCTGGTGCCCGCCTCGCCCCATGTGGAGACATACGTGCAGGCGTTGGCGAGGGTGGTAGGACCCACGGCCATTGTGGCAGCCTCCAAAATGTATGGGAAGGTCGTCGTTTTCTTAGCATCGGAGGCTGCCGCCCAGGAGGCGGTGGAGAAGGGCCTGGCGGTGGGGGGGTGTTTGTCCCCCTGGAGCCGCTAGAAGACCTAGGCGTCCGCCTAGTCCTGACCTCCGTCCCTCCTTGTCTACCCAATGCCACCCTGTTACCCGCTCTCTCCACCCTGGGGAAACCCGTTTCTGTCACCAGCCCTCTCCCGTTGGGCTGCAAGGACCCCACCCTCCGTCACGTCCTCTCGTTCCGCCGGCAAGTGCAGCTTCTGCTGCCGGCGCGTGACAGAGAGGCGCTTGAGGGGTCCTTCCTAGTCCCCTACCAGGGAGCCCGCTATCGGGTCTACTATTCCACAGGACAGGCCCGGTGCTACCTCTGTCGATCAGCGGGGCATGTCCGAAGAGACTGCCCCTTGGCCCGGTGGGGAGGGGCACCCGAGACCCCGAGACCCGGCAGGACATCGGCTCCGTCGTTGCCTACGCCCCTGGCCACCCGAGATCTGCAACCACCTCTCCTCCTGCTCGATCCACCGCTGCTCCTGCCCGGGCCCAAGAGACACCTCCCCTGCAACGCCCAGACGAGCAAGGGAGTCCCACCCTTGCTATTAACAATCCAGCAGAGCCTATGGAGGAGGGTGCAGCAAAGCTATTACCGGGCATAGGAGAGGGTCCGCCCCAAGGAGAACCGCCCCCCGCTCACGTTGCCTCACCGCTACCCCCCCGAGCCCATGAACCATCACCTCTGTCCCCCAACACGACCCCTGCTAACCAGCCCCCAGACGATGCTATGGAGGGCTGGACCCTAGTCTAGGGAAAGTGAGGCAAGCGGAAGGCTCAAGCTCCGCTGCACCCATCTGATGCGGAGGTCCCCCGGAAGACCAGGAAGGGAGGCACTGACACTGAGCCTTCCGCTATGCCCACGAGTGAGATCCATCCGCCGGTGTCAGGAGGGGAAGACAAAATAGCACTGGAAGGTAGAATCTCCCCTCCACGGGAGACCCTCCCCTCCGAGACCCCGAGGAAGCCCCTTCTGCCCGAATATCACCCGAACCCACGCGAACCCCGAAGCGACCGTCGTAGCGGGAAACCCCTGGGGTGGCAGAAGATGACCTTTCCTCCATGTATGTGGAGATCGAGGCCCTAGGTTTGACCCCGGTCACCCAGGGAGAGAATGACCTACTGCCGGCTGGCCTCGATCTGGGCAACCTTACCCTCTTTCCCCATGCTCCCTCCCCCGAACCGCCTTCCCGGACGAGCACCCTGCAGAAGGTGGTCCACCACCTGAAGCCATGGCTGCCAAATCCACCACGGAGCCTGCGCCTAGAATCACTGGGAGCCCCCTCCCCACCCCCTTAACCCTCGAATCTGTTCAGGAGGCACCACCTCTTAGCTGCTTGCCTCCCGCAGCCCAGAGCCTTGCCTCTGCCCCCGCCCCCACCCCCGTCCCTGCCCAATCCACCTCCTCCTCAATGCTATTGCCGCCCCTGGGGTTATTTCTTTCCCGTTTTTTGCGGATCCCTCCCCAAGGAGCAGCCTTTGCATTTTGCTGCCATGACCCATTAGGAGCTGCAATTTTCCCTCCACCATCCTCTTCTACGCCAAGGCTTGAGACGGACCTAATAACTTTAGCCTGTCAGACACCCCATCGGTGGTCACCACGAGGCTGCACCAAGAGCCCCACCAGGGAATAACCCGGAAATCGCAACCCCACCCCCCCATGACCTGCGAAAAGCGTTGCGACAGTTTTTAGAAGACATCTGTGGCTCCCGCAACAGGGTACAGCTAGCTCTCCAGCTATGGGGGGACTTTGATCAAATCCTTCAGGCCACAAGGGCCCTTATAAAGGAGGGAAAAGAGAAAGGAAGGCACGGTGCCGCGGCCTACGGGCGGGCCCGCAGCTTCCGTGACGATTTACTCACTTATGGGATGGGTCACGGATTGTTGCGCGACCCGCCGGGGGCCGCGAACACCCCCGCCAACAAGGAACCCCCACCCCCCAGCCCTCCACATGATGCCCCTCACTATTGCAACCTTGAACACCAGGGGCTGTAAGATGGCTCTCCGCAGGTCCCAGGCGCTCTCTTACCTTCGGGAAGGGGGGTACTCTGTGGTTTTCCTGCAGGAGACCCATACGGATCTGACCGACGAGGACAGCTGGCGGCTGGAGTGGGGGGACGGGGTCTACTTCAGCCACTTCACGATTCGACAAGCTGGAGTGGCGACCCTGTTCTCCCCCAACCTACGGCCCAAGGTGCTAAGGGTCACTGAGGCCGTGCCGGGTCACCTGCTGCATCTCCGAGTCCATATGGAGGGGCTTGTGGTCAACCTCGTCAACATCTATGCCCCGGCTACGAGCCCGAAGCGGCCGCAATTCTATCAGCGGGTGTCCGACTTCCTCAGCACCCTAGATTCTCACGAGTGCTTAGTCCTGGGAGGGGACTTTAACACCATCCTCGAGGAACAGGACCACTCAGGGGCCGAGCTGAGCTCGGCCGCTGCGAACATTCTCCGAGAAATAGTCGAACATCACTCCCTAGTAGACGTCTGGCGTGACCACCACCCAGATGACACTTCCACCTTCACCTTTGTCCAGGTGGAGGCCCATCGGTCACACCACTCTCGGTTGGACCGTATTTATTTATCCCGTTTCCATCTTTCACAGGCCCACTCCTCCACTGTTCGGCCGGCCCCATTCTCCGACCATCATCTAGCCACCATAACAGCCTCCCTCCGTGCAGAGAGGCCGGGGCCGGCCTATTGGCACTTTAACAACAGCCTGTTGGAGGATGTGGGCTTCGTGACGTCCTTCCGGGAGTTTTGGCTGGCCTGGCAAGAGCAGCGGCGTGCCTTTCCCTCGGCGCGGCGATGGTGGGATCTAGGGAAGGTGAGCGCCAAGCTCTTCTGCCGTGACTACACCCGGGGCACCAGCCGGCGGAGAAATGCAGCGATAGAGCAGTTGGAACGGGAGGTCTTAGAGATGGAGAGGCGTCTGGCCGCCAGCCCCAAGGACCCGTTCCTCTGCGGAGCGTGCCAGGAGAAGCGGGAGGAGCTCTGGACCCTCGAGGACCATCGGGCCCGAGGTGCCTTTGTTCGATCCCGTATCCCCCTCCTTCGGGAGATGGATCGCGGCTCCCGTTTCTTCTACGCCCTGGAGAAAATGAGGGGGGCCAAGAAACACGTCACCTGCCTTCTAACAGAAAACGGCGCCCCCTCACAGATCCAGTGGAGATGTGTGGGAGGGTCCGTGACTTCTACACTAGCCTTTTCTCCCCGGATCCGACCGATCCTGGCGCTTGCAGGATGCTCTGGGAGGAACTTCCCACGGTCAGCGTGGGCGACCAAGACCGGCTAGAGCTGCCTCTCACCCTGGCTGAGTTCTCGGAAGCCCTCCATCGCATGTCCACCAATAAATCTCCGGGCATTATAGTGCAGGTAGTTTGACGTGGAGCATATTGGCGCACGCCTTCCTGCGCCATTTCCAAGGGCTCCGATACGACCGGCAGCTCTTTTATCTTTGTCCGAGAGGTTTTCCGCGAGACCTCTCCGGGCTGCCGGTCTTCTACCAGGACCTCCTCTGGACCTCGAAACTGTTTTCAATGGGCAGGTCCGTGGCGGCCACCGTGGGAGCAGATCTCCTCGCGGAGCCCCTGCTACACAACCCCCAGCTCCGTGTGCAGGAGGCGGAGTCCCGCTCGGTGCATCAGAGTTTGGTCCTGGCAG
Organism: Chelonia mydas; assembly: GCF_015237465.2. Classification (NCBI taxonomy): domain Eukaryota; kingdom Metazoa; phylum Chordata; order Testudines; family Cheloniidae; genus Chelonia; species Chelonia mydas. Next base: position 168,454,303 of record NC_057849.1, read on the forward strand.
AAGTCACGAGAGTCGGAGACCTCCTGGACTACGACCAGGGAGACTGGCTGGATCCCGTGACGCTCACTCGGCACATGGAGCTCTCCAGACCTTGTACCCCCCGGCACGTGTTTCAGGAGGTGAAGGCCGCCTTGACGCCCGCTGCTCGGGCTTATCTCAACCGAGCCCTGCGCCAGGGCGCACACCGCCCACCCTCTACCCCAGGCCCGCCGGACCTTTCAATTGGGCTCCTACCCCGTAGATCCCAACAAACCCCTCACCCTTTCACTGCGAGCCGGCTGCATGAACTGCAGCCGGTCAGCTTCCAAATCGCGCCACGGAAATATCTATACACACTCACGCTTCACACCCTTCACGCCCACACCCTGGTGTCCCACCCCGATACAAAGTGGCGGGACCTCCTGCCACCTTTAGAGGGTGAGCAACCCCGGTGGGCCAGCCTGTATTCCACCTTGGTCCCGAGGCCCATCGGGGACATTAGTTGGCGGCTCCTTCACGGGGCTGTGAGCACGGGCGTGTTTTTGAAACGGTTCACCCCCATCCCGGATACTTGCCCTTTTTGCAATATGAGGGAAACCCTGGCGCATGTATATTTGGAGTGTGCCAGGCTGCAACCCCTTTTCCGGCTCCTCACAAATATTTTTTTACGCTTTTGGCTACACTTTTCCCCTCGCCTTTTTATCTACACACTCCCCATCCGTGGCCCCACAAAATCGTGAGATCTCCTGGTTAACCTCCTCCTAGCCCTAGCTAAAACAGCCATTTATAAAACCAGAGAGAGGAGGTTGGCTGATGAAGCATCCTGCGATTGTAGGGCCGTTTTCCGATCCTCAGTACATTCACGAATCCGGGTGGAGTTCCTCTGGGCAGCATCCACCGACTCCCTTGACACCTTCGAGGAGCGCTGGGCGCTGTCCGAGGTTCTCTGCTCGGTGACCCCATCTGGTTCCCTCCGTCTGACCCTTTGATTGAGGGGAAGAGCGAGAGACCCCAGCCCCAGCCGTTGCCGCTGTGGATACCATCATCACTGTCACCTAGGAGGGGTCCTATAACACATGGGTGTACAACCCCCCCACCCCCAAACTGCCCACCCCGCAGCCGTGCCCATCTTGTTGGGCACTCTCAGGAGAGGGATAATCGGTGACACTGGGCATGGCACTAGGTAACTCGAGGGGGCAGAAGACCATGAGTGTCGAGGAAGCCCCTCCGCTCTAGGCCACCAGGTAACTCAGGAGGGTGGAAGACCACGAGTGTCGAGGAAGCCCCCCTGCTCTGGGCCCAGGCTAGCCTGAACACTTCTCCCTCCTGAAGGCTGCTGTGTTATACCTTGTTTTTGCTTTTGTTTTGTTGCATAGTTTTGCTTTATCCTTTTTTGGTGATTCCTCCTAAGTGTTACACAAATAAAATTCTTTTCTGCTTCAAAAAAAAAAATCACACTCCTGTAGCGGACTTCACCTGCCCACTTCCTGGATCCCAATAGGATCACTCTTCTGTAGCGGGCTTCACCCGCCCACTTCCCAGATCCCAACAGGATCACTCTCCTGTAGCCATCTGGCCAGACCCTGTCACATAAGTCATAATCTGAAATCAATTTTAAAGCTCTTAATACTCATTTAATTCTATCAACTAGCCTGATTTTCTTCATACTATTTGCATGCATGAAACTGCCAATCCCACCTCCTCTGTATCTAGTGGGAGTCTATCAGGGATAACAAAGGCTTGTAAAATTTTGCCTGGGAGTATGCAGGGGAATTGATAATCACTAGATACCATACCAGACAGTGTGAAGTAAAGCCCTAAAACATACCCTAGGTATTGAGAATCCATTGAGTGGCTTCCCTCATGCAAGAAACTGTTAGTACTGTCTGACTGAGAACTGGGTAAAACAGGGATCAGCAACCTTTGGCACACAGCCCACCAGGTAAACAAACCAACCTGGCCTGCCACTAAATAACTATATCACACATTGTTTCACTAAATAATAATACAGAAAGTCAGTGCACACCTCTCAGAGCTTCTTGTCAGTTTCTGTAGAATCGCAAAGAAAATATAGAAAAGGAGTACTTGTGGCACCTTAGAGACTAACCAATTTATTTGAGCATAAGCTTTCGTGAGCTACAGCTCTCTGATGAAGTGAGCTGTAGCTCACGAAAGCTTATGCTCAAATAAATTGGTTAGTCTCTAAGGTGCCACAAGTACTCCTTTTCGTTTTGCGAATACAGACTAACACGGCTGTTACTCTGAAAAGAGAATATAGTATCGAGTTACATTTGGAAGGACATTTTTCCAAACCAGAATGACAACACTGAGTGTAATTAGAAAGTAAATATTTCTCACTAAACAGCATAAATGGCTCTGCACTAAAAATCAGTGGAGTAGGAAAGTAATTAACATTTTGTTATTCCTTAATGTAGAAACTTTTTGTGAAAGCTTAAATGCTGCAGAAAATATTTAAGTACAAAAATAAAACAAACAGTGAGAAAAGGTTCAAAAGGACATTTTCTCTCATTTCTTTCCTGACCTTTACTTTGTTTAAAAAAAAAAGGCGGGGGGGGGAAATCAGTGATACTCTACTTTAGGGTCATTTCCAAAAAAGCATGCAATCTGGGTGGTATATAAGACCCTCACCATCAGGGAGTTCTGCCTGTTGTCCTGAGGAAGGCCTAAAATGCTACTTCTCAAATCCTAGCAGGGATCCTGGGGAACACAGCACAAGGGGAAGGGGAAAATGTAATTGTCTTATTATTATAATTATAATTATTATAATTATAATTTTTTTTTTGGTTCTCTCTCACCAGCATTTAGGTAACACACAAGAGTACCAGATAAAAAAGTGATTTATTATTAAATGAGGTGTGAAAAGGGATACAGTATTTTTATTAAATAAAAACCTGTTTAATCTATCAAACATTTACTCACACGAAAACCACAATCTTATGCTGGATCTGCTACCAGATCTGCTACCTGTACAGAGACTAGTGCTAGTTGGAGAATATTCATCCAAACAGTTTTTCCATTGGAAAATGCCATTCTGACAAAACCAATTTTTTTTCATAACAACAATTTTGATTAAGTGTCCTGGGAAAGCATTTTTTAAAAAAACATTCATTTTGAAAAATTCCATTTTTGGGAGGGGGAAACAAATAAAAAATTGTGTTTCAAAATGATATTTTATTTTGATATTTTTATTATTTTATAAGTTGTGGCATATCAGTAATAGCAGTGCATAACATGTAGAGTCATCACATGAAGACGACAGGAGACATCATTATGTACAACACTACATAATGTGACATGAGTGAAATGAAAATAGTTGAAATATATTTTTTTTTATTTTATGTTTCAAATCATTAAGGGTAACCACTACATATATGATGTTCCAATGTGTACTCTTATTTTCCAGATCAAAATGTCTCTTGTTTATGTTGTAAGGAAATACTAACACTTGAAATAAAAATAAACACTCAGTGGTGTATTAAGGTATTGCTGTTTTCAGTTTCTTTCTCTCTAAAAAAAAAAAAAAAAATCCAGGATAACAGTTAATGGAAACAGCTGCTTCTCTAATCAGTATATTACAGGGATCGGCAACCTTTGGCCTGCAGCCCACCAGAGTTAGCCCCCTGGTGGGCCGGGCAAGTTTGTTTATTTGCTACGTCCGCAGGCCCCGCAGGTTCCCGCAGCCCTCATTGGCCTGGAGCGGTGGGAAGCAGTGGCCAGCACATTCCTTGGCCCATGCCGCTTCCCACAGCCCCCACTGGCCAATGGAAGCCGTGATCGGCCAAACCTGCGGACGCAGCAGGTAAACAAACCAACCCAGCCCGGCAGGGGGCTTACTCTGGCGGGCTGTGGGCAAAAGGTTACCGATCCCTGGTATATTAGAACAGTGGTTCTCAAAGCCGGTCCACCGCTTGTTCAGGGAAAGCCCCTGGCGGACCGGACTGGTTTGCTTACCTGCCACATCCGGAGGTTCAGACAATTGCGGCTCCCACTGGCCGCGGTTAGCTGCTCCAGGCCAATGGGGATGCGGGAAGGGCGGCCAGCACGTCCCTTGGCCCGCACCGCTTCCCGCAGCCCTCATTGGCATGGAGAGGCGAACCGCAGCCAGTGGGAGCCACGATCGGCCGAACCTGCACACGCGGCTGGTAAGCAAACCGGTCCGGCCCTCCAGGGGCTTTCCCTGAACAAGTGGCAGACCGGCTTTGAGAACCACTGTATTAGAATACTTTGCCTAGTAGTAGTAGTAGTAGTTCATAGTAGGACATGTAATGAATTGTCAATAATAATGGAAAACAGACACTACATATTTCAGTGCTGTATTTGGGAACAATGTTAGATGATTTAGTTATTTCACGTAATGATTAGGAAATTCTTTCCAATCCACTAGTAACTCAGGAGGATGTTAAGCAGAAGCTACTAAAGTTAAGCATCTTAAAATCAGTAAATCCAGATTAATTTGCATCCAAACATTTTAAAAGAGCTGACTGAGATACTCACTGAACTGTTAATGTTGATTTTCAATGTCTGGAAACTTTGGGAGAGTTCCAGAGGACTGGAAGAAAGCTTGTGTTGAACCAGTATCTAAAAAGGGTAAACAGAATGACCTGAATAATTCTAGACCTATCAGCCTGATATCAATCCCAGCCAAAATAATGGAATGTCTGATAAGGACTCAATTAATAAAGAATTAAAGAAGGGTAAAATATGCCTATCAATATGGATTGATCAAAATAGATCCTGTCAAGCTAATATTTTGATGAGATTACTACTTTGTTTGATAAAGGTAGTGTTGATATAATATACTTGACTCTACAAGATATTTGATTCAGGTTCCATACACCATTTTGAGGAAGAAACTAGAACAATTCAAAATTAACATTGTGCACATTAAGTAGATTAAAAACTAGCTAACTGCCCAGTAACAAACTGCAAATGTAAATTGGGAATGAGAGAGTGGGCATGTTTCTAGTGGGCTCCCTCAAGGATTCATTTTTGGCCCTATGCTATTTAACACTTTTATCAATGACCTGAAAGAAAACAAAATCACAGGAAATATGCAGATAATAAAATTGGGGGAAGTGGTAAATAATAAAGGGGACACATCACTGAAGCAGAATTCTCTGGTAAGTGGGGTGCAAGCTAACAATATGCATTTCAATATGACCAAATGGAAAATGAAACATCTGGGAACAAAGAATGTAGGCCATACTTATAGGATAGGTGACTTTATTCTGGGAAGCAGTGACTCTGAAAAAGATTAGAGAGTCATGGGCTGGATGAATGGACTATAAGGTGGATAGAAAGTTGGATAGATTGTCGGGCTCAATGGGTAGTGATCAATGGCTCCATATCTAGTTGGCAGCCGGTATCAAGTGGAGTACCCCAAAGCTCGGTCCTCGGGCCGGTTTTGTTCAATATCTTCATTAATGATCTGGAGGATGGCATGGATTGCACTCTCAGCAAGTTTGCAGATGACACTAAACTGGGAGGAGAGGTAGATACGCTGGAGGGTAGAGATAGGATACAGGGGGCCCTAGACAAATTAGAGGATTGGGCCAAAAGGAATCAGATGAGGTTCAAGAAGGACAAGTGCAGAGTCCTGCACTTAGGACGGAAGAATCCCATGCACCGCTACAGACTAGGGACCGAATGGCTCGGCAGCAGTTCTGCAGAAAAGGACCTAGGGGTTACAGTGGACGAGAAGCTGGATATGAGTCAACAGTGTGCCCTTGTTGCCAAGAAGGCCAATGGCATTTTGGGATGTATATGTAGGGGCATTGACAGCAGATCGAGGGACGTGATTGTTCCCCTCTATTCGACATTGGTGAGGCCTCATCTGGAGTACTGTGTCCAGTTTTGGGCCCCACACCTCAAGAAAGATGTGGAAAAATTGGAAAACATCCAGCAGAGGGCAACAAAAATGATTAGGGGACTGGAACACATGAGTTATGAGGAGAGGCTGAGGGAACTGGGATTGTTTTGTCTGCGGAAGAGAAGAATGAGGGGGGATTTGATAGCTGCTTTCAACTACCTGAAAGGGGGTTCCAAAGAGGATGGATCTAGACTGTTCTCAGTGGTAGCTGATGACAGAACAAGGAGTAATGGTCTCTAATTGCAGTGTGGGAGGTTTAGGTTGGATATTAGGAAAAACTTTTTCACTAGGAGGGTGGTGAAACACTGGAATGGGTTACCTAGGGAGGTGGTGGGATCTCCTTCCTTAGATATTTTTAAGGTCAGGCTTGGCAAAGCCCTGACTGGTATGATTTAGTTGGGGATTGGTCCTGCTTTGAGCAGGGGGTTGGACTAGATGACCTCCTGAGGTCCCTTCCAAACCTGATATTCTATGATTCTATGCTGGACTGAACATCAGTTCTCAGTGTCACATCATAGCCAAAAGGGTTAATGTGATCCTCGGATGTGTAAATTGGAATATTGAGTAGAAGTAGAGAGGTTATTTTACATTTGTATTTAGCATTTGGGTGATCACTATGGGAATGGTGTGTCCAGTTCTGGTATTCGCAATTCAAGAATGATGTTCCTAAATTGGGGAAGGTTCAGAGAAAAGTCATGAAAATGATTAATGGATTACACTAGTGTACAATGATGCAGGATCGGGGCCTAGAAGAGTGAAAGTGTTTACAACTAGCAATAACAACTTTTAGTCTCTCCCCTGTATCATCTCTCTCTCTCTCTCTCAATCAGCCCTGTGCAGTTTTGTTTGGAAGGCCTTATCACTTTGTTGGATATCCATGCAAGTCTCCAATTCCAACTTATATATATTTTTCAATCACAATTTGTGGACTTTCCTATCCTGAAACAAAAGTTCCAAACATCATAATGTTGTTCATGGTATTTCTATTTGTCTTTCTCTACATTCCTAATGGCCACTGCTACTAATGTTATGCTGTGACGTCTTATGGTTACATTCTCATGAGATAATGTGCCAAGTAGCATAACAGCTTTCTGTATGTGATCAATGAATAGCGGTCATTCATTCTTCCACAAACTGTATGAGAAAACTCCCCTGCCTCTTTCCATGTACATCATCACCTACAAAATCAGAGCTAACCACAGCTGCCCTACTCTTCAAGCCAGTATGTCAGGAATTGAGCTGCAGTCATCAGTTAAATTAGCTCCTAGCATGCTGAGCTGCTATGCTCTCAGATTATTAATTTTTCATAAACAGAAGTTGTTTCAAGGAAAACAATCTATACAAAAATCAAAATAACCCCTTATTTTCCTTATTTTATATAAACACTTTGTATTAGTACTGTACTCATCTGCTTTACTTCTCACAATAAAGCTGTGGACACAATTAACTTTGTGTAAGAGATCTGTGTGTGTCAGTACACTGGAGTTTCTTAAAATGAAATTAAATGGACATGCCAATGCTAATTGTAATTTTTTCCCTGAATGTGAACTGTTATTTTATCAGCAGATATTTGACAATTTCTTTTTTATATTTATGAAAATGCCACTGGTGGTTCAATACTTATGGTGGAGTTGGAACACTTACAGCAGGATTTTAAATAGTTACATATGAAACACACACTGTATCCTCCCCAAAATGAAATGATTTACTCTTTGAGCACAAAATGATTCTTCTGAGTATTACAAGTAATTTTGTTAATTAGAGTTACAATTAATTTAAAAGCAGGGCATTAAAATTTAGCATCCTGTGTCAGACATTATTATATCCCAAATGATATTAATGGAAGACAGACCCTTCAAACTCCCCATATAGTTAACATTCACTGAAATCTGTGCATAGACAACATTTCAAATAATTGTTTTAGGATGGTCCTTTTTTGGCCATTATTCTTCATAACAGAGAGGGACAGATAAATAATGTTTATGAAGAATTCCATGTAGCTCTTTCAAAATGGCTGCCATTTCCTGTTGTCTTATCAGGATTGCAGCCACAGCTACCCTTTGTTGGGCAGCCATTTTGAGAAGGGATTCTCCCCTTCTTCCCCTCTCCCCCGTGGGACCAGGTATCTTAGCATAGGTGACACTATCCGCAGTTTGACTTCACTTCATTTGGGAACAATGGAAGGTGGTGGTCAGTTTGAAAGACACGTGGCTAATGCCAGCTGTGTAACCTGACTGTCATTGAGAACAGCAGAAGAGAAAAGACATTTTGAGAGGGGGCAGTAGTTCTTAGACCAACCAAAATGGCCATTAATCCTGAAATTTCTCAGTTCTACCTACTGTGCTAGATCTACTCAGTGAGAAGGGGAAAGAGGGAAAAATTTGGAGGTGGCAAGCAGGGAAACTTGTGCTCAGGAGTGAGTAAGAAACTGATTAGTGTGTGTGCATGCAGGGGAATGACAGGGAACACTAGAAAGGGGAAATACAGGAAGTCATGCAAGAGAATGTTGGCATCAGGAGCAGGGTAAAAATTGAGTTGGGCAAGGGGAATAGGGGAGTATGAGGGATAGCACAGAGAGAGGAACTGGTGAATGTGTATTCAGGAAAATATGATCAGGAGCTCAGATAAGCTGGCCAGTATGAACTGTCTTCTTTGACCTACTTCAACTGGTGAATGCTTTTTTTTTTTAATTTAAGGTGGATGTTAAAAATTATGTATCTGATTAGAAACAACAAATGGCAACATTATTTCTGGGGTTTCTTACATAATGTGCATGTATGAAATTTTAAATAGTTAAAAAGGAAGTTCTCACATACATCCTCTCACCTTAAATAGTGGGAGAATCAGCAAGGGAATGGTTAAAACAAAATTGTTACAATTCCCCTGTCTTTCCCCTCACCCTCCAAAAAGCCCCCAGGTATTACAAACCCAGGAAATTAGAGTTAGTTACATTTTAAAGCAATCCAAACATATTAAAACAATGGAAACATACAGTTAGGGCACCCAAGCCGCCTGAGCCCCTCCCTGTACTGATACCATGAGAGAAAAATCATGAACGTGGTTTTAGAAATCATGTTAATTCAGGATTACAAACAAAAGGCATTAATCATAGTTGTATATTCTTGCCTGGTGTTATTATAGAGCAAATGGAAGGTTATTTTTTCTTTTAAAAATATTTTGGTTATTACTATTTTAAGTTGCATTAAAAAAAGTTGTATAAAAGAAATATGTACAATTGATCTAACACAATTTTTTCCAGGCACAATTAAAAAAAAATGACTTAACTGTTGCAGTAAAATACCCTTCATTACCTCTATGGTTATGAAGAAGAGAACTTTAAAATTCCACTGGTTAAGCATTTAAAAATAAATAAATCAGGAAACACATGTGCAACCTTAACTCTGCACTCTTATGCATTGCAATTTAACTGATTATTTACTACTCCTTAAACAATCATTCTATTTTTCTATAACTCTAGATATGCATGTAACATTGTGTAATTTCTTCATTCTTTCTCATTTACACTACTTTCTTTGTAAGAATTGTTCATTTTCCCTTTACTGACTTGTACTTTTAAAACATATACATACAAAAAGTTCTCTAAGACATATTTAATGATCTTGAGGTTCCTTAATTAGCCAACCAATGAATGAGAAAGGAAAAAACTTTAATAAAACAAACTGGAGAGCTTTTCTGGTCAACTGCTGCACACAGCCATGCAGTGTTCCCAACTCCAGTCTTCAGGGCACAGTTCTGATGTTCATAATAGTGTCCCTTATGAGGGAGTGTCTCTAAGTTATAATATTCTATAAACATCTCTCTACCACGTGTAGCTAACAATTTATGCAGCATCTAAAGAGTCCACAATTTCTTTCCAAATAGCACCAGTCTCTCTTAGGTGAAATTAGGGTGACCGGATGTCCCGATTTTATAGGGACAGCCCTGATATTTGGGGCTTTGACTTATATATGTGCCAATTACACCCTGACCCCTGCCCCAATTTTTCACCCTTGCTATCTGGTCACCCTAGGTGTAATTGAGGAGGTGCTGCGATTAGCTATGAAGTTGACTGAGCTAGACTTATATGCAGAGTTCAGACTCCTTAAATGTTGCCCAAAAAACTGCAGTTAAACTATACAACTAATTTAGCTGGAAATTTAGGTATCCAATATATAACAGGAACATTCTTAGGTTCAACTATCTAGGAACCTTAGGGAGTCTGTTGCCCGTCTGCCACTGAAATCCAATTGGAGTTGGGCTCTAAGGTCCAGATTTTAAAAGTATTTAAGCTCCTAAAAAGGCAGAAGGTGCCTAGTGGGATTTTTTCAAAGGCATCTGCACCTTCAGGCACCTAAATACCTTGAAAAAACCTGGTCTCAACTCTCTTAGGTCCTTTGAAATTCTTAAATTTAATCTGTACTATACTTTGCAAGTACAATTTGCTGCCTATTTTTTCATAAAATGACTTTCATGGATTCTAGTTGACATAAGATATAGTATGCATTATTACAAGATGATACATGTGTTTCTAGAATTGTAAAAACAAACTATAGGATGTGTTACATACTAATATATGATCATATACTTAAAGATTATGGGCAGGATTCTCAGCTAGTAAAAGTCTGCTGATTTATACCAGCTGAAGATCTGATTTTACGTCATAATGCATAGTCATAACAGAGCAGAGTCAAGGTGTACAACAATAACTTTATCATTTCCTGACTTGAGTTCACTTAAAAAAAAGAGAGAGAGAGAGAGAGAGAGAAAACAAAGAAGAGGGACACACACATAAAAGGAAATTCATTATTCCAATGAATAATACATTTCACACTCTACATATCTTCCTAGCCAGATCAGAATATTTTGTCCCATTTCCATGCTCCAAGTTTAGGAGGTCTGCAGAAAGGGCCTCACTATTATGTGTACTTTAAGAGACGTGAAGCTACCAAAGGGTATCTCACAGCAGGGCTCCATTCTGTGCATCTCAACGGGTAGTGATCATTGGCTCCATGCCTAGTTGGCAGCTGGTATCAAGAGGAGTGCCCCAGGGGTTGGTCCTGGGGCCGTTTTTGTTCAATATCTTCATTAATGATCTGGAGGATGGCGTGGATTGCACCCTCAGCAAGTTTTCAGGTGACACTAAACTGGGAGGAGTGGTAGATACGCTGGAGGGTAGGGATAGGATACAGAGGGACCTAGACAAATTAGAGGATTGGACCAAAAGAAATCTGATGATGTTCAACAACGACAAGTGCAGAGTCCTGCACAGAGGGCAGAAGAATCCCATGCACTGCTACAAACTAGGGACTGAGCGGCTAGGCAGCAGTTCTGCAGAAAAGGATCTAGGGGTTACAGCGAACAAGAAGCTGGATATGAGTCAACCGTGTGCCCTTGTTGCCAAGAAGGCTAACAGCATTTTGGGCTGTAAAAGTAGGAGCATTGCCAGCAAATTGAGGGATGTGATCATTCCTCAAAAGAGAAGAATGAGGGGGGATTTGATAGCTGCTTTCAACTACCTGAAAGGGGGTTCCAAAGAGGATGGATCTAGGCTGTTCCCAGTGGCAGCAGATGACAGAACAAGGAGTAATGGTCTCAAGTTGCAGTGCGGGAGGTTTAGGTTGGATATTAGGAAAATATTTTCACTAGAAGGGTGGTGAAACATTGGAATGGGTTACCTAGGGAGGTGGTGGAATCTCCTTCCTTAGATGTTTTTAAGGTCAGGCTTGACAAAGCCCTGGCTGGTATGATTTAGTTGGGGATTGGTCCTGCTTTGAGCAGGGGGTTGGACTAGATGACCTCCTGAGGTCCCTTCCAACCCTGATATTCTATAATCTTACAAATTTCACAACATCTTTCTCTCCCTCCCTCACACAGTTCCCAGGGACTAAAACAAGGGTTCCTTTGAAGCCTTTTCCACAAGCCCAAGTCTATCTTTAATGCACCCTTTTCCAAACAGCTAAGCAAGCTGTGCCCACAGGAACAGCTCAGCTTTCCTTAGCTGCTCACCTTATGAATTTAGGCCCCCAATTCAGCACAGCACCTAAGCACTGCTTAACTTTCAGCATGTGTTTAAGTCCTGTTGACTTCTATGACCTTAGTGAAAAGCCCATGCATGAGGAATTTCCCATGCACTTCTTTTCAGAGGGCCACAGTTTGGCCCATCAAAACTAAACTTCACTGAATAGTCCAAGCAAAATTTCATCTTTCTACCCATTGCTGTTTCATCTAGATAGCAGTTCAAAAACAAAAGGGTTGCAAGAAGATTTTTATAATGTGAAAACTATATATTTTCACCACTTCCCTTATGTGCAAATGACTGAACTTATTTTTGCTAATACTTTGTATAGAATTTAATTTTCAGCCAGTGACCAAATCTGGAAAATATCTGCATGAAAGGTGAGAGAGAAAAGTCTTCAACTTACACAGATCTCTTCTACTCTGTATAAGCTTGAAAGTTTGCCTCTCTCACCAACATAATTTTGTCCAATAAAAGATATTACCTCACTTAACTTGTCTCTTAAGTCTCTAATGTGCTCAACCAAAATGAGCTTTTCATTCTTACTTATTAATTTGAGGCTTCCCGTTTGTCCTTCCACTTCTCTATGAGCTATACAGATCTACTTTGGAGCAGATGGGTGGGAACAATAGGAAATGACAGGAAACTTGGCTCTGCGCCCACAATGCACTAGCCAGTGCAAATAAGCTGGTGTGGGGGCTGTAGTAATTTGCTGCTGGTCTAGTTGATTAAATTAATACTCTTATTTGGCCCCTCCACTTGAAGCGGGCAGGGAAGCATGACTCTCAGAGTTAGTCTGGGTTGGTGTAGTTACCAATACCCCATACACCGAGTTTCTGACAAAACCAACATCTAGACCTTAAAGATGTATTCCATAGTTTATAACTGTAGTGCATGAAAATTAACTTAATGGTAGACATATGCCTAAACCCTATATACTTTATTAGCCACTTCCAGCATCCTACACCACTGTAAAGAACACATACAGAGAAATATTAGGACATGGCACAGAAACAGCACTTGTTCATGGATAGGAGGTGGTGACCAATGCAACAACAAATGTACATCTATACTCAACCTGCTAGAACTGTAATTTGATATTGTGATTGCAGAGGTGGGGAAAAAAAAAAAAAAAAAACACGAACAAAACACACACCCTGAACTACTTGGGTCCTTCTTCTCAAACCAAACACAGAGGGTCATTAATGAGCCTCCATCTCCAGAGTTCTCACCTATAGAAACCACACAACATTAAATACTCTTCCTCAATGTAGCAAAAACACTGAGGGAGATTAGTGAGGCTTCTATATGAAACCAATTAGGAAGACAGTGACACCACTTGAGTGGAAGTGTGAGCACTGCAAGGACATCACCCAGCCATACATCGCCTTTGTATAAAAAACAAAAACAAACAAAAAAAAACAACCAACCAACAGCACTATCTTCCACATTTCTTAAGATCTTGCTGCAATCAGCAACTGGCTGAAGCCAAACCCAGGTAAGAAAGATAATATCTGTGGGAAGAGAAAAGTACTTCAAAGGACTTGTCTGCTCTATAACATGCCCCTTATCATGGATATGTGCCTTCAGACAATTGTTGATTTGCAGCCTTGGGATCCTTTTGGTCTCCTCACATATACGGGAAACCCAAATCATGGGGAAAAAAAGCCACCTTCCTTTTCCAACTGGCCATAAGATTGTGCCCAACTTACCAGGCACAGACTTGGCCATGGTAATTCATGCTTTCATGACTTCCAGGGCTGATTACTGAAACTTTTATCTAGGACAGAAGCCACAGACCTTGAAAAACTTCAGGAGGTACAGAAAGCAGCATCTGCTGCTTAGCCACGCAGGCTGCCATGAACACATCCCAAGGATGCTCTCATCTCTGCACTTTTGATAATAGTGTCCAAATCTAATCTGTACCTTGATATTCAAAGGTCTCCATGGTGTAGAAACTAAGCCCACAAAATTGTGAATTACTATTTAAGAATTGCCCAGGCAACAAGGCAGCTTTAGCAAAGGTAGAACTGAAGGCTGAGGGAATAAAAACTTAAGGTCTAGCAGACTGAATTTCCTCAGATTGTTGAAGAAATCTGAGTTGCTGCAGCCTTTCACAGGAAAGTATCACTGGTGCAACAAAAAGATACTTCCCTTTTCCCCTGTCTTTGAATGAATTAAAGCAAACAAACATTTAAGCTAATCAAACATTAAGAGATTATATGATGTGCTAAATACAGAGTGAAAATTGGGAATGTGATGGAATCTAATATTATTAAAATGTGTATAAAAGGAAATGACTATAAAAGATGCACCTTTGGACAAAATATTTTAAGCATTAATGACAGGGCTTACCTCCTGAACAATCTTCTTAGAGAAAGAAAGGGGTTGGGTTCATAATGATTTCATTTACTTTAAGTGACTAAGTAAAGCAGTCAGACTAATATTTGCAGTGAAGCATGCTTATTCTATCAAGTTAGTGAAATACTCCTGTGCTGAAACATGCAGTAAATAAGAAGCTCTGAAATAGTGTTTTAAGAACACTAGTTTGTAAGAACCATTGAGCACAGAGTGGAACAATCAGAAATGTAATGGTCTGGTTAATACTGCATAGACTCAACTCAGCCATGTATACACACATTCCACCATTGTTGTTAGAGCAAGGAAAACAGAAGTGGAAGATTTATACAGCTGTTCCAGCCTTGAAATTACTTTGCATTGTATAAAGTACATTTAAACAGTCCATTACGAGCATCAAGGAATGTGGAGGGACTTTGTGTAGATAATAGGAACTTTAAACTGGACATTTCAGCAACTAGCTGAGTGCTGATGGAGAAACTGAAACTTGAACAAGCAAGACTGCAAAGTTGGCTCATAGATGCACTGCAAAGAGGCCCAGAGAAAGTGACCTGAAGAGGTTAGTTGCTGATCAGATCAAATCAGCCAGTATATCCCAAGGTATATCCCAAGATGGCTGTGCCAAAGTCTATGGGCCAACTTGTTTTAAACAAGCTGGTGTGACAAAGTGTATTGCACAAAGACTGGAAAATTCTCATTCTAGTTGCAAAAATTGAAAAGCTGATGACTCGTTCCCTGATTGGATGGTGAGAGCATGACTCTTAATTTTGGTTGGACATTTTGAATCTTCAGCAGAAGTGTGGGGTCACCATCTGATTGTTCCATGCCAGCATGTCCAAGAAAAGGAAACAAGTTTCACCACCCAGCAGAAGTGGGATAAAACAGCACATCTCATTTAGCACATTGCTTCCAAAAAGCCAGAAGGGAGAAGGCCAAAGATCTGGCCTGGCCACCTGGGAGTCTTCTAGTGACATCAAGTAGCTATCTCAGATTGGAGAGAGAGTTAAAGATGTGTATTTTCCAACAATTTGGCTTGCCCGCTAGCAAATCAGGAAAAAGACTATAGAGGTCTGTCCTTTGCTCCACCTGTGTTTCCTATGTCAACTCCTGCTGTGAATAACTGAGCTGAAAGCTGATTTCAGAGCAACGATCTGGTGATAAGTAACATACAGACTCTCTTTTATGATGACTCAAATCATTCAACAGTCCACTTCTTGAAAATGGGTACTGTGACAGGGTCAGGCCAGATGGCTACAGAAGAGTGATCCTATTGGGATCTGGGAAGTGGGTGGGCAAAGCCTTAGAGGGGGATCCACAGGACCTGGACACCAAATGAGTACGGGGGACAACTAATGAAATAACAGGGGCAGGAGTGTGGTCAAAGGGTCAAACGAAGGGAACCAGACGGGGACACCAAGCAGAGAACCCCAGACAGCACCCACTGCTCCTCGAAGGCATCAAGGGTGTCAGTGGATGCCAGGAGGAGGTTGACCAGGAGATCCTGTGACCTTCTGGGGCCATGGATAGGGAGTGCATAAATAAGAAGGTGAGGGAAAAAGTGCAATCAAAAACATAATAAAATATTGGTGAGGAGCCGGAATAGGGGCTGAAGCCTGGCACACTCCAGATATATGTGTGCCAGGGTTTCCCTCAAGCCGCAAAAGGGGCAGGTGTCTGGGATAGAGGTGAACCGCGCCAAGAACACGCCCGTGCTCACGGCTCCGTGAAGGAGCCGCCAACTGATATCTCCGGTGGGCCTCAGGACCAAGGTGGAATAAATGCTGGCCCACCGGGGCTCCTCACCCTCCAAAGGTAGCAGGAGGTCCCGCCCTTTTGTATCGGGGCCGGACACGAGGATGAGGGCATGAAGGGTGTGGAGCACGAGCGTGCATAGATGTTTCCTTGGCGCGTTCTGGAAACAAACTGGCTGCACCTCGTGCAGCTGGCTCACGGTGAAGGGGTGGGGGGGTTGGTTGAGTCCACGGGGCAGGGGCCCGATGAAAAGGTCTGGCAGGCCTGGGGTGGAGAATGGGCGGGGCATGCCCTCATGCAGGACCCGGTCGAGATAAACCCAAGCAGCAGGCGGCAAAGCAGCCTTCACCTCCTGAAATACACGCCAAGGAGCACGAGGTCTGGAGAGCCCCATGCGCTGAGTGAGCGTCAGGGGATCCAGCCAGTCTCCCCGGTCATAGTCCAGGAGGTCTCCGACTCTTGTGACTTCTGCCAGGACCAAACTCTGGCGCACCGAGCGGGACTCCGCCACCTGCACACGGAGCTGGGGGTTGTGTAGCAGGGGCTCCGTGAGGAGATCTGCTCCCACGGTGGCCGCCACGGACCTGGTCGTTGAGAAGAGTTTCCAGGTCCGGAGGAGGTCCTGGTAGAAGACCGGCAGCCCGGAGAGGTCTCGCGGAAAGCCTCTCGGACAGAGATAAAAGAGCTGCCGGTCGTATCGGAGCCCTTGGAAGCGGCGCAGGAAGGCGTGCGCCAATATGCTCCACATTGAACTACCTGCACTATAATGGAGCCTCTGCAGGGCCTGGAGGCAGAAGACAAGGACCTGAGTGTGCAGACACTTCAGGCCCTGCCCTCCTTCCTTCAGGGGTAGATGAAGAACCCCGACAGGGGCCCAGTGCATTCCTGACCAAAAGAACTCTAGAATCGATGTCCGGAGGTTGCTCAGGAAACCCGGGGCTGGGACCAGAGTGTTGAGCCGGTACCAGAGTGTGGACAGGACTAGTTGGTTAAGCACCAGTGCTCTCCCTCGGAGGAGAGACATCGGAGTAGCCTCATCCATTTCCGGAGCCGCTCTATCACCCCGCCCTCTAAATTTTGCCAGTTCTCCAGCGGGGAAGGATGCATGGCAGAAAGGTAAACGTCTAGGTAGAGCAGTGGACCCGCACTCTACCGGATGGTCTGAGGCACGGGTGGCAGGGAGCTCACCTGCCGCCAGTCCCCCACCGCCAAGCCAGAGCTCTTGACCCAGTTGACTCGGGCGGAGGAGGCTGCCGAATAGATGGCCTGGCAAGCCTCCACCCGCGCCAAGTCCCCCGGGTCCTGGACCACGAGGAGCACGTCATCGGCATACGCCGACAGGACCAGTCCCAGCTCCTGCTCCCGCAGCACCAACCCTGTTAGCCTCCTGTGGAGGAGACAGAGGAAAGGCTCAATCGCCAGAGCGTACAGCTGGCCCAAGAGGGGGCACCCCTGCCGCACTACTCGCCCGAAGCTGACCGGTTCAGTCAGGGTCCAGTTGAGCCTAACCAGACACTCCGCGGAGGCGTACAGCACCCGGAGAAAACTCACAAACTGAAGTCTGAATCCAAACGCCTGCAGAGTGCCTGCAGAGGAGGTACCCATGGTCTACTCTATCGAACGCCTTTTCCTGATCGAGAGACAGGAGGGCGAACGACAGACCGTCTCTACACCCGAGTTCCAAAAGGTCTCGGACTAGAAATAGGTTGTTAAAAATGCTGCGACCCGGACAGTATAGGTCTGGTCTGGGTGGATCACGTCCGCCATCACGGACCCTAGCCGCAGCGAGATTGCTTTCGCTACGATTTTGTAGTCCGTGCTAAGGAGTGAGATGGGACTCCAGTTTCGTAAATCGCGGAGGTCCCCCTTCTTCGGTAACAAGGCGAGCACCGCTCACCTGCACGAAAGAGGGAGGACCCCGCCTTGAGTAAAGACTCAGCCCAGACAGTGGCTAGGTCTGGGCCAAGGGTGTCCCAGAACGCGCGGTAGAACTCCACGGTCAGCCCGTCCATGCCCGGAGATTTATTGGTGGCCATGCGACGGAGGGCTTCCGAGAACTCGGCCAGGGTGAGAGGCAGCTCTAGCTGGTCTCGGTCGCCCACGCTGACTGTGGGGAGTTCCTCCCAGAGCACCCTGCAAGCGCCAGGATCAGTCGGATCCGGGGAGAAAAGGCTAGTGTAGAAGTCACGGGCCCTCCCACACATCTCTACCGGATCCGTGAGGGGGGCGCCGTCTTCTGCTAGAAGGCAGGTGACGTGTTTCTTGGCCCCCCTCATTTTCTCCAGGGCGTAGAAGAAACGGGAGCCGCGATCCATCTCCCGAAGGAGGCGGATGCGGGATCGAACAAAGGCACCTCGGGCCTGATGGTCCTCGACGGCCTGGAGCTCCTCCCGCTTCTCCCGGCATGCTCCGCAGAGGAAGGGGTCCTCGGGGCTGGCGGCCAGACGCCTCTCCATCTCTAAGACCTCCCGTTCCAAGTGCTCTATCACTGCATTTCTCCGCCGGCTGGTGCCCCGGGTGTAGTCAAGGCAGAAGAGCTTGGAGCGCACCTTCCCTAGATCCCACCATCGCCGCGCCGAGGGAAAGGCACGCCACTGCTCTCGCCAGGCCAGCCAAAACTCCCGTAAGGACGTCACAAAGCCCTCATCCTCCAATGGCCCCTTTACCTCGTGGCTATATAAAAGTTCAAATGGTGAAAACCCTAAACTGGGATGTGGTACAGCTCTGTAGGCAAAGAGCAACTGCTGCAACACTAGATCCCAATCATTGGAGTGCTCATTTACGAATTTAAGTATCATGGCCCCCAAAGTTCCATTAAATTTCTCCAGCAGGCCATTTGTTTGATGATGGTAAGGGGTGGCAACCAAGCGATTCACCCCATGAGCCTCCCAAAGGCTTTCCATAGTTTCTGCCAGGAAATTAGTTCCTGCACCTGTGAGGATGTCAGAGGGCCAACCTACCCTGGCAAAAATGTCTGCTAGTGCCTGGCACACACTTTTAGCCCCGGTGTTGCTTAGAGCTACTGCTTCCGGCCATCGGGTGGCAAAATCCATGAAAGTCTGTATTTACTGCTTTCCTTTGGGTGTCTTTTTTGGAAAAGGACCCAGAATATCCACAGCTACTCGCTGAAATGGAACCTCAATGATGGGAAGTGGCTGGAGAGGGGCTTTGACCTGGTCTTGGGGTTTTCCCACTCGTTGACATACCTCACAAGACCAGACATAGGTAGAAACATCCTTGCCCATTCCCTCCCAGTGGAATGACCTCCCCAAATGGTCTTTGGTCCTGTTCACCCCAGCATGGCCACTAGGATGATCGTGGGCTAAACTCAAGAGCTTGACCCGGTACTTAGTTAGAAATACCAACTGTCTCTGAGGATGCCAGTCTTCCTGGTGTCCACCAGAAAGAGTTTCCTTGTATAAAAGTCCTCTTTCTACAACAAACCTGGATCGATTAGAAGAGCTGAGAGGTGGTGGGTTGCTCCGTGCCACCATCCAAGCTCTCTGGAGGCTTTCCTCTTCTGCCTGTTCAGTCTGGAACTGTTCCCTTGATGCTGGAGACATCAGTTCCTCATTGGATTGTGGACCTATGCTTGGTCCCTCTGGAAGCGATGTAGGGGATGAGGCTGTTTCCGTTGACTGTGAACCGCTCTCCACTGGTGCACTATGTTGAGGTTCAGGCTCCAGCTGAGCCTCTTTTGTAGGTCATTGGCTGCTGCCGGTTCAGGTTCGGTGGGGCCCTCTGGTGTTGGGGTTACAAGTACTGGATTCAGTGCTGGCAATGATTCTGGTGCTGGTTGTTCCGGTTTTGTGGCTGGCTCCAACTGCGACCAGGGTTGTTCCTCTCTCCTCCCTCCACCAATTTTGTTCCGGCTTGTCCCGCCTCTCTGGCAGTCTGGGACTGCTTGTATCAATCAGCATAACAAGCAAGACTTTCAGCTGAGTCCATTTCCTTATCCCATAAACACTGCTTTATTTCCTCCTTGGACATAGTCAAGAATTGCTCCTGAGCTATCAAATCACACATTCCGTCAAAGCTAGTGAAACCCCTTCCTTGGACCCATTTATCTAAAAGATCCTTCATCTGGTTTAGATAAGCCACATTACTTAGTCCAGGCCCTCTTTTAAGGGTTCGAAATTTTACTCTATACGTTTCAGATGTAATTTGAAATTGCTTTAAAACCAAATCCTTGAATTTATTTTAGTCAGAAGCCTCATCAATAGGCACCTTATTGAATATGTCCAGAGCTCTTCCAGTTAATTTTGCGACCAATGTGGTCATCTTGTGAGCTTCAGGAATTTTATGGAGAGTGCACAGTCTCTCAAAGGTGAAAAAATATTCAGCAATATCACTGGATTCATCATACTGTGGACACAGTCGCTCCCATTTGTGGATTGTTGGGGAAGGATGGTTAGGGTTATCCAGTAGATTCTGCTCAGCCTTTGCCTTCTCCATCTCCAGTGCATGCTTCCTCTCTTTTTCCTTCCCCTCCTCAGCATGCTTCCTCTTTTTCCTTCCCCTCCATTTCTTTTTCCCTTGCCTCCATAGCTCTCCTGTGGGCAGCCTCCCTTTTCTCCTCAGCATGCTTCCATTCTTTTTCCTTTGCCTCCACAGCTCTCCTGTGGGCAGCCTCTTTGGCTGTTTCTGCCTTGGGCTCTGTCATGTTTGCCTCTCTGTTTTTAACTAACTTTACACCCGAGAGTTAGAAATAAAACAAAACGAAACAAAAACAAACAAACAAAACTTGGCTTGGAAAAAAAATAGGTTGTGCTGTAACCAGATACCTACGTTCTCTGATAGTGATTGTCAGCCTACAGAAAAATCCTTAAAAAAACAAAAACAAAAAAAAAACCCTAACACCTTTGTCTCCAGGCAAATAGACAGAAAAAGCCTAGAGTTTCTCAACTAAAAAAAAGAACCTCTTCAGGTCTGTGAAGACTTGTGAATTTCCCTGCAGGAGGTTAACTACCCTGCCTTTAGGTAGAGAAAACTCCAGCTCACAAAAGACAATTCCCTTGTGTCTCTGCTCTGGCCCCAAGGCAGAGACAAAAAAAAACTCTAACTGCCTTCAGCCTAAAACCTGCTTTCCAGCAGCCCAAAGAAAAAAAAATATTTCCTTTTTAAAATCTGTGCTTCTGGTTCAAAAAATCTCAAATTGATCTCAAAAATGATTTCAAGTTAATCCCACTGCTCTGCCACCATGTCAAGGTTCCTTCCCCACTCTGAACTCTAGGGTACAGATGTGGGGACCTGCATGGAAAACCCCCTAAGATGATTTTTACCAGCTTAGGTTAAAACTTCCCCAATGTACAAACTATTTTACCTTTTGTCCCTGGACTTAGACGCTTGGTGGTGGCAGCAATAAACAAACATAACAGGGAAAGAGCCCACTTGGAAACGGCTTTCCCCCCAAAATCCCCCCAAGTCCTACACCCCCTTTCCTGGGGAAGGCTTGATAAAAAATCCTCACCAATTTGCATAGGTGAACACAGACCCAAACCCTTAGATCTTAAGAACAATGAAAAAGCAATCAGGTTCTTAAAGAAGAATTTTAATTAAAGAAAAAGTAAAAGAATCACCTCTGTAAAATCAGGATGGTAAATACCTTACAGGGTAAGCAGATTCAAAACATAGAGAATCCCTCTCGGCTAAACCTTAAGTTACAAAAAGACACAAAAACAGGAATATATATTCCATTCAGCACAATTTATTTTATCAGCGATTTAAACAAAACAGAATCTAATGAATATCTAACTAGATTGCTTACTGACTTTTTACAGGAGTTATGACCTGCATTCCTGCTCTGGTCCCAGCAAAAGCAACACACGGAGAGAGAACCCTTTGTCCCCTCCCCCCCCCCCCCCCCCCCCCGCCAGCTTTGAAAGTATCTTGTCTCCTCATTGGTCATTTGGGTCAGGTACCAGCGAGGTTGTCTTAGCTTCTTAACCCTTTACAGGTGAAAGGGTTTTTCCTCTGGCCAGGAGGGATTTAAAGGTGTTTACCCTTCCCTTTATATTTACGATACATGCGTACAAATAGGATGAACAGATTCCGTAGATCATAACCTTTACAAAGATATGTCACATGGCATATATAGCATAAAACATATTTCAGTTATGTCATATATAGATTCATAAGCATATCCCAAAAGCATTATGGGGTGCAA
This sequence comes from Chelonia mydas, assembly GCF_015237465.2. Taxonomy (NCBI): domain Eukaryota; kingdom Metazoa; phylum Chordata; order Testudines; family Cheloniidae; genus Chelonia; species Chelonia mydas. Next base: position 168,476,464 of record NC_057849.1, read on the forward strand.
CGTCACAGTAGACAAGCGCATAAACATTAAAAATTATATAATCTAAAAAAAAAAAAGCTATTTACTCCCTCTTACAAAGAGAAGAGGGAACTGATGATTGTTGTTTCCAATACTGATGATGCACTCAGATTATGCAGTGATGGGTAGATCATAATACATTTTCTTTTGATATATCAGTACCTTTTACATTTCATTATTTTCTCCCTACTATAACCAATCTTAATAAATCACTTTTCACTTGCAGCTAACTCAAGGGTACTCAGACAGAGAGGACCTGACAAAGGTAATTACAACAGGGAGAAGATTCATCTTTAATACCAGTTAATCTGGAAAACCAGGATAAAATTCTAGTTTGTAAAATCTTCTTAAATCTTGTTTGTCAGGGGAGGATATATTTAAATTTTAAAATGGAGGATGCATATACCTCAGCATGATATTTGGGTGAAGGGAAATTCACTAGTAAATATACAGAGCTCTTATGCAAATCTTATAACCTATCTCCTCTATTAGAAATTGTATTGAAAAATAAGAGACATTATAAAAATGCTGCTAATCATTAAAGATATTAGGAGATGATGCATCATGCTTGTTTGTAAATAAATTATCAGCATGGAGTAATTGATATGTAATACATTCTAATAGAATAAGGTTTGCATTGATTAGATTGTCCGCACTAAGCTTTCTATAGCCACCACAAAGAATAAGTTTAACAAAGGACCTGTCAGATATTTGGATTATTTTTTAACATTTCCCCCCTTAATTACTAGACCAGTAAACTCAGCCTGGGTTCTGAAACTCAGGCAGGGTTCTTTTCATGACTTATCACCGGAGGCAGTTTGATTCACATATACCCCCCCGCTGTCTTCATTTTAGGCTGTCATTGACACCAGTGCAATGCCAGTGCTTTGAATGGGGTTACACAGGTGTAACTTATTGGAACAGATGACTGTCTTCTAGCTGTTTGCAAGGAGAACAGAAGCAAAATGCAGTAATGCAGAATGTGTCAGACAGGGAGCTGATCTGCAGAGTGAAGAAGGTGCACATTTTACATAATCACTTTTCAAAGTAGAATTACATTTTAAGCCCAAAGGGAGGCTGATGCAGATGAATAAATATGAAGTGATTGGAAATCTGGTGCAGCTGTTCACCATAATTGAAATGCAGACAGTTCAGAGATCCTCATGCAGTGCAAAGATGGTTCAAGTGGAGTTGTGCTGTTATGCTACCCTTTCCCTGAAGACCCAGTGGAAAAAAGAAAAGAAAAGAAAAGGTGGGGGGAGGGTGTTGAGGCAACTGAAAAAATAGTCATGATTTTGGAAGGAAGATGATACTTCAGTTATTCTGAGTTCCCTAAACTGGGGGCGGAAATCACACTAAGTAGGAAGCATAAGTCAGAATAGACAAAATTGTTGAGCAAATTCTGAATATTCCAGAAGAGCTATCTGTTCCATTCAGAGATAGATAGGTAACTTGGTCCTCTGAACCACAGGCTATTTAAAGTCTTCTGTGCACAAGGAACAGCATGTAGTATATCACATAACCAACCTTTTTTCAAATGACTTGTAAAAGTGCCTCATCTGTACTGTAACTAAATATAAATCAATGTCATCCTCCAGTGGCCTGCTCAGATCTTTCAAGATCAGGAAGCTAAACAAATGCAACACAATTGTTCTATACATACTTTAAGGGGCACGCCAGCTTCCCGTGTAAGCCAACCTCTTACTGTAAAATTAATTGAATAAGCACTTTTATTACACGCATCTCCTCCACCTCTTGTTCTGAAACACTGAAATGTGATTGAAATAAATGGTCAAAATAACTTCACACACACTTCAGCAATCATTGTCACACAGCATGCAGTTTGAGCAGGTTACATTTCTAAACCATCCACACAGGGCAATCCGGCACTTAACTTTACATAGCTGTTCCACTACATCACACAGATGGGAGAAAATGGGGCCAGTGAATGACTCTCTCAGTCTAAGTGCAATGATATTTAAAAATCAGAAAATACGGACCACACATGGCTTTGAATTGATTTTAAAAAGAAGTGGTAGAATCAAATATGGGTTAGTTTAACAAGGGGAACTTAGGTGCCTATCTGCCCCTTAAGGCACTTAAGTACAATATTCAGGCACCACTGCAATCCATCCACAACAACCTCACTCAGCTACCACTTACTCTGTAGACACCTGAAGTCATTAGGCACCTGTGGAAGGGTTGACTCATTACTTGTGCCCCCCCCCTCGCAGCTGGACATGAAGTAACAGGTTCTCTTCTAGTGCTCCCTCTACTCTGGTTTGGAGCTGGTTTTCCTCTTCTCATGAGTCAACACTCCGGCAGGTCATGTTGCAGCCCCAACCTTGTGGGGTAACAAGGTCCAATATCCTTACGAAAAAAATCTTCAGCCCCAAGTCCAGGCCACATGATCTTTGGAGCACTGGCTTAGAGCACTCATTTGTCCTCATTCCCTTTTTAGTGGCATTCATGCCACCTTCCCAGCCCTCTCACTACACTGGGTTACAGTCCAGGGACCCTATAACCAGCAGTCAAGATCTGCTCAATCAGATTCTTTGCTGCTGTCTCCTGGACTTCATTCCACAGCTTGCCAGCAGGCCTTTCTCACAGCTGTCCCCAGCTGTGGAGAACAAGCCTGTCCCCTGGAATCCCCCAATAAATCCTAAGCCAGGGATCGGCAACCTTTGGCATGTGGCCCACCAGGGTAAGCCCCCTGGCAGGCCGGGCCAGTTTGTTTACCTGCTGCGTCCGCAGGTTTGGCCGATCACAGCTCCCACTGGCCACAGTTTGCTGTTCAAGGCCAATGGGGGCTGCGGGAAGCAGCAGGAAGCAGCAACCAGCACATCCCTTGGCCCGCACTGCTTCCCGCAGCCCCCATTGGCCTGGAGCAGCAAACTGCAGCGAATGGGAGCTGCGATCGGCCAAACCTGCAGATGCGGCAGGTAAACAAACCGGCCCGGCTGGTCAGGGGGCTTACCCTGGTGGGCCGCATGCCAAAGGTTGCCAATGCCTGTCCTAAGTCAAAAGTATTCATTTAAACCAACTTCTGCCCTCCTGGGTCTTGAGCTTTCAGACTTCTTGAGTTTCCCTTGCTATGTTCCTCCACTGAACACCTCCCAGGATTCTTTCCCTGGTAGTGTAGATCCTCCCCTTTCATCAGTGCTCCTCTCCACCAGAGCCGAGTCCACATTTCTCCTGGGCTCCTGCCAGATATGTCAATTTGGGAGAGCATCCCAGGGGCAACTATACTCATGGGCTTCCTCCTTGACCCTCCTGGTCTTTTGTTTCTCTACCCAGACAGCAACTACAAATTTCCTCCTTGTCTCTTTGCAGCAACCTTGTGTTCCAGCTGTCCTCTCTTTATGGCCAGCACCCTCAATTCCTCCACAGCTGGTCTTCATCTTTAAATGCCTTTATTTAATTACCTTCCAGGTGCAGTCAGATGGATTAACTGGCCTCTCAACCACACAATAAATACTTTCAGAGCCAGGATGGAGTATAAACACCACCACAGCCCCCATAACACCTACATTTCTGCTGAAGGGCATGTGTGCAACAACCTAAGTTCTGACACTGCCAATTAGCTTGGTGACTAGGTCATGTATAAGGTCCAGAGGGATTCACAAGCTAGGTGTTTCCTTATCTGTGGGACAAAAGACCGCAGAGAAGGAGGTGCACCCCTAATATGCTGGTGATTAGAGCACTGACCAAAGATCCAGGAAACCTAGGTTGAAAGCCTCTCTCTGCAGGATTTGAAGCAGAGCTATGAACCTGCACTGTCCCACCTCCAGTGAGTGCCTTAACTGCTGGGGGAGGGCTCTCAATCCCTCCTGTTGAAAACCATTCAGCTTTGAATAAATACTTAAATAGTCATTGGACAAAGAGTGGACTCTATAGCTCAGTGGTTAGCACACTCACTTGGAAGAGAAGTGATCAAAGTTCTAGTCCCTGCCCTAAATCAGTCAGAGTGAGGATTTAAAGATGGGTCTTCCACATACTGTGTGTGTACACTTGTTATTACGTATAAGGGATCTGCCATTGCCCCCCATCAGCTCCTCCCCGCTGTTCCCTGAGGACTGACTTGGCTGAGGAGAGAGTTCACAGCTGTGAATTTTGAGTGGAGGTGGTGCCTCCCTCCAGCCTGGAGATAGGCCCCTCATTCCCTTTGAGAGGCAGGACTAAGACTACACCGCTCGACTTGGCCTTTCCTATTGGTTATTTTAGGAGACTTATTTTGCCTATCTAGGGAGTGAGATGTGCAATGATGGTGACGCCATGCTAGATGTCAAGCAAGGAATATCAAAAACAGCAAACAAATTTCATAAGAGAGATTTAAAAGCAGCATGATTGGCACCAACACAAAATACAATTTTTTTTAACACCAGCATCTTGTCTCTCCTTCTTCAGTCATGGAAGCCTACAACAGAAATTGATAAGAAGATCAAATCATTAAAAGAAAATGCCTCGGAAGATCTTCAGAGTCCACTGGAAACGGTTTCTTGAAACATCAGCAATTTTAAGTAGTGCAATCTAATCTAGAGCATCAAACATGGTAAGAAGATGGTGATGAACATATTTAGGACATGCTTTAAGGATGCCATCAACACAACTTTCATGACATCACTTGCAAGGAACAAAAAAGAGTGACCTAGAGAGACATCACACAGATCAATAAAAAAGCCAGATTCATCTGCATCACACTCAGAAGCCTAAATGAACCAACACAAGACCTAAATAAATGGGAGAAATAGATGGACATCTTATGCACCTGAGGTTGAGGGAAATAAAGAAGAAGGAAGAACTGTCTGCATGCATAGTATAAGGAACCTGGGCACCTAACTTGGGGTTATGAATTCCACTAGGTGGCAGAACACCTAAAAGTTAGGCAGTGCAACAGCATTGCCATGCATAAATCCCTCTTTTAAATCTCTCTCTCATGTTGTCATTCCCATTTGCACACTATACATCCATTATCTAAAGAAATTCATACGGTATTTCACAGTAACCATAAGCCCTACCCTTGAATTTAAGAATATGGCTTATTGACAACACTTGTCAGATACATATTTCACAGATACAACACTTTGTTGAAGTGAAGTTAAAGTTGAGAGCATATATTAGTAAGTGAAAAGTTAAAACTTGAGAGAACATTAAAGTAATCAAAACAACCATTAGTTTAACACTTTTAGAAGAATCTCAATCATCTGAAAATATTGAAATGAACAATTAAAGTATCAGAACAACTGTAACGGTCCCATAGGGATATTAACGTTCAATCTTCCTCTCACTAAACTTTCAAACCTACTTTGTAAAATGTACTTAGTAAGTGTTTGCTATCTTTAACTTGGAAAATCCATTAATACAGAGACCATACCATCATCACTTTTTATATTAAGAAGGGATTGCAGCAGTCTGTGGCTACAGATATTTAAATTCAGATCAGCCCCTATCCTTGTAAATCTGGTGAGTGGGAAAAAAAAAAAATCAAAAAATGGTCACCAGAGGACTTTATTCATTATCATCATCTAGTTAACAGCACATGTCACCCAAACCGATGTGATTTTTTTTTTCTAATCTTGATCTTTTCTAAATCTCATGATCTGACTCTAGGAGGTATGTATTGGTAGATATGCCAGTTCTGGCCAGGATTTTCCAAGAAGTCTAAAGGACTTAGGTATCCAATGCCCATTGAATTTCAATATGATTTTACAAAAAGAAAAAGGAGTACTTGTGGCACCTTAGAGACTAACAAATTTATTTGAACATATGCTTTCATGAGCTACAGCTCACTTCATCGGATGCATTCAGTGGAAAATACAGTGGGGAGATTTATATACACAGAGAACATGAAACAATGGGTGTTACCATACCCATTGTAACGAGAGTGATAAGGTAAGGTGAGCTATTACCAGCAGGAGAGCGGGGGGGAGGGGGCAATCTTTTGAAGTGATACTCAAGGTGGGCCATTACCAGCAGTTGACAAGAACGGCTGAGGAACAGCAGGGGTTGGGGGGAATAAACATGGGGAAATAGTTTTACTTTGTGTAATGACCCATCCACTCCCAGTCTCTATTCAAGCCTAAGTTATCTGTATCCAGTTTGCAAATTAATTCCAATTCAGCAGTCTCTCCTTGGAGTCTGTTTCTGAAGGTTTTTTTTGAAGAATTGCCACTTTTAAGTCTTAGAGTAACAGCCGTGTTAGTCTGTATTCGCAAAAAGAAAAGGAGTACTTGTGGCACCTTAGAGACTAACCAATTTATTTGAGCATGAGCTTTCGTGAGCTACAGCTCACTTCATTGGATGCATACTGTGGAAACTGCAGAAGACATTATATACACAGAGACCATGAAACAATACCTCCTCCCACCCCACTCTCCTGCTGGTAATAGCTTATCTAAAGTGATCATCAGGTTGGGCCATTTCCAGCACAAATCCAGGTTTTCTCACCCTCCGCCCCCCCCCTCCCCCCCCACACACAAACTCTCTCTCCTGCTGGTAATAGCCCATCCAAAGTGACCACTCTCTTTACAATGTGTATGATAATCAAGGTGGGCCATTTCCAGCACAAATCCAGGTTTTCTCACCCTCCGCCCCCCCCCCCCCCCCCCCACACACACACACAAACTCACTCTCCTGCTGGTAATAGCTTATCCAAAGTGACCACTCTCCCTGCAATGACCTACTTTTAGGTCTGTAATCGAGTGACCAAAGAGATTGAAGTGTTCTCCAACTCGTTTTTGAATGTTATAATTCTTGATGTCTGATTTGTGTCCATTTATTCTTTTACGTAGTGACTGTCCAGTTTGACCAATGTACATGGCAGAGGGGCACTGCCGGCACATGATGGCATATATCACATTGGTAGATGTGCAGGTGAACGAGCCTCTGATAGTGTGGCTGATGTGATTAGGCCCTATGATGGTGTCCCCTGAATAGATATGTGGACACAGTTGGCAACGGGCTTTGTTGCAAGGATAGGTTCCTGGGTTAGTGGTTCTGTTGTGTGGTGTGTGGTTGCTGGTGAGTATTTGCTTCAGGTTGGGGGGCTGTCTGTAAGCAAGGACTGGCCTGTCTCCCAAGATCTGTGAGAGTGATGGGTCATCCTTCAGGATAGATTGTAGATCCTTGATGATGCGTTGGAGAGGTTTTAGTTGGGAGCTGAAGGTGATGGCTAGTGGTGTTCTGTTATTTTCTTTGTTGGGCCTGTCCTGTAGTAGGTGACTTCTGGGTACCTTTCTGGCTCTGTCAATCTGTTTCTTCACTTCAGTAGGTGGGTACTGTAGTTGTAAGAATGCTTGATAGAGATCTTGTAGGTGTTTATCTCTGTCTGAGGGGTTGAAGCACATGCGGTTGTATCGTAGAGCTTGGCTGTAGACAATGGATTGTGTGGTGTGGTCTGGATGAAAGCTGCAGGCATGTAGGTAGGAATAGCGGTCAGTAGGTTTCCGGTATAGGGTGGCGTTCATGTGACCATCGCTTATTAGCACCGTAGTGTCCAGGAAGTGGATCTCTTGTGTGGAATGTGATTTTAGGTGCCTACTACTTTTGATGCTCCTTGGAAAATCCTGGCCTTTGTGTCTACTGATATTTCCATAATTAGTAGTAGCTGGAATCTGAATGATCACACCTCACCAAGATCATATTTTCATTTATATTTCACAAATGTGCACCCAATTACTTTATTCCCAGTTATACATAACTCATTGTCTTCCTTCTCACCAATCTATCTTATCTCCACCATCACAACCTTTTCATTTCACAGAACCCAGTTCTATTACATTCTCCATCTCTTTTTCCTGATGTACAATTTCAATCCAACACTATCTATTCACCTTTGTCTCCTGTGCACACAGTTTATTTCCCATTATTTCTACAACTGTTAATTTTCACTAAATTCTTTCAAACGTATCCATTCTTTCAATCTAAATGCATACATGTAAATAAACACAAATACAGTTACTACTGAAGGAGATCAAAACACGTTAAATATGTGAGTAATGTGGCCACATGGATTAGTATGACCACCCCTAACAATGTAAACCTGGCCTAATTTACAAGGATGAAGTATAATCCAAATGAATGTTTTTGGCTGGTTACTTAGAGGAAATATATATCCTTTAGGTTGCTTTACATAAACTGGTACAGAGTAACAAACACAAAACTTTCACTGCGTAGGATTTCATGTGCATAAGTAGGACAAAACAGGAAAAAAAGACGCATTTAGGATTTACACAAACATGCATTTTAAGCATGTGGATGTAATGTAAAGCAGAATGTTCGGTCTCATTTTGTAAAGACCACTGTATTCACATAGTGAGTGCACTGAAATGGTCAATTCTGATTTGAAAGATTTTATGGAGTTATGATATTCCTGATAATAACCTAGGGAGTACCACTAAAAATGGCACTTTCTCTAATTAATGGAATAATCTTTATAAATGTGAGGACCCTGTAAGTAAGAATTTGTAATTTTATGCAGTACACCCTTCTAAAAATCAGTAACAAAATAATTCATTGTTACCATTAGACACTACTAAACATAATTCTTAACTTAATGCCTTTAATCAAAGAAAATATTTGCTTGCAAATGTTGGGCACTATAATCCTATCTTGCATGTGTCACTTTCAGGAACACTATAACAAAGATATGTTTGACATAGACTCTGATAATATAATCAACTATGGCTTCCTGTGTCACAGCTAATGGGTGCTTGACCCCGCCCTGAATTTTCTGTTGCCCCATTCCCTTCTTCTCTTTTTAAGGCAAATGAAAAATTCTGGGATTTGTTTGTGTCAGGCCAGTTAGCTCACTGGAAACTTGCTAGGGTCTTGAACATCTGCACTCATTTTTAAACTCTCTTTTCTTACATGCCTCTTTTGAAGTTGAAGAATGGCTTTTAGTGTCAGAAACCGCAAGGGAGAGATTCACGGGAGATATTTGTGACATTATATTCTGCTATGATTTCTCTCTTTTTTCGGTGATGTTCTTTGGGGAACCTCCATTTTCTGCTATTTGCTGTCCCGTGGTTTCTATGTTCTTTAGGTGATATATTCTATGATTCACAATCATAAATTAAATAATTCTTTGCAGTACTTTGTTCTGGGTTCTGCTGTGGACTGTATGCCATCAAGGTTATTGTCCTAGACATGCAGGGACACCAAACAGATGAAGAATGTCATTTAATTAGGCCACAACTTTAGTAACTTAGCTCATCTGAGAACTACCCATTGATACCTCATACTGTGCAGGTCATGATTCCTTCCTTAATCGTTTCCACCTAATGGAGGGTTGCCATTAGCCTCCCACCCCTCCACAGTTGGTGCCCAGCCCGTCGTACATTCCTTATATGAGGGTTAAGCAGCAGAGGAAAAGAGGTTGTCTGCTCACTGTACTAAGCATTTTGAGCCCCTTCTTCTTTAGGGGATACCTTCCTTTAAGCCCACTTCCAGTTTATCAGGGAACCAGACTTCCTATGGAATCAGTACTTGCACTGGACACTTGCCAACAGCGGGTGCCAGTATGTAAGCTGGCAGCCTTCTTCCACTCCAAGCTGGGTTCCCAGATATTTAACACTGCCTTCACATCAGCCAACAATATATTTGTTTCCTCATCGGAAAGGTGTACCTCCTTTGCCCTGAATAACTCAGATATTTTCATCGATTCTATCCATGCCAGAAGAATCACACCACTTCTGGCTTGTCAAAACAGAGGCCTGGTGGCTCCCCATTCCACCCTCTATGGCAGCATTTCAGACCAGTTTACAGTTGCGACTGGGAAATGATCCTGAATCTGCCCTAAATCTTTCTGTATCCTGATGACTAAGTCAACCCACTAACAAAATCCCAAATTGTTTTCACTCAGGTGTACAAACATACTTTTCAAGTGGTTACTTCCTGGCTTCAAGAGAGTGTGAAAGGGGCATCCACTAGCCTTACAGCATGCCCCTCTTGCCATGCTAACTCAGATTTACCGAGGTCTGGCTCCAGAGGACCTGGCTGCCCACTTGTGGCTCAGTCCCCTCAGATCCAAACACTGGCTCTTATGACCTGTTTCATGCTCCCCATAGTGTGCCCCTCAGTCTATCCATGCCAACTCAGAGCTGCCTCATCGATTGTGCTGTGGATTCAACCAGTTTAATTCTGAATGAATGTGATCCCCGTTCACCAGGGGGAACCTCAACAATATGCAGTCTTTGAATTGCCATGAACTGAAATTTCCTTTTCTTCTCCATGAAGAAAGACTGGCCTGGCACTAGCAGCCTCAAGACTAGGACAGTCTATACTGTTTTGATGTGCAAATCCCCACCTCCCCACACTCCTTTAGTACTCTAACTCACCTTGTCATCACTTACCTATCATCCTTCAACTGCATTTTTGACACTCAGAGACAGCGTGTCACCTCTCTTTTCACATCCCTTGCAGATCCCTAACACTCAAAGCTCTACTTCCTTGCTGAACCCTTTATTAGCCCTGGTAGATACCATCTCTTCATAGATTGTAATGTCAAATTCTGAGAGGGCTCACCCGTGCCCCCAAGGGAAGCTGAGTGTATTCCTCCAATATACATTTAAATGTTCAAGATGCTAGTTGCTTTGCACCTAAGACAAAATTGGTCAAGATCCAAGGTTCTAGAAGTCTAGCTGTGCAAAAATAGGCTCTTCATTGGCTCCAAACACCAACTCTTAAATTCTGCTCACTATCCTCAAAGTGACATTTTAACTTCAGAATCACCTCACTTGCTCCTGACTTCATTCTTGCAGGTATTGCTACCAGGATGGGAAAGAGATCCAAAAAAGTTATGTCCGTATCCCCTCCCAAATGCAAAGAGCACCACTTGTCCAGGTGGAAACCCCATACCAATGCCCCCCACCCCACCCCACCCCAAGGCATTCAAATCAACTTTCAAGTCCATAGTCTTGCATCCTATCCACGCTTCAAGGAAACCCTATTGCACTGATTGTCCAAAATGCAGTAAAACCAACATCTCTTAATGTTTCCTTAATAATAAATTGAGCCTGGCAATGACTGAGAAGGCAGCTGACTACAACATGCAAATTACCTATCCAAAGAGCAAAACCCAGGGTGCAAAGCTGAAGATGACCAAGTTTGTAGTTCATGCAAAGTAATAAGCCTGGATGCCCCAGTCCTCCTAGCCAACTCCTGCAATCGCCCTTATTTATTAACAGAGAGTAGAGATACCTGCCTCTGTTTCAGCAGAGCAGGCTCAGGCTGGAGGGACAGGGATTTTATACCCTTCTGCGAGTGTGCCAGGGCAAATAGCTTACCTGAACCCCACCAGTCAGTCTGTCAGCTCAGCTGATGTCTTTTCCTCCCTACAGACCTCCCTCTTTCCCCACTCCTGTGGGAGGGGTATACTTAAAGGAGCCATTACACTTCTTTTTTCCCTGCTAGGCCACACAAAATCTTTGAGGTTTTGGGGATCACAATGAAGAAGCTATTTACCACACTGGATGACTCCTTAGGGTGGGATTTGGCCACTTCAGTGAAGGATGATAGGAAGATTGTCTTGGCCTGCAGTATAGCCTCAGCATAATTTTGGATGATTTTTGTTTTGTTTTTCAATCTGTATGTTTCATCTTTTGTTTTCCATCATCGGTAATCATGTTTCCATCCCTGCCTTCATCTGGTCCTGGGATTAGAAAAAAACAAAGCTAGCTGTATGGACATGGGGGAGTGAGGGGTTGTTTGTGAACTAGGAGGACAATAAACATGGCTAGAGTTAGGACAATGTTTCAGGAGACCTTCATCTACTTGGTCTGTTGGGTGTGTGTTGCTGTTCTTTAGCAGACTTTTGAATTTGATGGAGTCAATAGGCCTTCATGGATGAACCAACGCTCTTGTTGCCTGGAGACCACTGCTATAATGGGCGTGGTGGTCTGACCAAAATAGGGACTGGATTGTGATATCCTCTATGCTGGGATCCAACATGAAGACTAGGTCCAAAGTGTGACCAAACTGTGTAGGCTGGCCTAGAGATTACTTGAGGAAGCCCAAGGAAGGCAAGCGAGCAAACACCTCCACTGTTGAGTCTTCCCCTTTACCGCTAATTTCCTGAGTGTTTTCATTCTCTGTGTTATGGCAATGGGGGTGGAGGGTGTCATGATGGAGTAGAAGATAGATAATGGCAGGCTATTTCCCAGGCCAGCATAACAGCTGAAAGTCTCTCTTGTATGGCTGTCTTCCAAGGAATCCAGTGAAGTTGTAAAGCTATGCAGACATTGGTCACTGGAACGTCTTAAAACTAAGTGATACCCAATCATGTAAACTGGAAGTATTTGTTCTTAGCAAGATGGTGGTGAAGTTTATTGTTACTGCTATGGTATATTTAACATCATAACCGCATTCAGCTACCTAACCACATTACAGTGAAACCTCAGAGCTGTCATTTACTGGGTATTTTGAATTAAATGGTAAAGTTTATGGAGTGAAATTGACAAGTCTTTTTTCCCCTTCTAAATGATAGAACAAGGAAAATGGCTGTGTGCAAGATGTGGTTGAGTAGAAGAATGATGCCCACTAATAGAGTGAATGAAATGAACTGTAGTAGTTTATGAAGTGACCTGCAATTACAGAACTCCCAGAAAATAATGCATTTTACACAAAACCTATCACTGCTGAGTCAATAAGTGAATTACAGTCTATAGGATATCCTGTAGATAGCAGAGATCATTGATTGTATAACAGGAGTATTTGAAAGGAAAGGATGTCCACATTGCCTCCTGATTATGTGTAATCTTTCGGTGGGCTAGAGTATACTTCACTGCTCTTCTCCAGTGCCTAAAAAAACCCAGCCTCCTTAGAAAAGGGAAGGCCCAGAATTCAATCACTGAGGATTTTCAGCAAGGATTGCACAGGGTCCACCTCCCCACAATCAAGTCCAAAAAAAGGAGTGAGGTTAATTTTTAGCTACTGGCATTATGATAAAGCAACATGATAAATAATAGCTAAAGTTCAACAACATAACATGGCTACTTTATAATCCGCATACACTATTTTCACAATATACATAATTAAAAAAAACCTAATTAAATCTAAGCAAGAAACAGTAACAAGAAAGTCAGAGTTCCCAAAAACTTAGGTTTAGTTCATCACAGTCTTTGATCACCAAAATCTACACAGTCTATACAGTCAAAGGCACTACAATAATATCTTCCTTCCACTTACTTGTAAAAATCTTCAGCTGGAGTCCATGTAGACTCTTCCTACTCCTATTCTGAAATCACTCAATTAGCTAACTAATTAACCAGCCACTTAGATTAAGTATTTTGATTTTTAAAAATTGCTACAAGAAAAATATAAAACTGAGAATAGCAAAATATAAATGACTCTTTCCCCCTCATCACATTCAAGTAAGAGAAAAGTGGGTGAATCATACTCCTTGAGACAAGTTAACTAAAACAGTCTAGCTTAAATCAAACAACATTCCAAGTATACAATTAAACTAAATTAGTTTTCCCTCCCAATTTCCCCTTTCTATAATTAACACTGACAGGGCTTCCCTATTAGAAAGTTTAACAATATCACCAACCTACTGCAACATGCTTAAGAGCTAGGAGGAAACAACCTGCTTTCTGTTCTTGTAGCTCACCTTCTCCCAGCCCACACAGTATACATGGCCTTTTCTAAAGCAGCTGCCATGACTGTTTGCCAGTTGTCCCCATGAAGTCTGACTTGAGCCACAGGGAACCTATTGAGCATAACCAAAACTACAACACCCAATTCCAGAAACTTCTAGGTGTGGAGTGCTAATGGTGCATCAGCCTAGCAACAATGACCAGATGCAACTCATTCCTACCCCTTGCCCCCAGATCTCTTAAAGTGATATCTCCCTATTAGGCACGTAGGTTACATATGGTCAAAGAGGTGAACAACAGATCCATTAGATTAAATCCTAGAAGTTGTACTAAGGTTGCAATGGGATGGACAATAATAGGTGACAAAACAAAATGAACAAGTACAGAAACATTAATGTCTAATCTATATTTTGATTAATCATATTTACATAAACTTGTCATGTGCTCAGCCATATATCTTCTTTTGTTGTAAACATGCTCACTTGTATGTTATGTCTTAATCTAGATTGTTAATTCTCTGGGGCAGGGACCTCGCTCTTGGTGTGTTCTCTGGAACACCTTTGGGTGTGGTCATCATAAATAATAATACAGTTAAATTTGAGAAGGATTAAGTAAGAATTAAGAAGGTCATGACATTGGATGACAACATTGCCTGCTTACCAGGCCAAAATTTTCACCTTTTGGTGCATACAGTTAGTCACTTAGGCCCAGATTTTTACAAAGTTTAACTGATTGAGGCACCCAAGTCTCATATTCAATAGTGACTTTAGCACTTAGGAGTCTAATTAGCTTACAATAAGAGTGTCCCTCCCTCCCTGTGTGATGTAATAAAAATGAAGAAAAAACAAGATAATATGGTGCAAACAAAGGTAAGTGTATTAAGGGTAAAGGTACAGAAAACTGGGAAAACGGCGGGGGGGGGAAGAAACACAAACTTAACCATACAGCAATTCAGTGACTGGCTCTAGGAGCTTGAAGCTCAGACTCACTAAAGCTCCCTTGGCATTCAGAAAAAACAATAAATGAAACCCCAATACAGAAACCTTTCCTACGATTTAGACGCAGTGGACACTATGCACGGACGCGAGGCCCAGGACCTTCTACTTTCCTGCTAATTGGAAGCCTTTGTGGAGGACTGCTGGGGAGTCCCGACTGCTGGATTTCGTCTCAGGCGGGAAGACCCTCTGGGACGATGGACAGCAGGAAAGCAGGACCCTCCACAGGTAAAATGGATTCGGTTTGCTGTGGCGGGGATAGTGATGACAGGCCTCTCCTTTCTCAAACTTGCTGTGGGATAGATGGTATTCTTCTCTCCAGCTTTGGAGAGTTGGGCAGACCCAACCATGGACATGCTGCCACTGGAATGGGCAGCACCACGCAGGCGCTGAGCAAGATCTTATAAATTCTCTAAGGTGGGAAAAGTTTGAGGGAATAGAATGCTGGGGGTTGGCTATGGCGCGAAAAGTTGGTTCAGTCCGGTTTGAGCCAGAGGACTCCAGTGTCTAAGTTGTAAACAAGTTTGCTTACAAAGATGGAGTCCAAGGGTCATAGTTCATATACTCCATATTAAATTCTATTGAAGTCAGTGATTTACTTAACATTATTTCAAAAGTACATTATTAAACAACACCAACATTCTTTTACTTTTTTTTATACCTAACAATGCCATGTACGGTATCAGGGGAAAAGTTATGATTTGCTAAGTATGATAATCTTGTTTATATGTATGTATTGTCTTTGTATTATGAGTTATAAATATGTGTGATATATCTGCATCACAAACCAGTGCTGTGTTTCTAGGTGACACCCCCAGACAGATTGGCATCAGCACTACATAGACTTTTTGATGGCCTATCAAGGGCAATCAGCTATACAATGAACCAATTAAGAGAAGCCAGGGGCTACGCCTATGTGTCAGAAGGACATGTAGGGAACATGTCTGTGAACAGGGGACTCCAAGTACTTTCCATGACTATGTGCGGTGAGCTTGTGTTTGGGACAAACGATGTACAAGCTACATGGCAAAGGATATAAAAGGCAGCTGCATCTTCTCCATTTTGTCTTCGGTCCTGTTTCTCACCTCTGGAGTAATTTCTCTCAGGGCCAGATTTACCTTTTGTGGACCTGGAGCCAAACATATTTGTGGGCCCCCATTGAGGCAATGGAGCATGTCACAGGGAGGGCAGTCCCCAGACTGAGGGGTCAGCCAGGGGCATTGCATGGCATGGCAGGGGTAGCCCCACTCCGCCCAACCCAGTGCGAGGGCACTATTTACAAACTACCAGTTGCCAGATGCACAGTGGCCTTGTGATGCCAGCATGCTTCTTCCCCTTTGGGGGGTGGGCTCATGCACTCCACAGAGCCCCTCCCCACCGACTCCCTATGACCAGAGCCTCCCCGGACCCACTATGCCCAGCGCCGCCCCCCCCAAATGCACAGGGCCCTGCACAACACCACCCCGCCCACAACTGCCCAGCATGCCCCACAGAACCCCCACTCCCTAGTGCCCCAACACATACATCTTCCCTGCCCCCTCACAGCCCAGCACACACACACAGAGACCTACTCCCCCATGCCCTGTCTCCCAGCCGCACCCACGGGCCCTGCTGGGAGGTGACTGTGTCTGCTGGGCTGAGCCAGCAGCGCAACCAGGGCTAGTCCCGGGGCCAGGAATTGCTCTGTACCTTCAGTGGTGGCGCAATCAGCCAGGCCAAGTCCTGCCCCAGCCAGGCTCCCTCAAGATGCACTTGCCTGGAGAGGCCCAGCCAAGCTCCCCCAGCCTCTCTTGTCTGCCCCCCTAGGCTGAGACTGGCCAGGCTTTTGCACCAGTCCCAGGCGGTTCAGCTCCAGGGAGACAGGCGGGGCCCCACAGGCCTGGAGCCACTGGCGCCGTTGTAAACCTGGCACTGATTTCACTACAAACTGAAGCTTTGAACAAAGGACTGATAGGCCCTTCCAAGCTTTGGCTGTGTTACAGATGGACTTTACAAGCCAGCAAACTCACTAATGCTGCTAAGAACCTGATATACGGATTCTGAAGTCATATGTATGTACCTGATTGTTTTGACCATTTAAAAGCTCTCTTCTCTTTCCTTTCTTTTAGTTTTAGATAACAAAGGATTGGTTGGCAATGAGGTATTTGGGGTGAGACCCAAACTAGTATTGATCTGAAAATGTGTCTGGCCTTTGGGGATCACAAGAACATTTTGTATAATGAGTAGACTTTTAAATAACTTTTCACTTTACTGGACCTATTTGCTGACTGGGAATCTAAGACTGGAGTTCAATAAAGGGGGTTGTGTGATTTCTTTTCTTTTCTTTTTGGCTTCTTGATAACCAGCATGGGAGATCAGAAGCACAGTTTGTGACTGGTTGGTGATTCTAACTTCAGTGTTAACCACCAGTTTTGGGAGAATCTGCTCTGCTTTTTACAGCCTGCCCTGACCTTGGTATTTTCAGTGTGGGCTACCCTAGGCACCTCGGGTCACACTCCCCCTCCTATATTCCCCCCCTCCCCCGCCTCATTCTGCAATTGCAGGCCTGGTTCTTAGTGCAGAGTCTTAACTTCTATCTCAGCTCTATGAAACTGCACTGAAGAAGCTCTCTGGGAGTCTTAGCAGTAGGGAGCACCCACTGCCCTTTTCCCCATCGCAAGAGGCTGTACAGCGTAACTTCCTGTGGCCCTAGGATGTGTGAGCAGAAACAAACAACTGCAGTCAAGTAAGGATTCTCTGCCCCCTTCTTCTGGAATGTGACAAGACTTATTTACTCAGCGTGAAATCCTGACTCCACTGAAGTCAATGGGAGCTTTGCCAGGACCAGGATTTCACTTCCAATGTTTTATGCTGGGTTAAGAGAATTGTATGTATGTAGGAGGGTTTCTGATCATTTAAAATGAAGATTTTGTCCCGGTAGGGAATGCCAAAGTGTGATTATAGTTAGAATGTGCCAGGAGCCTGGTCATCACATACCCTGTCCATAATCTGTCCCCTTCTTCCACCCCACCTCACCTTCAAAATGTAACATTGCTATTCCTCAGTTCTATAAAGAGAATACAGACCGTACTTGGCATCACTGCTATATTATGTTATTTGTTGTTGCATACAACTCAGTGATACACAACCCCTGTACAGCAAGGGTGACCAGACAGCAAGTATGAAAAATCGGGACAGCAGGTGGGGGTAATAGGAGCCTATATAAGAAAAAGACCCCAAAATCAGGACTGTCCCTATAAAATCGGGACATCCGGTCACCCTATGTACAGCCAAAAAACCCACAAATGCTTTCTCAAATAAAGATAACCTTTTAACGATTTGCTCTGTTATTTCTGGGGGTTTTCTTTTTCCTTCTTTTCCTTCTTTTTAATCTCTCTACTAACTCTTCCTAACCGGCAACACCTACAGGGGAGAGAATGACATCTCTCAGTTACACCCAACACCTTTCATCTGCTGCTAAAATGAAATAACATGTTACTAACATGAACAAGGTGATGTCTGTCTCACAGTTAGAGACAAACTCCAATGGCTTGCTGAGCCGAGATGTCAGACCTAAATCACATCACACAGGTTAGGAAATGGTTATTTAAAGACAATGGGGAGCTTTACTTCCGTTTTCCAGCTCTCATTGTCTTGTTGTAAGTCTGATCAGATGCACAGGAGAAAAATATCTCAACCCATCAATGCTAAGTAAATGGCACCTGTAAGTAAGCGTCTTCATCTTTGGGGTAACCAAACTGAGGAACTACAGGCCACACTAAAAACAAAGGATCAGGTTCTATCATCCAAACATTTGTAAGAGGCCTATAAAACATACATCAATCAACTGAGAACTGTGTCCAATGACCTTCTTAAACTCTGCTCAAGGTCTGCACATCTCTACCAGGGTACACTTGTCAACAACTATAGGAAAAAAGAGAAGGGGAGGAAATATTCTCTCTCTCCCTTTTTAAACATAGCCACTTCATTGATGTTCATATAGCATCTAATGCTGTCAGTTCTTATCAGTTCAACGTAACTGCAATTAACTTTGCACATAGCAAACCAAAGTACTGAGAGATGATTGTGATGAGAAGTGACTATGATACTATATGACCATAATGTGACTGGGATGCCATAGTAGATTAGTGTCTATTCTTTATGCATAGACAGACACATGGATGCAATGTTTGTTAAAGAAAAGAAGGGGGGAAAGGCAGCATGTTAGCTTGAATAGTAATCTGTTCTGTTAATGGTATCACTTACTGGCATGCTGGAAAAGACTATGCTTTGATACAGCTTATTGGACTGTATGAGCTTTTTTGTTTTCACCCAGCCATTGTTAATGTATTTGATCTCGATGCTTTCACTTACTATATGGAAGAGCCATTTTGGCTAGTGTCCAACTTTTGCTGCTGTGTCTCCTAAACAAAGCTTACTAAGGGCCAGAACATGGCTGGCTATTGTACAAGTGCATAAAGATGAATGTCTGTTCTGGGGGTGGTCTCCAGTATTACTAACTCCCATTGCACTCTGACCATGCATACTGCCCACACATGCAGTTCTCAGGCTACCATCTTAAATAATGCATGGAGAAGGCAGGGACATGCTGTGTGCGTGTAAAGAGAATGCATTCTGCAACTTCATAAGGGCTGGTTCAGCTACTTAATACAACTGCACATGTCTCCCAGAAGTCACAACTGGGTGGTGTGGCTCTCGCTGCTGGCCATATACCAGTTGCTGGAGAAGCTAACAGACTGCAGATTCTAGACGTAATCCTACAAAAAAGAGAGATGGTCAGTTGAGCTAAAGGATTCTTTCTGGGTGGATCCTTCATTTGAACTGGTGTCAAAAATATAAAGGGAAGGGTAAACCCCTTTAAAATCCCTCCTGGCCAGAGGAAAAATCCTCTCACCTGTAAAGGGTTAAGAAGCTAAAGGTAACCTCGCTGGCACCTGACCAAAATGACCAATGAGGAGACAAGATACTTTCAAAAGCTGGGAGGAGGGAGAGAAACAAAGGGTCTGTGTCTGTCTGTATGCTGCTTTTGCCGGGGATAGAACAGGAATGGAGTCTTAGGACTTTTAGTAAGTAATCTAGCTAGGTATGTGTTAGATTATGATTTCTTTAAATGGCTGAGAAAAGAACTGTGCTGAATAGAATGACTGTTCCTGTCTGTGTGTCTTTTTTGTAACTTAAGGTTTTGCCTAGAGGGTTTCTCTATGTTTTGAATCTAATTACCCTGTAAGGTATCTACCATCCTGATTTTACAGAGGTGATTCCTTTACTTCTATTAAAAGTCTTCTTGTAAGAAAACTGAATGCTTTTTCATTGTTCTCAGATCCAAGGGTTTGGGTCTGTGGTCACCTATGCAAATTGGTGAGGATTTTTACCAAACCTTCCCCAGGAAGTGGGATGGATTTTGGGGGGAAAGACGTGTCCAAACTACGTTTCCCAGTAAACCCAGTTAAATTTTGGTGGTGGCAGTGGAAATCCGGGGGCAAAGGATAAAATTAA
This sequence comes from Chelonia mydas, assembly GCF_015237465.2. Taxonomy (NCBI): domain Eukaryota; kingdom Metazoa; phylum Chordata; order Testudines; family Cheloniidae; genus Chelonia; species Chelonia mydas. The sequence goes on from NC_057849.1 coordinate 168,496,568, forward strand.
TTTGTACCTTGGGGAAGTTTTAACCTAAGATGGTGAAAGTAAGCTTAGGTGGTTTTCATGCAGGTCCCCACATCTGTACCCTAGAGTTCAACTGGTTCAACTGTACCCTGGAGTTCAACTTGACAACTGGAAACAAACTTCCATGACCATCTATTGACCTAAAGGACTGAGCAATTAGATTAAAGTCCCAGTTGATTTCTCTAGGTCAAGCTGTGGATTTGATTTTCACTGGTCTGAGAACTTCAAAACCTACAAAAACAAGCCTTAGAATTCCAGATAGGGATTCTTCGTGCACGCATCTCTCTCTCTCTCTCAGGCCAGCTCCGTCACTGCAGAAGCATCCTTTCTCTGTACATTAATTTATGTGATGTGCTCTGACAACTTTTTAATATTACTTTATAAGTGAAAACTATAATTATACTAATGCAACTTTTAATCAAATTCCCCCAAAAGTCCATTTTAAAGTATTAAAGGAAAACAAGTATTTTCCTGTTTAGCAACAACTATAGAAATTGTTTCCATATTAATTTTGGTCCCAGTTTTAAAGAAACAAAAATCATACCACAAAAAGCTTTGTCAGCGGAAAATCTATTTCTTTGCTGAGATTGAAAAAGTGAGTCTAGTTTTAATATTTGAGACCTTTGCAGTGTGAGTAACGGTGAGATAATAAAAATCCATTTTGACTGACCCACATCAATGGAAAATATGTTTTTATTTTACAATAATCCATGTTTGTTTGTTTTTTCCTTTGGGGCACTGAGCATATTAAAATGTAATATCGATGGTGGCCTGTGAGTTTATAGATTCATGGTTAAAGAATTCCCTGCAGAATGATCAATTTATCTACTGAACTTAATCTGATTCTGCATTAATTAGCAACGTATTAATTTCTTCCCCTACTTCTTGCTCATGCAGAGAGCAAACCTTCATTCATTTCAATTACAGCACAGAAGTTAGTTATGCTTCTTATAATGGCAGTATTTTTATATCACTGTTTTCCCTGACATGTCCATTACAGAAGATGACAAAAGATGTATAGTAGACAATTATATTAAAATAGATATTGATTAATCAGAAATCACCAGTTCTTTAAACAAGTAGTGCAAATATTTCATTTGGACTAGCAAGTCTTTATTATAAAGAAGCCATTAACCAAAATCACAGTCTTTTTCCATACTGTGTAGTAGTAGCAAAAAATTCACCTTCACATATCTTGCACACTATAAATCCTCTGACTGTTTTCAACAGGGTTAGTGAAAAAACAACAGTAACTAGATTTTTTCCAAAAGTGAGGCTTGTTGAAATGATCATTCTTTTATTATGCAGATTTTCCTTTTTACATTTTTTTTAATAGATTTTCATTAGGGCAAAATCTTAGCATTGAAAAACACTCCTCATCAGCACCATAATGCATAGACTTCATAGCCAACAGCACTGCAGATTTTTGTTCTCTGACTTTTCAAACAGTAGCTATGTTCCTTTCAAATAAAGAAAAAAATTATCCTGACGGTGATTTTATTCCCAAGAAGAAAGGCAATAAATATCTTCAATCTGTCATAGGAGAGAATTTTGGATTATACATGTTTATTATTTGTTCTTTTCATGACTACTTAGGGCTAGTTTTTCAAAGATTTGAGTATTGTGAACATCAGAAAAAGTTAAATGACAAAATCCTGCTCTTCTTACTCAATAAATAGTTCCATTAATGCTATTAAAATATTCAAATGAAGAAGGGAAGAAAAAAATGGCCCTAATTTGGGAGCTCAAATTCCTGTGACTATCCTGAGTTAAAGAGAGTGGGTGTACAGAATTTCTGGTTACTACCAAGAATCCAACACTGTCAAAATCTTGACTTAGATATTATACTCTCTCCAAACATGGGACTTTCATTCAATAGATGTCTGCAGGGAAAGAGAGCAGAACATTAGAGCTGTTTTATGCAAGTTAGAGCAGAAATGACTTACTGAGAAGATATTTAGAAAAAAATCACACCAAGAGAAGTCATACTCTGTATGTAGTGGTTCAGTTTTCAGATAGGCTTGCTGGCTGTGAGATCTGTTAAGTTTATTCTCAGAATCTTCACAGCCATCATCCAGACAAACATGCAATTGTGTAATTAGTAGGTGCTAGTCTGAGGAAATTGTATAAATTCAATATATTGTCCATAGAAAGACAGCACACACAGCAAATGCTGCAGGATTTCAATGAAGGCTAAATTTTCATCTCTTCTCAAAACTAGATCTTTTTACACATCTCTTCGTTTGTTCCCGTGGCCACATAAAAGAATAAAATGACTTTCCTATTTCTGAATAATTACTGTAAGATCTTGCACATTTCAGCCAAATTTTGAAGATCACAGCAGCAAGGAAAAAACAATTCCCCCACCTATAAAATTAGCCCAAGCAGTGAAACCAATGTGTTCCTGCTGTGCTGGGAAGGGGTGTGTGGATTTAGAGTTGGGGGATTTGGAGGATATACACTCCTCTCACATTTTGTGTATCAGTATATCAGCTCTGTGGGTGTGGCTCCTTGAATGAAAGTGCACAAGGAGCAGATGGGACAGGTTTAGGGTACAGAGATCCACGGCTAGGCGAAATCACCTGGTTTCTCCCCATCCTGCACACAGTGGCAAGGAAGTATTTTTTTAGCTGAGAGGGTTCTCTCAGCATATTTAATTTCTTCTACTCCTTGGTTGATTACTGGGAGAATGTACTGGCTAGTTTGTGGGATGCTATTTAGAGGAAACAAAATTATAGGAATATAGTTATTCCCAAAAGGCTTAAATTCTACAGTCTCAGGCAAAACCCTCTGAAGTCAGCTAGAGTTTTGTCTAACATGGGATTGAAGAAGAGCTGCAGGATTTATCTATGAACAAAATCTCTGAATTTAGGCTACTAGACCTTACAGGTCTCTTTGCTACCTAAAATAAATTAGAATGAGAATGGGCCAAAGTTAGGGTCTGTTCTTAATTTCTCTGGTTGTTTCCCCATTCATATTAAAACAAACGTAGTATAACTTGAAGAAAATGAAGTATGCCTTATATACATATTTATATGAGAATCCAGATGAATTGCAAATACAGAGATATGGTGTATTAAAGAGACAAAAATGAAAATGAAGTGTTTTAGATTTTAAAAAGAACCCACAACAAAAACATAATTTGGTTAATAGCTAGTATATATCAATTTATGCCTGAATTCTAAAGATCATGACTCCTTCACAGTCTTACATACTATTACACGAGACTGGACAGTTTCTCGTATATTAGGCCTTGCACCTTGAATTCAAGAAAGGAAATGCATTATACACCAAAGATTTTGGAAACTTCTCCCACTAGTGGCAACTCTGTGTTGAAAACAATTGAGCAGAAGGAATGCTTTGCCTCACTAATCCTTCTCTCACTTAGGAGGCCGTTAGTCTTTGTATAGACGTGTATATGATCTTTTTTTCCCTAAGAAGACAGAGAATATCTTGAATGGCTCACAAGAAGAGGATGCCACTGCACAGGGAGTCCATTGGTGCTATTTGTTTGATCATATGTTTGCTAAATAGTATAATATATACTACTTTCTTCAACTTCACTGCGGTGGTATGCCAGTATATTTATATGTGAGAGGTATCTAGCATGGATGCCTCAGAAGAATTCTAATAAGAATTCTAAAAAGAATAGCAGTTTTGTTCCCTCTCCCCGCACCTTAAAAATAGATACAAGACTAGATTTTTGTCTGCTGTTATCTTTGCAATATTCATGGTTCATCTTTACTAATTTTTATAATAGTCACAATTTACTGCCCTCAAATGTGCTGCAATTATGTAAAAAATACAAATACATGTATTCTGGCATTCTAAGGTGGTGAACGTGGGCTCTCACCCCCCCTCCCCCCCATAACTAGAATTCACTCTGCTGTCAGGATCAAAAGATTATCTGTAAAACTGAGGTTTTTAACAGGAGGATCAATCCAAATACATGTTTTGAGCATAAAATATTGCTTGGTGCTGCTTTGAGGCAAACGATAAATTCACTGAAGTGCTCTATTAATCAAACCATCCACGGCAACTTTAATATATATCTCCTTAAATGAAACTCATTGCTTTTACAGGCACATAATATCATCTCTCTGTCACCCTTTAAAGTCAGTTTTAAAGCTCTGCAGGAGATGCAGGTATCACAACCAAACTTCTCATTGAATATTCATTGTGCTGCCTGCAGTATTTTGAAATGAACATTCACTCTAAGGCAAGAGAGAGAGAGAAAAAGGAAAAAAAAATGTCTTCCTCAGAGGACTTTTCTTAAGCAATAATGATCTAAATAGCAGGAGTTTTAATCTGCTACTGACTTCTAAATGTAGTTTCATCTAAAGGAAAAGCACGATGGTTAATAATGTCTTTATGTAGTAGGAGGCTTTTAGGGGAAATGTGCACATGTGGATCATAAATGAACAATATTTGAATCTACCCAGAGCTATAAGAAAATTCAGGAAAAAATATATTTGAAGCAAGTTAATTGCTAGTTAACCATATATATTTTCTTGTGGGACATTCAAAGTTGGTCCAGATCTTCAAGAATTCAGATGGCTTCATTTATTGTATTTTGCACTCTTTAAATGATGTAATTTGCTTGATGTAGTTCAGGACACCTTAGCACAACGTAGTATGTCAGGGGATGTATTGATTCATGAATTATTCCTGTGACAATGACAATCTGACCCACTTAATGCGTTTAACCCCCTTGAGAACTGCACTCTGCATCTCCCACCACAAAAAAAACAAACAAAAACACTGATGCATTTTGCATTAGTGATCAGCAATGGGAGATCCTGAATCTTGCTGCCTTTAGTACCAAGAGGTTATTGCTAACACTGTTCTTTAAGAAATATTTTGTTATATCAAAAAATTTCCTATGTCAAAAAAGTTCCCTTCATCCCTACTTTTAAGGCTAATTAATAATAAATAATAATAATAATTAACAAAGAACTGGTATCATCTCAGATATCCTTGAAAATATGGAGTGAAATCCTTTCCCCGGGAGTTTTACCATTGACTTCAATAGGGCCAGGATTCCACCCCTGGTGATTTAAGGTGCTTTCAAACCACTATATTGATGTTCACACACCTGGAAAATTCTCTGACAAGTGGCCAAAAAAAGAAAAAAATCACAAGAGAAATAAACAAAACTAATCAAATGTATGGCAAAATGCAGAGCAGACCTCACTTTTAAGGTATTGTACAATATCAGCAATGCCTGTCCATAGAAATGAAAAGAATGATAAATCTGCAGGTACTCAAAGAGTGGCCATTTTGCTCCACATATTATATCTTCATTCAAGATCAAAATACAAACAGAAATCACCAAGCAACAGGCTTAAGAGTTCAAATGAAATGTTAAAAATGAACATCTAAGGTGGAAAAAAGAATAGGGAAAGCTAAAGTGGAAGAGAGAAGCTGCTAAGCTCATAAGTTCTGATTGTTTGTGGGAGTCCATGGAAGAGACACTGATGAGGGAGAATTACAATGGGACCCTAAAGAGGTAGAGATGAAAGAATTGATGTTGAGGGTGGAATAAGAACCAGAGTAGAATTACAAGCCACATGCCAAAAGTAATGCCAAATTACTTCTCACAGTAAACACTAAGACAATATGTCTTCTCAAAATTCTGCTGAGCTAATAGCCATGAGCAGAATGAGAATAATGTCATCCTGCTGTGTGTCAGTCAGAACAATTCCTGTTACAGAAATGTCCAAGCATCACTTAGAAGGCATATATGTGGAAAGACAACAAAGGGGACTAGGATAAAGGATGAAATGTGTGTGAGTAAGAGAAAGATCTACTGGCCAGATATTAAACTATGGACATGCTATAACAACACACAAATTGCAGTAATATTCAAAGAGAGATGACACCTTTCAAATACGTATTGTCCCTGATCATGCATACATTAAGTTAAATGCTTTTTGCATATGCAATCAGTATAGATAAAAATAATGTAACTTTTTGTGTCAATCTACACAATTGAAACTGACCTTGAAAATAAAATACACAATGTTCTTAAACTGCTAGTTACCAAAGCTGAAGAAAAGAACATTTATGTAGTTGATACATAGAGAGAGTATTCAAAATGCTGTTATTTCAAGGGAACCTTAAAAAAATGAACAGTGAATTTGTTTCTCATATCTAGGACCTGGGCTACTTGCCAGACATTCTTCTCAAAAGATGCTAGCTCATTTTTTCCGTGAAGTTGTGTAGACAGGAGTGATGTATGCAGAGACTATGAAGGACAGAAAAGCAATATGCTCCCAGCACTACTGCTCTATTTATCAGCAGTTAAACAGTTCATTATACTGTGTGGCAACCTCATAGTAAGAAATCTGCACCAGATGCAAAGTTCCTCATATTATTTTACAATGAAGAGGTTATTTGAATAAGACCACAATATAATCAATAAACAGCAAAGATTGTGACAATATTTTAGCAAACTGTGTGTCTTGTCTCCAGGAAAGCATTACTTTTATTTTATCAGACAATTCTACTAAAAGGTGGCAGGTATTTTACACTCATCATGCTTCACATGCCCTAACAATTGGAACATGTACAATATTTTAGGTGAAGAGAGAGGCTCAAACCAAAATCCCAGATCTGAATTCTCAGAAGCGCCATAAAGTTCAGATACAAATCCAAACTTTGCAGCTCAAAGTCTTCCCAATATAGAGGTAACCTTAGAATAATCTACATTGTCCCTTGAAAGCCACGCATGGTGTGGATGTGGCGGAAGGACAGCTTGGCCACCTATGAAGTGCCAAACCTCAAGACCTACAACCCCACAGGGGCTTTGCCATAAGTCTGGCATCCATAGTGGTAGAAGGTGTAGGACTGGGTAACCCAGCCAGAATGGGGGCATTCTGGGTCCAGGTAAACATTATTCCTCTCCATTCAAGCTGGTCAGATTTTTTTTTCTCCCAGGGAACATCAAGATATGTGCAAAAAAATAAAAACCAGAAAATTTTGGCCAAAAAAACAAAATTTCTTGATTCTGAAATGCTTCTGCAGTGCCTATTGGGAGTTGTAGTTTGGGTCCCTCATGCTGCTGTTGTCTTCTAGTGGCTGGGCTCCCCAGTCAGATGACATCTGACATGAAGCATCACAGTCTTGCCTGTGGTTGAGGTAAGACAGTGCACAATGGTAAACTTTTGTCCACGGTGAGTAATGGGAGAAGAAGTCTCCCAATAGGGTAAAATGAAGACCTTCAGTATCCAAACTACAACTCCCATGGGGCATGGCAGAAACTCTGAAGAAACTATTTCAGTTTCTGGATGAAATATTTTAGTTTTTACCAAAAGCTGAAAAGAAAACATTATTTGGGGCTGAAGGAACATTCCTATTTTCAACTAACATTTTAAATTTACCAAATGCTTTTCATGAAAAAGCTTGTTTAGTTGAAAACCCAATCTTCTGCTGAAAAACAGTTTTGACAGAAAATGTGTGACAATCCCCTTCTCTACATCCTCCATTCATGCAGGGAATATCTGAAGATATTACAGAGTCAAGCTGTAGTATCTTTTCCATGGAGCCTATCTTGTGGGAGTCAGGGAGCTGCTGAGGTCATAGCTGGTTCAGAGGCAGAGGGACTCAGTGGACATACCCGACGTCCCACTGATACCTGGAATCCAGCAGCTTTGGGACCTGTCTAACAGTCTATTTGGCAGGAAGGACAAATCCAACATGAGAATGTGTGTGGTGTTTTGGTTTTGTTTTGTTTTTGAGGAGGGAGAGTGGTGAGGGGGTGGTCTGCGCAATGAGATTCATGCAGAGATTTGTTACCGAGAGAGCCACCGCTCAGGTTTTACTGAAGGAAGAGATGACTTGGGCCAATATACTAAATCATTACAGGAAAGCAGGGTGGCAAAAGACACTCTTAAACAGCAGGTTCCAACACATTGCATGTTGTTGCATGCTTGAGTGACTCCAGGAACAGCTGTGCATGAGTACTGAATGTAGGCAAGTACAAGATGGGGGAAAACTGCACTTTAATTTAACATCTTTTAAACAATTACATGAGCATGTAGGATAATCCTCAAGAGATAACTTTCTTCTTTATTCCATCAGCTCTCAGTGTTTTTCCTCTCAGATCTTTGAAGACAAGTTTTACTTCACAGCACTAAATCTTTCCTCTTTTATTTTAGTACAGCTAACACTAAATTGTCATAATTATAACTACTTAGAGCAAAATGTAGTTTTTAATATCAATTTTGCTTGCCTCTTAATCTGGTAATCTATTGTGGCAGTTAATCCATGACTTCATTGGTCAGTTCCTCATCTGCCTCTGAGCTGCATTTTATACAACTGAGGACAATGGAAGGATGTATGTACAAAGATGGCTTTCAGCTAATTTTACAACTCCCAAATCCTTGGGTCATTAAGCGTATGTTTACACTACATTGTAAACCCAGGGTTTGAACTGAAGCTCAAATCTAATCCCCCTTCTGTCTGCACACAAATAGCATTAATACAGGTCATTGACCCATGGACCCAGGACCCCTTGGGCATGGAGGGTCCTAGCCTGAGTCAAGCTGGGACCCAGGGTTCAAGCCGGGACCCAGGGTTCAAGCCCTATTGCTTTGCAGTGTAGATGTAGCCTACTGGATTCATGCTCTGGAGTCTGCCAAAAGTATTCCACAATCCCACAGGCGAACTTTCTTTGTCCTCTAGACAGACAAGTTTGGTGGTCAGTCAAATTTTCCCACACTGCACCATGAACAAAGTGCTATATGTACACATTTTGGGAGAGTGCCAGGAAGTCTGGGATTTGGGTGGCTGGACTCAGGCCCACATAATGCAGTGTACAAGCTCAAGCCTGAGGCTAACAAACCCAGAGTCTACTAACTCAAATTCTACTAACCCTGGCTTACAGTGGAGTGTAGATATACCCTATTTGTCAATCCTGGCCTTAGCACAGGGGCGGGCAAGCTTTTTGGCCTGAGGGGCATATCGGCTTTCCAAAATTGTATGGAAGGCTGGTTAGGGGAGGCTGTGTCTCCCCAGACAGCCAGGCATGGCCCGGTCCCCACCTCCTATCCAGCCCCCCCGCTTCTCACCCCCTGATAGCTCCCCTGGTACTCCTGCCCCATCCCTGCTCCCTGTCCCCTGACCACCCCCAGACCCCCCACCCCTGACTGCCCCCTGCCGCCCCATCCGCCCCCCCATGCCTGACTCCCCCCCCCCCGGATCCCTGCCCCATCCACCCCCCCGTTCCCTGCCCTCTGACCACTGTGACCCCTATCCACACCCCAAACTCCCCTGCCCTCTATCCAACCCCCCTTCCTCCCTTACCGCACTGCCTGGAGCACCGGTGGCTGGCAGCGCTACAGCCATGCTGCTCAGAGCACCGGGTCAGGCCACAGCTCTGCAGCTGCGCTCCCTGGCAGCCCAGAGCATTGAGCTGACAGCGCGGCGCACTGAGGCTGTGGGGGAGGGGGAACAGCAGGGGACGGGACGGGGGTGAGCCTCCCAGGCCAGGAGCTCAGGGGCTGGGCAAGAGGGTCCCACGGGCTGTAGTTTGCCCACCTCTGCCCTAGCATAAAGTAAAAGAGCCTCAGAATGGCTCTACATTTTACCAACTGCTGACAGTTCTCGTCAAGACTTAGTTAGCAAATTTGGAAGTGTAATTATGGCTCTTAAAGAACTTTAGTAGCAAAAACAGAGTACTAGAGGACAGTTGCCTTAAAGATGCATGAAATGAACACTGGATATGGAAGGACTAATTCACATTGTGCTCCATATTTCATCATCATCTTCTGTTTCTAATACCAAGGTTGGCTAGGACCAACCATTGTCAGTTTTTTGACTTTGGTAACTTGACTGTCAGCCATCTCAAGTTTAGGTCCATTTTACAGATAGGGAATTGAAGCGCAGAGAGGCTAAGTTACTTTCCCCAAGTCACACAGGAAGTCTGTGGAAGAGCAGCTACCTAGGTGTCTCTCTCCTCAGTCAGTGCCCTAACCAGCAGCTCATCCTTCTTCTCCAGAGAAGCCCCTATTGTCATCTTCTTCTCCCACTTTTTGGGGGGTGGGAGTGTTACTGAGAATTAACACACATCAGGGAGATCCTCAAGTGGCCAGTTAAGACAGAGCACCTCACGCCAGACTTTCTGGGGCCAAGGATCTCTCTCATCCAGCAATCAACACATAGTTGGGAAGGATCTCTCTGATGCTGCATTGCAGTGTATACATTCATGTTTGTGCTAAGCATTCACATTTATTATGCCATCATTAGGATACACTAAGGGAAGAGGGGTGTGTTACTGAGACAATAGTGCAGGATCAGTCTCTGAGCCTGATCAATATCAGATTAACATGATTTATATGGAGTAAGAAATACATAGTCATTGAATGTGGCTAGGGATATTTTCCATTCTCAACACTGGTGTAATACCATGGCAGATATTGCTTTGATTATGACTTTCCCTTCAGAAAGCTTACCTTAAATGGGAGACTTCTTGGTCACTGGTATTTAAATTCTGTAGCAAACTGTTTGAGAGCATTAGGCTTGCCTTTGGTTCTGTACATTTGGATTTTTTACTCTTGAAGCTTGGACTCTTTGGCTAGATCTACACTTGGAGCTGGGGGCGTGAGTCCCAGCTCGTATTGACACACACACGTACTAGCTGTCGTTGAACTAGCACCCTGAGAATAGCTGTGGAGTGATGGTAGCACAGGCAGTGGCAGTACAGTCCAGCCACCCTGAGAACAAACCCACCCCGAACCTGTGGGTACATATCAGGGTGCCTAGGGCAGGCACCTGCTTACCAGCCTGCTATCCTGATAAGAACTAGCCTGAGCATGTCTCTGAGACCTGGGAATCCCCGCCACTTCCTGCTCTAAATGTTGACACAGCCTGAGAATGCACTAATCTACATGCCAACAGTTTTAAATTGACGGTCTCATTCATTAGAGGTTTATTAATGAAACAGTTGGGAATTCATATTCTCTTTTCCCGTGACGTTTGATCTCTAGTATGTGTACCACATGGATGACATCTCTAGTTTTATAGACATCCAGGCCAACACTGATGGTAGTGAGAATTGTGCATGCATATATGAGGACAATATTTTCCACTATTTAATTATGGAATTTGGTGCATTGCCAAAATATAGCTAAGCTGGTTTTGTTCCTCTGCTTTTGTGTGTGTTCTTCCAGAGTCTTAATGTCACATTCACAATAATTAGTCACTAGTTGTTTTTCCTTCACTTGTAGTATCTTTACAATGTGGTAGACATTGATAACAACTGCAATGGGTTCCACAAATTGTATGTTCTGGGTAGTATCCAATACAATTAAATACTACTTCAGAGTACCCAATAAAACTATTGAAACGTTGTTTTAGAGTAAGTGGATTTGCAGTCTGTGCTGGCCATGTCCTTCTATCACAGTTGAGTCTATTCCATCTTTTATGATAGCTTATGGTATTTTTGAAGCTGTGAAGTATTTGCCACAGTGACTATTACATCCACACTTAAAATATTGATTATACAATTGACTATTACAAGAGGATTTTCAGCTGAAGCAGCTCCTGTATCCAACATTTTTTCACATATCCTAGGGAATTACTTTGGAACTTGCAGTGCAAACTCAGAGTAGCTTTCAATTAATTATGTTCACTTGCTATTTGCTGACCTCAGAAATAGCTTATATTAGCTTAAGAAGATAATTCTCTCATTCTAGGCAGATACTCTATATGTTTTCCTGATCAATTCCATTTATTGGTGATAAAGTAATAAAAAGACTTGGAAGGGCATATGAACAAACTTTTCCCCCCATTTGTTTTAATTCCTGATTTTTTCCCTTATACTTTCTGTTTTATATATTGGTTTTCAAGCAAGCAGTAATAGTTATAGGCCATATGCTCATAAGAGATACATAAAATAGATATATCTGCTGGCAAAACACTCTTTCTGTCTCCCCAAGACACAAAATAATAAAAAAATGAGGCAAACCTTCAGCCAATCAAACCCCTCAATCCACAAAGGGCTAAAATCTTGTCCTGTGTTAAGCAGAAGTAATATGTATACCAGTTACTTCCATGTAAGAATCAACCATACCAGCCTGGTCCTCAGACCAGTCTTACCTCCACAGAATGAGTGCAAAACAGTTCCATAAAGTTCTGTGATTGAGCCCTGGCCTATACTTTAGATTCTGATTGACCTATCTACATTGTTCAGAGGATAATTCACACCCATGAGTGCCATAGTTAAGCTAACCTAGCCCCTGGTGTAGTCCACAGATTTGCTGAAGGCAAACAATCTCCTTCCCCCATCCCAACCCCTAAACTGGTCATATTCATATCTCACAGCCCTCTCAACCACATGGAGGTCCCACAGAGGTACCTTCAGCCCATGGACTGCAGTTATCCCTGTACAGCTACAATGAGAGTGGAAATTTAGGACTAGCAAGGGATTCTTGTACCATTCTCCATGTGGACTTAAGCTGTCCTCTTCTGGGGTGTCAGCCTGGACTCTGAGTCAAGCACTTCCTTTAAGGATCTTCCCATGAAGACTTCACCCAGTCTCTGTGGAGTTGGTAAAGCAAGAGAACATACATCAGTCATTTAGCCTCATAGAAATAATAGCGTCATTTCAAGAAAACATGGGCACAAAATCAAGTTCAATTTTGATATCTTGTCTGCCTTTTCCTAAGCATTTATCTAACTTCAGGAGATAATTATCCGATCATCAGTCAACTACACTGATATCATTTCTTTATCATTACATCTTTATTCAGTTTAATACCTGAATAAAATCACTATACAGTTGATTTTTTCTGAATTTTAAACATTCTCATAAAATACACATATTCCCCTAGAACAATATAACTTTTCAGAGCTTTCTCCTTCCTATAAGTAAAGTAACAAAAGAAAACAGAAAAGAAAGACCCAGATAGATAAATGGAAAAATATAAAATCAGAAGATAAATAGTGGAATTAACTCCTCTCATCCAAAATCAAAAGTGGTAACCTTTCTTTAAACTATAGCATCATAGAAATGTAAGATTGGATGGATCTCAAGAAGTCACCTAGCAATCCATCCCTTCTGTGCTGAGGCAGGACCAAATATACCTAGAATACCCCTGACAGGTGTTTGTCTAACCCAGTGGTTCCCAAACTTGTTCCACCGCTTGTGCAGGGAAAGCCCCTGCCGGGCCAGGCCTGTTTGTTTACCTGCTGCGTCCGCAGGTTTGGCCGATCGTGGCTCCCACTGGCCATGGTTCGCTGCTCCAGGCCAATGGGGGCTACGGGAAGGGCAGCCAGCATGTCTCTTGGCCCGAGCTGCTTCCCGCAGCCCCTATTGGCCTGGAGCAGCGAACCGTGGCCACTGGGAACCGTGATCAGCCGAACCTGCGGACGCAGCAGGTAAACAATTCGGCCCAGTCTGCCAGGGGCTTTCCCTGAACAAGCGGCAGACCGGCTTTGAGAACCACTGGCATAAAGGACTCTTTTTGAAAATATATATGGAAAACAGCATGCACATATCAAGGTACTTCATTTCTAAATTAGGTATTTACAAAGGGAACGTTGAAACTTCTAGTCCTATTAGTCACATGCATTCATTTTCATAGATTTTCAGCCAGAAGGGACCATTATAATCGTCTCGTCAAACCTCCTACATAGCACAAACTATAGATTTCACCCAGACATTAATATTGCTGTGGATATTGTCCATAAATAGTTCAGAGATTATCAACTCTGTTCTAAAACTTATATAATATTCTTTACTTGATATTACTTCTAACCATTTCAACCATTATTACTATGTTGACTAGCCATTTGTAAGTATGGCAAAACATATAATATTGAGCTACAAAAATTCTACAGTGCAGAGGAGAGAACACACCATTAATGTTGGCTGGGGATCACTCAAAAGGGAAAGTGCTAGTTACATGACATATTTTCTAATTGTCTCCCACCCCACAAATCTCTTAAGGAAGCCCTAATGGTGGGAGCAACATAGTTCCTTGAAAGTCTCATACACACACACACACACAACTTGCAGTAATACACACTGCTTCTCCCTCTGTCGACTGAAGGGAAATCTTTAGGAAAGTTCAGGGACAGCTATGGTTGGGGGAGCTCCAGACAGCAAGGCCCAGTGGAATCCAAGTGGCAATGCACCTGTTCATAGATGTTTATTGCCTCCAGCAGACCACAAGGCACATTAAAGGTGATAGACACTCCAACTTCTTTTGACAAAGGGCAACCCATATTCCCTATCTTCCAACTCCCAACTGAACAATTATCAGGAAATGTAAGTTGAAACAGATTTTCCACTCTCCTATACAATAACAAACCATAAGGAATAATTTCATCATGGAGACTACTTACCAATTAAGGACTATTTACCAGACAAGGTCTTGATCCTACAAGGATTTTGTCACACACTTAACTTCATATATCTCTAGGCTCACTGAAGTAAATTTTAAAGCTAAGTCTTTGTTGAGACTGCATGTTTAAAAAAGTATAGCAATACTTTATAAAAAGAATGGGAAACATTTTTTTCCACCTTTGCACAACTCAGAAGCTGCTAGCATACTTTTTAAAATTAGGCCAGATCACACAAACATGTACACACATGTCTACTTTTAAAGTCCCATAGAACTGCTTATGTGCTTGAAATTAAGCACATACATAATGCTTTGCAGGATCTACACCTAAGTTCCTCTCTGTAACATTCTGTACCTCAGGGGAACACCAGCACCCCCATGTTCATCCTCATAATATGATTGTGTGGTATCTAATGCAAAGTCTGTCTTCCAAAGGCTTATGATGAACTGAGTATTGTTGTTATAGTAATTGTTGTTATAGTAATGTTATAGGTTGTAATTCCATGTATATAGTTATGAGGCTGAGAATGTGTCCTCATGGCTTAAAGCAAGCCCAGGCAAAAACTCTCCAAGAGCAGAGGAGCAGTTCACACCTCATCAGGGCACGTACGGAACAAATCCAGCCCAGGCTCACAGGAACAAAGGACACTGGCCTAGGCAACAACAAAGGATCTGTTGGACTCTCAAGTGAGTCACCCCCTTCCTTTGGTCAGTTTGGGACTGCGATGAGGTAATGCTTACCTGACTCTGGGGCGGGGGGGCAAATATAAGAATGAAGAAAGAACACGATAAAAGGGAGAGACATTTGCCATGCTTTCTCTCTCTTCCATCCACATCTACAGAAACCACACCAAGCGACTGAAGCGCTGATCAAAGGGGAAAGCCTGGGTGAAGAGCAACCAGCGAGCCTGTGGTGAGAAGCATCTAAGTTTGTAAGGGCATTGAAGTGTTAAGATCAACTTAGATTGTGTTTTGCTTTTATTTCATTTGACCAAATATGATTTGTTATGCTTTGACTTATAATCACTTAAAATCTATTTTAAAAAAGTTAATAAAGTTGTTTGTTTATTCTACCTGAAGCAGTGCGTTTGGTTTAAAGCATGTTAGAGACTCCCCTTGGGATAACAAGCCTGGTGCATATCAATTCTTTGTTAAACTGATGAACTCATATAAGCTTGCAGTGTCCAGTGGGCATAACTGGACACTGCAAGATGGAGGTTCCTAGGGTTGTGTCTGGGATGGGAGATATTGGCTAGTGTCATTCGGTTATACAATCCAAGGAGCAATATACATTCCAGAGGCTGTGTGTGAACATCTCAGTAGTGGGGGTTCTCACAGCAGAGCAGGGTAAGGCTGGCTCCCAGAGTCAAGGATTGGAGTGACCTAGAAGATCACCTGTCCAGATAACACCAGGGGAACATCACTCTCTCTAGTCAAAACAAAACAAGCAAACAACAAGCATGGCAAAATTTAGTCCCAGGCATCAGTGTTTTGGAAAGTTGTGAATGTGTAAGAAGTGATTTATAATTGAAACAGTTTTGTAACTTGAACTATAATAATCACCACCTGGGAAGTGTTGTAATCAAGTAAAATTAAGGACAATTTTTACTAAAAGCATTTTTATAGGTCTCTATTCAGACATAAATGTGTTTGTCCCTAAGATGCCACAAGGACTCCTCGTTGTTTTTGCTGATACAGACTAACATGGCTACCCCTCTGAAACCTATTCGGACACAGTATTTTTCATTCCCCCTTTTTAAATAAGTCATTATTAAAGCTCTCCATTATCAGTATGGCTTCACACTGCATGCCCTTTTACATGTGTTTTATTTCCCTGAATTGTTAGATCATATATTAAAAATACTGATGGGCAGACTGTGGTACTTAAACTATCAAAAGATAAATAGCATGATATAAGGAGGAAGCATTTTAGTCCATTTTAGAGCTGTATAAAGAAAGCTGACTATAAAGTCAAAAAGTAGTGCGACTGAACAGACACATGAGACTGTTGCTGCACCTTCTCTGCTATGTCTCCAGGCCAGGTACAATTCTGCACTCTATAGTGCTTGAAAACCTGTTGTTATTCAAAGACTAGTGGATTGCCTCAAAGGAATTTGCTTGACTTGGTCTAGTATCCAGCACACATATAGAACCCATAGGCTCTGAAAGTACCATTAATGATCTATCATTTTGTCACAGAGATGGGCTTCTGGTGAGAGTTGGGGCACACTTGCAGAGTTGTGTCTATTTTGGAGATACCGAAAAGAATGAGCTTCAAATCTCCAGCATAAAAATAATATATTTGCAGAATCCAATATTATTAATGAGCTATATAGAAAGATGCAAAACTAGAGACATAGTACTTGAAACAGACTTGAAAAAAACAAATACCAATACAAATATTAAGACCACCAGCCCTTAAGCAGAGGTACAAGAGGGGAGGGAGGGAAGAGATGGTGCTAGAACTGTTACGTATTTCCTTAGTTAGGATTATAAAGAGACCTACTCAAAAAATAGAAAATAATTCATGAGGTTTTTTGAAATTTCAAAGTTGTTTCCATTTCACAGGGTATAAATTAAAGGTTGGAGGTGGAGGGGGATTATTACTATTTTTAAAATGCAAAATTTTGAATTTTCAAACATTTCAAATTTATTTAACTGGAAAAGTTAAGGTGGCAAAAGGAAAAATGAAACATTGTATCTTTGCTACTCTGTAACCTTTCAAAAGTTTGCCTAGAAATATGAAGACTCCATCCTTTGATAGCTCAGAGTCAACCATCCAGCCTGACCTGCTTTTCATTCTCTGGGAGGTACAAAACAGAATTCTTTGGCTGTATACTCAGCAGTTCAGTTCACTCACCTGAGGAATCTAATTCTTTGCTTGTGCACTCATTTAAAGATTACTCCAAATTAGGCTTAACTTCCTCTCCTTTCTCAGAGATCTTCTAAATCCTAAATCTTCTTGGTAGCAACATACAACAAGTGAAATATGTCGTGGCACATTTTCATTTAGCTTCACAAACAGGTGCAACAAAGTTAGCCGTAGTACATGCTTTTCCACACTGATATTCATTGCTGCTCAGTCATGCCCCATTAAAGGGCCACATATAAGTTGGCAGTTCAGATGCCACAGCCATTCAATCTTTGATCTCTTTGCTGCATAGAGAACTTAATTATCAGGCATTTTCAATCTAGCACCTGCCAAGAACAGGAACTTCTTTAAAATTAAATATAAGATTTACAATGAGACTCAGAATGAGAATTCAGGTAATACTGCATTACAGGAGAGAAGAAAAAGAATGAAAAGTATCCAGCATTTCTTACCTGAATAAAAAGTGCTGTATTTGCCCCAACAGCATTAAATGGGGTAGACCTGATATATTGCTCTCAGATATCCCCCAATATTTACTCACATTACCAATATGTTAATTTATTAGTGAAATTAGGGAAAAAACTAACATTGAATTATCATCTGTATCTCAGCAGGGAGGTTTGTATGTTCCAGTTTCAACATCAGAAGATTTGGGCCCAGTACAGTGAATAATTCTGCAGGGGGGATCCCTCCATCCATGCAAACCCTATTGAAGTAAATTGGTATTGAAGTAATTGCATGCATAGTTGCTTTCAGGACTGAGGGCTTGAATATCCCATTGCAAACACAATAAAAGTTTAACAGCAGTATTTTGGGATTTCCCTCCCAATTTCCATGTTTATACAATACCAAGCATAATGATGTGCTAGGCCTTTGACACTATGATAATGTAAATATTTACTAGTAATAATAAACAACTTCAATGACAGCAACAGTAAATATGGCATTCCGTTTTTTTAAACTCATAGGTTAAAGATATGTATGTTCCTTTCTGGATTTTACTTTGAAAGCATTTATATTTCTCTTCTCCTTCCCAACAAAAATCCTGCCAAGAGCATTACTAAGATGTTCAAGTGGTTTGTTCCTGGGTTTCAGTACCAATTTGCAGCCTTCCCATTGAGTCTGTCAACACATGTTAATATTTCTTTCCGAGCTCATCCCTATACTGATCCCAGTGACATAGCCTCATTAAGGAATAAAATACCGCATACAGAAAGTTGCTGATTTTTGTAGCAAAGAACCAATAGCTATTTGCTATTTTGTAGCAAAAATAAGAGAATGATGCAGAACATATTAATTTTCAGTGCCAACTTACAAAATCCTTATTCATGTTGAAAGTACCTTATTGCACAAGTAATTGCATTGAGCTCAAATGGATGATTTGTGGAATAAAATACTACTCATCTATGTTCCAGGGTCACAGAATCTGGCCCTTATTAGTTTTACAAAACAGATGCATAGATTTTAAGGCCATAAGGCCCCATTAGATGATCTAGACCAGTGTTTCTCAAACTTGGGATGCTCCTTGTTCAGGGAAAGCCCCTGGAGGGCCGGGCCGGTTTGTTTACCTGCCGCGTCCGCAGGTTCGGCCAATAGCGGCTCCCACTGACCACGGTTCGCTGCTCCAGGCCAATGGGGGCTGCGGGAAGCAGAGCAGGCCAAGGGATGTACCAGCCGCCGCTTCCCGCACCCCCATTGGCTGGCAGCAGTGAACCGCAGCCAGTGGGAACTGCGATTGGCCGAACCTGTGGACGTGGCAGGTAAACAAACCGGCCCGGCGCTCCAGGGACTTTCCCTGAACAAGCAGCATCCCAAGTTTGGGAAACACTGGTCTAGACTGACCTTCTGTATAACACAGCCCACAGAGTTTTATCTAGTTTCTCATGCTTTGAGCTCAACAACTTATGTTTGGCTATATCATATCATCCAGAAAAACACTGAGTCTTGATCTGAAAACAAAAAGAGATCAACCACTTCCCTGAGTAGTTTCCTCTAGTGTTTAATGACTTTTACTTTAAAAAGTATGGCTTATTTCTAATTTGATTTGGCTGATTATAACTCTAGCCATTGTTTCTTGATAAACCTTTCTTATTTCAGGAGTCCTTTAGTAACCAATATTTTCTTCCTTTGAAAGTACGTATACTACATAATCAAGTCATCCCTTATTCTTCTTTTTGGTAAGCTAAACAGATTGATTGATTGATTCCATACTACAGGAACTGGCTATCTATCAAGTTTTCACAACAGCACTAAAGTCTGTTTACTTTTTTTATGATCTTGAATTGCAGTGGCGCACCTCACAAACTGATCTTTTATATTGTATTTATCTAGTACTTAATTTTGACTGCTTTACATTGCAGGTCCCAAACCTACAAATACTTAACCTTTGTCCCGTGGGCCACCAGGGTAAGCCCCCTAGAGGGCCGGGCCAGTTTGTCTACCTTCTGCGTCTGCTGGTTCGGCTGATTGCAGCTCCCACTGGCTACGGTTCACCGCTCCAGGCCAATGGGGGCTGCGGAAAGCGACAGCCAGCACATCCCTCGGCTCGCGCCACTTCCCACAGCCCCCATTGGCCTGGAACAATCAGCCGAACCTGCAGATGTGGCAGGTAAACAAACTGGCCCGGCCCACCAGGGGGCTTACCCTGGCGGGCCGCATGCCAAAGATTGCTGATCCCTTACTTATGTCATTGAAAGTAGCCAGCTAAGCCCAGTTAAGAGTTGCTTTGTGATGTCAGGCCCTGATTCAGGAAATCATTTAAGCATTTGATTGGATCCATCCTAATGGACTTCAGTGGGACTTAAGCACCTGCTTAAGTGTTTTCCTGAATCAAAGCCTAAGGAAAGCACAAAGCAACCTTAACTGAGCAGAGAAAATAGTCTCATGCTAGCAAAATAAGAAAGGATCTGTGAACATTAGTATCATACAATTGAAGTATACATAATATTACTATGCTTATTTTTTGCAAACAATTGTTTAAGGTCCTCAGCCTACAAACCTTTCTTTATGTGCACCTTCCCATTGACTTGAATGATACTACCCATGTGAGCAAAAAAAGAATACTGCTGTTTTACATTCAATATACTTAATTTCATGCTCTAATACAACTGCTGATGTGTTTTTTCTATTAGTTAATCCTCTTGACTTTCTGTAATAAAAATTAAATTGTTAGATGTTTTCCAGAAGGGATGGAGTGAATTTATGGTACAGAAGAGAGAGAAACTGGTCATTGTACTGATGTATTTGGGCTTTGTTGATTATTAATCACAAATTTTTGCTTAAAATGAAGAATTAAAACGTTAAACAGCTCTAGTTGCAAGGATAAACACGCTTATCAGACACAAAATCTTTCTGCTAGATAATTCCATTAAGGTTTTGATGAATAATTTAAATAAATCAAGAAAAATGTCTCCATTCTTTCTTTAATCATGGCCAGTCACATCAAAGCAGGCTGGTGCTGCTGCTTTGCTGTGTTATACTGGAGTACTAAAAATAAATTATGCCTAATTCTATTATATGTTTAAATTTTGAACACTGGCATACTCAAATAATTTAGTTATAATCATTAACTTCATGATGTTCTGTGCCATAGGCCTTCAAATTTCTGAATGTACAATAGTCATCCGGCTTCTGCAACTTATTTGTTTTTTTTTAAATGGTATGACTTAAAAAGTGCTAGTGCTAGTGTGATAGTTTGGATGTATTATAATATACCTAATTTCATCTATTTTCTGAGGACATCAGATCAATGCAACTTATTTACTATAAATGAAGCTTTCTTAGTTATGTTTATTGATTTCCAGGA
This sequence comes from Chelonia mydas, assembly GCF_015237465.2. Lineage (NCBI taxonomy): Eukaryota > Metazoa > Chordata > Testudines > Cheloniidae > Chelonia > Chelonia mydas. The sequence continues at coordinate 168,517,611 of NC_057849.1, forward strand.
GCCTAAAGCTGTGTAAATCTATAAAGATTCATACAGCATTAGCAATGTCTGATGCTCAAAATATTCACTAGCTCTGAAAAGCTTTCAAGTGACTCAACGCATATCTGATATTTACCTTAAATTTTTGAAGACCCTGGCCATCTACCCAATGTTCTTAAACAGGCTCCTCCTTTCCTCTTGCTGTCCCTTCACTGTCACATCAATTAATGCCTGACCTCAGAACAACCCCTTAAATACTGGGTCACTTATATCTACTAACTAAAATCAAAAGTAGTGTTTTTCATTTCTATAGAAACTTCCATCCAACAATAAAGATCTTCAAAACATTAAACATGTGATTGTGGGAGACAAACATATTAAAAATATTATTATATTCATCAGAAAAAAATATCCATTTAATGTGTAAATAATTGTCTTATGGAAAACTGTAGGAAGGCTTAATTACATTTTGTCATCATCATCATTGATATCACATGTGATTTGTATTGGAGTATCACTTAGGGGCTCAATCACGGATCAGGTCCCCATTGGGCTAGATGCTGCACAAACATATCTATTATTTACAACATTAAAAAAAGAGTACATAAACTTTAGATGTTTTGAGGTTCCTCTAAGCTATCAATCTTTTGCCATCCCTTCCATATACATAGGTGGCCTGATTTTCAACTGTCGTGAGTACCTGGTAGTTCCTAGTGAAGTCAATGGGAGCTGCTGGGTGCTCAGAACTTTGGAAGCCAGTTTGTGCCAGTCTTACTCACACTGTAGTGCTTTACACTGTGAGAGATGCCACTGCTGAAATCAAGATAATTTGCAAAATAAGATATTACTCAATGTGGGTATAGGTGGCACAATTTGGCCCTTTAAAAACTTAGGCATGGTCTTGAGCAAGGGGTAGTGCATAAACGTCAACACCCCAGAAGCAGTGAAGTAATGTGACTCACAGACAGTTCTCTGAATAACAATTACTCCACTGCTTCCTCCTTGATATTACATGGAGGACAGTAATTTACTGCTGGCCAATGAGTGAGGAGGAGTCAGGGAAGCAAGGCAGTAGCCCTGTGTCACAGTTCAGGGCAACTGCCCCTGTATTCTCCTTCCATGGTCCAGCAAGGGTACCCACTCTGAGTTTCCAGCTCCTCAACCATTGCCTCTCTCGGGTGGAGACATTCATCTCTCCCTTCTGATCAAGATATTTCCAGGCTAAACAATTCACTGTCCATGCTGTGATATCCCCAGCAAAAGTCTGCCTTCTCTTCCAAGGCAGTACACAGTGTAACTATCACAGTTAATCTACACCATATAGATCTTTCAAAGCAAACATACTTTATTCTTAAGTTAAAAGCAATACAGAGAAAACAAATTAAAAAACAATAAAAGAACTGATATTCATGCTAATAAGCTTACCAGATATCAACCCAATTCCAACACAGGCTCAGGCAGGAGCAGTTCTTCAAGTCCCACAGAGGAGTTTTCCTGTGGTTTCAGGTTCATAGCATCCTTTGCTCAGAATAAGGACATAATTTTATGGGCCAAAGTAGTCCAAAGTGCGTCCAACCCTTCCCTAATGACTGGGACCCTCCATGGACGAGTGGTCCTGTCCAATTGGTGGATCAGGAAGAAGGGCCTGAGTCAGTTCACCACCAGGCTATCCAAAAATCCCTTGTCTGTTGGTCCCATGAGAATCCAGTTTGAGTGAGTTTATGCAAACTTCTCCAGAGGGCAGAGCTTCTCCAAAGGTCTTACAACTTGAGTGACTTTCACTAATCACCGTCAACTCTTCTCAGTTCCTGAAGAAGCTATACTTACCCATCCCACGGGCATGCATACAATTCCTAGCTCAAAGGATACATAAACCATTCATTTAATACAATGGACTCCAAAAATATTGAACTCAATTTGATAAGGTTTAGTTCAATTCAATGTTTGTCCACGAGATTGCTCTATTTGTCACACTCTGCTTACACCTACACTCCAAACCCAAGCTCTGGGTAGCTCAGGAAGGTGGGTATAGATGACTTTCACTCCCCTGCATGAACACATGGTAAGGCACATAATCCAGTCCTTAGTTTAATACCTAACTATAGATTTAGGAGCCAACCTTTGGGTACTTTTTTATTTTTATTTTTTAATCTCAGTCAATGTAAGGATGGTAAGATTTCTCTCTGACATTGATTACAGTCCAGAAGTCTCAATTGTTCATTTTCTTTTCATTGTTTTCTCATTTTCTTGAAAGTACAGTATTCTTTGCAAAAAATAAACAACCTAACAGTTAAGCCAGTATTTTTTATAATATATTCTTAAATGAAAATAAAAAGCCCAAAGATTTTGAAAAATAAAGTGCCCATAAAGCAATGACAGGAAATCCTCAAAAATAACAATTTGCTTCAGATATTAAATATAAAAAGGAGAAGGGGAAAAAAAGTCTGCCTTTCATATTAGACCATGGAAGCCCTAATTTCAAGGTTTGCAGCTTTCACTTCACATTGGGTAAAAAGCCAGTCAGCTGCGAACCAGCTGAGCGGCAAACAGCAGAGAGTCTAACAGAGAGAGTTTGCCTGGGATCTGTCTGAGAGGAGATACGCTAAGGGCTCCATTAGGGAGGCTGTGTTGGTGAGTACCTGAGTGTCTGTTGTGGGGACAGTTTGACAGTTTGACCATGTGCTTGATTGGTTGTTTGAAAAGTGTGAATTGGGAGTGCTTTGTTCCAGGTGAGCCTTGAGTGGGCCTGACTGTTATAAAAAGCCAGTCAGCTGTGAACCAGCTGAGCGGCGAACAGAGGGAGTTTGACTGGGAGTTCACCTGGGGAGAGCCCACTGAGGCTTACATCTTGCCGGCTTCTCTGAGTAGTCACTACAGCTCCTGAGGAAGCTCGTAGAAGGAAGGTAATATGGATGGGGAGTGTTCAGCTGTTGTGACCTGTATTGGATGTGCCATGTTTGTCTTTCTTCCACAGGACAGAAGCGACTTTGTCCGTACACAGTGCAAGCTGGTCTCCATATTGGAAGAGAAGGTTCAAGGTCTGGAGAAACAAGTATCAACCCTGTGTTGCATAAGAGAAACTGAAGGTTTCCTGGACAGACGTCAGGATATGTTTCTATGGACAAAATGTTCTGAAGATTCAGAGCAAGCTGTGCAGCAGGGACAGGAGGATGGTGAAGAAATTTGGCAGCATGTGACCTCCAGAAGAAGAAAGGGGAGCGTCCATGTACCAGCAACGCAGATACAGGTAAACAACTGTTCTCATGTTCTCTCCACAGGTACTAATGCAGAGAGTGGACTAGATGATACATCTGAGGGAAGGGAACAGAGGGAGACTCTGCCGATTGGAAGGCATGAGATGCACTGTCCTAGGGATGGGGGTTTCATGACCACTGCTTCCAAGAGAAGGAGACAGGTGGTGGTGGTCGGGGACTCTCTCCTCAGGGGGACTGAGTCATCTATCTGCCGCCCCGACCGGGAAAACCAAGAAGTCTGCTGCTTGCCAGGAGCTAGGATTCACAATGTGACTGAGAGACTGCTGAGACTCATCAAGCCCTCGGATCGCTACCCCTTCCTGCTTCTCCACGTGGGCACCAATGATACTGCCAAGAATGACCTTGAGTGGATCACTGCAGACTAAGTGGCTCTGGGAAGAAGGATAAAGGAGTTTGAGGCACAAGTGATGTTCTCGTCCATCCGTCCTGTGGAAGGAAAAGGCCTGGGTAGAGACCATCGAATTGTGGAAGTCAATGAATGGCTACGCAGGTGGTGTCGGAGAGAAGGCTTTGGATTCTTTGACCATGGGCTGGTGTTCCAAGAAGGACAAGTGCTAGGCAGAGATGGGCTCCACCTAACAAAGAGAGGGAAGAGCATCCTCACCAGCAGGCTGGCTAACCTAGTGAGGAGGGCTTTAAACTAGGTTCACCGGGGGAAGGAGACCAAAGCCCTGAGGTAAGTGGGGATGTGTGATACTGGGAGGAAGCACGAGCAGGAGAGTGCAAGAGGGGAGGGCTCCTGCCTTATACTAAGAAAGCAGGACAAACAGCAAGTTATCTCAGGTGCCTATACACAAATGCGAGAAGCCTGGGAAACAAGCAGGGAGAACTGGAAGTCCTGGCACACTCAAGGAATTATGATGTGATTGGAATAACAGAGAGTTGGTGGGATAACTCACATGACTGAAGAACTGCCATGGATGGATATAAACTGTTCAGGAAGGACAGGCAGAGCAGAAAAGTTGCCCTGGGGGAGTTGGGGGAGTTGCATTGTATGTAAGAGAGCAGTATGACTGCTCGGAGGTCCGGTATGAAACTGCAGAAAAACCTGAGGGTCTCTGGATTAAGTTTAGAAGTGTGAGCAACAAGGGTGATGTCATGGTGGGAGTCTGCTATAGACCACCGGACCAGGGGGATGAGGTGGACGAGGCTTTCTTCCGGCAACTAACGGAAGTTACTAGATCGCAGGCCCTGGTTCTCATGGGAGACTTCAATCACCCTGATATCTGCTGGGAGAGCAATACAGCAGTGCACAGACAATCCAGGAAGTCTTTGGAAAGTGTAGGGGACAATTTCCTGGTGCAAGTGCCGGAGGAACCAACTAGGGGCGGAGCTCTTCTTGACCTGCTGCTCACAAACCAGGAAGAATTAGTAGGGGAAGCAAAAGTGGATGGGAACCTGGGAGGCAGTGACCATGAGATGGTCGAGTTCAGGATCCTGACTGACAAGGAAGAAAGGAGAGCAGCAGAATATGGACCCTGCACTTCAGAAAAGCAGACTTTGAAAACCTCAGGGAACTGATGGGCAGGATCCCCTGGGAGAATAACATGAGGGGGAAAGGAGTCCAGGAGAGCTGGCTGTATTTTAAAGAATCCTTATTGAGGTTACAGGGACAAACCATCCCGATGTGTAGAAAGAATAGTAAATATGGCAGGCGACCAGCTTGGCTTAACAGTGAAATCCTTGCTGATCTTAAATACAAAAAAGAAGCTTACAAGAAGTGGAAGATTGGACAAATGACCAGGGAAGAGTATAAAAATATTGCTCGGGCATGCAGGAGTGAAATCAGGAAGGCCAAATCACACTTGGAGTTGCAGCTAGCAAGAGATGTTAAGAGTAACAAGAAGGGTTTCTTCAGGTATGTTAGCAATAAGAAGAAAGTCAAGGAAAGTGTTGGCCCCTGACTGAATGAGGGAGGCAACTTAGTGACAGAGGATGTGGAAAAAGCTAATGTACTCAATGCTTTTTTTGCCTCTGTCTTCACGAACAAGGTCAGCTCCCAGACTGCTGCACTGGGCAGCACAGCATGGGGAGGTGACCAGCCCTCTGTGGAGAAAGAAGTGGTTTGGGACTATTTAGAAAAGCTGGACGAGCAAAAGTCCATGGGGCCAGATGCTCTGTGTCCGAGAGTGCTAAAGGAGTTGGCTGATGTGATTGCAGAGTCATTGGCCATTATCTTTGAAAACTCATGGCGATCGGGGGAGGTCCTGCATGACTGGAAAAAGGTTAGTGTAGTGCCCATCTTTAAAAAAGGGAAGAAGGAGGATACTGGGAACTACAGGCCAGTCAGCCTCACCTCAGCCCCTAGAAAAATCATGGAGCAGGTCCTCAAGGGTCTGAAGCAATTCTGAAGCACTTAGAGGAGAGGAAAGTGATCAGGAACAGTCAGCATGGATTCACCAAGGGCAAGTCATGCCTGACTAATCTAATTGCCTTCTATGATGAGATAACTGGCTCTGTGGATGAGGAGAAAGCAGTGGATGTGTTGTTCCTTGACTTTAGCAAAGCTTTTGACCCAGTCTCTCACAGTATTCTTGCCAGCAAGTTAAAGAAGTATGGGCTGGATGAATGGACTATAAGGTGGATAGAAAGCTGGCTAGATTGTCAGGCTCAACGGGTAGTGATCAATGGCTCCATGTCTAGTTGGCAGCCGGTATCAAGTGGAGTGCCCCAAGGGTCGGTCTTGGGGCCGGTTTTGTTCAATATCTTCATTAATGATCTGGAGGATGGTGTGGATTGCAAGTTTGCAGATGACACTATACTGGGAGGAGAGGTAGATATGCTGGAGGGTAGGGATAGGATACAGAGGGACCTAGACAAATTAGAGAATTGGGCCAAACGAAATCTGATGAAGTTCAACAAGGAGAAGTGCAGAGTCCTGCACTTAGGATGGAAGAATCCCATGCACCACTACAGACTAGGAACCGAATGGCTAGGCAGCAGTTCTGCAGAAAAGGAACTAGGGGTTACTGTGGACAAGAAGCTGGATAGGAGTCAACAGTGTGTCCTTGTTTCCAAGAAGGCCAATGGCATTTTGGGATGTATATGGAGGGGCATTGCCGGCAGATCGAGAGACGTGATCGTTCCCCTCTATTCGACATTGGTGAGGCCTCATCTGGAGTACTGTGTCCAGTTTTGAGACCCACACTATAAGAAGGATGTGGAAAAATTGGAAAACATCCAGCAGAGGGCAACACAAATGATTAGGGGACTGGAACACATGATTTATGAGGAGAGGCTGAGGGAACTGGGATTGTTTAGTCTGCGGAAGAGAAGAATGAGGGTGGATTTGATAGCTGCTTTCAACTACCTGAAAGGGGGTTCCAGAGAGGATGTCTCTAGACTGTTCTCAGTGGTAGCAGATGACAGAACGAGGACTAATGGTCTCAAGTTGCAATGGGGGAGGTTTAGGTTGGATATTAGGAAAAACTTTTTCGCTAGGAAGGTGGTGAAACACTGGAATGCGTTACCTAGGGAGGTAGTGGAATCTCCTTCCGTAGAATTTTTTAAGGTCAGGCTTGACAAAGCCCTGCCTGGGATGATTTAGTTTGGGATTGGTCCTGCTTTGAGCAGAAGGTTGGACTAGATGACCTCCTGAGGTCCCTTCCAACCCTGATATTCTATGATTCTATGATTCTAAGAAAACGTTTTCACCGTATCCAGTTCATAAAGTTTCACATCTTTTGTGTTTTGCCTAACATTTCAGGCTCAAATAACTCCAAGGACTAAAAACAAATCTCAGCTAAGATTCCAAGTTTCCTATGGTTTCAGGTGGAAGTCAAGAGCACTTTTCCCTTTTGTTGCCCTCAGAACCCCTTCCTCGAAGATGCTATGAGAACCCCTGTTTACCTTTTTCTATGTTGTGGAGAGTAGCTTACAAGACCATTTGCTAACCTTCCAATACTGGGAGGACAGTCTGGCTCTTCTCATCCTGTGGTAATCAGTGTGGATGGAGTGATTAACAAAGCCTTCCCCTCCGGTATGTATATTAACCAAAGTGAAATGCTACAACACTCCTTATCCAATTATTTATTTGTTACACAGCAAATGTGCTCAGTACTATACATAACACAATATAAAAATAGTCCTTGCACTAAAGAGCTTAGAGTCTAAAAGACAAATGTGATATACTGCAAAAGTCAGGGGAAACAGTAGCAGATTTCCTCTTTATTATTCCTGTTGTTTAGCCCTTGTCCTTCTTACCTCAAACCCTGGAACAAGCCCTTTTCTTCATGAATTATTCAACATTTCCATTTTATCCCCGCCCCTCCCCCCCCCCCCCCCCCCCCACTGGTAGTGGCATAAATCATGACATCATAGAAAATGCAGATTAAAATAAAATTGGAACATGGTAATTTATCATTTTTATTTAGTAATAATCATTGAAAAGGTGGGGCCAAGTCCATGCTTCTCTACCTACTTAACTAGAAAAGAAACATACATTTTCATATGTTATGGTAATATCATCAGGTTCGTGTGGTATATAACTTCTCTGTACTGAACATATTGGGGCACATTCTCATTTGGTGCATATTAGTGTAGGTCCCCTGAGGTTATATTAGTTTACACCAGCTGATGATTTGGCCCATTGTTCTCAATGCTGACTAAAAAATAGTTAAGCTAAATAGATATTGGCATAGACTACAACCTTGGATCCAAATACCCTGAACATGATTAAGGTGTTTCAAATCTAGACTTAGATTTTTCAAATTGGGCCCCTCTCTCTAAAGACAAAAGACACACGCTAGTGCAAATTCTGACCCCGTGGACAATTCTACAATGTACATTTAGCATTGATGCTAAGGGTAGGAAGTAGTGAACTCAAAACCACTTGTGTTACAGTGCAATCCCATTTACAATATACCTTATGATCCCTGATAAAGCAGATTGAAGAGGACAGTTAGGAGCAGTGGTATTAAATTGGAAGAGATTTTAAAAAAAAAGGAAAAGAAAAATGTGAATAAGGGACCCAGATAAAAAAGGAGATTAAGTTAAAAGAGATAACTAAAGTTAGACTCTCTTTCTTTTCTCTCCCTCTCATTATCCCTCTTCTCTGTTTGAAAGTGGAAGCCACCTTTTCCCCACAATAGCCCCGGAATTCAGCATTAATACTGCAGCTTCCTCTCCACTAGTTCTGCTGAAGTAAATATTGGCAAGGATGTAGTTTTTCCACCAAGTTAGTTGGAAATGTGTTAATATCAAGAAATCCCAAGTGAATGGACTCTGGAGGCCACTGAAAGCATGCTCCCCAGTCCAGCATGACAGCAACTTCCACAGTAAGCATTAATTTTCATCAAGTCTGGTGCTACAAATCTCACTGTAATATCATTCTGAAGGGTCCCAGTAAAATCCTTAGTCTTTCAGCATGTCTTTCTCCTAATCCCATATCAGTGAGTATTAAACTGCAATGAAGGGCTAACTCTGTCTGACTGCAGCTTCTTTTATTCACATACTCTTCTCTCCCTTTCTTTATCTAGCTGTCTGGGACAAAGCATGCAGTGCTGCCTGCTGAGAAGCCTTTAATTGTATTGTATCAGAAACCAGATGTATTTTAAATAGAAACAGAAAAACCTTGCATAAAACCATGAGTATCTATGTACTCCCAGCAAAGCCACGAGGTGAGTGGGCTGGAGGAGGCAGAGCCTAGACCCCATCCTCCAGTGTAACTGGTGGCATAGTTTCACTGCCACACTGGGGGTATAGACATGCCCCTGTTTACTTCCTTCTGCAAGGAGTATGGAGATCAAGAGGGAGACTAACTCCACAAGTCACAATCTCACTCCTGGGCTGCTTCAGGTGCATTGCAGCAACCTGTTTCCCCTTACTAAGGGCTAGACCACAAACTGAAGATCTAGTCCAATATAAATTATTGTATAGTATAATGAATTGCCTATCCCATTTCAAAGAGTAAATGTCTACCAATAAATAAAAGGCTCCTTGTGCCCTTTCATCCTGCCTAGCCTCTTAAGAGCCAATCACACTCAAGCCCTTGATCTTTACTCAGAAATCACTCTTAAGCCCTTCAGTCATAACTGTGAATCTACTCTGTGTCACAATTTTGGACTCTACTATACAGCTACACCATTTGGGTTATTTAATTTGTAACATTTCAGGGAGGTATTTACAATGGTGCCAGTATAATGTTTTAAAGAGAAGAAACACTGTTGGCAATTCAGGTCATGAAGAGCAAAATTGACTAGAGAGGTCAAATCACAAAAGGCTATATTGTGATACTGCTACTCACATTAATCAGTATCTTACTACTGAAGTAGTCCAATTAATTTTAATGAGACTATTTGTGGGTTAAGGTTCTGTTCAAAATGAGTAAGGGGTTCACAATCTGGCCCCAAATCTTGTCAACTGATAAACTTCCTGCTGAACTTGTCTTCTAATGTAGAAAGAGATTGTTTCTGCTCTTCTTTTAATAACAAATACACAGTTGCAATGAATGAAACAATATGAAGCTGTACATACAAGATAAAGCAATAAGTTATAAATAAAGCCATAAGCTAACAGACAAAAATTAAATGATTTTTTTTAAATGAGTATATGAATTTTTCTGCAGAATAAATAATAAACTATGAGTATATTAGAAGACACAGTCAGAGTAAAAAGAATGAGGAGTACTTGTGACACCGTAGAGACTAACAAATGTATTTGAGCATAAGCTTTCGTAATGGGTCATTACACAAAGTAAAACTATTTCCTCATGCTTATTTTCCCCCTACTGTTACTCACACCTTCTTGTCAACTGTTGGAAATGGGCCATCCTGATTATCACTACAAAAGGTTTTTTTTCCTCCTGCTGATAATAGCCCACCTTAATTGATCACTCTCTTTATAGTGGGTATGGCAATACCCATTTTTTCATGTTCTCTCTGTGTGTATATATATATATATATATATTCCTACTGTATTTTCCACTGCATGCATCCAATGAAGTGAGGTTTAGCCCACGAAAGCTTATGCTCAAATAAATGTGTTTGTCTCTAAGGTGCCACAAGTACTCCTCGTTCTTTTTGCTGATACAGACTAAAATGGCTACCACTTTGAAAACAGTCAGAGTAGTTCAACCACATGAGAATCTGGCTTGTATCACTGAAATGCCCTTCACCTTGGCATGTTTAGCCTTTTCTGAATACAAAATGTTGAAAAACTATTTAAAAGCTACATATTGAAGCACTTTGTTATAATATGTTGCTTCATTACTTTAACTTGCTTATATAATTTTTGTAACTGTTGTTGGTTTTTAATGCTTTCTTGTTCTTTAGTATAGTAATTTGAGTAGTTTTCTTGGTAGCAGATTCAGCTGTAGTTGCAGTTGAGTAGCAGATTCTGCTCAAAGTAGAATGCACTTTATTTTGTGTTAGGGCAAAAATTGAAGTCACAAATGAAGGAGTTTATACATTTGACAAAGTATATGGACCGAAATTTCCACAATGACAGAGTTCTCCAATATTCGCCATTATACAGGGACATCCTTTGTACCATCACATCAAGACAAATCAGTCCATGATGAAGGAAGAATTACTCTATATAGTATATTCCAGGCTGCTATATATGAAACCAAATGGTGCAAAAAGCCTCTGGGCCAGATTTTGTATGTCATCCATCTTCTGCTGATCTCAGTAGAGCATGATGAAGGTGGTTATGTGTCAAATGAGTATTCTAGCTAGTGATAGCCAGAATTTATTGTACTCCCGCTACTGCTGCTCCTCATACCTCCCTGGACTCTCCCTGGCACCAACATCCCCTGTGCCAAAAGCTGTGGGAAGGAAGGTGCAGAATACTCCATGTCAACTCTATGGTCAGCAGGGACTTGCCCATAGCAAAACTATTCCCTGCAGGGAAAATGTAGATACTTTGCACTCTCTTTATGCCAAAGAATCTGCCCATCTTTATCTGCACCCGTATAACATAGTGACTACCTAATTAAATCATGATAGAATACATTAACAAAATAATATTTTCTTCTAGTTTCCAAGTCAAAAAGGGCTGGAATCCTTATTTTTGTTTCTTTGTTTGTTTTAAGGTCCTCTAGACTCTTTGACCTGTTCCTCTGACCTTCTAGCACAGAAGCCAAATTGCCTTTTCAGCAGCAGTTTGTTACATAGCCAAAATTCACTCATTTTCTTTTATGAAAATCAGTGTGGAATAAGAGTAAGCTTGCATATGTGTTTTGAACAAATACTGTAAAGACCTTAACCTGTTTAAATGACAGTGTAGCGTAATGAGCTGCACTTACTGGGATTACAAAACAAAACTATGATAAAAATGTCACTCTTCGTGATGTGACTGGAGAAACAAAGTGTTCTTATTTCCTGTCCAGAAGTAATTTTAGGCAGCAAATTTCAATAGCAACTGCTTTTCCTGCTTATTCTGTGCTGTTACTCAAATGTGTCAAGTGTATTTCCAAGTATATAAATGAAACACGGATCTGACTTGAGTAGAAGAACACTAGTCTGGAACTGCACTACATATAGAGTAGTCACTACTCACTACATCAATATGCATCACTCTCTATTAAAGTCAATTTTCCCTAATTTAGAGTAAAGTGTTGAATAATGCCACAGGATCATGGGAGCAAGAATGGAAGCATGGCATATTACCTCCTAATCTTTAATGTCTTCTGGCACTTCATTTTTCACCTTACACTGAAATTAGCTTTACCTGCCATATAGCATAACCATGAATACATAAAAGAAGAAAAACACAGATTTAATATTTCCTTTCTATCATTCACAATTCTGGAAAAAAAAACAAAAAAATAAAAAGCAAGATTTTCAGGAATATAAGCACAGTAGTGAGGGAGAAGTAACCTTTCTAGTTACATTAAATCGGTTACATTTTCTATATGTGGGCCTGACCTGGCATACTGGGAGGTGTGCTGCCTGCAAGGGCCCATATCTGAGACATTATGGAAGGATTGTCAAGAATGATCTGGCCCTCTGACTTCTACCCCTTACCGCTCAACCATGTTGGCACTAATGATACCACAAGGCATGACCCTCAGCAGATCAGAAGTGACTATAGGACTCAGAGAGTGAGAATGAAGGAGTTGGGGGTGCAAATATTTTCATCAGATCTTCCTGTCAAAGGTATGGGCCCAGGCAGAGACAAACAAATTCTGGAGGTCAATGGATGCGAGGATAGTATCACCAGGAGGGCTTCAGCTTCCTCAATCCTGCGATACTGTTCTGATATTAAGGACCGCTTAGCAGAGATGTGGTCTAGCTTTCAAGGAAGCGGATGACTATCTTCAGATACAGACTGGCTAACCTACTGAGGCAGGCTTTCAGCTAGGTTTGACAGAGGCAAGAGACAGAAGCCCACAACTAAGGGTATGGCTACACTATGAAATTAGGTCAATTTTATAGACGCCGATTTTTAGAATTCAATTCAATACAGTCGGTTGTATATGTCCACAGTAAGCGCATTAAGATGGTGGAGTGCGTCCTCACTATCATGGCGAGCATTGACTTACGGAGCAGTGTACTATGGGTAGCTATCCCACAGTTCCTGCAGTCTCCGCCGCCCACTGGAATTCTAGGTTAAGCTCCCAATGCCTGATAGGACAAAAAGATTGTCACGGGTGGTTTTGGGTACAAGTCATCAGTTGCCCCTCCGTCTCTGAAAGCAATGGCAGACAATCGTTTTGTGCCTTTTTTCCTGGATTACCTGTGCAGATGCCATACCACGGCAAGCATGGAGCCCACTCAGCTCACCATCACCGCTGCTGTTGTGGGCAAGTCTACTGTGGGGGTTGCTGTGATCCAAGTAGCCAATGCAATCATTGATGTTCTGTTATCAAGGGTAGTGACTCTGGGAAATATGCAGGCCTTTTTCGATTTTAGGTGCATCATATTCCTGTCCTTTGTCACTGGTGAAGAAGTCTTGCAGCCATACATTCCAGTCCAGTCGGCGCAGTAACACCCCATAGCACTTCTGTGGTTGACACCTGTAACAGCTCCAGGGCTCTTGCTCTTTTGCCTTGGCCAAGGTACCATGCCCTACCAGGCTCTCCAACCATTCGACACAGAAGCACCTGCAGCAGCTGGCATTGCTACACAGCAGCAGCTCCTGGGTGCCTTCGCAGCAGCTGGTGCAGTAGGACTGGTAGCCGTCCTCGTCGGACATGTAGCTTGGCTGGGGGTTCTGGGAATGCCCGGCTCCTAGCAACCTCCAGGGCATGGTGTATGGCTCCACCGCTTCCACTGCAACTCTGCTCTCCTGCGAGCTGGAGGCTTCTGCCTCAGGTTGCTCTCCCAGCCGGCAGCACCGCAAGGTCGCACCTACCCCAGCCTACCCCTTGCTCCCACAGCTCATGAAGCCTGGACAGTAGTAAGGAGCAGCTCAACTATAGGCTGAGCAAGTGCAGAATGGTGGTAGAATGTGCCTTTGGATGTTTAAAAGCTCCCTGGCGCTGTTGGTCAGACCTCAGCACAACCAATATTCCCATTGTTATTGCTGCTTGCTGTGTGCTCCATAATATCTGTGAGAGTAAGGGGGAAGACGTTTGTGGCTGGGTGGGAGGTTGAGGCAAATCGCCTAGCATCCGATTTTGAGCAGCCAGACACCAGGGCGATTAGAAGAGCACAGCAAGGTGCGCTGCACATCAGAGAGGCTTTGAAAACCAGTTTCATGACTGGCCAAGCTTCAGTGTGACAGTTGTGTGTTTTTCTTCTTCATGCAAACCTGCCCCCTTTGCTGATTTTAATTCCCTGTAAGCCAGCCCCCTTTTCCCCTTCAAAATAAAGTAACTATTGTTTTGAAACCATGCATTCTTCCTTTATTAATTAAAAAAAATGAGATAATGGACAAGGTAGCCCAGGGTGGGGTGGGGGAGGAGGGAAGGACAAGGCCACATTGCTTATTGTAGCCACACTGAAAATGAAACTGTTTGAATGACAGCCTTCTATTGCTTGTGCCATCCTCTGGAGTGGAGTGGCTGGGTGCCCAGAGCCTCCTCCCCCCACGATCTTGGGCGTCTGGGTGAGGAGGCTATGGAACATGGGGAGGAGGATAGGCAGTTATACAGTGGATGCAGTGGGGGTCTGTGCTCTTGTTGGCTTTTCTGCAGCTCCAACAGATGCTTCATCATGTCTGTTTGCTCCCCCAACAGACGCTTCATCATGTCCATTTGCTCCCCCATTAGCCTCAGCATTGTGTCCAGCCTCCACTCTTTACACTCAGTTCTTTCCTGGCCTCTGCCACTGAAAGCCTCCATGCATTAAGCTGTGCCCTATCAGTGCGGGAGGACTTCATGAGCTTGGAAAACATGTCATTGTGAATGCGTTTTTTCGCCTTCTAAGCTGTGATAACCTCAGGGACGGAAATGATAGGGGGAGCGTAGAAACATTCTACGCTCTACGATTCTGAGGGGACTGCATGGTCACCTGTGCTGCTGAGTTTGACACACTGACCAAACAGGAAATGAAGTTCAAAAGTTCCCAGGGCTTTTCTGTGTATCTGGCTAGTGCATCGGAGTTCAATGTGCTGTCCAGAGTGGTCACAATGGAGCATTCTGAGATAGCTCCCAGAGGCCAATACCATTGATTTGCGTTCACACTATCCCAAATTCGACCCAGAAAGGTTGATTTTAGCACTACTCCCCAGCGAGGGGAGGAGTAGAGAAGTCGATTTTAAGAGCCCTTTACGTCGACGGAACGGGGTTGGTTGTGTGGACTCAGTCATTTTTAAATCGACCTAATGTGGCTAAATTTGACCTAACCCAGGGCTGAGTTCAAAACCCAGAGACCTGGGTGAAGGATCGTTATCTGGGATTGGGACAAGGGAAACACTGCAGAGCCAAAGGAGAGACAAGAGGGAATACAGAGTGGGAAATTCAATTAACATCTCAGATGCCTATATACTAATTCAAGAAGTATGGGGAATATATTGGAAGTACTATAAATACTAGTGAATAATCACAATTATGTCATAATTGGCATCACAGCGACTGGTAGGGTAATTACATGACTGGAATACTGGTATAGAAGGGTACAGCTTGTTCAGGAAGGACAGGAAGGGAAAAAAGGAGGAGGTGTTCCTTGTGTATCAAAGATGTATACACTTGCACTGAGATTGAGATAGAAGTAGGAGGCAGACCTGCTGAAAGGAGTAAAAGGGATAAAAACAAGGGTGATATTATGGTAGGTATCTACTATAGGACACCTAACCAGGAAGAAGAGGTGCATGAAGCTTTTTTAAAAAACAACCAAAAAAATAATCCAAAACACAAGACTTGGTGGTGATTGGGGACTTCAACAACCCACACATCTGTTGGGAAAACAATATAGCAGGACACATTTTATCCAACAAGTTCTTGGAATGCATTGGAGACAACTTTTTATTACAGAAGGTGGAGAAGGTGACGAGGCAAGAGACTGTTTTAGATGAGCGATAGTTTGGGGAAGCAGCCCCTGCCCAAATCTGCTTTCTGAAGAAAAAGAGTTCAGGCTCCAAAACAGCACCTTTCCTGAGCACCCTTGTGACCAGGAACTGCTGAGCCAGCCCTCTGTCACTCCAGCTCCAATTAAGGAAGGTGAATTGGAGCTGACTCAAGGAATCTGAGCCTGATTGGCAGAGGCAGAACATATATAGGAGCTATATACAGGCTCAGAGGAAGGAAGCAGGGGGTGGGGGAAGCCAGAAAGTGGAAGGAGAGGAGTAGCTTTCCCCTCCTGGCTGCAAGAGAAGCCCCTAAGGCTGGAACCCCCAGCAATATGTGGTGAGAGGTGGCGGGTTTTTGCTACATAAATAAACTGCACTGGCAGCTGCTGAACCAGAAGGTCTCTGAGTGATTTTTGGAGCAGAGCAGAGGCAGGACCAAGGGGGGCCCTGCTACGCCCTGTTACAACCCTCAAATGGTTTTAACAAATAAAAGGTGGGGGAATGAAGCAAGACTATCAAACTGATTAATTTGTTAGTGTTATTTAGTAAAGTGAAGAGAAGATGAGAGACTGGCCTAACCTTAGAGAGAGAATTCTGTTCCACAATACACAAAGATCACCCAGATTGCCAACCTGAGAACAACCAGTCATATAAATATTACCCAAAGTGACTGAAAAAAACCCAAACAAACATAAGTACAGAGTCAGACCTACAGACTGAGTACTCCATGAAGCCAAAAAGAAGACTGATAAAACCTAGGGCTGTCAAGCAATTAAAACAATTAACTGTGATTAATCATGCAATTAATCATTCTGTTAAACAATAATAGAACACCATTTATTTAAATATTTTGATGTTTTCCAAAATATTTAATGCATTTCAATTGGTATTCTATTGTTTAACAGTGAAATTAAAACTGATTAATCGCAATTAATTTTTTTAATTGCAATTCATTTTTTTGAGTTAATCATGTGAGTTACCTGTGATTAATTGACAGCCCTAATAAAAATATGTATTATTTCCACTATTTCTACCACTGGTGTGTGGGAAAAAAATGAAGAGGGCGGGGAAAAGTTCCCAGGGCTTTTCTGTGTATCTGGCTAGTGCATCGGAGTTCAATGTGCTGTCCAGAGTGGTCACAATGGAGCATTCTGAGATAGCTCCCAGAGGCCAATACCATTGATTTGCGTTCACACTATCCCAAATTCGACCCAGAAAGGTTGATTTTAGCACTACTCCCCAGCGAGGGGAGGAGTAGAGAAGTCGATTTTAAGAGCCCTTTACGTCGATGGAACGGGGTTGGTTGTGTGGACTCAGTCATTCTGGCAGCAACCCTTCATGCAACAAGATTTTTTATAGGGATGAATCACAGCATCTAAAGAGGTATTCTGGGGTGAGGCTCTCAGTTTGTACAGATAAAATTCCATATGCCTTTGCCATAGGTACCATAGGCATTCCATTATAGCTGAATCATGAAACTGAGATGAGAAAATTCCTGGCTTATGCTCCCATTTCTGCCATAGACTTCCTGTATAGACTTGAGCAAACCACTTTGGCTGAGATTTTCAAGGGAATTGAAGGGATTTAGACACACATCTTTCATAGAAATCCTCCTAGACTGCTTTAAAAATCTCATCCTAAGTGACTTGCCAGAAAAACTGTGGTAGAACCAGGAGAACATTTATGACTATGTGTGTCTAAATCTCCTAGACTGCTTTGGAAATATCAGACTTAATCTCTCTCAATCTCAGCCAAATTCTGGCCTAATGTTAGCGTGTGTGCAATTCCACTGAAGTCAGAGTAATTTCACCCACTTACCCATCTAGATTGGGCCCTCTCTGTCTCCTGTTCTTCCTCTATAAGTTGGGAATAATGATGCTTAGCTATGTTGACACATGTAAAGCAATGCACAATTGCTAAGTATTATTACTTCACAATCAAGTACTCAGGCCAATGTAATCACTGTAATAGAGTACAACCCACTTAAGATTAGTGTCAGAAAGAGCTGAGTTCACTTAATAAAATAGGAAGTGTAATTTGTTTTGTTTTTTTAAAGACCCATACTTTACTCGGACATAAACATATGGGAAGTAATAAAAAGAGAAGGATTTGGCAGGTAGCTAGTATTTGAGGTAATCTGTAGTTTCTGTTATATGCTGGACTGTGTGGGCCTTTCTGGATACAATTCATGGAGGTCACACAACATAGACCCTACAATGTCCATTCAGAGAAACAGATAGTAAACTAGCCCCTGCAGATTCTTTCTAAGGGTTAGGTTCTACTCACACTTACAAGAAAATTCTCTAAGAAGGCACAGGTAGGCACTTGGAATATTCCAGCTTCACTAAAATACATTTCCGGAGGCTATGCATTCTAGGTGAGGGGCAGGGATGTGGTGGGTAAGGCTGAACCAACAGTGTCAGCTCAGATTTGGAACCCTCTTGCAATGTTTGCATAAGAGAGACACCAATGCCAAACCCATCCCAATTTAAAATGGGTAATAATTTCTAGATGAACCATGTACAGCACCTAGTTGTTAGCATTCATAAAACTCCAAGGGATGAAATATACCTTTGGTTAGAAACCTTGCACATTCCCACATCCCTAAGTGGGGTTGCACAGGATGAGGAGATGGTGTGGATTTGTTCCTATTTTTTATTATATCTTATTTCCCTTAAAATCACATTCTGTTCTCAGATACATGGATATAAAGGTCTGCTCTGCCTTAATTTTAAAATCTGACCCAACCTAACTAGACCCAGCCAATCTGAACCCAAGCTGAAGTGTGTTGTTTTCATACCTGAGCTGACCTGATACTTGTAGCCAGGACCCATCAGGTTCAGTTCACATTGCAAGGGTCTCGCTGTCAGACTGGTCTCCATATTCTTTACTTAGTTTTCTCTGAAGAGCCACCTGGGTTAATTATGCCCCAGACCCACTCTCCGTCCTGTAGCTTGATAGCCCAGCCCAGCACCACACATCAGAAGGGTGGCCAGATCCCCCCTCATTCCAGGCTGATCACCCTGAACCAGTCTCAGAGCCATCTCCTCGTCCTTGGGGTTTGGCCTGGTTGGAGCTTCCCACTACCCAAACCCCATGCCCACAATCCAGCTCCAGCTACCTCCTGCCCAGGGAGTCAGCATGGTGGTCGTGTGACCCATTCTTGCTGGCTGCCACCACCTCACTGTGCTGTATGTGCTTGGAGTGTGTGTGCTGATGAATTGAAGCACTTCTCACTCCACAGCCGCACACAGCAGGACAGCAGTGGCCGGCAGGAATGGGGCACACAGCCACCATTACCCTGACCCCACGGGTAACAAGAGGTGATCAAAGACTACAACCCAAGCTCAACAGTGTTGAGCTATTTTTATATCTGACCCAAACCCAACGCTTGTAGTCAGGTCCCATTAGGTTCAGGCTGGGTTATATGGCTCTATGTGGATGTGTCTCCCATTGAAGTGAATGGGATTTAGACCTGTATATTGGAGGACAGAATCATGTCTAGTAGGCAAATCCATCTCTGTTTTATCTTTAATCCAGTCAGCATAGTTACACTTCGGATGAATTTGGTCTATTTTAGTCACAATAATTAACATGAGTCACTGAAATTAACTGAGTTGAAAAAACAAGCTAAATAAGACTATGTATCTTAACAGGTTTTTAACATTCAGTTTGAATCAGTCTATAATTAGCACAATGTCAAAGAGTCCCCAAATACTAAATGACTTTCTCAGTCCTGCTACCCAACCTGTTCTTTACCTCTGTTCCTTAGCATTGTGCTTTTATCTGTACATTTTGGCATCCTACTACACAGGGTCCATCTTTGAGGAACTAAGAGGTGATAAATTGTTTGAGCACTCAAAAGGAATCAGAAAAAAAATTAAAGGCCATATTCTACCCTAAATGTATGTGTGAAACAATTGTTAACAACTTGGATGTGGCTATTAACCTGAATGTATTTTTCAGATTTAAAAAAATCACATGTGCATAGTGGGAGGTGCTGCTATAACTATTTTTGAATCTAATCCTTAATCTTTTTTATCCACTGTAAAAAATACACTATCTTGTAAGCTTAGACTGTGCAAGGAGTACTTTTGAGTATCCGCTGTCCATTTTATGTGTGAAAGGTCCAGGACAAGTCTTAAGGAAACTCTTTGTTTATAAGCCTCCATTGAGGTGTCAAATCCCACCCCAAGGAGTTATTGAGGGTCGTAAACCAGTTCATTAATCCTGAATGCCTACAACCTGCATCAGAGCCAAGCACGAATTGATGTGAAGAACTATCATCCTACTTCACTGAAAAGATCACATAAATTCAGGAAGTCTTCTCAGACAGCATGGATCCACTCCATCTATACCCAGCAACCAACAGCCCAGCTGCATTCCCAGAATTCAGTATGTTCACACATCAAGTAGTTCCGGATACTCTAAAGGAATCTTGAGCCAGGACTTGTGAATCCAACCAACCACATCCTGGCTTGTGAAAGAGAGTCATGGACAAATGGTGCCTCTCCTGAAAAAAAATAGCCAACATCTCATCCAGAAAAGTAATCTTCACTTTGTCCTTCAAACATGCAATAATCTGGCCAACACTGAAAAAAAAAAAACATTCTAGATATTTCAGTCCTAGCCAGCTACTACCCAGTGTGAGTGTGTGTGGGCAAACTCACCAAGAAGCTAGAAAAAGGCCAACTAGAAGCTCATCTAACTGATGCTAACACTCTAGACCCAGCTTAATCTGGATTCCAGCCAAGACATAGAACCAAAATTGCACTGATGGATTGGCACAGATGGATGATATCCTTCTGTCAATGGATAGGCATCCATTCCCATTCTCTCTGCAACATTCAATGTTGCTAACTATGAGACTATGCTACCTCACATGACTGAGATGCTAGGTGTCTAGGGTGCTACACTAAAATGATTTAGCCCTTTCTAGGGGCATGCACCCAACAAGTAGTGATGGGAAACTACAGCTCCACCATGAAACTCTTCACTTATGGAGTTCTAGGTCTATCAATTTTCTCTTTGGTCCTTCACTACATACAACCACACCTTCTCCATGATGGCCAAGTGCTTGGATGAGTTAAGCTCTTGGATCAAGAACAACTGACTGAACCTGAACCTAAGCAAATTAGAGGTAATTCTGGTGGGCGGAGGACAATATTTTGAAGAGCTTGCAGTTATGGTTCAGTCTCCATTGGTTGAAGGAGGGAGAAGCTTCTGCAGTTACACACACACACGCACACATGCACACACTTGCGCACACAATTCTATTGCTTTGTGTTTATATTAGAAGGCAAGGTCAAATAAATGTGCCACACTCTTGGACTGGGTAGTGGTGAGGTTTGTGATGGTCCTTAGTTCCTGGGGAAGTTCATTTCCCAGTCTTGGACCATCCCTGGAGAAAGTTCTGGCCTTCACACAAAAGTACTTCACTCTTATTGTTGGGAGTTCCATTGTGCCAGAGGAGCATAGCTATTGCTCATGGTCTTCGTACCAGAGCTTTAAACAATCTTTTAGATATACATTGTCCAGTCATGAAGCACTTTGAAGATAAGGATTGGAAACTTGAACATGATTTGAAATTCTATGCAATGTTCTGAACTAGCTGCAGTTTCCTAAATGCTGGTATATTGCATTGATGTTATCCAGCCAACAGATACTGAAGGCATGAATAACTGAGGCCAGGTCTTCTTCCACCAGAATGGGATGGAGTTTCCCTTCCAAATGGAGATGGTAGAATGTGACTGCAGCACATCTCCTCAGCAACACAGGATACCGCAAACATATCAAACTTGTCCTCAACTTTCCACATTGGCTTCTCATAGAATTTCAAATCAAGTTCAAGTTCTCAGTCAATATCCAGGTGTCCTGCACCTTTTTTTCCTATAGCAAATAGGAAAACAAAATCCGGTTTCTTCCCACAAGTTCTACCTGGTTACACCCACCCTTGTGGACTTTATTTTCCATACATTCAAAAATAAGGAAAACACATTTTTTACTCTTTCTTCTTCCCCACCCCACAGAACATTTTCTGCACACTTTTACACGTTGTCTCATACTACTGTGCTAACCTTTCCCACAACTATGGCTTTGAGGTACTCATTTGTTTGCATATTTATAAAAAAACAGACAGACAATCAAAATCATTCAGATACTAACCAGAATTACAAAATGAAAACAATAATGTCCTAGTTCCCAAGGACACAGACAACAATCGTCCCTTACTTCATAAACATGGTCCTTATTTACACCTGTGCAACCCCATTTTTGACCAGCAGGGGTAGAACAAGTATAACTGCTAGCGGAATTTAAACACTTGGTTAACTTTATCTACACAGAAAGTAGGGAACCAAGACAACAGCTCCCTGATTAAGCTGTACCCCAGACAGAAACATTATTTCTCCCAAGTGTTGTTAAAGTGACACTCGCCCCTTTGAGGAAAAAAAAGTCATGAGAGTAAGAAACAGCTTGTCAGAAAATGGAGCTGTCCCCTCCCTCTTTACCACCCTCATCTTTGGAGAATGAAAAGAGTTCATAGTACCTTTTCTTTACCAGTGTATATAGCTGTCAATGAAGATATTGATATATTTTAGGAAGATGATGAGGCTTGTTCCTTTCAACCTTTTTTTGGAATTGGGAATACAAAAATTGTAGATATCATGGAAGTGTAATATTTTCCAGAATATGAAAAGGATTTTGCATTTAACACTATCCCAAATAAATAAATCTGAGATATGGGCTAAGTGGCTTACTTAGAACATAGTAAGATAAACCAGTAATGAGACTGAGCAAATGAAAACACAATATTCTTAGCTCCAGAAGTGATTTGGAGACTAAAGGGTAAAGGAATAATGTTGACTTTACCATTTTAACTCTTTCACTGCTGATTATTTTTCCCCAATATTGAGATAAGGAGTGAGCCATAACAGAGAAGAGAATCGTTTATAACCATATGTTTCTGAGACAACATGGTTAATGGATGTGAAAATATTTGCAACTATCCCCACAGCAATTTTTTTTGATGGATTTTTTACTATTTTAAATTCTGAATTTTACTAACATTTCCCAATTTGTGAACACTTTGCGATCTCAAAAATAAGCAAATTTCAGTGGAAACATGTTTTTGGAGAATTATTCATCCAGCTGTAATATTGAACTTCATCCTTTCTGGAGGATTTAAGAAAAAAATGGAACAAGTTATGGTCAATGTCAGGGGTCTGTTTTGATTTGTATAGATTATACAATTGTTAATCATATTATTCTCATTATTTTCTTGCGTTTCCCCCCCTACATGAGCCACAATGCGATCTTAGCAGTCAATTCATTAACTACTGCAGTTAGTGGCACTGCACTTTTTCAGATGGCATAAAGAATTGGTGTTTGGTTCTGGTAGTTCTCCAGGAAGAGGTCACATTTAGGAATTTAAATGTGTAGAGGAAATAAGAGTAAATGGTAATCCAACGCAATTAATCGCAGAGTTATGAGAGACGATGGGATCACAAAAGGCTATCTAGCTGGTTTTAGCCACCTTCTGTTCTAAACAAGTTGAAGGGAGGAGGCTCCCCAGTTGCTGGGAGTTTATTTTGGGAGGGGTTGTAATACGGAAAAAGTTGAGAGTCATTGAACTCAGTTTAAGATTAAATACGTTGCCACTAAAGATACAGAGAAACATCACTGAGAAGTAGAAAGTTTCAGGTTTAGTTCCTTTCTAACCTCAGTGAATCAAGAAATCTTGAACCTTTACACATCTTTCACTAGTTTCACAGTCTCCAGTTGTCTTTGTTCCCCCCATCCATCCAACTCGGCCATGCTCCAAAGTTATTCAATTTTCAATTATTGTCATTGAGAAAATGTCAGTATTTTAGAGATATTGTAATTTAGATGACATTTTAGGCCACAGAAGCACATGCTTGACTTTTTGCACATATCTAACCATTTGAGTTCACTGGGACTAACCACAAGCATTAAGTGTTTGCTGGATCATGCCTAAAGCCCTAATTCAAAACCCACTGAACTCAACAAGAGTATTTCCACTGATCTCAGTGGCTTTTGAACAGGAATTTAGTGTGGAGTTAATCCCATCAGAGAATTCGATGGACACTAATACAGAGCAAAACTGAGCTTCAATTAATACTATTATAGGCACATAAGATTCTGAGAGCAAAAGAACAAATTGGCGTACCAAATGGAATTTTCTACGTTGTCGAAGAATACTCAGTCTATAGCTCTCAAGTGAATGTTTATCTAGATGGTGAAGTAAGGCACAGCATAATGGTATGGAATAGACATGAGGAGTGCCCTAAGTTCAACAGAAAAAGATATTAAGATGGGTTACATAGTTATTTATACAGGTAGCTAAATTAAGTAAGTGAAAATGTCTGTTTTGACGTTTTAGCTGAAATAGGATATTTTGTTCAGCTTCTTTGATAAATGCTTTAACTATTTCTCTATAAATAACCTTTGTATGCAATTTCTGTCATCTGAGCAGCATGGATCAAATTTATCCTTGGTGTAACTTAATTAACTTCAGTGGCCTTACAGAGAGATGTAGGCTTAATTCTTATATTTTGGTTCATCATCTTTTAAACGTTGAATGCCAATTTTCTACATTTTTTTAAGAAACAAGGAGATTAGTGACTGTTTTAATAATGGTAGCTGACATCCATTCCCTATAATTCATATTGACCTTAACTAAAGTTTAGCTTTACTCTGGTGATAATCCCATTCCATTCTTAGGAAGGGCACAGAGAGGTAATGACAGAACACATGAGACAAATATTTCCCCTGTTTAACTTTTTTTTTGCTTTATTCGGCATGAGAGGTACTCCTGGCAATAACCCAGAATACTTTTTGCAGATTGCTAAGCACTTGTCTGCTATAAAAATAAATTTACTGTCTCATCCACCCTGTCTGTGGTGTAATGCAAGAAATTGCTCTATTCATATGGATAATGTAGCTCAGTGAATTTGTCACCTCACTTGAAATCTGTGCCTAAAAAGGATGACTATAATTTGCAACCTCCATTTTCAAAGAGTTAATACTGGAAATAGAGTTCACTACTCAACTGAATTTCTCTTGAGTGCTTGACTCCCTCTTAATTCATACCACGCATACTAGCAAGGACTGGCCTGGTACAGAATTCTTAATAGTTTTACATCACCTTTAGCCTTCAGTGTGCCGGCATAGAGACATTGTTGTGTCCTACGCAACATTAAGAATATGGGGAAACCACAATGGCATAGTTGGATTCCAAATAGTTATTTATTATCTACGTACAAATATACAAAACCTAGCTACCTGTGTATACTACTGCTGTGGCAGGGTTCTGAATGGCTTCTGCAACAGATGACAGGCCTACTGGAGGACTTTCAAACTATTGGAATATTGCCCAACTCCTATATGCTACAGGCATAGCTCCAGACAGAAAAGGGAAATATTTC
Source organism: Chelonia mydas (assembly GCF_015237465.2). Lineage (NCBI taxonomy): Eukaryota > Metazoa > Chordata > Testudines > Cheloniidae > Chelonia > Chelonia mydas. The sequence goes on from NC_057849.1 coordinate 168,542,704, forward strand.
TCCAATGCTGTTTGCAGGTATCATACAAATATGCACAAGTAAACCCACAGTTATAGTATCAGATCAGTTAATCAGTATCAATTGCTTTCCTCACTGTTCCGGGGGTTTACAAGAAGCAGCTCCCACTGGCACTAGCCCAGAAGCAGCAGCAGTAGGGAAAAATGAGGAAGTAAAATGTCTTCTTGGCAATACTGAGCAAGGAACTTAACAGGAGGCTCCAGAGAGGAAAAGGACTCCCACCTCCAATGTCATCAAAGATCTGTGTGTCAGTCACAGAAAGTTCATGAGACTGGGCCAGGCAGGAGGAGGAATAAGCATAACATGACATTGCTATAGCACCAACTGTAGGTTCAGGTTAGCCAGACTGTGGCTGGGTCCATCCAGTCATGTACTGATGCATTCATGCATTCAGGAGAAAGCATTTGGCTGCAAAGGATTGCCTTGCAGAAATAGGAAGTGATGCAGTTCCTCACTGGCTCTCTGGGGGAAGGAGAGCTGTGGAACAACGGTCTGATAGCTCAGAAAATGAAGATACAACTTTGATGACTTTTTGCATTAGGTTTGCAATACTGAAGTTTCCTTTTTATAAAAATAAAAGGATCCCCTATAAGGCCCCGATCCAAAGCCATTTAAGTCAATGAGACTTAAGTCATCTTTACATTGCATTTTCAATCCTCCTGCCATTGACAACTCATTTTTCCAGAAGGCTAATTCTTCTGTCACTCTGAAGGTAAAATGCACACTGACTTAAATGAACGTTTTGAAAAGCATGAGCATCAGGATCAAAGAGGCCTAAGTAATGCTGAAAATATGTCATTTTATGGACAATGTAGCATTCAATGATTGATTCTAGTGCATATGCAGAAAAGAGGCTAAAAACAAAAAAAATATATTTAACATAGAATAAAACCAAAATTCCAATTTTTAATCCCCAAAATTGATTTATGTTTTCTAGTTGACAGTGATTCAAATTTGAGTTAATGGGACCTGGATCCAAACCATTATTGAGATTTTTGCTGTAGCAGTGGACCCCAAAGCCCAAGTAGTGATGATGAATAAAAGAGAGGAAAAATTGGCTATCCATAGTTTGAGGGGAGCTGTGGAAGCTTGGAATATGAAAAGTGCTTCATATTCTTAAAGCCTGTAATCTGTATCAGTTTAGAATTTGTATAACAAACTGAAATTTCATATATCTTTACAATAGCAAGCAGTCTCTGTAATAGAAAAAGGCAAAGGGGGAAAAGCTCTCTATTTTACAACAGTCACTTTGTTGATTCAATCAATATCTGTGTGTGTTTATCATTCTGCTTCATCAATTATTGATTATATTGTTAACAGACTCCAGCAGAAATTCTCAGGATATAATTCCAACCAAATTAAAAAAATAGTCTTTTTGACCTGCTAGCCTCCTTAAATCAAATGTATTCATTTATTTTTTACATACAGGACAAAATATAGTTATAAACAATTAATGCATTCATAAGAGAGCTGCATTTCTCAAAGTATCTATATATCTGCCTAGATCAGCCAGCTCATTAGTTTCAGTTTCACTGGATGCTCATGCAGACAACAGCAAAAAAAAAAAAAAAATCTATGCAGCTGAATACATGCTCATCATCCTATCTGACCGTGGTACTAAAATCTAAAATCTGGTTCTTTCATTTGACAATTTACCATTGTAATCTAAGTGTAATAACTGTGTGAAATGTGGAGTTAGGCACCTAAATGCTGTTGACTCTGTCTACACTAGGGATCCTAACAGTGCTTACATGGCCTTCAATGGGCCAGTAGAGAACAGAACTTCCTTTTTCCTCATGTATAACACCTTGTTTTTTATGTAAAGCTGATAAAAGTCCATGTTTTTCAAATTTTTCCAATTTTTTTCCTTTAAAAATGAAAATTCAGAATTAAAAAAACCAAACATTTCTGATGTGCTGCTCAGCTGGACAGAAAACGAGGAGGAAGGGGAGATTTTTTTTTGTTGGTTGGGTGTATGTCGTCCATCTCTACTTTTAACTGACGATATGTGGGTGTAAATAAATTTTATACCCAAATAAAGTATTTGGAGTTCCTATAAATAGAGCTAACATTCTCTTCTTCAGTGGTTTTCTTCATCTCCAACCAAAGCCAACTTCACTGTCCACAAGGTGGAGCCCTACTAATTCCTGCCAGTTTCTCTCCAAACTGACCCTGACCACTTCAAACCACCTTTCAGGTTTTCTTATCATGGAAGAGGAAGAGCCTATGGTTTCTGACTCCTCCATGTTTTGCCTGGACTCCGTGCCCAACCACTTCTCCAAAGCAGGGTCACCCATGGAAATCTCATGAAAAATGTGGTGGCTGGGTCCTCTGTATATTGAGGAGAAAAGGCCAGCAGGATTTGGCAATATCTTTGGTTGCAGGGAAGAAAGAACTAAAGAGTCAGAGGCTGTGAGCCCCGAGGCAAAGATGATGGTGTTCTTATCAACCACAATTCAGAAAGGAGAAAAAGAAAAGATATTAGGGGGTGCAAGTTTAGTAGCTTTGTGTTCATCATATTAGGTTTAAGCAGGTTTGTAGAACAATCTGAACTTATGTCTCAATAAGGTATCAATCAGAGATGGTCAAAAATACATTTCGCCCCAAGAATAGTGTGTGAAACAAAATGTTTAGTTTATAATTTTCTGGTTAGAAAATAGAAACTTTTAATTGAGATCAATATTTTCCCCACAGAAAATTTCGATTAGACTAAATTTTCAGAGAGCCAACATGTTTTTAGTTGAACATTTTCAACTAGCTGTAGTGTAAATAGATAAATGATTATAGGAAAAGGTTGGGCAATGATAAGGCGTCAAAGTTAAGTTTAGTCTGGGAACCTAAATGAATTTAAATACTTTTAAATTCCATCAAGTTGAATGGAGATATCAGCTGTCCAAAAAAGCCATAACAAATAATTTTAGAACCAAAACACTCAGCATTGTAGCCCAATCAATTATTGTACCAAGATTACTAATATTATTTTAGCAAAGGTTCTTTCTTTCTTGTTGATTGGGAGACTGATGGAATACACTAGAGAGAGCAATATAAGATATTATCAACCAAATAAGTCCACTCATTAATATAACCAAACAACCTAAAGCAATATACAGAGATACAGGTTTTTAGGACTGATAGCATATTCATATATCCTTAAGCCTTATGGCAAAAAAAGATGTAAGAATTCAGTCAGTGAAGCACATTAGAGCAGATCACGAACTTGTTGTTACAGTTTTAGGAACTCGATGCACCAAAAATGTAGGAAACAAAGTCAGATCTTTTATACCTATACCTTTTGTAACCATACAGACCCTTTTTGTAACCCATATTCTGACCCTTTTCCGTGACCATCATAAACTTTATAAACTTTATTCTTCCCCCATCCATATGTGGCATTACTGGTATCCATAATTATACTTCTAATCATTGGCCTAAGCATTTGCATCAATCAGTTTCTTAATAACTAACTATCATACAAAAATGCAGTCTAACTGTTTAGTTCCTATATTACAAAATCTTGCAAAACCCCCAAACTGTCCCACTATTTTGGGATAACTTTGCAAGCTTGTGGTGTACCTGTCTTTCTGCAGTCACTTGATTATCACACATAATAAGAAGGAACAGTTTTTGATGTGGGGTTAAATCCTAAGGCCCAGTTTGCCTAATGAAAAAGCCACCCTTAGCGTAAGTTCATCACACTGGGTCTTAGACTAATAAAACCGGCTGGTTCCAGTGGTTTAGGAACCTCCCACAGTGGGAACTTAACTATTTCTCTCCAGGCAGTGTCAGGAATAAATAAATGGGAACACAGCAATTCCATCTGATCAAAGATTAATACAAATAAGCATGCTCTTGTCTAACACTGAAGTTTATTAGATTTAAGTACACACAGATATAAGTAATAAGTTTAGAACATCCCACCTATTTACCTAAATTCTGAGACGGTATTGAGTAATCACCAACGGGTCAGTGCTGGCCAAACACCTCCCTTCTGGGAGTAAAGGTGTCAGAAAAGAAGTCTCTCTAAGGATAGCTACAGAGGAATGCTCCAAAGTACACTGTATTATCTAGAGTTTTTATAGCTAACTTCTACAAAACACATAGGTCATGTAATGATCCAGTAGGGGGCATTTTTTCCTAACTTTCAATAAACTTCTAATATCAGAGGTGTCCAGACTCAAAGCCCTCCATCCACTTATTTTCTTTCATTCTCAGTTATTTAATTCTCTCTCCTCCAATTCTGATTAACAGAAATTGCCAGCTAGTTTTGACTTTGCCTCTAAAAGCCTGTTTTCCGATTAATCCTTAACTATGTGGTGCTCTATTTAATTAATTCAGGGTGGTTGAATGCACATAATATGGTTGCAATTAGTTTGATCACATTCTATGGTATACATACCCCTAAAATCCAGGGTAACAAGGCCTCTCTCTAATGGTGAAGCCTAACATTCCTATAATGTATGTTGTCTGACCTGCCAGCATGTTTCAAGCTAATAACATTTCAAACTTATCCATATTATACCCCATAGTATATTACAAAGGCAGTGCATTGGTCAACAGTATTCTCTAAAATATTTAAAACCTTTTGCTCTTGTTGAGAACAACAAATGAAACACAGAAGTTTTTAGATAATTTTTATTTATTTTTGCCTTAACACAAGACAATTTTACAAAAATGAAATATTATCATTGCAACTTTTCCAAACCATCCGAACTCAACTGTTTTGTTCAATTACTGGGGAGAAAATTCCCCTAGGGTGGAGCACTTTGAAACCTGGAATTTCTGTATTGATGGAAAGTCCACATTTCAAAGCAAATGTCCTGAATAAAATATTATATATGCACAAAACAATACATAAAAATTGAAGTGAAAAATTGTTTAGAAATAAAACTGTTCAGTTCCAATAAGGTCAGTATGAAATTTTGTTGAAATCAACACATTCCTGCAAAATGTTTCAATTTCTATTAATTGGTAATTTCTGAATGAAAAACATTCCATTAGAAAATTTCCTTAAGTTATGTGTACACAACAAAAGAATGTTCTTATTAACTGTTAGTTTAACAAGTTGAAAACACCCTTAAGCTGTGTCTACACAGATATTAATATGGTTACAATTATGTTAGCTGGCTGTCTTGCAGCCAAAGCAAATGTAAATTGAATCTTAGGTTTAGCCTAGCGGCAATAATATGATCAGTTAATAGAATGGAAAAGGTGTTGAATTGTGTCTACTCAGGTTAAGGAAGCTTTTCAGTAATGTTAATCTAACTCAATTAAGGTCTTATCCAGATAAGGAAGATGGGGGTGGGGGGAAGGGAGCATGGTTTGTTTGTTTTTTCAGTTCAGCTACCTTAATTTAGACCTTGTCTTCACTAGCAAAGGTGCATTCTTAAATCATGCTAACTGACATGCTAATTAACACAAGGAAAAATCCTAGGGGAAGACAAGGTAGTGTGTAGTTTTAACACAAGCCAGCAGGTCAAGTTACACCCTAGGTCTCCCACATTCTTTAACTCAACTTGCAACTCATGTTAAAATTACAGGCTGCCATAAGAGAAACTTCAGCATATCATGGAGAGATGTATTTTAGCCAGGGAGGGAGACCATCCCATAGAGGAGAGTGAGGCATCCAAATGATCACTCTCCTGAAGCACCCTGGCAGGTCAGGCAGACACAACATGGAACTTTTCTGAAACAAAAAGGGTTGATTAAGTTTGACAAACCAAAATGTTACAATACCAGATTACGTGACATAGTTCTAAATATTTTGTTTCAATTTCCCAATGGAAAATCAAATAAACTTGACAAACAACATGTTCTTAGGAGAAATTTCAGTTTTCCCAAACCACATTGCCCATCAAAAACAAACGTTTAATTGGAAAATGGTGAGCATCCCTATCAAAAATATTGATTCCATTCATTCAGTCTGTTGTAGTACTAATATGTATAGCCACTGTAAAAATCAGCATTCACTTAGGTACCAAAATCTGCAACAAAATATTTCTAAATGAATGATGCAGCAAGTGTACACAGTGCAATGTCAGGAGGGGGTAGAACAACACATGGAGAATAAGCTATGGTCATACCCCAGAAGTATTCTCTCCAGATTAGGGCTGAGGGAAGCTATTTATGCATTTTTACACATAAATTTGTTTAAGCTCTTGTTTAAATGTATAAAAATAGAAGAAAAGCTACAGTAAGTGTCAATTTTCTTTTCACCATAGTCATCCTTTTGTAGTAAAACTAACAATCCATGTTTCTTTACTGTTAATTAAAATGTATGAAATGCTTAACTATTACTTGGATACTGATGGAATCAGATGAAACAAAATAAATAAATAAATCACATTTTGATTTGCCACATAGAAAGGGTATAATGAGAGCTGGACCAGATGAGCAGAGGCATTATAGGCTTGTGTTCATGGCCCCAGATTCTGGAGTCAGGTGATTACAACAAAACATTAGCTTTTATTAAAAAAAGGTTCCAGCCTTCTGGTTGTGAACCCAAATGCCTGTAGACAGCCTGAAACAATTGACCTGGTAGGAGCCCCATTCATTTTAGTAAAGTGTTAACTCAACTCTACTGCTCTCGGATTCCTATCATCAGCACCCCAGCAAAGGGCTGTGAGCATAGGAAGAAGGCAAGAGTACAGTGGACCCAGGCTTCCTGACTACCCATCGATCACAAACAGACCAGCTGCTTCTGGGGTAAGTACTGGGAAGTTCTCCTGCCGGTATGCCTTCCCTTTCTGTTTGGGGGAAGGATTAGATAGATTACTGCTTCTGATACTGAGCTGAGTTTATAATCCTTATAATCCCTATTGCCATTTATGGGAGGAGAAAGTAAACCCATTACACTGACTCTTTGGGAGGGATAAAGATGAGGGAGATTGCCACTGCCATGCCAATCGGAGTGCAAGGCCCCAAAGCAGAGTCATAGGGAGAGCCCATGTTACCTTAATCTGGTTTGGACTGTCAGAGGTGCCAAAGAACAAAAGTTATAAATCAAGTAAAATGTTTGGGAGTGAAGTAGAAAAGTATTAAGGTATTAGTAATAATTTAACAGAATATATAACATGACATTTTTAATAGTGCTCTGTGCTCTGTAGAATATCCACCAGTACACATTTAAGCAAATTATGGTTTTATGAAAATAGGCTCATACTCACAATTAAAATCCAATGAAACTGAAGATACAGTTAAAAGTCCATGGTAATCTAATTTGTAAAGAATCCTCAGAAGATGTTCTGCTTTAATTTATGTTCTAAATATGACCTAATACATAGCTCAAGTGAAAGTGCACAGGATGAATAAAACAGGCTTAACATTTTTATTCTTTTATTCTTAAACTACCCATGTTACTGAGTCTGAGATTACAATGACACAACATAACATCTGTGCTAATTATAAGGAAAGTTTTCCTGATTAAGACCCTGACCCAGCAAATTCTTATGCAAGCACATAACTTCATCCACATGAGTAATCCCATTGAAGTTAATGGGAGCCACAGGGGTCTCAGTACTGATTTAATTATTTAAAATCAGATTTAGAAGTCTGACTTCATGCATCAATTTCTTTAAAAAATCGTGGCCTTTTCTGTAAGCTTAGATTTAAATAATTTTGTGTTTCTTCCAATAAAAATTTACTACTGAGGGGTGGTACATATTATCAGATACAGTCAATAGCAAAAGGCCCAGTCATAATCATTACACCCTGTAATATTTTTTTGGAAATTTGAACCCCTAATCAACTTTCACGTGCTTTATGTTTATTTTTCAGCTACCAGTACTACTACCTTTGGTGCAATTCCAGGAATAAAGCTGTTAAATCCAAAAGGTAATTAACAGAACATGTAAGGGCCTCTAAATGTGTTAGCACACTTTTTGCTATTGCTTTTCTTTGTTACATTCAATCTATAGTATGTTTGTGTGCTTTTCATAAAAATGTCTTTCTTAGACTTTGTCTGCATAAAAAAGACTAGCATATACTCAGTTCTAAAATATACTACATGTCTAAAATTCTAGAATAAAAAGTATATGAAACGGTATTATCTGATAGTTAACATCCAATCAAGTAATTGAAGACCATATTTTTATGGGTACAAGTCATATGTCCATATATATGTCATTTCTATAACTATGTCGTTTCCTGACTTTTGGGTACTTAACCATGCAGCCTTACCATTCCCTTAATTTAGAAGGGCTTTTTATGGAATTTTTGCAGGGTAAAAGAAAAAAAAAATCCTTAATGCTGAACAATTTGGAACCATTGGAGCACCTATCTCAGGCACCTTAAAAAAACCCCAGGAGGAAGCCCCTATAGTGTTTTATACATAAATAAATCTAAATATATAAAATATAAACAATAGAAGCTATGCAGCTTCTATTTATTAATATCCAGTCAGATAAAAGCTGTGCAGCTTCTTCACTGCTCACCTTCATTAAATTTTCTACTGCACAGTTATGTTAGCCATACGTCCATCTGCCATGTGACCTTCCTTAGTTATACTTATTACAAGTACAGTGCTCTCAGGAAAAATTCACTATTCATGTGCAGAGTACAATTTTCAAAGCTCATAACACAGATTAAAAAAGTCTTCATCAGAACATTCAAAAGCACTTCTCTTCAATCAGGGCTGCTTTAGTGCCAAATGTCAACTTCTGCTTCTAGCCAACTCTGCAGGATTTCGCTTATATGACAGGAATTCTCTTGCGACTGAAGGATTTCTCTTGCATGAGATGAGCTGGTCAACACAGCTAGATACATGCTACTGCGTGTGCATTATAATACCAGCTAGTTATAGAAAAAAAAAAGCTACAATGTTAATATAGTTGTTTTCATGTCAATAATTATTGAAAATATTAATGTGTTCATTAATAGATGTAGTTCAAATGGATGAAATATGCCCTTTCAGCTGACATGGTTGCCTTATAAATGGGCCCAATTAAGCAAGAGTAAAAATTAAACTCCAGAGAAATACATCACAGTAGGACCACATACCTACTTGTATTCCCTGATTATTTCAAATTATGCCTTTCACTAGAAGCATCTACAGAAATAGGATTTCAGTATTACCAACTATAAATATTTGTAAATGTCTTAACGTTCATTCTTTTATTCCAATTTTGTATTATGTGTACCTCCTGCACACCTAGAAAATTTCTACTGTGCTCACTCTGCATACTATAACAAGATAAATATACCCTTGTTTCAGTGAAATCCTGAAGAGTGCGTTTGACTTGCACAGGGGAGGACAATTAGTTTCCACCGATATTCATAAAAGGTCATTTCTAACTGAATTTAGACGGTGTGACAGGGTCGGGCCAGATGGCTATAGGAGAGTAATAGAAAGCAGATATATTAGCCCCAGGTTAAGTAGGTCTCTTTTCCCTGGGTAAGGTAACAGGGAAGGTTCCAGAACAATCAGGAACCTTCTGGAGACAATTAAGACAGGCTGATTAGAACACCTGCAGCCAATCAAGAAGCTGCTAGAATCAATTAAGGCAGGCTAATCAGGGCACCTGGGTTTTAAAAAGGAGCTCACTTCAGTTTGTGGTGTGCATATGAGGAGCTGGGAGCAAGAGGCACTAGGAGCTGAGAGTGAGAATGTGGACTGTTGGAGGACTGAGGTGTACAAGCATTATCAGACACCAGGAGGAAGGGCCTATGGTGAAGATAAAGAAGGTGTTGGGAGGAGGCCAAGGGGAAGTAGACCAGGGAGTTGTAGCTGTCACACAGCTGTTCCAGGAGGCACTCTAGACAGCTGCATTCCACAGGGCCCTGGGCTGGAACTCGGAGTAGAGGGCGGGCCCGGGTTCCCCCCAAATCCTCCCAACTCCTAGTCAGACACAGGAGGAGTCGACCTGGACTGTGGGTTCAGAAAAACGGCCAAGCTGAGGTCTCCTGTGAAGCTCCAAGGCGAGCAAATCTGCCAAGAAGAGCAAGACCCACCAACGTAGAGCAGGAACTTTGTTACAAAGGGCATTTATTTGGAAAGTTTGCTCCAGCCCAGAAATGTAAAAAAAAACCCAAACACCCCCCCCCCAAACCCTGTCATTGGGACAACTGAATAACATTTACTTCAGCATGACTCTGCTCCTAGGTATATCTTAAATCTAAAAGTTTATTCAAATTTTTAAAAATGTGTTATTTTATGTAGGGCATTTTAAAAATATATATTGCTCTAAAAATTAACAAGAACCTATAAAGCAAGTTATGTAGGTGTTTTAAGCTCTTTCTCCATGCAGTCCTTGGCTGGAAACTATTTACATTTAGCTTGTTATTCAAACTTTCACTTTTTCTCCTTTTCAAAGCAAATCTTTATTTAAAAATATATAAGGATAGTGCCTGACAATACAATCCTGATGCTACAATCTGGTGAAAACCTTGGTTAAAGAAATACACAAATGAAGAAGTAATTAGCACTGGAAATTGGAGAATCAGCTCCAAGTCTTTGGCTGAAGTCCAGTCCAGGTCAGACGCTAATGGAAATCATTATAGTCGAACATCTGTTCTGTGACCCATGTGAAAAGAGATGCTTCTGTTAGTCCAAGTTTCTAGTGGACAGGTGTCCACATCATAAAAGAAACTATTATAACTGACAATAATTATTGCTCTGTCATCTCTCACTCAGAAGTGTTGAGGAACACTGGTTAGGCAATGTTGGCTTTTATGGTTTTTGTAGTTATACATTGTCTCTCTTTTAGATAAGTGACTCAGATATTGGTCGCGACTAAATGAAGTGCAAAATTAGGCTCTGATCCAAAGTCCAGTGAAGTCAGTGGTATTCTTCATTGACTTTAATGGGCTTTGGATCAGCTCCTGACAGCCAGTTCTGGCTCCCACTGATATCAGTGATAAAACTCCCTTGAACGTATTGAGCCGGACACAGCAGCAAAATGAGGACACATACATGGATGGATTTTAAGTGGCAGGCCACAACTTTTATTCACTTAAACATGGGAGTGGGGCATTACCTGCCCAATGCCCATACTCTCCTATACCTGCCATTTAAGTGGTTCCATTGCAGGTAGGGGTTCTACCATGTAACCTGTAACTCAGAGTAGTCTCTCCTCAGCCTACCTCCTAAATCCTACTACCCATCCCTCATGAGGGGGACAGAGAGTGCAGAAAGATGGGTAACTTGGCCTACGAGGGCCATAAGATCTGATCCTATTCCATGAGTCCAAGGCCCATCACCAAATTTCCAAGTCTTTTACCTCTGCAAAACTTTTAATTGCACTGGAAATCTGCCACAGAGAGCCCCACGACTAGCTTGGTCACACACACACACACACACACCCCAACCATGCCAACTGGTATGACAACTCCTGCTCCACACATTCCCTCACGTTCTGTAGCCATATGTCAGCATCTCCACCTGACAAACATACACCATCATCCCTAAAAAATTCAAGCCAATTGTAACAGACTTCCCCATGCTGTAACAGCAAACCCTCTGTCTTCAGGAATATTCTGGTGATCACCCGATTCATTTTCTTCTGAGCCTTCTCCATGCAGGTTGGATCTGCGGCCGCCCCCCAAACCTGCCTTGTGAGCATTTTTGACCATAGCAACCTAACCTCGGGCCACAACTGCCTAATCAAGTCAACAACCCTCTGGATTCTGTCCCATGCAGCCGCTGGTCCATATTATTGATCAACAAGTGAGGAAGTGGCATGAGCTGATCTCACTGCATGCCTCTTCTGCTGAACCATTGTATGCAAATGGCTTCAGCCCTGAAGTCCATATGGGATTTGTCTGCTATCCTCGCTGCCCATTTGTGGGCCCAATGACTATAGAGTGCAAGTCCGTAGCTAGTCCCTCAGGTGTCAGGCACCATGGTTCCAAATTTGTTGGGGCATCACCTGCATATCTCTGATGAAGGCAGGGTGAGTTCCCAGAACCTGTTGTCCTGAAATCAAGATAATGATGCTGCCAATGCTCTATCCCCTCCTGAGATGTGCATTTCACAATGAATTATGCTAAACAGAAAGCAGTGTAAAATGAAGACCCTCATCCACCTCATAACTGAAGCATTATCACAATACACGGGGATAGCTAATGTTAAAAGCTTCTGTGTCCAACTAAAGATGCAGCTGTGTTCCCACTTCTGCAGTTTAAGTAAGAAAATGATGTTATCAATCGTATCTTTATGTGTTATCTTTCTAGATACTGTAAGTGGCTGTTGGAGAGAGGGGGTTGCAGACTTACCTTGTGGTTAGGGGTTGGGGTTGTGGCAGGCTTGCCTTGTGGAGGGAGGGTGCTGGGTTTTTTGCATTTCAAAGGTGGTAACTCTACTTGCTCTGGGGCAGTCCCTCTTGGCTGCTGGTCTAGTCAGCTTCCCCCACCCACTGAGGTGGGTAAGTGGTATTTCTATGCTGCAACACAGCACCACACAACATTGGGGAGAGATGAGATTGTCACATAAAGGAGCTTGTTCAGCTCCCAGATTCTGAGGACTTGGCCTAAACTCCTGAACCACTTAGAGGTGCTGCAATGTAGTTATATGTAGGACCCTTAATGAACCCTGTACCAGTGGAGCATGCCCTCTTTCCAACCCCAATAACATGGGGAAACAGAGGTGCATGCCCATTTCCATCACCTCTTTGCCAACAGGGCAGAATTCCTACATTGGGGAATTTTCTGCTGGAAATTTGCAGCAAGTTTTAGCCCCTTTTTGAGCCATACAAAGTGGTGTAGAGAGCCCATAACCCACTTAAAAACTAGAGCAGTATTGGGCCTTTAGTCAACAGTATCATATACAGTAAATTTTAAAGTACAGAATTTTGAAACACTGTTATTCTAGGAAATGAGATATGGCTTTCTATTCCTCATCATACATTAGCAAATTTTTTCTTGTTTGTTTTGTCACAGACTTTTCTTCTGCTTAATTTGCCTCTCTTTCTCTCACTATTTTGTTTTCTTTTGTTCTTATAGAGAGACTGCACTTTAAAAAAATCCTCATTATTCTATGTATTAAGGTTTTCTTTGCCTTTCTATTCCTCATAATTTATTAATGATGCAACTATGACTTCCATTTGACTCGTCTATTCCTCCATTCCTCATATTTTTTTGAAATACAAAGATGATAAAGAGACAAAGTCATTATTATTTTATTATCTGCACTGAACTGTCTTTGTTATCAATTAGTCTTCAAATAGTTTAAATATTTTTCCACAACCATCGACCCCTTTTCTTTTTAAACTGTCTGCATATTACTTCATTATTTACAGCTGCTCTAGTACTCCTTTCATGAGTAAGTTCTGTATTCATCATCTTTAAACTTTTAAACATCTGATACAAAATATGAAAACTGTTCATAATTTTCTATGTATAATGATAGTTTTTTTTTAAAAAAAAATACCGAAAGTGTGGAAAACATATAGCTTTTAAAATTTATTTTCAACCACTTATTTCTTCACTAATGCTGGCCCAGTTTCCTGGTAAAGGTGAAAATCACCATTAGCACTGCCACAAAACATCATATTCAATAGAACTCAGATATGTTTTATTGCTCAGTCTCATTATTCATATTTTATGATACATGCTCTTGACTTTTTGACTGTACTTAATTCCTTATCATTAATGGCACACACTCGTCTGCTATCCTTCTTTGTAAAGAGTGATTATTGATCCCCATTAATGTAACTGATATATCTTTCCCCATCTATTAGCCATGTCTTTTCAAGCATATAATTTAACTGAATTCCTTCCTCTTATTATTACAGTTCCTCTGTCATCCATTTATGACACACATTGCACTCACTTTTGTTTCTTACTCTTTGTGCTTCATTTGTCACAAAATGTACAATTATTCTATGCTCATTTTATTACACTTTGTCATTAACTGTGGAAATGGAACTTTATCAACAATGGTTTCTTTAAATGAAAACGTGTGAATTCAGTACTTATTAAAATAATGAATTAGCACACTAGCACTGGCTACAGCCATGTATAATGTATACCTTTGTAATCTTACAGCATAGTTCTGTGCCCATCTACCACATATCTGACATCCGTGTTATTCCAATCCTTAGAATTTTTAAATATCTTGGTCAGAGGCTGAATGATGTCAAATTGCTGAATTTTTGTGGGAGGTGTACAAACAGTGGGTCCCATTCTGCTCCTGCTTGCTTCTTGGACACCAATCTATACCTCACTGTGTCACTCTTTACACCACTCTAGCAACATAAGGCAGCTGCAAAGAGGGCAGAAAGGCCCATGAGTAATGTGCCTTATACAAAAGTTTTTTTCTTGCTTGTATAGGGCTTGCAGAGTATCACTATGTCACCCTCCTGCACAAGAGTGTACGGTGTTTGCTCTATTCTGGTCCACAGAGTGACCCCTACGTGGCCATGCATTAACTTGGAACAATTCCTGGTTTTTTATTCTAACTCACGCTGGGACCAAGTAAACCCTTGACCAGATCCAGAATTCAGAGGATGGAAAGGTGGCAGAAAGACACTTTTGCCCTCTCACCATGTAGACTGCACCTCTTGTGCTGTGCCAAACCTTGCCCTTGATTTTTAAACCAAACTTATTTTAGAAATTAAAATTGGGTAGATGGTAACGGGTAATGAGGCTACATTTCCAGATCCAGTGCAGACACGTAACTACATCATCGGTGTTAAAAAAGGAGGATTCTTTGTGGGGAGGTAATACAGTTCCTCCTCATCTGCTAAAAATGGAGAGCACACCACTTTTCTCCTAGTTTGGCTGTGTAGTGCCCCCGCCCCAGCATTGCCTCCTCCAGGGCTGGTGCAGGGAGAACTCTCCCTCCCATTTCAGTCTTTTGCCATTTATCATGAGCATCACCATCTTATAGCTGTTGTTGCCTAAATCTCGGGGCAAGTTTATACTAGGTAGTTAAATTTACTTAAGTCGATATCTAGCCACCACAGTAATTAAGTCAGTTGGGCATGTCCACACCACACTCAGTGTGTCGGTGGATTGCGCTCTCACTAGCAGCGCTTGCAGAAGCACTGCACTGAGGGTAGCTATTCCGCAGTGCAACTAGCTGCAAGGCATTTTAGAAAGGGCTTGTAATGCCTCATGGAACCAAAAGATTGTCACGAGGGAAATGGGACCATGGCTTTGACTTCCAATAATGCAGTTTCCTACCCCCCACCCTGATATCAAAGACAAACAACCCATACTTTTTTGCTCCTTTTTTCAAAAACCTGGCTTAACCATGCACACTCCATAGCCCAAGAAGCATGGATGCTGCTCAGCTGTGCACTATTATTGTGAGCATTACAAACACCACATGCAACATCTTGCAGTATTTCCAGAGCAGAGAGAGGAGCAGCCTCACAGAACATAGCAATGTCCTTCAAGCAGCCCTGTTGCAAGCCATAGAACGAAACAATTCCTGGTTGTTGCTGGCATATGCACAGCAGTTGAACATGGTGGAGCACCATTTCTGGTCCTAGGAAATGAGCACTGACTGGTGGGATTGCATGGTTATATGTTGTGGGATAACTAGCAGTGGCTCCAGAACTTTCGATAGCGGAAGGCCACTTTCCAGGAACTTTGTGCAGAGCTTTCCACAATTCTGAGCACAGCAACACTAAAATCAGACCTGCTCTGACAGCAGAGAAGCAAGTGGTGATCGCGCTGTGAAAGCTTGCAATGCCAGACTGCTACCGGTCAGTGGGGAATCAATTCAGAGTTGGTAAATCCAATGTGGGAGTCGTTATTAGCTCGGTCTGTCAGTGTCAGGGCCAGAGGGGTAGGGGGAATGGGCTCCAACTGTGACCCCAGTGCCCAGCTGACAGCTCGGGTGAACGGGGGGGCTCCAGCTGTCAACCCCCCTTCGAGGCTGACAACCAATAGGCAATGTAAGTAACACAGTGTCTTACAGACATTGCATTTCCCTAAGTACATCGATTTAAACACTACACCTCTCGTGGAGGTGGAGTTATTAGGTCAGTGTAGTGGGTGACACATTGGCTGGAGCAATGATGTTAATTTAGATGCTTACTGAGTTAGGTCGACATAAACTGCCTTACATCAGCCTAACTCTGTAGTGTAGACCAGTCCTGTATAGGGGACAGATCATTTACCAAGATTTTTAAATGCAGATAATCCTGTGAGAAAGGAAGGAAGTAGGGATCCACCCAAGTAATGCCTCTTTTTGCACACAGCATTGTTGCTATTTAGATTATTTATTAGTTTGCATTACAATAGATGTCTATCCCATTGATGAGCAGCAAGTAAACACAAGGTGAGAAAACTATTTTTCAAACCAAAAAAATACACTAATGCATAGAAGCCCCAAGAATGCTAACTACAAAAAGAGTTTTTAAAATGGTTTACTGATTAGTCCAATTATTCTCAGGTAATTTGTTATCTCTCCAGGAATCCTCATTTTACACTTTGAAGTGAAAAGAAGCTCCATTTTTGCATTACTATTTTCCTAAATTAAGTCCCCATGACTCTTCTGTTCTGAAGCTTCATCTACTTTTAGCAATCAGTATTGGAAGATAATCAGAGCCCATTAACACAGTAAGATAAGTTAAAATTCATTAGTTGTTGCTCTCTGTGAATGCTTATTCAAACTTTCCTGCTTAAACAACCATCTCCCTTCTAGATTACATTTTGGCTCAACAGTGGACATGTTTACTACATAACTCCATTTTATTCAAGACAGTCTAGTGCTGTATGTATGCAAACAGTAACAGGTGTAAAGTATCTTATTTTAATTTTGGAAGTATTGAGACCCAAATAGAACCAAGTGAATCTAACAAAGCAGATAAATTGATACTAGATTGCTAATGCTTTTTAGACTGTTAGCCAAATCCATATTTAGAAGGAAGAAGCTCTCTACACTTTCTATAGAATAAATATTACCAATTATACATTACCTTTCATCTATGTTTTTGTAACCCTGGTAAATATATTGCATCAGCTGATCCTGTAACATCAACACACATTAATAGCAATCTAAATATTGGACATTCACTGAAATGGTATCTGTTTGAGAGAAAGAGCAAAAGTGAAGGGGACTGAGGTGCAATGGGTGTAGTTCCAGATGGTCCCAAACTGATAAGGGAAACTCCTAATCATGTAATCCAAACAGAAGAACCAGAAACTAGCTATTTGTGCGGGTACAAATGTAGGAAGAGGCATTCTGGAAGTGGAATTCAGGGATGAGTGTGACATAGAGGCCTGGGAGAGGTTACCAGTGAAAAGGGTATGTGTGTGGAGAAAAATGGCCAGAAAAAAATAGAAATCCTGGAGGCCGTCCAAGAGATGCTAGAAAAGGATTTTAAGTACTCCTGACAGTGACCATGTGGAGATGGATGAGATACAGAATTTCAGATTGAAAGATTAGAGGAGCTAAGAGAGACCCTATAAGTTTTTATTTTGTGCATTTAATATGCATACCTCAAGGCAAGATCCTTAGGATCATCTATTTGTTGCCCAGCACAGCACAGGCAGAAAGTGGTTGTATGCCACCTTTGCAGTTCCCTTATTCTTCAGCTGCTAGCCACCAGTCTGGTTTCAAGCATCAACTTCAAGCAGTCTGGGGGTTGCTCTAAATTACAGAAACTGAAACAGCATCCAAACGGTAGTTACGGCCATTAGAGATTGTGGCAGTGTATGAGCATTCTAACCACACTACTTCTCCTCAGTCATATCCCCTGTGCTGTGTGGCAGTCAGATCTGCCAGCTCTATAGCGCTTGAGGAGATTCCCATACCTAAGAATAATTGTCAGCTGGCCACTTAAAGAAGCTTTACATTATTGGAGTAATGCAACACAAACTTTATGAGGCCAAGGTTCTGGACCACTAGCTGTACAAATAAAATAAATAAATAATGGATTAATAATAATGCGGTAATGCCCAAGAGTTCGGGTCCTGGACCAGGACTCTATTGTGCTAGGCACTGTATAAAAGAACCAAAAGATGGTCCCTGGCCCAAACCGGTTACCATCTAAGAAGTTACCAGCAAACTCTTAGATAATATTGGAAAAACTCCATCAGAGGATTTGGCAAAGCCATTAACTGAATTACAGTGTTTTAAGATTACCCTAAACCCCAGCCTTAGCAGCAAAATAAAATGAAAGGAATTAAAAACCTTTTCCCCCCAATATTACCATCACAAATCCTGCTTCACATGGAGTATTCAGACAGGAAGAAAAAACTAAAAAAAGGAGTGCAATTTACTCTAGAAGGAAGGATACTTTCTAAGGGGTTAATTAATTGGGGATAACAAGCAAGCTTTCGTGTCAACACAGAAGCATTATTAATGTTAATACACAGCTGCTCTTAACACCTTTACTGAAACAACTGAGTTGGTTAAATAGTCAAGTGACAAGGAGACATTATTGACTGTAAACTGCTAAAATCCTAGGATTAGGTTAAGTAAATTCTAACATTCCAAATTAACTAAGCCTGTGAAAAACAAAAAGGGTAAATATTTTCCATGCATCTAATGTAATAAGGACACTTGCAAATAGTTGATCTGTTGTATAATAATTGGTTGTTCTATTTAAAGGTCTGAATGTGGAGAAGTTTAAGCAATAAGAACTGTTCCTGATAACATATATTGTGAATGGTCATACTTCTGCTAAGAGAAAATAGGCACTCAGCACTGGTAATTGTGTGTGTTATCTGAAAGGGAAGGTCACACAAAATTGCACAGAAAAACAAAAGCAATAGAGTCAGAGTGGACTGGCAAAGTATGAATCCAAATTTGACAACTGTGCTAAGGGTTAAGGACTGGTAATAACTCCCTCAGGGTAGAAGTAGCAGAGGATCACCACAGAGATCTCTGCACCTGCTCCAAAAATTAGCTGCCTCTGTAGCATGGGACTGGAGCTATGAGGCTTGGGTGGGAATGGGAGTAAAAGTGGTAGAGAGTATTAGGGCATCAGCTGTTCCTCCTTCCCGCAAGCCACGTGGTAATAACAGAAAATTGTTAATAATGTTGACAATTTGCAAAAAACAACAACAAGGAACCCACTACTTTTCTTACGAAAAATAAACCCACAACCCTGAGTCTCTGAGTCCAGGTCATCTGATTCAGCCTTGCACAGTTTGGGCAGCAAGGCTAAAAATTGCAGTGTAGAATTTCACGCTCGGGCTAGAGTCCAGACTCTGAGATCCACCCCCTTGCCCAGTCTTATAGCTAGTGTTCCTTCTCCAGCCTGAGCCTGAATGTCTACACTTCAATTTTATAGTCCCAGAGTCTGACCCCTGTGAGTCCAAGTCAACTGCCATAGGACAGCCACAGCCATGCCGCAGGTGTTTTATCAGTGTAGACATAACCAAGGGAACAACATCTCCACTTCCACCTCCGCCAAAATTCATTCATTTCAAAAGGAATTTTTTTGATAAATTCCTGTATTTTTATGAAAGTTTCCCAACTTACACTTCATGGAAACAAAGAATTGTAGGACTGGAACGGACCTCGAGAGGTCATCTACTCCAGTCCCCTGCACTCATGGCAGGACTAAGTATTATCTAGACCATCCCTGACAGGTATTTATCTAACCTGCTCTTAAAAATCTTCAGTGATGGAGATTCCACAAACTCCCTAGGCAATTTATTCCAGTGCTTAACTAGCCTGACAGGAAGTTTTTCCTAATGTCCAACCTAAACTTCCCTTGCTGCAATTTAAACCCATTGTGTCTTGTCCTATCCTCACAGGTTAAGGAGAACAATTTTTCTCCCTCCTTCTTGTAACAATCTTTTATGTACTTGAAAACTGGTATCATGTCCCCTCTTAGTCTTCTCTTGTCCAGCCTAAACAAACCCATTTTTTAAATGGTCTCCCATTGGTCATGTACTCTAGATCTTTAATTTTTTTTGTAGCTCTTCTCAGGACTTTCTCCAATTTTTCCACATCTTTTCTGAAATGTGGCATCTAGAACTGGACACAGTACTCCATTGGAGGTCTAATCAATGCAGAGTAGAGTGGAAGAATTACTTCTCATGTTTTGCTTACAACACTCCTGCTAATACATTCCAAATTGATGTTTGCTTTTTTTTTTTCTTTTTTTTTGGAGGGAGGCAACACTGTTACTCTGTTGACTTATATTTAGCTTGTGAACCACTATGATCCCCAGATCCCTTTCTGCAGTACTGCTTCCTAGGCAGTCATTTCCCATTTTGATGTGTGTTCCTTCCTAAGTGGAGTACTTGGTATTTGTCCTTACTTCAGACCATTTCTCCAGTTTGTCCAGATCATTTCGAATTACAATCCTATCCTCCACAGCACTTCAACCCCTCCCAGCTTGATGTCATCCACAAACTTTATAAGTGAACTCCCTATGCCATTATCTAAATCAATGAAGAAGATATTGAACAGAACCAGACCTAGAAATGATCCCTGTGGGACCCCACTTGATACGCCCTTCCAGCTTGACTGTGAACCACTGATAACTACTCTCTTGAAACCGTTTTCCAATCTGTTATGCATCCACCTTATTATACTTCCATTTAGGTTGCATTTCCCTAGTTCAGGGATTGGCAACCTTTGGCATGTGGCCCACCAGGGTAAGCCCCCTGGTGGGCCGGGTGGTTTGTTTACCTGCCGTGTCTGCAAATTTGGCCAACTGCAGCTCCCAGTGGCCGCGGTTTGCCACTCCAGGCCAATGGTGGCTGTGGGAAGTGGCACGGGCCGAGGGATATGCTGGCCGCCACAACTCTGAGAGTAATAGGGCTTACCTTGGCGGGCCACGGGAAGTGATGGCCAGCACATCCCTTGGCCCGTGCTGCTTCCCACAGCCCCCATTGGGCTGGAACAGCGAACCGCGGCCAGTGGGAGCTGCGATCGGCCGAACCTGCAGACGCGGCAGGTAAACAAACCAGCCTGGCCTGCCAAGGGGCTTACCCTGGTAGGCCGTGTGCCAAAGGTTGCCAATCCCTGCCCTAGTTTGTTTATAAGAAGGTCATGCAAGACAGTATCAAAAGCCTTACTGACGTCAAGATATACCACACCTACCGCTTCCCCCCATCCACAAGACTTTTTACCCTTTCAAAGAAAACTATTAGGTTGGTTTGACAGAATTTGTTCTTGACAAATCCATGCTGACTGTTACTTATCACCTTATTACTTTCTTTGTGTTTGCAAATTGATTGTTTAATTATTTGCTCCATTTTCTTTCCAGGTACTGAAATTAAGGTGACTGGTCTGTAATTCCCCTTTTTTTATAGATTGGTACTATATTTGCCCTTTTCCAGTCCTTTGGAACCTCTCCTGTCTTCTATAACTTTTCAAAGATAATCACTAATAGCTCAGTCAGCTTCTTGAGTATTCTAGGATGTATTTCATCAGGCTCTGGTGACTTGAAGACATTTAATTTGTCTACATAATTTTTAAAACTTGTTTTTCTCTATTTTAGCTTCTATCTTACCTCATTTTCACTGGCATCCAGTTAGTAGTGATCCAATGCCTAACTAACATTTTTGGTGAAAATTGAAACAAAATAGTCATTTAACATTTCTGGCATTTCCACATTTTCTGTTTTTATTTTCCCCCCTCATTGAATAATATGCCTACTGTGTCCTTTGTCTTCTTCTTGAACCTAATGTATTTGTGTAATGTTTTCTTGTTATCCTTTATGTCTCTAGCAAGTATAATCTTATTTTGTGCTTTGGCCTTTCTAATTTTGTCCCTACATATTTGTGTTATTTGTTTATATTCATCCTTTGTAATTTGAACTAGTTTCTACTTTTTGCAGGAATCTTTTTTTGACTTTTAGATTATTGAACATCTCCTGGTTAATCCAGGATGGTCTATTGTCATACTTCATATATTGCCTACACTGTCAGATAGTTTGCTCTTGTGCCCTTAATAATGTTTCTTTGAAAAACTGCCACCTCTCTTGAATTGTTTTTCCTTTTAGGTTTCAGAGTAGCAGCCGTGTTAGTCTGTATATGCAAAAAGAAAAGGAGTACTTGTGGCACCTTAGAGACTAACAAATTTATTTCAGCATAAACTTTCGTGAGCTACAGCTCACTTCATCAGATGCATAAAAGTGGAAAATGCAGTGAGGATGTTTTTATACACACAGATCATGAAAAAATGGGTGTTTATCACTTCAAAAGGTTTTTTCTCCCCCCACCCCACTCTCCAGCTGACTCGTCCTCAGACATTCTTATTAAACCCTGGATTTGTGCTGGAAATGGCCCACCTTGATTATCATACACATTGTAAGGAGAGTGATCACTTTAGATAAGCTATTACCAGAATGAGAGTGGGGTGAGGGGAGAAAAAACCTTTTGTAGTGATAAACACCCATTTTTTCATGATCTGTGTGTATAAAAACATCCTCACTGCATTTTCCACTTTTATGCATCCAATGAAGTGAGCTGTAGCTCACGAAAGCTTATGCTCAAATAAATTGGTTAGTCTCTAAGGTGCCACAAGTACTCCTTTTCTTTTTTCCTTTTAGATTTGCTTCCCATGGGATCTTACTTACAAACTGCCTGAGTTTGCTAAAGTATGCCTTCTTGAAATCCATTATCTTTATTATGCTGTTTTCCCTCCTACCATTCCTTAGACTCATGAATTCTACAACTCCTGCCTATGAATTTTTTCCCCTTTCTTGGGATGCAGGCTTCCGATAGCTTCTGCAGCTTTGATTTAAAATAATCCCAGGCCTCCTCTACCTTTAGATCCATAAATTCTTCAGTCCAATCCACTTCCCTAACTAATTTCCTTAATTTTTGAAAGTCAGCCCTTTTGAAATCAAAAACCCTAGTTGCAGATTTATTTTTGTTAATCCTTCCCTTCAGTTTGAACTGAATTAGCTCATGATCACTTGAGCCAAGACTATCCCCTACAACCATTTCGTCTATGAGGTCCTCACTATTCACCAAAACCAAATCTAAAATGGCATCCCCTCTAGTCGGTTCAGCAACTACTTGCTGAAGGAATCCATCAGCTATCGCATCTAGGAAAATCTGAGCCCTATTATTATTACTAGCACTCGTCCTCCAGTCTATATCTGGGAAGTTAAAGTCTCCCATGACCACACAGTTTCCATTAGTATTTACTTTATTAAAACATTAAAAAGGGCTCTATCCATATCCAAATTAGATCCTGGCGGTCTATAGCACACCCCAAGCACTATCCCAGGGGAGGCTCTAATAGTTTTCTTCCCCAATGTAATTTTTGCCCAGACGGACTCAGTCATATCCATTTCATCGCTTCTTATTTCTTTACATTCTACCTCATCATTGATATACAATGCTACTCCACAACCTTTACCTTTATTTCAGTCTTTCCTAAACAGCACATACCCTTCAATACCTGTAGTCCAGTCATGACTACTATTCCACCATGTTTCTGTTATCCCTATAATATCTGGTTTCACTTCCTGCACCAGTAGCTCTAGTTCCTCCATTTTGTTACTTAGGCTCCTCGCATTAGTGTACAAACATCTTAATTTTTGCTGTTTGGCCTCGCTCACATTCTGTACCCTATTAGGCACGGTCATTCTACAGCCAGTATAACCTATTAGACTGGTATGTACACTGTCCTTCCTCCTACCCACGGCTATATCCTTTCTTACTTCGTTTTCTTTCCTTTCAATGCTAAAACCCTGTGTGGAGATTACCTGGACATCTCCCAACCATGTCCCCCAAATTCCTAGTTTAAAGCTCTCTTAATCAGTTGTGCCAGCCTCCATCCTAGAAGTCTATTTCCTTCCCTACTCAGATGAAGTCCATCCTGAGAGAACTGTCCTCTGTCCATGAATGCCTCCCAGTGGCCATACATCCCAAAGCCCTCCTTATAGCACCACTGCCTAAGCCATCTGTTGACAGTCATAATCTTGTCACACCTTTGTTGCCCTTCTGGGTGATTAGGAAAAAAGCAGAAAGCATACAGGGAGTGGAAGAAGAGAGGGATCAGCAAGGAAAGCTACCTTATTGAGGTCAGAACATGTAGGGATAAAGTGAGACAGGCTAAAAGTCAAGTAGAGTTGGGCCTTGCAAAGGGAATTAAAACCAATAGTAAAAGGTTCTATAGTCATATAAATAAGAAGAAAACAAAGAAAGAAGAAGTGGAACCGCTAAACACTGATGATGGAGTGGAGGTCAAGGATAATCTAGGCATGGCCCAATATCTAAACCAATACTTTGCCTCAACCTTTAATAAGACTAAAGAGGATCTTAGGGATAATGGTAGCATGACAAATGGGAATGAGGATATGGAGGTAGACATTACCATATTTGAGGTAGAAGCAAAACTCAAACAGCTTAATGGGACTAAATCGGGGGGCCCAGATAATCTTCATCCAAGAATATTAAAGGAATTGGCACATGAAATTGCAAGTCCATTAGCAAGAATTTTTAATGAATCTGTAAACTCGGAGGTTGTACCGTATGATTGGAGAATTGCTAACATAGTTCCTATTTTTAAGAAAGGGAAAAAACGTGATCCGGGTAATTATAGGCCTTAGTTTGACATCTGTAGTATGCAAGGTCTTGGAAAAAATTTTGAAGGAGAAGGTAGTTAAGGACATTGAAGTCAATGGTAAATGGGCCAAAATACAACATGGTTTTACAAAAGGTAGATCGTGCCAAACCAACCTGATCTCCTTCTTTGAGAAAGTAACAGATTTTTTAGACAAAGGAAACACAGTGGATCTAATTTACCTAGATTTCAGTAAGGCATTTGATACCGTGCCACATGGGGAATTATTAGTTAAATTGGATGAGATGGGGATCAATAGGAGAATTGAAAGGTGGATAAGGAATTGGTTAAAGGGGAGACTACAACGGGTCCTACTGAATGGTGAACTGTCAGGCAGGAGGGAGGTTACCAGTGGAGTTCCTCAAGGATCGGTTTTGGGACCAATCTTATTTAATCTCTTTATTACTGACCTTGGCACAAAAAGTAGGAGTGTGCTAATAAAGTTTGCGGATGATACAAAGCTGGGAGGTATTGCCAATTTAGAGAAGGACAGGGATATTCTACAGGAGGATCTGGATGACCTTGTAAACTGGAGTAAAAGTAATAGGATGAAATTTAGTAGTGAGAAGTGTAAGGTCATGCATTTAGGGATTAATAACAAGAATTTTAGTTATAAGCTAGGGACGCATCAATTAGCAGTAACGGAGGAGGAAAAGGACCTTGGAGTATTGGTTGATCATAGGATGACTATGAGCTGCCAATGTAATATGGCCATGAAAAAAGCTAACGCGGTCTTGGGATGCATCAGGAGAGGTATTTCCAGTAGGGATAAGGAGGTTTTAGTACCATTATACAAGGCACTGGTGAGATCTCATCTGGAATACTGTGTGCGGTTCTGGTCTCCCATGTTTAAGAAGGATGAATTCAAACTGGAACAGGTACAGAGAAGGGCTACTAGGATGATCCGAGGAATGGAAAACTTGTCTTATGAAAGGAGACTCAAGGAGCTTGGCTTGTTTAGCCTAACTAAAAGAAGGTTGAGGGGAGATATGATTGCTCTCTATAAATATATCAGAGGGATAAATACCAGAGAGGGAGAGGAATTATTTAAGCTCAGTACCAATGTGGACACAAGAACAAATGGATATAAACTGGTCATCGGGAAGTTTAGACTAGAAATTAGACGAAGGTTTCTAACCATCAGAGGAGTGAAGTTTTGGTATAGCCTTCCAAGAGAAGCAGTGGGGGCAAAAGATCTATCTGGCTTTAAGATTAAACTCGATAAGTTTATGGAGGAGATGGTACGATGGGATAACATAATTTTGGTAATTAAATATTCATGGTAAATAGGCCCAATGGCCTGTGATGGGATATTAGATGGGGTGGGATCCGAGTTACTACAGAAAATTCTTTCCTGGGTATCTGGCTGATGAATCTTGCCCATATGCTCAGGGTTTAGCTGATCGCCATATTTGGGGTCGGGAAGGAATTTTCCTCCAGGGCAGATTGGAAGAGGCCCTGGAGGTTTTTCGCCTTCCTCTGTAGCATGGGGCACGGGTCACTTGCTGGAGGATTCTCTGCTCCTTGAAGTCTTTAAACTACAATTTGAGGACTTCAATAGCACAGATATAGGTGTGAGGTTTTTTGCAGGAGTGGTGGGTGAAATTCTGTGGCCTGCGTTGTGCAGGAGGTCAGACTAGATGATCATAATGGTCCCTTCTGACCTAAATATCTATGAATCTATGAATTCTATCATTTCATGATCACTTTCACCTAAACTTCCTTCCACATTCAAATTTTCAACCAGTTCCTCCCTTTGTCAAAATCAAATCTAGAACAGCCTTTTCCCTAGTAGCTTTCTCCACCTCCTGAAATAAAACAAAAAGAAAAGGAGTACTTGTGGCACCTTAGAGACTAACAAATTTATTTGAGCATAAGCTTTCGTGAGCTACAGCTCACTTCATCGGATGCATGAAATAAAACAGTGTATTCAATATATTCCAATTATTTGTTGGATAATGTGTGTCCTGCTGTGTTATTTTCCCAACTGATGTCAGGGTAGTTGAAGTCCCCCATCACCACCAAATCCTGTGCTTTGGATGATTTTGTTTAAAAAATAGCCTCATCCACCTCTTCTTTCTGATTTGGTGGTCTGTATTAGACCCCTACATGACATCACCCTTGTTTTTCACGTTTTTTATCCTTACCCAGAGACTTTCAACAAGTCTGTCTCTTATTTCTATGTCAACCTCAGTCCAAGTGTATACATTTTTAATGGATAATTCAACACCTCCTCCCTTTTTTCCTGGCCTGTCCTTTTCTGAGCAAGCTGTACCCTTCTATATCAATATTCCAGTGATGCCAACTATGTTATAGTTGTGTGTGTTAACTAGTATTTAAGTTCTTCCTGCTTATTCCCTATATTTCTCTCATTAGTATACATACATGTAATATACTGATTTGATTTTCCCCCTGATTTTCTTGTCTCTTCCTTATCCGTGCTCTAATGGACCATGCTTCCCCCAGGTTTCGACCCTTCTCCCAGGACTCTGTGTTTTTGACTTATCTGTGGGCTTTTATCACCTGCCCCGGTCTTACCTAGTTTAAAGCCCTCCTCACTAGGTTAGCCAGTCTATATGAAAATATGCTCTTCCCCTTCCTCAGTAGGTGGACCCCATCTCTGATTACTAGTCCTTCTTCCTAGAACAGCATCTCTTGGTCAAGGAAGCTGAAGCCCTCCTGGCTACAACCTCCACACAGCCAGGCATTCACCTCCAGGATGCATCTGTCTGCCTGGGCCACTACACTTTACCAGAAGGTTTGAAGAGAACACCACCTGTGCCCCCGACTCTTTCAGCCTTACTCCCAGTGCCCTAAAGTCACTTCTGATCTGCTCAGGGTCATACCTCAAAATATCATTAGTGCTCACCTGGATGAGTAGCATAGGGTAGTAGTCACAGGGTCAGATGATTCTCAACAATCTCTCTGTAACATCTCAGATATAGGCCCCTGGCAGGCAGCACACCTCCTAGGAAGCCATGTCAATATCTTTTCATAATAAATATGTCACCCGCCTTTTTAGCATTTTTTTAACATTGTATGACTTAGTTCTCCTCTCACAGCAGTGTAATTCAGGAGTAACTCAATAAAAGTCAATTACATAAGGGTCACACGAACTACAAGGCCCCAATCCAGTGTAAATTATAACCTACAGACTCTGCTGAAGACTCATTTTGTTACGAAATCCTATAAGGATTGCAATAATTACTTTGGATAAAAGTTTCAGTTCCTGTATTTCTTGTTCCACTTGTTTTACCTATAGCCGCTGTATTATAGGTAAAACAAGCACTATGAGCTTTAACAATTTGGTGTTAAATATTGCAAAGCAGAGCAAGGCCCTGTTGCAGGAGGAGGAGGAGTGTCCTCCAAAGGAACAACAATTCTTCTGATGGGGAATCACTGGAGAGGTGGCCAAGGTGTTTGTCTTTATTTTTGTCAAACATTTTTAAAATATAGAGAAAATTCATGAATGAACATGATAAAAGTAATCTAATTAAAACTACACAGGATTAGGCATGTGTGACTGCAAGGTGGGCCTCAAGACACAAAGTGATTGTTTCACTACAATGGTATGCATAGAGAAGGAAAAATAATAAAGAATGTTAGAGCTGAGTCCAAACTTTTGTGATTGGATTTGGATCTAGACATGCCTACCCCACATTTTAGTTTGAAGGTGTTTGGATTGAGGGCAGGGAGGGAGTTGGTTCAGCCTATTAGACTATAGGCATTAGCTGAAAAATCCAGATTCACAATTTCAACCTGGAATTACTCAAAGTTTCAAGGAGAAGGGGTTTTGGGTCAGAGGGGTTTTTTTTAAAAAAAAAATTGGGGCCCATTTTACATTTACGTATAATACCTCTGTGCTCCTGTAGGTTCCCAACATGTTTTAAACAAACTAAGACCCTGATTCTGTAGCTGGTTTGTACAGGAAGAACCTTGTGACCCTGTGTTTTTAGTGCAGTTATGTATTTGTACCTGGGTCCACTTACACAGGTCCAGTTTTGGGATCAGTCCATAAATGGATATGCAGACTATACAAGCGATTACTAATCCCACCACTGAAAAGTTTCCCCCTGTATGGTGGAACACAACAGCTGTCAAGCACACTGAAATACAACTTTGGAGAGGAAGTGGAGCAGCATACTGAATAAGCCTGATTCTGCTATTCCAACAGAAAGATTCATGAGTAAATCCACTAATCTGTACCAGCTGTCCTTTAAGAGTGATCACTAGCCTAGAAGTAATGAAACTATGTAGTGCTATTTCACAATTGCATTATGTAGTGATGTGTAAAATTCAACTTTGTTTACCACCAGCAGATTTTACAGCTAAGATTTTCCAAAGGGACTAAGGTTTCTGGGTGCCTCAATTTTAGGGTCACCTTAGAATTTAAGAAAATGCAGAGAAATCATTCTCTAACAACCAAACCCCTGTAAGTCATTTCAAAGTTGAGCACTTACTGTCACTAGTCATTTTTGAAAACCCTTGCTTGATATGCATTTTTGATTCTGAGATTCATTCTGTTATCAAGATTTGATTTTTCATCAAGCTGAAGTTTGCAACACTGCATCAGGCAAAGATCTATGTATCTTATTTAATTTCATTTATTTATTTATTTAATGTTGCTATTTGCCCTGTCCCCGTCGTGTCCCCCTCCCCACCCCCCCCAAAAAAAGGATCAAAAAGCAAAAATCTTCCTTTCAGGACACTTAGCTTTAGGGCACATGACAAATCACAAATTCCTTATGGGATCCCTTCTTGAATTACAGAGCCTAAAGAAGACACACAAAAAGCATCCCCCCTTCCTCTTAACTTTAGTTTCCTCCCTTTCTCCCTCCCCATCTTTTCCTTTCTCTTTCATTGCATGCCAGAAAGCTTGTCTGTTTGAATGGGTATTAGTGAAGGGCTAAGGTAATAAAGAACAGGAGCATGTGCTGATATTATGGACAATATAGTAACTGCTCTAGTACTGTGGATATAAATCCGTCAAAGGCCTCAGAGCTTTGCATGGGTACCCTTGGGTGTCAAGTCATTTTTAGATCAAAATCTATAATTAATTTCATATTAAAATTAATGTAATATTTGTTGTAGTTCCCACGATGAATTCACAAGGTTACCATGTGGCTTCCTTATTCTTTCTCGTTTGAGAGTGCATGGGTTTAAATATTATATGAAAAAGGAAATGACGTCAAAAGTTTGTGAAAGAACCAGGGGTGAAAGTAAGTCGAGTGACTTACTGGTACGCTGGGGCCAGCTCTGGCCCCTGGAAGGGGCGGGGCCTAGGGTGGAAGGGGCAGGGTTGAGGGGGTCAGAGCCAGCCCCAGCCCAACCTGTAAAGTAAGTGCCCCCTCCCTTTTCCTCCTCCTCCTCCTCCTCCCCCGCCCTCCACTGGGGTAGCAGCAGCAGCCTGGGGTTCTGGGGGCTATTTAAAGGACCGGGGCGGCAGAGGCAGCTGGAGCTGCTTTATTAAGCAGTGGCTGGAGCCCCAGGCCCTTTAAATTGCCTCCAGAGCCCCACTGCTGGAGCCCTGGAGTAGTGGTGGCGGGGCTCCAGCAGCTATTTAAAGGGCCGGGGCGGTAGAAGCAGGGGAGCCCCGGGCCCTTTAAATAGACCCCGGAACCCTGCAGCCGCTATCCCAGGGCTCCAGCAGCGGGGCTCTGGAGGCAATTTAAAGGGCCTGAGGCTCCAGCTACTGCTGGGAGCCCCAGGCCTTTTAAATTGCCCCCTGAGGAAGCCGGGCTGCCCCAGTACGTTGCACCGGCTCTTGCCGGTACGCCATACTGGGGCGTACTGACTTACTTTCACCTCTGGAAAGAACCTTACCTCAGGAATCTCTATTTTCATCGTGTGGCATTTAGGAATGAACAAGTGCATCCTTATATTTATGTTTGTACTGAAAAAAAAAAATATTCAAAAAATAAGCCTGAGCTGTGAAGTTTAGATACCAGCTCTGAGTTCCTCCGACTTCAGGGTTCTTTAGAACTCAGGTTGTTTTTCATATGCCAGTTTAATGCAAGCTCATGCCATCTCTTTCCCAATATGCCTAGAAAAGAAAAATGGTAAAGAAGCCATAAGGAACTTAGGGCCTGACCCAATTTCCTTTAAAGTTAATGGAAAGAATCCTGTTGGATTGCAACGGGGGTTGGATCAGGGCCTTACACTGAGGTAAATTTGAAGTAACTCGAATGGGGTCAAAGGAGTTCACCACAAGGGATGAGAATTATGGTCTCAGAGTCCTGACTGGAGGGTGAGGGGGCTATTTAAGGCTTAGTGAGTGTATTGCTTTAGCCTTTAATGTACAATAAACCTGCTATAATGAAGGATTATTATTCTAATGCCGATGGTCATTGACAATGCTGTCTCACATATGCCAACATTTGTGAGTTGTCCCTTGACAAAATCTGGCTAACTATCAAGTACAAAAGCCTAAACATCTATGCCAATTATGCACAGCAGTATGTGTGCCATTGCTGTTCCATCTGCACAAGCCGCACCATATGCCAGTTGCTGCTGAGTTGGAAGAAGTCTCCACTGAAGAGATGCTCCAGTGACTACTCGAGAAACATGGTTCTTACTTTCTCTGCCCTAATTTTTCTTTTGTTACATTTAAGAACTTCACTGCCTTTAATTAACCTCAGCTTCCTCAGACCTGTAAGTCTGGATACTAAGAGAGTCTATGCGCCAGCTGGAAATTATCAACTTTTCCCAGCATGTCTGAAGACATTCCTGGCTTTACAATACAAGTTGATAGACTGTAAGCCTCTTCTTTTCTCTAAAAGTACTTATTAATATTGTGAGTATATACGCTCTCTTCATTTTGATCTATACAAGCCTAGAATGTAAGCTATGCCATCTCATTTATATAATAAAAGTGATTTATTTAAGTTCAAATTGCTACAAACACACCCCACACACATATTAAAGTATATAATGCAGAACCCATTGAATAATCAATATCCAGTCACTCAGATATAACTTCCTATAATAACCCAAAATGCACATACCAGATTAACATATGAAAGATACATTGGAATTATCAGCCGTCAAACAGCTAATTTAGTAAATAAAAGAAAAAAGGGGGGAGGGGAGAACAAACAAACAAGAAAAAAAATCACATCCTATGCAAATATTTTAAAAAATATCCCCATTTATCTCCATCCCAGGTTGCTGGAAAATTCAGCCCAATAAAGATCTTGGAATGGATCTTATATAAAATCATAGGTTTCAGAGTAACAGCCATGTTAGTCTGTATTCGCAAAAAGAAAAGGAGTACTTGTGACACCTTAGAGACTATCCAATTTATTTGAGCATAAGCTTTCGTGAGCTACAGCTCACTTCATCAGAGTGATGATGAAGTGGCCCACCTTGATTGTCGTGCACAGTGTGGGGAGAGTGGTCAGTTTGGATGAGCTATTGCCAGCAGGAGAGTGAGTTTGTGTGTGTGTGGTGGGGGGGGGGGTGAGAAAACCTGGATTTGTGCTGGAAATGGCCCACCTTGATTATCATGCACATTGTAGGGAGAGTGGTCACTTCGGATGAGCTATTACCAGCAGGAGAGTGAGTTTGTGTGTGTATGGGGGTGGGGGAGTGAGAAAACCTGGATTTGTGCTGGAAATGGCCCACTTTGATTTTCATGCAGGTTGTAAGGAGAGTGGTCACTTTGGATAGGCTATTACCAGCAGGAGAGTGAGTTTGTGTGTGTGGTTTTTGGAGGGGGGTGAGGGGGTGAGAGAACCTGGATTTCTACAGGAAATGGCCCACCTTGATTATCATACACATTGTGAAGACAGTAGTCACTTTGGATGGGCTATTACCAGCAAGAGAGTGAGTTTGTCTGTGGGGGGGCGGAGGGTGAGAAAACCTGGATTTGTGCTGGAAATGGCCCAACTTGATGATCACTTTAGATAAGCTATTACCAGCAGGAGAGTGGGGTGGGAGGAGGTATTGTTTCATGGCGTCTGTGTATATAATGTCTTCTGCAATTTCCACAGTATGCATCCGATGAAGTGAGCTGTAGCTCACGAAAGCTCATGCTCAAATAAATTGGTTAGTCTCTAAGGTGCCACAAGTCCTCCTTTTCTTTATATAAAATCATAACATTCAGTTTCCCATGCCTAGCATAAGGAGCTTTTCCTCATTTTTTTGCCCAGTATTCTGTAGGTAATTGGTTCAAGCTGATTTGCATTTAAAGTTCTGGAGCATAACAGGATGAACTATACGCAGCAGCAGTTTTGTGGACAAAGTCTAAAGGGGCTATCCTTTTTTCTCTTCATGAAGTATCCACAAAGCAACTTTTGATCATTACAAATTGGTATGATGTTCTGAATTATACAATAAAAGATCTAAAAATATATTTTAACCTATCAATTTCTCAAACACAAGAGATAGGGTAAAGGACAGGTGTGAGAGCACATTTCCACCTCCTCTGCTCCAAAACAGAGGGATAGCACCCCTTCTTTTTGCGTCATATTGCTTGGTGAAATGAGAACAGGTCAGACAAGAGAATCTATAGTGGGAGGTGGAGGAGCAGCCAGTGCCAGGCTGGGGAGTGTATGGGACTCCAAGCCTTCCCACCAGTAAGTGGAGCAGCACCAGCACCTCACGGGAGAATTTTTGAAGTTACTGAAGACTGAGAGACACCCAATACCATATATATATTTAACAACAAATTTGTTATAACTCTCTCCAGGCTGGATTTAAATGAAAGTCAATGGGAATTAGGCCCTTAAGTCACTAAGGTACTTTTGAAAATGTTACCTCTTGCTTTTATTTTGGTTTTTCCTTTATGTTGTTCTCACTCAATTTAAACAATTTCAGTTAACTTTTTTAAAAGTCTGATTGATTTATTTGCATTTGGAAAAATAAAACAGTGGAATTTTCAAAAGCACTCAAAATTTGTTAGTTGAAAAATAGGGTTTTTTACAATTTTCTTTTTGAAAAAATTAGTTTCGCAAACATTTGTGCATGTTAAACAAAAATCATTTTTGGCTTTCAGCTGATTTTGGAGGGGGTGCGGGGGGTGGAGCGGGTGTTGGGTTGGTTACTGAAAACAAAAAACATAGTATTAAGTTTTTTCTACAAACAACAACATTTTTGGCCAAATATAATTTTCACAAAAAACTAAAAAAAAAAAAAAATCTCATTTTGACATTTTGGCCAGGACAAAAAAAAAAAAAAAAAAAAAAATCAAATCATTTCCCAACCAGCTCCACTGAAGAAATTACCAAAAAAGGCAGCAGTCACTGCTAACTGCATTAGTTGTTGTGATGTATTTTGCTGATCAGTTGGCTGGTGTCTACACCATACATAACTCAAGCTAGCACATTCATTATTTATATATTCATTTATATAAATTAGTCATGGCATTACTGAATAAGGAACAGTTCTTACCATTAGTAGAAAAAAAGCCTCTAACAAATGATGACAAGAATTGGGTGAAATAACAATGCAGATGCCAATCCTGCAGACCTGGGTGTGCATAAGTTTACTCACACAAGCAGTCTCACTGAAGATGTGTGTATAAATGTTTGCAGGATCTGCTCTAAAAGCATTTTCCACCAATTCAGAGAGATAGATAGATAGAGAGATCTCTTGCCTGACATATTTATATATTTATTGAATTATGACAAATAAATACATACTGAATATTGTTGGTCCACTGGTTTCTTGCCCTGAATAGTCAGTAAATGTAGTATTTTGATTTGCAGTCATGATAATAATAAGTGCTATTGAATAAGATGGAAGGAGTTTAGTATTAATTGCACTTCTCTTATTCTCACCAGTATTTTTAAAACAAAGTTGAGGAGCCTATATAGGGTGTTCTATTAATACTGGATATTGTTGGTTCATTTTCCTTTGTTATTACAGCACAATATATCAAGATAGGTTTCATGGGGTCCACTCACTGCTAGGGGTGCTTCCTCCTAGCCACTCTGTGGATTAGCTCCTTCCAGATCCATGGGCCTCTTCTGTTGCATGCCCTGCTGCGGCACTCTCTCAGTCTCTCCAAAGCCACACGTTCCTTCATTATTCGGTGCTCCAGCTAGGTCATTAAACATGTTTCCCCCTTCCAGGATATCAACATCTTTCCTCACAAGCAGTCTTCCCATTTACTGTCTCTGTCATAAACATACAGCTAAGGGTAGCCTAGAATTCCTCCTTACCTGTAAGGTATTAGGAAGCTTAGATAACCAGGTTAGCACCTGACCAACAGGACCAATGGGGAAAGAAGATACTTTCAAATCTTGCTGGGGGAAAGGTTTTTTTTGTGCTCGTTTGTGTGGGGGTTCGCTCTTGGGACTAATAGGGACCGGACATCAATCCATGTTCTCCAACTCTTTCTAAACAAGTCTCTCATATTTCAAACTTGTAAGTAACAGCCAGGCAAGAGGTATTAGTTTATCTTTGTTTTCTCAACTTGTGAATTTTCCCTTTGCTAGAGCGAGGTTTATCCGTTTTGTTGTAACTTTGAAACTAAGGCTAGAGGGGGTTCCTCTGTGCTCTTTGAATTTTCTGCTACTCTGTAAGGTTAACTACCAGCCTAAATGTACAGAGGTGATTCTTTTTACCTTTTCTCTTTAAATAAAATCCTTCTTTTTAAGAACTTGACTGATTTTTCCATTGTTCTAAGACCCAGGGGTTTGGGTCTGTAGTCCCTTTGTAACCAACTGGTGAGGATATATGCTCAAGTCTTCCCCAGGAAAGGGGGTGTAGTCTTGGGGGAATATTTTGGGGGAATAGGACTCCAAGTGGTCCTTTCCCTGATTGTTTGTTAAATCACTTGGTGGTGGCAGTGATCCCAAGGCAAGAAAGGAATCTGTGCCTTGGGGAAGTTCTAACCTAAGCTGGTAAGAATAAGCTTAGGGGATCTTTCATGCAGGTCCCCACATCTGTACCCCAGAGTTCAAAGTGGGGAAGGAACCCTGACAGTCTCTATGGTGCCACTTCCCCAGGGATTAGCAGAAGAACCCAGACACATCCTCTACTCCGGGTTCCAGCTCAGGGACCTGTTAGTCAGCATCCAAGGTCTCTTCCCTCCAGGGCCTTACTGCCTTTCCCTGAGTCCTCTCGTACGCCTTCTGACACTCCTGCTCCCCCTACCCCCAGGTTTGCAAGCCTCACAACTCCCTCCTCCTAGGAAGTAACTGTAGGCTACTTGCCTCTGTAGTCCCAAACACACCTTTCTTCTCCCAGGGAAAGACAGCAGCCTACTTCCCAGCAAACCTCCTCTGCTATCAGCTACCTCACTTTATAGAAGCCCAACATGTTCCCACACAAGTGAGCTTCCCTAATTAGGGATTTCTTCTCAACCTTAATTCTCCCAGCTTCTATTTTAACAGGTTAATTGGCCCATGTGGTCTCCATTAACCCCTTCAGGGCAAGTATGGGCTTAACACCCCATCAGGGTTCAAAACTCTAGCTTGGATTGCTAGGTGCCCAATATCTGCCGGCAATTAGGCTTGTCAGCATTTCCTGATTTATCCAGAGTCATTGCCAGCAGACAGCTGAGTCCCTGGAAAGCAGAGATACTGTTATAACTACTTATTTGTGTAACACAATACTGATGCATGGGGCTTAGTGCACAGCTTCGGGACAGGAGACAAAAGTCCAGGGTAACTTCAAGCCCTTCTTCCACAATCCTGGGTTGAGTCCCAGCTTAAATTGGAGCAGCCTCAGGTTTGCTCTAATATATATATGGGCTGCTAATAGCCATGGCCCATTCTGGCAGAGCTAGCCAAGTGCAGTGATACCTCAACCATGCTGCTTTTCCCTAGTCACACCCTCTGCACTGGCAGCTGGTTGGGGGAGTAGTGCAGAAGGCAGTACAGTATCTTACCACCATGCCAGTATTTCCTAATGCTGGAGGAATTCTTCAGTGGCTGGATAAACTGTGATGCTGTAGTACAAATCTACCAAAATGAAGGGCCAAATAGCGGTGTCAAAGGGCTAATCATGCATTTCTACTCTGCTTTTAGTACCTGATTCACCACTATGTTCTCCAGTTTTATGGTGTAACTCCACCAATGATGTCTGAGTGGCATAAAGCTGGGAGTATTGCAGTGGTGAACCATGTCCTGATAACATGTCAATCACAATGATATCTAGATGTGTTTGTAGTTTTGACCACTGAAGGTTTATTGTAAGTCACCCTACCATTGTTTGAATGCAGCTTTGTCAAATGTGAATGTAGCAGAACAAATTTGTGTTGAGATCCAAGACAGTAATGGAAACTGATATACAAAAAATTTGTGTAGACACAACCTTGTGGTGTAGAGCTGTTTAGATGTGCTCAAATTTCTTCCAAAATTATTATTTTATTATTTTAAATTGCAACTATAACTTCAGATGCCAGGAATATTACACACACGCACTAATGTACTGCATATTTTAATTTTATTCTACAAAAAGCAAAATAATATCCTTGCTTGAGTATACCATAATAGTTAGTTTTTTAATTAATTTCTTGTACTAGGAGTTGCATAGTTATAGTATTTTAGTTTGTTTAGATTAAATAATTTTAATGCTGTACTCAGCATAAATGGAGAGTGCTTTTAACCATGAGAATAAATATTTGGAAGCTGAGGTTTTTAAATTGCATTAATGCCATTAGTCTACTTAATAATAGACTTTTCATTGTAATTTAAAAGGTAGTTTATCTTGCACTAAAAAGTAATAAAATGTAACAGTATATAATAAAAAAGCTATCTCTAAACCACTGATTTAATTATATTCTGTGCTTGTAGTGAACTAGTTTTCCAATTTTATATTTTCATTGTGCTTTTACTTTTTTCTTAGCTGCATATATGTAGTATTTAATAACATATTCAGATTGCATTGCCGAGATATGTAGATTAACATTTGCAACGGACTGGATTTTAAATGTTAGAAATAGTTTATAAGCACTTAGAATTCCCAGTTCTCTGCAGAAATAGGTTATGCAGAAGTAATAGTTTTCATGTAAATTGTGAGTGCTATAAATAGATTTCCGCATATAGAGTGAATGTATTGCTGAAGTACAGAGTGATCCGTGAACTGGTTCCCTCAATAAAGCTCCCAAACTTCCATTTCTGAGCTAGTACGTTGAACAGTTAGCAGTGTGTGGAGGGTGGGGGGAGGAGTCATGGACATGTATACACGCATACACATATACTCCATAGAACACCCCTAATTTCCACCTAATCAGTAGTCATTCCTGTATAACAGTTGACTCCGTACAGCTAATAAGATGGTATCTAGCACCTTCTTCAGTTCTCAATGCTGATTTTTCAGCCCATCATAGGGGAGAAGGAAACTCATTGTAAAGGTGTTCCCACCCTCTGTTGTCATTCCTCAGATGAACAAGTGCATTACTTTAACTCTTTTTAATCTTGTGCCAAGAAGCAAGCAAACAGAAGAAAAAAAAATGATCAAGTCTCCATGCAGAAAATAAATTCAAACATCTGTTGCTATTAAAGCAATAGTCCTCTTGTAATGTATATGGCAATGATCAGAATATGACTTTTTTCCCCACCGTTGCAGAGTGCAGCACAAAGTTTATGCAGCACTTAAGGCTCACTTTAGCCCTCAAATTGATGGTTAAAGATGTGATAAGTTGTCTCGCAGATTTAGGGGCACCAGATGACAAGTGTGAAAAATCGGAACAGCGGGGTGGGGAGTAATAAGCAACTATTTAAGACAAAAACTCTGAATATCGGGACATATGGACACCCTACTCAGATTGCTATCAAAATAGGGTTTAAGTGGAAACTAAGTGGGTTTTTTTGGATTCTCTAGACAGGGCTGAATTTCCCCAAATACTGATCTCACATGTGGAATTGCTCCCAATTTCCTCCTGAGTAAATGAAATCAATTTCAGACCCATAATTCATATCTGAATTCTGACACTATAGCTATACTTGGTCTTGCAGAATGTTTTTGACTAGGTGCCTTACCAATGGCTCTTAAGGAAAGTAGGCACTCATGGAACAAGGGGAAAAAGTCCTCTCATAGATCAGCAACCAGTTAAAAGACAGTAAACAAAGGGCAGGAATAAATGGACAGTTTTCACAAGAGAGAGAGCTATATAGCAGGGTTCCCAAAGGATCTGTACTGGGACCAGTACAATTCAACATATTCATACATGATCTAGAAAAAGAAATACTCAGTGAGGTTGCAAAGTTTTCAGACAATAAAAATTCTTCAGTTTTGGGCTTAATTATCCTCACTATGAAGAGTTACAAAGGGATCTCACAAAACTGGGTGACCAGGCAACGAAATGGCAGATGAAATTCAATGTTGATAAATGCAAAGTAATGTACATTGGAAAATATAACCCAACTATATTTGTACAATGATGGGATCTAAATAAGCTGTTGCCACTCAAGAGAGACCTTGGAGTCATTGTGGATAATTCTCTGAAAAATCAATGTGCAGTAGCAGACAAAAGCTAACAGTGTTATGAACCATTAGAAAAGAGATAGATAATAATACAGAAAATATCATGATTCCACTATACAAATCTACAATACTCACACACCTTGAATATTACTTGCAGTTCTATTGGCCCCATCTAAAAAAAACGTTAGAATTGAAAAAAGTACAGAGACTTTTCCACTTAGAAAAGGAGAGGACTAAGAGGGGGAATGACAGAGGTCTATAAAATCATGAATGATGTGGAGGAAAAAAAGTGTTATTTATAGGGCTGTTGATAATCGCAGTTAACTCATGCAAATATCACAAAAAAATAATCACAATTAAAAAAATCATCATGATGAATCGCACTGTTATACAATACAATTGAAATTTATTAAATATTTAGATGTTTTTTCTACATTTTCAAGTATATTGATTTCTATTACAGCACAGAATACAAAGTGTACGGTGCTCACTTTATATTATTATTATTACAAATATTTGCACTGTAAAATGATAAACAAATAGTATTTTTCAAGTCACCTCATACAAGTACTGTAGTGCAATCTATTTATCATGCAAGTATAACTTACAAATGTAGATTATTTTTTGTTACATAACTGCACTCAAAAAACACAACAATGTAAAACTTTAGAGTCTACAAGTCCACTCAGTCCTACTTCTTGTTCAGCCAATTGCTAAGATAAACAAGTTTGTTTATATTTACGGAAGATACTTCTGCCTGTTTCTTATCTACAATGTCACCTGAAAGTGAGAAAAGGTATTCACATGGCACTTTTGTAGCTGGTGTTGCAAGGTATTTACATCCCAGATATGCTAAACATTCGTATGCCCCTTCATGCTGCAGCCACCATTCCAGAGGACATGCTTCCATGCTGATGATGCTCGTTAAAAAATAATGCATTCATTAAATTTGTAACTGAACTCCTTGGGGGAGAATTGTATGTCTCCTGTTCTTTTTTACCCGCATTCTGCCATATATTTCATGTTATAGCAGTCTTGGATGATGACCCAGCACATGTTTGTTTTCAGAACACTTTCACAGCAGATTTGACAAAATGCAAAGAAGGTACTAATGTGAGATTTCTAAAAACAACTACAGCGCTCAACCCAAGGTTTAAGAATCTGAAGTGCCTTCCAAAATCTGAGAGGGACGAGGTGTGGTGCATGCTTTCAGAAGTCTTAAAAGAGCAACACTCAGATGTGGAAACTACAGAACCTGAACCACCAAAAAAAGAAAATCAACCTCCTGCTGGTGGCATCGGACTCAGATGATGAAAATGAACATACATCAGTACATTCTGCTTTGGATCGTTATCAAGGAGAACTCATCATCAATATGGATGCATGTCCTTTGGAACGGTGGTTGAAGCATGAAGGGACATATGAATCTTTAGGATATCTGGCATGTAAATGTCTTGCGACGCCAGCTACAACAGTGCCATGGGAACTCCTGTCCTCACTTTCAGGTGACATTGTAAAGGAGAAGTGGGAAGCATTGTCTTCTGCAAATTGTAACCAAACTTGTTTGTCTGAGAGATTGGCTGAAGTTGGACTGAGTAGACTTGTAGGCTCTAAAGTTATACATTGTTTTATTTTTGAATGCAGTGTTTTTGTACATAATTCTAAATTTGTAAGTTCAACTTTCTTAACAAAGAGATTGCACTACAGTTCTTGTATTAGGTGAATTGAAAAATATTATTTATATTGTTTTTTACAGTGCAAATATTTGTAATAAAAATAAATATAAAGTGAGCACTGTACACTTTGTATTCTGTGTTGTAATTGAAATCAATATCTTTAAAAATGTAAAAATCAAAAATATTTAAATAAAAGTTATTCTTTTATTGTTTAACAGCACGATTAATCACAATTACTTTTTTAATCACACAATCGGAATTATTTTTTTAATCGCTTGATAAACCCTTGTTATTTACTCCTTCACTTAACATAAGATCCAGAAGTCACACAATGAAATTAATAGGCAGCGGTTTAAAACAACAAATATAAGGAAATACTTCTTCAGGAAATGCATGGTCAATCTGTGGAACTCGTTGCCTGCGGATGTTGTGAAGGCTAAAACTATAAGTGGGATCATAATAGAACTGGATAAGTTCATGGAAGATAGATCTATCAATCCCTATTAGCCAAGATGGTCAGGGATGCCACCCACATTCTGACTGTCCCCAAACCTCTGTCTGCCAGAAGCTGGGACTGCATGACAGAGGATGGAGAACTTGATAAATTTCCCTGTTCATTCTCTCTGAAACATCTGGCACAGGCCACTGTTACAAGACAGGATACTGGGCTAGATGGACCATTAGTCTGACCCCGTATAGCCATTCTTATGTTCTTAATGAATTAAGTACACAGTACTTGTTTTCAGTGGGTGAATTAATCCATTTCACCTCACTAGATGCCAAATTGAAAATACCATGTTTGCAAGCTTGCAGGTACTATGATAGGTACACTCATTAGGTCTCCCATTTGACCATTAGTCCAATAGATTCACGGGTATTAAAAGTGACCATATTAAAAATAATGTAAAATATCTATACATACTTATAGATTTCATTAAAACATGTAGCATGGTGATGAAGCTTCTGAAATGCATGCAATGAAATTCTTCAGAAATGGCAAGACTGTAAATTGGATTAGAAAATCAAAGTATATATGCCATTTTAAATAGTTAAATCTTACCTTTTAATCAAATAAGTCATTCTCTTGATATTTGAAAAGACTGGGCAACACCACAAAATGTCTAAATGATAAAATGCTGGCTCCTGTTGGAAAAACTGCAGAAAATTAAATTTCTGTTGGAAAGACTGTGCTAATACTTCATATTGCATATTTCCCCAGTGAAAGATTATAGCAAACTATACAGTACTAACCAAATGTTTACAACAGCTAAGTCTCAACTATTCACAGATTAAACGTGACTGCAAACAGAAAGAATTTGGCTCAACTCTAGTGTAAAGAAAGTTGAGTTGGGAGCATATGAGCATATGAGTGGCCAATATATTTTTTATTGTCAATATAGCAGCCTATGTTGTAGGCTCCACAATATTGAAATATCTAAGTTTTTGTAGCATGTAACTTTATTTGTATTGTGCAAAGGTGCGATAATAAAGATTTTCTTCTAAGTGGTTACAATAGTTTCAGGAAGTTGCAATCCAAATTGCAGTCATTCCTTTTCAGGTATTGTATTTAAAAGCCAAGAACACTGAGAAGCTTTTCACATCTACCATTATTCCAGGACACTTGCTTGTTCTACTTTATCAGCAAAAGGTCTTTCTTTTACAAGATGAGCAGTACAATATTGATCACAGTCTAATTTTAAGGCTGAACTACTTCGTGTAATACTACAACACGCATATAGGCTGTCAAGGCTGATTCCCCACTCTGGCACTTCGAGTGCAGAAGGTTCGGGCCCACAAGGATTCTAAAAATTAATACTGGCCACTCCAGGCTGGTATTAAACTCCCAAGGTTATAGCTTCTCTCTGAGCTTGGCTGAGTAAATGCTGCCACCACTCAAATGCAAAACCCCTTGGAACCCAGGAAGGTGCACTTGGGAATTCCTTCCTGTGGGGTACTCTCAAGCCCTTTCACCCCTCTCCCCGACCAGGAAAAAGCTGAAAAAGGAAAACAAAGAAATCAGCTGTTGCCACCAGCTAACTAGAAAAAATGTGCACAAACCTCTTAAGACACAAAAATCCTAATCCTGTTCTTTAAAAAGGTAAATTTTATTTAAAACAAAAAGAAGGAAAATACATCGGAAAATTCAGGCTATTGCTAGATTTTTAAAAGAGCAATTCCAAAAATTAAGCACCCAAAATAGTTTTCTGGGGGGTCAGCTTAAAGGTTACAAGCAACAAAAACATCTGGGGTTAGCACAGAGGAATCCACAAGCCATAAGAAATAAACCAAATAAACCTAATTGTGTCTTTCTACACATTTTCTGATCTACTTAAATATCTGGGCTCCAAATAAAAAATCCTAGGTATGATTCTGATGATTTTCATACCTGGTCTTCAGCTTCTCGCAGCGTAACTGCTGCACTGTTCCCCTCTTCTCCAGAGAGCAACAACAGACGCAAAGGGAAATTTTTTTCCAATTTTAAAAAGTTCTAGCCTTCTCATTGGCTCTTTTGGTCAGGTGCCCACTCCCTTCCTTTACCTGTGGACTTTTTTAACCCTTTACAGGTAAAGCAAGTTAAGAACAGCTACTAACAGGGATTTTATAGCTAACTGGCTGGCTGGGTGTCCATAAAAGGGAGCTACCCCCAGTGTTCATTTATCACATAGGCTCTCAGAGCAGGTTTGAATGCCAAGGGCCTCTATGTTTCTCTATGTGGCAGGGTTCACTTGCTTTTGCCTCTGCTCAAGTCCACAAACTGCTCAGAGACCTTTCTTACTAGTAAAACACCTGGTGCAGCTTATGTACAATATTAGTTTCCTCCACCCTTATAGACTATATAGCCTCACCCCTAAAGTCCTAGGGAGCCCTCAGTTTCTGAGGCAAGTTTCTCCCTCTCTTCTTCTTTCAGATTGAGCACAGCTGATCATGAAGACTACACCCCCCAACATGCTCCAGCCTGGTCTGCACAGGAGGTGGTGGATCTCGTCACTGTGTGAAGAGGAGAATCTGTGTAGGCAGAGCTCTGATCCAGCAGTAGAAACACTGACATCTATGCAAAGATTGCTTGTGGAATGGGGGAGAAGGGCTACACGAGGGACACACAGCAGTGGCGTGTGAAAATAAAAGAACTATGCCAAGCGTACCAGAAGGCAAGGAAGGCTAACAGTTGTTCTGGTGCTGAACCCCACACATGCCGGTTCTACAATGAGCTGTATTTGATCCTCAGGGTGACCCTACCAGCACCTCCACAAGCAACGTGGAAATCTCACAGGTGTGTGAGTCTAAGGACAACAAGGAGGACGATATGGTGGATGAGGAAGAGGAGACTGGGAGACAGGTGAGAGCCAGGAAATATTTTTAACCCTGGAGCCCTGTGGGTTGCAGGACATCACAGTGGCCACTGTGATGCCAGGGAAGGCACCTCTGGTGAGTACACAGTTATAATCAAAGTCCAATTGAACTTTGGTGAGCACACACATTCGGTAGTATTGCATGTTTACTGTGAAGAAAAAGCGAGGTGCTGTGGATCTCTGCTTACAAGAGGCTGCTCCAGCTACACAGAGGGTGGCCCCCAGAAAAGACTTTTTACGTGGACTGGGATAGCCCGGGAATCCTCCATGGATATCCCTAGGAAACTTTCATGGAGGTACTCTGC
The DNA here is from genome assembly GCF_015237465.2 of Chelonia mydas. NCBI lineage: Eukaryota > Metazoa > Chordata > Testudines > Cheloniidae > Chelonia > Chelonia mydas. Next base: position 168,586,859 of record NC_057849.1, read on the forward strand.
AATCTTTTGCAGAAGGTTTCTGGGCAGGGCAGTCTTATTTCTTCCACCATGCTAGGACACTTTCCCACGCAACTCCTGAATTAATTCTGCTGGCCTCATTGCAGTACACAGCATAGCAGCATAAGGACCAGGCCGCTACCCAGATGCTTACAGTGTCTCCTTCCTTTCTGCCTCTGTTACCCGCAGGAAACTGATATCACATAGGGTCGCCTAGGGGAAATGGGGGAAGTTCTCATTAAAAGTGCTTTTACAAGAAAAAAAAAGGGCATGTAGACCCACCCCACCCCCCACATTCCGGATCGCCAAACCACGCAGCCGCTAATGTGCCTTTACTGTGCTCAGCTTGAGTCAGCAAGTAGTTTAAAGTGGCTGATAGGGGACTGAAGCCCCACATGAGAGATTCCGCAATTTGGGAGTGAAATCATCCCCCCCCTCGCCCTGTTTGTAAACAGCTTCCCATGGTGCTATGAGGAAGGGCCATTGTTTGACTAGCTACCTCTGCTTCCGACATGAGCCTGACATAAACTTCATTAAAGTGCAGTCATCCATGACCTGGAGGGACCTACTCACCATGGCTGGAGCAGCAAAATGGCACAGTGAATGGTTATGGATTCTGATTATGTTATGGCTTGCACCTAGTGTAATAAGGGTTTTATATTTAATGAAAATGGCCTTGCTATGGAAACATTTTATTCATGTACAATGACTCCTTTATTTTTTCCCATGACCGACAGCTTGAAATATGTCCTTTGGTGGGTCATCAACACCTGAAAGCAGACTTTCGCTGATTAGAAGGAGGAGAAAGAGCATGCGGGAGGACATGTTCACCAAGGTACTGAATGGCTCCAGGACAGCTGACACAGAGCTGAGAGCTTGGAGGATTTCACTGTCCAGGAAGTTAGACGTGGACATGGAGAGCAGGAAAGCTTCCAATGAGCAAGAATGTGTGGCACAGGATGAGATGCTTTGGATTATGAAGGACTAAGCAGACATGTTGAGGCATCTGGTTGAACTGCAGGAACAGAAGCAGGAGAGTAGAGTCCCTCTGCAGACCCTGGTGAAGAGCCAGCCAGCATCGCCTGATGCAGAATCACCCTCCCCCAAACATTCCCTGAGGCATGGGCAAAAAGTCCATTATCCCTTTCAGTTAACACAGGGGGTAGGTACAAGGAACAGAAGGCACCCATTCACAGACCTTTGATGGTCTGGAATGCGGTGTTATGTTACACAGCTGAAAATGTTTCTCCCAATTGAACTTTACAACCCCATTTCTCCACGTTTACCTTTTTTTTTTCTGTTCTCCCTCGTTACTTATGTTTGTTAAATAAAGTAAATGGATTCGAGAAATAAATGTTCTTTACTGAGTAGAAGCAGTGGGCTTGGGTGGGGGGTTGGCTTTACAGGGACAGTGATACAAGGCAGCTGAAGGGTTGGGAATGCACAATGCAGACAAGCAGCTCTCATTAATGTGGCTCATTATTGAAATGGCTTTTCAAAGCCTCACAGTTATGCAGCACCCCTTGCTGTGCTCTTCCTATTGCCCTGGTGTCTGGCAACTCAAAAATGGCTGCCATGTGATTTGTCTCAGCTGCCGACCCCGGTGGAAAATTTTCCCGCTTTTTTCACAGATATTATGGAGCACACAGCAGGAAGCTATAACCTGGGGATGTATATAAGGGGATGTTCTCTTCACTAAGTTAGTAAACTTCTCTAGCACCCTTTCAAACGACCAAAGGCACATTCAACCACCACTCTACACTTGCTGAGCCGATCTTACTGCTGTGCAGACGGCCGGTGTACAGTTTCATGAGCCCTGGGAGCAAGGGGTAGGCTGCGTCCCCCAGAATAACTGTAGGCATCTCAATGTCATCAATGTTCATTTTGTGGTCTGGAAAGAAAGTCCCAGATAGGAGCTTTTTGAACAGATCCAAGGTCCTAAAGATGCACGCGTCATGAACCTTTCCCGACCACCCTACGTTGATGTTGGTGAAACGCCCCCTGTGATCCACCAGTGCTTGCAACACCATTGCCTTCAAGGTTAGGTCCCCAGCCAGTAGCCTCCATTCTCTGTGCTGCCTTCAGAGCTGGGTGGCCAGAGAATGCCTATCTCTGAAGCCAGTACTGCAGCCATCAGCAGCACAGAAGAAGCTACAGCTGGCAGTGGCGCTGGCTTCATAGCTGGGCACCCAGCCAGCAGCCACTGCTCTGTGCTCTGCTTTCAGAGCTGTGAGGCTGGAGATGAGATTTCACGGTCTGTGACACACTTTTCACAGCTGTGGATTTGGTAGATGCCTACTTAGAGACTGTAATAGTCACCTCTAACCCTTCTCTTTATCAAGCTAACTAGATTCAGCTTCTTACGTCTACCACTAGAAAGCAGTTTTTTCTCATCTTTCAACATTCTCATGGCTCTTCTCTGAACCCTCTCCAATTTATCAACATCCTTCTTGTATTCCAGCAGCAATCGCACCAGTGCCAGTCTTCCATTTGTTATATATACTTTTTGTATACCTGCCTTCCTTTCCCCTCTAAGAAAAAACAGTTTTTTTACCCAATATGGCCTTCAACCTTGATTGTAGCTTTTAGGACATTTAGTAAAGCTTTCTTAAGCAATTCCCATTCTTCTGATAAAACACTTCCTCCCAACTGTCTTGGCTCGTAATTATTTTCAGCTGTGTGAAATTGGCCCTTTAAAATCACTAAGTGATTTATATCTGTATATTACTACTTTGGACTTTATTCTGTCCATACTTTATAAATGGGACCAAGTCATGATCACCTGTACTTATGCAACCATTAATTTTTACTAGTTCGCTGATCAGTTCCTCTTTATCTGTGAGCTTAATATAGAATTTCCCCATGTTAGTTGTGACACTTTTTGAGTTAAGAAATGTCAGGTATAATATTTAGAAATTCCAGGAATGTTTTAGTACTGGCAGCATGAGACCACCAGCATTTTCCCAGTTATAGTTCCAAGGAAAGTGTGTGTTTTTACCCTATTAAGTCCAAAAGACAGAAAAATAAGGACTCACTCCTTGTAGGTTGCTTCCTGGGTTCAGCCCCACTGAGTGTTCAAAAATTGATGTGTGACTTAACTCAGCCAATTCACAAACATCCTTCTCCTCCTTCTTTCTCCAAGTATCTTATTCCTTAGCTATCTCTGCTCTCTTCCAAGTGGCCCTATTACAGCAAGGGCAGGACTTCACATAGTAGCACACTGGAATGTAATGTATTATATCCATAGTGCATCCCAGTCCATTAAACACCTCATCAAATTCAATCTGATACTTTGTATCCTGAGTATAGAGAAATAATACATTCACTTGGTCATCTGCATTTGCCAATTCTTTAATATTCCAAAAAACACGAAACTTCCTGCTCCCCTGTTTCAATCCTTGTTGAGTGGGTTCTGTTTGTATAGATATGCCAATGTAGCTTTGCTATAGGAGGTTCATTTTGTGCACATTGACAGAAAATGAGCTTTTTAAAAAAAATATGATTATTTTAATTTAACATAAATTGGGCACTAGTCTTTTTTGGAATACATTTCCTGTGATTAAGTTGCACTCAGCTGCAGTACCTTATTTTAAAATTTACTTTTTATTTTATTCTGTTGTTACAAACCAATCTGTTATAGACCCTTGCTTTGTAAATTTGAGATCCAGTAAAGAAATCTGTTTCTATAATATCATAAACAGAGTTTTGACCTCCAGCAGTTTAGTTCTGAATGTATTGTGCTTCTCTTTACACTTTTTCCTAAGTGTGACACACTTTTCCAAAAATGGTTGTCTTTACAAGATTCACAATTCTCTATCCCTTTGCCTTGTGTTGGTAGGCATTGCTTCTATATTTATTGTATATGACTCTGGTTTCTGCTGTTTGCTTACTCTTGTATTCTGTCTAGGTCTTAATATCTATTTTTAATTAGATACATGTCTGTTCTTTCACTGCTTGCTAATGTTTTCCATTTGGGAAATTCACATTTCACTAATCCTGCAAATATCTACTGTTCTTAGCCCTCCAACACAGGAATACCATAATCATCATCTAATTCAATTCTTGTATCTTAAATTGATTTTGGAAATGGTTCTGCTTGTCATCCACTTTTTCCTAAGTAGGAGTTTGGATGATCTGCATCTTCACTTCTCTGAATAACATCTAATTGGTTTCCTGATACAGTGAATGCTAAGTCCCAAAGAATTCTACTTTGGATATCTGTACTTGAGTACACGATAGCAGAGACATCAGTGAGTATATCTGAAACACACTATTTTATGCCTTTGGGCAAAGAATCCATGAGTAGCAATTATATGAGATGCTTTAGACACTTTCATCTCCTACCCAATAAGATCTTTGGTCTTTTTGGTCAAATAGGCTTTTGGCTCATCTATTTTATGTTGCTGCTCCTTAGGAGAGAAAGGAAAGAGTTCTAGAAACACATTTTGTTACCTATTAAAACAGTAAAATGTGCAGTAAACATGGCTTTGATGCATATGGAATGACAATAACAGCAGCTGCTGAAATAAATGTTTGAAAACATTTTGGAAGTATATGGAATCTGAAAGAACTGACTTTCTAAAGGGCAAGGGGATTGAACTTCAGCCTGCTTTTAGAAGAAGAGAAGGACCTTTATCAGATCAGAACACATTATAATATTTACAACAAATAATAGGACTTATTTTTACCCTACTTTTAGTGGTCTCTATGGGTGAAATTCACCTTAGTGTATAGAGGCCAAGACTTATATTCTAAGGTCCTTACTTTGATCTGGTTATCAGCTATACCACAAAAACTTTGGTTTCTATTGTCTAGAATTGAACTGTTTAAATAACATGGGTTATCTTTATTATATAGGTGTAACATAATGGACACTCATTTCTTGATATTAAAATGAGCCTTTCCAAGTAGTATTCTGGAATAATTTTGTCTAGCTGTTTGCAGACCCCTCCATTGGAATGCAGTATTGTCAACTCCAAGCATTCAAAAATCATGATTTTTTTTTTATGTGTGTGTGGGGGGGTCTTATTAGTTGAATTTTGAGCCTTCAGGATACTCTTGGATCACATTTTTAAGCTTGTCCTCTACAATCATGAAGGCTAGAAACTTACTGAAAAAAAGAAAGCTGAGATTTTCACTTAATCACATGCCTCCAAGCACCAGAGTTTTAACATATGCACTAAATATCACAAGAGATGGAAACAATGGGAACAACTTTCTCTAGTTCTCTGACAGGTTCCTTTCTAACCTGAGCAATTCATGTGGTTTCATTGGTCTATTTTTGCCAAAGATATAATTTACTTTTGAACGCACATAATTAAAGGTGGAACAGACAGGAGTGGTGGCAAGATATGGATTTTTATTTTCTTGTTCCCATCAAATAGCACGGGTCAGTATCCATTTACTCCAGTGGATACAGTGACGCCAATCACTGGCCACAAAGCAAGGAGTCATATGTTCTGTCTTCTCTGTAATCAGCTGGGTAGCGCACCCCCACCCCCAGCCTCTAATTAGTTAGGCTGAAATAAATTCAAAATATAAGGTCCTAAAACATTTATTTGTGAATAATAAGCGAGCTGAAAGAAGCTCAATTTATTACTTTTTTTGCTGGGAATAGATCACAACCAACTTTATAAAGGGTTTTTAAAGTGACACTGGTCCAGGAGTGAAGGGTATCAATCCTACACCTCAGATCAGTGTAATTTGGGGAGCAAAATTCCACATTTTGCAGGATTTTTCCCCCATAGAAAGTTAGTTTTATTAAAGAGAGAATGAACAAACATAAGAAAAAGAAAGATCAGTATCTGAAAACTGTTCATGGGTCTGGAATGCAAGAGTTGGGGTTTACTGCCAAGTTTGGGTTCAAGTCTCAACTCCCCAAAAGTTCAGAGTCATTCATAGCTGATGTCAAGATGGAGCAAGAAACTACTGATGCTGCTAATGATTACTTCATTTTTTAATGGCCTGGTAAAAAACAACTGCAGTCATGGTCAAAGACTGATTTATTTCAAGATGCATATTTAGGTAGAAAGGAGGAACCTTACATAAGGATTTTACCTCCCTTATACAGTATATCTAGAAATTTGAGAACAGAGGGGATCTTTTCACTAATTACAATAAAGCCAAGGATTTTTTAAAAAAGTTAATAGCATAAAATACCTGAGACGGAAGATGGCCTATCTTTTTGAGATTGTCCTAGAAGCAAGCTAGTTTCCTGTTCAACAAGATTTATTCAGATTACTCTTAGGACAACAAAAATTAAAACTTACAAAGTTTAAAGTGGATCCCAATTGTTATTGTATACACTTACTATTTACACTTATTAGTGTGCATTTACAGTTAAGAAGCTTGTATTGTACTTGAACATTTTATGGAACTCTCAGGAAGGATTGTACTGTTATTGCTAATCATTTTTGTTTTCCCCTGCCATTTGTTGGGAGTTATAGAGTATTAGTCCTTGGATCATTAATGATAATTGCCTGTCTGCTCCAAAGTTATAAAGCAATTTTAAAATGTGATTTTTTGTTTGCCTCAGCTGTAATACTAATGGAAATTAATTTAAGAATTTAACATTCACAAATTTCATTTTCACTTTGTATATTCAGACTGATGAAGAGGTTTAGTAGTTTGTTTGGTATGAGATTAATTTATGTAGATTCATTCAACTTAATTCCCAATGCCTGGATCATCTGTCTTAAATATTTGGTTTATCAATTATAGTATGTTAAATATAGTTGGCATAATTACACAAGATTACTGGTTATAATACACTTAAAATACAAAAACCTTAACATCTGTAAGTTTCAAATTAACCACATTACTTTTTAAAATAGAATAATATGTTGTGGCTGTAGGAGATTAAGACTACACAGAAATGTAGTTTAAGTATTTAAAGATAGAATTTCTCTACCATAATCAGTTACATGAAGTATCTTTATGGTCTTAATGTAATTAATATACACCATATTCACCAGTCATGAACAGAAGTGGCCACAAATGGTGCACAAACAGCTCCCTCTTTCAGAAATCTCAACCCAAGCATATTGAGAAGTCCCAAGGAATAACTCTGGCCATAGAATTGAGTCTAATTAGATTAAGTTATAACAGCTTCCACAATGAACTGCATCACAAAATTAACATTGTATTTCTTCAGAGACTGAACAGACCTCAGACGCCAAGAAAAAAAACTTGCAAGAATACGTGTGACAGCACCATTTTGTGACTACTGATATGACATAACAGTATAATGAAATTGAGGAAGTTAAAGGTTATATTCCTGTGGGTCATAGGGGTGGAAGATATATTACATTTTGTACTTTATGTCTTCTGCAGGGTTTTTGTTGTGTTTAGCTAAGAGATGTTTCAGAGTAGCAGCCGTGTTAGTTTAGCTAAGAGATGTGTTCCACTTGTATTTTCCTTTGACATCTATTGGAGTCATATGCAATAAGCACAGCCCAGGATCAGATTCTTACTATGACTCATGGCTAACAAGAAAATGCTTTTACTAACAGACAAGATTTAAGCTCATCCTGTATGAGTGGACCTCACCCTGTCTTCTAGATACTTATTGATGTCAGTTGCTAATCCTTCAGTCCTCCCAAATAAAGGTTACATATCTTAAAAGATCCATCCCTTAAAGCTTAAAAGATAGGCAGTATCTCCAGGAGAGATTGTTTGCTCTCCATTATAACAAAGAAAGTATTTCCTTTCCACAACATAGCTTTTTTTTTAATGTCCAGAGACAATACTGAGAATGGCTAAGATGGAAGGATTTTGTGCAGGTGAATACATACATTTAATAAACTCAGGAGAGTTTTGGCAGAGGAGAAGCTGCACAGTAGATTTTTCTGATTTGCCTGCAGTACCGAAAAAAAAATACATCTACAATTTCTGTCAAACTGAATCCAAAAATTCGGAAAAAAATTTGCAAAATGGAAAAGGTGATTGTTTCATTGAGATGCCATTATAGAACCTGATACCATTCCACAACATGCTTCAATCTTCCTAACGCGTGAATTAATGAAAATAAACATTTTGATGATGTTTCCAATAAAAATTTCAAGACTTTTCCAAAGAAATTAAAAAATGAGTGCATTCTGAAACAATTACAAATGTTTTTTTGTTGTTGTTTTTTGTTTTTTGTTTTGTTTTTTGACAAAGCTAGTGTTTCCCGTTTTCACCTCTCCTTACTAATGTTTAAGAAGCTCATGGTGGATTGCAAGGAATGTAAACCTCAGATACAATAGTGACACACACTAATCAAATCTACATGAAAGAATATTATGTGATTATTCATCTTCATTTTAGTGACTATGGGTTCCGTTAATGGGATGTTTTGCATAAGGACACAGTCAGAACATATGGTAGGGTGATGAGAATGTGAGCATTAACCACATGTGTTGAGTTGTACAGTTGAGTATAATGCCCTGGTCACTTTCTCTTTTCAAAGAGAGTAGTAAGGCTAGATAGAGATAAGTGTAGGTGGATTGGGGAAGTGAAATCTAACCTCCCAACTACAGTCTGTACATAGATTTGCTATTCAGTCTTTCCCACATCACCACAACTTCTACTCCATCGTTGAAGCAGTGGCTACAGTCCCTCCACATCACGGACTTGGTGTGTTGGGACCACCAACTGTATCTGCATAAACATGGATCACACAACCCCTCACCCGAGCACTCTCCCAGATCATCCATATTGTAGCCATTCATGGTGTCCTATATGAGTTCAGTGCAAAGACCTCTGCAACGGCATGCATCACATCACAGGATACCTGCAGGACCACAGACTCTCCCCCTTTGGCTTTTCCAGATAGACCCAATGGAAGATTCAGTTTGTGCAGAAGACCTTCCACTGGCTCTGAGTTTGATGTAAACAAAAACTTTTTTTTAATAAACTACCTTCTTCCTATCTGACCCAATCAAAGCTCTTTTTGATATTGAATGAAATGGTAATTTACTCCATCTCCTCTCTAAGAGTTATTTATGATGGCTAAAAGCCTCAGATATTTTAATTAGGGTGTCTTTTTAAATATAAGCCCCACCCACTTAATGCTTTTCGTCTTTGGAATCAATATTTCAAATATCTCAATTACCATTTAATATCTGTATTAAGTAAAGGGCTACAAGGAAATAGATTGTTATAGCCTCCTAAAAGTGCAAAGACCAGAGACAAACCATAAGATTCAATGAGCTGTCTCCACACGTGTGATATAATTTCCTCACGTATAGGTCCTAAATGGTGCAATCATCTCAGGGATTTAAGCATAAAGCTCAACAGAAAACCACCTAAGCTAGGTGCTTTAGTAAATGTCAGCTTTTTAATAGAAAAGGGAATATCCTCACCCACGGTGGCCCTGTACAAAATATTGCTGCCTACTTGCAAGAAGATGCTTAACATCATATTCTGTAGAAGAACATCAACTTTTTCATGTGGAAAATCTAACCTTCTAACAAACTCTGTATATCTGTGCATAGGATACAAAGGCTGATAGCTGCCTTTCTGAGGCATGACTTTTCAGCTTTAATTTTGAATAGCTATACCAATGTATGTCTTCTTTAAACTGAATACTACCCATTATAAATAAAAATGGATATAGATGCATTATTCAACTTAACATTTAGCTGCAAGAATCAACAGTACTGTTTCAATTAGTAATGATTATTTGTTAGGATAATGATGGTTATTTATTTCCAATATTCATTCCATTCTGAAAATTTTCCATTTAATGCTCACATCTCTGCCAACCAACATTTTAGAAAGGGAATCCATGAAATCAGTGAAATTACTCACATAGATAACATTACTCATATTTGCAAAATCAGGGCCTAAAGTTGCATCTATAATGTAATTAATTACTGAACTTTATCAGCATATCATTAAATGGATGGATGAGGGCTTTATGATCTGATTCGCCATTTTGTTACTACAATTTTACTTTTTGTTTAACATAAGAACATAAGAAAATAAGAACAGCCATATTGGGTCAGACCAAAGGTCCATGTAGCGAGTATCCTGTCTTCCAACAGTGGCCAATGCCAGGTGCCCCAGAGGAAATGGAAAGAACAAGTAATCATCAAGTGATCCATCCCCAGTTTCTGGGAAACAGAGGTTAAGGACACCATCCCTGCCCATCCTGGCTAATAGCCATTGATGGACCTATCCTGTATGAATTTATCTAGTTCTTTTTTGAACCCTGTTACAGTCTTGGCCCTCACAACATCATCTGGCAAAGAGTTCCACAGGTTGACTGTGCAATGTGTGAAAAAATACTTCCTTTTGTTTGTTTCAAACCTGCTGCCTATTAATTTCATTTGGTGACCCCTAGTTCTTGTGTCATGAGACAGGATAAATAACACTTCCTTATTTACTTTCTCCTCACCAGTCATGAGTTTATAGACCTCTATTATATCCCCCCTTAGTTGTCTCTTTTCCAAGTTGAAAAGTCCTAGTTTTATTAATCTCTCCTCATACAGAAGTCATTGCATACCCCTAATAATTTTTGTTGCCCTTTTCTGAATCTTTTCCAATTCCAGTTGTTTGATTTAAACTCTTCCAGCAGATAGAAGAAGCCAACAGTATTTTTAGGGATACAAGTTCATAAAGTGCTCTAGATCAATCTGATGTTTTCTTTAAATAAAGAGTTATTTGAATTAGAAAAATACAGCAAATGAACAATCTTCTCAGAAGATTTTTAAAAAATGTATTTAATTGCAAACTATGAATATGTACATTGTAGGTACGATGACAAATGAAGTCTGTTGTAATGACCTTGCTTATTTAATAAAATATTGCTGCTCAAATCAGATTTCACTTACAGCATTTTTTAAGACAGTAGTCAATTGAATTATACCAGAGAAACACTCGTCACAATAAAAATAGAAAAAAATTTACAGGAAGAAGAGATGTATTAGGACATTGTAGTAAATGAGGCCCTAAAATTATTAACTATTACTATTAAATAATTACCAAAGCATTAAGGGTTTTTTTTAGAAAAGATAGGATAGAGGGCTCAGAGAATAAAACCCACAGTCTAATAGCTTGATTTCTTCAATAACCTGAGAAAACTGTTGTTGCAGCCTTTCATGAACTGTACCACTGTTGCAGCTGTAGAGACTTCCCCTTTTTCCCTGCCTCTGAATAAGTAAATGAATTAAAAATCACATTAAATTAAAATCAAAACATTAAGAGATTATATGATTACCAGATAGTGTAGTAAAATAGGGAACTTTATAATATTATACGTAAAATGTGTATGAAAAGGGACGTCAACTATAAGTAATACAGTATCAGGCAAAATTTTTGTAAACTTAAATGACAGGGTTTATTTACCTCATGAGCAATCCTGTTAGGGAAAGAAGGGGATTGCATTCATACTGGTTTATTTTAATGTAAGTGATAAAGAGAAGTAAAGCTAATGTTTGCAATCAAACATTCTTATTCTAACAAGTTAGTGAAATACACATCTGTACTGAGAGAGGCAGAAAATAAAAGGAATTGAAACCAAATAGCATGTTTATGAAAACACTTGACCACAGAGTTGAACAATCAGAAATGTAACTGTTTGATTAATAATGAACACACTAAGTTCAGTCATACCTACAAGTCCCTCCATTGTTATAAAACCTAGAAGAACAGAAACAGAAGTATTGTATAGTTGTTCCAGACTGCTGGAGAACCAGACTTCTTGACATGACTTTGCATTGTATAATGAGCTGTTAAAACACGTTTAAATAGTATCAAATAATATGGAGGGACTTTGTATAAATTATATGAACTTTAAACTGGACATTTCAGTAACTAGAAGAGTGTTGATGGAGCAACTGCAACTTGAGCAAGCATAACTACAAACATGGCCAAGGGATGCAATCCAAAGGGGTTAATCAAAAATGACTTGCAGAGGTAAGTTGGTAACTGGAATAAACCAGCTGGTATTCAAAGTATGTTCCAAGATGTTTGTACCAACAGCTATGATCTAACTTGTCTTAGACAAGCTGATGTCAGAAAATGTTGCACAAAAAGACTGGAAAATTCCAGTTCCTTTTGCAAGAACTCAAAAACAGATGTTTCGTTCCTTGACTGAATAGTGAGAAAGTACAACTCTCATTTTGGTTGGACATTTTGAATCTTCAGCAGAAGTATGGGTCACCATCTAATTGGTCCATGTCAGTACCTCCCAGAAGAGGAATCCAGTTGAGCTAACCAGTAGAAACCATCTTGTCTCTTGCAGCACATCAATTCCAGAAAGCACCAGGGAAAGACATGTCTGTCCTTCATTCCACCTGTGAATGACTCCTGCTGTGAATGATGACAAAGCTGAAAACTGATGACTGAGCAAAAGATCTCAACATAAGTTACAGAGAGACTTTCTCATCGGTGATGATCCAAATGAGTCAATTGACCACTTCCTGAAACTGGGTACCTAATTAGTTAGGAAGTATATATGCTTATGTATGTGCTTTAAAGACTGTCACAAAGTTACAGTGTGTGTCAATGTGTTGTAAAATGTTCTAATCAAGACTGGTGTTAAGTAGCTTTAAAACTGAACAAGTTACTGTTAACTAGAATTACAGAACACTGTACATGTGTCTACCATAGTTCAGAGGCACCACAACAGAGGGGTCAGGGGCTTTTTAGTGGTAGCAAGGGTGAACGATGGGGGAAGGGGGTGGGGCAAAGGGGGCTGGGCCACAGGGGAAGAGGCAGTGCAGGTGTGCGGCCACAGCTCAGGCACAGTTGCCCCCTCCCCCCCCCACACTTTTAGGAAGCTTTTGTTGCTCCTGCCGTATTTAATGGTTTCACAGTCCTTTTCAAGCTCTAGGTGTACCAGACATAAAACAGACCAAGTGTGCACACCTCTTGTACGGCACCCAGTATATACGCTTTGTCATAAATGTAGGAGTTTGTTAGATTGTTAGGAGTGTTAGTTAGATCCTGGGGCTAATATAATTCATTTGGAAGCAGGGTAAAAATGTTGTCTAACTATAGATCTACTCAGAAGGAGACCCTGATGAATTGGCATGTAACTAACTGACAGAATTGTCTTGTGATCTAACTTTGGATTGTTTTTCCTCTGTGTTAGCAACACTGGAGTTGATAACCAATTCGCGTAAGTGAAGCTCTGAGGGACTCAGTCAAAAAGCTAAACAAAGTCACCTTTCTAAGAGAGTGATTGAATAGGTGTTATTTTCTATTTTGGTTCTGTAATTTGATTCTGAAAACTGAATGGGTTATCTCGACCAATTTTCTAATGTATGTAGCCAAATCATACTTCAATGCAATGTTGCCTTCTTGTATCCTATGCTATTAGTTGCTGTTAAGAATATTTACTAAACTCTATACAACTAAGTTCAAGTCCTTTTTCTTTAATTAAGCAATCAAAATTAAAAAAAAAAAAAACTAAGAAAAGTAGCACAGGCAATCAGTAACCATGTTGCTTAACTAAGGTTTGCTTTATGCCCTGTCTCTCACAACAGCTAGTCTATTCCTCCACCAGTGTAGAATTATTCAATACAATGTATTTTCTGTTGCATTATTGAATGCACTATTAATTGTTTCGAGTGGTGGCAATATCATAGCCCATGAGGTTAAAGCTAACTGGAAACTTTCCACCACTTCTCTTTAGAGAGCAATAATATGCCAGTTCTTGCATGATATTCTTATGATGCAAAGTTTTCATAAATTGGAGTCATTCTGAAGATCCTGAGAGAAAAAAATTCAATACAGGCTACCATTTGGTGGTTTGTTGGTGGGGTTATTTTTTAGTTGTTTGTTTTGTATTTTTTGTCAAACACATCTGAAAGGAATGTAATGCAATGGACGACATCAAAATAACAAAAGAGTATATCTGGATTAAACAGATCACAGAAAGGAAAACAAGTTAATGCAGCACTACATCCTTATATTTCTCTGCAATGCCTACATATTGCATTACAAGTGGTAAACAACATCATGCACTTCTCAGAGAGCCCTCCAAAACTTTGGAATGAATGAAGGAGGGAGTGGGTGCTAGTGTTCATTCAGAATTTACTTGCTTACGTCAGCTTAAGGATTTTAACATCCTAGGGTTTGTTTTGTTTTTAATATAATAGGAGATTTGGTGATTTATCTGAGAATGAGTCCGATTAAGGAAAGAGTCTATGTGATTCTAGAACGAAAGCACTGTTCTTAGGGTTCTCTCACTGACAAAGCCTACCTAGTGTGAAAAAATATTAAACCAAAACAAACAGCAGTCTGAGATTCCTGACCAGGCTGGTTGGCTGGTGTGTTCCATGTTCTAGTCTACATAATCTAGTCAAGAGGTTCTCAAAGTGAGGTCCGCGGACTACCAGTGGTCTGCAGGGAGCTAGCTGGTCACATTGCTTCTCCTCATTTTCCCTGCTGTGTTTCTGCTTAAACACCTTCCTAACATTTCTTTTCCACTTGATCAATTGCATAGCATCTTGGTAGGAACTATAACAATTACAAATGGGAGGAGAGATTGACCTCAGAAGGTACCATACATCTATGGAGTGACACATAGCCCTACAGAAAGTGAGGAGGGCATGCATCAGAAGTTTTAAAGAAAAAAGTGCCGGCACATCCAGAGTTCTAAGTGAAAGGAGGCCAATGAAATGCATCCGATGAAGTGAGCTGTAGCTCATGAAAGCTCATGCTCAAATAAATTGGTTAGTCTCTAAGGTGCCACAAGTCCTCCTTTTCTTTTTAATGAAATAAATCTCATTTTTACATTGTTTTAAGGTGTCGTGTTATAGGATTTTTTCAAAATGTTTACATTAAAGTGAGCTTGACACTATAGAGTGTATCTTGTGGACCACATGCTACAACTCCTGTTCAGCCCATCTGTCTTTCCCAACACAACTATAATCCTTCCAACAATAATGCTCATACACTACTTTGTTCAATCATTAATTTACTAATTTTTACAAACACCTCTCTAAGGTACCTCAGATATTATGGTGATGAGTGTGGTATAAATGCCTAGATAAATGGGAGATAAGTAAGGATTATGAACCCTTTGTGCAGATGTGAAAGTCAAAGTAAAAGGTACAGTGAATTTTACCTTACAGACCATGTCAATTTGGAGGCAGAATTTGGCACCAAAGTCTTCTTTTCATTCCCACTTGAGAGAGAGCTGTATTTAAAGTGAGCTAACCTATGTTATATCTCCTGGGTGCTGGGCTCTATAATATTTCTTTCTGCTTCTTTACAACAAATAATGTTAGTCTCTCACAGTAGTAAAATACCATTAAAAACCATCATCTATAGTGTACACCTAGAAGGTTTTGTTTTTAATTTAGAATTCCACTTGCACCAAAACTTGATACAAAATAAAAGTCAAATTTAAGAATAAAGTATTTTGTGATTCATTTAATATCAGCAAATTTTAGTTACATAAAGTTATTTAATGAAAAAAACTTATATTTTTCCATACTAGGGATTTTGTTTGTTTGTTTTGAAGAACAAAACATTTGCCTGCAGATTCATGTGTTTGCCATTAATTTCAATGGGAAACACATTAATGCTTTTTAGCGTAAAATTTGGACCCAATTATCCAAACTTTGAGGGCCCAAACTGTACCATATTCCAACATGTTAGGGGCCAAATCCTCACTTGGTTTAAATCAGAATGGCTCCATTAAAATCAGGGAGCAATACCAATAGTGGAGATTTGGTTTTAGTTTTCTTTAGACATCTCAGTTACATATGTCAATTAAATAAATAAAGTCTTGTTCCCCAGGTCGACTCAAAATTATAGGAGTAGCTAATCAGAATAAAGCTGTGGTATTCTTATGGCTATCATCATTCTTGTCTGTAGCACTGAGCCAAGATTTGTTCCTGCAGCAGTGAGGCAAAACTCCATTAGACTTCATCTGGAGTTTGGTCTGAAAAAGGAATGGAGCCTTGGACTCTTTGGGATTACACACACTATTCTTCAGTTCCCTTTGATGCACCAACTATAATTTTCTGGATTTGTGCTCTCGTGCATAAATATTTTCAAAAAGTTACTAGAATACAATGAAAAAATGGCAAATGGAACCATCTCCATTCTTTCTTTTTAGTCCGTAAGAGGTTATGTAGTTTATGAAAAACAATTCTTACTGTACTGTACTTCTTCATGAAGAGTTTCCCTGAGAATACACTGCTCTGTTATAAATCTAAGCTTTAATTGCAGTGTCATCATCTTCCTTTGTGTTCTGATGGATTTATAGTTCCCACTGTGAAAGTGAACCAAACCATGCAAAGCTAATACAACCAGGTGGAATAACACTCTGATACAGGACAAATGAAAGACACCCAAGTTAAACAGCTTCCCTATGTGTTTCATCAAGTATGTGAAGATGATCTTTTCCAATAAGAAAGTACCATATGGCATTGAACAAGGAAAATAATCTATTTACAAAGAGGAAATATGTACTGCCTAAAATTAATTTGCAGAAGCATTACTATAGTGAAGCAGGTATCCATTCATTTGTTTTCATATTACCATTTAACTCTTCTCCCAGTTAGTTAAAATTCTAATGATCTAATAAGAGAGATTACCAGAAGGTGCAACATTCCACGTATATTTCAAAATAATCATATACATACTCCAAGCTACTTTACAAACAAAATTTATGAACCGTGTACAGTATGGAAATGAAGAGTTCGTCAGGAAATGGGTCCCCCTCCCTCCCACCAAATAATTTTTTAAAAATATTTGGTAAAACAAATCAAATCCAAAAATATTGATTTGCAATACTACGCAGCACCTCACAGGAGTTGCAGTTCAGATGCTTCATTGGCCTGGCTTTTGATGCACCACAGTTTCCCCTGATGCTGAACCACCACAGTGCACCATGGAAGATGTAGCCCAGCGAGGGAACCTAGCCAATAGAGAGAAATAGAGCATAAAACACTCAAATTATAAATCCCATTGAGGACTATGGCAGCATTTTCAAAGTGAATTTTTTTAGTTGTTGTCTCAAAACATTTTGAGTTTCCAGTGTTCAATTTTATATTTTTCACGAGAAAACAGATGCTTCTCTCTCTCACACACACAATTAGTACCAAAAAAAAAAGATCAATTTTCTCTCAAAAAGTTCAATAGATTTTTTTTAACTGCCCTATGGAAATCACTTGCCTGTCACTGAGACCATTTAAACAGCACACTTGAAAACTCCACAGCTTTTACAGACAGGAAAGGAAAAACATCGTTCTAATTTAACTGCAGAGAGAGTTCAGGCAAGCTGAATATAATTACCTGAATTAAAATTTGTGAAGGTGAACACCGCTACTTCTTAGAATAATATCCTGAGCAGTTGTTTCTTCCAACTACCAATAGCCAAAAGTTTCTATTAAATACCAAAAGTTTCTATTAAATTTTGCATTAAAACTAAAAATGAGAATTTTTTTCCATTATCACATGTATTTAAATGTGTAAGTTACTCTTTCTCTCTCTCTTTATATATATAAACTGTACAATATAGCAAAAATGATTCCCTGCCCCCAAAATGTTGGTGTGTAAAGATATGAGAGCATGAATTAAATTGGGAGAGGAAAGGTAGTGGTACTCTTCCAAACCCACTTGAAATTTCAGAATAAGTCACTGTTGTTTGTAGATGTTTCAAACACGGTGTGTTTTCTTTGGGCTTGGCTCCCCTCACCCAAGTTTGAATACACCCATGGGCTTGGCTTGGGCATAGATGCCCTCCTCAGTTCCTTTGGATTGGCTACTGCTTAATTAGGGACAAAATAATACATAGAATCATAGAAGATTAGGGTTGGAAGAGACCTCAGGAGGTCATCTAGTCCAACACCCTGCTCAAAGCAGGACCAACACCAACAAAATCATCCCAGCCAGGGCTTTGTCAAGCCGGGCCTTAAAAACCTCTAAGGATGGAGATTCCACCACTTCCCTAGGTAACCCATTCCAGTACTTCACCACCCTCCTAGTGAAATAGTGTTTCCTAATATCCAACCTAGACCTCCCCCACAGGAACTGGAGACCATTGCTCCTTGTTCTGTCATCTGCCACCACTGAAATCAGCCGAGCTCCATCCTCTTTGGAACCCCCGTTCAGGTAGTTGAAGGCTGCTATCAAATCCCCCCTCACTCTTCTCTTCTGCAGACTAAACAAGCCCAGTTCCCTCAGCCTCTCCTCATAACTCATGTGCCCCATTCGCCTGATCATTTCCGTTGCCCTCTGCTGGACTCTCTCCAATTTGTCCACATCCTTTCTGTAGTGAGGGGCCCAAAACTGGACACAATACTCCAGATGTGGCCTCACCAATGCCGAATAGAGGAGAATAATCACTTCCCTAGATCTGCTGGCAATGCTCCTACTGATGCAGCCCAATATGCCATTAGCCTTCTTGGCAACAAGGGCACATTGCTGACTCATACCCAGCTTCTCATCCACTGTAATCCCCAGGTCCTTTTCTGCAGAATTGCTGCCTAGCCACTTGCATCCATCCTAAGTGCAGGACTCTGCACTTGTCCTTGTTGAACCTCATCAGATTTCTTTTGGCCCAATCCTCCAATTTGTCTAGGTCACTCTGGACCCTATCCCTACCCTCCAATGTATCCACCTCTCTGCCTAGCTTAGTGTCATCTGCAAATTTGTTCAGGGAGCAATCCATCCCATCATCCACATCATTAATAAAGATGTTGAACAAAACCAGCCCCAGGACTGACCCCAGCCTTATTCATTACCCACCTTCTAAGACTTGCCCTGACATCAAATGCCTTGGGTCTTCAGAAAGGGTGGAATCTTTAAATACACGACTGAGACCTCTGTCACTTGAGCAAATGGAGTAATTGATAGCAGTACTAGGTTGCAATCCACTAAGCGGACAAGCACTAGAGAGGGAGGAGAGACACACTTTGCGAATGGGTTTTACAGATATTTGCTCACAGCAGAGGAAGGGTGAGACTCAGGAATCTCAGGTTCCATTCCAGGCTCAGCAGGTGAGTGTGCTCTGGGGAGAGAAGAGGAGTGACACAGGTCTCTTTTGCCCATTGTCCACCCCTTCCCCTGCCTCCCAAGTTTAATGCCTTCTCCCCCTTCTCCAATCTATCCCTGACCCAGTCCTGTCTCTTTCCCACTTCTGACTCCTCATCCCAGCACCATTCTCCATACTTACCCACTCCTGGTCTCCACTCCTCAGGCTTCCAGTCCTAGTCTTCTCCCCAGCTTCTAAACTTGATATAATTCTCCCCATTAACCCCTAATTTTCAACCCTCACTCCCACCCAACCCGTCCCCATCTCCTCTGCCCCCTCCCACAGCCCCTAGCCCTCATCTACTTGCTCAGCCAGTCGAGTTTCCCCCCTCCAGGCCCAGTCTGCCTCACTAGCCTCCTTGTCTCAATCTATTCCCCCCACCCCAATGTACTTCTTTAATCTGTCTTTTGTCCTCTCTGCATTCAAATTAGGCAGCTTCCACCGTCATGCTGACTGGGCATTAGCAGGGGTGCACAGAACATAGAAGAAATAGGGTCCCTGCTATTAGTTCTGGTACGTGGACCTGGAATGACCTGCAGAAGCTGGGAATCCTGGACTGAAGCATGCCCAGTGAGGAACAAATCTTTGGGAAATTTAGCTACAGGGATCTAGCAAGTCTCTACTGAGCTTGTGTGAACTGTAATTTTTCAAAGGCTTATGATGTGGACAGATCTGGGCAGATTTTCATGGGAACAACCAAAGCAAAAGGACACCCCTGCCAAATTTCAAGTTCCTGCTCCAAAGCATGGGGCCACTCACGCTTCTCAAAGAATAGTTTGACGGTACATACTTAATATGGAAAAGTTTAGCCCAAATGGTTTAAGTTTGGCTAATTTATGAGCAACTGAAAACAGGGTCTTATAAGAGGAAGTGTAGGACTGATAATGCTGCATATACTGATGTTTAGTGTGGGGGGAAAGGGACAGATCATGAGCACATGCATTTTCATTTGACGTGATGATGAGACATTCAGAAAGTGATGTTTGAAAGACAGGTGACAACTGAACAAATGGTGAAAGGTAAAGAGGCAGATTTAAGAGCTGTTGACATAGAACAGTGGTTTTCAAAAAGGGGTATGTGTATCCCTGGGGCTACGCAAAGGTCTTTCCGGGGGTTCATCAACTTATCTAGATATTTGTCTAGTTTTGCAACAGGCTATATAAAAAGCACTGGCGAAGTCAGTACAAACTAAAATTTCATACGGACAATGACTTGTTTATACTGCTCTGGATACTATACCCTGAAGTACAATATTTATATTCCAATTGATTTATTTTATAATTATATGAGACAGTCTGTAATTTTTCAGAAATAGTGTGCTGTGACACTTTTGTATTGTTATGTCTGATATTGTAAACAAGTAGTTTTTAAGGGAGGTGAAAGTTGGGGGTATGAAAGATAAACCAGACTCCTGAAAGGGGTACAGTAGTCTGGGAATGTTGAGTGCCACTGGCATAGAGGATATAGCTGATCCATGAGAGTGGATGCAGTCACTCAAGGAAAGACAGGTCAGCAGACATGAAAGATAAGAAGTAGGAAACAGGAATCCCATGAGCTAATGGGGGATGAGAAATTCAATCCAAATATATAAAATATTTTAAACCCTTTCAGTAACTAAATTTTATTATGAAGTGTTTTATAAAAGAATTTTAAGAACAAACTAACCTGAGGAGATCAGTGTACCACTGATTCCAGAGTAACAGTTTGGAAAGGTAATGAATGTAAAGGTTATTATGTGGAAAGGGTGAAATTTTATCCCTGTGCCAGACCTCACAGGAAAGGAGCAAGGCATGATTGATTGTAGGACAATGCAACACAAAAGTCCAAATCCATTTTCAGTATGCTGCATGGGAATTAATGACACTCTTTTGGATAGACATAACAGGAGCTAAACCTAACCCCCGTCCCCACCCATGAACTATACTAAAATATAAATCTTTAATTTGTTTTCTTATCTCAATCATATTAGAGCAGTGCATTGGTCACTATGAATGTTGGTTTTGTTTTGCAAAGAAAACTGATTAATTTTATCACTTGCAGATCATTTTTGTATTGGTTTCCTTGTTTAATTCATGAACAAAAACTGAGCAATTTAAGTATAAGAGGGCCACTCAAACTAAAGTGATTTGTTTTAATTATAGTTTGAATAGCATTTTGCTAAAGAAAATCCACGCACTGCATAATTTCATAATTTCTGTATGTTTGAATAAAAGGTTCAAGTTGCCTTGATAAGACTGCAGGCTGCTGTTCTGAAGCACTGCAACAAATCTAAAACCTCTCATAAAATGAAAACCTTCTAGATGAGAGAGTGCGGGAAGACACAGGGAAAACAATAAATGAGGGTGTATTGAGTCCTGTGAAAAATGAAAGGGCTTCTATAATGTGGGAGTATATTATATATTTTAAACACACTCTAAATACAAGAGATGACAACATTCTACATGATGCAGATGCTTTTTTCTTGTTTTTAATATATAAATACAGACACGCCTTGAGAAGATTTCTCTCTATGCATGTTTTTCTCTGTTTTTTAACTTGAAAATTAAGACTGTCTCTTCAAAAATCTGAAAGAAAAGAGAACCCAAGGTTAAAAAAAAAACAAAACTACTTTTTCTTACAGCACTGATGCTCTATATTCTAGCTTCTCATCTTACAGGTATGAGTGGCAGCTGTGTATCTCAGAAAATCCATCACCATGTGAGTGCACAATTTCAATAGCAAACTTTTCAAGATACACAGCAGCATAGGCCTGCACATTTGTGGTGCTCTTCTAATCCAGCCGATCTCAAACTTTAGCAGCCTGAGGACTCCCATTTTGAATTTAAAATTTATCGCGGACCCCCAATCCTCCACTCAGCCCCAGGCCCTGCCCCCACTCCATCCTCTTCCTGGCCCCGCTCCACCTCTGCCCCTTCTCTTCACCGCCTCTTTCCACTCCTGCCCCTGAGCAGCAGTTCCCCAGCATGCAGGAGGCACTGGGAGGGAGAGGGAGGACTTGAGAGAGGAGGAGGAGGAATTGATCTGTGGGGCTGGCAGACCCCCTGGAGTACCCCAGTTTGAGAAACACTGTTCTAATCTATTCTTCTTTTAATGTTAAATGTTGCTTTCTTACATGTATGGACAAAAATTCACAACAGGCCCTTATGCCACATGATTTTAGCAATCATGAAAGCGGGAAAAAACAAACAAACCCAGAAACATCAGAACAGACCAAATTCATGTCCAGTGTAAATAGGTTTGAAATTGATTAAAGTCACCATCCAAAATCAGAATCACAATATTAATCCCAGTCCATGCTAGGGAAGTAGTCACATAGTGTATACCACAGAAGAACCATTATAGAGCTATAAATAAATAGAACAAAATGGTCTGAGTTTGGATTTTACAACTACCAATTAGTGATTTTTTACAGGGGGTTGCAGCATCTTCAGGCTTTCTCAGGGAGAAGCTGCAATGGAAGGCCCATACATTCAAAGTCAGTCTCAAACTAAATATATTAGCAGTCAACAAACAGATGGGAGAGTGCACAAGAATATTCTTTAAATTGCTACATGTGCAGAAACACCATAATATTGTTTCTTGGACAGATGTAATTTATGGCTTATTTGGGACCACACCTTAAAAAAACAAACAAACAACCCACTCACCATGAGGGATTCTATTACCTTACCAAATGTTTTACAGTGTTAAGGGACACTGCTACAGCATATGCAATGAGGAATTCTTGTGGCACAATAGAGACTAACACATTTATTTGGGCATAAGCTTTTGTAGGCTATCACCCACTTCATCAAATGCATGGAGTGAAAAAAAGTAGGCAGGTATAAATATACAGCACCTGAAAAGGTGGGAGTTGCCTTACAAAGTGGGGGGTCAGTGCTAACGAGGCAAATTCAATTAGGGTGAATGTGGCCCATTCCCAACAGTGGACAAGGAGGTGTGAGTATCAACAAAGGTAAAATTATTTTTGTAGTGACCCAGCCACTCCCAGTCTTTATTCAGGTCTAATTTGATGGTGTTAAGTTTGCAATTTAATTCCAGGTCTGCAGTTTCTCATTGAAGTCTGGTTTTTTTTTTTTGTTTTTTTTTTTTGGATGAATGGCCACTTTTAAGTCTTTACGTTTTTGCTGATGCAGACTAACACGGCTACCCCTCTGAAACCTGCTACAGTATATGTCTTTCATCAATACCTAAATGTTCCAGTTAGGGATCAGGACACCATTTTATTTTTCAGTGCAAATGCAAGTAAGAGTGTAGGTAGCTACTAAGCTATTTTACAGTTGAGTATTCCTTGAGACCCTGACTTTGGCCAGGTCTAAACTATAAACATAAACTTGGTAAAACTATATCACTCAGGGGTGTAAAAAATCCATAGCCCTTGGTGATGCAATAATATTGACCTAACCCCTGGTGTAGAGAGTGTTATGTCGCTGAGAGTGCTTCTTCTGCAGACATAGCTACTGTCTTTCGCAGAAGTGGATTAACTATGCTGACGGGAGAAGCTCTCTAAGAGCCAAGCACCTCCTATTGACTTCATTGTAACACAAATAATACACAGTAAGTCAGGCAACTTATTTTTGGTTAAGCCTGTCTTCACCTTTACCACACACCCACATAATGGCAACTTTTAATGGCAATAACTATATATATATATATATATATATATATATATATATATATATATATATATATATATAATAGTGCTTGCCAACAGAAGTTAGCACTGTACAGTTTTTATGGGTAAATGTAATCATTACCCAACTTCCCATCACTCCTCAAAACTCTTTTGTTGTATTGCCTACAAACAGCTTGACCACATTTAGGCTGTCAGTATGTTGAGACAGCTGCTTATCATACTAACCAGTTATGTCTCATTGTTTCTTTATACTTTATTCTTTATACTGTCCATCTACCATCTAATGACTTATACTTCCATTGTAAACTCGTGGGGTAGGAACCTTCTTATTGTTCTCTTTCGGTACAGCGCCTCACACAATAGGTTCCCGAAGTAGTGCCTAGGACTCCTGGGCACTGTGGTATTACAAATAATTAAATACTATTTCCCTCTAATTAGGGAAGGAAATAATTGTTTCCTCTAATACAAATGTTTATAATAACAGAAAGTAAAAACACTGAGTCTTCACTAGTGGCCTCTACCAGGATCCTGTCACTTTAATAGAATTATAGTGAACTTAATTTTGAAAAATCCTTACCTAAGGACTTGGCAATATTTCTATTATTTCTGCTAGAAAAAAAAAATCTCCAAAAATGAAAAGTCATGAACAAGAGCTGACTTTTTCAAAACTTGTATTACACATGAAATTTGTGAGTTTATTGGAAATGTTATAGAAGATTTCCATTTACCAAAACCCCACTCCTCAGAGTCCTTTTTATAATGTTAAACACCAAAGTTTGATTAAGACATTTTTAAAAGATAAGAAATCTGTCCATTTTGAACCCTGCATCTTTCAAATTTTTCATGAATTTAAAATAGAAAAATCTCAACTTGTTCTAAGGGTCCCACAGCTTTAAAAAAAACTTGTCAAACTCAGACGTCTAAGAATACGCTTAAATATATATGAAGTAAGACAACAACTGGAATAAAAGTAATAATTACTATATTTTACATACATTCAGGAGTAAGATGTCAAAGTGACTCAGATGACATGGAAACTTAATTGAGACAAAATGAATGGTGATTGGGGAAGCTCAGTAACTGCTGACACCATAGCTAGGAACCTACCAAATTCATGGTCCATCTTGGTCAATTTCACGGTCATGGGATTTGTAATTGTTGGGTCCTGATCCAAAAAGGAGTTGTGGGGGGTAGCACGGTTATTGTAGTGGGGATTACAGTACTGCTACCCTTCTGTGCAGCTGCTGTCGGTGGCACTACCTTCAGAGCTGGGCAGCTGGAGAGCAGTGGCTACTGGCCAAGATCTCAGCTCTGAAGGCAGAACCACTGCCAGCAGCAATGCAGAAGTAAGGATGGCATGGTATGGTATTGCCACCCTTACTTCTGCGCTGCTGCCTGCAGAGCTGGGCCCTCAGTCAGCAGTCACCACGCTCTGGTCATCCAGCCCTAACCATAGAATAACTATAAGGCAACACTCACTTCTCACCCATTAGCTTGGTGTTCCCACCTCAATATTTTCCACCACTCTTAAAGTTTAGCCACATACAATATTGCGTTCAGAAGAATTAACTTTGTTAGGGCAGGGAGGAACACACCACATATAAATAAAACACAACACAGAACAGCAGTCTATGCATTTGGCAATACATTCATTCTATACCTTTCTCTGAGTCATCTCCCAGTCAAGAAAAATCAGCTCCCTGAAGTGCTACTGTAATGAGACTGAAGCCAGAGCCAAAGGATTCCTTTTCACTTTTATTGCAGCTTCTAACCCTAAACTGAGAGTAACAAAACACCATTCATTGCTGTCAGTGTTAGCAGCTACACACATTTGGTATCTGCAAGCAGTGGCATGGTACTATTTTTCTGGATGAAAAGTCTCCTCTATACAAGGGATGTGCAAACATCTAAACACTCAGCAGTTCAGTTTGCTTCCAAGCCTGTGAGGCCCACATCACCAAATTCCATTACCGCTGCCTTCAAAAGTGTGATTGAGCCTTCCCCTGATGGAGTTCTCTCTCTTCTGGGGAAGTGTCATTTCCTTCCTTCAGAAAGCCCTAGTGACCTCTCTGCACAGCTTCCTGACAATGCTGCATGTTTAAAGCAGTCCAGGTTCATAGACTTCCCCAGCTGAACAAATGGTTCTTCTTAGGAGCAGCAACACTCAAGATTTAACAATAGCAGACCCCACTCAAGGATGCCAAATCTCATCACTAGAGGCAAGATAGGGATAAGAGACAGATAACCTATCCAAACCTCATAAACTGTTTCAGCACAGCTCAGGGTGTTGGCAAAGTTTGAGGTCACTTTTTATTTTGTGCTAACTGGTCCTGCTCATTAATATATTCTTAGTATTGAGGCTGGTTAATCAGTTGGACATCAGGTCCAGACAGAACTTATGCATGTGCTTAAGTTTCATGGTCTTCAGGTGCTTACAATTAACCCCATGTGTAATAAATGAAGGGGGGAGGGTAGCTCCCTTTTATAAACAGCCAGTAGCTATAAAATCCCTCTTAGTAGCTGTTGTCTAATTACTTTACCTGTAAAGGGTTAAAAAGTCTCACTGTTATGCATAGGTAAAAGGAAGTGAGTGAGCACCTGGATAAAAGAGCCAATGGGAAGGCTAGAACTTTTTAAAATTGAAACAAGACTCCCCTTTTGTCTGTCTCTTCTTCTTCTCTGGAGGGGAGGCAGACAGGGCAGAGCTATGCTGTAAGAGCTTGGGCCAGGTATGAAAAAATCATTAGTATCATACCTAGAAACTAATCATTTAAAACCCCAGATATGTAAGTAGATCAGGAAATGTCTAGGAAGTTGTGATTAAGTTTATTCCTTTTATTTCGTTATGGCTTGTGGATTCCTCTGTGCTAACCCCAAATGCTTTTTGTTTTGCCTGTAACCTTTAAGTTGGACCTCAAGAAAGCTATTTATACAGCTGATTTCTTTCTTTCTTTTTTTTTTTTTTCAATCTCAGTTCTTCCTCGTGGGGTGGGGTGGGGAGTGAAAGGGCTTGAGGGCACCCCATAGGAAGGAATTCCCAACTGCGCCTTCCTGGGTTCTAAAAGGGGTTCTGCCCTTGGGTGGTGGCAGCATCTATCCATCCAAGGTCAGAGAGAAGCTGTAACCTTAGGAGTTTAATACAAGCCTGGAGTGGCCAATATTAATTTTTAGAATCCTTGCGGGCCCCCACCTTCTGCACTCGAAGTGCTAGAGTGGGGAATCAGCCTTGACACCATGTTTAAGTTCCATCCTGAATCGAGACTTTAACATGGATAGTCTCAACTGCAGTGAATCTGCATTCTAGATAAACAATTAAGAAGAGTCCACTCCAGCAGAAGACAATGTCGGCATTGTGGAATAAATCAGTCGGTCCAAATGAAGCTTATATACTTTTATTCACAAATAACTGTGGTACCATAGATATTAATGATACATTGTTTCATTATACTAAGGGAGACCTAGGCCATAAAAATGAGTCTTTGGAAGAAAGGGACACTGAAAAGGAGTCCATGAATGTTCCAACCAAATAGGGGCCTTTATGGATTTCAAACACACACATGCCCAGACAAGTGCACCAGCAAAACCAATATTTGTGTAAACTTGAGTAATTCCATGTGTAAACAGTTATTTACAGATGGAAGCAGAAGAAGGAGGGTTTTTCCTGCCCAGTTACATTAGTAGGAATATGGGTTATTGCTTCCTACCTCACCCTGAGAAAAGACTCGTGGATTACAGAAAGCAGTCTATATGCAGTGGCAAGCCCACTGAAAAACCTGCTGAGGGAATGGCCATCCAGTGCCCCAAAAGTTTATGGAGGAAAGAGTACCTTCCTCAAGAAAGGCAGCAGAGCTAATAACACAGACTTCCTCTACCCAAGAACTGATGCAAGGTTAAATTGAACGTTATGTCTACACTGAAATTATAAAACCTATAGCTGGTCCATGCCAACTGACTTAGGCTCGCAAGACTCAGGCTAAGAGGTTGTTCAATTGTTGTGTAGATGTTGACGCTCAGGCTGGAACCTGGGCTGTAGGACCCTGCGAGGTGGGAAAGTCCCAGAGCTCAGGCTGCAGCCTGAGTCCCAACGTCTACATGGCAAATAAACAGCCCCTTAGCCCAAGTGCCGGGATCCTGAGTCAATTAGCATGAGTCAGTCGCCGGTGTCTAATTGCAGGGTAGACATACCCTGAGGGGCCCCACATTTTGCTGGATTCAGTTTATAAAAAAACTTAGCACTTATATAGTTCTTTACATGATTAAAGCTCTCTACAAACACTGACCATCTTCAACATTGAGGCAGATAAATGAAGTAACTTGCCCATGGCCAAACGGCAACTCAGTGGCTAAACTGGGATTAGAATTTAGCCATTCCCAACCATACATTAAGTCCTCCAGATCACATGGTCTGTCTCTCTCTGCTGTGTTGCAGTCTTTAGCACAACTCTCTTTTAAAGCTGTTGGTGTATGGACTAGCTGGAGGTGATGTTTGTTTAGCTCTGTAAAAGATGCCCATGTTTTTTTCTGGTAGATATTTGCACACAAAAAACCTACTCAATAAAGGGCAACTGAAAGATGAGCAAGAAGGAAAAACATAAGAATTTGAGGTTACTGTAGGTTAAATGGAGTGAAGTAATTTTGCTGCTGTTCCTGCCTGTACATAATTCTGTGTTCAAGTCAACATGCTGCATTCACCTCTGTTTGCTTCCTGTACTTATTTAGAAGCAGCAAAATCTGAATAATTGAAAGAAATGTATCAACTACTGCCCAACGTTTGCTGTTGGAAGAGGCAGAATTTAAGTCTAGTCTAAGGCAGGGATCGGCAACCTTTGGCATGCGGCCAACCAGGGTAATCCCCCTGGTGGGCCGGGGTGGTTAGTTTACCTGCTGCATCTGCTGGTTCAGCCAATCACAGCTCCCACTGGCTGCAGTTCATCACTCCAGGCCAATGGGGTGGCGCAGGCTGAGGGAAGTGGCGCGGGCTGAGGAATGGGGGCTTACCCTGGCGGGCCGTGTGCCAAAGGTTGCCGATCCCTGATCTAAGGAATATGAAAATGATTCATGGTGTTATTAAACAACTGTAACAGAGATCCCTAAGAATGGCTTGCATCTGTGAGGTTAAAAAATTGCTGCTGTTGAAAAAAAGCATTTTTTGTTAGGAATGTTCTTTAAAGACGTGGAATCAATAAGTGATAATCCCAGCTTCCTACCCCCTGTCAAGACAACTGCAAACATAAAGACTACTTACAAATGACAGAAATTTCTTCAGGGTCTGATATGTTAATAGAATGCAATTATGTATTTCCACTTAATATCCAGTCATCGGAACTTTGTGTAGATTGCATTATTTCTTTTTGCGTTTCAAACAGGAAAATAGGAATTGTGGTATCAGACCAGATCTGAGGTCCAGCTAGTCCAGAACACAGTCTTTCACAGTAGCCATTACCAGACACTTCAGAAAAAGGAAGAAGATACAGTGTCTTGGGATAACTTACTAACAAGTAAAGTTTCTTCCCAACTCACCTTAAAGGTTTGCTTAAATTTGAAGCATAAGGGATTACACATCCCTTCTAAAACATTTGATTGGTTGTTTTTAAAAAAAAAAAATACTTGCCTATAGCACTTGGGATGTTCTCATTATCCATATATAGATGTCAAATTCTTTTAAAACCTATAAGCTTTTGTATTTAATTTTATATTGTGGCAATGAGTTCCATAGGCCAATTATACATGTAAAAAAATCTCCTTTTAAAATGAGCAGCAGCCCTCCATTTGTGCACTTTTAGTCTTCCCCTTCAACTCACACAAAAAGTCCCTTTCCCTCCACTAAGAAAAGCTGGATTAGTTTCTATCTGAAGTCCATGCCATCCAAATACGTTTTTTTCAGTCAGACTTAGTGCCCCTGAAGACTCACACAAGGGGCTTCTTGCCTAGTTGCTCTGCCCAGTATGACCACAGTAATCTCGGGCCCTGCTGCCTAGGGAGCTCGGTGCAGTAGAAACAAGGCCTAAGATACAATTAGTACCCACTCTTTTTGCCTTAAATTGCAAAAACTTGAGATGTTGTATACAACATATCTGTGTGTGGGAAGTTACTTTGGCATTACAGCCATTTTGTAGAACTTTTTATACCTAGAGGTAGCATTGCTCTAAACCTTTAAATACATTTTTTTTTTAATTCACACCAGACAAGTCAGTCAAAACACACTGCTTGCACCTCATTCATTCAGAGAGCTCTCTCACACTTCCCAGACAAAATAGTGCCATACCTCTCAGCTGGACCATATTTATTAGTATGTATATTGCTGTAACATTTACACACCCCAGTGAGGGATCAGCGCCCCATTGAGCTAGGCTCTGTGTACGCACACTGAAAAGAAGACAGCCCTGCCCTCAAAATCTTATAATCTAAGGCCCCCATCCTGCAGAAATATGCATGTGCATAGATGTACATACTGAGGGTAGGGCTACACTTAAGAGAACACACACTGCTCACACAGCTAGCACAGGTCTAAATAGCAGCGTAGATGGTGAGACACTGCTTCGGCAAGTAGAGACATGGCAAACTCCTAGAGTATGTACCCTACATGCCTACACTACTGTTTTTAGCAGCATAGTGTCCCACTGCCTTTCCCTCCCATTAACTTCAGTGGGACTATACATAATGAATACAGCGAAGTACATGAATAATCAAGTACTTTGAAGAGTCAGTTAGAGCTGTCTGAAAAATTTCTGTTGAAACTTTTTGGATGGGCAGTGCACTTTCAACCAAAACAGCTTTCATGATGGTCCAAATTGTTTCCACGGATTGATGCAAATTTGCAAAATGAACATTTTCATTTAATTTTGGGGAAGAAAAAACACACACCCCACCTTCCCCCTTCTTCTGTTTTCCCAGTGTGTGTGTAGGGGGAGGGAATATTCAGCATTTCAATATTTGTGGGTTGGATGCCAAAATGCAAGGCAGAAAATGGTGAAAATGTAGTTTTATGTTCATGGGTCCCTCCTGCAATTACTGAAAATGACTCAATTGGATTTTGGGGAATGGGACTCATTGATACATTAGGATTCCTTATCACCTCAGTCAACTGTGATGTCAACGCTTTTATCTTTTTGATGAAGTTGTT
The DNA here is from genome assembly GCF_015237465.2 of Chelonia mydas. Lineage (NCBI taxonomy): Eukaryota > Metazoa > Chordata > Testudines > Cheloniidae > Chelonia > Chelonia mydas. The sequence continues at coordinate 168,617,597 of NC_057849.1, forward strand.
AATAAGTTGTGATGCTGGTACTCATGCTGGAGGATGTAGTAATCTATGGCCTAATGATCAACTACATGAGACTATTGTGTATGCCAAGGATTTACAGGTGGGCCAAAACTCTGCGTCCAAGTACAAGCACACTCCAAATTTGAAGGTGAGTATGGTCCAAATCTAGACCTAACATCTGATGTTTGGATTCAAAGGGCAGATTTAAACTTTGGATTCAAACTCCTGAGGTCCCTTCTAATCCTACATTTTTATGATGTAAAATTTGAGCTTCCAGGTTTGGAGCCCACTTACTCATCAGAAAGAAGGCTTAGCAAAGACATTCCCAAACACCCTTTTCCTGATATCTTTGTGAGGGGCACTGCCAAACTTCTCTCCCCCTTTGCCACCCTGGCACCAGGTCAGGCTGATGATTCTTCAATTTTGTAGTATCTTGGGGGTTTAAAGGGGCAGTAGCTGGTCTGATGCCTCCTACACCTTCACAACTCTATTCACTATGATAGCAAGGAAAAGCAGAGACCACTCCTTGCTGCAGCTTTTTTCACCTCTAAGTCACTCAGGCTGTGGTTGGATATGCAACCAAAACTGCCCAGAGAAAAAAAATATACCAGACAACTGACAACCCATTGAAACACCGTTATAGATACCTGGCACATAGTTGCATCCTAGAACATGAGGTTCAGCCCTTGTGCAACATTTGAAATGTGGTCCTACTGTTACTCAGCATAAGTAGCTCCAGGAAACACTGCATAAACACTCAATGATTATAAATATAGCAACAACGTATACCTTATTGGATGTCCAATTGAAAGCCAAAAAGGGTAAATGAGTTATGCACTCAGATATACACTGATACAAATGAAAACTCTCCTTCAGATTATCTATTCCATAAGTATCTCTTAATTAGAGATATCCAATGAGAAACTCAGTGTAGCATATATTATTTACAATATGTGTTGTTATATTGATGATCTTCTCGGTGATATTCAAGGTCCAATTTAAAAATTATTGAAGACATTGTACATCACTGGTTGTTAAATGTGATGATGATACACCCTCACAATAAAATGTATAACTTTTTTATTGTTTTATTTTTTGACAGAGTTCATAACTTAAAATAGCTGAACTAATCAATTTTATTTTAAATGATTTATATAAACATTGGCTAAGACTTTTAGGTCATATCAAAATTTACCTTGGAGCAAATTTTTATAGCCAAGTTATATATCCCTGGAAATAAAGATTTATAATGCTGACAGACCCTCAACAACCAGCGCTGCTATAAAAAGGTGCCCCATAGAAATGCCAAGGTGATATGAGGGGAAAAAATATCAGTGAAAACCCCAACAAGGATGTTAACAGTGGACTTATAGGTGATAATTAATCATAAAACATGCCAAACACTGTACCGTTCCACCACCAAGCAGACGACTTTAACAGCCTAACTAAAAATGAATTATTTCCTAAGGTGTTTGCACAGACTGGTTGCCAAGGTTAATGCGATGTGAGCGATGCAGTACAATGGTGTGTGTCAGTGCTACAGTTCCGAGTGTTCTGAGAAGTCTTCCCAGTAAGCACACGGCTTCTCTAAAAAAAAGGTGTAAAATTCATCATAATCACTAGCTTAAGAAGAGTACACTAGAAGTCTATGGAAAATCTAAAAGCTAGCAAACAGAAAGAACAGCAAGAAATTAATGACAGGTTTCAGAGTAACAGCCGTCTTAGTCTGTATTCGTAAAAAGAAAAGGAGTACTTGTGGCACCTTAGAGACTAACCAGTTTATTTGAGCATGAGCTTTCGTGAGCTACAGCTCACTTCATCGGATGCATAGCATATCGTGGAAACTGCAGAAGACATTATATACACACAGAGACCATGAAACAAAACTTCCTCCCACCCCACTCTCCTGCTGGTAACAGCTTATCTAAAGTGATCATCAAGTAGGGCCATTTCAAGCACAAATCCAGGTTTTCTCACCCTCCCCCCCCCACACACACATACAAACTCACTCTCCTGCTGGTAATAGCCCATCCCTCTTTGAAACCTCTCTTTATAATGCGCATGATAATCAAGGTGGGTCATTTCCAGCACTAATCCAGGTTTTCTCACCCCCCCCACACTCCCCTCCAAAAACCACACACACACAAACTCACTCTCCTGCTGGCAATAGCTCATCTTACAATGTGCACAGCAATCAAGGTGGGCCATTTCCAGCATAAATCCAAGTTTAACCAGAACGTCTTGGGGGGGGGTTTGTAGGAAAAAAACAAGGGGAGATAGGCTACCTTGCATAATGACTTAGCCACTCCCAGTCTCTATTCAAGCCCAAATTAATAGTATCCAATTTGCAAATGAATTCCAATTCAGCAGTTTCTCGCTGGAGTCTGGATTTGAAGTTTTTTTGCTTTAAGATAGCGACCCTCATGTCTGTGATTGCGTGACCAGAGAGATTGAAGTGTTCTCCGACTGGTTTATGAATGTTATAACTCTTAACATCTGATTTGTGTCCATTTATTCTTTTACGTAGAGACTGTCCAGTTTGACCAATGTACATGGCAGAGGGGCATTGCTGGCACATGATGGCATATATCACATTGGTGGATGTGCAGGTGAACGAGCCTCTGATAGTGTGGCTGATGTTCTTAGGCCCTGTGATGGTGTCCCCTGAATAGATATGTGGGCACAGTTGGCAACGGGCTTTGTTGCAAGGATAGGTTCCTGGGTTAGTGGTTCTGTTGTGTGGTATGTGGTTGTTGGTGAGTATTCGCTTCAGGTTGGGGGGCTGTCTGTAGGCAAGGACTGGCCTTTCTCCCAAGATTTGTGAGAGTGTTGGGTCATCCTTCAGGATAGGTTGTAGATCCTTAATAATGCGTTGGAGGGCTTTTAGTTGGGGGCTGAAGGTGACGGCTAGTGGCGTTCTGTTATTTTCTTTGTTAGGCCTGTCCTGTAGTAGGTGACTTCTGGGAACTCTTCTGGCTCTATCAATCTGTTTCTTCACTTCCGCAGGTGGGTATTGTAGTTGTAAGAATGCTTGATAGAGATCTTGTAGGTGTTTGTCTCTGTCTGAGGGGTTGGAGCAAATGCGGTTGTATCGCAGAGCTTGGCTGTAGACGATGGATCGTGTGGTGTGGTCAGGGTGAAAGCTGGAGGCATGTAGGTAGGAATAGCGGTCAGTAGGTTTCCGGTATAGGGTGGTGTTGATGTGACCATCGTTTATTAGCACTGTAGTGTCCAGGAAGTGGACCTCTTGTGTGGACTGGACCAGGCTGAGGTTGATGGTGGGATGGAAATTGTTGAAATCATGGTGGAATTCCTCAAGGGCTTCTTTTCCATGATGATCTGGACCCATGGAAAAGAAGATGATCTGGACCCATGGAAAAGAAGCCCTTGAGGAATTCCACCATGATTTCAACAATTTCCATCCCACCATCAACCTCAGCCTGGTCCAGTCCACACAAGAGGTCCACTTCCTGGACACTACAGTGCTAATAAACGATGGTCACATCAACACCACCCTATACCGGAAACCTACTGACCGCTATTCCTACCTACATGCCTCCAGCTTTCACCCTGACCACACCACACGATCCATCGTCTACAGCCAAGCTCTGCGATACAACCGCATTTGCTCCAACCCCTCAGACAGAGACAAACACCTACAAGATCTCTATCAAGCATTCTTACAACTACAATACCCACCTGCGGAAGTGAAGAAACAGATTGATAGAGCCAGAAGAGTTCCCAGAAGTCACCTACTACAGGACAGGCCTAACAAAGAAAATAACAGAACGCCACTAGCCGTCACCTTCAGCCCCCAACTAAAAGCCCTCCAACGCATTATTAAGGATCTACAACCTATCCTGAAGGATGACCCAACACTCTCACAAATCTTGGGAGAAAGGCCAGTCCTTGCCTACAGACAGCCCCCCAACCTGAAGCGAATACTCACCAACAACCACATACCACACAACAGAACCACTAACCCAGGAACCTATCCTTGCAACAAAGCCCGTTGCCAACTGTGCCCACATATCTATTCAGGGGACACCATCACAGGGCCTAAGAACATCAGCCACACTATCAGAGGCTCGTTCACCTGCACATCCACCAATGTGATATATGCCATCATGTGCCAGCAATGCCCCTCTGCCATGTACATTGGTCAAACTGGACAGTCTCTACGTAAAAGAATAAATGGACACAAATCAGATGTTAAGAGTTATAACATTCATAAACCAGTCGGAGAACACTTCAATCTCTCTGGTCACGCAATCACAGACATGAGGGTCGCTATCTTAAAGCAAAAAAACTTCAAATCCAGACTCCAGCGAGAAACTGCTGAATTGGAATTCATTTGCAAATTGGATACTATTAATTTGGGCTTGAATAGAGACTGGGAGTGGCTAAGTCATTATGCAAGGTAGCCTATCTCCCCTTGTTTTTTTCCTACAAACCCCCCCCCAAGACGTTCTGGTTAAACTTGGATTTATGCTGGAAATGGCCCACCTTGATTGCTGTGCACATTGTAAGATGAGCTATTGCCAGCAGGAGAGTGAGTTTGTGTGTGTGTGGTTTTTGGAGGGGAGTGTGGGGGGGGTGAGAAAACCTGGATTAGTGCTGGAAATGACCCACCTTGATTATCATGCGCATTATAAAGAGAGGTTTCAAAGAGGGATGGGCTATTACCAGCAGGAGAGTGAGTTTGTATGTGTGTGTGGGGGGGGAAAGGGTGAGAAAACCTGGATTTGTGCTGGAAATGGCTCTACTTGATGATCACTTTAGATAAGCTGTTGCCAGCGGGGGAGTGAGGTGGGAGGAAGTTTTGTTTCATGGTCTCTGTGTGTATATAATGTCTTCTGCAGTTTCCACGATATGCTATGCATCCGATGAAGTGAGCTGTAGCTCACGAAAGCTCATGCTCAAATAAACTGGTTAGTCTCTAAGGTGCCACAAGTACTCCTTTTCTTTTTTCAAGAAATTAATAATACTCACAGTTTGGTTTTATGATGGAAGACAGGTGTTAGGATCAGACATTATGATCTGTAGAATGGGTTACTGCCTGTACATTGTGGTACCTCACAGGAGTACCCCAGTACAGTACCTCATTGTATAAATTTGGAGAGAGTGCAGAGGAGAGCAACAAAATGACATAAGGTTTCGAAAACCTGACCTAAGAAGAGAGGTTAAAATAACTGGGCATATTTAGTCTTGAGAAAAGACAACCAAGGGAGGACCCAATAACAATCTTCAAATCCTTTGAGAACTATTATATATGGACGGCAGTGATCAATTGTTCTCTATGTCCATTGAAGTTAGGATAAGAAGAAATGGGATTAATCTGCAGCAAGGGAGATTCAGGTTAGCTATTAGGAAAAACCTTTCAGCTACAAGCATTTAAGCTGTGAAATAGGCTTTCAGGGAATGTTGTAGAATCCTCATTTCTGGAGGTTTTTAAGAACAGGTTAGAAAAACGCCTGTCAAGGATGGCCTCAGATTACTTGGTCCTGCCTCATGACAGAGGGACTAGAAGACCCCTTGATGTCCCTTCCAGCCCCTACATTTCTATGATTGTACAGACATGAATTTCACCCACCTACAAACCTATGCATCACTTCAGTCCCATTAAAACACTCAAGTTAGGACATTAAGTGAAACCCAAGTGGTGTATAGGTCCTCTGTTATTAAATTTACCCTGAGAGAAGTACAAGAGGGAGCCCCCCCTTTAACACTGGGTCATAATTATCATAGACATAGTGCATGCATGGTCACTACCAGCTGCCTGATATAAGCGGCAAGAATGCCAACATTAGCCTACCCCAAGTTTTAGTGTGTTGGTTCCTATTTCTAGCCCACTCATGATAATCTAGATTTTTATATTGCTCTCATCACCATGATACCTGAACAATTAGAATAGGATCAGTTTACCATCTACCAATATATACTACCTTTAATCAGAAAAAGAAACAAGCAATTAAAAAAGAGACATGTTTTGGGAATAAGGGAATGTAATTTTTGGGGGAGAAGGGGTTACGGGTCAAAACTGTATTTTCCACTGAATGCATCCGATGAAGTGAGCTGTAGCTCACGAAAGCTTATGCTCAAATAAATTTGTTAGTCTCTAAGGTGCCACAAGTACTCCTTTTCTTTTTGGGTCAAATTATAGTTGCAGCAGTGCTGTAGTCAATATGGAAAGAAGTAGATTTTAATCACTTGATATTGGTAAATAAAAGTTTTATGTATACCTGATCCAATCCCAAAACCTTACTCAAATTGATTGCTTACCTTACATTACTGATTACCTTATTGATTTCATGTACATTTAGAGGTGATGTATTTGTGCCCTTTTGAAATGGGAGCAAGAGAAGGACATTTATCTTTTCATTATAAGGGCAAGTTAGATGATGACCAATAGGTTAATGAAAGTGAACTTTCAGATTTAAAGGTATCTACTCTCTACAGTTCAATATTCCAGTGAACAAATGATCCCACTTAAAAAAAAAATGACTGAAATAAGCAAATAGAAGGATATTGTTTAGAGAGGCCTGACTTCTCGAGAATTAAACAAGTACAAACATTATCAATTTTTCAGGTCATATGTTTCTTATTTGAATGTGTGTGCAATTTTGGTCACAAGGAAAATACATAGTTAACGTTAACTTTGTTAGGCAGACATTTTTAATCCAAAAGTAGTCAACACATGTAGAATAAGGGCTTTCTTCAACTATGAGAACAAAGGTATTTGTTGCCCTAAGTTTATCGGGTTACATCTATCTCTGGAGTAACAGAGGTGTAATTGCACCAGAGGTGTAATGGGCCCATTACATTTTTGTCATAATATATTACAATCCCATGTAGAAAAATGTTTTTCTAAATATAATTTAGAGGTGATTCCATAGGAAATACTTTCAAACCTTTCCCCACATATAGGAAGGAAAGCCAGAACGCAATTATCTGTTCTTGATCAGAGATGAGATGTGTGCTCAAGGCAACTGTATTTGCCTAGAACGGACATACAACTGAACTAAAAACAAATCCAATAGAGGTCTCTCTGGATACAGTTGGGTACTGCGAGGAAGAGATAACTGCTGTGTACTGTGCATGCATAGTATTAAGAGACAAAAGAGTAAAGTATGACTTGAAAAGTAATGAATTGAATATGGAATGGCTGAAGCATCTGCCCCAGAGAGTGTAATAAATAAGGTCAGTTAGTTAGAAAGGGCCCAATAATAATGCAGTATGGTTTGCTCTCTTCCAAGTACAGTTTTTCTGTCTTGTGGAAGGAATTAAAAATCCTTCAGTGGCTATTTAAGGAATTTCTGAGGGGAAAAAATAATACAGGTGTATTACTGTTACAGAAAACATTGTTTAAAGTCTTTTTGGATTTAAAAGTTACTGTGTCCCCTATGTTGATGAGCGATTGGACTGAATAATCATAAGCGCAGAATATATTGGACTACAGTGCCCAAGCACATTCTTAAAGCGGTGTTCACAGGATAAGTCAAAGCTGATTTCTGGAAGTATTTAATACTTTTCCCGTTTTGCATTTTTGGGCTTGTTTTTTTTTACTTTCATTTCTGTGGAACATATTGTTTGAAGTAGGTACATCATTTTATAGTACCTTTCTATTTGTGTGCCTTTAAACAGCAAACTGAAAGCCCACCATGCTGTTCTGTCACACTCAGAACTTTCATTAGTTTCAATGTTGTGCCTGTACGATGGCTGCAGGGTATTGTCCAGAGGGTTTAGTCCTCAAATCTGCAAATACAGGTCTGGTCTACACTATAGACCTATATCAGTATAACTATGTCACTCAGGGGTGTAAAAAATCCAAACCCTTTGAGTGACGTAGCTATAATGACCTAACCTCCATGTAGACAGCGCTGGGTTGGCAGGAGAGCTTCTCATGCTGACATAGCTACTGCCTCTTGGAGAGGTGGATTAACTACACCAACAGGAGAGCTATCTCCCATCAGGTTAAAGCATCTTCATTAAAGCGCTACAGCAGTGCAGCAGCATTGGTGCAGCGTTTTATGTGTAGATGTGCTCTTAGGCATATGAGTAGTCATGTTAACTATACTCATGTGAGGAATGCCACTGAGGTCAAACATGCACAAGAGTTTGCAGGATCGGGGATGTGGTCTTTTATATATTTCATTTGATTATAAGGAATCTTCATGTGCAGAAAAGCAGTAGAGTTTGAGAGAAAAAGTTATTAATGTATTTGGATTTGGATGTATTGACATTGCAGCTTTTATTTATTCATTTGAATAAAAGGAATTGGAAAACAGAAGCCATTAATAAGTAGCTATAAAAATTTCACAGTTTAAATGCTTATGAGGAAGAGATGTTGATACACCACATTCAACGTTGTTGTTTTATTACAAGGATAGCTATTCTTTCCATTTTCCTGAATACATATGTATATTATGTACACACATTGTGAACCTGAGAATAAGAGCATAGTATACTTTTTGAAGCATGGAAAAGTAACTGGCACCAGTATTAGAATAAGTTTCAAGAAGTGTGGAAAACAATATTCCTTTGACAGACTTGTGATATCAAAAGGACATACTATCTCCATACTTTTGATCTAAAACTTGTTTTTGGTGAATTTCTCTATTGCTTGGAAAATTTCCTTAGAGGCTTTATACTAAAATAGATTTGAAAATCTCCCTAGAGAGGGAGATTGTGTCTCTCCCACTATTTCTTTCTTCCTTTTGTTTGTTCAGGAATGGACTGAGTATGTGACTTCAGTACAGACAGGATAAATCTAACAAATAATGTCTTTGCACACTCTACAAGGCCTTCTTTACATTTTCATCTCCTCATGCTAAAAGGTGGCTGTTATTTTTAAATGGTCTCTCTCTTATCTTTGATTGAAATTATGGTATTTTGATTCTTTATATTTTCATGTCCTCATGCATTTAAGATAAAGGAATTGGAAAGCAGAAGCCATTAACAACAAATGTAAAGTTTGCACAAAGCCCTGACTTGGAAGTCTTCGTTCCGTTTCTTCATCTGTAAGATGGGGCTAATGATACTAACCTCCTTTACGAGTTCTACAGAAAAACTAGGGACTTTTTATTATTATTACTGAAGATAGTAACACTGCATGTGGTAGTCAGAAAAATTCAAGGTGCCAATCCTGCAATCTGACCTGTGTGGTAAACTCCAGGGCCCAGTGATTTCACTGGGACTCCATGTGGCAGATTGTAGAATCAGAGTTCAAGTAACAAAAATGGTCCCCATGCTGCAACTTGGGTTAATCAGTGTAAAAATGCCCAAAAATAAAACAACAACACAGTACCACATGAAAACAACCAAATGTTCTCATGAAAATTTCTGTAAGAATCTCCCATAAATATTCCAGTGACGATAATTTAGAAGTTCACAGTTTGAATAAGATATAATCTTGTTACCAAAAAGTGTAATGAATGTAATGATAGCAATAGAATTCACAGAAAAAGTACAAATCAAAATTCAATTGGTGAATTCAACATAGGCACCATACTTTCATTCACACTTTCTTCAAGCTTCTGATCCAGTCTGGTATCAGCTTTCATGAAAATTAGAATCACCGTTGTCTTCAAATCAGATTCCATCTGATTATACTGTATTAAATATAGAAAGTTTATCTGTAACATTAAAACAACAAAAAGTTACCCTGACACTTGAAAGCAGGAAGTGATGCTTTCCCTGAAATTTGACTTTATGTTTGCAAGGAAAAGAGAGTGGGTGCTTCATTCTGCAAACCTAACATTTCTTGCTTGTAGAGTAATATTAGAAAACCTTCACCAATTATTTTAGAATGGAGAATTATTTTAGAATTTTCCAGCCGTTGGAAAATTCAAAGGCCAAAAGAAAATTGCCCCACATGAAAGCAGCTTTACTGGCATTTTTGGATGCCAAAAGAAGGAGAAAAGCTGCCACTCCCAACCAACCCCCTGATACCTGCAACATACTCTCAGTGGGTTGACCTGTGCACCCATTTATGGGCCTCTGTGAAGACTTACGTGTCTTGCTACACTGACCCCGTTGCAGAATCAGAGCCTGAAGTTCCAGTCCTACGATTGCATATACACATGAGTAATTTTCCTAATATGACCATTTCACTGAAGCTAATGGGACCATTCATATGAGTAAAGTTAAGCACCTGCATAAAGCCCAATCCTGCAATTGACTTCAAAGCAGCTTTGGGCAGGCATGGTGTTATGTCTAGCTATGTACAGTCAGTTACAAGATGAGGAATTAGATGTTTGTAGGATTAGGGTTCAAGTGATGTTTAGTCTTTGTCTGTCAGAGGGAACACCCTAGCTAGATAGCAGTAGCTCATTCATTTCCTTACAATAAATGGAGGCTCAATCCCCATATGATTAGGCAAGTACAAAACTTTCAGGTTTAACAAAGTTTTCCAGAATCACATTCATGCTGAGCATTACCCCAAGTTAAAAACTTGAGCAGAACCCGCAGAATGCATTCTAATTTCTTGTATATCCTTTTACAAGTTTCAACCAATATCTTCTACAGTCTTCATACAAAATGTAACATTCTAACTTACTTGAAAGGGCACCTTCCAGAGCCTACCCTGCCAGGAATGGAAAGGAAAGCTCCCTCTTCTGCCACTGAAGCTGCAAAGTCTATTGTGCTGTCTCTGGCACTAGAAACAGCTGAGATAACACCTGCTTCAACTAGTGAATCAAACAACTGGGGAATCCTCTCTGGTTGGGTAACACCAGGAAAAAAAAAATCTTTCTAGCCACTTAAAGTAGGACGCTTTCGGAGAAGTGGAAAAGCTTTCTTTATATCTTAAAGAAAAACAGAGGGAAATATACACACAACAAACATTAGTGTTGTCTAGAAAGAACAGACTAGTTAAGCAGCATTTATTTGATCCATCATCTTGCTTTAAATTTCTTAATAGAAAAATATGAATATCCCCTATCTGATGAAAAGTGTGTTGAGAATTTCAGCATTCTTTTGGCCATGCACACTCCCATCTTCGAAAAATACACAATTATTTTAAAAATATTAAAGTTTATTTGAATATTAAAAGCATCAAGAGTTTTAAAATTCTAAACAGACTACTCACTGGTGTAGCTAGTCAGTGTGTACAGCATAAGCAATACATCATAACTGTGTTGCTGGATAATGCATTAGCATTTGCTGTAACTGGGACAGAAATACATTAAGGATATTGAAATGTATACTTAAGAAGAAAAGGGAGAATATATCTAGAAACTTTTCATATTTAAAAAAAACAAAAGTATTATGCCAAGATTGATCTGCACATGCCAGGAACACTGGAAGGAAAGAAGCTAAAATGATCTTCAGATGAGGGACCACAGAGTACTTCAGCCAATTGATGGCATTGGCAACTTTTGGGTCTCAATGCCTCTGAAAATTAGACTCTCATCCTTCAGATTTATATCCCTGATTAATTTTATACATATGAGTAGCCCCACTGACTTTGATAAGAATACTCACAAGTGTAAATCTAAGTATGTGTATACGCTTTTGCAGAGACTTTATCTGAGCGTCTGAATGTGGACTTAGACATCTGAGTTTAGGACCCAAGTCTGACTATAGGAAGGTACACAAACAGTGAAATTAGTATATCCTATAATAAAACACGTACATCATACAGTGAAACTAGCATCTTTATTAAGCTTATTAAACTTAAACTCAATATTAAGAGCAACACCCACAAACCCCAAGCACGATCAGGGCATAAAACCTAATATACCAACTCAATGCTTCCTTTCTCCCACTCTTAACACAGTTTAAAAACAAACAGAGTATAAAACAAAGAGATTAAAGCCCCTATACTGCTAACACTTATGCACATGCTTAACTTTAAGCACAAGTAGTTCCATTGCTTAAAATTAAGAATGGGTTTTAGAGTTTGCAAGATCAGGCATAGGAGCCGTGGAGCACCCCATGGAAAAAAATTAGTGGGTACTTAGTAACCACTGGTAGCCAGTTCTCCCCCTCCCCCTGCAGTGCCTCCTATCCACTGGTGGCCCCACCGATCAACTCCACCTCCTACCTTGCACCCCCAACTTCTCTTTCAAGCCCTACCCATGACTTGGGCAGCCAAACATCTATCTTCCTCTGGTTCGTGAATCGCTAGCAAAGATACTACAGCCTGGACTTAGGTGCCTGTCATAAATATAAAGGGAAGGGTAAACCCCTTTGAAATCCCTCTTGGCCAGGGGAAAGCTCTTCTCACCTGTAAAGGGTTAAGAAGCTAAAGGTAACCTCGCTGGCACCTGACCAAAATGACCAATGAGGAGACAAGATACTTTCAAAAGCTGGGAGGAGGGAGAGAAACAAAGGGTCTGTGTGTCTGTCTATATTCTGTCTTTGCCGGGGATAGACCAGGAATGGAGTCTTAGAACTTTTAGTAAGTAATCTAGCTAGGTACATGTTAGATTATGATTTCTTTAAATGGCTGAGAAAAGAACTGTGCTGAATAGAATAACTATTTCTGTCTGTGTATCTTTTTTGTAACTTAAGGTTTTGCCTAGAGGGGTTCTCTATGTTTTGAATCTAATTACCCTGTAAGGTATCTACCATCCTGATTTTACAGGGGGGATTTCTTTATTTCTATTTACTTCTATTTTTATTAAAAGTCTTCTGGTAAGAAAACTGAATGCTTTTTCATTGTTCTCAGATCCAAGGGTTTGGGTCTGTGGTCACCTATGCAAATTGGTGAGGCTTTTTATCCAACATTTCCCAGGAAAGGGGGGGTGCAAGTGTTGGGAGGATTGTTCATTGTTCTTAAGATCCAAGGGTCTGGGTCTGTAGTCACCTAGGCAAATTGGTGAGGCTTTTTACCAAACCTTGTCCAGGAAGTGGGGTGCAAGGTTTTGGGAAGTATTCTGGGGGGAAAGACGTGTCCAAACAGCTCTTCCCCAGTAACCAGTATTAGTTTGGTGGTGGTAGTGGCCAATCCAAGGACAAAGGGTGGAATATTTTGTACCTGGGGGAAGTTTTGACCTAAGCTGGTAAAGATAAGCTTAGGAGGTTTTTCATGCAGGTCCCCACATCTGTACCCTAGAGTTCAGAGTGGGGGAGGAACCTTGACAGTGCCTATCTCTGTGATAAAGGCGGGACTTAGCACACATCTCCCCAGGCTAAATTAAATGGCTCCCCACCTAGCGTGCTGACTTTATGAATCATATTCTAAGATGTCTATCTCTCCTCATTCTTTGTATAGGGAGCCTAGGTGCCTAACTCAGGTATTCTACACTACAAGCGTTGTAGTACAGACACTTATTATAATGATAGAAGGGGTTTTTTTCCCATTGCTGAGTAAATCCATCCCCTCGAGAGACAGTAACTAGCTCAACAAAAGAATTCTGTCAACCTAGTGGTGTCTACAGTGGGGCTTAGGTCAGCTTAATGAAATCTGTGAGGGATGTGGTTGAGTGATGTAGCTAGGTTGACATAAGTTTTAGGTGTAGACTAGGCCATAGGCTTTGTTGATCACAGTGTTATTCTAGTGATTTCTGGATCTCACCCTCAAAGAATTGAGGGTGTCATGTTAGAAGTGTGTCATTAAGAGCGCCATGATTCTGGAAGGGTTGTGGTCTTTAGGACTCTACCTCAGGTCAATTTTTCTTTGGGAAAGAGGATCATTCACAAGAATTATAAGCATGCATAAGTGTCTCTCTCTATTTTGTCTCTATGGCACATCCCACCCTCTGGGTGCTATATAAATAATAATTAAAAATTAGAAATTAAATTTAAAAATGTTTTCCTAGCGTTTGAAAGGGATAAAAAAGTAAGCTAGTACAAGTGGCTGTTTTGTATAAGGCTAGATATAAAATATACATATTTATTCAGAATTTCTGTCCCTCTTCTTGTTTTTGTTTTTCATTCTGCCCACTCTCTCATCCATCCTATTTTTTCCTGCTCCATTTTTCTCAGTCTTGTGCCAGCAGAATACCAACTGAGTACACTTCAAATTTCCAAACAGATTTGAATGTTTATTAAATTACACAAAATGCCTTTCCATAACACTGAATTCCCTAAATATTTACAACAAATGACAATGCAAAAGTTTATAAAATGCTAAATTTACAGGAAACTTTAAAAAACAGATAAACAAAAAACCCTGTTTGTAATTCTTTTTTCACTTTAAGCATACCTGGCAAAATGAGTAGAAAATGTGCAATAGGTTGAAACTATCAAGCTCCGCTCAGTATTCATCAGAGAAGCTTCAGGCACTCCATCTGAGATAATTTGCAAAAGGACATGATTCAGTAGAGTGTGATTGCATGGAAAAAAGTCAGTCAAATAGTATTCACAAAGTAACTTGAAAACCAGTGTGATGCAGTTTCAATGTGATTCTGTGAGGAGTTTAGCAGTTAGTGAAAATGTCAATATCAAATGGGAGCTCATTCACTGTAAAACTATCCAATTGAAATGTAATACATATATTTAACAACTCAGGCCTAAACGTTTGGTATAATATGTCTCTAATATTGACATTCAAGGAGCGTTCAATTTTTTTAGGCCTTGTGTCATTTATTTAATTTCATAAATGAACTGTAATTTGCAAAAGAACTTATGTGATCATGAGATTCCAGCAAAGAACCAATAGTCCCTTGTTCCTACATCCAGTTTGAGCCATCTATTCAGTCCCTTCTTTTCTTTGTGCCTCATTTTGTGCCTGTAAAAATTTACTGAAAAGTAGATTTTGCACCTGTGCTGAGACTTCCTGGATAATCTATCTCCTCTGAAAATAAATCCCCTTAAAAACATAATGAGATCTGGATTCTCAAATATAGCCCACACAATGATTTATCAACAAGGAAAGTCCTACCTCCGCTTACCATGAATTGCTAGTTCTGCTCATATTGCCTAAAGCATAGAACAAAACAAAGGATTTTTCCCTGATTTTCAGAGCACTCTATATGCCCCTCATTCTCCCTGTTCCATACCAGCAGCTCTGTGTTCACCCCCTTTCCACTTCCTCCAGGTCCTCCATTCCCTTCCATGGCAGGGGTTGTATGCCCCACATTTGCCCCCATCCCAGGGATTCTGCCTGTGCCCCTGTTTCCCTCTTTCCTCCATGCCACTGTGTGCCGCCATGGCTCCTCCTCCACCCATTCCATGGTCCCTCATTTTCCCCCCATGACAACGGCTCTCTGAACTCTCATTACCCCCTTTTCTCCCTTCTTCCCAGGGGCTCTGTTGGTCCCCCCACTCCCTCTTCCACCCATGATAGGGGTTCTGCGTACCCTTTTCTCCCCTTTCCACTTACAAGAATCCCCCAATCTCTTCTCCACCAGGGGTTCTGTGTCCCTGATTTCCCTCTACCCCCACATCGGAACCCCCCAGTTCTTCCTGTCCCTCTATGCCAGAGCCTGTGTGCATACCTGTATTCTCCCCTTCTACCCCCATGGCCCTCACCCCCTCTTCCTCCTCAACTATTCTGCTTTATCTCTGGGAGATAAGTCATTCACAGTATCAACATGTTATACTCCTTAGAGGGTGACAGAGATGGGGTATTGTTTTTCTGGAAGGCGTTAATGAGCACCATCAACCAATTGTTTCATCTCTGGACACTTGCAGAGGTGCTTGAAGCTGTGGCTATACTAAAGAGCTGGCAGGGCTTCATGGCCTCCCCCCCAGTGAAGTCTGTGGAAGTGCAGGTGCTCAGCCCCTCTCCAGATTTGACCCATGGATTTGATATTAAATGCAAAATCCTTGGTATTAATGGGAAAGAGGGAGCTATAAAATAATCTTGCAAGTCTTTACATATCACCTGTCTGCCTTAGGAATTCTTATAATTTTTCCTAACAGGGACCGCATTTTAATAGACCATATATCAATATTAGGAACATATATGGTTCCCACAGTATGTGAGTACTTCACATTTTTTTAATTAAGTGAATGTGTTTTTTCCCCCACTACACCTCTGTGAGGTAGGGAAATACTATTATCCTCATTTTATAGCTGGGAAACAGAGAAATTAAGTGACTTGCCCACAGTCACACAGAGAGTTTGCAGCAAAGCAGGGAAATGAGCCCAGTTCTCCTGAGTATCACAGCAATACCTTAACCACAGGACTGCCCTTCCTCCCAAAGGGACTGTCCATCTCTTCTATGATCCAGGATCACATGACATCCTTACATGGACAGCACTAGGAAATAAAACAATATTAGAAAATAATTTAGTGTGTGTAGCTGTGTTTTAATTGAATTTAACAGCAGGAAACAAGGAGGGGAAACCATCATCACATGTCTAGCCAGTCCTTCTCTGACCACCAGCAAGTTACCTGTGGAATACAAATTGTTCATACAGCATAGTTTGGCAACCTCTGTTAATGCCATATAAAGTTCCAAAGAAGTCACATACCACTGAGAGAAAGAAATCTCTCACTTTTCAAGGAATATAGCTAACAGTACTGCTTTTTAAACATGACTTTCTAGGATGGTATTTCAGTGTCAGCCAATACATGAGTAAGTAAATATACATCAACATCACTCAAATGATATTTCCAGAAGTAATAAATATGACCCAAAATGCCCAGTTCTACACTACGGGATAGCAGTTATTGATATTCCTATAAATCCTTAAAAATAAGAAGGTGCAGGGCTGGATATATTTTAGCAGGAAAGCACCTTGTTATTGGAAAGGGCAGGAGACGCAGAACTAATAGGAAGAACCAGATAATGGTAGAATCATAACACAGACAATACCATAAATTGCCTGTGTGCAAGACATTAATCTTTCCAAAGATGTTGCAGTGTGCCTTATAGATGATGATATGTTATCCAAAATAATCTTTGCAGTGCTTTGTGTTGCATAGATGCCATATTAACAAGGAACACAGTGGGTTCTTTCTTCTCACCTCAGCAAGTTTAATTGATGTCATGCCAGATTCTCAGTTTGTTACTGCTGATGAAGTCTAATATTTCAGTGTTAAGGTGTTATCTCAAGAAAAGAAACTATTTGGAATATAGATGTGACAAACTACCTCAAAGCGACACAAACTACCATATTTAGGAATCATGTTCTTTCCTGTTAAAGTAAAATGTTCCATCAGCTGTACTGAAGGAGAGCTATAATGACATTAATTGTCCCATAAAAATAAATTACAGGTGAGCATTCCCTAAGGATATTGCAGATGATACAATACAGGTCATGTTTCCTACGTAATTAAGGTAATCTGCACCCCAGCTATCCAGTAAGGTCTGTATCCTGTGCAATTTTATTCTTCATGTAAGAAGTAAAGAAGAGGATTTTCAGTAGAAATTTGATGTTCACTTTGCAAGCAATCCACATTGCATTGTTTCTGGACACATAAGCCTAAACAAATTGTATGACATTCAAGAATCACTTAAATCTTTAAACAAATAATAGGAGTACAACTCAGTATTGAATCTCTGGAAAAATATCAAGTCTGAAGAGCTCTGTGTAAGCTTGAAAGCTTGTCTCTCTCACCACCCAAAGTTGGTCCAATAAAAGATATTACCTCACCTACCTTGTCTCTCTAAGGCTGCAGCATTATAGATAGAGCCAAGGCCGCCTTTATGAAGATAACAAATAATGATTAACGAGTAATGCATTTGCAGACATGGGGTTATATCACTGTAAAACCAATGTAAGAGAAAAGAGAATCAGGCCCAAATTCTGCTCTCACTTACTCCCACATAACTTAGTAGAGTTACTCCAGATTCTCTTACACTGGTGTTAAGCAGAAGTGATACTGTTGAAGTCAACGGAGTTACTGTAACGATGTAAAGCTGGTATGAGACAAAGGAGTATCAGGCCAAGCTGCTCTCAGTGCCCTGATTTGACCTACTGAATTAGGTGCATATTACTTTGACTGTATATAGTGTCAAAAATCATGGGAACAGACACTCAACATGTGAAAGCTGTCATAGCTCAGTTGAAGTCAATGAAGCCATGACAATTTTCATCAGCTGGGGAACTGAGCAGCAGTACCCAGTTTTTTCAGTTAGAAGTTTCTAGATGGTAAATTTCCATTCTGAACAAGAGTAGGGAGTTATCAAACTGATTATCTTGAATATAAGGGGCCAAATTATCTAGTCCATGAACTCCACTTTGCCCCTCATGAGTGTAAAGTGGATTTGAAGCATTTAAAGCTGGAGATGGCCTTCAGAGCATTTACCCTGTCCAGCGGCTCTCTCCTCCAATGAAAAGCTGATGTTAGCGGCTATGCATCAACCGCTACCCTGCATAAAGCATAAGTGTGGGAAGTGGGTGTGGGAAGATATTCAAGGAGCAGGCTAGAGCAGAGTTGGGGTGGGAGCATGCTAAAGCAGAACTCTGCGAGGCCCAATTCTCCCCAGGCATAAGGTTCCCAAGGGAGGGAGTAGCTCCTTTAGAGTCCAAAATTGCATTGGAGCTGAGCAAGTTCAGTACCAGTTACCCACAGCCATCTCCCCACGACAGCTAGTCAGAAATTTTATGACAAAAGTTAGCATTACAGAGTTAAGTTGACTTAAATTATGTCGAAGAGCATAAGTCACTTTAATAACATCAGTTGTGTACGTCCACACTGTGTGTCAGCAGACTGTGTCCACAGTCATTGCTCTTGCATTGACAGAGAGAGCATTCCATTGTGGGAAGCTATCCCACTGTGCAAATCACCACCCTTTGCCCCTTGGGAGCTCTGGGAATGGATCAAAGTGGATCATGGGGATATGCTTGCCTTCCCATGATGCAGTTCTTTCTGTCCCATCATTCCATGGGCTTCCTACTTGTTTTGCACCATTTTCAACAGCCCTTGTAAACTGTGCACCTGCCATCTCTTCCTGATAGCATGGATGCTGAACTGCTGACCAGAATGGTGATGAGCGTTATGAACACAATGCAGCTGGTCCTGCAGTACTTCATGAGCCGTGAAACAGAGAGTGAATCAGTGGTGCCTGATCTGTGGTCTGCCACGGAAACAAATAATTCAAGTTTGCTGCTGGCATTCGCGGAATAGCTTGCCACGGTGGACTTTCGGTACTGGGCTCAAGAAACAAGCACTGAGTGGTGGGATCTCTTTGTGATGCAGATATGGGATGATGAGCAGTGGCTGCAGAACTTCTGGATGCATAAAGCCATCTGCTGTGTGGAAGCTGGCAACTTCAAACTGCTATCAGTCAGGCGTGAATCAGTTTGTAGTTGGAAAGTCCACCGTGGGGGGTTGCGTTCATGCAAGTGTGCAGGGCCATTAATTGCCTCCTGCTTATGAAGGACTGTGACTCTCACTAATGTGCAAGCAATACTTACTGGCTTTGAGGCAATGGGATTTCCTAACTGCAGTGGGACAATAGATGGAATGTATATCCCAATTTTGTCCCCTGACCATCTTGAGACGGAGTACATCAACCAAAAGGGCTACTTCTCCATGGTCTTGCAGGCGTTGGTGGATCACCAGGGCTGTTTCACTGACATCAGTGCGGGATGGTCAGGGAAGGTGCATGACACATGCATCTTTCAGAACACTGGACGGCACAGAAAGCTGGTACTTTCTTTCCAGACTGGAAGATTCCAATGGGTGATGTGGAAATACCCATAGTGATCCTTGGAGACCCCACTTATCCCTTGCTTCCATTGCTCATGCAGCCTTACACCAGTAACATAGACAGCAGCAAGGAGTGCTTCAACAACAGGCTCAGCGGGTGCCAAATGACCATTAAAAGGTTGTTGGCACTGTCTTTTTGGCCGGTTAGACCTCAAGGACATCCTCCAAGGAAAGATCAGCAAAACAACTTGTGCGAATCTTTTTAACTCGACTGTGCTTCCAGCAATGTTATATGGCAGCAAAACATGGTCGCTGACAAAGACTGAAGAACATCAACTGTCTGTTACACAGAGGACGATGGAACAAACATTTTGGGGCATTTTGCTCCGCAATCACATCCCCAATTAAATAATTAGGCAGCAGTCTGGAGTGTGAGACGTTGTTGTTGAAAGCAGGCTCAGCAAAATGCAGTGGGTGGGACATGTGGTCTGACTCAGCGACAAAAGATGGACCACAGCTATATCTGAGTGGTATCCATGAGAACAGAAATGCCCACGCGGTCGGCCTCCAAAGAGATGGGATGACTTCCTAACAAGGAGATATGGACAAGCATGGCGAAGGATTGCCAGAGCGAGAGAAGATTGGAAGACGTGTTGTGATCAGCTGAGTTTCAACTGATGAAGGACCGACAGTCTACGCAGTCTATGCAGACCTCAATGAGGAAAATATTCCAATGGTCACTGTGACCTCCTCCACTCTGCATAATATTTGCAAAGTGCAGGAGGAAAAGTTTCCCTGTGGGTGGATCACTGAGGCAAATACAAGTGCAATTAGAGGGATGCGGGGGAGGCTATTTGAATCAGGGAGGCTTTGAAGGAGCATTTTGATAATGATTCCCAGTAATGTGTCTTTATGTGATGCATTTGACCAAGCAATGTTTACTTGCCACCTTGAATTATCCCGTAGTGCTTGTTTCCTGAGCGTTAATTGTAGTAAGCAAATATTCCTACCTATCCTCCTGTGTTTCAATATCAGCACTGACCAATGTGTGTATGTCACCAAAAAAGACTCATTTTATTTTAAAGATTCAAGTTTTATAACAGGACAAAACAAATTTTTGGTCAAACAGAGGATATGGCAAAGAGGAACAGTCTTGCAGTTAGGGCTCTCACAGCTGTGTGTAACGCCAGCTTTTGTTGGGAAACAAGTCCCTAGGCATGAATTGCACAGGGTACTGTGAGGGACTAGGAACACTCAAGGAATGTACTGGGGAGTTTGGGGAGGGCATGGACCAGAGTTCTGTGTTGCTGCACGGGGAGTCATGCACAGATATGCTTGGATTGTAGGGTAATGAGGGACTTCATCATCTCTGTCTGGCCCTTCAGGAGCTTTATCATCTCCTCCTGCCCCCGAGTCCTTTCCAGGCTATTCAGCCTCTGTCATTCATTAATTGTCTCCCTTCACACTCTTGTTTCGCTATGTGCTGCATCTGTTGACTGCAGCACTTTGTGAAACATGTCCTTCTTACTCCTCCTGGTTCACCACCTTATCCGCCAGTATGGAGGTTTCGGTCCTCAAGGGCACATCTGCAGAAGCCAAACAAACAATGAACAGAGACAGTATTATGAGTGAGTTCACAGCTGTGAATCCCAAAAGTTACTCACACTTCTTTCTCCCTGTCCCTTGGCTAGCACGCAGGGTGGTGAAAGTCCCAAATATGGTGAGTTTGTGAGGAGTGGGGGTGGATGGCAAGGGGGAATGGGCAAGAAGGGACAAAGGGAGGTTTGCAAAGAGGGTTACTACAAGTGGCTTGGGAGACTTTTCTGAATATTGGTACCCTTTTCCACAGGCTAGGGTAATTGAACCCGACATCTCACTCCTAAGGGTAACCCAGAATTCAAAGGAGCATCTCATGCATGAGTGCAGCTTCAGACCAACTCCGTATGCTGCTTGCCTGTGTTTCGCTTTGTTCCCTGCAGAAATAATTGTCGGTTGGTGTGACAAAGTTTCGTACAGTGCGGGGAGAAACAACGTAGCTCTGCCAAGGAACCTTCGGCAGAGGATTGCAGAATACCTACAGGAAAGTTTCCTAGAGATCTCTATGGAGGATTCCTGGGACATCCCAGTGTACATAAACAAACGTTTTCATTGTGGCCCCACTGCATAGATGGACAGGGTCTGTTGTTAATTTCTATCCCTTACTCCCACCTCTACCATATAAAAAAGTACATGAGACCTCAATCTGTTCTCTCCATGCAGCATCAAAGCAAAACTACTATTTACCGGAGCTCCCCTTTCCTGCATTGTTCACACCAGAGCTAGAGGGCTAGGACTGGCTAAAGCCCTCTGGAGTGGAAAAGAGTCCTGACTTGCCATGCCACCAGATGACCTTGCTATGTGCTCCACGTTGTCCTCCAGCCCCACTTTCTCATCCACCACTTCATCATTGGGGTTGAGTCCACTGGCCGCTGCCTCTGGTTCCACTGAAGTATCTACACAGTTGGTGATGGTGGAGGTGGGGTCACCGCTGAGGCTGGCATGCAGCTCCTTATAGAAGCGTCATGTCTTCAGCACTGCACCAGAGCTATGATTGGCCTCCCTTGTCTTCTGGTATGCCTGCCTCAGCTCCTTAATCTTAGCCCAGCAGCACTGCTGAGTGTCCTTCTCATGCCCCCTCTCCTGCATGCCACTAGCAATTAGCTTGTAGATATCAAAGTTCCTATGGCTGGAGCAGAGCTTCAGCTGCACAGCTTCCTTTTCCAATAGACTCAGCAGATCTAACAGCTCCAGTGTGCTACATACAGGAGAGCATCTGCTGCAGAAAGCCAGCAAGGTCAGCTGGGAAGATGCTATGTGAACTGTGCATGTTGAGCAAACAGGAAGAGGAATTTCAAAAATTCCCAGGACTTTAAACAGGGGAGGGTCTCATACCTGTGTATCTTCAGGGCAGCGGCGTTCAAACTGCTGACCAGAGCCGTCATGAGGGGCACTGTGAGATACCCATGGGAGGCCAATTTGGGTGACATAAGCCCAGTGTCTACACTGACACAGTGTCACTCTAACTATGTCGCAAAAAGCTCTATGCCATTTGTCAAGGTAGTTTTATTATGTCACTGTAGCAGGGGAGCTACATCAAAGGGAAGAGCATTTCTGTGTGTACACCTCGACTGTTTTGGTGATGAAACCTGACTTTTGTGGACAAAACTGTGTAATGTAGACAAGGCCTCAGTGTTGTTGGAAAATGTCAGTTCAAGGAGGCAAAAGGTTTGCTAGTTTCCTAGTGGGCTGTGAGCACTCCAGGTTCCAGGGTCCACAACTCCAGGACAGGCTCGTCATGGGGTCTGTCCTGGGGCTGGGGACTCCAAGGCTACCAGACTCCCTTGGCTCCAAACCAGCCCTGAGATGTTCTGAGGTCCCAGTCTTCCAGTCTCCCTGCCATGGAGTAGAGAGCCTAGATGCTTTAGAGCCACTGCTCCATCCAGGCCTCCAGGGCAGCTACACTGTTTGGGCTGAGAACCTGAAAGCCTTCGGAACCCCAGCTCCAGCTCAGGCTCAACTCTCAGCTCTGCAGCAGAGGCTGAAGTCAGGCATCTCAGGACTTCCAGCTTCCGTGGAGCTGGGACCCTGGAAGTCTGGCACCAGCTTACAGGATCTGCAGCTCTGGGAGAGCTCCACCATGTGAACTCGCCTGGGCCAGGGACTCCAGATGCTTCCAGATTCCTAGGATAGCTGGCTCCTAGCACTGCCCACTTTCTGAAATAAGATTTTAATTTGCTGAGAAATTTCAGCAAAATTGTAAATTCCCAAAACCCAAAATTTCTCACAAACTGTAAATCACAAGTTTCAGCCAGTTCTATTCCCCATTCGGAGAATTTGCCCCAAGGACTTTGAAATCCTTTTTTCTGTCAATATATTACAGGAAAAACAGAACAAAGCAAGGGCCACCAAATAATCTCAGTCCAAAATGCCATGTAAGGTCAAAAAAGATTAGAACTTTATTCTAGTACACAGCAAACAGAGAGAAAATTCCAGAACAGTGCCCAATGAAGAAGAGGTGGGGAATCTATTGTCCCACAGGATTTCTTGCTCACACTATTTATCTTTAGTTTTACTACCAAAATTCTCTTGCCACTTATAATAAATCTGCCAGGCAATGCAGGAATCTTTTTCCCTTTAAAGGATTACATATAATACATGGATGATTCAGCAATTGTAGTGCCTTGTACAGCAGACAGAAAAATGATTTCTAAAAAAAAACTTCTTTCATCCAAATGAAAATTATGTATGTAATTATGTGTTCATATATAAATGCATACATACGCCATGGCCTGTTCTGCAAAATAGAAATACTTGCCTGTTTTATATCTTTTTTAAAAGCAACAAGTGTTCCTCTTTTGCAAAGTGGAACGACACTTTTTCCCCATCTGGCAAAACCTTGCATGATTTCCCTTATGTATTACTTCAAAGGTGGGTTCTCCCATTCAGCAAAATAGATGTTTTACAGCTTTCATCATAAAAATGCTGATTCAAAAGCAACTAATTCTAAACATATAAGTACGAAATATAACAGGGAAGTTCAGAAAAGTTGGGAACAAAGAAATTAATGAAGAAGTGTTAGATTACCAAATTCATGGTAGGGAGAGTATGAAACAGGATTGATATTAAAGTGTTGAAGAGGTGCTCATGCTATAGTATCAATGTGTCACTTAGAATGAGCTGTACAATGACATTCATAATGCTCACACAAGTTTTTTTTTTTCCATTAAGGTTAAAAGACAACTTTTTGTCAGCTCATAAGTAAATGTATATCAATGTGAAAAACCTAGAATAAATGTAGTTGTGGAAAACTTCATATAAGACATAGTATTTAGTAAAACAACATTCAAATTTACTGCTATGTGTTTTATAATTGCATATGCATCATATATTTTTGTTATTGGATATATTGTTAAATATCAACATGGGAGCTGTCCCTTTAAGAATAGGATGGGACACTTGATGGTAGGATATACTTGCAGGCGTCCTTGAACACAGCATGCATCCACAAGATCTGCTTGTAGTCCCAGACCATGGAAGCCTCAGTTTGTATGAGCTCTAAAGTCAGAACTCAAGTTAATAAACTTATTCTTCAAGAAAGTAAACCTCATTCTTGAAATCATATCATGAAGTGAGTTAAAAGTACACATCACACTCTGTGAATTATGGTAGCTAGAGAAGAAAAGAACAGTGTTCCTGTCAAATCTTATGATGCTCATTAAGCATTTGGATGAGCTCAGGTGAGTTTAATTATGGTTCAGATTTTGGAAGATAAATCTCAAAACTGCACACAAAATGAACAAGACTGCCTCACAAAGTTGATGGTTTGTCATTGACTAGCACTCATATATAGAATGATCTGCTTAGAGCACTTGTGTCTTTAGCACTCTTGAGTAATGTGTTAACTGTCTGTTCATTCCATTCATTTGCTCATAGATCTTCTGTACACACTACTACACACGTGCTGGTTTCTTCATGCCCCAGAGGTTCTCAACCCCCGTGCTCTGCTCTGGGACCCACCCCACACCTAACCACTTCCCTCAAGCACCCACACCCACCTTGCCTCTTCCTGCCCTAGCTCTACCCCAGGCCCTGCCCCTAGCCTACCCCGTCTCCCAAGCACCCATCCCTGCCCTGCCTCTTCCCGCCCCTTCCTGCCCAGTTCTGCCCCCTCCCCTGAGTGCGCCCCATCCCCACTCCTTCTCCTGAACACCATGGAACAGCTGATCGTGGCAGGCAGGATGCACTGGGAGGGAGGGGAAGGAGTTGATCGGTGGGGCCACTGGTGGATGGGGGGCGCTGTGGGGCTGGGGGGAGGCACTGGCTGCCAGTGAGTGCTAAACACCCACTAATTTTTTTCCGTGTGTGCTCCAGGGCTGGAGCACCTATGGAGTCAGCGCCTGTGTGCTACTAGAATACTCTATGGACATTCTGAAAAAAAGCCCTCATAAACCCCAGATGAAGTAAGTAGATGTATTCATAACCACATTTTCTAGATGGGGAAGTAGGAAAGTAAGTCAACTTGCCTAATGTCATACAGCAGCTACATGTCAAGCCAAAGAGCAGAATACATGTCCTCAGGCTCACAGGTTTAGGCCTATGACACTATGCCAGAATACTGCCCAAATAAATAATTGAATCTTTCTGTGTCTCAGTTTTTCTGCAAAGTGAGCAAGTGTGATTGTCAATGATACATAAGTGTATCACATGGCTCTAAATGTGTCACATGAGTATCTCCCTTTCTCATGTGGTATAATGCTGGGGTGTGTGTGTGTGTATTTTCAGTACACATACACACGGTCCATAGGCCAGATATATAGTGCAATTCGCCTGTGGTCTGGAAGAGCATGTGAGATTCTTTACCTTATGAAAGGCTCACATAGGTGCTGCAGTGGAACAAGGTCCAACAGGTAGAACTGCTATACTGGCATGGAAGACCACACAATGACCTGGCCACAGATTCAATGTATGTAGGTCCAGTGGCCCCAACACCTCACATGACTGGTGCACAGGTGCTGTGGCTGCTAATCATAGTTTGGAATAGTAGATTTGGGGAACAGAGGGTCTGAACCTTGAGCTCTGACTAGAGGGTGGATTTCACCTCAGAATTTCACTCACATAGAGCCTGACTACCATGCAGGTAGAGTGAATTTCACCGCTATAGAGTATAAACAGTGATTTTGTAGAAATAAGCCCATACAGAAATAAATTGCATTGTACTGTATGGCAATGTATCATTAGAACACTATCTCAATTGACTGTGAATTTGCCTTAGTAGCAAGGTACAACTAAACACAGCACAAGCAGAAGAGAAATTCGTCTAAAGCAAGAACCCAATGCTTAGAGCTTTTGAAAAGATAAATATGCTCTCAGCTAGTTATATCTGTAAACTGAGCACAGGATTAATTTTATGTCAGCAAATTACAGTTTTTAACAAGGTATACAGGGCACGGAAACATATAATTGTTCAACACTTGAAATATGCTCTCTTTCAAATAGAGGTAATGAAGTTAGCTGAAGGTGCAGTACAGGGGAGGGGGGAGAGAACCTCACTTCTTATCTGTTCAATGACTTGTTCTTTACAGGTGGTTGGTTGGCAAATTAGCAGCTATTATTTTCTGCAGTGATAAATCCTAATATTTGAAAAAGCTAGTACAGATAGATTGCAGTTCATTGCCATTTGCCACAGTACAATGAAGATTTAATCTTTATGATAAGCAATTCACTTCTTTACAAGACTGCTATAGTGGTATTTAAATTTAATGTCATCAGTCCATTTTTAAGGCAGGTAGCAACTTAGTTTCCTGCAGTTCTTCAATATAAAGTTATTTTTATGGTTTGTGTGACAAAGTTCCTGCTCTACCTTGGTGGGTCTTGCATTTTTGGTGGATTTGCTCGCTTTGGACCTTCACGGCAGCCCTCAGCTTGGCCGTTTTTCTGAGCCCACAGTCCAGGTCAACTCCTCCTGTGTCTGACCAGGAGTTGGGGGGATTTGAGGGGAACCCAGGCCCGCTTTCTACTCCAGGTTCCATACCACACAACAGAACCACTAACCCAGGAACCTATCCTTGCAACAAAGCCCGTTGCCAACTGTGTCCACATATCTATTCAGGGGACACCATCACAGGGCCTAATAACATCAGCCACGCTATCAGAGGCTCGTTCACCTGCACATCCACCAATGTGATATATGCCATCATGTGCCAGCAACGCCTCTCTGCCATGTACATTGGTCAGACTGGACAGTCTCTACGTAAAAGAATAAATGGACACAAATCAGATGTCAAGAATTATAACATTCATAAACCAGTCGGAGAACACTTCAATCTCTCTGGTCACGCGATTACAGACATGAAAGTTGCGATATTACAACAAAAAAACTTCAAATCCAGACTCCAGCGAGAAACTGTTGAATTGGAATTCATTTGCAAATTGGATACAATTAACTTAGGCTTGAATAGAGACTGGGAGTGGCTAAGTCATTATGCAAGGTAACCTATTTCCCCTTGTTTTTTCCTACCCCACTTCCCCCCTCAGAGGTTCTTGTTAAACCCTGGATTTGTGCTGGAAATGGCCCACCTTGGTTATCATACACATTGTAAGGAGAGTGATCACTTTAGATAAGCTATTGCCAGCAGGAGAGTGGGGTGGGAGGAGGTATTTTTTCATGCTTTGTGTGTATATAAAAAGATCTTCTATGCTTTCCACAGTATGCATCCGATGAAGTGAGCTGTAGCTCATGAAAGCTTATGCTCAAATAAATTGGTTAGTCTCTAAGGTGCCACAAGTACACCTTTTCTGTTTGTGGATCTGTAATTAACCGACAAGTTATTTTTTAATTCTTATCTACTTGGCATTTTTGGAATGCTCCACAAAGCCCGGGAGAGAAGACAGCCGACAGAGGAATCGCCCAGGGAAGCTACAAATCATCGTGGAGGGGGCCGTAAGACTGAATAACTTTTGAACTGTACTCTCGTGTGGGGGGAGTTTGACTGTGTCTTAACTGAGTTTGTAGGGGTACAGGGGGTGTGGCACGGAGCTGCCCCCCGATCCATCGGTGCCCCTCCCCCCAACACTACTACAACCGTCACAACCCCCCGCCATCCGCCCCTGCTGGCAACTTGCCATCTGCCTCTGGATTCAGCTGCTTGCTCTGATTCCACCATCCGGATCGGAAACGACAGCCGACCAAATGAGACTCTTTGGACAAACGTGCGTGGGTCCATGTCCCCCCTCTCTCCCCCGCCTGGACTGCCCACCCCACAGTTTGCCCCTACTACCTGACCCCAACTCCTGTTTCCTCCCCCTGTCCAGTCCGACCCATTTGCCACCCGCCCCCCCACCTGCAGCCCAACAGGGAGAAGTGGTTAATCTGCTTCCCCCTCCCCCTTCTGGTGTCTCCCCGTCTCTCCCTGCTCACGATGGCAGAGAATGAGAGGGGTGAGACCCCTCTAACAACCTCAGTTTCCCCTCCCCCACCTACCCCCCTGCCCAACCCCCAAGCCTCCCCCCCGCACCACTGCTGCCAAAACACCTGCCACCGCCCCCGCTGGGGCATCGGCAGCTGGAGGCACCGGGGCGACTATGGCCGCTGCCATGCCCACCCCCCTCTCAGATTCTAGGAAAGCCCCCCCGGTTAGCCGGAAAGGCCAGGGTGCGAAGAAGGGGAAGGGCCCGCCACAACCAACAAGCCCTCTATGGCAGAGGTTGCCCCCACCGCTGTGGCCTCGTCATCGACCTTGGCGTCCCTCCCCCTGTTCCCTCCACCAGCTCTGTGAGCGTCCCTCTCCCGGCCCCCGGGACGTATGCCCGGGCAGTGGCAGCCCCCCCACCCGCCTGCCGCCTTGTCATCTCGCCCACCCACCGCCTCCACTACCATCAATAGCGGCCGGGGCCCCTTCCCCACCATGACCAGGAAGCATGGCGTCCGTTGCCTCCTGGTGCCCACCTCGCCCCACGAGGAGACATACGTGCAGGCGTTGGCGAGGGTGGTAGGACCCACGGCTATTGTGGCGGCCTCCAAAATGTATGGGAAGGTCGTTTTTTTCTTAGCTTCGGAGGCTGCCGCCCAGGAGGCAGTGAAGAAGGGCCTGGCGGTGGGGGGGGGGGGGGTGTTTGTCCCCCTGGAGCCGCTAGAGGACCTGGGCGTCCACCTGGTCCTTACCTCCGTCCCTCCCTTTCTACCGAATGCCGCCCTGTTACCCGCTCTCTCCACCCTGGGGAAACCCATTTCTGTCATCAGCCCTCTCCCGTTGGGCTGCAAGGACCCCACCCTCCGTCACGTCCTCTCATTCCACCAGCAAGTGTAGCTTCTACCGCCGGCGGCGGCGCGTGACGGAGAGGCGCTTGAGGGGTTCTTCCTAGTCCCATACCACGGAGCCGCTACTGGGTCTTTTGCTCCACAGGAGAGGCCCGGTGCTACCTCTGCCGATCAGAGGGGCATGTCCGAAGAGACTGCCCCTTGGCCCAGCAGGGAGGGGCACCCGAGACCCCCGAGACCCGGCAGGACATCGACTCCATCTTTGCCAACGCCCCTGGCCACCCGGCACCTGAAACCACCTCTCCTCCTGCTCGATCCACCGCCGCTCCTGTCTGGGCCCAAGAGACACCTCCCCTACAACGCCCAGACAAGCGAGGGAGTCACACCCTTGCTGTTAACAATCCAGCAGAGCCTATGGAGGAGGGTGCAGCAAAGATATTACCGGGCATAGGAGAGGGCCCGCCACAAGGAGAACACCCCCACTCTTGCTGCCTCACCGTTACTCCCCCGAACCATCGCCTCTGCCTCCTGACATGACCCCTGCTAACCAGCCCCCAGACGATGCTATGGAGGGCTGGACCCTAGTCCAGGGGAAGCGAGACAAGAGGATGGCTCAAGCTCTGCTGCACCCATCTGATGTGGAGGCTCCCTGGAAGACCAGGAAGGGAGGCACTGATACTGAGCCTTCCGCTATGCCCATGAGTGAGATCCATACGCCGGTGTCGGGAGGGGAAGACAAAATAGCATTGGAAGGTAGGATCTCCCCTCCACAGGAGACCCTCCCCTCTGTGACCTCTGAGGAAGCCCCTTCTTCCCGAATGTCACCCGAATCCCCCGCGAACCCCGAAGCGACCGTCGAGGCGGGCGCCAGAGGAGAGACCCCCAGGGTGGCGGAAGGCGACCTCTCCTCCATGTTTGAGGAGATCGAGGCCCTAGGTTTGACCCCAGTCACCCAGGGAGAGGATGACCTACTGCTGGGTGGCCTCGATCTGGGCAACCTCACCCCAGTCCCCCTTTCCCCATGCTCCCTCCCCCTAACCGCCTTCCCAGGAGGGCACCCTACAGAAGGTGGTCCACCACCTGATGCCATGGCTGCCAAATCCACCACAGAGCCTGTGCCTAGCATCACTGGGAGCCCCCTCTCCCCTGCCCCTTAACCCTCGAATCTGCTCAGGAGGTGCCATCTTTCAGCTACTTGCCTATTGAAGCCCAGAGCCTCGCCTCTGCCCCCGCCCCCACCCCTGTCCCTGCCCAATCCACCTCTTCCTGCAATGCTATTGCCACCCCTGGGGTTATTTCTTTCCCGTTTTTTGCGGTTTCCCCCCAAGGAGCAGCCTTTGCATTTTCCTGCCACGACCCACTAGGAGCTGCAATTTTCTCTCCGCCATCCTCTTCTACCCCAAGGCTTGAGACGGACCTAATAACTTTAGTCTGTCAGACGCCCCGTCGGTGGTCTGCACCCTGCCTGCCCGCCTCAGCGGACCACGAGGCTGCACCAAGAGACCCACTAGGGAATAACCGGGAAATCGCAACCCCACCCCCCATGAGCTGCGAAAAGCATTGCGGGAGTTTTTAGAAGACATCCGTGACTCCCGCAACAGGGTACAACTGGTTCTCCAGCTATGGGGGGACTTTGATCACATCCTCCAGGCCACAAGGGCCCTTATAAAGGAGGGTAGAGGCAAAGGAAGGCACGGTGCCTTGGCCTATGGGCAGGTCCACAGCTTCCGTGATGATTTACTCACTTACGGGATGGGTCATGGATTGTTGCGCGACCCGCCGGGGGCTGCAAACAAACACCCACCCCCCAGCCCTCCGCATGATGCCTCTCATTATCGCAACTTTGAACTCCAGGGACTGTAGGATGGCTCTCCGCAGGTCCCAGGTGCTCTCTTACCTTCGGGAAGGGGGGTACTCTGTGGTTTTCCTGCAGGAGATCCATACAGATCCGACCGCCGAGGACAGCTGGCAGCTGGAGTGGGGGGACGGGGTCTACTTTAGCCACTTCACGATTCGACAAGCTGGAGTGGCGACCCTGTTCTCCCCCAACCTACAGCCCGAGGTGATAGGGGTCACTGAGGCCATGCTGGGCCACCTGCTGCATCTCCGAGTCCGTATGGAGGGGCTCGTGGTCAACCTCGTTAACATCTATGCCCCGACAATGAGCCCGAAGCGGCCACAATTTTACCAGCGGGTGTCCGACTTTCTTGGCACCCTAGATTCTCACGAGTGGTTAGTCCTGGGAGGGGACTTTAGCACCACCCTCGAGGAACAGGACCGCTCAGGGGCCGAGCTGAGCCCGGCCGCTGCGAACATTCTCCGAGGAATAGTCGAACATCACTCCCTAGTGGATGTCTGGCATGACCACCACCCAGATGACACTTCCACGTTCACCTTTGTCCGGGTGGAGGCCTATCGGTCACACCACTCTTGGTTGGACCATATTTATTTATCCTGTTTCCATCTTTCACAAACCCACTCCTCCAACATTCAGCCGGCCCCATTTTCCGACCATCATCTAGCCACCATAACAGCCTCCCTCCGCGCAGAGAGGCCAGGGCCGGCCTACTGGCATTTTAACAACAGCCTGTTAGAGGATGAGGCTTCGTGACATCCTTCTGGGAGTTTTGGCTGGCCTGGCGAGAGCAGCGGCGTGCCTTTCCCTTGGCGCGGCGATGGTGGGATCTAGGGAAGGTGCACGCCAAGCTCTTCTGCCGTGACTACACTTGGGGCACCAGCCGACAGAGAAATGTAGAGATAGAGCAGTTGGAATGGGAGGTCTTAGAGATGGAGAGGCGTCTGGCCGCCAGCCCCGAGGACCCGTTCCTCTGCGGAGTGTGCCGGGAGAAGCGGGAGGAGCTCCGGGCCCTCGAGGACCATTGGGCCCGAGGTGCCTTCGTTCGATCCTGCATCTGCCAGTGGGTGATTTAGACCAGGAGAGAGAGGACCTGCAAGCTCAGCTACAACAGATGTAGGGAAGGAGATACCTGCCCTCCCCTGGGTTTCAAACGGGAGGGCCAGGGCCTTCTATGCAGGCCTTTTCTCCCCGGATCCGACCGATCCTAATGCTTGCAGAGTGCTCTGGGATGATGGTCAGCATGCCGAGACCGGCTAGAGCTGCCTCTCACTCTGGCCGACTTCTAAGAAGCCCTCCGCCGCATGCCCACCAATAAATCTCCAGGCATGGACGGGTTGACCGTTGAGCTCTACCGCGCGTTCTGGGACGTCCTTGGCCCAGACCTAGCCACTGTCTGGGCTGAGTCTTTGCAGGGCGGTGTCCTCCCTCTTCCGTGCAGGTGAGTGGTGCTCACCTTGTTGCCGAAGAAGGGGGACCTCCGCGATTTACGAAACTGGCGTTCCGTCTCGCTCCTTAGCACGGACTACAAAATCGTAATGAAAGCAATCTCGCTGTGGCTAGGTCCATGATGGCGGATGTGATCCACCCAGACCAGACCTACACTGTCCCGGGCCGCAGCATTTTTGACAACCTATTTCTAGTCCGAGACCTTTTGGAACTCGGGCGTAGAGACGGTCTGTCGTTCGCCCTCCTGTTTCTTGATCAGGAGAAGGCATTCGATAGAGTGGACCATGGGTACTTCCTGAGCACTCTGCAGGTGTTTGGATTCGGACCTCAGTTTGTGAGTTTTCTCCAGGTGCTGTACGCTTCTGCGGAGTGTCTGGTTAGGCTCAACTGGACCGTGACCGAACCGGTCAGCTTCGGGCGAGGAGTGCGGCGGGGTTCCCTCTCTCGGGCCAGCTGTACGCTCTGGTGATCGAGCCCTTCCTCTGTCTCCTCCGCAGGACAGGGAGGTGCTGCGGGAGCCGGAGCTGTGGCTGGTCCTGTCGGCGTACGCCGATGACGTACTCCTTGTGGTCCAGGACCCGGGCGACTTGGCGCGGGTGGAGGCTTGCCAGGCCATCTATTCGGCAGCCTCCTCCACCTGAGTCAACTGGGTCAAGAGCTCTGGCTTGGCAGTGGGGGACTGGCGGCAGGTGAGCTCCCTCCCACCCGCGCTTCAGACCATCCGGTGGCGCGCGGGTCCACTGCTCTACCTAGAGGTTTACCTTTCTGCCACGCACCCTTCTCCGCCGGAGAACTGGCAAAATTTAGAAGGTGGGGTGATAGAGCGGCTCCGGAAATGGACGATGCTGTTCCGATGTCTCTCCCTCCGAGGGAGAGCACTGGTGCTTAACCAACTAGTCCTGTCCACGCTCTGGTGCCGGCTCAACACCCTGGTCCCGGCCCCGGGTTTCCTAACCGACCTCCGGACATCGATTCTAGAGTTCTTTTGGTCAGGAATGCACTGGGCCCCTGTTGGGGTTCTTCATCTACCCCTGAAGGAAGGAGGGCAGGACCTGGAGTGTCTGCACACTCAGGTCCATGTCTTCCGCCTCCAGACCCTGCAGAGGCTCCTTTATAGTGCAGGTAGTTCGACATGGAGCATATTGGCGCATGCCTTCCTGCGCCGCTTCCAAGGGCTCCGATACGACTGGCAGCTCTTTTATCTTTTTCCGAGAGGTTTTCCGCGAGACCTCTCCGGGCTGCCGGTCTTCTACCAGGACCTGCTCTGGACCTGGAAACTGTTTTCAATGACCAGGTCCGTGGCGGCCTCCGTGGGAGCAGATCTCCTCACGGAGCCCCTGCTACACAACCCCCAGCTCCGTGTGCAGGCGGCGGAGTCCCGCTTGATGTGCCAGAGTTTGGTCCTGGCAGAAGTCATGAGAGTCGGAGACCTCCTGGACTATGACCGGGGAGACTGGCTGGATCCCCTGACGCTGGCTTGGAGCATGGGGCTCTCCAGACCTCGTACCCCCCGGCACGTACTTCAGGAGGTGAAGGCCGCCTTGACTCCCACTGCTCGGGCTTATCTCAACCAAGCCCTGCGTGAGGGCACACCCCGCCCACCCTCTATCCCAGGCCCCCCAGACCTTTCAATTGGGCCCCTACCCCGTAGATCCCAACAAACCCCTCACCCTTTCACTGCGAGCCGGCTGCATGAACTGCAGCCGGTCAGCTTCCAAATCGCGCCATGGAAATATCTATACACACTCACGCTTCACACCCTTCATGCCCACACCCTGGTGTCCCGCCCCGATACAAAGTGGCGGAACCTGCTGCCACCTTTGGGGGGTGAGCAACCCCTGTGGGCCAGCCTGTATTCCACCTTGGTCCTGAGGCCCGTCAGGGACATTAGTTGGCAGCTCCTTCATGGAGCTGTGAGCACGGGTGTGTTTTTGACGCGGTTCTCCCCCATCCCGGATACTTGCCCTTTTTGCAACGTGAGGGAAACCCTGGCGCACGTATATTTAGAGTGTGCCAGGCTGCAGCCCCTTTTCCAGATCCTCATGAATATTTTATTATGCTTTTGGCTACACTTTTCCCCTCACCTTTTTATCTACACACTCCCCATCCGTGGCCCCACAAAATCGCGAGATCTCCTGGTTAACCTCCTCCTAGCCCTAGCTAAAACAGCCATTTATAAAACCAGAGAGGGAGGTTGGCTAATGAAGCGTCCTGAGATTGTAGGGCCGTTTTCCGATCCTCAGTACATTCACGTATCCGGGCGGAGTTCCTCTGGGCGGTGTCCACCGACTCCCTTGACGCCTTCGAGGAGCGGTGGGCGCTGTCCGAGGTTCTCTGCTCAGTGACCCTGTCTGGTTCCCTCCGTCTGACCCTTTGATTGAGGGGAAGAGCGAGAGACCCCAGCCCCAGCCGTTGCCGCTGTGGATAGGAGGGGTCCTATAACACGTGGGTGTACGTCCCTCCCACCCCCAAACCGCCCACCCCACAGCCATGCCCATCTTGTCAGGCACTCTCAGGAGAGGAATAATCGGTTACACTGGGCGTGGCACTAGGTAACTCGAGGGAGTGGAAGACCACGAGTGTCGAGGAAGCCCCCCCACTCTGGGCCCAGGCTAGCCTGAACACTTCTCCCTCCTGAAGGCTGCTGTGTTATACCTTCTGTTTGCTTTTGTTTTGTTGCATAGTTTTGCTTTATCCTTTTTGGTGAGTCTTTGTAAGTGTTACACAAATAAAATTCTTTTCTGCCTAAAAAAAAAAAAAAAAAAAAAATTACTCTCCTATAGCCATCTGGCCTGACCCTATCACATTTGTTACTGCATTTCAATCAATTTAAGACATTTTAGCATTAGCCATGTTTATCACCCAAGTGGTAAAAGCAGAGGACAGGAGGTAAAAGCATACGACAGCCCTCTGTGGAGAAAGAGGTGGTTAGGGACTATTTAGAAAAGCTGGACGTGCACAAGTCCATGGGGCCGGACGAGTTGCATCCGAAAGTGCTAAAGGAATTGGCGGATGTGATTGCAGAGCCATTGGCCATTATCTTTGAAAACTCGTGGCGAACGGGGGAAGTCCCGGATGACTGGAAAAAGGCTAATGTAGTGCCAATCTTTAAAAAAGGGAAGGAGGAGGATACTGGGAACTACAGGCCAGTCAGCCTCACCTCAGTCCCTGGAAAAATCATGGAGCAGGTCCTCAAGGAATCAATCCTGAAGCACTTACACGAGAGGAAAGTGATCAGGAACAGTCAGCATGGATTCACTAAGGGAAGGTCATGCCTGACTAATCTAATTGCCTTCTATGATGAGATTACTGATTCTGTGGATGAAGGGAAAGCAGTGGATGTATTGTTTCTTGACTTTAGCAAAGCTTTTGACACGGTCTCCCACAGTATTCTTGTCAGCAAGTTAAAGAAGTATGGGCTGGATGAATGCACTATAAGGTGGGTAGAAAGTTGGCTAGATTGTCGGGCTCAACGGGTAGTGATCAATGGCTCCATGTCTAGTTGGCAGCCGGTGTCAAGTGGAGTGCCCCAAGGGTCGGTCCTGGGGCCGGTTTTGTTCAATATCTTCATAAATGATCTGGAGGATGGTGTGGATTGCACTCTCAGCAAATTTGCGGATGATACTAAACTGGGAGGAGTGGTAGATACACTGGAGGGCAGGGATAGGATACAGAGGGACCTAGAGAAATTGGAGGATTGGGCCAAAAGAAACCTGATGAGGTTCAATAAGGATAAGTGCAGGGTCCTGCACTTAGGACGGAAGAACCCAATGCACAGCTACAGACTAGGGACCGAATGGCTAGGCAGCAGTTCTGCGGAAAAGGACCTAGGGATGACAGTGGACGAGAAGCTGGATATGAGTCAGCAGTGTGCCCTTGTTGCCAAGAAGGCCAATGGCATTTTGGGATGTATAAGTAGGGGCATAGCGAGAAGATCGAGGGACGTGATCGTTCCCCTCTATTCGACATTGGTGAGGCCTCATCTGGAGTACTGTGTCCAGTTTTGGGCCCCACACTACAAGAAGGATGTGGAAAAATTGGAAAGAGTCCAGCGGAGGGCAACAAAAATGATTAGGGGTCTGGAACACATGACTTATGAGGAGAGGCTGATGGAACTGGGATTGTTTAGTCTGCGGAAGAGAAGAATGAGGGGGGATTTGATAGCTGCTTTCAACTACCTGAGAGGTGGTTCCAGAGAGGATGGTTCTAGACTATTCTCAGTGGTAGAAGAGGACAGGACAAGGAGTAATGGTCTCAAGTTGCAGTGGGGGAGGTTTAGGTTGGATATTAGGAAAAACTTTTTCACTAAGAGGGTGGTGAAACACTGGAATGCGTTACCTAGGGAAGTGGTAGAATCTCCTTCCTTGGAAGTTTTTAAGGTCAGGCTTGACAAAGCCTTGGCTGGGATGATTTGATTGGGGATTGGTCCTGCTTTGAGCAGGGGGTTGGACTAGATGACCTCCTGAGGTCCCTTCCAACCCTGATATTCTATGATTCTATGAATTTTAGAATTAGTAGAAATGCACATGTGTGACCATGGTTATATTATGCACAGAGCTACTTTCCAGGGACTATTTAAAAGACAAAATATATCTTTTGGTCAAAACTTTCCCAGGTTTTTTATTTTGCAGAAATACCTTAAGATATGTTGCACAATATTCTCAGCTGTACCCATTGTCTATGGGGCACAAAGGAATTGGTTGTAGCTCCCTGAGTCTGGGGCTGGTCCCACACTGGCACTGATCTACTTTAAGGTAGCCTTGAGTCTGTTCTAAAATACAGTATCTGGCTCTGGCCCCCAAGGATCAAATGTTAGATGGAGATTGCTGGAGTACAGTGAAATTCGAGTCAGAGCTCCCTAGTGTCGCCAATACGTCACCCACCTAAGGGACAATGCAAGCCTTATGCCTGCTGAGACACAGCGGGTGAATCTACAGCTGTTAAAATCCATACCAGCAGCTTTCTGGCCCCTTTGAACCACAAGAGAAGTACAAAAGGAACAGATTACAGAAAATGAATCGTACCCATTTTCTTCTCGGATCCATGCACAGAGACCTGTTGCTGGCATAGGGAAACAAACACACATCCTCAGATATGTAAAAATGGGCAAACATGTTTTCCACACTCCCTATTTTCACTATCCTCACAATATATTTTAATCATATTTGTTTTCTAATGCAAGTGTCTCTGTACGGAGCCATTGTAGACTGTAGGGGATAGTTATTTAGTCGCTAGTATGTAACAATAGTGAAGAATCACAAAAGTCACGTTCTTCTAACACTGAACAAGCATCCTATAAGTAGAATACAGAGTAGCAGCTGTGTTAGTCTGTATCCGCAAAAAGAAAAGGAGTACTTGTGGCACCTTAGAGACTAACAAATTTGTTAGTCTCTAAGGTGCCACAAGTACTCCTTTTCTTTTTATAAGTAGAATAGTATCCTGAAATCTGTTCATTTCTGTGTCTTTCTTTCTCTTTCTCCATTTGTGTCACTGTATAGCTTCTACCTAGAACTTTCCCCAGCCTCCTTCTGCCTGAATTCCTGCTACAGTTTTAAGGAAAAAATATCTTCACAGGATATAATAGTAATAATGTCCCAATTATTACTATTGCCTCCTCAAAGGACAATGTCAGACAGCTAGGCATTTTGTCTTCTAAGTATGTAACTTTGATCTTTGACGTCAGTTCTATCTTATACAGTCCAATATTTTGGTGGCCATGCTTACTGCATGCAATGTGTGCTGATATTATTTAAAAATATTATTTGGGACCTTTTAAAACTAAGGTTATTTCTATAAGAAATGGTATAGTGGTGAACTGCTGAGTCTGAGTATGGAAGGGTGACCACCCGTCCTCTATTTGAAAAGAGAATCCCTTATTTTGACCCTAAAATTCCATGGCCTACATCCTATAAAGAACTATTAAAGCAGCGGTTTTCAACCTTTTTTTCATGTACAGAGCCCTAACAAATTTTCAGTGGAGGTGAGGACCCCTTTGGAAATCTAGGCATAATCTACAGAGCCCCAAGGGTCCACAGATCACTGGTTGAAAACCACTAAATTAGAGGATTAAGTGAGATTTAAAAGGTAGGTTTTCAAGAAAGGATCATACACAATGATACAAACATTTATTGTGGGGTGGTATACATGAAAAATAAGCTTTGCTATGTATTTTTGTACATAACCTACATTTCAAGGAAATAAGACATCATTTTAGTTTAAGGCAACTATAAAGTGGTTAAATGGCTAGAGAACCGATGCAGCTAGGGTTCCTGGGGACTTCAGAGCCTAAACATGACATGTAAAAGGGATAAATAGGAATGAAAGGGCTGATGGTATGAAAAGCTGTTCTCAGCCTGGCAGAAGACCAAACACAACATTCTGATCCCCTCCAGAAAGGGGGAGGAACTTTGTACCTGATTTTCCCTGTCCCCTGGAGAACATTATGGCTTTGGTTTTCTGGTTTATACCCTGAAAGAGGGAGACACTTTTTATTAAAGATTAAGCTCTGGAAAGGGACAAGTTGAGGGTTTTATTTTTGGTCTGCTTATTGAACTGGTGAGTTATTCTCATCACAAGAGTGCTTTATATCTGTATAGTGTAAATAATTAAAGTGCCACTGAATGGTTCTCCAGAATACATGGCATAATTCCTAGATTTTGTAACACCAATGAAACGTCTTCTTGTTTTGCACTGCAAAGAGCTTTCTTTGTTTAGCTCTTTACTTCAGCTCCTAACAATTCTCGCAGATGGTGAGGGCAAGCACTCCATGAGACTGGCCCATTTGCACATATTTTTTTTTTAACGTAAATGTTCATGTTCTTTCCTTCTAAACAAAGTTTCAAACTTTTCCTCAAATCTGTGACTGCATTTACCATCTTCTGAGGCAGTCTGTGCATGAGAAACAAGCTGGAAAGCAATGTAAAATGAAAGCTATTATCAGTTTCAGCGAGGTCATGCTATATGATGAGTGATCTTTTGTTTTTTGTTTTCATTCAAGACACTGTTCAATTATCATGCTTGAGGAAGTTTCTTGGCATATACTTTATGTTATTAAAAACCTGATTGTGATACTCCTAAAACCTTATTACTGATTTGCTAAATTCAGCTAACGTGAGAATACAAAATGTCTTTAGAAGAAAAAAAAGTAATCTCAGATGTTGCTAGCTCTTACAAGAAGGAAGAGAATTATTATAGGAACATTTTGAAACCACTAAAATAGGGTACTTACTTTTTTCCAGTGGAGAGACTTTGGAGGTTCACTTTCTGTTTGAAAACATGACTCTTTTAAACAAAACAAAAAAAAAACAAAAACAAAAAAAGAGTGGTTAGTAGAATGTCCAGATCATTGTTAAGGACTCTGGAAAACGAAATTAGGTGAGATGTTGACTGTGCACAAAGGAAGAGGAGATGGAAAAATTGTTCACTGTGAATAAGTTATCTTATAAATTCAGTTCTTTTTTGGTCACACTCCAACCCTTTTCTCTGCATATGAACGAGACATTCACTTGTGTTCAATTTATACTTCACATGAACCAATTTCAGCCTGTGGACTGTTCATGAAGTGTTCACTTTAACTATTTGCTATTTGTACTGCTAAAGCACATGATATTTCTACTCTCAGACTGGAGGACTGAAATGTTAAACAGGAGAAGAAGAAATAGCAAATAAAGGATGAATAGTATCTGTGGAATTTGAACTAACAGCCATTGCTCAGATAAGAATGGTGAATGAGAAACAACCACTAAGCAATGTGGTTAATGTATTGGTCACAACTTTTGTGGAACATAACCTGTAAAGGGAACAAATCAAACAAACTAGCAGATAACTTCTCCAGTACAAAATGAAATCCTTGCCACTAAAGCCCCAAAACACAGCGGTAGGTTACCCTTCACCAAACCCTAAAAATAAATGGGAATTTGGTAAGTCCTGAAATCCTCCTCAGTATGCATAAATATAAGGGCATTTTACAACAGCTAAGCTATTATATACAGTACATAGAGATAAAAACATAACAACCGATCTGATTTTTACAATTATGCAGGTGCAGTTGCAACTATTAGTACATGAACAACAGAATGACTAACTTGCCCATATAGTTCTTGCAGCTGAGTGAACAAATTGTGTATTTGTGCATGCAAATGGAAAGCTAACTAGCCAGTATACAGTATGTGCTCAAAATCATACTCACACAAATTTGAAAGTCAGGCCCTTAATATAAGCCTTTGACAAAGTGGCACTTGCTGAATCCCTTGTTGAAATGTACACTGATCTGGCTAAGTCAGTGATTCATTACATATAGTGGAAGAGAATACACGTGCCTCATGCATACATCTAGAAATGTGAAGTCCAGTTTACTGACATTTTATACTATGAATTGCCATTGTTATTGAGTGGCATGCAATTTTCAACTGTTCAGACTTGTTGACAACAATCCTTTATAATATGCTCATGGCAGTTCTCTTCTTTGTGACAATCCAAAAATTGTTGAACATGGACAGTTGAAAATAGAGGATTTTTTCTCTTCCAGTGGGAGCTCTTAACCCATTGATTTAAAAAAAAAGTTTGAGTAGAGATCAAGTAAGGAAAATTTTAGCCAAAGAAGGAGAATTTGTAGGCAAGTTAAGTGTAGGATTGGGGAGGAGGCAGTGCTTAATTTGTGCCAGGGTTGAGCCCCAGCTCATGTAGGCTTGGCAGTTCATAGCTCCAGCATTGTGGGCTTGCCACACCAGTTATGAAAATAAAAAAATTGCTTGAGCCTGGACACCTCTTTCATTACAAATTAAGCACTGGGAGGAGACTGAAGACTGCAAATAAAACTATTTTGCAGTCTGAACTACACAACATTTGTTCCTAAGCAAATGCTACACTAGATGGAAAAAAGCATTCAAAATATATCTTTGAAAA
Source organism: Chelonia mydas (assembly GCF_015237465.2). Taxonomy (NCBI): domain Eukaryota; kingdom Metazoa; phylum Chordata; order Testudines; family Cheloniidae; genus Chelonia; species Chelonia mydas. The sequence goes on from NC_057849.1 coordinate 168,659,093, forward strand.
CAATATATTCTCACTGGGTCCTTAATTAAATGTAGTAGTCTAAGGACTATTACCAGACACTCTCAGCTCAGCTAGAACATTCTCTCTAGATGTCTTCCCAGCCAAATTAAGAACATCTCCAAGACTCCCTGCTTTCTAAGGCAAGCAGAAGAATTGGCATAGTACCCATACCTTGACCATCAGCTTTTGTCTCAGCCCTTCTCTGCACTTCAGATGGCTTCCATTGTTGTCAAAGGATTTTGGACTAGTTACCAAGACCACACCTAGTATCCAATTCAAGGACTTATCGACAAATAAAAAGGGAGAGAAGGAAACTGAAATAGGAAATGTAAACAGGGCAGCTGAGCGAGAAGTAAAACCCAAGAACTTGAGTGAAGCCGGGAGAAGTGGTCTAAATGAGATACGGGTGTAAGAGCATGTCCTTAATGGATTAATTTTCCTACTTAAACTAGAATAATTGTCTTTACATAGATTCACAATGCTTTCAAGAGCTCTGCTGTTCTTCAGGTGTGGAATAAAATCCATAGTTTTGTTAAAGTGTATTTGACATAGATCAATCCCTGGCTAATTTTGTAGCTCATTTTTAAATGAAAATGCTGAGTGTTGGAGTGTTCATGATGAAATTGCTGAGAGCTAGTTAGTTGACAACTTTGTCTGTTACCGAGCTTTTAACAATACAATTGCACTCTTATTTTTCACAGGTTCTAAAGAAAGAATTATTGATTGCAGGCCTGGTACATTCTGCCGACAATTTCTGAGCCTCTTTCCTATGTACTCTTAACTCCTTCGTTCCTATTCCTGAAGTCTGCAATTGTTCTTTTTCTTGATGTATAAATTCTTGCATTCTTTAATAAGAACTTGTTTACATGGAGAATTATTCCAGAACCACTGTTCCTGAATAACTGTATGGGGTGATGCGCCTATTCTGAATTACCTTAATCCAATTCTGCCTCACAGTCGTATGCGTTCTCTCTGTCCCTGGCCCAATGACTGTTCCAATGTGAATAAATATATAAATAATCATTGGGCCACAGTGAGTGAGAGTGAGAATAATGACGGCATTGACCTGGGAGGTGGGAGACCTGAGGTCCAGTCCCCTTGATCCTATCACTCTTTCATAGAAACATAGAATATCAGAGTTGGAAGGGACCTCAGGAGGTCATCTAGTCCAACTCCCTGCTCAAGGCAGGACCAACACCAACTAAATCATCCCAGCCAGGGCTTTGTCAAGCCTGACCTTAAAAACTTCTAAGGAAGGAGATTCCACCATCTCCCTAGGTAACACATTCCAGTGTTTCACCACCCTCCTAGTGAAAAAGTTTTTCCTAATATCCAACCTAAATCTCCCCCACTGCAACTTGAGACCATTACTCCTTGTTCTGTCATCTGCTACCACTGAGAACGGTCTAGATCCATCCTCTTTGGAACCCCCTTTCAGGTAGTGGAAAGCAACTATCAAATCCCCCCTCATTCTTTTCTTCCGCAGACGAAACAATCCCAGTTCCCTCAGCCTCTCCTCATAAGTCATGTGTTCCAGTCCCCTAATCATTTTTGTTGCCCTCCGCTGGACTCTTTCCAATTTTTCCACATCCTTCTTGTAGTGTGGGGCCCAAAACTGGACACAGTACTCCAGATGAGGCCTCACCAATGTCGAATAGAGGGGAACGATCACGTCCCTCGATCTGCCGGCAATGCCCCTCCATATACATCCCAAAATGCCATTGGCCGCCTTGGCAACAACAGCACACTGTTGACTCATATCCAGCTTCTCGTCCACTGTAATCCCTAGGTCCTTTTCTGCAGAACTGCTGCACAGCCATTCGGTCCCTAGTCTGTAGCGGTGCATTGGATTCTTCTGTCCTAAGTGCAGGACTCTGCACTTGTCCTTGTTGAACCTCATCAGATTTCTTTTGGCCCAATCCTCCAATTTCTCTAGGTCCCTCTATATCCTATCCCTACCCTCCAGTGTATCTACCTCTCCTCCCAGTTTAGTGTCATCTGCAAACTTGCTGAGGGTGCAATCCACACCATCCTCCAGATCATTTATGAAGATATTGAACAAAACCGGCCCCAGGACCGACCCTTGGGGCACTCCACTTGATACCGACTGCCAACTAGACATGGAGCCATTGATCACTACCCATTGGCCCAACAATCTAGCCAACTTTCTATCCACCTGATAGCCCATTCATCCAGCCCATACTTCTTTAACTTGCTGGCAAGAATACTGTGGGAGACCGGGTCAAAAGCTTTGCTAAAGTCAAGGAACAACACGTCCACTGCTTTCTCCTCATCCACAGAGCCAGTTATCTTGTCATAGAAGGCAATTAGATTAGTCAAGCATGACTTGCCCTTGATGAATCCATGCTGACTGTTCCTGATCACTTTCCTCTCCTCTAAGTGCTTCAGAATTGATTCCTTGAGGACCTGCTCAATGATTTTTCCAGGGACTGAGATGACTGGCTGGCCTGTAGTTCCCAGTATCCTCCTCCTTCCATTTTTTAAAGATGGGCACTACATTAGCCTTTTTCCAGTCATCCGGGACTTCCCCCGATCGCCATGAGTTTTCAAAGATAATGGCCAATAGCTCTGCAATCACATCCGCCAACTCCTTTAGCACTCTCAGACGCAATGCATCCGGCCCCATGGACTTGTGCAACTCCAGCTTTTCTAAGTAGTCCTGAAGCACTTCTTTCTCCACAGAGGGCTGGTCACCTCCTCCCCATGCTGTGCTGCCCAGTGCAGCAGTCTGGGAGCTGACCTTGTTCGTGAAGACAGAGGCAAAAAAAACATTGAGTACATTAGCTTTTTCCACATCCTCTGTCACTAGGTTGCCTCCCTCATTCAGTAAGGGGCCAACACTTTCCTTGACTTTCTTCTTGTTGCTAACATACCTGAAGAAACCCTTCTTGTTACTGTTAACATCTCTTGCTAGCTGCAACTCCAGGTGTGATTTGGCATTCCTGATTTCACTCCTGCATGCCCGAGCAATATTTTTATACTCTTCCCTGGTCATTTGTCCAGTCTTCGACTTCTTGTAAGCTTCTTTTTTGTATTTAAGATCAGCAAGGATTTCACTGTTAAGCCAAGCTGGTTGCCTGCCATATTTACTATTCTTTCTACACATTGGGATGGTTTGTCCCTGTAACCTCAATAAGGATTCTTTAAAATACAGCCAGCTCTCCTGGACTCCTTTCCCCCTCATGTTATTCTCCCACGGGATCTTGCCCATCAGTTCCCTGAGGGAGTCAAAGTCTGCTTTTCTGAAGCCCAGGGTCCATATTCTGCTGCTTTCCTTTCTTCCTTGTGTCAGGATCCTGAATTCGATCATCTCATGGTCACTGCCTCCCAGGTTCCCATCCACTTTTGCTTCCCCTACTAATTCTTCCTGGTTTGTGAACAGCAGATCAAGAAGAGCTCGGCCCCTAGTTAGTTCCTCCAGCACTTGCACCAGGAAATTGTCCCCTACATTTTCCAAAAACTTCCTGGATTGTCTGTGCACCGCTGTATTGCTCTCCCAGCAGATATCAGGGTGATTGAAGTCTCCCATGAGAACCAGAGCCTGTGACCTAGTAACTTCTGCGAGTTGCCGGAAGAAAGCCTCATCCACCTCATCCCCCTGGTCCGGTGGTCTATAGTAGACTCCCACCATGACATCACCCTTGTTGCTCACACTTCTAAACTTAATCCAGAGAGACTCAGGTTTTTCTGCAGTTTCATACTTGAGCTCTGAGCAGTCATACTGCTCTCTTACATACAGTGCAACTCCCCCAAATTTTCTGCCCTGCCTGTCCTTCCTGAATAGCTTATATCCATCCATGATATTACTCCAATCATGTGAGTTATCCCACCAAGTCTCTGCTATTCCAATCACATCATAATTCCTTGACTTTTCCAGGACTTCCAGTTCTCCCTGCTTGTTTCCCAGGCTTTGTGCATTTGTGTATAGGCACTTGAGATAACCCGCTGATCTCCCCTCTTTCTCAGTATGAGGCAGGAGCCCTCCTATCTCACGTGCTCCTGCTCGTGCTTCCTCCCAGTATCCCACTTCCCCACTTACCTCAGGGCTTTGGTCTCCTTCCCCCGGTGAACCTAGTTTAAAGGCCTCCTCACTAGGTTAGCCAGCCTGCTTGTGAAGATGCTCTTCCCTCTCTTCGTTAGGCAGAGACTGTCTCTGCCTAGCACTCCTCCTTCTTGGAACACCAGCCCATCGTCAAATAATCCAAAGCCTTCTCTCCAACACCACCTGCATAGCCATTCGTTGACTTCCACGATTCAATGGTCTTTACCCAGGCCTTTTCCTTCCACGGGGAGGATGGACGAGAACACCACTTGCACCTCAAACTCTTTTATCCTTCTTTTCAGAGCCACGTAGTCTGCAGTGATCTGCTCAAGGTCATTCTTGGCAGTATCATTGGTGCCCACGTGGAGAAGCAGGAAGGGGTAGCGATCCGAGGGCTTGATGAGTCTCGGCAGTCTCTCCGTCACATCGCGAATCTTCGCTCCTGGCAAGCAGCAGACTTCTCGGTTTTCCCGGTCGGGGCGGCAGACAGATGACTGAGTCCCCCTGAGGGGAGAGTCCGACCACCACCACCCACTTCCTTCTCTTGGGAGCGGTGGTTGTAGAACCCCCAACGCTAGGATAGTGCATCTCATGCCTTCCAATCGGCGGAGTCTCCTTCTGCTCCCTTACCTCAGACGTATCATCTGGTCCACTCTCCACATTAGTACCTGTGGAGAGAACATGAAAATGGTTACTTACCTGTATCTGCGTTGCTGGTACATGGACGTTCCCCTTTTTTTCTTCTGGAGGTCACATGATGCCAAATTTCTTCACTGTCCTCCTGTCCCCACTGTGCAGCCTGCTCTGAATCTTCAGAACCTTGTGCCCTTCATTATTTATCCATAATGGAACAGCTTCAACAGAAGAGATTGAAAAAGAGCTCCCGTGACACTGGCACACCAGGTGCCAGCTCATGCCAAGACCCCTGGGCCTCACTAAACTCTGACAAATGCATAGCTGGAAACCAGTCTGGCTTAACTGTGTGTTATTATTGTTAAAATAGATACTAGAGTTATAAGAATGTGTTTAATGTTTAGACTTTATGGAATGCTTGTAGGATGCTGCATATTTTAATCTTACTTATAAAATCTGATTCCCATATTATAAGGTACTGTTTAATGTTTGTTCTTTATCTATAAAAATGTTTTCTAAGACTATAAATTACCCACAGTCAGGGGAAAAGTATTACCAAGTGTAAAATGCTAGCTTACTACCAGAGATGTTATCTTCACCCCAAGGAAAGATGATCTACAGACATCAGATAAGCAGTTATGGGCAAAATACTTTGTTGATTGCTTCCCCAATGCCCCAGAACATGCCTGCATCCCATCACAGCTTGAATGCTAGGGGAAGGGAATAAAAATGCTTGTTAAAGGGTGTCATAAATATAAAGGGAAGGGTAAACCCCTTTAAAATCCCTTCTGGCCAGAGGAAAAATCCTCTCACCTGTAAAGGGTTAAGAAGCTAAAGGTAACCTTGTTGGCACCTGACCAAAATGACCAATGAGGAGACAAGATACTTTCAAAAGCTGGGAGGAGGGAGAAAAACACAGGGTCTGGGTCTGTCTGTATGCTGCTTTTGCCGGGGATGGAACAGGAATGGGGTCTTAGAACTTTTAGTAAGTAATCTAGCTAGGTATGTGTTAGATTATGATTTCTTTAAATGGCTGAGAAAAGAACTGTGCTGAATAGAGTGACTATCCCTGTCTGTGTGTCTTTTTTGTAACTTAAGGTTTTGCCTAGAGGGATTCTCTATGTTTTGAATCTAATTCCCCTGTAAGGTATCTACCATCCTGATTTTACAGAGGTGATTCCTTTACTTGTATTAAAAGTCTTCTTGTAAGAAAACTGAATGCTTTTTCATTGTTCTAAGATCCAAGGGTTTGGGTCTGTGGTCACCTATGCAAATTGGTGAGGATTTTTACCAAACCTTCCCCAGGAAGTGGGGTGCAAGGGTTGGGAGGATTTTGGGGGGAAAGACGTGTCCAAACTACGTTTTCCCAGTAAATCCAGTTAAAGTTTGGTGGTGGCAGTGGAAATTCCAAGGGCAAAGTGTAAAATTAATTTGTACCTTGGGGAAGTTTTAACCTAAGCTGGTAAAAGTAAGCTTAGGAGGTTTTCATGCAGGTCCCCCCATCTGTACCCTAGAGTTCAGAGTGGGGGAGGATCCTTGACAAAGGGAAATTGGTATTTTTATGCTGTCTGGACTCTGAGGGCCAAAGGTTCCCAAACATAAGCAAGAGATCCCCAAGCTGCTTTCTTGGGTACCCCTCAAGGACATAAAAGCTTGCTCATTATAGCTTTTACTACCTTTTAAACTTAAGATAGTAACGTGTGTGTATAAAAAGATATAGGTAAATATATGCACATATATATTATATTATAAAAGTGAAAAGTGTTCATGGAAATTTTTCTTAAAAAATAAATGCTGTAAAATTTCCCATGAACTACAAATTGTCTTTTTTTAACCAGCTCTCCTAAGCATAATCGATACAAGGCCTACATATTAGTCAGACTGCACTAGCCTATGATAGCTGTAGTCAGAGTTAAAAAATTAGGGAGAAATATAAAATGAATTTAGTAACAAATGTGTTTGTATGATTTATACGGTGCATTTATATTTTAGAATATTCATATTTGTGTTAACTTTTTGTAGATGGGGTCCTTTTGCATATTTCAGTGATGCAGGTCGTTTGTAAAATCAATTTGGGTAGTGGGTGACTATAGTGTAAGTAATTTTTTTTTTCCAAAACTGAGACAGCACCAACAAGACTGTTACTGCACAGTATTATGCCTACTGCTCTGTTCCAGGATAGTCGTATTCCAATTAAAATCGGGGGTCTTATGGGATTTTATACACTGTCCATTTGTTTGTGCCATTTTTAAAATTCATGCACAACATGGAATGAAGAATGCAGTCTTCAACATAAGATAAGAACCAAGAGTTGACAAAACAGAAGCTTGACACTTAAAATTAATTTTTTATATTAATGATAGATATCTGTATTTTTTGATGCAGAAGACTGAATAAGTCTGAGCAGATATTACCTCACAGGAAGTTTGGCATACTGTTTAGTAATATGAGCTTTCAGCAATATAGAGAGTTCTTTCTTATTTGAAAGTCATTTCATATCATGAAATCTATATATGAAATCTCAAAGTTTCTTAATAGCAAAAGAAATGCCAGGAGACGCTTATCAGCAATTGTAAATCTTGCATAAAATATACAGTTCGGAAATACACTTAATAAAAAACTCCCAATATCTGGGACTTAAAATTGTGCAGTTCTGATTCTCCCCATGAATACAGAGTATTTGAAGAAAAACAGCAAGTAGATAGACTGATAGAAAGAACTTAACTAATACACTCAGCTATCTCAATAGCATTTCAGTCAGTCTCCTTTCCCCCTGTCCAATCCTTTCAGTAACTAACCTTAGAAGCCTGACATTTTCCCACAGTATTTGCACATACTATTATGAAGTAGAAAGGAGTTGGATCCCAGGTAATTTTCAAAGTAAAATTACCAAAAAAGAAAAACAAACAATTATCAAAACTGATAATTGGGTGATACAACAAGAAATTAGATGGCATTATTAATTGCTTCTCCTATAAGTAGTTCAGGGAAACCAAATCAAAAGTTGGAATTATTGATTATGGTTATTAATAAGAGTGCACACAGGGGCTAATCACATATACTTTATCAAGAATATTTTTTCCTATACATTAAAGGATGCCCAAAAATAAACAACCAAAGTTGATTTTGAATTTAAGAAAACATTTAAGTAATCAAAAATGATAAATGTATGTTATACACCATTAAATCAACAATGATTATGCAAATGAGATACACCAGATTAAAAAAGGTAAAAAAGGTAAATAAAATGAGCAATACAATGTATCAACTCTTAAAACAGCCTCAACTAAAACATGAAATTCTAAAATATAAAGCAAATTAAAGCAAAGTTGATTAAGTATGTTGAACGGACTAGTATTATAAAAATGAGTATAAAATTCAAAGAGCCATGAGCATAAACCACAGTGGTATTTACTTCATTATTTAGGATGCTAAGAGCATCAACAGCTTGCTTACCCTAACTAAGGTTAATTAGTAGCACATCATTATTTGCTTAATTCTACAGCTAAAGTTAAAGAAATAGTATCCGGCATAAACTAAAGAAAGTAACCAGATTACAACAACTAAAATTCAACTTGATATCAAAACCCCTTAAACTAAAGAACGAATTAGGATGAAACGACATAGGCTGGATAAAGTAACATAGTTGAAAGTGCTGTCAACTTAAAAAAAGCAAACAAGACCTTTACAATTTTGACTTCTGTCTTAGAAAATATTATTCTGAATCTGAACATGATTTTTAGGCAAATTCATAGTCATATGACTATACCTCAAAATTAAGTAGTTTTTAGATACATGTGTCTAACTGAATGTGTTACTATGACAACATGGAAAGCAAAGATATAATAACTACATACACAGTGACTGTCACAGTAACTAACAGTGCAGCAAGAATAAAATAGCTTTGGGTCTGATGGCGTTAATATGCAATTTTACAACTGTGAAAGTTCAAAAAGCAGTTTGATTAACCAATGTGTAGAATTAAAGTTGAATCAAGTAGGTTGAGGGAGTCAGTCTTTAGAGAGCTTATAGGTGGACAGTGCTCTGCAGAAGACACACAATAGCAGATTTAAAGGTAGCCATCCTGCAGGAAAAAACGTCAGGACCAGACTTCAAAGAGAAACTGCCGAGCTTCAGTTCATTTGCAAATTTGACACCATCAGCTCAGGAGTAAACAAAGACTGTGAATGGCTAGCCAACTACAAAAGCAGTTTCTCCTCCCTTGGTGTTCACACCTCAACTGCTAGAAGAGGGCCTCATCCTCCCTGATTGAACTAACGTCGTTATCCCTAGCCTGATTCGTGCTTGCATAGTTATACCTGCCTTTGGAAATTTCCATTACATGCATCCGATGAAGTGGATATTCACCCACGAAAGCTCATGCTCCAATACGTCTGTTAGTCTATAAAGTGCCACAGGATTCTTTGCCGAGTGTACACACAGGACACCTGTTCCATCTTTCAACTAGCATTATATGTGTACAGTACGTGACAAGCTGCTGCCATAAGTGTGTGGTGTTCAAAGAGGGTATCCCTGGTCCTTTGCTGAGCACTATGCATCCTGGGATTTTTCTTGCTGTGAAGTGTGGGATGCATAGCGGAAGCCAGGCAGTTCTTTTTATTTTAATCCCACATTTCCACTGTCCTACCCCATGCTTCCTTTCTGGGTAGACTAGTGCCATTTTCAAATTGCTGTCAGCCAGAATAGGCCTGATAATGCACCATGCCACTATGCTGGGACCCTCAAATACTCAGAGGCTGCTTAGGATGTATTTCAGCACTCAAAGGGAGAAGAATTTAGCTTTGGACTCTGCCCACTGTCGAGCCAATCAGGTGATACGATAGAAGTAGCAGTTCTTCCAGCATCAGAGGATTTTCAGCAGTGGAGGAAATGAGACAAGTATGAGGAAGAAGGGGAAAACACTGAGCAACTGATACAAGTGGAGGAGTCCCTTGAGCAGCTTTTCACCATGTAGCACCATTTCATGGAAAGCAGCATGCATTGGTGGGAAAGGAGTCCCAAATTGGATAAAAGAGTGACTCATAGATTCATGGGTGTGCTTGTTCTGAGCTAACAGTTGTTAGGAACTTGTGATACCCCTTGGTGAGATTGTAAGAGCAAATCACCTACTGGAGCCCCTGTGAGAGTGAGGGGGGTGATTTCAGCTGAGCTTATTAGCGTGTGTATAGGTTCTTTTATTGTTTCTGTATGTTTTTTTTTCTATAATAAGTTTACCTTAAAAATAAATGGGTTTGCTTAGAAAAAATTGTAGTGTATAATTATGCTGTTTATAGCCTCTGAGAAGGCAAAGGGACCCTGCTGAGGCTGTCTGTTTTGCAGGGGAATTCAGAAAGAAAACTGTGCAGCCTAGAAATGCCCACAAAGAAGAGAGGGAGACGTGGGTCTCTACCCAGGAGGTGTGATGACTGGGGAGCCAGAATTCTGAGAGTGCATGCCCTTGATGGACTGTAGAGGAAGAATATAAGTGCTCTTCCTCTCAACTGTGACATTTATTATAGACACTCTGATTTATGCCTCACCCTACTGGCTAAGTGTTAATTTTGTCATTTATCTACATGTTAAACAGAAATCTAATCAAAGAGAGGGGGAAAGAGGACAGGTCACTCTTTTTAGGGTCTGAAATGTGGGGACATTAATATATCTTTGTTTAGTTCTTTCCTTAAAACCACGTATTTCCCTTAAAGGTCACAAGAGAACATTCATACAGTTAGAAATGTCTGTTAGCTAAGGACAAGGAAGCATCCCAAGTTTCAGATGTTGGTAACTTGGTCTACAATCAAGCCTTGGTTAGCCTTTATTGCAACAATACATGATTCAAGTGTGTGTTATTTCATTGTATCATTACATTATACTTCTAAGTAAAAGACCATCAAATTTGCATATTCAGGTGTCAAACATCAGACCATGTTAGGCACCACAGTATGCAGCTCTGCGTAATGCTGTTTAAATTTTGGTTAATAAAAATGTTCAAAATATATTTGCAGCAACTCACTATACAACTTCCTATTCCAGCATGTATTCTAGATTATTTGAGATATCTAAAATTACGAAAAATCAGAATAAGCAATTATGTTTCTCAACTTGAAAATCAAAAGTAAAACATCTGAAGTGAATATTTTTTAACAGTGCAGCAGTCTACACAGAATGTGCCTTAGCTATAGCAGTATTACCAACCTCAGATCTTCAATAAACAAGAGCCAGGCTGTTAAAAATAACGATATTATGAAAAAATATATTTTGGGTTATTTAATTCACTTTCTGGTTTTTCAGCTTTTACAAAAACAACGAGGAGTCCTTGTGGCACCTTAGAGACTAACACATTTATTTTGGCATAAGCTTTCGTGGGCTAAAACCCACTTCATCAGATGCATGGAGAGGAAAATACAGTAGGAAGATATATATACTGGACCCTCGCTAGAACGTGCGTCTATATAGCATGAATTCACACATAACGCAGTACCGCGCATGGATCCCAAATCCCGTATTCTAGTGAGGGTCTGGTGTATATACAGAGAACATGAAAAGATGAGGATTGCCTTTCCAACTCTAATGAAACAAATCAATTACAGTGGGCTATTATCAGCAGGAGGAAAAATCACGTTTATAGTGTGTGATACATCATGGCCAGAGGGTAGCAGGAGAGTGTTTGTTTTTCTTTTCTGCTTAAAAAAAAAATTTATTTGTGTAACATTTACAAGGAATCACCAAAAAGGATAAAGCAAAACTCTGGAACAAAACAAAAGCAAACAGAAGGTATAACACAGCAGCCTTCAGGAGGGAGAAGTGTTCAGGCTAGCCTGGGCCCAGAGCCGGGGGGCTTCCTCGATACTCGTGGTTTTCCACCCTCCTGAGTTACCTGGTGGCCTAGACCGGGGGGGCTTCCTCTACACTCATGGTGTTCCACCCCCTCGAGATTATTCCTCTCCTGAGAGTGCCCGACAAGATGGGCACGGCTGCGGGGGGGGTGGTTTGGGGGGGGGAGGATATACACCACGTGTGATAGGACCCCTCCTAGGTGACAGTAATGATGGTTTCCACAGCAGCAACGGCTGGGGCTGGGGTCTCTCGCTCTTCCCCTCAATCATAGGGTCAGACAGAGGGAACCGGATGGGGTCACCGAGCAGAGAACCTCGGACAGCGCCCACCGCTCCTCGAAGGTGTCAAGGGAGTCGGTGGACATCACCCAGAGGAACTCCGCCCGGATACGTGAATGTACTGAGGATCGGAAAACGGCCCTACAATCACAGGACGCTTCATTAGCCAACCGCCTCTCTCTGGTTTTATAAATGGCTGTTTTAGCTAGGGCTAGGAGGAGGTTAACCAGGAGATCTCATGATTTTGTGGGGCCACGGATGGGGAGTGTGTAGATAAAAAGGTGAGGGGAAAAGTGTAGCCAAAAGAGTAATAAAATATTTGTAAGGAGCCGGAAAAGGGGCTGCAGCCTGGCACACTCCAAATATACGTGCGCCAGGATTTCCCTTACATTGCAAAAAGGGCAAGTATCCGGGATGGGGGTGAACCGTTTCAAGAACACGCCCATGCACCCCCGTGAAGGAGCCGCCAACTAATGTCTCCGACGGGCCTCGAGACCAAGGTGGAATACAGGCTGGCCCACCGGGCTTGCTCACCCTCTAAAGGTGGCAGGAGGTCCCGCCACTTTGTATCAGGGTAAGACACCAGGGTGTGGGCGTGAAGGGTGTGAAGCGTGAGTGTGTATAGATATTTCCGTGGAAGCTGACCGGCTGCAGTTCATGCAGCCGGCTCGCAGTGAAAGGGTGAGGGGTTTGTTGGGATCTACGGGGTAGGGGCCCAATTGAAAAGTCCGGTGGGCCTGGGGTAGAGGGTGGGCGGGGTGCGCCCTCACGCAGGGCTCGGTTGAGATAAGCCCGAGCAGCGGGCGTCAAGGCGGCCTTCACCTCCTGAAATACGCGCCGGGGGGGTAAGAGGTCTGGAGAGCCCCATGTGCTGAGCCAGCGTCACGGGATCCAGCCAGTCTCCCCGGTCGTAGTCCAGGAGGTCTCCGACGCTCCTGACTTCCACCAGGACCAAACTCTGGCACACCGAGCGGGACTCCGCCGCCTGCACACGGAGCTGGGGGTTGCGTAGCAGGGGCTCCGTGAGGAGATCTGCTCCCACGGTGGCCGCCATCGATCTGGCCATTGAAAACAGTTTCCAGGTCCGGAGGAGGTCCTGGTAAAAGACCGGCAGCCCGGAGAGGTCTCGCGGAAAACCTCTCAGAAAAAGATAAAAGAGCTGCCGGTCGTATCGGAGCCCTAGGAAACGGCGCAGGAAGACGTGCTCCAATATGCTCCACGTCGAACTACCTGCACTATAAAGGAGCCTCTGCAGGGCCTGGAGGCAGAAGACACGGACCTGAGTGTGCAGACACTTCAGGCCCTGCCCTCCTTCCTTCAGGGGTAGATGAAGAATCCCAACACGGGCCCAGTGCATTCCTGACCAAAAGAACTCTAGAATCGATGTCCGGAGATCGGTCAGGAAACCCGGGGCCGGGACCAGGGTTTTGAGCCGGTACCAGAGCGTGGACAGGACTAGTTGGTTAAGCACCAATGCTCTCCCTCGGAGGGAGAGACATCGGAGTAGCCTCGTCCATTTCCAGAGCTGCTCTATCACCCCGCCTTCTAAATTTTGCCAGTTCTCTGGTGGAGAAGGGTGCATGGCAGAAAGGTAAACGCCTAGGTAGAGCAGTGGACCCGCGCACCACCGGATGGTCTGAAGCGCAGGTGGGAGGGAGCTCACCTGCCGCCAGTCCCCCACTGCCAAGCCAGAGCTCTTGACCCAGTTGACTCGGGCGGAGGAGGCTGCCGAATAGATGGCCTGGCAAGCCTCCACCCACGCCAAGTCCCCCGGGTCCTGGACCACGAGGAGCACATCATTGGCGTACGCTGACAGGACCAGCCGCAGCTCCGGCCTCCGCAGCACCAACCCCGTCAACCTCCTGCAGAGGAGACAGAGGAAGGGCTCGATCACCAGAGCGTACCACTGGCCCGAGAGGTGGCACCCCTGCCATACTCCTCGCCCGAAGCTGACCGGTTCGGTCAGGGTCCAGTTGAGCCTAACCAGACACTCCGCGGAAGCGTACAGCACCTGGAGAAAACTCGCAAACTGAGGTCCGAATCCAAATGCCTGCAGAGTGCCCAGGAGGTACCCAAGGTCCACTCTATCGAACACCTTCTCCTGATCAAGAGGCAGGAGGGCGAACGACAGACCATCTCTACGCCCGAGTTCCAAAAGATCTCGGACTAGAAATAGGTTGTCAAAAATGCTGCGACCCGGGACAGTATAGGTCTGGTCTGGGTGGATCACTTCCACCATCACAGACCCTAGCAGCAGCGAGATTGCTTTCGCTACGATTTTGTAATCCGTGCTAAGGAGCGAGACAGGACACCAATTTCGTAAATCGCGGAGGTCCCCTTTCTTCGGCAACAAGGCGAGCACCGCTCACCTGCACGAAAGAGGGAGGACCCCGCCCTGCAAAGACTCAGCCCAGACAGTGGCTAGGTCTGGGCCAAGAATGTCCCAGAACGCGCGGTAGAACTCCACAGTCAGCCCGTCCATGTCCGGAGATTTATCGATGAGCATGCGACGGAGGGCTTCCGAGAACTCGGCCAGCGTGAGAGGCAGCTCTAGTCGGTCTCGGTCACCCACGCTGACTGTGGGGAGTTCCTCCCAGAGCACCCTGCAAGCGCCAGGATTGGTCGGATGTGGGGAGAAAAGGCTTGTGTAGAAGTCACGGGCCCTCCCACATATCTCCACTGGATCCGTGAGGGGGGCACCGTCTTCTGCTAGAAGGCAGGTGACGTGTTTCTTGGCCCCGCTCATTTTCTCCAGGGCATAGAAGAAATGGGAGCCACGATCCATCTCCCGAAGGAGGCGGATGCGGGATCGAACAAAGGCACCTCGGGCCCAATGGTCCTCGAGGGCCCGGAGCTCCTCCCGCTTCTCCCGGCACACTCCGCAGAGGAACGGGTCCTCGGGGCTGGCGGCCAGACGCCTCTCCATCTCTAAGACCGCCCGTTCCAACTGCTCTATCGCTGCATTTCTCCGTCGGCTGGTGCCCCGGGTGTAGTCACGGCAGAGGAGCTTGGCGCGCACCTTCCCTAGATCCCACCATCGCCGCGCCGAGGGAAAGGCATGCCGCTGCTCTTGCTAAGCCAGCCAAAACTCCCGGAAGGACGTCATGAAGCCCTCATCCTCCAACAGGCTGTTGTTAAAGTGCCAATAGGCCGGCCCCGGCCTCTCTGCACGGAGGGAGGCTGTTATGGTGGCTAGATGATGGTCGGAGAATGGGGCCGGCCGAATGTTGGAGGAGTGGGCCTGTGAAAGATGGAAATGGGATAAATAAATACGGTCCAACCGAGAGTGGTGTGACCGATGGGCCTCCACCCGGACAAAGGTGAACATGGAAGTGTCATCTGGGTCGTGGTCATGCCAGACATCTACTAGGGAGTGATGTTCAACTATTTCTTGGAGAATGTTTGCAGCGACCGGGCTCAGCTCGGCCCCTGAGCGGTCCTGTTCCTTAAGGGTGGTGTTAAAGTCCCCTCCCAGGACTAAGCACTCATGAGAATCTAGGGTGCTGAGGAAGTCGGACACCCGCTGATAGAATTGCGGCCGCTTCGGGCTCATTGCCGGGGCATAGATGTTGACGAGGTTGACCACGAGCCTCTCCATATGGACTCGGAGATGCAACAGGTGGCCCGGCACAGCCTCAGTGACCCCTATCACCTCAGGCCATAGGTTGGGGGAGAACAGGGTCGCCATTCCAGCTTGTCGAATCGTGAAGTGGCTGAAGTAGACCCTGTCCCCCCACTCCAGCCGCCAGCTGTCCTCGGCGATCGGATCTGTATGGATCTCCTGCAGGAAAACCACAGAGTACCCCCCTTCCCGAAAGTAAGAGAGCACCTGGAACCTGCGGAGAGCCATCCTAGAGCCCCTGGTGTTCAAAGTTGCAATAATGAGGGGCGTCATGCGGAGGGCTGGGGGGTGGGGGTTCCTTGTTGGCGGGGGTGTTTGCAGCCCCCGGCGGGTCGCGCAACAATCCGTGACCCATCCCGTAAGTGAGTAAATCATCACGGAAGCTGCAGGCCCGCCCGTAGGCCGCGGTGCGATGCCTTCCTTTCCCTTTACCCTCCTTTATAAGGGTCCTTGTGGCCTGGAGGATGTGATCAAATCCCCCCATAGCTGGAGAGCTAGCTGTACCCTGTTGCGGGAGCCACGGATGTCTTCTAAAAACTCTCGCAACGCTTTTCGCAGCCCATGGGGGGGTGGGGTTGCGATTTCCGGGTTATTCCCTAGTGGGGCTCTTGGTGCAGCCTCGTGGTCCGCTGAGGCGGGCAGGCAGGGTGCAGACCACCGACGGGGTGTCTGACAGGCTAAAGTTCTTAGGTCCGTCTCAAGCCTTGGGGTAGAAGAGGATGGCGGAGGGAAAATTGCAGCTCCTAATGGGTTGTGGCAGGAAAATGCAAAGGCTGCTCCTTGGGGGGCATCCGCAAAAAACGGGAAGGAAATAACCCCAGGGGCAGCAATAGCATTGCAGGAGGAGGTGGATTGGGCAGGGACAGGGGTGGGGGCGGGGGCAGAGGCGAGGCTCTGGGCTTCAATAGGCAAGTAGCTGAAAGATGGCACCTCCTGAGCAGATTCGAGGGTTAAGGGGCAGGGGAGAGGGGGCTCCCAGTGATGCTAGGGGCAGGCTCTGTGGTGGATTTGGCAGCCATGGCTTCAGGTGGTGGACCACCTTCTGCAGGGTGCTCGCCCGGGAAGGCGGTTAGGGGGAGGGAGCATGGGGAAAGGGGGACTGGGGTAAGGTTTCCCAGATCGAGGCCAGCCGCCAGTAGGTCATTCTCTCCCTGGGTGACCGGGGTCAAACCTAGGGCCTCGATCTCCTCATACATGGAGGAAAGGTAGTCTTCTGCCACCCCGGGGGACTCTATTCTGGTGCCCGCTACGACGGTTGCTTTGGGGTTCGCGGGGGGTTCGGGTGATATTCGGCCAGAAGGGGCTTCCTCAGGGGTTTCGGAAGGGAGGGTCTCCCGTGGAGGGGAGATTCTACCTTCCAGTGCTATTTTGTCTTCCCCTCCTAACACCGGCGGATGCATCTCACTCGTGGGCATAGCAGAAGGCTCAGTGTCAGTGCCTCCCTTCCTGGTCTTCCAGGGGGCCTCCGCATCAGATGGGTGCAGCGGAGCACGAGCCTTTCGCTTGCCTCGCTTTCCCTGGACTAGGGTCCAGCCCTCCGTAGCATCGTCCGGGGCTGGTTAGCAGGGGTCGTGTCGGGGGGCAGAGGCGGTGGTTCAGGGGTCGGGGGGGTAACGGTGAGGCAACACGAGGGGGAGGGCGGTTCTCCTTGGGGCGGGCCCTCTCCTATGCCCGGTAATATCTTTGCTGCACCTTTCTCCATAGGCTCTGCTGGATTGTTAACAGTAAGGGCGGGGCTCCCTTGCTCGTCTGGGCATTGTAGGGGAGGTGTCTCTCGGGCCTGGGCAGGAGCAGCACTGGATCGAGCAGGAGGAGAGGTGGTTTCAGATCTCGGGCGGCCGGGGCATCGGCAACGACGGAGCCGATGTCCTGCCGGGGCTCGGGGGTCTCGGGTGCCCCTCCCCGCCGGGCCAAGGGGCAGTCTCGTCGGACATGTCCCGCTGATTGGCAGAGGTAGCACCGGGCCTCTCCTATGGAATAGTAGACCCGACAGCGGGCTCCCTGGTAGGGAATTAGGAAGGACCCCTCCAGCGCCTCTCCATCACGCGCTGGCGGCGGCGGTAAAAGCTGCACTTGCCGGCGGAACGAAAGGATGTGACGGAGGGTGGGGTCCTTGCAGCCCAAGGGGAGAGGGCTGATGACGGAAACGGGTTTCCCCAGGGTGGAGAGAGCGGGTAACAGGGCGGCATTGGGTAGAAAAGGAGGGACGGAGGTCAGGACTAGGCGGACGCCCAGGTCTTCTAGCGGCTCCAGGGGGACAAATACCTCCCCCACCGCCAGGCCCTTCTCCACTGCCTCCTGGGCAGCAGCCTCCGATGCTAAGAAAAAGACGACCTTCCCATACATTTTGGAGGCCGCCACAATAGCCGTGGGTCCTACCACCCTCACCAACGCCTGCACGTATGTCTCCATGTGGGGCGAGGCGGGCACCAGGAGGCAACGGACACCGTGCTTCCTGGTCATGGTGGGAAAGGGGCCCCGGCCGCTATTGATGGTAGCGGTGGCGGTGGGTGGGCGAGATGACGAGGCGGCAGGTGCGGGGGGGGCTGCCACCGCCCGGGCATATGCCCTGGGGGCCAGGGAAGGGACGCTCGCAGAGCTGGTGGAGGGAACAGCAGGGAGGGACTCCATGGTCGATGACGAGGCCACAGCGGTGGGGGCAGCCTCTGCCATGGAGGGCTTGGTGGTTGTGGCGGGGCCCTTCCCCTTCTTCGCACCCTGGCCTTTCCGGCTAACCGGGGGGGCTTTCCTAGAATCTGCGGGGGCGGTGGGCATAGCAGCGGCAATAGTCGCCCCGGTGCCTCCGGCTGCCGATACCCCAGCGGGGGCGGTGGCAGGTGTTTTGGCAGCAGTGGTGGGGAGGAGGGCTTGGGGGTTGGGCAGGGGGGTAGGTGGGGGAGGGGCAACTGAGGTTGTTAGAGGGGCCTCACCCCTCTCATTCCCCTCCATCGTGAGCAGGGAGAGACGGGGAGACACCAGAAGGAGGAGGGGGGAGGGGGAAGCAGATTAACCACTTCTCCCTGTTGGGCTGCAGGCGGAGGGGGGGGGGGGGCGGCAAATGGGTCGGACTGGACGGGGAAGGAAACAGGAGTTGGGCTCAGGTAGTAGGGGCAAACTGTGGGGTGGGCAGTCCGGGGGTGGGGGGAGGAACACGGACCGATGCGCATTTATCCAAAGAGTCTCATTTGGTTGGCTGTTGTGTCTGGTCCGGATGATGGAATTCAAAGGAAGCAGTTGAGGCTAGAGGCAGATGGCAGGTTGCCAGCAGGGACGGACGGTGGGGGGGGGGCCGTGACGGTTGTAGTAGTGTTGGGGGGGGGCACCGATGGATGCGGGGCAGCTCTGTGCCACACCCCCTGTGCCCCTACAAATGCACGTAAGATACAGTCAACCTCCCCCCACACGAGAGTACAGTTCAAAAGTTACTCAGACTTACAGCCCCCTCCACAATGATTTGTAGCTTCCCTGGGCGATGTCTCTGTCAGCTGTCTTCTCTCCCGGCCTTTGTGGAGCATTCCAAAAATGCCAAGCAAAGATAAGAAGACGATTAATCGCGGGTCCACAAATGAACAGCAAAACGGATGGGTCTGGGGGCGTCCACTCCCCTCCTCCGGGAAGCGGGTCGGCAGTCCTCCCCCCCTCCTCCGGGGGTTGCAGCTAAAGCGGTAGAAGCATCCGAGGGCAGGCATGGCGGGGCTGGCAGGCAAGCTGGCAGCTGACCAGCACTCGAATGGCAGCAAAAAAAAAACAGCAAAAAAAAAAAAAAAAAACCCCGAAGAAAAAGCGTCTGGCCCAGTCGGGGCGGGAACTAAAGCAGGGGCAAAAAGCAAGGAAAGCCCAGGCCAGAGAGCAGCAGGAGAATGTTCGAAGGGAGCCTTGTTCCCTGTAGAGGGAAGAAAGTTTGCTATAAATTAATTAAAGCACCTGAAGCCAATTAAAGCACTTGAAATCAGTCACGTGATAAACCCCCCCCGCTTCAATCAGAGAAGAGGAGGAGTTGAAGCAGAGTGGATTGGTGTTGGAGCAGAGAGTAGTTTGGAGAAGTGCTGCGGTTGGCTAAGAAGACCAAGACCCTAGGTAAAGGAACACCTGGTTTATGCAGAGGGAGGGCAGGAAGCCCCACAAGCTGAAGGGGAGGAGAGGGAAGTAGCCCAGGGGAAGGAACCACTAGTTCTAGTGGTTTACCGCTATCCCTGGGGCCCCTGGGCTGGGACCCGGAGTAGGGAGTGGGCCTGGGTCCCTCCCTCTCCACTCCCCTCCTCTAGGACACTAGTGGGACAGTTAATACCCCAGCTCAGGGGCAAGAAACGGTGCCCTGAACGACCCCCCCCCCCCACTCCCCAAGATGAGAGAGCGTGAGAACCATCATAGTAGTGCCGGCAATTTGCGACAAGTGTTAATCAGGATGGCCGATTTCAAACAGTTGACAAGAAGGTGTGAGTAACAGTAGGAGGAAATAGTTTTTAGTTTGTGTAATTACCCATCCACTCCTAATTTTTATTCAGGCCTAATTTGATGGTGTCCAGTTTGTAAATTAATTCCACTTCTGCAGTTTCTCGTTGGAGTCTGTTTTTGATGTTTTGTTGTTGAAGAATTGACACTTTTAGGTCTGTAATTGAGTGTCCAGGGAGGTTGAAGTGTTCTCCAACTGGCTTTGGATGTTATAATTCTTGATGTCTGATTTGTGTCCATTTATTCTTTTGTGTAGAGACTGTCCAGTTTGACCAATGTACATGGCAGAGGGGCAGTGCTGGCACATAATGTTATATATCACATTGGTAGATGTGCAGGTGAACAAGCCCCTGGCGGTGTAGCTGATGTGATTAGGTCCTATGATGGTGTCCCTTGAATAGATATACCGACAGAGTTGGCAATGGGGTCTGTTGCAAGGATAGGTTCCTGGGTTAGTGTTTTTGTTGTGTAGTTGTTGATGAGTATTTGCTTCAGGTTGGGGGGCTGAGTATAAGCGAGGCCAGTCCTTGCTCGAGAGCCCGAGCTGCAACATGTACACGGCTATTTTTCAGTGCACTAGTTCAAGCCCCACTAGTATGAGTCTTTCTACCTAGGCAAGGAGGCTTGCTTCCAGCTGAAGCGTAGACATATCCTTAGAGATCTGGGGAAGGCAGGAGTTTGAGACACTGGGCGAGATTCAGCTTTGGCATATGCTAGTTTATCACCACCCCTGATGACCATTTAAAAAAAAAAGAAAACAGGACCCATGCCACCAGGCTATCCTATGTGTTTATTACCACAAATATTCAGAAATCATTTTATGTAAATTTGAAGGAGGAGATATCGTCTAATTTTTAGAATATGGGGCTAGGAGTCTATTCTGGGCTCTATTCTGAATACTGCCAAGGAAGTGCTACATAACCTTGCGTGATCACTTAACTGCTCTGTACCTCAATTTCCTTACCTGTACAATGGCTGCAATTTGTGTGAGGCTTACCTAATTACTATTAGGACTCTGTTAAGACCTTCAATAAGAGACATCAAAGCTTTTTTCCAATGTATTAATATTTTGATAAACAAATCCATCAGAGAGTCTTTGCCTAGCAGACAAAAGAAAGACCTTTATAGAGAAGAGTTTTTTGCTACAGCACATGAGCTTCAGTTAGTTTGGCACATATCTAACTAAAATGTCACCTTTAAATCAGTATGCACGTCAGAATGAGAGCCTCATTCATTAAGACATTTGTATTCAAAATAATTGCAGAAGTTAATAACAGTTGATACCCTTTGCTGTTCCAAAAGAATGTACATTGGCATTATAAAAACCACCAATTTTTAATTTGCATGAGTCAGTTCAGATTCAAGTGCCTTACCAAACACCTAGCATTTTTACTCTGAGTGATCAGTCAAGGCCTGGCTTTTGCTTTTGAACACATTGAAGTCATCCAAAGGGCTTTCCTTAGGCACCTGAGAAGCCTCATGCTGTGGAAAAGCCCAGAATAATTTCTTTCATGTCTGCATTCACTATAAATTGTTTTAAAATCTGTTTTGACTTTTCTGACATCTTTAATCTTCGGTGAAACCTTAAACTACTTAGGGCCCCCAAAAGGAAGAATCTATTTCTTCATTCAGAATAAACAATTTATAACCAGATGCCTTCAATTCTGACTATCCTGTCTAAGGAGCAACAACATTCTATTCTCAATTAGATGTTGGTTTCCCTGTTCCCAGGAGCATTGTACTCTCAAAGAGCTGTTATCACTCCAACTCTGGGGTGAAAAAAAACCCTGTTAATTATACCAATTAAGTGGTGTGAATGTCATTTCTACATTTCGTTCTGTTCCAGGTCAGTAAGACTGCAGCTGGAAAACAAAGACATAACAACCTTAAAACAAGTTTATTGAAACAGTCATTTGTGAATTGTCACAGGGAAAGGAGAGGGCACTGCACAAAATCTTAAGTTCAGAGAAGTCATAATAACAGTCTGACTGACAAAGGAACGGACAAAAGCCAGAGAATTCACAGAGAGAATTGCTATTCTATTCTTTTCTGATCTGACTCTGCCTAGGCAATATAACATGTGTGATACACCATGTCTGCTTCAGTTTTTAAGCCTTGCAACAGTTAGATGCAACAAAGTAAATTGAGAACAGAGTGGCAGCTGTCAATTAATGTTGATTTATTTTCAATTATTTTGATTTCCACACATAATTAGTTTTATAATTCCCTTTAATAAGCTTGAGAATGACACTTCTCCCCTGATGCATTTTGGCCTCCCTTCAACAAATATTTGCACCTCCTCCTAATTTTTAACGGAACAGAAGTCAATGTTTCTACCTGTTGTGAAGTTTGTCTGTACACTAACATCAGTAGCAGAACATAATGTTTTGAGCATCTCTCTCAGAGCTTGGACTTCCCAGGCTCTAATTATGGCTTGCCAATTGTGGTGCAACACTGGAAAATCATTTATCCTCTTCGTAGGTGTGAGCAGGTGATGCTTCCAGAATAGTTAGCATATGCTCCACAGGTTCAAAACTCACCACCCTGCTGGGGATTTCCTTTATTAACACACACAAAACTAACAAATTCCCATCTGAACAATTCTCCCCGGGCTTGACTGTTGCTAGAATTTTTCCATTAACACTGCTCAGAACCTAGATTCCTTGGAGCAAATTGTTTGCTCCCATTGTCCTTATGTCTAGTATAGGTTAATAAGCTGCACCTGCCCTGGTGAGCCAGTCCCAACTAATCTGCTAACTGCGTGGCTCAACAGAAGAATTTAGCCATCCAGACCTTTCCTACTCTAGGAAAAATATCCAATGCTATCTGCAACTGGTGCACCTGAAGCAGTGCTGAACTCATTTGAACTGCTAGTGCAGCAAAGGACAAACAGTGTACAGCACTGTTTCAGAGATGCGGGTAATACTTATCTCTGTTGATACTCACACCTTCTTGTCAACTGTTGGGAATGGGCCACTGCCACCTGATTGAATTGCCCTCATTAGCATTGACCCACCCCCACTTGGTAAGGCAACTCCCATCTTTTCATGTGCTGTATTTTCACACCTGCCTACTATATTTTCCACTCCATGCATCTGATGAAAGTGGGTTATAGCCCACAAAAGCTTATTCCCAAATAAGTGTGTTAGTCTCTAAGGTGCCACAAGGATGCCTCGTTGTTTTTACCATATAGTAGTGTTTCTCCTCCTTGACTAAATGAAACTTTATAAAAAGTAGTGAATACAAAATAAGTGACAAATAGCAAATAATGTCATCACTGCAAATCTCCATTCTTCCTGCACGAGATTCAGGAGAGATTGGAGGCAGAAGAATTCCACAGCTGTATATGTTAAGGGAATGGGAATGGATGCTGGTGCCAAAAGAAGCAGTTGAGTTCGAAATTGCAATCTGTGCACATGCATACAGATTCATCAAACGGGGACACTGTGGTCAGGAGGAGCAGTGTCATAGGGAACCTTTTTGCTGAGTGATTAATGTGGTTGGGGTAGAAGTGTGAATTAAAAAGAGGGACCCCCTTTTCTGCTACCTTTTCTCTGAATGAGAAATTGGGAGGGACACTTAACAGTAAAGGGCAGAGTGGTGAGTGGGAGAAAACAGTATTTATCACTCGATGATCCCGTTCATGTTCTGTTCCCAGACACCACTCTCCCTGCTTAGTCAGCAATTGGATTTGCTCCCCACACTCTGCCCCACACTTAATCATATGAAACCACCCATCCCCCTCCTGGCTGAAAACCTCCCCAATTCCTCTGAAACATCTATGGATGCTTAGAGTTAGAACTGGCTGAAAAATTTCCTCTGGGGTTAGTACATTCATGTTGTCAGGGTGTCTATATGGAAGCCAACCCCCTGTGACAAGCTCATCAATTGTCCTTGCAGCTAAAATAGCCAAGAGTCTCTCTGCCACTGAAGAGAGTATGATCAAATGGACACCTTCCTAAAGTAGCCATTCTGGTATCCAGCATGTTGGTGGCTGTCAAGGCTGAATCCCCACTCTGGCACTTCGAGTGCAGAAGTGGGAGCCCACAAGGATTTTAAAAATTAATACTGGCCACTCCAGGCTTGTATTAAACTCCCAAGGTTACAGCTTTTCTCTGACCTTGGTCTGGTAAACGCTGCCACCACCCAAATGCAAAAAAACCCCTTGGACCCAAGAAGGAGCACCTGGGAATTCCTCCCTGTGGGATACCCTCAAGCCCTTTCACACCTCTCTCCCCTTTGGGGAAGAGCTGAGAAAGAAAACAAAGGAATTTAGCTGTTGCCCCCAGCTAATCAAACAACATGCACAAACCTCTTAGGGCACCAAAAAATCAAGCCTGTTCTTAAAAAAGGTAAATTTTATTAAAAAACAAACATAAAAAGAAAATACATCTGGAACTTAGTCTTTTGGTAGATTTTAAAAGAGCAATTCCAAAAATTAAGCACCCAAAATAGCTTTCTTGGGGGTTCAGCTTAAAGGTGACAAGCAAACAAAAGCATCTGGGGTTAGCACAGAGGAGTCAATTAGCAATAAGAAATAACCAGAAATAACCCTAATCACGTCTTTCTAAACATTCCTGATCTACTTACACATTTGGGAGCTCCAGATAAATAGTTCTAGGTATGATCTGATGATTTATGATCATACCTGGCTTAAAGCTGTTTACAGCACTGCTGCTATGTATCTCCATGCTCTGGAGAACAACCACTGACACAAAGGGAAAGCTTCTTTCCCAATTTTAAAAAGTTCTAGACTTCCCATTTCTCTTTTGGTGAGGTGCCCTTTTCTTTGCCTGAGGGACTTTGTTAACCCTTTACAGGTAAAGCAAGCAGAGAACAGCCACCAAGAGGGACTTTATAGCTAACTGGCTGGCTGGGTGTCCTTAAAAGGGAGCTGCCTTGCCCCCCCCCCCCACCACCCACACACTTAATTTATCACATGGCGCCCAAATCAGACGGTGCTAGCCAACCTGGTTTTGGTCAGGTCCACTCTGGCTGGGATTTCTTCCTGGAGGCTTAGGAAACAGAGTTAATAAAATACATGTACGTTTAATTTCACTAATAATTACATGAAGAACTAAACAGTACTTTTTACATCTCAAGGACAACAATGACTTAGAATGCAGGGACATTTTTAGCCAGTTGATTCTAGGAAACCTTCCCGGAGAGTGCATTAGCCACTTCGTTAGAGGCTCCTGAAATGTGTTGTATTTCAAAATCAAAGTCTTGAAGAGCTAAGTTCCACTTAAGAAGTTTTTTGTTAGTCTCTTTGACTGTGTGAAGCCACTTCAGTGCGGCATAGTCAGTCTGCAGCTGGAATCACCATCCCCAAATGTATGGGCATAGCTTCTCCAGAGCATACACAATGGCATAACGTTCTTTTTCTGAGACTGACCTGTGGCTTTCCCTCTTAGAAAGTTTTTTGCTGAGAAACACAAGAGGATGAAATGGATGATCTGGTCCTTCCTGCATTAAAACTGTTTGTACACCACACTCGGATGCATCTGTGGTTACGATGAAAGGTTGGTTGAAGTCCAGAGCCCTTAATACAGGGTCAGACGTAAGGGCTGCCTTAAGCTGGTTAAAGGCTTTTTGACACATTTCAGTTAACTGAACTGCAACTGTTTTTTCCTCTTCAGGTCTGTCAGTGGGATGGCAATTTGGCTGTAGTGTGGTACAAATCATTGGTAATACCTGGCCAAACCCAAGAAGGATTGGACCTGCTTCTTTGATTTAGGGACAGGACAATTTTGAATAGCATTTACCTTAGCCTGTAGAGGGTTGATAGTACCTTGACCCACCTGGTATCAAAGGTATGTTACCCTGTTTAGGCTTATTTGACACTTTTTGGCCTTAATGGTTAATCCTGCCTCCCTTATGTGCTTGAAGACAGCTTGGAGGTGTTCCAGGTGTTCTACTCATGAATCTGAGAATATAGCCACATCATGGAGGTAGACGACTGCAAATTCCCCAAATCCAGCCAGAAGGTTATCTACCTGTCTCTGGAAGGTGGCAGGTGCATTTTGCAGTCAGAAAGGGAGCCCATTAAATACCTACAGCCCTACATGTGTGCTGAAGGCTAACTTTTCCTTGGCTGGGTCATCTAGTGGCAGTTGCCAGTACCCCTTATTTAAGTTTCTCCAATAGCTCATCTGTGCATGGCATTAGATAGTTTTCTGGGAGAGTTACAGCATTTAGTTTATGGTAGTCCACACAAAACTGGATTTCCCCATCTGGTTTGGGAACCAGAATCACTAGAGAGGCCCACACACTCTCAGAGGGGCAGATTACACCCATCTGTAACATGTCCTTGATCTCCCTTTCTATTGCGGTTTTGGCTTGAGGAGCCATCCGGTAGGGTTGGACTCTAATTGGGTGAGCATCACCTGTGTCAATGGAGTAGTATGCCTGTTCTGTCCATCCTGGGGTGGATGAAAACATTGGTGTGAAGCTGGTGCACAGCTCCTGGATTTGCTGTCACTGCTTATGCCCAAGGGTCATGGAAAGGCTCACCTCTTTTACGCTACCGTTGCTTTTTCCTTCATAGTAGACTCTTTCAGGCCACTCAGAGTCATGGGCTGTAAACTGGAGAACCTTGATTTCTCAGGAATAAAAGGGCTTTAGAGAACTAACATGGTATACTTTAGGTTTTAGTTTAGGGTCTGGGAACGCTATGAGGTAATTAACAGCTCCCAGGTGCTCTCAGACCATAAATGGCCCCTCCCATGATGCTTCCATCTTACTGGCCTGGAGCACTTCCAGGACCATGACTTGGTCACCTACTCTGAAGGAAGGCTCTCTGGCATGTTTATCATACCAGGTCTTTTGCTCCTGTTGAGCACTCTGTAGGTTTTCTCGAGCAAGGGCTAGAGAGTCTTTGAGGGTGTTTTGCAGGTTGGTTACAAAGTCCAAAATGTTAGTTCCTGGAGAAGATGTAACCCCCTCCCATTGCTGCTTTACCGGCTGTAATGGCCCCTTAACTTTGTGGCCATAAACAAGTTTAAAGGGTGAAAATCTCAAACTGGGATGTGGTACAGCCCTGTAGGCAAAGAGTAACAGTGGCAACACTAGATCCCAATCATTAGAGTACTGATTCACGAATTTATGTATCATGGCACCCAAAGTCCCATTAAACTTCTCCACTAGGCCATTTGGTTGATAGTGGTAGGGGTGGCAATCAAGTGGTTCACCCCATGAGCTTCCCAAAGATGTTTAATGGTCCCTGCCAGAAAATTAGTCTCCAAATCTCTAAGGATGTCTGAGGGCCAAACTACCCTAGCAAAAATGTCTGCCAATGCCTGGCTCACGCTTTTAGCCCTTGTGTTGCTTAAAGCTGCTGCTTCCGGCCATCGGGTGGCAAAATCCATGAAAGTCAGTATGTACAGCTTTCCTCTGGGTGTCTTTTTAGGTAAAGGACACAGAATATGCACAGCTACAAGCTGAAATGGAACCTCAATTATGGGACGTGGCTGGAGAGGGGCCTTGACCTGGTCTTGGGGCTTTCCCACCCTTTGGCACACCTCATAAGACCGGACATAGGTAGAAACATCCTTGCCTATTCCCTCCCAGTCGAATGACTTCCCCAAATGGTCCTAGGTCCTGTTCTCCCCAGCATGGGCACTAGGGTGATCATGGGATAAGCTCAAGAGCTTTTCCCTATACTTAGTTGGAACTACCAACTCTCTTTGAGGATGCCTATCCTCCTTGTGCCCACCAGAAAGGATCTCCTTGTATAAGAGTCCTCCTTCTATAACAAACATGCACTTAATTAGAAGAGCTGAGAGGCGGTGGGTCGCTCCATGCTGCCATCCAAGCTCTCATCCGCTTCCTGCTCTCCCTGGAACTGTTGTCTTGATGCTGGAGACATTAGTTCCTCGCCAGGTAGTGGATTTGGGTTTGGTCCCTCTGGAAGTGATGCAGGTGATGGGGTTGTTTCCGTTGACTGTGAACTGCTCTCTGCTGGTGCACTACGTGGTATTTCAGGCTCCAGGTGAGCCTCTTACTCTGGTTTAGTTTCTGCTGAAGGTGCAGGCTCTGTGGCGCCCTTTGGTGCTGGCTCACCTGATTCTGGTAGGCTTGCAGGCATGCTCTCTGGTGCTCACTGCTCCACCAGTTTCAGTTCCTGGGCTGATTCTGCTTGGGTTCCAGGAACTGGATCTACAACTGCTGCCAAAGACTCTGGGCTGAATTCTCGTTCCACCACCTCTGGCTAGGTTCCTGTAGAAGGCTCAGGAATGGAGTTAGGTGTGGAGGCCTGTTTAGCTTGGCTGTAAATGACCATTCCCACCCTTTTTGTTAGCCTCACATGGTTGGCTTAGTCTTCTCCCAGCAGCATGGGAATGGAATAATCGTCATAGACTGCAAAATCCATATTCCTAACCAGCCCTTGTATTGGACAGGCAACTTGGCTGTAGGCAAGTTAAAAGAGTTGTCCCTAAAGGATGGAACCATCACCTGGGCCTCTGGGTCAATGAATTTTGGGTCCACCAGAGACTGGTGGATAGTTGACATCTGTGCTCCAGTGTCTCTCCATGCAGTAATCTTCCTCCCACCCACCCACAGTTTCCCCTCGCTCTGGGGGTATTTGTGAGACATCTGGGCCTGAAGGCTCTTGGTGGGACTCCGGGGTGATGAGTTGTAGTCAGCTGGTGCTCTTGGGGCAGTTGGCCTTCACATGCCCCAGCTCATTACATTTAAAGCATCACCCAGCTGACTGTGGGCTGGGGCGAGGTGGGTGGTTGGAGAGTGGGGTGGTGGGATGAGAGGGCATCTGGGGTCTCCCTGGCTGTGTGGAGGGCTCTTCCCTGTGAGGTGGGGTTTTGGGCTGACCTCGATGGTGGGGTGTTGATAAATGGGAGTTACCCTACTCCCCCTTCATTTATCACAGTGGCAAATGTAATGATGATAATGAGAAATGGAAAATTTTTCTTCTCATTGCTGTTTGAACTCTTACAGAGCCAGAGTCCCTAAACTAAGGCAAGTATCAGCAGGTAGTAGTGTTAGTCTGTATCCACAAAAACAACAAGGAGTCTGGTGGCACCTTAAAGACTAACAGATTTATTTGGGGATAAACTTTCTTGGGTAAAAAACCACGTCTTCTGATGCATGGAGTGAAAATCCACTCCCCACCCTGATCTAATTGGCCCTGTCCACACTGGTTCTCCACTTGTGAGGTAACTCCCTTCTCTTCATGTGTCAGTATATAATGCCTGCATCTGTAATTTTCACTCCATGCATCTGAAGAAGTGGTATTTTACCCACGAAAGCTTATGCCCATATAAATATATTAGTCTTTAAGGTGCCACTGGACTCCTTGTTGTTTTTGTAAACTAAGGCAGAGGTTGCCGTTGGTTGTCCCTGGGTCTGACCTGAAAGACCTTTTGAATTGACAGATTACTGACTGTATCACTATCATCTTTAGGAACCACAGATGGTAACTCATTTGTGTGTATATGTTTGCATGCTTTAACCTGTAAATAAACTTTCTTATTTCTTTTTCCTAGTTAATAAATCTTCAGTTAGTTTGTTACAGAATTGGCTCTAGTCACTGTCTTTGGTACGAAATCTAAGGTACCAATTGATCTGGGATAAGTGACTGGTCTCTTGGGACTGGGAACAACATGAATATTTTGTGATTTTTGGTGTAAATCACCATTCACCACTAAGTCCAGTTTGCCTGGGTGGCAAGATAGACTGGAGAGCGTAAGGGAACGGTCTGTGACTCCATGATCAGGCTATTATAGTGATCCAGGAATTCACATTTGTTACTGAGTTGGTGAAATCTAATTATAGAACATACCACCAGTTTCGCGTGTCTACCCTGAGGCAAGTACTCATGGTCATGAGCCACTCCAGACAGCGTGACAACAGTTGCCACATATTAGTTGCATTCCATAGTTAGTGCTCAGTTAAACAGTATTTGGGCTGTCACCTTCTATGTTCCTGTGAAGAGAGAAGGAGTAGTCAAAGTGGCTTGACCTGATTGAATCTGAGAAGGAAATTCACCTTCAGAATCTGTAGTGTCACACCAGTGGAGACCAGCACAGGCTTCATTAAGTATTTGGCAAGCATATAAAACATCTTTTCCTTTGTGAGTTGCATTTATGCAATTTCAAAATCATGTTGCCGTTGTCATTTTTTCTTAAACATTTCTTTCATGCATAGTGATGTATTTTTTTCTAATTAAAACTGAAGTGTGCGATTATTACTGATTCATTAACGAAAATATTTCAAAGACTTTTTGAAGCTAGCTGAAAACATATTTTTGACAACTGGGAGTACTAAGAGAACTAATTAAGGAAAGGGAGCAAATTTTAATGTTGTAAGGCTAGGTCTGTGAACCAAGTTACAGTTATTATACACATTGCGTAACAGTACACACTTGGGTCCCACTCCTGCAAAGAGCTCTGTGCAATGGAAGTGGTCAGAATTTTTTGACAAAACTGCCCCCACCCCCTCAGAAAATATTGATTCATCTTTTTTGGGTGGGGAGGAGTGGGGGGGGGATGTACCAATTTAGATGAAACTTTTGCTAGGAAAGCTCTCTCAGGTCCAACAGGAGAATTCTCAATATGAGAGCTCATTCTATCCTGTAATACCCGATAGCCCAGCAATTATGAGACTCAGCTGTGATGTGGCAGACCGGATCTGATTCAAAGCAAAGACTTGCACCTGGAGCTCTCATGTCACAGTGGAGTATCACAACCAGTAGCCAATAGAGTAAGTCCCTGTCTTTAGCCCAATTAATATTTAATACAAAATAGAATGGCTCCAGTAGGAGAGATTGAGTAGAGAACAGAGGCTGAATCAATAGTCCAACAGTTACTGCACTTGTAACCTTTGGGTGAGCTTGAGTTTACTTTATTGCCCTTCTCCAGTGGCTCATAAACCCAGCTCCCATAAGAAAGTACCTAGAGACCCAGAATTCAGTCATTGGGGATTTTCAAAAAGAATTGAACAGGGTCAACATCTCCACAATCAAGTCCAAAAGAATTTAATTCTTAAATACCAACTTTATAAAAGCTTAGGAAAAAGAAACAAATTATAATAATAATAATTTTTATAATATAACATTGCTACTTGATAAGCTACATACTTTAAAATTATACAAAAACATAAAGAAAAAAAATAAATCTAAACAGATCAGTCCCCACAGAAACATGAGAAGAAACTCAGAGTATCCAAAAGCTTAGACTGAGTTCACCTAGTCTCAGCTACTGTCTTTGATCACCAAAATCTATACAGTCTGCTGAATCAAAAGAAACATCTTCCCTCCACTTGCTTGTAGAATTTTTCAGTTTGAATTCACGCAGACTCTTCCTCCTCCTTTGCTGAAGTCACTCAGCTAGGCAGCTAACTAGTTAACCAACCAACCAACCAACCAACAATCCTGTTACAAGAAAAATAAAAAGAGAGAATAGAAAAATAAATAACTCTTTCCCCATCATCACACTTAAATAAGAGAAAAGTTGCTGAATCACACTCATTAAGAGAATTTAACCAAAACGGATTGGCTAATATCAAACATTTAAAGTGTAGAATTAAAATAAATATTTTCCCTTCCTATCTCCACTTTCTATAATTAACACTGCCAGGGCTTCTCTGTTGGAGGGTGTAGCAATATCAATAACCTGCTGCAAAATGTTTCAGAGTTAGGAAGAAACAGCCTGCTTTCTGTTCCTGTGGCTCAACTTCTCCGAACACACACACAGTGCAAATTGCCTTCTGTAAAGCAGCTGCCCTAACTATTGTCCCTCATGACATCTGAATCCAGCAACAGGGAACTTATTGGGCATACCCAAAACTATCACACCCAGTTCCAGAAACTTCTGAGTATGGAGAGCTAGTTGTGCCTTGCCTAGCATCAATGACCCAGACACAACTCATACCTACCCATCCCCCAATAGAGGTCTTCAGGAGATAGCTCTCTATTAGACACATGGGTTATACACTCATGTGGGAGACATGGGTTCAAGTCCCTGCTCTGAATCAGGCAGAGTGAGGATTTGAATGTGGGTCTCCCAATTTCCAGGGACGCACCATAATCCTTGGGTTATGTGGGAATGGGGTGAATCTCTGTCTCTCTCCCTTCAAAAAAACATCATAAGGTCTCCATTTTGGCCTGATGCAGACTGGGGAGTTTTTTTGAACTCTCAAAAATTTGCACAGGAGGGGAAAGCCATTTCCTGCCCATCTCTACTGTGCAGGTGAACACCAGTTCAAGCTCACTGTAGGATGCAGAACCCAGGCTTTAGGGCCTAGTCCTGAAAGCTTCACTCATGAATGAATTTTACCCTTAAGGGCTTCGTCCTGCCCAATGAACTCAATGGGAGATTTAAGTTATCTAAGTTCCACTGGGAGCCATTTAGGTCTCCTGGAGCATCTCAGAACTGGGAGGGCATAAAGGGGACTTTAAGTAAACTTAGCCCTCACATTGCTATGAGTTCACTGTTTCAAGAGGCACAGACCACACTCTCACCCAGTGTTTGTTTTCAAAAAAAAAGGGCAGTAAATTAGCACATTATTATGCAACAAGACAAGGAGCTTTAATACTTACACCACCTAGAAAGTCACCTGATTTGAATCCATCTCAGTTTAGACCAAACTGACCTCTGAAGATGGAGCTGGGGTCCATCACAGCATGTCGGATTCCCCAAAGGTAAACAATGAGGCAACAGAAGCAAACCACAGGAAGATTAGTGCAGCTGCTGGCAAAATTTGTTTACAGTGTCAGCTCATCTATTCAATTTGTCACTCAAGAGCTCAGTTCACAATACAAATACATGTGAGACTACCAGTAGATCAGCGTAGGATTAATTCAGTCTAACATATCTGCCAGGCTAGTATGTTATGTTGCAATCATCCCTTCTCCTTAGGCAAATGTGGGGTATTTTAGGTGATTTTTTCTTTATTTGTTTTTGTTATTATGTGTAGTTAATGTATTCGTATGGACACTTTACAGTTAGTAGTTAAAAATATTTAGAGTTCAGTCATGAACCTACTTTCATATATATGATGCAGGGGATTAAGAGAGCATAAGAAGACCCCCTTACCCCTCTGCACTGGCTACTCACGTGAGCAGGTCAAGAGGCAACACAAAGGATGGAAACAAACAAGGTAATTTGTAAATGAGACATGTACCTTTAGAAAGGATTTTACTTCTGCTGTGTAATTTGATACACCAAAGATGATGGTATGAAAAACTCAGTTCACTTGTGCGTTACAACCATCACAGAATGGTAATGGGAGGGAAATTTTAAACTCACTTCAATGATGTGGGCTTGAAATTTCCCAACAGAACTGAAGTTGGAACATAATATCTTTGATGCTGTTTCTTTAAAGCCATCTGGGAAAGTGCTGTGAATTTGAAATGAGAGTTCCTTCTTTTTCTCCCACTAGCCAATCAGAGGTACAAGAAAAGTAAAGCAGTAACAGAAGCAGTGAAGCACAGGGACAAAGGAAGCAGGTGGCCACAGTTCTTTGTTTTTGTTTGTTTTGTTTTTATTTGTTTGTTTTTTTTTAAATCAGCTCCATCTTTACTGTGTGTGAGGAGTTTGCACTAGTCACAGGCACTGCTAGAGTTCAGCTGCCTTACATCTTATTTTCATGTAGCTGCTACATTTAATTCATCCGAAAAAATTGTATACCAATACATAATCTTGGGGAATTACATGTTTTTCTTAGAAAATATTTATAATTCACCACACCCAGAACTCTCTAGGCTCAGTCAATCAATTTCCAGGCTAAAAATACTTTCTTTTCCTTTCTACCTCCTATCTTGTTGCCAGATATGGAAAATTAAGAGCAAATGCAGGCAGCATATCCATGGCTAGCATCACGGTTGCCTGAATTCCCTGCTCTGGCTTCTTTCTCAATGGCCTGCTAAATGCCACTCAGCCAGAAACGCCCCCATAGCAGCTAGGTATATGGCAGGATCTAGGGACTGACACAACTCTAGGCGAGGCCTGACACTATTCAACTTTTTCATCAATGATATGGAAATAAATACAAAATTACTGATTATAAAATGTGAAGTAATACAAAGATTGGCAGAGTGGTAAATAATGATGAGGAAAGGGTAGACCAGGCAGTCATACAGACTGATCTCACTCTGGACCCATTCAAACAAAATGTATTTTATTATAGCCAAATACAAAGTAATACATCTAGAAACAAGGAATGCAGGCTATTCCTAAAATAGGGGACTGTATCCTAGAAAGCAGTGACTCTGAAATGGATGTAGGTGTCATAATGGACAAACAAACTAACCTGAGCTCGTAGTGCAGTGCTGTGGCAAAAAGGGCTGGTGTTTTTCTTGCATGTAAAAATAGGGTGTTAGAGCATAGGATTAGGGAGATGATTTTACCACTGTACGCAGCATTGGTGAGACTGATACTGGAATACTGCACCCAGTTCTATTCTCCACATTTTATGTTAAAAACTTGGAGAGAGTGCAGAAAAGAGCAACAAATATGAGTCAAGATCTGGAGAAAATGGATTACAGTGAGAGACTTCAAGAGCTCAATCTGTTTAGTTTATCAAAAAAGTTAGATTAAGAGATGACTTGATTACAATGTATAAAGTACCTCCAGAGGGAGAAAATACCAGGAACTAAAGGGCTCTTTAATCTAGGAAAGAAAGACATAACAAGAATTAATGACTAGAAGTTTAAGCCTGAAAAATATACAATAGAAGTTAGGCACAAGTTTTTTTTAAATAGTGGGGTTTGATTAACCATTGGACAGAACATAATAACGGCCATACTGGGTCAGACCAAAGGTCCATCAAGCCCAGTATCCTGTCCTCTGATAGTGGCAAATGGGAGGTACCCCAAAGGGAATGAACAGACAGGTTATCAAGTGATCCATGCCCTGTCACCCAATCCCAGTTTCTGGCAAACAAAGGCTAGGGACACCATCTCTGCCCGTCCCGGCTAATAGACATTGATGGACCTATCTTCCATGAATCTACCTAGCTCCCTTCTGAACCCCGTTGAAACTACCAAGGGAGGTGGTGGATTCTTCATCAGAAACTTCTGATATTCTATTTTTTTTCTATCAGCTCTGGGAAAAAAAAATCCTCCGGGGGTTGACAAGACCTTGTACATTTATTGAGCCTCATGTCTGCTTGGTTTTCTTCAGTATTTCTCAGGGACACACAGCCGATGCTCACAGCACTTAGCTAACAATTCTGGGTCTTTAGTCTTTCTGAAAACAAGTACTAAAGTTCCATGCCACTATCCCAGCATGTAACACTCATTAAAGGGACAGTATTTCCATATTTTAGACATAAAAACTATAATTACTTTCATAGAATTCTTGGAAAATATTTATTGAGCATCAAACACACGATCTAAAATTGTACAATCAGTCACTGAGGTAACACACAAATAAACTTGACACATTTATGAACTGCTAAGAACCTCTGGTATTTCAGGACTGGGGAAATACAAAGGATTGGGAAATACAGTGATATAAGTTGTGTTTTTCATGCTACATAGTAAAATATTAAACAATTTATTGAGGTTCTTCACCAAGAAAAAATAATTTTGACAGCAAATCCCTGTAGTATAAGTACTTCTTCCACTCTTAAAATGGGTTTTGGCCTTGGTTGTACTTGCTTATTCCTAAATCTCCATAATCATAAATCTTGATTGCTATAATTAACATACATTTATGCACTACTTAACACACCAGTAACAACACTTCATCTACTAATTTTGAACAAGCTTGTCTTTATAGGAACAAATATATCTAGAGTAACATGTAAATATGAACAAGTATTTTTTCCTCCCATAGAATGTATTCCACTCCACTTCCTTTATTTTTGATAACATATATAAAACACTTTTTAAAAAAATGGTCACACACTTCCAGGTCTACCACCTTCCCAGTCCCTTCCTGGCTGGTAACACAGTTCAGTTGTTCTCCCTGACCCTTTCCCCTCATCCTGCCCCAGAAGAAGCTGTTTTCTTTGTCTCCACCTCCACTCAGCCCCTCTAGCTACCCTTACTTCTGGCTGTCAGCTCAACACTGTTTTTTCTGATGTCACACAGTTATCCCTAGCTTTCCCAGTTCTCCAGTGGATAGGACATCTGACACTTCTAATTTCCCAAACAACATTTCTACTTGTCTTGGGTTTCTGGGCAATAGGATTTTTCCAGTTTGGAATTTTAAATCAGGGATGTAATTGAATTGGAATTAAATCAATAGGTTTTTTATAGAAATCAAAAGAATTTATACAGAACTTGTTCTACAAACATTTTCTAAAGAATGCAGTACAAATGATACTCTTTAGGGTTTTTTAAACTGTACTTTAGACTTTAATAGAATTCTTTCTCAAATTCTATAGAAAAGTACACTCTATACTAAATTTTGTAGAATTTAGAAGAATTTTTACAGAATTCTTTTTAATTTCTATATATTCTGATTGTCATAATTGATTACAAAGATAATTCTGTATTTACAAATATTACAAATTAGAACGTTGTCATATGTTTGCCAAACTCAAGGAACAATCCTAGCACAGACATACACAGGAGATAATTATCCAACAAATATGTGTCTTTCCACCCTCTCCAACAGCTTGTCCACTGGAACAAAAGAAATTCATTTTGATGGATTCTTACCATCATCACCAGTTTTTATGTTTGCTCTCCTCTAGAACAAACCCTCCAACCTCAAATGACCTCACTGAGACACCATCTATTCTATCAACAGTCACTCCTCTCTCCAAAAACTCATTACAACTCCTTGTCTTTCACTAATGGCTCTGTTTGCCCTTCATCCAAGTTTTACTCTCTAAGGTCAGCTGCCTTTCAAGAACATGCACATCCCAAAGACTCTGCTGTCCTACAAAGAAAGATGAGGTTTCTATTGCAAATGGGTGATTTTTACTTATTTTAATCAGTCAGATCCCAGATTATTACCAAAACATGTAGTTTTTACAATATAGAGCAACCTATTAGCTTTCATTGTCACATTATCTGTATCCATTTTCAAAGGAAGTACTGAACCTATTATTTACCATTTTAATAATACTGAAAATTAAACATGTGTTGAATTGTTCTTATCTTGCTGTTAGTCTAACTTCCACTTTGATATCTACCTAAAAATCCTTTTATAAATGCAAATCCATAAATTTCACAATAATACAAATATAATTGTATTGTTGACAACAGCCTACAGACCAAGCCAGGAACTCCAACCTTGACTATCTGAGTAAATAAAATAAGGAAGCATTTTGAGAGAGTCATTGTTCTTTAATCCACTGTTATTATAGAGTGTAGGTTTCTTCAGCCACACAGTCTAGATTTTGAAGTTTATAACAACATCTGTTCACTTAGAGAATATCTTTAATTAAACTTTCAGACTGTGTCAAACTTTCAGAATAGTTCTCATTATTTAATACTTCTTGATTTTTTCCTGTGTCTTTGACCTTTTCCACTCAATCTTATTTTATGCATGGTGTTATATAGAGTCCCATTCTCTCACCTTGTGTTTAATTATATCTCCTTGTGCTTAATTCTTTGATTTTTTTTTTCCAGAAAATGTTTCAGCCATTCCTATTATTCTCTGTAACCTGTTCAATGTAGATGTGTTTATAATAATACAAGGACTGAAGCTGCAAGAACCAAAGACTGTAGATATTGAAAACATGCAGGTAGGAGGGATGATGTTTGGGTGACATCAAACTAAAAAAACACAAAGTTCTTTCCCAAGTTACAGATGCTCAGGATCCTGCTTACTGATTTCAGCACTATAATATCTAAAGTCCTGTGGCAGAAAGGCCTTACATTAGGACTCCTAATGTTTTTAAAATAGTGAGAAATTTTTCATAAATCTCATGTAGACAAGGCTTTTTTTGTAGGGGACAAGGAACTACAGCTGCCTTTACTCTTCCCACAAATGGAGTAGTGGGAGAGAAACTGTTGTGCTTGGATGACCTGGACCAGTTATTTCCTTTTCTCCATCTACCTTTGGGTACACAGCAATTAAAGGAATACATGGTGTTTCTGATCCAAGATGGTTCCTCACTGAATCCCAAAGGGCTGGTACTCCCCGTAATGATGGTTGTAGAGACAACGGCCCTGATTCAAAGCCTATTGAAATCAAAGAGAGTCTTTCCACTGATTTCAAGGGATCTTTGGATCAGGTCCATTGATAAGATAGAATCCTATTTTTAGGGTGGGAGGTGTGGGGGCAGAATCTGCTTGTAGTCACAGCATCTGCCACCTTAGGTGAATAAAACTGAAAGAATTTCTAAAATGTAATTTTTCAACATTTTTGCTGTTTATATTTTGCACTTCTCTCAGCTGTGAAACTAAACTGGGAAATTTTAATTTCTGGTTCTCATAAACGAGTATAATAGTGATATGTTTGGTTTGCTTTGTAGCTATTTAGAGAAATATTTACATTTTAAAGTTTTTAATATTTCTATTAATAGTTTAATTTTTATTTTCCTCACTAATATAACACCACTGAACACATCAAGTATTATACCCAACCCCGATTTAATTAATTTTGAGCATTATCTTTATTCTTTTACTACATGCCACACACCTACAAAACTCCTTCTCTTAGAGGTATGAATCATTGAAAATGTTTAGAATTCAAGCAGACCAGAAGTTAAAAGTAGATCATAATTTAAATGATTTATTCTGATGTGAATTTTCTCCAAGAGAAAAGAACATTTTGTTTCATATAAAAGATCCATTTAAAAAAATACCTTTGAGAGTTTAGTTACAATTTTGGACTGCCTGGAAATAAAACTCTACACAGAGATCAAATCTTAAAACTTGTTTTTAAAACCTTGTCTGGAATGATGACACCTAACTGATCAGACTAATCAAACTTCCCTGATCCTAGGTCTCTCTAGTTGGAGTTTTGATAGCTGTAATTAAAAAAGCACTTACCACTGTAGTGTAGTAGTTAAATTCCAGTAGCAGCAGCAGCTTCAACTGCATACTGGTACCTTTGTGATAAAGTATCTTCGAAACATCCCATTAATAATGCAAAACGTTCTTTTGTAGAAGTTTCCATTTGAATTGACATTGTATTTTGAGCAGCCTTACCTCAAGAGGAGCTTCACATATGCTGCTACTTGAATATAGGAAACCTCTTCCATACAAAGTAATTGATACAGTTTTCTGAATAGCGTAAAGAAATGTCTCACTTGGCGATCTCTTAACTTAGTCCTAAATTGATCTGGTCCAATCTTATAACCGTGACTTAATTCAACACCATCTATCTGGAACGTTTCTGTCTGGAAAAGACCCAGGACTTAAAATGGATTAACCCTGAAGTGCTTTATGAAGGAAAGTAGTATCTGAATGTGCAATATAACAAGCATTATGGATTGGAAAGGAGAAGTGTGTGTTGTGGGGAGCGTGATTTAAGTGTATGTGACAGATCCTTGTATATCCTTAGAATTTCTGATGCCTCAGTTCTGACTGGCCCTCTCAGCCCCTTCTACAGTCCTGCTCTGGGTGAAGGCCACACACTGCTTCATGCCCTTGAATGGCATGGTGCATTGGCTTTCATATTCACCTTTCTCGACCATCCCTGAAGACTAAGTTCCAGTTCTCATGAGAGAGTCCATGGAGCAGTTTTACTAGGTAACAGTCAATAACCCAATTCTTCATGAATATTTTAAAAATCAGGATATTACTTAGTCGCCTCTGTAAAAAAAACTTTAAAACCCATGCCTGAAAAAATGATGTGTAAGTGACATAGTAGTCAACAAAAAGGGGTATTTATTCCTCTTCTGCAAATACAAACAACATAAATACATAAATATGCCTTGATTAAAACAGAGGGCCAGATCTTGCAGTCTGGCTTAATTGCACAAGCCAGAGGTGATGGTAGTACAGGTTGTGCCATTAGGGCATTAAAGCTCACCTTTGCTATCTCCTGACTCTAGAGTTACTATGTTCACAATAGAGCCTTTCACAGTGCCAAAGAGCTTGAAACTGGTATGATGATATGTTCACAGCATATACACAGAGAAGTTAGATTTAAAAAAAAACATATACATCTCTTGCTGGCAGGTAGCAATGTAACATTATTTTATTTCTTAGACTTTAGAACGATTACACACAAGAACCCAAAAACACACAGAGAAAAAACAGGCTGCTCCTTAAGGTAGAAAAGCACAGCTTACCCCATCTTGCTGTAATGTGATTTTCCATTCTGACTGATTGCACACTTTCCTTGAGAGCCTCCTGGCGTGCAAGCAAGACCAGGAAACATCCCTCAAACACAGTCTTCAAGTGATACTAAAAATTTGCACTTCCAGCACAGTGGACATCGGGCAGGGGGGCAACACAGAAGCCTCTGTGTTTCCTTTGTGTCACCAAAGGATCCCCTGTAGGCCAATATGGTATCTCTCAGACTTAGTCCTGTAGGATGCTACATTTCCTTTGTAGAAGACCTTCTAATTAGAGCTTAAAGAGAGAACAGATTTCAAAATTAGTTTTAATTCTTGTTTGGAACAAAAACCCAATAGTTTTAAATTCTCCTCAAAAGAAAATTGTTTAAATGGATTTGTTGTGTTTCAATTTTGAAATATGTTTTATACTATAATATATAATACAAATAATAAATTCTAACTGAAAACATTTTGAAAGGAGAATGTGAAAAGCTTCATTCCAAAAATGTCAAAATGCAAAGTTTCGACATTGTCTGATTTTTTCTCCCTGAAATTAAATTTCAGCAAAATTGACACAATTTCATGAAACTTTTTCCTTTTGGCAGAACTGCATTTTCTGTTCCACTGAAGTTCTTCCAACTAGCTCTACTCATAATCTCTACATTACCTTTGCTTTTACAACACTAATCATCTGAGAGTATGCAACATGAGTATACTGATTGGTGCACTTGGCTGAAGTCAATAAATAGCCCTGCTCATATTTCTAGACACCCCTGAGCTATTCTTCCCGTAAACCAGGTATCTCTAAGTAATCTGCATCTCTAGGATTTAAGACTATCCCTAAAAAATAAATTGGTTCATTTGAAAGTATCATTATTTTGTTTCTAATGATGCTTTCCCCTAATATAAATGCCAATTGTAAGGAAGATTACAAAACACATCAGTGATTACATGAACAAATTCTCTAAAACATACAAGGAGTTACTACCATTTTTGTGCGTGGGACTCCTCACACCAAGAAGTTAAAAGTATGGAAATTGCTAATGCTTTCAGCAAAGCTCAACTGGATTTTCCATTTGTCTGATCATGTATATCCTCAGCAGTAGTTTGGTTTGATTTGAATATTAGTATGGTTTCAGTACATCATATTGTCATCTTTTGTGTGCATAAAGGGCACCTTTAAGACAAACTGATGGATGGGTTCCATATAAAAACATACTGTCAATACTACTTTTTATTTTATGTCCTAATTTTAGGCAATTGACATTGTCAGAAAGCTGAAGTAGAGTAAACAACACTGACTGCTCTTGCCATTTTTAAATAATTTATTATATGGATCCTGGAGGAACACTTTTCATTTTCTTAAGAGAATTTGTTACTCAAAGACTGTAAGTGGAATGAGATTCCACAGAGCGAGGAAAGATTTAATGCACCAGTATGGTAAGCTAACAAGGAGATAGCAGAACTTTGCTGCTTTATATGTTTTTTTTTTCTTTTGCTGAAAGTAAATTGTAAAGATTTTTCATATAAATGAAAGGGTTTACTCTCTTTATATTAATCTGTTAGATACCCTGTGCTTTACAGAGAGCAGAAACACTAAAATTGTTTAAAAACATATTAATCAACACTTACAAGCAAACCTACTCATGCCAAAAAAAAAGGGCTCAATATATTTTTGGTGATAGATATGTTTTAATTAACCTATTTCTCTAAATTGCAAACATCTAGGCCAAAATTTTCAAAACCAGGAACTGAAGGTTAGTCTCTTAAATCCACATTCAAGCACCCAAATAAATGGCCAGACTGTCCTAATGCTAGATTATTTTTGGAAAACTTGGCTCTGTTGTCTTGCTGATGTTGATGAGACCCTCCTTTAAGTAGCAAGGTATCTTTCACCTATCACTCTTGATTAACATTGGTACACTGCATGGTAAGCTTTCTTTTTCATTTCTATCCACTTTACATTACAGCACATATACTTTCCTTCTATTTTATTCTAATTTTCATTTTGTTTCATTCTTTTCTCTAAATAAACCCAACAGAGACCAGTCTTATTAAGCATCATCCATTCTTAGGAAATTGCCCCCAGGGTATGCCTATACTGCAGCTGGGATCAAGCCTCCCACACCGGGTTACAGACTCAAGCTAGCAGGGCTCGAGCTAGCGAGCTAAAAACAGCTTGGACCGAAGCTTGGGCTCTCAAGCTTTTGGGACCCCCTAAACTTGAAAACCCAAGCTCTGGCTTGAGCTGGAACATTCGCATTGCGCTTCTTAAGGCACTAGCTCAAGCTGCACTAGCGCAAGTCTGTTTACTCAAGCTGGAAGGCTCGCTTCCATATGCTGTGTACACATACCCAAAGTGTCCCCAAATGGACTGAGTACAACTGGTTAGAAGATCAACCCAGTGAAACTCAGGGGTTTTTTGTTGGCTTGAGTGGTTGCTGAAGACAGTTTAATTAGAT
Organism: Chelonia mydas; assembly: GCF_015237465.2. NCBI lineage: Eukaryota > Metazoa > Chordata > Testudines > Cheloniidae > Chelonia > Chelonia mydas. Next base: position 168,701,588 of record NC_057849.1, read on the forward strand.
ATTGAAACTAAAAAATAAAATGCCACACACTCAAATAAAAGAGAAAGGAGGAAGTGCTGTCAAAGAAGCTACAAACATTTTCAAACATAGGCCCTAATCCTGAAAATATTTACATGCGTGCGTTGACTTTTATGGGAGTACTCACATGAGCAAGCATACATATCTATAGTGTATAGGAATTGGATAGTATTTCTTTAAATATTCAAGCCCTCTAATGGCTTTACTGTCTTCTACACTGCAGAAGCCATCGCAGGGCTCAGGCAAAGGAACTGTTTAATTGTGGTACTGATATTGTCCTTACAGGGTCCTAGAGCATGAGCTCGAGCCTGAGCCTGAACATTTACACCACAATTAAACAGCCCCACAAACCCAAGCCTTGTGACCCCAAGTCAGTTGGCATGGGCCAGCCAGGGATTTTTAATTGCAGTGTAGACATACCCATAATCCAAGAGTCTGCAGGACTAGAGCCAAAGATTCCTATACTCAGTCTTTGCTTTTTCAAAGTACCTTCCTAAGATTCCACATCATCTTAATCCTCTCTCTAAATAGTAATTTAATCTTTTCCTCTAACTCCTATTTTCATGTCTGTATCTCATTTCCCTGCACCAATAAGAGATCAAATTTAGTTTTTGACAAACTCCTTTAAGCAGTCTAGCATTTTCATAACTTAGTGGTTAACATCATAAGAGTAAAATAAAATGAACAAATCAAAAATAATACTTTTCAGAAAATAAAAAAATGCTTACAACTTTGGCAATTTCATTCTCTATTTGATTTTTTTTTTTTTTGTGACAGCCACAGCAAGTCTCAAAGAAAGTATTTGGCTCTTGTTAAATGCTAACTTGGTTAATGAGAATCTCCAATTTCTTTCTGTCAGTATTACAACTATTTAGGGAGAGAAACCCTATTTGTTTATCTATGTCTTTGGCTCCTCAATGGGCCATGGTGTCTTGGTATCTACAACACATGGTATTTGTTTCTGCTCCCTGATTGGATGCATACGTGCTGGAACTAGGCATGATACCGCACCCCACTACCCTCCCGCACCTGGCTTGAAGTGGTTTCCATCATATACAGGGTTTACAATTTTGTTCAATGGCTCTCAGCACCCTCACTATAAAAATGGTTCCAGAACCCCTGATTGGACGTCAAACTGTTAAAAACAGGAGGGAATACTAATATTTTAAGATGGCCACTTGCACAATTCTGATGTGAAGCCACCTGAATAAATATTCATGAGACTTCCACTTTCCACTACCATTCTTATAAAGAAATCCAAACTTTTACACATATTTGAGGGAAATAATTTTAAAATATTCAAAAATACCACAGAGTGAATGGTTTTTGTTTTTGTTTTTAAATTAGGGTTCATGGATAATTTGTTTCTGTTTTCAAACAAGTTCTAGCAATAATTATGCAATTTAATATTTCTGGGGGATGAGTTTGTATTTCTTATTTAAATAACTTCAGAAAATTACACACAAACACTCACCCTCCATTTGTTAAAACTGTGTGGCAGTTTCATATGCAGTAAGTTAAAGACAAGTATGGGAAGTTCATTATCCACTTTTCTTTTCTCTAAAGAGACAATATGGCAAAGGAAGCTGCAAGATGCACATAAAACAATTGTGAAAGAGATAAAAGTATGGAACAAGCCACATTATTAAGGCACAATGCTTTAGAGGATCTTGAACATTGACTGTTTTGCCTTCTGGGCAGCCCAGGGAAGACAAAGTAAAACAAAAAAAGTTCAGGAAAAGATACAGTATTTTGAAGGTCAAAATGTCTCTCTAAAGCTTACAAATAGCTTTAGTATAAAATTGTACTCCTCCTGTACGTGGAGGACATGACCTTTTGAGCCACTTCAGAATGTTTGCTCTGTGCGGCAGGACTGAGGAAGATTCATTACTAGGTAATGAACATACACCTTTTCATTCCACTTAGAGCATTCAGGTGTGAGTGGAAGCAGGGAAAGTCAGAAACCTTATGCTTCAAGGTCTACCACAGCAAATCTATATTCTCACGTTACAGTAGAAAGGGAAATGGTGCTCAAATTGGGGTTTAACTCAAAATACAAATCATAGTCTGTCCTGCTAGTTTAATGATATTTTTAAAATCTATATTTGATCCTAAATTGAAGTCTCCTACTTCCCATGTTTGTAAGACCTAGGCGTGTCATGGGAACAGCATATATACTTAGGGACAAGTAAACCCCACACTAATCTGAGTTTTACTTGCTCTTCCTTGCTATACACTCCTATTCCACATACAATAAAGTATGTTGAGTTTTTGAAGATTAAAAAAGAAATTGATAACATATTAAATAATGCAAGAATATTTGCCTAAAACAATTTGTTTTCTCTATGATTCAACATTTCTCCCAGCTTTTTCAGTATAACTCTAATGCATATGTATCCTATACTTAAGACATTGAGGGATTTTAAAGCATGTAAGAAAGAGGGCAGTATTTCCGGGGTATTTTATCCAGAAAATGATCACTTACTGGGCCACATCCATCAACAACCATACTTTCAAGGTCTATTTATAAGCCTAATCACTGATTTAGTCTTTGCCAATGCCCAGCTGTGCTTAATTTGTAATGAAAGAAGTGCCAGGGCTCAAGCAATTTAAAAAAAAATCATAACTGATGCAGCAAGCCCAGAGATGCCAGGGCTATGAACTGCCAAGCTTAGAGATGTCAGGACTCAGCCCTGGCAGGCCCTGGCACAAATGAAGCACTAATGCCCAGTAAATCATGGATTGAATGCCTGTGCACAAATGTGCTAGGCCCTGATGTTCTGTAATTCTAATCTAAAGCTTGGTTGGCACAATTTTTTTCAGATCAAAATTTTTCTCCATATTTCTGGTTGTTAACAGCTATTCATCAGATCTCCACACATAACCATGATAGACAAAAGCAGAAATTGAGTCCTTGTAATTTGTAAAGCAGTAAGAACAGGGAGAAGGGGATGGTAATGGGGATACCTGTTAAGGAATATACCAGATATATCCATTGTTAAAGAAACATAACCTTTTATTTTATTTATGGTAACATCATTCCATTGCAGGAGGCAGAGCTCCTTGTTTTGTGCATGCCTGTTATAATCAGATTAGACAGCTGTGCACTTAAGAAGGAGTTTGGATAACTGAGTTAACTATAACAGGGTCATGATCCTGATGTCAATTCATTGTACTGAAAATTCTCCCAATTATCTGAAATTATTCAGTGCCCCCCATTACAGTCAGCTAATTGAGGTTGTACTCTAGTTTCTGTGTAATCTTCATTAATTAAAGAGGTCAGTTTTGTTCACTACAACGACAGAGGCTCTGTTGACTGGATATAACACCGTATAAGAGCTATGGAAGAGAAAGAGTTCTTATAGAAGCAAACATGGACATAAATATCCAAGGCCAAGATTCAGAATGATCACAAAAATACCTCAATTGTAGATGAGGAAGGTATATATAATTCTGCCTTTAAAAGGTACACATTATTAATTATTATTATTATTATTATTATTATGTTCTATGTTGCTAAAGAATTGATTGTTCTGTTTTCTTCAGCCCAGTATTTAGCTCCACTATAACTGAACAAGACATCAGAGCCTTTGCAGCATCTTCACACAATACAAAACAGATCACTTTCACAAATGATATGGGTATTCCAATCACACTTGAGAGACATGAAAACTCAGAAGACAGCCCCAAGCACTGAATGAAAAGGAAGCTGTGCTACAGAGGAATGTGATGCAGTTGCTTTTTGAAAAACCCCAGAGGCCTAAACTTGATTTATGCCATCCTGCTAGAAATTCTCTCGGTGATGCACTATTTCCCTGACATGGCTTCCAGACTGCAACTGGTCATGAGTAACAGTTTCTCCAAGCAAGTATCTTCTATGAAAATGGACGAGTCAATGGCCCACAGAGACAGATGAAAAACAAGGGATTCAAGAGGAGCACCTGGAGAAAGTCCATCTTAATATCAAATTTGAAAGTACCATTACCAAATACCATGTAAATAATACAAACCTGTCAGCATTACTGCAGATAATAGAAATGTATTTAACTGATAGGCTGTAGCTAATCACCTTCTTCAGGATGCCGAATACCAGGTTTACATACCATGTGGGTAGCAATGCACAAATCACCGAACTTAGCTGCCACTTAGTTTTGTAATTCTGTCTTTTGAACAATATTCTGAGTTAGTGTGGGAATGTTCACATACTGCAGTATATGCTGGTACCTAACTACACATTTGTATTATTCATATCATACTAATGGCCAAAGGCCACAACTGAGATCAAGATCCCATTATGCTTGGGCTAGATTGTATTAAAACAGGGATCGGCAACCTTTGGCCCGTGGCCCACGAGGGTAAGCTCCGGTGGGCCGGGCCAGCTTGTTTACCTGCCGTGTCCGCAGGTTCGGCCGATTGCAGCTCCCACTGGGCATGGTTCGCCACTCCAGGCCAATGGGGGCTGCAGGAAGCGTGCTGCATGCCAAAGGTTACCAATCCCTCTATTACACACACACACACACACACACACACACACACACAGAGTAAGGTCACTTTTTCAAAGAGTTTATAGTCTGTATAGCCAAAGCAGGTAAAGAACGGGAGAAAGGAAGTATTACTGTCCTCAGTTTACAGATGGGGAACTGAGACACAGTGATTTGCAAAAGGTCATAGGGGAAGTCCGTGAGAGAGCTAGGAGGTAAACCCACATCTCCTAAGTCCCAGTTCAGCATCTTAACCAAAAGACCAGCCTTCCTCTCTACATCCTGTAATAACTAGGTCAGAGTAGAGCTAGTTGGAAAAAAAAAAGGGGAAGGGGGATCACAACATGTTTCCCCCCTCCTTTTTTTTTAAATGTTCAACCAGCTCTATAGTTTGTCAAAAAAATAGGATGATTCATTCAGAAATAATTCCCATATTACTTTATTGAAACATCAAAATTGAGAGAATTCCAACCATTTAATCAGAAAGAAAAGAATCAAGTCAGTGGTTTAATTCTTAAACTAGATCCTTAATGCAGTGTATCTCTATCTTCCTCTCACCCCAACACATGGAGTTGTAGGCAAGGGCCACTCTAGCTATAGATGAACTAGCCAGCTGCCTAGGGCAGCAGATTTCCGGGCAGTTGCCTAGGGTGGATGATTTGGACCATCCACCCTTCCACCATGATGAAAGGACAGCCGGGCCAAATTAGTCATCCTAGGCCTATTGGGAGAAGGCAGTGAATCCATAGAACACTGAAGTTTTGCCCGGGTGGGGGGCGGGGAGCAGATTGCCTTGAGTGGCCTGATACAAAGCCCATTAAGGTCAATAAGGGTCTTTTCATTGACTTCAATGGACTTTGGGTCTGGCCTATAGAGATCTGTGCAAAACATTGTGGGACCAAAAAAAAAAAACCGAAACAAAAATAACTGAGTAAATTTTAATGTTTCACATGATGTACCACAACACAGAATTCATTTTTATCAGCACAGGTTCACATATATTTGATTTAAACAAAAAATCACTGCAGCCAGAAAATAGAAATTTTTGAAAAATATAATATGATTTTTTTCTAACAAGCGACACTAAAATTCATTCTTGGAGGGCAATTTACTAACTTTTTGTATAGCACTAGGGAAATTTTCACATGCTAAAACAAAAATTTTCCACAATTCTAATTATATCAGGTACAGTAAGTAACAGTAATTGACATTGAACTACTGGAGTGCACATATACAAAACTGAATGACTTGTATAAAATGCGGGGGAGACAAATTTCTGCAAGCAGCTATCGCTACTGTGTGTGTGACTCCTGTGTTTACATTCACAAATGAGCATTTAAGGTATAACTGCCCATTTGAATGCTTACTGCAAGTGCCCATTTGCTTGCCAAAATGTGGAATTTCCACATGTGATTTACCTGGTTATGTCTGAAAATTTGAATTTTTTTCTTACATTGGCTTATGCAATACCTATAAATTTAATTTACTGTATTTTTAATGGTGCTCTAAGTAGTTGGATATCTAGAATTACTGTATGTGAATGGTTAGCATGTATGACCAACTACTTTATCTTCCCTTATCTGGCAGTCTCCCAATATTATCATTTCAATATCTCCCTTTTGTGAAAACAAGGGGTTTTTTTAAGTTTTGCTAGAAATGACAAGGGATTTAACTGAATGTTGTCCTAGTTTTACTCTTGAAGTACCACAGCTATTTTTCATTTGACTTTAGCTTCTCTTTTCTTGAATACCTTTGGGGAAATGATAAAGAGCTAGCTTCCAGTCCCTAACGAAGGACAGAATTTGATGAATGTAAAAGAGCAAGTCCAAATAGGTGGTATGCACTAAGAACTTTGCATGGAGTCTAAAAAATAGAGGTTAGTGTACTTTTTGGTTTTGCTTTTTAATGGCCTCCTGTGAAAACATGAGATGAAAATTGATATTTAATCTTTGGAACAATTTCCACAACGCAATATCACCATATTGTTTTTGTTGGGACACAAACTGCAATATAAGGGAGTTTACAGCGGGAGAGCGGGGGTGGTGGTGAACAGAATGAGAAAAAATAAATAAGAAATATGCCATTTAAGAATTTTTAAAGCTATTAGTTCATTTATTTAACATCATGGTTCTAGTGAGCCATGAAAGGTATCTTTAGAATAAAGAAAGAAAGAGCCTTCTTAAACCTGTGAAACTCCTTCCTGCCACCTAAAAATGTTGTTGAGGACTTTACCGTCTCACATTTACTGTAGCTCTACATCCATGACAGAATACATTTCCACTCATACACACCTGAACAATCACAGGCAGAGACCTGCATTCCAACTTCAGCCACAGCAGATGATACTGCTGACAGCTAGTCAGCTTTGATATCTTTCCTTTAAAACTTATCATTGTGGAGACCTTCTTTACTGGAAGAACCATTATGTATTTTTATTTTCTACTGGCCTCCTTTTCTCACTCAGGCTATCCCTTTCTTCTCCTTCTCCTCCATTCTTTTCTCCCTTTTGATTTTCCCATTTCCCTCTATTTCTCCCTATTTGGTCTCTTTTCTTCCCTATTTCTCTCCCTCACTTCCTGTTTTGATTTCACTAGCCATTTTTACCATTGCACCTCTTCAGCAGAAGAGCATCAAGAGGCAGTTTGTGCCTTCCCTAATCCCTCCAGTCACTGCATATTTGCATAGAGACCAAGCCGGATCATGAACTACTGGCAAATATGTTGTTGCATATTACATCGACGGATAATGACGAGTAGATTTATCCATGGTGGAACTGGTATCTAGCCAATGAGATTTGTGAAAAGGAGGAAGTGCTAAGGCTCAGTGGCCAGCAACTTGTTTCCAAACCTTGGTAACAGATAAAATTGGATCAAGATTAGGAGCAAACTGTGTTTGAGATTTTAATATAAATTTGGTTAAAAGTGTTCCCTCAGTGCTTCCAAACTATGGATAGGTCACTCTAAGGGAGACCTTGCATGCTCAGCCTCATTTGACCAGTGACACCACTCTGCCTGCAGGACAGGGGTGCAAAAATCCAAAGAACGGCTCACAGTTAGTGTTAAGGTGCCACCAGAATCTTTGTTATTTTTGTGGATACAGACTAACACAGCTACCCCCGATAGCTTCTTTCCTTGCTTCTGTCTCTGATTGGTCACCCTGTGACTGGGAGAGGGGAGTCAGCATGACAGCTGGTGAGATCAGCACCAGTTAGAGGACACTATGTATATAGATGTGTGCACCCTCAGGAAGCTTTGTCTTCACTGCCCCAAATGGTGTTTTACCTCAGGCTAAATGATGAGTGCTAGCAATCTCACTGTGAAATCTAGTGGAGACAAGGCACTGAAGTTTTACTGCTATCAAATTAGGTGAGGTACACTACAGGCAGGTGATACAGAGTTGAACTTGCCTAGCTACCTTGCAATAAAAATTAGAGATGCCTTGTTTCCACTAGGATATTACATGAGGATATCTACATGTGAGCCAGCTGTTTAAAAAAAAAAAAACTACCTTTTTTTTCTGGAGAAGCACTCCCTTAGCTAGGAGGCAGAAACTAGGGGGCACAAAAGTGCTTCTTTTAAAGCCACCGCCCTGACTTCTCATCCTTCCGCAAACTTTTAATTATTTGCTCTCCCAGAACAGACAGGCAGCTCAGAGTTGCTAGAGGGGATCTTGCCTCCTTTGCTTCTAGTTTGGATTTTTCTGGTGAGTGGGGAATGGTGAGAAAAGGGAAGCCAACAGTATATCTCCTTGTTTAAGTCTGGGCTTTGAACCTTTTCCAGGTCCAGCTGTCCCAGACAATGTCCCAGGACTGTATCTAAAGCAGTTACTCAGTGGACACTCTCCCCTATTCCCTGACAGCTGCTTCTCTCAGTTTAGCTTGAACAATTAAATGAACTCCTAAGGACCTTGATATGATTAATTCAAATGGCTTCTCTTCACCAGTAGGTATTTGATATTGTTTTGAGTACAGATGTGAAAGTAAGCCAGTATGGTATGGCGCACCTGACCAGCTTCCCCAGGCTGGCAATTTAAAGGGCCCCGCGCTCCCCTACAGCTGCTGGAGCCCCAGGCCCTTTAAATCGCCTCCTGAGCCGCACTGCTGGAGCCCTGAGGTAGCGGTGGCAGGGCTCCGGAGGTAAATTAAAGGGCCTGGGGCTCAGGCAGTCGGGTGTGGGCAGCAATTTAAAGGGCCCGGAGCTCCGCTGCAGTAGCAGTGGCTGGAGCCCCGGGCTCTTTAAATTGCCCCTGAGCCCCAGGGCTCCCAGCCGCCTCTGCAGCTAGGAGCTCCGGGGGTGATTTCAAGGTGCCGGGGCTCCCAGCCGCAGCCGGATCCCCGGGGCCTTTAAATCTTTAAAGGCCCCGCCTCTTCTGGTTGAGGCCACGCCCCTGCTTAGGACTCCAGCATACTGGTAAGTCCTTTAAGTTACTTTCACCCCTGTTGGAGTAACAACTGAGTGGAAAGGCATTGGGATCCCTGGCCAACAGGAGGCATTGGCAGTATAGACCCTGCCTATGCCTTGCTGCTATGAGGTCCAAAAAACAGTTCAAGAGGTGCACAAAGGAGCTGGATTGGGAGAAAGCATCAGGCCCATATGGCTGAGATCCATTCAAAATTTACTATTTGGAGATACACTGAATTTAGGCAGGTGAAATTCAAATTAGCGAACATAAGCAAAACACAACATTACGAATTTACAACCTCAGAAGCAACATATTGTAAAATGTTCACACTAGTAACTGAAAGGAAACACTGCTGGATCTTGTCTAAAAGTCTGCATAGAAACATTAAATGTTAATAGATGCAGACAAGTTGCTTTTGTAGAGTCAGGCTTTGCAACCTTTTCACATCAAAATCTACATTGCATTCTGCTCTTCCTATCATAATTATAGCATCAATGTTTGACTTTTATAGTAATTTTTCATAATTTATTTTCATGCCTTCCTGCTGCTGTTAATTTATTTGCTAAATTCCCCCTTTCCCTTAAAAAAAATCACTTTTAAAAATAAAATTACACCATCCCATACATTTTGCTCATTTGATTGCTATCATTTTGAAAATGCTGTAGCATGCAGGACGAATCAGAATTCACTTAATAGCTGCATTTGTTCCTTTCAGCACTTCTAAACTGATAATGCCTAGAAAGCAAGTATTTCGGTATAGTGGATTGGAATATTTAGGTGACCTTCAACTGAAAACTTCAAAATGGAGCTCCGTGGTAGTAATAAGCACTTCAGCATACCAGACACACACAATTATATATTTTATTTATTCAAGTACTCCTGTATTTTTAATAAGCTGACAAGATTTCCAATTTATAAAGCCAAGAAGAGAGAATCCCTAAACAATCTTCAACATGTTATTTGTAGATTTCCAGCTGTTTCTCTCCTCACCATGGGAATTTTGTTTACCAACATATTCACAGGCATTTTAAATGGGCTGTGTTTAAAAATAAGGTCATATTTGTTGATGAGGCATCAAAAAGAACAAAATGAACATAAAAGAGAGAGAGAGAGAGAGAGAGAGAGAGGACACTGCAAGTGTTCATAAAGTAAATCAACAGCTAATACTTCATCTACAATTGTAATTAAAAAAAGAGACCCAGTTACACCACCATTCTCCCATGACACAGATAAAACACAGTTAAAAGCTGAAGCATAAAGGAAAGCTCACTGTGTTGCTGTGACTGGGTTAAACCATGGACAATCTGTACTGAAATCCTTCACTGGTTTCTGCTGGTATGTGAAGGCTTCAGAGGACATTCGGTACACACATCACATCACACTATAGCCAGCACCAGCCCCCAAAGCTGTGAAATTTCACATGGAAAGTTAAGCAGCTTTAAGAATCTACCATATATATGTGGCGGTCAAATTGGGAAGAAATAAAACTTGGTACATTCCTATACTCCATTCATAAAACAAGCTCCACCCACCTGGGATGCCAAAAGGAGACTCTACTCACCAGTAGATCTTAATAATATGATTGTCCACCTCCTTTTTTAGATGCTTTGGTCAGCAGTGAAATTGGGCACAATGGTGACATTTAAATGCTCATCACTGGATTTCAGAGTTTAGCAGTCCTTTTAAAGAGAATGTGGGCAGATCACACTTCTCACACAGCTATTGTTTCAGGCTGTCTGTATCTATTTATATTCAACCCACATTTTCAGGAGTCTCTACAGAACAATAAAGAGCTCTATCAGTTTAAAACAGTAGCAAATAGGACTCTGAATTCCATCAGATTTGACAGACCACCATGAACCAGCACAATTCAACTGCTTCTGCAAAGTGGTCTGTATGCTTAACTTCCATTAACTTATTTTTATTATTAATCTTCTTAATGGATGCTAAGCGTGCAAATCACAATATGGTATCAACCCTTTATTTATGCCATACTTTATTTATGGCAGGTAGTGGAGAAGGCTGTGGCTCTATTTTAACAGATTGTGTCATCTCATTATTTACCTGTTAAAAAAAGAAATATGTAACATACCTTACAATTTAAATACTCAATCTCAAATTGGCATACATCTATATACATTGATCCTTACACCTGGATATGAATATATATGTACATTATTCATACTGTAGTAAGCTAGTGCTTAGAACTGCAAAATGTGAACTAAAATCTGCACAGGCAACATAGTCCAATGGATAGAGCATTGAAATGGAATATTTTTTCTATCTCGTGGATTCCTGATAGGCAGAGAGACACCAAATTCAAATTCATTCTTAGACTGTGGAAAAGGAGACACTTGACAAATGTATCTTACAGCTGAATTGAAAATGGGATTACTTGTGGCATTAGGTGTTACTTAAATTAAGTAAGAATGGTGCTTCAGAGCAGGGACCATCTATCACTCTGTTATTATAATGCCTAACACAATGAGGTCCAGATTTCAGCTGGCCCCTACATGCTACTATAATACATATAAATAATAAGAAGAACAACAACAATAGCAGCAGCATCTGGACCTCAGACTGTTAAAGCTTTGGGGCAAGAATTGGGATCCTCCGTTTTTGTATAACACCTAACACAACAGTGTCCTGACCAAGGACTTTGGTAAACTAGCAACGACAGGTTTCAGAGTAACAGCCATGTTAGTCTGTATTCGCAAAAAGAAAAGGAGTACTTGTGGCACCTTAGAGACTAACCAATATATTTGAGCATGAGCTTTCGTGAGCTACAGCTAACGACTGTAATGCTAATAGAAATGCAATAGTCAAATGTCCATAATGCCAGCAGACGTGTCACGATTATAAAATTGAAAATTGAGACTGGGAGACATGGTACACTGGAAACCCAAGGAGGACAAACTATAATCATTGTGACAGAAGAGAAATTGTAACTGAAAGCCACTTGCTACTTCACTGTACAAAATACAAATTAGTGAAAGAAAGATAATTCAAGCTACCATAAATAATAAAAGAATTCCTGATAAAAAGGGAAGAAGAAAACCCTGGGAACTTGGAGAGAAAGGGAAAAAATAAGAAGTCAGGAAGAGCATTTCAGTGTGTGGCAAGCTGTCACTGGAGCAAACATGGATAGTAATATACAGTGGACACATTGTTTAAAACACCATTATCATTGTAAAAGAGTGCTCGAGTCCTAAAAAAAAAAGTAAGAAACAGGACACACTTCCAGTACACCAGGAATACTGGAACGCTGCTCTGTCTCCCACAAAAAGCGCCAGAACTGCATTTCAGTGTGTTCCAGCATGACTCAAGCCGTGCTATAAAACCTGGCCCTGTATATATACTTGATGTATTAACTTTGGCAACACTTTCGTACCTTGTCATTCCATTAAAGTTAGTGAAACGGAACTGAAAAAGAGAGATTTTAAAATATTTCTTGTTGTTTGTAAACATTTGGGACCTCATTCTCATTTACAGTAAGACTTCTTTACAACATTCTGGCAGTGTAAAGGGGCCTTAGGGCTGGTTGACCTACAGAAATTGTACCACTTTGACTACACCAGTATTCTTAAAGCAATACAACTCCTTTCCTCCTCATCACCAACACCACCCACACACCCCTCCTGTAGATGCAGCTAAATCAGTATAAAGGTGCATTATACTGGTATAACTATTCCAATACGGGCAGGGGAATAAGCTATACCAGTATAATGCACCTTTATACCTGTATGATTGAACTTACACAAGGGCTTGTACCTGTATAACTATTTCAGTGAGAAAGCACACACCTAACTGACATAGTTATACCAGTAGAAAAAACTGTGTTTAGAGCTGGTCTTAAGGTGGGGGTGCAGCTGTGATTTACATCCCTTTTCACTGCCAGAGTAGTGTAAAGGGGCCTTACTGTAAATGAGAATCGGGCCCTCAAATTCTTTAGTTTCCCATAAAAATCAGTGTCATATAGGAAGAAAATAGCGTTGGTTTTGTATTAAAGGACATTGACAATTTTTTCAGAGAGAGAAACTGGTTTAATTATATGTTACTGCATCTTTCCCTCTATTTGCATAATTCTCACGGATAAGACTAGAAAGATAAACATCTTTTCTGACAGGTTCGTATAACAACAAAGTATAGCAATACACTGACATTCTCAACATTTATTTATTTGCATTTTTACTTACTATTTCCCTCTATTCTTCCCATCTTTCAAGCAAACTTGACAGGAATGGTTACTAAAGTTCTTGTCATTCTTGTTTAAGATGCAAGGTCTGTTGTAGCATGCAATATGTGTTAATATAAGAGCAGAAGAGAAGTCATGCATTGTAATGATCTGAAGCAAGACTCTTATGCTGTTGGCTGTTTGAAATAACAAGCAATACTTGTTCAAACAAAGGGCCAGGTTCCAGTACCCATACTTGTCTTGGGTAGCATCTTATGCCATGAGTGTTTCAACTGACTTCAGTGGAACTGGTTGTGGAGTAAGGTACTATTTAATAAGAGGAAGATCATAAGTCTCTGGACCAAAGTGGGTCTACATCATTGGCAAAGCTACTCTGGAGTATCTAATTAGCTTCTAAAAGCCAAGTTCAGCTCTGGGGTCAAAAAGGGACGCTTCCATTAACTTTAATAGGAGTGGCACCTGCTTGTGATAGTGCTGAATTTGATCCTGTTTCTTAACTCTGACTCCTCAGATAGGCTAAGATTGTAACTTTACACTCTGCCCCTAGTAATGGATGAGATAGAATAAATCACAACTCATCATCATAGTTCCTCCCGTTTTACCATCTAGTTGTATGGATGGAGGGTAATTTATTTAATCTCTTTTTCTGAAACACCTGCCCCCACCCTCCCCCCTGGTGATCGAGCTCCTCCCCCTTTCTCTCCCTTTGCTTGTGGAGGGGAGTAGCAACTGAGCTGTCTCTACCCTCATGACTGGAATCAATCTGCACATGGCCAAGCAGCAGAGTAAGGGGCAAGGGGCTTTACTCCCGTTTGGCAGAGCAAAAGCTGTGAGAAGATAGCCGATAAGAATGAGAGGCTCCTGGTGGATTGGTGTAGCTTACAGGCAACACACGACCCCCCCGTCCCAACTGTAAGCGTACCGTGTTGCAGTGCACTGAAATATTTTGTGCTAAGAACTCACCTATACTAGATACTGTCATTCTTAAGGCTTGTTCCTGTCTCTCTTCATTACAGCCACTAAACTGGAGATGCAAGTAAGGCTATAGCCTTGGCATAAAACAAAGAAAAGTATTTAAACGTTGATTAAAACACACAGAAATCCAAATTGCTTCCCTACAGAAAATTCTCTAAGCATGTCTTGAGGAATTCCATTGAGCGTGCAAATACAGGTGCTTCTAGAAGAAGCCAGAGAAAACAACTTGCCTATTTCTTACCTACCTGGCCAAGCCTGCCTGTACCTTTGGCTGCCCTGTCACATGCCCTTTCTAGAAGTGCTGTCTGCAAGTATATAAAATGGGATACTTCCCTTATGGCTTTGAAGGCTTTGTCAAAGTCACAGTTCTTCCTGGTGAGTTTGATCTTCTCAGGCACAAGCAAAAGAGAGGGTGATCATAGTGGTGGCTCTTATAAGCTGCTTCATAGACCTCAAACTGAGCTCTGTCTCCAAAATAATGAGAGAGGACTCCACCTGCTCTCTTCCGGCTGAAAAGCCTTTAAAATATTGTAAGTCTCCTCTGCAGAAGAAACATGTCACCCCTTCTCTGGGAGGCTGTGGAGGAGAAAGACAGAGTGAAGGCCTTGCCCCACTTTCATTAGCCTTTGTTCAACATGCTCACCAATTTGTCAGACTCAAGGGGCAGGAATTGTCCTCCATGGTACCCCAGAAAACTATTGCTCAATAACGTTTTGACTCAAAGCCTCAAAATTCTAATCAAGATTCTAATTAACTAATATGGAGTAGTTTTTGTAGATAAAGTAAGGCAAATAATGCAGATGAACATGCAAGTGTAACCTTTCCTTGCAAATATTTATACCAAGTACAACAACTGACAAAGCTCTCTCTTTTCCACAATTTGCAATAGAAGGGTTCGATTCACTGCTTATGATGCTATAATGGCCTATACTGCCACAGGACTTCACATAAAATATAATCTAGTAAAACCTGTTCAGCAGATGTTGTATTGCACAAGAAAATAAACATTGATCAGGTCCTCATTTAAGAAAGCCATAATAAATTTCACACATACATAGACTGTATTCTAACTTTTGCCAATCTAACTAAATTGTGAGGAAAATTCCCAACGTTTAAACTAAGAATTGAATTTCAGTATATGTCCTGTATATAGGGACAAAACTGAGATTCGAAACATCAGTGCTAATATCACCAAATCTATCAAACTCAGTAACTAAAGCAACTGTGAACCATTCAGTTTTGGTAAAGAAAGTTCAGTTCTTTTACGCCAAAGTATTTCAACGGGGTTGAGTTCCTTATCGTCCTCAAACAGAATTACAGCTAGTGTTTCTGTATTTGAGTGCTAGTCTGGCAAAGAAACCTGTCCTCCATGGTGGAGACACTGGAATCAGGAACAGAATAATTGCAGATGGAGTTATGCTATCGTGTTATTACTCCAATTCTGTACCCCTCAGGATACTGGTCTTCCTGGCTGAATCTGCATTGCCTCCTATTTCGCAATATTGCAACCTATTTTCAATGCAATACTAGTCTACTGTGGCTAACAGGAGTTTCCCAGCCCTTCCTAATTGCTCCCCAACTGGATTCTGTCCCTCTGGGGCAGATCTACTCTGCTGCTCCCAACAGAAACATGCCCGGCATATAGTTAGAGCTAGTTGGGAATTTTCCAATGACATGTTTTTAGTCTAAATTGAAACTAATCATGGGAAACTGAAAGGGCTGGTTTAGAAAAAAATCCCAATTCATACTTTTGTTTTTTGAAAAACAAAGTTTTAACATTTTCAAAATGAAAAAAAAATGTGTCAAAACAACTTTTAATTATGAAATTTTAGTTAATTTATACTAAAGAAGATATAAATAATTTAAAAGGCAAAATCAACCCCAAACATTTTGAAATAATTGAAATGAACTGTTTCAATTGACCCAAATAATTTTCCCCCCCCCAGATTATCAGATCACAAAAATGTTCAAGATGTTGTCTTTTTCCCATATTATTTTGAAAACTTCTATGGGATGGTATATCTGTTTCCTGCCCAGGTCTACATACAGCACCTTGTGATGTGGCTGACTAATTGGTGCTCTTCCACACAGGGAACCCCTATAGAATGCTGCCCTTCCTTCCCTCAGGGCCGACATATGAAGTCATCTTCATCATCATTATTTATTATTTACTTAGCCTCAGCCATCATGCAGGTCTTATCCACCCCCAACACAGTCTCTATGGCCTAACCTGTAGAGCTGTTGAATAAGGCAAACAAGTTATTTTCAAATAATTGTTGTGAATCAGTGTGTCAAGTTCACTCTGCTACTATTCAAGAGGCCACATTATTGATTGCTTGCAAATATTGGGACAACCTTCAGTTTATTCATGAAATGTTCAAACACCCTAAATGTTTAATGATATTTTAGCTAGAATGATTATCCACTGAAAATTGGTACTATCCATGCATTATTCATTGCTCTTATTATTCATTCTCCTGCTTACAAAGTTTCAGTCATAGGATCAGAAACACCGCTGTGTAACTTAGAGGACCAATCATGCCCTATGGAAAGGGAGTAGTCAATTAGAACAATACATGAACCATTTTTCTCCAGAAACCATTCAAACAAATTCAACAAATATATTAGCAGATATCATGATTTATTCTCAAACAGAAAAAAGCTAGCTAAATCAGATAATGTTTAATTTTCTCCACCTATTTATCTGCATAATTGATTGGTTCTGCAATAAATTCATTCCTTAATTGATTCACTGCATAACTATTTGTCTACATAATTTATTCATTTTACTGTTCATCCCCTGCATTATTATTGCATATAATTGATTCACCACATAAAGGTTTTACTCAAAGTTAAATTGATTCTTTGCACAATTGATCAATAGCATACTAGTCCTGGCCAGTCTCTGCTTATCTTCTGACTCCTCTCCTCAGCACCATAGAGGATCTGTTCTTCACTTCTTATTCACCGAAAACGTGAAGACCATTCCACATGTTGTATTTCAGACATGATACCAACAGTCAGGATAGCTGGTCTTTTAGGTCATAGAATCATAGAATATCAGGGTTGGAAGGGACCTCAGGAGGTCATCTAGTCTAACCCCCCTGCTCAAAGCAGGACCAATCTCCAACTAAATCATCCCAGCCAGGGCTTTGTCAAGCCTGACCTTAAAAATATCTAAGGAAGGAGATTCCACCACCTCCCTAGGTAACACATTCCAGTGTTTCACCACCCTCCTAGTGAAAAAGTTTTTCCTAATATCCAACCTAAACCTCCCCCACTGCAACTTGAGACCATTACTCCTTGTTCTGTCATCAGCTACTACTGAGAACAGTCTAGATCCATCCTTTTTGGAATCCCCTTTCAGGTAGCTGAAAGCAGCTATCAAATCCCCCCTCATTCTTTTCTTCCGCAGACTAAACAATCCCAGTTCCCTCAGCCTCTCCTCATAACTCATGTGTTCCAGTCCCCTAATCATTTTTGTTGCCTTCCACTGGACTCTTTCCAATTTTTCCACATCCTTCTTGTAGTGTGGGTCCCAAAACTGTACACAGTACTCCAGATGAGGCCTCACCAGAGTTGAATAGAGAGGAACGATCATGTCCCTCGATCTGCTGGCAATGCCCCTCCATATACATCCCAAAATGCCATTGGCCTTCTTGGCAACAAGGGCACACTGTTGACTCATATCCAGCTTCTCGTCCACTGTAACCCCTAGGTCCTTTTCTGCAGAACTGCTGCTGAGCCATTCGGTCCCTAGTCTGTAGCGGTGCATTGGATTCTTCCGTCCTAAGTGCAGGACTCTGAACTTGTCCTTGTTGAACCTCATCAGGTTTCTTTTGGCCTAATCCTCCAATTTCTCTAGGTCCCTCTGTATCCTATCCCTACCCTCCAGCGTATCTACCTCTCCTCCCAGTTTAGTGTCATCTACAAACTTGCTGAGGGTTCAATCCACACCATCCTCCAGATCATTTATGAAGATATTGAACAAAACCAGCCCCAGGACCGACCCTTGGGGCACTCCACTTGATACCGGCTGCCAACTAGACATGGAGCCATTGATCACTACCTGTTGAGCCCGATGACCTAGCCAGCTTTCTATCCACCTTATAGTCCATTCATCCAGCCCATACTTCTTTAACTTGCTGGCAAGAATACTGTGGGAGACCATGTCAAAAGCTTTGCTAAAGGTCATGTGAACGTGTCATCTAAAGGGGGTCCCTTTTAGCAGTAGTGCCTGTCAACCAAGTTCTCTTCTATGAGTGCCTTTACACATAAAAAAAGCAAATACACACCAAAGAAAACCCAAGATTCGTGTTAATGGACCACCCCAAAGGTAGCTCAATAAATTAATTATTCAATCCTGAATTACGTTAAAATCTCTTGATTGTCAGTTACACATAGTGGAAAGGGGTCATTAATTGTAATATAGCCATAGTAATGGTTATCTCTGGTAGAAGCTGTAGGAATATATCTTTTGCATATGTTAATTTTGCATTCCAAATTATCAGCCAACAGACAAGTCAGTCTCCCAGAATGATATGAGCTTTTCCAACTAAATACTCATTTTATGACTTTGCACATGCCTGGGATTGGTGGTACCATTACCAGTGTTTTGTTCCATGGCAGGTGGCATGATCTGAGACCACAGCATCAGAACCAGCTTTCAACGGGTTATGATGCTGACCAAGCCATTGTGAGGATGATGCTCACTAATTATTAACTGGGCAACTGGGCTGATATTTTCTGAAAGGCATTGGTTCTCTGTTAAATAGTTGTCTATTTCCCAGCAGGCTTTGGCTGGGAACAATCAAGCAGTTTTCTGGCATTCCTATGGTATAAGTCCCCTTGCTGTTAAAGTTGGTTGTTGTGGCCACCTTTCCCATAATTTATTTGCAGGTTTGAGTGCAGTTGTGTTAAGAACACAAGAAACACACAAGCGGGCCTTATTACCATGACTAGGTACAAGACCCCTGTAGGAAAATATTTCTCTCCCACTATTATAGTAGATTGAGTTTTGAATCTCCTTAAGATCCAGGACACGTGGCAGATGCCCTCACATTTATAATTACTTATTATGATTAGGGACTACTGACTGCAGGACAAACACTGCAGTTTGAATTATTGTATTTCAAGAAAACCTGTAGCGTTGGCCTTTAATCCAATTGCCAATGTGCTGTGCTTTCCTTCTGCATTATTCAGAGTGGCATCAGAAAGGAGTTTTTGCATACATGCAATAAATCCTTTTCAAATGTAAATAATCTGATTTTCTGAAGACATACAAACAAGCAAAAAAACAAACTAAAACAAAAAAATCTAAACCCGATAAATATATCTATTTTAAAATCAAGATAGTTGCAGCATCAAAGACTAAGTAAAATACCTACCTGAATGTCTGTTCTTTAAATAAACCATTTGCAGTTTCACTAAGTGACAAATTGTACTTGACTGAAAGTACAACAAACTTCCTTTTTGAATGTTCTATATTTAAATATTGCTTAACTGATTTAAGTAAATTTTTCTTTCAGACATTTTTTCATTTTGGTTGACAAATTACATGCCAAGTTTGAGCTTAGTGCAAATTAATAAAATTGAAGCATAAATTCATGAAAAATTTGGTTTATAATGTAAATGGCAACTATCCTTTAACTACAGCAGCCTCCAGGCTGTTAGTGTAGTATTCTAATACATCACCCATGAAATCGGTGTATTGTACAATAACATTTAACAATTAATGTCCAGAGAAATTATGCATAGTAGTTTTAATATATGTATCTCATGAATTTTACAGTTTGAATGTAAATGGTATATAAAGCATATTTGACCACGGGTATTTCCAGGCTGCATAGTTCCCTTCCTTCACTGTGTTATTCCCAGAACACACAGTTTACCCAAAGACACGGGCTTGCTTTTTCTTCAATGATCAGAGCTGTAATTGCTGCCATTGCAAGTTACCCACACAGCACTTCCTGTGAAAGCCTACTTTATTCCTAAGGTAAAAGCATTACAGAAAAAACATATTTAAAAAAATTAAGAACCTACATACATGTTAAAAAGTTTGCCAAAGTTAACTCCAACCCTAACATGGGCTTTGGCAAGAGCCAAACCCCAACTCAAAGGGGTTACAAGTTCATCACAGCTTTAGCTCAGAACAAGCACTCAATTATGTGGCCTCAGTAGGCCCAGTCCTTCCAATCCTTTCCAAAGGATTGGGCTCCTCTGTGGCCCAGGGGTCCTGTCCATTTGCTGCATCAGGAAGAGTCCGCGAGCCAGTTTAAAACCAGGCTATTTATCCAAAATCCCTTTCTTTATCCCTGGAGAATCCAGTTTGAACTAGTATATGCAAACATCTCCAGGGGAAGACTTCAAAGGGTTATAATGGAGCAAGCACATTAGCATCCCACTTCCCACTAGAGAAGGTATATACAGTGCCAAAACAACACATACACAATGGCATTTTTAATACAATGTACCTCAAAATTAGTAACTCTAATTCAAAAAGATTCAACTTAATTGAACAAAATGTATCTTCATTCCATAAGGTTTGTTCAGGACATTACAGGATATTGTCAGTCTGTCACACTACTTTCAGTAGACAGGGACAATAACTGATCACTGTCATCTTTGTAACAGCACATTTGAAGGCTGTTATGTTCCCCATTGGTCTTCTTTTCTTCTGACTAAACATATCCAGGGTTTTGTTTTGTTTTTTAACTTTTCCTTGTAAGTTAGGCTTCCAAAAACCTCCTTCTTTTTTGCTTTCCTCTGTACTATCTCTAGTTTCTCCACATCTTTCTTTCAAGTGTGGTGCTCCAAACTGGACACAATATCTAGCTGAGGCCTGACCAATATCGAGTAGAGTGGGATAATTATCTCCCCTGTCTTACATACAACATTCCTGTAAATACAGCCCAGAATATTAGCCTTTTTTCCCCAACTGCATCGTATTGTTGGCTCATATTTAGTTTGTGATTCATTATAATCCTCAGGTCTTTTGTAGCAATAACACTACCTAGACAGTTATTCCCCATTTTGTAATTGTGCATATGATTTTTCCCTCTTAAGAGTAGGATTTTGCATTTTTCTTTATTGAATTTCATTTAGTTGATTTAAAACCAATCCGTTCGAGGTAATTTTGAATTCTAATACTCTCCTCCCAAGTGCTAACAACCCCTCCCACCTTGGTCATCCACTACTTTTATAAGCACACTCTCCACTCCATTATCCAAGTTGTTAATAAAAATGTTGAAAAGTACCAGAACCAGAACATAGCCCTGTGGAATCCACTCCAGTCTGAAAGATAAATGCTCTTTGAATACAGTCTTTCAACTAGTTATGCACCCACTTTATAGTAATTTCATGTATACCACATTTTTTTAGTTTCCTTATGAGAATGTCATGAGGGACTGTGTCAAAAGCCGTATTAACATCGAGATATATAATGTTTACTGTTTCCCCCCAACTATGAGCCCAGTAACCCTTTATACACCCACACAAGTTTTGAATATTACCAAATTAATTTCAAAGATGGATATTCTTTGCAGACTAATAATTGAATGGATATCCTTTTGTTTAGGTTTTCTAACTTTTGATAAACGATTTGCTACTGTACAAATTTAGCAGAAGGGATTGCTTTATTGTGACAACAACTGACCTTTCCACCCTGTTTCTCAATCCTAAGAACGTCTATTCATCATAACTATTTCCACAGGAAAAAAATGTGATAGAGCAAACAGAGGATTATAACCAAAAAAAAAAAAAAACCTTTTAGTACAAATCAGCAGCAGGCGGCGATGGCTTGTGGGAAGAATATTTAACTAACATTTATTCTTCAATAATTAACCACTCTGGGAGTAAGTTAGCCATGGATATAAGAAAGGCAAATTGGCATTTTCTTTATGAACATTCCTAAGCTTTAACAGTACCAAAAGAGCTATTTATCAATGAAATTCTGAATCATAAACACAAACCAGCTGCTGCAAATACATTTGAATGAATCTTGACACAGGGAGGCATAATTCAAATATTTAAATGTATAATAAATCATTTAAGCCATTGTTGAACAATGATGGGATAATACTTCATTTATTAAATGTCTCCTTCTAGCAGCAGAATATGAATATGATCTTCACAAGCATTTGGTTTAGATACTCTAACTAGGGCATGAGTACTTACATTACACTAGATCAACACAGGATTATTTACTGGGGAACTAAAAAATTACAGTGCCTAATTTCTGTCAAATGGAATTTTTTTATCTATATATGAAAAAAAACCCACTGGATTAGTATATTTTGCCACTTTGTGCAATAAATTGGAATACAGAAAAAAAATGTACTTTAAGGATGGGGGTGGCGGTCCAGAATGTTCTGTGGCAAATTGCTGGCACTACTATGATGGGTCTCGCACTTTCTCTTCTTGGGGGGGGGGAGGTTCAGGGCACTGTTTCTCACCCCTGAACTGGGGTATTAACTGCCCCATGAGTGTCCTAGAGGAGGGGAGTGGAGAGGGAGGGACCCGGGCCCGCCCACTACTCCGAGTCCCAGCCCAGGGGCCCTAGGGATAGCGGTAAACCACTAGAACTAGCGGTTCCTTCCCCTGGGCTACTTCCCTCTCCTGCCCTTCAGCTTGTGGGGCTTCCTGCCCTCCCTCTGCACAAACCAGGTGTCCCTTTACCTAGGGTCTTGGTCTTCTTAGCCCATCGCAGCACTTCTCCAAACTCTCCTCTGCTTCCCTCCAAACTGCTTTCTGCTCCAACACCAATCTACTCTGTTTCAACTCCTCCAAACTCTTCTTTACTCCAACACCAAATGACTCTGCTTCAACTCCTCCTAGTCTGATTGAAGCAGGGGGGGGGTTATCATGTGACTGGCTTCAGGTGCTTTAATTGGCTTCAGGTGCTTTAATTAATTTACAGCAAACTTTCTTCCCTCTCCAGGGAAGAAGGCTCCCTTCGAACCCTCTCCTGCTGCCCTCTGGCCTGGGCTTTTCTTGCTTTTTGCCCCTGCTTTATTCCCCCCCCCCGCCCCCGACCGGGCCAGACGCTTTTTCTTCGTTTTCTTTTTTTTTTTTTTTTGCTGTTTTTTTTTTTTTGCTGCCGTTCGAGTGCTGGTCGGCTGCCAGCTTGCCTGCCAGCCCCCCACGCCTGCCCTCGGACGCTGCTATTACTTCAGCTGCAACCCCTGGAGGAGAGGGGAGGACTGCCGACCCGCTCCCCAGAGGAGGGGAGTGGACGCCCCCAGACCCAACCATTTTGCTGTTTGTTTGTGGACCAGCAATTAATCGTCTTCTTATCTTTGCTTGGCATTTCTGGAATGCTCCACAAAGACTGGGAGAGAAGACAGCTGACAGAGACATCGCCCGGTGAAGCTACAGATCATCGTGGAGGGGACCATAAGACTGAGTAACTTTTGAACTGTACTCTCATGTGGAGGGAGTTTGACTGTGTGTTACCTGCATTTGTAGGGGCACAGGGGTTGTGGCACGACGCTGCCCCCCATCCATCGGTGCCCCCCCCCAACACTACTGCAACCGTCACAGTCCCCACGCCGTCCGTCCCTGCTGGCAACCTGCCATCTGCCTCTAGCCTCAACTGCTTGCTTTGAATTCCATCACCCGGACCAGACACAACAGCCGACCAAATGAGACTCTTTGGATAAACGCGCGTGGGTCCGCGTTCCCGCCGCCCCCCCCCGGACTGCCCACCCCACAGTTTGCCCCACTACCTGACCCCAACTCCTGTTCCCTTCCCCTGTCCAACCCATTTGGCCACCCCCCGACCTGCAGCCCAACAGGGAAAAGTGGTTAATCTGCTTCTCCCTCCCCCCTCCTCCTTCTGGTGTCTCCCCATCTCTCCCTGTTTACGATGGTGGGGAATGAGAGGCGTGAGGCCCCTCCAACCACCTCAGTTGCCCCTCCCCCACCTACCCCCCTGCCCAACCCCCAAGCCCCCCTCCCCACCACTGCTGCCAAAACACCTGCCACCGCCCCCGCTGGGGCATCGGCAGCCGGAGGCACTGGGGCAACTATTACCACTGCTACGCCCACCGCCCCCCCAGATTCTAGGAAAGCCCCTCTGGTTAGCCGGAAAGGCCAGGGTGCGAAGAAGGGGAAGGGCCCCGCCACAACCACCAAGCCCTCCATGGCAGAGGTTGCCCCCACTGCTGTGGCCTCATCACCGACCATGGCGTCCCTCCCCACTGTTCCTTCCACCAGCTCTGCGAGCGTCCCTCCCGCGGCCCCCAGGACGTAATCCCGGGCGGTGGCAGCCCACCCCCCGCCTGCCGCCTCATCGTCTCGCCCACCCACCGCCTCCGCTACCATCAATAGCGGCCGGCGCCCCTTTCCCACCATGACCAGGAAGCATGGCGTCCGTTGCCTCCTGGTGCCCGCCTTTCCCCACGTGGAGACATACGTGCAGGCATTGGCAGGGTGGTAGGATCCATGGCTATTGTGGCAGCCTCCAAAATGTACAGGAAGGTCGTCTTTTTCTTAGCATCGGAGGCTGCTGCCCAGGAGGCGGTGGAGAAGGACCTTGCGGTGGGGGGGGTGTTTGTCCCCCTGGAGCCGCTAGAAGACCTGGGCATCTGCCTGGTCCTAACCTCCGTCCTCCGTTTCTACCCAATGCTGCCCTGTTACTCGCTCTCTCCACCCTGGGGAAAACCATTTCCGTCATCAGCCCTCTCCTGTTGGGCTGCAAGGACCCCACCCTCTGTCACGTCCTTTCGTTCCACCGGCAAGTGCAGCTTCTACCGCCGCTGCCGGCGTGTGACGGAGAGGCGCTCGAGGGGTCCTTCCTAGTCCCCTACCAGGGAGCCCGCGATTGGATCTACTATTCCACAGGAGAAGCCCGGTGCTACCTCTGCCGATCAGTGGGGCATGTCCGAAGAGACTGCCCCTTGGCCCGGCGGGGAGGGGCACCCGAGACCCCCGAGACCCAGCAGGACATCGGCTTCATCGTTGCCGATGCCCCGGCCGCCCGAGATCTGAAACCACCTCTCCTCCTGCTCAATCCAGCGCTGCTCCTGCCCGGGCCCAAGAGACACCTCCCCTACAACGCCCAGACGAGCGAGCGAGCCCCGCCCTTGCTGTTAACAATCCAGCAGAGCCTATGGAGGAGGGCGCAGCAAAGATATTACCGGGCATAGGAGAGGGCCCGCCCCAAGGAGAACCGCCCTCCCCCTCGTGTTGCCTCACCGTTACCCCCCCGACCCCTGAACCACCGCCTCTGCCCCCCGACACGACCCCTGCTAACCAGCCCCGGACGATGCTACGGAGGGCTGGACCCTAGTCCAGGGAAAGTGAGGCAAGTGAAAGGCTCGTGCTCCGCTGCACCCATCTGATGCGGAGGCCCCCTGGAAGACCAGGAAGGGAGGCACTGACACTGAGCCTTCTGCTATGCCCACGAGTGAGATGCATCCGCCGGTGTCAGGAGGGGAAGACAAAATAGCACTGGAAGGTAGAATCTCCCCTCCACGGGAGACCCTCCCTTCCGAGACCCCTGAGGAAGCCCCTTCTGGCCGAATATCACCCGAACCCCCCGCGAACCCCAAAGCAACCATCGTAGCAGGCACCAGAAGAGAGTCCCCCGGGGTGGCAGAAGACGACCTTTCCTCCATGTATGAGGAGATCGAGGCCCTAGGTTTGACCCCGGTCACCCAGGGAGAGAATGACCTACTGCCAGCTGGCCTCGATCTTGGCAACCGTACCCCAGTCCCCCTTTCCCCATGCTCCCTCCCCCTAACCGCCTTCCCGGGCGAGCACCCTGCAGAAGGTGGTCCACCACCTGAGGCCATGGCTGCCAAATCCACCACAGAGCCTGCACCTAGCATCACTGGGAGTCCCCTCCCCACCCCCTTAACCCTCGAATCTGTTCGGGAGGCAACACCTCTTAGCTGCTTGCCTCCCGAAGCCCAGAGCCTTGCCTCTGCCCCCGCCCCCACCCCTGTCCCTGCCCAATCCACCTCCTCCTGCAATGCTATTGCCGCCCCTGGGGTTATTTCCTTCCCGTTTTTTCTGGATGCCCCCCCCAGGAGCAGCCTCTGCATTTTCCTGCCACGACCCATTAGGAGCTGCAATTTTCCCTCCGCCATCCTCTTCTACCCCAAGGCTTGAGACGGACCTAAGAACTTTAGCCTGTCAGACACCCCGCCAGTGGTCTGCACCCTGCCTGCCCGCCTCAGTGGACCACGAGGCTGCACCAAGAGCCCCACTAGGGAATAAACCGGAAATCGCAACCCCACCCCCCCATGAGCTGCGAAAAGCGTTGCCACAGTTTTTAGAAGACATCCGTGGCTCCCGCAACAGGGTACAGCTAGCTCTCCAGCTGTGGGGGGACTCTGATCACATCCTCCAGGTCACAAGGGCCCTGATAAAGAAGGGTAAAGGGAAAGGAAGTCACGGCACCGTGGCCTACGGGCGGGCCCGCAGCTTCCGTGACCATTTACTCACTTATGGGATGGGTCACGGATTGTTGCGCGACCCGCCGGGGGCTGCAAACACCCCCGCCAACAAGGAACCCCCACCCCCCCCAGCCCTCCGCATGACGCCCCTCATTATTGCAACTTTGAACACCAGGGGCTGTAGGATGGCTCTCAGCAGGTCCCAGGTGCTCTCTTACCTTCGGGAAGGGGGGTACTCTGTGGTTTTCCTGCAGGAGACCCATACGGATCCGACCGCCGAGGACAGCTGGCGGCTGGAGTGGGGGGACGGGGTCTACTTCAGCCACTTCATGATTCGACAAGCTGGAATGGCGACCCTGTTCTCCCCCAATCTACGGCCCGAGGTGATAGGGGTCACTGAGGCCGTGCCGGGCCACCTGCTGCATCTCCGAGTCCGTATGGAGGGGCTCGTGGTCAACCTCGTCAACATCTATGCCCCGGCAACGAGCCCGAAGCGGCCGCAATTCTATCAGCGGGTGTCCGACTTCCTCAGCACCCTAGATTCTCACGAGTGCTTAGTCCTGGGAGGGACTTTAACACCACCCTCGAGGAACAGGACCGCTCAGGGGCCGAGCTGAGCCTGGCCGCTGCGAACATTCTCTGAGAAATAGTCGAACATCACTCCCTAGTAGACATCTGGCGTGACCACCGCCCAGATGACACTTCCACCTTCACCTTTGTCCGGGTGGAGGCCCATCGGTCACACCACTCTCGGTTGGACCGTATTTATTTATCCCGTTTCCATCTTTCACAGGCCCACTCCTCCAACATTCGGCCGGCCCCATTCTCCGACCATCATCTAGCCACCATAACGGCCTCCCTCCGTGCAGAGAGGCCGTGGCCGGCCTATTGGCACTTTAACAGCTGCCTGTTGGAGGATGAGGGCTTCGTGACATCCTTCCAGGAGTTTTGGCTGGCCTGGTGAGAGCAGCGGCGTGCCTTTCCCTCAGTGCGGCGATGGTGGGATCTAGGGAAGGTGCGCGCCAAGCTCCTCTGCCGTGACTACACCCGGGGCACCAGCCGACGGAGAAATGCAGCGATAGAGCAGTTGGAACGGGAGGTCTTAGAGATGGAGAAGCATCTGGCCGCCAGCCCCGAGGACCCGTTCCTCTGCAGAGAGTGCCGGGAGAAGTGGGAGGAGCTCCAGGCCCTCGAGGACCATCGGGCCCGAGGTGCCTTTGTTCGATCCCGCATCCGCCTCTTTCGGGAGATGGATCGCGGCTCCCGTTTCTTCTACACCCTGGAGAAAACGAGGGGGGCCAAGAAACACATCATCTGCCTTCTTGCAGAAGACGGCGCCCCCCTCAAGGATCCGGTGGAGATGTGTGGGAGGGCCTGTGACTTCTACACAAGCCTTTTCTCCCCGGATCCGACTGATCCTGGCGCTTGCAGGGTGCTCTGGGAGGAACTTCCCACGGTCAGCTTGGGCGACCGAGACCGACTAGAGCTGCCTCTCACCCTGGCCGAGTTCTCGGAAGCCCTCCGTCGGATGCCCACCAATAAATCTCCGGGCATGGACGGGCTGACCGTGGTGTTCTACCGCGCGTTCTGGGACATTCTTGGCCCAGACCTAGCCACTGGGCTGAGTCTTTGCAGGGCAGGGTCCTCCCTCTTTCGTGCAGGCGAGCAGTGCTCGCCTTGTTGCCGAAGAAGGGGGACCTCCACGATTTACAAAATTGGCGTCCCGTCTCGCTCCTTAGCACGGATTACAAAATCGTAGCGAAAGCAATCTCGCTGCGGCTAGGGTCCGTGATGGCAGACGTGATCCACCCAGACCAGACCTATACTGTCCCGGATCGCAGCATTTTTGACAACCTATTTCTAGTCCGAGATCTTTTGGAACTCGGGCGTAGAGACGGTCTGTTGTTCACCCTCCTGTCTCTTGATCAAGAGAAGGCGTTCGATAGAGTGGACCATGGGTACCTACTGGGCACTCAGCAGGCATTTGGATTCGGACCTCAGTTTGTGAGTTTTCTCCAGGTGCTGTACGCTTCCACGGAGTGTCTGGTTAGGTTCAACTGGACCCTGACCGAACCGGTCAGCTTCGGGCGAGGAGTACGGCAGGGGTGCCCCCTCTCAGGCCAGCTGTACTCTCTGGCGATCGAGCTCTTCCTCTGTCTTCTCCGCAGGAGGTTGACGGGGTTGGTGCTGCGGGAGCCGGAGCTGCGGCTGGTCCTGTCGGCGTACGCCGATGATGTGCTCCTCGTGGTCCAGGACCCGGGGGACTTGGCGTGGGTGGAGGCTTGCCTGGCCATCTATTCAGCAGCCTCCTCCGCCCGAGTCAACTGGGTCAAGAGCTCTGGCTTAGCGGTGGGGGACTGGCGGCAGGTGAGCTCCCTCCCACCCGCGCTTCAGACCATCCGGTGGAGCGCGGCCCCACTGCTCTACCTAGGCTTTTACCTTTCTGCCACGCACCCTTCTCCGCCGGAGAACTGGCAAAATTTAGAAGGCGGGGTGATAGAGCGGCTCCGGAAATAGACGGGGCTACTCCGATGTCTCTCCCTCCAAGGGAGAGCATTGGTGCTTAACCAACTAGTCCTGTCCACGCTCTGGTACCGGCTCAACACCCTGGTCCCGGCCCCGGGTTTCCTAACCGACCTCCGGACATCGATTCTAGAGTTCTTTTGGTCAGGAATGCACTGGGCCCCTGTTGGGGTTCTTCATCTATCCCTGAAGGAAGGAGGGCAGGGCCTGAAGTGTCTGCACACTCAGGTCCGTGTCTTCCGCCTCCAGGCCCTGCAGAGGCTCCTTTATAGTGCAGGTAGTTCGACGTGGCGCATATTGGCGCACGCCTTCCTGCGCCGTTTCCAAGGGCCCCGATATGACCGGCAGCTCTTTTATCTTTGTCTGAGAGGTTTTCCGCGAGACCTCTCCGGGCTGCCAGTCTTCTACCAGGACCTCCTCCGGACCTGGAAACTGTTTTCAACGGCCAGGTCCGTGGCGGCCACCGTGGGAGCAGATCTCCTCGCGGAGCCCCTGCTACACAACCCCCAGCTCCATGTGCAGGCGGCAGAGTCCCGCTCTGTGCGCCAGAGTTTGGTCCTGGCGGAAGTCATGAGAGTCGGAGACCTCCTGGACTACGACCAGGGAGACTGGCTGGATCCCCTGACGCTCGGCGCATGGGGCCTCTCCAGACCTCGTACCCCCCGGCGCGTACTTCAGGAAGTGAAGGCCGCCTTGACGCCCGCTGCTCGGGCTTATCTCAACCGAGCCCTGCGCGAGGGTGCACCCCGCCCACCCTCTACCCCAGGCCCGCCGGACCTTTCAATTGGGCCCCTACCCCGTAGATCCCAACAAACCCCTCACCCTTTCACTGCGAGCCGGCTGCATGAACTGCAGCCGGTCAGCTTCCAAATCGCGCCATGGAAATATCTATACACACTCATGCTTCACACCCTTCACGCCCACACCCTGGTGTCCCGCCCCAATACAAAGTGGTGGGACCTCCTGCCACCTTTAGAGGGTGAGCAACCCCAGTGGGCCAGCCTGTATTCCACCTTGGTCCCGAGGCCCGTCGGGGACATTAGTTGGCGGCTCCTTCACGGAGCTCTGAGCACGGGCGTGTTTTTGACATGGTTCACTGCCATCCTGGATACTTGCCCTTTTTGCAACGTGAGGAAAACCCTGGCGCACGTATATTTAGAGTGTGCCAGGCTGCAGCCCCTTTTCCGGCTCCTCACGAATATTTTATTACGCTTTTGGCTACACTTTTCCCCTCACCTTTTTATTTACACACTCCCCATCCGTGGCCCCACAAAATCACGAGATCTCCTGGTTAACCTCCTCCTAGCCCTAGCTAAAACAGCCATTTATAAAACCAGAGAGGGGAGGTTGGCTAATGAAGCGTCCTGTGATTGTAGGGCCATTTTCCGATCCTCAGTACATTCACGTATCCGGGCGGAGTTCCTCTGGGCGGCGTCCACCGACTCCCTTGACGCCTTCGAGGAGCGGTGGGCGCTGTCCGAGGTTTTCTGCTCGGTGACCCTGTCTGGTTCCCTCCGTCTGACCCTTTGATTGAGGGGAAGAGCGAGAGACCCCAGCCCTCGCCGTTGCCGCTGTGGATACCATTATTGTTGTCACCTAGGAGGGGTCCTATCACACATGGTGTACGTCCCCCGCACACCCAAACCGCCCACCCCACAGCCGTGCCCATCTTGTCGGGCACTCTCAGGAGATGAATAATCGGTGACACTGGGCGTGGCACTAGGTAACTCGAGGGGGTGGAAGACCATGAGTATCGAGGAAGCCCCCCGCTCTGGTCCCAGGCTAGCCTGAACACTCCTCCCTCCTGAAGGCTGCTGTGTTATACCTTCTGTTTGCTTTTGTTTTGTTGCATAGTTTTGCTTTATCCTTTTTGGTGATTTCTTGTAAGTGTTACACAAATAAAATTCTTTTGTGCTTCAAAAAAAAAAAAAAAAACACTCTCCTGCTACCCTCTGCCCATGATATATCACACTTCCTTTCAAAGTCAGTGCCAAGGCTCTCACTGACTTCAGTGAGAACAACATCAGGTCTGTTATAAGATGTTCTCTTTAAAATAAACATTCAAAGCCCTATCCTACTCAGAGTGAGGTCAATAGAAAAACTCACAATACTTCAATGAAAAGAAGATCAGCTCTTCATACTCTACAATACAAGATCTGCTCCAGTTTTCAAATGAAGCCATAGAATTTCCATTGCAGTCCACTCATTAAAGCAATCAGTGCATAGTCCTTAGCCTTTTCAATGGATGATAAACATATTCCTGAGTTTATTTTCCAGTGAAAAGACCCGGGGGAAGTGACCAACATTAGCTATTTCTGTGCACCTTTCTTCTATATGAGATGATTGTGCAACCTATACTGCTATATAGGTGCAAGGTTAGATTGCACAATTAGGGCATCTTTTAAAAAAATACAACATTGGAGCAGTAGTTGCATTCCTTCTCGTATTCACTTCCCTATCGGTCAATAGAAGAGCTAGTAAGGATTCAATTTTCTGAAAAATCAGGCCCTCTGTGTATATGGGCACAAGTCAAACTATGTCATAAATGTTAACCTGGAAACATTGTTTCATATTGTGAAGTAACAGTATATGTGAACATTAGATTGTTAAGTAATGTCTGGCCCTCCTCAAATCGTGTATAAAAACATTTACCAACTTGGGAGGAAAAACATTGTGATAGTTTTTCTGTCAAGCTCTAGCGTAAGCACTAGATAAGGAATTACTGCTGCAGAAGTCAGCCAAAACTTCCTTCTTGACAGCTGCTGTGCAAGCTTTGTAGGATATCATAAAACATATGTTTCCCTTTTCTCCCCCAAGGACTGCTCACATTATTTTACTCATACCATACTCCCAGTTTTGAGGTCATAACCACCACATGTGTGAAATCTGCAGATCCAAACTTGCATTGATTAATTTATTCTATATCATACCTACTTTGATAACAGTTCCTGCAGAATGAAAACCTAAAAAGTTTTCATAAGTACACAGTACAGATCAGATAGTAAAATAAAAGCTTTTTTCAAAAGCGATATACATAGCATAAGAAAGACTAATTAAAATACCAGGGGCCATAAATACATGACAAAATCAGCTGGGGTAAATCAGCACAGCTCTATTAATGTCCATGGAGATATGCTGATTTATAGCAGCTAATGATTTGGCTTCAGATGTTATTTTTAATTGAGATACTAATAACTTGAAGAAAAAGTTATCATTTTCTTATAGTGAAATGGTATATAACATTCTTTGCAAAGATACCACTATACAAAACAGATACTTAATTTAGTCTCATCTATTTTAAAAATGAAAAGCCAGAGATGGGTTGTATCATTTCAAAATATGAAAATCTCTTCATAACCTGGATATACTGGGAATAAGTGATAGTGTCAAATTATTTCTTCTGAGTATTTTTGTAAGTGTAAATAATTGTGTTTGTGAACAGTTATGTAAAATATTTTAAACTCATTGTCATTTACCATAAGAGCACTTCTCAATTAATAGTGGATAAATCATTGAATAGCAATAGCTAAGTCTTAATACAAACAAAATCCATCAGTATAAGCATATGTATTATGTCACAAGGCTATAATTAATTAATAAAGCAGAAGCAAAATAGAAATCACAGCCAGAAGTAATTACGTTATTCCACAGCTTCATTTGATAGTTTTTCTGAGACATTGCCATGAGAAGAAGAATAGCTATAAGCTTAGCTGATGGGGCTAGATGGTGCAGTGGAGTGTTATACTGTCAAAACCCATTGGCCTTTTAGTTGTGTAAATGGGTTCTGTATTCCAGACTTGTACAGTTGTAAAATCCTAGAAGTAAATTGAGCTAAAGGAATTTCTGTGAAGAACCAGTCAGAAACATATTAAAATGTTGTTTGAATAATTTACGATTTGTAATTGTAATGATGTGATGTATCATTTGTGATTATGACCAGCTTTTTTCATTAGCTTTTCAGAGTTAATTTCAACAAATGAATTCCTGTTTAAAGATCAGTGTGCTGTGTAAGACTGAGATTGCATCAATGTGGAACATTTGATGAGAAGAAGAGTTTCTGTTTTTAGTTGACATTTTATGGCCTAAGGTGATAACAGTTAAACAAATGGGAGTTGTGCTTGTTTGACATTCTAGATTCCCTTAAGCCTATATTCTAAAGCTGTACGAATTTTTCAGATATGAAATTGAGCTGCCTTAAAGCATGATATCAAAAAATATGGATCCAAGTGGCTGTTCTTCATTACCCTTCCTACAGGATTGATTATATATGAAGTTTACTAAGGCAAAACAAACAATTAAAAACAAAAGCTTTATGGAATGCCTGTAGTTCTTAATTACTCTTAGCCATGCCCTTTTTTCTCTGCTTTTCAATCAATAGAAGTAGTGGTCTCGCAAAATACCAATTACATATTTTAATCAGAGACTTACCACCACTGCACATTTTGCTCACATGAAGTTGGGAACTAATGGTGCAAACATGCTATAAAGCAAAGAGTTACTTTACAGTGTTAAACCTGTGAAAAAGCATAGTGCTCCACAGCCTATTTTCTGAGCCTCTTGCTCACTAGTGATGGGGCAAGAGTTTTTATAGAATACTATAAGAACTAAATATAGCCCTTGATAACCTTGAGCTCAACTCAAAATCAAAAATAAGTTCTGAAAAAGTTTAACTTACCCTAGTTTCAGTTTGCTTGAAGCTCTGAACTTCCAGGTTATCACTAGGGCAAAAAGTATCAGTGTCATAATACTGAGAAACAGAATCTTCTTATAATATTTCAGGCCTGGCCTCAGATTGGCAGTACAGGAAATCCTGAAGAAAACAAAAAAGCCTATCTCAATAAAGTATTCAGCCCACTTTTTCAGACTTAGTAGTTTCATACAGGTGAAAAAACTTTTGGACAAGCATCTGAAAATATTTCAAACTTTTAGATGCTCAGAGATCACTTGTTCAAACTTAGTACTTTGACATAGGCACAATTAGATAGTATTGTGCTGGTAGATCCGGTTTTCTCCAGCATTGATAGCTTCAGTTGTAATATTTTGGGAGTGCTGACTGGCTAACTAATGGAGTGTGTGGAGTGAGTTCAAAAAGCAGTACCTCTGCACAATAGACAGGCACACTCACAAGGGGTGTTTCACCTGAAGTTGGTCCTGATGCCTCACTCAGCCCTCGCTACTGGCTCCAGGTAGCTGTGCGTGCACCACAGTGCCAGACCCCAAGACCTTGCCTGAGCTGGCATGCTAAACCTAAGGAGGGGTAGCAAGCTGTGATCATTAGTGAAAGGGCATGTCTGGTGCTCCAACTGGATAAAGTATCCTATGGTGAAGCCAACAAAACAACTTCCAAAATACAACATTGATGGACCCAGTGCTGGAGGAAGCGAATGGATAGTTTAGAACAATGTTGCAGATGGATTATGATACACTGGTCAAGGAGAAAGCTAAGGACTCATGGTCAAACACATGGCAAATACTGAACCATAGAAACTTAATGAAAAATGGAAAGAGAAACAAAATTATACGAGCTCAGTCATTGCCACGAGAAACAAAGACTATGTTCATTGCTCAGATACCGAGGCAGGAGCAAAAAAAAAGTATGTGATTGGCGCAAACATAACATGCAGAACAAGGAATTAAAGAATGAACACAAAGGATAAGACATTTATCAGATCATAAGAACATTCTACCAGGCTGGACCATTTTTGATAACAATGCACATGTTGAAAAGTTGAGCAGGGAAACGTTGGTTTAAAACAAAATGAGATGGGTAGACAAAGGAGAATTCTACCATGATGAACACAGGATATTGACACTGGGAAGAGAAGATGGTGGACACCAACATGGAGTCACATTGATGCTAAAGCTGAAGGCAAGCCAGGCTCTTATGGCATTTAAACAGATAACTCTTTGTACGCTGAAGGCAAATCAAATCCTGTGCAGTCATGATAGTACAAGTATATGTGCCCAAGGAAAAAAAAGACTAATTTTATAACAATCTTCAGAAAGCAATACAAGAAGTTTCAAGACCAGACTTGCTGTTGGTGATCAGAGATGTAATGTGAAAGAAGAAACATATTGGAATTTTTGGGCTGGAGCAATAAGCAGATTCAGACTCAGTGAAGAAAATGAAAAAGGGAAAGGGTTACTAAATTTCTGCTGAAGTAACAATCTGGTGATGATGGACACACTATTTCAACAAAGAAAGCTGCAGAAGAAGTGGTCCTGATGGGCAAAGAAAGACCATGACAGACTTTGTACTTGTGAATCACAGGTGAACATCAAGTGCGTTGTCGTGCAAATCATTTGCAGCCAATATTAGAGCAGATCATAAGTTAGTGCATCAATCAGGTGGATGCTGAGGGCAACTGAAATAGTGCTGAGAACTTAGATTTATGATGTGGACAAACTGAAAGAGACAGACATCAGGAAAGGATACAAAGAAATCACATGGAAAAAACCATGGCTCTTGTGAAAGAAGAAAAGAGCATTTAAGAGACATGAATCAGTATAAAATATGGGAGTACAAGAGCAGTTGAACTAGTACTGGGCTACAAAGCCAAAATGAAGAAACCAGCGTGGATAATGGATAAAGTTCTGCTGCTGAGTGACAGGTGTAAGAAGTTGAAGAAGAATACAAAGGAAGAGACGAGTCTAAGAGCTGAGTACAATAGACGGACCAGAAAGATGAATCGGAAAAAAGAGACAGAAACAACTGGATAAGTGAAAATGTGAAGAGAAATGCAAGATGGGTTGTACTGAGTTAGAGATATCAACAGTGAAAGACAGACAAGCAGCAGCAAATAACTGAGGGTGAACAAGAAGAAGCAATGGACAACATATTTTGAAGAGGTGTACTATGTGCACAACACCATAAATGAACAGTCCTGGAGAAGCTTTCCAGTACAAATGAGGGAGAGCAGATTCCAGGATTCTCAGAAGGAAAAGTAAAGATCTCAATAGAAAGTTTGAAAAAGGAAAAGCTGCAGGAATGTGACAAAGTGTTACAAATAGGTGAGGAACACATGGCAAAGGCAATGCATGACAACTCCAAGAAATTGATCAAGGTTACAGAAAAAATCTACAGCAAGTTGATGAGTGTAGTCAAGAAGCTGATGAAATGACTCAGGACAACCATAGCAGACAAGGATGCACGCTATTGGACAGATCTGTTCAACTTGGTACTGGAAGCAGTATTCTTCAGAAGTCATGGCTGTAGCACTGAGAGATTAAATGAGAGGAATTATGTTACGTCAGAGGTATGTGAATAACTTCAGATATGCAGATAGCAATGACCTCAGAGGATTGACCAAGTAGGAAATAAGTGACAAGGTAGACCAGGAAAGCAGAAAATCTGGATGGAAGATCAGCATGGAGAAGACCAAAACTTTGGCAATTGCAAGAGAAGGGGAAGATGCAAAGTCAGAGACAAAACTGGAACATGTAGAAGAATGTATGTACTTTGGAGGTCTAGTGTTGAAGAATGGGAATTGTGAAGATGACATAAAAAAAGAAGAATCAGACTAGTCACTACTGCATTCAAAAAAATCTGCAAGTTTTGGAAGATGAACATTTCAATACAAAAAATAAAATCACTGTAAATGAGACAATCATCATGCTGATACCAACTACAGGTTGGGACATTGGAGTATGAGGAAAGCTGATAAATGTAAGGTATTTACTGCAGAAATGAATACAATTAGGGGAAGACTGAGAGTTTCAAGACAGCAGAATATGAAGAAATGAAGTGATAAGAAAATGGCTAGGACAAGAAATAATGGTATTATTGAAGATTTGAGAAAGATAACTTCAATGGTTTGGACACACGTCAAGAACAAACCCAGAAAGTGTGTCATACATGGCAATACATAATACAGTGCAAGGAACTAGAAACAGAGGAAGACCAAGGATGTGTTGGAAAGACATGGTGATCAATGGCATAGGACAAAAAGGTTTTAAAATGAACAAAGCTGTGAAGCTAGTATAAGACACAAGGAGGCAGAAAAGCTTCATTCAGCCCAATCACTGCTGAGCTGAAAAATGGTGATCAAACAAGAAGAAGAAATTGCTGTAACATTGTTCCTAAAGAAACAAACTTGAGGAGTCAGCATACCTGGAAATAGCAGAAAACCGGAAGACCTCATGGGGATATGATGATAGAGACAAAGGATAGGCTCAGAGTTGAGCTACCACATTGAGACTCAGGAGATATAGATTCAGTTCCTTGGCCTGCTACAGATTTGTTGTGTGAAGTTTGGCACTTCACAGTCTATATGTGCCTCATTTCCCCATCTGTAAAATGGGGATAAGAGCACTTTTTATCTGAAAAAGGGGATTAAGGCTGCACAACCTAGTGTCATACATTGTGATATCCTCAGCAAGCCAGTCTGCCTAAATGCCAGCACCTGTGTGTTGCTTTCTTCCCAAGAAGTTGCCAGCGGTTACAAGTTACAATGCGTCTCTTTCTCAGCACACTACCTTTTTTCTTAGGATAAAAATATTAAATAGAAAAAACTATATAAACAACAAAAGTTCCTACATATTTACCAAACAAACCAGAAGTCACCCATTTTCAAAATGGGAAGTCTGGTAGGCCAATGTCCCTTCTGACGTTTCAGCAGGATTTGGGGTATATTTTTGCCTCAACAAAATGAAGACAGAGTCTGTTTAAACTCATTTTTTACATGCTCTAAGTTTGTTCTGTGTCTCTTGGTCTCTGAAAAGCACAGTTTTCAGTGAGCCAAAGAACCCAAAAACATGTCTTAGCCGTAGACCACAAAGGAAACTCAGAATCTACAGAAGTCTTAGATTTTGCTTTTTACATTTTAAAATGCAATGAAGAGACACTAAGTGAAATCATGATCCCATTGAAGTCAATGGCAAAGCTCACAGTATTTAAAATAATATTGTCTATATTATACTCAAAAAAGCATATCAATTCATAATTAAATCTAAAAGTCCATATTTCATCTAGACACAGCCGGATGTTTAAAGGCCCTAAGGTGATCTTTCATACACCTTACATTCTGCGCTTACTCAAGACAACAGGTAAATTAATATCATACTTTAAAATCTTCATTTCTAAGTTACCTGCTCTTGGTCCTTCAATCATTCTCTTAAACCACACACCTAAAAAAAAGTTTTAATATAAGAAATGGACTGAAGGAAAATAAATGGAATAATAGATTTCAATACAGAAACTACAGCTGGTTGTCATTGTTTTATGTAAGTTCTAAACATCTGGTCTGGAAAATATTCCATTGCTTATATATTGTAATGGTACAATGTGCTATTAGTAAAACCCTCGATGTAACACCACACGACTTAATCTTTTGGCAGAGTTTAATATTTTTGAGGAAACGTTTTTTGGGAAGGGAGAGGTGAGATACTTTTTTATCAGTTTAAACTGCAGGTGCTTGCTCTAAAATTATTGAGCTTGATGGGTGCCAACACAAAGTCTATGTTAACCATGGTGTCATGAATCTGAGTGCTAGCTGGGAAAGTATAACATCCTAAGTTTCTTGATTCAGAATTCCTGTCATGCTTGTTATTGCAATGTGCAAAGCATACTGATTCCGTGGGGGATGAAAAAAAGCAACATGATAAACTGATGATTTATTTCCTTTGAGATCAACAGAATGCAGAGAACTGTGACAAATGAGGGATCTAGTGGGACTGTGAAACATTATATTAAAACGTCAAAGGCCTGATTACCTTATCTTCTGTAATTTATCACTCTTTCCTCTCATGACTTATCATCATTGCAAGGCAATATCTGAGGTCTAGAAAATATCTGCAGATTGGCCCTGTAATGCTGAAATATATAAGGTCTTCCCAGAATCATGGAAAATTAGTTAAAATAACAAACTCTAATGCTGATATGATTTCTTTCTCTTAAAAGGAAGTCAGTGAACAAGGATGTGCTTCAGACATGTAAAACCTTAGTATAGGAGTATGTAAAAGTAATAAATATTTATTTCTGACAGCAATCACCAATTATATTTGTTTAACATTGTGGAAGTTGAAAGAGTACCAGAATACTAAGGGGATGAACATTATTTCTATTGGTCAAAAAATTGGATGTGCCTCAAAAATATCACCTTCCAGCTTTTTATATATAGATATAGATATATAGGGAAATCACAGATAGATTGAGCTTAACTAGTTTAACTCCACATGAACAGAGTTACCCCAGAGTAAAATCAGATTAACACCATGGTGAAAAATCACAGAGCAGGTCCTCAAGGAATCAATTTTGAAGCACTTAGAAGAGAGGAAAGTGATCAGGAACAGTCAGCATGGATTCCCCAAGGGAAAGTCATGCCTGACTAACCTAATTGCCTTCTATGATGAGATAACTGGCTCTGTGTATGGGGGAAAGCAGTGGATGTGTTATTCTTTGACTTTAGCAAAGCTTTTGATATGGTCTCCCACAGTATTCTTGAAGTATGGGCTGGATGAATGGACTATAAGATGGATAGAAAGCTGGCTAGATCGTCGGGCTCAGCGGGTAGTGATCAGTGGCTCCATGTTTAGTTGGCAGCCGCTATCAAGCGAAGTGCCTCAAGGGGTGGTCCTGGGGCCGGTTTTGTTCAATATCTTCATTAATGATCTGGAGGATGGCGTGGATTGCACCCTCAGCAAGTTTGCAGATGACACTAAACTGGGAGGAGTGGTAGATACGCTGGAAGGTCAGGATAGGATACAGAGGGACCTAGACAAATTAGAGAATTGGGCCGAAAGAAATCTGATGAGGTTCAACAAGGACAAGTGCAGAATCCTGCACTTAGGACAGAAGAATCCCATGCACTGCTACAGACTAGGGACCGAGCGGCTAGGCAGCAGTTCTGCAGAAAAGGATCTAGGGGTTACAGTGGATGAGAAGATGAATATGAGTCAACTGTGTACCCTTGTTGCCAAGAAGGCTAACAGCATTTTGGACTGTAAAGGTAGGAGCATTGCCAGCAAACTGAGGGACGTGATCATTCTCCTCTATTCGGCATTGGTGAGGCATCATCTGGAGTAATGTGTCCAGTTTTGGGCCCCCCCACACTACAAGAAGGATGTGGAAAAATTGGAAAGAGTCCAGTGGAGGGCAACACAAATGATTAGGGGGCTGGAGCACATGACTTATGAGGAGAGGCTGAGGGAACTGGGATTATTTAGTCTGCAGAAGAGAAGAATGAGGGGGGATTTGATAGCTGCTTTCAACTACCTGAAAGGGGGTTCCAAAGAGGATGGATCTAGACTGTTCTCAGTGATACCAGATGACAGAACAAGGAGTAATGGTTTTAAGTTGCAGTGGGGGAGGTTTAGGTTGGATATTAGGAAAAACGTTTTCATTAGGATAGTGGTTAAGCACTGGAATGGGTTACCTAGGGAGCTGGTGGAATCTCCTTCCTTAGAGGTTTTTAAGGTCAGGCTTGACAAATCCCTGGCTGGTATGATTTAGTTGGGGATTGGTCCTGCTTTGAGCAGGGGGGTTGGACTAGATGACCTCCTGAGCTTGAGGACACTTAACAGTATTAGTTTTGATTGAACTAGTGTGCTAGAAATAGAGCGTAGCCATGGTAGTACAAGAGGCAGAAGGGGCTAGCCATCCTGACTGTGCACCCATCTGAGACACTAGGCACGTGGGCAACTAGGCACATTGGGGGCAACTACTCCCTCCCATTGCTCTGAATACCAAGGATACACACTATTTCTAGCATGGTGGCTCAATCAGAGTGAGAGCAGATATGTCTCCCTGAGCTGGGAATTACACCTGTAGCTCAAAGTGCAGACATAACCTTAGACCCTATACTCCTCGTGTGGTATATCACAACAATTCTTCAGTTGAGCTACACCAATTTACAGCTGCTAAGAATCTGGTCAATAAAATCTGCTAGCAATGCTTTAAGTGGCTGTTGCCCCACAAATCTATAACCTTCTAGTAATTTAAAATCCCATTTTCTATTCAAAGAATCCATTTCCAAAAATTGATTCATTTGTTATTTTGACCTTTGTGTATATTTTTAGCAAAGATGAAGGGGGGGGGGGGCAAGTTAAATGTCGGAAGGCAGAGTAAATTGTGTGGTGTGCCAGTGAGAAATGAAGGATTATAATGCAGAGGCGAACAAGCTGATCTCTTTATTGTTCATCGCAGACATTCTAATCTTTGGAATTTTTAAAAAGTGTCTAATTTTTGTAAAAAAAAAAAAAAAAAAAACAACCCCAACTGTTCTGGGATATTAGCTGAACACCTCTGAAACTCACTTTCATACATCAATCTCTTAAGGATTTTTAAAAATTTTATAAAAGTCTTCAATAATTATGACTGCATATTCAGATTTCACCTCCTTACTGTATTATTTTTGCTTACTTGGACAAAAAATTACCAGCAGCTATGGTAACTAAGGCATGCAGACTTTAGGAGTGTTTGTTTCCTAGCAACAATGGCCAAAATTATATAACCAAAAGTTTCCTTTCAATTCTGGATTGTAAGAGCCAGAGCCATAAGGATCATTTTATATCTCTCAAAACCAGACCGTCATAATTAAATGTTCAAATATGTAGACCTACTGTGCAAACAGAAAAATAATATAGAATTATTCAAATCACCTACAGTAAATAGTATTTTTAAAGGCTGTTATTTTGAAGTGTATGCATAATTTCTCTCAGGGCACTGCAAAACTAATTAGCATAAAATTTATGGCAAGGTTCTACCATCATTACAGTGAATAGTATTTTACAAATATAAGTCCTATTGGTTTACTTGGAGCTACTCATGAAGTAAAGTACAACTCAATTTCTATAAATGTGGCAGTTTTTGTACATTTTATGCCCTATATTAGCTAAAGATATGTTTTGAATTTGATAACATACTGTACCACATTAATGCATTTATGCTAGTATATTTAACTAAATTATTAATATTTTAACTGACATGCCATTTTGTCTGTGTCAAACTCCAGAGTGCAGTTGTTTCCTACGACTCCATCACTTAATACAATTGAGCGGGAAAAAAAACTTAGTTTTTATGGAGAAACTGTAGTTAAAGCACAGCCACTCTACACAAATAATTCATACATAGACTACAGATTTGCAAAGAAACATCTTGTAATTCAGCGTGTTATATTAGAAGCCTTGTACATGCACAAGACATACTCAGTAATATCCTAACTTTATTTGAGGCATCTTGCTTCACACAGCCTCTGCAGCATGGCAACAATCCCTTTCATCCCATGGTCCGAGAGGAAAAGACTCATTCATGGCCAATACTAAATGGAGGCAGACACTATAGTTAAGCTGAAAATGGACTCCCAAGTGGAGGTTGTCTCTTTGGTATAGTATCCAATTTGGGGAAAGAGCTGCAAGAGACAAATTGTGATTAATTTAGCAACTGTAACAAAAATATTACTAAGGATTATTATCCAGGAATATACAATACAACTGAGATTTTCCATTAAAATCTATTATTTTAGCAGCTTAGAGCTGGTCAAAACATTGTGCTTTGTAACCTTCTTTTTTAAATGTAGGAGAAAAGTTAAAATTTTCATGAAAAAGGTTTTCCAAACCAGCTCCACTTACAATATGCTTTAAAAAAGATTCAAGGCTGAAATTTCTCGTGATCATTCACAGGTTTTGTACTCTTTTAACTATGTCAGTTCAAATACAGTTACGGTTAAAGTGGTTCAACAACCTAAGGGTAGACATAGTTATCTCAGTATAAAGGTGCTTATATTGGTATAGCTTATTAGCCTAAATTAAGAGCAATAAACTGTGCCAATATAGCACTGTTATAGTGGTATAGTTGCATTGTTCACATTTCAGGGTTGCGTCACAAACTGTATCTGTTTCTGAACTGATAAATTTAAATTGGTATAAAAACTGTGTGTAGACAGTGTGGTAAGTGACACATATTTTTCAGCTAAACCTTTTTAAATTGGAGAATCATTATCTAAGAGCAATATGACTTTGCCTTTTCAATTGTGCCCAAAGGAAAGTTTCCTGGCAAGTTTTCAAGGCAGGGCTAGGATAGAGAGGTGTATTTAGTCTATGGGGCTGTATGTCTAACTTTAAGCTAGTGAGTAGATACAGATTTCAGTGGGGCTCCATGAAAGCTTAAATTAGACATCTCCTTGAGTATATTACTGAACAAGGGCCTTAAGGATTTGAGAATTACTCTTAAGAGTAACATCAGCCGAAAGAAGATAGATGGATTCTCCCTCAAATTTAAAATTAAGGTACAGTATCAGTATTGAAGTTTAATTTTGAAGGTTGAGTCATAGGACGCCTTGTTCCAGGAAAAAAGACCAGTCATCTCTGTGGTGTTGGCTGAGAAACTGCAGCATAAGCCAAGAGCAATCAGACTCCCAGAGTGGGATTCACAAAAAGTTATTAAGCATATGAAATGGGATTTACAAAAGTATTAACGTAGAGAACTCCAGGGTGACTTTCCACCTGGGACTCTCTCACATTACTAAGTCCCTCCTACAGCACTCTTGTAACTGCAGGACCAAAAATTCTTAGTGTGTCTCAACCTAACAATTTCTGTAAACAGAGGGAAAATTTGCCTCCTGCTCTTATTTTAGAAGTTACTTATTAAAGCCAATTCTTGGAGGCTAATACCTACAGACACATTTACTAGATTTTTAAAATATTTTTATTGTCATGTAAAGCAAAATAACTACATCTCCTTTCACTGTTTTTTTTTTTTTTTCACAATTCAAGACTGATATTTCAAACCTTAGCAATTTAGCAAACAGTCACAGATCATCACTACTGAAGTTTCAGGTAATGAACCTACGTTTATAGGTAACCCCTATGAAAAGTCATTCTTTATCCTGTTCTGTAAGACTAGATGCCAAGCATGTACATCTTGCCACGAGTATACAAATTCACATTGGTAAGCTTTCCATAATTTGTCAAATAAAAAGCTGAAGGAAACATTTATTTATGTTCAAAATGCAGGAGTCAATCAATGACTCAATGTTCTCAGTTTTATCTTTTGAGATTTTTTTAATTGACATTAATCTTAGCTTAATTAAAATACATTTCCTTCCAAGCACTTTAATAATGTACAGTTCATGAAACTAAACTGTAAAATATAGTATTACACCGTGCAGCTAAATACGCAGAAAAAGTTAAATACCTTTGAGTTATGCAGACATCCTTTTTATCATGCCGATTAGTGTTGGTTTGTAAAACTACAGCTGTATTACTATACTAAAATCTTTTATTTTGCATTATGTAATGTGGAGCACCCTAGGTTTTTCACCCTCTCCCACCCGTCATGGTGCATATTCATCCATACCTTCAGACTTCTATAACATCACCAATTCAAAGACTTTTCTAGTTATTGACTTTTATTATAAAGAATTTTAATTCAATACCAAGTATGCGTGATGAAATAACTAGATTTCTTACATGCTTTTATAGAAACCAATATACAGTATCAATCACAACATGATTCCCAGCAGCTAAGAAGAAGGTCTGTCTTTTATACATATTTATAAAGGGTTGGCACACCCACCTCTTGCGAGTGCCCCCTTGTTTGGGTATGTGTCTGCACTTCTTTCAGTCCATGGTGACCCCTTCTGGCAGTTTCTCCCACAGTTTCCAGTCACTCAGCCTCTGGCTGGCGTATTAGTCCAACAAAGTCTTAAAGCCAGTGGTGGGCAACCTGCGGCCTGCTGCTTTAAAAATTCCCTGGAGACTCTTCATCCACTTTA
Organism: Chelonia mydas; assembly: GCF_015237465.2. NCBI lineage: Eukaryota > Metazoa > Chordata > Testudines > Cheloniidae > Chelonia > Chelonia mydas. Next base: position 168,746,292 of record NC_057849.1, read on the forward strand.
GTGTGTTCTGGCCCCAGCTCTCCAGCTGGGCCTAACAGTTCAGATCCCCTTCCGGTGGTTTATCACTGTCCAATTGTAGGGCACTTCCCCTGTGGCTTATGGGGTGGACCCAGGCTCACCCACTACTCCAGATCCCAGCACAGGGACCCTAAGAATAGCAGCTACACATTGCTATGTCCCTTTAAGAAAACTGCTTTCAGTTATCTGGGTCACTTCCCTATGGTCCCAGCTTTCACCAGTGCTTCACCTTTACCTCAGGGTTCTTCTATGTTCAGGCCCAGCAACAAGCCAGGAGCTCTTTCTCACTTCTCCAGTCCCTGCCAGCACTGAGCTGTCCGTTGTCCTGCAGTCCTTCAGCCCACTAGGAGCACCACCTTCGTTCCTCAGACTCCAAGCAGCAACTGACTCTGGTCTGCACGGAATCTCCTTTTACACTAGCCTTAATTCCTCTGATTGGCTAGCCCATTGCAGCCTCCCCCTGATTGCATAGGATGTGGCCAGTTTGGAGGACTCCTCTACTACTCTTTTTCTGGGACAGGTGTGACAGGAGCCTGAGACCTCCAGCAGGAAGCCTCTAGGCCTAGTCCACCCTGTCATAATATGATTGTACAGGTCAGAGCTCTAAAAATGTTAGATTTCATCTGGAGAAATGCAATAGTCTCTAACTACTTATATGTTAAAACAGTAAATTATGATTTTTATAGTTCAATTTTTAGATTATGTGACAAAGTTCCTCCTCTACCTTGGTGGGTCTTGCGCTTTTTGGCGGATTTGCTCGCCTTGGAGTTTCATGGCAGCCCTCAGTTTGGTCGTTTTCGTGAACCCACAGTCCAGATCAACTCCTCCTGTGTCTGATCAGGAGTTGGGAGGTTTGGGCGGAACCCGGGCCACCCTCTACTCCGGGTTCCAGCCCAGCCTAGTGCCCTGTGGAAGGCAGCTGTCTAGAGTGCCTCCTGGAACAGCTGTGTGACAGCTACGACTCCCTGGGCTACTTCCCCATGGCCTCCTCCCAACACCTTCTTTATCCTCACCATAGGACCTTCCTCCTGGTGTCTGATAATGCTTGTACTCCTCAGTCCTCCAAGAGTATGCGTTCTCACTCTCAGCTCCTAGCGCCTCTTGCTCCCAGCTCCTTACACACGCACAACAAACTGAAGTGAGCTCCTTTTTACACCCAGGTGCCCTGATTAGCCTGCCTTAATTGATTATAGAAGCTTCCTGATTGGCTGCAGGTGTTCTAATCAGCCAGTCTGTCTTAATTGTCTCCAGAAGGTTCCTGATCATTCTGGAACCTTCCCTGTTACCTTACCCAGGGAAAAGGGACCTACTTAACCTGGGACTAATATATCTGACTTCTATTACTCTCCTGTAGCCATCCGGCCTGACCCTGTCACAATTATTTCAGAATTTTTTTTAATAATATCCCTTCAACTTGGTTTCAACTTGAACCTGCTCTATTTGTGTCAGGTAAATATATTTTTCTCTCTTAGTTTATATGTTTTTTTAAATTATTTTATCAGGAAAGCTTTTTGAGATTCCTGCATCTTAGTTTTAGAAGGGTATCAGACACACAAGAATGGCAGCAGCACTACAAAGCTTTCTAAATATTAGATACAGATAAAAGGATCCAAGATTCAATTCTTTTCAAGATTCCATTCATTTCCATTCTGTGTTCTGCTACACATGTTCAAAGGTGGAACTCTGAGGTGCTCAAAAAGCAGTTTGGTGATGAGGGAGTTGAAACTGAAATACTATACTCAACTAGAATATCTACAGTAAGAACATTTTTGGGATAGCAGTGCAGCCACCATATACCGTACAAAACAAGAGCAGCTATCTGTATAGAAAATATGGAAAGTGTCAAGCATGCTATGATGTCATGATGTGGGGCCACATCCTTGTGACTTCAATGGAGTTATGCTATGAGGACCCCAATCCTGCAAAGACTTGGGCACATACTTAACTTTATGCATTGCAAGTAGTCTCAGTCTTCAATGGGACTACTTTCAGTGCATAAAACAGATGCATAAGTTTTGCAGGACCAGGGCCTAGCTAAGCAACTGGTGTTACCTTTATTTGTGAAAAGTTAATTTGGATGAAACACCTGGTAGTCTTAGCACTCTATTCACTCTAATAGACAGATTCAGATCCCCATTCTGTCCTAGGGGCCAGGAGATGAGGTGCACTTAAAATCTAGAATTTTCTGTCTTCACTTCTCTAATGCTAACCTTCTATAAATGCTTATATATATACACACACACACACTGACAGTTTTAAAGTAATCAAACAAATACTTGCCCTTATAGCTCACATTTCCCTGCTGAGTTTAGCAAATGAGAAAAAAGCAGTTAGATATAAAACCCTATAAGCTACCAGAACACAATAGAACCAAACTTAATTTTGAACTCCCTGATAAACATCTGTTCTTTTAAAAAGTCCACCCTTTCAGCAATTATAAGATTACCAAGGAGCAAATAAACATCCAAATAACCTTTATTTCATTTCATCTCCCACAGAGAGACGCTGGAACATCTATTGTCATATCTCTCTCTCTCACACACACATCTTCTCTGTTCCCTTCTGTTACCTCTAAATTGTTTGCCTCCTACATGTATGCTTCAAAGAAAAAGTCTTAACTTCAGCTGTTTCCCCATTGATGTGTGTCATAAATATAAAGGGAAGGGTAAACACCTTTAAAATCCCTCCTGGCCAGAGGACAAATCCTTTCACCTGTAAAGGGTTAAGAAGCTAGGATAACCTCACTGGGACCTGACCAAAATGACCAATGAGGAGACAAGATACTTTCAAAAGCTGGGAGGAGGGAGAAAAACAAAGGGTCTGTGTCTGTCTGTGTGATGCTTTTGCCGGGGACAGAACACGAATGGAGTCTTAGAACTTAGTAAGTAATCTAGCTAGATATGCGTTAAATTATGATTTCTTTAAATGGCTGAGAAATTAAGTTGTGCTGAATAGAATGAATATTCCTGTCTGTGTGTCTTTTTGTAACTTAAGGTTTTGCCTAGAGGGATTCTCTATGTTTTGAATCTAATTACCCTGTAAGGTATTTACCATCCTGATTTTACAGAGGTGATTCTTTTTTACTGTTTCTTCTATTAAAATGTTTCTTTTCAAAAACTGAATGTTTTTTTAATTGTTCTAAGATCCATGGGTTTGGGTCTGTGGTCACCTATGCAAATTGGTGAGGATTTTTACCAAACCTTCCCCAGGAAGTGGGGTGCAAGGGTTGGGAGGATTTTGGGGGGAAAGACGTTTCTAAAGAACACTTTCCTAATAACAATAAACCCAGATAAACGTTTGGTGGTGGCAGTGGAAGTCCAAGGGCAAAGGGTAAAATAGTTTGTACCTTGGGGAAGTTTTAACCTAAGTTGGTAAAAGTAAGCTTAGGAGGTTTTCATGCAGGTCCCCACAACTGTACCCTAGAGTTCACAGTGAGGAAGGAACCTTGACAATGTGTTTTAGCTCGGAAGTCGACCCTAATCTGTGCCGGTTGTAAAAGTGTTGTTTGTGTAAGTCACCTTAAAAATTATCCTCTTGTTAATCGCCTGCTTCCTCCAGGGCTGGTATCACTCAGCATAAATTAAGGAACTTTTCTTCTTCTTGTGAAAATAAATATCTGTCTTTCTCCTTATGAAAGAAAACACTTTATCTTTTCCCAATTCCAAAAAAATGTAGGAACAATTAACACTTCGGCATTTTTTTATACCCTGAAATTTCTCAACTGATGTGACTTTACTGGAATTTGCTAGTGTTTTAATATTTATAAAAAATATTTTTGCATTACTGAGACAAAGGCTTTCCTTTCAATTCTACTAACTCAGACAATGAATGTTTCAACTAACTGATCTGGCTAACTGATCTCTATCTCATGAACCATGAAAGGCCAGATTCTTCTTCCTCTAGGCCACATTCTGATTCCCTTACTCACATAAAGTATTCCACAAGGAGTCCCACTGGCTTCAATGTCACATCTAATTCTGACATGGTTAGGCAAGCACAGGACTGAATTTTAGCCAATTAAAGTTGAATAATAGAATATCAGGGAAGAGCGGCAGTAGTTGGAGCAGCACTATTCTTCCCTTACAGCAGGGTACCAAATTTAGTCCAGGAAATGAAGTGCATTTCAGTGACAGGTTGTACAATGCAAAACTAAATACAAAGAAGTACGTAGCCACTCAGTCTTAGATTTGTGGAACTACAAATAAAACTAGTATTAGTGGAAACTTAAATGGTTTACACCACTTTGTTCTGCAATGTACAAACATAGAAGAAACATAGACAGTCTGACAGTAAGCAGAACTTGGTGAGGTGATGTGTGGATTAGTTTGCTAGCCCATCACTGCAGGTTTAAAACCTATTTTAGGTAACAAGAAGAAATGAAATGAGATTGGTGGTTCACATCCCATCCCCTGTTATGCACCTCATAAACCTACCTCTCTATTCAGCATGTTTTGTTGTCCCTCTCAGAAGAAGTCTCAAAATGCAAGGTTTGCACAGGGGCATATTAGTAAAACTATCTGGAGAGGCATAAGCAATTCTTCCCATGCATGCCATGTCTCACTAATATGAATCTGAATTAGGCCTGATGTATACTCAAATGGTGTACCGACAGGTTGGCATGTTTTCATATGCAAGTCTACCTCCTTGAGATGAAACCCTCCACATTATGAAGCATATTATACCCCTTTTTGAAGTGGCATAACCCCTCTTCCAATGGAGTGATATTGGCACAGTGGAACTAAGGCCTGGGACAGGGAACAGGGGGGTTGGATAGGCCTGGGAGTCTCGGGGTGCCTGTCAGTGGGAGGGGTGTGGATAGGGGTCGGGGCAGTCAGGGAACAGGGAGTGGGGGGGTTGGATAGGGGGTGGGAGTCCCGGGGACCAGTCAGGGGACGGGGAGCACCGAGGGTTGGACAGGCGTGGAAGTCCCAGGGGGGGCTGTCGGGGGCAGGGCTGTGGATACAGGTCGTGGCAGTCAGGGAACAGGAAGCTGGGGGGTTGGATAAGGGGTGGGGTCCTGGGAGGTGGTTAGGGGTGGGAGACCCAGGAGAGGGCGGTCAGGGGACAAAGAGCAGGGGCGGTTGGATGGGTCAGGGATTCTGAGGGGGGCAGTCAGGAGGCAGGAAGTGGGAGGGGGAAGGGGCCAGGCTGTTCAGGGAGGTACATCCTTCCCTACCTGACCCTCCATACCGTTTTGCAACCCCGATGTGGCCCTCAGGCCAAAAAGTTTGCCCACCCCTGCTTTACAAACACATTAAGTACCTTGAGTTAACAAGCAATCAATTAACTAATGACAAAAAATTCTAATGTAGCCATATTCTAATGGCATTCGAACAACAGAGTTGCAATAGGGGAAGAAACCAATGGGAAGTTGTAAACTTACTAACACACACTTGTTGATTACTTTTTCTGTTATGATACCATTGCTGTTAGTGTGTAGACTATACCAATTTATGCCATAGTACAGTTACACTATCATTTACATAATTTCTGAAATTACCCTCTATGTATGCATATTACATACTAGTAGTAATAATTAGCATTTTCATAGCACTTTACATGATCAGAGCCTGGTACAAAAGTTAACTAATTTTCACAAGCCAACTGGTATGCAGGAATTATCATTCTGTTTGTATAGATGGGAAAAATCAAGGCACTCAGAGATTTGAGGCCTAACTCAAAGACTCTAATTGTCTTCAATGGGCTTTGGCTCAAGTCCTAAGTAATTTATCTAAGGTTACTCAGTGAGGATAATTTTTTCTATGGTGAGCTGAAACTTGGAAAGTTCAGGAAAGGTGGTTAAAAAAAAAAAGCTTCAAAGACACCATTAAGCAGAATCTCACCTCATGCATCATAAGTAGAGTAGAACCACATTTAACCTGCTCTCCATTATCTGGTTCTCTTTTTTAACCGAACCACCAGCCACCTGGTACTGAAAGAGGTGGGGCCAGGACTGACTGACCACCACCAATTCTCTGGTTTATCCAGGGTGTTAGTTATCCAATCTGGCCTTAGTCCCATTTAGATCAGGTTATAGAGGTTTCAGGGTATTGATACATCAAAGACATAGCCACAGATCTGAATAGAGATCAACTAGCAATAAAGGTTGTAAACACTAGGAGGAAGACAGAAGTGAAAAACTAATTGAAAAAAAGGCCCAACATCATGCCAAGACTTCAGTGGGAGTCTGAAAATTCCTGTGTGATATCTGTACTCAAATTTGCTCCTTATGGATTGGACTATATAGGCACATCAGAATACATGTGATGCTTCATGTCATTGTTGGACACAATGCACAGCCATACTCAGTAAATCCAAACTAGAATAAGAGAGTTTCTGATTCTCAGCTCCATATTTATTCTTCTGGATCACGCAGCCTTTCTGAATACCCATTTACAGGTAATTATTTACATTTTAAATTCTCAGCAAATGTTTGTTGTGCTCTTTTGGGTCACATAAGAAACTGACACTATTTCTCAACATATATTTCTAAGGCCAATAACCCAGAGTGAATTGCAATAAATTTCAATGTGATAATTCATGCTCAAATCATCATGCCTCAGTAAAAAAAAATATTATTTACAACAACTCTTTCCTATCGCAAAGAACCTGTTGCTATCTGGCAAGACTATTATTCAGTATATCAAAGTAACATTTATAACCATACATTTTCAAATTTAATACATATTCTGCACCCCTAGTATTAAAAGCAATGTTAAGTAACATCTTATTTACTACAGGAGCAACACATCATAGATCTCTTCGGTCTTCGGATTGAGGATCAGCAATCCCAGGAGTAACTTTTGCTTGTAAAGAGTTTTCCTAAGTATCTTGATCTAATAAAAGTAACAATCAGCCACCTAAAGCAAGCTTTGTCTTGGTAGTAATCAGATAAAATAAATCATTTGATTCTATAAGAGCGCCTTAGCACTGATGCATTTCAAAAAGAAATATCTTTGAATACATACCTTGCTCAAAGAAAATATTGTTGAATAAAAACCCCATTGTATGATTCTATGTACCCTCATTTCAGCAGCTTTGTTTTAGATCTCAGGAAATGTCATCCGTAATTTTGAAAGAGGAGTTAGTTTGATATTTTACAGCAATGTAAACTTCTGTATAACTTCTTTCTCTGATGAAAACACAAGCTGGAAGTCAGGAGACTTGAGTTCTATTCCCTGGTTTTGATATGGACCTTTATATGACTTTGAACAAGACACCTGAGAGTTCAGTGCCTCACTACCTCAACTGTAAAAATGGAGCTAATAATGATTCTCCCATGTGTAGTGCATTTTGAGATAATCAGATAAAGGGCACTCTGTAAACGCAAAAAAATATTTTTTATGTTGTTGTTCACCATTTTGGGACCTGATCCATGTTATCTGTGCATTTAGAAAAGCAGCATCTGCATGATATTGTTGAAATATTCAAAATGTCTTCACTTTCCACTGGATTGTTGTGCAATCTTAAAGTCACCATGGAAACCATAGTCACCCTTATATATATTATATACACATAATATGTAGTGCTCAGATACTCATTCTAGTGGGCATATATTCCAAGTGCTACATGTTTTCTGAGATTGCTTTGAAATCTCTGTAGCTTCTCACCACAATCCTGTAGATTTCTTCTATCTATCTAACAACAGAAATTGTAGGATCTAGCCTTAAGTGATTTATCCTAATCCCATCTTTTGCAGAAAATAATTTAGGTCCTGTTAATTTTACAGTTAAAATCATTTTATGCAGATCTGTGTTTTCATGGATCTCTGGTCCATAACATGGTATTTGGAGGTAATATGTCCATGGATATACTGCCTTTGGCATCAACTGCATTCTTGACAGCCTCACCTGCACTCTGTCCACTAAGACTGGGTCAACTTTTAATATTCCCAATAGATGAGAGGATTCAAACAGCTACTTTTTAAATCCACCTTCCAAATAATGTTGTCTTCTTTTCCACAAAAGTTACACTGGCCAGAGGCAGAGGATGGGCAATAGTCATTGCTGAAATAGTGGGAAGTTTAAAGTATGCTGTCTTTTGATCTAGCTTTGGGAGCTTTATACCGTTGGAATGAGGATGTTCCTTGACTCCAGTAAGATACACCTCACTTGCTTCTAGCCCTGTAGAAAATATGATTAGTGGATCTGATCCTTTGGGGTGTGTCTTACAAGAAAAAGTTCTAAAATTCTAGTGTGGACAAGGCAGTGTGGATTTTTAACTGCTTGTTGATCAGGTTGAATTCAACAAGCTTAGCATACAATAAATTATAACTTCTTTTGTTCTGCAACTCTAGCGTAGACATGTAATTCAGAAATTTCTAGCTAACAGTCTAAATAAAAAAACAACAACATAACCACATTTTTATTCTATTCAAGACCAAGCCTTAGTGATCCAGCCGAGCTAGTGTTTATTAAGCCTGGTCTACAATTTTGATCGTTACAACTATGTCACTTCCGCAAATGCCATAGCTATGCTCAGCTAAACCCCAGTGCAAATGCAAGGTCAACAGGAGAATGTTTCCATTGAGTTAACTACTGAAATCTGGGCATGTGGAATACCTACAATGATGGAGGAAAAAACTTTGCCATTGCTGTAGGAAACATCTATACTACAGCATTACCACAGCATAGCTGCAGCACTGTAATTGTTTCAGAGTAACAGCCGTGTTAGTCTGTATTCGCAAAAAGAAAAGGAGTACTTGTGGCACCTTAGAGACTAACCAATTTATTTGAGCATGATCTTTTGTGAGCTACAGCTCACTTCATCGGATGCATACTGTGGAAACTGCAGAAGATATTATATACACACAGAGACCATGAAACAATACCTCCTCCCACCCCACTCTCCTGCTGGTAATAGCTTATCTAAAGTGATCATCAAGTTGGGCCATTTCCAGCACAAATCCAGGTTTTCTCACCCTCTGCCCCCCCACACACACACACAAACTCACTCTCCTGCTGGTAATAGCCCATCCAAAGTGACCACTCTCTTCACAATGTGTATGATAATCAAGGTGGGCCATTTCCTGCACAAATCCAGGTTCTCTCACTCCTCACCCCCCTCCAAAAACCACACACACAAACTCACTCTCCTGCTGGTAATAGCTTATCCAAAGTGACCACTCTCCCTACAACGTGCATGATAATCAAGGTGGGCCATTTCCAGCATAAATCCAAGTTTAACCAGAACGTCTGGGGGGGGGAGGTAAGAAAAAACAAGGGGAAATAGGCTACCTTGCATAATGACTTAGCCACTCCCAGTCTCTATTTAAGCCTAAATTAATAGTATCCAATTTGCAAATGAATTCCAATTCAGCAGTTTCTCGCTGGAGTCTGGATTTGAAGTTTTTTTGTTGTAAGATAGCGACCTTCATGTCTGTGATTGCGTGACCAGAGAGATTGAAGTGTTCTCCGACTGGTTTATGAATGTTATAATTCTTGACATCTGATTTGTGTCCATTTATTCTTTTACGTAGAGACTGTCCAGTTTGACCAATGTACATGGCAGAGGGGCATTGCTGGCACATGATGGCATATATCACATTGGTGGATGTGCAGGTGAACGAGCCTCTGAAAGTGTGTAGTTGTTATTTTCCTACAAAGCCCATAGTTTAGACATAGCTTTAGCTTTCTGGCATGTATTTTTCTTACTTTAATGAGTTATAATGTAATGCTTGTTTTTATCCATGATGTGGTCAGATGCCAGTGTAATGGGTGCACCATGAATAAGTGACATAAATAATTAGACTTGAACATTGAAGGATTTTAACAAGCAGGGTGTTTCAAAACCCAAGTGTTCAAGTGAAGGGGTGTGAAATTTACCAGAACACATTCCTAGCATCTCCAGTCAAAGAACTCCTCAGAATGTAACCAAATATATGGAACTAATGCCAAGATTAAAAACAAGATGCCCTGTTAAATTAAGTAATCAATTTCAGTATCAATATCTGTCAAGGTAAAGGAATTAGGATAGTAAAGCACATATTAAATATTGCTTTAGTATCCCTAAAGCACTTAATTAAGCTTATCTTATAAAAATCAATGACTTCACATTTTGAACTAGACTTTCTCACCTAATTTGCTATTAACAATTGATTTCCATTTAACACAAGCAACTTGTGTCTCAGTAATATAAAGAAAATGGAAAGTACAAAACTGGATATGCAAGTAAATGAGGCATCAGAGTGGACAAACTTGTGCATTTTGTTCCACAACCAGTATATTTCAGGGTGTGGCATTTAATAAGTTTAACATCATGTAACAATTCTTGACAAAAATGCATCAGTGCTATATAACAAATGCAAGGTATTTAAACTAAGTTTTCTGGTAGCGTAAAGAGAAAGCAGAAGCTAACTGTCAAACCCCTCACTCTAGGGTGTTCAAACATTTCAAGCAAGCAAGCAAGCAAGCTTTATCCCCCAAAGCTAAATGGATATGGCTGACTTTTTAGAAATGTTAATAGCACCCAGAGGTGCACTCTAATTCTCATTGATAAAAATAAGAATGACCAGTTGTGATGGAAAGAGAAAAAAATATTGGTGGCCATCCTTCAGGGATAAGGACCCTCCAGGACTGCACGCTCTTCCATCGCTATGATGAAAACTGTTTTTGAAAATGTCTCAAAGCAAAGCTGACAAGATTCACATGAGATGGTGTGCGCCACCAGTCTCTGCTATAACAAAGAATTTTATGAGGAGGCTGCTGGTAAATTGCACTCCTGTCTAGAGTTGTGTGAATTTTTTTTGGCCAAAACCAATTTTTGGCTAAAAATGCTGATTCAGCAGCACTGAAGTATTTTAGGACTTCATGTCCATTTCACCAAGCTATTCATCAAAAAACAAAATCCAAAAGTTAAAATATTCTGTTTTGACATTTTCAAAATGAAACAACTTTTTCTTTCAAAATGTCTCAATTTTATTTCAATAAACTAAAAAAAAACCCTTTAAAATCCTCAAAATCAAAATGAAAATGTATTTCCAATTAAACATTTCATTTGACTCATATATATATATATATATATAATTTTTCAAATATTATTTTTGAAAAATTTTGAAAAAAAATCATTTTCAGGTTGACCTGAAACTCTTCCCCCCCGCCTCAACCCCCCCTGAATTCTCAGTGAACTGAAAAATCAGTTATTTAACACCAGATCTTGAGTGGATGGTAGCTGCAGGTGGCCAGTTCCCCATGTTGATATCCCCAATGTCTTCCTAACAAGTGTAAAACCCCTGAAACACCGATGTCCTTACGGTCTCTTTCTCCGTAAGATTACTACTTCCTCTGAATTCATTCCTTCTACAGCTGCCTTGCAGCCTCACTTAAATAAACAGAATTGCATGGAACATAAATCAAGGAAGAATTTGGACACCACATTCCCCATATGCTCCCTGCATAACACTTTCCCTCATAAGTTCCTACTATTCCAGTAGAGACATTAGAGGTTTCCCCATGTTTTCTTCCACCACAGGACAGTTCTTTCTTCCTCTCCTCCACAATAAGAAAAACCTGAGACATCATTTAAATTCAGAGATCCAAAAAGGAACAGAAAAGGGATGGACATCCTACCCCCATCCTCCATGAATTCTAAAAAACCTAGCAACAGAAAATGCAAGATAATTGGTCGCTGATGCAACAGATATGGATGGGTGTCAGCTTTGGGGCTGCCACAGAACAAACTTTCCTTATTTTATTAATCCAAGTAGCAAACTGACTTGTTTTACTTCAGCAGTAAACAGCTAATTTAATAAATAACATGAACAAATCATTCCCAAGAACATCATGCCTTCATGCCTCCCTCTCCCCTTCCCCCCCCCACACAACTCTAGGGCATTTTTTCTGTAGGTGTTTTCACAAATAAACAAATACATAAATGTGTTCTATTAGCACTACATTTCCAGGCTCAGACAGTCTATGTCCCTAACATCTCTTTGTCTACAACATGTTCACATTGATGTAAGAATCATAGAAACATAGACTTTAAGGGACCATTATGATCAGAAGGGACCATTATGATCATCTAGTCCAGTGGTTCCCAAACTTGTTCCGCCGCTTGTGCAGGGAAAGCCCCTGGCGGGCCGGGATGGTTTGTTTACCTGCCGTGTCCTCAGGTTCGGCCGATCGCGGCTCCCAGTGGCTGCGGTTCGCTGCTTCAGGGAGCTGGTGGAAGTGGTGGCCAGTACATCCCTCGGCCCGCACTGCTTCCAGAAGCTCCCATTGGCCTGGAGCAGTGAACCGCGGCCACTGGGAGCCACGATCAGCTGAACCCATGGACACGGCAGGTAAACAAACCGGCCCGGCCCGCCGGGGGCTTTCCCTGCACAAGCAGTGGAACAAGTTTGGGAACCACTGGTCTAGTCTGACCTCCTGCACAACGCAGGACAGAATCTCACCAACCCACTCCTGTAACAAACCCCGAACCTACGTCTGAGCTATTGAAGTCCTCAAATTGTGGTTTAAAGACTTTGAGGTGCAGAGAATCCTCCAGCAAATGGCCCGTGCCCCACGCTGCAGAGAAAGGTAAAAAAAAAACCCAGGGTCTCTGCCAATCTGCCCTGGAGGAAAATTCCTTTCTGACCGCAAATATGGCGATCAGCTAAACCCTGAGCATGTGGGCAAGACTCACCAGCCAGACACTCAGGAAAGAATTCTCTGTAGTAACTCAGATCCCACCCCATCTAACATCCCATCACAGGCTACTGGGCATATCTACTGCTAATAGTTGAAGATCAATTAATTAATTGCCAAATTAGGAGTCAGACGTATATAGAAGATGTTTGATGGCCATGTTCTTCAAATGGTCCAACAACACACAAACAATAAAAGCAAACAACAAAGTGAAACTAAAATTGTAAAATAAAAATATTAAAAACATAAGTAAAATTAATTGTCAAGCAACTTTCTGGATGTTTGCTCATATGGGCTAGATTGTAGCCTGTTCTATGCACCAATACAAGGGTGTAAAGGAGTGTAAGGTACTTCCTTTCTCTCTTGTGCCAGTATGCTGTTCCACCACTTCCAGTGTGAAGGGGCTAGGAGGCTCCAGAGAGCCACTTCATCCTTACTTGTGTCATGGTCTGACTTGGTTTCTGGAGAGATTGGAACACCTAATGTTAAGCTAATACAATACATAAATCTATACCTTTTATGGACATTATGCATAACTCAAAAGAAAGAATTAGGTGAGCATTCTAATCCCTTGTTATGTTTTCTAGTAGGGATAACCCCCCCCCATGAAAGCCACATCAAAGTCACGATTCTGAAAATAAAGAAATAAAAGCAGGGGGAAGGTGCGTATGTGTGTGTGTGCCCGCACAGACATGCATGCAGATGTGCACTCACATATGTAATATTTTTCCTCTCAGCGCTCTTAATAAGCAGATTCTCCCTCCCAGGCCACTCTCATAGTCAACTCAGCCTGCACCAGTCCGGTTTAGTTAGTCAAAGGAGGGCAAGAAATGCTTTAAAAAAATAATAATCAAGCAGTTCTTAATCAGTCAGGTTATTTTTCCTCAGCTCAACTTTATGCAGCACACAATCAGCTTCCTTTAGGCCCCTAATTTACCATGGTTGACATCATATTGTCCTGACAGTTTAGAATGGAAAAACAGGAAGCATCCACAAGTTCAAAGTGCAGGCAAACTCCTGTCAATAAGGGAAAGAGAAGCACTCACATTTACCCAACATGTGAAGATCCCCTTTCTGGAACCCTAAAACAAATTTAGCAATCTACAACAGGAAGACCCCCTCTCCACATTCCACCTCTTTCCTTAGTGTGTTTCCCTGAAAGAAAACAAACCAAGCCCTCTTCCCAACTTGGTTTCATTAAGACTTTCTCCAAACCTACCTCTGTTGCTGGTGCCTTGATTGCTTCAATTATCTTTCTCCCATGATTACAGAATTCGTCCTTCCTTCTAGTGCTGCTGCCATGATTGCATTTTGAGTGTGGTAATACATAATGTAAAGGTTTGTTGTGCTAAATGGCATTTTATTTTTTATTACTAAGTGTACCCTCATTAAAATTGGTATTTGTACTCTTAGTCTATGTAATGCTGATGCGCACTTTAAGAGGGAAGAATGGCTGTGTGTTACAGCACATCATGAGACCTTGGCCTAAAGTTTTAAAAGTGATACGATTTTGGGTGCCTCAGTTTTTGTGTGCCCAAACTGACACCACATAGAGCTTGATTTCCAGAAAGTGCTGAGCAGCTACCCTCTTTAAACTAGGCCTAGTTAAGGTGTCTCAAGTTGGGCACCCAAAATCAGAGTCACTAGTCACTTTTGAAAATTTGGAGTCTGGGCTCTAGTTCTCATTCTGCCGTTGACTTTTTGAGCAACCTTCGGGAAATCATTTAACTTCTCTGTGCTACAGTTTTCCCATTTATAAAATGAGGATCATAGCACTTTCCTATTTTACAGACGTGGTGTGAAAAGTAATTAGTGTTTGTAAAGCACTGAGAAAGCCTAGAATGGAAGTGCAAAGCATTCTTATTTATTCTGTTGTGCTTCTTAACAGTAGGATGTGCAGAAGAACCAATTAAAATTCAATGTTTGCCAATCATGACCAGATGGTGACTATAGCTACCTCCAGTTCTAAATAGTACCAACTGGATATGGGACTATGAGCTTGGATATGGGACTATGTCACTTAGTGCTGACTTTTTAATGGGAGCCAGTGCAAATGTCATTACCTAACCCAATGTAATTCTCCCCATCAACCAATATTAATAATGCAAAACTTCACTGTATTATTATGGGCACACAGAGAAAATGAGAACAACAAGGCATCAATCTTGAACAGAGCTCTGTGCAAGAGAATCCCTGTGTGGAATTTACGGCAGGATCAATGCCTGGGAAAATACCCAACCCAGTTAGCCTACATAAAGGAGAAATTGCTCATTTTGAATTTCCAATCAGAAAATATTTGCACCTCTGATAACACATTTGTGTGTTGATTCTCCAATATAATTCTTTTCTCTTATGCTTTCTACAATCTGGAAGGCCACTTAAGGCATGTCTACACTGCAAAGAAAATCCCATGGCACCAAGTCTCAGTGGAAACATGTCCCAAGTGGCCTTCCACATTGTAGAAACCTACGTAAGACTACAGATGCCTTAGAACTTTAGTTTTCTCATCTTGTGTACAGGCTTCAGCAGTGCAAAAGGTTATTCTATTTTTGTTAAATTGAGCCCTTAAAGAATAATATGGAGCTTTCAGCCTGACCAGAATTGATCTGTGTATTGATATTGTTTTGCTTAGTTAAAATGTATAATACAGCAAAAAGTGGGTTGGTTTTTTTTCATATGAGAGTTATGTGGACCAAATGCACTGACAATGTGATAAAAAGTTCAGTCTTCAAAATTAATGTTTGTAGTACATTTTTAGTAACACTTTATCCTAAGTGTCCATTATCCAGTGCTTAACTAAAGCTAAAAAAACATGAAACATTTACAGAAACACATGTAAAATGTACATGAAAACTCAATGAATTCATTATTAAGTTGTGACACTTAAAATGTTAGCTATTTAAACATATATCTGTAGAGAGAGAGAGAGAGAGAAGCAGAACAATGCAATTTAACATTTTTCAAACATCAGTGAAACCATTTACTGTTACTTTAGAGACATTAAAAGACAGGACTAGGATGGAATGCAATTTTTTAAAAAATACCAATAATCCACACAAAGTGCATTATCAAGGCATTTTTTATTTCCTTTCAAAATTAGCAATTGGGCTAGAATCTTAGTGGATATTGACTTCTGTTGCATGTTAGTAAATTACAACCCAGAATTGTGTGGGGGAGGAGGGCATTACTACCTGGAGTTTCTCATGTTTAGCGTTGAGAATAAACCCAGCAAAACTAAGAATTTCAGTTGTCTTTTCTCTGTTATTGGAAAACACAGACTGAACATATAATGTCGTGGAAGCTCTATTTCCATTCTCATTTCTAACCTATCGTCTTTTCTCAATTACTCTTTCAATTAAATACGATGTACTCAAGATGGATATTCAAATAAATATAACATAATGAAATGCTGGGTTACTCATTAGGTTAACCTCATTAGCATGAGATTAATGTAGTGATAAATAGATCGAAATGTCTTTAAGTGATGACAAACCCAAACAGATAACTAAATACACTCCAATTGCTAATTATATAGAAAGAAATTTCAATTTTGAAAGGTATTTAATGTGGTATGACAACTCTGCTTCATCTTTAGTTAAAAAACTGCATTTCTCATTGATATTTTAAAATAAAATAAAAATTGTTTCTTATAAGGTATCACCACATTACCTGTAATTTATTGTGATGAAGTGTTTTCTGAAGTAAAACCTGTGTAATGAACCTATTGTCTGAATTGGGAGAACAACATGGGATAGGGCTGAATCATTATCTCTGCCTTTGTATATTGAAACAACAAAAATCTTGTCAATTCCTGCTGGGGAGGACTGAAGAAAGGGCAGCGCCACTTATGAGGCACCTCCACCCCACAGAAGCCTGTCCACAGGGGTTTGTAGGGATCAGGACGTGTGGCAGGGGAGTGGATGGGGCAAAGGAACCATCCACATATCCCCACATAAGCTCTGCGGTTAAAACCCTAAGCTAGCATTACCTCTCCTTCATGCTTTGGAAACCCCTCCAGGGGAACTCTGAAAGCACTGGCTAGCATTTCAGTCCCTGACAACATGATTCTGACTGAGCCATGCTTCCATAAAGCCGGAGAAGAGGGTTGCAGGGGGCAGAGCCAATGCAGAAGCATAGGACCTCTGTGTGAATGGCCCTGTCTTCTGTGAATGCCTTGAGTATAATCACCTGGTTGGTGGGGGCAAACTCTCTGCTCATTCCACAGCTGGAAGTAAACCTCACCCTCAGAGAGAACAATGCCAGCAAAAGTTCCCCTGAGTTTCCAGTTTCCTGTGCAAGTACTTCACAATGAAGGGACACTCTTCCAGCCTGTGGTTGTTCTGTGTGAGTTTAGTCTCATCCCTTTGCCCCTGTGTCTTGAATGCCATTAACAATGCTAACTTTGACCAACCATTTATCAGTTTTTTCACCAAAGTGTCCCTGTTAGGAATGCCCTTCCTAACCCTATTCATATGGTGACAAGACTCAGGGTTTGGTGGTGGGAAAAAAAGGGGGAAATCCTTAGAAGCTCCTCAGAGAAGGGATCATTTTCCTTGAGTGTTAGGAAAGTTCCTAGCATGTAGTGGGTGCTACCTTAAATGAATAATATTTACTACTACAAATAATACTGATTTTTATATATGCATATTAAGGTATATTCCCTTCTCCCCTCATCTGTCTTCTTAGATTAACAGTGACCATCTCTACCACTGTGTTTATATGAGCCTCACC
The DNA here is from genome assembly GCF_015237465.2 of Chelonia mydas. Classification (NCBI taxonomy): domain Eukaryota; kingdom Metazoa; phylum Chordata; order Testudines; family Cheloniidae; genus Chelonia; species Chelonia mydas. Next base: position 168,763,667 of record NC_057849.1, read on the forward strand.
TGGCTCAATGGATCCCGCCCCCGACCCCATTCCTGAGTTAGCCTTCAGGTACTATTATAATACAAGAACCAAAAATATTAAAAATCCTGGTTATACTCCCCATGGTACCCAACCAGCCTGTAGACACTGCAAGCCAGTAAACCATCCTGCCTGTGACTTCAGTTCTAGAATCTTCCACAAGATATGGGATCCGGGGTGGAATGTACAACATGAAACAAGAAGATTTTATATGAATGTCTGCTTTCATTTTGAAATGTACAACTTTCAGTGGTAGCACTCAGAATTAACAGCCAAAACTGAGGTTGCAGCAGCGACAGTGTTTCAGAGGTGAGTAGGATAAAAATTACAACCATCCTACTCATAAATAGACGGACATTTCCATTTTGATGGATATCTGCCTAGATTAAAAGTTATCTTGCCCATTTCTAAAAATGAACTGCAGCATGATCCCAGCTAGCTTAAAAAAAATTGTATTTAGATTGACTAACACTCTATTGTCTTTATTAAATGAAAACCATGAGAACAGTTCTGAGTGGCCAATAGCAAGATCTAAACTCACATTTCTAGGAATTTGTCCAACAATCCATGAGATGCAATACTCAGTTACTTCATGAAGGAAGGATGATAGTCTATCATTCTTCGCATTAAAAAATATTTACCGAACAATATGCAGCACTTAATTCTGGGTCTGCAGCTCAGATTGTTGTAAGGATTTAGTGTTCAAAATCAGAGCTCTATGATTGGTCACCTAAGTTACCCAGCACATTTCTTCTCCCTTATTATATTTTTGGACCCAGGTTTCTTCAAACATTTGGAAAAAAATCATTTTAAAATTCAATCTCTGTAAATATTCTCCAATATCTACTTGAAGCTGACAGTTTCTGAGAGCATTTTGCTCAATGAACTTTGTCAGCATCCTCAAGAGACCTGCTAAACTGGCTTGAGGACTCCTTTGTTGCATCAAAGCTGTGCAAAAGGATTGTAGCTGGACCAAAATCAATATTCAATCTTAGTTACACCTCTGCAACCCCATTTTCTCCAGTGAGATTGAATACATATAATTGGAGGGAAGACACAGTATTTGTAATTAGAATTTGGTTAATAATTCTGTTAGCCATGATGAGCTAGAAGAGAATCCATTTCCAATCCAATCCAATCTCTCTGAGTTTTGTTGGCTCTGTAGGACTGGTAGAAATAAAGAAAAGAAGTACAACCATATTTTTATCACCAAAGTAAACATCTATAACTCTGAATACACACAGAGAGCACATCTGTTGCCATACTGATATAGTTACTTTTCCTGAACAGAATTACACTTTAACACTGCCTCATTGGGTATATGCAGTACAATACAGATAATTCATCTTATATTCATGGACACTGGGTAATAACATAAAATATTAAACAAATAAAAAACTTCTTTGGAAGTGAGCACCGAGGTATATAGAACAGAAAGATAAATACTGAGGCAAAGCCAAGCCAATCAATAGCGAAGGCAATGAGTCAAAGTCTGTTCTCAGATAAGTATGCTGAACTCCAACTGAAAGCAATGGAAGTTGTGCATTCTTATTTGATGTGAACTTTGGACAGGAGTGTTATATGCATTATGCAGAAAATAAAAAAAAAATCTCATTGTTATGAACATCATACAAGTTTCAGGGTGAAATCCAGACTCCACTGAAGTTAATAGGAGTTTTGCCATTTATTTCAAAGGGGTCAGGATTTCAACCACTGACTGTAGTGGGGAGGTGTCTTGGAGTACTGCTGCATGTACTGCACCCATGAAGACAGCTGTCTCCATGGCTGCAGATAACAGGAAAATGAAAGAGAAAACATTTTTCGTGGCTGTACAGACTTTGCTCCAATAATTGCATCTAGAAAGAGTCATCAAAGCAGCATCTCATCCAATTCTGTTGATGTCTGAATATTCTGATTAAACGAAAACTAAGATATATTATGTTAATTCCTTCAAGCCAAATCAGATTTTAACCCTCAATAAAACATTACTGTATGCCCCCACAGAATATCAGAGACCCATTAATACAACCAATTAGGAGAGAGAAGTATTTTTACATCTACTATTATCACCCATATCAATAAGAAAGACATAGACAGTCACTAAATACGTGAGGTTAGAATGTTATTATGTGATTGACATTTGTCAAGACTTCAACAGTGAATTAATTATAATCACTGCTATTATTATTTCTGAAATATGACATAGACACAGGTGATTTTATAACAAAGTATGAGAAATATTTTCCTGGCCTCAGGTAACATATTATCCCACATGGGAAAATGAACATTCAAAGGAAAAAGTAATTTCTTAGGGCATGGTTACACTAGAGAGTTTACAGCAGCTGCTATAAGCTGATGGTGGTAGCTATGTCAGCAGGAGAAGCTCTTCCACCAGCATAGCACTGTCCACTCCAGAGCTTATGTCAGTGTAACTTATGTCGCTCAGGTGGGTGATGTATTCACACCCCTGAGTGACATAAGTTCTGCCAACATAAGCTGTAGTAAGAAAAGGAGTACTTGTGGCACCTTAGAGACTAACAAATTTATTTGAGCATAAGCTTTCGTGAGCTACAGCTCACTTCATCGGATGCATTCAGTGGAAAAGCTGTAGTGTAGACATAGCTTAACTAAATACTTCCCTAAGGGAATTATTTCTTATTTTATCTGCTGCTAAAGAGTTGTCATAATATTAGAGCACAAATTCTTAAAAATTCTCCTAGGATTGCCATAAACTGTTGAGAATTTTTGCATTTATTTGTAGTCTTTTGTGTCAGGTAAAACTACATTATTCTATATTATTTTCTCATTTTTTCTTGATTTTTGTTACAAAGCAGCTTGATATAGTTAAAGTCCAGTGGCTCAGCAGGGAAAAATTTTTTGTTTTTATTTTTAATGTCAGAGTTTGAATTTAAAGGTGAGCACCAAAATTATTTCTGGGACATTGGAGTCACATGAAACTACTGATTTTTGCTTTCCAATGGTTCCTCCGCCAGAGCTGAATTTGTATCCCACAATGAAGTGACCTGTAGCACCCAAACTGGTTATGCCTGCTTGCAAACTTTAATTTAGTGATGTTAAGTTGTATATTTTTATCTTGATGAACCAGTGGCCACACAGGTACCTGGCGTTCGTATCAGCCCATCACATTAGGATTGTTGAGGCTGTGACCTCATAAAAGTCTATGCCTTGGCAAGCTAGAGGAACTGAGCCAGTTGTGCTTTGACTTGTGCCATCAGCCCAGAAAGCTAGAGGTGCTGAGCCAGAAAGTTCACAAGAGTCCTGGCATCTGCCAAGTAACTAAAGATACTGCAGCAGTAGTTCACAGATGCCCTTGAATTATCAGCTCAGTATGCTAATTGTGGCTTAAAATAAGGGGGGTGGGGGGCAATGTGGGAATGTAGTTGCCCCCTGTCTGCTAAAATCAGGAGAGTTTCCCTTCTCTCCTCTTCTGATGGGGTAGAGGATGCTCATCTCTCCCAGCATAGTCCTCCTGCTGCTTTTTCCTTTGCTGGTGAAATAAGGACTCATTAGGTAATCTAAACGGGTATCAACAGTGAGCAGCTCATACCTGGCTGAAGAGTTTATAGGGCTCCAACTCTACCCACCATTAAGTGGGGCTGCACAAGCATCTGATGCAAGAAGAATCTTCCAAGCTAGGAGTCCCCATCTGCCTCTGTCTCCCTTTTATCTACAGGCAGATCTGTCCCTCTGCTGATCCCCTCATCCCTTAAGAGAAGAGGGGAACGAGGAGAAGCCTGTCACCTCCAGGTTTTCCTTCCCCTACAGGGTAAAAAGAGGCCCTGACATTGGCTTCTTTTTTAAACAGAATCCAGTGGAAAACAGATCAGTTCCTTCTCCACAGTGTCCCGCTACTGTGCATGTGCTATTTTGAAGATTTAATAACAAGCTCTTGGCTACTTATAGGGATACAAAACAAGAGTTGACACAGGAAAAGATACTAAAGAACCCATTTTTAATTAACTTTAAACTTGATTTGGTTTAAAATCTTGAAAATTCAACCTGTTTTTACAGATCTTGCACTGTCATTCTGAGGAAGATAAAGTATATTCTGCACAAGAGAATATCTGCTTTAAGTGAAAAACTCAATGTCACCTTGAATATGGAACCAACCCCTCCACAATATCTAGTTAGTGAGGGTCAAAGTTTATATTATTGTGTATTTGCTGTTTTATTTAATAATTTTTCTGTTAAGGTTTTCATGCCTTTTTGTATACTGGTGTAAATAAATCTTCTGTGTGTATTACCCTAGGAGTGAGATGCTTAATTAGAGAAGTGAAAGAGGCTAGAAAGATACTTATAGCCTATTCTGTCTGCCTTCAGGGCCTGTTAAATGATCAGTGAGAGATACAGGAAAGATATCAAGAAGCTCCACTATGTAAGGTAAAACAATTAAGTGGCAGAGACTGCACATAAATCAAAAGAAAAGACCCACCAATACAATTTGTTACAAACTCAGGCGGTACTAAAGGAAGTTGTCCGTGACAGAGCCATATTGGCATTTCTGCTGCGTTGTGCCCAGTGCAATTTATTCTCTACAGGGATTTTAAGTATCCTCCTATGCAATCATTTGACTGGCATTTTGGAAAAATGCCATTTTCCTAACAGTTGATAAAACTGAGGCTAGATTATTCAAAGAAATGACATAGAATTTGTCACCGACCCAAAGTCACTGTTTTGGGCCAAGATATTTAATTCACTATGGTGCATAAGTAAAATGGGAGGATTCTACATTTTTCATTCCTCTTTTAATTAGATCATGAGTTTTCAAAAAATTGCTAGTGAACAGTTACTGAGGAGAAGGGTGTCTGAGCACAGAATACTGTATCTCGAGTACAGTGGCCATTTCCACTGTTTTTAATTTGTTTACTCCCAGTTTACTCCACTGTTTTTAATTTGTTTACTCCCTGTTCTCGCTTTTCACTTCTAACATTCTCATCTCCAGCAGCCAATGTTATTTATAAACAAGGTTGTATTCCAGCTTCTATACTAATTTGCCCCCAATTTTTTGCTCATAACTTCCCTTTTGAGCTGAAATTTTCCATATTTGATCTTAGACATACGTGTATTCCTCAGTAGATATACTGGCTGAGCCATTTTTAAGTTGTGTGTGCAAGGAAAAAAAACCAACACTGTCCATGTGTTGTGATGAAACTTTACGCTTGCATTAATGACACACACGTGAGTCTAGACCTGGGTGCGTTTGGCTTGTTTTAATGGCCAGACTGTGATTAGATCTGACACAGCTGTGCAGGGAATTAAGGATTCCTTGATATTTCATTGAATGGCTATATTAGGGCTACCTAGATATTAGCTTTGGGCCCTTGGGAGCGCAGGAGCTACACGCTTCTCCTGAAAGGAAATGGGCCATGGACTTCAGGTAGACCCAAGCACATGCTTAAGTGCTGTCCTGAATAGAGATGCTCTCCTAAATTGGGGCCAAAATATTTAACTGAGCCCTAACACGTGAAAAACAGTCAAGTTCTTGACTCACTGCATATTTAAACATTTGCATTGCATTTGAATATGCAAATTTACACTCTGGCCCCTATCCCACAAGCTTGTGCAGATGTGTTCATGCAGCCACACAGAATCCCATTGATTTTATTCAGGCATCCATTTTTATGGAGCAGCTTTCAGGATCGGGGCCTCTATGAATAATTCTTAACAGTATCATTTCACACAGGTTCCTAATGCTGATACTCAGCCCAAACTTCTGGAACAAAATATTTGCCATTATTTGAATTATTAACATTTGAAAATATTATATATAGTCATTAGACCTGAATGTTTCACTGAAATGCTTTACTTAAAAAAAAAAAATCACTGAAGGACTGCAGTAGCTTTACAAAGTGTGTGTTTCAATTCATTAAGTTGCAAGGCCATAGCAGCTGCTAGAGGAAGAACTACAAAGCTGCACAAAAAAAATATTTTAAAGTCACCATATCTCCAGTGGCAGAATCTATGATCTAAGAGAAAATAATAATAAAAAAGATTTAAAGTTTGTCATATTTTTCTTTGATTTCTCCAGAATTTGAAAACCCTTCATACCTCTTTTCTTAAATTCTGTATAACCTTTGGTCATTTAATTTGTATAGGACACTTAGAATACATGGAAAACTAGCTATTTCAACTGTGTAATAAAAAAGTGGATTTTGCCTTTTCAGTTCTTTTCTTTACACCACTTCACTGTGCTTATAGTGCACATGAAAGGGTGAAATAGATACAGACTGTAATAACATCTCAGAATGAAAGGAGCATCAGCAGCTATCTATGACCAGTGTCCTATTTGTTTAGTGTTGGGACCCAGTTATGTTATTTCCTATCTCAATTGCTTGTCTTTTTATGTGGCCCTGGTGAATACAAACACTTACATCGTATGACATGTTACAGTACAATCTCAGTAATCCACAGCTTTTGAAGAATACACAACTCTTAGATCATGAGTTGAGTCCATTCTGGAGCCTCCCAACTTTGAACACATACTTCAAAACTACCAGTTCTTCCATTTACAGAGCTACTGAGGTACACATTAAAATATTGATTTTGAGTCGCTAGCCCTGTAAGTGACCTGCAGAATTCATCTTATAGAGAACCAATAAATTAAACTGGACAGATTCTTCCACTGAATGTGTCTCCCACTGAAGTCTTTAGGAGCCATGGGCAATGATACTGCTGGGCTAGGGGGACTCATCTCCATCAGAATAGCCCTCCTGTTGCTTCTTTACCGGCTGGTGAAATGAGGACTTCTCAGGTAACCTAAATTGGGATCAGCGGGGGGGTTGTGTTGCACCACTACATCTTACTAGTCTCACTTTACAGTCCATAACTCAACCCCACTAAGATTTCCTCTCCAACATCATATCAGTCTGGCTTTTGTTTCCATCACTGATGTATGTAACCAAATGACTCAATCTTTTGCAGCCCTGTATTGGCTATCCTCCATTGCGACAATACACACTTCTAGTAGTGCTTTCCCTTCATCATTCATAGTGCATATGCTGCATTTTCCTAAACACATTTCTTGCCCCTTTCTGTTTTAGCCTCTGTGCACATTCAGATCACCCAGCACCAACAACAGGCTCCTCAGAAGCTGTTGTGTTCACTAGTACCTGCAAGTCTTGGTGGAAATTCTCCTTCTCCTCTTCATCACATTCTTGTTAAGGTGCATGCACTGATGTCACACACATGACCCACTTTAACTTGGCTCATACAACCATCAGTCTGTCACTTCCTCTAATAACTTTAAAACACATCTTTCCTCAACTCTTCTCTCACCCACCCCCCTCCCCCCCGACACCTTATGCTTCCTTTTGTCATCTGTGTAGGTTAAGTTGAAAAGTGCTTGGGGTCCAGTTAGAAGGCCTCTTCATATATTGATCTATCTACATTTGTGAGCTTAGAGGAACCTAGCATTGATTAGAAAAACAGCAAATCCTCTTAAATAAATTCCTTTACCTGCTGATAGAAGTCCTCTATTGCACTGAGACCCAAAAGTATCATTCTGCAAACCATTAGCTGCCTGTGTTTGAACTTGAGCACATGGAAAAGTGTGCATGAATTACAAGCTGGCCTGTTTGACCCTAGTTCTTATTAACGTACCTCATCTTAGAAGTTATATTACTTGACCCTAAACAACAGGATACATGTTTGTGCTTTGATGGAACTATTTATTAATCTTGGGTAATCAAAAAAGCCATATTTGTTTTCTTTTTTCTTCTCAACTGTATATTCTTCTATTATATTCCCAGCTTTTGTGCCCATTTAAATATACATATTCATTTAACAAAATTGAGAAATACTATTGTTTTTGAATGAATGAATGGTTATTGATTAGGATATTAATATTAAGTGATCTGATCTAAGATTACTGCCTGAGTAACAAATACTTTACTGAACGAACTGGATGTTGAAATAGTAGGCAACATTCCCTCACTACAAATCCAAAAGCAGTTATAAAAATTAATAATAAGCCTCTAATAAATTACTAATGAATTAAAACATAATTATATCAATTTAGTTTGCAGGTTTCTCCCTAAAATCAACTGGCACCCTAATACGAATTAATACTTAGGCACCCCGTCATCCCTTCTTTAAGCATCATTAGATAATTGTCTATTTTTCCCCTTAGCTGATAGCGAATTGACTCAGTAACCACAGTTACTGCACTGGCTTCCTTTTACAGATACTCACTATATCCTTCCCAGTGTATCAATACATTTCTTTTTCATGCATCATATAACCAAATACTATGTTCAGTTGAAAGCCCTCCAGGCTCCTCAATCTTGTTTCTATGTGATTCTTTTTTTAAAAAAAATGTTGAAATGCAAATGTAATCCCAGTGTAGGAAAATTAATGCATTGCATCCATATGAAATTCATAGGACATTTCACATACTACAGAGTTTTAGAGACAGCTCTTTTAGAAGTTTGTCTGTATACCACTGAATGCTAACACAGTATTAGATATCTAACTGGAGATGCCTTTATATTTATTCCACCTGATTATCTGTGGGGGAAGTACTTGTAATCTAAAGAACTCATGTTTTAAATCAATTACAAATTAACAGCCCAATCCTGCAATCTTTATTCACACGAATAGTCCTTCATGAAAGTAAGGACTGGAACATAATTAACATATTCAAATTCCTTGCTCAAATACATATTACCATTTGAGAGTTGATCTCATTCTCTGATACAGATTCCTTGTTGTACTTACCACATTGGTTCAGTTTGTAGCAGCATTTCCAATATAAATAATTATTTATCAGGAGATCATATTTTTGTCATAGAAATTCCTATCAGACTGAGTCTAGGCATATTATCAAATTTGGAAAAAAATATTTTTGAATATTTTTTAAGTTAAACAGGTTAGTGGTTCTATATATTTCTACTCTCTCCTCTTCCTCCGATTTCTGTAAAAAACCCCAACAAAAACCAACACCCACAAATATATAGGGTTGCATTCTCGTCACAGTTACACCAGCATAATCCTGGAGTATCTTCACTGACTTCCACAGAGTTAATAATATAACTGTGATGTGTATCTAGGCCTAATTCTTTTTTTCACAAAAATGTTGAAGGCCATGAGTTAAAATATGAGTAGTTGCCTATAAAGAGTTTATTTAACAATTACCAGTGGAAGGATACCTTGTCCAGACAATTGCCCACTGTGAATGCAGAGTACTATCTTAATAACCAAAAGCAAGGGTCTTCCTTGGCAAGGAGCAGAATCTTGCACGGAGTTGTTCCTTTACTGGAGGCATCCACCTTCCTGCTGGGGGAAGGATGTTCCAAGGGGAGCAGTGGGGGCAAAAAACCTAATTGGCATCACAACTGAGCTTGATAAGTTTACGGAAGGGATGATATGATGAGACTGCCTACAATGGCATGTCGCCAATCTGCAACTGCTAATAGCAAATATCTCCAACAGCTGGTGGTGGGACACTAGATAAGGAGGGGTCTGAATTACTACAGATAATTGTTTCCCAGGGTCCGGTTGGTGCATCTTGCCCACATACTCAGGATCTAACTGATCGTTATACTCTGGGTCTGGAAGGAATTTTCTCCCAGGTCACATCAGCAGAGACCCTGGTTTTTGTTGTGGTGGTGGGGTTTTTTTGCCTTCCTCTGCAGCATGGGGCCCAGGTCACTTACAGGTTTAACCTAGTTACAAGTCTCTGTAACTTGAAGTCTTAAAATCATGATTTGAGGACTTCAGTACTCAGCCAGAGATTAGGTGTATATTACAGGAGTGGGTGGGTGAAGTTCTGTGGCCTGCAATGTGCAGGAGGTCAGACTAGATGATCATGATGGTCCCTTCTGACCTTATAGTCTATACTGCACTTTCTCCTCCCCCCAGCTCCATCCTCTTCAGTGGCCTCTGCTCCTAATGGGTAGTAAAGAGCGGGCGCTCTAGGTCTTACTCCCCCACACACATACCCTCTTCCAAGCTATGGAGAAGAAAGAGAACTTCAAGCACTTCTATTCTGTCTGTGGCCATTACTGTTTCTTCTGGCCAGGGGGAAGATGCTCCCCACTCACCTGAAAACACTGGGAGATGGTACTCATGGAGCAGTAGTAGTGGAGAAGTACTTCATGGAATTCTCTGTAATGGAACATCAGCCACTGCTGTAGGAGAAACTTTTAGTTTTGAAAAATAATAGGGGGAAATGATCATTCATCCTTAAAAAAATAATTCAAATGTAGTCAATGCACAAGATTTCATCGAGTTTAAACTATATGGGAAGTTGGAAGAGCGTGTTTTACTGTTACTGAGATAACTCGTAGTGTGTGGGGATTGAAGGGGAAGGATAAAAATCTCCAGTTTTGAATGCTACATTTCTTAAAGGATTCCCTTTAAAAAAAATCCTTAGTGAATTAACAGATTTACCTGTAAATTCTCATAAAATTTATTCTGTACTCAAAGAGTAAGAGCCATAATTTAGGGGAACATATTTTTGGTGACTGAATCCCTGCTTTAAGCACAAAATTTAACTAGTGCTTAACTATGGAGTTGCTACTGATGCTTCATAGTGATTTGAACCTAGAAGATAAGGCATCTTCACTTGGCTCAGCATCTCAAATATTTTACAGTTTCAGTTTCTCTCCAGTTCTCTGCCGAGGAGAGGAGAGAGATCTTTCTACCCAAAGATTCAATTTGCTCTGGCTCTGTTAGCCTGTCTCTCTCACCGGCACTTCCTTCCTATGCCTTCTTATACTACCTGTGTTAATGGACCAATTTGCTCATTAGACCTCCTCCAGCCCATACTAATCAGGGTGAGTCAGGTCCATCCTAGGGGTAGTTAATTTGTATTTAAGCAACCTGAGTGCTGGCTCAGCATCCGGTTCCCAGAGCTCTGTCACAGAAAGCAACAGTTTTACTTCTGGAAGTGCCACCTCTGATTTACCAAATGTTTAATGTCAAATGTACTAAAAAGAATAAGAATGGCATACAGGGTATATCTTTATACATGTACAGATTAGCTCCCAGCAAGCCATATTACTCAATTTATATGTTTCAACTGTTAATTCACCTGCTTTCTTTCAAGAAATATTTCTAAGCCCGGCAGATTCCCCACATCATCATATTTTGAAAAGAGATTTAAATTCAGTTCTTAATTTTATACTGAAAAAATCAATTTCTGTCCCAAGAGCATAAATGGCTAAAAACAATTCGTCACTTTCTCCCAGAATTAAGGTTAACTGATCTACGGTACTTCTTGTAATCCAACATAAACATTTTACTATTTTTTATCTTTTACATAATTCCTACACAAGGACTAATTTTAACACTGAATTCACTAAGGAGCAATACAGGAGATTGGTCCAAAAATGAATAGGATTAAATATACATTCACCAGTATCCTTTATATTTTCCCATCAAAATCTTGTCAGAAGATCAAAGATAGTTGTTCAATAACATCCTTTTGAGTTTATTACAAAGTGGAACCTTTTCAATGAAAAGAGGTTTTTTTTTTGTTTTGTTTATTTATTTATCCATTGCTTTGTTTTGTTTAATTTCTCAGGACACACTCTTCTTTAGTGTAATGAGAAATACTGAAGGCTAAGTCAAAAAAGACAAATTATCTCTTATTCCATTAAAAAGGGCATAACACACTCCCCCCCCACCCCTTCAAAAAACCCACCCTATACTAAGAGACATTTTAGTTTGCATGGTTTAGCACTCAAAACTCTGGGAACACCAGAAGTTAAGGTTCCATGCACAACCTTAGCTCTGTCTCCCTGTGTGTATGCATTTCAATGAAGTCTTTGATTGCATATCACATACTATTTGTCAGCTAATACAGTATATTATTTTCTCTGCAACTATATGACATTCAATCAAAGGTTATATATGAAGTGCCTACCCCTGATTCTAGGCACTTTTCCAGCAATTAAAATATATAATAAAAAAATAAAGATCATTCAAAATTCAAATAGATGCTGGACTGCCCATAAAAAATCCACAACAATACTCATAATACACATTGGAAAACTCTTTGCCTTCAGTCCCTAAGAATGCATCCGCTACAAACATATTAGGAAAGAAACATGAACTCTGCAGTATGCACTGAATATTTTCTAGTTGGTGAATGGGAGAGGTGGGTTTCAGAGCCTTGGCCTCTTGTAGAAAAAAACTCTCCCACCAGCCACCTTCCTTTAAGACAAATGGCTATGTAAAATATTACAGCTGGACTAGACAGATGTTCCTAAGCTTTTGACTGCCAGAAGCTGCGAGTGGACAACAGGGGATGGATCCCTTGATAATTGCCCTGGTCTGTTCATTCCCTCTGAAGCATCTGAAGCAATATGATGACTCAGCAAGCACTACCGTTTGCAGAGTGCTGCCATTTTGATGCGCATACCTGTCAAAAGACCTTTTCCTTATATTAAAGATTGCAGCGCCGCAGACTCACATCTTGAAAATAAAGCGTTCTTGCAATTTATCAGACATGTAGGGGAGGGGCTTCCCTTAGTGGGCCTCTGGTAGCTGCAGGCTGCTGAGGAGACTAATGCTATTTCTGAGACTAACACCCCGGCTATGATGCAAGTCCTTTTACGTATTTTTATTCACATGTTCTGTGTTACAGCAAAGTGAAACCATTTTTTTAAGCCCCCAAAGAATGGCATTTAGATATCAGATACATGTTCAAAACATTTTTGATTTACTTTCTGTTTTTATAGTTTTCTTGTAAAAGGATCCAGTGTCCATCCAAGTTAACTAAATATTTTGATTCAAGCAAATAATTCTGAAAGGGGGAAGAGCAAAAATGATATAGCATAGTGCATGTAAAAAATGCACAACAATTTTAACTGGCAAGGTTAACATTTCTGGGCATTCAATCTATCTTGAGAATATGCATTGTTGGATCTTGGTACTACCAAAATACATTTCCCTAACAATCAGTCACCACCATGATTGCCATTGTTGATCTGTAGAGTCAGTAACTGAATCTGTCCACAGAATGCAACATACGCTATCTTAATATTATATAGCCCCATCTTTGGGCCTAAACACATTGAACTGTCATATGTGTGTTTACATCATTTTTACTTGAGGGGACTAGTGAGAGTTTTCCATCTTTACTTGTTTTTAAAATACATCCAAGACTAAACTATTGTATCCTGAAAACTCCATTTCATGTCATACTTTGTCTCCTGTTAGCATGGTTGCAAAGAATAACAAATTTAATAACTTTTAAACAGCAAGGTATTGGAAATACCAGCATTAGAAATATTTAAATTAGACATTTGATATATAATTCTTCAGTTCCCATCAAATGCTGTCTAGCTTTTGTTGCCCACTTCAATGGACAGGGATATGTGAATTGTATTTTTAAGGTGCTTTCTTTGATGTGAAAATAAACAACAAAGTTCAGATAAGAAAATTCAATATATTTGCTGTGTACTTCAAGTCAACGAATGAAATAGATGAAGTGCACTTGTTTTATTTTGACAGGGGAAAATATCACAAGGCACATTCAAAATGAAATGTAATAATTGCAGGAAAATATACTTTAATGTTATTATAACAACAGGATACTGGAGATGAAAGAATGGAAACAACATTTCAATATCTCTGCTAAGGGATAGCTGAAAATTGTGCACTGAAACTGTACTTTTTACCTTGATACAGGTCCAGTGATGAATCTCAAAACACTTTTCAGTTACCTGAAAGTTCACAGCATTCTTTCTTCTCCTTGGGCTGCCACCTTGATGTGGTGGAGAAGCTTGCGTATACTTACGACCCTAAGAGTGATGCACTCGGGAGTCCTTTACTGCTGGTTGGGTCACCCATGGCAGCAAGGTCGAAGGCGAGGTGCCAGACAAAGTGCAGCCCAACACAACCCAGTATAAGACCTCAACAGCAGAACAGGCAGATGAAGCAGGATCACCTCTCAATGGCTGTGAAGGCAGACGAAGGCTGCAATGGAGGAGAAACTCCCGGTCGTCTTGGACCTCCTTGCCACTGGACACAGATGCCTTTTCTGCCAAGAGTTGTGTTGCTGCTGGTGCACAATAGCTCCCCAACACTAAACTACTCATGCACAGGCTTCTTTCACAGGAAGAATTTCTGCCCCACCCTTACCCATAAAAGTCCTGCAGCAATGGGCAAGTGGCAATGGGGATAGGTGAAATGATCACCAGGAGTCCCTACTCACAGACCCACATGCAGGTGCTGCCCTCAAGATGCTTTTCATGTGCCCCTGGACTGAGATAGGGGCGTGTTTTCAGCAGCAGTGGTCATGACTGAGCAGATCTTTTTAGGAACCCCTTTGTTCACCCCATATGGGAAAGGGGCTATAAAAGATGCCCCAAACATAGGCTATCCCACCATCCCTGACTGCATAACTGCATCCAGAGGGATTACTCCCAATGCAGTCATAAAACCAAAATGTTTCTTGCAACTTGGAATGTCCATACCCTACTAGACAGATCAAAAGGTGAAAGACCAAAATGCAGAATGGAAATTGTTGCCTGAGAACTCTCGAGATATAACATCAACATTGCTGCTCTCAGTGCAACAAGGCATGCAGATGAAGGCCGCTTAAGGGAAGAGGGCAGCAGTTACACTTTCTTCTGGAAAGGAAAACCAGCAAGCGACATGTGAATATAAAGTGTTGGCTTTGCAATCAAAAACCTTCTAGTCAACTGCCTGCCTGAGCTCCCCATCAGCTTCAATGAGCGCCTTATGATCCTCCCCATCCAATTGGTCAATAAGTCATTTGCCACTGTCATCAGTGCATATACACCACACTTGACACTGGAGAACAGAAAGAATCCTTCTACACTGACCTTGATGAAATTTTGTCATCCATTACAAAAACAGATAAGATAATCTTCTTAGGGGACTTTAATGCAAGAGTTGGCCAAGACTCTAACATATGAAATAGCACTGTTGGGAACGAAGGAGTGGGCAAGACCAATTCCAACGGCATCTTTCTACTCAGCAAATGTGCAGAGCATGACCTTGTTATCACAAACACGCTCTTCAGAAAAAGCAACAAGTACAAAACAAGTTGGCAATACCCCCGCTCAAAACTGTGGCACCTCCTAGACTATGTCATTGTAAGAACACAGAATCTAAGAGATGTCTAAATCACCTGGGTCATGAGAGGAGCTGATGATTGCTGGACTGATGCTGCCTGGTGAGGTCAGTCATGGCCATCAGAATTGCACCGAAACATAGAAAGCAATCCAAATCACATAGACAGCAATACAAAATCCAAAGACTTCAATCCTAAATGCATCAAGAGAACTTCCAAACACTCATCAGTGAAAAACTGACCATGTGCACACCAGGAAATGAAAACACAAGTGTTGAAGAAGACTCGGAAGCTCTAAAACAGACCATCCATAAGGCTTGTGGGGAATCCATCATCCTTGTTACGCGCTGCCATCAGGAATGGTTTGACAATGACAACATTGAGATTACATCCCTTTTGGACCAGAAGAGAAAAGCTTTCTGTGACTGGCAAAACCAACCACTATCCAGTCAGAAGCAGAGCTCTTTCCATCAGCTCAAAGCTGAAGTTCAAAGGAGGATTCAAGAAATCAAAAACAAAGTGTGGGAGGACAAAGCAAAAGAAATCTGAACATTTCCTGACAGACATGATATTTGGAGCTTTTTTTGTGAGACAAAGGCCCTGTATGGACGAAGCTCATGTGGCCTCACACTGCTGAGATCCAAAGATGGTAGTACCCTTCTTAAAGATAACAAATCCATGAAAAAGGACTGGAAGGAACACTACCAAAAGCTTCTAAATCGAGAATTGACTGTCACCGACAACACCGTCGACTCCGTCCCTCAACACACAATCTGGGAAACTCTTGCCAACCCACCAACACCTGAGGAGGTCTTCAAAGCAATTAAACAAATGAAGAACAATAAAGCACCAGGTCCTGATGGCATACCAGCTGAAGTACTGAAAGTGGGGGGAGAAACCCTGACTGGCAAAGACTTGTCAGAGAGGGAATGTCCATTTTTGAGGAAAATAGCCTTGCCCTGGATGCAGAAAAATGCCAGAAAAGAAAGGAAAGACAACTGTCACGCAGCAATTGCGGCCCAACCCTGTCTTCCAACACCATCCACAATGTCTGCCAATGAGCCTGTGGCTCAAGGATCTGACTCCTCAGTAACCAAAGGACCCATGAAAAATAAAACCTGTGAAAGAAATCATCCTCAAGGG
The DNA here is from genome assembly GCF_015237465.2 of Chelonia mydas. Classification (NCBI taxonomy): domain Eukaryota; kingdom Metazoa; phylum Chordata; order Testudines; family Cheloniidae; genus Chelonia; species Chelonia mydas. Next base: position 168,779,895 of record NC_057849.1, read on the forward strand.
ATCGCCAGTGATGATTACAGTATTCCTTAGCTACAGGAAATATAGAGACATTATCTAGTTAGCTAATGCAATTATTGAATAATTGTTTTTTAAGAGTGATTGCTATTGTTCAATGGCCTGCACTTTACACTGTCCAAAACAGGTTAAGAGTAACAAAAGTCCAGCTTGGTAAAATACTGATACAAAATGGATGTTTAAGCTAAAAACTAATTTGAGATCTTCTAGGCTTCTGGTGAGGTCAGAAAATTGCTATAGCTACTGATAGAAGCAGTGCTAAAAAAAGACAGATGAAGCCATAATTGGAATCAGCAGATAACTGTGTAACTTTGATGGGAGGAAGTTGCCACCTCTTTCTGGACATTGCTTTTCTGGGAGTAACTTGGTAATTAGCTTAAACTAGCTAGCAGAATAAACAGTTTGAAGGAGCTAGTTTTAGCTTTATGGCTGATACCTCCCCAAAACTTGCTCAGAACATATTATTTATCATCATGCTGTTGCACCTTCATTGTCCCACATGAAAAGACCACCTTCATCAGGTTTGGCTAAATTCCTGAGCAACAATGGAAATATGAAGCCGACATTCCTGATGTTACCTCCTCCTTAGCATCCCTCCTAAAAGGAATAAAGAAAAGTGTAAAGATGAAATTTTTATTAACTTTTTAAAGTTTCAATCACTTTCAAAGTTTTTCTACCTTCATATTTGTATTTAGTGACAGATTTAAGCGTTTTTGTCCCCCATTCCTCCTAACTTCTACTAAAATGGAAGTATACCAGAGTTAGCAAGGATTTTAAAAATACCTTATCTCAGCTGAGCCCAAGACACCTCTTCCTAATCAGTTCAACATCTATAAAATTACAGATTTCATTTCCTATATATATATATATATATATATATATATATATATATATATATATATATATATATATTGGATTCTGTTCTATTCTATGCAGATTCTTATGCTGTAATTGTCACCACAGGATCTGAGCAAAAAATTTACAAAGGAATAATTTGGTACATTTTGACTTCTTTTTTCCTGTTCACATGTTGTCCATCAAATTTCAAGATACTGTTGTTATTAGAAATTATTCATTTTCCAGGATTTCTACACAACCCTTTGGAGCTTGGTAAATATTGTCCCTAGGTTTACATCTACAGCAACACACCACACCACACTGTAACTCCACACATCAAATTAAGCTCAGCAGCTTGTTTTGTTAAGGACCTAATACTTGGTCTGTTTGTTTCACAATTGCGAGATGAGTTGGAGTGAAATCACATAGAGCAGTCTGAGCTCACCAATGTACTGAGAACTAAATGCATTTTAAAACTATTTTCAATTTCTAGGCAGAGAGGTTCATTGGCTAGATGGTGTCATTTCACCTGAGGCTAACAAAGTATCACTTCAAGCTCCACAGAAATGTCAACACACTGTAGAAATTATCAAACAGATTTCTTCTCTCTACAAATGAAAACGAAGGTGAAATTAAAGAAAAGTAATAATCTGCAGCCAGATGGTGCTGTGTAATTCGCAAGGGGGCATTCATAGCTCTGTAACATCTTAGCTGCTACTTGTAATATAAATGATGTGAAATAATGGGGAGAACAACATACCAGTTTTCAGCAAAGGTGGCCTAACTCTGCTCTCTTTGAGGTTGATAGCAAAATTACCATACAGGATCATATCCAGATGTATTAGCTTTAAAGTGTTCTCATAATCTTTATCCTTCATTACTTGTACAAAATATACTACAGTGTATTTACTGTATCGTCAATAAAAAACTATTGTCAGAATAAATTACTAGTAGAACGATGCAGACTACAGTGCATAATACAGCCTCTAACAGATACTAGAGCTCACCTTTCCTTAATATCTAAACAGCAGGTGCACTCCGTACCTTCTAAATTTCTGTGCAATCACTATCACACAAACTCCACTGACTGCAATGTACTACTGTGTAATAATAATCTTGAAATTATTGCATTTCATGCAGGAGAGTCTGGTTATAATTTAAAATGATTCAGGTTTATGCAGGTGTGTATCAGTTATTTTTATGCAACACTGAAAATATACAAGGAATGAGAAATTATACTATCTGTTTTCAGTTTTAATGAATACTGTACTGGAATGTGTAGAAGTACCATGAGTTAGCAGTTAGAATCCTCTTGTCAAATTACACAGATGAGCTGTGATAACTTTGCTATGGATTCTTTATTTGCCGACACAGTACAAAATCCGGGTTGCCAGGTTTTTCAACAACTAGCCCTCTGGCCTCTCAAAACAAGCTCTAAACAACCCACTTCTTAGCCAACAAACATTAAGCACTGCACTGCTGTTTAAAAGTTATAGTAACACAAAATAGCAGCAATGAACTTACAGACTGCATAATATAACAATGGTACAGAGGCTTTGTTCAGCCAATTTTTCTAGCTGTTGGGTATACATATACTGAGAGTAAAATAGACTAATGTTCATTATGGTGCTACTTTTCATTTTTAGTTTAGCTGGCTATTACCATAGTACAGATCTCTATCTTTAGGTGTTTTGTTTTGTTTTTACTGTGTTGAAGTGGCCTGTGTATGTCGCAATTAAAGAAAAGTTCTCCACATAAAAAAAGTAAATATGAGCTTAGCATCTCCGCTCCTCAGACAAAACAAGTTCTCTCCAATACTCTGCCTTTGTCTCTCTGCACAGTGTGCTGGCAGCTGTAGTTCGGAGCCCCTTGTCAGTTCTTCAACTTGCATCCTTCTTTATTAAGCATATCACTACCATATTTGCAAATAGCTTCCTGAAGTCTTGCTGAAAACAACACGGCAACCTGATTTACTCATATTAAATAGCTGAAAGAAATGTGTCTTTACAGTGTGTTTTTCATTGTTGTTTATACTCTCTATTTTCTGGGGCATGTAAAACTACATATGGTGTTGTGCAACAGTTTTTTTTAAACAATAATTATACAATCTGTTTTCAATTTGCCCAAGGTTTATGACTTATATGAAAAGAGACTTTTTTCCTGATTTGCTTTTGAATAGCCTCAATCCAATTATAAAAAAAGCAAAAAAAAAAACCCCAAAACCTGCAGAGATGTTGAGCAGTGCTGCAGAACGTGAAAAGCCTGATATGAATATCTAAATACAGGGGGGGAAACATGCACTAATAGTGAGCCAAATAGGTGCCAAATTCTATTCTGTTCCATGTTTGAGATACTGGGCAAATGATCAAATAAATTAATTAGCATATTTGCATATAACCATAAACTTAATCTCATGGTCAACACACTTTGTTTCAAACAATGGTGAGAGTAAAATTAGGAGCTGCACAAAGTTGGTAGCTCTGGTGGAGATAGCTGGGTGGGGGAATCTGAATAGAAATCTAACCAGTAGCTGGGTGAGTGCCTGATGGGGCTGTTGGTACTTCTGGGGGTTAAGCTGGTGCTAGGGCTTCTGGAGGGCAGGTATTTGGAGTAGAGATTGTTGGAAGGATCATGGGGCTCTTGATGGGGAAATACAGGGGCTGGGATTCCTGAGGTATAACTGGGTTGTGGGGAACCAGGGTCTCTTGGAGGGGAGGTAGGAGGGTTATCAGGCAGCTGTGGGAAGCCTGGTATAGTTGGCTGCAGAGAGAAGGGGAAGGGAGTCTGGGGCAGGTGTGTAACACCTCACCTTGTGCTGCTACATGGGCCTCTGCTACCACCTCCCCACTGCTTGTTCCTGGCCCTGATCCAGCAGGGAGAGGTGGAGCTTGGTGGCTTGCTCAGCAAGCACAAGAGCAGCCTCCAGTAATCAAAATGCAAAACTGCAGGTAAATGCTTGCTGCCTTCCAGAAACTCAGAAGCCTGGTGCATGAGAGTCCAGATGCGACTGACAACGGGGCTGCCAAATGTGTGGCGGCCACTCCAGCTTCATGACATTGTCTTTAACTATAGGTCTGCAACAAATAGACAGCAATATCTCTGTTGTATGGTACCTGCTGCCTCTGGGCACTGTATGAACCACTCTGTGGAAGATCACTGGGGCTAGATCTCTACAAATCAGCTGGGAGAGATCTGGGGCTGATAAAGGTAAGTAAAACATATAAGATTATGATGGCAAAAATCTGACTGTAGAAGATTTAATGAACCGGATCCTCACCCCTATAAAAGCCACATTGTGCCCCCGTAAAGTTTCCCTAACTGGGCAACTATCTCCCCATGGTATCAGAAATAGCATAACCTGTTGCTAAATAGTCCTCCCCTTGCTCCCCCAGAATAGAGAGTATGTTAAATATTGGCCTGGGGAGGGGTCATATCTGGAGTGCTGCTGCTCTCAGTCAGTTGCTAGGTGATGAGAGGACCCTTTGGGCATCTTCACAGTGCACTAGAGGGGACTGCTTAGTTGTTATACATCAAGATCTGCACTAGACATAGCTTGGTTGGACCCACAAATTGGGGTCTGTGGATTCCCCCCCTACCCCCCCCCCGGCGTACTGTAATCTGGACAGAATTAAAAGATGAACACTGGGTGATGATTTAGCTCGACCTTTAACACCAAATGCACAAAGATGTGCAGGATGATTTCAATGTACAAATGTCTAGATAGAAAGTTCAAATAGACTCATGTTTGTTTTTCAATGGAATCTGCCTGCATTTTGGAAACAAGGTTCAGCAAGTCAATAATATTGTTCTAAGTAAGACCCCATGATGTGTGCCAGGATCATCTAATACTGTTCAGAACTATGACCAGTGTTGGAAACCAACATATCACAGCGAGTGGCTAGTGAAATAGCTTTGTTTATCTGCACAGACATATTGTACTGATAAGTACAGCATAGGTGTAGGTCCCAGATAGATTCTTTTGCACGTGCTATAGTTCTACTGAGATTATGCCGTTTTACAAAGAAAACTGGGGAGATGAAAAATTGACCAACTAACTTGCACATAATCGGTTTGAGATTGATCTATTGGATTTATTGCTCTTGAAAGGTTCTAGTTCAGCTCATTATACCTCTTGTTGTGGATTTCCCTAGGTTTATATGTTAAATGTAAATTTGTGACATTTAACAACAGAGCAGTGAAAGAACAGAGAAACATCAATTTACAAACAAACAGAACGGCCTTGTTTGAATTCCTTCAGGTACAGAAACAACTTGTTAAAGAATTGAAAAATCAACATCTGCCCTACATAGCCTGATGAAATACATGTAAGGTAAAATGTCCTACCTATTATTCAAGACAAATATTTTCAGAATTCCTGATCTGAATTTCCTGTGTTTATTCCTAATGGCAGTGAATCAAAACTTAAAAAAAAAAATAGATTATTTCTTTTCATGGTAGTTTGAATTTTTTTCTGTGGTTTGCTAAGTTAAATTTTAAAATGCTTCCAAACTCAAAGTCTGCTGAAAAATCCCCATCAAGCAAGAGTGTAACAGGGACTGCATGGTGAAGAATGGTTCCAATGACCCTCCCTGCTTTTCATCTTTCTAGGCTCACTCATACCATGCAATAAAATATGTCTGCATAGTTCTCTCTCAGACGCAGCAGGGTAACCAAGTCTCCTATGCCTGAGAGCCTTCACATTGTCCACTCAAAGGGAGATCTCCTCCCTCATCTTCAGCCATGGGAAAGGACTTCCTGTGTGCAGAGCCCGCATAGCAGATACTATACCATCCCTCGCCGCATTCCATGGTGAGGGATGTGCCTAAAAAGTTATGAGGGATAGGAGGTGGAGTGGCCAGAGTGCTGTACTCTTCAGCAATCTTCAGCTGTGGCAGCACCCACTTGGAGTTCCAAACTGCTCTAACTAGGAGCATGATACATTAAAAAAAAATTGTCTCCACTCTCTTCAGCTCTGCTAAGCAGAACTTTGGCACAGTTAAGGATCTGGACTTCAGAGCTGAATAATGACCTATGAACAGAATTTGCTTTATATCTTGTATGGCTCCAGTCATAATAGCAACGGTCCTAACAGAAGGTGAGTTTGCAGATGCAGTCCCATCATCACCAGCACAAAAGGACTTTCCTCACTTTTCTTGTTGGGCCCAATTTTCTGTGCCTACTCTGCTTATAATGGAAATGATAGGCCTCATTGCCAGTTTCACCCATAATAATTTATTGTTTCTACAGCATTAGACACACATCATGGAATTATAGTCTATGTCATAAAAGAACAGAGCTTTCTAAAGGAATGCCTATTTCATGTGTTCATTGTTATTAGCAACAAGGTTATAGGAGTTTAAATTATTTAAATTAATCCGTTAATCTAAATGCACTGCCTCCAAGGAGGGATTTATTCCAGAAGTGCTGATTCTACATATTGGACAGGGGACATTGAGTGCTCTGAACTGGCTAACCTAACCCCTCACCTAATATTAGCTCATAATAAAAAATGACATGTTTAATCAAATTATTTAAATTCAAATAGATGAGACCAGACACTGACTATTTCCAGAAATGCCTATTCAGCAGTGATGAACAAAATGCATAGACAATTTATAGGAGTCTTTGTGGCTTAGATAGGCAGTGCACTAAAAGTTATTATAGCAGTCTGTGTGACCAGGACAGGTAGATCTGTTGCATGAGCTAAAAACGCTATTATTCAACTGCTGCAAGAGTAGGCAGGTATGTACCAAGATGACATGAGAGATTCAACACTGCTAACCTCAGTGGTTAGATTTGCTCATAGAAAGTTGGTAATTTATTTAGTACCCATGCGTAGCTAGTCATTTATAAAACTTTAGCATTTGTATCTATTTATATCTGTATCTCATGTCATAGCTAAGGATTTCTGAGAAGCGAGCTATTTGATATCCTTAGACATACTTGTCTGCGTTTCTCACAAGAAAGACATGGTGCTGTCATTCCTCTCCAGCTGCACAAGAACCCCACCAGCTTCAAATGGCCCCTCCAAAAAGCCACATGCACAAAAATCTCATGTCTCATACAAATGGCCTATAAAATATTTATTATGAGATTCTAGTTAATATATGCCTCTAAAGAACTGCATTAAAAATAATCAGGTTAGCAGTAGCATGTAGGGATGGCACAGCATGAGATTTGGCCTTCTCCTCTGTTACCATTCTTGAGCAATGTGTTTCTAATGTGGTCAGTGCTTTCCTAAATATTTTTCATGGCAGAAGCCATTTTTTAAGTGGTAGTGCCAAAAACCTCGTCTAATTTCAAATTTATCATAATTACTCTGCCTTAAAAAGTGAAAACAACATTAATAAACATACAGTCTCATGGAAGTGTTTACTTAATCATGGTGCAAATGCAGATTGTAACAAATTTAGCAGGACTGATTTGCTTTTTCTCTGTACATATTAACCCCAATATATTTCTTCTACTGATGTAAACAACAGCTCAGCCTGTAAATCCCTTCCCCTGCCCCCTTCCCTGCCATTGCCAACATCAGGAAGCCCTTCCTTTTCCAATGTCTGGCAGTCATAGACATGGTGCATCAGACAAAGGAAGCTATTTGAATCCACCTCTACTAGAAGGAATAGGACTACAGTTGATCAGAAATTTTCTGGCAAAACTTAATTTTTCCATTGACTTGAAGGGGCTTTGGATAGTACTCATAGTCAGTTATTTTATCTGGCTTGCTATGTTAACTTTTCCAGTTGAGCAATGGAGATGTCCGTTAATCAAGGTTACATCTGTAGCCTTCCCAATCTCAGGGGCTGTTGCCATGGCAATGTAAAGTAGCCAGTTTTTAGCAAAGAAAATACATCAACCAGAATAATAATCAATGAAGTTCAGGATAATCTGGGGGTAGGCCTTAAAATTGTCCAATAGGGTTACTCAAATCTTTTCCAATAACGTGTTAGAACCAGGCAAAGTGAAAGCATTTGTAGTAAGTCAGACCTTTCACATCTGGCTGTCTATCTAGATTACCCTTTCAACACAACAGTCAGACTTTTAAATCAGTTTTATATAAGCTGTTGGGCACCCAATAAAGAGATCCTGCTCTCAATGAGAATTTTTCATATTGCTTTCATTGGAAGCAGGATTGGCCTCAAAATCTAGCAACAAAATTTTGTCTTCTTGAAAATGAAGTGAGAAGCAGCAAGATGTAAACTTAATAATGACATATAGCAAAAGGTCGTTTTTCTATTTTATATATCACCTTCACCATTCCACTATCAGGGATAGCATAATGGAGAGACCTTATGTAGCAGTCACCTTTAACGACTGCCAGCCATTATTTTTATAGTCACACTTAACTATAATTGATTCTAGGGAAGACATTACTATTGATTCTTAGTACTCTTCAGTGGAGCAGGCAGTTGAAAGAAAGGTGGGTATATATATATAGTGGGTACCACAGAATTCACTACAGCACCCATTAAAATCAAGAATTACTTACATTTAAACTTTGATTATATTATTGTAGTGCTCAATGGCACTGATCAGTAAAAACACATAAGACAACAAATTTTCCAAATTGATCCAAAAGGTAATCTTTTCAGTCCCTTCCAATAGCAGCCCATGATATCTAATTAAAAAAAAAAATAAATTCCATGGGTGCAAGATGCACCGAACATGATATAGTTTAACAACCAAAGGTGTGGTGCAAACAATTTTACAGATGTGATTAACTTCAGATAAGTAGTCTCATTGACTACAATGGACTTTGCACATTAGCATTTCATGCACAATGCCCAATAGTTAAGACCTCTGTGACAGATTCTCAAGAGACCTTAACTCCCATTTAGGAACCTAAATAAGTGGCAAGAGCTCAGCATTCAGAAGCTACCACTGAGACGAATGAGAGTGAGTGCTGAACTCTGGCCACTTATTGAGGCATTTCCGTTGGAGCGGAGGTCTCTGGAATATCTGGCTATCTATCTGTTGTTAAACAGTAACAAAAAGAAAGATTTACGACCCTGTGCAGACTAAAGAAATGTCATGACAACACGTTTTTCATTACTCATTCTTCCCATTAACAATGCAGCTCACCTCTGCACACAACAAAAATTGCCAGTACTCTGACCACACAGACACACACTTTCTATTAAAATATTGTGTTTCGGTTAGACACACTGACCTCTTAAAGTTGTCAGAGATTAGATATTAATTATTGATCATGTAATAGGTCAGATTGGACATTGAACTTTATATGCAGGGTTTTATCTTTAAAGACAAATTCCATTCAAGTGCTTAAGATTTCTTGGTGGGAAAAGTAAGTAAATAATAATAAAAAAAAAGTTAAAATTTTGGAAGATCACACTGCAGATTTATCCGAAACCAGAGTTTGCCAAATTGCTAGTGAATAAGTAAAAGGCCATACTGTAAGTACGCTATTAGAGGTGGTCAAAATTTTTCGGTCAAAAGTGATTTTCCATGGAAAATTTGGTTTTTGACTAAATGATTTTTTCTATTAAAAATGCTTTTCCTGAGCAATTTCAATTTTTGGTAAAAAATGAACATTTTAAAATCTGGTGGTTTTTTCTGTTTTTTTTTTTTCTTTTTTAGTTTTCATCTGCAAAACACAAATTTTCATTCAAAAACTGAAAAAGAAAAAAAAAGATTCTGAATCGCTGCTGTGTACCACAAGAGAGATATCACTCAGGTGCTTCAGTGCCTAGTCTCTTTAGGGGCTGCTCTTCATCTCACATAATGCACTGTGCAACTGCTATGATGTACCCTTATCTCTACTCACCAAGAAAGGACAATATGGAGCCTCAGGGGAAATTTAATCTGGCCAAGGACCTCAGCCTCTCAATATTAGATGCATGCATCACTTGAACTCAGCTTCCAGGAGGCACCATGGTGACATTTCGGAATCAAAATAGTTTGGACAAAATATTTGAAATTTAGATTTTTTTGGAAAACTCTAAATTTTCAGTGGAAAAAAAATTCTGACCAGGTCTAATAGTAATGCACCTTTACTTTTGTATTATTGCAGTGTCTAGGAGCCCCAGTTGTGGACCATGACCCAATCATGCTAGGCACAGTACAAACACAGAACAAAAGTAAAGATGGTCCCTGCCCCAAAGAACTCATGAAGATCTACACAATCTATTTTGAGTGACTGCCTCATTTCGGGTTGGCTTTTAACAACAAATGGCAGACTGACCGTTGTGTGTGGTTGGTTTCATTGACCCAAAGAAAAGCTCAGCTTTCAAAAGCTTAGGATATAATGATTTAGTGTCTGAACAGAACTGTATCGAAAACAGAAATGTGTTTAATCTGGCAATATAAGTAGCTAATAGGAGTGCAGAAATGAGTGGTGATGGAAAAATTTGTATAGTGGGGATGATGAGAACCATTGAACCAAACTGTAAACCCTATGTATAATGGAAACCACTTCAAGCCAGAGGGTGCTGCAGCACCCATGGCAGAAATTACAGAAAATAAATATGAAATGCATTACTTTCCCTATCATGTTATATTGCTCATCATATGTAATTCTCATCCTAAACTCTAATATCGAGGAACTATTCCATTCACATAAAATGACAAAATAAAATTAGAATAAAAAAACATTTGCCCTAATCCCAAATTCTTTGTGCTTTTCACAGTTACACATTTAACACACAGATACTTTCAAATGAAGGCTCCAGGAGACAGATGTTTCAGTGCCCCACAGTATATAGTCAGTTTCAAAGTGGCAGCAAGTCCAAGACTTCACTGAATGGCCATGGTAGTCACTACATACCTTTGATACCAAGTATCAGAGGGGTAGCCCTTACACACAGCCCCCGCAACCTGAAGTAAATACTTACCAGCAACTACACACCACACCACGGAAACACTAACCCAGGAACCAATCCCTGTAACAAACCCCTTTGCCTTCTCTGTCTCCATATCTACTATAGCGACACCATCATAGGATCCAACAACACCAGCCACACCATCAGGGGCTCGTTCACTTGCACATCTACTAATGTGATATATGCCATCATGTCCCAGCAATGCCCCTCAGCCATGTACATTTGCCAAACCAGACAGTTTATACGCACAAGGATAAATGGACACAAATAAGACATCAGAAACGGTAACATATAAAATCCAGTAGGAGAACACTTCAATCTCTCAGGACATTCAATAACAGATTTAAAAGTAGCCATCCTTCATAAAAAATAAATAAATAAAAAACAGACTTCAAAGAGAAACTGCAGAGTGACAATTCATGTGCAAACTTAACACCATTAATTTTAGCTTGAATAGGGACTGAGAATGGCTGGCTCACTACAAAAGCGATTTTCCCTCTCTTGGTATTGACACCTCCTTATCAATTATTGGGAGTTGACCACATCCACCCTGACTGAATTGGCCTTCAGCATTGGTTCTCCACTTGTAAGATAACTCCCTTCTCTTCACGTGCCAATATATATTTATGCCTGTATCTGTAATTTTCACTCCATGCATCTGACGAAGTGGGTTTTTTACCCACAAAAGCTTATGCCCAGATAAATCGGTTAGTCTTCAAGGTGCCACCGGACTCCTCAATACCATTGATAGGTACTTTCAAAAATGAGTGCATGAGAGAATTAAGGTAAGTTATAGCACCACACCTAACACTCTGATTTAGGAGTACCACTGATATGCCAAGATGTCTTTCAAAATGTACATGCACATTGCCATACAACTCTGCTTGGGATGTTAAGAAAACTAGTACCAGACTTGAATAAAACTATACTTTTAAGAACACTGAATACAACAAGAAAAAATATGATTAAATCAAGCATTAATAAGCAAAGAGTTACCACAAACAAGTTCAATTAAGCTAAATTAATATCACATTTAAATAATGAGAAACCCTTTCAGCCTTGAACAATTAAAATAGTCAACAACCATGTCTGAATCTTTTCAAAAGCAGTGAACTCAAAATATGCAACTATTAGAACAGAACAAAATATAAATTATGTATGAGAGAGGGAGGGGTGCAGACCAAAACATTACTCTCAATGAAACTATAGCCTTTTAAGTAAACAACAAACTAATCACCCTGGGGAACAATGTCAAAAGCCATATGAATTTTAGAAAAAATATTATATAATTACTAAAGGGGGTATGGAAGAAAATATTTCCAAGATCCTAGAAAGTTCATGGGATTGATGATGGAATACAGAACCTTTTCCTTTAGGTTATTGGCTTGAATCCAGCCTAGACCAGTAATAAATGGAAGTTACCTCTGTTCTGCTATTTGCTCATTCATATTCAATATGTTGAACAAGTTGGTGGTCAGTCCAGTTTCTAGTGAACATATCTATGTAACAAAAATCGTCATTGCAGTATTAACCAATATAATATTCTTAGCATAGCTTATTGATTAGGGCTCCATTTCAGGAAAGCAACTCATTTCAGGAAAGTACTTTATCATATGCCTAACTTTAAGAATATCTAGTGAAGTCAAAGGAATTTAAGCACATGCTTAACTGTTGCGCTGAGGAGGGATGGACTTAAGCACATGCGTAAGTGCTTTCCTGACCTGGAACTTGAAATGCTACAGGCCAAAAATTGATTGCGATACCATCAGAGACACACTAGCAGTGTATTTTCTGTCTATTTCTGTCTATTTTGCTTGTGCACTTTTCACCATCTAATTGCTGATATTGAAAAGCATGTAATATTTTGTTTGCTTGGGTGAGTATAGGCTGGAGGCAGCAGCCACACCAAAGAATAATGATTCAATAATTGAGAGAAAGAGAGAGACCGACACACACAGGACTTATACAGGACTTTATTCTGATTGGCACAACAAATAAAAAGTGCAGTATAGAAGACAATAGGCATAATAATATCTCTAAGAGCCAACTGTTTATATATTCAGAGAGATGGAACTCTGTGTAATATTGCCATCCAAAGGCTCCAATGAAAGGAAATGTAGTTTTCCCTAAAGCTCACTTAAATTTCCTTTTGCTTAAACTATTTTCCAAAGGCCAAAACTGAGGTACTGATTATTCTGGATAAACCTGCAGCATTTTATTGTTCAAAATATAAACAAATGGACACCTCTGCCACCAAGAAAATTAACTACAAGTACATGTGACAGTAGGTAGCCATTACATATTTTAAATGCTTGAAATATCACACCCAACAGCTTCATTGCCCATGAACTACAGTTCCCACTATGCCACAGTCAAATCCATCACTTAACCCTATTTTCTCCATAGCTCCAGAGAAATATACTGAATGTTTAGCTTAAAACAAAAGGATTTGATATAAACACCACATATTTTAACAATAACTATCTTTTTAAAATTAAATTAGTGGGATTTATATCTTTATACACCTTAATGATGATTCTGTAAATATAGGTTTCAGAGTAGCAGCTATGTTAGTCTGTATCCATAAAAAGAAAAGGAGTACTTGTGGCACCTTAGAGACTAACAAATTTATTAGAGCATAAGCTTTCTTGAGCTACAGCTCACTTCATCGGATGCATACTGTAGCTCACGAAAGCTTATGCTCAAATAAATTTGTTAGTCTTCAAGGTGCCACAAGTCCTCCTTTTCTTTTTTCTGTAAATATACACACTGTGATGCTGCCAAACTAAATGCCAGCTCATGACAGGGACCCTATCTCTCAAATGAACAATGACAAATACATAGCTGGAATTAGTCCAGCTCATCTGTATATTAGTATTGTTAAAAGAGATGTTACGTTTATAAGAATGTGTTTAGTGTTTAGACTTTATGAAACATTTGTAGGATGCTGCATATATTAATCTCATTTACAACATCTGCTTCCCATGTCAAAAGGTCATACCAAGTGTTTGCTTGGAATCCTCTGTAATCATGTAAGTCTTCAAACAAAAAATAAACATTAGTTAATGTAAAATGCTGGCATCCTACAGAAGGCCCATTGAAGCCAAATGAGCCCTTGTGAAACATCAAAGACTTTGTTATTGCATTCCTTCCCACTCCCTCCTGAAGAGGAGACATGCCTCTCCCATCAGCTTGAACTCTGTGGGGAAGGGAATAAAAATTCCTTAACAAGAAGAAACTGTATTTTTATGGTGCTTGGACTTTGGGAAGGTAAGATTTGTAAGCATAAGAAAGGGATCCCCAGATTCTTAACCTGGGTTATCCCTAAAGGACATAGAATTTCCATATTATGGCAGCTTCTATTACTTTTTGGAACCTAAGACTAACTCATTTGTGTATATGTTTACCTGCTTTAACCTTGTAAATTACTCTCTCGTTTCCTTTTCCTAGTTAATCAATATTTAGGTAGTTTATTATAAGACTGGTTACAAGCATTGTCTTTTGTGTGATATCTAAGGTACAATTGACCTGGGGTAAGTGACTGGTCCTTTGTAACTGGGAGTAACTTGAGTATTGCTGTGATCTTTGGTGTAAAGGGCCCTCTTTCACAAAGGCAAACTTGCCTTTGTGGAAAGATAGACTGGAGTATCCAAGGACACTGTCCGTGACTCCATAGTTAGACTGTTATGGAGCCTGAGGAATTTACCCTTGTAGGTTGGTAAAATCTAAATATGGAACTTGCAGCCAATTTGGGGTTTGTGCCCTGCTTCTTAACAGAATGCCCTGGGGTTGGAACTCTTGCTCCTGAGCCACTCCCAGACAGCTAGACACACACTATTTACCACATCCCACCCTTACTCACATTAGTAATCCCATTGACTTCACTGTAAATGACCTAGGATGGCAAGCTCATTTTCCTGTTCTGGAACACTGACAAACTCTATACAACAATTCAGGTGCATAGATACGGTTGCTTATTAAACTCACCAAAATTAGATCAAAACTTTACCTGTGGCATTGTGCTAGGATTTTGCCAAGCCAATGGTCTAATAAGAATGCAGAATTGCCTTATAACATGACTGAAATCATTGTAGGGTTCAGCATTTTATATACAGTCTTTATTTAAAAAGGCAGAAACATCCGTGATTCAGAAGAATTCAATGTATTTAAAATATAATAAAAAATAACTTATACTTCCTATCAGTATAAGTGTATTACAAATATTGCTATGAAAGTTAATTTTTAAAGGAAAATAGCTTAACTGTGATTTTCAGTCAAACAGCCAGCATAAACTCTGGTCTCTAATGCACTTCTCTTCATAATCCACTTCAAATAACTGATAAATGGATTAAAAACGAATTAAGTTAGTTAGAAAGCCCAATGCTAAAAATATACTTCTAAATTTAGTGTTCAAGTAAATAAATGTGTGCATATATACACACACAGACACTTCTATTTCATATAACACGTTAAATGGACTATTCTGTTTGTGACAACAGAGTTCAGAGTTATTCAATGCATTGTCTTGTTTGTGTGGCTTATTTTTTCATGAGGATTAATTGAAAAATCTTCCTTTCTCTGCATAGTCTGTCAATTTTTCACTCAGAACTCTGCATATGAACAAAGACTCTGATCTCCTTTACACAAAATATCATTACTATGCCTCTATTTTAATTGTGCACGTGTAGTTTCAAAGTGGCAAACTGTTCCTCAACATGCAAATGCTGCACTGAGAAAAACATTTAACACATGCCCTGTATATAGCACTAGCCCCTATTTTTGCATTCGGTGAACCACTGGTTTAGTTTAGTTTTTTGTGAATACAGACTAACATGGCTGCTACTCTGAAACCTAGTTTAGTTAGCAACTTGAAGTCTGTGCACACACTGTAGAACTATTACACTTCACAGTATTCACATTATCTCTCAGATTTACACATATTCCAAACTAGTCATATTGAAAGAAGGTGCTATTGGGCTGTTAGGAATACAATCCTGTCCTGATAGTGCCTATCACCTCCAGAGAAAGGGAAGTGCCTAGAAAACGTAAAAGGAAACTTAGTTTGATAGCATCCTGTCTGGCAAGAACTCACTTATCAATAGCTGGGATGTGAAATCCTCACTTCTGTATTGTTTTGTCATTATAGTTCCCACTTTGCTATTGTTTGTCTGTATACTCTCTGTCTGGTTCTGTGATTGTTCCTGTCTGCTGCATAATTAATAAATAATCCCTGCTGTGTGGCTCTAGAAAGATACAGTTACCTAGCCCTGTGAATAAAAGCCCTGATGAATAAAATCTGTCAGTTGCTATAAGAAATGTTACTCCCAAGCCCTGACATCTCCAGCGTTTCTCCTTGACTATTTTATTTTTCCACTTGATGAGCCTTTCAGGCTAAACTGGGCCTGTTATCCACAGCGGACATGAAGGGTGCACAGCTGCAGGGACTAAGTGCTGGTAGCTTGAGACATTATGTTTGTGTGTGTGATGGGTAGATGCAGGCAGAATTATTTGGGAGGTTGTGGGGGAAGATATTATCAGCCACCTCTACAGCCCCAATCCTGCAAGCTGATCAGCGTGGGCAGACTCTTATGTCCAAGGGGAGTCCCATTTAAATTGAAGCTCCTCATGGAACAGTCTGCAGTATCATGGCTGAGCTCTTGACCCTGTGAAGTGATAGAACATCTAGAACTCCCAATAATTTCAGGGAGCTGAGGACACTCTGTACATCTGATAAGAAACACAGTGCCTCACAAGGTAAGGCCCATTAACAGATATATCTGATGCTCCCAGTGTCAAAATGCTAGCATGTTTGCAGGAGTAAATCCCTAGCCTTGCTCTAATCCACTACACACCTTCCCTTTGGGACACAGAGCGCCACCACCAGCCATGGTAGCCAGTCCTCTTTCATGCTCAAATAGTGCTAGCAGGAGCATTTGGCCTGGTTCCTACACAGGTGTGCAAGTGATGGACAAAGAGTTTCCCTCTGCCCCCTTCCCTTCCAGCACAGATAGTAAGAAGAGCAGGTCTAATGTGACCCTTAACATTTGTGGTTGCATAAAAAGTTGGTCATTCTCCTACAGGAAATTAAAATAGAGGAAAATATTATATTAAGTGTATAGTCTTCTCTCTCAGTTAAGCACTACCACAGCATTTCAGTTTATACTCAAAAATCAATCACAATTGCCCCTAATCTGTGTAGTGCATCTATGATAGTCCTGTGCAGCAAGACAACTGAATATCGCTGTTGCTTTGGAACCCTGCTCCTGGCATACCTTCTCCGCTGTGAATCCTTATAAGGTTTTATAGAGGGAGTTTGCTGTTCTGTGTAACACTCTCCATCAATGCTAATGCATATTTTTACAACAGCACTTGCATAGACCTGTTTCAATCTATTAAATTAGACAAGTGAGACTTTTACCATCGTCTTGAAGAAGGGATGCATCAGCTGTTTCCAAGTTCTAAATATTCCATCTATAACTACAAGGTGAAGTCTATAGTCATCATGTGAGGAAAAAATTGTCCATGCACATGGAAACAAAAGATGCCCCATTGTTTTAGATTAGCAAGCAGTGACGATTCATAAACTAAGCTATATTCAAGGGTTCTTCCTCCTGCATTTATGTCTGAGGAAAGCATATATATGCATAGGAAGCAAGTACACATACATAAATGTGAGGCACATACAGTGCCATAAATAGCGTTTTGCAGCTAACATTTTATGAATTATGAATTTTTCCCTGGTGGAAAATTTACCTTTTGTAGTAAAAAGTATTATTTTTTCAGTGAAATGAGAGTATTCCATCTGTAGCATTTACTTTTCTCCTCCAAGCTTTTTCAGCTTAGGTCCCCACTTTTGTCCTGTTGTTAGGACAGATCAGAAAGCAGTCCCCTTTGGGGCCACCCATATGAACCTCCAGGTGCCTCTGGAAAGCCATAACCATTGGGGCTACATGCTTGCTCCTTGTGGAACTGAATGTTCCATTCAGAGCTAGTTGAAATTCTTTTGAAGAAGAATATTTTGGTGAAAAAGGCCCACTTTATAAAAAGTTCTTCTGTTTTTATAAAGAATTGGCCCCATCTTGTCACTACTTTTCATTTTTTCACTAAATATTTTCCTGATACAATATTTACTCACACACACACACAATATTATTGAAATGGTTACCAAAACCAGTTTTTTTTTGTTAAGGAAAAATGTGATAACCATTTTGATAACATTTTTCCAGCAACATTTTTAACAAAATTCAACAGGAAGTACAACAGTTTGGGAAACAAATTAAACCTGGGTCCATTTTGAACACTCTGAAATGAAAACAAACAAAGAAACAAACCCACCACCCTTTAATTCACTTCAAAGTAAGACTTTATCAATAGCTATGTAAGGGCATTGCACCATAGTGTCTGAGCACTATCCACATATAATCAAAAGCAGTAGGGAAGAACCTAGAAGTCTCTGGCTTGCCTCCCTTTTGTGGATATGTTTTTATGGTTTAAAACATAAAAAATCAATCAGCTGTCCTCCCAAAAGGAGTTTATGTTTTATCTTTTCTTGGGGGTGTTGGGGGGGGGGAGGGAAGGGAGGTTGTTCAGATGGGAGTGTCGATATTATGAGTATCATTCTTGCTATGGTGGAAAGGCTTTTTTTCCCCAGACAGGAAGGTTTTGCAGGTCTCATGACAACAAAGAGACTCAGGATTTGCTAAATCTCCTCTGGAAGTTGTATCCAGGTCCAGATCCTTTTGACCAGCAATCCTTTGTCCCTCTCTCTCATTTACTTTGACCAGTGTTTATATAACAGTATAAGGAACCACCCTACTCCCGTTTTGTTAGACTGCTGGGGACAGCCCTGAGGCTCCTCCATGCATTTTATTTGTGCAGCTATTTTTTTTTAACTATTTACCTTGTTTTAGCTCTACTGTATCTTTTTTGTTGATATTGGCACTAAAAATAACTTTCCATACTTCTTAGTTTACAGAGCTGGTTGAAATTATTCAAAATTTTGAAGACATTTTGAAAATTGGTCAAAGGAACATATTCAACAAGATTTTGTTGATTTTTCAACCCAGAGTAGAGCTAGCAGAAATGTTCTGAATTATGAAATTTTGAAGTTAAAATTTTGAAAAAAAAAATATATACTATGAGAAAAAATATTGAAATATTTTTTTCACAAGAAGTTTGTCCCTGGATTTTTAGACTCGGTCTATTAGTTAGAGTTCCATATGGATATAGTGTCCAGTCAGTTACAGTCCCTTATGATGCCAAACGGCTTGTTCTGCTTCATTAAAACAAGTTCCCTCCCCAGGCAGGGTTTCAGCACCAGGCTTCCTACAACAGCAAGATGTAGATTTCAGAGACAGTTGTGTCCACTCTCTTCAGTGCTCCAGGGAGAGCCATTTCATGAAGTCTAGTTCTTCTTGTGAAGACATCGCCCTAAAGGCAAATGCTGATACATTTGACTTAAGACTCTTCTAAAGGAAGGAGACTATGTCACAATAAGTTAAACATCAAGTTTTAAACCCACTAGAACAAAATGTGTCAGTTCAGGCAGATGTTCCAATGACTTTGCCAAAAGCATCTGAGAAATAATATTGAAATGGTTCTCAGATCCAAAGACTGGCTCCAGAAATCCAAGAGAGAAAGCCAGTGTGGACCTCAAGATCACCAACAACCCAGAATTTCAGAGAAGCATACCAGTTCAAGCAACTCACCAGGTTCCAGCTCTGAACACAGGGACAGGAAGTGTGATGTCATTTACAAGGAAGATCAGTACAGCCCTTGCATCAGCATACTTTGAAATTCCAGTTCCTGCCGAGTCCCATCTCGAAATAAGACCTTTGGTTGGGCATGGGTGCTTTTTTTGTCTTTTGTTTTTGTTCCCTTATCTTTTCCAGACTAACTTTAAAATGAATTATGTTTATTTTCAGAAGCAGTCAGGAGATTTACAGCTTGACAGATAGAGCACTGCATAATAGCCAGATTCTTTGTACTGTAAATCCAGAGGCAGTGAAATTTGTTTTGAGTAATTCTTGTTCCTTTGTCTGAGAAGCTGTTGGAATAATACAGAACATCTGAGAGGTTATGGAAAACAAATAAATTATGAACACCCTAAAATTATAACAACAATAAAAAAGCATTATGGAATCATCCTCTGGACATTAATAAAAAAATCTGTCACAATGCCTGCGGCGTGTTTTTTATGTTTTTCATTGTGTCAGATGTAGCTCTCATCCATAAACTAGAAATGTGAGCAAGTTCAAATTAAACATATATTTTCTGTGTATCTTCTAATTCAACTGTCACCTTCTGACTTGTTTAAAAGGAAGCTAAAGGGGAAAAATCACTTTGTATCTGTCACTTGCTTTGATTGAACATATATATTAAGTGGTGTTTTCATTTTGCTGATGCTCCAGTCAATATACCTGCAATGTTTCCTCTGTGTTAACCATAAGTTTGTGCTGGGCCCCCTTGGGAGGAAAGGGCATGCAGAATCTTTCACCACCTTGCATTCCTGTGTAGAGATCATGCTTAATTACAGCCTTTTTGTTCCCTGCCCTGAGTTCAATGACTATATGTGAAGCTAGCATTCGCCTTGCTTGCCTACTCAAAGGAACGTGGAGGACTGTCAGGCCTGTAGGGGCAGGAGCAGATTGGGGCAAGAGCAGTCTCTCAGACCTACCAGGCAGCTGGGTATATCCCCCGAAAGGTAGTGACATTAAAGAGACTGAAGTGGCTGCTTTTACTACGAACCTATAGCCTGCCTTGGGCTCACCCGGTTAGGCCCTCGCTTGGAGGTGGTTGAATGGATGGCTCCTCCCTGCATATCCTTGTAATAATCAGTAGATAGGCTTGGAAGCACTGGATTATTGGTAAATGTCAGTTAAAATCAATTTCACTGTACGCACACAAACCAATGGAAAATATTTCTATCAATAATAATGAAACTTTATAGACAGGCAAAGTAAGAAAAATGCTACTTGGGAATTTATCAGAGTTTGATGTAAGGACATATACTTTGTATATTTTGACACGATGTTGACAATTTGTGTTTTAACAGTTTTAAAGCTTTAACTTTTCGAATCTCAACATCTACTGTCATTAGATAATTATTGTCTGACCCCCGCCCCATAATTTCCCTCAATTGTAAAATCTCAATCTATAAAAAAGAAAAAAAATGATTAAAAATAAGCACCAACATTATGCATCAACTTATAAAAAAAACATAAAAATCTAATTCTGCCAAGCCTATCAATATAGATGGCGTCTCACTGGAAGGGAATACATTCTATGCCTTTTCAAAATCTAACACGGCAGCCATGCTCTTCCTGCATTCCCGGAGGCATTATGCGTGCCTGTACTACAATGCCTCCAGGAGATCCAGAACACGTAGAGATGCTCAAGACTCTATCTTAGGCACAGAAAAAAATGACAATTTTTGAAAGTAACCTGCCTTTTCCCCATGGCATTTATTTACCACTAAGTACTTTATCAGCATTTTACAAACATCAAATAAAAAATAAAGTTGGAATGTACTTACTATATTTCCCCTGCAGCATATATCTAGCCTTTATTGAAATAATTTATCCATTACTCTTGGAGATTGAACTTTCAGTGGCAAGTTAAAGCACTGGTCGTTTAAATAGTAAATATCGCTTTTGTGTTGCAACACTGTCCCTCATCTAATTTGTTTCTGTTTTTCACAAAATTACGTTTACCTGTCAACATTTTTAAATTATCTGCTTTATGCAGGAAATGTTTATCACCACATGGGCCCCTGAGAAATAAAAGCCACCACATTTTCTCTATTACCTATCACTATAATTCCAAATTAACGTGATATCAATAACAATTACATCCCAAAGCACAAATTGCTGCATTTGATAAAAATTAAATTATGCAATTTCCTCTGTGATGTCTCCCATTTCCTCTTTCTTTCCAGGGATTTTTGAATTATTTATGTTGCTTTGTTTCTTTTGCAAATGTTTGAAATCTCAGTACAACCTAGTTCTTGCAACTGCCTGCTATAAATATACCTTCTGCTACCTGTACACCATCTCCTGAATCTGTCCTTTTTGAGATTGTACAAACACAGTGTTGTTGCTTAGCCTGATTTCAACTGAAAATAAGTCACTGTAATCAATGGAATATTAATCAGTTCAAAGGATTCAAATATGCTTTAGCAAAGGCAGAGCCATTCTCAGCAAAGGGAGTAGCTTCACTGCCAGAATTATGTTGCCTAGAAACCCACAAAGAGGTGTCTCTTACAACACTTCCAAGAACTCCCACCATTACAGCCACCTCCGTGCCTGGGGTATGGGACAGCATGACTCTGTCCTTTAGGCCCTTTCTAGTGATGTTACTTTGAATTCCCTGGGCTTGCAATAGTTGCCCTTTGGAGACTTTGTGGTGGGTTGGGTAATTTCTGGTATGTTTAGTAAGTGTGTAGGAATTTTAATTATTTTATAGATTTTTTATGTGATGCTTTCATCCTTAAAATAAATGTACTCTGCTGAAAGAGAGCTGTGTGGTGACTTATAAGTCCTGGCACACACTGTTCATAGATCTCAGACAGAAAGAAACACACAAGTATTGGCCTTTAGGAAGACTGGCTTGTTGGGGATATCACAGTGTATTGGAGAAAACTATTCAGCCTTACAATCCCCAGTCAGAAGGGAGTAGGACTTGAGTCCCTGCCCAGAGACAGGTGATGGATGAAGGCCTGAGATCTGACTTGGCACTCCTGGAGTGGACCATAAAGAGGGGATATAGGTTGAAGTTGAAATCACCAAGGATAAGGGTGAGAGTTTGTGAAGAGAAGGAGAGCCAGGAGTAAAAATTAAATGAGAAAGAGGAAGGTGATCAGTCATGAAGGAGGGTTGGGGGGAGGTGATGTTTACATAAGAGAAGAAGCAAAGGGAATGTTGCTTGAAGAAGGTGAAGGAAAGAGAGAAAAAGTGAGGGGCTGAAAGAGGCCAGAGAGAAGTCAGACACCACATCACATTTCTGAGGGATAACATTTGATGGGAAATACATAAAGAGTGACTTTTGTAAGAGAAAAGGAGTACTTGTGGCACCTTAGAGACTAACAAATTTATTTGAGCATAAGCTTTCGTGAGCTACAGCTCACTTCATCGGATGCTTATGCTCAAATAAATTTGTTGGTCTCTAAGGTGCCACAAGTACTCCTTTTCTTTTTGTGGATACAGACTAACACGGCTGCTACTCTGAAACCTTTTGTAAGAGAGTGGCTGTACAGGCAGATTCAGTGGTGGGGACCCAGGTCTCACTGAGTGCCAGGAAATGCAGGGATTGAGAAGTGAAGAAGTTTTGAAGGGTAGTGATCTTCTTAGAGATGGGATGGGCATTCAAGTGGGAACAGAAGAAAGAAAAGAAGGGAAGAAAAAGGATGGGGATGGGGGTAAGACTTAAAAGGTAGAGATGGTGACAGAGACGGATGAGGGGGGTGGTAAGAGTGGTGATGGAGAAAGGAAGGGCCAGGGGTGTGGGAGATGTCACAATAGGAACATGTGGCAATACGGTGTAGGGTAAGGGAAGAGAGGATGAAAAAGACAGAAGAAGTGAAAAGTGGAGTGTAGAATGAAAGGGGAAATGAAGATATAGGGAGGGGATGAGGTAGATGGTGGAAGGAAGAGGAAGATAGGGATTAGGCACAGAAGTGTGAGGAGCATGGAGGCTAGTCAGAGATCCGAATGAATAGTAAATCAGTTAAATATGAAGCAAATAACTGAGTTACTTACATAAGCATAAGATCAAATCTAACAGCTGGCAAGATCAGTCAGTGAGTCACAAATGAGGTGGTTACAGTTTCAGTCATTCAGCTGAGCTGGAAGTTAATTTGGGAGGCAAAAAGAAAGAGTGATTATTTCAGAGGATATAGGAGACACAGCTAGAGACTAAAACACCATCCCCGGGGGATGAGAAGGTGGGCTCCTGGCCACACTGGGCACAGCCTGTGGTGCACTTGGAATTTTAAGAGAGAAAGGGTCGAGGACCATGGTAACATGACAAACACCAACAAGACCACAGAGTGAAGCTCTAGTGAATGCAGTGGGAGGATACAAACCCTTGGTTCCATGAAGCAGATTCTGTCCTAGTTGGCCACAGAGTATGGCTCAGTAAACTGGTGATAGCATTTTAATGAGGAAGGGTGTTTAGTTCAAAAATGTTTATTAAATGCTTTAGAACCTGTGATGAATGGTGCTATTATATATAATTCTTTCCATTTTTTATTTTTATTTTTTTTACAGGCAGGCTTGTGGGGGCCCATCACTATAGTCTCTGTGCAACACACATATTAATTATTTCGTTATATAATTATTAATCATTAGAGACAAAGGATTTATGTATGAAGATTTACTCTCCACAATAGTAGGCACAGACTAGAGGGGAAAAGCAAGGAAGTTAATGAAGTTCCTGAGGGAGACACAATATAAGGTTACTCATCCACTTGCCCTTTTCGCACTATCCCTCTCTCTCTCTCTCTCTCTCTCTCCCTCCTGACTTTAGGAAATCTCAAATGAGAAAAACAATGCATGCTGTGAGATGAGTAATTTAGCCATGTGTCATGTTTTCCACTTTGATTTGATTGACTCTGATCTCTTAAACAAACACCAGAATCACTGAGTAAGTAAAGCATGCTTGGCCAATGAACATAAACCATGTAATAACAAGCTCACTTCACCTGCCCTGTGTTGTCCACCAAACCTCATAATGATGGCCACTAAGCTGCAATACAATCTGTCTCTGCAGCAGCTCACAAGGAACTACCAAACAGGTGGAATATAACTCTCTCTAGGCTTGAGTGATTCTCTGTGAAGAAAGTAATTAATCAGAACAGTGATAGGAGTCAAGGGGGCACTCAATGTCTGACACATGTTCAGATGAGTCTTATGTTTAGAGTGTTTATATCCAGTGACCTTTTGAGGATGTTAACAGAAGTAGCAAGAAGCAATTATGTTCATTTCAGCTGCAGGTGGTTGAGAAGTTTTGCTAGTCAGGTAAAAAGGGAAACATTTATTTATAACTATTTTGTGAAAACTACTTCCCTTGTCCCCTGCCACTGGTGAAAATACAAAGACTTGCACCAAAGTAGGACAGACTCATAGATATTAAGGTCAGAAGGGACCATTATGATCATCTAATCTGACCTCCTGCACAATGCAGGCCACTGAATCTCTCCCACCCACATCTGCAATAAACCTCTCACCTATGTCTGAGCTATTGAAGTCCTCAAATCATGATTTAAAGACTTCAAGGTGCAAAGAATCCTCCAGCAAGTGACCCATGCCCATGCTACAGAGGAAGGCGAAAAACCCCCAGGGCATCTTCCAATCTGCCCTGGAGGAAAATTCCTTCCCAACCCCAAATATAGTGATCAGCTGAAACCCTGAGCATGTGGGCAAGATTCACAAGCCAGATGCCCAGGAAAGAATTCTCTGTAGTAATTCAGATCCCACCCCATCTAACATCCCATCACAGGCCATTGGGCCTATTTACCATGAATAGTTAAAGA
The DNA here is from genome assembly GCF_015237465.2 of Chelonia mydas. Classification (NCBI taxonomy): domain Eukaryota; kingdom Metazoa; phylum Chordata; order Testudines; family Cheloniidae; genus Chelonia; species Chelonia mydas. Next base: position 168,805,116 of record NC_057849.1, read on the forward strand.
TCAATTAATTGCCAAAATCATGTTATCCCATCATACCATATCCTCCATAAACTTATTGAGTTTAATATTGAAGCCAGATAGGTCTTTTGCCCCCACTGCTTCCCTTGGAAGGCTATTCCACAACTTCACTCCTCTGATGGTTAGAAACCTTCGTCTAATTTCAAGTCTAAACTTCCCGATAGCCAGTTTTCGCCATTTGTTCTTGTGTCCACATTGGTACTGAGCTTAAATAATTCCTCTCCCTCTCCGGTATTTATCCCTCTGGTATATTTATAAAGAGCAATCATATCTCCCCTCAACCTTTTTTTGGTTAGGCTAAACAAGCCAAGCACCTTGAGTCTCCTTTCATAAGACAGGTTTTCCATTCCATCCTAGTAGCCCTTCTCTGTACCTGTTCCAGTTTGAATTCATCCTTCTTAAACATGGGAGACCAGAACTGCACACAGTATTCCAGATGAGATCTCACCAGTGCCTTGTATAACTGTACTAATATCTCCTTATCTCTAATGGAAATACCTGACCTGATGCATCCCAAAACCGCATTAGCTTTTTTCACGGCCATATCACATTGGCAGCTCATAGTCATCCTAAGATCAACCAATACTCCAAGGTCCTTCTCCTCCTCCATTACTGCTAATTGAGGAGCCCCAGCTTATAACTAAAATTCTTGTTATTAATCCCTAAATGCATAACCTTACACTTCTCACTATTAAATTTCATCCTATTACTACTAGTCCAGTTTACAAGGTCATCCAGATCCTCCTGTATGATATCCCGGTCCTTCTCTAAATTGGCAATACCTCCCAGCTTTGTATCATCCGCAAACTTTATTAGCACACCCCCACTTTTTGTGCTGAGGTCAGTAATAAAAAGATTAAATAAGATTCATCCCAAAACCAGTCCCTGAGGAACTCCACTGGTAACCTCCCTCCAGTCTAATAGTTCACCTTTCAGTATGACTCGCTGTAGTTTCCCTTTTAACCATTTTCTTACCAACCTTTCAATTTTCATATTGATCCCCATCTTTTCCAATTTAACTAATAATTCCCCATGTGGCATGGTGCCATAAATATAAAGGGAAGGGTAAACACCTTTAAAATCCCTCCTGGCCAGAGGACAAATCCTTTCACATGTAAAGGGTTAAGAAGCTAGAATAACCTCGCTGGCACCTGACCAAAATGACCAATGAGGAGACAAGATACTTTCAAAAGCTGGGAGGAGGGAAAAAACAAGGGGTCTGTGTCTGTCTGTGTGATGCTTTTGCCGGGGACAGAACAGGAATGGAGTCTTAGAATTTAGTAAGTAATCTAGCTAGATATGCGTTAGATTATGATTTCCTTAAATGGCTGAGAAATTAAGTTGTGCTGAATAGAATGAATATTCCTGTCTGTGTGTCTTTTTGTAACTTAAGGTTTTGCCTACAGGGATTCTCTATGTTTTGAATCTAATTACCCTGTAAGGTATTTACCATCCTGATTTTACAGAGGTGATTCTTTTTTACTTTTTACTTTTTCTATTAAAATCCTTCTTTTCAGAAACAGAATGCTTTTTCATTGTTCTTAAGATCCAAGGGTTTGGGTCTGTGTTCTCCTATGCAAACTGTTGAGGATTTTTACCAAACCTTCCCCAGGAAGTGGGGTGCAAGGGTTGGGAGGATTTTGGGGGGAAAGATGTTTCCAAAACAATGCTTTCCTAATAAAAATAAACCCGGATAAACGTTTGGTGGTGGCAGTGGAAATCCAAGGGCAAAGGGTAAAATAGTTTATACCTTGGGGAAGTTTTAACCTAAGCTGGTAAAAGTAAGCTTAGGAGGTTTTCATGCAGGTCCTCATATCTGTACCCTAAAGTTCAGAGTGGGGAAGGAACTTTGACACACGGTATCAAACACCTTACTGAAATCTAGGTAAATTAGATCCACTGTGTTTCCTTTGTCTAAAAAAATCTGTTACTTTCACAAAGAAGGAGATCAGGTTGGTTTGGCACGATCTACCTTTTGTAAAACCATGTTGAATTTTGGCCCATTTACCATTGACCTCAATGTCCTTAACTACTTTCTCCTTCAAAAATTTTTCCAAGACCTTGCATACTACAGATGTCAAACTAACAGGCCTATAGCTACCCGGATCACTTTTTTTTCCTTTCTTAAAAATAGGAACTATGTTAGCAATTCTCCAGTCATACGGTACAACCCGAGTTTACAGATTCATTAAAAATTCTTGCTAATGGGCTTGCAATTTCATGTACCAATTTCTTTAATATTCTTGGATGAAGATTATCTGGGCCCCCCGATTTAGTCCCATTAAAATGTTCGAGTTTTGCTTCAACCTCAGATATGGTAATATCTACCTCCATATCTTTATTCCCATTTGTCATGCTACCATTATGCCTAAGATCCTCTTTAGTCTTATTAAAGACTGAGGCAAAGTATTTGTTTAGATATTGGGCCATGCCTAGATTATCTTTAACCTCCACTCCGTCCTCAGTGTTTAGCAGTCCCACTTCTTCTTTCTTTGTTTTCTTCTTATTTATATGGCTATAGAACCTTTTACTATTGGTTTTAATTCCCTTTGCAAGGCCCAACTCCACTTGACTTTTAGCCTGTCTCACTTTATCCCTACATGTTCTGACCTCAATAAGGTAGCTTTCCTTGTTGATCCCTCCCATCTTCCACTCCCTGTATGCTTTCTGCTTTTTCTTAATCACCTCTTTGAGATGCTTGCTCATCCAGCTTGGTCTACAACTCCTGCCTATGAATTTTTTTCCCCTTTCTTGGGATGCAGGCTTCCGATAGCTTCTGCAGCTTTGACTTGAAGTAATCTCAGGCCTCCTCTGCCTTTAGATCCATAAGTTCTTCAGTCCAATCCACTTCCCTAACTAATTTCCTTAATTTTTGAAAGTTAGCCCTTTTGAAATCAAAAACCCTAGTCACAGATTTATTTTTGTTTATCATTCAGTTTGAACTGAATTAGCTCATGATCACTTGAACCAAGGTTGTCCCCTCCAACTATTTCTTCTATGAGGTCCTCACTACTCACCAAAACCAAATTTGCACCAAATGTGACAGGCAATTTACACTGTGATAAGATTGGTCTAGATTTGGAAAAGTGGTTGAGGTTAGCTCACGGTTAGTTATCACATTTCAGGTAACCCCTAATTTTATGTTGATAATGCAGTGTCTCAAGCCCAACAAGGAGTAAGTGCCATGATTTCAAAAATTACTAGTGATTCTGCTGTCTTAGTTTGTGGCTGCCCAAGTTGAGGTGTCTTAAAAGAAGCATCCGCCTGATTTTTGGAGGTAGGGTGCTCAGCCCTTTCTGAAAATCAGATCCCATCAAGGTGTCTCAAATTAGTACTCCAAAATTGAGGCATCTAAAGTCACTGATTACTTCTGGAAATCTTGGTCAAGATTTTAACTGTTATAGCAGACAGTTGTGAGCACTTGTTCACTGGCACAACATTAAACAGTTAAGTGTGAGCCAGGGTTTCATGTCAAGTTTTCATTGGTGATTCCCATTGTAACAACCACCATTCAAAATCTTTTTAACCTTTTATTAAAAGACACAAAAAAGAAGGAAAAAAAACAGTTCAAGCATTAGGAGCTTAAAATATTATGTAAGGCTTTTAATTTAATATTATTCCTCATACGTTTTAGTTGTATAGAGTCTTTTATAGGGCCTCCCATTTAACTGTTCAATTTCTAGAATTTTTCAGCTCATTATGCCAACCCATGACTTTACCAGGATCCTTGCAGTTTACTGTTACTGTTCTTTTAACTTAAATAGTTAAGACAGCTGTTTGGTATTTGGCCACTCAACCCTCATTTTGTGTCTAAAACTCAATACAGCTCTTTGAGTTGCATAAGCAATGAGATGCCTTTGTATAAGTCAATAGCATGCCCTCTTCTGGACCACTGTATTTCGTTATGGTTATCCTTTCTTATAAAAGGATATAGCAGAAAAAAGGTGGTTCAGAGACTGACTTAAAATGACTAGAGGCATTCCATAATATCCGTATGAAGAGAGATTGAAAAGTTGAGACTTAATTTTGAGCAGATGCATTGGCAAGAATATGATAAAAATATACAAAATAAGGAATGCTACAGAGAAGATAGGATAAATAGAAGTATACTTTCTCATAGTACAATAGTGAAATGGTATGAAAAAAATATTAGAGGAAAAAATGTTTAAAACATACACTCAGGATTGCTTGTATATGCAGTTACTCAGGAAATTGATTGAAACAATAATCATATGATTTTAATCTATCAGAATTGAGAAACCCTAATCATGATCAATCCATATATTAAAAATAATATTTAAATAGATTTGAATAACATATAATGCTAAGGAATTCATGATCTGTTTGTTGATATTGGATGAGAAGAAAAAAAGGCTATACTTGTCAAATACTTTTTTTATTATCTATTTGTTCAATTCTACGTTTTTCAGCATTAAAGGTGTAAACTGAATTACAGTATTTATTAAAGTGCTGCCTAAAAATGCATTAAACAAAAAATAGCCACTATCTCCGAAATGGAAAAATCAACAGTTTTCCACATATCTTTCCAAGGATGTTGCATATCGTATGATTTTCTACCAATTTTGCCTAAGTCATCAGCTCTAATCCTCTGCTGGCAGATAGGACAGCTACGAAGAATCAAGTCTTAATGGATAAATAAAAGGCTGACACTGAAGTCAGAGGCTTGAAGGGACAGCTTATCAGGGCCCTCAAAACTAGCAGAAGGGCCCATGCTTCCAAGTGTAGTGCTGGACTCCTTATTCCCCCGTGGTTGTTTAAATATACAAAAATAGTTGTGTTGCATTATCTGATTAAAACAAGACATGCCTTACAGTAGCCTAGAACCTTCTCAGAGCTAGTGTGACTCCTCTCAGTGGTTTATGCAATGAGCCTTCTTCTCCTTGCTCCAGAGTCCCTGGGTTACTTGGAGACACAAACAAACTCCCCAGTCCTCCAGGCTAGTGTTGGTTGTGAGGGATCTGGAAGACAGATGGGTATGCAGCCTCTACATCTACTGAAGTCACAAGTCCCTGTGGGACACCATAGAGGCCAGGGACACCATCTGAAACTTTATTGAGCCTTTTGGAGTTGAGAATAGCTCTGATACCCCCCATTGTACTTCTGTACAATGAAGAAGATAAGTTCTCTATGTTCTACAATTTCTACTGAGGAAACACTCTCTATCACATTCATACCCAGAATGAGAGATATTTTCATTTTGGATGAGATTATGTTTTATGCAGTCATTGGAGCTGTATGACTGGATAAAGAATGGATGGGGTGGAGCCCTCAGCTCTAGGGAGTATCCCGGCTCACTATTTCCCTGAACCACTTGTCTGTGGTTGATGAAAACCATTCCTCTAGGACATGGGAAATCCTATCCCCTATCTTCAGCTCTGGGCGGAGGCCTATCCAATCTTTTGCATAAAGTGGATTTTGGGGGGGAGGAGGACATCGGGCTGGGAACTTCATTGCATCCATTCAGGCATCAGCTACAAATGCTGTTGGCTATGTACACCCTCTTCAAAATGGAGCCAAAATCAGGGTTATATCCTAAGGACTTGGAGATCCTCCAGCTAGGAAAGAGATGCTCCTGCAAAGGAAGCTGCCAGGACACTCAGGGTGACAGAGGAGGCCTCAAATCCCTCTCTGAGAGAGTCCTCCATCTTTCTATCCATGGGTTCCTCAGGATGGAACTCTTCTTCTGAGGAAATAACTGTATCTCTGGTGAGGGACGCTTTCATAGCATCAACCTTTGGTATATCAGCAATAGAGCCTTTTGGTTCTTGAATGTTACAGAGCCTGAGGTTGCTCTGGTTAATATGCTTACCTGTATCAGGCTTGTTCCATTCATCCCTAATCACACCCTCAATGGAGGAGTGAAGATGCATTGCAGCCTCAGAGGAGGCTTTTGAAGGAAGAAATCTACTTTGAGGTTTACTCACAGGAGCCTGCTCAGGTTACAGAGCTCGACAGCTCATCTTCCTGAGTGGAGGAGGGAAAGTAAGAGTCATATCTCTTGGATTTTTTCTACTTCTTCCTCCCACCCCTCACCCCACCTCTTTTTAGCCTTTTTAGATTTCTTAACCTTTTTAATACAGTTTGAGAGCGTGGAAGCTTTTCTGAAACTTAGGCAAGGCCTTTTGTGGCTTGCCTTCCTTAGGGCCTGTAGCCCTCTCTAGAGGTCTGTCTCAGAATCCTGCCCCACTGGCTCCCATTCCCCGTTTGACGGGGTGAGGGGAACTCATCACAGCCCTCTTGGTTGGTTTGGGGCGGGGGGGGGCTGCACAGAAGCCCTGCTTCTTTCCCCAGGATGCTCAGGACCCACTTTAAGATGGGGAGGGGGGACTTGTGGCCTCGCAAGCCTTCCCTCTTTGCTCTGTAAGGATCCCCTGGGATTTACCCCCAAATCAAGTGATCAGGGTCCTCCTCACTTTTGGAGCCTCTCCCCGCTCTGGACTGGGGTTTCTGGTCCATGCTCCCCCTGTTGGAGTCACGGCTGCCTTGGTGGGCTGGGGACCCTACATGCCTGTCTCACTCATGGCCCCAGGATCTAATGGAGTTAGGGATGGAAGGCTGGGTGCAGGCTGGGCACAACTTGCTGTCTGCCAAGCTTGGAAAGGCTGCCTCACATCTACAGCACCACTTGGATTTAAGTCTGTGCTTTCTTGGCTGCACTTCTATGCCTTTATGGGACAGAGAAATTGGCAGGGAGACAGTGAAGCGGATGCTCAGGGCGGGTTAAACCCATGAGAGATTGACCCAAGGAGGGGGAAGAACACCAAGGATGGAGAATACCGCTCCCACTGCGCAAAAAAATTAGGCAGAAAAATTAAAATAGGAGTGAAAGAAACCATCATTTTCTGCTGAGGCAGATAATTTGGCACTAGAGGGGTGTGTGGCCAGACCATGTGGAGCCAAACAATTATTTGCCTCCCTAATCAGCAGAGAGAGGAGACCAGCTCAGGTGTCCAGAACTGTGGGAGACACTGGGCTGCAGAAAGGACATACAGTACATAAAATGTAACACATTTAATTTGATAATGCAAAACCAAAGCTACTTGATTGATCTATACTGATCAATATCAGTGATAATTAGAGCTCTGTGAAGTGACAAGTTACCATTTTTCAGTCCAAAGCTTGGCAAACTGGGTCTAAGGTGAACTTTTTGCTGTTGCTGCCAGTGAACAGAGTTCTGAGCAGAAAAGTAATGACTTGATGTGCCATGGGCAAATAATGAATTGGCCTTCTTCATTGCTTTCACAATTTTTTTTGTCCCTTATATTGGTCAACAGAGCATTGTGTGGGGGAAGCGATAGGCTGTTGTATTTTTGGAGGTGGGGGGAGTTATTTTTATTTATACCTAAGAGCCCAAGTCATAAAAAGACTCCAGCATGCTAGGTGCTGCACAAACACAGAACAAAAAAGAGGGTCCCCAGCCTAATAAGTTTGCAATCTAAGTATAAGACAAGAGACAACAGGCAGCTACAGACAGACAAATGGGGAGCGCAAGGTTCTTCTGCATTTAGCAAAATGCATATGGAGAGGTAGAAAATATTTCACTGTTTTTATTAATCTCACAAACTTGAAAATTTTCCACAGATTCACCAAAATGCATCTCTAACCATTGTGGTGGAAAGATGGTCTTATGTTTAAGGCACTGCACTATAACACAGTATATCCAAATCATCTTCATAACTCTGCCACCCACTTCCAGTGTGAACTCATTAATCTGTCTGTGTGAATTGTCACATTGCTGAATTTCACCTTGTGTTCCTCATTTCTCCATCTATTAAATTAATATTACTTCTCCCCGTCACAGGAAAGTTTTGAATATTCATGTGTATGTTGACTGTACATCTGTTTAATTTTAAGCATGGGGTTTTCAAAAATGCTCAGCATGGGCCTAACTCAACTTACATTAAAGTCAATGTTGCAGCTCCCAGTGACTTCACTGGGGGCAAAGTTTGACCAATGACAAAATGTTTTTGAAAATTCCATCCCCAATTCATCTTGCATCTTCAGCTGGTTTCATTCTGCTTTTGTGAGTTGAAGTGCCTCCTTCATATTAAATTACTAAATTTGAACCTTCAATATTCCCGTTGTATGAGAAATTCCTGTTTTCTTTCTTGTTGTCATCTATCTAGCACACATTTTTTTTTGCAGGAATCTTACTTTTAATTACTGACACTGGTATAGCCCTCCCAAAAATATATACACCGTATTTAAAATTAACAAACTGTTACTTTGATAAGAGCAATGCTTTAACACTTGATGATTGCACAGCTGTTTACTTTTTTCCCCTCTCTTCTGAAAGTTACTGTATTGCAACCTCTGCTGAATAAATAAGTGAGAATTTAGTGTTTTGCTAGTGGGGAAGTCTCAGTTCCCAGTTTATCTTAAACAATCATTATGGAAAATAGGAAAGGTTGACAATCATACGCCCCTGGAAGCCAATACTGCAGGATCAAGCCCTAGGTCGCTTAGAACTATGTGTTTGCCAGTGCCAGATTTTCCCTTACAATATAATTTCTAGCACTCTTTAAAAGCTTTCTTTTTAAAAAAAAAAAAAGTGTGTTGAGCACTAGAGCTTCCTAATAGTGCCAATCCCCTCCCCCAACTCTTCCTACCCATTCTTGATCGTTATTAATTTCCTTCAAATATTTATAGACAAATATCAGAGCCTTCCTGAATTATCACTTACTTACATTGAAACTATTTCTTTTAGTCTTTTCATCATAACTCAGTCCTTCCAGTCATTGAAGGACTATTTGATGCCCTTTCCTGTACTCCCTCCATTTTCTCTACATCTTTCTGGTAATGTGGTACTCATGAAATAAACACAGTATTCCAGGAATAGTTTTGCCAGAATCACAAAAGATGAAATTCTCTTCTGTTCAGAGGGCCAGTAAAACACCCGTTTCTCTCTTTAGCACTTAAGTCCTATTGTGAGAACAAAAGAATGTACTTGTGATTAAGCAAATCCAGATAGATTTTGCACCAAGACTGTCATACTCTGTCAGAGTCTGATGACAGGAAAAATCCAGTCTCTAACTATAACAAAAGAAAAAAAATCCTGTGACAAGGAATTAATAAATTAAGTTGTTCCTTGAGAAACAGAAGTTGCCAATACTTTACTGCTTAGGGAGCAACACCTCTGCTGAATGGATCTGCTTCCATCGAGACAAAAGATACAATACACTCAACCAGTCACTGCATGCAAGTCCATCTTACAAATCATGCTCTCTGTGGTCAAAGATTTGAAAGGTAACTTTAGATAATCACACAGCTCTGAGTCCACATTTTCTTGGCTTTGTGTACAGTTATTATTTATTGTTTGCATTAGAAGAGCAGTGGAGAATTTGGCCCTCCATGACTTACTTAAGGTCATGCAATAAAGCTACAGCAGAGTCAGGAATTGAGACTCAGCTCTTCTCAGTTCCAGTGTAGCATCTTATTTATCACTCATGTGGCAGTGCTGCCTAACTGCCCCGAGGCTGGGACCCCATTGCGCGAGTTGTTGTACAAACACGGAATGGGAGACAAGCTCTGGCCCATAAAAGCTTACAATACAAACAGATTAAAGACAGACAGCACGTGAAAGGAAGAAAAGGCACAGAGAGGTGAGGGGCTTTGCCCAATCTCATACAGCAAATCAGTGGCAGAGCTTGGAACAGCACCAGAGGCTCCTGACTCCCTGTCAAATGCCCTGTCCATTAGACTCCACTGCCTCCAGGGGACAGAACCCCTGTCTGATATTAGACAGACATACACACAGAATATTTGTCTTATGTATTTTGCTATGGTGGCCTATGAAAATCTCCAGCAAGGAGAAAGAGATGTCAACCTAGTAAGTTTAACAACAGGGCGGGTGGAGGGAAATCAGTAAAACTGTCTGCGAAACTCGTTCAACATATTTTCAGTTCTTTATTCTTAAATACTCTCCCCATCAATCTGCTCAGGGGTAAGGAACAATATTTAATTTGTAGCTTGTGGATGGAGATGGAGCAGGTGTTACTTCATGTGCAAATCTCTGTTGCCTACCAGTATGTGATCAGACGAGCACAGATCAAGTTTAATATCATCTCATACGCCCATATCTGAACTCATTTTTACATATCTTTGAAGTGTTTTTTCTAAGCTTTGATGTCAACATAATAGCTGCATGTTCTCCCAAATTGCAACATTTAAATCACACAGAGATGTTCCTAATCTGTGTGATAGTGGAGAAAATTGCTCTCTAAAGATTTGCCCTTGACAAAGCTAAATACTACTGGAAAAATTAAAAAAAAAAAAATTCAATGGAAAACATTCCATCCAATCATCCTCTGTTTTAGTTAAAATTCAGTGCAGGAGCAGAACTATCACAGGCAAAAGAGTGGATCTAGTGCTCAGGAGTACGTGATGTGGAGAGCACCAGCCTTACATGACTGGAACCCCTCCACTGCAGCTGCATTTTCCTCCCTTCCCCCACCAGCTTTTGAGGACATTATCTTTAGGAGACTGAAGTAATACTTGCGCGGAGACTTTCAGCTACTCACACCCCCCGCCCCCAGAATACAAAACAGAGCAAATAATCCTGATTACCCAGTATTGGGTAAATAGGTAACTAGGCAAAGATAAGTCCAGGCAGACACTTTGTGTCAGAAATCTCCTAAGACTGCGCTTATGCACATTCTCCCCCCAAATTAAATTTAAAAACCTATTTTACCTCATTTTATAATACCCAGGAGCAAACCTATGTCTATCCTTCTCAGTACTTATATGTACCCTCACGACACCACTCTAAGGCAAGGATCTACTATTATTCCCTTTTTACAGATGGAGAACTGAGGTACAGAGAAAGTAAATGACTAGACCAAGGTCACACATGAAGTCTTTGGCAGAGTAGGGAATTGAGCCAAGATCAGCACCTGAAGGAAAGTTTCCTGAAGCTAAACATAGGCAAAACATAAGTGAGGACAATGGAAACAAATAAACACGGGGGAAAACCTCTCGTTATACTTCCTGCCACCTTCCCGAAATTCCTCTGCCCCCAAATTCACTCCCAACGTACTCATTGCCCCTCACAGCATTTTTACCTTCTCTCCCTATCCTCCCCTATATTCACCTGCTCCTCAAAGTGTCACACTGTCTCCGAATAGCACAAAGGAGTTAGTGGACTCATCCCCCCTGATAATAATGGGCTTATGATGGCCATTTTGAAAAAAGAGCATTGCTTCATGACTTCCTCTACAGGGAAAGAGTTTTATGTTTCAACCTGTAGTATATGCCAGGTTGAAGCATCACCATGGGCAGCTATTCATCACTGTATCCTACGCTTCCACTGAGGAAGCTATAGATACCAATAAAGATGAATTCTATTAGCAGCTAGCAGCACCAGTGCAATCTGTTCTGCCACACAATGAATTTATTATACTCAGAAATATGAATACAGCACTAAATTGTCCCAAAACTGGCTTAAAAACTATTCTCAGGCCCCATTTTATTCTGGAACAATAAATGGCAACTCTGAAGATATTTACTCTCCCGTTGTGCTTCTCGCAACATTACCATCACTGGCAGTTGATTCAGGCACGTTAGAATTCTATCGGGAAACCTGGATATCCAAGGATGACCACATAAGGAAGGAGATGGACTGTATATTGGTCCAGAATCATAATATAGCAGGGTCATACATGGTCTATAGAGGTGCAAATCCTGGTAAATACTGACCATAGTTTCCCTACTACTAAAATGTCAATTGCTCCAATTTCAACATAAGAATTCACCTATTATGGTACATAAGGAACAACATATCTGTGAAAATTCAGTACGTGGTAACAAGTTCTCTGTCACAGTGAAAAACACATTTGAAGCACTTGGTGCCTTCCTGGATGACCTAGAATTAGCCTGGATAGCAATAAGGAATGAACATTTTGAGTGCACATTTAACATTTAATGAAAACATTAATGTCCAGATCTGGATGCATTAGCAGAAGATGCAATCCCTAAACCTGAAACTTGTGTAGGTTCATCTACACTGGATAAGGTTCACACTGCCAGACCCAAAGGCACACCACCTTCACTTCTCCATAAAGAGCACCATAAAGCCCATAAGCATAGCATTACACCAACTGTTTGTCTGGGCGTGGACCACAGGGAAGTTACCAGCAGAGTGGAAGGAAGAGATCATTATACCTCTCTATAAGGGGAAAGGCCCATGCACTGTATGGTAACTGTAGGCCAATAACTCTACTTTCTGTCCCTGGAAAAGACTTTAAATGTGTCTACTAGTGCAACTCCAGTATTAGCTTGTGAAATGCCATCACCCAGAGCAATCAGGTGTCACTGCTATATAGTCTACAATGGACACTATACTTACTCTCCATCTTTTATCTGAGATCCATCATGAATTTATCTTGTCTTTGATAGCAGCATTTGTAGACCCAAAGGCAACAGAGCTGTCAACAGAGCTGCCTTGTAGAAAGCCAGATTAATGTAGCCTGATCTATAGATTATGTATTAATTATATTGATTACTTAAGAATTCCAAGTTATCACTTTGAGGATAGTTATCACTTTGGTCCTGAGATCAGGCTCAATTTTATTAAAATTACTATATAGTTGGGAACCCCAGTGTGCACAGTTGCAACTTTCAAACTATAGGAACTCTTCTATATTTACAAATAGTTTATTTATGTATTTAGCAAAGTCACAAACACTAACTTAGTAAGGTAGATAGGGACTACAGAATGTACATCTGCACATCCTCACACCATCACTTGCAGAAAGACCTGAAATGTGAGCCATCATCTTCCTCACCACCATCACCTCCCCCCTCATCACCAGTAGCCATCTTTCTGCCACTCCCAGGGGCTACGTATCTCTCTCTCCCTCTGCCCATAGGCTAGGATGTAACTTTTATAATATACGCTGATTCCACTATGTCTAATGTATATTCAGTAGAGGCATCTCCCCTCTTCCTTGTTTGTATCTCCTCATCCTACTAATATTGAGGTGTCTTTCTTCTATAATTTAGTATATTAATGACATCAACTTATTATCATATACATCAATTCGTTGACATGGCACTCTTGCAGTTGGATGTTCTTTCCAAAACTTTCCAAAAGCTGGTGTTAACTCATGTTTCTGTGGCTGGCTGATGTCATTATGGACAAAGTTCCCCCTTACACACTCTACTTCCAGTTCCCCAAAGCTTAGGGGTTACTGTTAGGCTGGTTATCTGTGCCTCAAGCCTTATGCTAACTGCTGAAGCCAGTGTCTTACAGGATACAGACCTGTAGGTTCCTTGCATTACTGCTGTATATAATAAAGGCAAAATATAATGAAGGCAAGGCAGTGAATATAATAAACGTAAGCTAGCCCTATAGGCTACATGAGGCATCAGTGTTTCAGACATCTTCCAGAGGCTAATTCTAGATCTACATAATGACTCAGGGGCATGAAAGCAACGGGGGTCCCAGAGATCCCTCAGGTTTTACACTAGCTCCGGGGTGAAGCAGGGATGTGTCCTGGCCCCAGCCCTGTTCTGCTGCACAATGGATTGCCTCCTTGAACATATCTCCACACATACCAGTATAACTGTCAGTTCAAACTCTTTTACCAACCTGGATTATGCAGATGATGTTGTTCTCTTTGGTCAGGAAGCATATGATCTCAAAGATGCACTGGAGAGTTTCCACCACAGGGCAGCTGTCTTTGGGTTAAGGGTTTCTTGGGCAAAAATAAAAATCCAGAGTATCAACACAAAGGTTGTGATACAAGACACCTGTACTTCTGGACAAAACATGGAAGTAGCGGATGACTTCCTCTACTTAGGCTTTAAAGCATCATCAAATGGGCACAGTCAGACAGACATCCTGAAGAGACCTGGTTTAGTAGCCTCAGCCATGAAGAACCTGCACAGGGTCTGGAGCCAAAAGTCGGTGGAACTATATACAAAAGTACAGATTTATCAAACTTGAGTGTTTCCAGTCCTCTTAAATGGATGTGAAATATGGACATAGCTTAAAAAAGACATCAGAAGGCTGGAGGCATTTCATATACATAGCCACTGGTAACTACTGGATATAACATGTTTGACTTTATCAGTAATTGGGATGTATACTTCAAAACTGTCTTTGAGAAGATTGAAGTCATCATTGCCCACAGCTGGCTGACCCTTTTTGGTCACGTTGCTTGCCTTGGAAACACAGTCCCCACACATACAGTTTTGAAGATCAGACTTGAGATCAGGAGGAGACACTGCACAATTACTGACTGGCTGTGGTCACATGGTCACCCGTTATTCACATGGCTTCACCAGGTCAGTAACAATCTTGTGGAGCTCCGAGATACCTGGAATAAAGTTGTCCAGTAGGGTCACAGATACTTGGTGCTACAGATCTCTGTTGTCTAAGCATATTATTGCTGTGCGTAAGGGTAATATTTCATTTATGAAGAAAGGAAAATGATTAATCCTAAATATTTAATTTAAAAAATTATCAGAACTACCTGAGATTCACCTCTGCCACTTTCTATGTAAATACACAGTTGTTTTTTTTTAAAAAAATATACGGTGACATAGACCTGAAACCCTGAAACATTTCCAATTAAAATGCACACAAAATCCAAAACAAACTACGGAGAAAATACAAAGGGAATAAAACCTAACACTGTGTTAAATTGCACACTGAAATGTGTGTGTGTGTGCGCGCGTGCGTGTGTGTAAATATGTCTGTTGAAGCTAATGAGGGAGACCAGGTAGGTGAGGTAACCTCTTTTATAAGACCAACTTCTGTTGGTGGAAAGGACAAGTTTCAGCTACACAGAGCTCTTCATCAGGTAATTTCAGAATAAAACGTTAATTCTATAATTCTATAATATTAACTATACAACTTTTTCACCTAAATTATTTTCAATGGCCTGAGCTCAGTCTTACAATTTAGCTTGGGCAATCTCTGACTGGTGCCTTCAGAAACAAAACTGATCTGTGCTCTTGTAGAAGGTAGAGTCAGCAATAGGTACAAGGGCTATGGCAGGAAGCTATGATTCCCCTCTCTAAATCACTCAACAGAAAGGCTAGCTACGCACATTGAAGGCACACAGAGATCACAATAATCTGAAGATACAAAGCTCCATCACATTATTTCAGCTTTCCCCATATTTCCACAGAACTAATTCAAGATTAGTTTCTTACTAGCACCCCAGTGTGTCCTTTATCACAATCCTTCTGTCACAGGGTGGTACTGTCCCTTTTCGAGCGTACCCGTGCATGGTCACCTGATGCCAAATGGACTATATGAATAGGTACCTGGGCAAATCTGGCTTAAGAGTCATTTAGGAAAGGGGCAGAGAAAGCAGATACAGAGCTCTCACTGCCAGCTCCCCGGCAACAGGGAGACAGGCCAGGAGCAGAATACTCCCTGCAAGTGATTAGGAGGGAAGGAAGTGGGAATGTGCTGGGGAAAGCCCTAGGTTGCGGTGCTCAGGGAACAGAACATGGAGTATTCCTGCAGGAAGCCCTAAAGCTGGAAAGATTGAAAGGTAAAGGGGAAAGATCCCTGGGAGCTGTAGCTCAGGGTGGGCTGAGGAACTGTTTTTGTTGTATGTGCCTATGTTTGGAGAAATAAAGCTACCTGGAAAGAGACTGTGGGCATGGCAATTGTTTCTTCGGGAGCTGTGGAGAAGGACAGCTTGTTACACCTTCTGTATTTTTATTTCTAAGTAGCTCTGCATGAAGACACTAAAGAAGCAAGCTTGAATTGTACAGGTGCTAGTTTGCACTGTACTATATAACCAATGTTGGCACCACAGTAAAATGACTCAACTTCTGGAGCTCAGAGACTAAGGAACTAAGCAAATCTATTTCAGTGCTGCAACTTCTCCAGGTAGCTGTCCACAGCTGGATCAAACTTCAGTCAGCACATGATTTAGTAGAATAGAGTGGGATGGAACAGAAGAGTGGAATTTTAAGCAACACAGTATATGCGGACGTAAAATTCCCATCTGATGAAATATATATGGCAAGATGAACATGACCATCTCTATTGTCTTCCTTACTCCCACTGCTTGAACTTGCTGTAAAGCTAAAAGTGTCTCAAAAACAATTCTGTAACTGCTTTGAACTCTTTCCTATTAATGCAACTTTAATGTGCCAGTGAAATGTGTGCGCCTAACTTTTGCAAAATATATTTATCTTTTTTTCCCCTTTTCTTTGTGTGAAGGATGTGCACTGGTTATTTTAAATCACTTCAGAAATATGTAATAGATGTAAAAATAAAAGTATTTGTAAATCCTGTGAAAACAATCAGAGCTAAAAAAAAACCACAAGGCAAATGCACTGTTATCCAGCTTAGGAGCATAAGTACAGAGAATTATCATATGAAAAAATGGCACATTCAAAAAAACAGCTATGCTAAGCTCTTTGATCACCAAAAAGTTCCGTTAAGAAATATAAAAAGTATTAGCAAGGAAAAATTACGACAAAAACAGGGGAAAGATGCTTGATTGAAAAAACTAATGTGTTGTATCCAGTAATATACATTGCAAAACATTCCACATACTGTCAAACGATTTTCCCATGCACAGAGGATTTAGATAGCCCTGGTCTACACTACGAGGTTTGGTCCAATTTAGTCACGTTAGGTCGATTTTATAAGCAATGCGTCTACACAACCAACCCCGTTGCTTTGACCTAAAGGGCTTTTAAAATTGACTGCTGTACTCCTCCCCGGCGAGGGGAGTAGTGCTCAAATGGACCTTGCTGGGTCAAATTTGGGCTAGTGCAGACACAATTCAATGGTATTGGTCTCCAGGAGCTATCCCAGAGTGCTCCAATGTGACCACACTGGACAGCACTTTCAACTCCAATGCACTAGCCAGGTACACAGGAAAAGCCCTGGGAAATTTTGAATTTCATTTCCTGTTTGGTCAGCATGGTGAGCTCAGCAGCACAGGTGACCATGCAGTCCCAGAATCGCAAAAGAGCTCAAGCATGGACCGAACAGGAGACACTGGATCTGATTGCTGTATGGGGAGAAGAATCCGTGCAGGCAGAACTCTGATCAAAAAGAAGAAATGCTAATATAGATGCCAAAATCGCACAGGGCATGATGGAGAGAGGCTACAACAGGGACACACAGCAGTGCCGCATGAAAGTTAAGGAGCTCAGGCAAGCCTACCAAAAGACGAAGGAGGCAAACGGTCGCTCCAGGTCAGAGCCCCATACATGCCGCTTCTATGATCAGCTGCATGGCATTCTAGGGGGGGACCCTACCACTACCCCACCACTGTCCATGGATACCTGCAAAGGGGGAGTCTCACGCAACAGGGAGGAGGATTTTGTGGATGAGGAAGAGGAGGAGGAGGAGAATGTGCAGCAGGCAAGCAGAGAATCCGTTCTCCTCGGCAGCCAGGGCCTTTTCATCAGCCTGGAGGCAATACCCTGGACCCTGAAGCCAGAGAAGGAACCTCTGGTGAGTGTACATTTGTAACTACACTACAAGGTTTAAAAGCAATTGTGTTTAATGTTTGATTTTAGAATCAGGGATGAAGAATTGGGATGCATTCACGGCCAGTACAGTTACTGGAAAAGTCTGTTAACATGTCTGGGGATGGAGTGGGAATCCTCCATGGACATCTCCATGAAGCTCTTCTGGAGGTACTCTGAAAGCCTTTGCAGAAGGTTTCTGGGAAGGGCTGCCTTATTTCATCGTCCACGGTAGGACATTTTACCACGCCAAGCCAGTAGCAAGTAGTCTGGAATCATTGCAGCACAAAGCTTGGCAGCGAATGGTCCTCGGTTTTGGTTGCATTCAAGCAACATTCAGTCTTTATCTTTCTGTGTTAGCCTCAACAGAGTGATATCATTCATGGTCACCTGGTTGAAATAGGGGAATTTTTGTAAGGGAACAGTAAAAGGACCCTGTTTGTGCTGGGCTGTTTGCGCTTGGCTAAAAGGGATCATCCCTGAGAATTGCCATGCGGTGGGGGTAGGGGTGAAGGGATCATCTGAGAGAATAGCAACACAGTGGAGTGGGGGGAGGGGTGTGTTGCACATCCACCCAAAAACTGTGGTCCCTCCTTTTAAATGGCAAACCCAACCAGCATTGCTTGCTATGGGAAAAGAGGGTGCTGCAGTTTGAAACCATTCCCACATGTTATGAAGGTGGAAGAAGCCAACCCTGAATACCCTTTGGCTTACCATGGCTGACTGGAAACCAAATTCTGTTGCCCAGCCATGTGTGACGTGTCACCATATCGGCATGCACTCAATACAAAAGGCAAAATGCAACCTTGTACCTAAAGCACATGTGCTGTCTGCTGTGAGTTGCTTGATTCATTGTGAAAGAATCTCCCTTTTGTTCTCAGAAATGTATCTTCTTAAATTCTACTCTCCCTTTTTACCCCCTCCCCCCCCGCAGGTGCAAATGTTTCTACACTCCCCTTATCATCTCCATCCCAGAGGTTATCGCAGATTAGAAGATGAAAAAAAAAACACTCATGGTGACACGTTTTCCAAGCTCACGCAGTGCTCCCTCACTGATAAGGCACAGCTGAATGCATGGAGGCACAGTGACAGAGGCCAGGAAAACATTAAGTGAGTGTGATGAGAAGAGGCAGGAGGCGATGCTGAGGCTAATGGGGGAGCAAATGGACACGCTCAGGCATCTGGTGAGGCTGCAAGAAAGGCAACAAGAGCACAGACCACTGCTGCATCCACTGTACAACTGCCTGCCCTCTTTCCCAAGTTCCATAGCCTCCTCACCCAGATGCCCAAGAACGCAGTTGGGGCAGGCTCCAGGTACCCAGCCACGCCACTCCAGAGGATGGCCCAAGCAACAGAAGACTGTCATTCACACATTTTGATTTGTAGTGTGGCTACAAATCAAAAATGTGGCCTTGTCCTTCCCTCCTCCCCCACCCTACCTGGGCTACCTTGTCAGTTATCTCGCCTTTTTTTCAATTAATAAAGAAAGAATGCATGGTTTTAAAACAGCAGTGACTTTATTTCCTTTGCCAGCTGTGATCAAAGGGGGAACGGTGGTTGGCTTACAGGGAATTAAAATCAACAAAGGGCGGAGGTTTGCATCAAGGAGAAACACACACAACTGTCACACTGTAGCCTGGCCAGTCATGAAACTGGTTTTCAAAGTCTCTCTGATGCGCAGCACACCTAGCTGTGCTCTTCTAATCGCCCTGGTGTCTGGCTTCTCAAAATTGGCCACCAGGTGATTTGCCTCAACCTCCGACCCTGCCATAAACATCTCCCCCTTACTCTCTCAGATATTATGGAGCACACAGCAAGCAGCAATAACAATGGGAATACTGGTTGCACTGAGGTCTAACCTAGTCAGCAAACAGCACCAGCGAGCTTTTAAACATCCAAAGGCACATTCTGCCACCATTCTGCACTTGCTCAGCCTATGGCTGAACTGCTCCTATAGTTGAACCGCAGCCTATAGTTGAACTACTGTCCAGGCTGTCCAATGGTAATTTTCTGGTCTGGGAAATAAGTCCCTTCTTGCAGCCGCTCAAACAGCCCAGAGTTCTTAAAGATAAGCGCGTCATGTGCCTTTCCAGGCCATCCCACTTTGATGTCGGTGAAACATCCCTTGTGATCCACCTGTGCTTGCAGCACCATTGAGAAGTACCCCTTGCAGTTTACGTACTGGTTGGCAATGCGGTCCAGTGCGAAGATAGGGATATGTGTTCCGTCTATTGCCCCTCCACAGTTAGGAAACCCCATTGCAGCAAAGCCATCCACTCTGACCTGCACCTTTCCCAGAGTCACTACCCTTGTTAGCAGAAGGTCAGTGATTGCATTGGCTACTTGGATCACAGCAGCCCCCACAGCAGATTTGCCCACTCCAAATTGATTCCCAACTGACCGGTAGCAGTCAGGCATTGCAAGCTTCCACAGGGCTATCGCCACTCGCTTCTCAACTGTCAGGGCAGCTCTAATCTTGGTATTCCTGCGCTTCAGGACAGGGGAAAGCAACTCACAAAGTTCCAGAAAAGTGGCCTTACGTATACGAAAGTTTCACAACCACTGGGAATCATCCCATACCTGCAACACTATGTGGTCCCACCAGTCTGTGCTTGTTTTCCGGGCCCAGAATTGGCGTTCCACTGTATCAAACTGCCCCACTGCTGCCATGATGTCCCAATTGCCACATCCCGTGTTTTCAGGAATGTCTGTGTCCATGTCCTCCTCACAATTGTCCTCGAGCTGGTGGCACCTAGCCAGGTTCTGCACATATTGCAGGATAATTCATGAGGCGTTTACAATGCTCACAACAGCAGCGGTGAGCTGAGCGGGCTCCATGCTTGCCGTGCTATGGCTTGCCTGGGTAACCCAGGAAAAAAGGCATGAAATGATTGTCTGCAGTTGCTTTCGTGGAGGGAGGGGAGACTGACTACATGTACTCAAAAACACCTCTGACAATGTTTTTGCTCCATCAGGCATTTGGAGCTTAACCCAGAATTCCAATGGGCAGCGGAGACTGCGGGGACTGTGGGATAGCTACCCACAGTGCAACACTCCATAAGTCGATGCTACCCATGGTATTGAGGATACACTCCACTGACAATGAGCTTAATGGGGACATACACAATCGACTATATAAAATCGCTTTCATAGATTCATAGATACTAAGGTCAGAAGGGACCATTATGATCATCTAGTCCGACCTCCTGCACAACGCAGGCCACAGAATCGCACCCACCCACTTCTGCAAAAAACCTCTCACTTATGTCTAAGCTATTGAAGTCCTCAAATCGTGGTTTAAAGACTTTAAGGAGCAGAGAATCCTCCAGCAAGTGACCTGTGCCACATGCTACAGAGGAAGGCGAAAAACTTCCAGGGCCTCTTACAATCTGCCCTGGAGGAAAATTCCTTCCCGACCCCAAATATGGCGATCAGCTAAACCCTGAGCATATGGGCAAGATTCACCGGCCAGATACTACAGAAAATTCTTTCCTGGGTAACTCAGATCCCACCCCATTTAACATCCCATCACAGGCCATTAGGCCTATTTACCATGAATATTTAAAGATCAATTGATTACCAAAATCATGTTATCCCACCATACCATCTCCTCCATAAACTTATCAAGTTTAATCTTAAAGCCAGATAGATCTTTTGCCCCCACTGCTTCCCTGGGAAGGCTATACCAAAACTTCACTCCTCTGATGGTTAGAAACCTTCGTCTAATTCCTAGTCTAAACTTCCCAATGACCAGTTTATATCCATTTGTTCTTGTGTCCACATTGGTACTGAGCTTAAATAATTCCTCTCCCTCTCCGGTATTTATCCCTCTGATATATTTATAGAGAGCAATCATATCTCCCCTCAACCTTCTTTTAGTTAGGCTAAACAAGCCAAGCTCCTTGAGTCTCCTTTCATAAGACAAGTTTTCCATTCCTCGGATCATCCTAGTAGCCCTTCTCTGTACCTGTTCCAGTTTGAATTCATCCTTCTTAAACATGGGAGACCAGAACTGCACACAGTATTCCAGATGAGATCTCACCAGTGCCTTGTATAACTGTACTAATATCTCCTTATCTCTAATGGAAATACCTGACCTGATGCATCCCAAAACCGCATTAGCTTTTTTCACGGCCATATCACATTGGCAGCTCATAGTCATCCTATGATCAACCAATACTCCAAGGTCCTTCTCCTCCTCCATTACTGCTAATTGAGGAGCCCCAGCTTATAACTAAAATTCTTGTCATTAATCCCTAAATGCATAACCTTACACTTCTCACTATTAAATTTCATCCTATTACTATTACTCCAGTTTACAAGGTCATCCAGATCCTCCTGTATGATATCCTGCTCCTTCTCTAAATTGGCAATACCTCCCAGCTTTGTATCATCTGCCAACTTTATTAGCACACTCCCACTTTTTGTGCTGAGGTCAGTAATAAAAAGATTAAATAAGATTGGTCCCAAAACTGATCCTTGAGGAACTCCACTGGTAACCTCCCTCCAGCCTGACAGTTCACCTTGTAGTAGCACCCGTTGTAGTCTCCCCTTTAACCAATTTCTTATCCACCTTGCAATTTTCATATTGATCCCCATCTTTTCCAATTTAACTAATAATTCCCCATGTGGCACGGTATCAAACGCCTTACTGAAATCTAGGTAAATTAGATCCACTGCGTTTCCTTTGTCTAAAAAATCTGTTACTTTCACAAAGAAGGAGATCAAGTTGGTTTGGCACGATCTACCTTTTGTAAAACCATGTTGTATTTTGGCCCATTTACCATTGACTTCAATGTTCTTAACTACTTTCTCCTTCAAAATTTTTTCCAAGACTTTGCATACTACAGATGTCAAACTAACAGGCCTATAGCTACCCGGATCACTTTTTTTTCCTTTCTTAAAAATAGGAACTATGTTAGCAATTCTCCAGTCATACGGTACAACCCGAGTTTACAGATTCATTAAAAAATCTTGCTAATGGGCTTGCAATTTCATGTACCAATTTCTTTAATATTCTTGGATGAAGATTATCTGGGCCCCCCGATTTAGTCCCATTAAAATGTTCGAGTTTTGCTTCAACCTCAGATATGGTAATATCTACCTCCATATCTTTATTCCCATTTGTCATGCTACCATTATCCCTAAGATCCTCTTTAGTCTTATTAAAGACTGAGGCAAAGTATTTGTTTAGATATTGGGCCATGCCTAGATTATCTTTAACCTCCACTCCGTCCTCAGTGTTTAGCAGTCCCACTTCTTCTTTCTTTGTTTTCTTCTTATTTATATGGCTATAGAACCTTTTACTATTGGTTTTAATTCCCTTTGCAAGGTCCAACCCTACTTGACTTTTAGCCTGTCTCACTTTATCCCTACATGTTCTGAC
Organism: Chelonia mydas; assembly: GCF_015237465.2. NCBI lineage: Eukaryota > Metazoa > Chordata > Testudines > Cheloniidae > Chelonia > Chelonia mydas. Next base: position 168,827,992 of record NC_057849.1, read on the forward strand.
CTCAATAAGGTAGCTTTCCTTGCTGATCCCTCCCTTCTTCCACTCCCTGTATGCTTTCTGCTTTTTCTTAATCACCTCTCTGAGATGCTTGCTCATCCAGCTTGGTCTACAACTCCTGCCTATGAATTTTTTCCCCTTTCTTGTGATGCAGGCTTCCGATAGCTTCTGCAGCTTTGATTTAAAGTAATCCCAGGCCTCCTCTGTCTTTAGATCCATAAGTTCTTCAGTCCAATCCACTTCCCTAACCAATTTCCTTAATTTTTGAAAGTCAGCCCTTTTGAAATCAAAAACCCTAGTTGCAGATTTATTTTAATTAATCCTTCCGTTCAGTTTGAACTGAATTAGCTCATGATCATTTGAGCCAAGATTATCCCCTACAACCATTTCTTCTATGAGGTCCTCACTACTCACCAAAACCAAATCTAAAATGGCATTCCCTCTAGTTGGTTCAGCAACTACTTGCTGAAGGAATCCATCAGCTATCGCATCTAGGAAAATCTGAGCCCTATTATTATTACTAGCACTCGTCCTCCAGTCTATATCTGGGAAGTTAAAGTCTCCCATGACCACACAGTTTCCATTAGTATTTACTTTATTAAAAACATTAAAAAGGGCTCTATCCATATCCAGATTAGATCCCGGCGGTCTATAGCACACCCCAAGCACTATTCCAGGGGAAGCTTTAATAGTTTTCTTCCCCAATGTACTTTTTGCCCAGATGGACTCTGTCTTATCCATTCCATCGCTTTTTATTTCATTACATTCTACCTCATCATTGATATACAATGCTACTCCACTACCTTTACCTTTATTTCGGTCTTTCCTAAACAGCACATAGCCTTCAATACCTGTAGTCCAGTCATGACTACTATTCCACCATGTTTCTGTTATCCCTATAATATCTGGTTTCACTTCCTGCACCAGAAGCTCTAGTTCCTCCATTTTGTTACCTAGGCTCCTCACACTGGTGTACAAACATCTTAATTTTTGCTGTTTGGCCTCGCTCACATTCTGTACCCTATTAGGCACGGTCATTCTACAGCCAGTATAACTGGTATCCACACTGTCTTTCCTCCTTATATACATTCTCCTACCACAGCTGTATCCTTTCTTACTTTGTTTTCTCAATGCTAAAATCCGGCGTGGAGATTACCTGGACATCTCCCAACCATCTCCTCCAAATTGCTAGTTTAAAGCTCTTTTAATCAGTTGTGCCAGCCTCCATCCTAGAAGTCTATTTCCTTCCCTACTCAGATGAAGTCCATCCCGAGAGAATTGTCCTCTGTCCATGAATGCCTCCCAGTGGCCATACATCCCAAAGCCCTCCTTATAACACCACTGCCTAAACCATCTGTTGACAGTCATAATCTTGTCATACCTTTGTTGCCCTTCTCTAGGAACAGGCAGAATCCCACTAAAGATTACCTGAGCCTCAATTTCCTTAAGTGTCTTCCCCAGCCTAGCATAGTCTCCCTTAACACTTTCCAGTGAGAATCTAGTCGTATCATTTGTTCCCACATGAAAGATAATTAGGAGGTTCTTTCCTGCTCCCTTTAGGATCCTTTTCAACCTCAGGTCTACATCCTGTATCTTAGTACCTGGAAGACAGCATACCCTTCTATTCTCTGGATCAGCTCTGGTTACAGGCCTGTCTATTCTTCTCAGTAAAGAGTCCCCGATCACACAGACCTGCCTTTTCCTGGTGACGGTGCTATTCTCCAGTCTATCTCCTGTTCCCTCTGGCTTTCTGAAGATCGACTTCTATAAAATCAACCTAATTTCATAGTGTAGACATACCCATAGTTATTTGTAATCAGAAGAGTTGGTTGGGATTTTTTCTAGTCAGTTCACCAGTTTTGATGAAACTTTGGTCTGGAATGTTTCCAAGGTCCAGGATGAAATTTCTATTGGAGAAAGAAAAAGAAACAAGCCAGAATAGCCCAGCGGTTAGGGCACTCACTGGGGATGTGGGAGACCCAGGTTCAAGTGTTTACTGTGAATCAGGCAGAGTCCTATCACTGAACTATTGGCTATTTGGAAGGGGGAGGGAATGTCAGATTTTTTTCCCCACAAAAAATTTCAAAATGACTCATTTTCATTACAATGTAGATTGAAAACAAATTTCAAAATCTCAAAGATTGTAGCAAAATTAACTTCTTATTTTCTAGGAAGTCCTAGCAGTTAGTGGTGCGCTGTGCTATTTGCTGTAATATTTAGGTCTGAAGCAAGCAAATTAAAGCCCAACAAGGCCCCACAGGAACACTGTGCCCATAAAGGATTAAATAAAATATTATATATTTGTATTTCTCTAAAAAAAATTGCAATTTAATATACTCACAACAGTCAGACCACATTCAGAAACTTGAACTTCAATCCTTGTGAAACGTCAAGGTTGGTGTGAGGCATTTGATTTGGATCCTTGAATCCAAGCCCACCCTTCTGCTTTGGGTTCTATGTTAAATCCAAAACCAGAAGGGAGTTATTTTATGACCCTCTTTCAGATGCAACTGAAATCCTATGACAACAGCTTACAAGATATTGGTACCACTGATTCCTAACCTGACTGTTATCCTTGATTCAGTCTTGGAACCTGACCCTTAAAGCTAGTATAAATCCAGGTGTGAACATCACCGTTTTAAACTTTTTCATAATACTGTAGTGAATATAATATTTTGCATTACTGTATATAATGCCATGCATCTTAAAGCACTTTAAAATTATGCATATATATGTCTAACACAGTGCATCCAACTCTGAGTTAGTACTTAGCAGCAGTTTAACAGAGTACAGAAATGTGATCAGGTTTAAAGGTATCCTATAGTTCCTAGAGATTCATATTCAATACTGGTGCTGTATTTCAGAACAGGAAACTGATTATCATCTGGAATATGTAGAGGGTTTTTTTTGTTGTTATTTTACTATCGACTAATTGTGAGACAAAGAGATTCTTGTGTATCACATGGTGCACAACCTGATCACTGTAGTTTATTGTAAAAATACAGTTTAAAATTACGTTAGGAGTAATTTGACACTATTAGTAACTTACAGGAAGCAATCTTTGTAATGTAACACCTACTGAAAATAAACTCACTTACTCTTACAGCTGTTATTTGCATGGTTGCCACACCTGAAATACTATTCCAGTTAATGCCAGACATCATCTTGCTTCAAAAGAACAATATACTAAGGGTAAAAAGATGTTAATATCCAAATATTAGCGATAATGCCTATGCTAATGTATACAAATCAAAACCTTATTTGAATATTCATTTTGCTACACTGTTGCTATTTACAGTATTCTATTGAACATTTTCTGACTTCTTAAAAAAGAAAATTATTAAAAAGACAAGACACAAACTAAAGTAACAACATGATGCCAGAAAAAGTTTATCTAGAAAATGCTAGAATACCTACTTCATTGCCAGCCAATTTTTTCTCATTGTTCTTTAAAACAAGTGTTGCAATACCGTATGAGCCATCATCATCAAACAAGTCCTTTAGGTAATACTGGAATTTAAAGACATTTTCTCTCTATGAAAATAGTAGAGAGCAATCACATATATTTTTTTCCTTTAGAGTGCTGTATATAGTACATAATTGTTGTTCCTCACAATGATTGGCACTAATTATATATCATCACTCCTGGAAGGAGGCATGCCTTTCAACTGTCTCTAATTTGGCTCAAAAATACTCCTTGTTCCTCCTCCATCCGATGTCTGCAATTTATAAAGTAGAAAATAATGTCAAACGTTGAAGTAACAGTTGTGAGGTTTCCTTTTCCAAGTCCCCCCTCACACACATACACACACACACACACACACACACACACACAGAGTCACCTAAATGCACAGTCCTAATTGCTCCTTTTCAGAAACTGTTCCTTCACATTTTATGAATATTATCCCTGATGTCTGCTTGACAGATACTAGAGAGAAATATGGAATACTGCTAAACTACATATGAGCTGAGTCTTTGTTTGTGCAGGATAACTATCTGGCAAATGGGCTGAATATATATTGGTGGTTTCAACTATATCTAAACAAGTATATTGACAACAGCACTATGCTGCTGTTAAACTTGTATCAGTCACTTACTCTATAATTTTCTGTGCTGAATGTCTCAATTACTGGAGATTCTGTTTTGCTCCTTAATGATCCGACTTTTGCAAATTCATGGATATGGACTTGCAGCCACAGAATCACCAGTCTTGCTCTCTAATCCACTAATAAAAAAATTAAACCAGGTAGAAAAAACTTAGTTGATATAAAACAAGAAATGTAGTTTACCTTTGGTTACATTAGCATTATTCACAGAAACAAACAAATACAATGGGACCCTGATCTTGAATGGGTCTGTTAAGCACTACTGCAGTACAAAAATATATAATAAATAAATAATAATAATAATGAGCAAATGAGCACTTATAATTAATGTTATTTATTGTATTATTTTGAAATACAATCAAAAGGAGGATGCATAATATATTACAGCAATTACTTAGTTGAACTGCTGACACCTTAATCAAATTCTGCACGGAATAATAACTCACAGTAGTTTCTCAGTTTCCTTCCTGATTTGCCTGAATCTCACAATGTCTTATAACATATTACAGTAACAAAGATGGACAAAATGTTGTTTCCTTTGGAAAAAAAATGGTGAAATTTGAAAGTGACTCCAGAATGACAGACCACATGGATGATGAGTATCTAAAGTACTTACATGGGCTCCATTACCATCATATCTGTGCACCTCAATTTTTTTTTTAATTAAGGCAAAGTTACAATGAAATGTTAACAAGTTACATCATGCATTACTTATTATTCAGGATCAAGTTAATATTCAAAGAACCTCGCTAAAGATTCTGGCTTGCAGTCTGTGGAGCCTTCCTCTTCTGAATATGGTCAAATGTGACCACATTTCTAAATACCTATACTCTTTTTGGTGCTTCTCCATTCCATAACAAGGACAAGGAGTACTTGTGGCACCTTAGAGACTAACCAGTTTATTTGAGCATGAGCTTTCGTGAGCTACAGCTCACTTCATCGGATGCATAGCATATCGTGGAAACTGGCAGCCTGGGCTGTACAGAGCGATCACGGAACCAAGCTCTTCCAACCGTCCCTCAGGCTCGCGCACTCGCTACAAGTCTCTCTCCAGGTCTCTCCAGACTCTCCAAGTCTCCTGGAGAGAGACTTGTAGCGAGTGCGCGAGCCTGAGGGACGGTTGGAAGAGCTTGGTTCCGTGATCGCTCTGTACAGCCCAGGCTGCCAGTTTCCACGATATGCTATGCATCCGATGAAGTGAGCTGTAGCTCACGAAAGCTCATGCTCAAATAAACTGGTTAGTCTCTAAGGTGCCACAAGTACTCCTTTTCTTTTTGCGAATACAGACTAACACGGCTGTTGCTCTGAAACATAACAAGGACAGTCCATGTTTTACTCTAACACAGTTCCATAGGAAGAGAAGTCACATTTTTCCAGTAATGTGCAATACAAAGTGTTGCTGCTAACTTAAAAAAAAAGAAATTAATTTATCATTCTGTTTGAAATCTAGATCCTTTACTTGATCATTAAGTAAGCAGGCCATGGAATGTCTGGAAAGGTGGTATTAGGTCATAAAAATGAATCATTTAATGATTTCCTCCCAAAACCATCTAATCCCTGGATACAACCACCATATGTGCAAGTACATTCCCTTTTCCCCACAATGCCTCCCCCAGACTGCCTCACGTAGTAGAAAAATATGATGGATCTTAACTGAACTCAAATGGCATTGATACAGTAATTTATAAAAAAAATTCGTTATGAACTACACAAACTGAAGATGTATATCCCCTTTCCAATATAGAGACCAACTCACTTGCCCAACTCAATTTCTTTTTTCCAGATCCATCTCCCATCTTTCGTATGGATTATTTTCTTATCAGCCAAACTGTATAAATCTGAAAAATTAAACTTGTTGTTCCAGCTTGCTTCTGGCTCAACTCCTCAAATGTGATTAAAGGACTAGACAGAGCAGTTTTGTGTCTAGATTTCACAATAAAATGTTTGACTTGTAAATATTAAAAATACAGGATCCTTATCATATTTACATTATTACGTTTGTTGGCATGATTTTAAATCAGGATCCAGGAAGAGCTGACCAAACTGAGTAATCTCAGTCCTTACCCATAACAAATAATCACTTTTACGTTTCCCAGGGATAAATTCCTGATTATCAATTAAAGTAACTAAGGGAGAAGGCTTAACATGATTTTTTTTTTAAAAAAATGTCCAAAGCTGCTAAAGTGATCTGCATGAATGAGGGGTATTTTATTTTTGGTGTTCTAAACATCTTTTTAACCCTTACAATTACTTTTTTGGGGGGTGGGGTGGGGGGGAAGCTATATTTGAGATCCAGGTTTATTTGAGTTTTACCCAGTGTGTGGATCGTCTAGTGATAACCCAGTTGATCACATCTTTTAATTGTGATGAACAATAATAAGCTAAATTAGGGAATGGCGGTTCATCCCACTTTGTGGGATTATACAAACATTTGTTTTGGGTCAAATGATGCACTTTATTTGATCCAAAGCAAAACGTTTCCATTTCAGGAGCAAGCACGAGCAGGAGCACGCAAGAGGGGAGGGCTCCTGCCACATACTGAGAAAGAGGGACGATCAGCGAGTTATCTCAAGTCCCTATACACAAATGCAAGAAGCCTGGGAAACAAGCAGGGGGAACGGGAAGTCCTGTCACAGTCAAGGAATTATGATGTGATCGGAATAACAGAGACTTGGTGGGATAACTCACATGACTAGAGTACTATCATGGATGGATATAAACTGTTCAGGAAGGACGGGCAGGGCAGAAAAGGTTGGGGAGTTGCATTGTATATAAGGGAGCAGTATGACTGCTCAGAGCTCAAGTTTGAAACTGCAGAAAAACCTGAGTCTCTCTGGATTAAGTTTAGAAGTGTGAGCAACAAGGGTGATGTCGTGGTGGGACTCTGCTATAGACCACCGGACCAGAGGGATGAGGTGGACGAGGCTTTCTTCTGGCAATTCACGGAAGTTACTAGATCGCAGGCCCTGGTTCTCATGGGAGACTTCAATCACCCTGATATTTGCTGGGAGAGCAAGACAGACAATCCAGGAACTTTGGAAAGTGTACGGGACAATTTCCTGGTGCAAGTGCTGGAGGAACCAACTAGGGGCAGAGCTCTTCTTGACCTGCTGCTCACAAACCGGGAAGAATTAGTAGGGGAAGCAAAAGTGAATGGGAACCTGGGAGGCAGTGACCATGAGATGGTGGAGTTCAGGATCCTGACACAAGGAAGAAAGGAGAGCAGCAGAATACGGACCCTGGATTTCAGAAGAGCAGACTTTGACTCCCTCAGGGAACTGATGGGCAGGATTCCCTGGGAGAATAACATGAGGGGGAAAGGAGTCCAGGAGAGCTGGCTGTATTTTAAAGAATCCTTATTGAGGTTACAGAGACAAACCATCCCGATGTGTAGAAAGAATAGTAAATACGGCAGATGACCAGCTTGGCTTAACAGTGAAATCCTTGCTGATCTTAAACAAAAAAAGAAGGTTAAAAGAAGTAGAAGATTGGACAAATGACCAGGGAAGAGTATAAAAATATTGCTCGAGCATGCAGGAGTGAAATCAGGAAGGCCAAATCACACCTGGAGTTGCAGCTCAAGTCAAGGAAAGTGTGGGCCCCTTACTGAAAGAGCAAGGCAACCTAGTGACAGAGGATGTGAAAAAAGCTAATGTACTCAATGCTTTTTTTGCCTCTGTCTTCACGAACAAGGTCAGCTCCCAGACTACTGCACTGGGCAGCACAGCATGGGGAGCAGGTGACCAGCCCTCTGTGGAGTAAGAAGTTGTTCGGGACTATTTAGAAAAGCTGGACGAGCACAAGTCCATGGGACCAGATGTGCTGTGTCCGAGAGTGCTAAAGGAGTTGGCAGATGTGATTGCAGAGCCATTGGCCATTATCTTTGAAAACTTATGGCGATCGGGGGAAGTCCCGGACAACTGGAAAAAGGCTAATGTAGTGCCCGTCTTTAAAAAAGGGAAGGAGGAGGACCCTGGGAACTACAGGCCAGTCAGCCTCACCTCAGTCCCTGGAAAAATCATGGAGCAGGTCCTCAAGGAATCAATTCTGAAGCACTTTGAGGAGAGGAAAGTGATCAGGAACAGTCAGCATGGATTCACCAAGGGCAAGTCATGCCTGACTAATCTAATTGCCTTCTATGACGAGATAACTGGCTCTGTGGATGAGGGGAAAGCGGTGGACGTGTTGTTCCTTGACTTTAGCAAAGCTTTTGACACAGTCTCCCACAGTATTCTTGCCAGCAAGTTAAAGAAGTATGAGCTGGATGAATGGACTATTAGGTGGATAGAAAGCTGACTAGATTGTCGGGCTCAACGGGTAGTGATCAATGGCTCCATGTCTAGTTGGCAGACGGTTTCAAGTGCAGCGCCCTAAGGGTTGGTCCTCGGGCTGGTTTTGTTCAACATCTTCATAAATGATCTGGAGGATGTGTGGATTGCACCCTCAGCAAGTTTGCAGATGACACTAAACTGGGAGGAGAGTAGATACGCTGGAGGGTAGGGACAGGATACAGAGGGACCTAGACAAATTAGAGGATTGGGCCAAAAGAAATCTGATGTGGTTCAACAAGGACAAGTGCAGAGTCCTGCACTTAGGATGGAAGAATCCCATGCACCGCTACAGACTAGGGACCGAATGGCTTGGCAGCTGTTCGGCAGAAAAGGACCTAAGGATTGCAGTGGACGAGAAGCTGGATATGAGTCAACAGTGTGCTATTGTTGCCAAGGTGGCCAATGGCATTTTGGGCTGTATAAGTAGGAGCATTGCTAGCAGATCGAGGGATGTGATTGTTCCTGTCTATTCAACATTGGTAAGGCCTCATCTGGAGTAGTGTGTCCAGTTTTGGGCCCCACACTACAGGAAGGATGTGGAAAAATTGGAAAACATCCAGCGGAGGGCAACAAAAATGATTAGGGGACTGGAACACATAACTTATGAGGAGAGGCTGAGGGAACTGGGATTTTTCATCTGCAGAAGAGAAGAATGAGGGGGGATTTGATAGCTGCTTTCCACTACCTGAAAGGGGGTTCCAAAGAGGATGGATCTAGACTGTTCTCAGTGGTAGCAGATGACAGAACAAGGAGTAATGGTCTCAAGTTGCAGTGCGGGAGGTTTAGGTTGGATATTAGGAAAAACTTTTTCACTCGGAGGGTGGTGAAACACTGGAATGCGTTACCTAGGGAGGTGGTGGAATCTCCTTCCTTAGAAGTTTTTAAGGTCAGGCTTGACAAAGCCCTGGCTGAGATGATTTAGTTGGGGGTTGGTCCTGCTTTGAGCAGGGGGTTGGACTAGGTGACCTCCTGAGGTCCCTTCCAACCCTGATATTCATGATTCTATGATTCAGGCTTAAAAAAAAAAGGAAAGGAAATTTAGCAATGAAGGGTTAGGTTCAAAAGGTAACTTAGGTGCATGCACAAACTGGTGGTGGCACCTGCTACCTCTTTACACCCAATATTCCAGTGGTTAGAGCACTTACCCAGGATGTGAGAGATGTATATGCAAGTCCTCACTTTGCTTGATGTGGTGCAGGGACTTGAAGTCAAGTCTCCCATCTCACAGAAGAGTGCCCTAACCACTGGACTATAGACTGTTGTGGGATGTGTCTCAGTCTCTCCTGTTGAAGCTATTCCACTTTGTATAAATAATTAAACATTAACTGGGGCTGAGAACAACAGTGACAATACTTTAGAGCCTAGTGATTCGGGCACTCGCTTGATATATGGGAGACCTGGGTTCAAGTTTTTGTTCCAGAGCACTGGACTACTGGATATAAACGCAGCAATACATCTACTAACCTCATTTTGTGAATGGCATCTAAGTTCCAGTGTGACTTGAGCCTGAAAAATTGAATTGTTTCATTTCAGACATGTCAAAATGTCTATTTTTTTTCCCCAACCAAAACAATTAGCTGAATTTTACACACATTTGCTAAATGTTTAGGTCTACCCAATTTTCAGTGAAAAAAAGTTTTAGCTGAATAGTTTCTAATGTACTATTCTTCAAAACCAATTTAGAACAGCCATACTGGGTCAGACCAATGGTATCTAGCCCAGTGGCCAGTGCCAGATGCTTCAGAGCGAATGAGCACCAAAAGACAATTAGTAAGTGACCCATCCCTGTGACCCAGTCTCAGTATCTGGCAACCAATATCATGGTTTTGGAAAGCCCAGTTCAGGATTTTTGAACACTTAGGACTGGCTACATTGTGTATTTTCTTTCCTTACCCAAACCCTATACACTACCACCTACAGTGATGAGATAGAGTTGGTCACAAAGTGAACATAATTTGAAACAGCATTATAAAAAAACAACCTCTGCCCATATCATCCGCTGCTCCCTTAAGTAACCAAAGTTCTCTTTCTAGCTGTATCCAGTATTCTGACTGGAGGTAGGATATGACTTCTTACTTATTGGAACAAGATTTCCTTACAACTCCCCTACCACAGCTTTGCAAATTAGTTCTGCCTCTAGGTAGGCTCGTATGTTGTCCTCCAACCTGCTTCACTTCTACAGAACAAGACATGTTCTTTCCTTCTCAGTTTTCAGCCAACTTTTCTTTGTTTTTAGTTGATGTCCTCTTCTGTTGTTGGAGGGGTAACCTTCAGGAAGGGGTTCCCCAGGTTTACCAACAGCAGCAGGTTTTTTTTTTTTTCCAGTAAAGATGAACTCCAAAAGGGCAGACATTTTGCTGAAGCAAAAGACCAGAGACAGGGTTGCCAACTTTCTAATCACACAAAACCGAACACCTCCCCTTCCACAAAGCTCCTCCTCCACTCACCCCATCCCTCCTCCCTCTGTCACTGGCTCTCCCCAACCCTCACTCACTTTCACTGGGCTGGGGCAGGGGATTGGGGTGCAGGAGGGGGTGAGGGCTCCGGCTGGGGCTGTGGGCTCTGGGTTGGGGCCAGAAATGAGGGGTTCAGGGTGTGGGAGTGGACTCCAGGCTGGGTCAGGGAGTTGGGGTGTGGGAGGGGGTGAGGACTATGGCTGGGGGTGTGGGCTCTAGGGTGGAGCCAGGGATGAGGGGTTTGGGATACAAGGGGGGCTCAGGGTTGGGGCAGGAGGTTAGGGTGTGGGAGGGGGTGCAGGCTCCAGCTAGGGGTGCAGGGTCTGGGGTGGGGCCAGGGATGAGGGGTTTGGGGTACACAGGGGGCTCCAGGCTGGAGCCAAGGGGTTCAAAGTGCAGGAGGGGGCTTAGAGCTGGGGCAGGTGGTTAGGGTGCAGATTCTGGAAGAAAGTTGGGTTGGGGTGCAACCTGGGGCAGGGGGGTTGGGATGCAGGGTGCAGGCTCCAGCCGAACAGCGCTTACCTCAGGCAGCTCCCAGTCAGCAGCACAACGGGACTACGGCAGGCTCCCTGCCTACCCCAGCTCCGCTCAGCTTCCGGAAGCAGCTGCCATGTCACATTGGGAGCTGTGGGGGCAGTGCTGGAGGGTGGGTGTAGCATGTGGATCTTCCCTGATTTCCCCTCCGCCTAGGGGATGGACATGCTGGCTACTTCCAGGAGCTGTGCAGAGGCAGGAAGCCTGCCTTAGCCCCACTGTGCCGCCAACCAGACTTTTAATGGCTGAACGGAGCCGCCAGGGTCCCTTTTCGACTGGGCGTTTTGGTCTCAAACTGGATGCCTGGCAGCCCTATGGGAGCCCCTTTCTCATAAAGTTTCTGTTCCACTGAGAATCATCTCCTGCTATAGTCCTTTAAACTGAAAGAATGGAATTCACAATCAAACTTATGGATCCAGCTGTGTGGAAGTCAACAGGGTTACATTTGCTTACATCAGGTCTCAGTTTGGAGCAATCTCTAAAAAGGCATTGCAACTATAAGATTAAATTTATGAGAAAATATTTAATGCAAACACATTGAATGACTTTTTAATTATTAGCTATTAAATATTTAAGCATAATCACTTAGCATTTGGATTTTATTATTCTCACTGTGTTCTTACAAAACGTAATACAAATTTCCAGGTAAGAGGGGGAGTATGCACAATAACTTGCAACCATTCATAGCATGCTACTACTGATAATTTTACTATTGCTATATACTTAACAAATACAATGACTTTTTCAGAACTAATGTTTTCTTGGGATTCTTACAGGGAATGTAATTTGGCTTTTGCTCTTAATTCTTTCTTTTTTCACAGATCGACACTGTAGCAATAGTTACTGTAAAAAATAACAAAGAGGACTTAATCCAGCTCTCAGATATGCTGCTGCTAATTATTATTTTATAAACAAAGAATTGCCATGCCTTCCTACACATCCCTAGGAACTGATCATTCAAGATATGCATCATGTGCACCTGAGACCTGGCTTGAGCCAAAGGATCCATCTGAAATCCACACAAATCAAGAAATTCAGAATTAAAACTGAAACTTGAGGCCAGATCCAGCCAGTCGTAACTACTAGCAGAGGAGTGCACAGTGCAACTCAAGAAGGGTAGAGCACATGAAAATGAAATATCCTTTTTCTGAGTAAGGACAGCCAACCTGAAAATTTTCAAATAATAAAGGTCTGCCAAGTCTGAGCTATGTGGGATCACACAAATTTACTTAATATAGCCCACAACTGGGTCTGATTACATCAATAGATTCTAGCAAGAAAAGGAGTACTGTATAATTTAGATAATTAAATACAGACTTTTGTATGGGTGAGGGTTAAAATGAACTACATTCCATCTACTACCTAAAGGAAAGCATGGGGCATTGAATGATCAACACTATGAAGGTGATAGATAGCAATATAGAATACTCATACGACAATAAGGATGATAGTTGACAGGAAAGCATCATAGAACAAGCACATAATTCATACAGATCTTTGGTGCTTGTTATACATTCATGTTCTTAGATAGGTACTGCACATTTATGGCAAAATTTCCCCTTTTATTATTGTAATTATTAAACTAGTGATAAGTTTTAGTCTGGATTATGCCCAGTTTCTCTTTTAAAAACAATAATTGTTCATTCCACTAGCTGGCTTATGCGAAAGTTGGTTTATCTGCAGTTTATACGTTATATACACTTTTAACAACAGCTACTGAATTACTTTATAGAATGTAATTGCACAGTGCTTCAGGAGAGAATGCATTTAGAACTTGTATAATAAAAATAAATGGCAAGAGTTACTGTGACTATGCTCAGTTAAACATAATTTCCCCCCCTCCCCAAGTTCCACAAGCAATTAGACTAAGCTGTTTGTAAACTGATGTTGGATGGGAGTTACTGAGAGACAAAAACAATCTTTACCAGTTTAAGTTCTTTTTTTTTTTTACATAGCTGCATAATTTACTAAATATGCTCCTTTAGGCTAAGAGGTTGTACGCTGAGTTTCAGTTAGGAATGATTTTATAACTATATATATAACCTAGTTGCAAAACCCTTGGGAAACGGATTTTATAAAATGTGTCTTACTATAGTGAATCTATTATCAGATGCTTTTATTACTGATTTATGTATTGTCCCCCCAAAATTATTACAAAAATCCCCAATTAACTTCTTACTATATATATATATTATATACACAAATGCACATTGAAGCTTGCCCGTGAATAGTAGGATACTGGAGTTGCAAATGTTTTTCTGTAGGTAGATGATCTCAGCTCTTAAACCTGCCTGTTTCCTATTAGAAAAAAAAAAAAAAAGCAACCTCATCTGTGATTGCACAGTGTTTTTTTAACTGAGTTTCTTTACTGAATACAGAAATTTATGTACATTCTGTACTGTCATGCCCCATATTTAAATGAGGTCATCTCCGAGTCCTTGCTTGTTCCCTGGGACAGGTTTCTCCGGACAAATCTATTTGTTTGTGAATAAAAGTAATATTTAGTTCACTACAGAAGCTTAAACACCACAGCCATTTTTAAGGTTCATACCTAACAGAAATGTGCTGGCCTTGTACTTACTTCAGTTGAGAAAACAAGGAGCTATGCTTGTTTTCAGAAACTAAGACCTGATCCTTTTCCCATTCAAATCAGAAACCAAACTCCCATAGTCATTAGTAATGCAGGATCCAGCTATAAACGTCTCACAGAAGAGAAGGCAAATAGCTGAAAGCATCCTGTTTCATAAATGACTTGATGGCCCTGTTATTTTTCCTGCATTAATGATCCAGTGATCATTTCAAGGTATTATATCTTGTGAACCAGCAGGGATAGAATGTAATGATATCCGCCACTGGAAAGTGCTGAATTCTAGATTTCCAAGGTATGTTGTCAGCGCTTTCCAGCTTTGGTAGTCTGTGATATCAGAACTTAAAAATGCATTATTAGGATCATACTATTGTTTATCCTCTACCTGTAAAGAAGAAGGCTGGCCAGTGACACAGCCAAAGTTCCCTCACAAGGAATGTCCTAAAACAATGTGCACAGTAATACATTTACAGACAGGGAAAGCATGCAAGTACAAAACATGCAACAAACCCAGCAGCATTAAAAACAAGCAGTTCCATATTGCAAACACAGCATATCATGTACCACGTCATGTTTTGCCCAGAGAGAGCATTCTTGTTTGAGGATGTTCTGCCTTCAGCATAAAGGTACTTAAACAGAGTTTCACCATAAATCTTATAATCAACATTCTTAATTGGAAATTTGTGCAATGCCTAACATAGTTAAGCCTTGATCTGGATGTAGCCTCTAGGAACTGCCGCAATATTAAATAATAATATAATAAAATAATGAGTGTTCTTTCATGAGTTGCCTCCAAAACAGAACTTCCCCAGTATAGATCACCTGGTCTGAATCATCTGATTTAATGATAATGTAATTGTATTTAATTTTTTTTAACTATAACCTTTGAATACTCTTTCTGCCTTTCTTCTTTTCAGCACAACGCTTTACATTCAGACAAAGCTGCTTGTTTTCCGGAAATAGTCAAATATCATTGCAAGTTTTTGCTCTGTGATGGGTGCCGGGTAACTTTGTCATAACATTACATACTTAATTTGTATTGCATGAATTTTAAAAGGTTTAGTTAGACATTAAGCCATTTAATTAAAAATGGAATTAACATCTTATTTTAGAAATCCTCTCTGTCAAGGACATATTTTGTATGGTATATTAAACCTTTCCTCTCAGGAGTGCCTTCTTTGTGAGTTCCAACGGACTAATACACACCTACATACAGGAGAAATAAGTGATTTTTCCCCCTGCTCTTGCATATCTGTAGATCTAAGAGATTTAGTTCTCTTTACCCTCTGCTGTTTAATATAAGCAAAGCTGTGAGTAACATAAACCATAGATCCAAGTTTCAGTTTATGGGAGCTTCTATCTGTGAGTTTTACTTTTGAGTTTCAGATTTGAAAACAAAGGCACAGCTGCTCTCAGAATTCCCAGGCACTGAGAGTGCATAATGCACCATCCCTTTGGTTGGTGCAGTAGGCTTTCCTCACTGTGAACCTGGTCATCTCAGCTGGGTCTTGAAGTCAGTAGACTCCCATTGACACTAAATGAGCATTTGAACAGGCCTTGGATCATACAAAGGGGATACGATTATGACCTAGCCTCTGCCCAGCCCTTCCTTGGTTTTTTTAGGTGATTTCTGTAACCAGAAAACATAAGGACTGTGATTATGGCTTGCTCTTGAACAGCAGGTATGTACACGGAAAGCAAAACACTATTTTCCTCTTATCTCTCTTTGGACTCCCCAGCAAAGGCCGGTCAGGATCTAGGCCTTACCTTGGAACTGCCTGAGAAATAAAATATGACATAAGCCTTCCTTCCCTTGTTCCCTTCAAAACCCGTTACATGAAGCATTCTGGCTGTAATGAAAGCTACTCCCTGTTCTGCATAGTTCAGTCTTTAGGAGGCTTGTGGTTTTACCTAAGAGCTCTTTGAGGCACAGATTTCTTTCATTTGTCTGACACATTCTAACTATTGTAAAGAGCCACAGCAACTTAGGCCATGTCTACACTAGCGTGTTTACAATGGCACAGCTGTACCGATGTAGCTGTGCTGCTGTCTGATTGCCCGTGTAGCCGCTCTATGCCTGCAGGAGGAGAGCTCTCCCGTCAACATAATAAAACCACATCCATGAGCGGCAGTAGCTATGTCAGTGGAAGTAGCTCTCCTGTGCCTTAGTGCTGTCCATACCGGCGCTTCTGTTGGTGTAACTTATGTCACTCAGGGATGTATTTTTTCACACCTCTGAGTGACATACAATATACCGACAAAAATGGTACTGTAGACATGGCCTTGGAGTGCTATGTAAATAACGATGATCATAAAAGTTCCAGAAAATATATTCTGAGGAAAACCAGAGTGTTTAAAAGCTTTACAGAATGCATCCAGGTACAGAAAGAGTCAGAAGAGAACACAAAACAGGACATGGATACTTCAGTACCACAGTTCTTCATAATGCAGAAAGGCCAACACTTTCAAATTCTGTTGCCTAACATTGGGCACTTAAATCTATATTTAAGCATCTGAAGAAGTGACCTGGTTTCCTGTGGGTTGAGTTCCTGTAAGTCCCATTAAAGTCATTGGCATTAGTGAATTCCTGAAAATCAAACTACTTTAATTTAAATGCATAAATATGGATTTAGAAGCCTAAATGTAAGCACCCATATTTGAAAATATTGACCCATATCTTTCTGGACTTGTCTGAAGCTATTCAATACTACAGTGTGCTCCGATATGTTCTGGCTGACCACTGATTTCTGAGTAAAAGCTAAAGTTCTTGGTTTGATTGCAAGTCCTAAATGAACTTGTCTAGAGCACAACTGTCTCCCAATATGATTCTGTGGCATTTGTTATCAACCAAGATTCTCAAGTGAGTAGTCCTTTGGATTAAATGAAAGAGGATCGGTAGCAGGTTGTATTCTAATTGGGGTCTGACTTTGGAATTCAATCTTGGTCTGCTAGTGCCCAGATTTGATTATCCAAAGGATATACCTAGGCATGTGTAGCGGGGTGCTGGTGCAAAAGCATCTAGTTAGCCCCTGCCCAATCAAGTCCAATCAAGGGAAGCAGATTGGGGCTGAAGGAAAAGGCCTGATGCAAGCCTGAGGATTGGCAACACCTGCTGGCCTGACAAGCCAAGGGCTATAAAGGCTGGGATGGAGCCAGAAGGCGGGGGCAGCCAGGAAGAAGTCAGTCAGGGAGGGAGCTGGAGGCCTCCTAGCTGAAGGCTGACTCTGCCTGTACAGTTGTATATAGATGGGCACTGGTAATGGGACAACCTTAAATGAATAAAGGCAACGGTGTTGCACAACCCTGAAGCCTCTCTGAGCCTTAATGGGGAGAGCAAGCAGGCCCCAGGGAGAGGGGCATGTTGTGAACCCTGTTACAGCATGTTTCCAAGGCTTTTTCTAGATGAAGTAGTGGATGTTGGGTAAAGATGTGGGGTACACAGCTGGGGAGATAATTTGACATCATTGGGCTAAACTGTAAAGCATTTAGTAGTTTTTTGTTCTTCTGCTTTGTTTTACACTCTCCTCCCTTTTACATTTCCTCATAATTTCAGTTCTAGCATAAACCACTCTAATGAAACTTAGAATTAATATCTCAAGTGCAGTCCCCACTGCCTGCACAGAATATCCTGCTCAAAGGCTTTATTTGCTATTGATTCCAATGTGAAATGACTTCACAACTCTTCTCTCCGAAGGTAAACATTTGATACAATTTCAAATCATATGCATAAACTACCCGCTAGCAACATTACACTTCTCACAAATATCATTTGCACTAGCACTGATCTTACTGAGTGTGGCAGGTGTAAAGTAAGTGGTCCTGGTGCAGTAAATCAAACGGAGGGAACTGCTTGTTTTGTGTTTGTCTCTGGTTTGGGTGCTTTTTTGCATTCTCATTATCCACGGCAGTTCCCTAGGTGGTTACTGAGTATTTTCTAACACAGTGAATAAATTAGTTTCATAGGTAACTTATAATATCTTGTGAATACATTTATAGAATGAGTTATATGACTAGTTTAAATAATGTAATTTAAAGGCACTTTAATACGTTTGAGTCAGGCGGTGGTAGCAACCACAAACTTACAACTGTTTATAAGGCAGGGATCACCAACCTTTGGCACGCAGCCCACCAGGGTAAGCCCCCTGGCAGGCCAGACCGGTTTCTTTACCTGCTGCATCTGCAGGTTTGGCCAATTGCAGCTGTCACTGGCCACGGTTCGCCGTTCCAGGCCAATGGGGGCTGCGGGAAGTGGCACGGGCCGAGGGATGTGCTGGCCGCTGCTTCCCGCAGCCCCCATTGTCATGAAGTGGAGAACCGCAGCCAGTGGGAGCTCTAATCGGCTGAGCCTGCGGACGCGGCAAGTAAACAAACTGGCCTGGCCCGCCAGGGGGCTTATCCTGGCGGGCCACTTCCCAAACGTTGTCAAGCCCCGCTGTAAGGATTTTATTACCTCACCCTGATATAACAGAAATCAACCTTTGACAGTAAATGGTAAAGTCCCACATTATTATCACTGTAGAAACTACCAGCTACTTATGGCTAAGAATGGAATTTCTGATTTTCAAGAGAAAAAAAATCAATATTCTATTGCTTTTTCTTGTGGCTATAACAACACAGGTTTTTTGTTTGTTTGTTTGTTTTTGGAGGGGGGGTGGCGTTCTGACTGATTTGCAGACCATGTGTGTGCGTGAACACATGTGCGTGCGTGAACACATGTGCACACAAACACATACATAGGTGCACATGCATATTAATCCTAATTGTCTCAGGTTAACTTAAATATATAAAATGACTGTTTAAAATGTATTCATCTGTCAATTCACCAGTTTGGCAACAGGAATTATTTCCAAAAGAAGAGGGATTTGCTTTCCAATTTTCAGATGTCTTGTAGTTTCCTTGCCTTGCATATTAAAAAACCTTTATTTTTTGAGGAAGAAAGAAGTCTTAGGTTTCAGTGGAATGGTTTTAACAACTACATAAACAAGATTATGTACAAAACCAGAGTCAGTACCTTAGGCAGAGAACTGCTAAACTCCATCAGTCTCCACTGGTATGTCTACATTGCAAAGAAAAACCTGCAGCACCGAGCCTCACAGCCTTGGTCAACTGATGCAGGCTCATAGAGCTAGGGCAGATGGTCTAAAAATAGCAGCATAGATGTTCCTGCTCAGCTGGAACCCGGGCTCCGAGACCTCTTCTGACACTGGGTGTCAGAGCTCAGGCTCCAGCCCAAGCGGGAATGACTATACTGTTATTTTTGCCACCACAGCATGAGCCTGAGTCAGTTGACCAAGACTCTGTGCCCTGGGTTTTTCTTTGCAGTGTAAACACACCCCATGACCCTTCCTAGTACCTATTTCTGGTTGCTAAGTGCCTGTAGTATCCACAAGATGGCACTGTACCACACAATCTATGGCCAGTTGCAGGATATGCCCATTAAACTCTGCAGTATTTAGGCTTTAAAAGAGAAAATGATCTTGGTTAAGACTTTCCATGCTTGCACTTCAAAACAATGGGGAAAAAGTATAAGTTAAATTATGTAGCAACATTAGCTATCTCATCAGTAAAAACACTCTTGTTTTAGTTGTGTAACATTAACTGGATGTGGTTGAGAATATTCATCACATTGACACGGAATATTGTATCCAATACCATTCTTTTAAACATTACTGAATCACAGTATTTTCATTATTATTTTATTATAATAGTTACTCAGTAGACCATAGAGTGCATTATGTATTAGTCATTTAGGTGCCAAGTAACAAAGGCACTTAGGGGACTACATTTAGGCAGGTGAACAATTCAGTTGACTTTAACAGGATTATTCATGTGCTTAAAGTTAGGCACCTATTGAAGTGCCTTGAGGAATCAGGGCCATAATATACAACATTCTCTCATATTCTATTTTATGCTAAAAGCTTGTCGATAATCTCTTCATTGGTTTGAGGGCAACTACAAGTCTTGCTCAAACCAAATGCCTGTTCCATGGCTTACCTACAGGCCTCTATCCAAAGCCCATTGAAGTCAGTGGAAAGACCCCCACGGATGTCAACAGTCTTTGGGTCAGGCCTTATGTGGAGTGCCCTCTGCAATGGAAATCTTCCATGGTTTAGGAGGAAGCTGGCTGTGTATCTTTGGTCACACAGTGGGGCTAAAACTTAAACTTTGTAGGTTGGCTGTTCCACTTCTCTCCCCTTCCTCTTTCTGTAAGGGACTGGCACACTGGAGCGGTTGTAAGGAACTGGATTTTATTTTCAACACCAGTCACGAGTTACCACCACTGCAGTGAGATTAAGGGACAATGGGGGCGGATTCATAGCTCTCAGGTTCACTCTTTCAGGCTGCCTGCAGACTCAGCAAGGCAATTGACTTGGTTACGTTCTGTTCATATTTGGAAGGCTCCCTGCAACCATAAGTGTTAATAACTTATTTTTTATTTAAATGAAATCTTAGAATCTGACTATGCCACATATCCACATAAACACATCAGGAAGGTCAGATTCAGTCCACAGGTCACATGATGACTCCCCTGCTTTAAAACATATACCAAGATGGCTCCTCTGGAGATGGGGCTATAAACAACCACAGATTTTTATGTGACCTTGGATACCTTACTTGTCCCCACCTCCATACCCCAGTTTACCGATATGTAAAACAGGAATAACAATACTTACCAACATGTTGGAACTGATTTGTGCTGGGCAGTGAAATATTATGTGACAGCCCCATCCCTAAGAGGCTTCCAATGCAGACATGGTGTCATAATGTATTAAGTGTGAGGATTATGCACTAACAGAAATATCCTTTTCTAGGTCCAACATATTTAAAATTATAAAAAATACAAAGTTCCCAGGAAAAGCTTTCGTAATGTGAATGTGACTAATCTTTATTTATCCTGCAACATTGATTTTATTGAACACAGAAATGCTTCCTTCAGAAAAGTCTGGAGACTAACCACTTACTATAAGGCATTTATTGTTCTGGGTTTTTTTGTTTGTTTATAAGACCATTTGTGTTTCATTCACATATTAGCTTACATTAAGATGTTCAGCTTTCTTTCCTGACAGAACATGAACTAGAAAGGAAGTAATACTTACTCACTGTCTATATATGGACACTGAAGTTCCCTCAGAGGCAATTTATTTGGGGGAGGAGGGTTATTAAATCATCTTGCAAGCTAGCATCCCGAGAGCAAAGTAAGCCAATTTTTAATATTGTAACTGGCAGCTTGGAAGCAGTCATTTTAAGAAATAAATGCAGATCATGAGACAAGCCTACTTGGTACTCCAATCAGCATTCTCAAATGGCAAAATGACAAATACTTCGTGATTCAAAGAATGCATTTTATATAATGAAGTGAAATTAAAAAAAATCAGAAATCATGCATAATTAATATGTCCGACTAATAACTTTGACCTAGAGGACTTAAGACGACCACAGGACCCCAATAGTGTACTTTCAGTAGATATCCCTAATGGAGCTACATTAAGAAGATTTTAAAAAAGCAGTTTATTTGGGAAAAGCCAATGAAAATCATTACTTCTCTGTTACTCAGTTAGGGATATTTTCATGAGCAGAAAAGTTGATGCACAGTCAATGCTTCTTTTAGGAAATCCTGTCTCTTGTTACCCCTTGCTCTCACATCACTAAATCAAGGAAGAAAAAAAGAGACCGTGGATTCCAGACAACTGACAAGCTTTCTATTTCACTCAAATCCCCATAAAGTTAAATCCCCTCTGAGTAATACTGTGTTTCCAGTCAAATATTAGTTTTCAAAATGCCCCAACTCAGTTCATGGTGATGCTCACAATTTTTATGTCATGATGCTTTTATTTATGTATTTATTTATTTTTGAAACACAATGTAGATTTATTGGTATCAGTTGTGTTTGTGTTGAGAATATGTTCTTCCCTATGAAACAATTGTTTCAAATACATGTCTTTTTTTTCAAATTATTGGTAGGTAACAATTAAGACTGATATTTGGATCATCTTAATGTCAGACTGAGAGACAGATTGACGCAAACACACAGGACATTTTAGTAATCTGCCCATGTAGGGATGCCAGCCTCTGCACCCTGAAATTTAGAGTGAACAACATATACAGAGCCTTGCCTGTCACAGCAGAGTAGTCCAAAGTTCAGGGTAAAATTTTCAAAGATACCTAAGTAATTGAGGAGCCAAAGTTGGATTTTCAAGAGCATCTAAGCAGGTTAGGCGCTTAACTCCCATTAAGAACAAATGGAACTGAGAGGCCTGTCTGCATTTTTAGGACCTAAAGACCTTTGAACATCTGTTCCTTAGCAGCCTAAGCCTCAAGTGGGAGTTTTGGAATTTAGGCACTTTTAAAATTTTTACCAGTAGTCACATCTTAACCTGATAAAGCATGACCCAGCACCTTGCATCTGCATAAAAAAAGCAGTCAAATTCCTAACCTGATAACAGGATAAAGCTTTGGTAATATGCTGAATGTGAGTCATCTAATTCAAGTTCTAAACCAAGATCACACAAAGATTTTTGATGGAGCTCACAGGGAAAATGTACAACCAATAGAGATATCGGGGGAATAATATTCTTAATTTTCATAGCAATTATAGGTAAGCATAAGAAAAGTAAAGGACAACTGATTTCATCTCACAAGCTTGTTCAGCTCAGAAATGCCTCCCACAATCCATACAAATGGACAAGCAAACCAAAATATCATAGGATAAGCAGACGAAGCTCAAACTGAAACAGTAAAACCACAAACTTGTTGGCAAAAATATCTGAAGGGCCCAGTGGGTAATACAGACAGGTAATTGTATGCAACCAGAGTAAAGGTTGCAGTGCATGTCTGAGGTGCTCAGTAGTTATGACAGTGGTAAGATGTGTGCCTGTGGGGGGCAGAGTAGAGTACAAACTGCTAGACAGCTTATTATATCATTTCCACGCTTTTGTGATTTTGGTCAGAAAATTTCACAGGAAGCAAAAAAATTGTTTAATATGCAAAATAGATTAGAAAAGTTTTCCTTCTTCAGATAGTGCTATAGAGCTCGCTCACTATTAGTGTATCAATTTTATTTTTCAATCTCTATAAACCTCATCTTGTAAAGTATTTCTTCTTGCAACTTACATTTCTGCCAGCATTTGGAAGAACAGTAAAGCAAGAGAGGTAAGAGATTGAAGTAGCATATGGCAGGACAGACAGTACAATATCAGCTTTATAGAGACTGCTAAAATAAACTAATACCAAACAGTTCTTACAAGAGTGTGTGTTGCTTATTTTATCTTTACAGGTATTTCATCATCCACATGGAACACTTCCTGCTGCCTTTCAAAGATAACTGATGATGATCCACAGTATGCATTCAGTCTTTTGTGACATTCATCATAGAATATGATTCTTAAACCTTTGAACCAGTGAAATAAAAATAATCAATCTGATTTAGATCATTATTCTTGAAAATAACTGATGCAGTCACCCCACTTGCTTGGATGTGTGCAATTCACAAAGCAGCATTCTCCCCTCCCTTCTCTGAGCCAAGTTAAAAGTTTCCAAAGCTCTGTCCACATTTTATTTGGGTTCCATGGACAATAACCACCTCTTTGCCCATACCTAGGTAGGACTCTACCCCATCTATATAGTGCTGTGGTTCCCACAAGGAAACCTTTCCCAATAGCTCACCAGTTGCTGAAGTCCCACCCATGTTCCACTTGGGTTGCTGAACTGTGATTTACTGAGCCATGGAACCTGGATGAAATGTTGCTTTAAGTATAGTGGGACAGTAATGTACACCTTTCTGTATGTATGTAAAAGTCTTTTTGTCTATTATTCTTAAATGGGAAGCTCTAAAACCAGATTTCTGCCAAGCAATCTGGGCATGCCCAACATAGACAAAAAGCCCAGGAAATTTGTATTTTCTAAAAGCAGCGTGTGTGTGTGTGTGTGTGTGTGTGTGTGTGTGTGTGTGTGTGTGTGTGTTTGTTTACGGGGTGAGGTGGGGGGCGTTATTATAGGACTGGTCAAAAATTTTTGTTGAAACTATTTTTCAATCATATAAATTTTTCATGACGTGTCTGCTTTTCATGGAAAATTTTGATTTTTCAAAAAAAAAAAGAAAATCAAGACACCTGAAAACAGACATCTTCTGCCTTCTGTCAGTCCCATCAAATGGGGTCTACTGTATGAGTCCTCTCCCTCCAGCGTGCTCTATCCAGTGTTATATTCTCTATCACAACACATGCTAACAGGTCTTCTTTTATGACATCCTGCCACTTCTTCTTGGGTTGGCCTCCCTGTCTTTTTCCTTCCGTTTTGATCTGCTGGATTCTCTTACATGCATAATAGTCAAGACTGTGCTGTACATGAGCAAACCATATGAGCCTCACACACCTTTCTTTTCTGATTTATGTGTGTTACTTTAAGCATGTGTCTAACATACACATTCCTCACATGATCTTTCTTGCTTACGCTACTCACCCACCTCAACATTTACATTCCTGTGGAATAGGTCATCTGCTCATGTTTCTTCTTTGTTGCCCAATTTCCAGCACCATATATTCTCTCTCTCTCCATTTGAGCTAGGCATTTATTATCCTAGCTCCAATTTTATCCTCCATGTCCCTGGATTCTGGAACCCAGTTACTTGAAACCTTCCCTTTTTCGTATTGTCTGCCCACCTGGTTCTGTTCTGAAAACAGAAATATTTCACCCCAAAACTGACTTTTTTGTTTTTGTTTTTAAATTTTTTGCTTGGGATTTTCTAATCCAACTATTAAAATCTCACATTTTTAATAATATCAATGAAATGTCCACACTGGTAAGTAAAAAGCAATCATTCCTCAGTTTATGGTTAGCCATCATTTTACATGTGTTATTAAAATTTGCTTCTTGAAATCTACTGATAAAGAAAGCTTGTTCTATCACTTATAGGGTATCTTAGGTCCTGACTCTGATCATTACTCCTAAAAATAAATTTCTTCAAATATAATTTTTATATAAGATTTAAGTGAGTTTTCACTATATGGGAAGATGGAAAAGTCTGAATTATTGCACTACTAAGATCATTTATGACGCAACAAAAAACAAAACCCTACAACTGACAGGGTACTAAACTTCTTAAGAGATCAATTTTAATTAATTTTGACTTGTAAACTAATTAACAAATTTTCTTGTGAAATTTCGGAAAATTCATTTTATATTCAAAGAGTTAGCTCCATACATTTGCCAAGCATACAGTGTTTTTTTCAGACATAACACAGTCCCTCCCTGTTTTAGGTGGAAATTTCAATGCAACCTTAATTATGTTAGCAAAACCATCACTTTTCATAATGTATAGAGTCTTATATCCAAAACACATTATGACCAGATCCTGTTTACCTCAGAGGGACCACTCATGCAAGTAAGAGCTGCAGGATTGGAAATTCATTTGGTTACAATCAAGCAAAAAACAAGTATTTGTATTTAAAACATAAAAGGGCCACATGAGAGGCTTTTAATATAGAATGTGTTGTCATTTTTCTATAATTAAAAAAAAGCCGCAGGAACCTTCAAAATAATACCATTTCAATTAGGAAGATGGTAAAAGATCAGTTTGAAAATAATCTCATAGGGCTGCATATTTAATGAATTACCTAATTTCCTTTCTTAGTTTATTAGATATTAAAATGCTGTATTTCAAAGTCAACAAAGAAAAAAACTTAAATACAGCTTAAGTTGATAAACATAGGAATGTGGAGCCATCTGACATATGTTTCAGGTCTCCTTTTAATGAGAATGAAACTGTTCAACATATAGAAGATACTAATTTAAGATAAAAGCTATACATTATATTATGTGTGCAAATACATAATATAATGCATATTACACACAAACACACACACATACATATATATACACACACTTCACAGATTAAAAGCTTAACTTAAAAAGTTCAGATCTCCTCTCAGTAGATGCCTTTAGGAAGATCATTCATTTCATGTGCAACCTACATAGTACAGACTGATTAAGCAAATCAGATCCGAAGACATTCCATGGAGAAGCCTTTATAATGTTATTCCCTTGCTTCAGCTCTAGAACCTTCCATTATAAAATATGAAAAATGTGAAAATCATGTGGTTTCAAACTCCATTACAAACACCAACACTCAGCCCACTTGTCAAAAATTTCACTGAACCATCCCAAACCTAAGGATATATAAAATATATATTTACACCTCTAGAGGCAAGATGGGTGAGATAATATCTTTTATTGGACCAGCTTCTATTGGTGAGAGAGACAAGCTTAGACAGAGCTATAACTATACAGCATATTCATAACTTCATATTCATGTATGCACATTGCACACAAAGAGGCACTAAGCACTATGGTAACTCCACCTAAACTGAGCCAAAAATAGAACCTCCCACTTAGCTGTAGAGAAATCTAGCAAATCCTACAGTCACCAAGACTCACAGGAGTAAAGACCATATGGATTCCATCACCAACCCTAGAAGAAGGGGGAAATGTTGTAGTGTTCTCATTCCAAAGATACTCCATGAAGATTTATAATAGGATTGCAAGGCATCAAAAAGAAAATGAAATATTGGATGCATTAAAGTTACCGTTGTCTAGAAAAGTTTGCTCTCTTTTCCAAAGCAGTGTCACGCTCTCAAGAGTAAAGAATTTCGAAATCTGGCAGGTGTTTTAAATTTTTTCACCGAATAAACACTGAACCATTTGCTCATTTGTCTTGAGGGAATGAGAAGCAATAACAACCTCCACTGAGTGCTAGTATAGAATACGCTCTGGAAATGGTTAGTTAAATAGTTACAACTGTCTATGCTGGCTGGCCATACTGTGTTTAAAATGTGTTGGCATGTGCTATATTTAAACTGTGTTTACAAATGAATCAGCTAACACAATTTCATTGCCACAGCAGAGTTCTGAGGGGACACATTGGTCCCAGATACCAAAGAGCAAAGAAATGAGGATGCCTATGTGGAAAAGATGCCACAGCTATCAGCAAGAGAGCGGAACAGAAATAATCACCATCTCTTCTGAGACCTAGAGAATTGTCTGTGTTTTATATCCAATTGTTTTCTGTCATCCATATGCTCAGGAGCACTCTTGACAGTGAAACATATGTTTAGTAATATCCTGTGAACAGCAACCCCAGAGTTGTTTTCAGCATAACTGTAGTGTGAACGGTTGAAAGAAGAAAAGTTCAACTGCAGAAAATGGTAAATAGTCTGAAAGAGAGAGTACAACAAACAAAAAGAGCAATGCTATGAGTTATGACAATTTGTCAATCCTGACTTTAAATTTCCTGGGGCAGGTTTATTAATATACGTCAAAACTCTACCGTGATTTCAGTTTTGTGTTTTAAATTCCTTGTTTTGGGAGAAAAGGAAGAAATAAAACCAGGATCAGTCAGAAAACATGTACTAATTGCCTAGAAGATTAGGAAGACTTTCTGGGAAATACTCACTTAAACGGGATTTTACAGGTTTACACAATTGTTGAGCAGCTCACCCAACCGGGTTGAAGGAGTCAGATGAAATAATAGGTGCTGGCACAGCCTGATAGAGGACTTCTTTGGTCTAAAAAGCCCACAAAAGATTATGCCCAAATAAATTTGTTAATCTCTAAGGTGCCACAAGTACTCCTCATTTTTTTGCTGATACAGACTAACACGGCTACCACTTTGAAACATTTCTAGCTCTGGTATCGTTGTCCAACAGCTAATTCTTGGGAAAGCTCAATGCAAATCTATCTCTACATAGTTCTTGAAAGTGCAAATTAAGTAAGTAATGATTATGGAAAGGATGAAAGGCCTTTAAGTATCTGAACAAAATATAAACAGGGAACCTAAGTGCAATGAGTCAAATCTACCCCTGGTCTATCTCCTCACTCAAAAGAGTGACACAAGAGATGAACTTGCTCCTATTAGACAAATCCTCTGCTGCTGTAAATCAGCATAGTTCCACTGACCTGCAACACCTGAGGATAGCCTTAAGTCTCTAAAAGCAGCCATTACTCAAACTTTTTGCTAGAGAATTATTATGAAGAATAGAGTTGGCTGGGAATTTGATCAAATTATTTTGAGGGGGCGTGGTGGGGTGGGGGTCAGAAAATGACTGTTCATCAGAACCAAGACTTTTCACATGAATGTATAAGTTTCAGTAAAACTTTTGTTGGGAAAGGTTTCTCAAGACCAGAGTGGATTTTCTGATCAAAACCAGAGGGGGGGGGGGGGGGGGGGGGGGGGGGGGAGAGAGAGAGAGAGAGAGAGAGAGAGAGAGAGAGACTGAACCACATTCCAGTAGCCCAGGGGCATGTCACTCAATTGGGATGGGCAGACCCAAGATCCATCTCAGCTCCAATTACTATTTAATTATTTATTTGATGTAGAACAGCTGCAACAACAGAGACTGAGAGAAGTCCACCCCAGTAGTCTGGTGATTAGGCCACTCACCTGGGATGTGGGAGAATGGCAGCACAGGAACTTGAACTGGATCTCCCACATGCCCGATGAGCACTCTAACCACCAGGCTACTGGTTTACTGAGGGCGGAGCTTTTTGTTGTTTACAAAATAAATTCAAAAGATTGTGGTTTCATCCCCATATGGAACAGAAACATTTATGAAATCTCAAAAATGTTTGTGGGATCAGACAACTGTTTCTTGCCCAGCTCTAAAATGTATTTTAAAAAAACCTGGATACCGTAGGAATGCAGAACCAATGGAAAAGTTATTCCCTATTAATAATCTTAATGTCTAGAGGGTCACAAAAACCTAGCAATGCCACAGAAACCAGAAATACAAATCCATAAACTAATTCAGAATAATTGTATTTTTAATGGATCATATTCCTTCCTGGCTTCTTTCGAAAACTTGTCACCGCAGAAAAATATTCAGTTTAGATTTCCTACAGGATTAATAATCTAAGATCCAGTTCTGCATTCTGATTCATGTGGACAAACCCTTATGAATTAATGAAGAACATATAATTCCCTTTAAGGATAGTACACACACACCCACACACAAAACAAATCTCTTACCTAAAAATTATTATTTTTAAGGATATGGTTTAGTCATGAAGGTCACAGATTCCATGACTTTAATAGACCTCTGACTTCTTCAGCTCAGGCTTCCAGCCCCAGGGGGGCTTGGGCTGTCAGTACCCACACCTTGTACCCTGAGTTTGTACCTTTTTACCCCCACCTCCAGCTTCGACTTCAGCTTCAACCTCCTCCCCCCCATCCCCAGGCCTGGATTTTGTACATTTTTACTGTGACTATTCTGTGCATTTTGATTTATTTTACCATCACAAAATCTTATCCATAATTATTTTTAATGCAAGTCATTGTAATTTGACAGACTTGCTATATAAAGCCAAAAAATCTGACTATAGTTTAAGGCCCCAATCCTACATCAAGATCTCCTAGTGAGGACCCCGAGTGATTATCCCATTTCCCGCACTGGAACTAGAACAAGCCTAACTCTTCAACAACTAGAATCATTATAAAATCTCATTGCAATGGATGTAGATGGGGATACCTTTTTCAGGGTCTTGATTGTCCCTTTTTAAAAGTAACTGTATCCAATTTCTGTTTGTAGTAACAGATCTAGTGTCCTGTTATGGAAATCTCTCTCATTCCCCCCCCCATTGTTATCTGATGCTTATGGATCTATCAGTGGTAAGCATATCTCCAGTGCCAGCTGACGCAATGGGTATGTCGCACCATTGAACTGAGATTTCAATGGATTACCAGATCATCAGCAGAATATTGCTGCAACACAGATGTAGGAGTGGGGAATAAGCAGCTTAGCAGTTAATGTATTTATTTTTAAAAAGACACTAAACTGAAAGGTTTTATCTCAAATTTCCAAGTCCTTCTGGAAGCAAAGGTAATAAGTAACACAAATTCACACTGGACTTCTTAACTTAAGGACTATGGCACCTATAAGTGAGAGTCATCCATCAGTAGTCAAACCAAAGAGACAACATAAACAGTTATTTTCATTAAATTTTCCCACTGCCATTTCAATTTCATCCAGTCACATATTTCACTGTGGCTCTGAACTCCCAAATGCTATATTCCAGCCATTCCCACATAGGTTTGAATTTTCAGCGGTTTGCTAAATTTGATCCCAGCAGCCTAGTTAGTTACAGCAACCGAAAAAGAGTCATATCATCTGACATTTACAGAGGTCACCATACAACAGTCAACATCTAGGGTCAAATTGTGCCTTTACAACCATCCCTGTGTACCAGGGCTTTGCAGTCCCAGGAGCCTCTCAAGGGCCATGTTCTCTAGGTGAAATCCTGGGAGACTGTAATCTGCTTTTGGCCCGTACTAGTCGTAGTTTACTCCTGCATCAGGCTGGCTGCCAAGGCTCCACCCACTGGCTGCCAAGGCTCCACCCACTGGCTGCCCCTCTCCACCCTTCTGTTCAGGGAGGAGGAAGGTAACAGCCATGAATCCCATTTAATATTTTTTCTAGGGCCTGCATTGGCTAATTGGGGAAGCCACACAGGGCATATGGGTGAGAGGGGAGGAAACATCTTACTGGGCACTATGCCTTTGTGTGGCTGCGCCATGATCTAGCCTTTTGTAATGTTACTATGCTATCTCACATAAGGCAACGTGGTATTTTCAGAAACAGGACATATCTTAAAAACCATAGGGCATGGCAAGATTTGGGTAAAGGTTTAATTTTTAATGACAAACTATATGTAGCATATTTCATTCTGAAGGGTACGAATGTGCTTTAAGGGTGAAATGTCCTAAGGCATCTATGTAATGTAGGAGCATAAGTCCCATTGACTTTGAACAGGATTTGTGCTCCTACACGAATGGTGGGATTTTTCTACACCACACTTGGATGCTTTAGAAAAATCTCACCTGCCTTGTACCAGTATCCATTCATCTCCACAACGATGCAGCCATATTTGTAGTTGGAATGTGGCAGATAATACAGTGCTATCAGCATTACAAAAATGTTTCTAGAACTTGAAGGCTGTCAACAGATTAAGCTAGACTCACTCCAGAATATAGACTGTTATTAACTTTAATGGAGGTCCTCAGGGAGGAAAGTTTGTCAGGAGACTAGACTGTGATGGCTGCAAGTGAAGAGATCCTCACCTTTTTTGCCATGCAGCCATAGGAAGCTAATGCAACCCAGAAAGCGAGCAGTGTGATTAAGAAGGGGGCCAAAGATGGCCAAAGACTGTGTAGATTCAGTGTTTCCCCTCAGCAGCACACATCAGCCTGGCTCTTTGGAGCCACCTGTAAGAGTTAAAACTGCTCCCACCAGGCAGAAATGCTGTCAGAGAATGGAACCTCTGTCTATCTTCTCTTTGGGTGAATCCCCTCTGAAATGCGAGACAGATAATTACTCACTGTGCCAGGGAGCTAACAATGATCTCTTCAAGGAAGAAAAGAAAATTTGGGAGTGAGGACAAGACCTGCCAGTACTTGAGAATGAACACAACTGAGATGTGCAGAGAGTGTGCCAGAATCAGAGAGAGCTTTATTGTAACCCAGTAAGTCAATGAGATAATACTTTGCTTCACATAAGTAACTCCTTTAGATTTAATAAGGTACTTATTGTCTCTTAATAAAATATCAATTAATTCTATTTTGTTAAATGACAGTTAAAAGTGCACTATAATAAAAGTGCTATAATAAAAGTGCAATTACGGCTTATTTAAGGCCCAGCCCTAAAAATACTTAAAGTATTATTGGGGCACAGTGCATAGAGTCATGAGAAATCCCCCTAGCTGCCCTAGCCTAGTAAGGAAGGGGGACTCTGGAGGAAGCTCGAAATGCTATGGAGGTGGCAGAATAAGTAGAGTGCTCTCCAGTGGTCTGAGATCTCTACAGGAGGGGAGGATGGCAATGAATGGGCCAAGGGGAGAGACACATATTCACCCACCAGTCGCACAGGGGTTCTTCTGAGATATTATCTTTCTTCTACTTCCCTCCATTTTTGGGAACCCAGAGAGTAATGATAGGACAGGGGAGACACAGACAGCGTGAGACTCTGTGTTGAACTCTTACGGTACCTTTGTGCTCTCCTGATTCTGAGCTGCTTTTAAGACTAGAGAGAGACATGTGGTACACCGGGGACCTACGCTATGGAACCTTTCCTGGGCTGCCCTGTGGGTCACAATATTGCCTAGAATCTCCACAGTGCTCTACACTGTGGAAATCCTACTCACCATCAGAATCAGTGTTTTTAGAGTCCCCTTATGTAATTCTGGTCTTTCTCTATGGTGCAAAGGGCCACTGTGGGAGTAAATTTGCAGTCACAGGTTCTCTGTATAAATGTCCCTGGAAAGCCACAGATTCTCGAATAGGTAGGTTTTCAGGGCTGGCCCCAAGCCTAGTTCTTTAGTTTGTAAGAACCCATCCCACCTCAAGGAAACAAGTGGGGAGAAAAAATTGTGAGAAGCTTGCAGAGACTTTCCTTCTCTTTAACCCCTCTCAGGGTGTTTCCTTCAGGAGGGAGTGATCAGGCCCTTTGATCCCTATAGAATGAAATTAAGATACCATATTAAAGACTCTTCTGCACAACAAAATGAAACTGCATGATCAAATCACCCTTAATAAATATCCATAACAGATAACACAAACATACACAGAACAGAGACAAGGAACCTAACTGTGAGGCATAGTTATTCAGTGGTTAGGGTGGTCACATCTAATGCTAGAAACTTTGGTTCAATTCCCCGTTACCCCTGAGACTTCCTGCATGACCTAGGACAAGTATTTTGTCTCTCTGTGCCTCAGTTCCCAATTTGTAAAATGAGAATAATAGCACAGCCCTTCCTTACAAGGATGTTATGAGGATAAATCCATTAAATTGCAAGGCGCTCTGATATGACTATAACGGAGACCATATCATTTGTAGATTTGGAACTACCACAATCCAATAATTTTATATAACTTTAGGAACAGTATTTTTTATTATCTGAAATTAGTTCTGTCCTATGCCTCAGCACAACACATACCCTGAAAAAGCCCTGTGCTTCTGTCCTCAAAATGCCATGAAATTGATTTATCCACCTGAATCTGCATGAAGCTAATGCCTTTCTTGTGATGATTTGAGAGAAAGCATGTCCAAGACTATTTAAAATGTTGTCCCCAGCAAAGTTTTGTTCAATAGTGAATTTCCAAGGCTTACATTTATTAAATAATGTCTATGTACTTAAAACAGATTCTAAAGCCCAGAAGGGGCAATTATGATTATGTCATTTGTTCTCCTATATTACATAGGCCAAGCAAGGTTAAGTCATATGATCAGGTAAGAGTCAGTTACCAAGTAAGGCATCATCCAGCCGCTGAAGTATAACTGTACTTCAAGTAATAAGACAGCTTTATCTAACAGCTTTAAAAAAAAATGAATCCTAAACAGAAGAGCTCTTGTGTCTAATTATATGGGGCTACTCACTGTATTTAATTTATGCATAAAGCAGTTAGCTGTATTTTCCATGAGTTCTCTGTGTGGTTAAATTGGTGCATTGTTTGCATTGTGTTCATTAGAGCTGAATGAATAATTCACCGTTAATAAATTATTTGGCTAATGAAGCCTCTACTTCTGCTTGGGGAACAGTCAATAGCAGATCACAATTTCCTTGAATTTTTCGTTTGAGGGTTTTTTTAATATCATTTTGAATTTTTTACTCTGTGGGTTGAGCATACATTTTCAAAATTCAAACTCTGTTCCTTGGACAGATAAAACACAGAGATTGTGTTCCCTAATTAGATAACAGTGCAAGCACTTCTGATTTGAATGTATGTGAATTTAAAATTTTGGTTTCTACAAATCCTAGTGCATGTGACTTTGAACTTTGTTTTCCATTAACATTTGTATTATTAAATAGCAATCATTTGAATGCATGATAGAAAAAGAATGTAAAACAGCACAAAATGGCTGACATGAATGCATTTAAAAATCCAGATGAATACTAACAGATAGTATTTTGCATTATTCACTCAGCTTTAATATTCATTTGTAAAAAATCCATAAATGCACAATGATGATTGAAAGCCTCGGCAAGATTTGGCCAACTATGCGGCCGAGCATAAATTTAAATTGCAACATAGACAGAGGGAATTCCTTTTTCACTGCTCATGAAATGTTACTAACTGTGCAAGTCACCACAGTCTGTCAACTTCCTTCATCTTCTACAGAGAATTATTTGATAGTGACAGACTGTTTTGTTTGTGGCACACAATAGGGAGACTTTCAGAACACTTGCTGCTCATGGTGATAATTCTGATACTGCCATAGCTGATGTCCTAAAACTGGCTGCCTTTAAGTTTTCTGTCAGTGCTATGACACATATTTTGGCAGTGGGACAAAGGGCACATGGTGAATTTTTATATGAGAAAAACAGAAGGTTATGAAACACTGGCAATTGCTCTTTGACAATGCAGTACTGATGTGTGGAGTGGTCCAACACAGAGATATGTATTGGGAACAAAATTCTGTGGCTTTTGACAGTACATACAGATAGAGGGGAACCCCTAAAACAATTGAAAAGTCTAATTCTCCACACATACTATAGAAAATATGTCCTAATATAAAAGTAGTAGTGACATAAAAAAGATATGTTTGCATGTTGCTGGAAGAAATATCCAATACTGTACATTAAATAACTTGCTCAAAATATGTTTTTAATGAAAGGCATTGTCATCCTGGTTCTATAATGCAGTTAGTAGATAAGAGACCTGCTCGGGAACTAACATAGCCATTAGAAAATCTATTTTAATTCTGCCTATACATCAGCAATTTTTGCTCATTTTAATAGTTCTCAGTTTGTTTATGATTGTATCGTTCATATCATGTGCCAGGTGACAGCCTCGGGAACTTCAGTCCTCTATTCAGAGATAGAAGCGCATGTGTAGTGACAGTAGAAGCATTAACATATTATATTCCCAATGTTCTGAACAGGTTGGGATCTCCAGGATTTATTCAGCTCTTCTCCTGCTAGCAAGACATGAAAATTTGCCAGTTATGGTGATGACTTTTGTAATATGGACCTATGCCCACTACAAACTGGACTAAATCTACCAATTCATTTCATACAGATCAGCAAGCAGTGAGAACATGGTAATGACTTTTTGTCACTCTGAACCTGGGTAGAGTTCGAACTACTCAACGTTGATAAATGCAAAATAATGCACATTAGAGGGAAACATTTTAACTACACATATACTTCTCAATGGGTTCTAATTTAGCTTTATCAAATACGTAAAAAGACCTGGGCATCTTTGTGGGTAGCTGACTGAAATTCTCTGCTCAACAAATCAAACCTAATGTTAGGAGGCAAAATGGGGCACAGAATAATACAGAAATTATAATGCTATTTGATACATATAGCAACGGTTCTCCCCCATCTGTGGAATACTGTACTCAGTACCCATTACCCCATCTTAAAAAGGATATTGCAGGATTAGAGAGAGAACACAAATTAGTGACAAAAATGGTTAGAAACATGAAAATACTCAAATGAGGAGAGATTGTAAAGACAGATTGTTTATTTTAGAGAAGAGACCTTGAGGGGCAGAACAACGAATGCTAATTGGAAGGTTGATCAGGAACTTCTATTCTCCTTGTCTCATAATACAGGAAAAGAAAAAGAACGTTCAACAAAATTAAAAGGTGGAAAACTGAAAACTGATAAAAAGGTAGTATGTTTGCACTGAATGCGTGGTTATACTGTGGAACTCTTTACCACTGGATGTTCTTCAGGCCAAGGATTCAACAAGAGTCAAAGAGGGATTGGACATTTATACTGATAATGAGCACAGACAGTGTCATAATAGTAAATATTAAACACATAATTTTAGAAGGAATATAACACCTCATGCTTCAGGGCTTAAACTGAACTCTATTAGCGATTAGGAGGAGACTCCTCTGGTAAGCAGATTATACCACATCCATCTAGTTCAGGATTTTTTTTTTTTTTTTTGCATCTTTCTCTGAAGCATCTGGCATTGGCCTCTAATGGATTTAGGATATTGGGACTACATCAACCATAGGTCTGATCCAGCATGGCAAGCCCTATGTTTTTTATTGAGTTGCAGGGGAAAGACACCATTGAACAGGGATCAGCAACCTTTGGCATGTGGCCCGCCAGGGTAAGCCCCCTGGCGGACTAGGCCAGTTTGTTTACCTGCCGCGTCCACAGGTTTGGCCCATTGCAGCTCCCACTGGCCGTGGTTAGCCGCTCCAGGCCAATGGGGGCTGCAGGAAGCGACGTGGGCCAAGGGATGTGCTGGCCAACACTTCCTGCAGCCCTCATTGGCCTGGAGCGGCGAACCGTGGCCAGTAGGAGCTGTGATCGGCTGAACCTTCGAACACGTTCCAAAGGTTGCCGATCCCTGCCATAGAACCTATTAAATATTTTTCTGAGTAATCTGGCTTCATGTGCATTTCTTTCATATTTCCCCCGATTATCCATTTCCTTTCATTTGAGGACACATTCCCAAAATAACACACTACATAACTGTCCCATTGTACATTACAGAAGTCAAGTTGGTGAATGCAAATTAGATGATTTTTATTTTATTTTTATGCACAAGTAACAAATCAAATTTTAACTGAAGCAGGGTTTTTAATTCTGAAATGTGTCATAGTCTGCTCTGTTTTCCAGCACAGCGCCAAAAAACAAAGAATGACAAAAACCTAAAAACTGTCATGCTTGCCCCCCCTAAATTTCACAAATTTTGTTTAAAAATTATGTTACTAGTATCTGGTTCTTTCCCTTATTGATGCCATAAATTCTATTAGGAGATGCACCACTCTGTAGAACCTCCACCTCCCCTTTTCCTCTCCCCCAACTACTTTGTTCAGATGCATAAGTCTTGAAAAGCAATGGTTAGGATGTGTAATGGAGGTGGGGGTGAAACGGGTTTCAAAGATGCCATGCACAGTGAGCTGGGAAGCAATGTACTAAACCAGCACACTCTTCTGCAGCATGCTTGTAGGGCTGGGGGACATAGTGGGAAGTGATTGGGTAACTAGTATCAAGCAACCATGTATGCAGAGGCAAATAGCACAGCTGCTATACATCCCACCTTCTGATGTGGTTTAGTGTGTGTTGGGGGATAATAAAGGAGAAGATTCATTTCCCCCTCAGCCTCAGTCCCCTTCACATAACTCATTTTCTTGGGCTTTGCATAGGAAACAAGATTTAGCCCTACACTAGTTAAATACACAGACACACTCCACAGCTGATGTAAAGACACATAAATCCATTTGAGTCAATACAACTACACAGACTTAACGCAGCAGAGGATCTGGCCCATAAATTAGTCATAGAGTGTAAGGCAGGAAGGGACCACCAGATCATCTACATTGTCACCACCTTCTCACACTGTAATATACAACTCAGAATAGCACAATTGAATTGTTTTGTGTCTTTTCATAATTAAACATAAAAATATTAATTTATATTTAAGATCACAGTCATTTTCAAGTCAGTATTATTTAGTTCAAGAATATGACAAGCCTCAGTCACAATTCTTTTCATTCAGATTAATGAATGAAAATGATTTAAAGCATCATATTTCACAGAAACACACACTGGAATACATTCACCCATTATTTATCTCCATGTGGAAAGGAAGTAAACTATTTGGACTAACAGAACATGGGAAGAAATTTGTGGGTGGGGAAATGAGAGTGTGTGTAAGGGAAACTGGGACAAAGAGAAGTAAACTTGTAAAGGTAAAAATGTAGAATTCCAACAGAGCCACGATTCATAATAGAGATCAATACGGATGAGCAGCTTTTCACTGATTATGACAGACAGCAATAGGAGAGCAATAAAGCCACAAAATGTAGGATATTTATGCCCCCTTTGAGAGTCTCAACTATGAAAATAAATGGATTTATTAAGAGGTGCTCTTCCTTTTCTTTTTTTTGTTCAC
Source organism: Chelonia mydas (assembly GCF_015237465.2). Taxonomy (NCBI): domain Eukaryota; kingdom Metazoa; phylum Chordata; order Testudines; family Cheloniidae; genus Chelonia; species Chelonia mydas. The sequence continues at coordinate 168,865,911 of NC_057849.1, forward strand.
TCCATGTGGGGCATGGACCCATCTAACTAGACACCTTTCTTGTATTTATTTGGATTTAAAGGCTTCTTATAACTATGGCGTAGTAACTGTCTGGATATGTTGGCATAGATACATGCAACAGGAAGCATGGTCAGAGCATCTGTGGGGCATGTATTTAAACAAATAGATGTGTAGCGTCATTTCCTTCCCCACCCCCATTTTGTTAACCAATAGGCTTCTCCTTTTGTTTCAGTGTGACCTGCTGTAATCCTTAAACACACAAGTTTTACCCTGAGAAAAGCCCTGATCTACAGGCCATTGAAGTCAGTGGAAAGATCTCATACCACTTAACTATTTCACCATTGATCGTTTTAGGAGAACATCAGCTATTCTGCCTATTCTACCATCCCAAACAGTCTCCTATTCCTGATCCAGTGCCTGAAGCCACAGCTGTCCTCTACTCCCCTGCCAGGCCCTCCACAGCTTTCACTCAATAACTTCTATAATGGATTTCTGATTTGCCAGTAGGAAAATATGAGATTCCCACCCCCCAACCCATGCAATCTGAAGCAGCCACACTGCTACTCTAAGTTATGTTCAGCACACACGCACACACACACTATATAGGCTTACCATTGTTATCAATAATTTTGTATTCTTTCAGTAAATGTAAAGCTTTGACTTTGCATAAACCTGATAGGTTTGAGAAATACTACTTTGATCATTCAGATTTGTCAGTGACTGCACTTATGCCATTTTAAATCGGTTTCTTTGTTGTTCTAAATCTGGTGACACTTTTCAACCAATACTGGGAATACATACAACTTATTTCATTGCAATTCATGCAACATAATTTGGTTTTAAAATAAATTTGCAAAAGATACAAAGACCATGACAAGTACAGTCATCGATAGCTGATGTGAATTCAAAAGAAACTGTTTAACTGGAGAAAGGGGCCAGGGATTTGTCCCCAGAGACATCTGAAGGACATGAAGACCTCTTACTTTGCCATTGAACGTCACTGTTGTTGCACACTAAATAAAGATAAAAGGGCCAGTATACCTTTCTTTAAGAAAAAAGTGGCTCAGCTATGAAAAATTGTGAGTATGTTGGCACCTCTCCAGAGAATGCTTCTGACGGAAGAAAGAGTTAAACAAGCGGAGACCGAAGCAATAGAACAGACAGACAAATTCCCATAACAAAATGAGAAAAAGGAGACTTGGGAGGAAAGGGGTTAATGGAAGTTTCATAAAGAGGTTATAATGCTCATTAGAACTGACTAATAGCAGTCTCTCCTGTTTCTTTTAAAGGGACTTACCACTTAACATATGCTAGTGTGGGCTGTCACTGTGCATGACAACGGCACCTGTATTTCTCCTTAGTGTCCCAGCCAGGGCAACAACATTCAGGCTACCAGCTCCCCAGCTGTTGCTTCTCTTGGGCAGAGACACACATCCCTTTCCCTCCAGACTGGGGTATTTCCAGGCTACACAGTTCCCTGCCTTCATTGTGCATTTCTCAGCACAGACAGGTTGTTCAAAGACACCTGCTTGCTTTCTTTTCAGAGACAATTAACTGGTATAATTGCTACAGTGATACGTTACCACACAGCTCTTTCTAAGCAAGCCTATTGTATTCATAAGGTAAAAGCAGTACAGAGAAAACATTAAAGACAATAAAAGAATCTATACACATACTAATAAGCTTCCCAGAGTTAACCCCAGCTCTAACATGGGCTCTGGCAGCAGCAGTCCTTCAAACATCACACACTCAGGGTTTCCTTTGTGGCCACAAGTTTATCACAGTCTCAGTTCAGAACTAGCACCTAATCCTTCCAACCCTTCCCGAAGAACTGGAGTCCTCCATGGACCAGGGGTCCTGTCCATTTGCCATAAAATAAAAAGGCCCCGGACCAGTTTAAAACCGGGATATTTATCCAAAAATCTTTTTCTCTGTTGATCCCTGAAGAATCCAGTAAAAATGAATATATGTACACCTCTCAGGTGTAGGCAGTCTGGGGAGTTCAAAGGGATAACAGAGGAAGTACATTAGCATCCCCCCCCTTTACTAGAGAAGGTACATACAATGCCACAACAACACATACACAATTGCATTTTTTAAATCAATGTACCCCAAAGGTATTAACCCTAAATCAATAGTTTATCTTAATTCCACAGGGTTTGTTCAGGTTATTACAGGATATTGTCAGTCTGTCACTTGGGCATTCAATGAGTCTGCAAAAGCCATTCTTCTGTTAGGTCAGCTGAGGTTTCCTCTAGCTATAGCTCTGCAGTCCGCCTTATCAAATCAGAAGCAAACACTTCTTTTTTTCTGCCAGCCTTAAAAATGGAAGCCTGTACACTACATCTGACAGGTGAGCAATGTGTTTCCATTGACTATGAACATGGTTTGTATGCTATGTTTTAAAATACGTTTTTTTAATATTAATCTCTCGGTTCACATGGTACTTGTGCACACTGATCTAGGCCCAGACACATTTTACTTTCGCTTTTAGAAATATCAAGAACTGCCTAAAAACCTACCTCTTTGGGGAACAGAAAAGTTGGGTGATTTAACAGAGTCAGTGCAGAGATCATCAGTGCAGTCCCTTCTTCTCTCATGCTTATTGTTTATTGGCCCACCTTTCCACTGACACGAAGTGGGGGAGGAGTTTTGGCAGCTGTAATACCATCAGCAAATCACCACTGACATAAACAACCCTCAAGGCCAGGGAATAATTTGGCATGTTCCCAGATTTGAGAGGCCTGTCCCTATAGGGAGCCAAACTGCCAGCTCAACCCTGCTGTACATATGATGGTGAATAACTTGTAATTATTAAGGGGAAAAATTACTAATTTCCACCCTCACAGTTAGTTTACATTTTTTAAATTATAATCAAGGACAAGGGGGAAAAAAGAGAGATTAAATCTTATATTCATATACTTCTAGGATTCCAAATTGGGAGAGGTCGGGGAGTTGGTATAATCGTAGGATTCTTAAACCCAAATATCCAACTATGGCACAGTATTCAATATTGTGGTATAACAGGGCACTGGGCCCTCAGGCGCTGGCTTTAGTGTGGGTCCATAGGTGCAATTACACCTCCTGAAATCAGGAATGGATTAACCAGTGTGAACTGGGCACATTTGCACAGGGTCTTCATCTCACATTTGGCCCAGTCAACCCTCCATCATGATGGAGTAGTAGCCAGGCTAGATCTGAGTGGCACTGTCACCCAATGCACCAGGTCATAATGCCTGGAGTGGGGAGCCATGCCTGGCCCTATAGGAAAGCAGCCACTGCTGTGGTGGCAGTGTTGGGCAGGCCCATGTTCCATCCCTGACCCTCCCTCTCCAGGCATTCCCCCCACATTGGTTTTAGGGTTGTGATGTCATAGCAGAGGATTCTGTTGTGTGTGGTCAGTGCCACACACAGGAGGAAGAAGGAGAAGCAGCAGCAGCAAAAAAAGAATGCAGACCTATGATTTTGGGTCCTGCCCCACATTTACACTAGAATTTAATATAATGCACCCATTGACTCAGGAGGCTACATCTGCTGTCTTCTCTGTCCATTTCTGTCTCTCTCTGACACATACAACTACAATTCAATTAATCTCCTACCCCTCCTCTTTTTTGGGAAACACCTTGCCCCTGCACTGCTCAACACATACTCCAGCCTTGCACATGACATGTTTTTTTGGGTGGTGGCTCCATTTGCTTCAGCTATCTATTCCACAAAGGAACTTTTTACTTTTATCATGAACAAAGGGCAGATGTTACATCCACCAGCTTTAACCAGGTTTCTCCAAACCCCTAGCACAGCAATATATAGCATTAAAGTTAGCAAATATATAAATTACTCCTGGGGGAATTCTGTGTCAAAAAAATTAAAATTCTTCACACAATATTTTCACATTCTGCAAAATTCTGCATATTTTATTTGTCAAAATAACATAATATAACCACACCAGTTTCAATAACTTTTGGTCATTTATTCCAAAATACCTGTCAGCAAGTATGTCTCACAAACAAAAAAGATTCAGAATTTTTTTTTTTTGGCAAATAGATTCCTTACTAGGCATATTAATATGGAACTCTGATTAATAATTCATCTAAACTACAACACATAACTATTTCCCACACCCTCAAGAAGCAGTGCAAAGCTGTGTGTATGGGGGCGGGGGGAGTTAGGGGTAACGGAGGAGCTGAGGGAGAGCGAAATAATTGCTGGGAAGGAGCCTGGGTGTGACCTGGAGGATTGTTGGGTATGGGTGTGAAAAGTATGGAACAGGTTTTTTGTGGGGGTAGGCAGGGATTGTTAGGGAGCTTCCCCCATGCAGACCCTGGCTGACCCCTAGCCTCTTCCATTCATTCAGGCACATGTCCCTCCACTTACACTCAGAAACCCACTCCCACCATCCTCATATGGCCCTGCACTCCCTCCCCGTCCTCATGTGTCTCTGTGCCCCAACTCAGACACTCCCCCATCCCTATGTGGCCCTGAACCGCCTCCCCCATCACCATGTGGCCCTGCACCTCCTCTCCCACTCAGTTCCTGCCCAAGTTTGTCCTCCCCCATTAGCCCTTGTAAGCCTGTGTGACCCCCCCCGCAGCACCTCATGCTGTCTATCTCCCCATAGTCCCTGTCTCCGGACCTGCCCTGACAGTCATTGTGAAGAAGACAGGCTCTTTCTCTTCCCTAGCTTGCTGGGAGCTGCTGCTGTGGTCTATGGCCACAGTGCCCTCTGCTGGGAAAAAGGCAGAACTGCAGTAACTTTTCAGGAGAAGCCTTTTTCTGCACAACAAATTTAAAAAAAAATGTGTGGCTCATTAATTAGGCACGCACACAGTGGCATAGAATTTCCCCAGGAGTAATCATAGAATCATAGAATCATAGAATATCAGGGTTGGAAGGGACCCCAGAAGGTCATCTAGTCCAACCCCCTGCTCAAAGCAGGACCAAGTCCCAGTTAAATCATCCCAGCCAGGGCTTTGTCAAGCCTGACCTTAAAAACCTCTAAGGAAGGAGATTCCACCACCTCCCTAGGTAACGCATTCCAGTGTTTCACCACCCTCTTAGTGAAAAAGTTTTTCCTAATATCCAATCTAAACCTCCCCCATTGCAACTTGAGACCATTACTCCTCGTTCTGTCATCTGCTACCATTGAGAACAGTCTAGAGCCATCCTCTTTGGAACCCCCTTTCAGGTAGTTGAAAGCAGCTATCAAATCCCCCCTCATTCTTCTCTTCTGCAGACTAAACAATCCCAGCTCCCTCAGCCTCTCCTCATAAGTCATGTGCTCTAGACCCCTAATCATTTTTGTTGCCCTTCGCTGGACTCTTTCCAATTTATCCACATCCTTCTTGTAGTGTGGGGCCCAAAACTGGACACAGTACTCCAGATGAGGCCTCACCAGTGTCGAATAGAGGGGAACGATCACGTCCCTCGATCTGCTCGCTATGCCCCTACTTATACATCCCAAAATGCCATTGGCCTTCTTGGCAACAAGGGCACACTGCTGACTCATATCCAGCTTCTCGTCTACTGTCACCCCTAGGTCCTTTTCCGCAGAACTGCTGCCTAGCCATTCGGTCCCTAGTCTGTAGCGGTGCATTGGATTCTTCCATCCTAAGTGCAGGACCCTGCACTTATCCTTATTGAACCTCATCAGATTTCTTTTGGCCCAATCCTCCAATTTGTCTAGGTCCTTCTGTATCCTATCCCTCCCCTCCAGCGTATCTACCACTCCTCCCAGTTTAGTATCATCCGCAAATTTGCTGAGAGTGCAATCCACACCATCCTCCAGATCATTTATGAAGATATTGAACAAAACGGGCCCCAGGACCGACCCCTGGGGCACGCCACTTGACACCGGCTGCCAACTAGACACGGAGCCATTGATCACTACCCGTTGAGCCCGACAATCTAGCCAGCTTTCTACCCACCTTATAGTGCATTCATCCAGCCCATACTTCCTTAACTTGCTGACAAGAATGCTGTGGGAGACCGTGTCAAAAGCTTTGCTAAAGTCAAGAAACAATACATCCACTGCTTTCCCTTCATCCACAGAACCAGTAATCTCATCATAAAAGGCGATTAGATTAGTCAGGCATGACCTTCCCTTGGTGAATCCATGCTGACTGTTCCTGATCACTTTCCTCTCCTCTAAGTGCTTCAGGATTGATTCTTTGAGGACCTGCTCCATGAGTTTTCCAGGGACTGAGGTGAGGCTGACTGGCCTGTAGTTCCCAGGATCCTCCTTCTTCCCTTTTTTAAAGATGGGCACTACATTAGCCTTTTTCCAGTCATCCGGGACTTCCCCCGTTCGCCACGAGTTTTCAAAGATAATGGCCAAGGGCTCTGCAATCACATCCGCCAATTCCTTCAGCACTCTCGGATGCAATTCGTCCGGCCCCATGGACTTGTGCACGTCCAGCTTTTCTAAATAGTCCCTAACCACCTCTATCTCTACAGAGGGCTGGCCATCTCTTCCCCATTTTGTGATGCCCAGCACAGCAGTCTGGGAGCTGACCTTGTTAGTGAAAACAGAGGCAAAAAAAGCATTGAGTACATTAGCTTTTTCCACATCCTCTGTCACTAGGTTGCCTCCCTCATTCAGTAAGGGGCCCACACTTTCCTTGGCTTTCTTCTTGTTGCCAACATACCTGAAGAAACCCTTCTTGTTACTCTTGACATCTCTTGCTAGCTGCAGCTCCAGGTGCGATTTGGCCCTCCTGATATCTTTCCTACATGCCCGAGCAATATTTTTATACTCTTCCCTGGTCATATGTCCAACCTTCCACTTCTTGTAAGCTTCTTTTTTATGTTTAAGATCCGCTAGGATTTCACCATTAAGCCAAGCCGGTCGCCTGCCATATTTACTATTCTTTCGACTCATCGGGATGGTTTGTCCCTGTAACCTCAACAGGGATTCCTTGAAATACAGCCAGCTCTCCTGGACTCCCTTCCCCTTCATGTTAGTCCCCCAGGGGATCCTGGCCATCTGTTCCCTGAGGGAGTCAAAGTCTGCTTTCCTGAAGTCCAGGGTCCGTATCCTGCTGCTTACCTTTCTTCCCTGCGTCAGGATCCTGAACTCAACCAACTCATGGTCACTGCCTCCCAGATTCCCATCCACTTTTGCTTCCCCCACTAATTCTACCCGGTTTGTGAGCAGCAGGTCAAGAAAAGCGCCCCCCCTAGTTGGCTCCCCTAGCACTTGCGCCAGGAAATTGTCCCCTACGCTTTCCAAAAACTTCCTGGATTGTCTATGCACCGCTGTATTGCTCTCCCAGCAGATATCAGGAAAATTAAAGTCACCCATGAGAATCAGGGCATGCGATCTAGTAGCTTCCGTGAGTTGCCGGAAGAAAGCCTCATCCACCTCATCCCCCTGGTCCGGTGGTCTATAGCAGACTCCCACCACTACATCACATTACTACAGAGTAATAAACCTCTGAATACACAAGAGCAATTTTTTTGCACAAAAGCTACACTAAAATAAGATCAGGTTGAGTTCTTCATGAAGGTTATACAAGGGAAGCCAAAGAAAAAGGTTCCAGAATATACTGGTTTCAGAGTAGCAGCCGTGTTAGTCTGCATGTTAGTCTGGATGCATCCGATGAAGTGAGCTGTAGCTCACGAAAGCTTATGCTCAAATAAATCTGTTAGTCTCTAAGGTGCCACAAGTACTCCTTTTCCTTTTTGCAGAATATACTGGTTTCCTTTCTGAGTTGTCATATTATTCCCAGCTTCACAGCAATGTTCCTGATGACCTATTGTAGAGTGTGTGTGTGTATGCGTATGTGCATCTATTGAGAAATAACACTAAGGTGATGATGCAAACAACTGACCTCTGGCTGGCTAAAGGCTACTGGCCTGTTGGTGTATAGAGATCTGCATAATACATAGGTACTGAGAAACAGTTATGTAGTTATTATTTAAATCAGGCATGCAGAACCAGACTTCAGGCAATTGCATATGTGGGGGGAAAAAAAACACTGTACAGCTATGCCTCAGTAACTCAAGACCATCCCTACTCTTTGACTGGCTGAGACGCCTTGATTTCAGTATAGCATTTTAATAATCTGAATTAATGCAAGTTTTGAAAGAGAGAATGAGCCTTGCCTGTGATGTTCAGCAGGAAACATTTGCTTTCCATGAGAATGAGAATTTCTTTGGCTCTGCTGTGTTAGAGATTCTCAAAGGCTTCATGTTTAATTCTTTGTAAACATTTGCACTGTACTGTAAAATGCAAATACAAGTGCAATTTTCAAAACATTGAAAATCAGATACATAAGAAACCCAGTTATTTCTGACGAAACTATTTTTTTTAAAAAAGGGTGCTTATGAAGTTTTTGTTTGTTTTTCTGTCTCCCAAAAGATCTCGCTTGCACACAACTGACAGAGTATTCAACAAAAAGAAAAGGAGTACATGTGGCACCTTAGAGACTAACAAATTTATTTGAGCATAAACTTTTGTGAGCTACAGCTCACTTCAGCTTATGCTCAAATAAATTTGTTAGTCTCTAAGGTGCCACAAGTCCTCCTTTTCTTTTTGCGGATACAGACTAACACAGCTGCTACTCTGAAACCAGAGTATTCAACGTCAGCTAACAGCGCCAGTTGCACTGCACAATTAATTACATTGTTACTAGGCAGAACATAGTCTGGCACACACAAATTAATATTATCTCAATCCAGGACATAGCCATTACTTTCCTTGACTGCTGTGGTGGGATAGCTATATTTCACAGCAAAAGAAAGCATTTGAAAAGAACTCAACTACAGTAATGTTGTCATTGTTTTGAGAATGTGAATTTATCTTTAAAGAACACTCATTGTGTAATACTTCCCAAGCATGAAATTCTTGTCACTTTTTTGTTTGTTTTTTGGGTTTGCTTCTCTAATTTTCAACAGACTAACCATTGCAATAGCTGGAAGCTTTGAGGAAAAACTATAAAACAAGACCAGTGTTCATGCTCCATGACCTCAAAGCAATATCCATTCTGGATCCCTAACGGAAATGATCAAGGCACACAATTATAGACACTAATGAATCAGATGACAGAACTGAACTCTTTTTTATAAAAAAGAATGTGATTTTATCGTTTAGAGATTCTCCATCAGATGTCCAAGGGAAGCAGATCATTCAGCAACCATCAGTCAGATGAAGCAGTTATTTCACTTATTAAATTAATCAGGCCACTTCTCATGTTCAAAAACATGTTCCCTAACAAGTTGGATAGTTTTCCCAGCTCTCTTACAGATGGCCTGGATATTTTCATTTTACCAATGTCTTAAAAACAAATAATCTCAGGAATCTAGGAAGCATAATCAGAACATTTTAGTTTTGTTGAGTGCTTAGCAAAGTATAAGGTGATATCCTCTAGTTAATGTCCTGTTCTTCCCTCAGGTTTATTTATTTTTAAACAAAGTTACGTCATTACTGTAACTTGCAAAATTACGGCAGAGTATATTTTTATTTGTAATTTACTTTCAATTTGTTTTATGTATTGTCTCTAACATATTGCTAGATTTCTTCAAACATTAAGCCCTAATAAATAATTTGGGCCTGTTTGATATTTTAGAATGATAAAACAAAAGTAAAGTCTTCAGGAAAGAGCACTGTGTTTGTCTCCTCTGAAGCCTTGTCTACATTAGGGAAGAGTTTTGCAACACTTCTCAGGGTTACCAATAGTGTTCAGCTCCAGCAACATTAGCAACATTGCAGTCAAAGTACATATGCTGTGCTGGCTTCAGCGGACATTGTAAGCATAAAATGCTGGCAGGAGCTGATGACCTATCTACACTAAGTCTCAATGTCGCTATCACTAGTGGAGGTGAAACAGCATTAATAATGGGAAATCTAGCAAAAAAAATCACTTAGTGATAGAAAAGTCTTTAGAGTCTGTGCTTAACTCTAAGAAGAATGACTGATGAATGTGATTAAAGATTTAAATGTGTTTTATATGAAAAAAACTAAAGGCCTCATAGTTTCATAGGTGCACCCATCAAACTTGTTCATGTCATTCATGGCAAGCATGATGCATCAGAATGGGTACTCAAAATAGCATTTTTTGTTTGTTTGTTTGTTTTTAAGTATGGAATGGGACAGATCTGAACACTGTTAATATGCCTACTCTGCAAAGGCAAACATGTTTCCTGGTACTGTGAATGGTGAAAGGTTCAATCAATGGTGTGAAACATTCTCACCTCCCAATCACTCAACGGGATGAGGACAATGCATCTCCCTGGAGGTGTGCAGCACCTTTCATGCTGCCATTGACTCATGGCTTAACTCTAACAGACAGGAATTAAATTCAAGGTCCAGATTTCTGCTGTTCTTACAAAGGCAGACCAGCCAATGATTTCAGTGGCCATGCTGCCTGCATTGAGGCTGCAGGATCAGCCTCTAGATCATCGATGTATAGCATCTGATACTGTGTGATGAGCAAGAAATGTACTCATTACTTCATAGCATTTATTTTCATTTCTTTTGAGAGTTTGTAAGCAGGTAGCTTGAAGCTGGTAATGTGCTCTTCCTTTCCTTGAGTACAAATAATTCAGCCTCTTCTTTTTGTAATTACACATGATCCTACATCCTTTATTTTTGCCAGAGGCTTATGATGTGCCTTAATTCCATACTAAAAATCATTAGTAAAATTAAATACAGAAGCTAAGTAAGATCTTTTTGAATTCCATATACAATTTACCCTTCCAGTTTTATAATTTAACAAGTTATGATTAACTGCACGTACAGTAGCTGTGGTACTATGCCTAGATTTCCCTACTGGCTGTTGGGACACACTGAGACTAATAGCTATTTTCCTCCTCCCCTCCTCCTCTTGTCACCAAACTCTTAATTAGGAGGAGCAGCAACAATACAAAACCCTTACAAATTACTTAGCAGGGATGGTGTCATTTAGTTGCAGCAATATGAAAGCAAACTACGAAGCAGCCTTCATTACTTTGGGGTTTTTTTGCTGGACAGGTGTCAGTGGAGGTGAGTAGTATTTTTAATATTGTTCAAGTTGAAGCATTTATAGACAGTATAAAACTACTTTTTTCTTCCAGTTCCTTACCTCCAGCAGAATGGTTTTAAGGTGCTCTGACTGCATAGGAACAGATTACGTATGTCACTGTGGATTGTGGCATCAGCATGAGGAGCTAAAGGGGAAAGACAATGGACATTAGTATTGTTATATAACATGAGGCATTTACAAATGCATGATATCACTGATAACTGATAGTAGTTAAACAATAAGCCAGCATTGTCAAATTTTGTTGCCTAAATTTAGGCACAAACATGAAAGTGGTCTGATTTTCAGTCCTTCCGACTAGTGCCCACTGATTTCAAGAGCCTTGATGTGCCCAGGACGCTGACCCTCTGCATATTGCTGGGAGTGCTAGCACTGGGGAGAATTCATGTTACACTTTTTCAAAAGGTGCAGCAGGAGCCACTGGGAAATTTGGCTGTACCACTGACCTTAGGAGCTATTGTCTCCACAGGTGTAATGCTCACAGTCATTGACTCTTGGGTGACAAACTTCTTTCTTTCCTAACTCAGCTCAGCACTGGTGCAGTTCTCAGAGTTGTGGGGGAAGATTCTTGTTTGCACAAAGGGTTGGACAGAAGAACCCTCACACAACTTGTGTTACCTCTACAGGGGTAGCCAGGATAATGGAGCATCTGCTACCTAAACACAATGTCCCAGGAACATTAGCAGCACAAGAACCACTAGGCTCGTCAAAAGGGAGTATGATGTGGCTAGGTATAGCCATAGCTACTCCCTCCTCTGCTATATCCAGTAGTGTCTTTAGGGTTGTTTTTGGTGAGGGAAAATATACACAGAACCTTTTTCACTAGCATTAATGGCTGATTTATCTAAGTGTGCTCCCACACTACTTTCAGAAATATTCTGCCTGCTTCTGTTTTCCGCAGGCATAAAACAGCGGTACTCTGCAGCTCTGCACCCCACTAACGTGTCCGTAAATTTTAACCTTGAAAGTAATGTAAGAACTTTTTCCATTAATGTTTACAGGAGTTACACATGCATGCCACGGGGAGACTAGACCCCTAACTGCTTTTATTATAGGATTAAAAACCTGGTTAAACTGAAAGCTGTGGTGTTTTAAGGCCCAATTCCGCTTTTCTCAGTCAAGCAAGACTCTCATAAGAAGAGAATGTTTGAACTCAGGAAGAGCACTGAAATAAAGTCAATATAAGAAATAACATACTTACCATCAGTGATTAGAGTCAGAAATGTTTCCAAAGGGAAAATCTGAAGCCTCTTTACAAATATTTAATGCCAGCAGATACTTGGTAAAATTCCCTGTGAAGATACTCGGTTTGCTTGATGTCTTTCTAAAGAACACTATGTGAGGGAACCATAAAACTTACTGGTTTCTTTCCTTTTCATATATACACCAAATGTCTCCCCACTTTTTGTTCTCACTCTTTCAAACACACACCTCACACACCTGACTCCGAAACGCACCCACATGCACATTTCCCCTTAAATGTTGGGATTGTGAACCCTCTATCTTTTTGTCCAGATTTTTTGTCAGCTTCTCCCCCCTTTTTTCTTTAGGAAATCATTTGTCAATCTGTCCTTTCTTCAAACTGTAATTCCATTCTGTGACCAAAGATTTGAGAAATCATGTACTTATATTTGGCTTATTGTATTTTTCAGACGATAGTGTCATATGGTAGTTTAACATGTCATGTTACACTGCACTCTGTCTGCTGAGACATTTGAAAGCATGCAATTTTACTCAAAATCATAAGGAAAAATATCCTGAAACCTCTGAAAACTGGATTTAAAAAAAAAAGTAAAGTTTCAGGGCAAATGTGCATTTTATTATAAACAGTTACTCTCTCATTCTAGAGAGAAAAAACGTTTTAGTATCATACAAAGGTAATCAGGCATTTTTATATCAGCCATTATTACATTTTATCCTTAGTTCTTATTTTGCCCTTTTCAAACATGCCACAGTTAGATAAGGCCTAATTCATTTTCTCTGCCTTTTATAATTGCTATATTTTTATTATCTTCTATCTTTTCCTGGGCTCCATCATTGAGTTCTGAAAATTAGAAATGTCTTCTTCATCCTTTGCATGATATCTTGAATGATTCATTTCCATAGAATTATATTTTCAACATCATCAAATCTTTAGTTACACTTTTTACAACACAGTGTGAGAAGCCTCTTTTGTTATAAACCATGTACTTCTGAAAAGGATTCATTTTTTAACCAACCCTCCTTAAATTGTATTAATCTTTCTGAACTAATGAAAGTCACAATGCACTGTTAGAATACCAAAGCACTTAAAAGTTTTTTGAGGGGGTCCAACTGAAAAGTCAAAGCCTTTCAGAGAAGACTGCCACATATTTTTCCTCCTGACCAAATATCACAACAAATAGCATATCATACAAGCTGGAGCCCTAAGAAATATTCGAACCACTTCTTGCAAGGAAGAGCCATATCTCTTGTCCGGTGAGAGCCAGTGAAAAACAACCCATTACTTGTGGAAACTATCAGCACCTATTTCACAAGAACAAACCTGCCAACCTCTCTGAACAGTACTACAGCCCTCTCAATCCTCAAAGCCAACCATCCATGCAGAACTATCACTCTGTCTTGAACCTCACATTCCTAAGCCAAAATAATTGAGAATATAGTAACAACCAAGCTCCAAAAATGTGTGACATCTGTCAACATCCTGGATGCTTTGCAAGTGGATTTCTGACAGGAGAACAGCATGGCAACAGCTTTGGTAGCACTAAAAGATGATTAATAGATTCACAGATTCCACGGCCAGAAGGGGCCATTGTAATCATCTAGACTGACCTCCTGTAATGTCCCAAAAATAGTTCCTAGAGCAAATATTTTAGAAGAAAAAAATAATAATCTTGATTTAAAAATTGTCAGTGGTGGAGAATTGCCCATAACTTAGTAAATTGTTTCAATGGTTAATTACCCTTACTGTTAAAAATCTACACCTTATTTCCAATCTGAATTTGTCTGGCTTCAAATTCCAGCCATTGAACTGTTACACCTTTCTCTGTTAGACTGAGGACCAATTATTAACTATTTGTTCCCCGGCTAAATACTTATCAATTGTAATCAAGCCACCCTTTAATCTTTTCTTTGTTAAGCTAAATAGATTGAGCTCTTTGAGTCTATACTATACGGCATGTTCTCTGAACCCTCTCCAATTTATCAACATCCTTCTTGAATTGTGGACACAAGAACTGGACACAGTATCCAATCAGTGGTCACACCAGTGCCAAATAGAGTTATAATAACCTCCCTACCCTACTTGAGATTCCTCTGTGTTTATGCATCCCAGGATTGCATTAATTCTTTTGGCCACAGAGTTACATACTAGGAACTCATGTGCAGATTATTACCCACCAACACCACCAATCTTTTTCAGAATCACTGCTTCCCAGGAGAGAGTCCCCTAACCTGTAAATATGGCCTATGTTCTTTGCTCCCAATGATGTTCTGTCCATTGCCAGGATCTCCTCATTTCAACGGACAGCGATCATGTCTAAGTGGTCACACTACTCAACCCCTCCTAATCTTTTGAGGCAGTTTACCACAGATGCTGCTGTTCCATTTGTATGACCTAGTGAAACAGATGATCCCCAGTCTATTCCCACCTATCTGACCCAGCAATGGTCATGGGTAATTGGTCCTCTCCTCCAAAAGCTCTCAATCTGTAGGGTTTGCCAGTGACCCATCCTGTGTACCTTATACCTTCAACATCCACATAAGATCACTTAGAAAAGTGATGATAGGTCACAAGCTCTATTGTCAATAATCTGCTGACCCCTATCTGTATCTCTCATTTTTTCACAGATGCAACCAACACCTTCATAAGGTTGTCACAATGCCTCAAAGAGATTGGCTTAAACTAGACAAGACCAAAGTGATGCAGGAGAGAAAGGGGAAATGTGTCAAGCAATGAGGCACACACTGTCCTCCCTCTTTGACAAAGTTTTCTACCCCTGCCCCCATTTGGCAAAGTGATGTGAAGCTTCAGGGTTCACTTAGCACTTAAGCTAAATGATCGGTTAACATCACTGGCTAAAATCATTTTTGTCCCGCAGCAGCTTACTTGGAACCAATACTCTTTCCTCCTGAAAGAGGGTCTGGACAGTGACCCATATATTTGTTACCTCCAAAGTGGATTACTGCAACACATTGTCTCTGGAGTGAAAGGTAGCAGCAATGTGGAGGCTACAGGTCATGCAGAATTCAGCAACCTACCTCCCATAGAAGCCAAGCTTCTGTGATCATATCGCCCCATCCATCCACCAGCTTCCAATTCAATTTCCTTGACAATAGAAGGCCACTCGTGGACAGGACCCTGGTTACATCAGGGACCTCATATCAATCCCTCATCTACTATGACAGCACTACATCTCTGGGACTAAATCTTAAAAAGCCCAGGATGAAAGAAGGCAAGAGCCAGAGATAAAGCATTCTTAGGTAAAGAGATTTAGCTGTGAAATCAACACTAGACTGATCCAGAAATGGACTAATTTTAGGGCACATTGCAGGACCCTCACTGTCTTATAAGCATTTGCTTCATAACTGGAATAATGGCTATACATTATACTCCAGGCAGAGCCTAGTAAAGGAGATTCCTCTAAAGAGCTCACAAAGCATATCTGATTTACCTGTGCAGTGTGAATCCTAAAGTAGTTACAATAGGTAGGTAGGTAGGTAGGAAGAAAAAGTAGTATTGTAATGACAAAAATAGGGTATCATTAAAGTGTGTTATATTATATAGATACAACTACCACAGGTGTCAATATGAATGTGATAAATTGTGGTATATTATGCAGCATCAGCAGATACCAAGATATTCGAAGCCAACCCGAAAAACTGTCTCCACCAGCACTGGTTCAGTATCCGCAGTTTTCTTGCTATGGTCATATTATTAAAATAGAAGACCAACGAATTTCAAAGCATGTAAACCAAGCAATGTCAGTATATGGCCGGCAATCGCATGGGCATCAGAAACTATGGTGGCATGATAAGATTGTGTGTGACAGACATAAACTGAATGTACAGATTGACCACCTTAAAGACCTAGCCAGGGACTGATCTGGTTGGTGCTAGATCTGCAACAAGGCCATGTCATTTTGGGATTCGACATGCTACTGCTGATGAATCAATATTCAGTGTTTTAGCATCTAACAACAAAAGGAGTATCCAATAAAGGAACTAGTTGGTTCAAGTTGGCCAGTTCTGTTGGACTTCTCTTAACATTATTTCCACTGGGGCTGTAATGCAGATGACTAAAGATCTGCAACTAGCCACAAGGATGATGAATTAGGTGGGCTGTGGGATCTTTGATTCAGCATATTTTTTTGTTTCTATGGACTTTAGTTAGAACCTTAATGTTGCCTCACATAGAGTTGTTGTTTTCTTCCTTTTAACTCAATGCCACAATGCAATATCACATTTTAAAAATATTTTTAAAATATGTATCTTCGGGGAATTAATGTGAGCAAAAACACTCGAGCAAAATTTTACATAAGTGATTTCCTCTACTATTTTGGTTTCTCCCTTATTTCCCCAAATTTACTCAAAACCAGGCAGTAGATGCATGTCTGACAAGCTGAGAAAGGAACATAAGAACTGGGAGAGCAGAGGATAAAACAGACCAAGGAATAAAATGTCAAGTTTTCATTACTGCTGAAATTTTTCATTACTGCTGAAATTCACTAAGAATAAAAGGATAATAAAATGATGGTATTGTGACTCAAAGTATACCCTACAACAAGCCCTCAGAGTCCTGATTTCCTCAGAAGTTTACAAACTTAATGAAAAGTATTTTTATTGAAATCCCTCAAGGCAAGTTATAACTATTGATTCCAAAGTCTGATATTTGAAGTTTGAACGTTAGGAAGCAGATGGGCTGGAAAGATTTTTTTTTTTTTTTTTTTTTTTTAGGTTTCAGAGTAGCAGCCGTGTTAGTCTGTATTCGCAAAAAGAAAAGGAGTACTAGGGGCACCTTCGAGACTAACCAATTTATCTGAGCATAAGCTTTCGTGAGCTACAGCTCACTTCATCGGATGTGAGCCAGACAGTTCCAACTTGGAAGTAATCATCACATGAACACACTTTTAATACTTATAACATAATGTTAAAAAAACAATCCATCTTGCATGGCCTTTATGTTACACATTTGAACTCTACCATCTCCCTCTAAATACATCATCTTGTAGAATAGATACTAGGCTCTTTGCTTGTTGATTACCATTCACTAAAATCAAGAATTTCATATAGTCAAACACATTGGATAAGCAAGCAGACATCTGGAGCAACATAAGCTATAATAGCAACAAACAATACCTAGCACTTATATAGTGCTTTTCATCCATACATTTCAAAACACCTGTCAAAAAAGTGGATTAACATTATTATTCCCTTTTCACAGTTGTCAAAATGGAGTCACAAGAGATGAAGTGAATTGCCCAGGACTAGACAGTGAGTCAGTGGCAGAGCCAAGATTAGAACCCAGGGCATCCTGCAGTCCACTCCTCTGCTAAGTCCACTATTTGACATAACAAAATTTACCTTGCCAGAACTGAGGATGACTATATGCTATATTTATTTATATATAGTGCAATTAGAGATGTACACTATTCCCTTTCCCTTAGGGCTCTGCTGGGAGGTGACAGCCGTAAAGTGAAGTTGAAGCTTAAATGGAGAGCTGTCACTGAAAGATACCCATGGGATGTGTCGAATCATTGCATCATTCAGGTCACGTCCCCTGACCCGCCACCACTGGACATTTCTGAAGCTGAGCTGGCCAGCTGCAAGTTGCAACACCCTCTGGCTCTACTCTCTGTTGCTGTTGTTGTTTCCTTTCTTAATACTGGTGGAAGTCAAGCCCATCCCGTAGAGTTATATTATCTTTCATAAAAATTCAGCTTACTTCTCGATATATTTTTCCTGCTTTGAAAGGAAAATTGCAGTTTATGTTTGGTAGCATTTCAACAAAACTAAAATACACTTTCTAGAACCTGAAAGCAAAGCTCTCATTGGCTTCAAAGGGAGCAGGATCAAGGCCATAATTATTCACCTTTTCAGACCCGAAAACTGACATTTTAAAAAATGGTTTACAAGACAAATGTCAATTGAATCATCAAACTACAAGTGCTCTGGTTTTATGCTGCTGGAAGTACGTGCAAGTGAAACATCAATAAAGACAACAGAGATGGATTGGGATTAGATAACCAATTCTTCTTCGTCTAGGTGCCTACAAGGAAGGTTTTTATAATGTTAAGTTTTGTCTCTCTCCCTTAGAATTATTGAGCCTCAAGGTGAAAGCTCACGTATTTCACCCTGACCATGACACCCTCCCCACCCCCACAGTATCACATCTCTTCAGTGGCTCCTTGAACTTCATCAAATTCAAACTCCTCATCCTCACTTTCAAGACTCTGCACAATTCCAGACGGCCTTATTCTCAGACCTTTCCTCCTGTCAACTCACCACCTTCCATCCTGTGCTCTGCCCACTCTTCTTCCTAGGTAGGTCCCTTTTCCCATCCGTACCTTCATGTGCTCTCTTTGTTGTAATCATGTTTGCTCTTCATCTAATTTAGGACACAATCCTGTAAAATACTGAGCCCCCCCTTGCAAGGGGCTGAATGCTCCTACTATTGGTGGTAGGTCAGGGAGCTCAGCTTCTTGTTGGATCAGACCCTTATATTGTGACCTCTTTAAGGTAGAGGCTTTGGGTAAAAATTTGGAAGACTTTGGGCCTCAAATCCCACTGATTTTCATTCCAACTCTGGTGCAGATCCACAGCTGGTGTAAATTGTCATAGACAATGGAGCTGTGACAATTTACACCAGCTGAAGATCTGCCCCTTAACCTCCTAAGTGCCAAAGTCATTTTTAAAATGGAACTTAGGTTTCTAAATCATGTGGGGTTTTGAAAAAAATTACGCTTTTTCCTTTTCAATTATTATAAAACACCAAGCAAATATAAGGCATATTGTATATATTAAATAAACCATCACCCTCAATAAAACACAGCACTGTTAAACACAGTGTAAATACTAGGCCACCCCCACCATGCCCACCAGCACACACTTTTGCCGATGTTAATGCATCACCCAATTTCTTACTTCTGGAAATGTGATACTGAAGACCATACTGGTTTGTTATGCAGAAAGAAGCCGCACATACTGTGGACTTAAAGGAAAGAGGCATCAGAGTCATGGGGGTACTGGCAAGCCTCAACCAACAGATGTGCGTCTGATGTAGAGCTGTCTCGGGGACAATAGGCAACATAAGGATAAACTGAGGGAGATGTGGATTAACATATAAATATATAACGTTCTGAGTGGTGTGAAGTGACCCAGGAGAGAGAATGGCAGAATATTTTATTTAAAAGGAGCATATGATCAGCATGGTTGATCAGAAAATTAAGCTGCTGGGAATAATGGCTGAAATCCTAGTGCTGCTGGCCATGTTAACACATTGTTCCTGGTGTCAATGGGAACATGTCCAGGTCTTGATCCTCCCTCGTATTTGCTCCATGGAAAGAGGTAAAATGGCTCAAATCAAAGACATCTGCTAGAATCACTGAGTACCTTGTTTACTAAATCCAGCAAGAGGAAAAGCCTGCAGTAGCTCAGCTGTTCTCTTGCTGCTGTAATTGGGAAATTATATTGGATTTCATGGGACACAAAGAAAACAAAAACAGCATGAAACATCAAAATGGAAAGCCCCCAGTAAGAGCTGAGGTCAGGACATTTGTTTTATTTTTCTACAAAATAGAGCACAAATAGGGGAAGCAAACAGAAAAACTCTAATTTCAATTTTTAAAAAAATCTATGGTATATGTATGTTTCGACCTAAAACAAGTATATGTTTTTCATTGTTAGCTCCTAGAAACACTCTTGAGAAAGCATGAAAACAGTGAATATGATTAAATGGTGAGCATTGTCTCTTCGATTACGAATGAAATATATTGTTTCCTTTGTATTGCTGCTTTAGGATGTATTCTGCCATACCAGAAATGCATGAATAGGGTTCTATGGTTTTACAGGTTACTTCTTTACTTGTCTTTTCACATCATGCGCATAAGACGACCAGAACACAATCAGGCCTGGTCTACGCTAGAAACTTTTGCTGATATAGCTATGCCAGTTAGAGGTATATATATATTTGACATTGGTGTAAACATATAGGAATACCAGCATAAAGGAGCTTTTGACTGGATAGCTTATTTCACTCACTAACTAGTATAAGGTACACCACCAAAACAGCTTTTTTCTTTGGTGCTAATATAAGCTGTATCTACACGAGGGGAGTTGCTAGTATAGGACATGTTTCCTTCATTGAGAGCTGGCCTTAGTGACATTTCTTATCATATAGTCCGATGCCGTTACAATCGGCAGAGTGTAGGCTCCCTATATATTTTCTCATCTAATTATTCGGCCCAATTAAAAATGTCTCAGCTAACTTGCCAACTGTTATTTTTCTTTTTATCTCACATACAGCACCGCCGCTGCTTTTTCAAGTGTCTCAGAGTTCCCTAATTCCCTTCTTCTGATCTCACTTGTCACCCTTGTGCCAAGAAATAGCAGATGTTGAAACCTCACAGGTCAGCTTTGCATTGGAGGAGAATCAGTAGCTAGTTCTACACTTAGTGCCACTTGTTTATTTTATCCTATATATAATCCTGGAACTGTGAGGATCACAGAAAACACACAGGCATTCCCATCTTCCAGCATCCGTTCCCAGGAGCACCTCTGATATCACTTAACCAGAGTAAATTCTTGAAAGAGAGAGCTAATGCTCCTACTGATTGTCTGAGCTCCCCACATTGAAACTGTATCAAAAAAAAACCCCACCACATTTCTTCCAAGACTAACAACTTACTTGCACTCTAAGAAAACACCGCTATATATAACAATGCCATCTGATAGCTCTTGCTGTAACACAATGTAAAGTTCCCCCATTTGCCACACCATTTTTATTATTTATATAAGCTTTATTTTAATTTCTTAATTTGCTGTCTACTGTTATGACAATAACTTCAAAAAATGCTGTACAAAAATTATTAAAACGATACACAGCTTAAACCTCAAACAGTCCGGCCCTTCAAAAACTTCCCTGGCTGGCGACATCCAATTAATCAGAAAGAACAAAAAGCAAATCAGTACAGCAACAAAATAATGATCATCCTAGAGCCTGCCTGAGGGGGGCGGGGGGTGGAGGAGGTGGGGAAGAAACCGGAAGTTCACTAATTTTAGGCTCTGATGGAGATCACAGAAGAAGTTCCAACAAGGAGGAAGGTCTTCAACTGAGAACACTCAAACCCAACCTCAGAAAGCAGAGCATCAACCACAGCCCTTCAAGAGACAATCAGACCTCAAGTTTCAGGGCAGCATATAAGGAAGAAGGCAGTCTCTTAAATCTATGGGTCCCAGACCATCCTTTCTTTTTTATTTAAATACATAAGAGAATGCATAGCTAATACTCTGTGGACAGTTGCTATCTATTCAAGTCAGAGTAGCAAAAATAATTAAGGCCAAAACAGCAACACATTCTCCACCCTATCACTATACATAAATCACCAGAATTGGAAAAGGTGCGAAAAAGGGCAACGAAAATTATTAAGGGTATGGAACAGCTTCCCTATGAGGAGAGATTAATAAGACTGGGACTTTTCAGTTTAGAAAATAGATGACTAAGGGGGGATACAATATAGGTCTATAACATCATGTCTGGTGTGGAGAAAGTATACAAGGAAGTGTTATTTACTCCTTCCCATAACACAAGAACTATGGATCACCAAATGAAATTGATAGTCAGCAGGTTTAAGACGAACAAAAGGGAGTATTTCTTCACACAATGCACAGTCAACCTGTGGAACTCTTTGCCAGGGGATGTTGTGAAGGCCAAGACTATAACAGGGTTCAAAAAAGAACTAGTTAAATTCATGGAGGAGAGGTCCATCAATGGCTATTAGCCAGGATGGTCAATGATAGTGTCCGTAGCCTCTGTTTGCCAGGAGCTGGGAATGGGTGACCAGGGATGGATCACTTGATGAATACCTGTTTTGTTCATTCCCTCTGGGGCTCCTGGCATTGGCCATTGTTGGAAGACAGGACACTGGCTAGATGGACCTTTATTTTGACTCAGTATGGACATTCTTATGTCCACACCCCCACTAAACATGAGTGAGTGGTGGTGTGATATGTTGCAATGTCACTCACTCAAATTTGGCTCACCTGCCTCTCCATTGTGACAGAGGGGCAGCTGGACCAAACTTGAATAGCACTGTGACTGTACATGCCAGATCACACCACCACTCACTTACACTGAGGTGGCCAGACAAAATCAGAGCAAGTGGCGGTCAGGCCAAATCTGAGCAGGTGGCATTGCAACAGAGTCGCAGCACCACTCAGGTCTGGCCCAGACAAAAAGTGGTCAGGTAATGTCCTGGGTGCCCCCTGCCAGTTCTGTGCCTTATGCACCTAGTCCTTACTACACTGAACTCTCATGGACTTCAATGAGAATTTGCCTGAATAAAGACAAAGCAAAAACTGGAAAGGATTTCAGGATTTGCATCTCTGTGTGTTTCTCACTGAAAAACCTTTTCAGTATTGTTATATTATCAAATGCTGTCTGGTTCTCCTTTATCAGTAATAGATCAAACAATAACATCTTCCATGAGACTCTCAAAGCATTAATATACTATGGCTCTTCACACTCCTATAAGTGATTGGGGGGCATGGCAGGGACCCATGTTCCTGTTTGTCCATCACCTAGCACAGTGGGGTCTAGGTCCATGACTGGGGCTCCTATGTAGCACCACCATACAAATAAATAATAATGTCTTTAAGTAATATTGTTTCCATACAAGAGATGCAGAACTGAAGCACAGATGGTAACATTTTCAAAAGTGCCTAAGTAAAAAGAAAGCTTCAGTTTCATTGACTTTCAAATGTCTATGGGATTCTGACTCCTAAGTGAGGTAGTTGCTTTTGAAAATTTGACCAGGAGAAGTTAAATTCTCCCCACCCGCACTCTCCATGGAGAGTCTTATCAGGTCTCATGCATGTCTCCTCATCAGGTCTCATGCAAGTTGGATGTTGCTTGTTTCTTTCAATACCTGTACACATCTGCACAAAGGCCACATGTGATTTGGCCTTAAACTACATTGGCTGCAAGTGAAAGGATTTTGCCCTGCATGGAAAAGGCACATTATGCGTTATTATTATTTGTTTGTTTGGGGTTCTGTGGGATGCATTATAGTTCATACAACACCACCTTTATTTTCCCCCTAGGTATTTATGGAAATAATTGTGTTTAAGTTACATAGAAACTATATGGAATAAACAATGTGATCAATCTTCAGGAGTGTAGGGGAGAAGGCATATGGCAGACATAGTTTTGGGATTAAATTAGGAGAGAGTTTTTGCTGTTGATTTTACAAATAGCTAGCTGGCTCAGAAGATTTATACAGCCTTTCACTGCTGCAGACCATGGTCTGAATTTGACATGTGTGTGTATGAGAAATAAAAAGATAGGCACCATCTGAAGTCTGCTTGAAAGGCTCAGAGCATGATTAGCTGGGGAAGGAGGAGTTCCAAGTCAGGTTGCATTGACAGAGTTAGGTTCAGTGTCTGCTTGGACTACACTTGGATGTTGCCTTCAGCCTCTCAGTTTCAACATTAAGTACTTTTCGGAATTGGGACACTAAACGAACGTAGTCCCATTGACTTTAATGAGACTAAAGGCTTAAAGTTAGGTATGTGCGTAAGTATTTTGCTGAATTGGGGACTTAAAGATTATGCCGCAGAGTCAGGAAGGCACGCCCACTCAGAGTGCTGAAGCACATATTTAAGTCCCTAAGCACTTGTTCCAAGTTATGTGCTTAAAATCAGTCCTAAATAGAGATGGACTTTAGCAAGTGCTTAAATGCTCCCTTTAGGGCTCAATTCAGGAGAGCATTTAAGCACATGCTTAAATTTAAGTATGAGCTTATGTGCTTTGCTGAATTGGGCTTAAATTATCTATAATATTAAATTAACAAACCAGTCCCCAGCCAGTAGAACACACATGGCAAGCCTTTTTTTTTCTTTTTCCTGAGATTTAAGTCACAAAATATACATACTGTAGTCATAATATTAAAAAAAAAGATCCCTAAACTTTCTGATTACTAATAGAAGAGGAATTTGATTAGCATATCGGCATAAAAGGAAAGCCCTTAAAGTTGCTATGAAGGTGTTCATAAAAAAGGTGAAAATGAAAACATAGAAGGACAATAAAATGTTATTACCAGGATGAACTACTTTAATGGAGATGAAAGTCACATGAAAGTTACTGAAAACATGTAGAAGTGGAGCAGTAAGGAAAAGGAAGATCTATTTACAGAGAGTGTTGAAAAAACAAAAGGGTGTTTTCTGTGAAGTGTTCTTGATTTGGGGACCTGCTCCCACCTCAGTCTGCCAGAGATCAGATTTGTGAATGTTCAGGCTTCCCTGAATGTTCAGGCAAAGTCCATCTTTATTCCTTTGTTGTTCAGAGTGCTGAGGCCAGAAGTGGCTATATTTTGGGGGGGAAGGAGACTGGGGTATCAGGCTTTTGCTTATGTTATGATTTTTAATTTGGGGGTAGGTGCCCAGAGCACTGGATGGGCCCCTATATGTATATTTTTGAAACATGGATAAATAACTATGAAATCACAGTTTGAAATCAGCAGGGAGAGGGAATGAAAATATTACTTTGGAGAGAGAGTTACACAATCAAAATGATAAGACATGAACGCTCAAGAGAACAAAAATAAAAGATAATCTCTCTCTCTCATGCTGAGTTTCATACAGCCTTATTTACCGCTGCAGTGACACAAGCTAATTATACAGTTATCAAGAGATAACATGGCACCAATAGCGCTTGTCACCCCACACTGTGTAATTACCATAGTTTCTAATAAAATTACTGCAAGGGGGCCCCAACCTCTCCAACACTGAAGTCCACATTGCCTACTTGCCAGGAGAGTAAGGGCAGTACCTCATCTTCATATTAATGCACTTACGCTTTTAAATAAAAAAAAAACACACACAATTTGCTTGTTCTGGTATCTCTCGAATGAATACAAATTGCTTGTTTGAGTTCAACAATAAACATCTGCAATTACACCTTGTCTTATCCTTAGATTGTCAGCACTCTGGGACAGAAACTGTCTCTTTGTTCTGTTTTTTAAGTGCCTAGCACAACGGGACCCTGGTCTGTGACTGGAGCTCTTAGATTCTACTGCAACACAAATAATATTAATTCGTGTAAGGCTAACACCTAGATACGTCTACCCCCAGAATCTTAGTCTAATTAAGAACAAGTGCAAGAAAAACAGTTATTAAAACATGCTTCTGCATAGACCAGATCTTACTTTATGGTTCAACTCATTTTAAAGACAGGGATCATGTGCAAAACTGAAAGATAGTTTTTGACTGGTGTGGGTCCAACTCTAATTGTACACATTTGGTTTTTAAAATTCTTTAAACCTAGGCAGACACTTAAATTGTACGGTTACATTTTGATTAATCAAAATATTTTTCACCAAAGTAGTAGCTGAGAGAGGCAGCAGAACACATCGAGAACAAATTCACGTCTGTTTCATCTTGCCAAGACATTGTGCAATCATCTTTAGAAGGGATTTTCGTAGACTAGACTGTTTACACTACATAGCTTGTCACCCCTAATCATCCTTCCTCAGTTTGACACTAATGTATCCTACAAGGACAGCCAGAAGTTGTGTAAAAATAAAGATTTTTGGCAAAGGGCTGGGGATGTCAAAAATCTTGTAAGTGATTCAAGGTGACTGTGTCAAATAATGTACTTTAGCCATGGTAGAATCACAAATTGATGTACAAGACAAATATTTTGTCAAATTCTCCCTAACATTCCTAGCTCCTCTTCCTTGTCTGTTTTCAAGAGTGAATTTCAGGCAGCTTTAATTCTCTATTGTTTGGAAGCAAAACAAACAAATATCGATTTATCCATTAATTGCATCATCTTCCACTAATGCCCCATAAGCTACGAGAGAGACAGGATGGGTGAGGTAATATCTTTTATTGGACTAACTTCTGTTGCTGAAAGAGACAAGCTTATCTTTTTTTCATATCTGGGACCAACATGGCTGCAACCATACTGCCAATCATAAACTAGAACAGGGATCGGCAATGTTTGGCACACCGCCCGCCAGGGTAAGCCCCCTGGCGGGATGGGCCGGTTTGTTCACCTGCCGCATCCTCAGGTTCAGCTAGTCGTGGCTCCCACTGGCCATGGTTGGCCGCTCCAGCCCAACGGGGGCTGCGGGAAGCAGAGGCCAGCACATCCCTCCACCCACGCTGATTCCTGCAGCCCCCATTGGCCTGCAGTGACGAACCACAGCCAGTGGGAGCTGTGATCAGCCGAACCTGCAGATGCAGCAAGTAAACAAACGAGCCCGGCCAGCCAGGGGGCTTACCCTGGTGGGTCGTGTGCCAAAGGTTGCCAATCCCTGAGCTAGAATTAGGTCAACAAAACAGAGGGGAAGGGATAATGACAAAGAATTTCAGGGGCAAAAAAAAATGATCTTCCCACATCTCAGGTTGGGAACACAAGAAAGGAGTTCAGAAATTGTGTGACACATAATATTTCTTGTTAACTTATTATAATGCCTAGAGTTCCCAATCTGAATTCAGCACTCATTGTTTTAAGTACAGTGCAAATTTGCTCTGAAAGCTTAAATTTGATTGTAAGATCAAGGCAAAATAAATGGTCTTAAACAATAGGGCAGAGAAGGGTCAGGGAAAGTGAGGGTAATAGAGATAAGTACATATAGTTACAGAGTTACCTAGTGCACAACTTAGTCAGGCAAGCATTGTGGCTCAGTCTGTCAAAACTAAGTATATACTATAGGAAACAAAACATGTTTATTAGGCTACCGATTCAACTGAACAACTCTCTGCAAGAGTCAGTTCTCAACGTTTTTGGATGTTTTTCTAAAATGTATATTTTAGGCATTATTTTGGGGAAGCTTTATAGCTTGTGTTATACAGGAGGTCAGACTAGATGATCACAGTGGTCCCATCTGGCTTTGAAATCTGTGAATCATAGTAAACATATGGAAGAGCTGAGAGCTTGAAGGTCAAAGAGGCCAAATCTACACTACAGACTAGGAGTATGATTTGCTTGCTCACGTACACATACTACTTCTAGATGCCATTGAAGATCTATTGGCATGTTTCACCCAGCTCTAATGCAATATGGCTCATATGTCCAGTCAGTACTATCAAATCCTGCTAAAACAGTGAGCATCAAATATCTGTGACTTGTTTGCAAGCATTTTGTTACATACCAAGAATTATTAGCAGAAATCATTAGGTCAATATTCCTGATCAAAACTATTTAAGAAAATGCTTATCACTTTGTAATCAATTCACAAACAGAAATAGGCACAAATAAAGTATTCCATACAAATTAGTCACCAAGCTCTAGTCTAAGAACATATGGTATGATGTTTCTTTTTCATCTTCCTGGTATGTGTGCGCCCTGCAATCTGTCTCTGGAGACACTTTCAATTTGATATATTAAAGTAACAAGGCACCTTCATTTACCACATAAGTGGAGAATGGACTTTAAGTAGTCATATGGCTGGATGTGCTTATTTTCATGATGATGAGTTTATTGTAAGGTTTTCTTTTTCTAAAGCTTATTATTGGTTAATCTGAAGCCACCAGAAAAACAAAAGGATAAAGCAAAAAGAAAAGGAGTACTTGTGGCACCTTAGAGACTAACCAATTTATTTGAGCATAAGCTCAATTGTTAGTCTCTAAGGTGCCACAAGTACTCCTTTTCTTTTTGCGAATACAGACTAACACGGCTGTTACTCTGAAAAGGATAAAGCGTCATTCATAATGTATTCATGTATTTTGGTAATATTTAAAGTTAAATTTAAAAAAAAAAAACAGAAGAACAAACTCTGATTGACAGTAGAATTCTTCTATCTGCACTACAGACCTCTGTTGAATATTCTGCATGTAGAACAAGAGCTAACTAAGGTGCAGAGATATTTAATGGGGACTGGAGAGGAGAACTTTCCCATTAGATTGGAAACTGAGCTGCCAGTACAATATGAATGGTCATTTAATTTTTCCTAATATTGCAGCTTAAAAGAGAGTCCCATGTTTCAAAATTATAATGCTTATAATTTAGTGGAAGTGACACTATACTTACCTATTGACTTGGGGCTGTTATTCAGGATTAGATTGTGCCCTGCAAACTGCTAGGTGCCCAAGTTTGGAGGAGGGCACAAGAAGCCTTCTTGCTTGGGCCTTGTGCAGCAGCAAGTAACAATTGCATTGTCAGTGTTCCATGGAGCATAGAAGCTGCATCCTCTGGGATGCAAATCCCAAACAAGATGAGGAAGAGGGTGGCTTATGTCACCCACATACACACAGGCCAGAGTTGACTGAGTGTGCAAAGAACAATATGCTTTGCTCATTGAAATGGGTGTAGCAGTAGTTGAATTCTACTGTACACCATGAACTTTCTGCCCAAGCTCCCCCTTGGGTGGTACTGAACTACACTTTGAGGTTCAACAGGGAGAGGACTAGAATCCAGATCTTTGGGGTGCAGGATGGACAAAGTCTCCAAATCCACTACCCAGCAACCATGGCAGGGCCACGTGGATTATCCCATAGACCCTGTGGAGCTAAGCACCATAGGAACTATTACCTTGTAAGGATGGACTGATGACTTCTCTCATGGCCCTGACTGGTCCAGGCATCCTATTTAAGAATAGGAGCAGTTCCAGGAAGTGGCTGTGCTAGGAGGTGTACTCCCTGCCAGCTGTAGCTATGGACCTGCCTATCATCTCACTCTTGGACTCTCAACCCTGGCTTGGAACCTTGAACTCCAATTCTGATCCTGACCCCTGGCTTCAGAACATGGAGTCTGAAACTGGCTTTGATATTGGAACTCCAACTTTGGCTTTTGACACTGGTTTTTACTACTTGGGCTCTGACTTTGACCCTGGGCTTTAGGGTGACTCTGGCTACGGACCCTGGTTTTGCCCCTTGAGCCCTGTCTCTGTTCCTGCCCCCCAGACCTCAGTACTAGAATCCTGACCCTGACCTCAAACTTAGGCTGTCTGTCTTGGACTCTGACCCTGGTTCTGACTCCTGACCAAGGCCATTGGCTGTGACCACTAGGCATGACTGCTCAAGCCCCTGTCATGACACACACTGTATCAAATAAGAGGATGTGTCTTAAGGGTACAAATGAACCCTACACTTTATGTAACTGTGTGGAATGACTCAGCACCAAACTAAGTTGACAAGGAGAAGGGGTAAATTGATTAAATTAAAGAGCAGTCAATTTAGAACAGATACAAGTGAATTCTACAATACCATTCCATGCTGTATAAAACACAAAATGAAGAATTACATAGGAGTAGGATGAACTCTAAAAAAGAGCCAGCAAGAGAACGTGAAAACTGCCTTCTCCAAACGAAACTAGACAGAAAATTTGGGCAAGCCATAGTTGGCCTGATTTGAAAATGGCCTTAGCGCTGCTGATGTATCTGACTTAATGTAACTACCCAACAGGAATTCAATCAGTTACACTATGATCATCCTGTCTTCTATTATCTGCACCAACGCTTAGGTCTGATCTATGCTTAAAACTGAGGTCAACCTAATTACAGCATTCCATCCAGGAGTGTGAAAAATCAACACCCCTGAGTGTTGTAGTTATACCAATGTAACCTCCAGTGAGTAGATGCAGCTAGATCAATGGTAGAATGCTTTCACCAACCTAGCTACAGTCGTTTGGGGAGGTGGGGCGCCTACGGTGATGGGGGGAAAAAAAACCTTCAATCATTGCAGGCTGTGTCTAGACTTATATTATGGCCTTCTGCCAGCATAGCTACAACTCCATAGCTATGGTACTATTGTCCCCATAGTGTAGACACAGCCTTCGTTCTTGATCTGTCCTGAACAAAAATCAGGACAGCTGATTATGCTGCCAGTGGCAATTAGTCCAGCAGGGGATGGCCCAGTGGAGAATCTTATGATCAGTAGATATGTTAGCAACCAATAAAATCTATTCAAAACCAGTAAGAAACTATTAAATGAAATCAGTAACAATAAAAAGGCAAACAAATGATTATCTGAACAAAACATCAAACAAAAGCCTATTTCAAAATAATTCTAATGAAAAAGCGCACACATCTTCTAAATTAGAAGTGCATAATTTAAATCTGCCTGGAAGCAGCTGTAACTTGCCCTCTGGCTATTTGCTCTAGTATTCATTATTGTGGCTAATTCCTATTTAATTCCCAAAACAAGTCTGTATTATGCCTCAGCCTGGTATACAATGCATGATATTGCAGCAATGCAGAACTATTTTTAAAAGAATGTGTAATCGAAACACAAGGGTTGGTTATGGCAAAGGATAGGGGGATTTTTATTTCCATCTACAAGGACTGTTCCACTGACACCAATGTAACATCACTGAGTTCAGTGGAGTTATTCCTTATTTACAGTGGTGTAACTAAGAATAAATTAGGCAACATATTTTAGTAACTCAGGATAGCCCACCCATTATACACCATGGACAAGGATTCACTGACCTCTTTGTCCCACAACATTCTTGGAGGCTCACACAAAACCTAGTTATCAGAGTAAACTCTGCCTAATTACCCATCTCCCTCCACATATGGGGCAGAAGAACTGCTGTCTTTCCAGTTATCCATTGGTGAAGAAAACCCAGTTTGGCATTCCTGAATATAAAGCTGATTTTGTTCTGCATTTCTCCCTCTTCACTCTTTCAGTGGAATAAAATCTTAAAATAAACAGCTCTTTTTTAACCTTACCTGCACATTTCCCCTAGGGTTGCCAACTTTCTACTCACACAACACTGAACACCCTTGTCCTGCCCCTGCCTTGTCCCTCCGCTAAGGCCCCTGCCCCACCCCTTATCCAAGGCCCTGCCCTCCGCTCACTCCACACACACCCCACTCTCCCCGCTGTCACTCACTTGCTCATTTTCACCAGGCTGGCTCAGAGGGTGGGTGAGGGCCTCAGCTGGGGGTGTGCACTGTGGGGTGGGGCCAGATTGGGGGTGCACGACGGGGCTCCAGGCTGGGGGGGTGGAGCTGAGGGGTTCAGCGTATGGGAGGGGGAGGGGGCTCTGGGCTGAGGCAAGGGGTTGGGTTGTGGGAGGGGGTATGGGCTCTGAGCTGGGGATGTGGGTTCTGGGGTGGGGCCAGAAATGAAGGGTTCAGGATGTGGGAGGGGGCTCCGGGATGGGGCAGGGGTTTGGGGTGCAGGGTAGTGAGGGCTCCGTCTTGCGGTACAGGTTCTGGTGTGGGGCCAGGGTTGAGGGATTTGGGCGCAGGAGGGCTGGGAGGGGGATCAGGGCTGGGGTAGGGGGTTGGGATGTGGTGGGGGGGGGTTAGGACTCTGGCTGGGGGTGTGGGCTCTGGGGTGCAGGAGGGTACTCTGTCTTGGGACTGGGGAACTTGGACAGCAGGAGGGGGATTATGGCTGTGCCGGGGGGTTGGGGTGTGGGTGGGTGAGGGCCCTGGCTGGGGGTGCAGGCTCTGGGGTAAGGCTGGGCATGAGGGGTGTGGGGTGCAGGACGGTGCTCTGGGCTGGGACTGAGGGGTTTGAGGGTGGGAGGGGGATCAGGGCTGGGGCAGGGGGGTTAGGGTGTGTGTGTGGGGGGGGGGGGTCGGGGTGCAGGCTCCGGACGGTGCTTACCTTAAGCAGCTCCCAGAAACAGTGGCATGTCCCCCCTCTGGCTGCTACCTAGAGGCACGGCCAGGAGGTTCTGCACGCTGCCACATCCTCAGGTGCCGCCCCTGCAGCTCCCATTTGGCCACAGTTTCCAGCCAATGGGAGCTGCAGAGTGGTGCTTGGGGCGGAGACAGCACAATGAGCCCCCTGGCTGAGTCCCAAAGCCTAACAGCCAGAGGGGGGAATATGCTGCTGGTTCTGGGAGCTGCGCAGAGCCACATCAGGCAAGCCCCATTGCACTGCCAACCGGACCTTTAACGGCCTGGTCGGTGGTGCTGACCAGAGCCGCCAGGGTCCCTTTTCAACCCGGCATTCCAGTCAAAAAAAGGATGCCTGGCAACCCTAATTTCCCCAGAAAATGCCAGGAGCTAAACTAGGTCAAAGAAAGCAGACGGGTATGGAGTTCTAAGTTTTCTCCCATGTGTTCTATTAAAGGTGTTGGTGTTCTGTTAACATGCTACCATACCCAGTGGAACCCACTGAAAACATTAAGGGGATTTTTGTTTCTACTTCCATGTCCCATGTTTAGAAGAAAACTGGAAACCATCTATGGTATAAAGTTGTATTGAATTTGAGAGATATGGACCAAGAGTTTCCAAAACGACTAGTGACAATTATTGAATATCCAGCTTAAGACATCTTAATGGGACCTAATTTTCAGAGAGCTGGCAACTAAACCTATTCAGAAAATGGGATGTTTTTCCATGGAAATTTTTTGCATTTTTTTGACAAAAAAATACAAACACTGATTTAAAAAAATTGCCCCGAATTTTGATTTTTCCAACAAAATATTGATTTTTTTAAAAAATGAAAGCAGACACTTTCTGCCAATATTTTTCTTTGGTTAAAAACCCATTTTTATGTTGAAAATTAAATTTCAGCAAAAATGCTATATCAGCCCCACTGAGTACTCTTGCTCTGAAAATTAGGACCATTCAAGGTATCCCAAGTTGGACAACCAAACACTACAGCACCCAAAGTTGCTAGTCACTATTGAAAATCTTGGCTATGGAACTTGAGCTTACTCAGCAGTTTAAGAGTTAATCAGTCAAGAAAAAAGGTTTAAACTGTCTCTTCTTCCAGCAATTTGGATGTGACTTGGAATAAATCAACCTGATTAGTAAACAAAGCCACAAAGTGTGTAGTTGATATGAATTGCATAAAATGATGTATTGTTAATCCTCCGATTGCATTAGTTCTGTCATAACAAATGACAATTTTTAATTATTCACCCAGAAAAATATGGAGAAGATTTCATTTTCATAAGCACTGGAAGTTTTGAAAGTTCTACCACAGATCAAAAAGTTTTAGAATATTCAAGAAAAATGTTTAAGAAATTAGTAATTTCTCCTCTATCTCACATTTAAATGGATCATAAACCTTAATATTTTCTCAATTATCTTAAATTATAGAATGCATAACCATAGTATTAAAAATAACTTTTCATTCTGCCCTATTAAGTAAAAAGTTAAGATATTTATGATGCTAAACAGAAATCAGCAGTGTCCAAATAAAAATTGGATTGTTGACTGACTGTTTTAATAGAGGTGAAAGAAGGATGCGTTTATCATCTGTCTCATGAATAGCATTTACCAACATAACTATTAACACTAACCAGCATAGGACAGGAATTATTCAGTAGTGAATCAGGCCCCATTTTTACAAGCCAAAAAGCTAATGTACATCTTAACCATCTCAACCATCTTGTAATATTGGTTAGCATAATTCCCTTGCATTTGTGGATTTTTCTAGGTTTAAGGCTTTTGATTTCAAGAAAGCACTTGACACATGCTTTAATTTACGAACATGTACCGATGACATAAATGGTATTCAGTTCATGCTTATTGCTTTGCTGAACAGCAACATGGAGCTATGTGGGTTTTTGGGGAGGAGTTCATCCGTGGACCAGTCCACACAAGAGATCCACTTTCTGGACACTATAGTGCTAATAAGCGGTGGTCACATAAACACCACCCTATACCAGAAACCTACTGACCGCTATACTTACCTACATGGCTCCAGTTTTCATCCAGACCACACCACATGATCCATTGTCTACAGCCAAGCTCTACGATACAACCGCATTTGTTCCAACCCCTCAGACAGAGACAAACACCTACAAGATCTCTATCAAGCATTCTTACAACTACAATACCCACCTGCTGAAGTGAAGAAATAGACTGACAGAGCCAGAAGAATACCCCAAAGTCACCTACTACAGGATAGGCCCAACAAAGAAAGTTACAGAACACCACTAGCCGTCACCTTCAGCCGCCAACTAAAACCTCTCCAACGCATCATCAAGGATCTCCAACCTATCCTGAAGGATGATCCCTCACTCTCACAGAACTTGGGAGACAGGCCAGTCCTTGCTTACAGACAGCCCCCCAACCTGAAGCAAATACTCACCAGCAACCACACAACAAAAACACTAACCCAGGAACCTATCCTTGCAACAAAGCCTATTGCAAACTCCGTCCACATATCTATTCAGGGGACACCATCATAGGGCCTAATCACATCAGCCACACTATCAGAGGCTCATTCACCTGCACATCTACCAATGTGATATATGCCATCATGTGCCAGCAATGCCCCTCTGCCATGTACATTGGTCAAATTAGACAGTCTCTACGTAAAAGAATAAATGGACACAAATCAGACATCAAGAATTATAAAATTCAAAAACCAGTCAGAGAACACTTCAATCTCCCTGGTCACTCAAATACAGACCTAAAAGTTGCAATATTACAACATAATAACTTCAAAAACAGACTCCAACGAGAGACTGCTGAATTGGAATTAATTTGCAAACTGGACACCATTAAATTAGGCTTGAATAAAGACTGGGAGTGGATGGGTCATTACACAAAGTAAAACTATTTCCCCATGCTTATTTTTCCCCAACCTGCTGTTACTCTCAACTTCTTGTCAACTCTTGGAAATATCCTGATTATCACTACAAAAGTTTTTTTTCTCCTACTGATAATAGCTCACCTTACCTGATCACTCTCGTTATAGTGTGTATGGTAACACCCATTGTTTCATGTTCTCTCTGTGTGTATATATCTTCTTACTGTATTTTCCACTGCATGCATCCGATGAAGTGGGTTTTAGCCCACGAAAGCTTATGCTCAAATACATTTGCTAGTCTCTAAGGTGCCACAAGTACTCCTGTTCTTTTTGCTGATACAGACTAGCATGGCTACCACTCTGAAATCTTTAAAGCTTGCTCCCGGTGCCCTGCAACAAGTGGATGAATAAAAACATAATGTCCTGGTCCTCACAGGTTTTCTGTACATACAGGCAGATATTAACAAATGAATAGAAACCACTATGTGCTCATGAACAATTTGCAACAATTCGCAAAAGATGTGTCAGAGAAAGTATTTCTTGCCACTTGTTTTCCCAACTCTAGTAAGGAAAAAAAACATGCCCAATTTTAGAGTGTAAATAAAATATATATGAAAATATAACAACATTTGCAGAATGTTTCTTTCTCTACATATTTAAGAATCAGCAGAGTGCAAAGGAAGACCCAAAATTTCAAGAAAAGCCATCATTCTACACATTCAAATTCCTAGCTATGCGAGGTTTTCCCACACAGCTGTTTTGGCACATGCACACTACTCGAGGACAACAGTTTCATCACAGTGGGCACCTCCACTGAAACCAGTGGAGTTACAGCAGTGATGAATTTGACCCATTAGCCAGAACTATCATATGGTGTTTGATCTACATTCAGATCCTGTCTTTTTTTTTTTTTTTAAACCATGACATTTTAAATATACTTTACTGAACTCTTTAGGGACGTGTAGATTCAGTCATCTTTCAAGATCCTTCTACTTTCACATTTATAGTTACAGACCTGGAAACTCTACAAGTCAATAGCAGGCTTGTGTGGGGAGATCAGAATATCTAGTACCTGTAGACCTCAAACGAAGTCTGGGCTTCATGGTGCTAGGTGCCATATATACACCATAGTAAATGAAAGTCCCTGGCCCAATCTACATAGACAAGTTGGGAGGAAGGAATTGATCTTTTTCCATTGTACGGATGGGGAACTGAGACACAAAGCAATTAAATGTCTTACCCTACATCACACAAAATGTCTGTGTCAGAGTTGGGAATGGAACCTAGCTATTCTGCGACCCAGTACACTGCTTTAGTCAAAAGGACATCTTTCCTGTCATCTTACAATGATGATGAATTACAAAATGGGCTCAGATAACTCTGTGCCATAGGCTGGCTGGGGTAAACATGTGACCTTGAGGGTAAACAGAAACTTCAGGGGAATTTAAATTGTTTATCTATAAAGCTGGTTTTATTTTCTATAACTTGAGTCAATCCAGCAAAGCAGTGCAATAGTTCCTCACCTGTAGCATTTAAATTGCATTAGCATAAAGAAGCTCTAGATTTAGGTTTGAAAAGAACTGATGTGAATTAAGAATTATGTACCTCAGGACACATGATTTTATATATATATATATATATATATATATATATATATATACACACATATACACACATACATATATACACACACACACACCAAATAGAGCCTTTCAGGGCACTGGCTTAGGGTGTGAGAGGTAATAGGATGCAAAGCTTTTTGCTTCCAGGTCACTGTTCTTTATACAGTCAACAACAAGTGAATGTTGGTGCCTGGCAGTTGGCCAACCTATGTGAAATGAGTTGGTGGTTAACTAGGAACTGGACCAAGGAAAGTGTCAGCATCAAAAGCCCACCACAACTGGTTCCATTATTGGCCATCTCAGTAGAGAAACAAAGGAGGAAAGTAAATGGTGTAATAATTGAGTGACCTACTTCATCCCTAGAAGTGGTTCCTCCAAGTCTGGTTGACATGTTTCTGTGGCAGTGTGGAGAAGCTGCTTCTGCATGAGCTGCATTTGTTTTGTGGACAAATAGAGGACTTCAGTCTCCATGCTGTCAGCCTAGCAGTTCCCACCCTTAACCATCACCAGGAACTAGTGTGATTAGCTGATTCATTTTTGGCACTGCTCACTTGGCCTGAGGGGTGGTCCGCTGAGTGCCAGTATGCAGGGGCTGAATATCCAGGTGCTGAGGTAAAAAAGGCCAGCACCTTTCATCAATACTAAAGTCACACTTTGAAAATCCCACAAAGCATCCATTTGCAACTTTACATGCATAAATACCTTTTAAAAATCTGGCTCTTGGTGCTTACAGCTAGTATCACAGAATTGTTCTGTACATGCTTCTTGTCCTTTTCCTTCATAATACTAGTGTACAGCAATGCTACCTTGGTGCTCTCCAGCTCATTTGTATGAGCTTGGCTGGGGGTGAGGAGGAGGGTTAGAACAGAGGGAAATCCAGTGGTCCTGGTTCTACTAACTCACATAAGTGTTGCAGGACCGGGTCTTTAAACTGTAAATACTTGTTTGTTTATTTGTGGATCTTTGAAATAACAAAAATCATCAATAGCATTTCTTTTAAGAAGGTATGATGCACTTGTCTAAACAGACAGTATCATTCTATTGTCAAATTAATTTATCTATTATTCTGCTTGATTTGAATAGCTTGTCAGTAGTCATTTCTTAATTAAAGTCATTACTCTTCAGGTGATTAGACAGGCTGCAATCTGAGTAGCCTTCAGTAGTTTTATTTCCAATAACAGTCTAAAAATTAACAATCAAGTTTATACTGTGGGTGGGATTCACATCTTTTAGGTGCCCTGCCACCAAATGGAACTCCCAACCCTGAGTTATATGCCAAAGCCCTATGTATATGTATATGCCCTATACAATACACAAGGAGAGTTAGATGCCTACGAATGGGACTCATAAAAGCCAGCACACTGAGTGGGTAGCTGTCTAAGCTAGCCAACAGGAAATGCCTAAGTCCCACCCTTCAAAGGGAGTTAGGTGCCTCCCTCCATTTGGGATTCACAGTGTAAACCCTCTCCTGAAGTTAGACACGTAAAGCCAGGTGAGTGTATTTCATAGAAAACCAAGGAGGGGAGGGGCACTGTCCTTTTATCCAAAATTCAAGTGGTTAGAGCACTCACCCAGGCTGAGGGAGACCTGGCTTCTTATCCCCACTCTGTCTGTCTGGAGCAGGGATTCAGTCTCCCACCTCCCAGGAGAGTGCCCTAACCACTGGACTATATGTCTCTCAATCTCTCCTGCTGAAGCCGTTCTAAAGTATAATTAAACAGTTAAATTTAAATAGTTTTCGGAGTGGGGGATGGGAATCTGGGTCTCCCACCTCCTACATGAATGCCCTAACCACTGGTTATAGAGTCACTGTCTCTGTCCCAAGAAACAGGTCACATATTCTGTCCCCTCATTTTCAGAGGCCCTTCACATTGTCAAACTGGTGGGGTTCCACTGAACAGGGGTAGCAGGATTGGGTGGAGGTTGTAAGGGATCATCACTGACTGTGCTTTAAGCACAGCTCCACAGAGGTCTAGACACAGGACAGGAGATGAGCAGGGATTAGGATGGTGGATCAGCATGGAGAAGATCTATTGACCATTTCCCTTCATGCCCCTTCAGAGTGAAGGCACAGCAGCAACAGAAGCTGCTAATTCCCCATGTTCTTTGGAAAACTAAACCTTGGAATTAAATTTGGCCCTGTAAGAGTATGTCTGTACCTCAGCTGGGAGAGTGCCACCCAGCCGGGGCCCACAGATTAGTGCTAGGTTTGCTGGTCTCAGTCGCCATCTTTGCCGCAGTGCTAACACTGTTATTTTTTAGCAATGTTAACTCAAGTGAAGCTAGCTTGACTCTGTGTACCTGGGCTGGGAGGCTCACTCCCAGCTGCAGCGCCACTGCACCCTGAGGGGAGTGAAGCTTCTCTAAAAATAGGATGAAGGTTCCTTTGGAATACATTCAAGCCATTCAGAGCTTTCTTTCCACCTCACTCTCAATGGGCCCCGCTGTGTCTATTGAATTTTTTGTCAGATATTGCTTTTAATCACCAAGATTATAGAGTGTGATGTCTTAATCACGGGTTCACTTTAGTTGTATTAGAGACTGTGGCTCCTTAAGTCACTTTATCATGTGAAAAATATTGAAACCCCAGCTGGGACTTCACACATTGCCATTTCCGTTCCTGCACAACACTGGGATACATATCACAGATGGTCCATCCTTACAATGATTTATTTGTGTGTATATCATCTCAGCTGTTTTGGCAGCACTGGATGGGATGGGGCGTTTGCCTGGCAAAGACTTTCAAGTGGGTACAATATTCTGATCAAAGGGATGCAACTGTGATGAATACTTCTGGAATATTTTCTAACAATGGCACATCTGTGTTTATTCATATGCAACTGTGTATTTTCTGACCCGAGAAGTGGGGAAAATACAACAAATGCCATATGGTACTGTATGTAACATCAATGGAGTGATGATGTGTTTCTCTATAATACAGTGGTATCTGATCTTTCTGTATTTTAACATGGACCCTACACAAAGTGCAGAGGAAAGACTGTACAAATGCTAATCTAACATCTCTAGATGCAGACTATGTAGACATTACCAGTACTTAAATTATACTTTCATTGTCATTTAAACCCAACCAGAATTAACATATAAAATCGAGATATATGGCATATCTTCATTTACAAACTGCAGCTTCTATTAGAGGAAATTACTTTCCCCTGCAGTTTTAAATTTTGGGAGGTTTCAAAATGAGGGCAGCTTCTGTATCAGCACAATAGAACAAAGGTAAGCTCAGGTTCCTTGCTACAACTGCTGCTCATGATATTCTACTGCATTATTGTATATCTCCGACTAGCACACACCAAATCCTCTGACGAGGCAGATAATCACTTGCTAACAGCCTCCTAAAATGATGAGAATAAATGATGGCCAACCTGGCTGCAAAAGAGATGTTATAGGGAAATTAACTTTATTTGGAATGTGTGTAGGGAGTGATTCTTAAAGGGTATTTGTACTTGTCAAATGGATGAAGTGTGTGGGGGGTTGTTTTATTTTTACCTTTTGTGGCTACCAAATGTGGGTAGCTTCCATTAATAACTGAATGGTTATGGTATGGCTAATAAATGGGGTGTTATTAAGAGAGTGTTTCTTCCCTAATGAGCTGTTTGGGGCCTGAATCTGGACTCATTTACATTTGTGTAAATTAGGAAGTGTAAAACAGGTGTAAAGTCAAAATGAGTACACATGGTACCCAGACAGGAGGCTATGTATGGCCCAGATGAACTCAATATACTTGGAAACAGGATCAGCTGTCTTCATTTACTAAATAGATTTTGAAAATAATCACATCAAATGTTCTCTCCTTTAAGGATGTCTGGCAGTAGCTGAATAAAAAAAAAGCTTGCTAAATACCATTTATCTGCATGAAAAAGGTTTGTTCCAATAAAATAGCAAATTGAAATAAATCACTTAGAGAGCTTCTCAGACAGCCAGTACATAGTAGTTCACTATATTGCAGTCTTAATCTGCATCCCTAAAAATTCAAACTGAAGAAAACATTAAGTCTGGCAGTTCACAATCAAACACATTTCAGTCATCATGACAAGGAGTGTACATCTGCCAGAAGCAGGAGCTGCTCAAAAATGCACAAGACAGTCCTAGACAATTCCACCTCATGATAGATGCACCCTATACTGAATGTTGCTAAAATCTGCATGCTATTACAGCCAGATTTTTAAAGGAGGCCCATAAAACACACCTTAAAAGCATCATGCATATCTGTTTTTCTGCACAAAACCCTACATTTCAGAAGTCTGCCCTGAAAATGTGGTCCTCTACATTAAGGTGTAGTC
The DNA here is from genome assembly GCF_015237465.2 of Chelonia mydas. NCBI lineage: Eukaryota > Metazoa > Chordata > Testudines > Cheloniidae > Chelonia > Chelonia mydas. Next base: position 168,906,504 of record NC_057849.1, read on the forward strand.
TATGATGGGTAAATGTCAGAAGATAGAGTGCATATAGGGCTCCAGTCAGGAATTTAGGAAACATGGAGTTTAATACTCTGCTACAGACTTCTTGTGCAACCTTGGGCAAGTTACTTAGCCTCCTGTGCTGCAATTTGCATTTGTAAAATGGGAATAATAGCACTTCCCTACCTCAGAGGGATGTTGTTAGGATAAATACATCGAAGACTGTGAGGTGCTGAGGTACTACAGTTGATTGGGGCCATAAAAATACCTTAGATACACAGTTAAAGCAGCAATTTTTTAGCCTCTCATTTTTAAGTCCAATTTTACTGAAGGAAAGCTTGCCTCCTGCAAAAGTTTCCAGATACACAAAAATCTTTTCTCTCCAGTCTACAATAATTCTTTGTTCATATACAGAGCTGGGAGGGAGAATTTTTTGGACATTCCCAAGCCAGGCAACAGAGCAAGTTTTTACCTGGTTGTTGGAGGAAAGGAAGAAGCCAGAAAGTCGCTTCCCCCTCTCTCTATTGTACTCTCTTACTGGCCTTGTAAGAGCCAATCACAACTTCTGTCCCTGCCTGCATTCAGAGGACAAAAGTGCTTAGAACAATTGTTCCCAAACTTGTTCCGCCACTTGTGCAGGGAAAGCCCCTGGCGGGCTGGGCTGGTTTGCTTATCTGCCGCGTCTGCAGGTTCGGCCGATTGCGGCTCCCAGTGGCTGCAGTTTGCTGCTCCAAGCCAATGGGAGCTGCTGGAAGCAGCACAGGCCAAGGGACGTACTGGCCGCCGCTTCCCGCAGCCCCCATTGGCCTGGAGCAGTGAACCGCGGCCACTGGGAGCCGCGATTGGCCTAACTTGCAGATGCAGCAGGTAAACAAACCGGCCCAGCCTGCCAGGGGCTTTCCCTGCACAAGTGGCAGAGCAAGTTTGGGAACCACTGGCTTAGAAGCATGGAACATGATGAAAAATCGGAAAGATGGACTGTTTAGTTTAGTGAAGGAGACATGCTAGAAGTATACAAAATGATTAATGGTAGGGAGAAGGTAATCCAAGTGCTCCTACTTACTATTTCTCATAAGGGAATAGCCAATGAAAATGAAAGGCAACAAATTCAGAAACAATAAAATGATTTGTTTTTAAACACAATGCATCATGTGGAACTCATTGCTCCAGTACAAAAGGGAATCCACAATTTTAACAGGAGAAGTCAAAAGTGGATTAGTTATTTACACATAGAATGAGGACATCAACCATCACATTAGATAGTTTGAAAAAAAGAATATAAATCCTCATGCTACAGGGCATATAAAGCCATCATTTGATAAGGGTTAGAGGGAATCTTCCCCTGTCGGCAAGTTAATCCATAATTGTCAGTTACAGGGATTCTTACCCTTCCTCTGAAACAACTGGCACTGAGCACTATTGGAGACAGGGCACCTGATTAGATACGGTATGGCCATTGCTATATTTCTGACTCCCTATGCTGCAAATTACTGAGCATTTTCAGAGGCTAGTGTTAAAATCAAGTCCCCAGTTCTATAACAACCTCTGCATCAACTAAAAATGCAGCTAACACCAGTTAAAGAGAAACTAAATAAAGAAACCAAAGAGAGATCAGTAATATAACCAACAATAATGCAATATCCCCATTTTGCACCACAAAGACTTCAGTGTTGTTGCATGCATTTCAGTAATGCCTAGAGGCCGCAGTCAGAGAGCAGGGCTGTATTGAGCTAGGCACTGTATCAACACTATGAGAGGCAGCTGCTGCCTAAAGAGCTTACCATCAAAATAGGGGGAACAGATGACTGGTAAGACAAAATAGCATCAAAATAGGGGAAACAGAGGCACAAATAGGTGAAGCAGTGTTGCCAACGCCAACAATTTTATCATGAGTCTTCTGATATATGTTGTTTTTCTTAAAGCCACAGGCTCCTGGAGAGAAACTTTCATGAAAAAAAAAGTTTATTTCTAGCCCGCGTGGGGGCAGAGAAAGGCTCAAAAGCCAGAGATCAAGAACCCCATGATGATTATTTGTAAAATATCATGATTTTAAAGCTAATCTCTTGTTTGGGAGGGCTGACTCAAGATTTTTGAATGCATGGGGTGGGCTGGCAATACTGTGAAGTGACTTGTTCAAAGTCACCCCACAGGTCAGTGGCAGAGTCAGGAACAGAAACCAGCTCTCCTGAGTCACAGTCAAGTGCACCGACAGCTAGACAATACTACCTCAGTTCTACCAAATTCTAAACAACCTTCTTTGTGTCTGAGAGGGAAAAAAATTGTATTAACTGTATAAAGGAATACAGACCACGTTTCACTCACAGTTTTAATACCAGCAATACTAGGATGAGTCCTGAATATATGAATCAGTGACTCAGAGATAATGTTAAATAAAAGAGGAGACAAAGGGCAACTTTGCCATTATTAAATGCAATGTTTGAGTAACTTCACCATTCATCAGGGTTGCAGCATGGAAGAGGTGTGTGTAGAGTAATTCCTCCCTCCCCCAGATGGTTTTTAATAAATCAAACTATAACTCCCTATATAATCCTGTCAGTGCTCACCAAGGAAACTGGTCTGGGATGGACCAGTACTGAGCTGAAAGTCTGCTAAGGAAAACTTTGACACCCCCTTCTCTTTGAGCAGCCCTGCCTCTAATCAAGCAGGAAACAGGGACAGGATGAGAAATTGCAAACAGGCAGGAAAAAAAAAAATCAATGGAGAGGTCCAGATGAGCTCCCCCAGGAAGGTATGAAGTATCAGGAGCAATTTCCTGCAGTAAAGGTTTGCAATAAAAAGTTTGTACCCAATAAGAATTTATCTTGAATCTGCACACAACTAATTCAGCAGCATGGTAAGCCATGGTTTGTTAAAATACCAGTCCTTCTATTTCACTCAATTCCACAGCCCCTGGTAATCACAGCAGATTGTTTTACATTATTTTCTACCTGCTGTTTGCCTCAGCCTCCTGCCTTCCTCTATTTATTTCCTATTTCAGCCTTCATCCTCAATGTCCCTCTTCCCAACTCCCTTGCCCTTGTATTTGTTCATCCCCTCTTGACAACCTCCACCACTTCTACTCCTCCCCACAATAAATTAATGAACCAAAAGGAAATGAACAGGTTTAGTCCCCAACATAATTATTACCCTGTTTGCTGTGCTTGCATAGTATGTGCTTGCATGTCATTTTCTCCATACCCTTTGTCTGGTGTGGTGTGGTTTGGTTTATTTATCTTACAAAATGTAAGGGCCAAGCACCATGTCTTTCTATGTGGTAGGAAAGTTCCTAACACAATGGAGCCTCAATGCTGAACAAACCGTGTGGGTGTTAAAGTGCTACAAATAATAATAGCTTTGTTTCTCTGTATGTACCTCTAATCATGATCCATTCACCTTAGGGACAGGAGAGGAAAACCTAGCAGGAGCCAAGAGTACTTACCAGCTGAAAAGCAAGGAGACACGCCAGGCAGTAACTGTTTACAAAATGGCCCCTTTAGGGCTGCCAGTCTTTGGCTCTGCCAAATTTAAAGGGCCAGACCCAGAAACTCTCTGCAGGAAAAGTAGCTCTAATAAGAGTGTAATCCTGCACTAGGGACATGTAGAAGGAATCAGATAGTTGCCAAGAAAGGTGTTTCTGGGAAAGGAGCTGTTGCTTCTCAATTGGTGTTTCACTGGGTATTTGTTGTGACATTTGATAGGTTGCTAGGGCCATTGGTGGGTGGTGTTCTCTGGGGAAAAAAAGATGTATTTCTCTGTACAGCATGTTGGCTGGTTGTTGTTCTTCATACTAGAGGTGGCAGCATTTCAGGGATGTACTATGTATAGAGAGAATAATCTTGCTATTCTTGAAGTTAATGGTAAATTTCAATTGAGGTTAATAGTTTAAGCACTTTGGGATCCTTTTGGATAAAGGTGTTATATAAAAGTCATTACTATTACTAAAAATAATCTGGTTTGACTTTTCCAGTTTACCAATGGACTCTTATTTATTGTGGCTCCAAAAATCAAGACTGATGGTCAGACCTAGATTCAGGGTATGCTTTTTTTCATCCTCCCAGTTAAGAGTCATCACTTTCAAAGGATGCAGTGAGCTAGTTAACCCTTTTGTGATTCTTTATACTGCAGGAATGTTTAGAGGCTCCAGCAGAGATCACTGCCATATTCAGTTAGGTGCTGTACATACACACATATAGTGAACGACATTCCCTGCCCCAAACAGCTTACATTCTAAGGCCTCAACCCTGCAAACCCTTATACACATACTTAACTTTAGTACTGTGAGTAGTCCCATTAAAATCAGTAGGGCCATTCATGGTAGTAAAGTTAAGCATGCACATACGTGTTTGCAGGATTGCCAGACAAAAGGTGTGAGTAAAGAAACATTACTATCCCCACTTTACAAATGGAGAATTGTGCCACAGAGAGATTAAGTGACTTGCCCAAGCTCACAAGCACCAGAACTGGACAGCACCAGAACTGGAGCCTGGATCTCCCTAGTCTCAGTCCAGTGTCCTTTTTGTTGATTTGATAGCCCTCTATTTGCTAGCAAATTATGAATTAGGACCTGCTTCGCCTTTTAAGTGTACATGGTAATACAGCTTTACCGAGAAAACAAACATAAGACAAAGTATTTGAGTGATAAAACTTCACTGAATAAGTTTTCATAGCATTGTGTGGACTTGTATTGGTGAATGCCAGGGACATAACCTTATAATGGTGGAGGTGAAAAGATAATCTTCATCTCAGTCACAGACAGCCGGAGAAAAGATATTTTCAAGAAGCAGACCAACTTTTTTACTTGAATTCTAACAATATATACACTTCTCACCTGAAAACAAATCTTCTTCCTGGTTGTCTTTCAATATCACCAAAGCTCCGATGATTATTTTTAACATCCTCTCTCTTCTTTTTAGGCAATATTAACATGAAATTCATAAGCAACCCACCCAGTAGTTCCTATTTACTCTCATATTTCACCACTTCTAGTACCTCCCTTTCATTTTGATTCTGCAGATTTAGAATGAGATCTTCAAAGGCACCCAAGTGATTTAGGAGTACAACTCTCATTAAAACTCAATCCGGCTTGAAACCCTTAGCCCCAATCCTTCAGTGAAGGTTACTAGCATGGACACTGCCTTGGCACTCCACATGGTGCAAGGGTCTGCACAAGCAGATTGCGTTTCAGAATCAAGGCCTTAAACTGTTTCAGCAAATACAAGCGTGTCTGTTTAACACTGCCAAGTTATCCACTAACTGAAATTAAATTAACTAGGGGGTTTCTCTCTCTCTCTCTCTCTCTCTCATAAGAGGATGTTTTGATCAACAGCATAAGAACATATTTCTCACCCTACACTGGGAGTCAAGATAACTGTCTACACTTTCAGCACATTATAACCTGTCTACTGCATATGCCCTTTTAAAAATATAGGCAGTACAAAATACTGCAGCCAGACATGTCATGCATACCAAGAAATCCAAGCACATTACGCCAGTCTCACAATTAACACAGACTTCCCATTAGGGAATGAATTGATTACAAAATTTTGCTGAAGACATAAAGAGCTGTGCATAGTAAAGCTCCATCATCTATCACAGGTGTAGTTCTGGCCTACTTATAACAACATATTTTGCAATTTATTGCAAGGTGGCCTTTTAATTAAACTTGCTGTATGTCACATGCAAGAAGCCTTTTCAGACCAGAAAAGCTTTTACTTTCTTTTTAAGACGGCTGTATGTCTGAGTCCATTTACAAAAGTTTTTTCAATAGTTGTAATGTTTATTTCTTTTATTGCATTGGAAAGTGTCCTAGCAGTACATAATGTTGTCCTTCTGTAAAGTGCTGTATGATAACTTGGTCTTATACTATGTGAGTGATTGCTTTTCTTCCAGAGGTGAACGAGGATGTTCAAACACAAGACTTGTTTGTTACTGAGCTAGCCCATGAAACACCTCAAAGAAATGCCCTCTTTGGTCTGAGATTATTAAGAAATAGAGTGTCCCTCAACAGAAAAAACTGAATTCTGGTAGATTCATTAAAGGAGCATTGTCAGGTCCAGTCTGGTCCAAATTTTTATCATGTCAAAACAAATTTTACAAAGCTAACTTTCTACTCTGTTCTCGTCGCTGCAGCATCTTTTGCTGCCTTAATCGCATAACTAACTTCTGCCACATGTGGTTCATTCTGTCTCTTCAGCAGAATTATTGCTATGATGATTTTTTTAAAATTCCAGTAAAAGACTATTTTTTGTTTAACAAAAGATTATTCTCCTACAGTGAATGAAACCCAAAGACTGCAGTACTGTGCTAAAGCACAATTCAGGAAAGCATTTTTAACAAGAAGAGCACTTAAATGTGTGTATAACTCCAAGCATCTGCTTCAGTGAGACTCTGGCTATGCCTGCCCTTACAGTGTCGTGAAAAGTGTACACTATATGTGTAGCTACATGCCTCAGTGAAAGGCTCCCCTTCAGTGTGAAAGACGTACCCTTCAATGGGTCTTAAGCACATGCTCACAGTTACACGTGTTTAAGTGCTGTCCTGAACAGGGATGGACTTACACATGTGCATATGTGTTTTCCTGTGCCAGGAGGATCCAATTCCATGCCATCCCAAATGTGAAACTGACCAGTCTCTAAATAGAAAAAAGAAATTATATTTTATTGTGCTTTCAAGTTTTATTATAGTGTCATTAGTAACACAGTTGAGGAAATTGTTCTTGTCAGAATATCTGACAGTGTTCTCCTAAGTAGCACTCAATCATTCATGAAAGAAGCCATCCATTCTCCCCTACCTGCATCTTTTAACCATGAGTAAAAGGTTTGAGAGCCACGAAAGCATGGAATATAAGAGCAGAACTGAAAAGGACAGAAAAGCTAAGGCTGGCTATACAGCTGCCATACAATAGAAACAGAATATTAATAATAGAAAGTGGTTTTGCGTTTTCTTTTTGGCTATAGATGAGGGGAAGGCTTGTCTTGTGGTTAAGGCACTGACTTAGATGCAGGATATTTGGGTTCAATTTCTGGCTGGGCTACAAACTTACTCTATTACTTTGTCAAGTCATCTAATTTCTCTGACGCCAGATCATGGGGTTGTTAAGCAGTGTTTTAAACAATTTTTTTGAAAAGTTAGGCACATGCTTATACGTTGCTGAATCTGGGCCTCTGGGCCTCAGTTTCTCATCTGTGCAATGAAGATAATAATACTTTCCCCTTTGTCTGCCTTGTCTATTTGGGCCCTGTTCCTGCAAACACGGAGATGCTTAATTTTGCATATGTTGATAGTCTCATTGATTTATTAAGTCAGCACATGCTTCAGTGTTTGCAGGATCAGAGCCTGGCTGGGAGGTGGTGGATGCAGCTGTACTGCTGGCTAAGTCTATGGCTGTTCCTAAGTATGAGCTCCAGACATGGTCATTCGTAGTGGGGTAGCAGCAATGCTTAGGATCCAGTGGGGCTTAGGATGCTGACCTTTAGGTGCCAATAGGCCAAAAAGCAGGGATCACAGGCACCAGGGGTTAGGCAGCAGCTTAGCGGCAGGTTTGAAAATGCCTGTGATGCCTAACTTGGAGACTTAGACACCTATCTGCCTCTTTAGGTACCTAAGTACTGTACTTTTAAAAATCTGTCCCTATGCTCTTTGGGACAGGGCTATTTCTTATCATGCGCCTAGCACACAAAGGGGTCCCATTCTTGGTGTTACTGTAATAATACTAAGCTATGCTATATTTGAGATAAAAGGAGTATCGTACACTGTAAGTTTACTGGGACATTTCTTAAATCATGTATCTTATTTTTTGGCAATACCCACACAATTTTGGTTTGTTTCAAAAATACTGTAAGGCTTTAAAATGTTCTGAAAAGGTGAATGTCCTTGAATTAATCCTGCCTACAGAATCAGCCCCTCACTAGCTGATAGACACTTAGCAAAAAAGTAAATGTAAAATGCACCACTTCATGAAAGTAAAAGTATCTTTACTATTAATATACAAATGGTGAAGAGTGACAAATAATTGATATACTTTAAGCCATACTTTCTATGTCTTTCATAAATACAAAACTTCAGCATTTGCAGTATTATTAATTATTATTATTATTATTTTTACAGTTTAGATATATATATACAGCATTTCATAGGGACATAAGATTTTGAAACAATAAACAAACTAGCCCCAGTGGTAGCTAACTCATCAATATATAATTCAGATGGTATATACCATAAGTGGGCTGTTGACAACGTGTGGAATAACAAAAACAATATATGGTATCCCTTAGCTTATACTGTACACAGCATACAAAATACATACCAAGTGCTCATTGTAGCAGGAAAGCTATTTTTTTTAAAGTCTTCTCTAAATAATTTACATATTTGTAGCGAGAACTCTATACCATGAGCAATAACATTTCCTGAAGGAGTAAACTGTTTTGTTTTATTTTTTGTACTGACTTATATACATTCTGAGGGGTTATTCTCCCCCACTCCCACCCATAGTTTTCTTTATTTTTTAAATATAGCCTAATTACATGGCAAAATTATAGGGTCTATCTGAGTTAATGTTCTCCCTTCGGTAGCTTTCAGAGTTCAAAAATCCCCTGATTCGGGCTAACCTCTTCAGCGGTCTCTTCTGGTTTAGCAGCTCAGTTTCTCTGCCACCACCCTATCTTGCTGCAACCTCACATCTTAGCAGCTGCTCCCTCTTCTAGATTGATCAATCCTTTACACCAGCTGCCTCTTTTTCTGGCTTTCCTTATTTTTGTCAGCTTTCTTGCACTGCATCAGGTCATCCTGCCATGTCTCCAATCCCAACTGTGATTTAAAATCTGCCAATACAAATTTGGCAGACCATATTTATTTCATTATCTTGGGCTAGAAAAGGCAAATCCGAGTTTGAAATTCAAACAGCATTGGGTTCACAATATTTTTTAAGAGGAAAGATACATTGGTAAACTACAATCTTTAAAGGGCCTGATCCAAAGCCCATTGAAGTAAGTGGAAAGACTCCAGTTTGTATCAAGCCCAATCCAATCTTCTATCAATTGCTCATTTACATGTATGGTAGAAATTCTGCAAATCCTTTAAAACTTGGTGGTTTTCCAAAAGCAATCAATTTGATTAGGTGCTTCCTTAAAATTATATTAATATCTGAAAAATGTTGCAGTGAAGTGTGAAGGGACTTTTTTTACAGGACTGTTAAAAAAACAAAAACAAAACAGAAATATTGACTTAACCATGGTAGTTTTCCACTTAGCACTGCTGCCGTCTGCAGCAAACCAAATTGAGTTTAAACCTCCCCCCAGAATACGTCTTTTACCTTTATGACAAAGTCAGGTAATCACCATTTGTTACTTAGAGAGAAACATTTATTCATCTCCTTACGAACTTTGAAAACATGCTAAGGAATGGGATAAAATTGTGATGCAATTTTGAGATCAGTATTAAACCCTAATAAGGAAAAAATTCCCTATGAAGAGAGCCAGTATAAGGCTGATATACCACAAGTCCCATGTGTGTCCTAATGGTATGTCTACACTGTAATTAGATACCTGTGACTGGCCTGTGCTAGCTGACTCCGGCTCACAGGGCTCTGGCTAAGCAGCTTGCGGTGTAGACATTCGAGCTTGAGCTGCAGCCCGAGTTCTGGGACCCTTCCCCTTCCCAGGGTCCTAGAGTCCAGACTCCAGCTCAAGCCCGAACAAGGGAAGACTGGGAGGGGGACATGATAACAGTTTTCAAGAACATAAAAGATTGTTACGAGGAGGAGCAAGAAAAATTGTTCTCCTTAACCTCTGACAAGGAAAAGAAGTAATGGGCTTAAATTGCAGCAAGGGCAGTTTAGGTTGGACATTAGGAAAAACTGTCTCTCAAGGAGGTTAAGCACTGGAATAAATTGCCTAGTGAGGATGTGGAATCACCATCATTGGAGATTTTTAAAAGCAGGTTAGACAAACACCTGCCAGGGTTGGCCTAGATAATACTCAGTCCTGCCATGAGTGCAGGGAACTGGACTAGATGACCTCTAGAGGTCCCTTCCAGTCCTATGATTCTATGATCTACACAGCCATTAAACAGTCCCTTACCCCAAGTCCTGCAAGCCTGAGTCAGCTGGCATGGGCCAGCCATGGGAACTTTTATTTGCAGTTTAGACATAGCCTCACTTCTGATTCTCCAAGGTGATTCAAGTGGGAAGAGCCATGAACACATGTAGAGCCCGTTGAAATCAATAGATAAAATCCTGGCCCCCACTGAAGTCAACTGGATTTTTATCATTAACGTCAATAAAGCCAAGATTTAACTCAATGGGTTTCTATACAGGGATTCCCCTCCACATCCCTGACGGTCAACTTGCAATATTTGTGTCTGTGGGCTCATACGGTACATAGGCCTGGTTGTGGTTTTCTACACAAGAGTGAATTTCACCCAATACCTGTAGAAAATACTCTAAATAAATAAGTTATTTTCAGAGACAGCTATAACAGAGACAGTGAAGCCATGAATATTTCCGCAGGTAACATTCACAATGGTTTTACTCAAAGTAAAATGGTGGGGAAAGATTCCAGGGTTCCTTTCAGATCTGAAAGGGGCTGTTAACATTTTAGAGGGAAAGGGAGGACTAATAACAGTGTGGAGGATCCCTAGATGAATCTCAAAAAAGCTTCAACTTGAGGCATTTGGTCCGAGTACCCCCACACAAGGCAATGCCTTCCCCTACCTAAATCCTGAACACACTATTCTCTACCTACCGCAAAAGCATTTAACAATGGCTCCAGCAAATTAGAACAAAAGTGCTACCTCTCCAAATCTTTTACAGGTTTGGGGTTTTAAATATTAAAGTGAATTGAAAAATATGATTGCCAGCTTAACTTAGATACATTTTACATTTCTGAGGAGGAAATTATATCAATGTAAAAATTTCAAATCTTCTAAACAGGATTAGTAGGCAAATTATTGAAGGAGATTTGTTTTTTGTTGTTTTTTTTTAATAAAGCAGAGTGGCATGCTATTCAAAGGCACAAATACATCTTGATTATCTGCTCTGAGAAATGGAAAAAATGACATGATTGTAATATTACCATTCAATGATTGGCACTTAAATGAATAAGGACTTGATCGATTTCATTACCATCATGAAAAGAAAGCCACTTTTCAGATAAACATCAGTTCAAAGATTGAAGATGTCAAGTGAAATTTACTATGCCGTGAACTGTTGTCAAAACAGCCTGTCTACATGACTGTCGTATGCTAAAGTTGTACATATCTATGAAGAAGATAAAAACTAGGCCCTGATCCCACAAACTGTTCCAAGCAAGTAGAACCTTCTGCCTATGCACATCCCCACTGAAGTCAATGGGGTGCTGCATGGGTGAAGGGTCTGCCCACCCTGCAAAATAGCTTTCAAGATTAGGGCCTAAATAAATTAAGCTTTATCACATCAGGTATTAGCATCAACAGAATAGTAAATATTTCTGGGGCCCCCACGAAAAACAATAAATCATTGGTGAGGGGGAAGGAACAACAAAAATACTCTCCATAATATATTTTTAGAATAAATTGCAAAAATATAATCGCAAATAATTTTTAAAAAAATATTGTGGTAAATCAAAATGCATCTCCTACTTAAAAAAAATCTAAGCAGTTTTCACTCTTTTTCTCTTTATCTGTTGTTGAATAGAGATTGTCTTTGCCATGTTTCATGTAATCTGCCAAGAACTGTCAAAAATTTAAGAGACTTCTTGGCCTCCTTCCCCAAACTAAAACAGTGTAACAATTCAGGTTACTTTTACCAATAGTTATATTCAGTCAACTCTTCTGACATTTCATACTAACACTTAAAATTACTTTCAGACAGTAAAAGTGACATTTATACAGATATGTTTTCAGTCTATAATAAGAAAGAAAAACAAAGAAAGGCTGTTATTCCAGTTCTACACATATCTTACAATTTAAACTACAAGCTGCCCTCATTTGGAAACATTAGCAAAGAGAGATATTTCAGCACATTCTTTCATAATGTAAAAAAACAGTTATAGGTTTGCCCTTCTCCTGCATGGCATCGATGACGAGAGCAAGAGAAAACCTATTAATCTTCAAATCAAAGAGTACACTTGGAATAGTCTATCACTAATTTAGCTCCATCTGATTCTCAGACCATCACACAGCACCCCGGGCAAGAGACATAACTTCAGGAAAAATAAATACTTCTGGGAATACCAGTTGATTTGTAATGTAGTGTACTCAGACATGCTTTAGCTCCTATTAATATACCGAACAACAAAATATATTTGTAGGGTGGGTTTTTGTTTTTGTGTTAATTTTTAAAGAGTTGTACAATCCTAGTAATAATAAACATGCTGTATAGAACTTTTAGATTTTCAAATCCCTTTGCACTTGTTTTCCCCCCTTACTTCTCTCCCTGCAATTTAGATCCATACCCAAGCAAAAATTGCCTTCACAGATGAAGAACCAAGGAAACACCCTGGGGTTTGCAGCCACGGAAGCCACTAACAAGATTCAGGGGGAATCCCTTGGCAAGCAACTATAGTCTGGCCTGGATTCTGCCACCCTTGCTTACAGTGCAAATGTACCTTATTGTGTGAATCATCCCATTTGTTTCACACTGGATTATTTGTATAGTGAGGTTTTCCTTAGCATAAGTGAGAGTGACGGGATCTGGCACTCTAATGGCAGAAGCATGAAGGGAATGGAATTCCCTACTTCCTTGATGAGCCTGGAGAAACTACTGTTGGGGAAGGTGACAGTGTAGAAGGTGGAATACACAAATGACTGTCCCACCAAGAAGATTAACTGACTATTTTTCTCCCTGCTCCATCCCTCGATGCTTGAGCCCCACCAGCCTACTCTTCTACAATTGCTTGAACAGTGTGTTTCCCCTTCCTTTACCTCAAGCTATCTGAATGGTCCAGGATACTGCTTGGTTACACACTCACACAAAAAAGGGCTTCAGTGGAAAGGTCTCTGGCTCTGAGCATTTTTGCCAGTGGGAGAAGCTCCAGCTGCATGTATGCATTCTGTATGGGGAGTGGCTCTGTCAATTACAGATTAGGGGCCAGCCCCACTCACTTTACTAAGGATTCGCACTGACTGCTCAGTTCCAGAAAGACACGAAGGAGAAAATTAGCAGGCTAATTGTGCTGCTACCTGCTCAGTGCATGGGAGCAACAAGGCAGGCTTCTGAGGAGCCACCCCTTCAGCTTACCTTGACCCAGAGGCATTGGCTGAGCATTATAAGTAACAGACTTGCAGCAGAATCATAGATCATCTTTCACAGCCTCCGTATTCCAGTGCTACCTCCACTACCCCATTATTGTCTCATGATTCTGTTTAACCTATTTCCCCAACCATACCGGCCGTCTGCCCTGATATCTTGACTCATTGTGCATTCTTCCCTAGGTGATGGCCAAGAAGGATTTAAAAAAAAAATCACAAAATTGTTGGGTTCTTCTTGACTAATATGTCAATTTTAGAAGCAACCCAAGGAAAGGAAGCCAGGGACCATGAATTTCAGCACATCTGCAGCAAGAGCTCCATTAAACACATTAGTGTTTAGATGAGTTGGGACACTAAATAATAATTCTCCCAACTTACAGGTAATTTCCCACAATTCTTTTTATCGTAGTTGAACTACAAAGTCATCTGCCTTGCCACGACGACCCCATATCAATTAAAAGTTACATGATCTTCTCCTAGACAACCAAAGTACTATGACTATGAACCAAATTTAGATGTAGGTTACGTGGGTGTCACTCCACTGAGTAGAGTTAAACCTTCATATAACAGATCTGTATTCAGTTATGGAGCAGTTCTACCATGGGATGATCCACAACTTGCCCCTGAAGAGCAGATATTTTAGTTAGTGGTCATTTGTTGACTATGTCTGCCTCTTCCAAAGTCAAGGCTTGATTAGTATAGAAGATGATGGATACTGAGGGCTGGACTGGGCACAAAATGTTATTCCTCCAATTGGTAATAATGAAAAATCAATTGTCAGTAGAGGAGGATTAATTTTTCACCAAAGGAAGAAGATTATCTGATCATAATAGTTCATAGCTGTCACTACCAGCATAAGTAAAAGTGATTGTCTTGGAGACTGTGGACCTTAAAAATATTTAGACTATTGGATACCACAAATTTAATAATTTTATAATGTTCTTAACCATTTAGTCTAAGTTCTTCTCTTCCTCCTTTCTTGATGTGTTTTTTTATAATACAAAGGATATGCAATTATTATTCCTATGCTACAAAACAAGTGCTGTGTTAAGGACAACTGTTTAACAACATGCCTACTGGGTTGGGATGAACAACTCCTTTGTTATACTGAAATGCAATACTTTATTCCTTGACTAGGTGGTTAAAACTAAGAAGGACTGATATATATCTATAAGTACATGGAGGCAACTAAGTTGAGCTCATGTTTATTTTAAGATTTCACTTGAAACCAAAAGCTATCATAAATCAGTTTTCTTTTCACACAAAAAAACATGTTTCCACATTTTAGTTCACACATGATCTCCCAAACATTAACACAGAATATCTGAAAACTGAGTAGCCTTTCAGAGTCAAACACTCATATAGTTTAGACGAGACCAATTTTTTTTCTGCAAAATATTCAACCAGTTTTGTTTTAAATCTGTACATCATGTTTATTACCCTTGTACTATATTTAAAAACCAATGTGCAGGTCTGTCACCATCTAATAGTCAGTCTTTCTATTTTGTGTCAAATGATAAAATACAGCCAAGGTGGCTATTCAACTTTTGCCAGCCCTCTGTCTCAAGTTTCATACTGAGACTGATGTTTCCCCCCTTCTTCTTTTAAAGGCCACCTAAACCTTTTGTTCTATTACCAGTGGAAACAAATACAGGAGTATATGGCACTTTCTTTCATGTGTTTAGCTTGCACTGTAGGATGTGGAGCTATTTGTTGTATTTCTGTGGCTGGGGGTAGCTTGGTAAAAGTGGTTTTATAAATAGATCACCTTTGTAATGTAATAAATTACAGTACTTTTTCTGCAGATTCAAATTGATACCAAGGGACTGTGGTCAGCAAGGTCTACATACTAAAACATTAACAAAACAAAATAGAGAGGTACTGTAGACAGAAGTAGTTTGATCATATGTACACGTGTACTAACTATTCCAAGCTTAAGTTGCCCAAGAAATTAAGGTCAGCTGTAGAGTTTTGGTCACAGGGTTACTCCAATCCAAATACTTTTTTTCAGACAGCTGTAGTCATCTTTTTATGCTTTGCTATCATCTTCTTTTGACTGGATGATGTCATTAGAAACTTTGATTTCTATAGTTTCTGGATTTAAAGCTTCTTTCCCATTTTCTTCTTTTAGTGGCAGTTTCCTGTGAGAAATGAGAAAAAGCCATGATTTACTTAAAATAATGCACCGAACTGTTTTTTTTAAAGAACAATTATATCCGTTATCTGTAGAGTTATATACATATAAAGAACTAAATTATAAGCACCAAACTGTTTTTTACAGAAAATATAAGTGCAGTATCTATTCATATAAAGCCTCTAAGGGCTAAATTGTGGAGGCTGCTCCCTGCAACACACTGCAATGCAGGTAGCTAGTTCATGTGGACACAGGCACTGACTTTACAATGTGCCGGGGGGTGCTCACCCCTGGGTCTGCTCCAGCCACCGCCCCCACTCCACCAAGGCCTCACCCCACCCACCTCTTCCCACCCCTGCCCTGCCCCACCCCACCTCTTCCTTCCCTGTCCCGCCCCCTCCCCTGAGCGCATTGCATCCTTGCACCCGCCCCCTCCCCCCGCAGAGCCTCCTGCGTGCTGCGAAATAGCTGATTGCAGTGGGCGGGAGGTTCAGGGAGGGAGTAGGAGGCACTGAGCTGCTTGTTGGTGGGCACGAGACGCAGGGGAGGGAGGTTCTGATGGGGGGCTGCCGGTGGTTGCTCAGCACCCACCATTTTTTTCCTATGGGTGTTCCAGCCCGAAGTCGGCACCTATGCAGGTGGATAAAGGAGTGCACTGTTATTTCCCTGTGTGGTAGCCTGAGACAGGTATGAATCTGATCCCGTACAACCAGTGGATTAAGATATTCCTCATTAATCCAAACAAAGATCCAGAAATAAGTTGTGCATTTGTTAAAAAAAAACCAATATTCTTAGATGTATATAGAAGTCTTTCATGCCCTTGCATCCAGAGAGTGAAATCCTGGCCCCGTTGAAGTCAATAGCAAAATTTGCATTGACTTCAGTAGGGTCAGGATCTCACCTATTGCAAGAAGAGAGCAAGTGTAAAAAGATCTGACAGTTTATTTAGGAAGTTTCAGAAAATGGAAGGAAACACCAGAAAGCTGACCAAGGCCCTGATTCAGCAAAGCACTTAAGCAAATGCTCAACGGGACCGAAACACATGCTTAAGTGCTTTTCTGAAAAGGGGCAGACCTAGATCAAACATTTTTGCTGAATCAGGGCCTAAATCAAACTTGATTTTATAGAAGAATTAGATTTATCCTGGGCGGGTTGATCTTGTGACTGATAATGTATGCTATATTAAAAAGCGAAATGGAAACTTGAGTCATCATTACAAGTCAGTTCATTATATCAAGCTTGTTTTAATTAACAGTATCTCTTCAGGATGACTGACTACTCACATCTTCAAGCACAAAACACAAACACATTGATCATCTTCACTTCTCCCATTGATGAAAGCCATTTTTATTTGAAAGCTAGGCATGTAGACCTTCAGGATGGGATTTTCCAAAACATTCACTGCTGACTTAACAATGCATTGGAGTTGCTTCACTAGTGATTCCAATGGAGTAAGAGTTCGGAAAATGCTAAACAATATTTAAATTCCTTTCCTTAATCTACAGAAAAGATTTTTTTTTTTTTAAACGGAGAACATGAGACATCTGATTTTATTCAAGAAAATTGCTAAACTCTTTAGTCTAGAGTGCATTGTTCTAGGGGCATCAAGGTAATGTTCAAAGCCTGTTTGAAGACCCTCTTAGGAAAACCTTATAATCACAGTATCTAATATTAATAAAGAAAACTAACCCCCCAGTCCCTGGTTTTATGAAATTTAGACTTGCTGAATGAACAAGAAAAAAACAATTTATCAAAAGGTTAAACAAATGAGCACAAACTACCTGAAAGACAATAAAGACAAGACAAGGAGGGGATTTGTGACTTTGAAGATGAAAATCTAAAATAATTTTTGAGAAGCTGAAGGAAAGGAAATGCCTCAAAACACAAGTGATTGGGCAACAGACAGATGGATTAGGTGAGAAATTAAATAGAAGCTGATTATGCACAAGTAGTAGACTTGGAGCAGGTCACTAACAATTTCAAACTACTTCAAATAGAAAAGTTCCTGTGACACCATGAATGTAGGAAAATGAACTCCAGATAGCCACGTTTTTAAAGATCGGTGTGAGAAGATTGAAGAATGGCTTTAATTACAAAGGAGAAAGAAAGAAACAGAACACTTGACAAATCTAAACAAGCTTAACAAGCTTGTTTTTTAGGTTTGATATATACTTTAAAAAAAACCACAACTCCAGTTGTAGTCAGTTTAATAAAAAATAAAATCTCACAAGATATTGACAACGTTTAATTTTATTTTAAGTGAAGGCAATATTTTTTGTTGGTTTGGAGTTTTCCTGTATCCCTTAAATTACATTCAAATGTTAATTTGTATTTGCCAGAATTAATATTTTTCCCATTTGAATTCAAATGCTTTTACTTGAATTAACGTGAGACTGAAAAGTAGAAAGCAATTGTTAACTTGTTTTCTGGGCTTGCAACCTACTGTGATGACAAAAAGCCCATGGCTCTCTGTAATAATTTTTCGGTTTCCTTAGATAACTAAATAATGCTACCTGCGTAACAGTCATAAAAAGACTCATTTACTTCACTGGGCTTTGGATCAGGCCTTAACTTTGTAATTCCAAAGGTATTACCAATACTAGGGAGATAGAATTACAGAACAATAGTTTTCAACTATTTCAGGACTGTAACCCATCCATCACAAATGACCCATTGGTATGACAAATTATATTCCAATATTAATATACACACAATGGTCATGTTGCATGTGTTACTGCATTCATATTACAAAAATAAAATGAAGTACACTTCACTTTTCACAAAGTAACTACAATTGTAACATTTAATTGGTTAGTTCTTGAATTAGAGAGAAGTTTGCGCTTGCTTATTTTTGAATATTTCAGAAAGGTTTTAAAAAGGTCCCTCGCCAAAGGCTCTTAAGAAAAGTAAGCAGCCAGAGGATAAGAGGAAAGGTCCTCTCATGGATGAGTAAATGGTTAAAAGACAGGAAACAAAGGGTAGGAATAAATGGTCCCTTTTCACAGTGTAGAGAGGTAAATAGTGGGTCTCCCAAAGATCTGTACTAGGACCTGTGCTGTTTAACATAATCATAAAAGATCTGGAAAATGGGTTCAACACTGAGATGGCAAAGTTTGCAGATGATACAAAATTGCTCAAGACAGTTAAGTCCAAAGCTAACTATGAAGAGTTATAAAGGGGTTACAAAAAATGGATGACTGGGCAGCAAAATGGCAGAAGAAATTCAGTGTTGATAAATGCAAAGTAATGCGCATTGAAAAATATAAATACCAACTATACCTACAGAAAGATGGTGTCTAAATTAGCTGTTACCACTCAAGAAAGAGATCTTGGAGTCATTGTAGATAGTTCTCTGAAAACATGAGAACAATGTGTATTAGCAGTAAAAAATGCTAACAGAATGTTATGAACCGTTAGGAATAGGATAGATAAGAAGACTGTAAATATCATAATGCTTTATATCCATGATATTGAATATTGTATGCAGTTCTGCATGCAGTTCACCCCATCTCAAAAAAGATATTAGAATTGGAAAAAAGTACAGATTGGGGCAACAAGAATTATTAGGGATATTGAACAGCTTCCCTGTGAGGAGAAATTTAAAAGAATGGAACTGTTCAGCTTGGAAAAAATACAACAAGGGGGGGATAGGATAGAAGTCTATAAAATCATCATGGGTGTGGAGAAAGTGAATAAGAAAGTGTTATTTACCACTTCACATAACACAAGAACCAGGGGTCATCTGATGAAATTAATAGGCAGCAGGTTTAAAACAAAGAAAAGGAAGTACTTCTTCACACAACACACAGTCAACCTGTAAAACTCATTGCCAGGGAATATTGTGAGAGCCAAAAGTACAATTTGGTTTAAACAAGAATTAGGTAAATTCATGGAGGCGAGGTTCATCAATGACTATTAGCCAAGCTGCTCAGGGATGCAACCCCATGCTCTGGGTATCCCTAAGCCTCTGACTGCAAGGAGCTGGGATGGGACAACAGGTGATGTGTCACTCAATAATTGCCCTGTTCTGTTAATTCCCTTTGAAACATCTGGCACTGGTCACTGTCGGAAGACAGGATACTGGGCTAAATGGACCATTGGTTTGACCCAGTATGGCCATTGTTATGTCTTTATCCTGGTGGTGCATAACTGAATTAAGAGTCAGCTGTGACCTATTTTCAAATCTCAAACCTATTCAAATACCATGGCTTAATAACTTTTCATGTGACTGATGACAATACTAGCTCACAAAGACATATGATTGTGTGTAGAAGTATGTAGTTCCTTACCTTATTAGTGAGAGAGGTCAACCTCGGCACAACTCTAATATCAACCAATGGAAGACAGTGCAACTGGGTTTTTACGGCTGGTATCACATATTAAATTCAATAAATTTGGTCTCAAATCCCATGAGGATATCAGGATCTGCAATATCTCAATGCTAACTGTGCTCAAACCTTTCTTATCCCTCTCACTGTGTACAAAGTATTCTACAAATTTTAATTTCATCTTGGTTCAATATTCAATTAGGATTTCTTTTGTAGATGACAAATTACATCTTTATAATCTTTGGAAAAAATGATTTCAAGACAGAATGAAACTAGGTTGTGATTCTCGGCCCATTCTCCCCACAAGGTTTTTAAATGTTATTATTTCCCCTCCACCCAGTCAAAAATAGTGAAGCATTTGCCCTACATACTTATATTAAGATCATTCAGGAGAAAACATATCTGCCAAGTACTCTGGCTTTGACAACTAGCTTTTGTCATTCTATAAAGTGATTTAACTAGAACAAGACTGATTTCTTTGTGCAGCCAAAACTCTATTTGCAACACTTTCCTCCTTGAGAACCAGGGTACTTGTGTACAGAGAAGAGTGTAATCTGAGCCTTTTCCATCACCATACACTAGACTTTGAACTGCCTAGCATTAACACTTTTATCCTGGACCCTGCTATGATTGCTTTGTGCTGGTCTGTAGCCACAAAGCGGTTGGAAAGCCTGATTAGCTGACTACCTGAGGATTAGGAAATACCCAGTTAGCGTAGGGCGGATGCATATTTCATGTGCTCTGTGCTGGGTAATAACATGAAAGGACTGCATGTTTTTTAAATTAAAACTGACTCTTTACTGAGATAACTATTTGCAGGGATATTGTAACTGCAGCTAGCATTATAACCATGACTAGGTTCTAGGTGATTCCTCCAAACTCTTCCTTTCTGTAACCTGGGCTCCTTCCTTCAGGTTCCATGCCTGTTGCTACATCTTTTCTTTAAGATTTGTTGTTGTGCTTTTGTGCAAGCACGTGCTGACTTGCTTGGGCCAGAAGTTATTAGTACAGAACGCATCCTAGGGACATGTCCTTTACTGCCAGTCCATTACAGCCTGTTAGGCTTCATAGTCCTTCAAGCTGGTTGGTTTTCAAACCAGTCTCCCACTGGTTTGCGTTACTGCTGTTGGCAGGGAACTTGTTTCCACCCTGATGCTGCTTGCATTCTGTTGGATTGTGTCCTGTTATTCATATACCTCAATTCTTATGACTCTCCTGCATGAAGTGAGCTTATGGCTGAGGCTCTTCTATATCCTTTTTGTCCTGACTGTGGCCCAGTCTCTCTCTGGACGTGCTGGCTGTCTGCTGCTACTCTGCAGTTATCGTCAGTTTTGTGTCCATCGCTGTCCTGAGTCTGTAGCTACCTCATATAATTGGTGTCCCACTGTAGCCTGGACTGTTGCTTTGTGCTATTACTTTGAGTGACTATTGGATGGTTGAACCCAGACCTGCTCATCTGTGCATAGTGGCCTCAGGTCCTTTGCTCCTTTGTAGTAGCAGGTTGCCTGCTTAGCTTATCATTCTCTTAACTGTTTCCGTGTACTGTGATTGTTCCTCCACGTGGCTGCAGCAGGGGACCCCTCATCGGAAGCAGAGTCTTGATTCTCCAACCCATCAGCCTCTGTGCTTGGCAATTATGTTGTCCCTGGGAGTGTGTATTTCAATGATCCAACATTGCCATGTATGGATCCCTTCCTGCCTCTTTGTCTTTGCTATTGGGGTCCTGGCTGTCTTTCTTGAGGACTCTGCTTTCCTATTGGTTTGTGGGTACTCAGGGGGAAGACCTCTTGTGCTCACATTCCCATTTGGTGCTGAATCATTTGAATTCTGCTGCATTATAAGGCATGGTGTCTGGGCCAAGTATGCTCTACCTCACAAAATTCAGTTTTCAGAGTTCTAGTCCTCCAGATAGTCCATTTCTCAGAAACTGGAGTAATAATCTCAAACAATTTCTCTCTACAGTTTCATTCTTTCTGGGATCAGACCCCACCTTTATCAACTGTCCCAGTGTTTCAGGCATTATTCTTTGCAGCAATGGGCTTGTTTAGATCAGTGACTTTCAACCTTTCCAGACTACTGTACCCCTTTCAAGAGTCTGATTGGTCATGTGTACCTCCAAGTTTCACCTCACTTAAATACTTACAAAATCAGACATAAAAATACAAAGGTGTCACAGCACACTATTACTGAAACATTGCTTACTTTCTCATTTTACCATATAATTATAAAATAAATAAATTGGAATATAAATATTGTACTTACATTTCAATGTATTGTATATAGAGAAGTATAAATAAATAATGGTCTATGAAATTTTAGTTTGTATTGACTTCGCTAGTGCCTTTTATGTAGCCTGTTGTAAAACTAGGCAAATATCTAGATGAGCTGTGTACCCCCTGGAAGAGCACTGTGTACCCCAGGGTACACATGCCCCTGGTTGAGAACCACTTGTCTAGATGGAGAGTTAGTGAACAGCAAGCCAGGGTACAAGTTGACATTGCATTAGCTGGCTGTGTGGACCCTGGTACCACACACTGAATGTTCCCTAGTGTGCTTTGATCTATCCTGTTTGATCTACTCCTGTTTGAGGCAGGTCTAGACCAAAGCACAGTATGGTACTTTAACTTTGCAATAGCAGGATCGACATGGTCAGTTAGTGTGCAGCTTACTATGTACTAACTCTCCATCCTTCCCCGCCCCACCCACTGCAATGAGAAAGTAAAAAAACTTTACCCTCATTTCTCATGAAGTCCCCCATGGTCAGCTCTGTATAGACACAATTCCTGCTTCTACAAGTCTAGCCTGAGTCTCTCCAAGCTGCCTGTTAGCTCTGTTTCTAGGCACTGTGTTGTTTACCTGTCAATCACTCTCTTACTTGCTGTGGGTCTCATTAGACTGACTGCCGCCATGTTTCACACACCATGTGCTGGGTAATATATGAGAGAAATCCATGTTTCTACAACTAAACAACTTTTTATTAAGGGAACTATGTACAGAGATATTGTACCTGCAGCTAACATCCTAGCCATGGGCACAGACTGACTTCTGGTTCCCCTTCCAAACCATTCCCTCCTGCAATATGTGCTCCTCCCTCCAAGTTCCAGGAAGGTTGGTACGGTGCAGCTGGATCTATGCCACTCTCTTGAACCCCACCCTTTGTGTAGTAGATAATGGTAAGAGGACAGGGCTGTGCCTAGAGTGTCCCTTTGCTACAGCTATTACAGGCTACCAAATGACCCACTGGGGGTCATTGCAGCCAGAGGAGGTTAGAGCACCCTTAAGGGTGCTCTAATTTGGGCTGGAGAGCAAACCAGCTCCCAGGATCAGGGATGGGCAGGAAGTGACCTTTGCCTCTTTCACATCATGTTTTGTGCAGAGTGCAGCTTATCTGGGCTCAAAGATCTAGTCAAACAATTTTTACTGTAGTCTTCAGAATGTTCTGAAATTTGGCTCTTCTGTCATTAATGGCTGCTAGTACGCCCCAGCATACTAAGCCTATATGACTTATGTGTAACAGTATGTACTCTCCACATTACTTTACACTGCCAGCATATCATTGATGAAGTCCCATCAACTGTGTTCTGTCTTAAGCATTTCTATAATGCTCATCACAGTAATACTCTATAACTGCAGTCATATTACATAGTTACACAGTTATGACATAACACAATTCAGGAACACAGAATTATCCAGTGACAAATTCTGCTGCAGTTGTTTTGTGTTGAAAGCTTTTCACTGATGTATTCCCAACAGAAACGGACTATCTAGACAGGTATGAGTTTTCTATAGCACTCCTCACTGTAGTATCTCAGCTCATCCCCAAAAATCAAATCTGTATTGCAGTGGACCAATAAAATAGTATTGCTGGATATATCAGTTAAATTATCCAGCTGAATGTCAAGTATACACTTTTTTATAGTTGGCCTATTAGCTGAAGCTTGAACTCTTCATACACGTGTTATTTAAAAAAGAAACATACCTACATGGCTACCACTCTGAGAATTGATGTATGTATCAGCAAAAAGAATGAGGAGTACTTGTGGCACCTTCGAGACTAAAATTTATTTGAGCATAAGATTTCGTGGGCTAAAACCCACTTCATCAGATGTATGCAGTGGAAAATACACACACAACATGAAAAATGGGGGTTGCCATACCAACTCTAACAAGACTAATCGATTAGGTGGGCTATTATCAGCAGGAGAAAAAAAAAGTTGTAGTGATAATCATGATGGCCCATTTCAAACAGTTGACAAGAAGGTGTGAGTAGCAGTTGGGGGAAAATTAGCATGGGGAAATAGTTTTTAGTTTGTGTAATAACTCATCCACTACCAGTCTTTATTCAAGCCTAATTTAATTGTGCCCAGTTTGTAAATTAATTCCAGTTCTGCAGCTTCTCAGAGTCTGTTCTTTAATTTTTTTTTGTTGAATATATTTTGTTGTATATTTATATCTTCCTACTGTATTTTCCACTGCATACATCTGATGAAGTGGGTTTTAGCCCATGAAAGCTTATGCTCAAATAAATTTGTTAGTCTCGAAGGTACCACAAGTACTCCTCGTTCTTTTTACATCAATTCTTGTTAGAATCCCCTAGCATTTCCCCACCAATGTCAATGGTGGCCAGTAGCACCAGATCTTCCCTGATTGTGTAGGGACTCCTACATTTTGCAGTTCTGTGTGATGGCAAGTAAGATGCCTTTTCTGTATTTTCAGAAACAGACAACGATTAAGAACTTGTTTTCCTTTACAAAAGTTATTTTATTTTCTATAGAAATATTCAGTTTGCTGGTTTCTGTCTCCACATCATTTACTATTTAAGGGTCTTTGCACAGCAATGAGAGATTTTTTGCTCTCATTCACCCAAAGATCACAGAAGCTTTAGCTCAGCCTCTTCTTCCATAAATATAAATCCATATTTGAGACTTACTTTCTGGATGAATTTCTTTAGTAATTGATCTGTCTTTCTTAGATTCACATGGTTAGGGCTCCAGTACCAGTAATTATGCTGACATTATAGCTATTTAAATATCAGTCCATTTTCACAAATAAACCCAATTTTCAAGAGAAGAAAAAAAATAAGATATGTACATCACAAATCCTCATCACAATGAAAACTTAGTGGCTGACTTTGAATAGTGTCACACTTATTTGTGATCTACCATAAAACCAGTCACACACTCTGCACACATCTTGAAGAGATTATTTAAAATGGTAATAGCAATAGTGTTGCTCCACTGAATTTGCTCTATTGGCTATAATACGTAGAACAGAGGCCAGAATCTGGTGCTCATCAGAATTCAGACTTTTGGATTCTATGGATCCAAAAGCTCTTCCCCCCATAATGGGGCAATTGTCTCCAGAGAACCTCCTGCTGGCAATGCCCTGCCTATGTTTTCCCTTCCGGGCAGGGCCCCTTAAAGAACTCCACACAATCCAGAAGGTATGAGACAAAAGTCCCCCATTGAAGTCCTACGCTACAGAAGTTCAAATACATTCAAAATAAAGTCTCTTTTGCCCAGACTCCAGCTGGGCCCAGCCCTTCCTCCCTAAGGGACTGTCTTGTCCTGCTCTCTGAGCAACTGGAGAATATGCAAGGCCTGTCTGTACCCTCTCCCTGCTCCAGCCTCTGACTCTCACTAAACCTCCTCAATCTCCTCTCTCTTTGAGTCAGGAGCCCATTAATCTTTGTCCCTGGAGCTGGATTCAGTCTCTCTCCTGGAATTATTAGTCCCTAGTCCTCATCCCCAGAGCTAGCATACAATCAAACAGACCATTTTACTTCTTGCAGGAGCCATTCTTACCCCCTGCAGCACTCACTGCTTTTCTCCAGGCAGCTACAACTCCTCAGGCTTTTGTTCTGCCTAACACTTCTAGCTCAAATACTAGGCTCATACTCCAGCTCCCTTCCCTAGGGTCTACCCCATGTGTCTCTCTGTTCTTCCCGTACATCCCCAGACCTGGACTGACTTAATTAACTCATTCATTGCTACCCATCTGGGGAACTGAGCGGATCTTGGCACAGGTGCATTTCCCCTTCAAAGGGCCAGCCACCCTGTGACATCCCCTTGATTCTTGAGCCACCACAGACTGTGAGGTCCTTGTAGCCATCCTGGGGAGCTCCTTAGCTACTCCTCAGCATGCAGCTTTCAGCAATAGAGATGAGGGGTGGGAAGTGAGCAACTCAGAGGTGCCAATACCTGAGCACAGTTCCACCAGCTATACCAAATGTTCTTGCACAGACAGCTGGGCTCTGAGTTACACAACTGTAGAGTATGTGTGGGGTGGGACGATGGGGATAACCAGAGAAGACCTATGTTCACAAAGGGCAGACAAGCAGCTTTAGGATGCAGCTTGGGGAGGACTGCATTCATTTGGAATGTATCTCTAGGACCACCGGGGAACAAGAAAGGGAATGTGTCCTACAATTTTCGTATTTCCTTCCACCCTCAATGCCAGAAGCAATTAAAAGAAAGGCAGGGGTCTAAAAATTACGACTGCCCCCTCCCATCTCACAGCAGCAGGGAAGGGCTGGACAACCCACAGCTTCTGTTGTGCTGTGGGTTAGACAAGTGAGTGGTAAAGGGATGGAGCTGTCCTTCCTGAAGCCATCGCTGCTAGAACAAAATGCACTGATAAACAGAGCGTACCAGCATATCCCACAATTCTATTAGTGCTACTTTTTTTTCCTTGCACATCGCTGAAAATATACTCAGTTATTGAAAAGCTGTTAGAAAGACCAGGCTACATACTCAGGTTCTGTGAGTGGTGTTGTTTCATTTGGCTCATTTACTGGACTCCCATCTTCATGATTGGTAATTCTTTCATCCTCTGTTCTCATTTCCACTATTGGCTCTTTTGATCCATCTTTCCTAAAAAATATTAAGAGTCTTAACCTCCATCATTATGGTCTCAGAATACATTACACTTTATTAATTACCATGATCCCTCCTTTCAAAAAGTCACTGAAGAAAAAGCAAAACCAATTATCAATGATTAATACTGGAATACGTTCAACAGTTTTGCTCCTGATTTCTTACAACCTTCAAAGCATTCCTTCACTGTGGCTGCTTATCTGGCCTAAAAGCACATATGCGTACCATAAAATCTCAAAAGAGCATTTGTTTACGAGTACATAATAAATGGACAGCTTCTCGCTCGCAAAAGATCTTTACTGACCTCAGCAGAAGCAACAAGTAAAACATAAGGCTTGATTGTTATTTGCACTATGGCCCCTTTACAACACTCTGGCAGGGTACTGAGCCTTAAAGTCGGTATATATATATAAAGCTATGGCCATTTTAGGGCTTCTCTCCACTGCTGTAGCAAAGTAAAGAAGGCTTAGTGCAAAATGTAAATCTGACCCTTACTCATAAGACTTGAATAGCTCCCACCAAACATTTAAATCATCTTGAGAAATATATTTTTTCTCCTGTCTCACACTTCTCCTGTTTACGAACAGATGAAGACTCCCCACCCTTATGCTACTGGTTTTTTTCCCCCCACAAAATCAGATGAATTCTAAGCAAATTGTGTGTTGGGGTGGTTGCTCGCTATGCACTCTAACAGTGTCCAGCACAATATGTCCCTAATCTGGGCCAGAGCATCGAATCACTACAGCAATACAGAAAATAATGATAATTAATAACTAATACAATTTTATGTTAGAAATGCAGGTAATTGTGTACCCCAAAATGTTGTGATCTTCCAATACAGAAAGAACAAACATCCCTTTCCTCTCCTTGAGATCACATTCTGAATCCGGTTCCTAGGAACTGTAATCATTTGAATGCCGAAAACCCAGGACAACTGACATATAAGTGGCCAATCACTCATCTTTAGCAATCTGATTTCTAGACCGGTTGCAGTCCAGAAATTAGCCTGGTACTAGCTCCTTGAGCTTAGCCTGGGTCCCATGACAAGGGATATGTCTTAGCTTACCTCATGTCTTATATTTCTATATTGTTGCCAGAAAATACAGTATAATTCTTACATAGAGACTTTACAAATGCTCTTACCTATCTGAAATATGGATGGAGAGCTCTAACCCTGAGTGGCTAGATATTCTCAGAAAGAGTCCTTCTTTCCTACCAGCTATGCAGACTGCTAGAGAGACAGGTAATGGGAGTGTAGCAGAAGAAATAGTGTAGACCATATTGACCAGCTAGGGATCTCTGTGTTACAGTACTACTCAACAGCCCTTTACATTCTGTAAAAAGGATGCTTAACCAGTTTTCATATACTTGTGAAAATGACATTTAATTTGCAATGCATTTAAATTAGTCAAACATTTATTTTTTTAAGGCATCAACTGGAAGTGATCAATTTAGGAAATATTTGAGTGTTAATTAGGAGCTAGCTAACTGCCAACCTTTTCATAGAGGCACACATTTGAATGAGGCTTACTTCAAGTACGTGCAACAATTATGGATCATAATTAGATTGAGGAAGAGTCTTATAATTTCTACTGATTTTATCCTATATATTTAGAATCTTATTCCCAATGAAAAAAATGTATATCTCCAAATCCTAGAACATATGATTTTATTAGAAAGCAGAATGGATGTAGAATGTGCTTTCATTTATAAAGAAATAATTTATATACACTATGCAGAAAAAAATACTAATTGCAGGAAACACCTTACTTTAGTTCTATCTTAGTTGCCTTGTAAATTCTGCATGGGCTATATTTCTACAATCAGTACATATGGAACATAGTTCTTGGCAATACATTTCTCAGATATCAAATGTAATTAAAAAAATAAATTGAGAGTGCTACCTGCCCTACTGAAAAAATATGCAAACATCCAATGTCTTATGTTAAGATGCCTAGTAGATGTGAAATAAATGGAAATTGAGACTGCTCAAGATTGTCTAGAAATTTTAGATTGTCCTGCATTACACTGTATATGATGTGTTGAAACATGCTGAAATAAGGATATAGGACTGGGATCATAAGACAACAAGACAAGATTTGCATCTCACAAGACCATCCCAAGAGAAAAATAAACGTAAATAAGTAAGATGTCATGCCTACCAGAAAAGAGTCTTGAAGAAATCCTAGCAGAAATCTCTTTTTTTATATGTGCTTACTGGTCAGCTTTGTATTTTCTTGAAGCTGCATATTGTTGGTAAATCAGATATTGACTGATCAAATGAATCTGGGTTTGCTACTTAGATATAAAATGCTTATCAATTACATTTGAAACTTTAGCACATTAAGGTCCTGATTCTGGAAATTACCTAAGCACATACTTAAATCCCTAAGTACTTGTCCCCAAGCCTAAGAGCTTTGCTGAATAGGGATGAATTGCTAAATCAGAGCCTAAGAGCTCTGTTCTGTCTTTAGATGGTGTATCTATTGAATCTGAAGATATGGTGTTATTAATAGAAAAGGCGATGCTATTATTTTCTCTTATTGTAAGCCACATAAAGATAGTATACTTGCAGAATTTGTTACATGCCTACTCAATTATGCTAGATGGACATGTGAGAAGGAATGTTTTCAGATCTAAAATTCAAGGGAGGAAAACATTTCAAAAATGGGAGGAAGTTAATTATAGATATTATCTCCTTCAAATGCTTTGGAAACTTTGTAAAAATTGGGAAATAATCTTGACTTATATGACCAGGACATACATGGATGACTTCCATAGCTCTCATTGATCTCTCAGCATTTAAAGTAATTTCCTTCCACATAAATGAACTGTACCTTCATATACCTCCAATGCATATGGCTCCCCCCGACCCCAAGTAACTGGCATGCTGTTTTTTCTTAGTCACTTATTTTATTTCTAGCAACTATTTGCAGTAGCATTTCAGCAAAATCCCACTTTCTATTAATTTATAGTTCCACTATGTCCTTCTTATAACATCTAAACTTTTTCCTTTTTTTTTAAATGCCCACAAAAAGCATCATGTCAAATGGCAGTGGTAGCAGCTGTTCAGCTTTTCTAGTATTAGTTCTACTTGTTAAGATAAAATGTTCCTTCGCATACTTCACAACAAGCCAGTGTGCCCTTGTCTCTTTTCCCAGGGCTATTCAGTGGCACCAGTCTCGGAGGATGTACAGAAGTCAGAATTTTGGCATCACAGCTCACTGCATTTGGAGCTCTAGGACGAGCCGAGTGTGTGTGGCGCTACAATGGCTCTATCATCTGTTCCCCATGAAAAGGTGTTCCTGTGCATATTAATTACTCAGGAACACTGTCCCTCTTATGGCAGAATAGTTTAAATAGTCAAAACAGGGAATTTTAAAATCTTTTAAAAAAGCAACATTTGCCATCAGTTACCATAAACCGGATATACCACCATTGTTGTCGTACAGTACAAATATCAGGATAACATGAAGATTCATTGATTGTCCCATGTAGGAGAAATAACTTATGAAGCATGACTTTCGTCATATTGCAAACTTGACACAAAGGTACTATACACGTGTTGAACAGACAAACTTTTTGTTTTAAGCATTTTCCTGAGATATATTATTGATACTCACAGGTATGCAGCTTTTCCTTCTTCTAGTTCTTTACTCTTTCCACTGGAGCCACTCTTTTTCCCACAAATTCTCCTAGTGATGCACATTAGCAATCCACATTGCCGTACGAAGAAGCAGCTGACATCAGTCACAACAAGGATTAACAAAAGGGCTGCTACTCCTAGGCCAATGACTGCACCGAGCCCAAGGCCATTAAAAAGGGTGTCTTAAAAACAAAGAAAATATTAGAGTTTGTAAATAAAGTCTCTATTGGAATATAACATTTTTGTTCCAACAATTTAAGGAAGTCTTGGACTAAAAAGAAAAAGGAAACCCCAGTCTCACTAAGGAACCAATTTTAAATCAATGTAACTAATCAGGCATCTAAAATTAAGCATGCACATAAATTGCTGCAGGAGCATGGTCCTAAATACATAATCTCTTTATTTTATAATGTTTTCCTGTGAACCAAATTCTACACATGTGTAACTCCCCTTGACTTAAAGGGAAGTTGCCTATGTGCAAATGAAAGTAGAGATTAGCAGTTTAGAGGATTAAAAAGTTTATCCCCAAAATATAGATGATTTTGAGATTACATTCAGGTGTTTGAGAACAGGTTTAGCTGAAAAATAAAGAAGCTTTTTAGAACATGTGTTATCTAACTGATAATCCATTATATCATATCATCCCACAACACCAAGGACTCACAATGTTAACATGGAAACCCATTTTAAACATTATACAAACCTCAGTTTTTAAACTGAAAATTTAATAAAACAGAAATTGCAAAGTTACTTAAATAGGATTATTTTACATTGAGAAGGAGGCTTCAAAACCTGTATTTTCCCCTTAAAAATCCAGGTTTGAATTAAAATTGAAAGAAATGTGTTAAAAGAAGTAAACATGGGCCCTAATCCTGCAAACACTTACACACATGAGTAGTCTAAGAGAAGTCAGTAGGACTACTTGTATGAAGAAAGGTATGTGTGTTCTTAAATATTTTCAGGATCAGGGCTTTGTCTTGCTCTCACCTGCACCTTAAAAAAAAACACTTTAAAAATAATTGTGAAAAAAGCATTTTGCAGTTGATTTGAATACCTATATTCTAGAGTCCGAGGCAAAGCTAATTTCTGGATGTACACATCTCTGGAGACTGGCTTTTTAATGGAAATGCAGGATAAACTGAATTTTACACTAACACCTACCGTGAGAGAGAGAGAGAGTGAGAGTGAGTGTGTGTGGAGAGAGAGAGAGGTTTAGGAAGGTCATAAAGTTTTATCTGCGTACAGAAGAAGAGGAATTGTGTCTGACCTCTGAGGTTGGAAAGCACCTCAACAAGAGCTCATGACATGAGGACTAAGGGATCTAGATAAAAACAATGGGTAGTGGTATTCTAGCCAGTGACAGAATCCATACATAAATTGACTATTGCTATGCTTCTCATGCTAGAATCCATGAGTAAATTACACAAGGAAGTACTAAATAGCACACAGCAGTGTGTTGTTGCTTGCTCTGTGCTATCTTGCCTAGCAACGATGTTCCAGATATCAAGTCAGCAAAGTACTGATACCCTCCCAGCTGCTCGAGTAAGGGAAGGATTTTGTTCGACAGTAGTATAAACAAGCGCTGTGATGACACAGAGCAAAATGTATAATCGCAAACTGGCAAAGACTTTGACAGTGTTTTTACCTGTCTCTCTCCACTCCTCTACCCCGACCAGCACTGCCAATATACTTTGGAACAATTTTAGTTAAAGCACATATTGTGTAGATGGATTTCTATTTTTTGCTTAAATTCCTTAACTAAAATACAATGTATTTGGCCATTATAATAAGTTGATGTTGCTTGTATATACTAAATCACTGCATTATTTTAACAGGAATATATGCTTCATTAATGTATGTTATGGAGCTCTAAAAAGGCTGTTTTAAAGGGAGCTGGGTTTTTCTAATTCTGTTGCAGTCAATGTCATGCCATTTTGTATGGGTTATTTTATTATAACACCGTTATTTAGAAGTTTATCATGCAATAAAACAGAATTCAGTATTTTTCCCTTTGAAGTCTTTTCCCAAAAAGTGTAACATAGAAAGGAAAACACTAGATAACAGCTACACTGCTAGCATAGCCCCAATGAAAATAATGCATCATTTATGCAATGTCCCGGCCAGCAGTCTTGGAATTCTGACATTTGAAATGAATTAGTTTCTTTATTTTTGATGTAAAATTTCCAAGTTAAAGTTGCCAAGTATGACTTCTAATACCTGAACACATTAGATAAAGACTGACATGCCTTGACTTACAGTACCCCTGTAACTATGAAATGCCTATACATTCAATGGGTAATTTACATACAAATATATTTTGAATTAATAATTTAATCCAGATTGTCAAAAAGACTGAACTGTGCACGCACTCAAACCTTATGGAAAAATATAGATTTTAATAGTGATGAAACCAGCAGAGTCCTATAAAATGTAATGAGGTTCTAGAGAAATGGCTGTAAATACCTACAGAAAGTAATATTAAATGAGGTCATTTCTACATAGTTTTGAACCATCCTATAGACTTTTGTGGAGTGGAAACTGTGCCCAATAAAATCAAACAAACATCCACCCATCTCTGGAAAGAGTCTCGTTTTGTAGGTCTGTTCCATAAGGAGCTAAAACTCCCACACAAGTTTATTTTTAAATCTCAACCAAGTATCATTATTATGTCAGAGGATAATGTGTGTCACACTTTCAGCCAGAAAAGACAAGCAAGCATCTAGTGATTGAGGAGGCTGCATAACTAATTCTTCCTGATCACAAAAACCCAGCCATCTGAGGGAAATGCCTATTACCACAGCACTGGTGTCCTCCACAAGGAGATTCTAGCAATTGTTTATGATTCAGGATTGGCTGAGACATCTTCTGAGTCATTAATATTTGATTGATGTATATTTGTCTGCCTCTTTGTGTTAGAGAAGTTTCCCTTTCATTTTCAGCTGCCCCCCCCCCCCCCATCTGAATGTTTGTAAGTAAATTATGCAGATGCAAAAGATCTGAATAGGTACTTATGCCAGGAAATGAAAGACGCTGTATGTTAATCGATGTATCGCTACAGTCTCATCTGGTATCAGTTTTCAGAAAAAAAATCTATGCTGAAATCAATGTATTTTTTTTAAAATGACGTTGTCCTGAATCTCCTGGAAGGAGCTTCTTCCTTCCCGTATACCTACAGAACGACACAGCAGAATCAATAACTAATGAGGGTGACCATTGGCAGGGACGGGGAACATGTCACATGCTTGACTGCAGTACATGGTTCCAAGAGCAGTGTTTTGGTGTGAGGTGTTGGTTGGAAGGTGTGCTTGTTAGGAAGAGGCACACATAGCTTAGTTTTGGAGGGATAGTAAGATGTACCCACAACATGGCATCGGCTGCAGCCATCATATGCTCCATGAGCAAGATGGCTCAGGGACAAACCACACAGCCAGTAGCAGTCTGCTTCCCCACTGCCTTACTCTTACTGTGTGCTGGTACAGCATCCTGCACAATGGGGCTCAGATCTCAGCTGAGGCCTACAGGTGCTACCACAGTATTACTTCTACTACTAACAAGAACATTTCTATAGCGCTCAGTATTTCCTATTTCAGAACTGAAATCATTCATCCACATAACAGACAATCAATAGGCGCATTAGCGCAAGAGCATTTTATTATACTTGGGTTTTATAGCTTTGACTATAAGCACACAGAGCTTTCTAAGATCTGAAAGTAATTAGTTCTTTCATCTTGTTACCTGCTAGCTCCTGCACATAAAACATAACTAAATGCTTATTTCTGACTTTATCTTAGATAAAATGACTCCAATATTCGCAGAATTCCTTTTACTATCCTATACTACAGAGGGACCACTGCAAATATTGAGGACATGCTATCTAGTGATCAAAAGCAAAACGCACTGTTTTGGCAAATTAAATTTAAAAAGCAGATATGACAAACTAATGTAATGTTGGATTTAAATCTGAATCTCATAAATTAATCCTTTCTTTCTATTATTTTTGTTCTTTTGCTCTGACACAGATATGGGCTGTTTTTGGTTTGTTTGCTTGCTTTTCTACTTTATCTCACTGAGAAAATAAACAACCACTTTTTACATTTTAGGTTCTTGAAGCAAAGCCCTATTTCAGTAACTTTTCAAGTTCATTTCAGTTCAGGCTATTCATTCAGAGATTTACATACTATTTATCAACAAGACTGAAAAACAAGAGTGTTGGCACAACATGTTATCCCAAACATCCTTTACTACGTACATGACTGGAAGAAACCATGTACTGAAAATAAGAAAAAAAACATGGTTTAAAATCTAGGAAAAAATGCTCATTTTTTTTCTTCACTCTTTCCTTATACCCATACTTTATTTGGGCTTGATAATCCGTTTTTTACTTAAGAAAAACTCCCAGTAAAGTCAGTGAGCATTTAGGATGTGAAAGGCATTCAGGGTGAAGCTCTTAGAATGCATCAATGGAGGCTCCATGTCTCAGGAACAGGCACTCATTATGGGTACAATTCATTCAGCATATTATTTATTGTGATGATTATATTTCCTTGTGCAAACATCCTTTGGATAGGCAACATTAACCCTAGCAGGGCTGTGATTCTGGGAAGCCCATCACTGGCCTGTGTAAAGGAAGTGGAGGCTCCTTAGCCTCTCCCCCTTTGATTGGGTATAGAGAGGCTAATCACTCCTGCCTTTCTGAAGCTCTGAAAAGTAGGTGCCGAATCGCCTGAAATGAAAATGTGAAAAAATCCATGAAATATTTCATAACTTTTCACCATTTTGTATAGCACTAATGATATCCCAGCAGGCATCACTGCAGTTCTCTGAACATCTGTCCTTTGTGATGCAATAGATCAAAATGTGTAGGTGTTCATCACTTCATCGTGAGCTCAGTCTTCAATAGCAATTCTGGAAATACATCAGCCCTACTAGTTACATAGATTTGGACTGTGCTCCTGAGAGACCCAAGGGAACTTTCCAGACATGGATCTCCCTCAACCCATGCAAATACACGCTGGACTTCACAGCCCCCAACCAATTCTGGAACCCAAGAAGAGTCTGGGGACTGCTCGGGGGCGTGGGTGCTGAAAGACCTGGTCAGTTTAAGGAGAAGTGACAGGCCAAAGCTGGGAGAACCACTGATGATTTCTGGATTCCAGCAGGATCCACCAAGCTTAAGAGGCAGAACTTGTAGTCTGGTCTACAGGAACCGGGCAAGCCTACTCCCCTCAATGGAACAATGAGGGGGAATCTGCATGAAACAATCCTCAAAATAAGTCCATCCTCTCAAGTCTCTGCCAAATGATTTACTGCAGAAGATGATGATGTGGCCCTTAAGATGTGCCATACTGGTTCAGACCTAACTTCCATCTAGCCAAGTATCCTGACTCTGACAGTTGTCAGCACCAGATGCCTCAGAGAAAGGAAAATGAAACTCTGTAGGCAATAATTATGTTGTAACCCGCCTGCAGAATTTTCCTCTTCCGATCCATCTGTTAGTGTTCAGCTTATATCTTGAGGTATAAGGTTTGTTTTTTATAATTTAAAGAGCCTTTGTAGGTTCACTTCCCACATATAAATCTCTAATACTTTTGTGAATCCATTAAGATCTTGGGCCCAGTGTTTCAACCGTGGCTGCTAGCTGCTCCATATATAAGAACCTAACTTTAGTTTGAAAATTATGGATTCAGCATTATCGTGTAGCAATGAGTTCCACAGGTTAATTATGAATTGTATATATAGTATTCCCATTCATTAGTTCAAAATTTTCTCCATACAGTAAATCTTTCTTTTTTGTTTCCTCATTATCATTCCTTAGTTTCTCTTCGCTTTGACACTTTCCTTCCCTCACTTCTGACCCCTGCTTTTCTTACTGCCTCCCCCTTTCTCTTCCATTCATTCTGTCTCGCCTTTTCTTCTTCTTACTACAGCAACCATGTGATCCCTCTTCTGTCCTTGGTTTCCTGATGTCTGTGTCTTTTCTTCCCCCTTTATTCCTTCATGCAGACTTATTCTTAGAATACTTGACCCTAGTTAACAATTTTCCTCATTTTGCTTCTGCACACCTATCTTTACCTACTCCACCAAAGTCTGAGGCTGGACTTGATGGTTGGGATGCCATAGGTTTGCCATCATTGCTTTTCTAATACTGATGGACCCATTATCCTATCCTGTCATTCCTTACTATGGACATTTAGGAATAAACATTAAATTAGTGAAAAAGTGCATCTGTTTTTGCTGCTTTTTTTTTTTTCCTTTCTGTTTCTGAATTATTGTTTAAGGATGTGATTTTTCAAAAGTGACCAGCACTGGTTTAACTCTGCTCCCACTGAAGTCAATGGGACTCAGCGTTAGCCTAACTCAGCTTCCAATGAAGTCAACGGGACACTTTTCAAAATGTTCCATAATGTATCATATTGACTTAAAGTTCTAGTTGCCTTCTGTGAAGAGCTACAATAGTAATATATGTTTAGATTCTTTATGTGCATGGCTTCCCTACTATATTGAACACTTAATATACATCCTATTAATTCTATGTTAATTTGAGTGAATTGAGTCTGAGCATATTCCTTGAAAGGTTTATTATATACCCATCTTTAGTAATCGAACCATAACCATACCTTTTAAAACACTGATCTGAAAAAAAAAATCTATATTTGTCATGCATTTTGATTGTCATTTGTCAAACCAATGCTGCTTTTAGTATAATATGCTTTTAATTGCGCAGAATGTGGCATTAAGAATATGATATACATTAACGTCATGATAATGAAAGGAACTGCCAGCTTCAAAAAAGCACCGCGTGCATCCACTTCTTCAAATAAATACTTATCAGAGGACAATGATTCATGAAACTTTAATAGTAGAAGTGGTGCAAGTTCTTAAAATAAACGGTGGAAAGTTTTGGCAATCTCTAAACTCGTCAATACTGAACTGTATTTTCAGCATCTAGTAATACTTTTGTTTAGCATCAGAAAAAAGTTTTAAATAAAGTAGGTGGGACAAAAACAGAGGAATTCGGCAATTAATTCAGAACTTCCTCCTAAGTGGGGAGAAATGAGTGGAAATATTTAATTTTGTAGACTCCAACTAAGTATTTATTGATTCCAAAACTTGTGCTTTATGACCACCCCTGTAAGTAGTTACTACAGGTATTCTGAAGGCTGCTTTCACTTGAATATGCACACATAGCTGCACAAGGGCAATTCATATACTGTCCTCTACATCCAGAACACAGAATCTATTGCTTGTCCACAAGGGGAAAGCATTCTTACAGGCAAAACTTGTGTATTCAAATAGATTTTGTTTGTGTAAATTCTATTGCTTGCATGTCCATGTATCACCTGTGTATCATGCCTTCTGTGATAGAGCACAAAAAGTACACATACAGGTACTTATGCACAAAATTGTACATACACAAATGATACTTGAGACCCCCTCCCCCATAGGAAAAGCCACCTTTGCACTTACAAGTGTTTTTATTTTTTCCTCGATTGCAGCTTAAAAATATTGGAGCTGATTCTCCATTGCCCTCAACCTTGCAGTTATTTATACCAGTGCAATGGTGTAAAAGCCTGCCATTCCCATGTAGCATTTTACACCCATTTTGAACTGTGTAAATGACTGCACAAGATGTAGGGCAGTGGAGAGTCCGGACCATTGTATTATACCTAGAATCCACTAATTCCTTCAAAATACGGTGCCCCCCCCCCAAAAAAAAAAAAAATGGAGAGTCAGAAAGCTGAAGGAACCGATAACTATGTGGTAGAGAGATTTTCTGAAACTACTAACAAAGAAGGTGGCAGGTGGAAGGAATTACCTTGTTTGTCCTCTCTTTCACACTGCCCTCTTGTACTCATTGCAATAGAGGTTGTCCATGATACCAAATGGCTGGCATCCCCACATCAAATATCCTTAAAAACAGTATCTAAAGTCACACTAGATATTGTTATTGCATCTATAAAGGCTGGGACTTAGCTTTGATTTAATGGCTTCTTGTTTAGTTCATTAAAAACTCTTGCTTTTGATTTTAAAAAAAGTATCTTTTGACAGGCATTCAAATAGCAAGAATGTAGTATTGCGTTATTTCAAACACATAAGGATAATGCTAAATATTATCCTTTTCTAGACTGTAAAACTGGAAAATAGTATCTGACCTTATAAGATTCATGTGTTAGGATTTAGCGGTTTAGGGCTAGACAGTACAACTCTTACTCATATTGGTGAGTAATTAATGAGTAGTACAATGGAATTCACTTGGTACTATCTGTGTGATAAAGTGTTCAGTAGAGTGAGGAAGCCTTATAGAACAATCTTTTACATTAGACTCTTATAAATTATTATTACCTTTTTATTAGAATTCAGATTACATATTCCATTTATTCCTCCTCACTAGGGGCCTGCTCCTGCCCTCATTGCAGTCAATAACAAAACTTCAATTATGTAGGATTGGGGACTAGATTCTTAAATGCCTTATATTGCCATTAAAGAATAAAGCAACTACTGTCTAGCTATCTAGTTTCTGAGCCGCTACACTTCACTATCATTCCTTACCAATGTAAGTTGGATTTTCCTGTGTCTTCTGTGTCCAATACTGATAGAGACAGAAGTATACAGTGTGTACAGAAGTGCAAAAGTATTCTAATGATGGGCCAAGAAGGAAATAACATTTGTCCAGGTCCAATCAGTCAAATAAGAAAATGGTTTTGAATGTTCAGTTTCTTCTGTTGGACATTAAAGAATCAATACTTCTTTTTTCTGGTCAATTCTGGTAAAAAAATTTCTGGTAAATTCAGTGTTATTTTTGATGGAAATGTATATATGAGTTTGCCAATGCTGTGACATTTTGACATGCAAATCAAAAGAAAATTATGATGTGGCTGAGTTTAATTTCAATGGCTCAGATAGTGAGATTATATCTTATTCAATACTTCATGAATATGAATAGTTTGGAGTCTGAAAGGCCAGTAGTTGGACATTTGTCACCATTTATGCTTTCCTTTCACAGACATACAGTTTTTGTATGTCTAACTTACAGGAGCAAATCTAGAGAGGGACGATAGGTGAGGTAATATCTTTTATTGGATCAGCTTCTGTTGGTGGAAGGGACAGCCTTTCTAGCTTACCCAGATGTTGTCTTCAGGTTTGGGATACATACTCAGTGGCATAGCTAAATAGAAGGTGGAACAGATTGTTTAGGGTAAGCAGTCCACACATATTTTAAGGGCCCATTAAAGGTGCAGTCGTCCATTAACACTGCTGTAGTCATAGGACAAAGAAGGGGGTTAGTGGGTTACAAATGGTTGTAATAAGCCTTAAAACCAGTGTCTTTATTGAAACGATGATTTTTAGTGTAGAGCAAATTTTTGAATTTAAGCTCCCAGGTTCATCTTTTGAAAGTGTTGTGCAGGTTTCCTTTGAGGGTGAGGACTGATAGGTCAGACATGGAGTGATCAGTTTGTGAAAAGTGTTCATCCACAGGTGATATGGTATTTTTGTCTTTTATCATTGTTTTGTCTGAGTTCATGCAGATCTGTCATTTTACAACAGCATAGCTCTTATTTACTAGTGATCTATTATAGGCTAGCACAGGAGGCATTCCTGTCCTAGCTGTCTTTTTTTGTAGCAGTTGTCACCTGAGATGTTGATGATGACTTCTGTTTGACAAAAGTATATTGTGTATTTTTATCTTATTTCTTCTTTACTATATGTTTCTATTTTGTACAATTTATCAATAATTATTGCTGCATTATTTTTGGATATACACATAAAATAAACTATAAAAATTAATATTTGAGCATAGTGCTGAGATTCAAGACCATCTGAGGTCTTGCACAGTTGTAATTGTTTTGTAAATAGAACTAGGGGAAAGAAAATTAAAAAAAAAATTACATGAACACCTTATAATGAAAGAGAAAAGCAGCCCTGCTTACCCCTTCAGCCAGTCAGGAGCACCTTCCTTACTCCCTTGGTCCCTGCCAACAAATGAATCTATTCTGTCCAGCAGCTCCTTTTATGTGAGCCTACTGGGCTCTGATTGGCTGCCCCCTGCTGCCTCTTCTCTGATTAGCTGCTTTCTCAGAGCCTCTCTAGGCAGCCTGGAGGTCCCACCTCTATTGCTCTTACCTGGGGTGGAGTGTGGTAGGAGCATGAGGCCTCCAGCAGGGGGCCTCTGAGCCTAGTACACCCTGTCACAATAACCAGTTATGCCTTGTGTTGCTTGATACGTTCAGCAACACTCTGATTCTGATGGTCTTTGTGAAATAAGATCACCATATAACTCTGCCTGCTGTAGATATACTGTGAATGTTAACCCAAACTCTTTCCTTGTCATTATATGACAGCAAGTCAAATGCCTACCAAATGCCCCAGTAATAAATTAGCTCATTGCTAGTTATGGCCATAAGCCAGCTAACACTGAAGTCAGTTGCATGACTTCAGTGACAAAATGATCAGATATGGAAGTATGTGCTGTAAATAACAGAAAATGTGGGTGGAGGAGGGGTTGATATTTTCAGTTTCATAGTTGAGAGTGTCCATTTTAGAGCTGATACAATTTCTGAGCTATGAGCATCAGAAATTATGCTTATCAAGAATGTTATGTTTTTCTTGTAAATCCAAGAGAGGCTTTCCTTTGAATTATATATACCGTAATTACCTCTTGTAGAAAAGCAGTCTTTCCAAATGCATTTGTCCTCTACTTTTTAGGCAAGGATTGTCCCTTAATGACCCTTTTAGACAAATGAGTTATTAGGGCTTAATTCTCCTTTACACTAAAGCCCTTTTATACCATTCTGGCAATGTAAAAGGATCTAAAAGTGGATGTAAATGAAATAGCCACAATGGTGTACAGGGACTTCAGAGTCCAGTACAGGGGTGTCCAACTGATAGCTCTTGAGAATGAAAGTGCTAACAAGAAAATATATATTTTATTGTTAATTGAAATGCGTTCCTGGAGCCATGGCTTTTGATATTTAAAAAGAAGGCTTTGAATTATCCCTGGCACCTCAAATGCCCCCCCCCCCCCCCCCGGTAGTTCCAGGAGCACTTCTGCTCTGACCTGGGAGTACTTCATGCAGTTCTGGGTCTTTCCTTTCTGCAGCTGCTCAGCAGCTCCCCGGTGGATACCTACTGTGTCATAGGGGAGGAAGAAGTAAGGGTATATCTACACCACAATATAAGCCCAGGGTTCAAACTCAGGCTTAACCCTCTTCTGGCTACACATAAATTGCGCTAAACCAGGGTTCAGTCCCAAGACATCACTGTGTTGGAGGGTCCGAATCTGAGTCAGGTCAAGCCCTATTGCTTTGCAATGTAGATGCAGTGCTACTGGATTTGTGCTCTGGGAGTCCACCAAAAGTATCGCACAGACTGAATTTCTTTGTCTTCTGGACAGTCAAAGTTTCCCACACTGCACCACAAACAAAGAGCTACAATGGCCACATTGGAAGAGCACTAGGCAGTCTGGGATATGGGTGGTTAAATTTTGGCCTGCGTAATGCAGTGTAGATGCCCTTTGTTTGTAGTGCAGTGTGGGAAAACTTGACTGTCCACCAAACTTGACCTTCCAGAGGACTTAGAATTTGGACAACGCAATTGTGGGATACTTTTGACAGACTCCCAGAACACAAGTCCAGTAGGACTGGGGTTATAAGTGAGTGTAGACACTCAAGTTTCAGGTTAACAAACCCAGGATCTGCTAACTTGTGTTCTTCTAACACTGGGCTTTTGTTGTAGCGCAGACATACCTTTGGTTGCTCAACTACCTGCTTCCCTGCTAGATTGTGAGTGCCCCAGAAACAGCCAGATAGACCATTGACTAGTTCTGCCTGGGCCTAGTGCCTAGCAAAGAATGGCTGTCCTTCTGCACAGAGCCATCTGGGGAAGCCCAGGAGAGGTGGAAAGGAGAAGAAACTGAAAACCCAACAACCAATTATCTGATTATCTGCCCCAGAGCAGGTTGCTTCAAATTTATGCCAGCTGACTATGTACTAGCTGGAAAAGCCTGATCACTACATCCTTCGGAGTGCAGCTTGTGGCTCCTTGGCCTTCTTGAAATAAAAATTTGGCTGAATATAATATGGATGAAAAGGTCTAGTTGGCTGCTCAACTCTATCTCCACTGTCATTACAGAACTTGAAAGATTTATTAGGGCTAGGGAGACAGACAAGTATGCACAACATTAATTATGTGAAAGGGAATGCTGTGTGTCTCTCCTTAAAATAAACATACACACAAACACAAAAAAAAAAACA
Organism: Chelonia mydas; assembly: GCF_015237465.2. Taxonomy (NCBI): domain Eukaryota; kingdom Metazoa; phylum Chordata; order Testudines; family Cheloniidae; genus Chelonia; species Chelonia mydas. The sequence continues at coordinate 168,948,947 of NC_057849.1, forward strand.
CACAGGAGGAATTCATCATTTATATTCTTCCTCAGAACATTCCCTGTTTTAGGGGAAAAAAGCCAGATTAAAAAAACTCCTGTATATTGGGTAAAATTCACACCTCATCTATCCTGAGAAAACAACATTTTTTTTGACAAGTGCATCTATATGAGTGCACATGAATTTACTGAGGAGGAGATAATCTGATGGGCAATATCATGCCATCAGTCTTTAAACAGGCCTCCCCATTGACTTCAAGCATACATTTGCTTAAGTAGCAATGACACAATAGTGACCCATCTAAAAATAATGCAAAATAAAGAGGTAGAAGTATTCTGAGAGAGTAGCTGAGCTAAGGTATTAACAAGTTTCGTCACAATTTTTACTCTCTTTACCATTAGGAAGTGACACCCATAACCTAGACAGCTTTTGAAATACAAGGTGGAATTGAAATTGGTCATTAAACATACTTCCAAATTTGTGATCTTTGTGGTTTTTATTTCAGGGGTTAATTTACATATGGACATAGTACCATAGCAACATTTATTAAGAATAAAGATTTCTGGCTTGTCCCAATTGATTTCATAACCTGAAAAAACAGGGAAAAAATGGATGACAGAAAATTGCATTAAAGGAAGGTACTAGGGTCTTAAAGAAATAGGGACAGATCATCAGTGTTAAATGCTAACACAGAAACAGCATCTTGGAGCCCTGTATGTATTCATGTCCCCTTGACTTCAATGGCCATTTCAGTTATGCAGGGCTTGGAGGATTTGGCATTTAATAGTGATGTCTCTTCAATGCAAATCCTTACACCAACTCATGCTGGATGAGGATGAACATTAATTCAATCACTAACACAAAGACTTGAGTTTTAGGCCTGGATTTTCAGCTGCACCAGTACTGCACTCAGCACAAGAAGGGGCAAAGCTGGCTCTAAGCCAGCTATATGATCTCATGACCACTGGAGGCTGCCCTTAGTTATACCCAGCTGCAACAAGGGCCATTCTTCAGCTGGGGATCTTTAGAACACACCCAGCTCTCGGAATGCCCTCTTCTCCTTCCTACATGCTTCCTCCACTGGGAAGCTAAGAGGGGATAGCGTAGAACCAGCCCAGAATTCCTCCATACTGTATCCAACTAGGGTAGTTTTTGTGTCATGAGCTCTACCACTGACTCATTATATAGCCCTGGGTAAGTGACTTAACTTCTGTGCTTGGTTTCCTAATTTTAAATTGGGAACAATATCATTTACCCACCTATCTCATGGAAGTGTTGTAAGGATCAGTGAATGTGTGTGGAGGGCTTTGAAAAGGTATGGCTTTATATAAGTGTTGTATTACTATGAAGTGAAGAAAAAGGACAATGCCTTTGTCTTGCCACCTGTTGAACCCAAATCATGGTGTGTGCACCCCACGCAGTTTTGATTAGTAACTTGTGCCAGCTGATAGTATTATTCAGAGAGAATACAGTCAGAAGGCCTGAAAGGGAAATAGGACCTATGTTAATTGGTCACTATATTTGGACTGACAAAGCATTTAAGGGTTCCGTGGGATTTTCTGCCTGTTCACTAAAGTTGGGGCAAATACAAATACAGTAGTTGTGAGCTCATCAGAACAATTTAAATTCTAAATACTATTGCACAATTACTGTAAAACCTAATCTATACAGTTTTTGTACTGTATAACTATTTTGGCTACACAGTCTGATTTTCTTTTTACACAAATAACTATGTCGGTAGAAGCCTTAATGTGAATGCAGTTATACCGCAATCAAGGTGCCTTCTATTTATTTAGCTTGTTCCCCTTTTCATATGGCAATAAGCTATACTGTAATAAAGCACTTTTATACTGTATAGTTAAAGTGGTACAACGTGTGCGCGTGTGTGTGGACAAGCCTTAAGGGCCACTAAAACCATCTCCAGGAAGAGACCAGTAGTAGCTACATAATTGCTCTTCTAGAAGAGTCGTATAGCAGCCACCTAACATAAGCCAAAATAAGAATGGGGGAAATGGTATATATGGATTTTAGTGATAAAATATTGGTGTTAACTGTTGAAACAAAAATGTTGTCCATGAAGTTCCGAATTCTAGTCAGCCAAATATGATATAAGGGAAATACAGGACAAGGACAAGAGGTTTCACCAGTAATAAAGAAAATACAGATAAGGATGCTTTCATTCAATTTTCTTTATTACAAAAATGGAGACAGAAAGGGTACATAAAAAAAATGGACATTGAACAACAAATGGAAGACATGCACAAGGTTACATACATTTCTGGACATTATGTTTGTAATGATGCTGAGGGACATTACATGTACAATATGCACACATTCTTCAGGGAAAAAGCTGAGGTGGCAGGAAATGCCAATAGAGCAGAATGTCAGTGAAACAAGAAAGGGATGGGGGGAAAATTAAAAGTTAATGTTTCACAAATTAATTATTAAAACCCCAGAAACTGTTTGTATTTAGAGTGTTTTTAGAAAATAAAAATTCACAGAGATTGTAGCAGTTAAAGTATTTTTCACACTAGCAGAGTGAACACATAGTGTATAACATTTTCAATGAAACAGTACTGAAAATACGCAACTGATCAGGTTTGCTAAGCTTGTGTTACATTTCAGTTGACGTGCATCCTGATAAAAATGACATGCTTTATAAAAATAACTATTTTCCCATGGAGAAAATGTGCACATTGGATTTGTAAAATAAATATGCTATACTGTTCATTTTAATAGCATAAAATACAGAGTGCCCCTAATGCCACATAATAATGCCAATTTTAGTTTTTCTCAGGATTATGTACTAAATATACACTGTATAAAATAAAGGTGTATAAAAATGGGTGTAACTGACACCAATTTTCAAACCCAGTGCTGGAAAAACTGTTAATTCCGTAGGAAAGTTCCTAAGGCCCCAGTCCTGCAAACATTTATATATGTGCTGAATTTAAACCTATGAGTAGTCCCATTGACTTCTATGAGACAACTCAGATGCTTAAAGTTAAGGACATGCATAAGTGTTTGCAGGATTGGGCCTTATACAACTGCTCCTTGCCTACACGCTTTTATTTAATTGTATAAATTGCTTTTAGAAATATATTATATGATAGATACTAGTTTATAATCTGCTGATGTTTACCAAGTAGAGTCCTAAAATAATCATGCTATTCATGTGTTAATTTCTCAAACCTTAAAATGCCTGAACTTTCAACTAGTACATATAGCATATGAATAGTAAATTGATACCCATCAAAAGCAGACTGTGATAACTTATATCATTCATTTGCTAATTTATATAAAATGCATAGGATGATATCACAGGTATATGTACTATTGTCTGTTAAACTTGTATACTCTCAATTCAGATTCAGTCAGAACAATAATGCCATGCTCATCTCCTACAGATTAACATAATTACACTTAATTTAGTGAAGTAATTTTACTCTTTATTTTATGGGGAAAAAATTCCTCCCCCCGCCTCCCCCCATAGAAATCTATGTAGACACATCTACACCACTGTACACTGTCATATATTGTATTAGTTTTTCTACTAGTTTTCTATGGACTGATATGATTAGAAGTCAAAAATAGTTGGACTACTTCTTAAAAACCAAAAAGAGACTATTTGGAAAATGCATGGGTTAAAGGGATGACTTTGGAGGGATATTTGGCCTTGCACCATTAAAGTGACTCCTGCAAAGGTGAAATACACCCTTGTTCATAGTACCCATGAATGGGGTATATTCTACACAAATGAATTGTGTGTTCCAAATAAATTTACGATGAAAAAATATTTACCTTAATGGTCTATTTCCATTACCTAAATACAGCTAACATTTATTATTAGACAATAGTTAGAAAATATACAGGTTTTCTAAGGATAAAATGCTGATCCCATCAAAGTCAATAGCAAAATTTCCATTGACTCCAGTGGGGCCAGGATTTCACCCAATATGTAATTTAAAATGTACATCTGGGGAATAACTGCACCGGCTACTTTATATACTTCCATGGGGAAGGCAAGGCCCAGGCAATAATAGATAACATTATGCTGGCTCTTCTGAGATTTATTAGGAGCTGAAAGGAAGATGGGGTGCAACTATGCAAGAAGGAAGCACAATCCAAACAGCTGACCATGGAGCCTCAGTCTATCTCTGACTGCTGTGAACAGGGTACATGCTGAATATGCCACTGGTGTCATAAAAAGGAAGCATGCAAGTTAGAATGGTAAAATGAGGAAAAACAGCTGATTTAGAATGAAAATGTAGATGTTAAACATCCTGGAGGAGGGAAGCACATTCTGAATGTGATTCTGAGAAGTACTTTCCTTGTGTGAATCATTGCACGATGTATGTCCAGTACAGAGGCAAAGCATGAGAAAACCCAGAGAGCAGTCTCAATATTTTGATCACATTAAACACAGCTTGAGGTCTCCTCATGTTTACCCTTTCATGAAAACCTTTTGTCAAATAGGTAATAAACCATTTAGTGCTCACATTTGTGTAGCTTCTTGATAGAAAGCTGGAGATAATACTGTAGAGTCAGAGGTTAGCATATAAGGCTACATATGCTAAGTGTCCAATTCTGCAGATATTATACGTGCACTTCCTACTGTAGTGAATAGAACTGTTCTATACATAATGACCACAGCATATCAAGGATTGGGAAAACATTCTGGTAGATACAATAATAAACCATGTTTAATTGCAATAAATAATGTCAAGAGAATCCAGTCATGTAAGTGCAGGCTTATTAATTGTTTTCCCTCTATTTTGCTTTGTACATTTGAAAAACGTGGCAAGACTTTAACAAGGAAAACACACAGGCCCAGATTGTTGACCCCGCAGAAGCATAAAGCAGGCTTATTTTGACTTAATGGCAAGCTGGAGATTCCCCCACAGCTTTGGCGAAGGGGGTGGGAGTGGTCATGGAGTGAGCACAGTGTACTCAGATGTTCTCCAGAAGCCATAGTGGTCCCTAGGAGGTCATTGTAGATGTCCACAAGACATAGCAGTTTTGAGGCTGTTCTAACTATTTCCAAAGGCCAAACTGTCCTGTAACAACCCAGGTGACTGAAGAAGTTAAAAAAATAGCATATAGTCAGCTCCACCTGTTGTGGTTCCTCTGCAGGAGATTGGAGCCCATATCACGTAAATCATTACAGTATAAGATTCCCTTTTGCCCTCTTATTCTTGTTTATTTAAGAAGATTATCCAGTAGAACCTCAGAGTTAGAAACACCAGAATTATGAACTGACTGATCAACCACACACCTCATTTGGAACAAGATATGTGTAGAAGGCAGCAGTAGAGACCAAAAAACAAAAAACAAAACAAAAAAACAAATACCGTACAGTACTGTGTTAAATGTAAACTACTAAAAAAAGTTTTTAAAAATGATGTGACATGGTAAGGAAACTGATTCTGTGCTTGTTTAATTTAAATTAAGATGGTTAAAAGCAGCATATTTCTTCTGCATAGTAAAGTTTCAAAGCTGTATTAAGTGGATGTTCAGTTGTAAACTTTTGAAAGAACCATAATGTTTTGTTCAGAGTTACAAACATTTTAGTTATGAAGAAGCTCCATTCCTGAGGTGTTCATAACTCTGAGGTTCTATTTTATTAGCCCTCTCATTAGCTGGTTTTACACTTACAGTTGTATTTCAACACATTATGAACAACAACAGGAGGACACTGGGTGACAGGATCATGATTCTGAATTTGACTCAGGAAATTACTATGCAGTTGAATTTGGTTATTTGCATACTATACATCTATTATGTTATTCCATTAGTTTTAATGTTGTAAATGTCATTCTCTGTTTTTTAAATATAAAGTTTACATTTCCTGGGTTTTATTTCAGTGTCGTCAGCTCTCTAAATCCATTATAGCTTTGAAATGGGACTTTAGTATGGTGATTGTTTATATTTAGCTAGAGACAGAATTTGGGTATGTACATCATACATACAAAAATGTAAACACACAAAAATACAGATAAACACATTTTATTTCTAATGTATAAAATATAGGTAGCTTTTAGTGTGTAGTATTATACTGTTTTTATTTCTCTTTTTAGCCGAATGTTTTATATTCCAATATCTCTATTGTTATAAATAAACCATTGTACTCTGGCTTGTACTCGTATTATGTAAATCATTTGGCTGATAAATTATTTGTACATGTTTGTAACTTGTCAAAATTCAGGAAGCAAAAAAGATACAAAGGAAACCTCTTTGGGGAAGAATACAGTCCTACACTTAAAAAGTTTTTTTTTTAAATTGTAGCATATCTAGAATGAATAATACTAAAACTATTGTTGCTTTGAGTTGCATCACAATATTGTGGAGGTTGTTTTTGTTTTTGTTTTTTAAAGTTCTCTGGGTCACTAACTAGGATTTCAGGCTCAAATTCAGTAGCAGTGTAATTTAGGACTTTAAATTATGTTAAATGGAACAATGTCTAGGTACATGACAACACTGGGGAAATGTTACATTTTCAATCATAAAAGCTAAAAGATTTTTTAGAATTACTATATTGTAAGAATAAATTTATGTACCTAACATTTAAGTCCTAATGACAGCAATGTATCAAATTAAATCTGTGCAGATCTATATATCACTTAACTTTAGTTTGAGTTATAATCTGAAAGTTGATACGTATATACCTGGCAATTATTATTTCACCTGTAAGCACTTCCATTCTCTCTACTTCCCTGCTCCTTCTTGTGAGAAGGTATGATATTACAATTTACTGTACAATAATCCTATTTTACTAATGTTTTAAGGATAGGCTTCTCAAACTATATTACAGACCAATACATACACCTCTATATTATCTCAGGAAACTACACAGTCTGAATTATAGACCAAGGGGTTATACTGAATTTGATTCTCCTCTTACTTGCACTGGCTGAAAGACAGTGTAACCTCATTAGGCCAGATCTTTGACCTTACTCTGGTGACACAGAGAGGCTGTAAGAACAGCTATTCATCCCTGCTGTAGAAGATATAAACAGGGGAAAAGGAGTGGGGTCAGGTGTCCTTATGCCCCATGAATCTCCAGCTGTACTAGGCAGCTAGCTGTAAGTTACCAATAGCCCTGAGATTTCTCTAATTTAACCTGGTGATTGGTCCAGTACCTAGTTGATCCCAGGGCCCTTTATTTTCCAGGGTGGAAAATATTTTCAGTGCCCACCCACCACCCAAATGGAGTAAGCTAAAAAACAATTTAGTTTTTTTAAAAATTTTAAATAAACTCCATTATCACAAAGAAACAAAAATGGGGATTTGGTAACCGAATGTGATGATCTAGTGTCCAGGAATGTTGGTGCCTGGGATGGTTGCCCTGATTGCAGGCCCCTAAACCCAGCCCTAGTCCCAGGATCAGGGGAAGAAGTACAAGTGATATAAAGGTTTCAGAGTAGCAGCCGTGTTAGTCTGTATTCGCAAAAAGAAAAGGAGTACTAGTGGCACCTTGGTTAGTCTCTAAGGTGCCACTAGTACTCCTTTTCTTTTTAAGTGATATAAAGCTTTCTCATTGTCTCCACTCCCTATGGGAACTATGACATAAATGTGCTCCCTTGGGGATAATGGAATCCAGGTTGCCTCCTAAGACACAGATTTAACTCCCATTAAGGTTTTACTAAGTTTTCCATAAAGCTTCAGAGGGTCTTTAAATAGCTTCGAGTTCATCAGATTCTGTGTGCCTGCTCATTATTTTTCATTTGTCATCCTAAATGTCTGTCTGCAATATCAGAATTGTTTGCTGTGATAACAGAGGAGTACTTCACATGGGGAACAAGGAGAAGGTAAACTGTTTAGAAACAAACATTTTGCTTTTGCACATATGTCCTTAATAGGTTTTTGTTTTGTTTTTTTAAGAGGGAAGAACAAAGGAAATATATGATATATTACACACATTAAAAAAAAATGTTAAGGTTGTAAATCAAGTACTCAAACATCAGGAACTGCAAAATTAAGGTTGCCTATGCCTGTCCTTGTGTGCATGCACTTTGATAGTTTTTAATAATATGATCACATACTATTTTTTGCACAGGACCCTTCCCTCGTTCAGTGCAGAGAATGGCTGGTGCTCACTAAATAAGCAGCTATTCAAAATTTTGTTTTCTCTTCCTAATTCAATATGTGGCCCCAGGACTTATTTACTGCACACTATTTAAATCCTGTTCTGAAGACAGAATTATTAATTTCCTCAGGGGCTATTCTATGGTGCTCATTAATATAATATCTGAGCACTTCACAAAGATTAGTAATTTATTTTCCTAACATGCCTGTGTAGTATTATTTCCATATTACGTATGGGGAACAGAGGTACAGACAGATTAAGGCAGGTTACTATTGTCTATGTGGACTGTCACAAAGGGGACACTTTTTGCCAGTGTGTTTTACAACTGTTTTGCAGACAGAAGAGGAAAGTTGAAAATCGAGCATCTTGGGATTCATCTGAGATAAGCATGCTCTAGTGGTCACAGATCTCTCTGCCCTTTCTCCCCACCAAACCTGATCCTTTCTGCCTGCCCCCCCCCCCCCCCCCCCGCCTGTCTCTGTCGTGTCTCTCCCACCCTTAGCTCTTCATCTGAGTCTCCTCCATGCCATTTCCCTTTCCCAGTCCTAATCACCTTCTGCAGGCAATTCCAGGCTCCCCTTCTGAGTCACAGTCTTTCCTCAAATGTGGTTCCCAAGCCCAGTCTCCCTCAATGGGGCTCCTCAGCCAAGAACTCTCTCGGCACCTTGCCCAATAAGTCCTAGTATCCCACTCACCCAGGATCCTTATCAATTTTAGTGTCCACTCACATCCCATTAGGTCTTCCAGCACCCTGGTGCTCCTGTTTTCCTCTGACTCTCAGTTCCATTCTCCATGTCCAGCCAGTCCCAGTCCCCCATCCTCTCCTAGTTTTCTGTCCCAGTGCCCTCCTCCCCACTAGCTCGCAGCCCCATTCTCCTTGTCCCAGTCTACTTCCTCTGACATTCCTCATGCAGCTTTTGCTCTCTGCCTTCCAGTCAGTTTGCTTCCTCCTATATAGGGGGAGCACTGAGAGCACAACAGAGAAAGTCTTCCTGCTCTTAGGTCCTGTCCCCAGGACCAAAGAGGCCACTGGCAGCAGGAAATAGTATTTGCAAGGAAACTCCAGTTCAGACCCTGTATCCTTGGGCTGAAGTATGATCAGCAGAAACAGATTCTGAGAATTTAGCTGCCAAACTCAACAAATCTCTACTGAAGGTGTGTGGACTGAAAGTTTCAGACGTTTATAACTAGGCCACATTTGGGCATTTCTACATGGGGACAGCAAAAGACACATTCCTGATACAAAGGCAATATGTCTACAAATTTCCAGTATCTGCCCCAAAGCAAGGAGGCACTAGAATTTCTCAACAAAAAGTTTGTACTTTTTTTTTTTTAGCATGGGAAAAACAATATATTATCCCCAAATCTTGTTTTCAGAAATGGCTGAAGAAAACCTGAAACTTTCCCCCAACAAAAAATCAGCCTGAGCCAGACAATTATTAAAAAAAATAGAACAAACTGTTAGAATTTGGCAGTTATAAGCAACTGAAAACAGGTTCTTAGACTGGAGTGTGTTAGGCAACCTCAACTACAATCAGTACTTACAACTCCACCTATAATCCAGATAAATATAATAGTTTCTATGAAAAATAAACTGCTTTTTCAGTGCCAGATCAAACAGTCATTTCTGGCTTCAGGCTCCAACACGGCACAACACTTGAGCACATCTTTCGCTTAAGTTAGGGGGACTCTGAAGCCCCTTGCTGAATTGCAGCCAAAATGCTTAATTACCATGAGTAGGTATATTGACGAGAAAGTCTGATTCTCCACTCTTTCACACAAATTTTATGGTGGTGTAACTCCATTCAAATTAATGGAATTGCACTGATATAAAAAGGATGTAATATAGTGGGGATGGGGGGAGGGGGAGAGAGTCCAGGGATGAAACCTTGGCTCCACCTAAATCAGTAGGATTTTTACCATTGACTTCAATCGGGCCAGGATTTCACACAAAGTGGTTTCTACATCAGATCTTAAGATTTCTAGTTGTACTAGATATTTCAGTTTATAGACAGGGATGTCTTTCTATAAATGCATGTAAATCAGTTTTGGGAGTTACACATATGTATTTTGGGAAAAGGATACTCTCTTGTATGAGAGATCAGCCATGCAAGATCATTTTTCTAAAAGACCATATCTGATATGATATACTACAAGTAGATTTATCAATTATCTTCTAAAGTGAAAGCTTTCAGGAATTATTTGAAACTGGTAAAAATTGTCATTTACAAGTTTTTAAATATGTGAAAACATTCCTTTACATTGGTGAAGATGCTCAGTTTTTCTTTAGCAGATATACTGATTTGGGCCAATCTTTCTTCAAATATAAGGTATATTTATAACCTTTTTAAAAAAGTACAGAATGAAAAAAAAGGAAAAGGTTTCAAAATATTGTATAATTTTGTTCAATATCTCAATGTTTTGTCCCAAGATCATACCATCCTGAAGAACTGCACAATTTCACAGCAGTAATTTTACTTTTTGAAAAGAGTTCTTAACACAAAGCTCTAGTTTCTGCCTTACTCTGGAACTGCATTGCTTTCTAGGATTATGAAATATGTAATAGGATTATGAGTTCCACCTCTTTAGTCTCTGATACCATGATCAGATCCATACGGGTAAACCTTTACATCCATGTGGATCCTCACCATGAATGAATCTCTATGCACAAAGAAAGGTCTGCCGACGGGAATCTAACTGCATGATCTGGCCTACTTTTTTAAGTATACCAACTGTGCAATAAACAGTTCATATGAGTCATAACTATGTTTACTGTTCTTTGTTAAAGTTCAAGATGAACTCTGAACTTGTGTTTCATGACCAACACATGCTATGGAAATAAGGGTTGGGAATGGCAGCTTTCCTTTTTCGAAAAGCAGGTACAGGGGCCATAAGTGGTCATCACCTTGGGGTATAACTGTGAAGGACCTATTATGTGGATAGAGGCATTTTGGTAGAGAGGAAGAAAGAAAGTAAAATAGATTAACTAGGGAAATTTACAAAGCTTAACTGAGATAGGGATGAATACTTTAAAACAATCCTATATTGTTAAAGCATAAAAAATTCTAATATGCATACAGTTTAGTATTAAATACCACAAAAGTAGCTAATGAAGCAGAATATTTGACAGAACAAATATTATATAATGTTTTTAAAAGGAAATACATACAGAGGGGCATATATGGGATCAAAATACTCTCATGACAGACACACATGACAAACATGAGAACCCACTGCACCAACAATGACATATAAAAGTCTACGCACATATTTCTTAGGTAAACAAACTATAACTGAGAAAAAATGAATAAAATCATGAACACAGAAGAACAGCCAATCATTGTCAGTTTGTGTTTGTTATGAGACATATGGTTTGTGTGTTGATGAAAAAGCCACTTGTGAGAATTTTTCAGGCATTGATTGATCAGTTACTTCCATTATGATATTAATTGGAAATGTATACTTTAGAAGAGCTCCAGAAAGTCTAATTTTTATCCAGGTCTTTATTTATTTCACCCTTAAAAATAACATTCCTAGGGAAAAGAAGAGAACCTGCTGCTTGTCTTATTAATAGTCTCAAAACATGGACAACAGACTTATGGCTACAATGAAAGAAAAACTAGCAGCATTTGGCTGCCATGATTGGCTTCCATTTTCACCGTTAGTGGCTTCGCAGCATCTATCTGCATTGATGAAGATTGTTATAGAAAATGAGGAGTATAAGAAAAAAGTAAATTAGAGAAAAAAGTGGAAAGGTTGTAAAATATGTGAAATAAAGTACAAATTAAAAGAAAAAAGCAAGAGTGGGAAAGAAAAAGAGAAAAAAAATAATTAATGCAATATTTACACAATGTCAAAGACAGTCACTCAAAAACAGTCTCTCTAACAGTAAAAACAAATTATGTTGAAAATATTGACAAAAGTTGTACTTTTTAAAGTGAAAAATGAGTTCCTTTGAAGTTGTAGAAATGACAAAACTGGATACCAAAATGTTTAATCCACAAAAGAAGTAGCACCTCTATAGTAGCAACGCATGCTTCCCCACAATAGCCCAATAATCTCTGTCAACATTACTTTGTCGGAAACACTTTCATGGGCATGAGGGATATTCACTCTCCTTGCTTCAGGACCTAAGCCAGCACAGTACTTATGGACATTCTTGGTTTTAAGCATAGGAGCAGTCTCATTAAGTAAGCCTAAGTGTTTTGCTGAATTGGGTCCTCAATCTATCGTCTCTATACTGAGCAAGAGTTTAGTGAACATTGGGGGTGGGGGCACTGAAACCTTTCACTTCAATATATTCATGACCCCTTTTATTCACTTCCACAAAAACTCAAATGAGCTCATCTTTGTTTGGAAAAATGTGGAAAGAGAAAGGGTTATAAATGCTCAACCAAAGATGAATTTACCTGAGTACTTCTTGTGAAGTGTTTGACAAACATCCTAAATCAGGAAACAGTCACCTGATTGAGGAAATCAAACACCCAACATGAATTACAAACAGCGGATACTTGAAGCAATTGTGAAGTGCAACCCATAAGCTGAAATATTTTCACTTACATTAATTGTCAAACAATTGTGAAAAATGAACAAATTCGTAAAAATGAAGTGTCTGTTCATGGCTTATTCATGCTCACAAAGAAAAACTATGTTTGCTAAATAAATTGGTTATGCAAATTCATCCAGCTCTTATGTTCAGCCTGCCACAAGAGTGCCACTTTGTGTGGCTGGTCTTTGTAATATTGTTTACTTAGAATTTGAATGAGACTGTTGAACTCATTTCAAACAGGCCACTGAATTAATATTGGAGGGTGTAGCCTTCCAGACTACTGGGAAAATGTTCCATGTCCAATTACCCATCTTCTCAGACTTTTAGTCATCACAAATGCCACTTTGGATGACCATTTCAGTGTAATGTACACATAATGCTTTACACAATTCCCATGGGTATTTATGGCTGTGGCGGAGCTAATTTCAGTATATTACGTTGAATATTTATTTTTCTGGCATCCAATCTATACCCCCAATTATGTAACTTTGTCTTGTAATACAAAATGTTTATATATTTGAAACAATAAGGTTTCTGAGAAAACATGATGAAACAGCAATTAATATAGGGTTATGGATATTGACCAAAATAAGAAAGGTAGGTGGATTTATAGAAAACAATTCAAGTGTAGAAAATCTGGTCTAGAGACAATAATATCATTGGCCACATTAAATTCAACTGACTTAAAAATGTGAATTTCCAAGACTGGCAATCATGAAAGTAGGAGGAAACCACAAGAATCAATTATAGTCTAAACCATACTGTTTACATTCCTTATTATAATTATTGTTGTCATTATTTCAATGACAGTAGCACCTACAGGCCACAACCAAGATGGGGCTTCATTGTGCAAGGTACTGGACAAACGCATAGTAGGAGATAGTCCCTGCTGTTAAGAGCTTGTAGTCTAAACAGACAAAAACAGACAGAGGGTGGGAGATAGGAAGTATCTCCCCACCCCCCCTTTTGCAGATGTGGAACCGAGGCACAGGAAGTATAAGTAACTTGCCCAAGGTCACACAAGAAATCTGTGAAAGAGCCAGGGCTTGAACCTGCATCAAGTATTATCAATGCATTTAAACTTTGCTTACAACATTAATAACCTTGCTCTTGTGTGCATATGATTTTTATAGAAACAACGGACAGTCTTCAAATATTCATACAATCAAAAACCCATTTCCATGAGAATTCTTGTAATAATGAGTTGAAAAGACACAATGTGATCAAACCAACCAGTTACTGGGAATGGGTGCAGATGTTCATGAGACTGGGTCTGCAGTATTTCATTTTACACAGCATACTTTTTTTCCCAGTAGTCATGACTATCAGACCTTTTCAAAAGCAACATTTTTCTTTATGAAATATAAAAGAAATCAACCTGGAAAGAAACCGTTTTTTTTTTCCCTTGAGACTTGTGGAAGTTATTGTGCTAAACTTTTAATATCTAAGAAAACCTTTGACCAGCTTAATTGATTTCTGACAGCTTTTTCATATAAATCTTTCAGACATACATTTACATCAGAAATATTCTTTAAAATGTCATCTCTAATTCGATACAGGAGTGGACTTTTAAAATTGTAAAGCAATATGCTAGCAATTACATTTAATATGACAGCTAACTTTTGTGAATGAAAGTATTGTATATTTAAATGGTAGTTAAGCATTTCAATATTCTGCTATGCCTAAAAAGCCTATTTTTATTCAAATGATAAGATAACTTTTAAAAATTGCCCCATTTGCAAGGAAAAAAATGTGAAAACTATTATGCATATTTTTTGTTGAAGTAGAAGTTTTGTGCAATTTGAGTTGGGATGGGCCCTCTATTAGTGATAAGAGTCTGTGGCAGCAGTCATGCCTAGTAGTAGGGGAACATGGGCCCTCCCACTCCACCAGATTCTGACCAAGCGGCCCTCTTGGGCACTGTAAGAAAGGCATCTACTACCTGCAGTCAGCTAACACACTTCTCTGGGTCTCTTCCTACTTCTCTGTCCCTCCTGGCTTCATGCTGTAGTCCTGCTTCTGGGGATACTGTCCTGGTGTAACACCTCCATAGCAGCAAGCACAGGTCTGTTTCTCTCTGCCTGCCACCTTGCTGTGCTGAACAGACTCCCTTCTGAGCCCCTTCTCCAACTAGAGTATACCCAGCAGGCCTGCCAGGGTGGATTTGCCTGGGTCCACAGTTGTTCCTCTCCCAGTCTCTCTCCACTGTGGGGTCTATCTACCCCATGGACCTCTCCCCTTAAGTTCAGTGCCGGAGTTTCCAAGTCCAAGGCTTGCATTCCCCCACCCCAAGAAAAGAAATCTGCATTCTGATGTTTATTCCCTGGCCTATGGGCTACCTAGAAGGTGTGGGATTGAAAGGCTAAATACCATTTCATAATCCATGGGTTGGTGTCTTTCATGGAATTTAGCTAGTGGCGGGGTGTGTGGTCAGTTATCAAGAGGATTGAGGTTTCCCAGTAGGTAATACCGCAATGCTTCTATGGCCCACTTCACCCTCAAGGCCTCTTTTTGCATAATGAAATAGGCCTTCTCTCTGAGAAATAGTTTTTAGCTGACATAGAGGATTGGATCCTCTTCCTCACCCAAATGTCGGGACTCCACTGCCACTAACTCCATGTTTGAAGCATCTGTGTGGGATATGAACCATCATGTGAAGTCAGGGTGGCAGAGGACTGGTTCTTTGACAAGAACATGTGAGGAACAGTAGGGGGGGGAAATAAACATGAGGAAATAGTTCTACTTTGTGTAACTATTTCCCCATGTAAATAGTTGTACTTTGTGTAACTATTTCCCCATGTTTATTCCCCCCACACACACTCACTGTTCCTCACACATTCTTGTCAACTGCTGGGAATGGCCCATCTTGATTATCACTACAAAAGGTTTTTTTTTTCTCTCCTGCTGGTAATAGTTCACCTTAACTGATCACTCTCGTTATAGTGTATATGATAACACCCATTGTTTCATGTTCTCTGTGTGTATATATATATATCTTCCTACTGTATTTTCCATTGCATGCATCAGATGAAGTGGGTTTTAGCCCATGAAAGCGTATGCCCTTTTAACGGAGTATCCCAGGTACATTACTTCATGAAACCCCAACCGACTCTTGGCTGGATTTGCCATGAGGCCATCTTTCTCAAGGGCTTGTAGGGCCATCCATATTCACTCGAGGCGTTTCTCTTGTTCGTAACTGTAGTGATTATATTATCTATGTCGGCTGCCACGTGCCGGCCATGTGGTCGCAGGACTATGTCCATCAGACATTGGAAAGTGGCCACTGCCTCATGAAGGCCAAAGGAAATGGTCTTAAAATGGTTCAGTCTGGCCAAAAGGACTTGTGAAGGCCATTTTCTCTTGCGATCCCTTTGTTGGGGCGGATCTGCCAGTAGCTCTTGATCAGATCCAACATCAAGATATACATTTTGTCCCCCACTTGCTCCAACAACTTCTCAACTTGATGCATGGGTTATGCATCAAATGTGGACATCATGTTCACTTTTCTGAAGTTGATACAAAACAGAGTTGTCCCATCTGCCTTGAGCACCAACACATGGGGCTTTGCCACCTGCTGTGAGATTCTTCTATCATCCAGAGGTGCAACATCACTGGCAGCTCCTGACATACAGCATCCCACATCTTCCTGGGCAGGGGGTCAGTGGTTCTGGTGGATCTTCCAGCTGGGCTCCATAGTGATTTGGTGACAAATCAGCCAGGTTTGTCCAGTTTGTGACAAGAACACAGAAAAGAAATATCAGACCACCTATCTGAACCCATTGGGCCAGAGCCCTTCCCCCAAGGGAATTGTGTCTGAGACCTGCAGTAAGATAATCTGCAGACCCAGCTCTAGATTGGGAGGAAAGGTGTTATGAAGTAAATCTGGGTCTCTTTCTTTTCACTTCAGACCCATAGACCTTCACTGGGCTACCATCTTGGATGGACCCTTCTTCCAGGCTCTGAGGGGCAGCTGTCCAGGCTTGCACCTAGCTACAATCCATGAAGGGGTAGCAGTGTTGAAAATGACTATGCTGCTCACACTTGAAACAACTGCCTGCCTGTAGGGCTGCTGTCTTTCCCCACTACATTGGGGATGTCACCTTAGCTTCCACACTCCCTGGCTCACTAGGCCTCTGTGACATCAGTCATTCTTGTTCAGTGTTCAAGTCTCTGTTGCAGAAGGGATTTGGGTCTTGCCCCAGCCAGCAGTCTCCTGCACCCAGTTCCCTCCACTGCATTTGATCTTTCACATTCAGTGATGGTCTATCCTCAGGGCTCCCACCCTTGGGGGTTGGGGTGCCTGTTCAGCTGCCACAACATTTTCAATGAGGCCTACTGCCTTTGACAGACCATCTGGCTGGTGTCTCTACACCCACTCTTATCTCCCGACCAGAAAAAAACTGGATAAATTACTTAAGCACATTATCCTCTGCCAATTGTACCCAGTTCACCCATCTGGGATTAGACAATGCCAGCAATAATATTTCAGGCACTGGGCCATGACCTGGTGGTGGGCCCCTGGTAGGAACTTTTCTCTCTGGAAGTGTTGGCAGTACATCTCTGGGGAGATATCAAAATAGTCTAAAAGAACAGTCACAATCATATGGTAGTCTCAAGCATCCATGGGATCCTTGGGCTGGCCCGGTCAGGTATGAGGACCAGAAGCATAGCCCAGTGATCTGGCGGCCATTTCACCACAATAAACACATGTTCAAATGTCACTAAGAAGGTTTTGGGGTTATCTTCTGTGCCTATATCTGTTAGCTTGACCAGGATCTGTGACATCAGGACCCTCCCATAGACTCTGGCCTCTGATTAGCAGTGGCTCCTGAAGGTTGTAGGAGTGTTGCCATCTGCTGACCCAAGTATTCTTGCTATTCTTGATGTTGTGTGGTCAGGTCTCGAATGAATTGCTGCTACTGCTCCTGTGGCTGTTGAGCTGCTTTCTGCTGGTGTTGTGCAGCCAACTGTTGGAGTAACTGGCTCTTTTGCAGATGTTGCTTGGTTGCCTGTTGACGTTGGCTCTCCACAGTCCATTTCATCAGCTTCTCCAAATCTATGTTGTCTTTTGATGAGGTTTTTTGTTTGTATTTTTCTCTGCTGGCCTTCTTTTTGTCCTTCATGCACTGGGGTGCATCAGGATTGGACTGTCATGCCCACATTCTCCACCAGCTGTGAGCGGGGATATGCCTCCTCACCTACTGGTCAGAGACTGTAGCAACAGCTCCATCTAGGTAGGGGACCCCAGGCCTTCCACTTCATCAGGTACTGACCCAGGGTGCCATAAAGAAGGCATCTGCTATCTGAGGTCCAGTAACACGATCCCTTGGGTCTCTTCGTACTGCTCTGTTCCTCCTTGGCATGTGTCATGTCACAAACCCTTGCAACATGGCCCATGAGTGGGGAGTCCTGGCTTCATGCATAAATCCCTCCCTTTGAAATTACTTTCCTGGCATAATCCCTCTGTAGCAGTGATTGCAGGTCTGTCTATCTATGCCTGCCACCCTGCCGTTCTGAAGAGACTCCCTTTTAAACTCCTCCTCCAATTGAAGCACACCCAGCAGGCCTGCCAGGGTAGGGCTTCCAGGAACCATAGTTGTTCCTGTTCCCCTGTCTCTCCACTGCAGAGTTGATCCACCCCATCCCAGGCACAGAATGTAATTTGTCAATTGTTGAGAGCTTTTCTTATCTTTACTGACCTGTAGTTCTTCTGGCTACATAGGTATCTGGATACCTATATTTCAAAAGTGCCTAGAGATACAGAGTCCTGAATTTTTCAGTGTTCAGTCTGAGACACCGAATAGGGTGGGGGCTTAGCACTTTTTGAAACACAAGCCTCTTTAAAAATTTCTCAAGTGAAGCACCCAAAACAGTGCACCTAAAATCATTAGCAACTTTTGAGAACCTACGGCTGAGTATTCTTTATCTTGTTTAGTTAATGTTCAGATTTAAAGGCCCTCCATTTATGAGTACCAGTGGGGGGTTTGTATGCTATTATGGTTTGTTATCAGACATTTGGTTCACCTCAAAAAGGAGATTAGTAACCTTGAATGCAAAGTTCTTATTAGATAATGCTGTGATTTCATTATTGTGATTAGACATCACTGTGATCACATTACTACACATTTTTTCCTCTATGGACTTACCTGGAGTTTCATTATGCCATGTTCACTCAAAGCGAGTAATATTTTATCCTGTGAATATCCCCATTGCAATCGATGGAATGATGTAGTAAAATACTACATGGAATATGGCTCACAGAAATCAGTGAGATTACTCACCAAATAAAGTGCGACTCTATGTGAGTAAAGTAGGCAGAATTGTGATCTTGCTGACAGACAAACCGCAAGATGCTTAGCGATTTGGTGTGATTAAACAACTAAAAGACTGGCCTATGCAAACCTCTGGGTCATCAAAACTGTGCTGGAAATCTGCTAATATTAGCACTATGTGTGATATTTCAACACTTCTGCTTTCAGACTTGGATGAACAGAAGTGAAGATGCACAGAAATGAAAATAACAAAGAAAACTTTTTCACAGATCAAAAAATGTTAATTTCAGTTACAGGTGGCTTTTCACTTTATTGAAACTAGTCGCTCCACTCCTCATCCAACTTTCTCACTGTACAGGGATAGGGAAGATATGGGTGTATTTTCATTATTTCTCTATTGTTTTCCATTACAGTAATCTTCCCATAGTTTAACATTGTCTTGAGCCACCATATGGGAAGAATTTAGTTCTTTTGGGAAGGATGTGCAAGCCTTTTTTGACATTTCTCTCAAATGTCCTACTTTCTCTGGCTGTGAGTGTGGCTAATAATAATAGTGTGAGGTTGTTTGTACATTTCTCTCTCTTCTGGAGTCACATCAAGAGCTGTTCTGTCAAAGTCTGTTAATGGTTTCTAGCCTCCCCAGCACAAAACCATTAGAGTTTCCTCAGGGAATGGAGTACACAGAGTTATTCCTACACTACACTGAGAGCTTGCCATTTCAGTTAGAACAATACTTAAATCCTGTCTGTAACTAGATAATATTCTTATTCAACATATTTTTAGTATTCTTTTGCAGGATTCCCTTAAGTGCAAAACATGGCATGTTTGCTATGGCTATTACATCACCATTTTGAGGGGACTGTCAACTTAAATATATTTCTTGTTGCCACTTTGGATAAGCATTTCTCTAAGAATACAATATGGATTGGATTCCTAGCTGTGGATTGTATACTCATAGTGTAAAACAAATATGAATTCACCTAGCTCTTTAAGGTCTCACTGTCCTCTAGACTATTCTGCTTCCCTTCAGCTCTCTTCTGATTGTGATTGACAAAGAAGCTTCTGTTTGGAAATGCACTAGTGTTGCTATTTCTAGCTCTCTACTTCTCCTGTGGACTAGACATTTGTTTAGGATTACGCTTTGCATGCTTTGTATGTGTGTGCCATGTTCTCTGAAAGATTCTCAGGGACATGGTGCAAGTTTTTAGAGGAATTAGTTTTTTCCTAGCCTTCTGACTTTGGGATCACATCATCTATCAAACTACTGATAATTGGTTTCAGATAACTTGGTAAAGCTGTGGGGGTTGTTCTGCCTTGTATTAGATGCACTAATATGGGTGGCTGCTTACAGATTTACTGTTTCAGAGAGCACTGATACCTTCAATGCTTCCTTTAGGATGACTTGTGTTTTGTTCTTTCTTCTAGATTTGGCTGAAGACAAATGAGTAAGGGCTGAAAAGGCCTTCATGGGTGCACTGGAGAATCTTTTTATCTTGGAAATATCACCCACGGGTTTTAATTAACACTGGAACACCTTAGTTCAATTGAGGCCTGCATGTTAGATACTAGCTAGTTCAGGGTGCTTTATGGGCCTCTGACCTGAAACAGGTTTCAGAGTAGCAGCCGTGTTAGTCTGTATTCGCAAAAAGAAAAGGAGTACTTGTGGCACCTTAGAGACTAACAAATGTATTTGAGCATAAGCTTTCGTGAGCTACAGCTCATCCGTGAGCCAGCTCATCCATGTAGCCAGCAGTTGACATTGATACAACCTCTTAGCTGAAAGTATTGCTTTAAAAGTGGTCTCATTCTGAAAATAGCATAGTTTCATTCAATAGATCTCCTTCCTGAGTGTATCCGGAGTTACACGTGCTCACTAGTGACTAAAGTAAATTTTTACTACTTTTTGGTTGCTGGCAGCACTGAAGACCCAATACAATTCAGAAAGGCTGAACGTGGATTCTGTTCCTTCATGTTCATTATCTACAGAATTGTTTAATAAGATTTAGCTACTTGACCACAGGTGCAAACCCAGTGAGGGCAACGTGTTTGCATGTAGATTACTGAGCACATAACTGAAAGAAAATGCAGTTAAATGCATATAGCTGAGGACCTAACATGGCCTGAAAAATATTTGTTACTGGCAATGATATAAAAGGAGATAGGATTCTGGCATGGCTTTCATGGAGACAGATTAAGGCCTGTAGCTGGGAATGCAGAATAAAGGCCAGGAGGGTAACTAAGTCAGGAAGGCAGCACTGGAGAATGGAAATCCTCCAATGAACACTGTCAACTTCCTTGGCAAAAAAATAGAACAGATGTTTAAAAGAACTGAGCAAAACAAAATCCACAACAACCTACCATTTTTTGTATCTTGAATATTTTTTTCCCCCCAAATCACTTTCTTGGGCTTTTCTGTAGGTTGAATCCCCGTATGACATTACATTTGTGACTTTTGACATTGTGGTGTTAAATGGAAGGAGTGATTTAAAATCTGCTAGAAATCTGCAGAGAAGGCTTTAATGGATATGATAAGTTCCCAGGATTGTCACCATCCACTTGGGGGAATTATTTCTGTGATTTTTTATGTTTTATTAAGAGTTTTAAACCACACCTGAAGCAGAAAATCTCAAGACATGCTTATCTGTGGGGCCAGGAAAGTGCCTACACAAATGTCTTGGACGCAGATGGAAAAAGGGGCTATTGTATTCATACTGACTTCCTAACTCTCTTAATATAAAAAACCTGTTGCATCAATAGAAAAATATGTTGTAATACATTCCCTTCTAGATGAACCTTTAGATCTCATAAAGCTGTCATATCTAGTCAATACTGATGATATAAAGTATCTGTTTGGCATGATGAACACTGACATCTTTGCTGCTATCGGGCACAGTGTGAAAATCAGAGAAAATATCACCTATTAAATAGATTGTCCATCTTTGCCCATCACTAAATGACTTTGGTCAGGATGAGTGAAGGTGCTTTAGCACAACTGACAGCCATTTGTTCAAAAGGGTAAGCAAGATGCTCAACACTGACAGCAAAGGTCATTCTGTTTGTGGGAACTGCACAGAGATTCTGACTGTTTCAAGGCTGTTAATACAACACATCAACATTGGGGGCAGCAGTTAAAATAAAAATGGCTCCTGAAACCGGTATAGTAAAAAAATTGATACATTGGGGAGGAAAAAAAAAAAAAAACCTGACAAAGCTGCCAGTCATTTTTCTCCTAAATGTGAGCAGAGTCTTCTGGAAAAATATTCAGATCATTTAAAAATGGTTCTACAGAATTCCTATGGGATGTTAATTTCACACCCACTTTATGCTTTGCAAAAGTAGTTGTCAAGGAAACTAATTAGTTGCATAATCATAATTGCAGTAATTACCTGTATCTAAGGGACTATACGCTACATGTTCAAATAGCTGCAAAAGCATGTGCATAAAATGAAAAATGCTCCATCTCCATTTAGATGTTGGTTACCTGAATTGCCTTTTATACACAAGTATAGAGCTTTGTTACCACATGTGCAGGTATTTTGTGTTTGTGTCAGTTGTTGCAATTATTTATGATTTTAAACAATTATAAACAATTGTAAATGGGTAAGCTTGTGTTTCATTTGATATATCTATATCTAAGAAGCATTAAGGTGAAACTTTCATACTGTTAAACAATTCCAAATATATCAAACATATAAAAGAAATTGGTTGCCTTTCTTCTGTTTTACACAAGGTTCTATCACATTTTCTACTTGCAAAAGTTTTTTTCATTGAGACAAAAGCTTTTTTCATAGAGTCATGTGAGCAAGGCCAGAAGGGACTATTGTGTTCATCTAGTCTGACCTCCTGCATAGAACTTCCCCCAAATAATTGCTCAACAAATCTTTTTTTTTCTTACAGCCCACAGCTCCTTCTCCATTTTGTCATGAGGTGAAATCTTAATGCTGAACAGTGACATCACAATGCTTCTGTGGCAAACAGATTGATGTCATGAGGCATCCCCTTTCACTGCAGAATCAAACAGAAGTAGACTGGACTGTGAGGGAACTGAGCCCCTGTCAAAACCCTAACAAATGTCCACTGACTTACACCGACCAAGGGCACACACCAACACCCTGCTTACACCAGGGCTTGATTTGATCCTAAACTATTCTTACTAAGTTATGTGAAATGCTTCTTAACTATATATAAATTCCAGAAATACAACTTTTAATGTCAACAGATCATTTCTGATAATATGAGAAAAGCCATTCACATAGATGCCTAAGTCACTTCTCTTGAAAATATGTTTTCTAAAAAAATCCACTAACAATGTAGTGGGTTGATTGTTTTTTAGCAGCCGATAAGATAACAGGAGAAAAAAACAGTGTGTTAATTATCTGAAATATTTCCGGTCTATAGCTCATTTGGAATCAACACCAGTTAAACCAGTGCTGTTCATACATTCAGACTCCATAGGAAACACAAGTATTGCTATGGTATTACTTTTCTCCTTTGTTCCCATTGGCCTTGATATATATTTGGCAAGTTTTATATTTTAGTTTAATGCATTATCTGTGTAATTTATAGGATTAGATGCTGCAAAAGGTTAGCACCTGATTTTTAAACTTAAACGTTACTGCCATAATCCGAACTAAAACCTTGCAAACTCATAGCTCTAAAATTAAGATGTGTTTTAGTTATAGCAGATCAGAAAACATTGCAAAATCCTAAAAACTAAATTATGTCCGTTGCATAAATTAAATGAATCAAATTAGACTGCTGAAAATGATGCATAGGAATTCGTGAGTTGTGCCTCAAATTTCAGTTTGAAATATTTTTTTTATAGGTTACATTTTACCCTCAAGAATTTAATAACTGAAACACCACTAGCCCTGAACTACTTTGTGTTTTTTGTTTTTAAAAACCGTTAACACCCAATTACGTAAGCACTTATGCACATGAGCAACTTTATTTATAGAAATAGTCACGTTTGAAGAGTTGGAACTTTAGAACTGTATCCTTAAAGAGGAACTAAGGAGATTAAATCAAAACAGCCCTAGTTAAAGGCTTGATCTTGCAAGGTGCTGAGTATGCAACCTGCTCAAGCAGAGCCCTTAATACCATGCTTAATTTAAAGCATGAGTAGTCCGATTGACTTGGACTGAACCCCAGGATACCAACACATAAACAGATTTACAACAAACAACATAAACCATTAAAAAAAAAAAAACTTACAAAGGTACAGCAAGTGCATTTCTGAATAACAACAATCTCTCTTCTTAACTGCCAGCAACTGAGTTTGGGGTTCTGTGTTTCTTCTGAAATTATGGATGACTTTACTAATACCAATAGTAGTGAAAGGAAAGGAACCTTGACTGAAAGTCCTTTGGGGCAGGGACCATCTTTCTGTTATGTGTGTACAATGCATAAGAGCACAAGGGGGTCCTGGCCCATGACTAGGGATCCTAGGCCCCATAGTAATATCAATAACAACAACAAACTCCTCCACTTTAGTGGTTATAAATCCAATTTTTGCTGATAATAAAGAGTACTGGGATCTCAAGTCTAGGCAGTTAAAAAGTTTTCAGTTCTCAATAGGCTTAAATTCAGAGACTGCAGCAAAAACGAAAAAGCAAACATGTTAAATACTATCAGCAGAAAACAACCAGTTCAATATTACACTATATTTTAAAATTAACTTACCAGTAATAATATTGGGCTTTGGTGGCATGCTGAACTCATACAATGTTGGTTCGGAATAACCCAGTCTATTGGCAGCAGTAATTTGCACTTCATAACCCATGGTCCACTGCAGATGCTCTAAGATTATGTGGTCTCTACTACCCTGTACTTTTTTCTCTAGCCACTGGTCTTCCTTATCTTTCTGTAAAGATGCAAATATTAGTTTAAATCATCACAAATTCATATACTAAAGCCACAATTATTAATATTGCATATCCTAAATTAAGCCCCAAATCTTCTTCAAAGGTTATGAGTTCTCACAGTCCATTTTGCCTTCAATATGAGTTGTAGTAATCAGCTCCTCTGAAATTAGGACATTTTTTACTTTGGTCCCTAAATATGGATTTAAGAACATATCATTAGGTGTCTGAGTTTGAACAGTTTGTTATAAATTTGTATTTTGTTCAAGTACTGATGCCCATTTCAAAACATAGAAGAATCACAACATATTTGTTCTTGTAAAGGTATGAAACTGCTTCATTTAGAATAAACAAAGTTTCAGTGATTTTTATTATAATCAATGGTTATTAAAAGAAAATTCCTAATATAAATAAAGTTGACCAGTTACCAAATGCAGTAAATAAATGCTCATAAAAACATAGTTGTGACTGCATCTGTCCTTCGTTTCAGTGCAGAACTCTGAACAATGATAGAAATTCAGTGGCCCTACATTAACACTGAAGCAAACAGCATATCCCACTGATGTAGGTTATGAACTCATTTCTAACATCCGGTAGGATATATAATATCATGTACAGTGTATTTTAAAGTTTTCTGAATTCAAACCTTTTATGATTATTAACTTTCATATGGAGCATCTAATTTAATTGCATGTAATTAAATAATCAGTGTAAATCTGCCTTATTTTTATTGAAGTTAAACATGTATGTAAGGCCCTCATCAGTGAAAGTAGCAAATGTTATTTGATAGAAATTATATTATGTTTAAAAGATGGATATATAAAAATGTTATACTGAGATCTTAAGGTAGACACATAAACAATAAAAAATAAAAAAATAAACACATTGTATTGGTATATTTGAGGCAGCGCTAGAAGTGCTGCCCATAGTTACAAGGAGCCAAGGGCTGAAGGTTACAAGGGCTGAAGGTAGAAATGAACTGGCTGGGCAGGGAGACTGCGACTGGAAACAAAGAGTTGGGTGGGATAAGTGGGATCAAATGAGGAGCCAAGTATAGTGGCAGGAGAGACTGAGACAAGGATACTTGGATCGTATGCTGGGGGAGTATTCAGATGAAGAGCGTAGGGAGCCAGAAGACTGCGGCTAGCTGGGCAAGAAGACTAGGCCAAGGAGCCTGGGAATGATACAGAAACGATGAGTTTGGGGAGGGAGAGTAGGACTGGGAGCAAGAGTGGAGGAAAGACTGGGACCCAGACAGGGAGCCCTGAGATGGACTGAGATTAGTTATGGAAACTGATTGGGACTCGGACAAGGTGGTGGGGAGAGAGATAAGACTGGGACATGGATGTATTTGGAGGGTAGAGGTAGACTGGGTTAGGCTTGGGAGAAAAGGGACAGAAGGGTCTGAGTCCAATAAAGCACCCTCCAGAACCTGAAATAGAACCCAACCTTCCTGAATCCCAACTACCTGCTGATGTCAGCTAATATCTGTGAAACCCACTGGCAATATTTGTCCTAATCCCCATTTAATGGCTGGTCCACACACAGAGTGACAAACTACATTGCTATTAATTACTCCATTAGTGAAGTGGCAAGGGGTCTGTGTGGTGGATCTAAAGGTTCAAACCTGCCGATGAGAGTCAACATGACACTACACGTTAGAATTTCTGGTTTTTAGTGGTTGTTTAAAAAAAAAAACCTAGGAAATTACACCTAATAAACTATGTTAAAAGAATGTTATGATTGCAAAGTTAAGCCCTGAAAAGTTAAGAAAGTAGTATTATATAAAGTATGTTATATGTTCAAAGCTCCTAATGACTTGCAGATGTGTGTGTGCTCAGCACTTCTGCAAATCAGACACACACAAGTTGGGCACCCAGAAAAAAAGGAAAATGCATTTAGTTACCATCTATAAAAAGCTTGGTTTAAGTGAGTTGCCTAGCATCACACAGGAACCCTGAAGCAGAGGCATGGATAGAATCCAATTCCCAGGGCTGCATTCAAATTCCTTAACCAGAACACCATCCTTTCTCTTCTTACAATCCCCTACCTCATTCACTACACACCTTCCAATTTCTGCCACAGATGAGGCAGAAGTTCTACAAGCAACAGCCTCTTTCACTACAGAACTCTCATCCAGACCCAGAACAGGTCCATCATGTGAACTGAATGAGGCTGGGGTCCTGTGGAAAAAAATAGCATGTGATTATATAGTTAAAGACTGTAAAATAATATATACACACAGTGGGGCTGAATTAAGATTCACAGGCAATCTTAATTCTGGCATTTCCTATCTTTTGAGTGTTTGAATTTGTAACCTTAACATTTTTAAAATAGTTTTTTGTGTGTAATACATAAATGAAATTTTGGTGATCATAGTGTACAGCTATAGAAATCACAGCACATTATGTTTGTATATGCTTTATATCTATATCTATCTATCTATCTATATTCAAGTGCATGGGCTATAGGTCTTTTTCCTAAAGTCTGTATCTGTGCCCTATGGTAACATGATCTATACTCTGTGGAGCCCATTTCAAAATTGAATAAGTACATGAATAAGCACAAGGGCTAAGGGCCAAATCCTGTCTCTACTCCCTAAAGCCCATGTATCAGCAGAAACCCAGATATAAAAGCATTGCAATGGGATATCCACCCCACACAAGGCAGAGCAGATTAAGTGAGGTTAATTAACTTGAGAGGCTGCAACTGAGGAAGAACGAAGGATTTTTAAGCTCACTGAAGATAGAACTCAGCTGAGTAGAAAGAGCTGATATAAAGCCAGGAAGTTGCCCACACAAAGGGGCTACAGGGAAAGTAGGCTGCAATCATCCCCTCAGGGTAAAGATGTGTGTTTGAGCTACAGAGTTCAGTAGTTTGCAGTTACTTTCTGGGATGAGGGAGTCTGGGTCAGTAAACTCAGATTTGGTCCAGAAGATCAAGAAGGAAGTTGCAAGGAGTCCAGGAAAGTAGCAGCAGGAGATGGCAGACCACAGTTATCAGATATAAGGTCCCTGGACTGGAACACAGAGTAGTGGGCAGGCCTGGATTCCCCTACCAGCCACTAGAAAAGCAGCAGTGTACCTGGCCTTGGACTGGAAGGCTGACTGGAATGGCAATTGGGCTGCTGACCCAATGGGACTTTAATACCCTGGAAGGGGAGGACTATAGTGACCTGGCCAGAGGACTGAGTCACAAAGAATAAGCACCCTGAGTCTCAGAGAAACAGAGAGACGACAGGGCGAGGAAAAGGGAATCAGACCTAAGTGCAGCAAATTCCCCGATGTGGTCACAAGGAGACATCCTATTCATGAGTGTACCCAGTGACAGGCATATTCTTTACTAAAGAAGAAATCCAAGAACTGAACTCAAGGACAACATTATGTAAGAAAGATTTAGCAGTATGTTGCTAAGACAAATTGGAAACAATTAGAATAAAGGCAAAATTGGGAGAGTGAGCTGCCTGGGATTTCATCAAGCTTTGCTACCTCATCTTTCCCTAAACACAGGTAAAACCTGTGTTCAAAGCCCACCAATGGCATCTTAGGTAAACAGATAAAAAGAAGAGCAGAAGATTCCTTCACTATCACTGATAATCTCATATGAATTTTCAAGAGTCCTTTACTCAGGATATTACTGAGCAATATGCTTAAGTTAATTTCTTTGCTAGAGTGTATGTGCATGTATGTGGGAAACCCATTCACTATTTCTATAAATCTCCCTGTTTATGCTAAGCCCCTTTAATCGGTTACTTTAGAAGCAGAAAAACAGAACCATAAAGAAAGATTTCTACCTCATTAGGCTTTTCTTGTTATTATACTGCTAATTATTATTTATTATTTATAGAATGCTGTACACAGTGCTTTACCAACACATAAAAGACAAGAAGCTCCTTTAAAGCAAGGGCTTGCAATCTAAAATCTGTTCCTTTAGGTACAAAGGCCTCCTATTAGTATTACTATTAGCAGTTTCGTCTCTAATATACATAAAGAAATGTAAATCTTCAGATGTTACAGTTAGAACAGCAGTAGCTTCAGAGATTGCACTGTGGGTTTTAATTTTTTTTTTTGGTAATACTGCTTATTAAGTAGATCACAGATGTTGTAAGCCTGGTCAGTGGGCACTATTATGACTGAGATTTTCAAAGCTGTCTAGGAGAACTGAATACCAAATTCCATTAATTTTAAGGCTTAGGGGACGAGTTTTTTTTTTCAAAGTATAATCTCTTTGCTGAAACAAACCTCACACAAAGTCATAGACCAAAGAATATTATTCACTATATGTATAATGCCAACTCCTTGCTAAGTGCTTTACAGACAGGTATGAAGTCAAATGGTAAAATTTTCATAAATCTCTAAGGGTCATATTTTTAAAGGTATTTTGGTGCCTACAGATAAGCTCCTAATGAGTTTATGAAAAGCACCCAGGAATCTAATCCTCATTGACTGACTTAGGCCTTTTCTACATTACAGAGGAAATTCGATCTAAGCTATGCAATTTGAGTTACCCGTGAATAGTGTAACTCAAATCGACTTAGCTTAGATCTACTTACCAGGGGGTCCACACTACGTGATGTCTAGGGGAGACGCTCTCTCATCGACTCCCCCTACTCTTCTGGATCCGGTGGAGTACAGGAGTTGACGGGAGAGTGATCTGCGGTTGGTTTAGCGGGTGTTCACTAGACCCGTTAAATCAACCGCTGAGGTATCGATTGCCACTCGTCAATCTCCTTGTAAGTGTAGACTAGCTCTCAGACTCCTAAGTGACTACTGGTCAAGTGAGTTGTAGAGACAGATGACACCATACACATTAGTAAAATACAAAGCAAATTCAAGAAACTGGCAGTTAAAGTGGAACTCTGAGAAATCAGATCCAGGTACTCAGCTGCCATGTGGTACGTGTCCCAGAGGAGGAAGAAAGAACAACATGCTGACTTCTAAAATATCCATATAAGTAAACAAATATTTCCTAGTGCAGTTAAAAAAAAAAAACAGAACCAAACTGAATTGAATCCCACCACAGCCTCCAATCCAAAGTCTTGCCAATGAAAAAGCTCAGAGCCTTAATATCAACATTGTGACAAGTGAAAATAGGGAACAATCCTCAAAAGGAAACAACTTTCTCTAATCCTGAGATAGCTTTATGGATACACTGCACAAAAGAATGTGAGCCTTTGGAGAAAAAAAAAGACAAAAGACCTTTATTTTTCATTGTGGTATCCAGCCAAACTGCAAATAATTTACAAAGGAAAGCCAAAAATGTACGGTACTCCAGTGGAACTGATGGATATTTTTGACTTCAAAGAGACCTTAGGTGAGTCTTTAAAATCACCATGGGAACTAAGCAGATAACCAGTGTGAAGTAGAGATGGGAATAGGAAATACCAGAAAACTTCATGAAAGAAAGAAAGAAAACTGCATGGTGAATATTAAAATATGTGGACTCCCAAAAAGCAGAGAAAAACAAGTTAGTCAATACTTGGTTAGCAGCATCTTTGAAACTACTATTGGTCGGTGACTCACACTTATTTCAGGCAGCTGGGGACTGCAGGTAGGCGATAATGCTCTACAAAGAGATTTAAACAATTCCTGTTTAATACTGATGTATTAGTTTCTTTTGTCGTTTTCTTGCTCTTGTTGGGACCTGGCAAGACAATACGCTGCCAAGGAAGCAGGGTCTGAGAACTCATTAGGAACAAGCCTCGCAGAATAGGGAGGAGAGGCCTATGGTTATTGGACCAGCAGCTATGTAGGCTGTTACTTACTGGAGATGGCTCAAAAATTCAATAGGCCAAATTCCCTGCTGGTGTGAATGGGCAAAGCTCCACTGAAGTCAGGGGAGCTGCACTGTTTGCCAACTCTGACGTTTTTATCACATCTCGCAATATTTGATGCTCTTCATACAGCCCCACCTCCGGGTGATTATGTGAGAATCTCAGCTTTCAGTGGACCAAAAAAAAAAAAAGTTTCTGATCCTCATGGTTGCAGAGAAAAGCTTAGAAATGTGACCTGAATGCAACATAAAAACTCAAAAATCAGGAGGAAAATTCAAAGGACCCCAAAGAAAGTTGGGTATGTCATTACTCAATTCTAATTCTCAACTACAATGGGACCAGGGGTGTCAGGGAAAATCTTTGTTAGCTGAACAGTGGCCTGGAGGAGTGAAGGAGGATTTCTCCCTTCCAAATCGATATGGAAACCCCCCTTACACTAAGCCTACGTATTTAGGCTTAAAGCAATAGGTGAGGATTTGGGCCTAAAACAATAACCCAGAAGTGTTTCAAAAATCTGTATTCAAAATTATATACTCTGCAGTATATAACAGAAAGATCTGTGCTTCAGAATTACTTGGTTAAGTTTATGAAAGTTTATGAAACAGAACAATTATCTAATGCAAAAACTCACAGGAGTAGGACAGGCAATTTACATAATACAAACTGAAAAAATGCCCTGGACTAGACGGCTTTGCTGTGATCTTCTATGAAAATCTTTTATGAAAACTTTCCTCAGTCTTAGCAAGAGTCTTTGTAGAAATATTAATAATGAAGGAACTGATCCCAAGTATCAAATAAGCAATTGTAAAACACTGCTCCCAAAGAAGGAAAACCTGTTGATTGATGTTCAGCTTATTATCTAATATACTTGTTAAACACACAAGCAAAGATGTTGATCAAGAGGCTGGCAATGAGGCTGGAGGGAGTTATAGGAAAGCTAATTAAATGGGACCAAAACAGATCAGAGAGGGGAAGCAGTCAACAGATAACTAAGAAATTTAAACAGCATCCATTCATTCTGATGAAAGCATCATGAACTTATGATTGTATTTCTTGTTGCGGAGAGGACTTTAGGCATCCAACAGGAAAAAGTCATTTAACCGAACTAGAGAAATATGGACTTTGGCCAAACCAAAGCAATATCTATCTATGATTACAATGCTCCAAGGTACTACTTTAATGGAGGAGGCAGTTGCAGTGGGGAAAAAGCAGTTGCACTACATACTGGTCATGTTCTCAAGGCTCTTCCCCTAGTTGTCCCCCCTCTGTCCTCTTCTATTCTCCTTAGTGGATGTTGTATTTCCCCTTTCTTGGCAGCTTTTCTGTCATTTCTCTCTTCCTCATTTCATCTCCTTCTCGTTTACCAGATTGTTGTTGTCTTTCTTTACCCTTTGCATAGAGGCTCACTTCAAGCAGTAGGAGTAATGGAAGAAAATAAGAAAAGAAAAATTTAGATGGTCAAACCCAGGTAAAACTTCCCTGTAGTAGCTCTGTCGAACTGTTGAATTTTCTCCCAAGGGAAGTGCAGGAAGGCTCTTCATTTAGGAAGTTTAAAACTGGACTAGACAAAGTGGTATGGGGAATAATCCTTCGTCAGCAGGGAGATAATCTGGATGACAGCCTTTTATTTCTATCCTCTTCAACAAAACAGAATGAGAAGATTTTCTGGATGTTTCTGCTAAAATATCTAGCAATAAAATAGTTAACAATGACTTTATCTAAACTTTCATCATAGGCTTGATTGTTAATATCTTATGGAGATGATGCGATACTACACTTATTTCGGGCTGCTACATTACGGAGACGAGTACAATGGCTCACACTGGGGAGACTTTATTGGCAGGCATAAAAGATAAAAAACGATCTTTTAAAATAAAAACTTATATTCTGCACAAAGTGCCATCAAAAATACTGAAGAGATGCTATGGCTTGCTTCAGACCCTCCTCACAGATGAAATAAGATTGGGTAATGACACATGTCTGGGATATACCTTATCACTCCTGCTGTTTCATCTAGTTATAAATACTTAGCTGAGCAAATAAGAATTAACAGAATGAACCTAGGACTGCAGTTGTGAATGATCGAGCATAAAATTGATCTGTAAGCTGACTCTGTATTACTGTTTCTCACTCAGCCTCTAACATCTGTACCTAAACTAGTGTTAAAATTGGGTAGATTTAGCTTTGCACCTAGATACAAACTAAACCTATAAAAACAGAAATGCTCCCAGGAGGATCAACCCTTTCTAAAAACAGTGAACTAAACCAAACTCATCTAGTTTTGTTGGCATGGAACAAAACTTAAATACCTATAAAGCCAGATAAAGGACTTAAACAAAGGCAGCTCTTTTGCTTTGACTTAAATGTTGTTCACAATAAGAGCTGAGAATTGGTATGGGGTGGAGACATGGAGTGGACTATGCTATATTAGAACTGATTCTCAGTTCACTCGCCCACT
Source organism: Chelonia mydas (assembly GCF_015237465.2). NCBI lineage: Eukaryota > Metazoa > Chordata > Testudines > Cheloniidae > Chelonia > Chelonia mydas. Next base: position 168,981,928 of record NC_057849.1, read on the forward strand.
CATCACACCTGCAAGGTCTCCCCTGGAAAATAAAATGAATAAATAGACAAGAAATACAATTTTATGCAGTTTTTTCTTTTAACATTCATTCATTCTTGCATAACCATGATGAAAAAAAATGTTTTCTTGACTCACTGATTTTTTTAAAACCTGGTATGTCACAATTTCATGACATTTCATAAAATAAAAATGTAGAAACACACACTCATAACAATATGGACAATATCAAATATTCTCTGTAGATATATATCCCCAGAGAATATTTGATATTGACCATATGTGTATGTTATGTGTATGAGTTTCTACATTTTTATTTTATGAAATGTCATGAAATTGTGACATGAATATATACAATTCAGTATACAGGAATGATGTAGGAATGATGTTTTGCAGCAGGTTGGAATTGTTATTTAAATCAAATATTTTATCTGGACTCTGTATATAGTACACTTAGTAGCCACAAATTACATAAAACAGATGCTTTAAGTGAATGTATTATATTTTGGTCAAAGGGCAGACCAAAGAACATACGATACACAAACTTAAAGTTCCAAGCTTATCCGATATAGGCCCAGAATTAAGTAACATAGGAACATCTCAGAACAGATAAGTGAGAAGAATTAAGGTCTTTATAGTGTGTACATACATTAAATCCATATCCTGACCTGACATTTTTAACATGTATTTTATATCTTTCTGTACATAAATATCTAGACATACTATATTTAACTGGGAAACTCAGCTTCACACAACTGTGTTATATCTTAAGAGAAGGTTACTCACCCTGTGCAGTAACTGACTTTCTTCAAGATGAGTGTCCCTGTGGGTGCTCCACTCCAGGTGTTGGTGTGTCCCTGCACCTTCACTCGGAGATTTTTACAGCAGTACTCGTACCGGTTGCGCACGAGCAGAGCCTACCCCCCGGCTCTGAGTGTACCTTAATAGTACATGTGCGAAACAGGTCTCCTCAGTTCCCTCTCTACAACGGAGGCTACCCCAACTCCGAAGTAGAGGGGAGGAGGGTGGGTAGTGGAGCACCCACAGGGACACTCATCTCAAAGAATGTCAGTTACTGCACAGGGTGAGTAACCTCCTCTTTGAGAGAGAGATGTCCCTGTGGGTGCTCCACTCCAGGTGACTTAAAAGCAGTGTACCTCAAGGAGGTAGGGACTTTGGATTTGGTAAGAATGTGGTAGATAATACAGCTCTGCCTAATCGTGTATCAGAGAGAGGGCCCTGAGTAAGGCCCTTACTTAATGCTTAACGAATGTGTGTTCAGAAGACCAAGTGGCCAATTTGAAGATGTCAGCCAGAGGAACTTTGCGTAGAAAAGCCACGGAGGTAGCCACTGATCTAGTGGAGTGAGTTCTGATGCTGGCAGGAGGCGTAACTTTCTTTATCTGGTAGCACAGTTGGATACACTCAGAAATCCAGTTTGAAGTCTCTGGGTAGAAAAAGGTGTCCCTCTGGAGCGCTCCGCAATGGACAAAAAGAGTCTGGAAGAGTTCCCAAAGGGCTTGGTTCTATCCAGATAGAAGGACAAAGCCCTGTGTACATCTAATGTATGCATTGTAGATTCAAAAGAGTTTGTATGTGGTTTAGGAAAGAAGGTTGGTAGGTGTATTAGCTCATTGATGTGGAATGACAAATGCACCTTTGGAAGAAACTTGGGATGTAGTCAAAGGGTAACCTTGTCCTTGAAAAATAGTGTATAAGGTGGGTCTGCCATGAGAGCTGCTATTTCTCCTGCCCATCTGGTGGAGGTGATTACCACTAAGAATGCTGTTTTCATAGAGGGGTGTAAGAGGGAGCAAGTGGCTAGGGGCTCGGATGGTTGTTGAGTTAAGCATGACAATACTAAGTGAAGGTTCCATAGAGGGGTAGGAGGTTTAATGTCCAGGTATAGGGATTGTAGCCCCTTAAGAAAATGCTTGCTGATTGGATGAGCAAAAACAGAGGTATTATCCATCTTGTCATGAAAAGCTGTAATAGCAGCTAAGTGGACTTTGATGGAGCTGAAAGCCCGATTGCTTGAGGTCTAATAGGTAGTCAAGTATGAGAGGAAGAGGTGCAGAAGTAGGAAGATGTTGTTTTGTTGAGCACCATTGTGTGAATTGCTTCCATTTTCAAAGATAAGTGATTTGAGTAGATTGTGTTCTGCTACGTAGGAGTACTCTTTGAACCTGCTCAGAGCATGCTAGTTAGTCTTGGGAGAACCATGTAGGAACCAAGCTTTGAGATGAAGATTAGATAGGTTGGGATGAAGAAAATGGCCATGTTGCTGCAATAGGAGATTTGGAGTGAGGGGCAACGAAATTGGTGGGCAAAGTGATATTCTGGTGAGGAAGGGAAACCATGGTTGTCTGGACCACGACGGGGCAATCAGAATTACCGTGGCATGATCTGTTCCTATCTTCGTCAGAACTCTGTGGAGGACAGGTATCGGGGGAAATGCATATAGTAAGTTCGGGTCCCATGAGATCATGAATGAGTCTCCCAGGGAATATTTGCCCAGTCCCACTCTGGAGCAAAATTTGGGACATTTCGTGTTTTTCGCAGTTGTGAAAAGGTCTATGGTTGGGTATCCCCAAATGTGGAATATGTTGCAGATGATTGTGTTGTTTATCTCCCATTCATGATCCCAAGGAAAGCGTCTGCTTAATTCGTCCGCTGTGGTATTCATAGCTCCGGGAAGATAGGCGGTTGATATCTGGATGTTGTTCATAAGGCTCCAATTCCAGAGCTTTATAACCTCTGTGCAAAGCGAATGAGAGTGAGCTCCTCCCTGCCTGTTAACATAGAACATGCAGGAGATGTTGTCTGTCATTATCCGTACCTTATGGTTCCGTATCAATGGGAGGAAGTGACGGCAGGAGTTGTGTATGGCTCGAAGCTCCAGGAAGTTTATGTGTAGAGAGGTTTCTGTTGAAGATCATAGCCCCTGAGCTGTTTGGTGGGACATATGTGCACCCCACCCTGTGAGGGAAGCATCGATAGTCATTACGAGGGATGGAGCATCCTGTAGAAAGGGGACTCCAGAGCAGAGGTTCGAGGGAACTGTCCACCACAGGAGAGAGTCTTTGACTCTGAAGGGTATGGATAGAGGCTTGTTTAGAGCATGTACATTCAGTCTGTAAACCATGGCCAACCATGCTTAGAAGCACCTCATGTATAGTCGTGCATTTTTGACCATGAAAGTGCATGAGGCCATGTGTTCTAATAGTTGTAGACAGTCTCGAGCAGTGACCTGAGGACTGTTGCGAAGTTTCGTGGCCAGTAGTTTTATGGTGTTGAAGCAGTTGGGAGGGAGAGATGCTAATCCCATCCGGAAATCGAGGTATGTGCCTATGAACTCCAAGTTCTGGGTAGGAGATAATGTGGATTTGTTTTTGTTTATTTGTAGGCTGAGAAAGAGGAAGCAAGTGACAGTGAATCGAAGCGCTTCATCGAGCGTTGCGGCTTTGAGGAGATAATTATCGAGTAAGGAAATATTATGACCCCTTGTCCCTGAGGTAGGCAGTGGCTATGGCTAGGAGCTTGGAAAAAACTCGGGGGGCGGTTGATAGGCCAAAGGGTGGCACCCTGCATTGAAAATGTATCGAGCCAAGGGTAAAACGAAGGAAACATCTGTGGGCTGGATGTATAGTCACATGAAAATAGGCGTCCTGTAGGTTGATGGCTGAAAATCAATGACTTGCTCCAGCGCTGGGATTATGGAGGTGAGGGTAACCACTTTGAATTTTTGCTTTTTGATAAATTTGTTAAGCCTCCTGTGGTCGATCGGTTGCCACCCCCCGGTTTTCTTTTCTGTTAAGAAATAATGGGAATAAAACCCTTTTCCTCTGTGTTGTTCGGTCACGAGTTCCACGGCTCCTAATAGAAGGAGGTGTTGTACTTCTTGGAGGAGCAGTTGCTCATGAGAGGGGTCCCTGAAGAGGGACGGGGAGAGAGGGTGGGTGGGAGGCAAGGATATGAAATGGATAGAATAGCCAACTGTGATGACCTCTATAACCCATTTGTCGGTGGTAATGTTTTTCCATTGGTGGGAGAATGGCCGTAGGTGGTGTCCAAAAATAGGACATGGGGTGTAAGCGCTGAAGTGGGAACATTGTTTTCTATACTCTCAACCAAGGCTTCAAATCTGCTTATTAGTCGGAGGGGGTTGAGACACTGCCGAAGGATTTGGGCGGCGACACTGGTATCTGGGTCTCTGGAATTGCTGTTGTTGTTGCTCATGTGACCTATGGAATTGCTGGCTGTATGCGGGGTAGTGTGGACGCTGGTAAGGTTGATATCTGAATTGTCACCTTCTGGTTGTAGGGGTTTGAATTCCGAGGGACTGGAGAGTTGCCCTTGAGTCCTTCATTGAGTGAAGTACGTCGTTCATCGTGGAGGCAAAGAGTTTGTCACCATCGAAGGGAAGTTCTTCAATGGTACTCTGGACCTCTTGAGGAAAGAAGGAGGAGGAGAAGAGCCATGAACCTCGGCGCATGACAACTGCTGTAGCAGTAGATCTTGCTGCAGTATTGGCTGCATCAAGTGCCACTTGAAGAGCAGTACGTGAGATGATTTGTCCCTCGGAAACTAGAGCCGTAAATTGTTGTTTCTTTTCTTCTGGAATGTCATCAATAAAATCCATGAATTTGTTGTAATTTTGTGGTCATATTTTGCCAGAACGGCAGTATAATTAGCAATGCAAAATTGTAATGTAGAAGATGCATATACTTTGCGTCCGAGCAGATCTAATCGCTTACTCTCCTTGTCAGATGGGGTGGAGCAGGGAAACTGGTGCTTGGTCTTTTAGTTGACTGTGTCTACTACCAGCGAGTTTGGTGCTGGGTGAGTGAAAAGGAATTCAGAGCCCTTGGAAGAAATGAAGTACTTGTGATCCGCCCACTTACAAGTTGGTAGGCTTGCAGCCGGAGTCTACCAGATGGCCTTAGCAGGTTCCAAAAGGGCTGTGTTGATGGGTAATGCAATCCTAGAGGAAGAAGAGGGTTATAGGATGTCTGTTAACTCATGCTGCTGTTCAGGAACCTCCTCCAAGCTAATTCATAACTCACTAGCATCTCTTTTGAAAAGATCTTGAAATTTTGAGAAGTCGTTTGAAGATGACGGGGGAGGAGGCAATAGGGCTTCATCAGGCATAACAAATGGCTCTACTGGGTTGGAGGCAAGTCGGGACTGATCCTGTAGTTGTGATGGTGCTGCCTGGACCCTTACGTCAGTGGCAGGTTCATCAGCTGGCGGTGGCGGGCAGGTTTTGCGCCTGGCTGTGATGGTGTAGCGAGTGTTGTCTCGAGGATAAGATGCCCATGGAGCCCAATATTGCCACTATGGTGGGAAGGGCATGGGTGGTGCCATCGAGGTGTTCACACACCATGGGGCAGGATCCTGAGAGTATGATCAGGTGATTTTTCTATGACGTCTATTGATTGGGTCTGAGGATGGGAGATCTGATAGGGTGAAAACTCCCCCTGCAGACCAGCTTTCTCATCACTGGAGGAAAGCTGTCTGGACCCTGACTGAGCATTTGGAGAGAGGTAGGCATTAAATAGGGGTGACTGCAGGATAGGTGACACCAGCAGGTCCCTTGACTGTATCAATTGTGGTCCTGGAACTCCTCTGTGAGGTGAGGGCTGTGGAAGAGGAATCTGCTGTGAAGAATGGTTCCTCTGCACCGGTGCCCTGAGCATTGTTTCATTGCTCAGTGGGAGCTCAGTGGGAGACGGTGCTAGGAGAGCAAGAATAGCCTATGGGGGGTCAGGCATGTCAACATGCGTCGGCACCGCGACGGAAGCGGTGCCGAACGGTGCCACGAGAGAGGCAGGCAACTGGAAGCCTGAAGCATCGGCACCGGAGCTTCATGCTACTGCTACTGCTGCAGCCGCAGGTGGCTTTCACGCGGCGCAAGAGGAGCCCAGCCCATCATAAGTGCTCAGCCGGGAAAGCACCAGGAGGGAGACTGTAGACCTGCCCGGAGAAGTCTTGTCCCATGAAGAACCCTTTGCAGGTGAGAGAGGGTGCCGTTTCTTTGCAGTCTTCTTGTCTTTTTTTGGTGGGGGGGAGCTGTGGCATGTAGCTATGTCAGCACCCGGGTCTGAAGCTGACCGTAGAGATTTCTGGAGGAGGAGCAGTTTTAATCTCAGCTCCCTGTCCTTACGTGCCCTGGATTTAAGTTTGCTGCAGTGGGCACATTTTGGGGGGATATGGGACTCCCCCAAACATTCTATACATTTTGAATGGCCATCTGAAAGAGGGATGGCATCATTGCAGTTAGAGCAGCGCTTAAAGCCTGGGGAGCCAGGCATGTTGGAAGCGGCTGCCGCTGACAGGAACAGATTTTTTTTTTTTGTAGTTTTAGAGAAAGACAGGAAAATTGCTATCTAATTACTACTGGTAACAAACTAACTAACAGGGAAAGTATATGAACGAAGGAAGAGAAAAGTCTCTAATGAGTCTGCTGAGCTCCGTCTCAGGCCGGGGACAGTAGAGAAGGAACTGAGGAGACCGGTCATGCACGTATACTATTAAGATACATTCAGAGTGGGAGGGCAGGCCCTGCGGGTGCGCGACCGGTATATGTACTGCTGTAAAAATCTCCGAGCAAAGGCACAGGGGATGCACCAACACGTGGAGTGGAGCACCCACAGGGACATCTCTCGAAGAAGAACAGTCCTTTGCTCATTTTACTAGCATGTCTCTTCTAGACAATTGCTTTTCGCCCCTCTCATCTCCACTGAGATATTATATAACCTACTCGACTGCAAGCCGCTTAAATAGGTCAATTAAGATTTAGGGATTTGTGATATAGACACTGTTGTTAGTCCCTCAGGCTATTACTGCAAGATCTGCCACCTCACTCTCAACTGATTTTGAACTACCAATCTTCTCTGGCTACGGTTAGTCCAGGAAAATCACTTCACATGCCAAGTTTACAATTTGTATAATTCCACGGCTATCATCAAACAAGAAGTTACATAGTAAGAAACATGCATGACAAAAACTATTTATGAAAGAATATGTTTGCCTATTGACAGAGCTAACACTAAAGGTAAATAAAAAATAGCTCTTAAAATAACTTCTTGCAGCTTGCTAGTTTCTCTATAATGTAAGGTCCTAGCTATCAGCTGTTGAATGCAGTGAAATACACAATTTCATGCCCCTGGTTTCTTTCACACTGACCATCCATCTGGACTTGTACCTCTCCTTTTATACTCCAGTGCTGGTAAAATGACCTCCTGGTTACAGCTAGTGAGGTAATACTGGGCTGATGGTAGATGGTATAGTCATTCATAGCATATGCAGAAGTTAAGACAAATGCAATGATAAAACTTACACTCATTGAGTCAAATTCACTACTTTTGCAGGTGGTAAATTTGTCCCCCACCATGTTTAAGTATGCTACAATATGTTGGGAAAGGAAATACAGTTTTAAGTATCTTGTTAGCTACTTTTTATCCTGCTATTGTAATAAGTAAATAAACATATTTTCTAGCCCTTTTCCTTTTAAATGAAGGTCTCAGGAAATGAACAACCACTGTAATGTCGCTAACAAAATGAATGACCGCCCTGCACCTTTAAGCAGGGTTTTTTGGGGTGGGCTGGCCCAGTGAAGGGAGCAGTTCTTTATGGCTGGGGGTGGTGGGGTGGGGAGAGGTGAAAATTGCAGCAAAAGAGGCAGAGTGGTGGCTAACTCATCCCTTGGGAATACAGGGTTTGAAGAGGAGCAGCAGGGTGCTGGGAGCCTTCCTTTTTACACAGACCAAAGCCCTTCCCCCCCTTCAGTCCCAGGAGAAAGGCAGGAACTAAGAGGAAGTCTCAGTAGGACTCCTCTGGGGAACTACAGCTTAATTGGGCTTCACTCCAGGTGGAAGCAGAGCAGTGAGCAGGGAGAAGGAGGAGGGAGAAAATCCTCCTCCCACTTCAGTCCTGGAATGGAGAAGCAGGGCCTTGTCCCAGCATGGCTCCAGGCAGACACAGAACAATGAGAGCGGGGAGGAACAGGGAGAGGATTAATTCTCCTTTTACCCTGGTTCAGGCGGGGCAAGGCAGGCATAGCAGAGTGAATTCACAAAGGGAGGTGCAGTTGAGTACTGAGGCAGCTCGGAGTCAGATTCTATCCCTAAGTATACAGAGGAGGAGAGGGAAGGGGAGTGAGGCTGTGCGGTGCACAGAGGTTTAGGGAATAGGGTTTCTGGTTTTACCTGCTGTGGGCAGGAGACAGCAGGGGGTGGAATTTTGCTTCTCCCTCCCAATTAATGTCAGTGGGACAGGGAACTGGGGAGGAATCAACCCCTGCAAAGGGTGGACGGAGTACATTGATTTGGGCCGGGGTGAGTCAAGGGCAGGATTCTTGCAACAAGAGTGAGTGGCCCGGGGAGCCTGGGATAGTGCCTTTCATTACAAAGGGCAGCCTATCAGGCTTGGGCCAGGGGAGCTCAAGGTGAAGCACTCACCCAGACAAGTGAGCTGGCTGCGTTCGATGGTGGGACAGTCAGCCGGGATTTGATACAAGTAATCAGGGTTATTGTGTCTGAGGTTGTTTCCATAGCTTTGCAAGCCATACAAGGTATAATGGCTCACCCAGATCTAGGACATTCAAATCAGGTGACTGCAGTACATTCCACTCAGGTGATTTCAGGAGACGAGGCAGACACAGAGGGCGGGGTGAGTTAAATCAACAACGGATAAATGTTTCCAATTGTAGAGGTGTTTGAATCTGCTTTGGGGAGAGGTACATGAGGTGGTTTAGGGTGCCATACCAAAATGATGTGGCAAAGGTGAGGACTGTGGGCACTAGTGATTCCTCTGAAGCTTATCCCATCATGTGTTGGGTTTTTTGGGGTAATCATATGGGCCAGCAAGAAACTGTCTCAGTTTGTCTGGGGAGGCCCACCCCATAAGCAGATGCAGAGTGTAAGCAGATGCAGGGTATTGCACAGCTGATACAGGCTAACTAAGTTCCTCCAACATGGGGACAACCTTGGGAGAAGTGTCTTGCTAAGGCTGCATTCTTTAGCTGTGCTTGTGTTACCGCTGAAGCTTACCCAGAGAGAAGCCCGGCCTTATCAGATATATAAATATAATCCGGTGGACATGCAATACATTCAGTAAAAAGAAAAGGAGTACTTGTGGCACCTTAGAGACTAACCAATTTATTTGAGCATGAGCTTTTGTGAGCTACAGCTCACTTCATCGATGAAGTGAGCTGTAGCTCACGAAAGCTCATGCTCAAATAAATTGGTTAGTCTCTACGGTGCCACAAGTACTCCTTTTCTTTTTGCGAATACAGACTAACACGGCTGTTACTCTGAAATACATTCAGTGGCATACATCTAATCACAGCAGTTGCTGTTGCAGAATTGGGCGGGCATGCAATACATTCAAGGGCATACAGTTCTTTATAGCGGTGGCTTTTGCAGCATCTGTACATTCAGGCATGCATGCAAACCATGTTTTGGGTTTCATACATGACAATCCTGCCACGGTGGTGAGGGGAGGTACAGGACGCAGGGTCGAACAAATGTGACGTGCAGGTAGGCCCTGTTTGAACAGGGCGTGGGTGACAGAAGGAAGGTGGTGCAAGGGTCCAGCTTCAAGCATTGGAATGGGCGAAGGCCTCCTGTGGGACTACCCCAGCAAAACCAATGGGTCAAATGTATGTGCTGGGTTTCTTTTAATGGGGATTTTTATCCTCTTTATATAAAATAATAATGATTAAAGTCAAGGGTGGGTTTTGGCCATGTTATTAAGGCAATAATTCCACAAGAATGAATTCGGGGTACAGGTGCAGGGCCATTCAGCCAATTGCCTATGGACAAGTTGTCAGTTTCCCCCAAGGCTAGCTTCAAGCAGCAGTAGAATAGACTATGGCCTCTGGTGGAACTACCCCAACAAGGCTGTTGGGTCAAATTTGTGGGCTGGTTTTAATGGGTTTTTTTATTATTTTTATGTACAATAATAATAATTAAAGTCAGGGTGAGGTTTGGCCACGTTGTTGAGACAATAATTCCACAAGGAGGAATTCGGGGGTACAGTGGCAGGGCCACCCAACCAATTGCCTCTGCACAATTTCTGTATTTTGCCCTGAGGCTTGGCCCCCGGAAGGGCTCCAGGGAATTACATTGCTTCATAACCTCTCTGGGGTTGACAATGGCATAGCACACGCCTTGTCTCATTTTCAGCTCCACAGTTTTCTGGAGTTGGCACCAGGAGCCAGCCGGGAACCCATGCAGATGCCACTGGCGCTATGGAACCTTGGCAAAGAATGGTTGTCAGTGTGTTGTGGAGATCAGTTGCTCCGTGCAACGTGGCAGGGCTGTGAGAGAAGTTTTAATGATTCCATGCAATTTCGGGATCAGGAAGCCGGTCATCAATACGGCCCTTTACAGAGGAACAGGTGCTGCGGTACATGCTGTCATTGGCAACATGCTGTCAACTGGCGTCCTCCACAATCTCAAATTGCCTTTCTGCCATTACATTCATCAGTAGGCTAAATGGTTATCCTAATCCTTGCAGTGTTTTTTGGTTTGAAGGTTTTTGGCTGGGTGGTCACGTACTGGTGGCCGCAGGGTGGATTGTTGTTGTTGTCCCCTCATGGTTTACATACTTAGGGATCTTGTGCAGATCCTTGGCTACGTATGTCATAATGGACAGGAGGCAGCCTTGTTCGGGGCTGCATTCTTGACAGCATTTTTTGGTGCTTTCAAGATCAGTGAGCTAGTACCTGGATCCGGTAGGGACTCAACCGGAATGGCTTTGCAACTGTGGGATATACAATGGCATGAGCATTCAAAAATGTAGCACTTGCGATGGTCAAAGACAGATCAACTCAGCTGGGGTGAATCTGTGATCTTCCAGCAGGGTGGTGAGCCTGGATCTGCCCAGTTCAGGCTTTGAAGGCCTACAGGGTTATAAGGCCAAAGGGGGAAGGCCCCTTTTTATGCATGGTGAGGGGAGTCCCCTCACAGCATATCAATTTGTTACTGTGTTGAGATGGGGGCTAATGAGGATGGGGCTGCCAGCCCATGAATTGGGATCCCCCTCATTCAGAATCAGGGCAGCAATGGCAGCAGCACAGCTAGGTATGGGAGCAGAGACAACCCAGGCAATTGGGCGTTGGCATTCAGTTGCGTACCGAACGTATGTCAGACCTCAGGCGGCAAGTCAGCATTAGTTTGTCGTAATCTCATTACAAATATTGGACGACCAGTCATGAAGATGGTGATGTGGATCTGTGGGCATAGTATTGTCTTTTGGGCCCATAGGCACGTGTTCAGGTTGCCCAAGGGTTTGCAGCTGGGCTTCAGTGATGAGGCGATACTCAGCTGGCATGCAAGGAAGAGCATGTTATGGGATCAACTAATACCAATGCTATATTCTGTGCGGGCCAGTCAGTGGCCCTCCAGACATAATTGTGGTGCATCTTGGGGAAAACGATTTGGGAATGCTTAAAGAGGTGGAACTAATGCTCAGAACAAGAAGGGACTTGGGGCTGATCCTTGAACTTTTTCCAGGAGTTAACATGATTTGGTCAGACATCCTTCAGTGCAGGGTCTGGCGGGGGAGCCATGAGCCCCACAGTGTGAACAAGGCAAGGAGATATGTGAACAGAGAGGTGGCCAAACTCCTTGGGACCATAGGAGGGACAGTAATTTCACATCCTGGTATAGTATATGGGGCAGCAGCATTGTTTTGGAAGCATGGGGTTCACCTGTCTGACTTAGATGCTGTCCTGTTTTTAACTGATATAAAAGATGGCATTAGGAGATGTCTGGGAACCCGACTGGGTATGGGGAGGAGGCAGCCATGCTAATTGCTGGTGCCTCCTTGTGGCAGATGTCCAGTCCTCCATAGGAAAGGTATACAGTGACCGGATAAATGGCTTGGAAAAGGACTTAAAAAGAGGTGTTCATTAAAGGAATGAATGGGGGGGCAGTTGGGAACTCCTATGATTGGTACGGCAGCCAACCCCCCATCCTTATAGCCCACCTTAACCCTCCTACGAGGCAGGGGTGGATGGTAAGGTCCTGGCAATGGATTTGCTGGAGGGACAAGGAGAGAAAAAGAAGGGGAGCTGGTAAAAGCCCCCCCGGGGAATTATGGAATAAACATGGGGTTACCTGCACTGTTACCTGCCTGGTAGTCCCAGACATCTAATAATAAAGTTGCGGCCTGATTTAACCCATGTCAAATGTCTCCTGTCCTTCTTTCGGCATAGCAAGACAATGGTTTCTTGTTTCACTTCAGTGCTCAAAATCAGGAAAAAATAGGATGGAATGGGATGCCGTCACTTCCTGCAAAGAAGCCATGTGTTTTTCTTCTTGTTTCGACCCCTACACATTCTTATTTGTTTTCAGTAAGAAATGGTGGCATGACCACCTGCTACTTAACCCTAACTGAAGTGTGCTTCAATTTACATAAACAGTGTAATAGAGGGGGTGCCTCCATACCTTTTATATCATGACCTTTTTTAACACTACTCTTTATTTAGCCAAATTTATTAATAAGTGGTAGAACCTACTTAGTTAAAGATATTGGGAAGATCATAAACGAAACTGAAACATCTTTGAAAAGGAGTTGATCTGCGTGGCAAAGAGGAGTGAATTGTTTAAACCTGCTAGATTTGAGAAGAAATACTACAAATCAGACATCCACCCAATAGAATCATATAATTACCTGTTAAAGAGCTGATACATTTACTATGATATATGAAAGTCCTTCCTCATTGCAATCTATCTGTGGATCAGAATATCTAAACTAAACTTTAAATGTGTAGAAAAGGTAGAAAATGCACAATGGCAAGACAACTTCCAATGGTAGTTCTGTTAACCTAGAGAACAATTAAGCTGATTTAAGTTGCATTAGCACATTAGGATGCCCTTACATGTGTATAACACTACAAATAAACACAACCATAAAAGGCTAATTATTTTGTTTCAGAATATTCTTTAATCACATACTGTGGAATCTAATACCAGCTCTCTCTTATGTATTATATTATCTTATTAAACTTTTTAGATTTGAAAACAAAACAAACATTTTACTTACCATATAATAAAACAAAATCTCAGAAAGTTTTCTGACTTTTCAGTCACATATTTAGTATAGTAATCTGGCATTAAAAACGAGGTGAAAAGGAGTAACAATAACTACTATAAATTTCAAATATACAAACGTTTTTCTTCAGCTGTGTAATAAGCAATCTATTTTAAAACAAAGTATTGACATTTTCCATGAAACCTCTTCTCAACATTCAAAACACATAATATAGATCAAAACATTCCCCAGTGATTAATGGAATACTTACACTTCTGTATTTCACGATATATTCCAATATGGGGGATCCTCCATCATCCTGTTTAGTTATACTAAGTTTAAAGCTCTTTCCACTGCCTGGCTGTCCGTGAATTGATGGAGGACTTGGCTCACCTGAGTATTGGGGTGGTGGGGGCGGGGAGGAGGGAAGAGAAGAAGAGAAATTCAATATTTCTATTTTATATGTATTTATATTATATTTCTACTGTTTGTTTAATTAATATTATTAATCAAAACCTTCATAATCAAACAGGATGTTTTCAAAGTTTCTGTAACATACTTAATGATACTTAATGATCATCCTGGCATCAGTGCTGTCACGTTTGTTACAAAACATATAAAAGACTTGTACACTAAAAATAAAAGGGATTTAGAATAAAAATAGTCTAAGTCTCTGTGATTTGATATTTCTTATCCTTTCAAATTTAACTTGTTTAAGAAATGACTCCTTATGCAGACACTAATTTAGAGAAGCAGCTAGTTAATTTTAAGCACATAAGTAATCCCATGCTATTCAGCAAATCGTTATACACATCCTTAACTTAAAGCATGTGCTTAAGTCCCATTGGTGGAATCTAAATCATTATTAATGGACAATAAACTGTCATAAACAGCAGCAATAAACTGTCCCAAAGCAAACCCGAGGCTCTTTTAGATTATAGAATACTATCATTTTATTAAGAATGAATTTGAAGAAAAGCATTTTGTAAGATCTTGAAATGTATGAAATTTTACTTCAAACACGCTCTATTTTTATAATAAACCCACCCTTTGATGTTGACCCTGTTGTTTCTTACAAGTAGGTTCTATTATAATAGGAACATTTGTGCTGAAATTTTGATCAGAGTACGTTTTAAACCAGAGCATAAATACAGGACGCAAGAGTACTGCCATTGTTAAAAGGAGAGAGCTGTGTTTTGGTCTGCTGGAGCTCAGGTGCATGTTCCATCATATCTTTACTCTAAGTATCTGATCCCTTCCAGGAAAAAACAGGGCACTGCCATATAGAAGAAACTTACTCCTAGAATGCTTCAGAGGGCAAGATTCTTGTATATTTCACTACTAAACCTGTTTAAAGTTTTGCCTGAAAGCTGTTTTTCAAATTATTTTTGTTTTTTAAAGTAATCTTTTTTTTCTTTCAAATTGTTCTGAGATTTTTTCAACCAAGAAAAGGAAAAAAAAAACTGTTTTCTAAAACTGAACATTTTTAGTCAAAATATTTTTTTAACTTTTGGTTTTTCAGTGAAAATTTGAAAAACAAATCACAGGAAATTTGGGGGAAATATTTTCTTTCAAAATTTCTCCTCAAAAAACTATTAGCATTTATTAACTACCTCTATTCAATACCTTTTCTTCACCACAAAATGAAGCAGGTTGGCTGAGCAAAAGGGTGGGATGATAGTGCAATTGTGAATGTAAAAATAAAAAATGTGTCTTAGGCCTGTTTTTCTCAGGTCATCAAGAAGAGAGGCTAAATGTGCTGCAGCTTTCTTGAGAGACCTGCTGTGAAAAAAACTGGAGACACTGAATGTAGTTTAATTAGGCTGTAACTTTATTCCTAAATGTCTGGGAGTATCCAACTGTACAGTGCAGGTAATTCCATAATTATTTACATATACCCAGAGGGCTTCTGGCAGCTCTTCCTCTTACTCATCCTGGTTCCCAGCCAACTTGCTGCTGCAAACTCACCACACTTCCTTGGATGAAGAGTAAGGGGTCTAAAATAGGAGGGGGGTTGACTCCCGATATACCAATCATAGGAGCCCAGGACCACCCCCCCTGTTTTTGCTCCTTTAAAGAATACCTCCTCTAAATTATTTTCCAATTCATTCTGTCTGAGCACCATATCCATTCCCTATGGAATTTGTGATGAGACATATTCCCCACACTGGCCCTGAGAGGGCTGAATTAGTCCAAGTGGGCCCAATCAATCAATTAGGATGCAAATGGGGGAGACTTAAGCTGGAGGAAGCTAATTAGAAGAACGCTCACCTATGAGGCAACAGGTGGGGCTTCTACAAAGCCACGAGGTTAGCAACAATGTGGAAGGCATCAAGTAGGAAGCCTGCAGTCCTCCTCCCTGAGATAAGGGAGAAGGAAGGGAAGAAGAGGCCAGAGGTGAGAGCAGTAAGATGGTGGAGCTACACACCTTAACTGTTCACTACAGGGCCCTAGACTGGAAACCAGAGTAGAGGGTGGGCCTGGGTTCCCCTACCAACCACTGCAGAGTGATACTGGCAGTGATCAGAAAGACTGCCTGAGTCACTGTGGGAATGACAGGGTCAGAACAGCAGGCATGAGGACTGCCTGATGCCATGTGGACAGAAGAGACTTTTAAAGGGTTCCCAGAAAGGGAACCCGATTAATGACCTGGCCAGAGGGCTGAATCACAAAAGAAGCAGCAGCAGCTCCTCGAGTGAGAGAGGAGCTGCAGACCAAGATAAAGTGACAGAGAGATAGGGTGCAACTACAGGAAGGGGCTTCTACCTCACATTGCTAATCCCCAGAGTGGCCAGGAGGAGGTGCCATCCAGCAATGAGTAGAGTACCCTGTCACAGAATTCCTGCAATGGATATCTCCCCAGCTTACACAATGAGTTGTGACTTCATAGCCTAACCCCCTTTTGTTTTTTGCCCCCACTAAGCCTCCAACCTGCTGTGGGCTTGTGAAAAACCCATTTCATCTTGGTGAGGGCAAAATTCCTTCCCAGACCTCCAAGAAAGGAGCAACTAGTGTAATGGTCACACAGCAGGTCCTGAAGAAACCTGGTATTTTAACTACTGCCACAGGTGGAAGCTGTTCAGCCTGGTCCAGGTAAAAAGGGGACCTTTTGCTGCTGAGATGTGGGCATAAATAGTTCCCCTTTCTTCCAGTTATCTGGAGGGGGCATGGGTCTGTGTCCCCACATTGACCTGTAATTGAGCTGCCTGACTCCCAAGCAGGTAGCTCTCTAGTCCTTAAAGGGGCAACACACCTTCTCTGACAAGCCAGACAAAGGGCCCCAATACTTAATGTGTGGTAAGGTCATATCAAGAGGCCAGGTTTTTTTTGTTTTTTTTTTTAAGTAATTTAAAGGCAGGCTATAGTTCAGGTCACTCAACTTAGACGGTGCTTCTCTTTAAAGATAGTGTTAGAGCAAAGTAATAAAATGGGGAACTGTATTTGTAAAATAATTATTATTCTGAATATGTAGATAACTGATGTAAAAAACTTATTAAACATTAAGCATATGAACCTTCCCTGGGATAGTGAGGTAGGTACAGTAGTATTTTTTAAGAGAAACAGAAATATGAACATGATGGGACAACAGAAAAAGGAGTCAAAAATGGTTATGTTAGATTATTCAGTTCTTGCTCTTTAGTACCACATATTTAAATTTGAATTCAGTTGTTTAATACTCTTTGTTATTCTAATATATTGTACCAAACAAAAACTTCATTTACTTCGATGTAGAAATGAATGCACTGATAATTAGTCATACTTGCTGTGAACTGTTGCACTGTATAACTGAACCACACAACCCTGAATTTGAAAAGCTTTCTATGAAACTGCTACCAAAACCAATGCTGACTTCACCAGCAGTGAAAAGACAAATGGGTTCTAACTACATATATCAAAGTACTAACAAATCTATTTAACTTTTCCCCCATAGCCTTGCAAACAAAAGTGCACCCATCACTGTGGCATCAGAGTGCATTTAACATACCTTAAATTACATGGATTAATATTTCCAGACTAAAGGCCTGATCCAAACCCCACTGAGATCAATGAAAATCTTTCCAATTTTATCAAGGAGTTTTGGACCAGGCCCCACGTAATTATAAACAGTTAATATAAAAGCTGCTGCTATTCAGAATTACTTTAACTTTACAATTATTTTGAAATGTTTGTGAGTTTGCAAACCATACATGATTTTATGTATCCTAGGTGTTGTAACCCCATGACAGGTTGTGATAACTTTACTTGGTGTGAATGGGCATGGCAAAAATTGGCCTAATGGCAACAGTATATGCCTTTTGCTATAACTATTTGTCAAAGGAACAAACACTATACATGGCCATCTGTCACTGGATAGCTTCTAAAGCCCAGTCTGCCCGTGACTACTTTATGAAGTACCTCCCTGGGGGTAATTGAGAGTTGGCTGATTAGTAAACAAACAATTGGACCTGATAAAGGTTATCCAAGCTCAGCCAGAGCGGACTCCAACGGGAGACAGGAGACTCCTGTGGAGGGGAACCCC
The DNA here is from genome assembly GCF_015237465.2 of Chelonia mydas. Lineage (NCBI taxonomy): Eukaryota > Metazoa > Chordata > Testudines > Cheloniidae > Chelonia > Chelonia mydas. The sequence goes on from NC_057849.1 coordinate 168,999,488, forward strand.
AAGGGAAGCCTGAGCCAGAGGAGTGAATGGGGAGCTAAGAAGGAGAGCTCTCTGGGGAACCTACCAACACAGGCAGCCGGTAAGAGACGCTCCTGGAGAGGGGAGCCTCCTAGATGGAGGGCTGCAGCCACAAGGCCTTCAAGAGGACCTGGTCTCAGCCAGCAGTCCCACAGACACAAGCCAGAATACCGGCCCAGCAAGGATCACCTGCTGTCTCTGGAGAAGAGTTGCAGTGGCAGACCTCTCCAGATTCCAGAGGACATATTTCAGTATGGGTAAGAGACCTAACACTAGGGGCAGAGACTGGAATTCAGAGAACCCTGAGGAAGAGCCTGGATGGAGGTGAACACTGAATTCAGCAGTAGGACATGGACTAAGCATGACCTAGCGTGACCAAATTGATCCTGTATTCACACCCTACACACTACTGTAATAATCTTTGCACAAAGTACGCCTTGTAAAGTATCATTTGAAAACTCATAATTCACTGGTCAATAATATTGTGATGAAATGTGTATGGCATCATTTTATGAATTCCCCCCGAATCACATTGGTGGAGCATGTTCAAACTCACGTAGCAGGTCTTAAATAAAGGGATGTGTTTATCTGAAATTTACATATAAACTATAAATAAAGTCCTCAGACAATGAAATGGGGAAGGCAGGGGACAAAGGAGATCTGAATTTCAGTGAACATGGGCAAGGGATAATTTGCTGGGAGAAATGTCTACTGAAATGGCCACATTCTATTCTCATTAAAGTCAGAGGTACAGCATGGGTATAAATGAGAACAGAATTTAGGCTCATATGCTTTAACATTATGTTCTCCAGGATAAAACATTTAAGAGACTTTTTTCTAATATTCTGATAAATATAAATAACTAGAGAAATTTTCCAATATAGGGTTATCAAAATGACCTGAAAATGTGATTTCTGGGATCATCATAATCTGGGGCAGGGATCGGCAATTTTGGCATGCAGCCTGCCAGGCAACCTTTGGCACGTGGCCCTGGTGGGCCGGGCTGGTTTGTTTACCTGCCGCATCCATAGGTTTGGCCAATCACAGTTCCCACTGGCCGCAGTTTGCCGCTCCAGGCCAATGGGGGCTGCAGGAAGCGGCTTGGGCCGAGGGATGTGCTGGCCGCCGCTTCCCACTGCCCCCATTGGCCTGGGACAGTGAACCGCAGCCAGTGGGAGCTGCGATCGGCCGAACCTGTGGATGCAGCAGGTAAACAAACTGGCCCGACCCACCAGGGGGCTTACCCTGCCTTACCCTGGTGGGCTGCATGCCAAAGGTTGCCGATCCCTGATCTAGGGGAATGTGGTATTGTAAACTGCGCATTTTACTCATAGTGAATCATTTTTGAAATTATGAGCTGAACTAGAGGTAAAATAGGCTTACAAGAGTACAAATAAACTAACTTTTCATTTAAAAACAAAGGCATTACTCACGAACAGGTAAAGTCTGAAAGATCTCAATTTTGCTATACTCTCCTTGTCCTTTTCCATTTACAGCCGCAACCTTGATTTCATATGTTGTGTTCGGTTCCAGATTGCTAAGAACAACCATTGCTAAAAGGAAAGGAAAGGAAGCGGTGAAACAAAAACTGACAAAATGATTAAGACAATAACATTTCCAAGGCCATTTTGTAATTCATTGGCTTTGAAATTAGGAGTCTAATTTTACAATGTTTTATTTACAAAAGTGAAAAATAGTCATCTGGTTCAATGCTAATAGTTCCAAATGGTTTTGTTACTACACAATTTTTGCTGCAATTAAATAAGTTATGCCATCTGCGGACATTAGTGTAGGATTTACAGAAGTCAGGTGCAAATATAAAGAGCTTGGTAGTGCTTCACATTTCTATGAGATGCCGGGCCTGATTCCCCAGTAAGACTGGGACAACTCCATTGACAAACAGTTGCCCTAGACACCATTGGATGATGCCCCCACTGAAGGGACACACAGGCTATGTCTACACTAGAATAAAAGACCCCGGCATGGCCGTGGTTGGCCCACATCAGCTGACTCAGGCTTGTGCTGCAAAGCTAAAAATGGCTGTGTAGACACTTGGGCTGGATACTGGGATCTGGGACCCTCCCCCATTGTGGTGTCCCAGAGGTTGGCCTCCATCCTAAATGTCTACACAGCTATTTTACAACCCTGACATGAGCCCTGTGAGTCAACTGACCCATGTCAGCCGCAGGTGTTTAATTGCTGTGTAGACATACCGTCAGGTGGCATGGGGCTGCTTCAGTGGTTATTCTGACATCCTCCCACTCCTGGCCACCTGTATGGAAGATGCAGATCTGGAAAAGAGGTCATGGGTTCCCTTACTTCCAACTGAAAACTGGCTGCTGTAGCACCTTCCTTGGGACCATTATCAGCTGCTGTAAATTGAGCGGGACAAATAAGAAAGTGAATGACAAACACTTGGAATGGGTTTAAACTACAGGCTGCCAGTTTATTAATTATACCTTAGGGAGGGGACTACCCTGCTCACCCCTAGCTCCAACATAACAGGGAGTTATTTGATTAAAGCTAGTTACAGGGCTTCAGCCACAAACCAAACAACAAGTTGGGGTGAAACCTCTCACCACCATCCCACATAATGAGGAGGATGGAGAAACAGAGGCCACAAAGCTGTGGGGGGAACTTCATTCTGCAAAGACTTCAGACCTCCTCCCCACATGTGCAAGATCCAGCAATGAAATCCAAGGTCCCATTTACCTCTGAGAGCTGTCCCGTTTAGCCTGTACCCACACTGCACACCAGCTACAAGTTGCAACAAGTCAGTAGTCTTAACAACACTGTATGAACTTTGAATCCTATTGTTCCCAATCTAACTGTGCCTCCAGGAGGCTGCAAGAAGGGCAAAACAACCCACCAAACCACATGGCAATTTGGTCCTAGGAGAAAAATTCCTTCCTGATTCCTAAAAATGAGTGATCAATCAGGCCACAGCATCACACGCGGTACACCCTCTAACCTACAATTGGGGGAGGGGAGGGAGGAGGGCAGGGAATGAACTGGAGAGTAAGAGGCTTTTGAAAAGCCTGAGATAATTTAAAGAGGCAAAGGGGGGAGGCACATGGCAGCCAGTCACCTGACCCCATTCCCATTGCCCAGCCAATGGCTAGGCAAAGCACCAAAGTTGGGTGGGGAGATAGCACCCCCCTTCCTGTGATGCATGTGTTTTGGGCTTCCCTCATTGCCTGCTGTCCACACCAGGTCCTCCCCGACTCAGGGTATTAGATAAGTTTTTCAGACACGTCTCTATCCATCACCAGCTCCCTCACAATGTAAGCTGAAGCATGCTCTCCTAAGACAGAGCACAGTGTCCACCCTTGCCCTTTGAATGTAAATTATCCATTTGCCATGCTGTGGAAATTCCACTTTGTTTTACTAACAAACCTCTAAAGAGAGAAGATTCTTGTCAAGAGCAAAAGAAATTTTCTAAGTCCTAATATCAAGAATTTGAAAGTTAACTGATCCCATCTGTAGATCCTTGAAGAGAGGTCTATGGAATGCCTACAAGCCAAGGCAATCAGGGACATTCTCAACAAATGATTCAGAAAAGAAGGTTGGCACCTTAACCTTAGATACATAAATATGTCACCTAATATCTTCAGCCAGCTGTTGAAGAGCACTTAAAAGAGCAAGAGCTGATTACCCAAGACGTGCATCAGTAAGTGCCATGTATTAGAAGGGAAAATCAAACCCTAGCCTGAGTATTCCATGCAAACCAAGCTTGACTCTAGAACTGTAGCTGTACTTCAGGATGAAATTATAAGCACATGCTTAGAACAGTAAAAAAGTTGCATGAAATGAACTATACTCCTAATAATACAAACATACAGACAAGGTATAGCAAATCAGCAATATAATCTACAAAAGAGTTGGATTTCAGATTCTCTCTGGAAACACAGTACAGTATATTATGAAAAGACTTGGCATGATCAATGCAAATGTTATTGATGTCACATATGTGCCTTGAGACCTGAACACAACAGGAATCCACAGAACATGATTTCCCTGCTCCTACATAGAAGGGGTACTCAGTTGCCCTGACAATAAAGTTCCCTGTTCCCTCCCAGGGTTCAGATCCACATGGGGAAAAAGGATGGAGATTTGATGTGCTGCAAGAGAAGCACATCAACCCTCACCTGCCCTGTAGAGCTAGGGCTGTATTCTCTTTATTGTGCAGTCACCTTTGAGGGGCAGCCACAAGTCTTTGGTAGTGCAACTCCATTGGAGTCACTGTGCCAGGGAGCCTTTTTCTTTCTTTCTTTTTTTTTTTTTTTGCAATGGTGAAGTATTTCAATGGTTGATTTAGTATCATTTTTAAAGTTTTATTTATACTGAACACATATTGTTTCTGTTATTACTTTTGTTATTTTATTGACTCCATATTTATTATCCTGTCTATTTTGGATGCCTCTTGTTTTCTGTAGTAGATAGAAGCCCCGTTACAAGTGGAGCTAAATGAGTTTAATGAGTTTTGGAAAACAGGAATTTACACATTTCACACTTTATTATGAGCATATTATACGAATTAGTCATTGACACATGGTGATCATTTTCTCACAAACAAAGCTGCAGAGTTACGTCTGACAGCATTCCTTAGTTTTGTCATTCTTTCATATTTTTTTAAGAAATAAACTAAATTATTAGCAATTACCTATTGAAAAATAAAGACATTGGATGAGAATATTCATATTTTCAGAACAAGTGTAATTTTACAATATATAGCATTCAACAATAGCAAGATGAAATGAAAAGAGTAGAATAAGCAGCAGCACTGTTTGATGTGCCTTTGAGCCATGACTGCTTTCCACATCTGAATAATGGCATTCAGAATAAACCTTCGGGCAAACAAAAAATTAGTGGCACGGCAAATGTTTTTAAAATTTAAACAGCATTAAAATGTAGCTATGAGTCTGCCCTTTATAAAATCCTAACGTGTTAATAACCCCATAAAATCCAAACGCCCAAGCCTGCAAATACTTACACACATGATTGAGTCTATGGGACTACTGAAACGAGCAAAACTATTCATGTCTTCAGTGCTTAAAGGACCACGGCCTACATTTGAATCTCCTACATATCACTGTACATTAGATACCTTGATCTGAAAAACAGCTTTATGAAAACAATATGCTTGAAATCTGACAGCATAATCTGGCCCCAAGCCTTGGCATCGATGGAAAGTTCTACCAAAAAATCTGAGGGTATGGTGTAGCCCTTGACTGTTTTATGATTGTATTCTTAGAAAAAAGGAAGAAATTAGCACAAACCATAATATTTTGTAGAACCGCTTACTTTCGTCAAGCAGAAAACAAGCACTAGAGTAATAGGCAGGTGGTGGTAACTACAGGAACTATCCAACTACTGAAGGGTAGAATGTCCAGGGCTTAATAGGATCTCAAAGAAATAATGGACTTTCCATTGCCAGATAATGCAGTTTATTACTTTGTAATGAAACAATGGGGATGGGAGAGCATTATTAAATACAGTAATTATCAAGAATGTACAATGTATGCACCCATTGCAGTGGAATCTGAGTACAATAATGCCCAGTTCCTCTCTCTCCAACTTCAAATTGATCTCGTTCTCTCCTTAAACAGGGTTTATAGTCTCCAACGGCAAGTCCTAGATGACTGTGAATGACTCAGGATTTTTATCAATGGTCACCTGGGCAAACTTTCACAGGCATCAGTATAGTGCTAAGGTTTACATTTGCAAAGCATCTCCACAAACTAAAATAAACTCAGAAGAAGTTTTACTAATGTGTGCACCATTTACTATATACATGCATGATACTGTTGGCAACAGGATCATGTCCCGAAGAGCAGCAGTAATTTAGGGCCATCTTCTGCCATCCTTACTTACATTCTATTCTATTCTATTGAAGGTTCATATGTTGCCCACCTCCCTATAGCCACTGAGCATTATCCACAAGTGCTCTAAGTGATGTGATTAGCGTTTGTCATATATGACTCGCAAATAGTGGGATGCATTAAATAGCATCTTACTCTGCTCCGCTGGCAGACTCATTCACTTTGGTGGGATTACTAACAGAGTAATTGCTCAACATGGGTAGGCCTTATTCATGTCAAGTCATACATGTTGAGCAATTACTCTGCTGGGGGAAGAAGAGCTTCTCAGGTTTTGAAGGCATTATTGGACCTATAAATATGGTACAGACACCCTAAACTGCCGAGGCCTTGTTATTCCCACTGGTAAGGAGTTAGCTATTGGTGTGCAAGTCATATGGTGCCAGCCAATAACTCTGAAGGATTAGAAAGGCCTTGTGCAAGAGGAGTGTGACCCAAAATGGTAGGAGAAAAGCTACAAGGGACGTAACACTTAAAATAGAGAAAGCAAGAAAGGAAAAGGAAAAAAATCAGTCTCTGCGTGTAAAAGTCAAACAATATTTCAGCTGCAGTCCATAAATGTTTCAGCTTGAGAAGTCTCGTTCATTATCACAGGATTTTAATGGCTATGAAGCAGAATAGTGCATTTATATAAAGTGCAAAGAGTGCTACTGCAAGGTTAGCAGTGAAACAAATGGTGTCATAAATCTAACCACATTTTTAAAAAAGATTTTCTGGTACCAAGATTAGGTTGTTTATATTGCTTGGTTATCATAATAGGATATGAGAATGGAATTATTTAGGTTTTATAGTCATATTAAATTGACACCCACCCTCCCCCCCACAAGACTGCATAGCATAAGGACTCCCTTGTGATTGCCACAGATAACATAAATCATCACCCAACAAAGGAAAGCTAGGGTACAAATAATACAGTTATAGTACATTTAATCCCACAGTAGATACTTTTATGAGGACAGTTAATAGAAATATTATATACATTAATACACTGAGAAGATTGTGGAGTTAGCTGTTGCACAGAACAGCTCTCTTCTGGTCTCTGTTTCTAATTCACTGAAGAAGTAAATAGCATAAAAAATCCTAGACAAAAGTTGAATAACTGCTATGTGAAATTAATCTTCTGTTTTGATAACTTCCAGAATCAAGTGGAACCTACCGCTAGCTACAAAACCAGAGTCAGACCATGCTCTCAGATGCATATCTTAGAAGGTGGGAGCACTGCAGAATTTCTATTAAATGGGAGAAATTTCTGTCACAAAGAGGATGATTGATCCTAGGACACATCATCTCTCCTATCTCCAGGTATGATTCTCCATTATGTTGCACCTTGTAGTAAGCAAGCATAAGAGAACTACACCAGTGCCAGCATGTGGAAAGTTCTCATTTAGTAGTGTTTTACAGTCTGTTTGCCCTCACCTGGTAAGTGACTACATATGGTGCAAGGCAATAGGGAAACAGGACTACTGACTTCTGACAAAATTGCTTTTCTCAAGCTCCACAGTGTTGGGCAGGAAGAAGGGAAGGCTTCCCTCCACTGCATCATCTCCCTTGAAACCTGTGTTTCTTTCTTTGTAAGATTATGCCGACCCACATAATCGTAAACTGGTTCTATGCTGTGAAGCCCCCTGAGGGTGAGAGATCTAGGGAAGCAACTGGAGAAGAAAAGGGAGTAAACTATGCCAACATTAAGAATGGATCTGGGAGGATAGTGTTGAAATACTGGCAATCTGTACAAATGTCCCTGCCTTCTGTTGATGTCAGGAGATTTGAGGAATTTCTCTGCAATCCTTGGAATATTATGGGTTTGGAGAATTATGTCCCCTGTCTGATCTATGTGTGTATATGTGAGGGAAAGTCTTAAACCCCCTCTCTATACCAATGATCCACAGAAGTTCTAACAAATTAGCCCTCAGAAGATTGATCTTCTGATCTAGGCCACAGAAGTTTTGCAAAACAGAGAGAGGGGATGTATTCTGATTGGAAATAAATTAGAAAGAAAAGAAATTTAGGGATTTTGCTTCATAGTAGGAATTGTGTTGATTCGTATTCAGAAACAGTCTCATTGTCCCAATTCCATCTGTCTGCCTTACCCAAATAACAACTAATTTCACTAATGATGATTCAAGCATCTGGCTGTAAATGTCAGAATTTGACTAAGACTATGTGCTGCACTTTAATAAGGAAAATATTTCAAGCTGCGTACTAGATTGGTAGAAAAAACATAACTAAGGGTCCAGTCCTTATTCCATTGAAATCAATGGCACAACTCCCATTCACTTTCATGGAAACAGGTTTGGACCTTATGTTGTCTCTGTTTAATAAAAATTCAAAACTAAATGCAGACCTGATAAAAATCAGTGAGATAATGGCTCTGTCCGAAAGTTGCACCAATCTGTAGACTATAATGTAAAATTATTACAGTGTTGAAATAAAAAAAAGTGACAGCTTAATTACCTGTGAATCAAATATACTGTTACATGGATCATTTCATTTTAAAATATAATTTTCTGTAACTGATTAAAAAACTGCGCTTGGCAAAAGCATATTAAATGTTTTGTACACAGTCACCAAAACACAATTACCCTTTAAATATTTTCTTTCTTCACATATTTAATTTTCATTATTATTAAGTAATTTGAGGATTCCAGGATGTCAGGTACACAAAATGAATCTAAAGAAACTGCAGGAACCTCATGCCTGAGGATAGCTCAGGGATCATCTTTGATACATCTTTTCATTGAATTAAATCTAATAAGAAATGCTAATAATACACAAGTGGAACAATTACTGTTATAATAATTTGAAGAGCCGGAAATTAAAGAAAATGAAGAACAATGTTAGGACCTGATCCAAAACAAAAAGAAGTCAGGATAAGTCTCTACATTGACTTTGACGGGCACTGGCTCAAACTCAATGTACACAATAGCTAATAATGTTTAATGAATATAAGTGGCTGGTTCTATAAATGCTGTACTCTAACTTGGATTTAAACTACAGTAATATGCTTTATTTAGAGAGGGTGCAATCTTTATTTAAAAGTCACAACACTGAATTCCTGAGACAGTAGATTTTTACTCAAGTCTAGTATTTATCTGTTTTCTCTATATACCATTCAAGGACACCACCCATATATTGTGACGCAAACAGATGGAATAGCCCAGATATCAATCCAGAATTATCAGGACTTCATAATGGAGTTGAAAACAGGGGTTCATTCCACAACTGCTAACTTTCATGCAGTAAATAAGCATCCTGACTTTCACAATAAGCCAAAAATCAAGCTAATCCCATTTTAAAACAAGTCCAAAACAAGCCAATCACTAAAAACCCCAAGACTCTATGTGACTAGATCCCCCCAGTGTGCAGTCTGGGACTGTGGTGGGCCCGCTGTGCACCCCGACTCTCTCCCCACCCTTGTCCCCACTTGTCCCCACTTGCCAGGAGCCGATCAAAAAGAAGCAGCAACAAGCTGCAACAAGCTACAAGCCAAACAAGCTACAAGCCAAAAAGCAACTCACAAGCCCAATTTCTGTTTTGTTTTTTTTTTAATGAGTTTGGCATGTCTGGTTCATTCAACAACTGAGTCAACATTAGTATCAAGAAAGCAATTGTGCTGTCCTTAAAACATTCTTTAGGATATAGTTTCTTATTAGCAAGGATTAGGTTTGCATGAGGAGACTTATTTATATTCATATTTTCATTTTCCATTTCATTTTGTTCAAAGAGCAACTTTCAACTACATTTACTCCAAATTATGGCTCAGCAAACAATTCAGTGAACCTGGAGACATAAACAGAACCATAATCTGAGAACAGAAACAAACCTATTTAGATGGATCTGTGTTATATGTGGTCAGTGAATTGTTCAGCTAGCCTGGATGAAATATCAAAAATACGTTCATGAGCTACATTTCAGATGATGTGTTGAAAAGACAATAAGAAGAAAAATGAGGAAACATACAATTGCACCAAAGGTTTATAGAATATAGACGAAAAATAAAAAGCTGCTAATGTTCCTTATTAGTGATGTCTCTTATTGTTATCAGGTCTTTTTTTTTTTTCAAATTGTTGCATCAAATAATAAAGGACAGTTAAATCAATTAATGGTATAGAACTTGATTCCGCCACCCTTACACTGAATAGTAGTTTACTTGGTGAACAGTCCTATAGACGTCAGCGGGATTATTTGTGTTGTCAGAGACTAACTCAGAGTAAACTTAGTAGAACCTGACTCTTAAATGGTGATTGTCAAGAATCATGTAACTGGGGCATCTGACTTTAGTTATCCAAGGACATTTAGATACATATTCCAGATTTAAACATTACACAAACATACTGAAATTTCCTTTCAGGCACTGCCTTTCATGTTGTGCAGTTTCCCGTTGCTTTCATCCTTAGTAAAATCTTTTTGGAGCACTGTTAAAATATTTCTTGCAAATAGGAAACAGTCCCTTCTAGGTGTTCACAGTTCACTGCTTCAGTTGTTTATTGGTGTAGGTTTTCTTAGCTATTGCTTTCTTCATATCACTGCACTTGATTTAAATCACTTGACTGTGATAACAGTAAGGAAAAACACATGAATAGAGCCAGCCAGCTTTCCCTGACCTGACTTGACTCTGTGTCTGAACATAGTAAGTAAATCTTGAGAGGGGCTCCCTCTTCTGCAGCTGCCATTCTCTATGCTGTGCTTCTGCTGCTGCCCACTCCCTTGCTGCCTCCCTGGACACCTAAGCCGGGGCGGGGGAGCGGGGGGAGGGGGAGGTCAGAATCTCTCATGTTGTTACTTAGCTGAGGGACAGAGGAGTGGTCTGAAGAGAGATGGGAACCAGCTGTCAGTTCTGAAGCTGAGCCATCTCTCCCTATGCCAGGGTAATGGGGGGGGGAGGGCAGAGAAGCACTGCACTCACCCCCCAGTGGAACACGTTCTGGCCCCATTCTCAGTCTTCTCTGTACTCTCACAGAACCTTAGGATGGCAACAGGACACAGATGGCCAGGGTTACTGCTGCTTCGTGGTAACTCAACAAGACTTCCACAGGGAAGAGAGGGACTAAGATATGCAAAAGGGTTGGAGTTTATATGTATGAACTCACTCCTTCCTTCTTCAGCTGCATGTGACCTGAGTATTGCAGAGCTCCTGAAGGCCCATTTCTGCACCATCCTAAAAATTCCAAATATCAATCACACTGGTGCAGAGCTCCAATGTGTAGAAATAAGGGTCTCTCAATTACCCTTAGGATTCTGGTCACAATCTTCTTTACATTGAGAAGGCTTGTAGATATCTGTGTGTTCTTGTCCTGATTGGGGGCAGGGGGAAATCTTATTCCAATGGGACCATTTGTGATGCTCCTATCTTTTAATCTTCATTTTATTATTATGCCATCAGGAGAACACAGCTTGCCAACGCTTTTAAAAGACATACAGATCTATGTCATAACACTACCTCCACCATGCTTAATAGCATGGACCCAATCACCCTTCTTTTAGGATTTTTCCATCCCTTCTCCATATGGAAACTTTTCCTACAGTGTAGAACATGTATATTGATATTTCATAAGACAATAAAACTTTGTTCCATAACTTTCACCATGTCCCACATCACTTTAGTAAATTTTAAATAAATTGCTTTGTACTTAGTGTTAGTTTCAGCAGGCTAGACTCACATTCAATTCCTTTCTCCTTATCACTTTCCTCACAGTTTTTGAACTGATGTCAGCAGTATTTTGCTCCTTAAGCAATTTTGCAACTTCTCAGGCTTTACACCCTTCTGATTTCTTCAACTATTTCTATTCTGTTCTTTCACACAATTCTGTAGCTCGGTAAGTCTCATAATTTGCTGGCTTGACAACACTCTTCCTATTTTATAGCATTTTCTGTCGTCCACTTAGGTACTCAGAGATGTTGCCTTATTTTTCACAAGATGTGTTTTACTTACAAAATGATATTTTTCTACAACAAGGCCAGAAACTAGACAATTTTTATCATGATTACAAGATACTCCTATTCTTCCCCTCAGTTGAAGCAACAACATGTGTGAAAGCACACCAATCCATCTTTTCGCCTTATTGAATAGCTGAAAGGTACCTGTTTAAAATGATTTACTTTCTTTTCTTCTCCCTCTCTCGCTCTCTCTCTTTTTTTTTTTTTTAATTTTCAGTATGCCTCTATAAACTTCCTGCTGACTAAAATTTGGTGCTCAGTGACATAAATGTTCGCCAGTACAATTGTTATATTTACTAACTGATACTGGTGCCTTGTAATAGCTGACACATACAACAACAAAAAAGACAGAACAACATAGAACACATTTATCAAGTACAGCAGCAGCAATACACTGTCTATACATTTTAGGGCCAAGTATACACAACTGTTAATTATCACTCCACAGGAAGAAGAGTGGTGAGTGAAACTAGGACATACTTGATAAAGCTGAATATGTATAGAAGAGCACATACTAAAATAGAAATACATGTTCAGCTTTATGCAAACAATTTAGCTGCATTTTAAAGACAACAGATCATTTGCACCATATGATCTCGTGTTCTCTGGTGCAGAAACTCCATGTTCCTTTCCAACAATCATTAGCCTTTCATTCTCTCCTGGTATTTCTACATATCATTTTATGTAGTCTTTCCTGAGAAAGTTAGCTGGGTTGAATTTTTCTGTGCATGGGGTTTTCTGTATTCTGAATTTGTTCACGTTGAAATGATTTCTTACTTTTAAACTTATCTCCTTTGATTGCTTATCATTTATGGTCCCAAGAATGAAGACCCTGATCCAAAGCCCATTGAAGTCAGAGTCTCAGAAAGACTCTGACTGACATCAGTGGCCTTTGAAGAATTGGGTCCATAGAACCCAGTTCTGTTTTCAGTTATGTGAATGCAAATATTTCTGTACTTCCTTCTCTGACTGGTGTAAGGTCTGAAGGAAGCTGCATCCAGCCCTCAGTCAGAAGCACAGTTCTCATGCTGCAGAACCTTGCAAGTAAGAGAGTGAAGCCGGAAGTGGATGGAGATTCCCACTGTTCGCAGAAATGTCCAAGAAAAAGACTTCCAAGCCACGCTGGGATGGGGAAAGCAGACATTCTTACATATGGTTCCTTCTGGAGATATGACGAGTGTCCACAATAGATCATTAACAAGTGTTTAACCTTAATACAGCTTTGATTGTCATTGCTATACTTTTAATAGAACCAACGTTATGGCAGGATAAAATTATTACTATATATATAATCTGAGAAGGTTAAACCCTTTTAGTAAATCAAGTTCAGATCATAGTTTAATTTCTTTTAAAACTTTGATGTAACAAATAATTCTGGGCCAAATCATGCAGGTGTTGTGCTCATGAAAACTCTTACTTTCATTGGAGATATGAGCGCCTAAGGGCTGCAGAGCTGGAACCTCTATTTGTAAATCAAAGTTTTACTGAATAAATGTACTATACAACAATAAATGATAAAGAATAGGAACAAACCATATTATCTTACTATAACAAGGCACTGACCCTTTAAGGGACCAGCATTGCCATTACCCCCTGTTATGATGTCTCATCTCCCTTAAGGCAAGGCATTCTATGCCTTGTTGTTTTTATGGAGCATGTGACTGATCATGTGGCAGACAGCATTGCCTGCTGGGAGAAGAGACAGGAAACAGAAGGCAGATCTTGGAGAAGAAAAACAATTCTCTCCACTAGGAGACCTGAAGGGAAACAGTATAGCTGTTTGGTCTGTTGTGGTAAGGGCCTGACAAAGGAGCTTGAGGATAAGTCTACACTGCAATAAACCAGCCATGGCTAGCCTGTGTCAGCTGACTTGGGCTCATGGGACTCAGGTTGAGGGGTGTGACGATGTGACACAGCAGGGAGGGGGGAGTGTTGACCTGGGAATGTGCCCTGGGGACGGGAGACCTAAGAGCCTGTTACCTGAGCCAGGAGGGGGAGGGGGAGGTAACACCTCTGCCCAGGAATGTGGACGGAGGCTGCAGCAGGGAACCTGCTGGGTGGGTTTAGTTTCAGTTTGGGGCTGGGTGGAGGAACACAGGGAACCCCAGGGCTGGGGTCTAAGCTCCCTGCTCCCCCAGAAGGACTTGACTGAGGGGTCCTGGGTGTACCCACAAGCTCTGTTTTGGACTGTGTTCCTGTTGTCCAATAAACCTTCTGTTTTACTGGCTGGCTGAGAGTCTCAGTGAATCCCAGGAAGAGGGGTGCAGGGCCTGGACTCCCCCCACACTCCGTGACAACTGGTGTCAGCGGTGGGATCTACTGCACCCCGTGAACGGCGCTTCCTGCAGTAAGTGACGGGGGAACAGTAAAACGAAGGGGGATTGACGGGAACCAGGTGTGCTGAAGATTCAGAGAGAGACGGTTCCAGGGGGCAGTTAACCCCTGGGAGTGTGTGACCAGAGAGAAGGACTTTTGCAGTAACAGGGTCCCCCGGGGGATTGCAGCGAGCGGTCCCAGGGGCGGAGGAGTCTGCAGCTTGACCCTGGCAAAGAGGTGGTGACCTCAAGAAGGACTGGCACACTAGGGGCTTTTCCTGGAAACCGTGGAAAGCAGCCCGGCCTGCGAGTGGCCAGCCGGGAGATGTACGCTAAACGCCTTAAGAGCGACCTGGTGGAGCTGTGCAGGCAGAGGGGGCTGCGCATCGGGAGGTCCACCAAGGAACAGCTGATTGCCCAGTTGGAGGAGAGGGATCGCTTGGATGACCCGATCCCTGTCCCTGAGGGAAGCCGCCTGGCGGACGCAGCGTGGGCCCTGGGGCCTGACCAGGCTGGGAGGGGTCAGACTGCTGCCCAGGACATCCCGAGACCCTTCCTACCTATGCCTGGGGGAGGGGTTGTGGGAAGCCCAGCGAATACCGAGAGCACCCTGACCCCGGCAGCCAGCAGGGGATCCTCCCGGCGGAGCTCCCCATCCCTGGAGCGGATGCGGCTGGAATGGGAGAGGGAGAGGAAAATGAGGGAGCTGGAGGATCATGAAAAACAACGTCAACATGAGGAGAAACAACGTCAACATGAGCAGGAGGAGAAGGAGAAACAACGTCAACATGAGGAGAAACAACATCAACATGAGCAGGAGGAAAAGGAGCGGGAGCGTCAGGAGAAGGAGCGGGAACGTCAGGAGAAGGAGAGGGAGCGTCAGGAGAAGGAGAAACAAAGACAGCATGAACTGGAGCTGGCCAGGCTGAGGAGCAGTGGGGCCCCGGCTGCGGTGAGTGAGGGGGGACCCAAGACTGCAAGGAGCTTTGATAAGTGCTTCCTGGCCCAGCGGAAGGAGGGGGAGGACATAGATAGCTTCCTGACGGCCTTTGAGAATGCCTGCGAGCTGCACAGGGTTGACCCTGCAGACAGGCTCCAGTTCCTCACCCCCTTACTGGACCCCAAAGCCGTGGAGGTCTACAGCCGGATGACAGGGGCAGAGGCAGGGGACTATGAACTGTTCAAACAGGCCCTGCTCCGTGAGTTTGGGCTGACCCCCGAGATGTACCGGAGAAGGTTCCGGGGTCAGCGTAAAACGCCTGAGGTCACCTACCTACAACTGGTCAACAGGATGCAGGGATATGCCCGCAAGTGGACAGCGGGGGCCCAAACTAAAGAGGACCTGCTTGACCTGATCGTACTGGAGCACCTGTATGAACAGTGCCCTTCCGACCTGAGGCTGTGGCTGGTGGACAAAAAGCTAGAGAAACCCCAGCACGCAGGGCAGCTGGCCGACGAGTTTGTGAACAGTCGGTCAGGGGGTAGCCGGGAGGAGTCCCAAAAGAACAGCCCCCCCCCCCCCCCCGATGCAGAGAGAGTGTCACCATGGGGCCTCCCAGCGGGGAAATAGGGAGAACCCCCTCCAAAGGGGAACGCCTGGTGTCGGGCCCCTCCGACCCGCTCGAGGGGACCAACGTGACCTGAGCTGCTATCACTGTGGCCAGAGAGGCCACGTACGGGCCCAGTGCCCCGGGCTCAGGGACAAACTGAGCAGACCCAACCTACCCAGGGTTAACTGGGTAGGGACTCAGCTGGACGAGGGGCAGGCGACCCAGGAAAGGGGGGCTACCAGTTTGCCACCTGCTCAGGAGGGAAGAGTACCCCCAGCCAGCCCCGCCAGAGGGCCGGATGCTCCGGACTCAGGGTGCTCAGTTTACAGGGTGGGTGCGGGGCTGTCCCTCCGGAGAGAGTGCCTTGTTCCCCTGGAGGTGGATGGGAGGAAGGTCAATGGATACTGGGATATGGGCGCGGAGGTGACGCTGGCCCGGCCCGAGGTGGTGGCCCCAGATCGGGTGGTGCCCAACACCTACCTGACCCTGACGGGGGTGGGCGGGACCCCATTTAAGGTGCCCGTGGCAAGGGTACACCTGAAATGGGGGGCCAAGGAGGGCCCCAAGGATGTGGGGGTACACCACCATTTGCCCACTGAAGTTTTGATGGGGGGAGACCTAGAGGACTGGCCAAGCGACCCCCAGACCGCCCCGGTTGTGACCCGTAGCCAGAGCCGGCGAGGGGCACTGCGACCTGACCCTGGGGAGGGTACCACACTGGAGGCGCGAGACCCTACTCGGGTGGGGAGGGAGCGCCGAGGGGCACGGCTCAGAGAGGCTGAGGCCTCAGACCTGGCCACGGAGGGGGAACCGGGCCCCATCCCTTCCCCAGCCGCTGAGTTCCAGGCCGAGTTGAGGAAAGATCCCTCCTTGCAGAAGCTCAGGGACCTGGTCGACCTCAGTGAGGGACGGACCATGAGGAGAGGCTGCCAGGAGAGGTTCCTGTGGGAGAAGGGGTTCCTGTACCGAGAATGGGCTCCCCCAGGGGAAGGGGAGTCCTGTGGGATCAGGAGGCAGCTGGTGGTCCCCCAGAAGTACCGCCGCAAGCTCCTGTCCCTGGCCCATGACATCCCCCTCGCAGGGCACCAGGGAATCCGGCGCACCCGGCAGAGGTTGCTACAGAACTTTTACTGGCCCGGGGTCTTTACCACCGTCCGGCAGTATTGCCGATCCTGTGACCCCTGTCAGAGGGTGGGGAAGGCCCGGGACAAGGGGAAAGTGGCGTTGAGACCTTTGCCCATCATAGAGGAGCCTTTCCAGAAGGTGGCCATGGACATCGTGGGGCCTCTCAGCAAGACGACCCGGTCGGGGAAGAAATACATTCTGGTGGTGGTAGATTTCGCCACCCGCTACCCCGAGGCAGTGCCCTTAGCTTCCATTGAAGCAGACACCGTGGCAGATGCGCTCCTGACCATTTTCAGCCGAGTGGGGTTCCCCAGGGAAGTCTTGACAGACCAAGGCTCCAACTTCATGTCGGCCCTGCTCCGGTGCTTGTGGGAGAAATGTGGGGTCCGGCACGACTGGGCCTCAGCGTATCACCCCCAGTCCAATGGGCTGGTGGAGAGGTTTAACGGGACGCTAAAGATGATGCTGAAAACCTTTATGAACCAGCACCCGCAGGATTGGGACAAGTACTTACCTCACCTGCTGTTCGCGAACAGGGAGGTGCCCCAGGAGTCTACCGGATTTTCGCCTTTCGAACTGTTATATGGAAGGAGGGTGAGGGGCCCCCTGGACCTGATGAGAGACGAGTGGGAGGGGAAGGCCACTCCCGATGGAGAGTCAGTGGTGGAGTATGTCCTGACCTTCCGAGGGAGACTGGCTGAACTCATGGGCCTGGCCAGGGAGAATCTGGCCAGAGCCCAGAGGAAGCAGAAGGTCTGGTATGACCGCACGGCGCGGGCCCGTGCCTACGCCACCGGGGATCAGGTGATGGTTCTCATCCCCGTGAGAAAGAACAAACTACAGGCCGCCTGGGAGGGCCCGTTCAAGGTCGTCAAGCAGCTCAATGAGGTAAACTATGTGGTGGAGCTGTCGAACCGGGCCCACCACCGCCGGGTGTACCATGTGAATATGATGAAGCCATATTATGCCAGGGGGAATGTGGTGTTAGCTGTGTGTGGTCAGTGGGAGGAGCAGGGAGATGACCCTTTAGTAGATCTGTTCCCTGGGACCAGAGCTGGTTCCCCCCTGGAAACAATTCCCCTCTCGGATCAGCTCACCCCTGCCCAGCAAGCTGAGGTCAGGGGGGTGCTGCATCCGTACCGACAGCTGTTTTCCAACCAGCCTGGACGCACTAATCTGACTGTCCACCGGGTGCAGACAGGGTCGCACCTGCCGATAAGATGCTCCCCCTTCCGAGTCACAGGGAAAACTGCTCAGGACCTGGAAAGAGAGGTCCGGGACATGCTGGCTTTGGGGGTGATCCAGCCATCGGCCAGCCCTTGGGCCTCGCCGGTGGTGCTGGTCCCCAAAAAGGATGGGTCAGTCCGGTTCTGTGTGGACTATCGGAAGCTCAATGCCATCACTGTATCGGATGCCTACCCCATGCCCAGGCCGGACGAGCTCCTAGACAAGCTGGGAGGAGCTCGGTACCTTACCACCATGGACCTTACAAAGGGCTACTGGCAAGTGCCGCTGGATGCAGATGCCCGGCTGAAATCGGCCTTTATCACCCCTCTGGGGCTCTATGAGTTCCTGACCCTGCCTTTCGGCCTCAAGGGAGCGCCGGCCACCTTCCAGCGCCTGGTGGACCAGCTCCTGAGGGGGATGGAGAGTTTTGCCGTGGCGTATATTGACGACATCTGTGTCTTTAGCCAGACCTGGGAGGACCACGTGTCCCAGGTTAGACAAGTGCTGGACCGACTCCAGGGGGCTGGGCTGACTGTCAAAGCGGAGAAGTGCAAGGTGGGGATGGCTGAAGTATCTTACCTGGGCCATCGGGTGGGGAGCGGCCGCCTAAAGCCGGAACCGGCCAAGGTGGAGGTGATCAGAGACTGGCCCGCTCCCCACACCAAAAAGCAGGTTCAAGCCTTTATTGGGATGGCAGGATACTTACCGAAGATTCGTGCCCCACTTTAGCGCCATAGCCACCCCCATCACTGAGCTATGCAAGAAGGGGAAGCCAGACAAGGTGGTCTGGACCGAGCAGTGCCAGGAGGCTTTCCGGGCGCTGAAGGAGGCTCTGGTCAGTGGCCCAGTTCTGGCAAACCCAGACTTTGACAAGCCCTTTGTGGTGTTCACCGACGCCTCCGACACGGGACTGGGGGCGGTGTTAATGCAGGAGGATGAAAAGGGGGAGAGACACCCCATCGTGTACCTGAACAAGAAGTTGCTACCCCGGGAGCAACACTACGCGGCCATTGAGAAGGAGTGCCTGGCCATGGTGTGGGCCCTCAAGAAACTAGAGCCCTATCTCTTCGGGCGACACTTCACCGTGTACACCGACCACTCTCCCCTGACCTGGCTGCACCAGATGAAAGGAGCCAACGCCAAACTCCTGAGATGGAGCCTGCTCCTGCAGGATTAGGACATGGACGTGGTCCATGTGAAGGGAAGTGCCAACCTGATAGCGGATGCGCTGTCCCGGAGAGGGGGTCCCGAACTTCCCCAGGTCACTGGTCACAGTGACCCCGCTCAGTTCAGTCTCGAAGGGGGGAGAGATGTGACGATGTGACGCAGCAGGGAGGGGGGAGTGTTGACCTGGGAATGTGCCCTGGGGACGGGAGACCTGAGAGCCTGTTACCTGAGCCAGGAGGGGGAGGGGGAGGTAACACCTCTGCCCAGGAATGTGGACGGAGGCTGCAGCAGGGAACCTGCTGGGTGGGTTTAGTTTCAGTTTGGGGCTGGGTGGAGGAACACAGGGAACCCCAGGGCTGGGGTCTAAGCTCCCTGCTCCCCCAGAAGGACTTGACTGAGGGGTCCTGGGTGTACCCACAAGCTCTGTTTTGGACTGTGTTCCTGTTGTCCAATAAACCTTCTGTTTTACTGGCTGGCTGAGAGTCTCAGTGAATCCCAGGAAGAGGGGTGCAGGGCCTGGACTCCCCCCACACTCCGTGACAAGGGGCTACAAAAATGCAGTGCAGACATCCAGGCTTGAGCTGGAGCCAGGGGTCTGGGACCTTCCCCCTTCTTGTGAGTGTCTGGGACTTGTATGCTAGAATTTTGTAGCCCCACAGTTTGAGCTCTCTGAGTCTGAGTCAGTTGACATGGGCCAGCTACAGGTGTTTTATTGCAGTGTAGACATATCCCAAGTGTCCAGAAGCTAGTGAGAAGGCCAAGAAATGTCTGAAACAGGTGTAGACCTCTGCAGCTAAGACTGGTAAAAAGGACTATTCACAGACCTTAGCGGCAGGCAGAACAGGTAAAATAGCCAAGTTGAAGGTCTGTTGTGATCCCTGTTTTTCTCTGTAACATGGGGTAAAACACCTGAGGCCAGACATGGATGGGAGATGGAATCCTATGCAAGTATTGGAATATAACTTGCATATTAGTAAGCTGGAAGTGCAAAGGGGAGATTTTATTTTGCGACTCCAGTTGTGTTGTGTGTGATTACTCCAGAGGTGCAGAGTGAGGGGAAACTAGAGCTGGCTGGGCATATGGTGGGGGAGCAGGTAAGATGATCTTTTAACATTTTCGCTTCCAGAATAATATGAAAATATGCTAGTAATATTCCGTGCATTATTACTGTGTATTTCACCTTAAGAAGTCATCTGAGACAACCCAATGCAAAAACCTTTGATATTTCCTAAACAAAACAGCAACAAAAAGTCATAAGAATAAAATTAAGGTTGTAAATATTTATCTATTAACTTAAAAATATTAAAACTATCTATTGTAGAAAAAAACAAATGTATTTGTATAAAGGTATATAAAATATACTCATGTCTCTTTATATAGATGTTCTAGAAAAATATAAAATAGAAAATTTCTTATTATTAATGATCAAGTTTGTTAGAGCAGTGTGTAACAACCAACCAAGAATGAGGCCCCATTGTACAAACACAGAGTTCTAGATGGTCCCTCCTCTGAAGTGTTTACGAGCTAAATGATGAATTCACAGTATTACAAATTCCACTTGCAAAAATAAAATCAACTGCCCCACACAACCAGTATTTTACCTTTACCAGCTGAGACCCAATCCATGACCACCATCCACACTTCTCCCCAAACTCTTGAAAAAAAAATTTGAGCTTTGCAACATTTCAAAAGTTTAACAGATCAAGGTTTGACTGGAGCCAATTCCTAAATTGAGGGAACTTAAAGGGGAAGGTCCAGTTTGAGCATAACTGGCAATTTCAGCTGTGACAAAACAGTACAGGGTCAGGAACGATGGGCTCTTAGGAAGCAAAATCCCCAACTGCTAGGGTGACCAGATGTCCCGATTTTATAGGGACAGTCCCAATATTTGGGGCTTTTTCTTATAAAGACTTCTATTACCCCCCACTCCTTGTCCCGATTTTTCACACTTGCTGTCTGGTCACCCTACCCTACTACAGATGGCCTTATTCAAACCTAATACCTTGAACTGTGAAATAGTCACCACAAGGAAGCCAAGAGGAGCCAGTACAATTCATGCACCACTTGTGTTAGTCCAATTAATGCAGAATTCAATTGCGTTCT
The DNA here is from genome assembly GCF_015237465.2 of Chelonia mydas. Lineage (NCBI taxonomy): Eukaryota > Metazoa > Chordata > Testudines > Cheloniidae > Chelonia > Chelonia mydas. Next base: position 169,020,809 of record NC_057849.1, read on the forward strand.
TGTTATCTTACACTTCCAGGAGACCTCAAGATGTTGCCTCACATAAGGGCTTGATCGAAAGCCCATTGAAGTCAATGGCTATCTTTCCATTAGCATCACGGGGCTTTGGATCAGGCTCAGAGAGATCATTGCAGTAATGCCTAACCCTGAGGTGACAGAAGCATGAATCACTGTAGCAAATTCGGCATCTGACAAAAATAATTACACTTGCCCCTCTTACCAAATTAATTTGGAATGATGCACTGTTTGTTGTAGGTGCCATCCAGCTCTCCATTAGTAGACAGGGATCAAGCAAGACTCCTAAACTGAGAATTTATGCCACAGATAAGATTTGCATACCTTCCAGCAAGGCTGTTGAAATTATACTGCCAGTGCTGCGGATGTCCCTTCTTCCCTGCCTCCAGTCTAATAATACCTTTCCCTCATCCGGATTAAGTGTGATCTGTCATGTAGCCCTCATCCAAGCTGTAATTTATTCCAATATTTTAGTAACTGCACAAAGATACCTGCTATATTTCTCATACTAGAAAGGAGTGACGGCACTAAAGGAGTTAATGCATGGACTGCTAGATGGCCATTGTCATGTCAACAACATCTTGTAATCAATGGTATCAGAGGCTGCTGACAGATCTAATAAAATCAGCCTGGATGCAATCTACTTCAAAGAGATCATGGACCAGTGATAACAACCATTCCTTGTCCCATAGCTGGATCTGAAACCAGAATGACTGGAGTCAAGGAAATCCATAACGCCCAAATACTACAAGAGGTGCTATTCACATATTATTACTGTTTATGTATATGAAGATGTATAATTTAAATGCTATCTTCCACATTTTTACATGTCATCAGTGTAGCACAGGTAGAGTAGGGGCATTAGGGGACGAGAGCTGAGGAAGCGTTGTTCTAAGTCAGCCATAAAAATGTTGGCATATTGTGGGGCCATGCGGGTACCCATAGCAATGCCGCTGATTTAAAGGTAAACATTGTCCCCAGATGTGAAATAGTTATGGGTGAGGACAAAGTCACAAAATCACAAAGTTCAGCTACCAGGTTTGCCGTGACCTTATCTTCATCATCTGGACCCATGGAAAAGGAATTCCACCATGATTGAGGAATTCCACCATGATTTCAACAATTTCCATCCCACCATCAACCTCAACCTGGACCAGTCCACACAAGAGATCCACTTCCTGGACACTACGGTGCTAATAAGTGATGGTCACATAAACACCAACCTATACTGGAAACCTACTGACCGCTATTCCTACCTACATGCCTCCAGCTTTCATCGCACGCCCTGGTTCTCATGGGTGACTTTAATTTTCCTGATATTTGCTGGGAGAGCAATACAGCGGTGCATAGACGATGCAGGAAGTTTTTGGAAAGCGTAGAGGACAATTTCCTGGTGCAAGTGCTAGAAGAGCCAACTGTGGGGGGGAGCTTTTCTTGACCTGCTGCTCACAACCAGGGAAGAATTAGTGGGGGAAGCAAAAGTGGACGGGAATCTGGGAGGCAGTGACCATGAGTTGGTTGAGTTCAGGATCCTGACGCAGGGAAGAAAGGTAAGCAGCAGGATACGGACCCTGGACTTCAGGAAAGCAGACTTCGACTCCCTCAGGGAGCGGATGGGTAGGATCCCCTGGGGAACTAACATGAAGGGGAAAGGAGTCCAGGAGAGCTGGCTGTATTTCAAGGAATCCCTGTTGAGGTTACAGGGACAAACCATCCCGATGAGTCAAAAGAATAGTAAATATGGCAGGCGACCAGCTTGGCTTAACGGTGAAATCCTAGCGGATCTTAAACATAAAAAAGAAGCTTACAAGAAGTGGAAGGTTGGACATATGACCAGGGAAGAGTATAAAAATATTGCTCGGGCATTTAGGAATGAAATCAGGAGGGCCAAATCGCACCTGGAGCTGCAGCTAGCAAGAGATGTCAAGAGTAACAAGAAGGGTTTCTTCAGGTATGTTGGCAACAAGAAGAAAGCCAAGGAAAGTGTGGGCCCCTTACTGAATGAGGGAGGCAACCTAGTGACAGAGGATGTGGAAAAAGCTAATGTGCTCAATGCTTTTTTTGCCTCTGTCTTCACTAACAAGGACAGCTCCCAGACTGCTGCGCTGGGCATCGCAACATGGGGAGTAGATGGCCAGCCCTCTGTGGAGAAAGAGGTGGTTAGGGACTATTTAGAAAAGCTGGACGTGCACAAGTCTATGGGGCCGGACGAGTTGCATCCGAGAGTGCTAAAGGAATTGGCGGATGTGATTGCAGAGCCATTGGCCATTATCTTTGAAAACTCGTGGTGAACGGGGGAAGTCCCAGATGACTGGAAAAAGGCTAATGTAGTGCCAATCTTTAAAAAAGGGAAGAAGGAGGATCCTGGGAACTACAGGCCAGTCAGCCTCACCTCAGTCCCCGGAAAAATCATGGAGCAGGTCCTCAAGGAATCAATCCTGAAGCACTTACACGAGAGGAAAGTGATCAGGAACAGTCAGCATGGATTCACCAAGGGTAGGTCATGCCTGACTAATCTAGTAGCCTTCTATGATGAGATTACTGATTCTGTGGATGAAGGGAAAGCAGTGGATGTATTGTTTCTTGACTTTAGCAAAGCTTTTGACACGGTCTCCCACAGTATTCTTGTCAGCAAGTTAAAGAAGTATGGGCTGGATGAATGCACTATAAGGTGGGTAGAAAGTTGGCTAGATTGTCGGGCTCAATGGGTAGTCATCAATGGCTCCATGTCTAGTTGGCAGCCGGTGTCAAGTGGAGCGCCCCAGGGGTTGGTCCTGGGGCCGGTTTTGTTCAATATCTTCATAAATGATCTGGAGGATGGTGTGGATTGCACTCTCAGCAAATTTGCAGATGATACTAAACTGGGAGGAGTGGTAGATACGCTGGAGGGCAGGGATAGGATACAGAGGGACCTAGACAAATTGGAGGATTGGGCCAAAAGAAACCTGATGCGGTTCAATAAGGATAAGTGCAGGGTCCTGCACTTAGGACGGAAGAACCCAATGCACAGCTACAGACTAGGGACCGAATGGCTAGGCAGCAGTTCTGCGGAGAAGGACCTAGGGGTTACAGTGGACGAGAAGCTGGATATGAGTCAGCAGTGTGCCCTTGTTGCCAAGAAGGCCAATGGCATTTTGGGATGTATAAGTAGGGGCATAGCGAGCAGATCGAGGGACGTGATCGTTCCCCTCTATTCGACATTGGTGAGGCCTCATCTGGAGTACTGTGTCCAGTTTTGGGCCCCACACTACAAGAAGGACGTGGATAAATTGGAGAGAGTCCAGCGAAGGGCAACAAAAATGATTAGGGGTCTGGAACACATGACTTATGAGGAGAGGCTGAGGGAACTGGGATTGTTTAGTCTGCGGAAGAGAAGAATGAGGGGGGATTTGATAGCTGCTTTCAACTACCTGAGAGGTGGTTCCAGAGAGGATGGTTCTAGACTATTCTCAGTGGTAGAAGAGGACAGGACAAGGAGTAATGGTCTCAAGTTGCAGTGGGGGAGGTTTAGGTTGGATATTAGGAAAAACTTTTTCAGTACGAGGGTGGTGAAACACTGGAATGCGTTACCTAGGGAGGTGGTAGAATCTCCTTCCTTGGAAGTTTTTAAGGTCAGGCTTGACAAAGCCTTGGCTGGGATGATTTGATTGGGGATTGTCCTGCTTTGAGCAGGGGGTTGGACTAGATGACCTCCTGAGGTCCCTTCCAACCCTGATATTCTATGATTCTATGATTCTATGATTCATCCAGACCACACCACACAATCCATTGTCTACAGCCAAGCTCTACGATAAAACCACATTTGCTCCAACCCCTCAGACAGAGACAAATACCTACAAGATCTCTATCAAGCATTCTTACAACTACAATACCCACCCGCTGAAGTGAAGAAACAGATTGACAGAGCCAGAAGAGTACCTAGAAGTCACCTACTACACGACTGGCCCAACAAAGAAAATAACAGAATGCCACTACCCATCACCTTCAGCCCCCAACCTAAACCTCTCCAACGCATCATCAAGCATCTACAACCTATCCTGAAGGATGACCCATCACTCTCACAGATCTCGGGAGACAGGCCAGTCCTTGCTTACAGACAGCCCCCCAACCTGAAGCAAATACTCACCAGCAACCACACACCACACAACAGAACCACTAACCCAGGAACCTATCCTTGCATCAAAGCCCGTTGCCAACTGTGTCCACATGTCTATTCAGGGGACACCATCATAGGGCCTAATCACATCAGCCACACTATCAGAGGCTCATTCACCTGCACATCTACCAATGTGATATATGCCATCATGTGCCAGCAATGCCCCTCTGCCATGTACATTGGGCAAACTGGACAGTCTCTACGTAAAAGAATAAATGGACACAAATCAGATGTCAAGAATTATAACATTCATAAACCAGTCGGAGAACACTTCAATCTCTCTGGTCACTCGATTACAGACCTAAAAGTTGCAATTCTTCAACAAAAAAACTTCAGAAACAGACTCCAAAGAGAGACTGCTGAATTGGAATTAATTTGCAAACTGGATACAATTAACTTTGGCTTGAATAGAGACTGGGAGTGGATGGGTCATTACACAAAGTAAAAGTATTTCCCCATGTTTATCCCCCCCCCCCTACTCCCCACTGTTCCTCAGACATTCTTGTCAACTGCTGGAAATGGCCCACCTTGATTATCATTACAAAAGGTTCCCCTCCCCTCCCCCACTCTCCTGCTGGTAATAGCTCACCTTAAGAGATCACTCTTGTTACTGTGGGTATGGTAACACCTGTTGTTTCATGTTCTCTATGTATATAAATCTCCCCACTGTATTTTCCACTGAATGCATCCGATGAAGTGAGCTGTAGCTCATGAAAGCTTATGCTCAAATAAATTTGTTAGTCTCTAAGGTGCCACAAGTACTCCTTTTCTTTTTGTGAATACAGACTAACACGGCTGCTACTCTGAAATCAGTATTTGAGAAGTGTATTTTATTCGAGAAAGGAAATTATTTTCCCTTCAAGGGGGAAAACAGTCAAAATGATTATCATGAAAATTTACTGGACCTGGCAGATAAAATTATATATATATTATTTAAGTAGATGTGCAACCAGTCTAAAGCTTGTATTACACATCTGTTCTGAGAAATGTAGCCTCTGGGAGTGGAAAATGAGATTATTTATTCATTACAAAAAATCAGTGAATTCTGAAGCCAAGAAACTTTAAAACTCATATTATTATTTTTTTTTTCATTTTATACAGCCCTTTCAGATATGTAAAATCATTGTATTTTCTTTCTCATATTCTAGTGCTCAAAACCTAACCAGTCACATGGACTTTGTTTCACTTAATGCTCCTGAATTGTAATGAACAAACACTGTATGACTTACAGCAAATAGTTACATGTAATAACTCTACCCAGATGTACGGACACTCTTTTCTCAACCTGTATATTATATAATTTTAAAATTAACTTTAATATTTTTTAAATACAACATGTAACCCACAGTACCATTCAGTCATGAGGTAATGAAGATGAGTATACCTTTAGAACGCCTTTCCTCTCACCTCAACAACAACACTACAGATCCCTCTCTCATCCTTCCATCGAATGTATCAAGTCTTTACCCATTCTCAGTCCATCTGTTGTGTGGCAGAACACAAAGATTCCTGCCCTATAGCACTACTGCTAACTGTAGAGCCAGGCTGCTGGCTTTTTACCAGTTATTCCTGTGCCCCCAGACTGAGCTCCTGGTGTGAACTAGCTCCATATATCTAGTCCCAGTACAAGAGTGTGGTTGGGAACAGATAACAAAATGGGTCATATATTTGGAGCTCAAGACAGAAGAATGAGAAAAGGTTATATGCTATGGAAAGGTGACAAGAGAAGAAGGGAGATGTAGTGAGACTCTTAAGGGATGGAAGAGTTTTGCCTGACCTAATCTTCCATCAAACAAAACTGTTATTTCAGGTCTGGATAGGGAGCCTACAATCATTTCTCCCCAACCTCCTCCCCCCCGCCCCCAGCCCAATCGTTAGGAACTAGTCACTTTTGTAAGTGTTACATCAAAAATCTCCCACAGTATCTATCCAAGGCCCCCATGAGGCACCCATTACTACAGCACTTGAACACCTCACAATGTCTCTGTGAGGTAGGGAAGTGCTATTATCACCATTTTACACATGGAGAACTGATGCATGGGGAGACAAAGTTCTGGAACAGCCTTCCAAGGGAAGCAGTGGGGGCAAAAGACCTATCTGGCTTCAAGATTAAACTCGATAAGTTTATGGAGGAGAAGGTATGATGGGATAACATGATTTTGGCAATGAATTGATCTTTAACTATTCATGGTAAATAGGCCCAATGGCCTGTGATGGAAAGTTAGATGGGGTGGGATCTGAGTTACTACAGAGAATTCTTTCCTGGGTATCTGGCTCGTGAATCTTGCCCACATGCTAAGGGTTCAGCTGATCGCCATGTTTGGGGTCGGGAAGGAATTTTCCTCCAGGGCAGACGGAAAATGCCCTGGGGGTGTTTCACCTTCCTCTGCAGCATGGGGCACATGTCACTTGCTGGAGGATTCTCTGCACCTTCAAGTCTTTAAACCATGATTTGAGGACTTCAATAGCTCAGACATTGGTGAGAGGTTTATTGCAGGAGTAGGTGGGTGAGATTCGGTGGCCTGCATTGTGCCGGAGGTCAGACTAGATTATCATAATGGTCCCTTCTGACCTTAATATCTATGAATCTATAAAAGTGACTTTGGTCACACAAGATACCTATAACAGTGTAGAGAATTGAACCCAGTTCTCCCAGGTCCCCAACCTAACACCCTAACCACTGGAACAACTGTCCTTGATGGTTTTCAGACTAGAACATTCCTGCTTGCACCTCAACTAAAAAAACACTTGCAACAATGCACTTTTAGCACACCTATCTTTTCTTTTTTGGAAGTCACAATGTGCTACAAGCTGCAAGATTACAAATTAGGTGACTATTTCACAAGCTCCCAGTGATTTTTTTTTTCTTTTGAGACTTTACAATGATTTTTGCTCAACAGTCTATACAATTCTATAATTGTTTATGATGTTGCAGGATTGACACGTTCTTAAAGACACAAAACCCCAAATAGGGGAACCACTTCCTTAATCAGCTAGCCCAGGATTGCCCAAGAAAAAATGTTCTATCATAGCTACTTCACAATTCCATGACAACATGTAAAACTTTTAAATTCACAATTTTAAGCCAAAGAAATATCTGCATGGCACAAAGATATGCACATTTCCATCACTGTTCAGTGTATTGAAGAATTCAAGACAAATTAATTTATTTTATCAAGTCCCACACCTTCACTGAAATGGCTGCTTAAAATTGTGACACCTTTCAATTTGGCTAAAACTCTGCATATAGTAGCAGGGTAGCAGGAATAAACAAAACAACATGTATACAATCCCAATGTATTTTCACCTGTCTTTTAATTTTTGGAGAACTGTGTACTATAATGCACAGCTGCATTCACTTTTATCCATGATCCATGGTTGATTTATTAAATTTACCCAATCTCCAAAATAGGCACATATTCTTAAACCATGCAGTTAATTTGAAAGGCAATAAAAGTAATGAATTTCACTTCTCTGGATTTTGCTTTTCCCATCTTGTTATCAGACTCCTAAATGTGCATCTTTAATTAACACTAATAGACTAATGAAATGATGTCCCTTTCATGAGGCATAGTTGTGCTGCTCCAGGAGCAGCCTAAGAAGCAGATTGTGACGTAGAGTGTCTATGTCACAATCTGATTTCCATTTCCTTCCTTCATCCAGGGGAGTACATACCCTGTGCCCATCCACTGCCTGGTGCAGCATACATCTCTCTGTTGAAGGGGGTTGAGATGAGAGTGAGGTGAGACTCCACCCATTCTTGATCCCCACACAGGAGAAGGCAGGGATGTAGCAGTCCCCACATGTGGGAATGATGGAGGATGCAGTAATCCCCTAGAAGTTGCTATCCCCCTTCATCCAGCTATCCACAGCATGGGTAACTAGCAGAAGGGAGTAAGGGGTTGATTTGCGCTCTCTTACTCTCCTGGGCAGGTATACAAAATGTGCCATAATCTAGCCAGTAGGATGACATTCACCTTTGAATTTTATGTCCAGGGACATCAAAGGCAGTAAGAAGAGGTCCTTTAAATACATTAGGAGCAAGAGAAAATTTAAGGAAAGTGTAGGTTCTCTACTTAGTGAGGAAGGAGCGCTAAAAACTGACATTAAGAAAACTGAGGTGTTTAATGCTGATTTTGCTTCCATCTTTACTAAAAAGACTAATGGTAACCACTGGTCAATACAATTAATATTAATAACAAGGGGGAAGCAACAGAAGTCAAAAATCAGCAAAGAACAGGTTAAACAATATTTTGATAAGTTAGATATATTCAAAGTCAGCAAGGCCTGAAGAAATTCATGCTAGGCAATTTACAGAATTAGCCAAAGCAATCTGGAAACTGTAAGCAATTACCTTTGAGAACTCCTGGAGAATGGGTGAGTTCCAGAAGACTGGAAGGGGGCAAACATAGTACCTATCTCAGGAATCGGCAACCTTTGGCATGTGGCCCGCAAGGGTAAACCCCCTGGCGGGCTGGTTTGTTTACCTGCCACATCCGCAGGTTCGGCTGATCGCAGCTCCCACTGGCCACGATTCACCATCCCAGGCCAATGGGGGCTGTAGGAAGCGGCACGGGCTGAGGAATGTGGTGGCTGCTGCTTCCCGCAGCCCTCATTGGCCTGGAGTGGTGAACTGCAGCCAGTGGGAGCTGCGATGGGCCGAACCTGCTGACGGGCTGTGTGCCAAAGGTTGCCGATCACTGACCTATCTTAAAAAAATGGGAAGGGAGAGGACCCAGGCAATTATACCTCAGTCAGCCTAATTTAGATATGTGGAAAGATACTGGAACAAATTATTGAATGTGTAAGCACCTGGAGGAAAATAGGGTTATAAGGAATAACCAGCATGGATTTGTCAAGAACAAATCATACCAGAGAAACCTAATTTCCTTCTTTGGCTTCTTATACTGTCCTCGTTGATGTGGAGAAACAGGAGACTTGCCATATCTTGATTTTAGTAAGGCTTTTGACAGTCCCATATGACATTCTCAGAAGCAAAGTATGGAACTGTGGTCTAGATGAAATTATTATAAGGTGGCTACACAACTTTTTGAAAGACTGTATTCAGAAACTAATTATCAATGACTTGTTGTCAAACTGGGAGAACTGGTATAAAGAGAACTGTGATCAATGGTTCTCAATGTCCAGTGAAGGTAGGAGAAGTAGTAACGGGCTCAATCTGCAGCAAGGGAGATTTAGATTAGATATTAGGAAAAACTTTCTAACTATAAGAGTAGTTAAACTCTACAATAGGCTTCCAAAGGAGGTTGTAGAATCCCCATCTTTGGGTATGGTTTAGGGTTATTTGATCCTGCCACAGTGCTGGGGGGCTGGACTTGACTTCTCATCATCCCTTGCAGTCCTACATTTCTATGATTCTATGATTATGGAAATGGCCAGCAGAAAGCCTCTGTGGCACTTAAAACCTCAAAATACAGCTTCAATGGCCCTTAAGTGACAGACAGACCTTGCACTAACCCTTTGCACAGGGATGAATTTCATTCTTAACATTCCTTCTACACCCCCACTGCATGGCTATACAAGGTGGTGGTTTACATAGCTATACTAGGCTCCCATTTCTTACTGCTGCCAGTTGGGAGAAAGAAAGGGGGAGGAGATAAGAACTGAGAAAATGTTGGTTCATGTAATTATGTTGGGAATTGTAATGGAGGAAGGGTTAGACTATTCATTCCATTCTCTCCAGTTTTGTCACTGCCCCACGCAGCAGTGGTAATTCCATGAAAATCTTGGTAATTCCATGTCAGTTAATCACTTTGAAAAGTATTTGCTTGCACAATATTACACCTGCCAGAAAGTATGTTGTTTTATACTACAAAATGCAGCTGAAGTTTATCTAAGCATAAATATTCGATGTGTACTTTACAGTTTATAAACAAAGTGGAAATGTAAAATAGATGCAATACTGCTGTGAAAGGCAAAATCTGCAGCTGCACCATGCTTTCCATCTATCATTTATTCATATCCAATATTGCATTACATGACCCTCTTTCTTAACAAGGTTAATTCATATGAATCAAATCAGCAAGTCTACCATAAATGATCAGCATGTACATTGTGAATTTCTAAATATCAGGAGCTTACTTTAGATTATATAGTGAAACAGACTTTAAAACAGGTCTCAATGTGCATTAGCAAAAGTGTAGTGGGAAAATATGAGAAACACAAGTGGTAATAGCATACCAGATATAGCGAAATTTGTTTAGAATAGTCATACTTTGCTTAGTCAAACATATTTGCTACACATATATTTCTTATGAAAAAAGAACTCTTTTATTTGTTTCTAGAGGCTTTCAAATATTTGTATCCCTATTCTTAAAGAGCAGCACAATATAAATCAGAAAGAATGGCACACATTTTGCAACGTGCTTTCTCTCCTCTATTGAAGGCAATAAGACACAAAATTACAAGCTACAGAAGAACAAGAACATCAAGAATTGGCATGGTTATATCTGCATAACACTGAGTTACTTTTAGGTATGCACTCAGGTTGTGAAATGGATTCTCTGGGTTTTCTTTACTTCCTGAGTCATTTTATTCACCTTTGATAGTCAGAAGTGTACACACTTTCATCCACTTGAGGATTAGATTCTATATAAAAACTTCCTGAAATATTCAGACTTAGCTTTCCCTTTACTTAGATGTCTTCTGTATAAATGTACCAACTGGCCTTAAATGACCCTAATCTACCATGTAGTTTATTTTAAAATATTTATTTGCAAATCAGAAACAAAATCAACCTTTCTATGCCATATAAGACATCTACATTATGAAGATGAACATGGATGCAGACAAAGACTAGGTTATAGGCAGAGTTACATGGACTAATTTGCATATGTGCGTCCATGCGGACACATACACATAAAAGAACTAATGAATTTGAAGGTTTTGCTTATTTGGAAAGAAGGTTGAAAAAGAAAGTTTCTAACATACAAACACACACATCCCTCCCTTTTGGTAATTATTTGCAGGTTTTTTGGTGCTTCGTGTATTCTGTACCGTTATGTGATTGCTTTTATCCATAGAACTTTGATTTATGAGAGTGGAGATTATAGTTGTGATTTCTATTCTTAAAGTTGCACATAAAAGACATAATGGTGACACCACCACTGGCTGCTAATAGTACAAAACTATGTAGGAAACTCAAATGCTCAGACAACGGACTGACAATAATACCGCTAAGCCTAGTATTATGGGTCTACCATTTCAAAACTGATCAGTGATTTGGGGAGACTTGATGCCCAATTTCAGACACTTAAGTGGTCCCAATGTTCAGAAAGGACTATGTACTCACCCTCTGCAAGCCTTTAAAACCTCCTCAAGTTGGACACTCAAATCAGTGGTACTCCAAACTCCTAATCAGTTTTGAAAATGTATAAGATCTGACCAATATGCTTCCCATAACCAAACTCAGTTAAACACTCTGGCACCAGAGTCATACCAGCATATTTTAATTTTAAATGGAATATTTTATGGGTGACTGCCTTCTATTTTCTCAATTTCAGTTTTGATTATTACCTTTTATTATACAGTTATAACTGAGTAAAAACATTTAACTACCCATTAACTCCCCCCCCCCCAAGATGGATCAAACCCATTCTGACACTAAGCACACCAGTATTTACACCCGACATGCTGTTGCAATAATCTTTGTATAACATATGCATTGTGAGGTATCATCTGAAAACTAATAACACATTGATCATTAATATTCTTGTGTGATGTATGTGTGTGGTGTGAATTGAGAGTTAGGACATATGCTGGAATGATTACTAAAGTGTGTTTAAACCAGGCATGCAGGAAGGTTGGTAAACAGGTCTGCCCCAGTCAAAGGAATGTGTTTTCCCCATCTTGGAGTTACTTCCAAAGTACTTTAAAAGACAATGAAAATGTATTTACATATCATGTAAACACACCCATCAAGTTAACAACAGGTGGAGGCAAACCTCATACTAACTAGTGTGGGAGAAGACAGCATGGTGTGTCCACCCAGAAGGAGAGAAGAATCTTTTTTCATGAGTTTACTGGTCTACTGGCTGAACCTCAAGTGATAAGTACCCGAATCATATGATTGTATACAATATTACTGTATTAACAAATGTATAGAGTGAAGTCTTTAATTACACACTGGTGACTGATATCACTGTGAAATGTATGTATTAGCACTATATAAGGAATTATTGATACTCACTGATATTAGACTCCACAGTTTGCCCAGACTTAAGGGAATGTCGCAGCTATCTACCTGTCTCCTATGTAAATTAAGCATGGTGGAATCAGAAACAATGGAAACCCTATTTACATAGACATCATACAGGAGGTTGGGAAGCCCACAGGAATGGAAGAACAGCATGGGAGTTCCTTCCTCTTGACATAAAGTCACTGAACTTTGGAAGATATAAGAAAAGACAGAAAGCATCTTTGGTATCCATCAGACAGACGCAAGAGGCTAGAGATCTTTTAAGATGAAAAAGATGGCCCTTAAACTAACGGTGTGTGGGGGGGTGTTCAAGTATCTGGAGAGGAATACGAGTATGAATCCAACGTAGGTAAAGATTTTTCACCAAAGGTTGCAAGGGAAGCCAGCACCCTGAACTTTTGTGGAATGTCCTGACTGATCTAAGCTGGGAAGAAGAATGACTGGTGAGAGAAACTATCCTGAAGAAAGCCTGTAGCTTGCTAGATTAAGTTTTAGACTTTTAGAAGTGTATTTTGTGTTTTGACTTGCAACTCTTTCTTTCTTCATTCCTTATACTTGAACTCACATAATCTTGTGTATACTTTGTTAATACATGTATTTCAGTTTTACCATAAACCAACTCAGTGCTATGTTTAAAGGGAAGGGTGTACTTACCCCCTAGTTTACAGGAACAACAAACCTTATTATTTCTCTGAGCTGTCCAGGAGAGGGCTGGACAGTTAAGAGAACACAGTTTGGGGAAAATTTAGGACTGGGAATTTGTTGGGATTATTTATTCATTGTAACCAAGGTGGTGGAAGCCAGAGTGTGACTGGTGTGTTGCTGACAGGTTGCTGGGTTCAGTCTAATGGACCAGAGCTGCAGCTATACACAGTCACTTCAGGATGTGACCTGCATGCTGGTAGGCTGCTTGTGAGGGAGCCAGGTGAGGAACTACAGCCACAAAACATGGTGAGGGTTACAGGGCAGGCAGTGACCTAACCCCTCACTGGTCTGAATTGTCCCCCAAAGACCATGGCACCCATGACACCCTTAAATATCATGGCATTAAGGAAACTTCTCTCTTTCCAGCAGACCTACAATGGAGGGGCAGGAAGGTCCCAAAATAGTAGTTCTAGTGTCATAATTAAAGTGCGAATTTAGTAGGAGTTCATCTTGTAACGTGTAATAGTAAGTTAAAATCAAAGTAACCATTTTAGTATTAGGATAACAAACCAATTCTGCTTCTACTATATATCCTTAATCTAGTATGAACATTTTCCTCCCACAATGCAAGTTTATAGTTATAACTTGTGGAACTTTTTATGGTTTTCACTGAAATAACTCACATATGAGGCAGGTAATTCCACTGTTTAAGCATTCATCGATAGCTGGCAGGTGCTTTGGCAAGTAGACCAGAGTGGCCATAATGATTAGTGGTAATATCACAGGCTCACTGCCTGCACATGCCATGGCTTTGTGATCCCAGGAATTAGTGCTACCGTGAAGACTGATACTTTCTAAAATGCCCATTTAATTAATTTAAAGTAAAATATCTATCTGGGATTTTAAAAATAAAAGGTCTGATTTTCCATTACCGTGCATCTTGTGCAGCCATTTACAAAATGCCACCATAGTGATTTGTTAGTATTTGACACACAGTTCTGCCTCATTTTGAATTGGTGTAAATGATGGCCCCTTGGGAGAGTCAGGTCATAAAAGCTAGACTCTAAACCCGGACGTGTATTTTGTGTAGCTTGGAGTATCATTTAAAACGTAAACACAAAAAACACCACCATGATAACTTCTGATCCCTTTAAGTTCCCACAGTGTGTTCATAATATTCTGCAACTGGATACACAGTTCTCACTAAAGGGAAAAAAAAACAAAACTAAATTAAACTAAAACAGGATTGTCTTGGGACAGACATCTGGCTATATCAGAGTAACCAAGCTTTCATAGATTTTGGATTGTTCTAAGTGGCTTGCACTGTACCAGGCATTTATTTACAACTTTTGCTCATTGGAATGGGCTCCTGAGTTATATATCTCTTGCCATGAATGTCTCAGCCAGAGATCATTTGCACAGTCTTTTTTTCAACATGGTTCAGAAATGAAGAAATGGGTAAGACAGAACATATAATCTAAGAAGCAATGGGCAATAACTATCAACAATCAGACACTGGATGACCTCACTATGAAAATGCCATGATAATACAAAGATTAGATTTCAGCACAAGAAAGGACACCTTATCATAATGTGTTTTTCATATAGAGATGTGGATGAGACCTCCATGGAAGATCACATAACATAAATCTATGAAGTCTCTTGAGGGTACATTTATTTGAATTATGAGGCATCTGTCAAATAAGTCTAAGCATTTGTTTGGAGACAGCAAAGTGAAGCTGAGTAGTTTTATCCTGAAGCTTGAACTGCACACAAAAATTACTACAATTTTACTACAGGTACACCTGGAATACCATATATTATGAAAAGTAAAACAGAATAACATCATAATAAATTGATAGACCACCTTTTATCCTGAAGGATCCCAAAGAGATTTACAAATTATATACATTCTCTCTCTCTCTCTCTCTCTCTCTCTCTCTGATACAGCCACCTCCAGCGAGGAAAGGCAACACCCACATGTATAACTTCAGGGGTTCAGCCATCTCATCAGTCACACATACACAACTCCCATTCACTTTAATAGGATTTGCAAGTAAGGGAGGATCAGCCCCAGGCATGGCACATAGAATATTTGGGTAAGGGCAAACCCTTAGTCTATTAAAATGTGTATAGGAAAGTTTAATAAATGTGCCCAGACCAGACATGGCCTTTATTTATAAAATCTCATGAGAAACTGTTCTCACAATAAAGGGGATGGAATTCAAGGTACCAATTTAGGAAGGATGCAAGAGGAATTGACCCTACTGGCATTTGAACTTGGGAATGTAGATATTTCAAGTCTGAGATGCATGGCTTCAAGAGCCTAAAGGAGGACTGATATTATTTTAAATGCATTCTCGAGATAGATAATAAAGTGAGCCATGGTACTTATAACTTGAGAACTATTTGGGAGCAATCTGTAAAAAGCTACATATTTATAAGTGCAATATAAATTTTCCCTTACATATTGTTCCTAAAGAAAACATGGTTGAAACCTAATTATTAAGTGTTACATTCCTCTGTGTGTGTCTTTCTGTCTCTGTTTAAAATCACCCTATTGTACCACTTGTAGCCCATATACTGACAAAAAATCCTTTTGTAATAATGAAACATGGAACTAGGCATTTTTATGAAAATAAACATATTATTCCTCCTTCTATTTTACATTATAATGAAGCACTGGAAGAATATCATAGATATTAGGAGAACATACCCTTCTTACAGACAGTGCTGTTCAGTATTGACCCAAAGAATATATTAAAATGAATAAAATTGAGTTATGAATGATAATATGTTAATCTGCATTCCCCTTGGGAAAGTGTATATATAGCAATCTATCCTAGCAGAACATGAATAGTATGGTTTACATTTCATAACTAGGGCAGCACCAAGTTAGTTGAGGCTTGATCCTCCTCTGCCTTGTACATTGTGCAGTCATTTATACTTGTGCAAAATGTGTGGGAAGGGATTGTGAAACACTACCTATGAGGGCCTGGTTTACCTTTACTTTGCACCTAATGCTGCCATTTGCATCAGAGGTCAAAAGAGTGTAAACCTCTATCATTCTGCTTTCATAGCATTTAATACCAAGTTTTCACAGATCTAAATGACTGCAGAATGTGAAAGGCAATAGAAAATCATGCCCTGACTTTTTGACTTTTACCTTCTTATAAATAGTAAGGAAAGTTTGCAGACACGTGGTACACACAGACAATGGCATGTAGCCAATCTGCAATTGCTAGCAGCAAATATCTCCAATAGCTGATAATGATACACTAGATGGGAAGGGTTTTGAGTTACTACAGAGAAGTCTTTCCCAGGTGTCTGGCCGGTACATCTTGCCCACATGTTCAGGCTGGCCAACTGATTGCCATATTTGAGGTCAGGAAGGAATTTCCCCCAGTTCAGGCTGGCAGAGATCCTGGGTTTTTTTCACCTTCCTCTACAGCATGGAGCATGGGCCACTTGCAGGTTTAAACAAGTATAAAGGTGGATTTGCTAGAACTTGAAGTTTTTAAATCATGATTTATGGACTTCAGTAACTCAGCCAGAGGTTAGGCATCTATTACAAGCGTGGGTGGGTCATGATGGTCCATTCTGATTTTATAGTCTATGAGTCTATTCTTCATTGAGGAGTAGGTAAGATAGCAGGGGTGAAGGCTTAAAAGAAAACTGGTTATGAATTATCTAAACACACAAAAATAAACAGTCTCAAGGTTTATTACAGTTGAAGACTTTTTTCTCATTCAAAACGACAAAAACGGGGGAAAGCATTTTCATTGGGGTGGGGGGAAGAAGCAGCAGCAGCAGTTGTAGGCTGACAAATGCAGGAGAAACTGCAACCAATCTCAAAGATATTTTTTTGAAAACGTTCTAAACAACTGAAAATAGCAATTTAATATGGAAGTGCTATCTCAGTGTTAACTACAATGACATTGAAAATGGGATAAAAAGTAACAAAGGGGAGTTTAGAAAGACTTTTAGAAAACATGCTGAAGCAGTCTGAAAGTAAGAGAATTGAAGGAACGAGGTGAAGGCCCGTATCTTTATACTGGGTCCTGCAATGTTAGTGATCACGTGTCACAGAAGATCAAAAAGAATATTTTATGGTAGTTTTGGCTTGGTGAACTTCTTTGTCTCTGTAATGAAGAGATACTCAATAGAGGGATTTTTGTTTTGTGACTACATTACATCATTAAGAACAGCCAAAACAAAACTGAAATGCAATACACTTGCAATATCTGCACTGTTTTACAATTAAAATAAATCAGGC
Source organism: Chelonia mydas (assembly GCF_015237465.2). Taxonomy (NCBI): domain Eukaryota; kingdom Metazoa; phylum Chordata; order Testudines; family Cheloniidae; genus Chelonia; species Chelonia mydas. The sequence continues at coordinate 169,038,119 of NC_057849.1, forward strand.
ACATTTTATTGCTCTGTCAAACAGCATAGTATAGGATTACCAATCTGTGTATGCTGTGGGCTGTTAAAAGTGAACATTTTCCTCCAGTGGTCTCAGAGATATTGCAGTAGTTTCCTATATTTACAATAGTTTCAAGGACTGTACTGTAGCCATAAAATATTTTACAAATCTTTATTAAAGTCCTCGGTGTACTAGCAGAAACAATGATTTACTATATCATCCTCTGTTAACTATGGATACATGATGAATTTTTTACTCTAATCAACTGCAAACTCAACTCTCCCTCATATGGTCAGACATTCAATTTTTCATCTATTTACAAAGCACAGAGGCTCTCTGAAGTTCAAACATGATTCTTCAGGTTTTGGAGAGGGGGGCTCTGAACTGTTACTACTAGCAGAAGTAGTCACAAATATTACCGACCTCTGAGATATCTGAGGATAATCTGATTTTTTTCCCCACCTCTCAGTGTTGCAGTGTGGGGCAGAGTCGCACAGTGGAATGGAGTGTAAAGTAAGAGACTCAAGGGAAGTGAAGCTGGATAGTTGAAAGGAAATAGAGTGTGACACTAAGGGAAAGAGAGGGGAAATTGTGTAGAAAAGGGAATAAAAAAGCGAATACAGAGGGGAAAAAGGGGACAGCAAGAAAAAAATGGGGAGCATTATGAGGTTTAGTGTCCCATATTACCATTCATTCTGAGGGGCTATGTACCACATTGCATCAGTTGAGTGGTATGGCTATGCAGATCCAAGGAGTTTCACAGTCTTGTTCACAGAGGGGCTGATCACAAACAGCAAGTACTTGTGCTCACTCTCAGTTTTCACAATGAATTAATGTACACTTCAAAGAGATATTGTACTAAAGCAATCCCAGCAATCAATAAGCCTTTTTCCCCTAACTCAAAACACATGGATCAACTATAAAGTATAATGCCCCCAAAAAATCTTTCAAAATCAAACAGTGGAAAACATGGCAAATAGACAACTCCAGGAACTACTGATAACAGGATCGGTCAATGCAATTACTTTTTTATGTAATCAGTTCATCTCTGTACACTCCCAACATTAAAAACAAAGACTAAAATTCAAAGAAAGTCTTCTGGGGAGGTGTCTTAACATACTGTGATACACAGTTAATGCTAAAGCATTCTCTTCTTTAGCCTATCTCTCAGCTTAAATTAAGCATCTTGCTAATGTCACACCCAGATGCCAACTGTATTGTCTTTGGTAACAGGGTCCAGATTACATTTCCCTATATCACAATTTTCCACATAGCAATGCAACTTAATTTTTTTCATCACTGAGTGTTTTAGTGTGTTGTAATTATCAGTGGAGGCTCCTAGTCTCAGTTCATTGCACCACCCTTACTTGAAAACAAAAGGAAAAATGGGATGGGGAGAGGAGGAAGACCACCCACAAACATGCCATCTGGAGGAAATGGATTGTCTTAATACATCTTGTTTTCCCTAGACCTGCAAAACTTCTGAGTTCTGAGGCTAACTACTACTGCTACTGCTATTATGTTGTGGTAAAATGCACTACAGCCAAGACACTATCCAACTTCCACAAAACACTGATGCAATATAGAGTGTTCAAATGAAAACAAATAAATAAATAAAAACAACACTACTACGAAACGCCAAAGGTCGACTCTCCCTCTTATTTTCTCTTCTCTACTAAAACTTAGGAATGAAGAACAGATGGAGAACAGGAACTAAAATAAAAGTATCACACTACATATGCGACAGCAGAAGCAACAGATTTCCCATTGACATTTCAGACTTTGGATTCCAAACTGAACTAATGAAGCTCAAAAGGTGTGGTTCTGATACAATATGCATCAAATTGTTCAGCTACTTTTTTAAACTTCTTAAGTCAGGAAACCAGGCTGCAAATCTGGCAAGATCACAGTCTCATCATGAAAGTTGCAATCAGGCCAGAAATGTAGTACTTCCAATCTTTTCTCTCGTGGTATTTCCACTGAAAATTATGAACAGCAAAATCTTACAAAATTGGAGGGATGGCAATAACTAGAGCTCTGGGATATACTTTTTTCATTTTATTTTTTTAAAATTCATTTTATTTCATTATATCCATTAAAATATTTTATTTTTATTAGATTTACATTAATAAAATACCTGAAATCACCATATATAAATCCCCACATCCAGCCCTGCTATCCACTTTCTGCCCCACATCCAGCCCTGTTCGCCTTCCCCCCACAGGGACCAGGCAGCAGTGCATGGATCATGCACCCTTGCCCTAGTGGTGGCACCAGCTCCTCCCATCCCCTCACCCTCAGTTCCCTACCAAGCCAGGCTTCCGGAGGGTCATTTTAGCATCACCAGCCCTTGAATGCTACTGCCAGCGACAGGGACCAACTTCTCCACAGCCAGCTCCATGTGGCTCTGCTCCCCGCCAACAAGGAGAACAGCCTGGCCTGAAATGGTGCCCCTGTTGCTATCCCGTGTGCCAGGTCAGAATGTCATTCACTCCTATTTGACATCAAATTGGGGTGAGTGGTGTTGCAGCTTGGCACCCAGTGTTGGAACTCAGGGGTGCCATTCCAAGCCAGGCTCTTCTCTTTGTCAGCGGTGAGGCAGGGAGCAGAAAAGCATGGAGCCACGGCAGAGAGACTGGTTCCTGCTGCTGGCAGCATCATCCAAGGGCAGGTGGTGCTAGAAACTGTGGCAACTACAAAAGGTGAATTTTCACTTTACACACTGGTTTGTTTTATTTCATGCTATTTTACATTAGTGATAAAGACAGAGCTCTAGAATAACCAATCCTATCTGAATCTTTAAAAATGGTGGATTTGGTTCAGGTTTTGAGTGAAGGCTTAGGTCAGCTCTTATTTAGAGATCTGTAGTTTAACGCTAGAGCTCACACTGACTTACTGCATCACCTTGTCAGGAATTAAGGTGGGAAAATAATTTTGGGGCAGCAGCGAGACCAACAGCAGCTGGGAGAAAAATAACTATTTTTAAAAGTAATCTTTAAATATCTAGTTAGACTCAATTGACTACCCTGAGATACTCAGCAATTAAAAAAAGTCCAGCACAGGTCTAGGCACCATTTAAGACCCATTCAGGTCTTAGATAGTTGTGAACATTTGCACAATACACCTGGTTTTAAGATCACCATTGAAAAATTAATTACATTTTCTGCAGTAGATGTCTTATTTTTTTCAATACTGCTCATAATTTTTGTAGTTTACAATCAAACTGTTAGAGGTGGATGGGAACTGGATTTTTTTATTTCACAGGGAATTCTGCAATTTACAAAAAAAAAGAGGTCTAAATTGACTGTAAAACAAAATAGATAAAGTTGAAATGTTTTGTTCCAATTTTCCTTTTTTATTTTAGATTATATAACATAAAACTTTGAAACAAATATAAATTCAAAATGGAAAATTTAAATGTCTGATTCTGAAAAGGTCAAAATGGAACATTTCAATGACATGAGAACACCTTTTTTCAGTTTTTTTTTTTTAACAAGCATTCATCAATATTGAAATATTTCTGCAAATATGTCTACCACAGACAAATTGGCATGTTCCAATAGAAAAATATGCCATCAGAAAATTTCCAAACCAGGTCTGAAAATTGTTTCCAGCTGTCAAAATCTCATCCTTAAATCCTTAGTATCTGTATCATTTCAAGTTCAGAAAGTTTTAATTTTAAGATATTCCCATTTGAAGAAGGTGAACATATATATATATATATATATATATATATTTTACAATGGGAATATTGTATACGTTATATATAAAATGTGTGTGTGTGTGCATGCATGCTTGTGTGATCCTTTCATATCTGGAAAACTGTCAAAAAGATTGTGTTCAAACTTTCAAAAATTCACATTCAGGAGAGTAAATCTGGAAAACGTAAGAACCAACAAGTGAAGGTTTTATGAAGTGAAGAGGTGGGAAAACAGGATGTTTGAATATATATCTCGTACACCCTTAACTGTAACAGTCAAATTGACCAAAATCTTAACATATTTCTGGGCAACAAAATAAATGAGCCACATTCTGATTCAATAGCTATAATAATACCATAATAAAGATTAAAAGGAGATGATTTGGGGTTGAACCCCTAATCCTATCCTCTTGATTTGACTGGACTATGCTAAACACAGAACATGTGTGTGAGTGTCAGAGAGATTGGACACATTTGTGTTCCCCTAATTCTGTAGACCATGAAAATTAGTTCAGCCCCTGTGTAAATCAGGAGTCTTGGGTCTACTCTAACCTATACCAGCTGAGAACAACACCCAAGGGCAGGAGAGGGCCTGAGAGGGATTGCTGTACTGCAACACCTTCTGTCCAACACTCTTCTGTCCCCTCTAGGCATGCAACTGACTCGCCGATGCCAGGGGAATCCTCAGGTGACTCTATTTAGATGAGGCTTATAGGCATTTTGTGTCTTCAGAGTGGTGCCAAGTGGCCACAGCGTTGGCCAAGTTCTGGCCCATCTGTCCAGCATCTCAACCATGCAATATCTCAGGACATTTATTTTAGCACTAAAGAGATACGAGTTATTAATATTTTATAAATATGTTTTAAAACATATGTAACAAAGATTAACTAGTATATAAAAGGTTATAGAGTAGCTAAAATCAATAATTCATCATCAGGATTTAAATAGCACACACTAGCCCTCTTAATATTTCTTAATTAAATGCACAGTGAAGCATATTCAAGACTCTTAATTTAATTCTTCTGTGATTTCCCTTCTTTGTGATTGATCACTTTGCAAACTGTGTTCTTCATATTGCATAACTGGCATAATAAATAAATCAAAATCATTACTCTTTGAATAACTTTAGGTTTGTTTACCAGACTTCTGTAAAACCAAGAAATAATGTCAATGAACTTTTAAAAGGCTATAAAAGGCCAGATTCTCAGCTTATGTAAATAGGTTTAGTTCCACTGAAGTCAACAGAACTATCTACAGGAACTGAGGATATGGTCCAAGAAGTAATATTGATAGGTGAGACAAACTCAGTTAACAAGAATTTATATTATTACTCCTTGATAGTATCTTAATAATTTTTTTTAACTTTTTTACAGACTCACTTTGAACTCCATGGGAGCGCACTACTTTCCAAGTTTCTGAAGCAACTTCTTTCACATCCACTTGGTAATGATGAATGGGCACACCTCCATGTGAATCTGGCTTATTGAAAGAGACCTTGGCAATAGTCTGTGACAACTCTATAATTCTTACTCCGTAGGGACTGGATGGCACATCTAGAAAAGAACAAACATCAATTTAATTCAACAGTAGTAATCAGATAATCCACAGAAAGCACTTGATAATCCATCTCAAACAGCCTCCTCAGAAAAAATAGGTTATAAAATATTTTAATGCATATGACTTCAGGTTCTGTCTTAAACAGTTAAGTTTACATTATAGTCCAGTGATATGAAACCACAAGTAAAAGAAACAAACATTCTTGTATGGACAATTAAACAGTGTTAAAGTGCATATAAACATACTCCATTTCACCAAGGAGATGGTTCTCTTCTGTCTTTCTTTCATAGTACAATCAAGCTAATTTAGAGGAAAACAAGAGTGGATTGACTTTTTTTGTTCACTATTAGGGCTGTTGATTAATCGCAGTTAACTCATGCAATTACTTCAAAAAATTAATCACAGTTAAAAAATTAATCACGATTAATTGCACTGTTAAACAATACAATACCAATTGAACTTTATTAAATATTTTGTATGTTTTTCTACATTTTCAAATATATTGATTTCAATTACAACACAGAATACAAAGTGTATCGCGCTCACTTTATATTATTATTACAAATATTTGCAGTTTAAAAATGATAAACAAAAGATATACAGTAACTCCTCACTTAAAGTCGTCCCCATTAACGTTGTTATGTTGCTGATCAACTAGGGAACATGCTCATTTAAAGTTGTGCAATGCTCCCTTATAACGTTGTTTGGCAGCCGCCTGCCTTGTCCACTGCTTGCAGGAAGAGCAAACCATTGCAGCTAGCTGGTGGAGGCTTGGGGCAATGTGCATCTCTCTCTCTCTCTCTCTCTCTCTCACACAGGGTGTGCGTCTCTGTCTCTGTCTGCCATGCTGTTTCCCCTCCCTCCATTCCTGCTGCCTTGCAGAGTGTGAGGCTACATTAACAACAATGGGTTAACCCTTGAGGGCTGAGTCGAATGCTAGTTCATCATTTAGCAGTAAGGCATTCCCTGGGAAATATTCCACCCTCTTCCACCGTCTGACTTCACCACCTCAACCAAGCTTCATAATCATCATTGCTGGGTACAGTATTAAACTGTTTATTTAAAACTTATAATGTGTGTATATATATTTATATAATATAGGTTTTTGTCTGATGAAAAAAAAATTTCCCCCTGTTTACATTAATTCTTATGGGGAAATTGTATTAACTTAACATCATTTCACTTAAAGTCGCATTTTTCAGGAACATAACTACAATGTTAAGCAAGGAGTTACTGTAGTATTTTTCAATTCACTTCATACACATACTGTAGCGCAATCTCTTTATCGTGAAAGTGCAAATTACAAATGTAGGGGGGGTTTGTTACATAGCTGTACTCAAAAAACAAAACAATGTAAAACTTTAGAGCCTAAAAGTCCACTCAGTCCTACTTCTTTTTCAGCCAATCACTAAGACAAACAACTTTGTTTACATTTACGGAACATAATGCTGCCTGCTTCTTATTTATAATGTCACCTGAAAGTGAGAACGGACATTTTCATGGCACTTTTGTAGCCAGAATTGCAAGGTATTTACATGCCAGATACGCTAAACATTCATATGCCCCTTCATGCTTCGGCCATCATTCCAGAGGACATTCCAGAGCTGACGACGCTCGTTAAAAAAAAATGTTCATTAAATTTGTGACTGAACTCCTTGGGGAAGAATTGTATGCCTCCTGCTCTATTTTACCTGCATTCTGCCATATATCTCATATTATAGCAATCTTGGATGATGACCCAGCACATGTTGTTCATTTTAAGAACACTTTCACTACAGATTTGCCAAACAGTGTGAGATTTCTAAAGATAGCTACAGCACTTGACCCAAGGTTTAAGAATCTGAAGTGCCTTCCAAAATCTGAGAGAGATGAGGTGTGGTGCATGCTTTCAGAAGTCTTGAAAGAGCAACACTCCAATGTGAAAACTACAGAACTGAACCACCAAAAAAGAAAATCAACCTTCTGCTGGTGGCATCTGACTCACACGATGAAAATGAATATGTGTCGGTCCACACTACTTTGGATCATTATCGAGCAGAGCCCGTCATCGGCATGGACACATGTCCTCTTGAAATGGTGGTTGAAGCATGAAGGGACATATGAATCTTTAGCTCATCTGGCACGTCAATATCTTGTGACGCCATCCATTACAACAGTGCCATGCAAACACCTGTTCTCACTTTCAGGTGACATTGTAAACAAGGAGCGGGCAGCATTATTTCCTGCAAAAGTAAACAAACTTGTTTGTCTGAGCAATTGGCTGAACAAGAAGTAGTACTGAGTGGACTTGTGGGCTCTAAAGTTTTACATTGTTTTATTTTTGAGTGTGGTTAGTTTTTGTACATAATTATATATTTGTAAGTTAAACTTTCATGATAAAGAGATTACACTATATTATTTGCATTAGGTGAATTGAAAAATACTATTTCTTTTGTTTTCACTATGCAAATATTTGTAATGCAAATATTTGTAATAAAAATAATAATATAAAGTGAGCACTGTACACTTTGTATTCTATGTGGTAATTGAAATCAATATATTTGAAAATGTAGAAAACATCCAAAAAATTTAAATAAATAGTATTCTATTGTTCTTTAACAATGTGATTAATTGTTCAATTAATCAGAATTAATATTTTTAATAGCTTGACAGCCCTATTCACTATATAACTAAGTAAAGGGGAATAGCAGCTTTTAAATCAAACTTAAATCAGCTATGCTTTCTACCTAAATAGAGAATTCAGATTCTGTATTCCTATAAACAGATTAATCTGCCATAAAAATAAAATATTAAAGCAAAATATAAAAATATTCATACAAAACTATTTAGCCATTTTTATAAAACTCTGCAGTGCAGTCAAACATATACATTTCTTTTTCCTGGACTGGATTCCAAAGTATTGTCAAGGATCTTTCTGAAAGGTTTCTGTTCTATTTGCATTTTAAGGATTAATTTGCAGTCTAACTTGGAGATGAAATATGTTCTTTGTAATCAAAAACTAGTGCACAGTTTTCAAGGCAGAAAAGAACAATAAAAATTATTAATTATAGGTGTTCTGTTGAGATTTTAAGATATTAAATAAAAGTGAGAAATTTATTTCAGAGTCTCTACATTTTCAGAAGCAGGAACTCGGCTTTATATAACATGTCCCAACTAACTAAAGAGTCTTTTCTTTTTCTTTTTTTTTTCAAACTTGCCTGGTCCTGTAGGTTTTTCATGTGATTCAGCAGATGAGTACTGTACATGGGCATTTTATATACATGGTAGTGCATGACAAGTACTGGCAAGCATTTTTTGTTGTACATGCAGAAGACAAAAAAATCACATGTGATTAGACTCTTTTTATATATTTGAAACTGGCCTCTATGCAATTTGCTTCCTACTTGCATATTTCACATTCTACTATTCATTATCCTACAATATAAGAAGAAATTTATTCCTCTGTTTCAGAGTGGTATGTCAGAGACATGTACAAAGCTGTGCAGATGTCTGAAGATGACTAAAACTTATCCATGTACTAAACTATTCACATAAAATGAAGTCTTCATCTACGAATGATCAAACCATCTGGGATGAAGTAAGAATCAATATGAACTTCTGTCAGCACTTAATATAATTTTCAGTTCATTTAGACACAAGATTCAAAAAGCTATTTAAAGACACATCCATCTTTCTAACTCTCATTGAAAATGGGAGATAGAGGAGACTATAAGTGACTGTTGTACCTCTGTGGAGACAAAGGGTGACCCAGTGGTGAAGGAACTAGCTTGGAACCTGGGTACAATTCTGTCCTCCACCACAGAATTCCTGTGAGACCTTGGGCCTGTTACCTAGCTTAGAGCGCCACAGCTGTACCGATGCAGCTGCACCACTATAAGGTCTCTCGTATAGCTGCTCTATGCCGATGGCATAGAGCTCTCCTGACGACATGCTAAAACCACCTCAATGAACAGTGGTAGCTATGTCAGCAGGAGACACTCTCCCACTGACACAGTGCTGTAAACTACCACTTATGGTGTGTGTTTTTCACATCCTTGAGCAACATTAGTTTTTCTGGCATAAGTGGTAGTGTAGACATGGCCTTAGTCTCTCTTTGCCTCAGTACCCCATCTGTGAAAGAGTAGGAAAAGCACTTCCCTACCTCACAGAGGGGCTGTGAAATACAATAAAAAGATTGTCAGGTGCTCAGGTATGATGATGATAGGTGCCTTATACTTTCATACCTTCCCTTACCTTCATCCTAGGAAACACATAATTCCACGCTCCAACAGGCCTTCCTCTCCTCCAACCTCTGTTAGCCACTGCTGGTTACCCTCTTAAAGAGACTCTTATCCAATAGAGTCTGCTGCTAATTCCCAAAACTATCCAGTGGGTTCCTCTGTCCTACTCTTTTAGTTTTGTATATAATTCATTATGATAAACATGACATATGGGAGGAAACATCATAGGAGCAGAAAGGATTTTTGTTTTCTTTCTTACTGCAGATCTGAGTATAATTTCTGCCAAAAGATTAATGTTCAGTTTCTTTTTGTTACTGCGCATCAAGTGAAGCTCTTGTGAAGACCTAGCAAAATATTTTTCATGATAGCTAACAACGTGCCAAAATGTTTAAAAGGGAACTACTTAAGAAAATGTGAAACACCCTCAAACACTTACTCATAATGCACATTAAAGGCACATCCTTTAAAGAATGCCATCCATGCATTTCAAAGAGTAGCCAAGTTCTATTCTGTTACAGAATATGGAAGTATAGAGAAGTGCAATACACTTTAGAAAAAAAAAGTCAGTCATCCAAAGAAAGTAGAACAGGACACTATTACTGGACACAACCAAAAAAACCAGAGTATTATTTTCCTTTAAATAATAGAAATTAAAATATCTAGTATCTCCTTTGGGATGGGTAATAGCATTTTTTTCCCCAATGGAGAGCAAAAAAAAAGAGAAGAAAAAAAAGAGCATTAGCAGACTCATGAACTGAGTCCAGTTTTGCAGTTAGTTATCAAATATGAACTCAATCCTGCAAAACAGTGAGCATTCCCCTGATCTACCTACACATTTATATGCATATTAACTTTAAGCATGTGAGTAGTCTTCCAACGGGACTACTCACTTGGGGTCTGATCCTGCAGCACTTAAGTTAACGGGAGTTTTGCCAGGAACTTCTATGAGAGAAGGATCAAGCCATTGTTCAACGTTCAGAATGTGTCTATTAACTGCTTTGTAGGATTGGGGTCACAGTACTCAACACTTTGCAGGATCAATCTTTGGTGAGAGGGTCTCTCGTTCTCTCTCAAAAAAATAGTGAGGCTTGTAACTATCAACAGCAATGTTAACCTCCACAATCTATCTCAGGAAAGAGCCTGGCTCAGAAATCTCATTTATTTCAGCAGGATTCTTCAGAGGATAAGGAACAACTCACCATGAATAAATGTGGTCAAATCTGGCTCTATCAGTTTAACTGAAGCTTCATGTAAAAAATAGAATGAGGATTCAGGTATAGATATTTAGATAGTGACGTTCCATTTTTTTCTTTCTTTTCCTACAGCTTCATTCTCCCCTCCCTAGTAAAACTCCATTTACTTTAATAAATTCACTCTGAATGATCAAAAACATCAAATGGTACAAATTCAAGTTGAATGAAGAGATGTGTTTTCCAGTCCTGCTCTCTCTCTCAAACTGTTTCCAAACCCTCTCTAAGGTGGGATGGACAACTGCTTCAAATGCCTACCAACTTCCCTGCAAGAAATATCTTCAACTTTGACCCAATAAAAGCCGATTTGAAAAGACAACCCTCACCCACCACCCAACTGACAGGGATCTGTAAGCTGTGAAATTTGATCACGTGACAGATGTCACTGTTGGATGAACCTTACCCTGCTTTGAGCATAACTTGTCTCTGCAACAGGAGTCTTCCCTTCACCTCAGGCCCTGACACTCAACCCTTTCTTCCCATTCACTTTTCATCTCATGTCTCTTCATCTCACCTTACTGTTGTAATGCTTAAAGGCATTTTTGGTGAAATATGATAGCATGAGAAGTCTCACTGTTCTCCATGCAAGTACAGAGTATATTTTAACCTCAATTTCATTTCAGAATCTCTATTCTTGCATGTTAACAAAGGGATTATATAGTCAATCTCTCATTGTTGAAATTACACACATTACCCCTTCTAAATTACCCCTTCTAAATACTGTTAAATGTTTTGTTGAATATTGAGCATTTTCATGATCTACACTATGTTGTGTGTGGTTTTGCACAATGACAAGAGTTTGGCAAGTCAACTCTGAAATTCACCAGCAGAGCTGTATGAGGTAGCCTAGCTTGCAAATTACCTGTGTGCACTATTCACTGCTGTAGCTACTGCCATGTTACTCATGTCAGGGCCAGATTAAAGCATAGGCACAATAGGCCTATGTGTGGAACTGCAGCTCCTGGAGTCATGTGATGACATCAGACTCTCAGCTGCCTTTTTTTTTTAAATAAAAGATAGCCCTCATGGATGCAAAGAAAACATGAAATTAATGTATCTTGTGCCTGTCTCAGTCTGCAAACAGACAGAACCAACAGCTCCAAGAGAGGTGAACTGACCCATTCATCTGAACTTTGAACACTGCTGCTACACCAAGAGAACTAGGAGGTCTTGTGTAGGAGTGTGGCTGGGGAGCCCCAAGTGAGTTTTTCCTGGATTGCCTTAATTCAGTCCAGCATCATGCTGATAAGCATCAAATTCATACTGATCTTTCTTCCAAAATCCTTGTGTTTGTCTCTTCCTGGCACAAACTTCACATAAACCACTTTTTGTTTTAAAAAAATATGGACTCAAATGATAAATTTCAAGATCACTGTTGGCAATGCAACTTTCTATTCATGGTTCACAACCATTTGAAATAATACTACTAAAATCTCAACCAAAAGGTAGAATGTGTGTTTAATAACCAATGTCTTCTTCCTGCACACTAAGATTTCACATAATATTATGCTTCAACTGGACCTGGGCAAATCCAGGAATGGATGTTCTCACCTCAGGCTCTGAAAGCCAATGGGACAATCTGCCAAGCTCACCTGGTTTGTCAAGCCTAAGCCTGTCCTAGAAAAAAAACACACAGTTTTAGTAGACTTCTGTATTAAAAGTTGAGGCTATGATATGAAATAATGTATTCAGAGTGAAAAAAGATGAAAAATAATGGGACTTTTGCATTCTAAAAGTTGTTTGTTCAGCTATTCAAATACTCAGGCAATGAAGAAGGGGAAGATACAAAGGGCCTAGTATTGCCAGGAGTTGAACACCTCCTGGGAGGCACTGGGCAACTCCAAATTAGATTGCTTTAATGGGAATTGAGGATCGTCAGCACCTTGCAGGATCACACCCTAAAAATAAACTAAAATAATCCAGTTGTTTGTATAGCTGTAAATAAAAGTGTCTGGAGTATAGACTGGTTCAACAGCTCTGTATAACTAGGGTTAACCATAAGAAACAGTACAGCTGCAAATTTGTATCATCACTGAGTCTAATATTTAAAGTTTGGCAGCAGAAAAAAGAAAATAGCATTGTGCCTCAGGAGCACTTTCCAATTTACAGAAAGTACAACCACAAATAAAATAATATTATCTTACTGGCTGGGGGAAAAAAACTGCCCCAGAATAGCACACCAAGAAGCAAGTGAATCCTGTAGTGCTTTAACAGAAAACAATTCAGTAAAACAATAAGTGTTTGGGACTTTTAGCATAGAAGCAAATTTGTTTAATGCTGTCTGCTTAATGGAAGTTTATGTGTATATGTATATATATATATATATATACACACACACACACACACACAGAGTACCCCAGGATTAATGCTTCCAATTAAAACCAGAGGGTGAAATCATGGCTATACTGAAGTCAATGTTACCTAGAATGAGCATTGTTAAGAGGACTCCCTAATCAACCAAAAGTAAAGCAGTCTGGACAGTAAAACTAGCAACCAATCAGCTGTCAATGATCTGAATCCTCTGATTGCTCTGTTCTTCATTATTCTTGGATTTTCCTCTCCTCCTTCTCACCTACTTCTCATCCATGTGTAAAGTTCAACGTATTTTTTTTTAAATCAATTAGTTAAACTGGAGCATGTTGTGTGTGTAGACAGGACCTGAGACTGAAACTGTTTCAGGCAGGGACTGACATTTACTATGTCTTTGTACAGTATTTAGCACACTGGAGCCCTGACTTGACTAAAGCCTGTAGATACTACTGCAATATAAATACTAAATAAATAATAATTAACTAATAATAGCACTGTAACTAGAGCTACTAGCAGAAAGTGGGTATCTAATACAATGTGAATTTCACATTTTGCCATTTACAAAGGCCAAATACAGTATATGATTAATAATGTAACTGAATACAACATTTTTCAAAACTAATAATAATTCTTTTTTCATATACTGTTCCTCACTAAATGTGGCTTGATTTATCTTGATTTGAACAGAACTTTGCTACATATTTTTCAATAAGTGCTGGTCAACGACTATACAGAAGCGATTGAAACAAATTACTGCCACAGGTGGAAAAGTGCTAATCTGAAAAATTGACATCAGTCTCATCTGTGGTATAAACGAATAAAAAAGTAGAAATAAATCAGTGGTGGGAGTATAGCATTTGTGCAATATTTGTTTTGCAAACATTTTTGCCCTTGACTTGAATAACTTTATTATACTGAATTTCCTGTCTGTCAAGTAAGAATTCACTGCAGCAAGTACATTCTTATAAATGTCATAATTTTTCTTAACTAATATTTTGAAGCTGATATTAAGGGTCATTCTGCAAAAAATTAATAAAGTTAATGATAAAACAAATGTTAATTGCTTATGACTGTGAAAGAATGACTTGTAGCCAATATAGTCAGCCTTTAAGAGCTGATGAGCCATTGTAGCAGCAAGTGAAGTTGGAGAGAGAGCGCAATAAAATAATCACTCACCATTCTGGGGTTGTGTTGTGATGTTGTTTTGTGACTTTGGGCCAAAAACCTCAGCTGGTCTGAACTGGCGTATCTCCATTGGCTTCCAGTTTACACCAGCTGAAGCTTTGGACCTATGTGTGGTGATAATACAGTGTAATCATATATTCACAACATTACAAGGAAAACATCACAAAGCAGTTCTATGACATGACACTGATTATGTTGAAACTCTTTCTGATTCCGCTAGCTGGAATTTTTCTCTTTCCCTCTTTTCCCCTCCTGAATGCTAGGAAGGAGACTGGAGGTACTTTTTTCTTTTCTCTCTTCCTCCTTACCTCCTGGATTCATGGACTGAAAGAAAGGTTCTAGCAACAAGTTGTTTTTGCATTTCACAGTAATGGGAAGGTGGTTCTGACAGCTTACATACTGTCGTACCAATTGCCCTGCTCTCCCTGAGAAAATACACCTGAGATCAGTGTTCTGCTTAGTCTACCAGAAACACAGGCATAGCAGTAGGACAGTTGAGTCAAAATCTGTGTATGTGGCCCTGAAGATATACACTCTGAGGAAGAGTCATATGTTGAGTATCACTGACTTAACACCCGACCCTGGTATGTTGCTTAATGCTGTGAAGAGTTTCATGGACTTAAATGAGACTCTTCAATGTAGAACAGACTTTGCCTAGTAGTGAACGTTCACAAGACTGGGGTTTAGTGTTGGATGAGTAAAGAATTTGACTCACATATCAGATAGGGGCAGAAGAAATACGTGGATGAGTGTACGTAGTTTGTCTATTACAATCTATGGTGTCTTCCTGGAAGACTTGAAGAGCTTGAAAGCTTGTCTCGCTCACCAAGAGAAGTTGATCCAATAAAATATATTACCTCAAGCACCTTGTCTCTCTAAGGGACTGACATGGCTATAACAAACCTGCATATCTTCCTGCAAGCATAATTCTTAATATTAGTTTTGTTTGTTTGATTGATTTTAAATAGAAACAGGTTAGTTTGCAGATGAACTAGTTATTAAAATTAAATCACTTAAGGACCAGTGCTGCACAGCAAAGCACACATGGTCTTTAGATTTTTCAAGATTGGGTCTATATTGTGTATTTTGAAATTAAGTAGACATATGTACTGCAGCAGGATTAACTGCAGCAGGTGATGCAGCATTGGCAAAGGGAACTGTAATATGTTTTTAATACAAAATACTATAATCTGAAGTACACATGGGATTATTTTTTTGGGCTGCTATAATTTATGCACCATTGGTTTTCATAACTTTTCCTGACCATATGTCTGTGTTATATCTAATGTAAGTACACCCTATGCGAGATATTAGCCCCTTCTTTATGCTTTATGCAAGTACAAAACACTACTTTAGGAAACACTATACATGAGAGATGATTGCGTCTGCATAGACTGCAGGGAAATGATAAATTGATTTTTTTTGAAATGGTACATATGCCATAATTTAAAAAATAATTCTGAGAGAATTTGCATGGCAGAGTATCTCTAATTACATAGGTTGGAGAACTAAATTGGGGAAACTTCATGAACTTAAGGCTCGGTTTGAGAATTTATATCTTCCACACTTAGCTTTGGAAATGAGAACAGAAGTGCTAAAAAGTCAGTGTTTGTCTGTCAAGTCTATAACACCGACTTTAACTTTGACTTCTCTTTTATGAAAAACCACAGTATTTTACAGTAAAGCTCAAAAGACTGCATGACATTATTGTAAGCTGTGGGGATGTGGACCATTATTGTAGGTCTAATATCACTGCTTTGGGGAGGTTGCTGACCTGTAAACGGGGAAAAAGGTTTGAATGGAGGGAATCAATGTCTTGCCATTGGGGAGGAGGAAATATGAGTTTTTAACAGCTGGGAGGGTATAACTGGTTTATTACAATAGAGGAAGCATTAGGAGCCAAGAGGAGAGCTGGACGTGTGTGTGTGTGTGTGTGTGTGTGTGTGTAGCGGGGATAAACGGGGGATAGGAAGAGATATTCATCTTGTCATATTCAAATTTCATTGGTTTCAGAGTAGCAGCCGTGTTAGTCTGTATTCGCAAAAAGAAAAGGAGTACTAGTGGCACCTTAGAGACTAACCAATTTATTTGAGCATAAGCTTTCGTGAGCTACAGCTCACTTCATCGGATGCATTGGATTTCATTGGAATGCACATGACATAACACAGGACAACAAGCATTTCTTTATGCCCTGTCCTGGAGTCACACCCTCTTCACCTGGGAAGAGTTGTTTTTCTATATTATTTCAGAGATTTGGTCTTGGAATTGGATTTCTCTCTTTTACTATTTTATATCTCTACAGATGTGAAGATTTTTGGAGAGCTAATCATTGAAAGAGCTTAGGGAAATAGATTTACTGTGCAAGTATTTTCTAATTTTCAGAAGTACAGACCTTTCTTAGTTATGGACTAAACTTTTAACATATCAAATGCACTATTTTAACTGAGGACTAGTCTAAAGTCTTGAACCCAAATAAGTGGGGACACTAGAAGATAATCAGATAAGTTGCTACATGTGTGTTTTTGGCCTAGTTGTAGAAGCTTACTCACACAAGTAGTCCCATTATATGTGACCACTTCAGTAAATACTCACCAACATGAGTAAATGTTCCACAAGCAGATCTTTTCTGTTTTATTTCTACACAACTAAGGTAAAATATTTTCATTTCTGGGAGTGGATTCTAAGTTGTGGGAGGTTCTGAGTTGTGGAGAGGCTGAGTGAGGAGGTAGGGCAAGGAATTCGCTTTATGTGTAATGCTTGGAGCCTGATGGTGTTTCTATGCAAAAGGCAGATGAGGAGGTTAAAGGAATATATATTTTGATTCACTGACAGGGGGCAAAGGCAAACCAAAGTAGGATCAAAAATGTTTTTTCTCGAGTGTTTACCAGGCTCACTTAAAGTTGGATGGAAAGTCTACTTAATTTCTGATAAATAATACTTTCAGCTACTGTTGGCAGCACAACTGTTTTGATAATTGTTACAAGGGAGAGATGTACCACAACCAGAAAGATCAAAGATGTTTAAAACCGTCTTTTCTTTAGAGGTAATGGGGTAAACTTTCAAAGCTGTGCATGGTTTCTACACAATAAATCCCCTTAATAAATAACACAATTTGCTTCTGCAACTCTTGAAACACTGAAATAAAAGTGTAGTCTATAGTGCAATGTGTTATAAAAGTTTAAAAGTAAAAGGAAAGGAAACATCAGACAGTCTCCCTTCAGTCTGTAAATGCATAAAGTAGCAATAATACCAAATATATATATTCCCACTAGGATTGTAAAGAGTATATCTTATTCTTTAGCCTTACATTTTATTACAGTTGCAACAAAGCAGATTGCAGAAAAATATTGTATAAAATAATTCCTTACACTACTAAAAGACAAAACAAAAACACCAAGACCTCCTTTATATAACTCTAGTTAGCTAAAGTAGAAAAAATGATCTATGACCAGCTCCTCAGTGGTTGTAAATTGGAATGAGTTCAGCGGAACTATGCTGATTTATATCATCTAAAGAATTGGCCCCTACTGTTTTTTGATCCTGTAAACTTGGTGAAGTTTCACTGCTCTATTTTGGCATTTGACATGTGAGAAGTGAAAAAATGCTATGAAACCAACTCTAGTGTATTCTTTTAGTCATTCAACAAGAAAAAAATCCTTCCATATACTCAGTACTCTGCAAAACCGAGCATATTTGTGAGCACTGCCAAAGGGTGAATACACAAATTTATTTTAAAATTAATCTACAATCCTCTAGATGAATTTAAAAACATCCAAAAGTTCTGTTGCAATTAGCATCCAAAAGTCTGACAGCTTGAATGAATTTAATCCTAAATCCTTGGGCCAAATCCTGCTCTAAATTACACCTGTGCAACCCATGGATTTAACTGGACTTCTAAAATGAAGGAAAAATTCTGTACTTTTAGTTGGCAGACCTGGACTATACATCTCTTGAAAATAGGCTTTGCTGCAGTATTTCAGCACTTTTAGTTCTGATCCTGGTCCTCACACGGAAACACTGGATGCAAAAATGAAAGAGATGGACCTGATTCTCCTTTTCTTACACTGGCATAAAACAAGACTAACCCCATTAAAGTTAAAGTTCAGTGCAAAAATTTTGAGAAGATCTTATTTTGTGAGAACCAGTTTGTTTTACCTACACAATGTCACATTTTATGAGGACCAAAAAGACAGTTCTAAAGGCTCCAGTGGAATTAAGTGAACGGAAAAAGTCCAATTGTACTTCACAGTGGTAAAAATACAAAGGCATGGATATAGTAACTTGGACACAATATACTCACCGGCTTGCCCAAGGGTGTATTCCTGATGTCTTGTTCCTATTCTGTTAGTAGCTGTGCAGTTGTATCGCCCAAAATCATTGTCAGATGTGGGAGCAATCTTTAAAAGAAGCATAAACAAATTTTAAATATTATTTTCTAATGATTAATTACAAAAATGCCATTGACCTTCTCAAAATTTAAATTAATTCTGTTTAAACTGTATTAGGATGTTCCCTTATTTTACCTTATCAAATACATTTCACAAAATGGTGACATAAATGTGGTAGATCTATAACAAATTCTCTCTTTTTCAAAGCTTGTATGAAAAAAATATTAATTAAACAACAGAAGGACAAGGTGAAATATTTCAAATCCACAGTTACACCACTGAATGGAAAACACCCTCTAGGGAAGTTAAAGGCAACATGACCTCTCCTTCTGTCCATAATATGCAAAGGAGGCCACTTTGTCCCAGGAAAGAGGAAGGGACCAGGCTATGAGCCCTCTGGAAACATTTAACCTAACATTAGGGGTAGGTGGTGGCTCAAAGAGGTAGGTGAACTGTCTTCCAGGACATCTGGGCCCTCACAAATGGACACTGCAAGATTCAGGGTATGCATAGCCTTATCTGTGATCATTGGACAGTAGCATGGCTGTGAAATATTGGTAGGGGAAAGGTGTTAAATGTATTTCCTCATTTGAGTAATACTATTTTAATTTAAAACAGCGTTTCTCAGATGTGGCCACCAGGGGCTTTCCTTGTGTCCACAGCCTCTTGGGCTGTGATGGTGGGTGGGGAGGGCAAAGCAGCAGCCCCTCTCCCTCCTTGTTGCTCCTGGATGCACCACCTTGATGTTGGTTGCTATGGAGATACCTGGAGCACAATGCGGGAGGACCAGGCAGCCAGTGAGTGTCTCCACCTTCCCCGGGGAGGGGAGGGGGGGGCTCAGGCTTTGGGTTCAGCCCTGGGGTAGTGAGGCAGCAGCCTTTTCACTACAGAATTCTTAGCTAGCACTAAATCAATTACAATGATTTGGACATGTATTTGTGCATATTTATTTGTTTTTCCTACAGCTAATTAAGTATTTTAGGAAAAAGTGTGAGAGCGGCCACCTGGAACAGTTGGTGGCTGCACTATGAGGCCACCAAATAATTTGTCCTGTGAACCCCTGATTTAAAACACTGGATTCTTAGAACTTGTCCATATAGAGAGTTAGTGCATGGCAAGCTGGGGTATAAATCTGCAGCATACTAGTAGTCACATAATAAATTGCAGTGTGAACATAGCGACTGGGCATTAAAAGTTCCACAGAGCACTTTGACCTACTGTTGTTTGAAACATCAATGGGTCAAAAAGCACTATGGAACTTTTAGTGCCTGGTAGCAGTGTCCAAATGGACAACTAGCATGTAGCACACTAGAGCAGTGGTTCTCAAAGCCAGTCCGCCGTTTGTTCAGGGAAAGCCCCTGGCGGGCTGGGCCAGTTTGTCTACCTGCCACGTCCGCAGGTTCAGCCGATCGTGGCTCCCACTGGCCATGGTTTGCTGCTCCAGGCCAATGGGGGCTGCGGGAAGGGTGGCCAGCACATCCCTCGGCCCGCGCCGCTTCCTGCAGCCCGGAGCGATGAACCGCGGCCAGTGGGAGCCGCGATTGGCCGGACCTGTGGATGTGGCTGGTAAACAAACCAGCCCGGCATGCCAGAGACTTTTCCTGAACAAGCGGCGGACCGGCTTTGAGAACCGCTGCACTAGAGCACTGTAGATGTACACCACAGCTTGCTATACACTAACTCTCCATATAGACATTCCCTTAGTGGTCATTTTTTTAAACAGAAGTTGTGACCTTACAATTTGTATGAATATTGAGGTTTATGATCTCTCTCTATCTCCTACAGATAATGTAGGGACCCAAGCCTGACGTCCTCTTTTAAGCAAAACTCCCATGGTGTTAATGGGATTTTTGTCTGAATGAAGGACTCAGATTAGGAATTCAGGCAAATTTATAGTCACCATTATGTAAACCATTGCACATTTTCCTGATTACTAACTTATTTCTGCATTACACCATTGGATTCAACACTTCACTCCCCTCACAATATATATATAAAAATACTATTAGCGCCAGTAATGGCTATAACAAGCAGAAACAGATTTGTTAAACCCAAGATATCATATTCAGAACATTTCTCATTACCTCTTCAAGGACTTTTCAATCATTCATTGTCATTATTGATACACTGCAAAGGGAAGAAAGATCTAATAGGGAGAATAAGCAGGTAAATAAATGAGAAGGAAAATCAGGAAGGATTTCTTTCCGGGCATTACTTTTTAAGTTGTGAAGCTCTCATTTTTTAAAAACAGATATTCTAAGACACCACAACGATGCATTTTTCAGTCACCCACTCACAGTGACCCTTGAGTTCTCACTGCTCAGGAGCCTCCAGGGCTGGCCTTACCATGAGGCAAACTGAGGCGGTTGCCTCAGGTGCCAGACTGGATGGCGGGGGTGATGGGGGGGGCGACTAAGACCCAGAGTGTAGAAAATTGTGTCTGCTGCTGGTGCATATGTATTCTCTCTGCTCTAGATGCACAGAGATGGTGGAGTGCTGTGCTGGAGGAAAGAGGGCACAAGAGACATAACAGGCAGGCAGGAGAAAAGGTGAGAGGAAACAACAGAAAGCAGCAGGAGCTGCAGGGAGAGAGAGGAGGAGGAGGAGCCTCTTATGTACCTCTCTAGCACCCCTAGGAGCCTGGATGGATTAACACCAGCTTCTCAGGGAGCTTCCTGTTTCCTGCTGCTTCCCTGAACCCACCTGAGGAGAACAGGTAGTCAACTGAAGTAGTAGGAACCAGCTGGGCCCTTAAGATGTTGATATCTTCCCTCACTCAGGCCCTGCTACAGCCTGCTTATTTGTCCCCTTCAACTGAGTGTTGAGAGCCACTATAGCTGGCACAGAACAGCAGTCATGAGTGAAAGAAGAAAACACCCCTCTGGGGCAGCATTCAAAAAAACAAAGAAAGCAAAGGAAGCTTTACTATCTAAGCAGGAAGGAGATCTCCTGAGACACATAGACATAAATGTTCATGGTGAGCCTTCCGGCCCCAGTGAGGATGTGAGTGGTGAGGAGATGCCTGATCTTCCAGTTAGTCAGAGTGCAGGTGACCTGGCAGCTACTGCAACATCCATATCTCCATCTCAAATGGATGCAACCATGCACATTCCTGAAGAAAAATATAGATCAGAGAAGAGTGTGGTAGAGGCATAAGAAACAGCTGCTGCTGAGTTTAGTTCCTTAAGTCTAGATGATGCAGAACTGTGGACCCACTTGTGCAGTAGCCTGAGGGACTTCCTTGTACTGCATGGGCCACAGCAAGTGAAAAACTTCATGTTCCCCCCAGACAATGAAAATAGACACATTACTGGCATGAAATCCCCAATGGTGACAAAGTAGAGAGGTCATGGCTTATGTACTCAAAAACCCAGAATCCTGCATACTGTTTCTGTTGCAAACTCTTCCAGTCTAATGTTCCAGCCAAATTGGGTTCTATAGGAACAAAGGACTGGAAAATTCTGGCTAGAAATCTGGCATGGCATGAGAAGGTAGCAAATCACCAGAGAGCATTCCATAGGTGGAAAGAGCTTGAGATGAGACTAAGGTTAAAGGTCACCATAGATGATCAGCATCAAGAGAAGATTGCATCAGAGTCTCTTTACTGGCAAAATGTTCTGAAAAGGCTCATTGCCATTGTGAGAATGCTTGCTACCCAAAACCTAGCACGGTGTGGCACTTCAGATCAGCTGTATGTGCCAAACAATGGAAACTTCCTTAAAACTGTGGAGCTGATGGCTGAGTTTGATGCTGTACTCCAGGAGCATCTAAGAAGAGTCACCACCCAAGCAATGTACACACACCACTACCTTGGAAAAACAATTCAAAATGAGATCATACAGTTACTGGCAACAAAAGTCAAACAGAAGATTGTGGCAGATTTGAAGTCAGCAAGATATTACTCTATTATTCTGGACTGCACACCTGACATCAGCCATATAGAACAAATTACTTTAATGGTGCATTTTGTAACAACAACAGAACCTACTGAAAATGTCCCTGCAATGGTGACTGTCAGAGAGCATTTTCTAGAATTTATTGACATTGATGATACTACAGGAACTGGTATGACAAATGTGCTTCTTAAAAAGCTGGAAGATACGGGAATTGTGATAGCTGACATGAGAGGTCAGGCTACGATAATGGTGCCAACATGAGAGGAAAGAACAGAGGAGTGAAGACACAGATCCAAGAGTTAAACCCTCGAGGTTTTTTGGTCCGATGCAGTTCTCATTCATTGAACTTGGTGGTCAGTGATGCAGCATCAGCTTCTAGTGAGGCTGCTGAATTTTTTGATGTAATTCAAAGCATCTATGTATTTTTCTCTGCATCAACTCATCGATAGCAAATTTTGAAGCAACATCTGGGAACATCCTCTCTGACACTGAAACCACTGAGTGCCACACGACAGGAAAGTCGAGTGGAGATGATAAAGCCTATCAAACACCAAATTGGGAAGATAGATGATGTCATAGTTGCTATTATGGAGGGTAATGCTATGACAGAAACTGTTCGTGGGAGAACAGTGGCAGAGGGAAATGGAATCACCAGAAACATACATAACTTCAAATTTCTGTGTGGCTTAGTGTTGTGGCATGACATCCTGTTTGAAATAAATGTTGTAAGCAAGAGACTCCAAGGTGTTGACCTTGATATATCTGGAGCAATGGAACAACTGGGCAAAGCAAAGTCATACCTACAGTCTTACCGGTCAGATGAGGGATTTCAAAACGTTCTGAAGAGTGCACAGAAGTTGGCAGAGGATCTTCACACTGAAGCTATTTTCCCACCCATTCAAGAATACAAGAATCACCAAAGGAGAAGACATGTTGATTATGAGGCACGGGACAATCCCAATCCCAAACAACAATTCAAAGTTGAATTATTTAACCAGGTGCTAGAGAGGAGTAGAACAGGAAGAAGGTAGAACTGAGACCTTTCAAAGTTTTGGCCCAAGCGAGGGTGCCTGGGGGCATCATTTGAGCTCCCTGCCTCAGGTGCCAAAATGTTGTGGGCCGGCCGACCCTGGGCGCCTCAAACAAACAGTCAGTGGATTCATGCTTTAAAATCAAACTTCCTCTATGAACCTCCTTTTCATGTGACATAACTACAAACTCAATTTAAAAGAAGACAGTCTAAAGATAGTGACATAGAATAGCTAGCTAGCCAGTAGTGTTTGTCTGTGTCAAATTCACAGTGACTTTGAACCCATTTTCTCTTACAGTCTCTTAAAATCTTGTTTGCATGATAGTAAGCAGATACTATCCTGCTCCCTATGAAATCAATGACAGGGTTTTCGCTGACCTCAAGGGAAACATGATAAGGCCCACTGACAACTTAGAAGCACATGTGTCAACAGTAAGCACTGCATTGTATTTTATAGACTACACTGATTTGCTGAAATTACACAGGAAACTTTCCCACAATCTATTCAGCACTAAATTATCAAAGAATTAGGAACAAAGCAACTCATTAGGATTAGATTTAATGCAAAAATATATTAGCAATCAGATATAAAATACATTTGTTTTACTCACACAAATGGAAGATCTAAAACATTATGTCTTGTGTAATTTTATATATGTAATACTGAGAAATTATCTCTCCCCAGGAGTGATAATATTCTTTTTCACTTTTAGAGCACTTTTCATTCAAGGACACCAAAGCACTTGATATATATTAATTAATTTACCTTCACAACACTCTTCTGAGGAAGACTCTTTCTGACTCTTCAGGGGCTGCCCTACTGAAACTATGAGCCAAATGTATGTTAAAACTTCCTAACTGTTTTCTACTGTCTTTATAACTTCAGTAGAATAACTAGATCAGATACTTATCTGAAATAATGTACATGTTAGCAATGCTACTTCATTCCTTTCATTTTACATATTTTTGATGTATTTTGTTGTAGTGCATCAGGATGCCAGTACATAACCTTTATTTCCATATTTACTAACTTCATTGGGGTCCATTTCCCCGATAAACCAGAACTGGAAATGGACTTAGGGAAAGGCATTCCCTAAAAAAGGCGGGAAACAGGACTGGTGTCTGGTACAGTGAGGAGACAATCTCCTGTTCTCCACCTCCTCAACCTCACATGAGAAGAGAGTGCTGGAGTCCAAGCAATGGGCTAGGGACCAGCTGTTGAGTGGGGAGGGGCTGACATCAGTCCTGCCCCGGGTGAAAATTATTAAGGAAGGAATCATGACCTGCACTGTATGAATTATTGCAGGATAGTTCCCAGATGAGTTAAGTTAATAAAATTGTTGGGGCCTAATTAAATCACATCCTTGGCATCTTCTTTTTCCTCATGTGTGGCAGACAACATAGCTTGTTCGTGACTTATTGGGACTGGCTCTAAGAGATAAGAAAGGACTTTAGTCTCTATACACAGCCTTGTTATGGAGACTTACAACAAGAAAGACAATTAGTTTTGTATTGCATATACCTGTCTGCTTTGAGCTGGACTGAAATGGCCAAAATTTTTTCATGCAGGCACTAAATCATTGATAATATCAATCTACTGAATCTGTTTTACTATTTTTTAAATCTTCATGTTTTATTTACTACTTTGCAAAAAACTCAGGTTATATTAATGTTCACTGAGAGTGGTGAACTGAAGGCAAGACAACTGATTAGAACCAAGGACTTCTTTCTAGCTGATCACAAGGAATGTGGAGATAAATAGCTCATAAGATTTTTTTCCCTCTGAAACTTCTTCATTACATCACAGATCTGATCCGCAAGTGTTTTATACAACCCCAGTAATAATTCCTGACCGGTGAAGAAATTAAATGACTCCACACTGATAAATGTAATGTGATAATTTACATTTAAAGCCTTACCTCTAATATCAGCTTTCTTCCTGCACTGTAAGTCTTTAAATGGGTAGTATTTTTTGCCGGTAAAACCAATTTTCCTCTTCTCCAGTGAACTGAAGCTATAGGATTAGATAGTACTTCACAACTTATATTGATAGGATTGCCTTCCCAAGAATAATACAAGGTTTGATTTGAGACAAATGTTGGAGCATCTGCAAAAAAAGAGAGTATTAAACAAATATGTTATCTGCCTCTGTTTCCATAAAAAATGCAACACATTTTTATTCAAGTATATACTATTGAGGTTATCATAGAAATCTGAATTTAGAAATGTGTCATTTCGTAATGTGGACTGCTCCAATGTCAATTCTCATCTCTGAGTTTCTCACGTAGTCATCTTGGATCGTTCTCTGAAACCATCCCATTAATGTGCAGTGGCGGTCAAAAAAGCTAACAGAATTTTAGGAACCGACAGGAAAGAAATAGATAATAAGATAGAAAATATCATAATGCCATTATATAAATCTATTGTATGCCCAGACCTTGAGTACTGTTGAATACTGTGTGCAGTTGTCCAGCTATACCAAAAGAAGGACAGGAGACACTTGATATGGATTTAATCAGGCTGCAACTTTATTATTAGATGTCTGGGACTACCTGGCAGAAAAAAGTGTACAGTTAACATAAACCTTGTTTGTTTTGTAATTAACTGGGAAGGCGGCTTCCACCAGCTCCCCCTCTTTTTCCATCCAGGTCCCACCAGCAAATCCATTGTTGGGACCTTACCATCCACACCCCCTCATAGGAGGGGTAAGGTGGGCTACAAGAAAGGGGGTTTGGCTCCATGCCGTTCCTACCATAGGAGCCCAACCCCCCCACCGTTCTGTTAATTTAACCAACGCCACCTTTTTAAGTCCTTTACCAGGCCATTCATCTGGTCACTGGATGCCTTCCCAGTGGAGAACCTGCACTGGACATCCGCCCCACACTTACCAAGTAAGTTGTGACATACAGCCTACCACACCTTTTGCGCTCAGCATAATAGGTCCTCCCTAACACCCGCTGTGGGGAAGGTGAAAAAAACCTACTCCACCGAAGCCAATATGGTGGTGAGGGGAAAAATTTCTTCCCAGACCTCTCAAAGAGGAGTGACTACCACAATGCCCACAGCAGGTTCAAACCCACCTGATAATCACGCCTTAAGGGGAGGGAGGGTGGGTGCTGCCTTGCCTGCTGCATGGAGAAAGAGGTTTCCAATGCCAGAGCTTGCACCTTTAAAGCCTTCCACTCTTACATTCCAAGGGGGTGAGACAGTGCTGCAAAGCAGACCAACACCACCTATTTGCAGCAGTTTCTGAACTCTGTTCTCTCCCCCTTTGCTCCATGCTTGCCATAAAGTACTACTGTCTTCCTCCAGCAAGCCTGGACAATGGCCCCCCGCTTTTGGTGCAGGGCAGTCATTCTTGTTGTCCCATCTATATATCTATATCAAATCTATACCTATCTATAGATAGATAGATAGATAGATAGATAGATTAGATTCATATGAACTGGAAAAGTTGAAGAGAATGGCAAAAAAAAAAAAAAAGATCAGAGGGATGGAGCAGCTTCCATATGAGGAGAGATTAAAAGGACTGGGACTATTCATTTTAGAAAAGAGACAACTAAGAGGGGATGTCATAGATATCTATAAAATCATGAATGCTGTGGCAAAAGTGAATAAGGAAGTCTTATTTACTTATTCCCAGAACGTAAGAATCAGGGATCACCCAATGAAATTAATAGGCAGTGGGGTTAAAACAAACATACGTAAGCAGTTCTTCACACAATGCACAGTCAACCTGTGGAACTCATTGCTAGGGGATGTTGTGAAGACCAAAATATCAGTGGCTTCAAAAAAGAATTAGGTAAATTCTTGGAGGATAGGTCTAACTGCTATTAGTGAAGACGCATCCCCATGCTCTAGGTGTCCCTAAACCACTGACTGCCAGAAACTGAGACTGGACAACAGGACATAGATCACTGGATAAATTGCCTTGTTCTGTTCATTCCCACTGAAGTATCTGGTACTGGCCACTGTTGGAACACAAGATACTAGGCTTGAAGGACCTTTGGTCTCACCCAGTATGACCATTCTTATGTTCCTGATGGATTCTGGATCTCTTATTTTGGAAAAATTCTCTTCCAGTAATACTGTATTAGATGAGGCCCTAGTTAATCTCTTTCAGAGTATTTTATTTGTTACTGCTCTAAATAACTCTATACCATATCATTTGAATCCTTCTGAGCTCTGACTTGACAAACTGCACATAACTACCTTGCTGCTAGCTTGTTGGAAGGAAGATATCTACATACTTAATTTAGAGAAAAAATTACTAAAATTGGTTGCAGCTTTATTATGGCCAAGAAACGATGAACAATTAATGGCCAGTAACAAGAAGCCTATGAAAGCTAAATCTTAGAAATGCAATGGAGGGCCTGTCCTAGTCTCCAGACCTATAACCTGAAAGAAACTAAAGCCACACCTGGTATAATAAAGTGCATCAGGGATCAACTGCCCAAATGTTTATGTATATTATGAAAGCAGCCTAGTTGTTGTACTGAGAGCATAAGCCCTCATCTCACATGGCAAAACTTTCATCAATCTCTTGTGGTCAGCTTTTTGGAATCCCTCTCTTACCTGTGGTCTAAAGTGGCTGACAAAGGGTACATTATGACACAAAGAGGAAAATCCAAAGCATCACAAGAAAGCATCTGTAAAACCTGAGGTTAGAAACACACATGTATTACCCACTATCCACTCTATCCTGAATCTTGATGATTAGTATCCTTGTACTTAGTTAGGATGAATTTAATCCTAGTCCTTTAAGAAAACTTTAAGGGAAGGGGCAGGACAAAAGAAGGCTGCACCGCTGCTGCATACATGCCTTTAAAATTGCCAGGTTAAGCAGGTGGCCAGCTGGGGAGTGTGCAAGCCTACCTAGTTGCCATGCTGACCACCAATAGGGAATTGGCAGATTGTGATATGACCACTACAATCCTGTCTTCTCCCACTTAGGCCATGTCTACACTTGGAGCTGGGGGTGTGATTCCCAGCTCCTGAAGACATACTTGTTCTCGCTCTCAAAGAGCTAATGCCCGAGAAACAGTATTGTAGCTACAATAGCATGGGTATCGGTGAGTGATGGCATGGACTCGCCACCCCTGATTAAATATGTACAGGGTCCATGTATGCACAGTGTTCGTTCTTACACTGCTGTTTGCCACCACCTATGCAGTGATCCAATGACTGGAAGTTGAAGTTAGACAAATTCAGACTGGAAATTAGGGGTACAATTTTAAAAGAAATTAACCATTGTAACAGTTTATCAAGGGTTGTGGTGGCTTCACCATCACTAACAATTTTTAAATCAAGACTGGATGTTTTTCTAAAAGACATGCTCTAGGAATTATTGTTGGGACGTTCTAGGTTATGGAAAAAGGCAGACTAAATGAGCACAATGGTCTCTTCTGGACTTGGAATCTATGTTGCTGTGGCTACATTACTATTTGTAGCGTGCTAATTGATGAGAGATAGAGTGAGTATGTCTACACGAGCTGCTTCAATCACACCTCTTTCTCCAAGTATTGATGTAATCTCAGTGTTCCTCAGGGTAAAACAGGCATCCAATGGCCCCCTAGCTGAATTAAAGGAAGATGATGCATCCCTAGTCCATCTCCTGCTTCCGTAAATAATCCCTATCAATCTGAAGGGGTTGGATGAATTTTAATCTCATTGTTGCTAGTGAATTTTTTAATCACACTCTTGTTATATTTTAGGGGTATTAGAGAAAAATTCAGTGTGTTAATCAAAGTCAAAATTAAAAATTTTTAGTCTTTTTCATTTTGGAAGAAAAAAGAACATATGTCCACTGAGAACATATTCTAGAAGCTGATCACATAGTAGTGCCATCTCTGGAATCTGAATGTCTGAAATTTGGCTTTGTTTATATATGTAAATGGTTGTTAGCCGTCTTATAGCCTAGTGGGCAATCTTACCTCTATTATATTCTGCTTTCCATTATATTCTGTTTTATTATATTCAGCAGTAATACAAGGAACCTACAGGCTTGTATCCTGTAAGACATTGGCTTCAGCAGTTAGCATGAGGCTTGTGGCTTATGAACCTTGGCATAGATTAATTTAGGTAACTCATAAATTTGGGGGAACTGGAAGTACAGTGTAGGGGGATTTTCTTCCATAATGACATAACCTGAGAACATTAACTGACACCAGCTTCTAGAGGTTTTGGATGGAACATCCGACTGCAAGAGTGCCATGACAACAAATTGACATATATGATAACGGGGTGAAATCGTAAATACACTAACCTATAGAAGGAGGACACCTTAACATTGATAAGGGGAGGAAATACAAATAAGGAAGGGGGGAAGAAACTCCTATTAAATATGCATTAGACATGGTAACGTCAGCATAACATATTATAAAAGTGGCATGCCAGGGGAGCAGGGGAGAGAAATGTAGCCCTTGGGAGGGCCCAGAATGATGGCTACTGGTGAAGATGAGGAAGATGATGGTGATGAGGAAGATAATGGCTAACATTTCAGGTTGTTCTGCAAGGGATGGTGTGAGAATGGATGTTCAGATATACTTTCTGTGTTATCTCTATCTACCTGACTGAGTTAGAGTGTGTGTGACTTTGCTAAATGTATGAATAAATTAATTATTTGTAAATATAAAGGAGTTCCTATAGTGTGAGTGTTGCAGTTGTGCACATCGGGGTTCCCAACTATACAATAATTTTTAATAATACTGGACCTGATCTTGGGACAAAAACCTGTCAACCCTCGAAGTGATAACAGGGAT
Organism: Chelonia mydas; assembly: GCF_015237465.2. NCBI lineage: Eukaryota > Metazoa > Chordata > Testudines > Cheloniidae > Chelonia > Chelonia mydas. The sequence continues at coordinate 169,068,416 of NC_057849.1, forward strand.
TTTTTATTCTTAATCTACAGATCAGGCTACAGCCTCTATAACTAACTGAATGAAAGAAGATGGTCTTGTGTTTACAACTGAACTGAGATCTATGAGCACTGGGTTCAGTGCCTGTCTCTGTCAAAGACTTCATATGTGACCTTCAGCAAGTCACTCACTTTCTCAGTTCCTGGAGTGTAAAAGAGGACAATTAATATTCCTCTCCCCCATCCTTTTTCTGTTTAGATTTAGATTTCTATTTAGATTGTAAGATCTTTGGTGCAGGAATAGCCTTTTCCTATGTATATGTACAGCACCTAGCACAACAGGGCTCCAATCTTGACTGAGGTCTCTAAACACTACAGTAATCCAATAAGTAATATTTGAAGATCCAGTAGTACACTGTCACCCTACTGAAAAAGCAGAGATGGTATATCCACATATCTTCAGCATGTGTACTTGAAGTCTCCTCCTCAAGAGGGTAGCTTAGCTAAATGTGGGTAAAATTAAATTGAAATCAACACTAAAATGTATTACACTATTAGAAAATGGTGGATCTGGAGGGAAAACTGTAAGTCCGTGAAAAGACGAAAATAATCAGTTTATATTTAAGGGGAGTGTTAGGAGCTTTGAGACCAGAACAAATGCTGAAGGCTAGCCTTAGGAATGGTTTAAGTATGTGTTTTTTGAAATGCAAATCTACAAATTCCTTCCATATTTGCCTTTGTGAAAGAGCATCATCTTTTGGTGTAATTCCGCTACTGTTACAGGTGTATATACTGGCCTTGACTGACATCACTGGGAGTTCTGAACGCAGTAGTCAAGGATGATGTATTACTGAGAGTAAGCAAAGCTTTTCAGAAGTATTCAGCTTTTTCCTTTTCCAAAGGGCAGCAGCTGGATCTAATTTAATAAGGAGTGAAAAATATGTGTTCTCATGGCCATATTTGAGTTTTGTAGTAGAAGCAGGAGCTCATCTTACTCTTCCAAAGGTTATAATACTGAGTAATTTAATCACACCTTGGTTCATGCAATACTTAAATACTTAAGTCAGAGCTATGGTACTTATATGTAATACCTAAAGGGCAGATTTTGGCCTGAAAGTACTTTTACATGAAGGATGAAATAGCAGAGGAGCTGCAGAATTTGATATTTCATATTAACAGAGCTTTGTGAATGGGAAAGCTTGCCATAGCATCTGCCTGCATTATGATTAGATGAGTTCAGCACTCTTACAGCACTAAACCTGAGTGCTATGGCGACTGCTGGTATGATGGGCTGATTAGGGAGAATGGTCAGGAGGGTAACTGAAAAACTGGCACTCCCCCAGCAGGCAATTTTTGCATACCCCAAATTATATGTAAGAGTGACACTGCATACTAGAGCCAAGAAAGTGTGTGTGCACCATGTCACACCACAGCAATATGTGCCACAAAATGCAGCAATCCCATCATGCATTTTAGATATGCAATTTCTATTCCATAGCACATAATTTCTCAAAATTACTTGATATTTCTGAACTAGTGGACATTAGGGTGGATGCAGAAGGTGGCAAGTTGTTCTGTCTGGTCAGCAGTAACTTTTCCACCTCAAGGTCTGATTTTTGATAGTGATATAATTCAGGCTGGTTGTGTGCTGTTTCTAACTCACTTTTGATCAAATCACATCCCCTGTATCAAGGGAGGTTTTATAAGGCAAATGAGGAGGTTGTGAATTTCTGTAGGTACACACATCTTGGAGAACAGAAGACTACCGGGGGAGACATCTATCAACCTCTTAAAAACAAAGACAAATCCAAGTTTCTGAGACCTACATTATTTATTCAATTATGTTTTTAAAAATGGACTGAATCTTATGTTCAGGGCACATACACTCATGCTTAGGCTTTTATGGGAATAGGGTGCCATAGAGAATAGCAGAAGGAAATTACAAATAGGACCAAATGTCCCTCAAACAAAGTTGCTTCTGAAATCAACAGTTCAAAAACACTTGGCATTCTAAACAAAAAAAAGGTCTCTCAGTTTTCCCAATCCCAGAAGCCCTGAAAAGAGGTCAACAGATCTGGGCTTTGGCAAAGCGATGTGGGAATCAAATTCCAAAGTCCATGGTCCTTCATGGTAAATTCCATGCTTTAAGACCCTTCATGAGCTCCTTCCCTCTTACCAACCGGGAGGGATTGTTTGCAAATCTGAACTCATAGAGGATGGGTGAGGGTCCAGATGACTGAAGAAGGGCAAACATAGTACCTGTCATTAAAACTGGGAACAAAGAGGACCTAAGGAATTCTAGACCAGTCAGCTTAACTTCACTGGAAAGATACCTGAACAAATTATTACAATCAATTTGCAAGCACCTAAAGGATAACAGCATTATAAGGAATAACCAGCATTGATTTGTCAAGAACAAACCACACTAATTTCCTTCCTTGACAGGGTTACTGGCCTAGTGGGTAGAGGGAAAGCAATAGATGTGATATAACTTGATTATACTAAGGCTTTTGACACAATCCCACATGACATTCTCCCAAAGAAACTAGGGAAATGTGGTCTAGGAGAAATTGCTATAAGGTAAGTGGCACAACCAGTTAAAAGATGATACTCAGAGAGTAATTATTAATGATTTACTGTCAAACTGGGAGGATGTATTTAGTGGCGTCTCACAGGGATCAGTCCTGGGTCCGATACTATTCAACATTTTCATTAATGGATTCGATAATAGAGTGGTGAGTATGCATATTCAATTTGCAGATGATACCAAGCTGGGTGGGGTTTCTAGCACTTTGGAGAACAGGATTGGAATTCAAAATGACCATAACAAATTGAAGAACTGGTCTCAGTTCAATAAAATGAAATTCAATAAAGATAACTGCACACTACTGCACCTTGGAAGAAAAAAATCAAATGTACAACTACAAATGGGAATAATTGGCTAAGTGGTATCAGTGAAGAAAAGGATCTGGAAGTTATAATGGATCACAAATTGATGATGAGTCAACAATGGGATGCAGTTGTAAAAAAGGCTAATATCGTTCTGTGATGTATTAATAGGAGTGTCACACGTAAGACATGGGAAGTAACTGTCACTCTCTAGTCAGTATTGGTAAGGTCTAAACTGGAGTAGTGTGTCCATTTCTGGGGGTCCTACTTTAGGAAAGATATGGACAAACTGGACAGAGTCCAGAGGAGAGCAACAAAAATGATTAAAAGTTTAGAAAATCGGACCTATGAGGAAAAGTTAACAAAACTGGGCATGTTTAGTGTTGAGAAAAGATAACTGAGGGAGGACCTAACAACATATTTGAAGACTGTTAAGGGCTGCTATAATGAGGACTGTGATCAGTTGTTCTCTATGGAGCTAGGACAAGAAGTAATGGGCTTAAACTGAAGCAAGGGAGATTTAGGTTAGATATTAGGAAAAACTTTCTAGCTATGAGGGTAGTTAAGCTCCGGAACAGGTTTCCAAGGGAGGTTGTCTAATCCCCATTATTGAAAGATTTTAACAATAGGTTAGACAACACATGTCAGGGATGGTCTCAGTTTACTAGGTCCTGCCTTGGCACAGGTGATTGAACTTAACTCCTCAAGGTCTCTTATAGCCCTACATTTCTGTGACTCTATGATTTAGCTAGGGTATGGAATCATGAGAAGAGAGCAGTGATCTCTGAGATAAGCAGGACCCAACCACTTAAGATCTTAAAAGACTATAATCAATACAATAAATTGCATCATGAAGTGAATAAAAATCTAGTGCAGATTGTAGAGCAGAAGGTATACTATGCATTTTCTTCAGGAAATGCTCCTCAAATGGGCTCCCATATTCTGCAGAAGCTGAAGTTTCCCAGTGATGTTAAGCAACCCATCCCAAAGGAAAGGGCATTACAGCAGGAGAGGGTGTCAAGGCTGAATCCCCACTCTGTCACTCTGAGTGCAGGAAGTGGGGGTCCGCAAGGATTTAAAAAATTAATACTTGCCACTCCAGGCTTGTATTAAACCCCCAAGGATACAGCTTTTCTCTGACTGTGCTTGGTAAACGCTGCCACCATCCAAATGCAAAAAAACAAAACCAAAAACCAAAAACCTTGGACCCAGGAAGGAACACTTGGGAATTCCTCCTGTGAGGTACCCTCAAGACCTTTCACACCCACTCCAGGGAAGAGCTGAGAAAGAAAACAAAGGAAATTAGCTGTTGCCCCCAACTAATCAAACAGCATATTCACAAACCAAAAATCCAATCCTGTTCTTAAAAAAGGTAAATCTTATTAAAAAGAAAAAGAAAGAAAATACATCTTAGGCTTTTTGCTGGATCTTAAAAGAAACAATTACAAAAACTAAGCACCCAAAATATCTTTCTTGGGGTTCAGCTTAAAGGTTACAAGCAAACAAAAGCATCTGGGGTTAGCACAGAGGAGAACCACAAGCCAAAATAAGAAATAAACCTGATAGTGTCTAACTAAACATTCCCTATCCAAATTATTTCTTCTAGGTATGGAGGATACTTTTTCATACCTGGTTCAAACCTTACAAGCTTTTCTGCTTATAGCATTGCTGCTCTGTGTCCCTGCAGCCCAGAGAACAACAGACAAAGGGAAAGTTTTTTCCCAATTTTAAAAAGTTCTACCTTCCCATTTGCTCTTTTGGTCAGGTGCCCACTCCTTTTCGTTTACCTGTGGGCTTGTTAACCCTTTACAGCAAGAAGAGAACAGACCAAGAGGAATTTTACAGCTAACTGTATCGCTGGGTGTCCATCAAAGGGAGCTACTCCCCTCCCCCTCTTCATGTATCACAGAGGGCATTACAGCAATCCTGTCTCAAGGTGAAATGGCAGTGAGCACTGTGGCAAAATTCACATTCAAAACAAAATAATGTTGACACCCGAGTCAAGCACAGATTCATCTAAGTGGGACTAGATGTCACATGGAGAATATAACCCCCATAAGTTGCTTTTTTACAACAAAATTAAGGATCATATTATAATGGAAAAAGCCCTGATGTAAGTATGTGTGCTTTTATATGGCCTGTATTGCCGTTAATTGCTTATTGTATTGTATTATGTCCTGATGAAGGTTCAGTAGTTAGCATCTGCCTCACAAAAATACACACAGTTTCTTACAGAAACATTGTATGTGTTTCAGAAAAATAGAAATCATTAAAATAGAAGCATATTTTTGAAATTACTGAGGCTGGAGCATATAAACTATAAACTTCTGCAAAATCAAATCTGGTAAAAACGACAGTATTCTAGAAAACTGAGGAATAAGTTAAATGCCCCAAAATTCTGGTGACAAAGGAGATTACAAATCAATTGAATAATAAAGCATATCCAAGTAGAAATGAATGGAAAGGCCTTCTGATAAGTAAATATCTCCTTAAGCAAACACAGAGATGATTAGAAAAGTTCAACTAATTGCTACATTTTCTTTGTTGAATATTTTACCTAAATCCATTATGCAGAATTTACAGAGGATTTGAAATATACTAGTATTTAGAATACCTATTGTCTTGTCATACATAAAGAATAGTTCACATATATTAGAAAGTTAAAATCTTTGGAATACAATTATGCACTTCTTATACACGTATAGCATGGATGCATTACAAACCAGAGATTAAGCGGATGTGCAACATAGGTTTCATTTGTGCCTGCCAGAAAATAGATCCAGGACTGACCTTAAATACATCCCACCTTTTTCTGCAAGATATGCTTCCCTAGACAGACAGTGAGCTGGTTGCAAAGCAAAGCAAAGCAAGCACTGTCAGCAGAAAAGTAAAAATTGGACTTCTGTACTTTAAAATACAGATGATCCAGAACCTAAATTCCAGATCTGAATACACTGAACTTTGATTAAGTTTAGATCAGGGGCCAAGCTTAATGGCTGGTCCATAAAACTGTCACAGACTGAACCCCAAAACCTAAATGCAATCCCCAAGGACTCTGGGGAATGTTGCAATCAGATTACCTTTCAACTTTGTAGATCTCTACTGAAAAGAGAGCTGTAGAAAAGCTACTATTGATAGTTACTACAGTTGGACTAAAAAAAATTTATAAATCTGAATGGTAAAATGAGGAGGAGTATCTTTGGGAGGCAATTCAACATACAGTGAACAAGAATACACAGCACAACATAGTAAAGGCATGTAATTAAGCTAAAGTCACTGATTATACTAGGATCCTTTAATAAGACTATTTCAATCTTACAGTGACATTTAAGAAGTTCAGAATAGGGTGAAAAGTAAATTCATACTGTTCTTGTTCTTTTTAAATAGGAAAAAAAATAGTCTTAAGTCAGCATTGCAACTAGGAGAAGTTGATCTGCATAAATTATGTAGAGCAGGAAAGCCTTGGCTCAAATCTGTCTCCATACATTTGATTATCCCTATTAGGCTTAATGTCTCAGAAATCGCAAGGGGAGCACAGACTAATACATCACTTGTCACATCCAGAAGGTAATTCAATTAATGATTTCATAGATCCAACCCTAGTGTATGTTCAGAGTCATATGCAGAATTGGATATGGCAAATTACCTGATTCAGCATGTGTGCTGAGGGACCTATAACAGCCAAGTGGTACACTGAATCACATTTTTGCTTGTTAATAGAAGACCAGAGGTTTTCAAACTTTTTACTATTTTTTTCCCAAGGAAAAAATATTCAGGACAGCAGGATGACACTATAGATATAGTGGACCAGATTTAGCCTAGGTTGATGCTGGCTTTATGCCCAGGCAGCTACCCTGTGGAGTGGTAGAATTGGATTGCATTAACTATCCTCCTGATGACTGGAGGATAGATAATGTGACACCAGCTTTTAAAAGAGGTACCACAAATGATCCTGGTCATTAAGGGTCAGTGAGCCAAACTTCAAAACCAGGCAAATTGGTTGAAACTACAGTAAAGAACAGAACTATCAGACACAGAGATGAACATGATTTGTTGGGGGAAGAGTCAACACAGTTTTTGTAAAGGCAAATCATGCCTCACCAATCTATCAAAATTCTTTGAGGGGGTCAACAAGTGTGGGGACAAGGGTGATTCAGTGGATATAGTATACCTGGACTTTCAGAAAACTTTTAACATGGTAACTCAACAAAGGCTCCTAAGCAAAAAAAAAAAGCAGTCATGGGATAAGAGAAAAGATTCCCTCATGGATCAGTAACTGGTTAAAAGACAGGAAAGAAGGATAGGAATAAATGGTTAGTTTTCACAATGGAAAGAGGTAAATAGTGATGTCCCCCAGGCATCTCTACTAGGATCCATACTGTTCAGCATATTCATAAGTGATGTGGAAAAAGGGGTAAACAGTGAGGTAGCAAAATTTGCAGATGACACAAAATTACTCAAGAAAGTTAAGTCCACAGCAGACTGCGAAGAGCTACAAAGGGATCTCACAAAACTGGGTAACTGGGCAACAAAATGACAGATGCAATTCAGTGTTGATAAATGCAAAGTAATGCACATTGTGAAATATAATCCCAACCATACATCCCATATGTTGGCACCCAAATTAGCTGCTACCATTAAAGAAAGAGATCTTGGAGTCATTGTGGGTAGTTCTCTGAAATCACCCGCTCAATGTGCAGCTGTAGTCAAAAAAGCGAACAGAATGTTAGGAACAATTAGGAAAGGGATAGATAATAAGATAATAAATATCATAATGCCCCTATATAAATCCATTGTTACACCCACACCTTTAATACTGTGTACAGTTCTGGTTGCCCCATCTAAAAAGTGTATATTAGATTTGGAAAAGATATAGAGAAGAGCACCAAAAATGATTAAGTCTATGGAATACCTTCCATACGTGGAGAGATTAAAAAGAGTGGGCCTGTTCAGCTCAGAAAAGAGACAACTAAGGGGGGATATGATAGAGGTTTATAAAATCATGACTGGTGTGGAGAAAGTGAATAAGGAAGTCTTATTTACCCCTTCACATCACACAAGAACCAGGGGTCACGCAATGAAATTAATAGGCAGTAGGTTTAAAACAAGCAAAATCAAGTATTTCTTCACACAACACACAATCAACCTGTGGAACTCATGGCCAGAGGATGCTGTGAAGGCCAAAATATAACTGGGTTTAAAAAAGAATTAGATAAGTTAATGGAGGACAGGTCCATCAATGGGTATTAATCAAGATGGTCAGGGATACGACCCCCATTCTCTGGGCGTCCCTAGTCTCTGACTACCAGAAGCTGGGAGTGGACAACACAGAATGTTTCATTCAGTAATTGCCCAGTTCTGTTCATTTCCTCTGAAGCACCTGGCATTGGCCACTGTTGGAAGACAGGACAGTGGGCTAGATGGACCATTGGTCTGACCCAGTAAGGCCACTCTTATGGTTATAGAGCTCCTGGTCCTCCATAGTTACTAGAGAAGACTAGGATGTGTTGCACTGGGGATCACTAGAACTCGGAGAAGCAGAGGGAGTTCACAGACTTTTTCCTACAGACCTTTAAGAGGTCTGCAGCCAGGGAAGGCACCTACCCTGCAGTACTTCTAAGCAGCTGCCTCCTATAACAACTCCTTTGCTCCTTCCTAAAAAATGAGAATTGCACAATATGGGAAGGCTACATGCCACATGAAATAACAGCCTCTATCTTCTCTACTTTTGTTCCCCGTCATACCTATTTTGTAAGGTGCAATATTTTGGGATCAACTACTTTTTCTATAAATTTAAGTGGAAAAGCCACTGGTTGACAAACTGGCCACCATCTTCCCTTCATCGTGAAACAGCATCCGTGATATCTGGATGACAGAGGTAAGACCGTGTAGTCTGAAACAGTCCTTTAATGCAACCAGAGCACTCACACAGAAACAGTGTTGCCAACTCTTGTGGATTTTATCTCCAGTCTAGAGATATTGGTGTGGTTTTGTTTTTGTTTTTTCCTGAAAGCTCCATCACCAGGAATCAAAGTGAAACAAAACTGGAAATAAATATAAAACAAAACAAAACAAAACACAATTTGGCTTACAACTGTATATTCTGAATAATGTAGTCTGTTTTTGCTTTCAGATCATAGTATAAGGTAGGTGTCCAGTCATTCCAAGGTGTGTCTTTTGAAAAATGAAGGAGGGGTTGGAGAGGAGAGAGAAATTACAAAGAACTCAAGCATATTCAAAAGTAACAACTCTAAAGGTTATGTGCTGAATGTTCCACTTAAACATTTTGCATACTGCTATTGCTCATAGGTTCATTCTCTAGGTCACAAAGTCCTCACAAGCCCTCATCCAGTGAGATGCCACAGCTGGAATCCTGATGGTGATGTCACACATACCATCGAACCATACTAGATTTTCAAGCCTACCTATAGTATTAAGGTACAGAAAATTCTACTTTTTTCTGCATATAATTCTGTAACGTTTCTCTTTGTTTTATTTTCAACAATAATGGGGAGCTGCGTGCCAATCAGTGGGCCATGTGTCATATGTAGATTCTTTGGACGGCCACAATTCAGTTGTTATGCTGGGCACAAATATAGCATGCAGAGAATGTAGCTATCATTGAGAACTGGCACATCCTCCAGCCTCCTTTGGCAGGGCGCCTTAGACTGGTGATGAAGCATCAGGAGCTGAAGGCCTAGAAAAGTATTGGTGAGGTACTAAACTAAGACTCTTTTAGTTTATATGTTTTAGATGGTTGAGGAAGCCTTTAAAGAGTACAGGGAGGAGTCAAAACTGAATGAAGATGAATGATTTCTCTCTTTACATGTTTAGAGAATCTTCTAAGAGGCATGTGAGAGGAACTAGTGTCAAATATCACAATTTTGCCCGCACTTACAAGGAGTCTCGCTCCTAGTAATCCAGGGCTTTCTCGTAGTTCTCCAGCAGGCCATGGCCATACTGAGTGAGAGCTGTCCCACAGCAACAGGAGACAATTCTCATTTGGACCACCATGTGCTTCCATTCAGTGGAATGACCTGATAGTAACTAACTCCCTCTTGCAGTTGACTCAGTGCTCCTGATGATCTGTCTTGATCAGACCATGAGGTAGGGAATCTGACAAAGAAGATCTGATGCAGATACTTGTACTGCTTGTGGTAGTGAAATCAGAGCGCAATATGTCCCAGGCTTCTTTTAACCCTGTTTGCCAGGTGTATGATTGTGTATATAATACTATACATTCATGTGTGTCTCCATGGTTTGTTTTTTTGTTTTCTTATTTGTCTTCTCTCCATGAATCAAATTGCCCAAGATAGCTGTCTTGATACTTTCGTAAAAAAACTGAAATGTGTAAAATTGTGAATATGATGTGAAATAGTGGAAAATGTACAGTGACATATCACTGAAAAAAAATTATTATTTTTGCTTAGCTCCAAATACGGTCACACAACCACATGAGGTAGCTAAGTACCATGTTCTGGCAACCCATAATATCATCTTAGAGAAAAATCTAAGAATTATGCATAAAAGAGATACCATGGTGAAAAGTGTGGTCTTAAAATTTGAACAGAACAAAGTATTTTAAATTGATATTTGTAACCGTGGTATTTTCTGAAATGCAAAGGAAGACATATGTGATGGGAAAATAGCTTTTCCTTTTTTCAAAGATTGTTTTACTGGATATGTTTATTACTTTACTAGCTGTTCTTTTACTACAGGAAATTTAATATTTCCTAGAAGATGATACTTTAAAGTAGGTTAAATGAGCTAACTTCTACCTTCAGCTACACCAAGGCAACCTCAATAAAGGAACTGAGTTTGCACATACATAATAGAAAATAAAATTTGCTCCAATATTATTTAGCATTAGTTTGTCACAGTGAGCATATTTGGGTCTGTGAGGGGAATAGGGGACACCTATCCGAATTAAATGCAATTTATTTTCTGATATTGAGGTTATATCTAATGTTTTAGTTTAGGATTTCTAGCTAGTTTAAACTTAAATGTAAACCTAAACTTAAGCCTTAAACTTAAACCTGACACTTCTCAGTATCTCCAAAATGCTGATTCATCTCAGATGCTAAAATGTGTCAGGCTGAAGTTTAAACTAGCTACTAATATTATATATATATGTGCAGTTCCATGTAATCCTGTAATCCACAAACCTCTATTTATTATACATGATATTTCGGTTATTACTTATAATGACTTTTAGTGTGTACATTAATTTGATATTGACTTTGGGTAATAAGTATAATTTAATAGGACATACTTTCAAATGGCTCAAAGTTTATTCTGGAACATTTTAAAATCTGAATGGTATCTAAAAGGCTGCTAGAATACAAAACTCCTGCTACTTAGTAGAATATAAATCCAAATGAGTTGATCTAAGATTTATTCTTCATAAATTCAAAGAGAACTCAGTCACATGTATTAATTTCTGACTCTTATGAAAAAGATTGTATTGCAATATTTAAAAGTATCACTCTGGTCAGCTGCATTACTTTGAATATCATGAAAGGTAAGCAACACACACACACAGTTACAGTGACAAAAGAAATGAGCTGCAACACTCTTATTACATTTTTGAAAAAAGTATTAGATTATAATTATACCTTTGCACTTCATATTTAAATTTTGCTATTTAAAGAGCAGCATCTCTTTAAATAGCCACCAACCAGCAGTTGGTTTTAGCCCATTAGATGTAACATGAATCCATAGAATAGAACAACTTGCAAACTACTGTAAGGAAACAGGTTTTTTTGCTTAGAGAATACTGAATTTAAAAATAGCCTACTACCAGGCAGCACTGTTGAGGCAAACACACAAACAAGTAAATTTCATCTGGATGGAAACAGAATAGCAAGTGTAGCTACGTTCCTCTTGTAAAAAGAAAAAAAAAGTCACCATGTTATTAAAACTACACTTTAAAATTATATTATGCTTGCGAGAAAAAGCGAACAAAATCCATAACTAGAGTTCACATTTTAACCTTGTGCTTATATTTCAAGTATTGTCTTAGAACATTCACATGAGCTAGGACAGTGGTTACCAAACTTTGGGCTGTGGCCAGTGGACTGCGACTCAGTCCCGGGTGATCTGCTGGTGCAACTGCATTTTCCAGTCAAGTTCTTAGTAAACCTTTAACTCCATGTGACTCATGTAATCTTGTTCAGTTTTATACAAAACTGTGTTTTCCTTGTTTGAACGCCACATTTCGCTCTCAACATTTTTATAAAGTGTAGTTTTTCTAAAACTGTTTGGTTTCAAAGATCTTGAGGCATTTCTATGAGTGCATATTGCTAGGGATTTCTAACATTAGAATTGTTTCCATTACAAAGAAAAGGAAACACATACATTGTTTATTTACAGTTTATATACAATTTATATGTATGTAAAAATTAAAATTAACAATTTCCTTAATAAGTGTTAATAGTGGGCCTGATGCAGATGCACAGGTGGGCCTCAAGGAAAAAAAAAGGAACCCCTGAGCTAGGGAAGAGATAGTCCCATTTTACAGATGGGGAAATAGAAGAATGGAAAGGTTGAGCCACTTACTTCCCCAAGATCACACAAGGAGTCTGTGGCAGAATCAAGAACACATATCTTGACACTCAGACCCACGCCTTAACCACAAGACCATCCTTCCTCTCTGCTTAGGAGTCTTGGAGTAGTGTTTTTATAGATCCTTTGTAATGTGCCTGATCCTTTCGTCATGCACCTAAAACTTTTAATTCCCTTTAGGTCTTCTTTGCTATTATAGCTGTGCATAATGTTCACGGTTAAAGTAAAAGTTGCAAGTTTTAATAGATTTCCTGGGTTTTGTTTTCATGTTAAAACCTCAACATTTCTTTAGTGTAGTTTACATTAAACAATTATGACCATAATTTGACAAGGAGCTGTGTAACCAAAGTCAATTTTATTTTAACAGTACCTGGTTTGATGGGGTGCTTTGAAAATATTTTAAAATGTTTTGCTACTTGTGTCCTTGGGTGCAGCTGATATCATTTAAATGTCTCCCATGCCATATCTCTGGGTTTAACATCCTATTCTCTAGTCCTGCATGGTTTATACCATTGAGACTAAACTGTGATTAATCCTGACCTTTTCCTTTCTTTTTAATTAAGAAGTTTATTTTATCAACCTCACCCTAACTCCTAACCTAATCAATGTAATCTCTAATCATAGGATACATATTTACCCTTCCTCTTCCCCACAGCTCATCCTAGACATCTTAAATCCCTTGTTCACAAGTGGCTTAGGCTCACAGGGCCAAATTTGTAAAGGCATTTAGGTGCCTAAAGATACAGATAGGAGCCCTATGGGATTTTCAAAACTGCTTAGGTGCTTAATTCCCTTTAATTTCAATCCTACTAGACTCCTATCTGCATATTTCAATTCAATGCCTGAATACCTTTAAAGATCTATCCCAATGGGCCTTTTTCAATGGAAGTTAGGCTCCTAAGTTCCTAAGGCACTTTTGAAAATGGACTTAGACTCCTCTGTCACTTAGGTTCTTTTAAAAATTGTATGGCTTGTCGGCATGAGCATGTTCACTATTGTGTCTTCGTTCAGGTTGTTAACAGTCCTTCTTCACTTCACTTCACTGCCATGTCAGTGAAGTGACATAGTAGTGTTAAGACTTTGCAAGATTATCATATGACGTATAAGATTAGAATTATTCATGAACGAAAAGAAAGAGGAACACAAGTGAGCCTAGCACATAGTAAATCCTAGAATTCTAGGTAACAGTGTGTCAGTATATAGAAGTTTGGGAGGAATCTGGTATATAATTGATGTGATGCATAACCATCATTAACATATAAGGGGATAGAGCCAGCCTATCATAACTTTGCTTGGAGACTCACTACTAACAAGAAATTCTTGTATCAGCTTCTATGAAAAGAAAGCGAATTGGAACAATACATTTCTACTCTCATTAGTAATATATAACAGTACAAACATAACTTAAATGGAATATCAATTGGAATCAAACATGCTAGGTCATTTGTTCTTATTACATTAAACCCTGAATGTCTGGGTTTATCTGCACTGCTTTTCAATCAGTTCTCTAGGCTGGACCTCATTTGTAGTTCAACTTCCCTTTAAGTAATGCAATACCTTTGAAAAGCTTTAAAGTGAAATGGCATTGAGCCAATGAATTTGCATAAACTGCAACACAGTACAGTTCACTAACATAAAAGAAAGTGAAAAGGTCCAAGACGATAATCTGCTCAGCATCTTAAATTCAGTGCTCTTACATTAATGAAGTTGACTTCAGCTTGCAGACAAAAACAATGACTCTATTGCCAATAAGAAAAAAAAGAATATGTTAATGACAGAATCATCATAGGCACTGTATAGGATTCTTTACAGATACATTTTGTAATGTGTTGTAATACCATTTCTTTGTTCATTCTGTAGCACTGAACGCAATGTCAGCAAGATGAGAGACAAACTATGCAATGATGATGTTTAATATAATTTGGAAGAAAAGCAGCAGTAGCATAATGCTTTAATGACTATTTCTTTTTTTTCTCTCCACAAAGTAATATTTTGCTATGAAAGCACATATGTCTGGAAATCACTTGTTCAAATCTCATTACTGCATGAAATATGTACCACATTGCATTCAGCACCTTGGTATTAAAGTTTATGGTGCTAGGTAAAACAAAACAAAACAAAGAACAAAAACTTAGAATATCAGGGTTGGAAGAGACCTCAAGATATCATCTAGTCCAACCCACTGCTCAAAGCAGGATCAGTCCTAATTTTTGCCCCAGATCCCTAAATATCCCCCTCAAGGATTAAACTCATAACCCTGGGTTTAGGAGACCAATGCTCAAACCACTAAGCTATCCGTCCCCAAAACTTCAGTTGTGCAAAGAAAGTCCTCGTTGTTTGGACATGCCAGCACATCATACATCTGTAATCTCCCTGATCCATGTTGTCAGTGCATCATTTTGATTTCAGTGAGGACAGAGGAAGCTTCAGAGGCATGAACAGACTATTAAAAAGGGTCATTTGGGGTTGACCAAATTCTATGCTGGCCCACTGATGACAACCCAGTACAAATGTTAATTATTCTGCTGAACAGTTTGTAACAATCATTTCAAGAAATCAGTGTGAACCATTACTAGAGTGAGGAAGATTTCCATCTTTTGGTCAGCATTCTGTTATTTTTTTAGGATTTCTTTACGTTTCTAGTCTTCATTTTTTTCAGAACAAACATGGGTGGCAGGTGAACACCCACCATTGGGAAGGCTAGCCTGCCTTCCACCTCTTCTGCCCTCTTCTCCCACCCACTGGAGCCCTGAGTGTCTCCCCACGGCTGGAGGAGCCCTGGCCCCCCAAAGCTCCAGACGAAGCCGTTGGCTCCACCAACACCCACCCGCTGGCCCCAGCACCACCCTGGGCCACACCTGGCTGCTGGCAGGCCAGAGCTCAGGGCCACTAGCTGGAGCTGAGTCCCTGCTGGCTTCAGGTAGAGGGGGAGGGAGGGCAGGGACTCAGGATGCAACATGGGCAGGGCCATGGCCTGGTCAGGGGAGGCTTAACCTGCCCTGGCCTCTGATACCTGCCACCCATGAGAACAAACAGATTCTCATAATAAAGAGATTAAAAGTATTAATTAGAAACACTAAAGTGTTAGTTGTGTAGTAATCTTGGAATTTTAAAAGGAGCCTAATAGTGTTAGAAGCCCAAATCTCATGGAAATTCAATGGGATTTGCATGCCTAACTCCTTTAAGACTCTTTTGAAAACACCAGCCTAAAGAATCTTTTGCTTATGCTTTCTATATATTAGGAACAACACTAGTATTAGTCGTGAATTACAGTGTAATATACATTTATGTCTCTGGATTTAATGAAAAAATGCAAAGGCATATACTATTCTAGTATATAAACCAAAGAATTAAAAACTCCGGGATAATCCCAGTGTGTCATTGGTAGATTAGTACATTGACTCAGGGATTCCTGAGAATCCCTCTGTAGCCTTCAGCAAGTCACTTAAATTCTGTATCTGAGTGTCTTCATTTGTAAAATGGGGAATACTTTGTTTTCAGTAAAGTGTGCAATACAATAATTATAGTACCTATTTCCAAGAACTGTATGGGGATTAGTAAATTTGTTTTTAAAAATACTTAGAAAGTGTAAAGGACATTGTTGTTATTACTATTGAACTGCTGAAAAAGTCGATAAATTTAAGTAATCTGGAAAATCACAAAGATTCTACAAAGAACCTGTTCAATACAGACTTCACAGAAGCTCGTAAAGAATCACTCCTTTTCACCATTTTGCTGTGGGAGTGCAGCATAATTTAATGGTGGAACAGTAGGGTTGTCAGAGGAGATCTCCAGCCCAAATATCATCAAGTGACTGGAAACAAGAGGCAGCTACTGGATGTTACATCAGCTACAGACAAGGAATTTATTTGTGGAGGAGAGAACTACATTTTGTTCCTGATGATTTTGACAAGATTGTGGTATGTAAAAAAATAGCAAGAGTGTCCTGTGAAGAGATAATTTTGAAGAGATCATTTTGTTAAAAAAAGTTTTATTATGGGAACTGGATGTCTTGGGAGATTGATATTGGAATAAAGACGCTTCCATCCCTAGGACACTAATTTAAATATGGCTAAGGTCAGTAGAAGTCATTATCATTTGGCAAGATCTCTGTGGTTTGGGCAAATTAAGTTGTGGTCTCAGTTCATTTACTCGCGGACAAGTGTTCCCATGATAAAAAACTTCACTACGAATGGCAGTCTAATCAGAATAGGCATGAAGACAGAACTATTCTCTCATCACTAGAGGTATACCCTTCATGTCATGAGTAAGTTTCACTGTTTAGGCAATGTGGAGAAATTTGCACTCCTGCTACCAGAGCACACTTGCTCTGGAAATAAATATTGTACGTCAGTTATCAGTCTCACAGAACCATCCTTAAGTATTATGGTCCTTTACAAATATTCAAAAGTTAATATAAAAAGCGTAAAGTGTCAATAAAACACTGAAAGTGATAAAGAATTTTCATCAGGTCTAATCATATAATGCTATGCGAGGTCAAAACAACAAGTCATGCATGATACATTTAAAATGTTTTCATCTTAAATCGTGCTAATATATTAACTGTCCAAACAAACAAACCAACCAACCAACCCACCAATTACTCGCCGATGGGTTCAAAGATTTTTCAATTTTCAATGTAGAAAGTTTTCTGGCATTTCAAATTAGTTTGAGCAGTTAACCACATCCAGATTTAACAGTACATGCCAATAAATGTTCACATTTAATACCTCCTGATTAGTTTAACTTAAGTGTTAAAAGTAAATCTACCACACTACTGCCTCTCACTGAGAAGGAAGACGGTACTACAATTCAATTTAGGACATCTGCTATCATACTAAAACTCATACTAAGACAGAGAGCTTTGACTACATTATTCCATTGTGTTCGTCTAGAGATTATGTTATTGTGCCCTTCAGTATTAACTTTGTGCTTCTAATGTGCTCTTAAATTTCTGTAGCTCATATGTTTCATATAATGTGGCCCATGAACCATTTCTATAATTGGATAACTCTACACTGGACACAGAATATAAAAGCAGAATTAAAACTGATTTTTTTAAAAAGAGTAGCCACTTTATAATTTCAGTTGAACAATATATTTCATGTCACCGTAGATTTGTATGACAGGAAAACAGATCTTAATGACAGGATTTTAAAGGAACACATCAGAGTATTCATTTTTTGTTCCTTACACCAGTGACACAGCAAAAGCATTTTAAATTAAAATGTACACAAAGGAATACATTTTCTGTGCACTGAGGGGTAACACTGAAATGTGCAAGGAATGCATCTTTTAAGAGAGTACACTCTCAAAAGCATAAGAGTATTTCACATATCTCAGAAGTCTCCAAATGAATATTGTTCATGAATAACTGCATTAAATCTATTTGTATAGTTCAGTTTAACAGCTTCTACTGTATTTGTTTAGTTCTATTTGTGTTGGCAAATCTCTCCAGCTCCTGTATCCAGCATAAATTACTTGCTCCAATTCTTCAGTCTGAATATTGTTCATTTGTCTTTTTGGACTCACTTCCTGTCAGAAAGGTGGCACATGCAGCCTACTGTGAGATCTGCGTCAATGCTACTTCAGGATTCACCCAACTGGGATTCAGCAACAGCAAAACAATCATTACTCATTTTCCCTTCCTCCCCACTATAGACCCAATCCAATAGCTACTGAAGTCAATGGAAAGATTCCCATAGACTTCAGTGGATTTCGGATGAGGCCCAATATACCAGTCAGTCTCAGAACGAATATCACTACTGTTGCTTGTGAAGTTTCTACCAAACAAAATTTTGATTGGAAGTGGCAGGATCAGTGGGGGTGGGGGGATTTTTCACGTTTGAACTCCAAGAATGGTTATAACAAAAGGAGGGGAATAGTTGAGGGGGAAGAGGAGTGTAATGGGGAGAGAAGTGTAGAATATTCCCAACATTTTTAACTTTAGAAACTTCAATTCAAGACTGAGATGCAGCTCAGATGTGTTATTACTTTATTCCCCAAACCATTTGCACCCACAGCTAGTCTCCACCAGCCTGAAAGTCTTGAAAAAGTTTCTAAGTTCATTCATAAGGTATGGCAGTGAGGGAAGCCACCAAAATATCATTATGGGTGAAACTCTGACCCTCATGAAGTCAATGGCAAAAATCTCATTGGCTTCACTGGGGCCAGGATTTCATCATGTGTGTTCAGAATTGCTAACTTTGGAAGGACACTTTTTCTTAAATTATTCGAGTTTAAGCATGAATTACCAGTAAAATTTGATCTTCTATTAATAATGTATCTTTTTTTTTCTTTTAAAACAAATTTAAAGAGAAAACAAAGTGTTAGAACTTACATTCAATATCAAGGTACATGCTCTTTTGATGCCCACCAATTCTACTTGCAGCTTCACAGTCATATCTCCCTGAATCTGACAACTTCACATCTTTAATATGCAGTGACGATTTTCCATGCTGCCCTTTGACTTCTATACGGCCATCTGGGCTCTGTTTATATTGATTCAAGAAAGAGAAAGGGTTTTATATAGAGATAGATATGTATATGTGTATTTGTTTTATATATAAAACACCATTAATAATTATGACTGAATGTACAGTATTTGTTGTGAAAACATCTCATAATGTACGGTGAAATAAATATTAATGACTAAGCAATTTCAAAATCTGTCAAACATACAATTTAAAACAAAAATCTAAAGACAAGAAAAGCTCTGATTCTAGACTCCATGGTCAAGAGAATAAATACATTCTTAAAGGAACACTGTCAATTAGTTAAACCCCCAAATTACCATTTTAAGATTGATATCTGTCTGTTCAATTATAAAGGGCCTGATTCTGATCTCACTCAGACTGTTGTAAATCAGGAGTAACTCCCATCATGTCAATGGAATTATACTGGTTTAAATCACTGTAAATAAGATTACAGTGTCTCTCTCAGTTCTCCTTCCTGTCTGAGAAACTGAAAAATCCAAAAATGAAAAAGCAGCTATTGATTTAGCTTTTCTGCTAAAAGTACAAATCAACTGAGAAATCATGGTCTGGAAACACTCTGTGAACCACTGGATTTCACTGGTGATACCTATGATAACATAACATAGAAGTAAACTGTGATAAACAAACAAACAAACATATATACATGTTGGCTTCTGCTTTACCAGGAAAACAAGTTCAATATTTGCCAGCCTGGGGGTGGGGGAGGATATATTGAGGTTGGGCAGAACAGGTAGGAAGAAAAATATAATTTACAAGCCTATAAGGGTATGAAAAATAAAATAGACATTGAAAAATGTTAAGTACTTGAGAGTGGCATTTTAACTTCTGTGAAGTAACATTGTCCAGAGGAATGAGCAAAGGGTTAGGAGTTTTGAACTCCTCAATTCTAATCCTCACTCTGCAGTTTATTTGCTTTATAGCTTTCAACAACTCACTTCACCTCTTTGCCTCAGTTCTTTCATCTGTGAGATGGGGACATGATACCTACCTCTCAGGAATGTTGTCAGGAGTAATTAGTTAATGGCTGTACAATACTTTAAACATCTAAAGCATTCTGAGGTCCTATCCTGTAAACACTTGCTGTCGGGCTCTACTGCTTACTATCATAAGTGTTCCTATTGTGGCTGCTAGTGTTTGAAGGATTTTACCTCATGTCTATATGATTATTTTCTGAGTTAATGAAGGAAAATGACATGCAAATCAGTTCACAGAATTGTTCACATCAACACAATATCAGCAATGTATACGCCGGAATCATGAAAGAAAGAAACCTGTGGTCCTGTTCCCACCTCAGAATCCAATAGCACAGACCTCGTTTCTTGTGCACAGTCCCATCAAACTCAATAGGATTCTGCATGGGTGCAGGGGTTTGCAATAGTAGCTGCCAGTGCAAGAATATGCCCTAAAATCCCTCAGACTGATAGAAGTAAAACAAGATCACTATCTCCTACTATGTCGATCTTAAATGCTGCAAATTATATTAAACAAATGCATATATTCAAGTCATCAGGAACATTCATACAAATGTCAGAATTTACAGTCACTACTGAACAATTACTAGACTAAAAGGTCTTGATACATCATGTTTTGTGTAGATTTTGTTGTTTATTCGTTTGTTGTAATCTTTTTTAAATTTTGTTTTTAAAATATTTCTATTTATTTATTTGCAGATCTGGCATGTTTTCGATTTTTGTTTTAATATTTGTTAAAGTTGATGGCTGTTGTTACTTGTTTGGATGCTGCTTAATTGGTTCTACTTTAAAAAGTGAAATAAACAAATGGATAATTCTACATCAAGTTTGTTCCTGTTTAAAAAATAAATTGAAGCTAAAATGTTTTAGCAGTTTACAATACATTCAGTGACTACTCTTTCTGATTTTACCTTGAGAACTGCAATTGGATCATATTGGGTAACTTTTAAAATTGCTATCAAGAGACTTCCTATACTGAAACGACCTTATGACTTGTGAATGTAACTTTAAGTTAAAAAAAGTCAGAGGTACAATAGGGAGAAGTTAACGGCACTATCCATTCATTAACAACTGTCATCATACAGGAGTAAGGTAGTTCAATAGAAAGGAAAAAATGATCTGATTGATGCACAAGATGTAAGAGCTGATGTTAGGTTTAATACCAGGGGGCAACATTCTCGTTCAGGACCATGAAACTCTGACTGAAATATAGGTCTCTTCATTAAAATTACACCTACTTAATTCAGATAAACATACAATAATACATTTGTTCCTTAGAAGAATCTAAATCTATCCTTTCAGATACATCAATACAGAGTAATGAGAGATGGCATAAGACAAATATTGTCTTTGCACTGTTGGTTTACTAAAGCCCTGCAAAAAGAATGCAATTTTTTTTAAAAAAAAGTTCCACTTAAACAATGATGAAGGACCTTTTCATTGTACAGTGCAACAAATTCTCTCTGAGAAATTGTAATGTGTTATATTATCTTTAGACAAATATATCTGCTGAAATTATTTTACTGTCTGACTTTTACGAACAGATTGGGGCAATGGTCTCCTGTTTCCAACAGTGGCCATTACCGCATCTTTTGGGGAAAAGGTGCAAAAAAGCCTAAGTAAACAATTACAGAATTAAAATGGTTAGCACAGAAGTTCCTCCATCAGTTGGTTTATGTCCTGAAGGATGGGAGTTTGTATCCCTTCCAATTCTTGGGGTTTTTATTTTATTTATAATACTATCTAATGGAACTGTGAATATTTCCATTATTCATATAAATCATAGAATCCTAGATTAGGGTTGGAAGAGACCTCAGGAGGTCACCTAGTAACCCCCTGCTCAAAGCAGGACCAACTCCAACTAAATCATCCCAGCCAGGGCTTTGTCAAGGCGGGCCTTAAAAACCTCTAAGGATGGAGATTCCACGACCTCCCTAGGTAATCCATTCCAGTGCTTCACCATCCTCCTAGTAAAATAGCGTTTCCTAATATCCAACCTACCCTTCCCCCACTGCAACTTGAGACCATTGCTCCTTGTTCAGTCATCTGAACCACTGAGAACATCCGAGCTCCATCCGCTTTGGAACCTCCCTTCAGGTAGTTGAAAGCTGCTATCAAATTCCCCCTCACTCTTCTCTTCTGCAGACTAAACAAGCCCAGTTCCCTCAGTCTCTCCTCATAAATCATGTGCCCCAGCCAATCCCATTTGTTTGTTTTTGATAATAAAAACATCTTCACTTTTATTTGTTAAGTAGCAGTACAATAGCTTTATTAATTACCAGTGCCACTCCTTTAAACCTGCCAAAGCTGAAATTAGGGACTTGGTGTTTAACGAAGACCAAAAATGTGGGGAAAGAAAAAAATATTCACGACGGAAACCCAAGATGATGCCTGATTTATTCCTCAAGCATAAATAATTCCTACAGTAACCTCAGTTTCCTGATTCTTTATTTTGGAAGTACATAGATTTTAATAATGTTTCACACTACATATGTCCAATGTAGGTCTCTTTTGGGCTAAAATGAATGATGTTCCTCAAAATGAGAAGTACGACTATCCAATACAGAAAATATTTCTGCAAAGTGTTAGAATAATCCCAATGAATCCAAAGCATATGTTCTTGAAATCAATTGGAATTTTGCCTAAGGACTTCTGGTTTCTCTGTGTATTTATGGCATCATGGTTTCAGAAAAGGAAAATATATTATACACACACAATGATCAACATTGTATACAATGGTAAACATTATAAAGGAAACATTTAATTTAGTGTAAAGTTAGTTTTATTGTAATATTTTTCTGTAATTGGACTGTAATGCCATGGCAGGATATTGTGTGTTCACACATTACAGTGATTATCACCACAGAAGTACATAATAAATAAAGCAAATATTTTCTTTATAAACGTTGACCACCATACCTCATTGTTCTAAGTTTCAGATGAATTTTGTCTATTAACTTTGTTAGAAGAGTAAGAAGTTATGACTATCTCCAAACCACCAGAAATGGTCAGCAAGGCCATATCTCCTTATCAAATTCTAAATAAATTTAATAGGCCAAATTCTTCTCTCTGTTCCACCTGTGCAAACCCACTATAGTTAATCAGTTAAACAGGTACAACTGAGAGCAGAATTTACCCAAATATGGATAACTAATCAAGATGTTACAACGTTTTGTAATGCTAGGGCTAGAAACAGGGCCATCAAAACTACCTACCTATAAAAGTGTATATTCTACTCTGATACTCTACTGCTCTGATATTCAGGCCCTCTACCTCAGTCATAACCCAGTGGGCTTTATCAGGGATTACTCTGTTTACTTTTCCTTTATAAGTCACCAGTATGGCTTTATTAGGTTTAAAAAGGATATAGGTAGAGGAAATAAAAATGCTATGGGAATATACAGTATTTCAAGAATAAACTGACATGTCGATATATAAATATTTCTATTTATTAATCTTCATTGACATAATTTGATAATTAGAAAATATATATTATAGTGTCTTGTTCATTGCTATTTCAATTCCATTGTGTTTCTCAGAAAATTAATTGCTAACTCTTTAGGCCTAGAATAGTGGTTGAAGATGCTTTTATGTCACTGCTACCAACCAAAATTAGTTTACTCATTTACTCTCAGTTTGTTGACTTTTTAATGTACATATAAAATACAGTGTCTCCTATTAAAATAGTCAGAACTTGTCCAGAGATACAACATTAATACCACAGCTACCTCCTATACTTAGTAAAGAGAAAATCTATGTGGTAGCTGAGATCATTATGCGGTAACTGTTGTCAAATGATGACTTCAGTATGACCACTGTACTTTGTATTTCTTAAACATATGAGGGTGAAAGTCATCCCCATTTGAAGTTATATTGTGGCCAACAGCAATCAGTTCTACAATTCAATGCTGTAATAGTAAACTCTTATCCAGAGGGTCTTAAAAGCTAAGTTGGGGCACAAATTATCAAAGTCACCGAGATACTAAACCACAACTTATTAATTAGCCAATAGATGAACATAAACTCAGACTGGCACTTTCCAGGAAGCAAATGCCTGCTGTAAGTTGTTCACAATGATCAACAATAGATTATGGCATAGCAGTAACATTTCCGATTGCTGAAAATGGTAGGTTCTCTTCTCAGGAGAGCCAATACGTAAATGATAATTATAATTGCTTTTTGTATAGCCTCTTTCATAAAAGTAGCATAAAATTTAATTGTTATCCAAAGTTCTTCTGCCATGTAAAACCTGGTAGATGGGGGAAAAAAACCTAATATATGTATTTTAAAAAACTGCATTCATCCCAGTTCTCTGGGATCACCAGAGGAGCATAGAGGGCAAGCGATCCCAGAAAAAGCAGTTCAGACAATCCCATTATCTATCTAGGTTTTTATACAGATGCCCATCACTGTGTTATCTTTCTGGATGGTTTCCAGGGCTTGAACACTTCAGACCCCCAGGCAATTATGTATAGGCACTATCCTGCTGGGCTTGTCTGACCCCAATACCCATACATAGCCACAGCAGCATGGTGGGATTAGTCAATACACATGGTGATGTACAAGTGTGGGTTGCCAACCCAAATGTGGGCACTCAGCCTGTGGGAAGATGTTACCAAGAAAACACAGGAGAGGAATGCTGATTCAAGCAGCATTAAGCTTACTGTATAACCCTTTTTAATGTGGTGTTCTACAGTTCTTGGATGGGAATGTACTGCCTAGTGTAGCTCCTCCCAGTCTCTTCTCCTCTACTCCAGGCCAGAACCCCTTTTTCTACCTGGCCCATTTTTTCTGGAAGAGAGTGAGGCTACTATACAGATAGGAGAGTGTTATGCATAGCTGCCTTTTCCCTTCATGTGGCCCTTCTCTGGCTTATTCTGTTTTGGTCATACACACATAGGAGAGCACTGTGCCACAGGAATTTACAAACCAGTATATTTAGACACAATAAAAAACGTCAAAAAAACAAGCTAAATTTGGAACACCATATACTTCAAAAATACACCAGCTTAACGAAAGTAATTTTAAAATTGATGTAGTAAAACCTGGGACAATCCAGACAAGGAATCCAGACATTCTGTGGCATTGGCTACACTGGAGTTTCACCCACTTATGGGAGGTCTCAGTATGGCCCTATGACCTCATACAATAATGTTGACTATATTTCCAAAATCTTGATCTATGACACTTTCAAAATGTAGCCAAGTAGGACTAGAAGCTAATGATCTGATAAATGAGAGTTCAACAAAGCAATCCATCCCAAGAAATCTGACTGAAACACGTAAAACCTATTCAGTGAACTGGAAAGTTTAACCTCTCACAGCATGACAGCCCTAGCATTTTGAATAGTGATAGCAATCTAATTCCATCAGCCTTATTTACAAAGCTCTAGAGATTAAATATTCAAGGTACAATAAACTGTCAAGAGCAAAATGAGATTGTTCTTTATAGATGCTGAAGTGAGCTCAAAGTTAATAACTGTGTAGAGCCATGATAAAAAATAAAAATCTTTCCAAACAGAAATCAAGTTGAGAGGTTCTCTACATAAATACAATACCCCTGCCCCAAAATTCAGTTCACCCCTAGTGAATTCTATCAAATACCTTAAGATGATGACATCAGTGTGGTTACCCGGTTATCTGTGGGCTTTGCAATTTATTTATTACTTGTATTGCTTTATATATCATCTGTTACCTGAATTTTCCTGCTGTGATCCCTGGAACTTCCTCCTGATAGTTGGTGTCCCATGTATTCAATTATTGGCAGGCTGCTGGGTGGAAAACATCTTCCAAGTCTCCCAAGACAGGAGTGGGGTTGATGAGAACCTCATATTTAAGGGTTCCAGAGGAGACATGCTGCTTTCAGGAGTCTCGAGGAAATTACTAAGAGAACAGTATCCAGGGAAAGAAAATAGCAGCTTTTGGTGCAAACCAACTTTTAGGACTAATCATGTGCTCTGATATAGAGAATGTCTCCAGGGGCATGATTCCAGTGATGTTACAGATTCAAGTATATAATTTCTCAGTTGTTTTGTGTTGGCGGATAGTTCACAATGAAATGATGGTTGGAAACTCTTTTCTTTTCTTCTTGCTTCACAATTGTAGCAGGTTGCCACTGGTATGACTTGGGGGCGTATTTGTTGGTTGAGTTTGATTGATCAAACCCTTCTCTAACTCCAACTGTGGGATTACTGGACCAAATGAGATGGCATTGTATATTTGCCAGAATGTGCATTTTGAGTTGGCTGGGAGTAGCGTGGCAGGTGAGAACAGCTGCATGAAATGGTGACTGGATTGTGGCTGGGCTTTGATAGTATTGTTTGTCTGGTGAGAGCAGCTGTGACATTGTGTTGATTATCTTCTCTCCTATAGAGCTCAGTATTCATGCGTTTGGCTGTGAAAGGATCTATTTTATATTATTGAAGGACAAGTACAAGATCTCTAATAAAATCTCTAAATTTAACATCTAGACAGGTTGAAATTACTTTATTTGTTCTCATATTAGAGTTTAAAACTTGTTTTTATGACTAAAGGATCATGACTCCCCATATCACTCTATTAGAGTTCAGTGCCTGTCACTGTATAGAGAGATCAGGCATTTCTCACTGACAACTTGCACCTTCTGTGATATGCTTCAGTGTTGTTTTGGATACAAAGAATGCCATGTTTCAGCTACCAAAATGATGAAGGAACAAGGGTCTAGTATTTAAATGTTTTTTTTCTTAAATACATTCCCATAATTGTCCTGGAAACACATAAAAGCCTTTGCAACACTTGCAATATTTCTGGTCTGAAATCTTCCAAAGTAGCAGTCACAGATGTCAACAGTAGCAGAGCCCAAACAAGAAGACACTTTGACTTTATGCTTAGTTCTTCATTCTTCCATTTTCTGCAGTCAGATAGTTCCTAACTATAAAAGCAAGGACCCATTACGATATGGTTTAGTGAAATTTTGAACACATGATATTGAATTTTCAAGAAGAGGCACAGTAATTGAAGTTGATGAACAGAATCATCTTTGGAATTTCATGAAACACAGCCATTGTCAGGAAACTTGCTGCTTTCAGTTGCTGTTGAATTGTCATCCATGAAAGAGGAAAAAGTTCAAACCAGACACTTGTGAGTCATTCAGTCTGAAGCATCTCAACCAGCAGATATAGAATGGCCCAGTAAGCTGGTCCTTGAAGTAACAAGGTAGAAGAGAAGAATTGCCAACTGAGTTGAATTGGATTAGGATAAAATTCCAGAAGTCCAACAAAAATAGGTGATGAACAATTCCTAGTCTGAGAATCTACCTTTGACGATGAGAAAGGGCTGTCATTCACAACAGCCATCAACGTGCAGAAGCTGATGGAAGCTCCCTTCTGGATGGTACATTCACAACATTCCCCATAGTCTTCAGGTAAATGTATTCTATCCATGCACCTGTTGAAAACAGCAGAAAATTCCAGAGTATTGCTACGTGTTTATGCCTTAATGTCCAGTGAATCAGAATAATGCTACAGCAGAGTCTTGGAGTTGAATGATTTTTATGGAAGACCTTGGGAGTCATCTAGAACAGCAGCTGGCTTATTACAGATTTCAAGCAGGTAGCAATCATTGCAGCATGCTACAAATTTCTGAAGGGGTTGAAAGCTGCTTATTCCACATGGGATAACTTATTCAGACTAAGCCAGTAACTGAAGGTCTACAGTGTAATACATAGGAAGTCATGAAAAACTAGTCTTGAAGTAAATGAATTTTGTTGCTTTGACTTTCTTTCCATCTGCAGACATAGTGGCTACTTTCAATGAACTCAAAGCGGAAATGCAAGCAGGTACTATGCAGATTTTTATAATTCAGGAAAATTATATTCTTGAGAGCTCCAGATGGCATTTAAGAAATGACAACACGATATAAACTATATAAACCTTGATTGCTTCGTGCTGGTGCTTACTTGCAACATTTTAGCTGGTGAGTAGTCAGGTGACACAGCACATACCTAAATCAAACACTATGGCATAAAACAGAAGGTCGGGCTGCTGTTCTTGGAAGAGCTCACTTTGGTTTGCTTTTAATCATGAAGGCATGTGAAAGGGAAATGATAAGGAAAGAACATTGTATCTGGTCATTCAAAATCATCTCCTGTAAAGGTGCAAATCACTAAGGAGAAATGGCTGATGACTAATAATGATGAGTTATTAGCAGCATGCGATAGAATCTTACAGAAAAGCTGGGCAAAACATGCCTCTGTGGTAACAGAAAAAGGGGAAAAATAAAAATAAAGAATTAAATAAATTGTTTCAATCATCTGCCCTTTGTTATTAGAGGCTCCGTTCCTGCAATAAACAATTTTATTCAAATAGATGTCAGTTCTACAAAGCAGGATGAGCACAATTCACAGGAATAAGATCATAAAACATAAGTCTTATCTAATACAGATCTTCTTTAGTACAGCCATCAAAAATAATAGTTTTACCACAGAATCACATCTAATCTTAAATGCAGTTACTGAGATAAAATAATCTGGCTACAAGAGGATCAGCCACAGGTGGCTATATTACACCTTTGTGCTCCCTATGGAACTGCTCAGCCACAGTTCAGACTCCAGCAGAAATTGGAGTAGACAGAGAATCCATTATGCTAGTGGGAGACTGCCAGAGCACACACATAGTCCCAAAGCATGTGCAGATACGGGGTCTGATCCTGTTTAGATTCTAATACCTTCACTCACCAGAATCTAGCTACTAGTGATCAGTCAAACCCTATGCATGTGAACAAGAATCACCAGTATGAACTATCCATGGCAGCAGTGGTGGTAAGTAGGATCACTCTGCTCAAGAACTTTGCCCAGATGCCCTTTTTACTTAAATCAATAGCAAAACTGTCAAGATCAAACCTCCACATGTTTTGTAACTGTTTACAGGAAACTATTCTTTCAAATAAAGCACTTTTAAAAAATCATAATATGGGGGTACAATTCTGTGTGTTGACTCACAGAAAGTGGTGATAACATGGCTCTAGATACGTTTCCTGCTTGCTACAATGATATTACAGAAACACTGTAAAGCTATTTCGTCACCTTACTTATCTATGGGATCCTTTTTTAAACCATACACTCAGGGCAACATTTAACCGTGGCCATATGTATTCCAGCTCCATGCCCTCCTCTGTTTGATTCAGTGGATTTTTTTTCTTTTTTAACTCATAAAAATATTTTGGAGATGGCACATATGCTGATGATCGCCACACAGGATTTCTGAAGGCTGTCATAAGGCACTCAAAACTCAACAGTAAATGTCATCAATCTTCTACACTGAGTAAGGATATGAATGGGCCAACAGAGTGCGGATCCTGCATCTGTGGTAAGACCCAGCAGCAAAAAGGTCAAAATGCTATATGAGCTTATTTATTTAATTTTATTTCTTGTTAATGTGTTACACTTTGGGAAACTGTAAGGTGGACTGAGAAGTGGAGAGCTATGGGAAGAGATCTCCTTCTCCCAGGGAAGATAACTCTGAGTTCACTTAAATTTTAATATCTTGCTCCTCATTCACAGAGGCACTGTACATTTATAATTGTGTATTTTAAAGGCTCCCACGGCAGCTTCACTCATTCTGGCAACTTTCCTAGGCACAATTCTACAAAGCACTGAGCACTCCCATGAGGTGCTGAGCTCCCTCAGTTCCCATTCAAGTCACTAGTAGAGGAGAACACACACACCTCACAGGTGTGCAAAACATCCTGCAGGATTGAGACAACAGAATGGGGCTGGAGATGGGCAGGCCATCTTCTGCAAGGCACTTCCCCTCACCCCACAGATAAGCTAATAAAATACTTGGAAATGCTGAGAGCTGTGGAACATTGGTGCAATTATGGGTGGGTGAAGGGGCATATTCCTCTCTGTCCTTCAGCCTGTGGGGACCAACAATGTTTTTCTCCTATGCACTTTCAGCTGGCTGAAAGACACAACAGAAAGCAGGACCTATTGCTGCTGAGTGCTGCAGCCTCAGCAAACTCTTCCTCCACTCCTCTTTCCTCTTGCCGCAGAGTTGGAGGGGCACAAACCATGTATGCCATGGTATCTACAGAGGAGTTTTTATACCAGGTAAACCCATGTTTTTTTGCCACCAAGGGAAAAACTAGTTAATTCCAGTGTAAGGCATTTTCTATTTTTAAAACTGCTTTGTTAATGAACACCACATCACACTTAGTTTTAGCTACATATTCAAATTGTGGTCCTGTATCTTATCTGACAGTGGCAAGCAGAGAGAGAGAGAGAGAGAGAGAGAGTGTTAATACAAATTAATTTGCCTTGCTTGCTTGTGGCCTGTGTTGGGGGCTATGTGCTGAACCAAGAGGCTTGCTAGACTTGGCAGAATTTAGAGGCTTGCTAGGGTTGGCTGAGTTTACTAACAAGGCTCTAGCCCACTACCCTTTGATCCCTAATCCCTTTAGTAATCCTTGACAAGGAGGCGGGACTAGCTCAGGGAGAACAGGGGTTTAAAAAGACAGGTCCAAAACAACCAGATGAGCTAGTGAACATGGGAGATTTGCAAGGGAGTCTAGAGAGGATGTGTTAGAGACAAACTCATCTAGCAAACATACTTTAAGCTTAGGTCAATAACGCCCCCCCCCACCTCTCCTCCCCCCAACCAAACAGCTAAAAACACCTACAAGAATAAAAATAATGCAGGCAGAACTCCATCAGCAGAGTAGGGGCAATCCAGTTTACTGCACTCTTTGAAGTATGTATGATTAACTGCCTTGTGGGCAGGTGGCATATATGTATGTTTGGTGCAAGCAACTCATGGCCCTCAGAGACCGAATACGGGTGCTTTAGACCAGAGTGGTTGAACTGGAGGAGCTAAGGGAAACAGAAAGACACATAGAGGAGACTTTCAGGGACATGGTAGAGTGGTCCCACGCCCTTTCTGTCAGTCTCTGTGCTGTTGAGGACAACAAAAGTCTTGGGGAATGAGAACATCAAGCTGGAGCACAGGGAAACAATCCCATAATTGGGACTCCCCTTCCAGATGATGTCATGGTATCCTCTAGCACTGGGGGACCCAACATTAGGAAGAGACAGGCAGTAGTAATGGGGGATTCAATGATCAGAAATAAGGATAGTTGGTTTTGTGATGACCAGGAGAACTGCATGGTGAATTGCCTGCTGGGTGAGAAGGTGCAGACCTCATGAGACATCTACACAGACTTACCTAGAGTGTTGAAGAGGAGCCAGTGGTAACAGTACATATAGATACCAATGTCATAAGGAAACATATGAGAAAGTTCCTGAGGTCAAACATAGGCTGCTAGCTAACAAATTAAATTCCAGGACCTCCATGTCAGCATTTTCTGAAATGCTTCCAAATCCATGCACAGGACCAGTTAGGCAGGCAGAAGTGCAGGGTATCAATGAGTGGATGAGACAATGGTGTTGGGAGGAGGGAGTTAGGCTTACTAGGAACCGGGAACCTTTAGGAAAATGTGGAGCCTATAACAGAACCAGATTGCTGGCATGTAAAATTGAAAAGGTTATAGATGAGCTTATACACTAAGAGATGGGGAAAAGGTGATGGGTCGGAGGAGCATACAGTTTGGAAAAAGACATATCCCCAGTGAGTGTCTGTGTGTGTGTCAATTACCATGTTACCAAATTTTGCAATTTTACTGTGAGCAGTGAGATTTTGCCTCCTGCGATAGGAGGTTTCACTTGAGGGACCAAACAAGATCTTGTCCCCATTGCACTAGGCATTGGACAATCGCATAGTAAGGGAATCCCAACTCTGAGCAGTTTACAATTTAATGCAAAAAAAGGGGTAAGTTTGTGATGAGAGAGCTGGAAATGGGCCCACCAAACTCATCCCATATAAAGCCATCAAACATCCATGGATTGGAACAATTTTCAATCTCTGTTGATTCTAACTGCTGGCCTACAGTCAAAGGCTCTGCCATGAACTAGAAAACCTTTTGAAGTTTATGCAGACAAGATCTTCCACTTTCTGGACACACAAGAAAAATCTCTTACACCTGGCACTCAGCCCCAAACATACCTTACATTAAAGCATCCCACCCTCTTCTTGAACAAACACCTCCTGTTAACCAAAATGCATATACTGAAAATAAATTAAGACAAATATTAACAAAATCTCCAAAATCACTTCTGAACACAGTATTTTGCAATATAAAAGCA
Organism: Chelonia mydas; assembly: GCF_015237465.2. Classification (NCBI taxonomy): domain Eukaryota; kingdom Metazoa; phylum Chordata; order Testudines; family Cheloniidae; genus Chelonia; species Chelonia mydas. The sequence continues at coordinate 169,100,477 of NC_057849.1, forward strand.
TCCCAACATTTCAATTATTCCAGGTCCTTAGTGTGATTTTTAAACATTTATATATAAATTTCAAAGTTATGGGAAACTTATGTATAAGTTTGAACCCATAACTTTTCAGATTTACTTCAGCTGTAGTATGATGGGGTGTCCACCCCATACAAGGCTTGACTGGGTTAAGGTGGCACGGTGGGCCAATTAACTCCCCAGACTGCACCTGGAGGAGGAGCCAAGGAGCAGGAATTGATTAAATGAGTCTCAGCTGGGGAGGAACAGAAGGGGCCTGTATAAAGCCCAAGAGCTGAGAGCAGAAGGGGGCTACTTTGTAGTCACTCCATGTGAGAAGGGAGGTGCATTTGGATCTAGGATAGGTAGCCCACAGTTACTCCCTGGGAGGAGGAAGTTGGGAGCTGGCAAACCCAGAGGAGGAGAACCAAAAAGTCTCAGGGGAAAGGCAGCAAGGTATAGGATAGGGAAGATCCTTGGTTGCTGAGGAGAGGGACCCTGAGCTGGAACCTGGAGCAGGGGGTAGGCTCTGGTTTCCCTCCCAGCTGCTGGGGAAGTGGTGCAGACCAGATAATGGAGAGCAGTCTGCCTACACCAGTTACCTTGAAAGAATCTGATGCCCCAGGAGGGGAAAACATGCAATTACCTGGCTGGAGGGCCAAGTCACAAAATGGAAACTGCAGCTTCTGGAGCGAGAGGGATGATGGATCAAGAGGGTCCCAGAGGAGGGCATAGCACCTGGAAAGAGCTAATCCCCAGAGTGACAAGGACCCAGGTGCCCCTAGTGATGAGTTGACCCCGTGACATGTAGGAATAACATGTGTGGGGGAAAGCATGCTGTTATCTGCTATGTGGATCAGTCCATGTTGGGAGACCCATCAACCTCCTTTGCTTGTGGGTTACACAATTACCTCTAGACAGCAATGAAATGTTGGGCATCAGGATTCCTGGTGTCTATTTCCTGACTCTGGGAACAAAGTGTGTTCCAGTGATAATAGATAGCAGCCACATACAATCTGACTCCTGTTTGGATCATTTCCAGGGTTTGAACCCATGACCTTTGGATGTAAAAGCTTGAGCTGATACCACTTCAGATAAAGACCTACATGTACTAGTCTGGAGACAGTAATAGTCATATACCTCTAGAACGTGACAGAGAGCCAAACTGAGTTAATGCATTTATCCTTCTAAAGGGGAATGTGGCAAAGCAGATGAGACTTGGCTCTGTTGTGTTAAAAGCTTGGGTTCTAGTCACAGAGCTATCTTTAGCTTCCCAGTGAAAACTCTGAATGATCTTACCTGTAAAATGGGTGAATGAAAATTATTCACTTAAAGGTAGCAGTATGAGGTTTTAGTTAATAGAATTGTCGTGAAGGGCATATAAATGTTAACAAAATGTCAAAAAAAGTACTGGGACTAGAACTGTGTCTTTCATTTTATAGTTCAGTGCACCATTTCTCCAAGGTTCCCCCAAACCATATATAGAGAGAGGACCTTAACATATTGTCCTGAAACCTCCTGCGGCAAGGGCCAAACTCACATTACTCATAATACATTTGTGAGAGTTGCAGCACTCCACCTCCTGGCTGACAACAGGAAAGGGCCCACCATGGAAGAGTCATAACCCATGTAAGAACACTGAGGGAACTTTCCTGAACATGCTCAATTCAGCATCGTTAACATCATTGTAAAGACCCTATGTGCTATATATGATGATCAGATTGGGTCGAGCTGTTGCCCTAGATTTGAGGCGTGTATATACCCCGGAATGTGACAAAGCTAATTGCAATCATATTATGTGCACTCAGCCACTATGAATTAATGAAATAGAACACCATATAGTTAAGGGTTAATTTGGAGACAGGTTTTCAGAAGCAAGGTCATAATTACTGGCAGTTTAATCAGTATGGGAGGAGGAGAGGAAAAAGTAAATAACTGAGAGTGAAAGAAGATATCTGGATGGATGGCCTTTACTATCAGAGACATCTAGACTCAACGTTTATTGAAAGTTAGGAAAAGTGATAATTTAGTAGGGGTCATTATGACCTATGTGTTTAGTAGAAGTTAGTTATAAAAAGTTCAGATAACAGAGTGTATTTGGGAGCAGTCCTCTGGAGCTATCCTGGGAGAGACACTTTCCTGTGATCTTTACTCCCTGGCAGGGAGGCGTTTGGTCAGCACTGACCTTTTGTTGATTACTCAATACCATCTCAGAATATATGTAAATATCTGGGATGTTCTAAACCTATTGCTTATGTCTGTGTGTGCTTAAATCTAATAAACTGCAGTGTTCGGCAAGAGCATGCTTACTTGCATTGCTCCTTGATCAGACAGAATTGCTGAGTTCCTGTTGATTTATTCCTTACACCACCTGGAGTGAAATAGTTAAGTTGCCCCTATTGGGGGTGCTGATAATCCCTGGTAACAGAGTCCATGGGCAAGATTCAGCATTGGTATAAGTGGATGCACCTCCCCCTCATTTAAACAGAAGTCAACTCTGCTTACACCACTATTAAATTGTATCCCATATTGAAAGGGGGAGGTTGCAGCATAGCAGCACAGAAAACTGATGTGGAATTCTGCTAGTGTAAATAAACATGACATCTTTACAATTTTCTCTGACCAACCTGATTAAAGCACCAAAACTCATGAGATTCATGGAGGCTTTCTTATTATTGAATTGAGTTCAAAGAAGCAATCATAATGTATTCAGCCGAAGAACTAGAAAAACAAGTAGTGAACTGAAGAGAGTGTTTGCATGTGTCCTCCTCTATGTGAAACTGCTAAGTTTCACAATTCTCAAATTAATTTCAGTGGCAGATAATGTTGCCATGGTTAAGATTATGTAGTGTTTCCATTATATGTTATTCTTCTTTGTGGTTTGCATCTTAGAATAAAAATTTTTTTGGACTACCACTTCCCAAAGTCCAGAAACAAAGTCACTCAAACAACTCTCAAAAGAATGTGTTTGTTCAAGTGTAAATTACATGAGTGTTTAAAAAAAAAAAAGTTTAAGAAACACTTTTGCCCCTCCACTTTGGTAAATGACTCATCTGTAATATGGTTTGATTGCTTTGGGATTTTAACAAATATAGTAGCCAAAAACAGTGACAATTAACAAATTATTAATGTTCAGTGTATTTGCAGTAATTAAAAAAAAGTCATAGAAATGTTTACAACATGAGCAGAATACTTTTGTGGAATAAATTGGCCTATCGGTTCAGTAATTCTTGAACACAGAATTTCCACGAGTCTCAGAGTTACTTCAATTGAGCATATCAAACATCTACAAAAAGATTTAAGGGCCAGATTCTGCCATTACTCACAATATGAGTAGTCTCACTGAAATTAGTCTGAACCTATAAGATACTATTCAAAATAAGTGTTGGAACATCTGGACCTAAGTAACTAGATATATTTTATACTAGAAATATGTTTTCAGAATCAACACATATACTAAACTACTGTTTACTTGCTAAAGTATGAAAGCTCATAAACAGAGTCATTATAGTTTCCACTTATGCATTTTCATGTTTCCAAAATTAACAGACATTAAACATATGTATTTAATCAACATGTCATAACTCCAAATGGGGCCACTGAAATGTATTGGTTAAACAATATTCATTCACATAAAATTAGTCTACACATATTCATAGCAATGTTATAAGGCTGTTATGTTTTTTGAATGTAAATTCCCATACTAAACATTTCCTCTTTTTTATTACTATAAAAAGTGAATGTTATGTTCAAAGAAATATTAAGATTATGATAAATATTGGAAAACCAAATACATTATAAATTAAGATTCATGAATTATAAAACCAGAAGGGATCACTGCAAACATCTAGTCTGACCTCCTGTTATAAGACAGGCCATAAGACATTTCTATAAATTAATTCCTCCTTGAAGTAGAGCTTATTTTTTAGGGGAGAAAAATCCAATCTTAATTTAAAATTTTCCAGTGATGGGAACCACAACACTCGGTAAGTTATTAATTACCTTCACTGTTAAAAAAAAATCTTATTTCCAGTTTGAATTTGTCTAGGTTCAATTTCTAGCTATTGAATCTTGTACCTTTGTCTGCCAGATTGAAGAGTCCTCTATTATCAAATTTCTGTTTCCTGTATAGGTACTTATTGACTGTGACCAAGTCACCTCTTCTCCTTCTCTTTGTTAAGCTAAATAGATTGAGTTCCTTGAGTCTGTCACTACAAAGCATATTTTCCAGTCCTTTAATCATTCTTGGAGCTCTTCTCTAGTTTATTAAAATCCTTCTTGAACTGTTAACATCAGAAATGTACCCAGTATTAAGGCTGAATCTCTGTCTGTAGATTCTAATTCCATCCTTAACTCATCCTGTTTTGCCTGAGTATTATAATCCTGTCTGTGTGGTTCTTGACACAATACATTATATCAGCTGCCTGTAATGTATAGTGAGGTATATTAAAGGTCTAGCAGCAATAAATTAAAGAGTATTCCATAGGAGTAATTCCCTCACCTTTGACATGTGTGTCACATCATTGTCAGTACTTGCACTTGGTTTGTAGAACCAGAGAATTCTATAAATTGAAGATTCATTTTTTTAAAAGCCTGTTAGCTCACTTGCCCCACCTTCCGGACAACACGAGATAATCCTCACGTACAAGTTCTAGTTCTTTGCCTAATTTAATTTTAAATGGTTTAAGGAACAAAGCTTCAAATATTTGCCTTTAAATAATGTTCTAGAATATAACCAGTCTCTGTTTCCGGGAGTTTTTCTTCAAATTTATGTTAATTTACCTATGTATTAAATGCCCCTTTATTACTCCTACACCCTCTTGTATCATGATAAGTAACTCCTCACCAGGTGTACACACCTGTGCTAGGTTTGTGGAATATAGCACTAAACATATGTACATGGGCAGGGAATTCTATATCCAAAGACCACTGAAATAAAAAACTGGTCATAGAATAACCTAAAACACAGAGCTGGAACTGCTGAAACATTGATGGTATTAGAGGGCAGATTCCCCTTACAGGATGAGGTTCAACAAGGAGGTCTCAAACAAAGACAGATTCTTCCCCATTATACTGTTTTGTTTTGTTTTTTTAAAAAAACAACAACAGAACCAGCTTTATAAGTAGTCAGTATACTAAGCAAAGATAAAGCTTAATAAGGGACCACTCATCTCTTATCTAGCACTGTTTTATGTCTACATTTCAAACTGTTTCACAAAGGTTAGGTAACAATTATTGATATATTATTAACAAGGTAACTGATGCACAAAATGTTTAAGTGACTTAATAAGGGCCAGATGGCAAAACAGTGGCAGACTCCAGAATATAACCCAAGTTTCCTCACTCCCAAAGCTACTCTCAGTCTACTATATCACAGTTCCCATGGTGAAAGAAGATTCTGGAAAAGGGACTCCTACAGTAGATGAAACTCTGAAATGACACATATTTCAGAACTTTCTGGGTGACACCTTACAATACACTACCTCATGTCTCCTATCCTATGTCCATTGCATGACTGTAACAACTGAATGCATTTTCAGAAACAATATCCATCCTTAGTTAAAGAAACAATAGCTATTGAAAAACTATATGAAAATCACTGGAACATAAAATAACTTCTGCTTACACAGAAGCCCACAAACCAATACGTTGTGCTATTGTGTTTTTGCTGTAGTAGCAGTTAACTAACATTAATTTCCAAGCTTTACTGATATAATAGGAGATGCTGGTGTATAAAGAAGCTTAAAAATTAAAACCTGTTAATTTCATTCTCTGTTAGTGTAACAGAGGTAAACGCATCGGTGAAGGGTAAACAGGGGAAAAAAACTGTATTTGTAGCGAAATAAATTAAAGGTGGGTAAGGTAATGTCTTTTATTGGACCAACTTCTACTGGGTGAGAGAGACAAGTTTTCAAGCTTACATAGAGTTCTTCTTCAGGTCTGGAAAATGTACTCGGAGGGTATGTCTGCATTGCAATTAAAAATCCATGGCGGCCCACACCAGCTGATTGGGCTTGTGGGGCTTGGGTTAAGGGGCTGATTAATTGCAGTTTAGATGTCTGAGTTTGGGCTGTAGCCCAGGCTTTAGGGTCCTGCGAGGTGGGAGGGTCCCAGGGCTTGTGCTGCAGACTGAGCCCAAATGTCTACACCGCAATTAAACAGCCTCTTAGCCTGAGCCCAGCAAGTTGGACTCAGCTGGTGCGGGCCAGCTGTAGGAGTCTAATTGAAGTGTAGACATATGCAGAGTGTCACAGCTAAATACAAGGTGGAACAGATTGTTTAGCATAAGCAGTTAACGCATATTTAAGGCAAAGTGGCCAGTTAACATCTCTCTAGTCATGGCGGTGGGGGGGGATTATTGTGTAGACTGAATATTCACACTGGATTTATGGTTTATTACAACAATCTATAAACCACTAGCCCCTACCCAGCAACTATGTTCTGTTCTTTTGTCTTCCATTTCCCCATATGTTTAGCTGTTACACCATAACACAGCTTATGCCAACCTAACTCTGTAAGCATCTACACCGGGATTGGCAACATTTGGCTCGCAGCCCACCAGGGTAAGCCTCCTGCGAGCCAGGCTGGTTTGTTTACCTGCTGAGTCCACAGGTTTGGCCGATCGTGGCTCCCTCTGGCTGCGGTTCACCGCTCCAGGCCAATGGGGGCTGCAGGAAGTGGCGTGGGCCGAGGGATGTGCTGGTCACTGCTTTCTGCAGCCCCCATTGGCCTACAGCGGCCAACTGCGGCCAGTGGGAGCCGCGATTGGCCGAACCTGTGGATGCGGCAGGTAACAAACCAAATGTTTGCCAAATGTTGCTGATCCTTGATCTACACTAAAATGTCACTCCCACTGATGCAACTTGCCTGCTATGCCGACTTAATAATTCCACCTTTTTGAGAAGTATAGTGTTTCAGTCGATGTAGCTTACATCAACTCTTACTGCCTTTCAGAAGGTGTCCTACAAAGCTGACAGTTAAATCAGTGCAAGTGCTCCTGGTGCTGACATGCACTGCCGACACAGGGAGCATACTGTGGACATGAATAAAGCAATCTAATTACTCTGGTTGGCTTTACGGCAACATAATTTAGGTCTACGTAATTTTGTAGTGCAGACATACCCTAAGGAAGAGTTTTGTGTAAGTTTGAAAGCTTGTTTCTCTCAGCAACAGAAGTTGGTCCAATAAAAGACATTACTTTACCCACCTTGTCTTGCCAATATTCTGGGACCAACATGAACACGGCAATATTGCATATAACACAGAGAAAGAAAAGTCATTTACAAGCTTCTGGAACTTTACTGAAAACATTACATGAAATATTACAACTCATAAAGTACTTGACAGCATCCATTTCATGTGTAGTTAGCACATTACCAGAAGGATTAAATGGCTGACATCTCTAAACTTGAAATTCAACTAGACAGGATATATCCATTCATTTTCATAATGTATTAACAAAATGTAAACTTTGTATTTAAGTAAGTTTAGAGATCGGGTCAAACAATAAAGTAAATTAAGACTTGGTCCAAACAAATAACTTTTTATGAAAAGAGAAAGAGAGACCCACAAACCTCAGAAAATAGCCCAGTAGTTAGAGCACTCAGTGGAGGTATGGGAGCCTCAGGTTTAAGTCCCTACTCTGCCTGATATAGTTTGTCTCAATGTCTCCTGCTGGAGGTATTTCTCTTTGTGTATATACTCATGGGGACACAGAGACACACATTAACTCTGCATCTTGGTCGTCAGCACAGTCACCTGGGCTGTGGGAGACCCAGGATCACATCTTTGCTCCAAATCGTGCAGCTCAGGACTTAAACTTGGGTTTCCCAAAGTTCAGGAGAGTGTCCTAACCATAGGGCTGGGTGGCCTTTCTCTCTCTCTCCCTAAATTCCATCCTGGACCTTACAATCCTTTCCTGACAACGTTTTTGTGGAAACTAGTATTTCCAGAAAAAGTTGGTTTAATCAAATCAGTATTTTACAATGAAAAATGTTCAGTCTAAAAATTCTCAACCAGCTCTACTTACTATTTTTTTAAAAAGTGCCTTATTTCGAGTCTGAATCTGTCTAACTTAAACTTCCAGCCACTGGAGCTTATTATACCTTTGTCTGCAAGACTGAAGAGCCCTATATTACCAAATATCTATTTCCCAAGTTTGCACTTATAAATAGTGACAAAATCAGTCCTTAACTTTCTCTCAATAAGCTAAATAGATTGAGCTCCATGAGTCTTTCATCTCAAGACATGTTTTCCAATCCTTTAATCTTCTCCAAATGCTCTAATTTTTCAACATCCTTCTTGAATGGTGGACACCGGAACTGGACACAGTATTCCATAGCAGTCACAGCAATGCCAAATAAATAGGAACTATAACCACTCTTCTCCTGGTTTATTCCTATTTATTCATCCAAGGATCACATTAGCCCTTTTGGCCACAGCATCTCACAGTGAGGTGACATTCAGCTGAATATCTACCATGACCCCCAAGTCTTTTTCAGACCCACTGCTTCCCTGGATAAAGTCCCACATCCTGTAAGTATGGCCTATATTCATTGCTCCTAAATGCATACATTTACATTTGTCTATATTAAAATGCATATTGTTTGCTTGCACCCAGTTTACTAAGCAGTCCATACCAGTAACCTATTATTTAACACTTCCCAAATCTTTGTGTTGTCTGCAAACTTTATCAGTAATGATTTTATTTTCTTCCAAGTCACTGATAAAAAAGTTAAATGGCACATGGTTTACAACCAATCCTTACATTACACTATTACCTTTCTCTACCAAACCTGTAATCTGATCAGAAATAAATATCAAGTTAGTTTTCTCAAAGTTTTGGGGTCGCTGCATCTCTGACCCTTTTGTGGCCCTCTTGGGAGCACCCCCACTAAGATCTCTGGCCTCCAGTTGTCACCTCTCTTGGGGTGGGAACTCACATTCCTCTTCCTCTAGAATGGGGATGCAGGCTGCAATTTCTCCTGCCCTTCACTGTTATCACTTTAGCAAGCCTGAGGTTACTTCAGCACTTGTAGTCCTGTTATCTCCCAAGGTCTATGACAGGTTTTACCAGTGATCAGCCAGACTTCATAAAACAAAGTATTTATTTACAACAAAAGCGTTAAAGATAAAACATAACTTGAAAACAATGAACAGCTTATATGCATGCCTGTCTTACCAGTTGTTACCCATCTTCTATATCAGGGAGCAGCAACCTTTGGACCACGGCCTGGCGGGCTGGGCCATTTTTTTTACCTGCCGTGTCCGCAGGTTCGGCCAATCGTGGCTCCCACTGGCTGCGGTTCGCCGCTCCAGGCCAATGTGGGCTGCAGGAAGCAATGCGGGCCGAGGGATGTGCTGGATTGGAATACCCCTAACATCTGGCTGATCCCACTGGAATACCCCTAACATCTGGCTGAGTTACTGAAGTCCTCAAATCGTGATTTCAAGACTTTACTCCCTCTTGGTGAAAGTCTCATGTCAGTTCTAAGACTGAGTGAATGTGACCCCTTCTCTATAGCAATCTTCCCATTTTATGCAATTCTCAATTCTTTGTCCGCAGGGACTCTTGAACCCACTCAAAACCAGTATATGTAACTTTCCGCAAGCAGTGGTACTTCTGCAATCTTATTTACACATTTGGGGATTAACAGTAATTTCCCCCTAGTTAGTTAGTTTCTGATAGTTCATTCATACTAGGTGACTTTCTCTCAGTTGCTGCATTGCTTATCATATTTCAAGAAAGATGTTAACTCCTTCAGTGGACAACAATGCAAGGTGAGAAGGAAAACTGACTCACATTTCTTTCATAAAATTAAATCAGATGACAAGATCTGTTTTTTTAATAAACCCATGTTGATTGGCATTAATTATATTCGCTTTTTAAATTATTTATTAATCAAGTCCCCAACCATTCATTCCATTATATTTCCCAAGATCAATGTCAGGGTGGCAGGCATATAGTTACCCATTTACCCTTTTGCACATTAGCTTTCTTACAGTCCTCTGGAATTTCTTCAGTATTCCAAGACTTATTTCAAACCAACACTGACAGTCCAGAAAGCATCCCAGCCAGCTCCATTAAAACTCATCATCCGTTATCCGCCATCTGTTATCTACCCAGATACACTCAATAACTCAACCTCATAAGATTTCTGGAGGCTGCCAGAGTCTGGAATGACTGAATGGAGGCCTAGAGGCTGGAAAAGGAGCTGTCTAGTTTGCAATGGTCGGGACAGGTGTCTATAAATCTGACAAGGAGCTGCTGTGCAGCCAAGTGGGTATGGAGTAGACAGGCCCTAGAAGAACCACTAATGCACAAAGATCTTAATCTTCATCTATCATTAGAGGTAGATCACTGATCAGTCACGTTAACATGATTAACTAGGTTCAATGAAGTATGAGGACCACAGAAACCCTAGAGCAGCCAGCTACAATCTTTTCTATGATTTTTTCCCAAAAAAACATTTTGGACATGTCAAAGTTAGCAAGATTGTCAGCACCAAGAGATGATTTTGAGCAGACATCAAACACTAGCTTTCTTAAAAGAAACCAGGACCCTGTGATCCCAGATGAAAATGTTGCTTGTTTCAAACATCAATAAACTCTAATACTGCACTACTACTGTTGGCTATCCACGAAGGACATGGATGCTATTCACAGGTCATGATGGGGACACTCCTGAAACTTTCAGAAGCTTAGACAGTCAAATTAGCCACTCCTAAAATAAACTCAGTCTTTGCTCCTCAAGATATTGACTTGTCTTTCTGACAGGTGACTACTCAGTCTAGGTCTGAGCAATGTGATATATACTGTAGCAGGAAAACTCTTTAGAGAGAAAAAATGCAGTCCAGTAACTGAGTGTCAGGAACCCAGATTAACTAAATTATGCACCATCTGAAACTATGCTTCATAGATGCTATGATGGTAAAGGCAACATAACCTATCCTCACCTTCTGCATAGCCATGGCATAAGACTTCAAAACTCTTTACATCACAATTGTTTGAATTCAACATTAAACATTTGCATCCAATGCTGTAGCATATTTGCTATCACTTCTTATGTCAAAGATCTTCTATAAAGTAAGGTGATCTATGAAAACAAATCTTGCAGAAGGCATTCAGGCACCATTATATATTGACAGTTGGGGACAAAAGAATTGTATCAAGTCCTACCGAAACATAAAATCAGTGGTATTTCAATACTCTTCCTCTCCAGGATGCCTGGAAGTTCAATGATCCATCAAACTCTGAGGGCAAATCATGAAAACAGGTCAGTGTCTTGACCTCAAATAGAGGAGGAAATGACTGGTCCATAACAAAGGTGTAATTTCCACTTTGCCAACATCTTGTCCCAACTCCAATATGAGATCCACAGAATCCCACAGAGTTCCAAAGCTAACCTCAGCCTAAGCCCAAAACAAGTGTATACAATTCTGGCATCTTTCACCTAAACCTCAAGTATAAACGTGGGTTTGGGTTTTTTAGTGTACTGTATGCAGCTTCTGTGGGACTATCTTTATCTTCTTTGACAGTTCCACAGAATGAACACTTTCCATTGTTTTACCATGCAACATAACAGTAATATGAGCGGTAAATATTTTAAATCTTCAAGGCCTTTCATATTAAAGTGAGATTATTTCTGCCTAACCCTTGTTTTATGTAATCCTTATTGTATGCCTAAAACATGGTTTAATTTCAAATTTACAAAAAATTTAAAAACATTTTTGGAAATAACCCTCCTTTAACTATAAATATAAGTTTTCAAGTACAAATCTCCAGGATATTTAAGCTAGTTAATTTAAGACTGAGGGATATTGTTTGTACTGTCTCCAAGTCTATGACGTCCAGCAGATTCTGTGAGTAAATACAAATAGGATTGTTTTATAATAGGTTGGTGAGTCGTCATCTTCTTTTTTTTTTTGGTCTAAAGAGATCTAAGCTAAATTTATGAAACCAACTGAACATGAGCTCCCAGAGTGGTCATGTAGCAAAAGGGGCTAATATATTCCTTGAATGCATTAGGAGGAGAGTGTCAAACTGGAATATGGAGACACTGTATTTGTATATGGCATTGGGGAGACCACTACCGGAATAGTGTGTCCAGTTCTATGTCCACCCTTTAAAAAAGGATGTTGAAACACTGTAGAGTTTTCGGAAAAGAGCTACTGGAATAATTTGTTGTCTGCAAAACATGCCTTACACTAAGCTTCATTTATATACCTATTAAAGGGAAGGTTAAGAGGCAACTTGATCAGTTATTTACAAAGAGAGGAGGCACCTGATTTTAGAGAGCTCTTTATTTTAGCAGATAAAGACATACCTTGATCTAACGGCTGGAAGTTCAAGTCAGCCAAGTTCAAACTGGAAATAAGATAAACACATTGGGGGACAATTAAACATTGGCAACAGATTACCAAGGGATGTGATAAATTTTCCATCAAATGGAGTCTTTATTTGAAAGATGTGATGTTTTTCTTTAAAAAAAATGTTTTAATTCAACTGTAGGCTGGTGGGCTAGACGCAGCATTCATGGGATGAAATTCAATGGCTTGTATTATCAGGAGGTTGGATTAAATAACTATAATTGTTCCCTTTTGTCCTTAAAATCTGTGAACAACTGTGAGGGTCAAACAGTGGAAATAACAGACTCTGTCAAACAACTAACAAAATCAAAACCAAGGAATATCTACGACTGCCACAAGCACTCTTAAATAACCCCTGTTGTGCCTACTTACTGCAGCACACATTTTATCAGAAGATCTTAAAACAACTTAATCATGAACAATGATATTCCTTTATTTATAGCCTAATGATGCATTCTAGTCCACTTATAATGCAGGTACAGTTTTGGTTGGTTGGTTTATATAGGATATACCCATTATAGTTCCTTTGTTATGACTGGATTCTGTCCTGGTTACCCTTCCACCATGGCTGTAGTGCACTAAAGGGGTAACACCTGAAGAGACCCCTGGGATAGGTGGAAAACCACAAGCCTTGTGGGCATCACAGGCCTCACTACTGCTTCTCCACACATACCTTCAAGGGGCCTCTTGAATGGTTAGTCAGCTATACAAGCTGAGGAATTAAAAAGGGACCACTTTTGGTTTCTCAGTATATTTTAATTGTACTGTATAACATACATGTCAATTCTGTTTCATAGGAATTGTAGTGGTCTATTTATACACTTTGAAAAAAGCAATTAAATATTTTAATGTAAAATAAAAATGTTATCACAAGAGTAAGCTAGCTACCTGATAAGGCTTTTGCGCTGTAATTACAAAACTGAACTGACTAAAAGGGGCAGCAAAAGCTTGCAATAAAAGCCAACAAACTAGATATTACACTCTTAACAGCATTTGCAGCTTAAGCATCTATTTATGAAGACCAAATTCATTGTCAACTCTAATATTTTAAAGAACTACTTTTGATAGTTTGAACACAAACATGTTTAATGACATACATTTGTAATAATATAGTTTTATCTACTTAAATGAGAGCTCTATCCAAAGCCCATTTAACTCAATATGAGCTCTTTACATTAACTTCCATCGGCTTTGGATTAGGGCCTAAGTGTCTGTGTAGTGTGTTAAATAATTGTATTTTTTTTAATTTATATCTATATCTATACAATTCTCATGCTATTGGCAATTTTAATATTAATATGTTTCACAATTTAAAACATTTTTATCCTCTAGCTTCTAAATATCATTGATGGAATCTACAGTTGTAAACATCCCCATGTACATTCAGAAACTTTTAGGACCTAGATTTGATTTGCAAATGCTGAACAAGAAGTTTGAATATTTATTTTCAAAGAGATGGTTCATTTAAATAAAAAATGCTGAGCAACCTTCAGATTTTTAATTTAGTCTCAGTTATTCATTCTCAATTAGAGATAATTCAATCAGATTGGAAAAATCTGCACAGCAGTCAAAACTCTATCCATGGCAGAATAGTGGATCAAATTAAAAAAACTCCACTTAGTAACTTTTTTTTAAAGATTACATTCTTCCAAAGATGAGGGTGCCAGACCCAGAAACAACCAAAAATATATGGCATGCACCAGTATTCTTCTTCTTGCTATTATTGAGAAGAAATAGTATAAGAGACATTACTGAAAACTTTATTTTCTCATTCACTTTTAGCTCATCTAATAGCATGAAGTAGAACAAGCAGAACAAGTTAAGAACTACTTCCCAAGAGTCACATTCGAGCACATATTGGGTTGATTTTGTAGCCCAGAAGCCCTGTAATCTCACTCATTATACATGCTTATTGACAAACAAACTTGGTGGAAAAAATGCTAAAAACGGTGGCATCTTTCCATTCTTTTTTAAATGAGAAACAGATGACTTGTCTGACAGATTTTACCAATGGAAAAATGATACTCTCTATTGAGAGACTTTAATCTGTAGCCAAACGTACTTCTTTTCTAAACTGGCTAGTGATATAATACTATCATTTCCAAAGGAAGGAAACAGCTAACTTTAAATAAATAAAGCTAACAGCCACAATGTCCTACTCGCTAGCAATAGGAGACAATTGATACAATTTTGCTAGAATCTTTCAATGAGAGAGAAATATAATTGGGATACATACTTGTGCCGACCATTTGTGAATGTGGTGCTGATGTGCTTAAAGCTATGGTGGTGATTATACCACAGCAGTCTATGTCAAAAAATGTGCTAAATTTAAAACTAGTGACAATCACATAAGTGTCCTCTATTTTTATATATTATTTTTTTCAAAGGAATTAGAACTTTAGAAGTAAAGTCATAATATGCATTGGGCCAATGTATTCCAATATTAGTTTTTAGCCAGTAGAGATCAGTGACAGAGTAGGCTCACCTCATTTACAGTGCAGGTAGCTCCCTGAACTGACTAAATAAATACTACCCACAAAGCTGAACAATAAATTATTGGGCTCAATGCAGGAATTACTGGAGACATTTTATAGTCTATGCTATGCTAGTCAGAATTGTTCATTATAATGTTTCATTTTGGTGTTACAAGTAATGTATCTATAAAAGCTCTTTTTTAAAATAAACTCCTTTTTCAGGATACAATCGAAATGTAAATGTAAACAGATACAGAGAGGACACACCCTTGGTTATGAAATTACCACCATGCCACTGTAATAAGGTTCAGATACAAGTGAGTTGGGGAAGGTATAAGTAAACTCCAAACTGAATAGCCAAGTTTCCAAGCTGGTGACTTATTCTCTGCCCCATCAAATATTGTCCGGCTGAGCAATGAATGAAGTAAGAGGGACATTCAGGGGTAAAACCAAAAGGCAATTGTATAACCCTCTCTTTGACCTTTTACATGCAGTATGTCAAGCACACAAAAGGTAGCTAAACTGAGTTTGTTCATCACTACCTTTTTAGATTGATGCACAATCTAAAAAGAAAGAGGTGCAACATGGATCAATACTGACACAGAGAGTTTTTAACTTCCACACAATGTAATGAAAGCATAATACTGTATGAAATATAGGGAAATACTTAGGTCCAGATTGCTCAAAAAGTTATCAAGCTATTAATGGAATTTATTTCAGTTCACTGGTTGATATGACAAAGCTATCCCAAGGTATATTCCAACACCAGAAATTTTGCCCTTTGTACGCACAGTAGAAGGATACTACCATAGGCAAAATTTAACCAAATATATTTTGGTTGGTCTTTTGCTTCTGTTTTAATGTATACTTCTTGCAAGGATTGTGATATAAAATTATATGTCCGAGTACAAATATTAATTTATATGGTTTTACTGAAATGGGAATATCTCATCCAACCAGAGTACAGGGAGTAAAGGAAGGGCCTCAAGCAAAGGTCACTTAAAGTCAATGAAGATCTTTCCATTATTTTCTTTTCACTTTAGATCAGACCCTTGAGGAGGCAAAAATGTGCATTTTTCTTCCATTCATTAATTCTCTGTACTCTGTTTGGCTCTGGAAGAATCTGACTGGCAGAATCACTGTACAGTTATTTTTCAGTAATGGTACTATGACTACGGAAATGTCTCTAACCTGAGCGGCTACTACAATCCATCTGCTCTGTTTCCTGTACTCAATATTCTCATTTTTGCCACCAATCAAGATGCCATCTCACTCCCTTCAAATGAAGCAGAGAAACTCCAAAATGTACATGAAAAAAGGAAAAAATACCAGAAAGCAAATAGCATTGTGGAACCACTGAAAGGGAAATTGTTAAATATTTGCCTCAGTCCCCTCCTGCGGCCCTGCTCCTGTTCCTATTGCAATCAGCTGGAGTCTTGCTGTTGACTTGATTAGGGGTAAAATTATGCCTTTTTTCTAATACCTCTCTGCCCTTCACCGCTACCCTCCTGTGCAGTTCTTGTTCCCACAATAACTGTAATCTATTTATGTTTTTGTTTATATCAGAAGAATCTTATCCTTTCCCACCCCATTCAGTTGTGAAAGAAAACATTGTAGAAACAAACGTATTGCAGTTATGGTGGGGTGAAGAGTCTTTCTGAGCTTTATGAAGGAAAGTTGGGAGCAAAAGAAAAAAAATGAGGATAGAAGAATAGATAAGAGGAGTAAAGAAAAGGTGCAAAGGTTTAGGCCAAAGTCTTCAAAAATGTTCTTCATTTTGGCTGCCTCAGTTTTTGGGTCCCCAACTTTGCACACCTGCAGATTGATTTTCAGAAGTGGTGAGCACCTAAAGCTCCAGCTAAAGTCAATGGGAGTTGTGGGAGAGCCGCACCTATGAAAACTGGGTTCTACATGTCTCAAGATGGGCACCAAGAAATTAAACAACCCAAAATAAGAGTTTAACTCTCAAAAAGTTTAGCTTTAATTTTTGACAGTTCGACTTTTAGTAATTTGACAACATATTTTGTTTCATATTTTCATTTCTTTCATTTAAAATGTTAGGATTTTTATACCACAGTGCTATGACCGTGTACACATAAAGCATCCTCCAGTTCTAATAGAAGCCTATTAATCATTTTCTGCATTAGTTTTAGACTTATAAAAAAAAGACAATACATATTTAGACTTTTTATCTCTAATCCTGTAGAAACATACATGAAAGGCTACTTTACCTTGTCACCTTCAGAAAAAGTTATTCCATCGATGGCTCTTTTCCAAGTAATTTCTGGGACAGGTTCTCCTTCTGCCTCACATATCAGTGTTGTTTGACCATTTTCAAATGTGGTTTCATTTTTAAGATGTATTATCTGAGGCTGTACTGTTAAAAGTATAAATTATATTACTCATTGTGCATCAGAAACATTATATAACAGTCTCTTTTAAAATGTCCTTTTTGTTTTAAAATTTCATTCATGTTTACTCCATTGGGATTATCAGCAGCACTAACACAGCAAAACAAACTGCAAAGTGGGATTTATTTGTCAAAACAATGTAGGTCAAAATTGAATACAGACCTTGCATTAACAAGTTAAATACATCCTATGAAAACAAGAAACAAACAAATAGCATTAACGTAATATTAAGGCAGAGAAATCAAGCACTCAGGAGCGCAGACATGAAATGTTCTTGTTGAAATCTCAACTTTATTTCTGCTTCTTTATACTTATGCCTTAAAACACTGATATTGAAATGATCCCGAGTTTGAGGCCTGCTCTACACTTAAAATTTAAAGGTTTCAGACTAGCAGCCGTGTTAGTCTGTATCCTCAAAAAGAACAGGAGTACTTGTGGCACCTTAGAGATGAACAAATTTATTAGAGCATAAGCTTTCATGGTCTACAGCCCATCCACTTCATCGATGCACAGAATGAAACATATAGTAAGAAGATATATATATATATACACACACATACATACATACAGATACGCTGGAAGTTGCCATACAATCTGTGAGAGGCTAATTAGTTAAGATGAGCTATTATCAGCAGGAGAAAAAAACTTTTGTAGTGATAGTCAAGATGGCCCATTTAGACAGTTGACAAGAAGGTGTCTAAATGGGCCATCTTGATTATCACTACAAAAGTTTTTTTCTCCTGCTGATAATAGCTCATCTATAGCTGACCTAGTTACTGCAACTTAGGGAGATGAATTACCTTTATTCACAGAAAAAGACATTCTATTGCTGTAGGAAGCATCTACCTATGAGACTGTAGCTGTGCCATGGTAGTACCTGTAGTGTAGCCATGCCCTGAGATCACTCTGATATTAAGACAGATCAATGTCCTATACTACATTAACTTTGAATCAGTCTAAACCATAGGGAGGAAAAGATTTTAACCTGCTGAATTTAACCTTTCATAACTGTAAAACTATTGAAATAATTTTCTCCAAACTGGGGCCCTGATCCTGAAGAGATCCATGCAGGCGGACTCTTGACAACTGGAAATCCACATGGATGCAACGGTCCACATGCATGGACAACATTACAGGACCAGAGCCTTTACTTCTGCTAAATTATTGTGTGCTAAAGCATCAGTCAGAATACAAGTCCCATCGTGCTTGGTGCTGTAAAAACACAGTTCCTGCCTCAAAGAGCATATTTTAAAAAGATAAAAAACAAACATACAAAAATAGACAAAGGTTGTGGGAAAGGGATATAACATAAACAAAGTGATTAAGATAAAGATGGCCATACATCTTGTTATTTCCGTTTTTTCGATATATTTATTCTATTATTAGGTTTTTGCTGTCTTCCACACACACAAATCATCTTGAAGCAAAGACTAAGCATGAAAAAATTTAGCCTGATAGTTGAACAGTTTACAAAGTAATGTGTGAGAAAACAAGGTTCCAAAATTATTGCCGTGATTTCCCCTAATTATAATGTTCAGAGTGGAAGCCGTGTTAGTCTGTATCAGCAGAAAGAACGAGGAGTACTTGTGGCACCTTAGAGACTAACAAATTCATTTGAGCATAAGCTTTTATGGGCTAAAGCCCACTTCATCAGATGCATGCAGTGGAAAATGCAGTAGGAAGATATATATATACACAGAACGAGAACATGAAAAAATGGGGGTTGCATACCAGCTCTAAGGAGACCAATCAATTAGGTGGGCTATTATCAGCAGGAGAAAAAAAAATGTTTGTAGTGACAATCAGGATGGCCCATTTCAAACAGTTGACAAGAAGGTGTGAGTAACAGCAGGGGAAAAATTAGCATGGGGAAATAGTTTTTAGTTTGTGTAATGACCCATCCACTCCCAGTCTTTATTCAAGCCTAATTTAATGGTGTCCAGTTTGCAAATTAATTCCAGTTCTGCAGTTTCTCATTGGAGTCTGGTTTTGAAGTTTTTTGTTGAATAATTGTGACTTTTAGGTCTGTAACTGAGTGTCCAGGGAGGTTGACGTGTTTTCTGACTGGTTTTTGAATGTTATAATTCTTGACGTCTGATTTGTGTCCATTTATTCTTTTGCATAGAGACTGTCCTGTTTGGCCAATGTACATGGCAGAGGGGCATTGCTGGCATATGATTGCATATATCACATTGGTAGATATGCAGGTGAATGAAACTCTGATAGTGTGGCTGATGTGATTCTGCTTTAGGCAACTTGCCTGTATAGCATCATATAGGATTTCCGCTGCATATCTAGGGACCAAAAGAAGTTCTCTTGGATGGCAATCAACTACCTTAATTACAAGACTACCGTTTCTCTTCTTACAATCCTTTGATGCATTATCTTCCCACTTCCAAACTTCCCACTTCCAAAGTAAACAAGACAGGGGTCCTCTAGCCTCATTCACTACACAATCCTGGTTCATTCTCGGAACACCATTGATCTTGTATATTGAATAAGGCAGGGGTTCTGTTGGAAAAATAGTGTGTGATCATATAACTAAAGGTTGGACCTTCATGCATATGCAACAGCAGGCAAATTTATGGTTGTACTAGTCAAATTAATTTTAGCCTCTTTTATGTTTGAGTATTGGACTCTGCAACTTGAACATTCTTTTAAGAGATTGTAGTGTTTTGCATGTAGCGTTTTCCTAGTTTTTTAAAAGAAAACCTCAAATTGCATCCTGTAGAACCATACTGACCTTCCCATTGGTCCACAGAACAGGCCTTTACCAATTGAGCTAAAGGAATAACCTATCGCAGCAATATGCTGTTATCTTCAGTGTAAACCAGTCACTATGTAACACATTTTATTATTGGTTTGCACAAGTATTTGTTAGACAGGAGAAAAATATTAGATTGTATTACTGGCTTAGGAGGGGAATGCTATCCAGTGGTTACAAATAGCTAAGCCAGGTACCCAGAACTACTTCACGAAAGCAGTGTCACAAAGTGGGTGGATAATACGTGCCTTATTCTTAAAAGAAGTACTAGGAGGCCTTGCCCAATAACAAGAACCATGATGTGCACAGAAGTAACACCAGTCAGTGGAAGACCAGAGGCTACAACTCATAATTTCCTCTTGGCCACTGACACAGCACATCTTGAGCTAGCCCAATATTGCCAGCCATAAGAGTTCAAAATTTATAAGTCAAAGCCAAAAATGAGAGATTATAAAAATTATAAACTGCAGTGGAGGACTTTTTTCCCACTCTTGTCTCTGGACTTTTTACTTCTTAGAGGAAGTTCCCACTGCCAATATCTGTGTTTCTTTTCTGGTTGAAAATTCAACCTTAAATATATACACAAATATGCTCTCCTGCCCCACAATACTACGCAGAGGGTCAGGAGTTACTCTCTCCTAACTTCTATGGCAGGAGACATGCCATTCTATTGCTCTCGAAATTCTTGCTCTGTCACCCTCCTGCCTCCCTCCCCACCCACCAACCCCTTCCCTTTACAATCTCTTATTTTCCCACATTTTCCAAGTGTGCTCTCTTGGTCTCTCTATGCCGAAAAGTACCTGTGGCTGATAATGGGTGCACCTGATCAAGTGCTAAACATGGTCTAGCTGCCAGGCATGTCCAATATCAGTTCAGAAAACTGGGTTCAAACAAGGCTTCATTTTCTTGCATCCAACAGACTCTCTACCACCCCACCACATCCCCCTGTCCCTCTTTATTCCCTAGTCTCCATTCCTGATCCCTCCACGTTCCCTATCACTATCTCTACTCACATTCCTTATACCCGCCACATCCTCCCTCCCTGCTGTCCCTCATCTTCCAGATCCTCACATCAGTTTCATGTCCTGCATTTGAACATTCCCCTTTTCTCCACCTGGATCACATGTATAGTGACTAAAGGGCCACCCTCTTTCTGAATGGCAGGATGGCTTTTGCCTCATTGGAAACAATGGGAGGTGGTGGCCACCTTTACTAAGGGAATCCTCAGGTTTATCAGCTAACACTGTAGGGAAATGGTGGCCATCTTGGTTGAGGGCAGCCTGTGGCTTCAGTCCCATTGACAAGAATGAGAGATGATGTCCATTTTGACTAAGGTCAAAACTGCATCTTTGAAGATAGAAGAAAATCATGTTAAATCTTAAAATAATCCTCATCTACCACTCTCCTATTCCTTTTCTATAGGAAAGATATAAAGCTTGATGGTCATCAACCACAGAGCTAACCTTACAAATTGTGCGTTCCCCCCTTTTGTAGAAGTTATTCGGATTAGCACATGAATATTTTCCTAAATTTATGCATGACAAACAATTCAATTTCCCCAAAGGGATGCATGTTCTAAATCTCACATCTAAAACGCCTTGATCTTTACAGGTTCCACTATTCTAAATTTCTTAAAGATCTTCTTCCAGTGGGTCTTCTTTCCACTATAAGAGGAAAAAATTCAGCTTGACATTTTAGACACAAGGAGCTGACATTTAACGGACTAACCACTGATTAATCATGGAATATTCCTAGCTGACAATTATTACTAAGAAGAAGGAGAAAAGCTTGAAAGGGAGAAAAGGATACTATTTCATTGTCCTGTTTTTATAGGCCATAAGATCATAATTCACTATTGACCAAAAGGTCTTCAATGTATTATGGTAATTGGTTAACTTTTAATTATACAGGTAGGATAATAAGATAGTATTTAAAAAAAAGAAGAGTACTATGTATTTATGCCACAGTGAGGTTCCAGGACTTCTGTGGATAGGAAAACTAGAACAGACTTTTTAAATCTGTAAATGTTCTATTTCTGATTGGACAAGAACATTCTCAAATTAAATTGATACTTTCTTACAATGCTATTAACCAGACAAGCAAATAATGGAATTAAATAATTTTGGTGCCAATCCAGACATGCCACTAATGAAATTATGGAAGTTTGGGATGCTAATCCAGAAAGGTTGAAGGTGTTATGTTTCTCCTGCTACAAATACTAACGCACTTACAATAAAATGTACTAACAAGCTGTGATCTTGCTGAGATATGTGTCTGGAATGAAAGAAGATTCAGGAAAGGACTTGCATGCAAGCTTAGTTAAAGTGAAATGTTTTATGCAGAAAACAAAATGGATGGTCCCCTGTAAGAAAAAAAAAATATTACACAAATGGGACGCTAACAAAGAGACTAAACATATATCAGAGAAACAGCATTTAAAAGTAAGTAAATATGTCTGTTGTCTGAGCAATCATGGTCAGTAGTATTTTATCAGTAAAGCTGACATTATTTCTCCAGAACATAAATTTTAATCTACAGAACTATAAGTGTCCATCAGAAGTATTCATGGAAGATTATATGGAACCTTTTCTAATCTGTGACACTAGTTTCCATATATACCCACTTAAATAAAACACTGGGTTTGTTTTTAGTTTGCTTTGTTTTTTTCAGCTTTTAGGATTCAGGTTTTCAAGCTTTTATCTGCAAAAGAATGAGGGCTAAAAACGTTATTTATTTTTAAGATGAGATTTTCACATAATCAAGGATGTGACACTTTAAGAAAAATGCCAAATATTGGAAGATTCATAACAGAAATCACAAGACCTGGCAATACTATAATGTTGTTGGTTGTCCTTTTCTTTAACGTCTTCAAAAGAGCCCACAGTTTTACCTAGGGTCAAAAAGTTCCTGTAGGATCTTCGGACAAGGGGTTAATAAGACTCGGGATTAGGAAAAAGTTTAAGATCAGAGACACTGCTGCGTCTGGAAAGAATTGCCTCAAGCCAGCTAATCATCAAGATATAGGACGGTGAGTTTGGTAAATATGCTGCAGGCCAATGAGAAGCCAAAGAAGAGGCAGAACTACCTGAGATGCAGGTTCCTGAGACAGCACTTTAGGTTCTGAGGTAATCAGGACTTACAGATACACTTGTAAGGAAGGACTGACTTGAACAAGTCTATCTTGAACCCATGGGCCATGAGGGAGCAGTCTTCTTCTGAGCAATTCTTCAATATCAAATTAAAACAGTAGGAATCTAAGGCTTCCTCTTCTGAGAGCACTGATATCATTGTCTCTATAGCAAGGCATACTAGACTGTAACATGTTTTATCTCTTCTCTAGGGGAGAGAGAGAGAGAGAGAGAGAGAGAGAGAGAGAGAGAGAGAGAGAGAGAGAGAGAGAGAGAGAGAGAGAGAGAGAGAGAGGCAGAGGAGTAATAAGTAAGGCAAGAGGTAAATTTGAAAAATGTATAAACTAACTATGGATGACAAAAGATCTTAGCCAGCTCATGGAATTAGACAGGTTGTATTGCAGGTGGCACTTGATGCTGAGTGGAATGAATTGGGTCACAGGTAGTTAGAAAGATGCCTCCTACATGCACAGCCCTAACCACTGGTCCCCCTGCCTCTGGTACAGAACACTTTTTCTTTCTGGGAATGATAAATACCTGAAATTAGATTTAGGATATTGATAACTCCTGGGTGTGCAGAGTTCACTTTTCTCCTCTGTAGAATGCATGGAATTCCTCCTCTGGGTAGATTTGTAGTGTTTGATCAGGGAACTTCCATTGGCCTCTTTTTCTGAAGTTTATTAACCAATTTAATACATACAGAGAAAACATTACCCACTTGCACTTTAGCCACTATAAAGTCTTCAATCAACATGGATGATAAGTCTGGAGGTAATGACAGAAGTGGGGGGAAGAATCATGTCCCAAGGACACATCCCATTTTAGAGCTACTGCAGCGTATCTATTTAGTCCTGAAAACCAAGGGTAGCTGAGACTCCTTCTTGCAATATGTTGGGTTATGTCTAACAAAGGTAGAATAGGAGATGGTAGTTGTATCATCTCACTTGCCTGAAGAAATGGGGAGAAAGAAATAGCAGTAATATATTCTCTCCAACACTGTCATACAACTCTTTTGCTGGAGGGCAATTGCCAGGAACTGTGTAATGGCAATGAAAGCTTTGCTGAATCTCTTGCACATTGAATTGATAAACACTGGCTATTTTATCTTCCTTTCAGGTATAACATTTAAGCAGCACTTTGCTAAAAAAAATGATAGATTTGGCAAAAAAGTTCTATCTTAGAAAGTTTTGAAATGAACAGAACCAATCATTGAAAACAGAACTCCTTTGGATTCTAGTGTCTGTTTTTATTGGAGAACAGGAATTGAAGTCCATAATCAACTCTCTTTCTTTCCCAAGACTTTGGTGTAAATGAAATTCTGATAAAATCAGTTGACAACAGCAAAAATGGAGGGGGCTGCAAACATGCAGAATGGCAGAATCAAACTGCCAAGTGACCTAGTGAGGTAACAGCAGTGATGTCTGTGAGCAACAAAAGAAAAATAATAGAAACAAAATTTAAGTCCTGTACCCAGAGAGGAAATAAGCATCCCTGATACAAAGCATGGGCACATACATAATTAGAGTTAGTATTTTTTTATCTGGTCCCATTAATACACTTACTTTAGGTAAGCAAATATTGCAGTCCCCATCTTTGAGAATTAATGATTCAGAGAAGGGGCTTAGGTCTGTATGAGAGGATGGAGAGATTTGCAGGAGTGCTCTAGGGGGTTGAGCTTTGTTGGCTGAGGCAGGGTTTAGCTGGTAGTTAGTACCTGTGCTCTTGTAATATATGTCAGGGCACCTACAGCTTTTGGGTAGTCACCTCCTTTTTATAAACACACAACACAGAGACAGAGATAATGGCCTAGACAAATAAAAAGTAGAACTATAAGGTAAGATTGAAAAGAATGAGGCCTGGGTTATGACAAGAAAGGAGACAAACAGAAAAATAAAATCTTTTACATCAGTATGTATTTACAAAAGTCCAGATAGCAGAAATATTGGAAATGACAACAACAGAAAGAAATAAAAAATCAGTTAACACTCATGTTTTCCAGCAGGTGTGGAAGGATCAAACAGAAATGAATTTATAGCAAAAACCTTGGTGCAAGTCTTAAACATTAATTTGGATGAGACCTCCTAGATGGCATGAATATCAATACGAGCGCCACTATGGCAGGAAAACAGGATGACAGAGAGAGATTACCAAGACCGGCTCATGATCAGCAAGAGATCCTCTATGAGGGAAATAGCATGCTTCTGATATCTTCCTGATAGAACCCTCATCACAGAGAACAGATATAAAATCCTAGCAAAGATAAAAAAAATATTGTGTTCCGGAATGTAAAGGTAGAAGTTCTATAATCTTCCAAGTTTAGGATTTTATATAAGGAGAAAACATATTTTGGGGGAGTGGAAAACAGCAAAATAATTGTTGAATAAAATAAAAACTGTAGCCCATATAACAAATCCAAAGATTGATATTGATAAGCACAGACATAAGCATGTTAACTCAGAAAACACAGCATTAGAAAACTTTTACTACCCTCTCGGCTACATCCTCTGGAGTTTAAAAGTGCTGAGTTGTAACTTATTACATTACTACTTAACCTTTATATTGCTGTAATGACAGGCTTCAACCAGATCAGGGCTTCACTGTGTTGCATACCCTACAAACATATAGTAAACATATATAGTCCTTGCCCCAAAGGTCTTGCATTCTAAAGAAAAAATAAATAACAGGTGGATGAGACAGACAAGCAGGCAGTAGGGTTTCAAGGACAATAAAAAAAAACTGATAGGATGTTTTAGCATAGATTGGCTGTGTGCACAATTCTGAGCAGTAATCAGAAGTTATCTTCCTAATCATTATCAGACTGCAGTTTTCTGAATGAACTATGTCATTAAAGGAGAGATTTGAAGGAGAATATGTGTTGTCTTTACAGATTATGACTAGGAGTTTTCCCTTTGTGGAGGGACAACACGGAAGAAAGGGCAAAGAGTCTCGTGGGAGAAGAGGAATATCAGGCAATTGAAGCTGGTATTGTTAAGAGTGAATGCAAGGCGTTGCAAAAAGGTAGTATGATAGAGATTGTGCAGATACTTGTAGGTTATGATAAGGGATTTGTGTTGGATACAATCTTTTTCTCTTATTTTCCCTCGTTTCTTGGAAACAGCAGAAGGATTATTATAATTGAAATACACCCAATAGATCATATAGCTATTGTGTGAGCCCAGTGTCATACAGGAGCCTCCTACACCTGCCCAGTCAATCCTTACATCTGGTGAGGTGCTGCTGCACTCTGGCGGCTTGGCCACTGGGGACCCTAATTCTACTCCTCAACCCTCCCCTTGTCTGTCCCATGCTACTGTCACCCCTTTCTTCATCCCTTTCTTGGGGGATGACCCTCAGGAGGTGGTATTTGTATTCCCCTTCCTTGCTCCCCTGCTGGCTGCTGTGCTCCCTCTGCCACTCACTCCCATGCAGTGATAATGCAGTGTACATGGTGCTGCACCAGCGTTCTGCTACCATTGAGGGAGGAGTGCTCATGCCCCTGCCCAAAGGCTGCTGGGCCACTGATGGTGCCCCGCCGGAGGATGATTGGGAGTCTGTGGGCTCAGTTGAGGCTACAGAGCTCTCAGACTCTACCATGCTCTAGGACAAGCTGCGTCTGTTGTTGGTGCAGCTCACTCTCCAGTGGTGGGGGTATTTTAATCTTTTACTCCAGGCTGTGAGAGCTGTGATGGGGGAAGGCAAAAGGACCAGGAAACAGGATGCCACAGCCTACCAGTGGGCCTGCAGCTTCTGCAATTCTCTGATTGCATTTGGGGTCAACCATGGGTGGCTGTATGGCTCCGTGGGGGTGGGCAGTGGCTGTAGTGTGAGTCTCCACAGGTGCCAGGTACTTTCCTTCCTTTGGGCAGGGGGGTTCTCTGTGATGTTTCGGAGGAGGAGGAGGAGACTCAGTGGTGAGCTGGAGCCAGTTTGCACCGGTTCACTGGAACGGGTTGTTAAATTTAGAAGCCCTTTTAGAACCGGTTGTCCTGCGAGGGACGGGTTCTAAAAGGGCTTCTAAATTTAACAACCGGCCAAAAGTGGCGCATTAGGCGCCAACTCCGTGGGTGCTCCGGGGCTAGTGGAGAAGCAGAGCGTAGCGGCACATTCAGGGGAGGAGGCGGAGGCGAGGTGGGGCCAGGCGCGGGGCGGGAAGCTGCCGACCACCCACCAAATTTTCCACGGAGTCAGTGCCTAAGGCGCCACTTTTGATGTGATCAGTGGGGGGAGCGGCCAGTTCCCCCCTAGCTATGCTACCCTGCCCCTAGGAGCCAGAGGGACCTGCCAGATGCTTCCTGGGAGCTGCCCCAGGTAAGCACCACTGGGACTCCCCACCTCATCCCCCGGCAGGTCCCTCTAGCTCTTAGGGGTGGGGTTGGCACCCACTACGGTGGCCCACAAGACCCTTCTGCCCGGTTCTGGGGGCAGTCAAGGGACAGGGGAGGGGGGTGGATGGGGCAGGGGTCCTGGGGCGGGGGGCATCAAGGAACGCGGGGGGGTTGGATGTGGCAGGAGTCCGGGGGGGGGGGGGGGGGGTGGACCACGACCCCTCTTGGGGTGAGGAGGGAACAAGTTGTTAAGATTTTGGCAGCTCATCACTGAGGAGACTCACACTGATTCAGCTGCCAAAGGAGATGAGGAGTACTTCAGCCACTTCACCAAGCTCTCAGATGGGGCGGCAACCCTATTTTCCCCACCCCTATTGTCCAAGATACTGGGTGTTGCCAAGGTCATGCTGGGACGCCTTCTGCAGCCTCCAGGTCTGTGTGGAGGAGCTGATTCTCAAGCTGGTTAACATCGATGACCTGATACTGGGCCCGGCGGTGCAGCAGGTATGAGTTCCTGGTCCTAGGTGGGGACTTTAACACCACCCTGGGGCCGCCTTGAGAAACAGAAATGGACATTCTCAGGAACACCACAGACTATCACTCTCTGGTGGATATCTGGTGCAACCACCACCTGGATGACTCCACCGCCTTCGCTTATGTCCAGGTGGAGGACACTTGATCATGCCCCTCAGAGTTGAACCTCATTTATATTTCCTGATTTAACATCTTGCAGGAGCACTCCTCCAGCATTATGCTGGCCCCATTTTCACACCACCACCTGGGGGCTGTGACAGCCTCAATGATATCTGAGAGGCTGGGGCTGGCCTACTGGCATTTCAATAACAGACTTTTTGAGGATGTGGGGTTTGAGGCATCCTTCCAGGAGTTTTGGCTGGCCTGGCAGAGGCAGAAGCAGAGGCACACCTTTGCCTTGGCACAGAGGTGGTGGGACCTGTCCTTTTGCAGAGAGTGTCAGGAAAAGTGGGATGAACTTTGGGCCCCCAATGACCATCTGGCCCGGGGTCCCTTCATTTGATCCTGCATCCAGCTTCTTTGGGAAATGAATTGTGGCTCCTGCTTCTTCTACACCTAGAGAAAAAGAGGGCCAAAAAGCACATCACCTGCCTCCTGACAGAGGACAGTATCCCTCTCATGGACCCAGTGGAGAAATGGGGAAGGGTTAGGGCCTTCTGTGCCAGCCTATTCTCCCCAGATCCGACTGATGCCAACACCAGTGGGGTCCTGTGGAACAAACTCCTTATGGTCAGTGTAGGCGACTGGGACCAGCTAGAGCACCTTCTCACTCTGGCCAAGTTCTTGGAAGCCCTCCACCTGATATTCACCACAAATCTCCAGGCATGGATTTCTACCACTAATTCTGGGACATTCACTGTCTGGACCTCTTCACCATCTGGGTCAAGTTCTTAGGTATAACAGAGCTCCCCCTGTAATGTTGGCAGGCTGTGTTGAACTGCCACCTAAGAAGGGTTACCTTCATGATCTAAGGAACTGGCATCTGAGTCTGTGTCTCACTCCTCAACACAGACTACAAGGTCATAGCGAAAGCCATCTTGCTGAGGCTGGGGGTCTGTGCTAGTAGACATGACACACCAAAATCAGATCTACATCGTCATGGGCAGGACCATCTTTGATAACCTCTATCTGGTCTGGGACTAACTCCATCTTGTGTGTTGGGATAATCTGTCACCACCCCCATCCTGTCCCTGGACCAGGAGAAGGTGTTTGACAGGATAGATCACAGTTATCTCATGGGCAGTCTGTGGGTATTCGGCTTTGTGTGCTTTCTCCAGGCACTGTACACTTCTGTCAAGCTCAGCTGGTTCTCACCCGTACCTGTCACATACGGTTGAGGAGTACATCAGGGCTGCCTGCTGTCCAGCTAGCTCTATACCATTGGCATCGAGCCCTTCCTTTGTCTCCTCCACAAGAGGAGGATGGGGTTGGTACTGTGGGAGCCAGATTTATGGGTGGACCTGTCGGCAGATGTCAACAATGTGCTCCTCGTAGCCAGGAACCTGGGCCACCTGCTGTGGGTAGAGGTTTGCACCAAGGTCCTCATTTGCCCAGGTAACAGGGTCAAGAGTTCTGGCCTGATAGTTGGGGACAGGTGGCAGGCATGCTCCCTCCCACTCGCACTCCATGCCATCTGGTGGGGTGTGGGTCCTCTGCTCTATCTTTCTGTCACTGATCCCTCCCCACTGGAGGCTTGAACTAGAGGCCAGAGTGGCTGACCACTTGCAGAGATGGATGGGCCTGCTCTGGTGCCTTTCCTTTTGAGGTTGGGTACTGGTGCTGATACTGTCTATGCTGATACTGTCTATGCTCTGGCACCAGTTCAACACCCTGAACATGCCCTCAGGAATTCTAGCCAGCATCCACAAGAAAATCCTAGGGTTTTTCTGGCTGGGGCTGCAATAGGGTCTCTGTGGGGGTCCTGAGCTTCCCCCGGGGGAAGGGTGAACAGGGCCTCATCTGCATCCACAGCCAGGTCCACTCCTTCCACCTTCAGGCTCTGTAAAGATTCCTTTACACTAGAGGTACTTAGGCATGGAGCATACTAGCACATGCCTTCCTCCACCACCTCTGAGAGCTCCAATCTGACTGGCAGCTCTTTTTTCTCCCCCCAGAGGTCTCCCCCGAGACCTCTCTGAGCTGCCAGTCTTCTACCAGGACCTCCTTAGGACCTGGAAGATAGTCTCTGTGACCAGGTCTGTAGCAGCTGCTGATGGGGAGAACCTCCTTGCAGAAAGCCTGCTGCAAAACCCCCATATCCATGTACAAGTGGTGGAGCCCCCCTAGGTGCATTGGAAGTTGGTCCTAGTTGGTACCACCCACCAGAGTCAGAGTCCTCCTGGACTATAATAAGAGGGACGGGATGGGCCCCATTGTGCATGTCCAGTGCGTGGGGATGCCCACCCTGTGTTCCCTTCCAGACTCTGCAGATGAGTGTGATCGAGTGGACACAGACCCTCTTGCCCATTCTTCCCAAACTTAGCCCCTTCTGTCCTGTTCCTTCCAACCTATTTTACTTCCAGTTCTCTCTCTTCATTACTCCAGGCTTCTCGTCCCGGTCCCATTCTCCTTGCCTACCCACTCCTAATCACCACTTCTCAGGCTTCTCATCTGAGTCCTAGCTTCCTTCCTTGATCAGTCTCAGTTTCCATATAGGATGGTCTGTGCACGAGTCATGCCAATGATGTATACAGGCTGATGTAGAAAGCCATTAGACAGGCCAGGGAAAGTTTAGGCTGAGGGTTAGTGTTATAGATATGCCATTTACAGAGACCAATGTTCCCAACATCCTGCAGAAGTGGTGCAGAGGGGTCATGATTAATGATTGGTTGGGATGTGGATTCCACTTTCCCAAGCCCTCTTCATGCCATTCTCTTAGATCCAGCTTTATACAGATGGAGTGGATTTAATCCTTAGTATTACTCCTATAAAAAGGTAGAAATTAGCCCTTTTTAAAAATAAACAAACAAACCTGGACTTAATGGATAAATTGAACAATACAGTAGTGTATTTGTTTTCAACTTTGTTGCCTCAGTCATTTCAATTGTTAATATTTAGTGTTAATGTCAATGAATATTTATGTATACTTTTTGTTTTAATTATGTATTTTCAGGATTATAATTGTCAAGTTCTTTTATATTTCAGAGACTGTCCCCCCCACCAATAAATAGAAGCTTTTTTCTACTATACTACATTTTTAATTTAACAATTTAAGTGACATTATTTTATGGTGGCAACGCTATGTACTGACATAAATGTGAGAATTTTGTGTGTCTTCTCTGGGATTTATTTTTTCCCCTTCTTTCTTTATCTGACATTGTGAACCTGAGATGTTTCTTTACCTTAGGGCTTTAGTGAACAAATTATAGCCTTGATCCTGCAGTCTGATCCTGCAATCTTGACCTCTCCACCCGCACAGAGCCTTAGTGTCTGCAATAGAGCTCCATCTACAGGGAACTCCATTTAAGCTAACAGTATTACTCCTGTGTAAGCAGAAGGGTCCGCCCACATAGGTCGGTTTGGAGGAACAGAGTTCATAAACAGCAATAAGATTTTTGACTTTCTCACTTAAAAACAAAAAAGTATATTAAGATCAACCAACACATTTTTTAAACAAATGAATAAAATACATAACAATAAAACCCCTGCCTTTGTATGGTTTTATCTGGCTTAAAAAATCTGTATTTAGAAGGCTAAATATCCTGTTTTTCACTCCCAAGGCTTCCCCTCCTTCTGGCCCTTCATTTTCTCACAGTCCAACAGCCAACTTTTAGAAGGAAACCAGAGAAAATTAACAATTTACCAGTTCAGTGTTCTGTATCTGAATTGTAGAACAGCAGATGCTGAAGATAAAAGAATTTTCAAGTCAAATTCAGGAGTAAAGGTTAAAGTGGCCATCTCAGGGAAAGCTTTCCTTCTAACCCAATGCCAAAAGTTGGCTGCTGCATCAATAGGAATCTCCTGGGGGCACGGTTCTGTATAAACTCGTGAATTATAATTTCAGTTACTACTGTTCCTCAGTAACTGTTGCTTGTATTTAACAAATAAATAAGAAATAAACTTAACTGGCATTTGGACCTTAAAAGTTAATTCTTTATAGCTTCACTTGGGCTTCTTGATACTTTATTTTCTTCCATGGATTGATGTCTACAAATAAAACTGTGACCTCAGTATGGGCCTAATATTCAAAAGGTATCAATTGCCAGT
Organism: Chelonia mydas; assembly: GCF_015237465.2. NCBI lineage: Eukaryota > Metazoa > Chordata > Testudines > Cheloniidae > Chelonia > Chelonia mydas. Next base: position 169,132,681 of record NC_057849.1, read on the forward strand.
GTTCCACTGACTTCATTTTATACTCAGTGAGGCTTTATCCTGATATGTCTTTTTATATCAAATATTACAACCAGATGCAATCAGATAACTGACAAAACAAAAACAAACAAAATATCATGATAGTATATGCCATGAAATACTTACCAAAAACTTGGAGGAATGTCTGTTTTTTATCATTTCCTGCTTTATTTTTTGCTCCACACACATAAGGACCTGCGTCAATATTTTTGATATCTCTGATTGTTAATTCTGTATTGCTTCCTCTCAAAATATATTTTTCATTTTCATCAATAAGTTTGCCATTCCTGAAGAATAAAAGGGATTTATAATCACTCAGTGTATCTCATAGTCTGAAAGACCACATTCAGTTTTCTGATTGAGAAGTGTCAGTCCCTTCAGTGATTTTCACCGGAGGACGTGACTATTTTGCTAACATAAAAAGCACACAGAAAAATGTGTGGTAGAGACTAGCATTATATTTGGAAAGCTGTTGATTTCACTCTGATGTAAATTATTTGAGTGGGTAATTGGATGTCTTTATAAATGTGTCCAAATTCTGGGCATAAGGGAATCATTCAGGACTGTATCTTGATGCTCAGAACTCCTTGCCATATGATTTTTATTACCATGTTCTAAAATACAAATTAATTAGAAACAGTATAACATTTTCATTCCAATCCATTTTAACATTGATTTAATGACACTACTATTCACATTAGTGCAATAATTTATAAAAATGGTTTCATACTACTTACACATATAGTACACTGGCACTTGTGTCCGTTTTTTTCTTCTCAGCTGTTGTTGGCTAGTCGCAAATCAGTAAACAAACAAACCTCCAGCCACTGGGATATGTGCAGTGCAGATGGTTTAGAAATAATGAAACCTGTGAATACTCTGATGGTTGATCAGTACTTGACCAACTCATTTCATCACCCTGGCATATACACGATTATATTGTGCATTCTTTCTACTAGAATGTAATCTTAACTTTATTTCTCTTCACTTTGCCATATTTGCTCTAAGCTTCCTTTGACCTATTTTTTTCTGTTGCTCAGTTATGCAGCTTCTTCACATAATAAATTAAAAAAAAGTGCCTGATTGTCACAAGTGCTGAGCTCTCTCTGACTTCCATGGGATTTGGGGGACCAAATCAGGCCAGTTTTTTTAGGTGCCTACATATGATTTAGGAGCCCAGTTTTAGTCACCCAAGTTTAAAAATCGGGGCCATGGTGATTTTTAGTTTCTTTCTGATCATTTTATGGTGACAGTCATATTTATTAAAACAAATTCTAAAATAATTCAAAATATATCTTATTTTAAGCAAGAATATAGATCCTTTCTAGGGAACATTAATTTTATGCCAGCAGCAGTGCATTGATAGAGTTATCTTTATGTCTTGTATTTTAAGAACAAAGTTAAAACTCACTCCAATTTTAATCCATTGATGCTTTAATTTTATAAACTTGATGGTGACACTCATTCATCTCTTTTTCAATGTGAGTTACTTTATTTGTTTAGCAGACTTACTTCTGCACTCAGATATTTCCATACAATTTCCAGTGTTTTCAGTAGGAGATGCAAGGGAGTGTCTGCCGTAAAAAATGGTTCCAAAATGTCTCTTGTCACGAACGTTTCCTACAGCCAGGAAGATTTGAAAATAGAAACTGGGACTCCCAGGGAACGGGACAGACTTAAATTGATACTGATATTAGAGAACAAGAAGCTATGTTTTACACATTAGAAGATTATTTCCTTTGTGGGTTAATTCTAAGTCTTGTAACTAAAGATAAAGGGCTTGATCCTGCAATTAGTTGCACTGATTCCAATGAGATTACTCACATGAGTATGGCTTGCAGGATTGGTCCACACTTATCTTACAAACTTGGGAAGTTTAATTCTGTTGGAATTCTTCACTCACTTATTCTGGTTTTATACTAGTGTAACTCCATCAACTTCAGTGGAGTTACCCTAGATTTACACCTGTGTGACAGAGGAATCAGTCCTTCATAGAAATGAAATTTTAACTAGGTATATTCACATATTAAATAAAACAAAAACTAATCTTTGCTTATCTTTCTTCTTATATACCTCCCAAGACTAATATGTAAGTGTTCTATTGGACTGGTAGGGAAACACTGACACATTAGCTCAATTCCCTTAATCATGCATAATGCAATCCAGAATGCGACTGGAATTTAAAATAATGTTTACTTATACTCCCATAAGAACATAGCTAAGACAATTGACAGACAGATGATCAATAACTTAAAACTCTATCATATAAATACCATACAAAGGAGGACTTTGGTTCCAATCCTGAAGCTCCTGGTTTGGTCAGCATTTTGCTTACCGAGTTAAACACCACAAAGGGACCTTACAAGAGGGCTAAATGTTATTGGTACAAGGTTAGCCTGGCTGTAACTCAGCTGACTTCAGTGGTGAAGCACCTGTTTATGCCAGGGCTGAATTTGACCCTTAATTGTAGCAGCGTGTGGGAAGCTGAAAAGAAAAACCCCAGAGGACAAAGTGAAAACTGAATTTTTAACTCAGTTGAAATCTGGCTCTATTCAACTGTAAGGAAGAAAAGATTATGCCACAATAAACCAAAATCTTTCAGTCGTTACCGAAGAAAAATTTCCACTGATGTCAATGAGAGTTTTGGCTGTGTCAGGATTAGGTCATAAAATATATTCCAAAGAATTTTGTGAGATGAGTAATTTAAATAACTAAACAGGACTAACACAATACTTCAATAAATCAAAACTCATTATTTCATTTGAATGGTTGTCATATGAAATTCCTATTGTTTTCAAACTCATATTACTCATTCAACAGCTGTTTTGGCAAAAAAAAACCCAACTCCATATAAAATTGATACTAAATTTTACATAAAATGTGAACCCATTACTCTCAGAAGTCAGTGGAGATTGAGTAAGGGGTTCCCGGTCTGGCCTGTATGAAGAAATAGTCCTGATGAACCATATTTACTGATAGTAATGCTATGTAGATAGAGTATTATTGGGAAACCCCACTGGAATTTGTGTAATGGAGGATGCCCAGTTCCCAGTCTCCCAGGCCAGCAGGATTTTGCCCAGAAAATCCCTGAAAATCCAGTACACTTCTGCAGGATACTTAATTGCGCAGGTTATCAGTGAAAAAAGCAATATTTATTATTACTTCAGTTTGTGGAATCAGAAGTACCTGTTCAGTACTGTAAAAACCTACAGTATTGTAAAAAACCTATTTCTTCCTTAGTGATTGTTACCAAGCATATAGCATAAGTGTGTAGATATCTTGGCATAAACACAAATCTTCGATTGCTTTTGACATAAATGGTAAATAAATTACAATAATAGTACTCTGCATATTTCTAGCACTTTCCATCTTAGGATCTCTATGTGCTTTTTATATAGTACCCATTTTACAGATAAGTAAACTGAGGCACAGAGAGGATAAGAGACTTGCTCAAGGTCACAGAACTCAATTGCATAGTTGGAAACAGACTGCAAAATCATGGATCCCAAACAATAGATCACATTTCTTCTCATAGTCTACTTTAAAATCTAATAAAATCAAACTCTGGTGGGGGAGTGAAGATGAATTTAAATGGCATATTTCTGATAACTCTGGAAAACAAATGCCAAAATAACATTGTTTCACCAAAAACAGAAATAGCACACAGTACTAAACAAGACAAAATTACATTCTGACCCCACATCTGAACAAAAGCTCTGTGTAGCTCTAAGCTTGTCTCTTTCACCAACAGAATTAGGTTTAATAAAATATATTACCTCACCCACCATATCTCTACAACGTCAATGAAGCAGTAATGCTGAGGAAGTGGTTTGAATTAAGTTCCAAATATAGACTTATAGATCAGTCTCTTGCAAAAGCATCCTCATATTGCCTACAAGTGGCAAGATTTTGGTGGAGTAAACTTTAAAATTAACTTCTCAGAAATAATAACGGAGGTAAATATTTTGATCTGTTTTTTTTTTTTCCTCAATACAGTCAAGCCTGATCTATTAATTTCAGAAGAAACTAAATCTGAATGGATTTTTTTTTTGGTTCAGTGGCAATTCCAAAAATAAAATAAAATAGTTTTGAGTCAACCTGAAAATATTTTTTAAAAAATTGGCTAATTGAAAAGCGATTAAAAAAATCAATGTTTTGTTTAATCCAAAACAAAATGTTTTTCATTTTAAGCATTTTTCCACATTTTTATTTAATAAAAAATAAAATTAAATATTTCAAAACAAAAAGCTGATTTGAATCGAGAAATCAAAATGTTTCATTCGGAAAATGAAGTGTTGATTTTTTTCACAGATTTTTAAAAGATTTTTTTTCACCAAAATAATGTGGGTAAATCAATATGAATTTGTGAACTATTTGGGTCATCAAATCTCGATTTTTTGTTGAAAAAAATAATTCAGCTGAAAATTTTGCCCAGCTCTACTTAAAACTCATCTTGAGATGTCTCTGAGATGAGCATGAGAACAAGGAAAAAAATATCATCAGATAAAGAAACTGATTAGTCAACGGAAGTGAAATCAGAAATGAAATTGACTATATGCATAACAACGTGTGGAATCAAGTTTGCTCCATCCACCGAGGAAATAGTTGAATTCCCACCTCCTATTATTATTACTTATTTGTATTTCAGTAGCATCTACGTGCTGTCACCAAGATCAAAGCCCCATTGTAGCAGGCATTGTAATAACACATAATCAAAGACAGTCCCGCTCCCACAGAGAGCTTATATTGTAAATAGACAAAACAAATAAAGGGCAGGAGGAGAAACAGAGAAGTGAATGGACTTCCCTAAGGTCTCAGAACACAGGTCAGTGGCAGAACGAGAAATAAAACCCAAATCCACTGGCTCACTACCACATTCACTGGACAACATAGTCTCTCAGGGCCTGAGTAATGCTTTATCCACTACAGGGATTGGAAGGTTTACAACAACCATTTTCCTTAGTGAGGGGTCATTCTTGCTACTGAAGGAAGATCTGGTTCACTAGTAGCTGATCCACAGACTATTTGCATAGGGCCTTCTGTAAGGTGTTTCATTTGTTTGTGTATTTTACTGTGATACTTTCAAATTAAAGTACACTAAAGATATGGCACCGAAGACTGACAATTCTAAACATACAGCTCCCCAAGACACAAGATGACTGTGTCCATCCTTCTCATCTTGAAAATGTAAACCACCATGTTGAATTGTCTTCTTGCAGTGAGGCAAATGAGGATATCAGATTTCTAATGAACTCGAGAGAATTCTGCCCAGCTGGGAGCTACATTTTATAACGTTACCTCAAAGGGATACCAAGTTCCCAAAATGTGAAACTTTTGTTTGTGAATTCCACATCACCACTTCAAATAATTTGGGTTTGCATGATTTATTTTATTTTTGTTTCATCAGATAGAAACTGAATTCTCATCTATATTAGTGAGTGGGGCAAAGATGGCACTTATTTACACCTTCTGCAATCCAAAGGAATTCATGTCAGACAAAGTCAGCACACCATTTGACACATGCATCAGAAAGCAGGTGTCAGTCAAGGGGAACCAACATCTACCTAAGATGAATCTAACAGAATCTCTTAAGTTTCAAATGCTGAGTAACAATGAGAGAAGATAGCTGAGGAGAATCCCTATGGAGTCCAGTGCACTCTGAAAGATGTTCACAAATCTCTTGATCCCTTTGAAAGAGCACATGGGGGACAATTCATTCAAGCCCCAAACAGAAATACGTGTCCATACAAGGAATCTGAGCTATTTCACACTCAGACACCGGATTGCATCCTTTGTGAATAGATCAGGTGTTGAAACAAAAGGCATGTAAGTCTGTTCCATAAATATGCATGGAAAAGCTGAGAAACCAATGAAAAGTTTTCAGAGAGGTAACCATGTTAGTCTGTATCAGGAAAAACAACGGGGAGTCTTTGTGGAACCTTAGAGACTAACAAATGTATTTGGGCATCAGCTAGAACCCACTTCATCAGTTGCATACAGTGAAAAATACAGTAGACAGGTATAAAAGCTGAGATCCTTAAAGACGTTATGTGGCAAATTTTCAAAATTGCACAATTTTAACCATATAAATCTCACTGACTTCACCTGGAAGATATACTCCATATCCCCCAAACAGTTTTCTGTTTTTTACAGATTCAGATTTGCAAGAGTATCCACAACTTGTCTGCAAATAATGGAATCAAATATCCAGACAAACTAACACAACACACAGAAGCCATACCTGTTACTGAATATCTGGCTGCACTGGACGATCAGATGATTAAAATCAGCTTAAGATAGATCTTCTTTTACATTTTATTGATGTATCATATAATACTGTTACTCTGTGTGTTGGACATGTATTTATAGCATTACATCTGTATTCAGTGTTATTTTAAGTATTTGTATATGGGATTGGAGAGTGAAAATTTCATGGAGAAATTCAGAAATATATCTGTTGCCTTTTTTAAAGTTATAGGTTCTTCAGCTTTATTTGTTTCTCCTTTAATGTGAGACACATTAAAATATGTTATATATTTTCCAATTTCTCTTTCTTGATGATAAACATAGTTTGATCACATGTGTGTTATTTAATTTGCCCAGCGATTCCTGATAAACAGCCATAAACACTATGGAGGTAGTTTATTTCAGTATGATACAAACTCGTAACACATTTCAAATCTTTCTGATATAGAGATCTAAACTGAATTTACCTATGCCAGCTGATTTCAGGTTCAGGAGAGCCAGTGGCTCTACAGAATAAAGTAATTGCCTCTCCTCGATCTGCTGTAGCATTAAAGGACTTCTGTAGTAAAATAATTGCTGGAGGAACTGAAAGAAATGTAAAAAAATACATGTGAGGTAAACTAATTTAAAAAAATATAAAGGTTCAATTGCTTCTGTGGAAACTTTGAACAGAGCAATCCTTATTAAGCATTTAATTTACAAATACAAAATGAAGTCAGCTTACAGTATCAGATAACACTAAGATATTTTCAAAGTTGTATTTCCTTCAGACGACATTAATCATTATTATTTCATTGTAATGTTATCAAACCACTTGTGTATGGTTTCTTTTGAAGTAAACTAACAACAAAATGAATATAAGCATCTTTTTCTCCTGATCTGTTTTATTAAATAAGATTTAAAAGTAGCTGAAGGACCATAGCTACTGTGTGCATGTCAGTGCAGAGAGACTGACTAGTGTTAATTAAACTACCTGAAATGAAAATGTCTCTCTTTTCTCCTCCCTCTGACTCAATCGTGCAGCTGAGAGGCAACCATGCACTGAAGTGAGACAGCACTTTCAAATTAGGTATCAACCCATAATGTTCTTCTTGATTAAACATATTTAATTCCTCTAAACAAACTATAGTATATTTTCTGGACAAGAATATCATCAGCTTAAAATGATACATTGTGCTAGAGTTCTCCATATACAATCCATATCTAAAATTACATTTCCAAAAATTCTAACTAATTATTGTGTCCTGAGAATTGCATATTTTGCATTTTTGACATAATGCAATTATTACTAAAACAGTAATTTGCACTGAATACCTCACCAATATTCATAATAAAAAGCTGTTTCAAGAAACAATAAAGCAGAAGATGTAATTTAATATCTCCATTCATGATACTAATTTTATTATTCTACTGGAATGGACTTAAGATAGATGGTATGAATCTTAATTTCCACAAAATTCATACTCAAGATGAACTAAAAGCATCTATTATATAATTAGAGAAGTCATAGTTAGACATCTCTGATAGGTAATCAAAAATCCCAAATCCTCTGTGGCCAAGCAGATTTGAAATCACATATGTTCTTTGCTTGTACTGTACCAAAGAGAGAAGCTCAAGGACTTTGACCTGAATTTTCTGCCATCAAGTTCACTTTGCTCTGCTGCCTGACTTCCACACTGCCTGTGCTGGAATGCCACCCCACAGAATAAGGAAAGGAATGGGGGGGGGGGGGTGTTGGAAGAGGACAGAACAGGGAGAACAGAAGAGCTATTTTCCACCAAGCCCAATTCTCTGCTGGCAAGGATATCCTGTCAGCAGGATAACTTAGAGCTGCTCCTGTGCAGCTTTAACTTATGTGGTGGCTGCTGGGTGAGGATCAGGGAACCATAAACAGCTCCCTGTCAGAGTCTCCTCCCTCCACTGTATCCAAGCTCTGCTTGGCCAGAGGAGAGAATCACGCCCTTTTGCTTTAAGCCAAAGACTTTATTTTCACAGACAGATCACTGCCTCCCACTTTCAATTTCAAAACATCTCTCTGGCAATTACAGAAATTTCTTATATGGAAAAATATTAGGCATGTGTTCAATGAATTTCTAGCTCTTTTGTGTTATGCTCTAGCTCCTGGACCTGAGCAGGAACCAACTCCAGGTAATCAGACAGCTCTTTGTGGACCAACAGCAAGTTCTCCATTGACCACAAACTCCACTGAAGTCAAGAATTTCAAGATTATGGACTCAATTCAGAAACTTGCTTAATCATTTCAAATGATCAAAAAGAGATATAATGAAGTAATTTTATTCTAAGCCTCATTCTTTCTTTGTAGGCCCAAGGCTTGCAAACATTTGAGCTTCCCATCTTTCTTGATTTATCTGTAATTTTATTTTTGGTCCAAGCGTATTAGGTACCATTAAGACAAGATGGTAATAAAGAAGGAGCCTAAGAGAAAAACAACAAACTCAAAACTCCAGAAACTAATATTTATATATCAAACACATTTTCTTTTAAAAAAATTGCTTTTTAACTTTCGTTTGTTGACCTGGATTTTGTTAGCATTTCACCTGTTGTACAATAAAGTCAAGATAACCAATCCACTGAATAGCCATTCAATGCTAAATCAGTTCTTGGAGGGTTCAGAATACATCTTTCCCTTGTCATCCATGAACATTAATTAGAGAGAATAATTTGTGGAAGAGAGATCATCAGGAAACACATACCTTATAATTCGGCTTGGAAGGATTAGTTTTTAATTGGTTAATGTCAGTATTATATATATAACCAATTAAAAACTAATATATATTCTATACAATTTTGACTTTAAAACTAGAAAAATAAATGAACTGAAGGATGGAAAGTGATGTAAGATCAACAGGTCCTATGAATTTTCATTAACCAGAAGTTCTAAATTCCAGCCCTGCTTTCAAGGACACCCAGAGAAGTGAGAAATAGCTCAGTAATCAAACTGAAATAGATTACCACTAAAATATTCTAACACTAATGTAAGGTACAGGTTCAGCACAGAATTGTGTTGAGATACTACACTGATGGGTGGCAATATAAAGTCCTAAAATACCTATATTAGTGTTCTACATGTTTCCCACACCCTAGCTCCAATGACAGAGAACAAGTGGCAGTACATCAGGCCTGCTTCTTCTCCCACTGAAGTCAACAAGCCTGTTGTCATTGACTTTAACGAGAAGAGTATGAGGCCCTTACTGCCCTTCTGTACTAGTATTCATGTCTTCTGTCAACTGTAATTCAGTTGCCCTGTACCAGCATGTGATGTGAAGATAAATTTACTTCTTGTCCCATCATGTCTGTACAATATACAGTGGGCATAAATGGCAAAAAGTACATAAGCACCATTTCAGGTATTAGAGTAATCGTGAGAAAAAGCAAGCTCCAACTTTATTCTATGACACCAACCAAACTGGGTGCACTATGCTCTGAAGGAACCTCTCTCTTCATAAATCAAAGTGAAATCAGGTGCTGATGTGCAAATGTACATTTCAGATGTTCTATTTTTAATATATTTCAGACAATGCACCTGACTTGCTGTGAAGAAAATTCTGGAGAGAAGGTATGCATCCCTAATCAAATACTGGAATGTAATGACTGAAGACAGGAAGATGATAATGAAGATTTTGTCTTCAGATAGAAAGCTCCAATTATACTGTCTTCCCGGTCATAGATACAAACTACAAGAGCACAATAACATCAGCTCTTTCCATCACAAAGTACTGCATTATTTTTCTGAGTACTGTTTCCTGAAATGAGATATTCAAATGGTGCAATAATAATATGCCAATAAGTTATACTTTTTATTGTATCATGTTTATGATTGGACATAGAAATATTGTATTCCCAAAACAAGGAACCTCCACAGTTGACTGTCAATTATCTAGACAGATATATTACAAAACTTTTTTTCAGGACATTCACTGCATTTTCCTCTCCTCACAAATTCAAAAGGAGGATTTGTATTTATTTTTAATGTAGTTTGAGAACCAAGCTATCAAGATATTCAGCAGAGGCTCTCTGTCATCCAACTGTGGCCAGAACATTGAATACTAAATAGACTTATTTTTTCTATAAGCAATTGACCTGACATCCACTCGTATGAAGAGATGATGTTGGGTTTCAACTCATTCCTTCATTTTAGTTTGCCATTTGCATCTATTCTACCTGTAGTAAGGCAACATTATGACAACCAGCCTAAGACTTGAATTAGTGTCCTCTATGACTGCAATCCCTCTCTCCATTAGACACTAAATATGGAGGCTGGTGCCTAATTTTAGGCATACAGGTTTGACCATTTGGGCCAAAACTGCTGTGTCTCTCTGGAAAGCTTATAGGATGATTTAAACCACTTTACTTTCCCCATTATTCTATGGATGACAGGCACCAGCCTGGTCCTCCAGTTTACAGTGGATGTTCTACATTACAATAGCTGCCAACAGTCCCAAGAGACATTTCTGGCTGCCATGAATCATCCAGGTGGGAGAGATGATGTGGCCGCAACCAAGCGGGAATCGTCAAGTGGTCCTCTTGGTTTGTTTTAAGGCTCTTTTGTGTTGCCCCAGGATCTGTGCAAAAATGACACTATCATGCAATTTTCATTCTCCCTGTAAGTTGCTTGTTCCTCCATTACCAAGCCTGAAATAGTAATAAGTATATCATTCTTCTTGACTGCGCAACAGAATCAGAATGCAAAATCTTTCTATTGTATTCACAGTGACATTTTCTAAAACAGTTTCTTTACTTGGTGCATTTGTTCATATTTGCAATGACACTGAAGTCTGAAGGAATGATAAATGGAGGGCATAACTGCTATGTAGCAATTATTAATCTTGAGAAAGCATATGACTTGGTTTTGTGGGAGTTAGTATTTGGACTCTTGAGTTGGATGGAAGGGGGGCTTCAAGAAGTGGATGTGATAAAGGAAGTGTATAGAGCCTCAAGAGTTACGGTGTTAACAATACATGGAATTTCAAAGAGTTTTGATATGACTGTGGGATTGAGACAGAGCAGTGTGTGGAGTCCACTTCTCTTCATTCTAGTTATGGAGTTAATTTGTAGGAGAATCAAGACTGTGGAGACACAGAGAAAACAAATGTATACTGAAGATCTGGCCCTTTTGATTGACAGAAAAGAGGGACTGGTAAATATGATATCAGAGCAGGCATCTGTTTTTGAAGACCATGGTTTGAAGGTAAACCCAAAAAACCATGAAGTTATACAAGTAGAGACAGGAGAAGAAGAAAGAATGAGAGAAAGAGGACAGCAGGAAAGGACGTGGAAGATCAAGGATACATGAATGACTTTGTCAAGTTAAGTTTGAAGAGAAAAGGACTGGAATCACAAGATTTATGAACCTGCACTATAGATCAGAATGGCGAAGAACTGCTGGCACTCTTACCCCATGTACATAGGAATTGGAGTCGAGACGTGAAGTGAAAAGACATGCTGTATATTTTTAACTTGATAAATTTTCCTTGATATTTCTTTAACTCTACCAGCCTCAAACATGACAGCAGACTTTTATATGGATAGTTTATGTTTCCGGAACATTTTAAACTAAGAGCCCATGATCCATTTTTAAACAAAGAGGGCTAGATCCCTAGCTGGTGTAAATTGTGAAAGCACCATTGATATAATGGGGATTCATTGATTTACACAAGCTGAGGATCTGGTCCAATGTTCCCTACATTTCAGCAAAAGCCCAAATCCTACAGGAGACTGAGCCTTGAGAGATACTTGAGAGCTTTTACTGAAGCCAATGTCAGCTCAGGGTGCTCATTGCCTTGCAGGATTGGACTCACAGTTATTACAGTTATATAAAATACTAAAGGGGGTGAGGGGTTAATCAATATTATTATCTGCATTTCTAATCTATGTAGTGGGTGGATATTCAATGAGATACAAATCCATATCCCAGGCTACCCTAGTGGTAAAGTATAGGACTCACATATTTTTATGGTCTGAAAAATGTACTGGTCTTGAAAGATGCCTAGGTTAAACCTCTTCTGGTCTAAAAGAACTTGTAATTTCCATAAAGAAGTAAAAAAAAATAATACAAAAAATTAAAATTAAATTTAAAAAATCACAATAAAATATTGCATTTCCAACAACCAGAAGGACTAATGATTCAATAATTAAACCTTAAAGCCCTGAAGGTTTGTTTATCATCTACAGTGCCAAGCTAAGGACAAATTTGTTTAAACAAATAGGTATTGTGTTGTATGCAGAGTCCTATCAATGCCACACTTTCAGTTGCCCATCCAACACCTGATCACAAGCCCTCTGCCAAACCATCCCTTTTACCTCCTTCTCATTCACATGCATCAACTCTCTTACCCCAATTCATCTTCTGAACTGCCCTACCCTGTATGATAAGTGCCTCCTAAAGACTCCTTTCTCCACTATCAAACACTACTGTCTGCTGTACTTCTGTTACCTGTACATAATCTTGTCCTCTCTGCTTCCCATGAGTCAATCTCACAATCCCCAGCGTATCTCTACCTCGATCGAAGTACCCCTATGGACCACATCACCTCTTCCCATTTGCCAGACTCTACTGTCATCCCATTCCCTACAAGTATCCAGTCCTAACCTGCTAGCTGCATGACTCAACTTTTATATCTCTACTCCAGACTAGCACTTAGTCCAGCCCCCTGAGTATAAAAGGAAGACTGTTAGACACTCTTCAGAACAAAAACTTTTAAGCTCCACTTTTGATAGAAGACCCACCTCTGCAACCTCAGTATATTTTTCAATTTATTGTCAACATCTAAATATTTTCCTTACTTGAATGTAACTTTAAAAGGTGAAATTATTTTTTTTCAGATAACATCAGATTGTTACATTTTAAAAATGTAGGCTTTGACTCTTTATTTAATCTAAATCAGTACGAGTGTTACTGTCTCACAATGAGAATGATCTTCCATTTGTATAGTACTTTTTCATCCCAAAAGGAATCCAAAGCACTTTGCAAACACTCTTTATCCTGTGATCCCTTCAAATAACATAAAACTGATATTTATCCACCTCTCTGTTGAAATTCATCAATGATTTAATAGCACTCATTAACACTACACAACATTTTAGACCAGTATGTGAAGAAGAAAATACTTTCCAAATGAAATTGCAGGGAGAATTTAGGTAGGTGGGATGTAATTGCATCCTGGGTCAATATTTCATTAGGGACACTTGATTTAATAACTCGGCTCTTAAGAAAAGCACTCTGGAATCTTTAAAGGTACCAAGGGACCAGCACCTAAGTTTTGTACCTTCTTTGAAAGACAGTTCTCTTAATACTACAGTAAATTCTAATCCCATGTTGGGACATTGTTCATTACTGACCACATGTTTATTTGTCTGTAATGAGCTATGCATACCCACAGAGCTGAATAAATGATAACAACACTGACTTAGAGGGACAAGTGTCATCTCCTGAATTACAAATACTTCAAGTAGCTTCCTGGGTTTCCCTCATGGCTAGCCAATACCAACACAGTCAAATCCTTCTTAGTGTATGTGATTTCTCAAGATAGCTCGCAAAGTGGCATGAAAGCAGCCACCTAAATGAGGGAAATTCTATATTCTGAAGATATATCTATATTTTAAAATAGGCAAATATGACCAAGTGCTATACTTCAGCCTTCCAGTACAAGATTGATACTATAACCACCATTAAAATGATGAATCTAAGTCTGTCCATCTTAGGTATTTATGAGGTGGTATTCATATTGGTATCGAGTACTTTAGTACAGTGTTTCCCAAACTTGTTCCACCGCTTGTGCAGGGAAAGCCCCTGCCGGGCCGGGCCGGTTTATTTACCTGCCGCATCCGCAGGTTCAGCTGATCGTGGCTTCCAATGGCCGTGGTTCCCTGCTCCAGGCCAATGGGAGCTGCTGGAAGTTGCGCGGGCCAAGGGACGTACTGGTTGCCACTTCCAGCAGCTCCCATTGGCCTGGAGCAGCGAACCTATGGACGCGTCAGGTAAACAAATCAGCCCGGCCCGCCATGGGCTTTCCCTGCACAAGCGGCAGAACAAGTTTGGGAAACACTGCTTAGTATATGTTGTTTATTTTTGTTCCTAATATCTCATACTACAGTGAATTAATACTACAGTATTTATATATTTGATAGGTGCTTTAACACCTGAAGAGTTGCTCTAACTCTCCAAAAAATTTTAAAGTACTCTGAGAATTATCGCTTAGAGAGATCCATATATGCGCAATTTGTTCCCTTTTAAAACTGGCTTCTTTACCTATTTGCTCTCCATTCTGGCACTTCCCTAGTACCAAGAATTCAAATGTCCAAGGAGCCATGAAGGGTAGGGCAAGAGAAGGGTCTAGAAAACAATCAGGGGGCTCCTGCAGCAAAGGATGGGGAAGGGCTCTGTATAGGTGGAACAGAGAGATGCTGGGGGCCAGGATGATTAAGAAGAAGGGGGGAAAAGGTGAGTTGACGTACAGCATCAGCTATTTCTGCACCTTCTGCTCCCCAGTTGGCCTTTCCCTGAAGAACTCAATTAAAACAGTATTAAAAATAAAATAGAAGATTTCACAAAGCTCCAAAACTGGACAGTATCCATGCACAAAAAATCCTCTTGCATAGCTCTCCTATGCTTTTTTAAAATTATTTTAACTATCTGACTATCCCATTTTTATTTTATGGAAGACGAGAAGGTACTGTGGGGCTGCATTTGTAAAGGTTTTACAGGCAGAGAAAATTGATGCATTTTTGCTGAAACAGATTCAGAGACATTTCCCTTTCTTGTTAGGTGTCATTGCAATGTATTTATTTATTTTTATTTGTAATGTTACTTTACAGACCCAGTTGGAAATAGATTTAGTACACTTAGCTTCATCTTACAGAAGCCAGTCATCCTGATAAATCAAGGAGGAGACTCTACAATGTGAAATGATTTTAGTGTTGCTCAGTTGGTAACTCTTTTGCCTCTAGATCGTAACACTGAGTTCAAAGCTAGAAGTGTTCACTGATAAAGATGTTGGGCCAGATTCAGACTGAGTATGAAGAGGTACAATTCTACTGACATCATTCACTCACACAAGGTTAGAATTTGGCCCACCATTTTTAATGCAATACGTTGTGCCAGACACAGCCTTCCTCTCCATCTCTTTTTAAAAGTCCAGTATGAAGTGAAAGATTTCATAGCACTCTTCAAAATGAGAAGGAGATAACTCCAATGTTCAGGTCAACAATTACCTGTCTTGATAAATTACGTTCCAATATCCATGCTGTGAGTGAACTCACTGCATAATGGTTGCTCTTTTTCTGTACCCAATGATGGAACTAACAGCATTTATTTCATTTACTTTGTGAAACACTCAAGGATAACTGGAGCATTCAATGCATTATAGGCTGTAAAGCTTTTTTTCTCTTCAAATCCCCTTTATTATATATTATAGTCAAGAATTTTTTTTTCCAAGTAAGAGACACCCAGCCATATAGGGTATGTCTACATCTGAGGTGGGCGTGTGTGCTTCCCAGCTCATATAGACCTACCAATGCTAGCTCTGCTTGAGCTAGTATGATAAAAAACCCAGCAGTGTAGACAGGTAACATTGGTGGTGGCCAGGCTAGCTCCCTGTATATGTGGTGGGGCCGGATGGATATGTACTCAGGCAGCTAGCCCATGCAACCCCAGCCACACTGATATTTTTAGTGCACTAGTTTGAGCCAAACTAGCACAGATAAGTCTATGTGAGTTGAGAATCACACGTCCCAGCTCAAATGTAGGCTTACATATAGAAATACTGTGATATAGTAAATACTATAGGCTAGACTATGGGAATTGCACATAGCCAGGGCTCAGGAGTATTGCACACAGAGGAACCAGAGGGAAACATTTCCCCTTATATACACAGAGCATGCACACTCCTACACCCTTTAATTGGTAATCTTCTGCCCTCCTTCCCACTCCCTTTCCGTGCACTATTGATAACAATCTAAAGACGTATTGCTTTAAATATCACAGCTATTGTTTACCGCTATGGATTCAAGGAATACCCGTGCAACGAGTAACCTTTACTCACACGAGCAGTCCAGACTTCAATAGTTTCATTGATACTCAAGTGAGTAAGGGTTTGCATGACAGGGTCATTCAGAAACAAGACATTAGATATTAGAAATGGCACTTAGATACTAAGGAGCTAGTATAATAGACATACCTAAGTTAGATAGAACCTTGCTGGCCAACAAGTGAATAGAGACCCATTCACATATGTTTTATTGTGCCGACACTGACTTTAACAGTGAGGTCAACCTACATATTCAATTTTATGCTTGCACTTTCATATTCCTTGTTAAAAGGGTTTCTAATAAATTGTTAAAATTTATTATGACTTAAATAATAGTGGCATATCCATGGTGTATCCAGTTAATTCAACTGTAGTCCTACAGTTAAAAATTATGTTCATGGTGTTTAACCAGGTTTTAAATACTGACAATTCATAAAATAACTGTGTTACTGTGAAACTGAATAACTGCATAAAATGAAGTGGTTTATAACAACACATGACATGCATTGAAAGATATATACCTAGCTAAATTACGGCATGTTATAATCTGAACTCTGATCTTGGTGTGGTTGGCTATATCCTGCAAAAGATATTTTTTTTAAACCACTACATTTACACATAACATTTACATACATTTATACCATTAAAGGAGATATGACATCTCCTTAACTACATAATTATATTAATTAAATTAAACATAAAAACCCACATAAGGTAAATCTCACAATGTACAAATTGTAAACAGTAAACAACTCAATTTCTATTTAAAGAAAAACAATGTAACAACTATAGTATGTAGCGATCCTGCAATACGTGGCCTAATTAAGATTTCATAGAAGATGATGAACCCTATTTAAATAATGTTATAATCAATGAAAGCAAGACCTCATTTCAACTTCAGAAAAATCACTGTACACCTTACCATTCACGATAACTGTGATATCCCGAAAGTCGATTTCTCCTCTAGCTTCCACTCTTCCTTCACATCTATATATTCCTTCATCACTTTTATTGATATTAAGAATTTGGAGGTTGTTGTTTGGTAACATCACAAATCGATCTAGAAAGGCATGTAATGAATAAAGTGATATCGGTAAATTAAGACAGTTTTGGGAATACTAATTTAAATTACTAAGATAAATGAACTTGTCTAATGAGGTCAAATAGTTCATCAACAAAACACTTTCAATTTAAAATTCAAATGTAATATCATAACTTAAGTTATTTCACCCCAAAAATATTGGTTTATCTTTTGTTTAAATTCAGTTAGGATTTTTTCTATATAAAATGGAAATGTAGTTGTTCTTCTGTACATTTTTATTCCAGACTTGTTACTGCAGTGCCAATGGAAGCACAATATACCTACAGTACATTCAACCAAATATTCAATGCTGTGCTATTTTTTTAAAATAAGATATATTATATGCATCCTCCCTCACACTCTATTCAGTTCTTGTCAAGGACCAACTACCCTGCTTTTCCAAATTAATGTTAATGGGTGAAATCTTGGCTCTATTTAAATCAATGATAAAACTCATACTGGCTTCAATATGGCTAGGATTTCACCCAATATGACATCATTTATTTCCCAATTCTGCAACTCATTATGTGCAGGCAGCCCCCACAGAACCTTGCTGACTTCAGTAGGTGTCCACCAATACGAAACAAGTTGCAGAACTGGGATCTTATTGCAGATGATATGGTGATAATATTATGAAAAAATGTGCAACTTTTGTTTTTTGCAACAGGAGAAATAGAATATTGTAATAGGTTAGCCCAGAAGTAGAATCCTTAGCTCATTTAATGTCTTTTGTAAAACTAAGAATCTGACTCAAATTATTACAAAGTGAATGAGATGCTTATTTACCCTAGACTGGTAAAATGATTAGAGAAACATAGAAATGTCACACATCAAACCTTAAAATTGTACAGATGGAACTAGATAATGTTTTTCTAGGTACTAGTTGTCTCTGTTCTTACTAAACAACTGTTTGTACAGGATCTTTCAGTTTCAGCCAAAAATTTATATTAAAACTATTTTTCTTACATATTATGACCCCGGATCATGTGTCTCACTGTGAGCTTGGCATTTCAAGATGCTGAATACACCAA
The DNA here is from genome assembly GCF_015237465.2 of Chelonia mydas. NCBI lineage: Eukaryota > Metazoa > Chordata > Testudines > Cheloniidae > Chelonia > Chelonia mydas. Next base: position 169,151,103 of record NC_057849.1, read on the forward strand.
CCCTAATCCAGCAAAGCACTTAAGCACATGTTGAACTTTAAGCAAGTGGTTAAGTCTCATTGACTTCCAAGTTACATAGCTTAAGTGCTTTGCTGAATTGGGCCTAAGCATGCACTTAAGTGTTTTCTTGGATCAGAGTCACCACTCTTAGCACCCTATAAGAGGTGCAGATATAAGAGGCAGATGGATTTAATTTTTCAAGTCCCTCAGTCTAAATCAGCCATTATCAGCTCATGCCTTTTGAGAGACATATTCCTCCTTAGGTCACTATATGTGGTTCTTGTGGTTACTGTATACATGGGCCTCAACTCAGCAAAACAGTTAACCAAGTGTTTAAATTTAAGCATGTGCTTAAGGGATTTGCTGAACTGGGGTCCTGGTGCTCCACTCCCTTTGTCGAGTTCTAAGTATATCATGAAGAAAGACACTGGCCATTAAGATCTAATCACTGATTTTCAAATCAATACAAGTCACAATCCAATACACCTAGAAGTAAAACCCATTTCCTGGTGTGATGCTCTGACAGTCACCCTTCAAAATGTTCTCTCTTTCAAAAGGTGTGTGTGTGGGGGGGGAGGGGGATAATTTCTCTCTTTAGACTTTTGTTAGCTTTTTATTTGTTGAAACACAATTCTTAGATCATAAAAAATGTACATTTTCAAACATTTGGAAAGTGCTGTTTAAAGGATTAATTTAATATAAGAAAAGCTTCATCCCTGCTGGCTGGATGTTCTGTCAACCACCAGGCCTTTTCAGCTAAGGAGGCTATTTCGATTTCATCAAGGAAAATGAAATGAAAATGAACTCTAACGTTGGGTGACTGCGGAACACCATAAATACCCTAATCTTGTCATGGGATAGACTGGAGAAATGTGTGTATAATAACAGGAGAAATTCTTATGAGTAAATTAGGTTGACCAGCTGAACAAAGCTCTTTCTACATCCCATACTACATACTAGCATTTAGGCAGACAGATTAATACACAGCACAAACAATACCTATCGGAAAGTTGAAAAAGAGTGGAAAGTGAATTGAAATGATTTCTCAGAAAAGCCACACACCACTCTGTATGACGTATCCACTGATAGAGGTGGAAGGAATTACTGCCTTTCAAGACATAACACCAAATATTTAAAAGAATTGTTATCTACCTTGCATAGTAATTATGTAAAGTCAGGCTGAACCAGTAAACTCACCTGAAGCTTTGCAGTCATGCATTAGACCTAGATAACGTGATTCACATAAATAATAGTATGCTCAGAGCAAAGTTCAGAGCATCCAACCGCTCTAGCGGACACCATGTTTATACAAGTACTAATTTATGATACATCCCGTAAAGTACTATATATGATATACCCATAGGTTCACAAATATATAAACTGTATGCTTTTGTAAGGGGATCACAGTCAATGGATGTGGGCAGTTAACAGCCACCAGACAATGCCAGCTCATCACACACGACAGTCAACAACATTCACTATAGCCTAGGCCAGTGTTTCCCAAACTTGGGACTCCACTTGTTCAGGGAAAACCCCTGGTGGGCTTTCCCCTGGCCCACGCCACTTCTGGCAGCCCCACTGGGCGCGCACAGCAAACCGCGGCCAGTGGGAGCTGCGATCGGCCGAACCTGCGGACGCGGCAGGTAAACAAACTAGCTGGGCCCCAATGGGGCTTTCCCTGAGCAAGCGGCGTCCCAAGTTTGGGAAACACTGGCCTAGGACACTAAGGGTATGTCTATACTGCAATTAAAAACCTAAAGCTGCTCCAGGACAGCTGACTTCAGCTCAGGCTAATGGGCTATAAAAGTGCAGTATAGGTGTTTGAACTCAGGCTGGAGCCTGGGCTTTCAGACTCTCCCCACTCACATGATCCCAGAACCCGAAGTCTGGCCTGAGCCCAAATGTCTACATTGTAATTTTATAGCCCCACAGCCTAAGCCCCATGAGCCTGAGTCAACTGACCTGGGCCAGCCTTTTACTGCAGTGTAGGCATACCCAAAGCAGGATGTGAATACCCATAACTAATCAGTAGACAAGCATGAAGCCCACACAAAAACATGCTGGAGAGCTAGCAAGGCACCTCCACGAAAGACTTGCTGAGGACAAAATGCTGGAAGTACTGGAAACCATTAGGGCTTCCACCAGTTCTGCCACTGATGCAGCTGAAACAATGGTAGTATGAGTGTTTTATGGTCCTCCCCCTCCCTGTCTCACCCTAAAATTTCCTTTTAGAGGCAGGGCCTGAAAGCAGCTGCCAGCCCACCCTGAGTACAGTAGTTTTCCAGAGAAAGGGTGAAATTCACTTCTGTGATGGCAGCCAACACAAGCTCAATGCACCACTAAACTCCCCCTTAAAAGGACTTATGCAGGCTCTCTGTATCAGGATTAATTTCACCCAGAGTGCACACAAGAATGCACCATTTTCCTTCCCATAGCTGCACAGTTCTAATTAGAGGTGTGTAAACTCTTGATTTAAAGCAGGAAAATACTCAAAACCATCCTGGGTCTGTGTTCAGCTTGTTTCCAGGAAACAGTGATGGCTTTCATAAATGTTGTTTCTTCAAGCTATCAGCAGAAGCTTTTTATAACCTCAACCCTCCTCTCTGTTTATTGGTTCACTTTACGGCATTCATAATGTAATTTGAGTCAAGATCACTGAGATAGGTCATCGGGTGCAAATCACATGGCATTTCTTCAGGGGCCCTAAATTGGTTGAGCCTATCCAATATGATCAGTCCAATAGGGTCAGCCCAGTTCAGCAGAAGTCTTTTTCATTTGTAATCTCAGAATGAGAGAGGCTGTAGTTTGTTTAAGCTTTTTGATAAAAAAATAAAGTCATCATAATCTATCTTCAAATGTCAGGGGAAGAACCTTAGAAAGCAGAGTCCTAGCATACTTGTAATTCCACTGTTATTGGAAATTTTTCCTTATATTTTATATACTGGCTCCCATATTAATATCTAGATTTCTGATTGGGAAAATCTCTTGAAATAAAAGTTGTCTTGTTGTATCAGGCCTAGTCCCTTAGATTATGTTCCTGAAGCAGGCCTTATATTTCTCCTGTAATTGGCCTGTTATTAGGCACTATCTTATTATTTTATATTTTGGCTCATGTACCATGTTTATCATACTTTTAAAAGGAGAAGTTTTCCTCACTGAAATAAGACTTCTGTTGTAACATCAGGACGCACGCCTACTTCCTGTTTCATGTTTTGTGAAGCAGTGATCCCGTATGAAGAAGTATGAATGGGTTGAAAAACCATACGAACTAGTTTCCACAAAAAAAAAAATCTGCAAACTTTTTTTGCACTGAACTTGGAATGGTTTGCACACCTGTAATTCTAACAGTCTGAAGAATCTCTTACAGACGTAAATTGTGATGGTTTTGAAGAGAGTTACACCGCATATTGAAATGATCAGAAAAAAAACCCAAAGGAACCAGACAAAAAGGAAAATATATAACATAACAGCACACCACAATACATGACAGGGGTGAAGGATACACCAGTACACCTTCAGAACAATATCTCCGCAATCAGCTATGATGTAGACCAAAACAACATTTACATACAGTAATCCTGAACCTTACAACAATGTCATATCCAGCAAGTGGTAACTGCATGTATGACAAATCTATGCAATTGAGCACCGGACTGTTGAATAGAAAGATTCATGCAGGTGATGTTCAGACTAGCCCTTGGTAGTTAGTTCCTCTTGTGGCTGACTCCAGTCAGTCCCAGAGACCTGAATGCCTCCATATAGCCTTGCAGTATTTGTGATAGGCACTATGGAGTGGGCAGTGTGCTTAACTCCTTATGCAGCAATACTGCTGTGCAAAAATAAAGAGTAAATCACTGACTTGGTGAACAGAACAAGGTGTGATCTATAAAAAACAGTTGCAGGCCACCTTCATCTCTAGTACCAGGCCTTTGCCGCCTGCACAATGGAATTGTGATTCATGACAATTAAGCTTTTGAGGCTGACATTACAGGAACTCTACAGAACATGCTCAGAGAGTTCTACATTCCATTGAGCTATTGAGCTCTTACATCCAACTTTAAAGATACAACATCAAGTCAAGAAAGAATCTTTTAACAGAGCGTGGGCTCTTTCCAAGGTCATGGTCTCCCCAGTCATTTTATTTAATTTCCTTGGTCAAAGGATGATGGAAAGCTGACCTCTCTGTCCCTCATTCCCTCCCTTCATAGATAAACAGGAGAAGGACTATAGGTGTCGGGACTGAACAGATGTCTAGGAGTTTGGCTCTGGGGGGAGAAGTAAAACTACTTTAGAATTAGGAGTTGCCATTCCCAGTCAGCTCTACACTTCCTTGTGGAACAATTCTTTAAATCAGGGGTCTCAAAGTCCCGGCCCGCGGGCCTTCTGCGGCCTGAGAACCTCCCCACTGCGGCCCGCAGAGGAGAGACACATGCAGACACGTTGCCGGCAATGTCTGCTGCAGGCGCCGGCCCCTGCAGCTCCCATTGTCTGGGGAGAAGGATAGAGATACCATCACTAGTTGCTGGGCAGAGTCAGCCATGGAGGCAGCCCCACTTTTTTCCACAATGAATATAAACAAGTCAAAATACCGAACACAACTATCTGAGGCACACCTTGCTGCAATCCTGAAGGTTTCAACTGCTCAATCACTGAAGCCAAATGTCAACAAACTGACAGAACTGAAGCGTTGCCAGGTGTCTGGCAAACACTAAAAACTCTCTGGCAGGCGAAGAATTGTATAAAGTTACATGGTAGTTTTATTATTTCTGAGAAATTCAAAATAAAAAATACAATATAAACATTTTGTTTTCTGAACACTATCTTCAGTGACATTATTGGTCCGCTGAGAGGATCTGAGGACTAGGGATTACAGTGGACGAGAAGTTGGATATGAGTCAACAGTGTGCCCTTGTTGCCAAGAAGGCCAATGGCATTTTGGGATGTATAAGTAGGGGCATTGCCAGCAGATTGAGGGACGTGGAAAAATTGGAAAGAGTCCAGCGGAGGGCAACAAAAATGATTAGGGGACTGGAACACATGACTTATGAGGAGAGGCTGAGGGAACTGGGGACGTTTAGTCTTCAGAAGAGAAGAATGAGGGGGGATTTGATAGCTGCTTTCAACTACCTGAAAGGGGGTTCCAAAGAGGATGGCTCTAGACTGTTCTCAGTGGTAGCAGATGACAGAACAAGGAGTAATGGTCTCAAGTTTCAGTGGGGGAGATTTAGGTTGGATATTAGGAAAAACTTTTTCACTATGAGGGTGGTGAAACACTGGAATGTGTTACCTAGGGAGGTGGTGGAATCTCCTTCCTAAGAAGTTTTTAAGGTCAGGCTTGACAAAGCCCTGGCAGGGATGATTTAGTCGGGGATCGGTCCTGCTTTGAGCAGGGGATTGGACTAGATGACCTCCTGAGGTCCCTTCCAACCCTGATATTCTATGATTCTATGACTGGGACTGGCCCTAAGGTAAATTGAATCTGAGACCCCTGCTTTAAATGTTCACTTCTGATTCAGTAAACAACCTTCCTTTCTGGCAAGCAGATCAGTCTCCTGTGTGGATAGCACATTCAAGCATTAGGAACTGCCAAGACTTTATACAGCCTAAATAATCATAGTTAATTGTGCTAAATCATATCCGAGAGGTTTATTCACTTTGTCAAATATAGCAGAAATATTTTCACTTTATAACTAAAAAGCCAATCACAGTGTATCTCTCCACAATGCAGGTGCTAAAAAAGATTTTAAATGGAAACTGCTTCCCAGTGCACAATAAAAAGCTGCATAATATAACTGGAAATTATACTTTCAACAGCAGATGTCAAATTATTCTACATTTTAAGCTTTCTCTAAACAAAAAATGAAAAAGACAATTAAAATAATGCATATTTATCTCTATAATAAACTAATCTTCTAGTACACATAACATTTAATGAATTTAAGTATTATATACTATAGGAATAATGATCAATTGGTTACTAGAGAATAATCTCTTCTCCACCATCCACGGTAGTATGTCCAGGTGATACTGTGAACACTCACACAGCTCAAACTCTTCTAGCTATATACTATTTAAAGCCCCAATTCCTACGGCAGGAGCTGCTATCTTAGGCCCTTGCAGAATCCCCTTGAATTTTAATGGAGATTTGTATGGGCATAGCAGTTTGTGCTAGGAGATCTCAATGCAAGATCAGGGGATAAAGGAACAACATTTTTTTCTGTTTTTTTTTAATCCGTTTTTCAACCATATACTGTTTAAAATCCTAACATTTTATATCTGTCTGGCTCAAACAGCTAAACAGCTTTATGTCCTGTCACATCTTAAAAGAAAATGAAACAAACTCAAAATTACATTATGAAATGCAGCATGGCACACTGGAAATATTTAAAAAATTCAGATTAATTTAAAATGCACGATCTTAAGAAAAAAATTTCAAGATTTTCTTTTTATGATTAAGTCTTCTAAAACAGGGTTGATTGGTAACCAGAACAAGAACTAGAAGTGCAAAAGCAAATTAAATTAACATACTGTAGAGTATCCCTGATCTTTTGGAGAAAATCTCACATTTGTAGGCTTTAAACTGTAACACTGACAAAAAGACCGCTTGCTTAATTGTTCAGCTACTGTTTAGTTCCAAAATCCTTTAACCCTTACCTTCTTTAACAATTCAATTATATAAAAAAGTTGCATTGCTCTTCTACAGGTAACTCTTTCACCATGAATTCTGCACATGTGACTATGTAGGTAACGACAGAGATTAAACACAGTATGTAAGTAGCAAATCCAATTAAAACTCTGCCTGGCTTTTGTACCATGAAGGTTCACACAAGAATCTGAAACCACCCAAATAAGTGATTTTTCAGCTTTACAATAAAAAGCCTAATAGGTTTATTAAATCTGCTCTTCTTTGGCTGTAATCATACCTTAGAGATGCTACAGTTCCATACTTTCATGCCACTAAATAAACTTTAATTTCATTTTGAATTAAAAAGAATATGAAAAAACGTATCTTAATGGCCAGCATGAGGGATGTACAAACTCAACCTTGCATTTTAGTCCATTTAATGCCAAAGCTGTGAGAGGATAGGCAGGTAGGCAGATAGCTCTCCAAAGATGTTTTCTGTGCATTGTGAGGTACATAATAATTGTGTTGCCCCACAAAGGCATAAGAGGCAGTATTGGGACAGTCAATTGCCTCCTAAAGACATCACTAGTGTGTGTAGTGGATACTGAAGGCCACTAGTATACCACATCCAATGAGAACAACAGGCATGGGGGAGAGAAGATGATCCAGGGTTTATGGTTTGGAATGAAAATCATACACAACTCTATAGACCCAACTGTACAATCCTTAAACACGTTGGTGAGAACTCACTTGCTCAAGTAGTTCTATCGGCTTCAGTGGGACTACTCATATGAAAAATTGCTCACAAATGGGCTGACAGTCCTTGGCTGAATTTTGCTTTAAGCTTATTGTGTTAATATGAAACCAAAGTGAAACTGAAAGCACACACTTCAGTAAGATATCTATTCTTGATTTAAAGCTTCAAGTGATGGAGAATCTACCACATCCATAGGTAAAATTAAAGTTTATGCTTAGGAATTCTTCACTGCTATCCCACATTACAGTTTTGATATATCTTCTTTTAAATAATATTTTAATATATAATTAGAACATATAACCTAAAGAGTTACCAAAATACTAACTGTCAGCAATAGTTGTGACTTCCTCATTTCGATACAACCAGCTGACAACAGGTGCAGGTGAACTAGTAACATGACAAATCACTTCAGCATCTTCTCCTTGCCTGAATTCTTGTGGGGTTATTATGTCTCGGAAAGTAAGCTTTTCTAAAAAGAAAGAAAACTGAATTTAACAAGCGTTTCCTGTTTTGTTTAGCAATACAAGTTACATGCACAGTTACTCTGAATACAGCATCAAATCATAGAAATTAGAGATGTGAAAGCTAGTTCATTTTTTCTCTGAGTGCAGTAGAGGACTGTTCCAGTGTATTATCTATGGCTTTGGCCAGCCTAGGCATAAATGTTCCTGGTAATGAGAATTCCACTATTTCCACTGAGAAATCATTGCATAATATCTTAGAATCATAAAAATGTAGGGCTGGAAGGGAGCACAAGGGACCTCAAGAGATTATCTAGTCCATTCCACCACCACTCCCTCTTAGGCAGCACCAAATAAGATCATCCCTTACTGGTGTTTGTCCAACCTGTTCTTTAAAACCATCAATGAAAGGGATTAGACAACCTCCAATTACGTAACCAATTCCAGTACTGAAGTACCCTTCCAGTTAGAAAAAATTCTGCTGATATCTAACCTAAATCTCCTATGCTGCAAACTAAGACCATTACTTCACCTAGTTTCTGTGGACTTGAAGAACAATTGGTCACCATCCGCTTTACAAGAGCCCTTAACATATTTGAAGACTATGAGGTCCCCCATCAGTGTTCTTTTCCCAGGACTAAACATGCCCAAGTTTGTTAACCCTTCCTCACATGGCAGGTTTTCTAAACCCCCTTTAAAATGTTTTTTGTTCTTCTGTAGACTTTCTCCAGTGTGTCCACTTTTTCCTTAAAACATGGTGTCCAAAACTGGACATAATAGTCCAGCTGAGTCCCCACCAGTGCAGAGTAGAGTGGTATAATTACCTCCCTTGTGTTTAGTAGAACACTCCTATTAATATGTCACAGAGTGATATTAGCTTATGTTTTTTTGCAAATGCATTGTATTGTTGGCTCACAGAACTACCGCCTAGATAGTTATTCCCCAGTTTCTATTTGTGCATTTGATTTCTCCTTCCTAAGTGTAGTGTTTTGCACTTGTCATTATTGACTCTCATCTTGTTGATTTCAGACCGATTCTCCAATTAATCAAGATAATTTTGAATTCTAACCCTGTCCTCTGGAGTGCTTGCAATCCCCCCCATCTTGGTGTCATCCAGAAATGTTATATGCAATATGTCCACTCCATTATCCAAGTCATTAATTAAAAGATTGATTAGTGCCAGACACATAGGGGACCCCATTAAATATGCCCTCCCATTTTTATAGCAACCCATTAATACCTAGTCTTTGAGTATGGTATTTCAACACGTTATGCATCCACCTTATAGTAATTTCCTCTAGACCAGATGTCCCTAGTTCGTTTATGAGAATGACATGTGGGATAGTGCCATAAGGATCTTTGAAGTAATCTCTTCAGTTTGAATATACAAAATAATTTCTTACTTACTTCTTGCTTTCAACATTTTTGGGCTCAACTGTGGAACTCTTACTCATACTGTGAGCATTAATTACTCCAGTGAGTAGCCTTGTTGACTCAGTTATTTGGTGTTTTTCTTCAAGTCCTGGCTGCTGAAGGCAAGTGATTGTGAGAATTTAAGTTTTCATGGGGGAGCAGTAGTGTGGGGGACGACTTTCTAGCTATCATGTTGTGGAGAAAAGCCTGACATCATCAACTGGCTCAAAACCCAAAAGGCAAATAGTAAGAAACCCGATTATTTTTAAATTGTGATTTTTTTTTAGCCAATAAGACCCATTTTTTGGAGATCTGATTTTTGAATACTTGGGGCAGTAATACCATAAGTAAGTATTCAGTTGTGTGAGTAAGGGTTGCATAATTTTAGCTGCTATTGCAGAATAGCTCAACAGCTACACTGTGGCTTTTAATCCACCACCTTCTTTAGGCACTACTGTGGAACTGTACAGACCTAAGACGAGCTCTGGAGGAACTGCTTCTCAGTGACACATCCTCTGTCTATGCAACTCACTGCATATGTGTAGTGCACAAACATGTGCCTCCTCTAGACAGAGCAGATTGCTTTGTTTTCCTCCAATCCATCAACTCCAGTTCATGGCTGTCATAAAAGACAAGGAGAAGGCAGCTCTACATCTCTGTCCCCTATCTCTCCCTGTTCCCTTTTCAGAGATGTGAGAGCTGGAGTAAACAGTGCATGTGCTACCCAGAGCACAGACTGCTATCATGTGCATCACTTGTGAAGATGAAACTAATAAACTGATCCAATTGTCCATTAAAATCAACGGAAAAACTCCCATTGACATCAGTGAGCTTAGGATCAGACCCAAAAGGAAATCATCTTGCTGATCCTCTGCAACATATCATCTAGCCCTAAATGTGCTAGCTTTCAGGCAAAATTTCTGTCAGACTTCACACCTTGTGTTTGGCTTTTTATGATTATTTTTTTGTTCCATCCTGAGAACTATTTACAAAAAAAAAAAAAAAAAAAAAAGAACTACTATGTCTCTTCCTAACAGTTTTCAAAGGATTTCTACCTTGCACAGTAGTCAACTTGTATAGTGTCTGGCAGTTTTAAGCATAAAAATGATGACTTTTACAGATTATGAAATCCGTTCTTCGAACTACCAACTTTGCAACCATCATGTAATTGCTTGTAATCAGCCTGAATGGTGGTTTTATCAATTACATTTATTTTTAAAATTATCTATCATTTGATATCTGCTGCACTGTTAAAGCTGCAGTACTTTAAGATTTTATCTTGCATTTACCTGGCACATTTCAGTTCATAAGTCTTGGCCTGACCATGAACCATATCCTGCCATGAATATTTATGCAAAAGTCACCATTCAAATCAATAAGGAATTCTGCTTAAATACTAATGGCACAATATGGCCCCTCTTTTTGGTTTTGTGTTAGCCTTAAGCCTCTTCTGTATTATGTATTTTGCATTGATGTAAAGAATTCTAATTGATCTAATTGATGTAAAGAATTCAGTTCAATATTCCGTACTTTTTAAAGTGATGTCAATTACAACTTGACAAAACGTCTGTAGGATGCTTTTACATATTCATTTTGCATCATGCAGTATATTTACATTTGAAGAAATAATCCTCCATTAATTGTTTAACTCTATTTTAAAAATAATAATACTTTGGTGGTTTATAAATATTTATACCTCATCACATATAGGCTTTTATGTCACATAAGTCCCTTATACAACCAAGAACAGGAAAAAAAATAACATAAAAGCCATTGCAAACTCTTTTAAACTGTATATGTTGTGTCTCTTGCACTCCAAATCAATGCACAATTTGACTATTGTAAGAGGATTTATTTTGGTGCAGATCTATCTCCCTCACAAACACATTTTGTCCTTTTCATGATAGAGAGGTATATATGGTGCATCCTCATGATAAGACTTTGTATTTCAAGACATCAGGTAACTGATGCTATACCATACTGGATTAATGTACTCGATATCAATGCCATTCAAGTCTTTTTCACAGTATATATGCTTGACTGCAACAGATACAATCTATTGCTTCTAAAATTAGATTTATAGAGAAGGGGTATATATTAATTTAGTGTTAATTTTCTGTATAGCAAATGGAATTCAAAATAGATCCTCTCTTTTTATTGTTAGTTTTTCCTTTATGTTTCACTTACGATAAATTTCCAAAACAACAGTAGCTTCTTGAGTCTGTCCTTTTGCATCAGTTGCTTGACACCGATATATCCCAGCATCTTCTACATTTGCATTGTAAATGGTTAGCCGTGATCTAACACCTTCTTTTTGAATGACCACTCTTTGACTAGACACAATCTTCTCTCCTTGTGGATTGTACCAATCTATACTGTCTGGCTCCCCAATCGCTAAAAAAAGCAATGTTAAAAGTAAAGTTCAGCTATAGACACTAAGTAGCATTCAGTTGAGTTCTTTCTTTGCAATATCCAGCTTGTCTTGTCTGTAGGAGAAACACAAGTTATAAGACAGACAAAAGAGAAACCAGCAAGTCTGATGGCCATAATTTAACTATTTTGAGTATTAATAAGAATTAGGAAAATGTTTATATATCCAGCTAAGCCAGATAGCACCAATTACATTGTCCAGTAACTATTTGGGATATCTGTGGGTATTTTAGAAATAAAAGATTTGGATCAAACCTTTGCCCAAAATCCGAACAAACTTTTTACAAGATTCAAAGACCAAAATCAGAGACCTTTCCCTCCTCCATGACATACTCTAATATTCAAGTACTAGCAAATTTGTCCTACTTAGGTCCCAGCCTATGTTCAAATTTAAAAAAAAAGAGGAAAGAAAACAGAAACTGCCCCCCCCCCTTTTTTTATTTGCTCTACTGACTTTTTTTTCCTCAGAGATGTGTTTTCACTATGTTCTATCTGAAACAAAAGCAAGTTTTTGGTTACATGTCAAATTACCATGGCGTACAGCCATGGTAATAATCACATTTGTAGAAAGAAACAGATTTTGAACCAGAATTACAACTTCATTTTGACAGTGTTTTTAGAAAAAAATTTCTTTTTAATAACTGTCTATGGAACAAAAGCATTTTGGCAAACAAAATTTGTAAGAACATTATACAACATTATAGATGCAATCAGATACATGTTTACCTATTTGTATTTAAGAGTAAATATTTACATGTTTCCATATTTAAAGGTTACATTCTAGTTTTAAGTTGCCATTGGACTAACGTTTTTAAGTGAGCCAGGAATTGGTGAGCAACCACTGGCCTATATTCAAAGAACAGTCCTTAAAACCGTATCATACTTTTCAGAACTATCTGATTTCCAGCTGGTTGAAGCTGTTTTTTCCTCTTTTTCTTTTTTTAACTCACAGTGAATAAACTGTAACCCATCTAACTGCCTGAGTGGTTGGCATAAATCCCCTCAGATATAACTATATGCTAGATATTCAGATAACATTGGGCCAGATTCAATATCAAATCCTGCTACTACCACATTCTGCATCACAGAATTGCATAGACCATCCCCCAACTTGGAATAAAACTAAAATCCCAAGGCGGAGAAGTTTACTTCTCTGCAGAGGTTGTTGTATAGCAGCTATGTGACATCAGATCACATCCCTGCTAAGGGAGGAGAGCCTGAAACCCTTTTTGCCCCGATGGATTATGAGAATGACACCGGTGAGTCTCCCAAGTAAGTGAAAAGCCTCCCTGACCCTGTGGCTGTGGGGATTGGTTTCTGCAGGTGACTGACAGTCAGCTGTGAAGAGCTCAAAAAGGGTGCATGCCCCAATGAGCAGTGACAGCTGAGAGTTCCACAAAGGTTCAATGGACTTGTTTGACTGGACAGGAGGATATGCCAGCAAATCTAAGACATCCCCCAGTGAGACAGGAGTGGTAAAGGACACAGGATCAGTCTGAACCAACACAAGATTCTGATCTGGTCCTCTGCTTTTGGCTGTTTGAAGTTCTAGATAGTTGTTGTTAACAAGGCTTATGAGGACATGTATTTTGCACACTATGAGTCATCCGATGATGAGTCATTTGAAAATAATAATGAACTCTTACCTAATAACATTTAAAAGATAGGGCAGTTCCACTGTTACTGCAACAAAACTGTAACATTGTTTACAGATTATTGATTAAGCAAGCTGACAAAACAGGTATGAATATTCTCATCTTAATGCACGGATAATTTTGACCACAATGATGGCATAACTCTAAACGCACATTTTATATTATATATAAAATTATTTCTAAGAAAAATTACTGGCCTCATCTTGAGAGAAGCTAAACACATCAGTCACAAATTTGATTTATAAAACACAACCTCCAGGTTCCCTGACTTTTTTTAAACATGGTCAATTAATAGCAGAACCATGACTCCAGCAGGTGACTCAGTCCTATCCATAATAATAAAGCAACTGTCTCACCTATGCAGGTCTCAGCCTTACACTGGTTAAGACCTTGGACCTCACTAATTGAACAAGATACGACAGAGATATGAAGTGAAATCCTGACCCTTTTTAAATCAGTAATAGTTTTCCACTGACTTCAGTGGGGCCAAAATTTCAGTCTTATAGCTGGATGTCAGTAGCAAACTAAAACTACTTCAATGCCACAGAATGAAGCCTGGTAAAACTCCCATTGACTTAAAATGGGTCAGGATTTCATCACCATCTCCACACTAACCCTCTTAACATCTCCACATACACCTTCAATTAGAGATGATAAAACAGACCCATGTCAAAACCCACATGAAAGCATCTTTGATGTATGAATTTTTTTTTTTAATACTTTTCAGGTTCAGGTCATTTTGTTTAAGAAATAAACTATTTGGCAAAGTTTTCTAAAGTACTGCTAAAACTTTCCCTGGGTAAAAAGTTGATTTCATGAGAAAAAGTAATTCTAACTTTTCAGGTTACATATGCTCTGTTGGATACTGAAACAGTCACTCAGGTGTAACTTCCGAGCAGCATGCTATGTCTAATTTATTCATTAGCTATTTACCAAAAATTATTCAATTATGATCTTATATATTCATTCTAATATTAGTGTTTAGACAAGTAAAATTATTTTAATAGAGCAAAAAAATTTACATACATAAATAATTTATACTGATGGAAATCAATTTCAAAATAAGTGATTTAGTCTGTTTGGCACCTGAAATCAACAGTCTGTAGACTGAAAGCATACATTATGTGAAGCCAATGTAGCAGGACTTGCTATTTATCACAACATGCAAGTAGTCAGAATTCAATGCAAATATTGAAACAATATACTTTAAATATAAATATTTCTAAGCCAATTAATAACATTCAAATTATGAAAAAGTTTGATCTGAAAATTTAGCAAAACATACCTGGAGATATAATGAAATACATACCTGTGCATGTGAAGAATTTGGATTCGCCCACGCTAAGCTCTACCTTGCTAAGTGAAATCGTCACTTGAAGAAGAGCTGAAAAATACAATGTAAATACAGCATGAATACATTCTGCATGTATCAGTTAAAAGATGCCTACACACAGTATATGTACTGTACAAGCAGCACAAAAAAGATTGAGTGTCAGCTAAACATAGTATCTCCCAAAATAGAGTATTTATAGCAGTGGGGAGAAAGAAATCTAAGAGTAAGTTAGAGATCACGTTTTAGATGCAAACTATAACATCCCAGTAAAGTTAACTTGATGGGGAATGTCCTGGAGATCCTAAGTATTCAGTTTCTCTCTCTCACACACACACACACCCAAGAGATAAAAAACCCTCTCAAATACATAGCCACTCTATGTGAAGGACCAAAGCAACACCGATACTTTACACGCTGCTTATTGTAGATGCAGCACTGAAAGCACAAATGAACTAAGAAACCCTTTTTTCCAGAGATGGAATACAACTAACACAGGGCCTTACTGAATCCTAGAGTAAGTAGGTGCATCTGCATAAGTCAACTGTATGCACAGAATTTGGCTTACATATGCACGCACATCAAAATGGAATACTAAAAGAAAAAGTCATACTAATTTCAAGTTCTACTAGAAACAGAAAAAAAGTAAAATATCTGCCAGATGGAAAAGAACCAAAGTTTTAGGGAATGAAATTTTATTTACAAAGGTCTGAGAGTATTATAAACAAAAGAATTATAGGGTGATTGGGACTCTAAAAATATTAGATAGTGTCTTTTCAACATTTTTTTAGTTTTGAAACACATGATTGATTCATCTATCTCAAAGGTGTGTGGAAGTGACTGAACTCCTTTAAAACCATGATCAGTACAATTGTGTACAGTGAATGCTAAAGATGGCCAATTAGACGGAAGATTTCACCTCACCAGCTCCTTGATCCACCGTTATCATGGGAGTCTGAGGATATATCTACTTTAGAACTAAACACCCATGGCTGGCCCATGACAGCTGACTTGGGCTTGCAGGCGTGGGGCTCAGGGGCTGTTACACTATGGCATAGACATTTGGGCTTGGGCTGAAGTCTGAGCTCTGGAACCCTCCCCCCTCGCAGGGTCCTCGATCCTAGGCTCCAGACTGAGCCCAAACGCCTACACTACAATTAAACAGCCCTTCAATCTGAGCCCCGCAAGTCTGAATCAGCTGACACAGGCAAGCTCAAGGTTCTTCTTTGCAGTGTAGATGCACCCTAGAGGACAGTTGGGGGTGAGCAGAGTTACTATCAAATTTATTTTATATGACAAAATCTTTTTCTTCCATGAATATGTTACATTTTATAACACTTTGAAAAACTCCTTGTACAGTACTGACTGTACTGCTGTTAACTACAGAATAAAAAGTGAAAGCATAAGCCCAAAAACAGATTTGAAAGAGTATTTCATACATAATATAGCGCCATATGGCAATTATTACCATCAATAAAAGACAATCCAAACAATTATGCAATACCTGTTCTAGCTCTACATAAACAGCTTGGATAAGGGAAGACACAGACCATATTTGAATTTATAGACTAATAACCTATTTCATGTAAGACAAAGTGGTCCTCTCCGTAGAACTTCAATAATGGCCTAAAACATTTACAAATCAAAAGTTCTTCTTAAACCCACCCTCAACTTTTAATGAATAACAAGTGGGCATGATTTAAGTCATTATCTTCTTAACTACTTTTAATTTATTCAGTTGTTCTGAACAAGAATGAAATGTTTGAGTGTGAACTTGGGGGATTGTCTGTGAGGGACCCTCAACTATGGAACACCTTTTCTGAGGGCATCAGAATGAGCTCAAGTCTTCCCATTTTCAGAGGCTGATACCAAACCCATTGTGACAGGGTGCAGGATGCAACCTGGATTTAGGGTAGCGCTGCTCCCCCATAACTCTCTAGCCTGGGCTGTCACTTACAATGCTATGTTAGTGACATGCAGAAAACTCCTCTGGGAACTATCATCACTCAGTACAACAGCATGTGCAACCCCAAACCCAGCTATATTGCATGAATGCTCCCTGAGCCACTCACAAAACAGAAAGGCACCAGCAAATCTGTCAACCCCCAGCCTTGCACCCCGAGAATGTTCCATTCCTGGTCAGAAGCCAGACCAGTAGATGTTTATTAAGCAGTCCATCCCTCCTTCCATGTGGAGAGGACATTCACTATCCTTTGTAAACTGAGTTGAGATTTCCCAAGCACTTCAAGCAAAACACACTGTTTTAGGTAAAATATAAAACAGATTTATTAAGTACAGAAATATAGATTTTAAGTGATTATAAGTGTTAGGCACAAAAGGTCAAAGATAGTTACCAAAGAAAATATGAGATAAGTGCAAGTCTAAATCTCTAGTCCTTATTTGTCTTGGCAGTATTTGAATCAATCAGTTTTCTCACCCCATTAGACGTTGCAGTTCTTAATACACAAGCTTCCCCTTTAAGGCTGGGACCAGTCTCCTCAGTTCAAGTCTTTGTCTTCTCAATCTCTTGTTGCTTCCAGCATAGGTGCAGGAGGAGAAAGGCCAAAACATGATGCCACTGTCCCCCATTTTATATCCTCAGTCCACGCGCCTGGAAAACACTAGCCCAAGCATGTCCTGGTGGACTTTGCTGAGTCACAGGGTTGAGCAATCTCCCATTATGTGATGCTTGTGCAGCTCTCTTATAGTATTGTAAATCCCTTGTTTACAACTCCCCTTCTGATTAATGGTTGCTTAACACCTTCCTGGAAGTGGATCCCAATGTAGCAGGAGAGACCCTCAAACTTACAAAATATTTCAGTAACAACTATATAGGAAAAATCTCAACTTTATACACACTAATGATATACATATTTGGACAAAACAATGGGTTCCAGCAGATCATGACCTTTCACATGATACCTCATATGGCATGCTTTGTATGAAATATATCATATTTAGATGACAGGAGTGACTATGGGGGCTCCACGCTGCTGCTTTCAGGTACAGAGTACCTCCCCCATCTTTTCACAACAGCTCTCCCACAACAACAGAAGAAGACTATATTAATTATATTAATAAAATAATAACAAAGTGTTCAAAGTATAAGTGGTCAAACCCCAAAATAGCAAGCACACAGCCCATTTCAGGTTAAATTATATGCTCATCTAAATATTGCATCTGACACTCCATAAATGTTTGGCACTCCATAAAAACAGTCAGACAGTGAGAAAGGTTGTACAAATAGAAGTTTAAGCTCAGTTTGTTGAAAAGTCTGGGAGACTTATTGATCTGACAAAATAATTCAAGACACTATATGTTTATACATGTGACTACAAACAAGACCCAGTAAACAAGAGATGAACTAGTTATCTAAAATGTTAAACCCATTCTTTTAGAGTTCCCTTTTAAGTTTCATTGCATAGAATCATAGAACTGGAAGGGACCTCGAGAGGTCATCTACTTCAGTCCCCTGCACTCAAGGCAGGACTAAGTATTATATGGACCATCCCTGACAGGTGTTTGTCCAACCTGCTCTTAAAAATCCCCAATGGTGGAGATTCCACAACTTCCCTAGGCAATTTATTCTAGTGCTTAACCACCCTGACAGTTAGGAAGTTTTTCCTAATGTTCAACCTAAACCATCCTTGCTGCAGTGTAAGCCTATTGCTTCTTGTCCTATCCTCAGAGGTTAAAAAAAAACAATTTGTCTTGCTCCTTGTAACAACCTTTTACATACTTGAAAACTGTTATCATGTCCTCTCTCAGTCTTCTCTTCTCCAGACTAAACAAACCCATTTTTTTTCAATCTTCCCTCATAGGTCATGTTTTCTAGACCTTTAATCATTTTTCAAGTATCAGAGGGGTAGCTGTGTTAGTCTGGATCTTTAAAAGCGGCAAAGAGTCGCTTATAGTTAGTTCAATCAGGGAGGATGAGGATGAGGGAGGATGAGGCCCTGATTGAACCAATCCTCCCTGATGGAACTAGCCTCGTTATCCCTAGCCTGATTCTTGCTTGCATATTTATACCTGCCTCTGGAAATTTCCACTACATGCATCCGACGAAGTGGGTCTTCACCCACGAAAGCTTATCCTCCAATACGTCTGTTAGTCTATAAGGTGCCACAGAACTCTTTGCCACTTTTAATCATTTTTGTTGATCTTCTCCAATTTGTCCACATCTTTTCTGAAATGTGGCACTCAGAACTGGACACAATACTCCAGCTGAGGCCTAATCAGTGTGGAATAGAGCAGAAGAATTACTTCTTGTGTCTTGCTTACAATACTCCTGCTAATACATCCCAGAATGAGGTTTTCTTTTTTTTGCAACAGCGTTACACTGTTGACTCATATTTAGCTTGTGATCCACTATGACCCCCAGATCCCTTTCTGCAGTACTCCTTCCTAGGCAGTCATTTCCCACTTTATATGTGTGCAGCTGATTGTTCCTTCCTAGAGTGGAGTACTTTGCATTTGTCCTTATTGAATTTCATCCTATTTACTTCAGACCATTTCTCCAGTTTGTCCAGATCATTTTGAATTTTAATCCTATCCTCCAAAGCACTTGCAACCCCTCCCAGCTTGGTATTGTCTGCAGACTTTATAAGTGTACTCTCTTGTGCATTTTCAAAATTAAACTCCATGTGTGCTGTGCCAAAGAAACTAAACACTTACTTTGCTCCATTGCTGGGATGACTATATTGGAATTCAGTGTGGAAAATGCCCTGTTGTTGCAGTACATAATTCTTCATTAGATATTCTATTTCCCCTCCTTCTCCAGAATAGAGTAGCTGACCCTTGAGAATAAACTGGGTGGACTCCTTTGAATAGTTTCCAGAAGCAGCCAACACCCTACACAGTTAAGGAAAGTTTCTTACTCAGAAGACCAAACATCAGTCAGAGATCACCAAAGAGGTTGTAGTTCAAAGTTGTCATCCTTTTCCTTGGCTAACAGGTTTTATTGGTTGTTGTTTTATCAGAGCCAAATAAAATTAAACTATCAAGGACAGGTCACACAGAATGACTATCATACCACTTGCTGTCATACAGTAAGCTATTAGCTCTTCATGGCATGGACTGTCTTTTACAGTATGTTTCCACAGTGCCTAGTACAATGGGATCCAGTTCTTGGTTGGCTCTTATGCACTACCAAAATACATACATTACTCTTGTTTGGAGCTTGCATAACTTCTTTTTAATGTAGGTCAGTGGTAAAGGAGGAGGTTAAAGCAAAGCCAGAATCCAGCATTTTGGTCTGCAGAATGAAGAGAATGTGTTTCCAGATGGTGTGTGCAGCTTCCAGTTGCAAATGGCACTGCATTGTTTTTTCCTTCCCTTTCCCTTCCCCCGGGTCCTTCACCTTTTTTTAACAAAAAGATAACCTCTGTAATAAACAGGTGGCCTCCCTTAAGGTCAGGCTCTGTGACCTTCTGTAGACATATAGTCATACATTGTCTACTGGATGAGGTCTTTATATATATGAATTGAGTTCACATGCACTAGCTGGTGATCTATACTTAGGCCATGCTAATAATGTGCACATGGGATGACTGCTCCCTTTCAATTTGCATCATTGTGTACACACATCAGGGGCTCGGGGCACACTAAGAGTATGACGTTCTGGGAGAGTATCCCATAGTCCTTTGCTTCGCTGCTGAGCAATATGTATTCTGGGATTTTTCTCACTACATATTATGGGATGCACAGGAGAAGCCAGGTGGAAGCCAGTGGAATTCTGGAACTTGGGGTCAAACTAAAAAAAAATCTTGTGATTCTGCTGTCTCACCCCTGTTTCCTTTTTTTTTTTTCTGGATTGCTGTCAGCCAGCATGGACCCAGCTATAGATCTGCAGCACTATGCCAGTAACTGTTGTGACGGGGCAAGGCCAGATGGCTATAGAAAAGTAGTGGGAGATAGATATATTAGCTCCAGGCTAAACAAATCCCTGGTACCAGGTAAAGTGAAATGGAAGCTGCTCCAGATCAATTAAGACACCTGGGGCCAATTAAGAACTTTCCAGAAGGCAGGGAGAATGCTAGGTTGATTGGGACACCTGAAGCCAATCAGGGGCTGGCTGAAACTAGTTAAAAGCCTCCCAGTCAGTCAGGTGGGTGTGCATGCCAGGAGCTGTGGGAGGAAGTTGTGCTGTTGGAGAGGCTGAGTAGTACACAGCATATCAGGCACAAGGAAGGAGGCCCTGAGGTAAGGGTGAAGTGGAGCTTGAGGAACTGAGGGCTGCTGTGGGGGAAGTAGCCCAGGGAATTGTACATGTCATGTTTCTAAAAGGTCAGCTACCATAGCTGATACTATTAGGGTCCCTGGGCTGGAGCCCGGAGTAGAGGGTGGGCCTGGGCTCCTCCCCCCACCTTTGCCCCCTGATTCATCACTGAGACTGGGAGACAACAGAGACTGTGCAAGGAAGCATAACTTCTCCTCACCTCTCTTGCTGGCTTATGATGAAAATGGCTCAGTAGACTGTGACCCTTGTCTCTAGAGCGAGAAGGGTTACGTGGAGGGTCACAGTGAGCCTCTGAGGCTAGCAAAATCCACCAGGAAACATGGGACTCATGGAGGCAAGGACAGAGCTTTGTCACACTGTGAATACTCAGACACTGTTCGGGCTTTATCTGAGCTCTTGAAGCAACATGGCTTTAGTTTTGGACTTCGCCCATTGCACCAAGCAGATGCTGTGACTGCAGCAGCGGCTTCTCCAGCAGCACCAGCAGCAGCAGCAATGGAAAAAGGAGGATGACACTAAGCAATTGCTACTACGGAAGCTGTTCCTGGATCAGCTCCACGCAGTGCAATGCCATTGCTTGGGATTGCCCCAGAGCCACGGTGGCAGTGTACCAACATGCCACACTCTCTACCTGTTGAGAAGCAGGTTGTCATTGCCATCTGGAAGCTGGTAACCCTTGAACATTAGCAGCCCATAGGCAACTAAATCAGCCCAGGGAGATTGACTGTTGGGGCCATTACTGTGTGCAATGTTGTTGTAGCCAATATCAGTCCCAAGATATTAGAGACCAGGTGGGTGAGGTGATACTTTTATTGAACCAACTTCTGTTGGGGAGAGAGACAAGCTTTCAAGGTAAACAGAGCTCTTCCTCAGCTGTGGTGGGCCTGGTTTCAATACTGGGGTCCTGACACTTAATCCTCAGGTCTGCTGGGGCCATTGTCACACAGATGCGTGATACCATGGATAAGGTACTTTCACACTGGGTTATAAAACTTCCTAATGATCAGGAGATTAAGTCTCTGCCTTGTCTTGTTCTTAGGCCTTCTAGCATTGAGTGTCGGGTCTCAAAGTTATCAGGGGAATAAAATGGCTTTAAAAGAGTTGGGATCCCAGCTGCAATTGTTCACACTGCCTGGAGCTGGGGCCAGGGAGGGGAATGGCCTCTGGAAGCACAGCTGTGGAGGTACAGCAGGGAACATATGCTGGTGTTTCCAGTACCTTGTACTGTCCAGGAGCTGAAAAACATGGCTGGGTCCTGGTTGAGGGCACAGGATTGTCTGTGGGTCCACTAGCTGTACGATCTGCAGAAGAATACGCTGCTTCTGTACTGCCTCCGGAGTGGAGTCGCCTCTGCATGTTCCTGTCTTTCTCTACAGTGTCTTTGCCATGGCAACGCTGTCTCTGGAGAACTGCCTGTCTTTTTCCCCTCTTCAGCCTCAAATACAACCTCCACCTCTCCCTTGTATTAAGCCTGGGGGAGAAGAGATTCTGCACTTAGATCTGTGAACATTGCAATCTGAATTCTCCATTCCTTCCCCCTCAGGTTAGCCAGTCGTTCCAGCCATTGATAAAGGCCCTGTCCTTGAGGGTCTGGGTGCTGAAGGGACTGTGGCTGAGGGAGTAGGAAAAAACCCACAACAAGCAGCAGTTATTGTTCATATTGCAGGGAGGCTATGATAGCATTTTTTAACATGCATTTCTGATTTTCCCTCCCTGAGATTCTTCCCAGTCTTAGAGGAACCTCAGAGCTAGGGTGTGGAGGAGGGGGCTAGAATAGGATTTTGGGGTAGGCAATATATACTGTTTGAGTTTGCAGTTATGCCTTGGAAGCTGGGTGCAGGGGAGCTGGGAATTATGTTCCCAGTTTGGCTTTGCAGTTTTGCTGTGCCTTGGAAGTGCTTATGTGGGGCCAAAGGGGTTAGTGGGGGGCATCTAGGGGCAAGCTAGATAATAATCCCCTCTACATCCCCTTTATGCTGTCCTAACTCTTGATGACATTATATCGAGGCAAGTGACTAGGACTAGGTGACTAGGACGTAAATGATAACCCTTTTCAAAAAGACTAAGGCAGACCAACAAGATATGCTGTGAAGCTATTCACCAGAATGGCCCCCCCACAGCACAGAAGAGCTGTAGGAGAGGAAGAGAATTGCAAGCTATACCGCAGGCAATGACCATTCCATTATCCCACAAAATGTCCACACCAAATGAAAACAACTTATCTGTCTTAAATTCTGCTTACCTCCCCTCCAGACATGCTGAAGGTGCAGAGAAAAATGGACTGGATTCTCCACTAATTGATTGAAGCCAGTTCCCAGTCTCTGTAGGTCTATGAAAACCCATTAAGAGCTATACAGCTATGATACCCCTAAGGTAAACTTCTTTTCCCATATGAATGCTTGTTACTGGGTATATATACTTCAGCAGAGCACAGCAGCCTTAGTATCTTTACAGGCATGCAATGCCGCAGTCTATGTCATGTACGTTGATTATGCTAACCAAACTCCTTTTCCTGGAACCATTAAATCAATAAATGGTGTGAATTTCACACAAGTGAATGTTTTCACTAGTTAAATATGCTGTTGGAGGGGACATGTAGTACAGATTGCAGTTGCACCATGCTGCCATCTGCCATTTTGAGTAAGCGAATGGGTTTGGGGGGAGCATTTGCCAGGCTGGGGAGAGGGATAGATGAGTGTGCGCCCTCCATGGCATTGGCTTGTAAATGGTTGGTAGAGCTTTAGCACGAGATAGAAGCAGATTGCCAAGTGGGAGCAGCCACCATTTTGAAAACGTGTATAGGGAGGAGCGAACTGAGAGTGTGGCTGAGGGAGGGAAAGAGGCAGATGGGGGTGGAGACTTGGAAAGGCTCCTAGCCCACATCTGCCAAAAATAACTGCAGCTGTGCAGCAGCCAGAACGGAAGTTAGCACAGCTGTGTAGTACAAGAAGAAATTGTGAGGATAGACACTTACATGCTGAGGTACCGTCGATACATATTTATTCCAATGACTGGCCTCAAGAGCTTGCTGCACGAACACTTCACCCCAGACGGAGAGATCTAGAGTCTCAGCATGACTCCAAGTGGCTGCTTGAGACATGGTGTAAAGGCTTCTGGAGTAATAGTGTTTCAATACTGATACAGTTGAATTGAGGAGCTCCATGCCAGTTTTGAAATGAGGGAAGGGACATCCAGTCAACTTGACATTAGAGAAGTGGCGGGCACACAGGTAAACAGACTGAGCATCAGTAAGGGAAACTCACAAAGCACTGTGGGATAGCAGTTGGAGGGCTGCCAAAATAGTGCTATGGCAGCTTTGCAGGCACACAAACAACAGACTGAACTAACTCAATTTGCATCAAAATTAGTATACTCTGAAAGGGGACTCCAGAGTTCTTAATAAAAATGTGGAGTTGGTGCACTCTAAGGAATTGTGTTGTGTATACACAGGCATTTTCATAGTAGACTAACTAAAGTTACAGCAAACAAATGCCTCCCTCCTCCTGCCCACCCACCACGTACACAAGCCCAATAAATGATATACAGTATAATACATTTTCAATATGATAAAATGAAAATTGGATTGGAACAAATCTAATTTGCCAAAATGGGAATAAATGTGCTTAATTCCCCAGTTACTGCACAGCTGAAGGTTTGTCCAGAGGGATCACCGACATACAGGTTAATATGCTAGAAGACCCATACATTCCAGCTCATAGTTATTAACAAGGAAAAGAGGTTTGTCTCTTATCTATTGTGCTGAACACAGTACAAATGAAACTAAGTTTGTATGGCATAGCATGACATAAAATGAAGTAAACTGTTAAAAATGCCCATTGAAAAGGTCATAAATAAACCATTTCACTAGAAATCTCTTTTCTGAGACTAAGAAGCAAGTATTATATCTGGAAGAAACTGAAAAAAAACATTTGAATAAATTTATTCCAAAAGAGTCACCGTTGTCTGCTTTAGCATACGTCTACACTGCAGCTGGGAACATGCCTCTGAGCCTGGGTAAATAGATATGCTCTAATTCTGCTCAAGCTAGTGCACTGAAAATAGGTATGTAGAGGTTGTAACTGGATGGGCTAGCTGCCCTAGTATAGACTCAGGGTATTGGACAGGCTTGCACTCAGGTATCTAGACCATACCGCTGCTCATGCCACAATATCTATGCTGCTATTCCTAGAGTGTGTTAGCTTGATCATACTTGTCTTCCTGGGCTAGGGGGCACCCTGACGGCTGCAGTGTGGACATACCTTTGTGGACAGACTTGCAAAAGTGTTCAGCTCCTAATAAGCATCTAAATGAAGTGACTATATTTTCCAAAGTTCTCAGGATGCAAGCGCTTCCATTAACCACTCTCTTGTGCAACCAGAGGACATGCGAATTGTGCAAGGCCGGAGCAATTACTCATTTTCTGCTGAGTGGAATCAGGCAATCTCTGTGTAGATGCTCTCATAGCTACAACCTCTACATACCTATATTCAGTGCACTAGCTTGAGCAGAATTAGAGCATATCTATTTACCCAGGCTCAGAGGCATGTTCCCAGCTGCAGTGTAGACATATGCTAAAGCAGACAACGGTGACTCTTTTGGAATAAATTTATTCAAATGTTTTTTTTCAGTTTCTTCCAGATATAATACTTGCTTCTTAGTCTCAGAAGACAAAGTTTTCTAGTCCTCAGGACCATGAGGCTTACTGGCGGAGCCAGTGACAAAGTTCCATACCACAGCTATTAAGACAAAGAATAATGTTCTGGCTTGCAGATGGTTCTGATGCTCATGGAGCCAGGAGCAGGACACAAATACAGGCACATCTTCGGCTCCATTACCAATAGCAGATTCTTGCTCTGAGACCACTGTCAGTCCTAGAACTGCAATCTAATTTTACCCTTCCTCCCTGCAGTCCATGGAGATGAGGCAAGCCCCCTGAGATGGACAGTTAGGAAGCTGTGTGATCTGACAGACGCACTGTGGAGCAAAGGAAAAGAGTTTGAGACCAAGTGTAGAATGTGTATTTTTGTTATACTCTATGGAAGCAATAAATCATCCAGAAGTCCATGATGTACCCAAAGCATTCCTCTTTATATTAACCTGTCCATAATAACTACAAGAGGAGATGGGAAGTAAATCCTAGGTTCAGTTTAGCCAAACTCTGTATAAAAGCATGTTATCCAGTCTCACTACAAGTTACACTACAAATAAATCTGGTGATTGAGGGACCTCAAAAAGTCAGAGTCTGGATGCATATCCCAATTATGAAGAAACGTATAGAGCTCCTCTACCCCCAACACAAGCACCATATGCATTTAATGGTGTGGTAAAAAAAATCAGTCTTGCCGACTTTCTTCAGGAATTAAATATCTTAGCATCTCAATAACACTGTTTGGAGAGTTTAGTTACACAGCATATCTTTGCATTTAATAAACTGATGGCACTATGCACATTCTGTATATTAAATGATATGTTCTAGATAGGTTATGAAAACAACATGTGCTATGAAAGGTCAAAGCAAAAATAGGAATGGAATATACTTTTCCTCCAAGAATGAAATATACTTTTGAAATAGTCCTCTCTCTTCTCTAGCTTAAGAGTTTAGCAAAAATGCTCAACCACATTTAGAATTCTAAGCATAAACCCAATAATAAACTCTATAGAGATATAGTAGCTACATCCCTGAAATCAAAATGAAATCAGATTCTACATATGGTACTTTAATATTTACAAAATAGGAAAATATCAGACCATCTGCCCCATTTTTCCAACCTAGCCAACATTGTCCTTTACTGGCATTGCTTTATGTAAATAGGAATAGAAAAATATCCCTTTATGTAAATTAGAACAGGAAAATATTGTCTAAGTGATTAGTCTAGCAATCTGTGCTTTTGAGGTAGTCAAGCAGAGAGTCCATTACAAGGCTAGCAGAAGCTCGCTCATCACTTATTTGTAGTGTGACATTTAATTAAAACTAAAATATTGTGAAGAGACTACATAGCACAAAAAGTTTTACATCTCATCCACGTTTATTTCAGCGGAAACCACTTAGACATGTAAGGTATTAGGTAACCTGATGATGCCAATATACAGCAGCATGCATATTTTTAAGTTGTTGCTGTACATCAACAACTAATAAATTAAATTACAGGCAACAGTTTGTATCAAGACTGGTTTCAAGGTCTCTGGATGCATGAGTGAATGCTTTGTCCATCTCGTCAATTAAGCTGTTCCATGGACTCACGCCAGCAGAGAGTATGTTTATAACCGTGTTACAGAGAAATCAGAATTCAAACATTTGCTACCTGCTGGTTCTGAGAAAATACTGCTTCTTCCTATGTTTCCAAGGATATTACAGTGCAAGCCAATGAACATTTACAGTGCATTCCTGGGCATGCCACTTGCAGGGGAACATGCTGTGAAAAACACTGCTACCATAACATCAACTGTTGTGGGGAAATAATGAAGGGAAGTCAAAATACGCACTCAGCCTTAGGGAGGTGTTATTGTACAGTAGTGAATAAAGTAGAATGGGAGAGGAAGCTGGATGGGATATACAATCTCTCTCCTGTACAATGCCGTCAGTAGTGACAAAGAGTTGTTACCATTTGTAATGGGGTAGCAGGATTCTGATGTTGAGCTACCTGCTTAACTGGTTTGGGAAACATCCAGGGTGACACTGATACAAGAGGAAACTAAGAGAGGGGAAGACCTGAAGGACATTCCCTAGTCAAACTCCAGGAGAAAGCTTGAGATCAAGTTCACATTAAGTTATCGGAAGATTTTGTTTTGGTTTTAATTATACAGTCGCACCCAAGGAAGAGTTTGAAGACTGACAGAAGGTCTATGTGTTCTGTTAAGTACGAGGAGAGGTTAAGCTCATCTGTGCCCCCCAATAACTATTCAGTAGTCCCTTCCATGACTACAAGATCCAGGCTAGGACTGATGGGAAACCCTAGCTATTTCAATAGGCAGCAAAGGCTGTGTTTTTAATTAGTTTGTTTGCTAAAGAGCAGGTCTCTGAGTTCAGTGGCTTGAATAAAGAATTCCTGTTCTATTCAGTACAACAGAATCCTAACTCTTCTCTATCTTAAGAGTCATGATATGGTCCAATTGCAAGATCTCAATTAAGAATAGTTCAATATCCCAAACCCACATAAGTAGGTCAGCAGAAGTAGTGCAGCTCCACCAGGCAAGAGGGGGACAGGATTCGGGGAGTTTGCCCATCAGAGAGCATATTATCAGTGGATACTTTCAGAGGGTTTTGTTGGAAATGGTGGGGGTAGACTGATGAAGGGGCAAGGTTGGTGAATCTATAACTACACAGATCCACTGGCCATTCACCCCTAAGGCCACCCACAACCTGAAAGAAAGTTTCATTCCATCACCACCCCAAATCAACAAGTGATTGCTGAGTGCAGCAAGGACTTGCCTTCAGGTGAGGTTTCAGGAAAGATTCAACATTGGCATGTCCAAATCCTTATATCTGCCTCCATTTTCATGGTTACCTAATGATCATGCAGCATTTGAAAAATAAGAGGGGGGTGGGAAATGTACAGATTTGGACAAAATCTATTTCAGTTAGGTATGAAAAGATTTAGATCAACTATACTCCAGCTAATAATTTTAGCAAATGGCATTTTAATTCATTCTGTGTCTTACAATTTACAAAACCTTACCATGTCAGTCAATTTATTTTTTTTTACTTAATTTCTGTTGCATTAAAATAACTGTAATTTGGAAAATGTTGATTTTATAGAGACCCTGGATGTAAGAATGTAATTTCTCATGAAGATTCTATAGCAGAGGTGGGCAAACTCTGGCCCGCGGGCCATATCCGGCCCGTGAGATCCTCCTGCCAGCCCTTGAGCTCCTGGCTGGGGAGGCTAGCCCCTGGCCCCTCCCCTACTGTCCCTCCTCCCCCACAGCCATGCTGCCACGTGGGCAGCAGGGGACAAGGAGCAGGGGTGTGTGGAATCCCGGGGGGGCAGTTTAGGGTGGGGGGTCCTGGGAGGGGGCAGTCAGGGGACAAGGAGCAGGGGGGTTGGATGGGTCGGGAGTTCTGAGGGGGGCAGTCAGGCGGCAGGATGTGGGAGGGGGAGGGGACGGGGGCCAGGCTGTTTGGGGGGCACAGCCTTCCCTACCCAGCCCTCCACACAGTTTTGCACCCCGATGTGGCCCTTGGGCCAAAGAGTTTGCCCACCTCTGTTCTATAGCATACACTCAAAGAACTAGTTATTAAAGAAATTCAAGACCACTTGAGCATAGTTGGCTTGTATATCCAGAATGAGACTCATTTAAGTCTGAGGCTGAACACTGATTGCAGTCATGTTTGTACAGTTTTGTTTTATAATAGATTTGGTCCCTATTACCCAATGAATCTTAGATCTGTTCATTTTATTAAAGAAAATCAAGCCATTACAAACATACAAACAAACAACGAACCACAAAACAATGATAAAGTTTGCTCAGCTTCTCAAAATACTGTCACTTATCTCCTGCATACAGTGTTGTATAGGTGTATGACACTATACACAGATAGTAAAGACAGAGGGTCAGATTCTGTTCTAGTTTCACCGGTGTAAATCCAGAGTAACTCAGTCGAGATCAATGGGGTTCCATTGGAATTATACAGGAATGCAGCGTATGACACACCATCCCTATTCTGAAGAGTGTACAATCTACTACAAAGATGAGACAGGACGCTGGAGGAGAGGATATCAGCAAGAGGGGTACAGAAGAATAGACAGATTAAGATTTTACAGTTACTTGGTAAGCATAGTATGCACCATATTAATTAATGGTTTTTGAGGTCATATTTGACTGCTGAGATCACTGCTTGCAACACTGGAACCTAGAACATTGGTTGCATCTACACTTGAGTGGTGACATGTTGATTGTATACTAATGTGGTTCTGGGTGAATTAATACATTGTTGGGCAGTTAAGAGTAACTAGGTATCCTAATTGAGAAACACTGTTCAAGTTAAAAGTTGAACTGAAAAGAACCCAGAGTTAAAATTAGGAAGCTGAAGCTCCCTGGACTCAGTACAAAGGGGTAGATTCCAGTCTATATTGGCTACAACACTTATTCAATCAGAAAACCTAGTTTGTTAGATTTTGGCTATAAAATGTAACTGGCACATCAGAGAATTCATAAAAAAAATATTCCCTTTCATGCTTATATCAAGACAACTGGGATGCAGGCAGAGGCAGTGATGTGCAGAGCCTTGAAAGTGAGAATAAGGAATTTGATACGTAATCAAGGAAAGAAGCCATGGGAGGGGTAACTTAGAGGAGCAGAAAGGAAGATGAACTTGTCAGTGCTTTTTTGCACAAATGAGAGAGAAACAGGGTAGTGTAGTAAGGGGGTGTGGCCTCCTTCAGAGATTGATGGGGAGGAACCTCTGCCCACCCCTCGTGGGTGGAGCCAAGACACCCCCACCCACCCTGCTGGAAGCAGAGCGGTATGACCGGAAATATAAAAGGTGGGTCATGCAGCTTAGTTGGGCTGGATCCACTGGAGGAAACAGATGTGTCCCTCCCACTGCTGGGGCTGGAGGCTGAAGAGGACCCCTGCTTTGCTGAGGACCTACCAGAGCTGCCGGCCATCCAGAGCACTGGAGGACGACTCTGAGCCACAGGTACACTGTGAGGGGAGTGTAAGTAGCAGCTCAGGGATACCTGACAGTAGTTTGGTTGTGTTGTTACCTGAATCCCGGTCACCATGTTTCAGCTGGACCTGGTGCAGTAGGGCGGGTCTGGGTCCCCCTAGATCCCTGATGCCAACCACACGCCATGGTGGCAGCCTCCGCAACTTAGGCCAACAGGCCTGCGTTTACCAGCTATCTGCCAGAGCTAGGACATCAGACTGCCCTGAGACCCTAGACTGTCTGGTACTCTGCCCTGTCTGAGGGCCTAAGACCACACAGCTGTTGTTGCTCTGCTCTGCCTGAGGGCCTGAGCTGTTTGGTGCTCTGCCTGGCTGGAGGCCAGAGCCCTGGACTACTTGCTGCTTCACCCTGCCTAAAGGGCCAGGGCATTAGACTGCTAATCCCCTAATAAGCCTTGCCTAGAGAGGGTCCCGAGAACAAGTGGGTGTGGCCTCCCTCCGAGATTGATGGGGAGAGACAGCCACACACTCCTACAATGACGATGAGATATCTGTCAGAAGGAGCAATGTCCCCTTTAAGCAAGCATATAGGTCAAATTCCCTGATGGCATAAGTCCACTGGTCTCAACTTGGTCTTAAATATTAACTAGGCTTATATAAATGATATGTTTTTGCCTTTAGGAAACTATTACATCACAACTTTTCATCCCAGTAGGACTTGTTTCTTTTATGCTGGAGCATGAAGAAGTTAATGATAACATTTTAATAAGTATCGGGCTTCATCCCCTTCATTGTTATTTTAAGTTTCTTTCTTCTTATTGTCCCTGGCTTTTTCAAGCCTTTTTCAAGCCTGTGATACTCCATGTAGCAATGGAAGAATCTTTAAGGACTCCGAGCTTAAGTTAAGTAAACAAAATTTAGATGCTTAAACTATTTTTTTTAAAGTGATTGTTGTAAAAAATCAGGCCCTCCCTGAGATTTCTATTACTTCCTGGTTTTAGTATAGTTACGAACATAAAAAAACTATGTGGCTGATAGTTGTTGGTTTTTTGGGATATTTTGTTTCCATTCTGTATCCTGGCTTAAACTAGGAAGTAGAAAGGAATTGTTAAATGTTAACTCAGCTTTTTGTACATGAGGTGTTTCAAAATAACTTTGAATTTAGGGCAAATCTTCTAGTTCTCATTTTTATCTGAACCATTGACTCATTTCTAGGATTAATTCAGCAGAAACAGAATTACAAAGATGATATACAAATGACCTATCAAGGTTATAGGTTGGAGAAAAAGAGAAGATATGAACAGAGCAGTTTCTGTATCAGATCAAACAGCTAGGAAGCACATATATGTATGCTGAAGAATTCTATTTTAAAAGTTCCAGTCCAAAACAGAGCTGAATTAAAGAAAGGCCTTATGGATGCAAAATGCTAAGTAAGCCTTAGTGAAAAACAGCAAGTAATTTATTTAGTTCAAAGATAAGTTAGCCACGGTTGTAGGCTTCCTATAATGCAATCAGCAAGCCCCCAGCATTTCCCAACTTTGGAGAAGATTACAGTATTGTTAGCTTGTAACAGGGTGCTTAGAGAGCCAGGGGGCCTAGTGGTTGGCATGCCTTACTTCTGCCTCCCTGTTTCTCTGGTCAAAGTGCCTCCGTTTTTCAGGCAGTGGGGGTAGGGGAACCCAGACCCTCCCATTTCACTAGGTCAGCTTACCCAGGGCCCAGTGTAAGCTGATCCCTGAACAGGAGGCACTCAGAGCAGGGAGTCTAAATCCACCGCCCTGGGCTATTTCCTACCAGACTCCCTTCAGTTTGGGGCATTGTCATCATCGTCCCATTTGCTGGGATGGCTTGCCTCCTGTTGTGCCCTCTTGACGATCTTGGGCAGCATGCTGCTGTGGTCCTAGGCTCCTTCAGGTGGGGCAGCCATGAGTTTGGTGAAGTCAAATGGGCCACGTTCTCTGGGATGCAATCACCCAGTTACCTGAGGCTCTGAGGCAGTGGTAGGCAACCTGTGGCCCATGAGCCA
The DNA here is from genome assembly GCF_015237465.2 of Chelonia mydas. Taxonomy (NCBI): domain Eukaryota; kingdom Metazoa; phylum Chordata; order Testudines; family Cheloniidae; genus Chelonia; species Chelonia mydas. Next base: position 169,183,647 of record NC_057849.1, read on the forward strand.
AATGTGGCCCATCGGTGTAATCCGCTGGTCGGCCGCCAGACAGTTTGTTTGCATTTGCATGGCTGCCTGCAACTCCCAGTGGCCGTGGTTTGCCATTCCCGGCCAATGGGAGCTGCAAGTGGCCATGCAAATGTAAACAAACTGTCTGGCAGCCTGCCAGCGGATTACCCTGACGGGCTGCAGGTTGCCTACCACTGCTCTCCTCCATAGTCTCCCTTGGCTGGGCAACAGAAAATGCTTCCTGGTTGCTGCCTTAGTCAGCAGACTAGTGATCCTTCTTTTCAGGTAGGGTGGTAGCTAGCTCTTGCCTCTTTACCAGTCAACCCTGAAGTGGGCCCAGCTTTCTCTTTTTCTCCCACCTCCAGGCCAGACATTGGCTGCAGGTATAATGGAGCAGGGTGAGATGTGCCCAAAGGCTCTCCTTAACCCCTGCCATGCTGGTGGGCAATATCTCAGCTTCCTCACACAGCTATTAATATAATAGTCACAAAGGGAGACTAACACATCATTAATATAGAATACCAAACAAAAAACAAAACAAACAAATCAGCAAAGTATTTTGCTGCATACCACCACACCTGTTTTTTATCTTCCATAATTACAATCTCTTTGGGGCAGGGATCTGTCTTCCTACAGGTTTTTAAAGCACCTAACACAATTTTGGCGCTATATAAATAAAAAGTTATTAAAGGAATGAATGAACAAAGGCCGAGGAAAAAGGTCAACACTAGAATTTAATCCAAAAGCATGTTATCTGCTTCTAGCTAAAATGTGTATCAATACTTCAAAAAAAGAGGAATCACTAAAATCCTGACTTTGCCTATTTTACCCATCGTAAGTAAATAGACACCTTGCATAATCATTAGTCAAAATTTTGTTGAGTAAAGGTCTAATTAACATGAGGTAGGGTGGCACGGTTGACCCAAAAAATCTGAGAGTTAAAAACAAGTAATTGGTTCTCTTCCTCTTAGATAAAGGCCCATCTAATTGCTTTTTCTATTGTCCAATTTCACTCCTACTAATTAAATATTTTTAAAAATCAGTTGAAAAAACACCCCCATATTGCCAACACTATGCCATTTCATTCAGTACTTTCAAAGGGGCTTCATTGGAAATAAGTTATTCCACTGGACATCGAAAAGGGGCTTGATAGACTCCATGGGGCCTTCTTCTACTGAGAGCTGGATAGGTTTAGCTTTCTTGCTACGTAATGCAAGCAGAATTGATGGCATATCCAACTAAGCTATCCTGTAAGAAATTCAGAGCACATTTCATCTTAAATTGGAGTGTGGCTTTCTCCATTATTTTTTTTTTTTTTACTCAGCATTGTGTTAATTAATGATATTTTCAGAATCTTCTCTTATACTTCTGTCAAATGCATGTAGCATTATATAATAATTATCTGAATTTTTCAAAGTTTAAAAAAAGTTCTTTGACAATTCTAATGCCCCATGAAGTGATGTAGCACCATATTCCCCAGTACTGTATCCATGAATGAAGTTTCAATTGGGCTAATGATAATTTATGTTACCCATACAAGTGTGTAAGTGGCTTGATCATCTGCCTGCAATTTGGTTTGTGCAAATATCTACAAGTCCCATAAACTGCACCTGCAGTCTCAATAAACAAATTTAAACTCTATGGAGGTTGGTTAGTTTTTAACTGCATGTTGGCAGGACTACCGGCTCATTATGAGTTGCTTCTCTAGAGTGTTAAAGTACTGAGAGATGTTTGCTACATTTTTAATTGCTTGACATCAAGTTTCAGGATTAATTAAAGAGTACAGCATAAATTTCCACTTCATCATTTTATCATTAAGGGCATTTGCTTTGGATTTATCAGCAAGAAATAGTCCTGATATAAAGAGAGATTTTCACTTGATCAGTAAAGATTATTAGTTCATTATACCTGGTGCCTTGTGGAAGAGCGCATGATTTGTAGGTAAACATGGGAGTTTGTGTGTCATAGCATCTACAACTTCTACATCTGTTAAAATAAGCTAGTTTTCCCTGATGGAAGAGCTAGAACTCACACAAAGTTCATTTTGCCCCATGGGACATTACAGATGGCTCATGTTGGTGAAAAGGTTGATATGAGAGACTCATTCTGATGTAGTCTGTACAATAACAACTATGAATTCTGAAACGTAGTCTGATCAGTAACCATGACAATATTGTACTGAATATTGTTACCTACACTCTGGGAGGCATACAGTAAAATCGAAATAGCTTAGCCACTGTTGTGTTGGAGCGGAGACAATATTCAGTTTTAATACATCATATTCCTTGAACAAGGTTTTTTTATTATTATTATGGCTTCTCAATTGTACAAATATATATCAGGCAGGGAAAATGCTATAGTTCAATATAAAGAGTAACTCACTAAAACTATTTTTAGTGGCAAGACCTTTTTTTTTAAAAAAAGGATGTCTAAACCTAGGTTCTATTTAGGCACTTCTCTAGGTCACCTGATTTTCAGAGACACTGAGCATCCAGCAGCAGCCATTAACTTTAATGGTTGCAGCTGGAAGCTCAGTACTTCATAACACCTCTGATAACCTGGCCACTGATTTAAAAGCCTAAGTATGTATTTAGAAGCCTACATTTAGGTACTTGTTAAAAAACACCTTCAACCAATATTTCAATCTTATCTACTGTAGCATCCTTCAGTCAAAGCCGCTGAAAACAACTTACAAAACAAGAAAAGCCAGGTCAGAGAGGTCTGATATGACCTTTGATTTAACCAGCTTAATTGATTTGGGAAAGCCTGTGTGGGATGACAAAGATTTTCAACAAATGGAGTGTAATAAATTGTAGAGGACTTCATCCATTTCTAGCTACAGAAAGGACCCTTTTAAGGCAGCTATTTAAACTACATGTAGATTATACTAAAGGCATTTTAGTTGGAATTATAAAACACCATAAAATATATAAATAGAAAGCATGTGAGGTTTAAAATAAAATAAACTACTTAGTAAGATCTCATTGAATTTATTAACTGTGGAGAAATATGATGGGGAAATCTTAATCTTAGATTTAATGTTAAAAATTGACTTTGCAAACACTGCAGACAATGTGGATTAACCACCAGATAGCACAGGATTATAACACATTTGGGCAGATGAAATAATTGAATAGTCAGGTGAACACTACACTAGAAAAACATACAAGTCTCTCAGCCTATAAATGTTCCTGTGAGCAAGAGCAGGGGAAAGGAATAGAGTCTTAAAATGTTGTGATATTCAACAGAACCATATTCCAAAAAATTTCACGTGATGGAGGCAATGAATAAGGCCCTGATCCCACAGGTTATTCCATGTCCATGCAAAAAGCCTTATTGAAATGAGAGGTCTGCCCATACTGAAAAATGCACAGGATCAGGATCTAATTTACTGTCATCAAAATGTATTGTAAGAAGATGACAGAACAAGCCCAAACTCTGTTTACTCTAAGGATTTAAAATAATTTGCAGAACTTCAGGAAGGGCTATGAGACAAATTGAAAGATTGACTATAACCTGTGGAATATTGAGTATACATTTATGGATGATATCACCCAAAGAAAAATATTAATGCAAAATAAAACTGGGCCCACTGCAGAGTCTTTTAGGAGTCTTCACCATTTACAATCCCTTGGCATTCAAGGAAAATAGAATAAAAATGTAAACTATGGGCCTGATTCAATGCCAATTACAGTAAATGGAAATAATTCCATTGGACCAAGTTCAATATCAATTTACAATTATATTATTTCCAGCAGCCTAAGACACACTGAAAGATGTTCAATCAATTCAACTGTTCAGGCCCTGCACAACCCCACTATATACAATTTTGCTGAAAAAAATAATTCAGCCATTTAAGTGTGGATAAGCAAAAATAAATTAGATTTAAGAGCATAGTAGGCTTCAAAGCTAGACGATTATCTAGAATAAATATCTGAAACAGCTAGGAATCCACTTCAAGGCAAAACAAAACAAAAAAGTTGGAAATGAATTATCTACAGCATAGCAAACTACAAGGAGATTTCACACCCTGTAGACATTGTCTGAACTTCCTTAGTTTCCAAATGAGCTTTAAAAGTTTTATTTGACAGTAAAACATACAAAGAAGATATCAGGAATATCTTTTGATATAGGCCTAATTTGATGAAAAATGTGTTTTCATTTATTTTTTACAATTAAGTTTAATAGCTGGAGTATATTATATGAACTCCGCTTGGTGCTTTCTCTCCAAAGTTAAATGGAATTAAATTTAAGAGTGACAGATCCCAGTAAATTTGACCCTGGGACAAATTCAACGCTGACTAAAATGAACAAGCAAATCTCCAAAGTCAGTAGAAGTAAGTCCCTTTACTCCAGGGCTGAATCTGGCCCAGTCTCTAGGATGATCAATGTAAATGATGAACAATGATATTTGTAATTAACTATACATTGTTTACCACTCATAACATAGTCACATGAATCAAAGTATGACCGAATAAACCAGGAAAGAATGATAAGGGAGACAGAAGAAAAGAGTCAGAACAGCCTCCACCTCCCCGTTTTTATGCCTGCCAATACCGACACTGGAGGAAGCACCACTTCCACATCAGCATCGTTCCAGGAACAACTTGTTTCATACATTACCATCAACCATCACCAGTATAGGTTAGATCCTAAAGACAATTGAGATAATTGCATAGTGACAAACACAATAACAGTAATTATAAATGGCGCCAAAACCAAATACTTCGAAGTCTGTCCATTGTTACAGGCACTGAAGGCGAGGGAGATGGAAACGATACCACATGATAGAATGTTGGGTTATATTTTAAAGTATTTTAAGGATTTCTGAGCATGAACAAAACAAAGTATTAAAATGTTAGCATTTGTATGATTTAGGGTTAAATTGGGATTGTCGGCACAAGCATGAGCAAGGGATAATGCATAATCTGCACCATCTGTGAGCTATTGTGACACTTTTATGACACACAATTCCTCCTCTGCTTCTTTTCTCCTGAAGGATAGCAATTAATTGTTGACCACAAAATGGCAGAAAGCGGAGGGGAAGAAAAAGTGAAAACTCCATCCATTCCTGCCCATCCCCACCAATTTCTTCATTATTTTCCAGGAGACCTTGGAAACCCAGAAGGAAAAATGCTTGGGGGCCAGAAAAGGCTTGCCTTTTCTTCATCCCATTAAATGTAGTTCGGGTTCAGCTGAAATACAATTTTGAAAAATCACTTTTTCATTTGTCACTTGTGTAATCAGGAAAAGTTTGTGCACATACCAAAATAATTCATCGACTCAAGAGTCCAAAAGGGACCATTGTGATCATCCAGCCTGACCTCCTATGAAGCACAGACCATAGAACTTCTCAAAAATAATTCTTAGAACATATCTTTTTGAAAAGCATCCAATCTTGATTTAAAAATTGTCTGTATGGAGAGTATACCACAACCCTTGGTAAATTGTTCCAATGGTTATATTACCCTCACTGCTAAAAATGTATACCTTATTTCCAAAGAATTTGCCTGGTTTAAAATTTCCAGCCATTGGATCATGTTATACCTTTCTCAGCTAGATTGAAGAGCCCACTTTTGAATATTAGTTCTCCATGTAGGTACTTATGCACTGTAATTAAGTCACCCATTTTCTCCTTGTTAAGCTAAATAGACTGAGCTCCTGGAGTTTATCACTATAAGACAGATTTTCTAATGCTTTAATCATTCTTGTGGCTCTTCTCTGAACCCTCTCCAATTTATCAACATTCTTCTTTACGTGTGGACACAAGTACTGGACACAGTATTTCAGTAGCGATCACACCAGTGCCAATCAGAGAAATTAAAAAACCTCTGTGCTCCTACCTGAGATTCCCGTTTATGCATCCCAAGATTGCATTAGCCCTTTTGGCCACAGCATGCACTGGGAGCTTATGATCAGACATCTTTTTTTAGTCAGTGTTTTCTAAAATAAAGTTCCCCAACCTCTAAGCATGGCCTACAACCTTTGTTCCTAGATGTATACATTTTACACTTAGCCACATTAAAACTCAAATTATTTTCTTGTGCTTAGTTTACCAAGCGATCCAGGTCGCTCTTTGTCAGTGACTTGTCCTCTTCATTATTTATCACCCCCCACAAGTTTTATGTAAGCTGAAAACTTTATCAGAGATGACTTTATGTATTTGTCCAGGTCATCATAGCATATCAGGGTTGGAAGGGATCTCAGGAGGTCATTTAGACCAACCCCCTGCTCAAAGCAGGACCAATGCCCAATTTTTGCCCCAGATCCCTAAATAGCCCCCTCAAGGATTGACCTCACAACCCTGGGTTTAGCAGGCCAATGCTCAAACCGCCAAGCTATCCCTTCCGCGTCCCCCGCCCCACCAATTCCTGCAGCACTGCATTAGAAACACTCCTGCTCAGTGATGATTCCCCATTTACAATTACATTGGAAACTATCAGTTAGCCAGTTTTTAATCAATTTATGGTGTGTTGTGTTAATTTTATATCATTTTGGTTTTTTGGTTTTCATCAAAATTTCATGCACTACCAAGTGAAATGCCTTCCAAAAGTCTAAATATATTACATCAGTAACTGAACATGAATATTGTAACCCAAGGCTGAACGCATACAGTCTCCAAAGCAGCAGCAGACAACATTACACTGGGAACCCTAGTAGTAGAGACCTTTTGTGGGAAGTTGGGGAGAGAGAAAGCCAGGTCAAGATCCTGCCCCTTGCCTACAACCTTCTTCCAAACTCAGCATATGGACCAAGTGACCCATCCCCTTGTTTAGGGGGCACATTGGGAAGGAGCTCCTTTCAAGTGCTTGATTTTTAAACCTAGTTGTTTGCATAAAATAGTTATTGTATAGTACAAAAAAATCTCACATAGCTGATGCAGTTTCACAGATATGGTAGGAGGGAAGGAGAAAGAGAGAATGGAATAGATCCCACTTATGATTAATTTCCTAAACATATATAGGAAATTAGACCTTTTTATTAGCTTAAAGTGAAGCACATATAACCCATAATTATCATAAATGCAAATAAAAAAATCATTCCTTGTTGTAGAGGACCAGGTGGTTAAGAGAAGGCAATCTGCACTTCAATAATGTTTTGTGTAATATAATTAGCTTTCTTACATATCAAGGAGAAGACACTTCAGCTTTTATACAAAGGATACTGAAGTATGGTTATTAGGGCAACCTGTGGTAGTAGAATAGGTTCTCTTGACATAATTGTGAAGAAAGGACTACCACATATTTATCTTGTAAACAGAGAGAAAAAAGAGACAGAGATTGTCTATTCTTTATAGACTCATCTTTTTCACCAGAGTGGTGCATAGTACTCCTTTCCAACTGTCTATTTCCTATGTTTATATTTTTAAGTAACCTATTTTAAATCCTATTGTAAGTGACATTCAGAAGACAAAATGTGGTTGCATAAAGGAAGTGGCCTTCTAATAAAGAGAGCAGAATTGTAGACAGTGGATCAGATCACATCCTCTGTTGGTGAAAATCACGATAGCTCCATTTACTTCAAAATAAACTGTATCTTCATAACACAAGATGTTACACTAAGTAATTGCCTACCACTATCACAGCATACAATTACCACAAGCAAGTAGATCTGGCCTGGACAATTTTTTTTAATTAGTTTTTTGCATGTAATAGTTATTGTATAGTACATAACTTCTCACATAGCTGATGCATTTTCACAGATGGGTGGGGGTGGGGCAGCAAGAAAAAAAATGCAGTTTCAGTGACATTGACAAGCTTTGTGAATTCATGTTGATTGGGTCGGGGGGGAGGAATCCAAAATATAGAAATGTTTTGTTTCAAAATAAATTTTGTTATTCTTGGTTCAAACTTTTTTATGACAAAATGTACTTTAATTTCATTTTAAAAAAAACATTTTAAAAAGATCAAAATTGAAATGAAATATATTCATTGAACCAAAGTGATTTTTTTTTCAAGTATCACATGTAAAAAATTTCATTTCAGTCTGCCCCAAAACTTTTTTTTACTTTTTGAAACTGACAAACAAAAAGGTGTGTTATTTACTTAACAAGCAAATAAGACCTCACTATTCATCCCTCTTGAAAATACAGTGATCTCTATAAGATGCACTAGAGCATGAATCAACAATGTTTGGCATGCGGCCTGCCAGAGTAAGCCCCCTGGCGGGCTGGGCCAGTTTGTTTACCAGCCACGTCCAAAGGTTCGGCCGATTGCGGCTCCCACTGGCCACGGTTCACCGCTCCAGGCCAATGGGGGCTGTGGGAAGCGGCGGCCAGCACATCCCTCAGCCTGCGCTGCTTCCCGCAGCCCCCATTGGCCCAGAGCTGCAAACCGCGGGCAGTGGGAGCCGCGATCGGCCAAACCTTTCGCCGTGGTACGTAAACAAATGCGTGCCAAATGTTGCCGATCCCTGCACTAGATGCATAAACCACCACCACGACCACAATAACCCTAACACATTGCCAGTCTACTGAATTACTTCTTGAACCCATATCTGGTGATTGGCCAAGCCTGCACAGCTGAATGGGGATTATTTGAACTCAACCTCTGAGCCCTCCTAAAACATCAGTCATAAAGAAGCAGCTTTGCATATGGAGTAATTTATTTTTCTTCCCCAAATATAGCCTATGCCAAACTGACCTGCTTTAAAAATGTAGAGAAAAGAAGCAAGGGACATGAAAGGTTTCTACCAGCAAAGGAATAGGTCAGCTCTCTATTTGGCTGGCTCCTTTTTAAGCCAGTTTAGTAGAGTTCCTTGAACCAATCCAGAGTGCACAGGGTTATATTAAAGCATGGCATTGTAGGTCCAAGCTCCTTGAGTCTCAGCCTGAAATCAGAATCTCAGTTTTCATTGGGAGAGCAAAAAAACTTGTCATCCCTCTCTGACACTCGGAATATTTTGAAAAAGGTGACCCAGGTGTAACTGATGTCTGCATGAGTCTGCAGAGTGATGGAAACCATATTTGCAAGAGATGTGAACTGCCCCATTCATCTTAATTTTGAAGCCTGCCGCTCCCCCCACCCCTTAAAATGGCATAGTGCCACAGAGCACAGGAATGTACATTAGGGTTGCCAACTTTCTAACTGCACAAAACTGAACACACTTGCCCCGCCCGTTCCCGCAGCCCCTGCACCCTGTTTACTCCCTCCCCCTCCCTCCATCTCGCTCTCCCCCACCCTCACTTGCTTTCAATGGGCTGGGGCAGCGGGTTCGGGTGGGGGACTGCGGAGGGCTCAGGCTGGAGCCAGAAATGAGGAGTTCAGGATGCGGGAGGGGGCTCAGGGCTGGGACAGGGATTGGGGTGCGGGAGGAGGTGAGGGCTCTGGCTGGGGGCGCAGGCTCTGGGGTGGGCTGGGAATGAGGGGTGGGGAGTGCAGGATGGGGGCTCAGGGCTGGGGTATGGGTTTGGGACACAGGAGGAGGTGTGGGCTCTGGAAGGAAGTTAGGGTGCAGCAGGGGGCTCTGACCTGGGGCACGGGAGGGGACTTGGGGTGCAGACTCTGGCTGACCGGAGCTTACCTCCTGGAAGTAGCCGGCATATCTGCTCCCTGAGTGCTGGCTCCGCAGCTCCCATTGGCTGCAGTTCCTGGCATGGACTAGGCGCCGGACATGCCAGGTGCCTCTGGGAACCATGCGGAGCCAGGGCAGGCAGGGAGCCTGCCTTAGCTCCACTGCACCACTGACTGGACTTTTAACGGCATGGGTCCCTTGTCAACTGGGCTTTGCGGTCGAAAACTGGACACCTGGCAACCCTAATGTACATAGGGAACCCTGGTTTCTATTTTTAGTGCCAGTAGGCCTCTGGATCGTCTTCATCTGGTGTTGAAAGCCCCCAGTGGCTTCCTCTATCTTCATCTGTCCAATGTCAGCACTCAGAGGCACAAACCCTATAGGTAACTGATTTGCACAAATGAGTATGGATCTTCGTGCCTACTTTTCTGTGTAGAAATTGTTTTCTGCTCAAGAGGAAAGGACGGCCTCCTAATTATCTACATCCTGCCACCTTCCCCCTGGCGCCTCACATAATGGTGATTACCCAGAGGGAGAGTAGGAAATCTCCTTTTTGTTTCATTAAGTGTTTCAGACCACTTTTAGGCAATTTGTTAGATACATTATTAATCACCTAATCACCAGGTACCCTATTGTGTGTTTTTTGACACATAGTAATTGCTTGGACATACCATCCTAAATTTAGCTGCAAAAATGTTTTCTGCAGTTACAACTTCACCCATTAACATCTACTTTGCTTTGAACAGTTTTCTTCCTTCTCCCTCATGTCCAGGTATACACATCTCAAACAATAGTTGTTTCCCCTATAGAGTATTTCATGCCTTTCTCAATCCTGGATGTTTGCAAAATGTACACTCAGACATTAAAATCCAACAACAGTCACCAACTTATTACCATTGTTTTCCCACTTTTGCTAATATATCCATGACTTGATAATATTTTACAACATGCATATGTGCAAATTACCTTGATAACCTAATAAAAAACATCTCTGGAATAAATTAAACTCTAACAGCAATAAAGTGCTGACCCTGAGACAACTGAAGTGGGAGCTTTCCCATTAACTTCAACAGGTGCAGCATCAGACACTAAATAAATTTATTCTGGAGAATTTTTTAGAAAGAGACGTTTGAGGCATATGATGCAACTTCCATAAAGAGATTAATTTTCTCTCTTTAATATAGACGTTGGTAACTATCTGTTTCTCTAAAGTAAATTCAAAGTTATAATCCAAACAAAGTGTTAACAAATACAGGAATGTGTTTACTTAATAAGCAATTACCTTGTTATATTTATGTGCATGTAATACTCTTCCATAATATATAAATATGATTCAAATAATTATTATATTATTTCTGAGTTGTACAGTTCTAGAATTATTGCCTTCTATGCTTTCTTTAATGTTTCCATACTTATAATGTGTAAATAATTTAAAATGCAATGAGTCTGGAATTCCTACAGTGAGTCTGGAAATTCTGCGTTAAAAAAAGGCTATTTTTTAAAAAGTTAGTTTTAGTGCAACTGAAAGGTGCCAGATTGAGAGCACCTGACTCTTACTACATAAAAGAAAATACAAATTCAAGACCCCTGTCATTCCAAAAAAGTAATATTTTAAAATACTCTCCCATCACAACAACCAGCTCTGTCATAGTCAAAACTGACAACTTTTGTGACAGCCCTAACAGAGAGGTCAAGGACTCAATGAATATGGAAACTGATCTAATGCTAGTCAACTCAAAAGAGGCTTGAGACATGCAGAGGAGGAAGTGTGAGGAACTTGTACTGCTACCTCAAACGTTGCACGTTTTGTGGATAAGCAGAGAACTTCAGTAACCAGGACTGCCAATCCAACACTTGAAAAGATATGATTCTCTTCAACACTAATCCTGAAAGGTGTGGAGTGTTCTCAATGGCTTAGGGAGAATAAAGCAGCCATAGGACTTTTCTTTTCTTTTCTTTTTTTTTTTTTTTTTGGGGGGGGGAGGGAGAAGGAACATTCATAGGAATCACTATGTTAAAACAAAAGTTAAGGATACAAGGTCAGCTCTCAAACAAAGAGCTGGGAGAACTATTCATAAACTACCAATGTATTCTATAGATTTGTTCAGTTTGTTTGTTCTAACTGTATTCTTTATTTTTAATTGTTCCATAAACAATCTGTGACCTTGATCATATGCAAACACTTATGCAGATGAGTAACTTTATGTGCAAATAATTCTATTTTGCATAATACTAGGCATGTGCATACATAGTTGCAGGATCAGATAGCATGTATGCTAATACAGTCCACCTTTTGCGTTGTTTGTGATCTATGTTCTTTTCTTTACTATCATTGTGGCATTGGGTCGCCTCAGTCAATGATAATGTTTTTGTTTATTGATTGAATGCATGTAAATGTAGCAAAGAGGGAGAAGAAACTATCAAGTCACTGGACATTTGATTCTCAAAAGGAAAAGGATAGAAATAATGGCATTAGAAGGAGTGACTGGATATGAGAATTTTCAGGATGTTTAAAAGTTTTTCCTCCTCAAGCCACTGGAGTTAGGCCTTGACCGAGAAATTACAGCTAAAAATATTTGGTGATCTTATTGGCTGGAATCAGGTTTAATCATACATTTATGCAACAGAAAACTGACTCTTTAACAAAAATTATAATAGCATGTTCTGATTTATTTTAAAGTCTCTTTAACAGTATAATAGTTCTTCCCTGATGATGTTTAGAAGGGTGTTTGGGAAAGACTCCAGAGTAGCATCACTTCATCTACAAACTTAATTTAAAAAAAATACACAGAAAACTTATGTTTGATGGAGAAAAAATATTTTTAATTGCATTGCATTCATAATAAATAAATGCAGATAGTTTAGCAGGTAGCTCTGGGAAATATGCTTAAATAAACTCATAGGAAAACCTTACCAAGCCTAGCATTCCAAAGAACCTTATGTATTTCTCTCTGTTAAAATCTATCCCTTAAGTCACTTCCTAATACAGATCAAAGACCCACACAATAATTTAAACTGGAAAATAATATTATGAGTGAGATTTCACGAGTCCAGATACACTCTTTAAAAACAAAAAAGATTTTCACAGTACACTTAACATTCTACATCATGGGGGTCTTTTAAACTAAGTATTAACAGCAATCTTGCCTTTTCTCCTTTTTGCAGCAGATGCTTCTTGCTTCTATCTATAAGACAAACAGATGCATGCAATTTTTGGTACAGAGAAGGTCACTAAAAGGAACCGAGTAGCTAGAATAACAAGTGTATCTTGTTTCCCAGAACTATTATTGTTTGGAACCTAAACATCAGAATACCCCTTTTTTTTTTTGGTAAACTAATAAAGTCAAGGATCTTATTTGTATGTTTGGTTTTTGCCTCACCCACCTCCCCGTCTCCCCCACAATATTATCATGCACGAAAACATATGGGACCAGATCCTCTGCTGATGTGAATGGACATAAATCATTTACACTTGGTGAGGATCTAGCTCATGAGGTAAATAGTAATTTTGTAAGCTAATGAAATAAAGATCAGATTTTGTCAGTGTAGCATGTTTTACAGCCACAAAATAAGTCATTGCACATTGTTCAGTTGAAAACTTTAACATAATACTTCAGATATTTTGAGTAGTGTAAAATATTTCTATCATACAAAAAGCTCACTCCTTATTTCCTTTGCAGGAACCTGTCCTGTGAATTAGCAAACCAGTTCTTCCCAATGCAATATTGCCTCTAAAGAGCTGTAGAATCATCTAGGAAAAACCAGAACTGTCTATATGAATCCCACAAACATTCTCTATTTGTGAGAATGCACCTCTTAAGGTTTAGCATCCACTTCAGCATGTTTTAAGACAACATACTGCTAGTATATATGAGCTGGTTTATAGCCGTACATGTATGTAGATGTTTTATATTTACAGTGTTATCTTTTTACAGCTGCTGTCATTCTTGCTTTCCCAGGACCCTTCTGAAAATGAGACACAGGACCGCTAGGAATGTTCTTTTAAAAGCTATTTCATGAAGTGAAATGCACATAGTGGGTATGAAACACATAAAAGTCTCTTAATCCTCAAAACCTTCACTTCTAATGATTATTGAATTGCTTTTTTCCATCCTACTGGTAATTGTACTGAAAATTGAATACTTTTTAAGGGCAGTATAGTAGGGAAATGTTGTGCTTACAGGTACATTGGGTTTTTGCTCATTAGATGAATCTGGAAGGTAGGATTCCAATTTGGCTTACTTGGACAGGCAGTAAGACCAGATGCAAGACTTTAATGCTGGGCACCATTAATCCACTTTCTGAACCATTCAATCTCTCCCAGTATACACTGCCTTCAAAATCAGCAATTAAATATAATAAGCAATTACTGCACTCACATAACAGAGAACTATCCAGAATAAAGCACAAGGCAGAATTCCAGATACTTTTAGCTCCTATTACTAGAAACTTCACAGAAAAGACACCTTTCAGAAGCAGATTCAGGATAAAACAAGTTTGCCCTGAGCAAATAGAATATCAGTCTGGGCATCTGATGTGATCAAGCAGAACTCCCACTGGCTTCTACAGGAATTGAACCCACTTATTCCAGGTTCAATTGGTAAAAAATATTTAAGAGACAGTTCCACTATTTCCAAGGACTAATTGAAGCTAAGGGAGCACTTTCCGTATATTTTCTTATGTCTGCCATGTAAAACAAGGCTTGCACTGATTATGAAATTTGTGTAGTGTCCCTCAGGGAACGTCCACAATAAGAACCTTGTGAGTTAGGACATGGCAGAAAGTGTTAATGTACAGTAGCCTCTACAGGGAAAACTTCTCAGCAGCATGATAGTCTTATAAAATAAAGCAGTCCTTCCGCTGCTTTGGCAATGCTGTCCTGAGTGCTAACTATGATCCTTCTTCAATTGTGAGACTGACCACCAGCACAACAGAAGGGCCAAAAGGGAGTGATTAATCTCTTATTTAGACAGATCAGTTACCCTGAATTGGCCCCACATCACTTGAATTTGTGACCAGAGTACATCTGACTCCACATCTGAGGAATAGGTCTAGCATAGCTGCTTCTCTTTTTTTTTGAATTGTAGAAAAAAAAAATTAAAAACAACTTTCAAACCAATATCCAGATATTCTGTAAAAAATAAGGCCTGGCGCTGACGTAGCATGTCAGGTGAAGATGCATTTCGTCGATGGGAGAATGCTCCTCGGTCAAATAATTACTCCACCTCAAGGAGACGCAGAAGCTATGTTGGCGGGAGAGCATCTCTCACCGACATAGCGAAATATAGACACCACTTTAAGTCAATGTAACTTACATTGCTCGGGGGGGGGGGGGGCATTTTTTTCACACCACTGAGCGACGTAATTTGCATCAACTTAAGCAGTAGTGTAGACAAGCTATAAATTGTAAAGTAGATACTGGATAAAAAAAAAAGTGTCATCTATGACGTATCCCAAAGAAAATTGCCCCAAGTGCAGTGAAATGTAAAGATTTCTGCATCTCTCTGGGCAGATTTCCCTTTTCACATAGTTTGCATGTGAGCAGTTTCCTAAACTAGCCTTCTTTGGCTCTCAACTTCCAGGATGAGTGAAAGGAAATGCTAAGCGCCCCAAAGAAAACTCAGGTCAGCATCCATTATTCTTAGGAACTTTACCCTGAAATGGGAGCCTATAACCAGGCCAGCCACCTCCCATGCACCCCCTCATGGCCTATGGTGATGCTACAGGCATCCTGCCTCAGTTTCCTCCTTGCACTGTTGTAAAAAAATTACCATCCTTGGGGATTAGTTTTATTAATGTAAAATAAATTCCCCATGCAACTCAAAATTTCCAAAGTCCATTCCTAAGGCCATAAAACACAAGATTTCTCTTCCACATATCCCTGCCTGAGGCAACTCCCTTGGTCTCAGGGTCTTCCCTGCAGGAACCTTTTCTCACTCTCTGCAGCCTCTGCCACAGCTCCCTGGGCTTCCCCCTTCACAGCCACCTGCTGCCATGAGGTAATTACTTGATTAAACCCAAGCACTTTTTTTGTAAGTGCCGTATGGATTATAATTTCTATAATTACTGAAAGATTTCTTTGACAATTTAAAATGTGTTTCACTTCTGTTTCAAATGTCCTTTTTCCACATGGTTAATCTTCTTTACACTGAAATGTGTTCCTTCTCCTTACTTATTCTCCTTGGCCACAGCCCAGCCTGCAGCACTGTGGACCCCCCCCCACATCCTGCTTTCATAACTAGGCATCACTTATTTCCTCCTGTCTGCTCCCACCTATCATGTTCATTCTCTCTGTGTTTTTTTTTTTCTTACACCTCAAGTACCTATCTGTATGGATTAATTTTGGCCTATTGCTCTTTTCTCTCTGCCTTCTCACTCTCTGTGACAGAGATGACAATTTCCTGCAATATCCTTGAAAAACT
The DNA here is from genome assembly GCF_015237465.2 of Chelonia mydas. Classification (NCBI taxonomy): domain Eukaryota; kingdom Metazoa; phylum Chordata; order Testudines; family Cheloniidae; genus Chelonia; species Chelonia mydas. The sequence continues at coordinate 169,199,582 of NC_057849.1, forward strand.
CTATTGAACTACATTTAGGTATCTTTGGAATACGTTGTAGTAAATCAAAGAATATGTATAAGTGTGGTATATATAGTATTAGACTATAATGAGTAATGTGGCTGATAAGAATGGAACGTGAAGTAGATTTCCTGAGGAATCTCTAGGAGGAGGTGAATGCAAATTCCCCACCCCAGTTATGCAAACCCAGACATTTGAAACTATGCACTGAGGAGAAGACCACTGTCTGATTACCTGTTCCTGGAATCTCAAGATCAAAGGCCCAAGCTGCATAAAGGAACAACTGAACTATTAATGGTTGTGCTAGTTCTGAACTAAGGCTGTTATTAATTTGTTACCACAGAAAAACTCCTTTGTGGGGTGTGAAGGACTGACTTCTACCAGAACCGTTGTTGGAGTTGGGGGGTGATCTTTGGTAACTTTATTAGCATACATGTAGGTTCTTTCATTGTTTTAGCATGTTTTTTCTGTCACATTTTCACTTTAACAATAAATTTGCATGCTTATAAAGGGCTGCATGATAACTCATAACTGCTGACAATTTAGTTGTTCATAGCCTTGAAAGAGAAAGCAAAATGCAGATGCTAGCCTCTTTAGAGTGACTGTCTTGCCAGGGATATCACAGAGGCAAGGAACTGCAGTCTGGAGAATCTCTGGTCAGGACGGAGAGAGACCTGGATCTCTACCCAAGAGACGTGGTGATTGAGGAGATGGGAAACTACAGTGGGTTCCCTCAAGGAACCACAGAGGGGGAACACAGTTGCAGTTGCCCTTAAATGGTGGAATGCGTGGGATCTATTGACATAAGTGGGTGAATTGACGTAAGTGCCAACAGCAATGAATACAGGCACCACAGAAGGAAAAAGCACAGTGGAAAGTCTCAGTCCTTTCAGGAAAGGAATAGCAAAAAGAAAGAGAGGGGAAATGAGGTTTGAACAGCTGAAGAAAGGTCAGCTGCTCCAGCTATGCAAAGAAAGGTAGCGTGACACTGAGGATGGACACAGACTCAGCTAGTTGACTTGCTTTATTCTGATGACCAGAAGAGGATGGTCCATGTTTGCAGGGAACATCCAGCCAATGACAGAGGAAATTCTGTAACCAACACCGTGGAGAGAAGCAGAGAAGAGGCTTAATTAAACTCAGTGCAGCAAGGTTTTTCAAGGATATTGCAAGAAACTGACTTCCGTCACACTGTCTATTTCTATCCACTTCTAAAGTTGCTCTTTGGATCAGACCCAGAATGAGCAACAAACTCAGTACAGTGAGTGGTGGTAACCAATTCTGAATTCTTGTGACTGGTCTAATTGTCAAAATGAACTGAGTAGCAAACTCAGCTCTCCAGAATGGTTTTCTAATTATCAGGAAGAAGTATATGTCCATGTATACATTTATGAACAAATTATAAAGAAGATCAAATAATCTCTACCAGCTCAACCCCCCAAAAACCTATTAAAAAAGTAAATATAGTATTTGACAGAACTATTTGTTTATTAAAATACTATAAAAATCTCAAGTCAATGTAACTCATCCATTAAAAAAAGTCAGCGTTTTAAATTTTAGAGGAACAGCCAAACAGTCCTCATGAATCCGTTTCAGAATTATAAAAAAACAACATTGTTTCAGGCATAAATATTCTTTCATTTCTGTTTATGCTTCTAAAAATTAAAGGTTCCAGGAAACACTCATGAGAAATAACCTGCCTGCAATCATAATGAAACAGACTGGCTGTGGAACCCCTTTCATTTAACCCCTAAAGCCCTTTGATCTTCTAGTGCTATTGTATGGGTGCTAACAAGTTTCCATTTCTAATTTTCCATCATGGTTTAGGAAATTAATTTCCTTTCAAAAGATTGTTTTGAAGGTTTTCTTAATTAAGTAGAGAACAGGCATGAAACGGATATGAAATTAGCTAGACACATTCATAAGCAAATAACCTGTGGTTCCAGGCAACCATAGGTGTTAAAAATCAATCTCTTCCTGGAACTGAATATGTATTTATCAGTGCTGCTATAGTTTCTTTACTTAGATCTTAATCTGTTCAAATTATGAGTAGCTTAAAATAAAATACACAGAACCTTAGAAAATGAGGCTTTTCCATGAGTAATAACAAATAAGCTCTGGATCTGAGACTGAAAAAGTCTTTTCCTCTGATCACGCAATTGAGATTAAGAATTATAAAGGCTTTATGGAGACCATCCTGTTTCTATTGCTCAGCAGAATATTAGAAGAATGTTAAAATTTCAATTTCCATTTATGCTTGTCAACTGAACTTTTTAAAGAATGACACTTCTTCACAATTTGAGATATGCAAACTAGTAAGAATCCAGTTCAAATTTCCTTTTCTTATACTATGCAAAATAAATCCAAGTTCAAATCCAAGTAAATAAAAATATTCCACTGATATTATAATTAAAAATAGGGGGACAGTTCTAACCTAGGCAGAGGAGCATTTTCTAGCGGTAGGGTAGTAACAGTCACATTGGAGTCAGGATTCTTAGGTTTTATTCCAGCCTCTGCTACTAACTCATCATTTGTGCTGTAGTACAGGTCACTGAACTGCTCTATGCCTCAATTTTAACATCTGAATGAATGGCAATATTTTGACCTGTATATCACTTTTTGAATCACAATGTTATATATTAAATTATGTAGTCAGGCTTCTAGAATCATACATTCTGTGACAAGACATCTCCAAAAAATGAGTAGTTCCAAAAATGGAAGAAAAACAAACATATGATCCTGTCAGAACCCTTTCACACTTTTAGCAGCAATTTGCATTTACTCTTTTTTTCCCAAAACCAGAACCACTCCCCAACATAGAAGTAAATTACATCTGAAAACCCCTTCTACGCATATATAGAAATGGCAGCCATCAACTTGCTTTTAAAAGTGAAACACCAACAAACAGGAAATAAGTCAATTGACTAAACATAGGACGGTGACAAGCATGAGGATACAAATGATATTTTCATTCGGTAGGGATGACCTTTCATAATCCACTTTGGGATCTGCTTTGCTGTAATCACTGAATACTGAAATGTCTTCACTTAATTAATCATGAACATATTTCTCAGATTGCACTTCCCAAAACTGAATTCCTTGGGGCAAAATGTGCATATAGTACATCTTCCCAAACAATCAGGATATACCTGTTTCTGCTGTTACAGGGGCACTGCCACCTTCAAGGAGCCAGATCCAGAGTCCAGTGAAATCAGCGGGAGTATTTCCCATTTGATTTCTATGGGCATTTGGATCAGACCCATACGCAGGGGGAGTGATGGTGCCACGATTAAGCCACGTTTTCCCTCCCAACACTGCCCCTTTGCCTAATTTTTCTGCAGACAATTAGGAACCTTCTGCTACTTTCCATGCCACATAAAAGGAAGGGAGGTTATAGTCCTATAATTTCTCACAAGTTTAAATAGCATTTTCAGGGCTCATTTAAAATTGGGGAGGAGTGGGAGAAGACAGTGCAAGCCGATCCCTTAGGACTCTCTACATGATACAAAATTTTAAAGAGTAAGAAGATTGACTAATGAAGAGGATTAAGGAATTAGGTAGTCATGCTTATTACAAATTGTATTCTTTAGTTCATTCCCCTACAGAAAAAAAAAATACATATTCCTGGAGAAAAATGGGAATAAATATCAAGCACTAATAAACCATAAAGGAATATTATTATGGATAGAGACAAGGGGAGTTTAGTAGATTTAGAGGTTTCCTGTAGCCCTTTAGAAATAAATAAATACATAAATAGCTTTATTTAAACTTAATGTCTTTCATGCTTCAAAGGTATTCCGGTTGCGTTATTATATGTAGTTAAATTCCTTTTTTCTATTTTTGCTAGTTGTTTGAAAACCATAAAAATGAGATAAATACTGGGGGAATGAGTAGGGTGAGACAGTTAAATAGGTTAATGCACCAACCATTCACCTACAAATAACTGGCCTTCAATCTGGCTCATTTCACAAGTAAATGTAGATTACTTCAGATGCTGGCATAGTCCCAACATTTATTTTTATTTACATCACAATTAACTACAAATGACAGTTTCTTTTCAAAGGGGCAATGGTGCTGCAAACAAGGAGCAAACTCTATTTGCAGAACTTTGTAGAAAAGAAAAACAAACACAAACTTTGGCAGATTAAATATCAATTATTTTATAAAATGTAAGGATAGTCCTTTAAATGTGCTACAATTATAGTACAATTCAGTTCAGTGGGACTTTACTGGCAAGTAAACTATAATATGAGACAGACCCTCTGGGTACAAGTCAGAGGCAAGTATCATCTCCACAGGATTGGGCTATACATCGTGTTTCGTGTTTTATCCCCTGTGTCTATTACATTTGTTACAGAAGGTTGCTAAAGGCCCTGTGTCTTACTTGCATACGAGCTGATAAAAATCTAAGTAATTTCCACCATTATAAATCCCTAATTGTTAGGTTATATCTTAAAACTCTAAGTCCAAGTATGTTCTGCTCAGAAAGGAGAGGATTAGGAGCTGAATTTGTCCCTCTCTTACTCTACCACCTCCTTACTCTATTTCTGCCTCTGCTCCCATTCTAAGTCCCTTCCATCTTCTCCAGCAATATGGAAAGGACTCCCAACACCCTCCTAGCATTATGCCACAGCCTCCTCATCAGATTTCCCGCTTGCTTCTCACTGAGGAACCACATTAAACTTTGTGTCAGATTCCCTCCTCTTTGTCTTACAATTCTCATCCAAGACTTCTCTACCTTGTTATTTCTTTCCTAGGAGATTAGTTAGGACTCAGCAATGAAAGGGAGGAAGACACAAGTAAAAGAGGGGCTTTGTGACAGGGTAAGTTGTGCAGGATGCAACTATCTAGGAAAGATTCCAAATGCTGCCCAGCATCATTGGGCAAAAATGCCTCCATCCTTCCACCACAGTGCCCTACCTCTAAGGGTTCACATCTCTCAAATTCACAATATAATTTGAAATGGTAATTCTGGCACAAGTTATCAGCCATGCATATATTTATAACTAAGTATATGCAGCCTTCATTGTGTTTGTAGGTCAAGCTCATTGCATATACCAAGGGCTCCTTGCATTCCTGCTTTCCTCCCCACATGCTCCTTGTGTTCCATCCTCCCATCCGCCATGTTACTCAAATAAGAAAAGAAATACAGTATTTGATATGAAGAAACTGTCTGACCAAGAAACAGGAGGGATTTCAAAATCCAGCCCTCAAATGGATATCACCAGTGATAGGTAAGAATGATGACACAGAGGAACTATGGGCTTTCTTTGAGATATTTGCTGGGAAGCAGTCACTTGGACCAAAAGGACAAAGAAGAGAAGAGTAAATACAGCCATACACATGGAAATGGACTGAGGAAAGAAAAAACCTTTAAAAAATGAGACAAGCACAAGTGACACAACAAGAAGACCACCATATGCTACAATGAGAATATGTAGAAAAAGATAAAGAAAGACGAGAGAATAGCTTCACAAAAATAGTGAGAGAAGCTGAAGATGAATCACCAAGTGGTGGCTCCAAGACACTATTTCAGGTGGGTAAGCAACTGTCATCACAGTTCCACAGTCACGCTGGTATCATAAAATTGAAAGATGGAAGATAGTTAAAGGAAGCAGAACAAAAGGAATGATGATGAGAACAAGTACTCAACCAACCAGAGCTAAGAATTCCAACTGATGGATGTGAAGAAGATGAATTAAATCTCTCACTGCTAGAAATTTCAGAAGCAGAAACTGAGAAAGCAATCAAGCAACTAAAAAAATAGCAAAGTTCCTGGTCAAGATAAGATCACTGCTGAAATGCTGTAGTAGTACATGAAATACATAAACTCTGTAATATATTTAGGAAGAAAGAATTCTGCCCAAAGGAAGAAAGGTGTGATAGTTTGGAAGTAAGATGTTATGTGTAAATTACCAAGGAAAGGTGTATGATAATTGGCAAGGAACAATACTACCTACATACCTGGAAAAGTGTTCTGTAGTATACTATTGAAGAGAATCAGATTGGTCCTTGATGAAAAACTGTGTACTGAGAAAACAGGCTTTAGACTAAAAAGACTGTGTATATCACATCTTTACCCTGAGATGGTTGATTTAAAAAGAGCTTGCTTACCAGAGAAGATTAATCTTGAACATCATAGATTTCACCAAAGCTTTCAACTGCATTCAGAGAGATTTCTTTTGGAAGTTCTTGCAACTGTTTGGGCTTCCTAGAAAGATAGTGTTACTGGCCAGATTCTGTATGAAGGCACAAAATGCTGTGTGAGGACAGAAAGTGGAAAGACTGATTGGTTTGAGATCATCACTTTAGTGCAGCAGGGTTACATTTTATCACCAATCATTGCCTGTACTGTGATAGATTTTTTGTGTGCGAAACATCAAAGGAAGATACGAGTATAGGGAAATTTCAAGATCTTCACATTGTTCTGTTGGACACATACAATGATGCCATGAAAAGAGCACTGCCAATGTCAAATGTGAGGCTGTCAAATAGGATTAGGAATTAGAAAAAAAAATGCTCATTGTTGAAAGAGAAGTCAGTATGTGACTGATAGTGAAGAATATGGCATGGTTAATGAGTCTGTATATATTGGAAGCACAGTCAGTGCTGATGGACGACTCCATAAAAAGATGGAAGCAAGAACTTGGAAGGCAAGTGGAGGCTTTTAATGACTGACAAATATCTGGAAAAATAAGGAGATTCACAGAAGAACCAAGATCAAGTTATAGAATGTCATTGTGATTCCCACATTGTTATATGCTTCTGAAACTTGGAAAATGCTAAATGCCCAGAACAGGAAAATTAACATATTCCATTAGAGATGCTTATTAAGAATACTTGGTATCCATTGGTGGTACAAAGTAATCAATGCTAATGTATTACAAAGGGCTGGTGAAGAGACTATAAAAACAATTATTCAAGAAAAAAAGGTGAAGTGATTTGCACATGTTGTATAATTGTCAAAAAACTGTATTCCTACACAAGCCCTTAAATGGATACCACCTAGTGGAAGACAGAAAAGAGGAGGATAACAGATGACACCTAAGAAAACCATTGAAAAAGATGCTGTCATGAAAACAGACTAATGCAGCAAGAAATTTGGTATTAAACAGACAGTGCTGGAAACACTGGGTTGCCTCATGTTACAAGACATGAGATCATTTCATAAATCTAATAATCCTCCCCCACCCTTTCACGGACTCCCTGCAGCCCCTTCACCACTTCCCTTATGCCAGGGGCTGTGTGTGACCCCATGCCCTTCTCCTCAAATACCATTGCCCCTTATTCTCCCCTATCCCCGGTACAGGGGTTCTGTGTACTCCTGCATTCCCCTCTTCTTCCATAACCAGGTCCCTCATTCTCCTCCCCCTACCAGGGACTCTGTGTCCCTCCATTCTCCCCTGCCTCCCCATGCCAAGGGCTCTAGGTTCCCCCATTCTCCCTTCTCCTCCCACACCAGGGTTCCCATTCTCTCCCCATGCTATGGGCTCTGTGGCCTCCTGATTTTCCACTTCCTTTCCATTCTCCTCTTCCCCCCATTCCAGAGGCTTCGTGTGCCCCCACATTCCCCCTCCATGTGCCAGAGGCTGTGTGCGCCCTCAATTCCCCCTTCCAGTATTCCAATTTTCCACCAAATCAAAAGGATTCTTCCTTTTGATGCCGAGAAAATTCCCTAAAATTTTGATTAGTTGTGGTGTTGAAAAGTTACTGTGTTACATCCAGACAGACACCAAAGAGGGAAAGTCCATCAAGTTGAGTGTAGGGCCTTGCTTTGCTCAGGCAATTAACCAGAGCTGCTAAGGAAAGCTATTTATCTATTGACAAACTGGCAAAGAATGGGATATAATACTCCCAGAAGCTGAGAGATTTACTGTCTACTGTAGGTCATGTTGGCAACCACAGGACTAAAGTTTCCATGTAAACTTAAAACTCCAGTCTGTGCCAGCTTTTCTTATATCCATTAGAAATACCGTTTTTACCTTAATACAATGGCTACCATTAAAAAGACAACATTTAACAATTCACTCCTATTACTTTCCTATACGTAGAATAAAATAAAATGAAATGATGCATCTCAGATATTGTGGTGTGGTTACTGTGATAAAATGTTGAATTTTTTTTTTTTTTTTTTAATGCTAGTGGTTGAATACCATTGTTTCTTCCATCACTCTCTACTGAAGCTTGTCCAATCTGGCATACAGTGGCACACAGAAAAGGCAAGAACTGTTTTGAATCAGCATAATCAAGTTAAAAATCTTCCTTAGTTTTTAATATTTCTCTGCATGAATTTAATTTTTATTCAGAGAATTGTGAGCTGCAGTTCTGGATGTCCTTGAATGTGGTGAAAATGCTGGTGGATTTTAAAACTTACTTTCCTTACATTTTTCTTAACTTTTCTGAAAATATGCATGCCCGGTCATCCTTACAAAAAAAGAAATCTATATCCCCAATCACTCTAGAAGGAAGAAAATTAGTTTCAGGAATGAATTGTCAGACACATGGTCAATTAACCTAATGTGTCGCTGTGAAACCTTTCACCCAAACAGACCTAAAGACACAGGATGTTGTTGTGGTCAGGTTCTTCAGCCTCTGAGACTACTGCCTCTTTTCAGAATTCCACCAGCTCATGTAGAGTGACTTAGGTTACACATTACAAGATAGTCATGATCTTGATTCAGAGATGGACCAGGTGGTATCTGATCAATTCTTTATTGGTAATGAGGCTAGCAGTGGGAGTAAGGAACACAAACATGCATTCATACATCTGTATACTCTTGTAATACTAACACATACACCTTTTAAACTAGAGTAAATCTGTTACTTGCTGGAAAAAAAATAAAAAATACCAAGTAAAATAATGTTAATAAAAATCAATACTTCAAAGTTGTTTTGAGTCCAACATTTTGCTCTGAAAACTCAGACCATATTTAGGAGGAATAAGTGAACACTGACAACAGCTGAATCTAACCTATGTGGCACTTCAGCCTCCGTTGGCCAGTCTTTCAAAAGGGCTCAAAACATTGGGTGTTGAGTTCTTTAGATAATCTGTCATAAGTGTCACAAAAGCAGCTGCTGAGTTCTGAGCACTCTTGAAAATCTGAACCTTATATGACCGCCTCTAAGAAATGAAGCCCCCTGAATATCTGGCAATTGTAGGTGCTATATGCATGAAATCTCATCCTCAACTCTGGTCCTGCAGCAGAGTTCATAGAGCCACAGAACTGATACCAGCAGCTCGTGTGTTTCAGGCTCTGGTGTTGGAGGATTTAGAGCTGTGTGTATACCCATTCCCTAAAAGTAAATTAATTGCTTTGTTATTCTGAAAGAAAAACATGTTAATGCCTTTCACTTTATCTTTGAAAATCAGCTAATGTAAGTATGCACCAGATCAAACTTCTCATGGTATTTTTAATGCAAATTCTTACTCCTGCTGCTTAATAGGTGGCCAACACATAAAACTCAGTTTCCAGGTGAGAAAGTTCTTCTTATTCCTTTCAAATCAAGTAAGGCTCAAATACAATTAACGCACTGTAGCAAACCCACATGCAAAAGTTTTGGAAAGCTTTATGTAAATAAGTTAAACAGTTACTAACTCATATGCAAAGTGGCAAAAAAAAAAGTCAGTTTTAGATACTTATTTTCTAACCAGGTTCTTTGGTTAAGAGAATGCTTAATCATTTCAACTGGATGTGATCCTTTGTTATCTCAATGTCTAGTGATGCCAAGGCATATTTTGAAAACTTTGTCTTCAATAGGTTAAACTGAAAAGCAAAAGTCATTTTCTTCCAGAATTACAAATTGTACAATAAAAAGACTCAATATTGAATTTCTGCAGGCCATAGCAGAAGAAAACAAGGTGTTTCACAAGTAGTGAACTCTGAAATAAAGTTATTTTAAAAGATAGAAGGCAGCTGGAGACCAGAAAGGAATGGAGCCACTTGCAGGACAGGTATGCAAGTTGTATGGGAATTGTTGATGAATTTGAAAAGTGACCTAGTTTCAAAGAAGTTTGTCTCCTTATACTACTGATCTTTTAGCTGCTACAGTAAAACACTCCCAAAAGCAACCAGCTATATAATCCTACACTAATGCCAGTAAATATCAATGCTGGAAGACAGGGATAGGACCTACACCCATTATTTATCTATTTGTTCCCAAAGAAAATAGGCAGCTTTAAAGGACAATGAGACATCCCTTGACACAATAGACTGTCATAAATTTGTGATCCTCTTCTACAAATGTTCACCGTTAGGGATTTACAAGGTCTGTAATTGATATTATTAATATCTTGATGAATAATATAATTTGGTCCATGCTGTGTACTTCAAACTGACCCCACTCTCAGAGCTCCTGGCATCAACACACTGGAACTATCACACTATAAATTGGTTAGTCTCTAAGGTGCCACAAGTACTCCTTTTCTTTTTGCGGATACAGACTAACACAGCTGCTACTCTGGAACACTAAATAAGATTACTGTGCTCTACCTCTAATCAAATCAATCCTGCCATAATACAAGGTTAGGGACTAGAATAGTAGATGACCCAACGGAGTTTCCAAAAATACACCACAGACAGAATGTAAGATGTGCTTGGAATCTGGATGAAATAAAAGGATGCATTACTAATAACTTTTCTCTTTTGCTTGTTTTAAAATGGTGTCATTTTAACAGCTCCTGTGGTCAGACAAATATGCTAATGTTTTGCCTCTTAGTGTGAGCTTTATAGCCCTTTGGATCACTACCAACTTCTGTCACACTACCTATGGGCCAAAAGATCCCCTACATGCAGTATTCCACTGTATAGGACTAGAAACACCATGAGTTTGAACTCCTGTGCTTACATATTCAAAAGCGATTAGTGATTCTGGTGCCTCACCTTGTGGGTGCCCAACTTGATACACCTTAAAAGGACTTAAATTTCAGAAAGTCCTGAGCACCCACCCACTGAAAGCCAGCCATCTCTAAAGATGGTCTTATGTTGGCCATCGAAACTTGCTAATCACTTTTGGAAATGTAGACCATGGAGTTTCCACATCATTCCTGGGAATCTGAGTATGAGAAAAGGAATGGTTTATCATACACCCACACATAGAACTGCATTCATGTTATTGGTATTAGCTAATAGATTTCTTCCCTATTTTCCATCAATTTCTCAACTGGATGGCTAGATTTCTTATGGTTCCCAGTTCATGTTGTCTTTACTTCATGGTTCTGACCTCACTACAACTTACTCCTAGTCTTAGTTTCTGTCTCTGAGTTGTTTGCATATTACTGCAAAGCAGGGGAGGTTAAAGATCAGTTCATTATTCATTCCATGGGATACAGGTTTCTGCTAGATGCTAAATTATAGCTGTATATGTAACACACTGATGCAGTATGTGTCAATCCTTCTCTAGTATCTGGTACACATAAAAGGATAAGAGCCTAGTACTGTTGCCAGATGATGAAATTAAGTGGTAGAGGCCAATGTGTTTAATACAAAGGCTCCTGGATATAAACCTCACTGAGGATACAAACGGGATTGTTACCTATTCTGTTTTACCTCTCCAGTCTACCCAAGAAAATTTTAAAGCTTATATACTTAAAAGCAAAACAACCTCTCGCCCCACCTCCCCCCCAAAAAAAACATTGTCATAAATATAAAGGGAAGGGTAAACACCTTTAAAATCCCTCCTGGCCAGAGGAAAAACCCTTTCACCTGTAAAGGATTAAGAAGCTAGGATAACCTCGCTGGCACCTGACCAAAATGACCAATGAGGAGACAAGATACTTTCAAAAGCTGGAGGGAGGGCGAAACAAAGGGTCTGTCTGTGTGATGCTTTTGCCGGGGACAGAACAGGAATGGAGTCTTAGAACTTAGTAAGGAATCTAGCTAGATATGCGTTAGATTATGATTTCTTTAAATGGCTGAGAAAATAAGCTGTGCTGAATAGAATGGATATTTCTGTCCTTGTGGCTTTTTGTAACTTAAGGTTTTGCCTAGAGGGATTCTCTATGTTTTGAATCTAATTACCCTGTAAGGTATTTACCATCCTGATTTTACAGAGATGATTCTTTTTACTGTTTCTTCTATTAAAATTCTTCTTGTAAGAAACTGAATGCTTTTTTCATTGTTCTTAAGATCCAAGGGTTTGGGTCTGTGGTAACCTATGCAAATTAGTGAGGATTTTTATCAAACCTTCCGCAGGAAGGGGGGTTCAAGGTTTTGGTGAGGATTTTGGGGGGGAAAGACGTTTTCAAACAACGCTTTCTCAAAAATAACCCGGTTAGATGTTTGGTGGTGGCAGTGGAAGTCCAAGGGCAAAAGATAAAATAGTTTGTACATTGGAGAAGTTTTAACCTAAGCTGGTAAAAGTAAGCTTAGGAGGTTTTCATGCAGGTCCCCACATCTGTACCCTAGAGTTCAGAGTAGGGGAGGAACCTTAACAAACATAGACTTATGTTAATTTGATTGATTTTCCAGAAAGTTAAAGTATGGCCAAAAACATGAGTCTAATTTGCAGTGTTGTTCTAGCCAGGTTGGTCTCAGAATATTAGAGACTCAAGGTGGGTGAGGAAATATCTTTTTGGGTGAAAGGCACAGGCTTTCAAGATACACAGAGCTCTTCTTCAGGTCTGGTTTCTGGTCAGTGACAGAAGTTGGTCAAATAAAAGATATTGCCTCACCCACCTTCTCTCCAGGGAGATCTAAATAGATGCATAGTCTTTCCCCCTCCACTAATCAGAAGAGTCATGTATCAATTACTGAAATGAGGTCCATGCCCAGATTATTCTTTACACTACAAATGGTTCAGTTTATGTCAGATGTAAATATTAACGTGATTAATTTGATATTTATTGTGTTTTTAATGGAATAGGCAAGTGACCCTCAGAGGGCATGCAATGCTTGAGTGAAAAAAATAATAGCTGGTGTACAATTTCCTATTCCTAAATGACTGGCATTATCTATATCACTACTTAGGATAACTTTTGGCTTCATTTTAAGCCCTGGCAATTCCCACTGACAGAACGCATCTCAGATTCAGCTCCTCTGATGAGAAGGATTGATGCCTTTTCAATACTGCTGAGAGCTGATATAAAATGGAAAGTAATCTCTCACTCTCACTGTCTATTTAAAGACTCACATCTTTCCAATTATTGTCATGAAAAATCCAATTTAATTGTCATTTCATTCCTTGATTATGTAACTGAAAGTACACGTGCATAAGGATACGTAGACAACAATTGTTGTTCACTGTGACAGCAAACTTATACAAGTAAATGCATACAAAATAAAGATGGCCTACAAATATGGTATGATTTAAATTCTAGGAATTGTGTGCTAATTAAATCAGTGGTTTGGCTCCAATGGGTACTACGGTCCACGATGTCTAAAGTTATCTAAAATGTTATATCAACACGGCACTTTCATTTAAGCTTATATTTATGTGAAATTGTATTAAAATATGACTATATTGTTTTCTTTCCTAGTGTAATGTACTAAAAAAGTTAATATAATAAAATTGAATCTTTTTAACCATATATCTTCACTAAAATGTTACTACTTGAATAAACAGCAGGTGTTCATCTTCCTGAAATAATTATGCAGTCTCTCCTTAGGCGCATGAGAAACATCAAGTAGTTAAACCTAAATAAAGATTTGAGAGCAATTATATTTTTGCACTCACATAGACCATTGGGGTTTGTAAAAATTCAAGCCCTTTGGTAGTGTATCTTTGCTGCTAATGCTTAGTTTGTCAGAAACATTTCTCTTGATGTTTGTAAGTGTGAATCTGCTAAAAGACAGATGTCTGACAAATTTAAGAAAAAAAATGTACAAAGGAGGTGATACAGAACTGAAGTATTATTTAGTTTTCCATTCAACATACCATTGACTTCTGATAAAAATGTAAAAGCATATTTATTTCCATAAATTACATTCCTGGAGATAAGACAATATGCATATGTTCTTCACTGAGTTGTTTGATTTGACTAAGGGAACGGCCTATTATGAAGCTATTACTGCTTGAGAAAACACCACAAGGCAGAGACTTATCACATTAAGCCAATTTATTTTTATAACACAAAATCCATATTTGATCAGTATTTATCTAAATTGAATTTGGTTTGTGTTCTGGAGGTTCAAAAAACTTCGACTGCTGAGACCAGAAGAAGAGCTCTGTGTAAGTTCAAAAGTTTGCCTCTTTCCACCAACAGAATTTGGTCTAATAAAAACATAATACCTCACCCACCTTGGGACCAACAGGGCTACAAGAACACTGAAAACAACAATGGAAGATATTAACTGCTGATGTTGTTTGTATCTGCAAGTTAGTACTAATATTACAGAAGGAAGGAAATTAATTAGATTCTGAAAATTGATTAGCATTTTTGGACCATTGCAACAATTTGTATGGCACAATTTGTACAAAAAACTGATTCATGGTTTGTTTGTTTTGGTTTCTTTGGGGTGTGGGGTGGGCGGTTAAAGTATTAAATTAATTAAGTCATCTGCTTAGTGTGCCAGGGATTGCACTAATGCAAACACTGTTCAGCAGAGGACTTAAAAATGTGAGAGATCTCCATGCCTACAAATTTAATCTGTGCATATTTGATGCTGAATGTCTTCTTTGTTAAGTACTTTATACCAGTGGTTCTCAAAGCCGGTCCGCTGCTTGTTCAGGGAAAGGCTCTGGCGGGCCAGTCCGGTTTGTTTACCTGCTGTGTCCGCAGGTTCGGCCGACCGCGGCTCCCACTGGCCGCGGTTCACCGCTCCAGGCCAATGGGGGCTGCGGGAAGCAGCGCGTGCTGAGGGATGTACTCGCCGCCTTTTCTGCGGCCCCCATTGGCCTGGAGCAGCGAACCGTGGTCAGTGGAAGCAGCGATCGGCTGAACCTGCGGACGTGGCAGGTAAACAAACTGGCCTGGCCCTCCAGGGGCTTTCCCTGAACAAGTGGCAGACTGGCTTTGAGAACCACTGCTTTAGACTATCCTCAAAAAGGAGCCCACAATACAATAAAACCGTGTTTTAAGTTAAAAAGTGACTCAGCAAAAGTAACATTATGGGGGGTTTTAGCGAGTCAGGACTCACCAGCATGGCATCTCCTGCTGGTCGTCCAGGGAATTAGCTCTTGCAACCCGGAGCGCCCTCTGCAGGCTGGTGTGCTGCTTGCCTCAGGCCCCCGTGTCCCTCTTGGGCCCTGGTGCCCCTTTATCTTGGGTGCTGCCCCCTAGCAGTACACCCTCTCTCCGGGTCTCCCCACCCAGGGGAACCCCCAGCCCTCTATCCCCACCTCACCTCAGTCTATGGCTACTGCCAGTCACCATCTAGCTCCTGCTCATTGGGGCAGACTGCAGAGTACAAGCCATTCATCATTGGCAAAGGTGGGTTTGGACCTGCTGCCTTTGCCTAACCCCTGGGCTGCAGCCTCTGCAACCCCAGTACCTGGTTTGGCCTTTGACAAGGCCTGCAGCCTGCGGAGTTGCCAGGCGGGAGCTCTCCTGCTCCTCTCGCCTTTCCCCAACCCTGCTCGGTTGCCTGTACCCTCAGCTCCCAAGCAGCTAGGTCCTTCTCCCTCTGAAGCTAGAGGGCGAGTCCCTGCTTGAACTCCTAGCTAGCAGCCCTTTTATAGGGCCAGCTGCGGCCTAATTGGGGCATGGCCCCAGCTGTGGCTGCCTTCCCCATCAGCCTAGCCTCTGGCTCACTGCTCCAGCCCTCTCCCAGGGCTGGCTGTAACCCTTTCAGGCCCAGAGCGGGTGACCACCCCGCTACAGGGTTCCATTTTTTTGTCTCAAAGTCTATGTAAAATGCAAGTCCATTTCCAAGTAAAAAGGTGTTTTCTTTCAAATTGGCAGCCCTTCAAACTCCATGTGGGACCTGGCAGTCAAGCTGGGCTCTTTCTTCTTATCCATCATTTATAATAAAGGAACTCCAGGGCACAGTCAGCTACAAATGTGAAACTCCATTTTCCCTAAATTATGCCTTTGGTGACATTGTGAAATCCCATTTCATTCAATGAGTTTGCACAGATGTAAATGATTATTACGTTCAAAGTACAAGACCAAACAAGATGATGGATGTTCAAAAAAGAAGGACCTGGCTTCTATTCTGTCTTAGCTGTATTGGTTCTTCAGTACTAAGGGAAGTAAAAAGTGAAAATAAAAATATTAAACTTGCCTTACTCTCTAAAAGCAGATAAGTCTCTGAGTACACATCAGGAACAGATACATTCACAGTAAGAAGGTGCAATTTTACAGTCACTCTTCAAAGAAGAATAACTTTAAGTACAGCCACGTCCTTGCTTAAAATAAGATTGCTTCATACACAGATGATAGCAAGGAAAAATATCATGTTCCTAGTAGGGTGTGACTATGTTAATGAGATAATGTTATATTACCTTGGGAATGACTTCTAATACCATACATTAACTTTTTGTCCAAGCCTAGATGTTTCCAGAAGCCTGAGCTGAATCAGTGTTGAACATTTCTGCAGTTAATAAAAGTGCTGTGCTTTCTCTCCTGGCAAACCTGACTTCTTAATGATTACATAATTTGGAAGTGTAGACACTAAGATCCTTAAAGACTTCTTCTTGTCTGACATTGATTTAACCTTGGAAGCAGAACTGGAATCTGAGAATGTTTTAAATCTTAAACTATTATCTGCAATATCTGCTTCCTAACATCAACCCAGGCAAGGCACTTGAGAAGATTTTAGGAAAAGAAAAGGCAATGGATAAAATAGATTAGCCACACCTGTGCATACAGTAGCTTATCTCCAACAAAATACAGCTTTACATGACATTTACTTTATAGTTTGGAAGTGCAAATAATCAATTCTGAAACAAAAGACTAAATCTAAACAGTAAAGGTATGCACGGGGTGTTAAACAATTTAATAATCTTTCCAATTGTACACCATTACTGCCTTGTGCAATATGATTTACATTTAACCCATTCATTTTGTATCACGTTCCAGAATTTTTAACAGAATATCAGAGATTATTTTGCTTGTTAAATATACATTTTTGTGTTTACTCCTTAGAAAGAAAAACACACATTTCTTATCATTGTACAATAATACAAAAGATGCAAAATATTGAAGATAAAATGAATGTGTTCCTATAAGTTGTCTACAGAAACTAAAAAATTATAGTGAAGCATCTGTATAAGAGGATTATTGATTAAATCCTTCTGGTGTAGCAGACAAGTTATTCTGGCTACTTTGCCATATGTCTAGCCCATGTAAGCGGCGAAATTTATGGCACTTTTAGCTACTGAATCAACTCTATCTCCCTACAAAAATGAGACAAACTATTTGTGATATTTATTTTATTTTAGTGCAGATCAATAAACAGACTTCAAATTATTAGTGATGATTTGTTTACCTAATCATTCAAAAAGACAGGCAGTTAATTTTGCTATTGCTCTTGGTATCTCCCTTGATTTAGTGATGGTATTAAAACATCTGAAACCTGAAGACAAGGAGGGACATTTTCTATAACATGTCAAATTCCACTAATAAATAAGGTCTTTATGGGTTCCCACATGCCCGGTGTTCTTTTGAAATTCTGTCTGTTTGACATTAGCTGAAGACACTTGCACGTATGAAGTACTACTCATTACTGCAGAGCCTTCCATCTAATTTAAGAAATGCTTTACAAATGTTAATGATTAAGCCTCAAGACTACTGTGAGATAGGTATTATCTTCATTTTAATAACATTACTTTGCACTTGTATAGCATTTTTCATTTAAGATCTTAAAGTAACATATAGATACGGATGAGCATGATTATCAAAGTTTTACAGATGAGGAAATGGAGGAAGAGAAAAGTGAAGTGACCTTCCCAACAACACTGACTGAGACCAATGATTTCACCACAAGAACATTATGTGGATTTTGTTCAAAGTTTATCTGATCTTGTGGATGTCTCCATTCTCTGCTTTTCATCCTACTCCCTCCCATGTTGCAACCCAACCAGATTCTTTCCTCACCCTTCCATGCCCCTAATGCTCAATTTCTTCCTAATCCCCTAAAGGATGTCTACCCCCTACATCATTCACCCACTGAAATGCCAAACAAGTTGATAGGCCGCCAACTCCTCTACCACCATCTTAATCTCCATAACTCTTCTGTGCAACCAAATGCCCTCTGCCTTTGAGGAGGTCTCAGATCTGGAACTCTGTTTGTTTCTTTTTGTTGTCTCCCCACTCCACTTATTTAAACCTTGCATTCACACGGCCCTCTCCAAAGCAAAAGCGAAGTAACCCAACAAAAAAAGAAAAAAAAAACATTCTCCACACTCTGATCTCCTGTAATTCACAAAGAACATACAGAATCGCTAACATGAAGACTCACTAGAGTCACTAGAAACACATGAATCTCTGCATGTGAACAATATCCCAACCTGCCCAGTGCCCTACCTATTGCTTTAAAGGAAGGCAAATTCCACCTCAGAATGCTTCTTGCCAAAAGTCTGAGTTAGATTACAAGATAAAACATTCTTTCCTGTCCCAGTTGAAAAATTGGCATATGCCTTGAGACATGATGACTCATATCCTTTTCAAGCTAGCCAGTGTTAAAACAAATGCTATGCCTATTCAGATAAATGATAAACCTTACCAAACTATTTGTTTCAGAAATATCCATGGCAATGAAGTCCAAAAGTAGATTATACACTGTGCAAAAGACAATTGTCCATGACAGAGTTTTGCATCTTCCTTGGAAGCAGCTGGTATGAGCAACTGTTGGAAACAGGATATTGGTCTATTTGGAATATTTACCTAACCCACTATAGCAGTTTCTATGTAATAACATTTAGTTTTTAATCTTTGTAATGCTGGAATTTTTCAGATTACCAGTCATGCCATCTGAATACTTAGAACATGTCCACAGAATACATCCATTCCTATGTCCCTAACAAGGTCCACAGCTATGGAAGGAGGCTTGCTTTGCAGGCAGCTGCCAACTTTGCAATCCTCTCTCTGCTCCAGTGTTGCCTTATGCCCCCATAGCTGGGCAACAAAATATTTTTCAGCCTCTGTAGCACAAAAATGTTTTTGAGAGAGCAACTTTAAAAGGACAAATATGAAGCCATTTGCACAGCCCCATAACTTCACTGTTCTGCAAATCTCTGCCTGGTCCAGGTAAAAGAGGGCTTTTCCTGCATGAGCATGGACCTAAATAGTCCGCCCCTCTCTTCTAGTCACCTGAGAGGCATGAGTCAGCATCCCCCCGCTTACCTGGTCTGTAGCTGCCGCAGCAAGTCACCTTCAGGTTATCAAGCCCTTTAGGGGGCCACACACCTTTTTCTACAAGCCAAAAAAATGGCTCCCACCAGTTAATGTGCGGTTAGGTCATCATCAAGAATCAACATCAAGTTTGAAACATTATTGCATTTCATTCTGCTGCAACACATATTTTATGTTACCACCATCTCATTTGATGGATATGAATATACTGTGACAACTCTAAAAATGCACACTGTGTACCAAGTTTTAAACCAATAGAAACAATTTAGCAAAAAAATGTACAAACCCACTTATAAACAAATCAATTTCAGGAAGAGATTCTGGCAAGTTCTTTTAATACACAAAAATGCATTTGTGATTTGTGTGTTATAAAGGAGTGTTAAAAATGCTAAAACGTCTACCTCACTGTGGAGTTAAATTAAGAACCCAGGCATTGACATTCCTCTTATTTAGTAGTTTTTATCCTCAAGTTTGTAGCGTCCATTGCTTGGTTAATAGGGACTAGGAGCTGGGTAAATAGAGTAGTGCAACTTTCCTGAATATTTACTTGAACACTTAATGGATTGTGTTCTGTATCTGTGTGGCTGCACAGGGTAATAAGGCTCCAAAACTCACCCACCTGCACTGCTGTGTCATATCCACCCATACTGTGGCTCTGGCAAGGAGAAGAGCATGTGGGGGCTGAATTCTCCAACGGTCTCCCCAAGAAGTAGAAAAGGAGAGGGCTAGAAGTGCTCTATGTATTATTTAGTGCAGCTGGTTCCACTAAGGGTTTTGCCTAGAGGCACAATCTAACTCTACATAAATTAATTTTGGAAAAGTTTCCCCTCCTTTTTTAGTTTGATTTCAATAAACCTTAAGAGGGCTTAGTTTTACTGGAACAAATATTTGCAAACAGAGAAATTCAAAGTTGCATTCCATGAAAAAGAAATGTTAAATGGGTATATATGAGGTGTGTATCCCAGAAGTGACTGTGCACTCGTCAAAAAATTTATCACTACTTATCCACTGTCAAATAATACATTTGAAGAAGTTGCGATCAGCTCATGGATAATTCCAGAAGCAGAAAAGTTAGGCTAAAGTGACTAAATAAATTATTCATCATGAATTATTTTCTCAACTCTAGTAGGGATGACCTTCACTCATTCATCTCACATTAAGTTCAAATATTTTTTCTGAAAGGACCTATACCCACACAGTCTATAGGGCGACAGCCTCTCTCTGACTTTCTTAAGGTAAATTTCATAGTTTAATTTTTAGATGAAAAACTAAATCCTGATTATGCATCTGGATGTGTGCAAGCACAAGTGCCTTCCCCATGGATGCAATGGCAGGAACAGGGTCTTAAAAGATAATCAGGATTGCCACAGTACCTAAGTGAAGAAGATTGTCTTTGCTATACCAATGAGTCTATGAGCACCCTCCGAGAAATATACAACTTCCACTGAGTAGTAGTTACTTCTAATTTATATCTGCATTTTTGGCTCTGATTCAGCAAGGTATTTAAACACATGCCTAACTTTAAACACATGAATAGTTCCATTGACTTCAAATGGAACAATACAATCTTGGAATCAAGGCCTTAGTTGGGATTCTTAAAAGCAACTAAGTGATTTAGGAACACAAGGAACACATATTGAAAGTCTGTAGGATTTGTGCTCTTACTTCAAGTAGACACGTTTGAAAATCCGACCCTTAGTTTATAGCTTGCTCCATGGACTCTAGCCACAATGGGAGTGCTACATTTAAAGACTGCAGAATCAGGCCCCACGTTAGTGCAAGATACAAAGACTGGCAGCTTCTCTAGAGCAATGCATGATTGCTACCATGAGTCATCTTCAAACTTTGTTTCTTTGCAAAAAATAATTTCACATTTTAAAAATTAGGCTCCCCCACCCTGCAATTCAATATACCTACATAGAAATTATATTAAAATGAAATCTCTGACACAATCCAGCAAAAGCAAGGAAATGTAATGAATGCTAAATTGGACTATATAAAAGGAAGAAAAAAAGTAATGGTCTAACACAAAGGGCTATTTTTTTTTACTGTCAGATACATTTTTTTTATATACTGAAATGCAGTGTGTTCTAATATACAATAGTGCAGGGATTTAGTGGCATATTTCTATTGCTCGGTATATGGCATACCTCAAAGCAGGAGCAAGTATCCAAATATTTTCCCAGGATTTGACTTTATCATAGGGCCAGATTTGGTGAAAACTCTGTCTTGCTTCCATACTTCATCCATATTTTATACTGGGGAAGCCAGACAGAGCTTTTATAGAATCTGGCCTATATTTAGACAAATTTTTAAGAAGTGTTATCCATCTTGAAAGGTCAGAACAGTTCCAAGGGAGTCCTTTCAGTCTATCAGTTAAATACTCTGTACAACATATGTGTTTTCATACGTATTATATAAAACAAGCATTTACCTTCTAGACTAGACCAGGGGTGGGCAAACTATGGCCCGGGGCCACAACCAGCCTGTTATAAATATAAAGGGAAGGGTAAACACCTTTAAATCCCTCCTGGCCAGAGGAAAAACCCTTTCACCTGTAAAGAGTTAAGAAGCTAAAGATAACCTCGCTGGCACCTGACCAAAATGACCAATGAGGAGACAAGATACTTTCAAAGCTGGAGGGGGGGAAACAAAGGGTTCTCTCTGTCTGTGTGATGCTTTTGCCGACCAGAGCAGGAATGCAGTCAGAACTCCTGTAAAAAGTCAGTAAGCAATCTAGTTAGATATGTGTTAGATTCTGTTTTGTTTAAATGGCTGATAAAATAAGTTGTGCTGAATGGAATCTATATTCCTGGTTTTGTATATTTTTGTAACTTAAGGTTTTGCCTAGAGGGATTCTCTATGTTTTGAATCTGATTACCCTGTAAGGTATTTACCATCCTGATTTTACAGAGGTGATTCTTTTACTTTAATTAAAATTCTTCTTTTAAGAACCTGACTGCTTTTCATTGTTCTTAAGATCCAAGGGTTTGTGTCTGTGTTCACCTATGCAAATTGGTGAGGATTTTTATCAAGCCTTCCCCAGGAAAGGGGGTGTAGTGCTTGGGGGGATATTTTGCGGGGGCAGACGTTTCCAAGTGGGCACTTCCCCTGTTCTTTGTGTAACACTTTAGTGGTGGCAGTGTTTAACCTAAGCTGGTAAGAATAAGCTTAGGGGGTCTTTCATGCAGATCCCCACATCTGTACCCTAGAGTTCAGAGTGGGGAAGGAACCTTGACACGGCCCATCAGACCTTTTGATCCAGCTCTCAGCTCCCGCCGGGGAGTGGGGTCGGGGGTTTGCCCCGCTCCAGCACTCCAGCTGGGGCGTGGGGTCAGAGGCTAACCCCACTCCACGCGGCTCCCAGGAAGCAGCTGGCATGACCCCCCTCCAGCTTCGAAGTAGTATGTGGAGGTTTGGCCAGGCGGCTCCTCTGCTGCTGACTGGCCGGGTTCCCGGCCAATGGGAGCTGCAGAGGTGCTGCCTGCGGACGGGGCAACACGCAGAGCCTCCTGGCCGGGCCTCGGAGCTGGAAGCAGGACATGCTTCTGGGAGCTGCTTGCGGTAAGCACCACCCTGAGCCTGCACCCCTGAGCGCCCCCCGCCTCCATGCCCCAATCCCCTGCCATAGCCCTGATCCCCCTCCCACTGTCTAAACCCCTTGATCCCAGCCCAGAGCCCCCTCCTGCACAGCAAACCCCTCATCCCCAGCCCCACCCCAGAGCCCTCACCCCTCCTGCACCCTGAACTCCTCATTTCTGGCCTCACCCTGGAGCCCGCACCCCCAGCTGGAGACCCTCACCCCCTCCCGCACCCCGACCCCCAATTTTGAGAGCACTCATGGCCCGCCATGCAATTTCCACACTCCGATGTGGCTCTCAGGCCAAAAAGTTTGCCCACCCCTGTTCTAGACCAAGACTCAGCTATTTCATTCTTTTGGATACGTACATAATGAAATGTCTTAACAACTTGACAAAACATTTTTAGCAATGTATTAATCATCCACAGAATGGTCATTCATATTGGTAATGCAAAGATGAAAAATTAAATGTTTTGGGTTGGATGAAAATAGTTTGCATGTAAAATGTGGGAGTTTAAGATGTTCTTATGCAGGTATTTTATAAAACATTAAAATAACACAAAGCCAAATTCATAATAAAAATATGAGATTATTTTTCTCCATGGGCTATTCCTAGGGGAATTGTGTGCCAAAAATTCTGCGCCAAAAAAATAAAAAATTGTGCACGTTTTAAAATTCTGCAAATTTTGTCAAAATAACACTACATAATCACACAAGTTTTGATTATTTTGATCATTTATTTCAAAATACTTGTCAGCTAGTATGACTGTAACAATACACACAAACATACACAAAAATTCCTCCAGGAGTAGAGAGATAAAGAAACCCCTATGACAACCCAGTTCCTGTTTCTCTGCCCCTTCCCTGATCCCCAAACCCAGCTGGGGTTCCAGACACCCACAACCACTCCCCCACCCCAGAGCTCAGCTGTGGAGTCCCCCCAAACAATACCTCCAACCCCCTCCCAGAGCCCTGCCGTGTCCTCACAGCTCAGATACCCACACCCCCTTGTCAGATACCTGTCCCCCCTCCCCCTAGAGGCTAGCCGCAGGGCCCCCCAGGCCCAGGCACCTGCATCCCCTACCCCCTAGAGCAAAGCCATAGGGTCCTCTAGCCCAGACACCCACCCCCTACCACCCAGAGCCCAGTGGTCCAGAGGGAGAGGAAGCCTGAAGTTTGGTCCCAGGTTTGTGTGGAGTTTCCTGCATGCTGCCGCTGCCACCACCTCCTTCCCTCTGGGTGCGTGGTGAACTGCAACTGCCGGAAACGCTCCAGCTCCTCATCCCCTTCCCCCACCCCCCCAGCAGTGTCTTCTATGTGCTAGCTCGGCTCTGCCAGATCCAGAGGCCCCTAGTGGCGGCCAGCAGCACTGCAGCCTATTTCTGTGAGGGAAAGGAAATTCTGTGCAAAAACCATTGATTTCTGCAAAATTCTGCATTGTGCAGTGGTGCGGAATTCCCCCAAGAGTAATGGGCTAAATTCTAAATTCCACACCTTATTGTCATGTGCTATTTCCATGGATGTAGTACCCAGTGACCTCAATCAGGGACCAGGATTTCCTTGAGTTAGGTGCAGTACATAGGCATAATAAAAAGATAGTCACTGCCTGAAAGAGCTTATTCTAGTGTATAATGCAGCTATAACAGATGAAGTTAATGGAGTTATGCCAGACTTGCACCAGATGGATGATTTCACAATTCTGGCCTTTTATTTCTGAGTGACTCCTGTTGCTGTTAATAGGAGTACTGCATGTGGAGGGAGAGAATTACACACTGCTATGTAGGATGCGTGTACAATTAAAGCACTTAATTGAACTGAGAAGTTTATGCATTTATTTAAATGTCTATTTACTAGAGCCATAACCCTGTTCCTCAGTTCCTTTACCGCTGCTACAATGAGCATTTGTCCTCCACAGCAGCTGTCAGCAGAATACCTATTTGTATGGAACACAAGAACATACAAGTACATCAGCGATAATAATAATAATACCTGACACTTATATAGACCCATTCCTCTTCTTGTGCTTTACAAACTCTATGTACTGCGATTATTTCACTCACCGCTGAAACTCAGGAGCTTTGACAGGGAGTGGAAGGTAAGAAGACTGTTCCATGGCAGCAATCTTTGTTAGGTTGGAGAGGCTATTTTCTCAATTACACTGCCTTAAAGAGGCCAAAAATTGTATAATGTATTGTTTTGAAGCGCTGGTAAAACAAAAGTGTGCTCTCAGGCTAGTTCCACTTATGCCACGTTTCAGCCTGAAGCAAATGTGTATGGCTGAGTTTTAAACCATTGAAAACAGGTTCTCAAAATGGAAGTACTCGCATAAAGCATTGCAATTCTAATGTGCGTTTCTGTCTCTCCCCTTGACATGCCACTGTGCTGAAGTGATTGCTTTCCACACTCTGGTTTATTTTCTTGATTATATTTGAAATACGATTATTCTGAATGCTAAGTCCTGCTCCTTAGGGTTGTTGGAATTTGATCTTTTCAAATGTGCTTCTTTCTCCTGCTCTTTGTTTACCATGTATTTAGCTTGGGTTTTTTCCCCCTCTGTATGCAATACTACATACTGAAACTCCAGTGCCTCTATTTTCACTCTGCAGTCAGCCTTTTCCTCTCATTTGCATCCCTTAAATACATACAAGTGTAAAAAAAGAATGATCAGAACAAAGGGCCATTCCTACTGTGGTGACTTAGCTGTTGACTGTATTGTACAGACACAGTACTACCTTGGTCATTTTCATTGTCTCCTGTAGGTTTATGGCAGTTATCACCATGCACCTTGTTGTGATTCAAGCAAACTCAAATGATTAGAAGAGGATTTTCTCTTCGATATTTAAAATGCACGTGTTCCTTCTCAGAACGTACAGAGTGTAACTTAGTGAACTATATTGCCTTATCCACTACAGTCATTTGGTTCATTCTTGTTCCATGATCTATTAATGAAACACCTTATGCTCCCTCTCCTTTGCAAACATCAGAAAGCAAATCAGCACAAAAATTTCGCACATTTTGAGTCAACACATTCAGTTTTCCATTGCTCCTTTAGATAAGTAGGTGTTCAGAGTGGGCAGGTGGGAGGGCATATGGCTCAACCCCAAATGAATAGACATACTTTCTTTTTTAATCCATCCCCAGCCAGAACCACGAGGCCCTGCCAGTAGGTATGCTCCTAGTGGCTGGCAGTCTATTGCAGTGTGCTGTGACCCCTCTGTGGGTGGAGCAGCTGCTATGGTTATGTAGAGGTATAGGATGTAGCTGGAGAGCGCAAAGGGCTACCATTCACATAGCAGTGAAAGGCTGAGAATGCTAATGTAAGCGGGGGAACAGTCCCACTATTGTGGGGAACTTTCCTGGCTTCTGCACTACCCCAGTGAAGTAGGCTAGCGAAAGGATCTGAGTCCTCGCTCCCACTTCCTTTACCCAGTGGCCTCCCTGCCCTTGAGGACTCCCCTTCCACTCTCCTGTCTGGCAGAGTCCTTGTAACCCCATCTAGGCTGGGCCCAGGATTCCTGGGGGGCTCGACCCCCAACCCTGCTGTGCTCACCTAGGACAGGGGTTAGGGTGTCCCCACTCTGGGGTACTCTTTCTGCACTGGGCCCTTCTCTGACCCACTGACCATTACATACAATTTAAAGCAATGCAAGTTATTCAATCAACAAATAATTTTAAAAAGAATGAGGAAAAATTGGAAAGGTTAAAGGAAACACATCAACTAGCTCTGTGGCAGGGAACATCACAAACAGTGTCTCTGGAATGTCAGGGCAGTTCACAGTCTGTTCCTTGTAAGTCCCAGGCCTTCTTCTCAGGCCCTGGCTGTGCTGTAGGGATGCTGTGGGTTGGATACTTGCTCTGGTGGTGGCCACACGCTCTCAGGCTCTAAGCGGTAGGACCCTTCTTCCCAGCGTCGCCCCCCCTCCCCCGTCAGGGTTACAATCCAAGCCTGGCCTGCAGAGCCCCTTGGCTGAGGCGTCTCCCTGTGCTGGGACCACTGCCCAGGGTCCCCCTCACTCTCCCCAGCTGCTCACCGCACCCAGCTCCAGACTGCTCCAGCCCCAGCTCCACCACTCTGTCTCAGCGTTGCTGCTGCTCTTTCTCCAGCTCCCTGGGCTGCTTCTTTGGCCCCTCTGCCTCTGGTTGCTACAGTTCTGCTCCCAGGACAGGTCTGCTCTGCAGGCTGCTTCTGCGACTCTGCTCCCAGCACTGACCTGCTTCTTGGGCTGCTTTTCTGGCCCTTCTGGCTCTGGTTGCTGCAGCTCTCCTCCCAGGGCAAGTCTGCTCTCTCTAGGCTGTGCCTCTGGCTTTGGAGCTGCAGCTCTGCTCCCAAGACAGGGTCTGCTCTCTCTGGATCTGGCACAGCTCTGCTCCCCAGCTCAGCGTGGGCCCCTGCTTTCTCCTTAGCTCAGCCCCACTCTGTCTGACCCAGGCAATTCCAGCTCACACGGAGGACGGGAGCTCCCTGGCCTCCTGACTCCCTGATTAGCCTGCCCACCCTGTCATTCAGGCTGACCTGGAGCATTGGCCTCTCCCCATTGTTCCTGGGGGCTGTCAGTCTCAAGGTCCTGATTTCCCATAGACCCTTCCCCTTTTAGTACTGGGAGCTAGCTAATCAAAACACCCGCACTGAATGTTAGTAAGGGGCCAACAGTCCCCTTACACTAATAAGAACATTGAGCTCCCTGCTGCAGCTAGGAGGTGGCTCTGGCTTGCCTTCTGTTAGGTGGATACACAGTTATAATCGAACCTAATTGTGTAAGACAAGCATTCCTTGAATTAATGCAGAGAAAAGCACCATGTTTGGGGGGCATGCATAATCAAGCATTGGGTAGATCACCCATCATGCTACACTAAGCCATACTTGCAGCTGAGGTAGCCCTCTACTGGTCCTCAGAAACAGTGAGCTGCAAAGACAGCACCAAGACACCTTTACTCTTTTCCCCTAAAGTCTAGATGGACCTGAAAATTGGGGCCTGTGCACTTTAAAAGAGTAGATTTTATGTCTCAGTATGAAGCACATAGTAGGAATCCAAAATTATGAACAGCTAATTAAAGAGATTTCTTGGCAGCAGTATTTGAGAAAGAAGGAAGAAATCCAAGGTTTCAGGAGACTGGGGAACACTCTATAAAGCAATCTGAGTACTTAAGTGACAAAGAAGTGATTAGAAGTTAGAAATTAAGTTCTGGAGTTGTCTAGTCTTCTGTGCACAGACTGCAGTATCCTCTTCTGAATTAGCAGTCAGCATGCTCACCTGGGTGGTGACTTCTTTCAGTATCTCAGGAATTATTTCATAATAAAGCTCCCAGTGCTCATTGTCTCCTCTTTCGTTCATTGTCTAATGGTTTGGTCTCATTAAGTTATACATCAGCTTGCCAGGGAAAACCTGCTTGGGACTCCCATTGCTGTGCACTGCTCACATTCATCTCTTTTAGAAAATGAATTCAATTTGTTCTGTTAGCTTAATCATAAAAATCTGACCTACTGAAAACTCAGAGCTACACACAGAGAAAGAGCCATTAGTATTCATAAGTGAAACTGTGGATGTCCTTATTAGTGAGCATTAGAACCTGTATACTGCGGTCTATAATGCATCTAATTCTCATAATCTCAGCATGCAGATATATTGGTAAACACCAGATGAGTTCACATGTAGCTGTCAGACAAGTTCAGATAGGGAATGCTCACTATTGTCCAGCTATACCGAAGGAGGACAGGAGACGCTTGATATGGTTTTAATCAGGTTGCAACTTTAGATGCCTGGGACCACCAAGCAGATAAAAGTGTACAAGGCAGGTAACCCCACGTTCATTCAATAACTATATGGAGGCTTCCACCTGCTCCCCCTTTTTTTCTATCCAGCTCCCCAAGCCAACCCATTGCTGTGACCTTACCATCCGCCCCCCGCCCGTCATAGGAGAGTTAAGGTGGGCTATAAGAAAGGGGCTTGGCTCCCTACCATACCATTCATAGGATCAAGCAAAAAAGCTGCCTGATAGACATACAAAGAGGACAAGGATTGGACTTCAGAGGATGTTTGGGGAGACAAGACTGAAACAAGGAAACCTGGTGTTGGGGGGAGATTGGGTCTGGAGGAAAAAGGAAAACTATCATTGGGAGTTGAGAGGAGGCTGGGAGTGGGAGCCGTGGGGAGGAGGAGGAGGAGGAAGTTGGAACTGTTTGGGCAAGGAGACCGGGACTAAGAGCCAGGGAGCAAAACATGATTACATATTCAACAGTCACAAATACTGAAAAGCATCCAAGAAAGACAACAGAATTGCTGTACTAAAATAATCACTGAAAATTATCTGTTTAAATAATGTCAGATTCTTAGAAAAATCAAGAGAAACCCAGTAGATTGCTCCCTTATTAAAGAATATTTCTCTTGAAACAGCCAGTCAGTCTCATGTACCTTTTTGTGATTCCAAAAGTAGAAGTCACTGGGATGCACTTTTTTCTTCGTGGTCTGTTGTTAAATTTAGCTTTATTTACAATGTTGTGGATCCCTTTGTGAAGCTAAGTGGCACTCCTATGTAATAAGGGAAGTGGTCCCTTTATGCCCCACAATTTTTTGGCAGGACTAGGGAGTGACAATGAATACTGGGCCATCTCTGGGAGGCAGAGAACAGCAGGGGCAGAAAGCACACCTTCTGTCTTCAGAGCCAGTGATGCCACCAATTGACTGCCATGGACATTTGGTTCTGATCAAGGGAAGGGAGGCTGACTAACTATGAAATGGCTGCATTCAGACCTTGGGATGAACAAAGCACAGGGAGTCAAAATATGGGCTTGGGGTCCTGGGGGATGGCGTGTCAACTGACCGAACCCTGGACCCAACTGCCTCCTGCTATGGGATCTGTGCCCCCTTCTGTAATCCTGCTGTCTCGGGGGAGGAAAAGGCTATCTAAAGGTACATTGCAGATGGTATTACTACTGCTGTTGGCCACTGAAGTGGCACCTTTGCACTGATGGTGTATACACCCCCAAGGAACCTAGGGCGTCCCTAGAATCATTGAAGGAGGGCAGGGGTCTCATCCATCTTGTTCAAAAACAACACCCAACCATTGAAGTGCAAATCTTTTAAGGCCTGTTGCACATTGAGAACATTGCCTGAAATCTACAGCCAGGATGTCCTTCTCATGGTCACCAGAGGACATAACTCTGGCCAAAGTGTCTGTGACATCCAGCGCAGACTGCAATGACATCTTGGCCACTAAACAGCCTTCATTGACATACACCTGAAATTCCTCTCTGGAGGTTTCAGGCAGCTGGTCCACAAACTTAGACATAGCTGTACAATGTACAAAGTCATTCTTGGACAAAAATGACCTCACCTTAGAACAAGTGGAGGAGTGTGACCTCCATGACCAAGGGGCATCCCATGGATTCCACGGACTGCACTGAAAAGGATAGGGAATTGGTGGGCCAGGGCCCACATCCCAGCCATGAGATGAGTGGCAATCCTGGTGCACAAAGTGCTCCATAAACAGTCCCCAGTGTTGGTCAGGTGATTGCGGGGGTGCGGGGGGAGAGAGAAGATCCCAATATTGACACCAAGGAGCCTTGGGTTTCTGGGGATAAAAGTGGAGACAGTCTTGAGGAAGTGAGTAAATGGTCTCACTCATTCTTCAGCCAGAATGATGGAGGGATCAGCACTGATGAAGGAAGTGGTACCATTGGCACTAAGTATGGCAATGGTGGAAGCCGTGTTGTCCCAGAAGTCAGCAGCAGAACCAAAACAGTTGACTGTGCCGAAGTGGAGGGCAGTGAAAGCTGCCATGATAACATCCGCAGGGCTGACAGTAATGGTGCTGATGTCCTTTGTACCAAACCTGTTACTGGCCCTTCTTCCACAGACTATGGAAATGGAACATTGGGGTCTGGTGCTGACAGACCCAAAGGTTCAGTGGCCTATCCAGCCAACAGGGCTATATATAATGCAGCCTTGGCCAAGTCCTGGACCAAAGGAAGTCAGGGCAAAGATCTGGTATGCTGCCAATGAGGAAAAAGAGTTGGGGTTGGAATCATCCTTGATGGTACTGGACTCAACCAGTATCCTGAGGCCAGAACCAGAGCTGATGTTACAGGGTCTCTAACCCCCACTACTCAGTACCAGGGCGTAGTTAGAGGCAAATGCTCCATCCCGTCCACCAGCATTAACCCTGTGCCAGTCCACAGTCTTCCTAGGGGAGGTGGGAGAGTCCCCACAAAACCTAGAGAGGTCTTGATTGGTCTTATGCAACCTTCTCTTTAGTGTACTCGAAGGGAAATGGCTCCTCTGTCTCTTCAAAGAGACACTCCTGGGCGTGAGGAGGCAGCACTCATGAAATCAGAGGGAAACCTCCAATCTGACAACCGCCTTGGTGCCAAAGCAGGCCGCCTGGCTTGTTCAAGCAGATACTGCGTTAGGTAAAAGTCCCTAGCCACATGAGTCTGTTTTGTGAACAATCTCCAGGTTGAACGCTGCTCCTTGACGTGGCCCTCACCCAAGCACAGAAAGCACAGCATGAGGGGATCATTGTCAGGGATTGCTCTATGACATGACAGACAATGTTTAAACCCTGGTGAGGGCATCACAGGGGACTACGTAACTAAATACAACAAACACAGAGTTTAATTTAGAATCACTTACCAACAAAAAAACCCAAAACAATCCAGGTGAACTACACGCAAAACCAACCCGAAACAAAACAACAAAAAACATTTTGGGTTGAAAGACATATTTCATTTGACATGAAATAATATTTGTTTTTTTTTTTTTTTGTTTTGGTTAAAAAATGTTTAGTTTCTAACCAACTATTTTTCATATTTTTCCATTCGGCCCATGAACTGAAAAAAAATCAATCATTTGCCAAGCTCTAGTTCTACCGCACAGATTACTTCTCCATCACAGAGTTTCAGTGCTCCAAACAGGCATATTGTTCTGCTCAAGCATTGCAAGTTGCAGAATTAGGCCCTATGTTGTACGGCCTAGCATAACTGGACTCCAATCCTAACTGGAGCCTGTAGGCACTACTGTAATACAAATAAGATTTAGTTATATCAGAATTTAACTAGTTCTTCTAACATTCAAATTTTCCCAACCATTCTCCAGCACTTTCCAGGTTGTAATGAGTCATTTTAACTTTATAATACATCTATCCAAGAAGGATCCTTAAAAAACAGTGACAACTGCAATCACTAACTAATATTTCAACTTGAAATATTCCAAACAAACTATAGAAGAATAAACACTAGCTGAAACCTTATCTATTTTATGCATATTAACAGGTATAATTTATAGCACCATTTTTTCTCTCTACAGGCCGTGCAAAAAGCTACTAAATATGCTCCCACAGTTATAATTTGAAGTTCTACTTTTCATCAACAGATTACAGTAGCAATCTATAGATTCACTACAATGTACTAGGTATGTCCAAGATTGCTACAAGACCCTATACAGAGTACCAATATTGTATGGGTGATTGTCCTATTTGAATTTGAATTGACTTTTAAAAACACAACAGTCTTAAACAAAATTGTTCCAACTATTTTGCTACCTCTTCACATGTGTATTGATTTCAGAATTTGGTTAGCAAGTTGTCACCAGAGTATTGTCCTGACAACAACGGGAGCTGGAAAGGTCCTAGGGCAATCATTTGTGTATTTTCGCATCAGATTTAATAATCTAAGTGTTTAGATGCTCTAGACAGGTACTACAGAAAACCCTTAGATTTAATAACAAATAGCGCAGTGCATAAACCATGAAGGAATACTGGACACCATATACATTTCCTTTTTCTGAATAACGTATTTATCCTTCTCAAACTAAAGGTTTGAGTCTGATTTTATCTCTGCACATACACGGCACTAGAAATGGGAATAATCTATGCATCTGAGAAACAAGTAGCACACTGTGAAAAAGGCTGCTGTGCCAGGATACTGCCCTTTTCCCAAAAGGTGTATTAAATCAGGCAAGCATGTCTGATGTGCTTCTGCATCAAGGTAATAAAAAAATGCATCAGAGTTTGATGGAAAGTGAGAAGTAGAAACCTTATGTGCCAAACACCCCCGTTTGAAACTAGTGCATCATTCAGGAGCAGATTTCATGAGCACAAATATATAATAAGCACACAAACCTCATCAGGGGCTAGATTCACAAAAGGACTTAGGTGCTTAACTGCCACTTTAGGCACTTAAATCCCAGAATCAGGCCCCATTGGGATTCACACAACCTCCACTCAACTGCTGCCAAACCTGTAGGTGCCTACATTCATTCAGCAACTAAAGTTTTGCAGTAAAAGTCCCCTAGGTGCCTATGTTTCTGCCTGTTTGTGTGGTCACTACATCCTTATTCTAGAAATCTGGATGCTTAAGCCCCAGTGTGATGCATGAACTGAGGGAAGAGGGGTGTTCCTTCATCTAGCTCACCTGTGTGGCCCAATGTGGTAAGCATATTCAGTGCTCACCTACCAGATTGGGTCCAAATAGACAAGCTTACACAAAACAGAGGTGAGGGGTCGAGAAGGAGCTCCCCCATAACTTAACCCAGTGGTTAGGGTACTTACCTTGGAGATCCAAGGTTAAAGGTCCCCATCTTCCCCTCCCCTCCCCCCGAGGGGGGAATGAGGGATCTACCATCTGGCAGGTGAATGCCCTCGCCACTGAGAATCCCAAGCAGAAGGAGGTGGTCCCCTGAGAGGGGCATGGTTTAGGACACATCCCTCATCTTGGCATAGGGAGGCCACTTGTCTGGTATTATACTGGACAGTCCTCTTTTTGAGAGGTTTGCCCCTGTCCAGTACCATCACAAAACCAGATGTGGTTTTGCTCAGTACTGGACAGGGGAAGCCATTTTGAACAGCATGCTGCTCCACCCACACTGGTGTAATCTTGCAAGCATGCTGCATGCCAGATCAGGCCATCAGGGTGAGACGCTCTTGAAAATGGCATCTCCTATGCGGTGTGGCATCTCTCTATGCAGGGAGTCACCAAATGATATGGGTTTGGTGAATCTCACTCTGAGGTGCCTGTCTCTCCCCATTTGTTATATTGGAAGCCTAGGTACCTAACTCAGGTTTTGTTAATTCCAGAAATTCCTAGGCACCTAAAAGTTAGATGTGTGATGCTTTGCATGGCTCTGTCTAAATTCCTTTGTCAATCTAGCTCCAGATATTTAGTTATTGAGGAACTGTTTACCTACATTTGATGCTTAAGTCAGGTACATCTTAGCCATTCTTTGCTTCATACTGGTCCATACCAGTACTTTTCCTTGACAAAGGCCGATGGTGGAAAGGAGTAGGGACACATAAGCACTGTGATGATGTAGCTGCTGTATTGTGGTGGCCTGGTCTCCTTTCTACATATTGTGGCATTATCCTGGTTCTAATACTATTTCAAACTAACATGAGAACTGAAACTCCAGAGATATGCACAGAAGCTGTATAAATTTATTTTCAACTCCAGCATTTAGAAGACCAGAATCTGGATCAATTCTTATGTACAGGAGCTAAAATGGTTTATGAAGCCTTCTCTACATCTTGGGGAAAAACATTGTCTGGTTAGTTGGTTGGTTCTTCTTTGTTTTTTTAAACAATTCAAAATAAGGTTGAAGTTATTTGTTTTCCAAACAATTCCTCCCTTCTTTCAACATTTTAAAACCTTTAATTCAATTTCTAAAACTTAATTTCCTGATGCAGCACTGGAAAACTGGTTAGAAAGACTGGAAGGAAAAAGTGTAAACTAAATCTAAAGGTTGAAGAAAATAAATAAAAAGGGGGAAAAGGCACATTCCAATCCCAATTGCTGGATGTGTTTTGAGCATATTATTACTTTCCCCTCTCCACTATTTAGACCATTGCCAAAATGTGATTTTACCTATGCTTCACCTAACTTAAAGATCTACATTTAAAATTAAGAATTGAGGGACATGGGTGCAAATAGAAGGTAGGTCAAGGGATGCACATCATCCCCTTGCAGACTGTCATACATAGGTGGTAAAAATAATGCACACAAGACCCTGCCCTTCTGTGAATCACTCAGAGGACCTACCAGGTTTGGGGCAGGAAGGAGGACCTTTTCTGAAGGGAATGGGGGAGGCAAGTGTCACCAACATAGACAATGTCCTAGATTTCCTCCCCGCAAAATCACCTCACACAGGTTTTTCCATGGAAGGCGGTGATGTTTTTAGGCCTTCAGGTCTACTGTTTTCAGCCAGGTGTTAAACTCTGTCATGAGTATGTTAAATGTATTTCATCTTTCAGAGTAGCAGCCGTGTTAGTCTGTATTCGCAAAAAGAAAAGGAGTACTTGTGGCACCTTAGAGACTAACAAATGTATTTGAGCATAAGCTTTCGTGAGCTACAGCTCACTTCATCGGATGCATCCGATGAAGTGAGCTGTAGCTCACGAAAGCTTATGCTCAAATAAATTTGTTAGTCTCTAAGGTGCCACAAGTACTCCTTTTCTTTTTTTGTATTTCATCTGCTTATCTCAGACAAGAGTAGACATGTAACACACAACTGTATCTCTATGCTACAGGACATTTGATGGTTATTTATCCCTTGCTATACAGTACTGTAGTCTCCTACCCAGATCCTATTTGCACAGTTGCATAAAAAGTATTTAAAAGGTTTTTGCTCATTTCAAGGATTCTTTAGATCCTGTATATGACAAAACTCAAATGGATTCTACATACATTGGATCTTTTCAAAGGAGAGACCCTCCCATCTGTTGTCTGAACAAACATCCCCGTTAGGATATGGTCTATTCATTTTTTAATAGATTCCTCACCCCAGGAATTGACTTTTTCCCTGACTAACTTGTCAGTTTAGTAGATTATTTAATAGACCCGATAATAACCTCATTATATTTTACACACAACAGCAACAATTATGCTAGATGGCCAGGTTTAGACTGCCACACTATTGATGCATGATATACATATTTTGTCTTTGTTGGCTAAGCTGGTTGGCACCTCTTGACTGTGTAGCATCCGATCTATCAGAAAATGGACAATACAACCCTATTCAAAACTGTGGCCTATACCTTGGCAAGGCTTTGGGCCAGATGCTCTGCTTTGTTCAATGTCTGCTGGAAATAAGTGGAGGTTTATCACCAATGAGTCAGTTGTGTCTTCCTGATCTGGGTCTAGATGCAATTTAAAGGAACTTTGGCCTGCTATAATCTATATCAGTTAACTATGGCACTCAAGAAGCCATTCACAAACAGAGGATTGAGGCTGCCTCTTTACTGTCATGCTCTGACCACATTTCCTTCCCCTAATATGTGCCCCTGCAGCCTCCTATGATGAAGCTTCAGAGCATTGTGGCATAGATCCAGAACAATGTGATAATAATGAACTACTCTGATATAAACTGCAGTCAAAATATGCAAAAGGCATTTTCATTACCTCATTACAAAGACAGATTAATAACCATTGGTGTGTAATCATGGAAAATTATGTTGTATACTGTTTGAATGTATAACATGAGATTATTACATTAACGTATATAAATAGTAGGAAAGAAATAATGTAATTTTTCATAATTCTCCTAGTAAGAGACAAAATGCAGTAATTTAAATATTATACAGGCACATTATGAAATCGTTACTGAGTCATTCATTTAATTTTCTCTGTATATTAATCTGCTTAATCAAATTTAGTTTAAAGCTCAAAAAAAAAAATCCAGAATGAAGATCTGATGAAAAGATATCAGAAAGGAGTAGATTCCAAAGTGTACAAAATTACCTTTATATTTGCTTGAATGTAATTTCTAATCTTAGTAATATTGTTCCATTGCAAATGGATTTTAAATAGAATATTGGGCAGGGGGAGGTTTGTAACATACAGCAATTGGTGGCACCATTGTAGTCCTCAATCGTGAGGACTACATTAATGAAGCTAATCAACAACTGTTTGACACTACCCACTATAAAAAGAAAAGGAGTACTTGTGGCACCTTAAAGACTAACAAATTTATTAGAGCATAAGCTTTCATGGGCTACAGCCCACTTCACTGGATGCATAGAATGAAACATATAGTAAGAATATATATATATTCACACACACACACACACACACACACACACACACACACACACACATATACATATACAGATAAGTTGGAAGTTGCCATACAAACTGTGAGAGGCTAATTAGTTAAGATGAGCTGTTATCAGCAGGAGAAAAAGACTTTTGTAGTGATAATCAAGATGGCCCATTTAGACAGTTGACAAGAAGGTGTGAGGATACTTAACTTAGGGAAATAGATTCAATATGTGTAATGACCCAGCCACTCCTAGTCTCTATTCAAACCCAAGTTAATGGTATCTAGTTTGCATATTAATTCAAGCTCAGCAGTTTCTCGTTGGCATCTGTTTTTGAAGCTTTTCTGTTGCAAAATTGCCACCCTTAAATCTTTTACTGAGTGGCCAGAGAGGTTGAAGTGTTCTCCTACCAGTTTTTGAATGTTATGATTCCTGATGTCAGATTTGTGTCCATTTATTCTTTTGCATAGAGACTGCCCAGTTTGGCCAATGTACATGGCAGAGGGGCATTGCCGGCACATGATGGAATATATCACATTGGTAGATGTGCAGGTGAACAAGCCCCTGATGGCGTGGCTAATGTGATTAGGTCCTATGATGGTGTCATTTGAATAAATATGTGGACAGAGTTGGCATTGGGCTTTGTTGCAAGGAGAGGTTTCTGGGTTAGTGTTTTTTGTTGTGGTGTGTGGTTGCTGGAGAGTATTTGCTTCTGGTTAGGGGGCTGTCTATAAGCGAGGACTGGTCTGTCTCCCAAGATCTGTAAGACTGAGGGATCATTTTTCAGGATAGGTTGTAAATCTTTGATGATGCGCTGAAGAGGTTTTAGTAGGGGGCTGAAGGTGACAGCTAGTGGCGTTCTGTTATTTTCTTTGTTGGGCCTGTCCTGTAGTAGGTGACTTCTGGGTACTCTTCTGGCTCTGTCAATCTGTTTTTTCACTTCAGCAGGTGGGTACTGTAGTTTTAAGAATGCTTGATAGAGATATAGTAGGTGTTTGTCTCTGTCTGAGGGATTGGAGCAAATGCTGTTGTATCTTAGAGCTTGGCTGTAGACAATGGATCGTGTGGTGTGTCCTGGATGGAAGCTGGAGGCATGTAGGTAAGTACAGCGGTCAGTAGGTTTCCGGTATAGGGTGGTGTTTATGTGACCATCGCTTATTAGCACAGTAGTGTCCAGGAAATGGACCGTTTGTGTGGATTGGGCTAGGCTGAGGTTGATGGTGGGATGGCAATTGTTGAAATCATGGTGGAATTGCTCAAGGGGTTCTTTTGCATGGGTCCAGATAATGAAGATGTCATCAATGTAGCGCAAGTAGAGCAGGGGTGTTAGGGGATGAGAGCTAAGGAAGTGTTGTTCTAAGTCAGCCATAAAAATATTAGCATACTGTGAGGCCATGCGGGTACCCATAGAAGTGCCGCTGACTTGAAGGTATATATTGTCCCCAAATGTGAAATAGTTGTGGGTGAGGACAAAGTCACAAAGGTCAGCCACCAGGTTTGCTGTGACATTATCGAGGATACTGTTCCTGATAGCTTGTAGTCCATCTATAAAGGACACAAAGAAGACTCTACACCACAACTTACCCAGGAATGTAAGGATACCATCAAATCCTTCCCCAAACTACTCCAAACTCATCCCCCAAGAACCCAACCCGGAGGCCTTCTACATGCTTCCCAAGATACACAAACAAGGGAACCCAGGCAGACCCATCATATCTGGCTATGACAGGACACTTCCTGTCTTGTGTGCATTATTCTTCCTGAAGAAATATCAGGACTCATGGAAACCATCCACAAACCACTCACCACACAAAGGGTCAGTTTCCTCCAGGACACAACCGACTTTGTCCACAAACTCTACAACATTAACAAGCTCCCTCAGGACCCCATCCTTGCCACTATGGACGTCACTTCCCTCTACACCAACATCCCTCACAATGACAGCACTGCTGTCTCCTCAAATATTTACAAGACAATGGACAACCCTCAGATATCCATTGTCAAACTCATCCATTTTATCCTTACCCATAACAATTTTACATTCAACAATAAACACGTTGTCCAAATCATGGAACAGTCACGGGCACTAGGATGGCTCCACACTATACCAACCTATTCATGGACCACCTTGAGGAAGAATTTTGGGGCAAATGCATTACAAAACCAATGATATACCTGACATTTATTGATGATATTTTCATCCTCTGGACAGATGACTTAAACTCTCTTATAGATTTCCACCACAACTTCATCAGCCATCACTTGTCCATTTAACTCTTTCTGGAAAAGTCCCACACTACCATCAACTTCCTGGATACCACAATCAGCTTCAACAGTGGAACTCTCCGGACAACTATATACAAGAAAGCCATGGAACACCCCACTTACTTTCACAGATCCAGTAGCCACCCCAAATAAACCACAAAATCAGTGATCTACAGGCAGGCACTCACATATCACAGAATATGCTCCAAGGAGAAAGTCCAGGATATATATCTTAACACACCCAAAAGTGCCTTATTCAAACAAGGACACTCCACCAGAGAAGTAGATCGTATCATGGGACAGGCCACACAAATAACTTGAGAATCTGCTTCAGGAACAAAAATCCCACCCTTTAAACATAATATTTGTGATAATTTTCCCCTGTGATGCAGTTTTGCTTTTAGGTATAACTGGAAATAAAGTAAAGTACATTTTCATTTAGCTGATCATATCATTTGAGCTTGTGTACAGACAAATTAATTTCAAGTATGTGAGTAATGGTAATGGTGGCTTATTCAGAATAATAAGGAAAAGTATACTCTTGAAAGCCTATCATATAAAGCTATCATTTTCCATCTTCTTTTTGTTATAAATCTTGAGAAATGCTATATTTTTCCATCTCAAAACATAGTGGGTTTTTTTGTGAAGTAGTAATATGACTTCAGAAGTTTTTGTCTAGACCAAATCATATATGATTAAAGAGAAATATTTTACTTACAAAGACATCTTCACACTGGGTGGTCACAAGTCTATAAGGTTTTTAGTAGCCCTTTTGTCAGTTTTCCCTGGGGCTACACTCTTACTGAAATTTAGCATGCTGCCTTTAAAGGCAAGGAAAGAATCAAAGATTTAATTGAATGGTTTTGCCTACATAAGCAATCTACAATTGTCAATATAGAAAGAAATCAATGAAAACAAATTCCTCCTTGGTTTTCTTAACTTTTTCCAGTTCTGAAGCCCAGAAGAGAGACTGAAAGAAAACCAAAGTCAAATACCAAGAAATGAAATGCAGACTTAGTTGTGAATGTGCCTTTTTTTAATGGGGTGGATAGTTTCTGCAAATACATTAAATTGAGAGGAAGAATCCTGGTCCATTCAGAGTTGGGAGAACTGATAGTTCAAAAATACATGAACTACTTCACTGTAATGCTAAATGGCAGTGTCTATGCTGCAGTGAAATCTTGCATCAGCAATCTTCAAGGGCCAACATTTTATAGAATTGCATTTTGCCCCAGGTACCTAATTATTGGTTATTGATAAGGGGCGAATTTATACTGATTCCAAATGACTTTACATCAGACCTTATTATGCAACACTGAAGCAGTTATGGATGAGCTATCACTTGGAATTTATGAGTGAGTACTTCTACTAAATCAAAATGAACAGATTCACTAATTGCAAATTTGTTAACTGGCCCATCCTAGCATTTACACACAAACAATTGTGGTCTCCCTCAACATCTCAGCTAATCTTAAACAACGTGCTGCAGCATGGTCTTATATTACTTGCAACTAAAATATCACTTTTTACAAAATAGAATTCAGTATATTTAGTATCACAGAAAATACCATAATTTAAATGACACCACAAGTGTCAAACAAACGAATATAGAACATTTTATGATTCATTACCATTGCAACTTTCAACATTTGGTCTCCTAGTCATTACTGTGAATTAGTGAGGCTCTATGATGAATGTTTCCCAAATTATCCCTTTAATTAGCAAATTGACTATGTGAAGTCAGCATACCAAGAGCTGGAACATGGCTGAGAAATTAGGGCTTTATGCTGTGTCATTAAAGTAAATGGAAAGGGTTCCCCCCCACCACTGAGTTGAATGGGATCAGGATTGAGCCCTTAGAGTTAAGCACACTTTTGTGAGCATTCCAAATAGCAAATTTTACATGGGTCTTGTTTTGGCCCATTCAGGATGGGCAGGAGATCACCTTGGCTGTGAATAAAGACTCATCAGGTCTCCCTCCCTTTGATTCTCCCTGATCCGCTATAGCCCCAGGCGCTGCATCACCCTTTTAAATGGACAAATGGGAGCACCTGTTCTAACACAGAAGAGCTGGATTTACATCATTTACAGGGGCCAGCCTCCTTGTGACTACACCTTCCTGGATTTTGAGAACTGCCTGGAGTAACATGTACAACTTTACTGATGTGAGTTGTCAGTATTGCAAAATGTCAGAGTGTCTTAGCGCTCAGCAAAGAGGCCACATTATTAGACACACCACAGAATTATTTGTTCTTAAGTCACTATCAAAATATTCAACCTTATACGTAACTGGCTGTCATAGTTTTCAGGCTACACGTAGATGGATAGCACTAGTGATACCACACCATCAGAGGCTCGTTCACCTGCACATCTACCAATGTGATATATGCCATCATGTGCCAGCAATGCCCCTCTGCGATGTACATTGGTCAAATTAGACAGTCTCTACGTAAAAGAATAAATGGACACAAATCAGACGGCAAGAATTATAACATTCATAAACCAGTTGGAGAACACTGCAATCTCTCTGGTCACTCGATTACAGACCTAAAAGTTGCAATTCTTCAACAAAAAAACTTCAAAAACAGACTCCGAGAGACTGCTGAATTGGAATTAATTTGCAAACTGGATACAATTAACTTAGGCTTGAATAGAGACTGGGAGTGGATGGGTCATTACACAAAGTAAAACTATTTCCCCATGTTTATCCCCACCCCCTCCCCCCACTGTTTCTCAGACGTTCTTGTCAACTGCTGGAAATGGCCCACCTTGATTATTACTACAAAAGGTCCCCCCCTTCCCCGGCTCTCCTGCTGGTAATAGCTCACCTTAAGTGACCACTCTCGTTACAGTGTGTATGGTAACACCCATTGTTTCATGTTCTCTATGTATATAAATCTCCCCACTGTATTTTCCACTGAATGCATCCGATGAATTGAGCTGTAGCTCTCAAAAGCTTATGCTCAAATAAATTTGTTAGTCTCTAAGGTGCCACAAGTACTCCTTTTCTTTTCACCATTGTAAAATGTTTCATTCTTGTTGGCAGAAGATCAGTTATAGCAGAAGTGAGGGTAACATTCTCTTATAACTTTAGCTTGAGCGATGACAGAAAAACCCATAAGAATGAGGTCTGTTAGAGTAGCTGTACTGTGCTCAGCTTTTGTGATTGCAGAGTTCCCCATTTTCATTTGATGATGTTGAGGTCAAGCAATTTTTCAACACAAACTGCTACTGACTTATGGAAGTATATTGTTGAGCTGACTCTTCACCTGATTATAGATCACACAAGCAATATATGCACATTTGAAATCACAAATCTGGACTGAAGCAGCTTGTGATGATGAGAAATGAAACAGATGCATCAATATACCTAGACAATATATAGGATGTTTGATTTTAAAATGTTGTTTTGTTGTTCTTTGCTCTTTTAAAGATCAATGACTTTGCTGTCAGTGCAGCCCTATGAAAAAAAATCCATTGTGCTCAGCAGTTCAACGTGTTCCTAACCTATATACTAAATACTTGTGTTGAGGTGTATAGGGGGATTTCTTCTTATCTGAATTTGCCAATCAATTCTGTCTCTTCTCTCTATGGTTATATTTAGCTTAAAGGTTCTACAATTCTTTCAGTGTGGACCAGTCTCCCGTCCCCTGTACTGTCATGGGATATCACCTCTAATCCCATTTGTCGTCATGCAACCGTGTGGCAACTAAGCAATAACTTATAATGGAACAGTCATATTAGGAAACTATTTAATGTATATTCGTCTGTTGAACAAGCTTTCTGTCCTTTTTTCCCCCCAAAAAAAGTTAACCACTCTGTCTGCTTTAACTGTTCCTTTTCATCCCCCTTCCATTTGTTCAGTTCCTCTCTCTTAACCTTTTCCATTTTACATGTCTCTGTCACCTGCATGTTTCTCCTCCTCCCCTTGCACAGCAGTAGTCCCTAGTGGAGGCCACTAGGTGGCTCCTCCTCCTGAATCTGAATGCCTGCAAACGCAACCTAAAGAAGGGAGGGTGCTTGTGACCTGAGGGTGTGGACCACTAGCAAAAGCTACGTGAACCACATTTTGAGAATGACTGAGTGACTGCTTTTGCTCAAGTACAGATGCAAACCCTACCCCTCACCTCAAATACACAGATAAAAATCAAAAGCACAAAGCTTTAAGGGATCAGACAAAAGAAACTATTTTTCAAATTTTCATTATTTTTTTCAGCCAGCCCCTAGCAACCTCTTGCCCCTAGGCAGTTACACTATAACATTATATATCATAGTGAACAACATGGAATGTCGGCCGAATCCTAAGCTTATCCCCTTCCCCTACAACAGGCACATAATTCAGAACAAAAAAAAAAAAGTTGCTTAACATAAAAATACCCTTTCTTCTTTTTAATAGATTTGTGCTAAGTCTCACAATCTGACTATGAAAAGAAATATTTCAGTTTTAGCTGGTCTCAAAACCATAACAGAATCATGAGACAAATGTACAGAAGCAGGTCCTTAGCCTGTTAAAAACTTTAGCCCATTAAAAAGGCTTCTTCTGATGCAAATGCAATTAGAGTTGATATATATATACAAAATGTTCTGGATCTGATCACTCAGTGTGTGTGTGTGTGTGTGTGTGTGTGTGTGTGTGTGTGTGTATCTATATCTATATCTATATCTATAAATAAACAGAGGGTTGGAGCCCAAATGTTGTAGATTGAGCAGCACTGGTAGTGATATAATATGCTCCTTGCAGTTTGCATAGTTACTTAGGAAAATCCTCTTACTATAATAGTATTGCAGCTTTCAGAGATACTACTTTTTAAAGTCTAAATATGGAGACATGTCATGGCTATGGAGTCCTGAGGTGTTTACACTGGCTAACAGCAATGGAAGCTCTTTCTGGATAGAAAGGGCCCTGAGCAAAACTTAGTAAATAAATATTCTAGCTGGCATTGGGAGTGTGTGATGTTTCTTGGGGCACCCAGGATTGAGAGTTGCCATATTACCCCCTGCCTCTAGCAAAAGGGAGGTTTTTTTTTGTGGTAGCTGTTTGTCAATGGGAGCTTTATCCTGGACTTCACTGAGCATAAGAATGGCAGTATTGGGTCAGACCAATGAACCATCTAGCCCAGGATGCTGTCTTCTAACAGTGGCTCGTGTCATATGCTTCAGAGGGAATGGACAGTAAAGGGCAATTTATAAAGTGATTCAGCCCCTGACATTCACTCCCAGATTCTGGCAGACAGAGGTTTAGGGAGTCCCAGAACATGGGGTTGCATCTCTGACCATTTTGGCTAAAATAGTCATTTGATTAACCTGTCCTTCATAAATTTATCTAATTCTTGTCTGAACCCAGTTATACTTTTGGGCTTCACAACATCCCCTGGCAATGAGTTCCACAGGTGGATTGTGTTAAGTAGTACTTCCTTTGTTTTGGTTTTAAATCTGCTGCCTATTAATTTCATTGAGTGATCCCCTGGTTCTTGTGTGATGTGAA
This sequence comes from Chelonia mydas, assembly GCF_015237465.2. Classification (NCBI taxonomy): domain Eukaryota; kingdom Metazoa; phylum Chordata; order Testudines; family Cheloniidae; genus Chelonia; species Chelonia mydas. The sequence continues at coordinate 169,244,168 of NC_057849.1, forward strand.
GGGGTAAATAACACTTCCTCATTCACTTTCTCCACATTATTCATGATTTCATAGGCCTTCATCATACCCTTACCCCTTATCTGTCTCTTTTCTAAGCTAAACAGTCCTACTAGTTTTAATCTCTGTTCATACAGAAGCAGTTGCATACCCCTTATCATTTTTGTTGCCCTTCTCTGTACTTTTTCCAATTCCAAATATACCTTTTTTTGAGATGGGATGACCATAACTGCAGACAGTATTCAAGTTGCAGGCCTACAACAGATGTATATGGTGGCGTTATGATATTTTCTGTCTTATTATCTATCCCTTTCCTCACGGTTACTAACATTCTGTTAGCTTTTTTGACTGCTGCTGCACACTGAAGTAAATGGGACCTTAAGCAATTTGCTGAATTGGGGCTATAAATCCCCCCAAAAAACTATCCTTGACATTTCATATTCCTTCCAGTAAATGGGACCTACCATTGAGTTTTATTTTAGTATTGTTCGACCTGGATGAACAATGAGTTTGTTTTGATGAGACAATTAATGTGATCAAATTGATCGATTAATGTGTTATTACCTAATTTTTATAAACATTTTTACATTATGTAAACATCTAGATTGGTTTGCCAACAGGACTTTTCAGAAAAACTGCTGTTCCAGGAACCTATTCCATGCACCATTTTTTACCTTATAACTAAGACTACAGTAGTGACACTGACTCCCTGTGCTGACTAGGACACATTGTGTTTTATTAGTCTGAAGTCAGTGACATTTATTTGAAGTGCTAATTAAAATGTTACTCAATCCCCCCCCCCCCCCCCCATTTTACTCATCATTACACTGATTCAAGGTCATATTATTTGTCCAGTACTACATACTTTCACTTAATTGGTTTGTCTTTTATGTGTTTTCAGTATACCTCAGAAAACGCTACCTAGCAACTAAGTGTAATTAACTTCAAAGGGACTTATGAACTACTGCTGCATTGTCATCAATTTGGCGAAGTAAGCTAATAGTCACGACAGCCTAATACATGGTTTAAGCAGTATTATTTCATAACTCACAGGCACTGCTTCTTGTCAAAGTGTTTCACTTTTGTTTTAAGTGACAGTTAAACATTTTTGAGGAGCAGATTAAATAAAGTTACAAATAAGGTTTATTACAATATTTTAGAAGTTCTATGCATAAAAGGTAAAGTAGGAAGAAAGATTTAGCATATCAGAAATTTCTATTTGTGAATTTAAATTACATCTCAGCAGGAGTCAGCATAAAAGAAATTCTGAGTTTTGCATTCATTGGCTCTTTTTTTTTTTCCATGCGCTTTGAGCCTCTTAAAGCCAGGAGGAGGATCCATGGCACTTAGCCAACAGAAGCACCTCAGCACTCCATAGCCATGAGAAGTCTCCAGAGGTTAGACATCTCTATCATGGTCAGAATACTGCATTTGATATTCCACAGCAGCTCCTCTCCTTGGAGGGGAAGGAGATCAGATCATATAGTTTGATTGCATCCAATGTGATAATCATACAAGACAATAATGAAAGTTGATTGAAATGACATGGAGGATACAATTGCATACATTTTTCTCTTCCTCCTCCTGCCAGCTTGCCCCTAAAAGGCTAAAGAAAGAAAAAATAGCTAGGGAGAATTCAGAAGAAGTCAAGAACCAGAGGTATTTTTGAATATCACGCCAAACTCTCTAAAGCATTCTAAACAACATGCCGTGCTGACCAGAAGTATTGAATCCAAGTAGGAATAATGAGGGACAACTTCTGAACCCCATTCCTGCCACCTCACAAACCTGAAGATTATTCATCTATTTATAACTGAGGATCTGAACAGAATTATGATTTTTCAAGTTTCTATACGCCAGGTCCAATTCCACATCCCAATGCTCTAGGTCATCGATTTCATTCATAAACTCAGTAATGTATTAATCCACAATCATTTGGGCTTCTTCTACAAAACTTTATATGGCAAATTTCCTTACCTCCCCAGAATCACCCTTGCTCCATAATAATTAATATAGATAATTTATATCCATAAACATACAAAAAAACCAGACGTTAAAATATGTTATTAAGGTTGCAAAGTTAGGAAATGCCAGATGGATGGACTAGAGAGCTCTCTCTCTCTCCCCCTCTCTCTCAGGCACTACCGCACAGTCACTTATTTTTCAATAATAATGTTTTAATCATAAATCATTTCTGATTTTGTATGAGTTTTTATTAAAACTTTAAGCCTTTATAAGGAGAAAGAAAAAAAATCTAAGAATTAAAAAAAAAAACAGTAAAATACATTATAAAAAAGTGCAGTAAAATAAGCTTACACTATCGATATATTTTTCATTTATTGGGGTAAAATTTTCAAAGGCACCTAAATGACTGAGAAACCTACATAGCCTTGGAAGTAAATGAGACAAGCTCCTAAGTCACATATGCACATCTGTAAATGTTTCCTTGTATCTACTTCTGAACTGCCTGCAACACCTACACAGCTTGGTGCTGAAATAAGTTCTGATAGTTCAGCTTCGCAGATTCATTCAATTTTTGTATTTTGAGAAAACATTAGAAATGTACAATATAAAATTAATCACTTGAACAAGTGAAATGATATTCTTATTTACATCAACTTGTTTATTTTCCAATTAAAAAAAAATCAGGACTCTATTCTCCGACTGGTGTGAATACAAGTTCTGAAAGTGACAGATTTAGGTTTTTTAGTTTTATGTGCACCAGTTTTTAGGTTTAAATTCTTCCATTGAATCTATTGGTTAAAAAATAAAGTGAGTGTTTTTCTCACTCAAAAACTATTTACATCAAAAACCTGGGCATTATTATGTTGAATAATATATCCTAGGTAATATTCTAAATTATGTAAAGTTGGTTGTGGAATTCCAATTCAGATTGTCTTTATTTAATTTGTCTTTCACACTTTTTGCTTCTTTTGTAGCCATTTATACACTGTTCAAAATGGATGCAAAATGCCACCAAATCAGAACTCTTCATTTATAATGGGAGTAGTATTTTACTCCCACTTTGCACATGAGTAATCGAGTGCATAAGTTGCAAGGCAATTAAGAATCAGGCCCAGTGGTATTGGGCTTTTTGCTTGTGCAGGGAGTGTAGGATCTGGCCTTTTAAAAATGTGTTCATAATAGTATGTAAATCCTATATGCAAATCTCTTTGAAGGTCTTACATTTCCTTAGCTTTTCAGTATAAAACCTATCCGTACATAAATCAATCTTATTCTTGTTCCAAGCTTCTGTGTCCTTTGCCATTTACCTGAAGTCACATTTGTTCTAATATTGACTTTTATCCTACTTCCAGCTTCCATGTCCTTAGATTTAATTTAAATGACAGCTAAACTTAAGCTTCCCTATTTTTAGCCATTATTTTATTTTATACCAGCGTTCTTTTTAATACCCCCAATTTTTTATTCTGAAATATATCTTATTTCTTCCCAGGGGAAGAAAATGTAAGGGAAAAAGGAGTACAGGAAAGGGCTATTTCTCTAAGAAAAAATATTAAAGGCACAAGAGCAAACTCTCCCACTATAAACACAAAGTGAGGAGTAACCGGCGAGGCAGTAGTATTTCTGGGGATCATAGTGTATCACAAATTGAACATGAGCCAACAATGTGATGCAGCTGTAGAAAATGGCTAATATCATTCTGAAGTGTATTACCAGGAGAATCATATATCAGATGTGAGGTCACTGTTTTGCTCTAATCAGCACTGGTGAGGCATCAGCTGGGATATTGTGTCCAGTTCAGGTCACCATACTTGAGGAAAGATGTGGACAAATGGGGCAGAGTCCAGAAGAGAGCAACAAACATAATTAAAGGTTTAGAAAATATAATCTATGAAGAAAGGTTTAAAAAAATGGGCATGTTTAGTGTAGAGAAAGACTGAAGGGAGACTTGATAACAGTCTTCAAATAGGTTAAGGGTTGTTATGAAGAGGACAGTGATCAGTTGTTCTCCATATCCACTGAAGGTAAGACAAGAAGTAACAGGTTTTATATGTAGCAAGGGGCTGTAGATGCACCACTTCTATGTGGGGGGAAGTTGTGGAATTCTGCCTTTGGAGGTTTTTATGAACACCTGTTGGGAATGGTCTAAATATACTTGGTTCTGCCTCAGAGTCTGTGTGGGGGGGAGGGGGGAGCGAGAGAGAGAGTAGACTAGATGAGTTGTGATTCCTTGATACTAATATTTACACACTGCAATCGACCACAGTGGTCAAACCTATTATAAAAGCTTTCTGAATTGCTTTTACATCCCCAAATCACAGACATAGTTTGACTTCTATATTTTTTTTAGGGGGCAGCTCTAGCCAGGCCAACGGGGTCGCACGGGCGGGGGGAGAGGGGGGAGGGCGCAAATCCCGTGCCTGCCTGAGATTTGCAGCTGGGGGGGGGCAACACCTCCCCACTGTTCATTTAACCTTCTCCATCAGTAGCTGGCCTTCCATTTCTAATTCATATTTATAAGATTTATACTGTGCTGATGTAACAGGCCAGAGGGATGCTGAAGTAATGTTATGTATAACTCTTAACACTCTCCTTGTTCCTGAACCTCAGCTTATCTCCTTACTGAAGCAGAGCCCTGAGTTGTGTCTTTTCAGAACTTTCTAGAAAGCATTGTATTTAAAACCCTGATAATGAGGTATTAATAGTTCCTGGCCCATTCCAAATAGAGTACCATAACGTTTCTTAACAAACAGGTGATTAAAGTACCCAGGATGTGGGGTAAATAGTATTTCAAATACTATGAATAACTTTTTAAACTAAAGCTAGTAGACAGTAAATCTAATAAAAGTGTTGCTTATAAAAAACTCCACCAAACTCCCTTTTGTGACTGTTACATATTTAAATTTAAACACAAGATTTCAGCATAAATTTACATTTCTATACCTTTGCACACACAAACACAACCTCCTCTGATCTTCTGTCAGAGATAATTTCTCAGATTTTATATAGTGGCCATAACATGTAATGTGTGTCACCAGGACTTTTCAAAGTTTAAGAATGGCAGTAACTCGCTTTTCCAAACACTTCAGAACCCTGTCAGCAAACCAACAGTCTGAGATCTACACAATCAGCTGCACTCCAACCCTTTATGCTAATAGTTGGCTGGCCCCCTAAAAGTTGCTAGTGAAACAAACAAAAACAAATCTGTAGTCTGTATCCAGAGTGCACAGGTGTCGGGATCAGCATTTAAATCATGTATTTCCTGGATTACTATAAGTACTCATTCAGCTGGGCACTGTATTTTCCTCACAAGCACAGATAAGTGAGGTAAAAATGTACAAGCCCTCACCTCAATCAGTTCTGCTCCTGTTCGCTCTTTAATTGAGACAGAATCTCAGTTTAGAGCAGTAAGCTGCTACTAAATGCAAGTTCCATAGACTCAGTTGCCTCTAGAGGCAATAATTGCTTCCCTCCCAACTCTCCTAGGTCCCTGCAACATACTGTAAACAAAGCATTATCCTTAGAGAAGGACTCCCTAGTAAGTAAAACTGGAATTACCCTGCACTCTGCAGAGATACAGACTTTTCCAAATAAAAATCCATTGATCTTTCCCATTGCATCTCTGCCTTACTTGGGGCTTCAAGAAGTGGGGAGGAGGGAAAAGAAGTGATGAAAAAAGATGTGGGTTACCCCAGTTTCAGTGCAAACAGGTCAGATACATTCGTTTTAGCACCTCCATTAGTGCACTTCACAGAGGGTAACTATAGTATCTATAAAAAGAAAAGGAGGACTTGTGGCACCTTAGAGACTAACCAATTTATTTGAGCATAAGCTTTCGTGAGCTACAGCTCACTTCATCAGATGCATCTGATGAAGTGAGCTGTAGCTCACGAAAGCTTATGCTCAGATAAATTGGTTAGTCTCTAAGGTGCCACAAGTCCTCCTTTTCTTTTTGTGAATACAGACTAACACGGCTGTTACTCTGAAACCTATAGTATCTATATTACCCATACTCTCAAAATAGAGGTTGAATGGGTAGGATCAAATACACAGCATCAAAATACTACTACAGTCACTCACAAAATCCCTTCCATTTACATGGATGCTCTTGCTACTTTTGATTAAATGAGGGTGTAGTGGGGTGATTTCCCAACTCCTGGAGAAAAGGGTTAAAAAAAGGAAGTGAGAAAAGGGGAGAGGGCTGCTGCTGGGGAAAAGCTGATTGGACAAACAGCCTCAGCTGTGGCCACGCCCCAATCAGGGCCCAGCTGGGCCTTATAAGAGGGCAGTGGGCCAGAAGCAAACAGTCTCCCTCTAGCTGCCTGAGTGCTAAAGGGTACTGGAGTGAAGCAGGGCTGGGGAGCTCTGGGCAGGCAACTCCCCAGGCTGCAGGGCCTTGTACAAGGCTACTGGAGGTACTGGGTTGCACGGGAAGGCAGCAGGTCAAAACCTCCCTTGCCTATGATGACTGGCTTGTACAAACTGCAGTTGGCCCCAGTGAAAGGGGGCTAGATGGTGACTGGCAGTCAGGGCCGGTTCCAGCTTTTTTGCCTCCCGAAGCGGAGAAGGGGAAAAAAAACAAAAACCCAAGCCTGGTTGAGCAGCCGCCGAAGTGCCGCCGAAGAGGAAGAGAGGGACTGCAGGGCCTGCCACCGAATTACCACCGAAGACGCGGACGTGCCGCCCCAATGACAGATGGAGTGCCTCCCCTTTCTATTGGCCACCCCAGGCACCTGCTTCCTTCACTGGTGTTGTTGTTTTTTGTCCTCAGCACAACTTAGACTACTGCTGTAGTTAGACACCAGTCTTTCAAATCCCCCATATTTTTTGTGCCAATATAGCATTCTCTCCATAAGCACTAATATCTGGTTATAATATGACAGGCGTTTAGGAAACATGGATAGGTTAAGACAATAGTAGTCAAATATTTTTAACTCTATAAATGCCAAATCATAGGCTAGTTACACTGAAATTGTTTTTCTTTCACAACCAACCTATGCAATAGTTTTGCTATGGTGATTACCCTCTCAAAGAACCTTCTGTAGTAAGAGTGGGACTTTAAAAAAGCTTTGAAAATCTGCAAGTATGTGCGAAGTCTGTTAAATTCTGTATCTGGACTTTCCGTCAGTGGAAATTCCCTCGTTATTAACTGAGTGTGTGAGGTATGTCTCCATTTATTTGGATCCAGTTTCAAATTTACAAAAAAACATACATTGATAAGGCTCCAGGATAAAGACCATGGTCAACGCTTCTCAGGCACAACAGAACATTCTACAATAAAGGTAAAGCTCATCAGTGCGAGAGAGAGAGAGAGAAAGAAAGCGCTCTCTTGGGGGCTGGCCCAAGTCTGTGGTATGAACAGGAGACCATTAAAAACCCCACTGCATTCTGCTCTGTGTAAGATGCATTTTTTTGACCATGTCTTCTCTGACAAACATAGCAATGTGTGTGGATACAATATCCCAAAACAAACATAACTACATGCACTTCTTCACCTGGGGAGAGGATGAAAGAACAAACGTGATAGACATTAGTCATCTTGCCTAAGGCACTACTGGAAGGCATTCTATGGTGATGAGTGTGCAAAAGAATGTGCATATATAATAGAATAAAGTAGCAACTTAAGATGATCAGACCCTCCATGATATTGTTGGAAAATATTAGCATGTTCCAGGAACTCCTCCATGTACACTAGACAGGCTGAATGGAACATGCCATGCAATACTCTTTCCATAAGTCTCTCAAAGGTGCAGTGACGTTCCACAAGCCTGACTTTTGGATCCACTTCCACTCAACCCACTGCTAAGATCCAGGGTGGAAAGGTCAGACTGAACCGACTACAATACACAGAATATTATCTATTCAAGTCAAAGGGTAAAAATTATCTAAAACAATTGCAGATTTATATAGTCCACACAGAATGTAGTGCTACCATCTTTTCTCTTCACCAGAATTATGGGGGAGGCCCAAGAGCAGGATGAAGGCTCATTTCTGCCTTCTTGAGATGCATTTCACCAATGGCTTTTAAATCTCTTCTTTCTTTGAATTGATAACTGGTGAGGTCCTTGTATAATAGGTTGGCATTCCACTCTTGTGCTGTTCTAGTGTAGTATACCTTTATTGAATTAGGAGAACAACTTTGTACCAGAATCATTTTCAAACATTGCTGCTTATCATTTAAGTGTAAAGAAACTCTGGGAGCTCACCTTCACCCCTTTCTCCTTGTCCCAACATTTACTCAAGTGACTGGTAACTTCTTTACAATTTTTGGCTTTGTTAGAAAGATTCAACAAGGGATCAGGTGCTTGTTTCTGTTCTATTTTTATACACATACATTTTAGCAGCTGTTCAATTCCTCCTTTTCCTTTACTGGAAAGCTACCCCATAATTTGGTGGTAATTATGGTTTCAGACTCCGGGGCTAGGATAACTTACTCCCCGCAGAACAGTCACCTATAAAGCATTTGTTTCACCTGGCTCACTTCTTTAATGGGAATTTTCACAGACAGAATTTGCAGAACACATTTACTGGCATCTATTATATGGTTATTAGCCATAATGAAATCCAAGCGAACTGTGAACTCATTCACTATCTCAGCTCTCCAGACCTCTTGCTCAAGTTCCAGGCATTCTTATATCCAGTTTTCCCTGTTTTTGAACAGTCTCATATTCTCAATTTCCTGCCTCCATTTGAGACCAGACAGGCTCTCCTAGGACTTTCAGCAAGTCCAGGGTAATAATTTCCATACTGAGCCTGTGCTCACAATTCCTGTGCATTTCATGATCTCCATTATATATTCAATAGCTAACCTCCTATTCTTGTTATTTAACTGTCCAGATTTAAACAAAGGACTGTGAGATTTCACCCTGTGCCTACCAAGTATGCCTTGCTTCAGGCTGGTGTCACAGCATCTTCTGAAATGAAGGAGGGGCTCTCATTAGGTACTTAGTCTTGCCTTAAATATGTAAAAATCCTTTTCACGGCCAATCTTTTCACACTACCTGAATTTAAAGTGAACTGGTTACATTAATGTGGGCATACTTGCTAATTTCACTTGTTTTAATACCATATTTAACATTCAGGCTGTTTCAATTTACTCTGGGGAGCAGCCTGGTAGTCCCAGGTAGACTGTAAAAGGTGTTTTAATGCCATTTTTACCCAATCTGCTCCTGTCTTAAGCAAAGCACTGCTCAGGCAGATAGAGGATTCTGGCCCCAAATCTCCAGTAATAATTCTGGCATTCCCTACTCCCTTCTTCTGTATGTTACAGATACTCCAGGAAATTGACATGATGAAGTAGAAAATTTCAATTACATACAGTTTGACAGAATGTGAGATCCAGTGACCCTGCTGCTTAAACAAATGCAAGTCTGTCTGTACTGCAGCACTAGGGAGGGCTGATGTTATTCCTTTACGTTCTTTCTTAACAAGAAAGCAAAACGGTAAAGAAAAGAAAGAAAAGAGTGACACTAAGCTAACACAAAAAAGTTATTAACATGAAAAAGCAGTCAAAATGAAATGTCAGTATGCTTTGTAGCTTTGGAGTCTATAAGAGTCCTGGGAATACAGTATACCTACAAGTTATTGTTTTAATATCAGATAATCCAGTAGTAAGCAACAAAGATGGAGTTAAAACAAAAAAAAACATGATATTTTTAACTCTAAGGCTTGTATGGTGCAATGTTCATAAAAGGAGAGCAGCTTGAGTCCCATCACATTTTGTACAGGCACAGAGGAATTAAAATAGCAGAACCAACCAATGGTTCATGTAAATTCAATCACCTTTCTCTAGTAGTTGCCAATGCTGGATGTTTCAGAGGAAGCTATATATTGTCCAGTGCCAACCTAACCATGCAATACAACACTAAGAGAAGTTTCTTCTAGACTCTGTCGTGACACAGGGACTCACAGTCCATCCTAAAGAAGAGGCATTTAAGAAACAACTAAACTGTGGAAACAAAAAGACTTCTACAGCGCGTCAATGCTGGCTTTTGCTCCCTTGTTGTTTGGAACAACCTACAGCGCAGGCACAACTGCTGGCTGAACAGTGTATTGCTAGTGAACACTGTTGCAGACACCAGTCCACCGTCAGCTTAAGCCCTCAGAAATAAGGATTTCCAACTCTAGTGATTTTATCTTATCTCCTATGAGTGTAGGTCACTATTTTTTACTTCTCTAAACATTGGAATTTAAAAACCAGTTAGGTCATTTGCTTCCGTAATATCATGCGGCATTGAGTGTTTTAGTTCCACTGGCTGCTTTTTTAACCTCTAATTTCAATTTGAGCCCAACACCTGTTTTTCATAGTAATTTGTTAGAATTGCTGGATTCAGTTTTTATCACTGTACTGAGATTTTAGACAACGAAATCTAGTTTTAACTGAAAGACGCTAAGTCCTAATTGCCATTTTCTTCAGTGTATACTCACTGCCCAGTCAGGCAAAGCTCCTATTGAAGTTGATGAGTAAGGAGAGTTTAATACAGCTCTTAAATCTTTTCTTCATTAATATGTCTGCAAAAGGGCAGTCTGGTTGCTATCTTTAGATTGTACTGCAATTCCCTTAAGTTAATCAGGTTGCACAGTGAGATGTTACAGGGCCTAAGTAAGCATCTTTTTACTAAAATATTTTAATTATTGCACATTCACTGGATAATGTTCCTAGTTTTATATTATCTTAGTGGTCTCATGATTTTCAATTATTGAGTCCCATCTTCTGTGATTAGCTCTTACAGTATGCTGCATTAGAGTACCAATAGAAGCCACAATGGCTTTTTAAACTACATATTAAGCACTGAAGGGGGCGGAGAACTGCTTCTTGAAAGATGATGTAAAGATAATTTGCTCATTAAACATTGAATTTTCTGCTAAAATTCTAACTTTTTCTCTTTATACAATTATCTTAATACTACCTTGTACCTCTATAGTACTTCTCATGAGTAGATCTAAAAATACTTTACAAAGATGAGTGAAATATTATCATCCACCTTTTATAACTGGGAAATGGAGGCACAGATGTTAAATTACACAAGTCAGTTGCAGGCTCAGGAACAGAATCTATGCCACCCAGTCTAGTCCTCTGTTCATTGGTGAGTCCTGCTTCCCTTAAAGAGGTTTGATATATCTTACAACTTTTCTGTAAAGAGTATGTTTAAAAAGAGCCGATTTCACTACAGAAACTTTAAAAAAAAAGGGGGGGGAGGGATGGTTTGTTCTGAGTTATAACTATTACACAAATCAACTCTAAAATTTAGAGAGTTCAATCCAGATGAAAATCTTTTATGTTAATGACCCTCTGAGCTGCAGGATTCCCAGTTTAACTTATTCCAGAGCAAGTTCAACCAAAATGATTATAGCACAGTTATACCATTCACTCTAGTATTATTATAATTTAAAAGTATAGGAGTCAATTTAAAAGACAGTTACACTGGAGTAAATCTGAAATTAATCAATTTAAGTAAATTGAGTTACTTTGGATTTACATCAGTATATTGAAGAACAAAATATGCCTCTCTCTGTGTGTGAGAAACTTTTGAAAACATTAACTAAAGCCACCATCTGGTATGCAATATCACAAACACACACACACACACACACACACACACACACAAAAACAATCTTATGGTCCTGTGCTGACATATTAAATATAAGATAAGCTCACTCAGTGCCAAATATTCCACTTCTTGTGAACCCACAAATTCCATTCAAGTCAGTGTGAGTTCTGAGAGCCCAAAATATGCAGGAGTTCATGAATTAAGGTTAAACATCAACACTCCAAAATATGATCAATATTTGTACAAGAAACTCATCTATTTTCAAGGTCTTTGATTTATGGCTGACATAAGAAGCTGTTCCTTTTAACTCTGCCTACACCAGTGTAACAATAAAAAGGTAGGTTTCAGAGTAGCAGCCGGTAGATATTGAAGAAAGACTGTTGCAATATCAAGCTTTTTTTTAAAAAAAAAAACACACACACAATAAATAAAATTTGGCCATTTTTTTTCTTTTAGATGAATAGTTGTTAAAACTTTCATTTCTCATGTTAACTATGGCTCTGTGGAACAAACTTACATGTTTATCATCTCAAGCTTAGACAGTTGCGGTAGCATTTGTTATTGAAAAATCCAGCCACTTATTTTTGTTGACCAATTTTTTCCAACAGGCTTGAGTCACTATGTCTCTGAATGACATGTTTTCCCAGGTGATGAATTTAGTTCTCATATTTTTAAAAAAGCCATCAGCTTCTGGGTCACATTCTTTCCTATTCCATCTTATTTTTTAAACTCTTCAAATATTGTTTTAAAACATATTTCATATACACATCATATAGACTCTTTACAGCTACTAGCACATCTCCATCACCATATTAAGAAACAAAACAAAAAAGCTTCAATGTTTAGGGTAGTTACTGACGGCGTTTTTTTGGTTTGTTTTTTAAGATCAGAGGAAGACTTAGAGCCTGCCCTAGATGAGGAGTTTGGAAGAGCAGAAGCTTCTTCCAGAAGGGTCAAATCCTAGTCTTCTGCACAAAGCCTTAGTAAGGATCTTCACGAGATTCAGAGGAAATGGAATCCTCCCTCTAAACTTTGACCATGGACCATCAGTAGAGCCACTCCACACAGGTTTTATAGGCTACTGTGCACATAGAAAATCTTGACTGTGGGTGTCAGCTTCCCAACATAACCAGCCGCTCTTAGTCACTCAAGCACTCTCCTCTGAGCTACACCATCCCTGTCTTTGCCTTGCAGATTGACAGCAGATGAACCCAGACCCCAACTCCCTTCAAAGGGCCCCCTGTGGAATCCAGCTCCTGATCCCCGGGTAGCCACAGAAATCCCAGCTGCTCTGTTCCCACAGGAACAGTGTACTACAGTTTGCCAGTTTTACCTTAGACCCCTGGTTGTATAGTAAACACAGCACCTGAGTTCATCTGGAAAACAAAAAGAATTTAAGAAATAATAGAGATTCAAATAAAAACAGTGTGAAAGGTGGGACCAAATGGTTACACATACATCATCAGAACACACATTCTAAGGCCTAAACTTAACTAACAAGTTATCCTCCTGTCTAGAGTCCACCCAAAGTTCTCGTTAGCATTTGCTAAAGCCCTCTCTAACGTGGCTGATCAGCACCCAGCCTCCCAGCCAGGGTTGAGATCCCTTTTTCATATTTGACACAGAATTCCCCCGGGAGTAAGTAATAGTTGCATCTCTAAATTTCATTTGTTTGTTGTACAACACAATGCATCTAATTACCATACTATATCAAAATATCTGTCACAGACTGAATGGCTGGGTTAGCTGAAAGGAGATACAGTAAGATGTATTATGGATACGAACAGATGCTGTGTTGAATTCCTTTACTGAATGGGTTATGGCACATTTAGTACTAGTGTGAAGTCACAAAATTTAGTGAACCAGAAATTCACTTCTTAGAAAAGAAAAATATTTTTCAAAGGTTATTTAAATCTTATTTCTATGCCAAATCCACTTACAGACTAGCTAGCCAGACATTCTTGGTTTAATTAGTTTTCATTATAGATTTGCAGTTTACCTTTCAAGAGTTACTGTCGCAATGGAATACTTAAAATGCATTCCATCCTCATAACATCTTTGGATTCAAAACACTGTCCCTTTAAGAAGGTGCTATAATGTTTTTAGAATGAAATGTCAAAAAGGATACCTAGGGTGTGACTTACAAAGGAGGGTGGTTTGAAACTCAGGTACTAAGAAGACAACTAAAAAGGCTCTGAGGACTGAAATTAAAGCTCGTTGCTCCATAATGATTTGGGGGCACACTCAAATCCTGCACCATTCATCTATTCTGCCCAATGTGCTATATTCTTAGGAGCGGGCACAGCAGTGCATTAGACACCATTAATGATTTCCTAGGACTTCAGGGAGAAGTTTTAGGGTATTTCAGTGGCCAGATTATAACAAGGTAACAGATAGAGTAATGAAACTGTGCAATAGGTCACCAAAGAAAAAAAAAGCCAGTGTTTTATTAATGATACAGAACTATTTTGGGTCATGGTGTAAACTAGGGAATAGTTTAATTTTGAACTAATATAAATTTTATACTGAATATATTATATTAGTGCTAATGTTTTCCTCCTAATTATCACCATGTTTCTATTGCATTTAGGTAACAATAGGGGAGCCAACAAGAGGCTAATTCAAGACCAGTGAATTTATGATTATTAATCAAGCACACTAATCTGATGTACAAATTCTCTGCCCTAACTGAAAATGGAGTGACATCAAACACAGTGGAGGTTTATATTTTGCCTAGATATTCTTATCTTTTATTCTCTGTTATCTGAATGCTTCATCTGAAGCATAAACTACTTGCCAACTGCTATGACAAGGATGATATAACAAATTTTACTCACCACTGGGGGGAAAAAAATCCACCCTGATGTGAGGACAAGCAATTTTGCAAGGGTCTATTCTTGATGCAACTCTCTCCCATCACAAGGTCCACTCTAACAACCTGTAACCCTCCTTAGCCCCACAATTCACTCCTCCCCGGCCCCGAGATGTTCCTATATCTCAAAGCCATGACCATATGCAGTGTTATCCCGGAAAATTTCTCAACGCGGCAATTCATTGACATGTGGAAAGCAGCATTACCAGCACTCGCTAATTAACATGATACTATCTATCCATTATAATCACCAAAATTAATCAAATGTAATACAAAAATTGAGATCAGAAGGTTTTTTTTTCACATCGCAATATGAAGAAATTAACCTACAGGCCTTGTCAATATTCGCAATCACATTCTGGTTTCTTTTTATACATTTAGAATATGTTCAGACACACATATAGTCATGTACAAGAACTTTTCCCATTATTAAAAATTAGCTCCTTAACAAACAGGACTTAGAGCCAACAGATATATTCATTTTTCAGTCTAGCAGTGAACGTCCACAAAGTGGGAAGAGGTGCTGTCCTCCCTTTTTGTTCCCTCCATCTTAAGTCATATAAAGGAAAGTTTACATACATATAAAGGAAAGTTCATAGAAAGTAGACATGTAAAATATCTGTAACTTCATCTCCTGTCTTGCTATTGCAGGATTGTTTCTTGCACTATATTTGCTAGTACTCTGTCCAGTCTACTTTCAAATGATCCACACAATGATTTTTCCACAGATTCTACTGGGAAATTAGTCCTCCTTTTAATAGATCTCATTCTCCTCTGCTCCCCTCTTTCCCACACTCATCTATCAGTCTCCACACTTGCCAGCTCCTGTATTCCCTTATTCTGTTCCATCTACAGGAAACTCTTCCCGATTCAGGACCACTTTATCTGTTCATCACGTCTTTATCTTACACATTGCATCTCCTTGAGCTCACCTAGATCTGTCAGACTCTCAGCAACACAGATCTGCTGATGTCCTTGCTTTCAGTCATCTCTCCTCTCACTCTCTTCCCCCAGATCCACAGCTGCTTCATTGGAATTGGACTCCTTCTCACTCCCTGTTGATTACAGTCCCTTTCCAGCCCCACGTATTTTCCTCCTTTGAAGTCCATTGTATTTTATAGCTCATCTCTCTCCGACTTAACTATCATTCACCTTCTCCTCCCCCACATTACAATTTGACTGATTACCCTGCTTTTCTCCTTAATTCCCTATCCGCGGTTTTGGTGCCTCACTTTCTGAAATGAATTCAGTGCAGTTGCCACTGGCAAGTGCTCCTAAGACAGAATTCCAGACAAATTTCTGCCAAACTTACATTTTGGCATACATTTGTTTGTTTTGTAATACATGAAAATCTCACTTTCGGGAAGTTACATGTGACTTTTCATGTCAACCCCCACCCCCACCCCTCGGGAGGGCACACATTTCATTCATTCATTCCCACAGTCTCCTTGATTTTATTTAGCTGGCTACACAGATGATGAATCTTAAATTTGTAGCTGTAGTGCATTTCAATTCTGAATACACTGGAAATATTTACTAAGACAAATTAAAGGGGAATTTCCTTTGGAATTGTCATGTAATTAGAAAGTCAACATCTTCTGCTTACCCACTAATTATAGAAAATTGTATTTGATAGCTGCATAATTATTGAAAGACAATTTCCTATTCCTCTGAGATATTTCCTCGTCTTTAGTGCTGTTTAAAGGATATTTCAAGATGTCTGCTCAATTCTTCTGCATTTAATTTTAACGTATGCATAGTGTAAATAAAGCATACTGTATGCCAATGGATTGCTTCTATGTATCTGCCAACCTAATTTACATTGCATTATTGCTTCTGTTGCATACAAATTCCTAAACTTTAATCTCTTTCAGCAGACAAACATTTATGATCTCTCTTTAGAATGATGTCAAGTGAGGACCAAATAATACCTCATGCCAAATATTTGATCCTCCTATATAACGTGACTTATTTTCAAGTCACGTAAATCAGAACTAGACATGAATAGAAAACAAGACTAAGGCATCTATAAAGGAATACATTTATTATCCCCAGCAGGCAAGAAAATTCAGTTAATATTGCAGAGAAAAAAGCGTTAGGGAGAGTGTATGTGCGCATGCGTGTGTGTATTTTGAATAGTAAACATTACCAAGAAATTGACATTTCCCTACCATACACTGACCATATTATCTGAGAATGTAAGGTATCACTAGATATTTTATGCCCAAAATTCAAATACATCCTATAAAGAATCCAATTAGGCATTACTAAAGTAGATCGTACTCTTGTCTTCATTAGGCTTTAGACTCTGGACTTGGGTTATTTGTTATGGTCTTCCTATAAGGGAAGAAAGGATAGGGTGGAAATTTACCTTGACACAAACAACGTAAGATAAAAATATTTAGTGTATGTGAATGGGAAAGACATACACTACACAGTTAGTCTAGATATAATATGGAGATAGGAGGAAAAATGAAGTGAGTCCCTAAATTTAAACAGAATTAAATGTTCTTAAAAGATACTCTTTTCTAATTCTTCAGGGCATGATACCACAATATATGCTTACAACTTAGAGGTACTACATTCACAAGACTTGCCGGTGGTATATCTCATCTGAAGGCCTCTAATAATACTTTATAGAAGTCTTGTCATCAGGCTTCAGGTATACTATAGTCTAAAAAACAAAACAAAAAACTCAACAACACTATTCCTTGTTCTCTAGTACTGCAGATGCCCCTCTCATAGGACAGACCCCAACTTGAACACTTTTAAAACAGTGTTTCTCAAGCAAAATTTAATCCAGACCTTTAGGGCATTAAAGTTAAGATACATACAGAGAAATTCAGCTGTTACAATGAAAATATATGGATACTTCTCTTCAATCCTCAGAACATTCAGGACATTTCCTGAACAGTAGGGAAAGGACTCATGAATTTTACTTATCAATGCTATATGGAGCAGAGTGAAGGTACAATCTGAGCTGCAGTTTTTCCTGGGCAGGAGAAATTCAGACCCTTTAAAATCTTCATTTAGCCAGGTTTTATTGGTTTTTAAAAGAACCAGTTTCAACACATCAGGGGTCTAGGCAAAAGGGTTGTAGCACATAAATGCATTTAATACCTCGCTCCCTAATGCTGCAAGAGTTGTCAGCTGAGGTTAAGCGGTTTAGCTAAAGAAAGTCATATTTAGGCTTCATTGATTTGGCCAGGAAGGCAGCTCTGTCTATCATGCCAAGCTTCTTAGTTCCAGTTACTCTAAGGAACACACAAGCCAATACAGGAATACACACTTAATCCTTGAAGTAGATTCATCATCTGCTATTTTGCCAAATGATCCAGAATTAAAGGCTTAACTCTGGAAAGAATTATTTCCACACTTAGATTTTGTCCATAAAATAAAGCCCTTATGGATCCACTGCACTGTCCAAACTGCAAACAAGAGCTGACAGTTTGTTCATGAAATCCCACATGAAGGTCCTGTGACAGCAAGACATGGTCTTCAGGAGAACCCTTCAATGAGATATTGTCTATATGATCCCCATTAATTTTGATGGCTGTGCTCCATTTTCTGAGCTCCAGGGAAGCATATCAGAAATTTAAAAATTGAGTGGCATCGTGGTTTAGATAGTCAATGTGTCAGGGTCAATCCACACCATCCTGGCTATTATGTTTGTCAAAACCTCCTGGAGTACCAGGAGGGAAGGGAAGGAAACAAGGCAAAATCTGAGAGCAATTACTAAGGACTAAGTATTTATTCCTTCACTCTGAACAATTTCATATGAGCCTTGTGAAGAAAGAAATCTTGACATTCCAAGATTTTTGTCAAAAAGATATAGCACCAGAGTTCTCCCCGGTTTGAGGAATATTTCTGGGGCTAAAGACTTTTTTACGAAACAAGTTACCAAAGTTAGAGGTTTGAAGCAGTAACCTCACGTCAAGTGCACATCTGTGTCTTTTGCTTTGTTTTTTTCTCCCTCTCCCAATTTGTAGTAGGCTTCCAAAAAAAAAAAAGGCCGCTCTGACCTCTCAGATAATGTCTCTCTCTCTCTCTTTTTCAGATAGGAATTTCAAGTACGGAGAAATTAATCTTTCTTACTACTGCTGTGTTGGTCTATGGTCCATTGTCTCCAACAAATATTTTGTAAGCAGGCCCAAACATGTTATGATGCTGGTAGACTGACTACATAGAATCATAGAAGATTACGGTTGGAGGAGACCTCGGGAGGTCATCTAATCCAGCCCCCTGCACAAAGAAAGCCCAATCCTAACTAATTCCACCACCTCCCTAGGTAACACATTCCAGTGCTTCACCACCCTCCTAGTGAAATACTTTTTCCTAATATTCAACCTAGACTGCCCCCACTGCAACTTGAGATCATTGCTCCTTGTTCTGTCGTCTGCCACCACTGAAAACAGCCTAGATCCATCCTCTTTGGAACTCTCCTTTCAGGTAGCTGAAGGCTGCTATCAAATCCTCCCTCACTTCTCTTCTGCAGACTAAATAAGCCCAGCTCCATCAGCCTCTCCTCATAAGTCATATGCTTCAGCCCCCTAATCATTTTTGTTGTCCTGTGCTGGTCTCTTTACAATTTGTCCACATTTTTCTGTAGTGGCGGGCCCAAAACTGGACACAATACTTCAGATGTGGCCTCACCAGTGCCGAATAGAGGGGAATAATCACTTCCCTCAATCTGCTTTCCATGCTCTTACTAAGGCAGCCCAATATGCTGTTGACTCATATCCAGCTTTTCATCAACTGTAATCCCCAGGTCATTTTCTGCAGAACTTCCACTTAGCAAGTTGGTCCCCACCCTGCAGCATGGGATTCTTCCATCCTAAATGCAGGACTCTGCACTTGTCCTTGATGAACATTATCAGATTTCTTTTGGCCCAATCCTCAAATTTGTCTAGGTCACTCTGGACCCTATCCCTACCCTCCAGTGTATCTACCACTCCCCCCAGCTTAGTGTCATCTGTGAATTTGCTGAGGGTGCAATTCATCCCATCATCCAGATCATTAATAAAGATGTTGAACAAAACTGGCCCCAGGACCGACTCCTGGGGTACTCCGCTTGATACCGGCTGCCAACTAGACATTGAGCTGTTAATCACATGAGCCCGATGATCTAGCCAGTTTCTATCCACCTTATAGTCCATTCATCCAATCCATACTTCTTTAACTTGCTGGCAAGAATACTGTGGGAGGCCATATCAACAGCTTTGCTAAAGTCAAGGTATATCACGTCCACCGTATCCACAGAGCCAGTTATAGCATCATAGAAGGCAATCAGGTTGATCAGCATGACTTGCCCTTTGACTTGCCTTTAGTGAATCCATGTTAACTGTTCCTGATCACCTTCCTCTCCTCCAAGTGCTTTAAAATGGATTCTTTGAGGACCTGCTCTATGATTTTTCTTGGGACTGAAGTGAGGCTGACCAGTCTGTAGTTCCCCACGTTCTCCTTCTTCCCAACCCCCAACCCTACCCCCACCCCGGCTTCTTTTTTTTCTTTTTTCTTTTAAAGATGGGCACTATATTTGCCTTTTTCCAATAACCTGGGACCTCCCCCAGTCACAACGAGTTTTCAGAATTTATGGCCAATGGCTCTTCAATCACATCAGCCAACTCCCTCAGGACCCTCGGATGCATTAGATCCATACCCATGAACTTGTGCATGTTCAGCTTTTCTAAATAGTCCTTAACCTGTTCTTTCACCACCGAGGACTGCATACCTCCTCCCCATACTGTTCTGCCCAGTGCAGCAGTCTGGGAGCTGGCCTTGTCTGTGAAGACCAAGGCAAAAAAAGCATTGAGTACTTCAGCTTTTTCCACATCATCTGTCACTAGGTTGCCTCCCCCATTCAGTAAGGGTCCCACACTTTCCCTGACCACCTTATTGTTGCTAACATACCTGTAGAAACCCTACTTTTTACTCTTCACATCCCTTGCTAGCTGCAACTCCAGTTGTGCTTTGGCCTTCCTGATTACACCCCTACATGCTCGAGCAATATTTTTATATTCCTCCCTAGTCATCTGTCCAAGTTTCCACTTCTTGTAAGCTTCCTTTCGTATTTAAGCTCACTGAAGATTTCTCTGTTAAGTCAAGCTGGTCACCTGCCATATTTGCTATTCTTTCTGTACATCAGGATGGTTTGTTTCTGCACCCTCAATATGGCTTCTTTAAAATACAGCCAGCTTTCCTGGGCTCCTTTCCCCCTCATATTAGCCTCCCAGGAGATCCTAACCATCAGTTCCCTGAGGGAGTCAAAGTCTGCTTTTCTGAATTCCAGGGTCTGTATTCTACTGCTACATCTTCCTCCTCCCTAATCCTGAAGTTCAATACCAGGTAATTAGAATAGCTTAATGTTTGGGAAGAAAGGGAGTACAGTTGGAGAGGCAGGATGCTGCCCGAGCTCCTGCTGTGACTGCTTGGTTAGGAGCCCCAGCAGGAGAAGAAATGGCAGGTATAAGATCTCCCATGAGTTGCCTGCTGCTATATATTTGCAGTGGGAGTTGTGGATCCAGGGCATGTGTCTTTTTCCAGTCCCACTGTTACACTCTGCACCCCTGTCTTGTACTAACCATGTCCCTATCCAGGAGGGCCCATACCCCAGCTTGAATATTTTTTCTTTTATAAAGTCTCTCACACATTCATATGTGGAGCACACCAACAGAAAAAAAAAAAAACACAGAGGCAGGGAAAGTGAAGGCTCCAGCAATGGAAAAGGTGAACCCAGTTATTGGCACAATGACAGACAAATGTATTTTTAAATCATAATTCGCCTGGATTTGAAATTGAATTACTGGAAGCAGAAGGCCCCTAGCTTTTCAGTTATATTTGCATTATACATTCCTTGAAATAAGGCGTATTGTTAAACTAATGGGATTAATAGGCACTAAAAAAAAAAAATACACCAAAATGGAGCATAATAGCCAGTTTTAATACTGTGCACACACCGAGTCATTTCCTGAAAAAAATGCCATCTAACTCCTCACATAGCTTTTAGACCTGAAATGTGAAACATTTAATTTTCTTTGTTATTACTGAAAATGGCAATGAATGTTTGACCATGGAGAACTCTAATCACCACACCTACAGTACAAACCCTCTCTAGTTTGTGTCATTTACAAATTATGTTTACTTGTCTTGATTTGTAACATACAGTATTTCTCTAATGTAGTTTTCCCTTCATCAGAATTTTTAAAAAAGAACTGGTGTTTTTTTCAGTTGTTGAGAGACATGAAGTGCACTGGGTCTGTGGCTCTCAACCTTTCCAGACTACTGAACCCCTTTCAGGAGTCTGATTTATCTTGTGTACCCCCTGCCTGTTTCACCTCCCTTAAAATCTACTTGCTTACAAAAATCAGACATAAAAATACAAAAGTGTCAGAGCACACTATTACTGAAAAATTGCTTACTTTCTCCTTTTTACCATATTATTATAAAATAAATCACTTGGAATACAAATATTATACTTACATTTCAGTGTCTAGTATATAGAGCACTATAAACAAGTCATTGTCTGTATGAAATTTTAGTTTATACTGACTTTGCTAGCACTTTTTATGCAGCCTGTTGTAAAACTAGGCAAATATCTAGAAGAGCTGATGTGCCCCCTGGAAGACCTCTGTGTACCCCTGATTGAGAACCATTGCACTGGGCAATTAACCCTGTATCATCCACCATTTCACAAGTTACTTCACAGGCAATATCCTGGTCAGCATGTTAGGAGGAGCCCTTTACACTTAAAGGCCTGTCCAAAATTTCCAACCTACGTGCCTGAAGTCTTAATACTCTCCTAAATCCATATTTGGGCACTTTAAAAAAGGCTTAATTTTCAAGAGCACTAAGCACCTGCCGACTTCTTGACAGTCACGGCCTTTACTTGGCTGCATAGTAGAGAAAGAGTTGGTCCTGCTTAGTTTACAACCTTGGCCTTGTGGAGTGTGTAAGCAGAGACAACTCATCTGATACTATTCCCTATGGATAAGTGGGAAGAAAGGGGTTAGAGAGGCAGGGAATGGGAGGAGCCCTGGATTTATTCCCCACCTCCCGCACTCAGTGATTAAATATATAGTAGGGAGTATATTGCTCCATGAAAAGGAGTGAAGTAACTTATTCCCTGTTTCAAACAGAAGCAAGGAAGGAACTGTGTCTGAGTCACACTTCATTCTCTCGTCTGGTCCTAGGGCAGTGCAGCTTTATGTTGTACCTTACTCTGGAGAGATTGTAAAGTTACAATTTAGCCCTGAAGGATTTGTGCGTGCTCTGCACTTCTTAACATCGGACTACCATTTTAGGTACTAAAACATGGATTTAGGAAATAAACATCTCTTCAGGGTTACAGACACCCATGAAATGATGCAGCCTTTCTGTCATATGCATGTTCACTGTCCAACTGAGGGAAGAGAGAATGGAAATCCAAAAATTTCAGTTTCTACCACTTCACTGTCCATGGCCTGGCTTCCAAAAGTCTCAAACAGTGTTTTTATGAAGTCAAGTTGCTCACTGTTTTAAATCATCTATAAGAAGAGTATGTGTTTATCGTTTCTTAAAGTCACGAATGGTTATAAAAATACAATCAATACAACCCAGTCATTGGCGGACAAATGAGAAAATAGGCCATCTTCTCTAAATTATACAGAGTTCAGGTTCAGTATCTATTGGTTACTCTCATTAAATTAATGTATTTATTAAAGATTAAAGTTTTGTGGATAGTCTCATTAGGGCAGAACAGTAAAACAAACCTTTCAGTAACTAACATTTGGATTCTCCCATAAACTTCCCCTACCCCAAAAGGAATTCATTTGACCAAAGCAAGGGAAAACAAACTGGAGGACAAAACAATTTCTGATAAATGTATCTTGCTCCAGTTTCTCCGTGGGGTAGAAGATGACATTACACATCTTTCAGCTACAGAGTCCCATAGGTAAATTCTCTCACCCAGGGATACCACATAGTATTGTGGTTCTCTTTGGGGAATTAAAGTTCAATATTCCAGTGCACTATACCAGTGGTTCTCGACCAGGTGTCCGGAGGCCCTGGGCGGCAGAGAGCAGGTTTCAGAGGGTCCGCCAAGAATGGTCCGTGTTAGACTTGCTGGGGCCTAGCGCAGAAAGCTGAAGCCGAAGCCTCACCGCATGGGACTGAAGCCTGGGGCCCTGAGCCCTGTCACCCAGGGCAGAAGTCGAAGCCTTAGCAATGTAGCTTCGCAGGGGACCCTGTGGCATGGGGCCCCAGGCAATTGCCTGGCCTGCTAACCCCTAATGCCAGCCCTGGCTTTTATATGTAGAAAACCAGTTGCTGCGGCAGAGGTGAGCATGGAGTTTTTATAGCATGTGAGGGGGAGCCTCAGAAAGAAACATGTTGAGAACCCCTGCACTATATCATCCCATTACAATATGTACACATCTTTCAATACCTTATACAAAAAAGTATTAATAAATAATCCAAGTACAATTTGCATGTATACTTTACTGTTTCAGAGCACAAATGAGTAACACCTCCTTATTAATTTACAGCAGGATTTTCTGACCCCGGGCATAAGTCTTTTTTGGGGGGTAGGGCCGTGTTTTTGTTTGGTTTGGGTTTTACTCCAGCTTACCTGGCATGTCAGCACCAATAAGCCATTATATAGTAGGTCTTTCACTTCATATTGCATGTGCCACAAAAGGCTGTAACCATCATTTTATTCATTTATATAATGTGTGTCTATGCACGCACACACACACACAGACCTGATAACTCTGTGCTACTTGTGATGGCAATACTTATGAACACAGAGAGAAAAATGGAGGAAAATATTATAGACGTCTTGTATCTCCTAATAATATATCCTACTAACATGTATATGTTCAGTATATTCTTTAGACTTTGAAGTTTCAGCCCTACACTATTTCCAATACTGGAATTTTAAAAGAGTGCTGTCAAATAAGAAGGCTGTTCAGATATTGCTCTAGTGGTCAACGATGACAGACTTTAGTCACTGGTTACTTACAGATAGCAAAAACTTATTAGCAGTTTCCACATACAAATGTCTAATATCATAAGATGCTGAGTATATCCTAAGAAACTTTAATGGAAGATAGACCAGCTCAGAAGCTAGGGATGTGTTAGTGCTTGATCTGCATACCTTAACTCAGGAAAGACCACTATTGAGTTCGTTAGCAGTTTTGTCTGAGAAAAAAAAATTAGCAACGAATCCTCTAAGTAATGCATTTACTTAAATTTGTAACTCTTTTTCATAGGAGGAGAACAGAAGCCACTCGTTATAGAGTAAATTATAACTTTGAGTGATGTTATTTCTTGTTTATCTTTGCCATCAGTTTTTCCAATATCATACTAACCTAACCTAATTCATTATAATATGAGTCAAAATTATTTGAAAACTGTAGTATCATTTTGATACCATACAGTGAAAGAAATAAAGAAATATTAAATATTATAAAGGTTGAACATTTTATCACCTTAGTATTTTATGTTACTAGATTTCAAAATTTACAATAAAATTTCAGCTAGAAGCTCTACCTACATAACACAATCCTTGGGTGTCAAAAAGAATTGCTACTGGAAAAATTATACATATTAGAATAACATTTCTACATTCATAAATAAAGTACAAAATACATACAGAAGCAAAATAAAATGTTAATTTTATTCTGGTCAAAAAGCATTATTGTTTGGGTTTTGTTACAGTCAATACATAAAGGAAATGTATTTGATATATATGAAAAATAGGTTTGATTTCACAAAGTGAAATAAAAAGACGTATGACAGGAATTATGCAAAATAAGTTAAAATCACTGAAACTTGATAAAAGTATCAGAAACAAACTGTTTTAAATTAAAATCTTTAAGACACCATGAATTATGGAGCCCACCAAGCAAACAAACGGACTTCCACAGTGGCATACAGCAAGAATAAGTTAAAGACATAACAATGCAAGGCCAATTTTACTTAGAATTATATCAGTGCAACTCTGCAGCCTTCAGTGAAATTGTACAGGTGTATTTCAGGACAACATTTGGCCCACAACATTTACATTACATATAAAGCGCTAATCCAACTAAAATCTGAGCACTAACCTTTAATAGATCTCATTGTGCAACTATCAATCTGGAACTTCAATTTTGTATCTGAACTAATTAAAAATTAAACAGGACATTTTCTTACCTCTAAATTGAATCTCTGGGATTTATATACACCATTCTGCACTGATGGACTTGCCCCTTTCTATTTTATCAACAAACAGATGGACCAGTCACATTAAAGCATTTTCCACTGAGAAGTGAGACATGAAAATGACTGTTCTGGTTCAGTGGATTTCTACAGAGTTATTCTCTAAATAAAATAAAACATTAGAAAGAGGAAACAGACATAGACCTAATTATAGGACAGTCTCCAGATTGGTATATCTGAGTCACTGAAAACCAATTTACTACTAGAGAAATGTCATTTTCTGCTCATCAGATGAGCCAATCAGGAATGATTAGTTCCGATTAGTACTTAGTGAGGACAGAGAAGCACTGTCAGATTAAAAGACTTGGCATCTAAACATGTATTGTGATATTATAATGAGTTCAATATTCAGCAAACTGAGAGGTCACTAAAAGGCAAATATCCAGAAGACAGAATATCATCTGGATTTTTCATCTCAGGAGGATGGACAGAACACAGAAAGTGTGTGATTTAGTGTAAAGCAGTTTTGCTTTATAGGCTACTTACATATCAGATCTCAGAAAAAAAAAAAAAACTTGGAACAGGAGATGTTAATGTATGCTTCTACATGAAAAAATCTGTCACCCGCGCTGAGTAATCAAGTTACAGTGGAGTTTCTCCAAGGACACCAGATGCACAGATATAGTTATTTTTTTTTCAATATATTTAGCTATTCTCAGCTTTTCTTTAGTAGTTCAAAGTTGAATTGGTAGATGTACTGTAAACATATAAAAACTGCACATCTTTGAACATCGGTTTTTAATGTCAATTTGCTGCTTGTAAAGCAGGGATTGGGAACCTTTGGTACGCAGCCCCCACCAGGGTAAGCCCCCTGGCAGGCCGGGCCGGTTTGTTTACCTGCCGCATCTGCAGGTTCGGCTGATCGCAGCTCCCACTGGCCACTCCAGGCCAATGGGGGCTGCGGGAAGCAGCGGCCAGCACATCCCTTGGACTGTGCTGCTTCCCATAGCCCCCATTGTAAAAAAATAAATACATAAAAAAATTAAAAAGTTATTGGCAAACAGATAACAGCTTATTTCTATCTTATCTGGAAAGGGACCATTTTGGCTAGTCTGAACGATTTGTTTGTTTTGTTTTCATTTCACACAAATAAATTAGATGCTACCATAAAGGCTATATGAGTAATAAGACAGATATAGATAAGTGTGAGCATGAGGCAATAGAGATAGCATTATCTTTATGGAAGGATAAAAAAAATGATTGCAGGGGAAGACTCACATTGTCCGGCTATACCGAAAGAAGGACAGGAGACATTTGACACGGATTTAATCAGGCTACGACTTTATTATTAGATGTCTGGGACTACCTGGCAGATAAAAATGTACAGTGCAGGTAGCCCATGTTTATTCCATAATTACCTGGGAGGATTCCACCAGCTCCTGCTCTTTTTCCATCAAGGGAGGAGGAGTGGATGCTGCCTTGCCTGCTGCATGGAGAAACTCCAGGGCTTGCATCTTTAAAGCCTTCTGCCCTTACATTCCCAGGGGTTGAGTCAGCGCTGCAAAGCTGATCACCACCCACCTTTTTACAGCAGTTTCTGACCTTTTGTTCTCTCCCCACCCCTACCTACCCAACCATAAAGCACTACTGCCTTCCTCCAGTAAGCCTGGACAACATCTCCCCCCACTTTAGGTGCAGTGCGGTAATTTCAACAATACTCCTAGTAAAAACAATTGCTACTTTTTTAAAAACTCTTGTGTATCTTCCATCCACACACAATGCTTTTGAAAAAAGTTCTAGATTCAGTCAACAAATAAAGTATAATTTAAATGAAAATGCTTTCATGAATAGGGAAGTGCAGCTAAATATGAGGATTCTTCCACAATTGCTGTAGCAAGGCCTGTTACGCACCTTGGAAGCTTACCAAGTCAAAGTATTCTGGTTCTATAGAAGCTAATACTGACTTGTTTTCCTTCTGTACAAGTTAGTGCAATCACATGCATTCAAACAGAGACCTACACTCTTAAACTTTCTGGAATACTGAGAATTATATATAACTGCCTCAAAACTGGACTTACAAGAGCCACTGACATAGATCTGGTAAAAAATGTGTTTAAAAATAGAACACCTGATGATGTGGAAGTTTTCACAAAAAAGTCTACAGTTTAATTGAAAATATTTGTGTTTCCTATTTTGAAGTAAAATCCAGACAAATTTGAAAAATAAATTGATTTTCCCCACCATAACAACAGAACAACTTCATTTGCTCCACTGAGTGGTGAAAGGGGATGGGTGTTGTCATATAAAAACATCTTTCCTCCTGAGAAAGGCTGTAGCTTGACTAGCTCTAAACCTTTCAGAGACAGCGCTACCCTGTATTCTCTTCTTGTAGGTGGAGGCTTCACTGTACTTACAAGGGTATGGTTCAAAGAAGAGAGGCAGCTCACTCAGAACGGCTACTAATTTTGTTGAAAGGGTGAATGTGCCTACCACTGTCATCCATAGCAATTATAGCCAAGTGATGGTGCAAGTCAAAGAGCAGAGAGATAGACAGAGATGAACCTAGTTCCTATCACTCTGTTCATCTTCTTCTAGTTTATGTTGATGAATCCTGCATCTTGCCTGTGCCCTGGAGGCATGAAATCATCTTGCTCAAGTTTTTAACAATCAGATGAATGGGCAGGAGGCATAGAATATAAACAGCCACATTCCCATTGAAAAAGGGCCTTTCTGCCAAACAGTGCCTCATTACTTTCACCACTGATGTTTACCTTTCTTTGTTCCAGAGAAATGACATTAACAACATTTCGCTGGGTACACACTGTCTCTATTTAGTTGCATTGTAAGTGCACCATTACTCATCAAGACTATCATCTATCTGAATAGGTGGAAGACACCAATTTGATAAGGTACATTATTATTTTCCTGTAACACAGTGCACATTTGCGTAGCTCTGCCATGAACAATAATTCAAAGAGATAGTATTTTGAGATCTGAATCTCGGCCTTGGTACTGTCTGAAACAC
The DNA here is from genome assembly GCF_015237465.2 of Chelonia mydas. Classification (NCBI taxonomy): domain Eukaryota; kingdom Metazoa; phylum Chordata; order Testudines; family Cheloniidae; genus Chelonia; species Chelonia mydas. The sequence goes on from NC_057849.1 coordinate 169,272,753, forward strand.
TTAACAAAAAAGGTGTTATAAAACACTAACACTATATAGTTGGAGGAATTCAATCTTCACCCTCTCTCGCATCGGTTCTGCTAAAATGGCATGTACCTCCAGTAGGTGCTGTATCTTCTGGATACTAATTTAAGTTGTGACTCTGATGCAGAGCTAAATCAGCTGAACACAAACCCATGGAGACAAATCAGCATTGACCATTATCTGCCACAGAGTGGCAGCTAAGATATCAGTTTCCCCATGAAATTAGAACAGGGAATAAATGTGGTCTTCACAGAGAAAAGGATGATGGAAGATGTGTTGTTGATATCATACTTAAGGTATTAGAGATGGATTCTTTGTTGTCCATGAAGATGATACATCAAAGAACACCTTTATTTGTCATTATAGCAGAGACCGCAATGCTTTGTTCTTCTTAGAAGATGGTAAAGAAATGTCAAGATTAGAATAGATGGTTACACTTTTGAAAAATCAAAGGCAAATTATTTTGGATAGAAAACCCTCTAGCCAGGGAAGCAGTGGTGGGAGGATGGATTCTCTTTTAGCAGGTGTTCCTGGCATCAAGTTTGCAAGGATTCTCAATAGATCTAGATTCTCATTGGATTAAAATCTTACGTCCTAAGAAACTGACTGCTTTTGGTTCTCCCACTTGGTGTTTATTAGTACTTCATCCCCATGTGGGGTAGCTGTACTAAAACTGTTCATAGGACATTTTTTCAAGCAGTGTGAAACTTAGATCTTTAATACTTTGTTGAACCACTGATTTGTGTAGCAATGTATCCTTTCTTTCTGTCATCAGAAATCAAAGACGTATAGCCTTCTGAAGTAGAGAAGATAACTTAAGAGTATGGTACTGTTTGATCTATCGCATTAATCTATTTGGCCATGAGGTAAATAATATGTTTTAAAAAATAGCAAAGGGAAAATCATGAGGCATGGGCTAACCATGTATCCTGCACCATTTTATCTTGCAATTACAGGCCCAAAAAGGGGGGAGGGGAATTTGTTCAGGAATTAAATTATTTGAAGTAGATTCAGTATTTAGATGCATAGAAGTTGCATTTGTTTATTGAGATATTTTTGACAGATAACTTCAGGAAATGCGGAAGGAAAATCTTTACTTTCTCTTTCTGAGAAATAGGAATAGGTTTGTTTCAAATTCAAATTCCATATCCAGTTCAGGTTTCCCCAATAGTAATACCAAATTCAAAAGCCGACAAATCTTGAAGCTAATACTACTGTAACAGCAGGGCCTACCTAAAAATACTGCAAGTTTGGGGAGAGCAGATGGAAATGTCCTAGGAGGGCCAATACTATCTCTATTTTAAAACATCTGCATGTATGTCCAGGATTGCAGACAGACCTATTTCCACAAATCAAGACGTGCTTGCCATGATCCCAATGCTTTTTGGCCTTAGAAGAGTTAGCTATGTGAGGATGACCTTGATACATCTGCCCATGTAATCCTATCTATAATAAACATTCTGGCCAGAGCGCACAGATTGCAGCAGTATACAACAGTAGTCAAAAACAGGACATTCAGCCTCTCAGCGTATATGTGGACCATACATTAAAGACAATGGGTGGCTTCTTGAAGGTAGAAAAAAGAAAACATCATGTGAATCAGATATAAAAATTAGTAGCAATTAAGCAGCTGCTTTGAGAGTAAACAAAGTGTTGTCACAAAGGTTGGTAAAAGTTCATTCAGGTTCAAAATCAACCTTCACAAGCTATTCTGGTGAGCTTTACACGCACATGTACAGAAAGTTCCCAAGTATATGAGGTTTGGATCTTTATTATGGAAGAGTTGGGAGGCCAAAACAACGAGTAAGGTGAGCCCTATACATCTTCATTAGAGAGAAATAAGATTCCTGCTATGGAAAGTGGGAGGGAGAAGTTAGAACCCAAGCATTTTCTGCCACTTCCTACTCTTGCCCCCCAGAGTTTGCCACATTACAAGGGCCCTACCAAATTCATGGTCCATTTTGGTTATTTTCATGGTCATAGGTGGTGCTGCTTTCAGAGATGGGCAGCTGGAGAGCAGCGACTGCAGGCCGGGAGCCCAGCTTTGAAGGCAGAGCCACTGCCAGCAGCAGTGCAGATATAAGGATGGCACGGTATGGTATTGCCACCTTTATTTCTGTGTTGCTGGTGGCAGGGCGCTGCCTTCAGAGCTGAGGGGCCAGACAACAGCCACCAATCTCCAGCCGCCCAGCTCTGAAGTGAGCGCAGACGTAAAGGTGGCAATACTGCAGTCCCCCTAAAATAATCTTATACCCCCCTCTGCTTGCAACTCCCTTTTGGGTCAGGACCCCCAATTTGAGAAACGCTGATCTCCCCCACGAAATCTGTATAGTATAGGGTAAAACCACACAAAAGACCAGATCTCTCAGGGGGAGACCAGATTTCATGGTCCGTGACGTGTTTTTCATTCACATGAATTTGGTAGGGCCCTACACATTACAAATTGATCATCTGTAAAAATATAGAGAAAATAAACTGCAATCCTACTGAAGTGGACTCATAGCACTCATCTCCCAACAGAGGAAAAAACAACTTTAATGTGATTGGTCTTTCTGCATGCCAATACAAATGAAGAAAGGAAAACCTATCAGTCCAGATTAGTGGATCTAAGGAGCAGAAATGAGGTGAGCATGCTGAGTGCTGTGCAAGGAAAATATATATATATATATATATATATATATATATATATATATATGGATAAATTGCCAAATAGTATAGATAATCTGCACTGATTAATAGACACAAACTTTAAACATTTTTTAAAAATATTAGAATGGTTACATTATTTATTCATGCTACATGTCAAATAATACTGCACCTACAATTTCATAGAAAAAAAATCACTAACTTACCTATTTGCAGTATTAGTCAAGCCACAAAACAGATCACATTCCAGTTGAAGGAAATACAGTTGGTTAGGTTGACAAAAGCCAGTTCGTTTTGTTAAAAATAAAAAAAAAAAGGAAATTAATATGCATATTTGTTCTAGAAATTTATAAAGATTCAACATAATTTTCCTTAATGAAGTGTCTCTTATTTTACCTCATCTTAACACTTAGGATTTTTATTTGTTTTAATTTGTGGTGCAGTAAAAACAAACAAAACAAAATCAGCAGGGACGAAGGCAAACCAGAATGATCCATATGCTTATACCCTATACAAGACCAGCTACTTTCTGCACAAAAGTAGTCTAATAAGTTATTATGTTGCAGTTTTATAAACTGCTATTGATATTTATCCCATGGGTTGTAAGACTGCAACCACATATGGCAACATTAGAATTAATCTAAAAATATATAAACACAAGGCACATATTGTATGCTGGCAAAAACTGACACCAACAGACAAACACAGAGGCCCAATCCCATAACCACTAAAGTTTGATGGAAATATTGGTACTGATTTTAGTGGGATTAGGACCAAAGTCCATACAATTTATACTTAGATCAGTGGGATAAAAATAGAGTGGGTAGTGAGGAGCAGGGTGGGGGGAAGGAAATGGGGAGAGAGGGAGCGGCATTTTAAAAAATGGTCCTCCTGGGACACAAACAACACGAACGCGCTGGCCAGCAGCCACCGCAGCACAGAACTAAGGGAGGCACATCGAATTCCATGAATAGTAAGGAGGGGACACAACAGGAAAAGTCTGCACATCACTGACTTAGATTATACTTTACATTTAGATTGTAAATTCTTTGGGGTGGGACTGACTTTTTGTTCTGTGTTTGTACAGAGTCCAGCACCATGCAGTCTTGGGCCCATGACTTGGTAGAGCCGGTCAGAAAAATTCCAACAAAGTATTTTTCTTTAGAATTTGTCCATTTCATCAAAATTGAAACATTTCAAGGACATGCTTCTGACAGAACACTGCCTGGTGTCCTGCCAATTTGCCTGACTGGTGGGCTGATGAGGAGCAGAGACCTTGGACGCCTCAGATCCCAGGCTTGCAGCTCCTTGGCATTTGGAGTTCCCAGGACTCCAGCGTCCATGGCAGTCTCCCAGGCAGACTGCCATAGAACCTGGTCTGTTTCCTTTTTCAGAGAATAGTGAATATTTTGTTCCAAATATATTTTGTTCTATATATCAAAGCCCTCCGCAAAACAGTATTAATTTTCTTCATCTAACTCTAAGCCTAGGTGTGATGTTGTATAAAAAGAAAGATAACTAGTTATGCTATTACAGTTACCACTGTTACAAAATTGCAATAAATCTTGTACAAAGTATGTCATGTAAGGTATCAATGGAAAACTTATAATCTGTTAGGTATGATTATCCTGTTTAAATCCATATATCTGAAGTTATGCCTACTGGCTATGTGTTTCCATCCCAAATGTGTTTTGTTCTTGGAGGACACCCACAAGACATATTTACATCCAAGCAATCCCTGTGTTGATGGGCTATTGAACAGACTCGACTCGCCCAGTGAGCCCCTCCTGGAGATGTTTCAGAGAATGTCTGAAGGGTGGTTCCAAAGAGGATGGAGTTAGGCTGTTCTCAGTGGTGGCAGATGGCAGAACAAGAAGCAATGGTCTCAAGTTGCAGTGGGGGAAGTCTAGGTTGGATATTAGAGAACACTATTTCACTAGGAGGGTGGTGAAACACTGGAAAGGGTTACCTAGGGACGTGGTGGAATCTCCATCCTTAAAGGTTTTTAAGGCCTGGCTGGACAAAGCCTTGGCTGGGATGGTTTAGTTGGTGTTGGTCCTGCTTTGAGCAGGGGATTGGACTCGATGACCTCCTGAGGTCTCTTCCAACCCTGATATTCTATGCTTCTATGATTCTAAAACCGAGGCAATGGCCGTCCCATGACTCAGCAAGGAATGTAAGGGCATGTGATTTAAGACTCCCTCTTTTTTGCCACCAACTTTCCAAGCTCATGGGCTGAGGATATAAAAGAGGAGACTGACATCACTGCTTTGTCTTCAATCCTGCTCTACTTCTCTGGACTGTGATTTCTAACAAGGAAACTTTGAATGAAGGACTGATGACACCCAATCTTTTAGGTGATCCAGGGAGACTTATTGAATGCTATTATCCTGATCTACAGACTCTGAAATCAATTGTAATGTATATGTTTCCTTTAATCATTTAATAAGTCTCCTTTTCTTTTTATTAATAAATCTCTAATTTTTAGTTTACTAAAGGAATTGGCTGCAGCATGGCATTTGGTGAAATCCTGAAGGCACATTTTGACCTGGGGAAGTGGCTGGTCCTTTGGGATTGGAAGAACTTGTTATGTGACTTCTGGTTTTAATAATCATTTATCACAGAAGTCCAGTTGCCTTGGTTGTAAGCCAGGGGCTGGGATTCCTAAGGCCTTTTTGTGTGTTGGCTTCTTGTTAACCAGTATGGTGACACATTAGCTCACTTTTGTTACTGGCTTGGTGAAAGCTAATTACAGAATAAACCACCGGTTTTGGGATGTGTGGTCCCTGTTTCTTACAGTCTGTTCTGAATTTAGCAGTGACCCATACTAGGCAGTGTGACACTAAGCACTACCACAGGTATCGGCAACCTTTGGCACATGGCCTGCCAGGGTAAGCCCCCTGGTGGGACAGGATGGTTTGTTTACCTGCCACATCTGCAGGTTCGGCCGATTGCAGCTCCCACTGGCCACGGTCCACCACTCCAGGCCAATGGGGGCTGCGGGAAGTGGCGCGGGCCGAGGGATGTGCTGGCCGCCAATACAATACAATAAATAATTTATTAGTTTGCTCAATCTAAATCCAGATTTCACCCATCCTCATAATCAGTAGTATATCATGCTGCGATAGGGTGATCAGATGTCCCAGTTTTATAGGGACAGTCCCGATTTTGTGGCTTTTTCTTATATAGGCTCCTATTACCCACCACCCCCCGTCCCGATTTTTCACATTTGCTGTCTGGTCACCCTATGCTGCGAGTAGTCTGATTGAAAACATGGATATGGCAAGCAGAATGTGGTCCCCAATGAGTCACTTAACAGCCTGGGCCCACAAATCATTGCTCACGTTAGCAGCCCCCTTGACTGAAACAGAGTTACTCACAAGAGCAAGTATTTGTACGATTTGGCTCTACTACTTCTCCATTTTCATCTTTGTCTAGTAAAAATGATATGCAGAAAAATCAAATGCAGGATAAAATACACATTTAAAATATACTGAAACTATCACCAAAGATGTTCATAATAAAATGTTATGTTTGATTCAAAATCCATTATGCTGGCATGAACAGCTGAATTTCTCTAAAATGTGCAGTTGCAAATTGTTATTACAGTGGTAATCAATATTTTCTGCCTATCTGTAATTGGCTAATATAACAATAATATAATATTAAACAAAGGAAATAAGAAAAACAAAATCACATAAACAGCACCTTTCATCAAAGGTTCTCAAAGTACTTCACAGACTACATTATTATAGGGGAGGGTTTATAGTAACACCTATTATTAAGGTTGCCTGCCTGCCTGCCTGCCACTTCCCATTATAAGACCTTGTTTTCAGTTGGGTTGTAACTTGGTCAAATTTCAACAGTTCAGGCCAAGGTGGGTTTTCCTTTTAGAAAACGTCACCCAAAAGGATTGAGCCATTTCTAAGAACAAGGCTCAGGAAAGCTTGGCTGTTTTGTCCGTATTAAAATATGCTGGCAATTTTTTAAAAATAGCTTTAGTCCAATTCCTTGGAGCAGAGGGTTGAAATCGAACCTTTTTGTCTGGGATACACCTTTTGCCATCCCTGTGAAAACCCACCCAAATTTGAACTTTGAAAAACAATCTGAGTTTGTACATCCCTAGTGGAAACTGCTTAGATTTTAACAGCTCAGTATCCCCAAAAGATTCCGCCTAAGCATGCTCCAGCCTGGGGCTGAACAAGATTTGCCTTCTGTTGTAGTGGGACATACTGGGTCCAGGTCTGGGCACCTTAACTCAGAGAAGAGGTATTTTATTCTGTGTTCTCAGTGCTCTCACTGGTCCTCCTGCTGGGCCCAGGCAGCATGGAAAGTAACCATTCATTTGAATGCTCAGGGGACCAGAAGCCTTGGTGTTGAGAGAAGACAGGAGCAGAGAATGTGATTAGGAGACATAAGGAAATGGGCCATACTGGGAGCCACTAGGAGAAGGGTAAATGGGACTGGTGGGCAAGGAGATTGAGGTAGCAGTCTATCCAGCACATGGAAAGGTTCCATCCCTGTTAATGGCCCGTCTGGGTGTCAATATGATGCCACGTGATGACATTTTTTCTCCTTTTAAAATTAGAAGTTACACAGATACACCCTACATTAAAAGAACACTATTAACATTGCCAAGTTAATCACTCGAGAGTCAGGAAATGCCAGTAATAAGGTTGCCTGTGCATTATAATGCAGTCTTTAATTACGTGATTACATACTATATTTTTCCCCACAGGAGATCTCTTCCTCATTCAGTGCACAGGATGGACCTGCTCTGTGGATCTCAGGGTTGTGTAGAGAAGGAGGCTGTTGTCTATAAGAGCCCTGCTTCATTCGTTGCAGAAGTTGGAAGCTTTGTAATGAATGAAGCTAGGAATTGCAGAAGAGAAAGGTCAGTTTCGTGGCTAGGTGGAATATTGTCCTGGAGAACTGAATTCTGTCTTTGCGTCTGCCACACAGGTCCTATGTGATGCAAAGGAAGTCACATAAAGCAGTGTCTCCCAAACGTTTCAGTAAGGTGACCCATCAACTGCATTTTTTTTTGCGTCCCACCCAGGATCCAAACTTGCAGGTGACAGGGGGAGCAAAATCATAACTCAGTGTCTTCCTCCACCACTGCTGTGTTGTCCTCCTCGCCATGCTGAGGGGGTGTTGACTACCTGCAGCAGCTCTCTCCACCCTGGCATGAAAACCTTACTCCTGGCCTGGTGTGAAGGCCTGTACTCCTCTGCAACAATGGTTCCTGTCCTGCAGGGTGAGCCCTGCTCCCCACTCTGGGCATTGCAACCTGGCTCATGGAGTGGCAGTGGCACTTGGGTTTGGCCATTCAAATTTGGCCCAGCCACCCTGCCATCACAATGGAGGGGCAGACAAGTCAAACCCGAGTCACCCTGCAACCCCATGCATGAGGTTGCAACACTCGGAGTGAGGAGCCAAGCCCAGCTACATGGGACAGGAGCTGCCACTGCACGGTGAGTTCAATCTCCAACCCCCCACCCCCACCCCTGAGCCTCCACTCATACTGGGCCTGCAACCCATCTGCAAACTTCCCTTGCACAATCCACTTTTGGAGTATACAGACTTAAGATACTCTTTTCATGGTTGGTCACTAATTGTGTGCTCCTCTTCTTCTGGGTGACCCCCTCCCTGCAACACACACGCACATACACCCATCTCTTCACCCCAAAATTAAAATGCAGTGGTGGTTAGAACTATCATGATTCTTTTATGGGAAGTCAAGTTTGGTGGCCTGAGCAAATTAGCTAGTTTGGATAATTATAATATACTTTATCTACGATACCTACAATTTCAACTGCAATATCAAAGGAAACACATATTTTTTACTCCTCTGCTATGCTTTTGTGCAATGTCCCTGTGAGCTTTAAACAGCTTCCAAGTATGATACCCAAAGGTATTTCTCATACAGAAGGAAGAATGCAGCTACTGAGTTTCAAAAACCACTAATTCTGGCACCATTTAATACAAATGTCTCCAATCTAATACAGATCAGCCCTTCTTAGGTTGCAAGAGCAGACAAGGTCACAACCACAGCCGGAATGTGGTAGGCATTTCTTTGTTAAATAGCACCCCACCTTCAATAAGTCAAAGATTTAAAGAGAAAGGCATCCACATTAATGGGTACAGTTAATATGCAAGATACAATGGATAGAAAAAACAGATATAATCAAAAGAGGTAATTTACATTAATTACACTGTTTCAAAATCACCTCCTCTATTACATCTGTGCTTACAAAGCTTTAGCAGGCTGGCAAAATTGAAAAAGGTTATTGCACAGAAACAGAAACCCTAAAGCTATGCATTTGCATTGCTGTTTCAGACATCTAGAGAGCTATTGTGTATTAATTTCCATACTACTGTACTGTGATGATACAGAATTTAATACTTTGAGAAGAATAGTCCTTGAAACAATGTCATTTTTAAGTTAAGTTTAAGTTTTACATAAAAAGCAAAAACTTGTACACTAATTTCTTATGAGACCAGATAGCGTGAACATGCTGGTTTACTTGACAACAAACTCTCTCCATGCCCTTAAACCTAACAGAATGCCTGCAGATAGCTTGGTTTCATGGATATTCAGAGTACATTGCAGCAACTTGTGTGCTCATCCTAGAAGTGTATTAAAAATATGACCTTATATTCCGTAAACAATATCCTGTTTCACGTCGTAACAGGGTCAACTAAAAGAGTATTGGAAACTAAAAATTCTGAAGATTGTTGCCTTGCACACCACATGCAGCAAGCTGCAGTAAAGGCTGTGTGAGTAGCTGTTTTCACCTTCAGTGGACATAGAAAACAATTAACATTCTCACCCTGTAACTCAAGACACCAATAATCAAAGGATCTTTTCAGGTGGAATTCACTGGTGTGTTTCACCACCTTTGCACTGGAATAGTAGGTGTAAATGGGCCATAAGCCCCCCCCCGTGAAGTACCCCAGGTACAGGTGTCCCTCTTTGAAAGCTGCAGAGCCAACTCTGTGCTCTGGTTCCACTCCCCCATCCCCAAGCACAAGGTAGAGTCTGGGACATGTTGATGGGCAGGGAGAACATTTCTCATTGGCAGCATGGGAGTGGTTAGAATGCTGTGTGTCACAGGGACTCCTGCAGTCTGCATCCAAGTTAGAACAGCTCTCCAGGCTGCTCTCACCTGTACGAGAAGCCATGCTGGCCCCCCAGCAATTCTTGAACAGAGGAAAGTGCAAGCTGTCACACCTTGGCCCCTGCACTAGCCCCAGGACCAAATGTTAATCTTAAAGCATACCTCTAAAAAATACATGTTCAAGGGAAGACTTTGGGATCAAGATATCTAAGACTTTATTTTGTTGTAATTAATTATTTTTACAAGTCACTAAGCCAGTTTAAAAATAGTTGTTTATTTTGGTGCCTACACAATATACAATACTGTAGGTTGGCTCTGTTAAATGCTATTACCAAAGCTGTGCTGTATTCATTGATAATGCTGGCACACCAGCAGAATGTTAGGCAAGATAAAAATGGATGGATTTGAAACAAACATTTAATATGAGGAAAAACTCATTGTTTGCCATGCAGGAATAATACTTTCAAGCTCTTAAGAAACCACACCAAGCCATAGAAAACAACCAGCATACCAGGTAATAAAACACATTTTAAACTTTCCAGACGGTCTAGTGTCTGAAATAAAATTTTACAAAATTTTGGATTTTAAAATGCCTCTCAAAATGGATAGTTTTTAATAGCTTTTCAGTGCTTTCAGGTTGTGATAAGGAGTATATCATCTTCTTATAATAAGTACTCACTATCATTGAATTAATTTGGTTAGAAAGAACCCCTAGTGGTCATTTAGTCCTGGTTGATGGCAGGACTGATTTCAAGTTCCTTAGCAACTCTCCCTGATAGGATGAGGTCAAGTCTAGCCCTGAACATATCCAGTTAAATTGTTTCTGTAATTCCCCTTTCACAGCTCATTCTACCACCAAGTTGTTCCTGTATATTTTTTTAATCCACCATGCTGCCTTTTAATCCTCCTCCTACTACCGTCTTTTCTTTACTAACTAATGCATTATTGTTCCCGTCCACTTCAACATGTCCTTTTGTACATGTGGACAATTATCTTCTCTCCCTTCACTCTTCTTTTATGTAAGCTAAATGCACACAATTTTCTCTATTCTGTCATCAGAGGTCTTATTTACCAAACCACATTTATCATTTGAGTTACTCTCCACTGAACTCTAATTTGTCTTTTTAAATTGCTGCCCTAAATAAACACTACACTCCAAATGCCGCCTAGTCAGGGTCAAGAGCAGCAAAATTATTTCCTTGCTTGTTTTACATTGATACTGCCATTAATGGCACCTAAGATAACACCTCTCTCTCCCTCTCTCTCACACACACACACAGACGCACACAGTGTCTTTATAAAATAGTTTAACTCTCATTTTATTTATTGTATACTATAACCTCCCGATGCCTCTCAATACCACTTTACTAATTTCTTTTTCTTAATATTATAATATTAATAACTATAAAATGTTCTAGGCATATGTAGAATTGATAAAACAGTATTCTAAAAATCTAATCTGTCAACTGCAGCAACAACAAAGCTAGTCTACAAAAACTGAAATATATCCCATTTCTCTATTAATCCTTTCTTCCCTTAAGCCACATGGTTAAATGTGGGTTAAGGGAAGTAAACGTGGACTTTAGACTTGTTCTCCTTCAGCACGCTTTGTACATTGTGCCACACCAGATGGAGAAAGATTCCAGACTGAGAACTCTCTTTCCTATCGCTCTGTTGTATGACCTCAGATGCATAAATCTAGACATTTTCACCCCAGGTGGATTGATTTAAATCACCAATTTCATTCATGATTTAAATCAGCAAGCAGGATATAATCCATTTTAATTGTGTTTTGAATTTATATTTTTAGTTATTTCCCTAAAGAAAGGTTGGTTCTCATTAAACCATTAAAACCGAATGCAGCCCTCACAGTACATTTGATGCTTCTTCTTGTTAACCAGAAGCATATGCTGTAACCAATTTTTTAAGCAATTCTATAGCTTAACTTACCTTTATTCAGATTCTTAATTTTTAATTTTTTATGTTAGAAAATGTTGGAAGATGCATTTCTTATTCACTAGATCATGACTAACTTTTTACTTGTGATGTGTGTCAAGCACTAATTGGATGGAAATCCAAATTAATATAAAATACACAAAAAACCCCAAACATTTTTATTGAATTAAAACTACCTTAAAAGTGCTGGACAGACAAGAAAAAAAGTTTATCAAAATGTATCAGAACGCGTTTTGCATTTAAAACTAATGGATTTGTTCAACAAAGTATTATCTGTAGTTACTTACTGAACTAATTGTTTCTAGTTACCATTTTAGAATTTATAGATCTAATCCTCTCATACCTAGTTTCTATTCATAGATTGAAAAAGGAAAACAAGCTTTCTTACCAATTGATTTCTTACCTTTGAATGAACTAATCATTTAATTGAATAAGTTGAATAAACGGAAATGAAAAAATCTTCTCTTTGGACCTCATCAAGACAAATCCCTTACTATCACAAGCAAACCTGTCATATAATCCCATTCATGAACTGAACTGATCACATTCCATTTTAAAACTAGTTAGGTAGTTTGCCCATGGGCACTACTTCAGAAGCTCTGGCTAAACATTCTTGCTAACTGCATTTTCTAAACACAGTTTGTCCTTGCCCATATTTGTGTCTAAACCATATTCATTAGCAGTTTTGCTGCAACCATTAATCAGCAATGGGTAAATTCAGGTAGGCAAGACTCCAGAAAGTTGTCTTGAGAAACTGTTTATTCTCTTCCCTTTCTTCTCTCAAATTTTACTGAAAGAAATCATGTAATTTGGTAGAGCTGTGAATTATTCCCATTTTCAAATGATATTTCATTTTTACTTGCATTAAGGTAGCACTAGTAACTCCATCTAAGATCAAGGCCTCATTTTACTAGGAGCTGTACCAGGTACATTGTAACACTGTAAGCACTCAGAAGTGGGGACTATACATAACTTGACAAAGACAGACAGGGAGTGGAAGGAAGTATCATCCCCATTCAGAGAGAGATTAGACAATTTTCTCAATGGTACAAAGGAAGTCTTTTGAAGGGCCAGGAATAGAACCCAAATATCCTCAGTCCAAGGCCCTATTACAAAACTATCCTTTTCAGCCAATTTTCTAGCCAACAAAAGTGTTATCCGCATGGCTGCAGATGTATAACTGACAACTCCATTTTCTTGAGAGCCTTGCTGGAGTCAAGGCATTTGCATGAAAAAACTTTAGATATTTCGTGCTACTTTTACCATAACTTAGCTTTTGTGACTTTATTCTGTAAACCTACTAGAGCCAGGCTAGCCAGTTATTCAGAAATACAGTCAAACCTCCTTTTCAAACCGTCTATGGAATACCTCGATCTGCAAGTTATTAATTTTAAATTAATTCTCAGCTTCACTCCCTTTGTACTGTATCACTAGTACTTTTAGAAACAGCCTCAGCTGAGGAATCGTGTGAAAAACTTATTACACTTTCTAAGTCTCTGTGACTTATTTGTTAAAATAAATGGCATTATGCCCAGTTATAAACAGTGTTATAAATTAAATATGTTCTGTTAGCAATAACTCAAGTCTGTGACATTTAAGAAAAGATACATCTTATTTAATGCTGACTTTGCTACCATTGAACATCCTAACAGAAGAAACTATTCCTATTAACTTTTTATTCATCAAAAAGACCACTACTTTGAAAACTTCTTAGTTGCAAGATGGAACAAATTTAGACAAATTGGCTCTAGACAGCTTTAGCTTTTCCCCGTGCCAATCTCCTCAATCAGCTGCTGATTCAGCAAATAGAAAAGCAAAATACTTCCTTTGAAGCCACTGCTTTTCAATGTGTCAGGTGTCAAGGGATGTCACAAAAGCAAAGCAGCCATCACTCTAACATCCAAACTGCAAAACAGGGTATTACTATTATCTTATTGTCTCTTAACAATTTGAAAAGTTAGTGTGCCGTGGTCACTTCCAAACTTGGGGCTATCAGCTGCCAGTGACATGTGCCCTCCCACATACTAGTGTAATTTGAATTGTCTCACACTTAAACACTCAAAACGAACAATTCCATAGATACACAGAAAAGGCTGGAGCTCTTAAAATATTTGCCAAATATAGTGTGATTAAATTACCAATGTACAGAATTTAAAAACAATTCACTTTATCTTACCTGACAGGAACCATATTTCTCCTGGAAAAGTTAAGGACAGCACATATACCTCACAAACTTTAAAGAATACAGCTCCCTGTGGTAATGCAACACTGGGTTTACACTGCCATTATGTTGTCAACAGAATCCTAAATGCAGGTATTGGAAGGATATATATATACACATACACACACTTCCAAATTGGCTAGTACAATAACGGCAATGCAGTTATATTATAAATTTTTAAAAAATCAGAAAGGATTAGTAGAAATACAAAAGGACAGTACATTTCTCCATGTAAAAGAGGACATATCATAACTCTGGGGGAAAACCCCAAGCAACTACATACTAGATAGCTGAAATAAATATGTAGCTTTAAAATATATTTGTGATTTCAAAGTCAACCCAAATATACAGCTATGTAATAACTCCAGCTCTAATAAATGAAAATGATTCAAGTATGAAAAAATAATCACAATTTGAAGGTAGAATATCCTTATCAGTTCAGTATATTTTTTGAATTCTCTATATATAGTAATGTGGAGCATGTAAGTATAATTCTCTCAATTTTCTTTGTTGTTTTCTACACAGAGCAAAAAGTACTTACATCCTAGATTACTTTTATTTTCGATTAAGAAAAAGCAGCAAAGAATGAACAAATTTAAAAATATCCAGGATCAGTCATCTTACATTTAGCATTGCAGTGTATAGAAAACAGAATCACAGCTACATACACAATGAGTAGAATTAAATGAATCATCTTGGAGGACAAAATGTACATGTAAATGGCCAATGGAAATAGGAAGAGACTATTTGGTGTACAGAAAGCTTATTCACTTACCAGACACCATACGCTCCTTAAAAAAGAAAAATCAATCTCCACCCTACCCATCCCCACAAACCTCCCTGCCCCGGACTCTGTGTTAAGCACCAGTACTGCGCTCAACAACATACAGTGAAAGACAAAGGAAGATATGTTCTGCTTAGAAGAGATTAGTTTTAATACACTATTTTCTTTTTCTCCTTCCTGAATACTGCTAGCTCATCCTTCTGACATAATTATTATGCTAAAAGATATTGGGCATACTCCTGTAGTCTTTACTCTTGCAAGAGACCAACTGAAGTGAATGAGAGTTTTGCTGGGGCAAAATCTCCAGGATACATTTAAAGTGTCTTCATCATTCTTTTCATACTCAGAATTACCCATTTTAGAGCGCCAGTGAGGAATGCGTCAGCAGTCATTATCAGGAAATCCAGATAGCTAGCATCAAGAGGTTTGGGTTTTGTGAAAATGCAGAGTATTCGAGTTGGCATCACTTAATAAGGACCCAGAAAATAGGGTTGTCAGCTTAACTGGGATGAGTGGCCATGAGCTGATTACTTGAAAATCATTTAAATTCTGTTTTATTGAGACCTCCAAGACCTTATGTTGGATTGTAGGGACAGCTGGATGCTGATTTGGCAGTTTACCACTCAATTAAATCTGAGGATAAAAGTCAAGTTAACATGCAGCAAACCCAAGCTGCTCTGAGCTATATTTGGTGCACACAGTACCTCTTGCCATGTTCTCAACATATACAGAATGAGTCTCTGCAAACTAGGAAAGCAAGGATTGTAGATGCACTTGACTCACCTAAATACTAGCTCACTCAAATTGCCAAAATACCTGAAGTGTCTCAAAGGCATCAAGGGAGGAAGAATTAATGATGAAAATAGGACAATTTTGTTCTTGTGGTCTTCCAGTAGCAGGGGATCCATCAGGCCAGAGGCAGTCTATTGTGTAGTTTCATCCAAGAACATTCACAGAGAGAGCTCAACAGGGTACTTTTTTGTCCAGAATGTACAGAACTTCAGAAGAACTCCAGAATGATATCTTCTGAAGCAAATATAACCCTATTACATAACATTAATTCCCCCTTCTCCAGATGGTTGAATTCCCTGCTACAAGATGAGAAATTTCCGATTAAGAGCAAAATTGGCCTGTTCTCATGCGCAGATTCTGTCCATCTGAAGACAGACTACTGTGAATTAACAAGCAATCCACAAATGAGGAAGGGCGGGAGAAGAAGAGACAGGAAAAGAAGACTCAAAAAGGATGATGGTGGATTTCAAGACTGATGACCAAATGCTTCAGTTAATGAGATGGCCACCTTGTAATGAGTGAAAAGACCCCCAAAGTTTGCAGAACTCCTTATGCAACACACTACTCTATCCCCATTAAGTGGAAATTGACCTACAAGGGAGTTTCTAACCCAAAGGCGTTTTACCCCATTTGCTAAAGACCTCAAAGATGGCTCTTCAGACAAAGCTTGAAATGATGGACTTTGATATTTTAGCTCCCTTGTTCTTTCCTGCATATGCCACATATAAAGCATCTGTCTTTCTGAATATGTTTGTTATGACCAAATAGCTTTTGTTTGTCAGCCTTATATCAAGGTGAAGTTATATAATCTCCTTTAGCGGCGATGATTTTAGACATAACAATGGTAAGCAAATGGCTTAGTTAATGTGATATGGAGGAAGAATTTTGAAAAGAAAAGGCAAGTACGAGCCAAACTTTATCAGGGGGAAAAAATGGTACTTTTGTGGGCAGGCATTCAGTTTGTCTAGAGCACCAACTTCTGAACTTATGCAAATACAATAGAACAGCAGGTTCAGAGAAGGTTCTTTCCTGGAATATGGAAGCAAGTATGAGAGTTGTTATGTATCTAAACTTCTGAACTGTGGCTCAGTTTTCTCTACTTTATAGGTGATTCATTCAGCACTAGAAATTAGTTAAGCTATCTCCATTAAAGCTATGGATATGGTTGTCAGACTCCAGAATCATTGATTTCTTGGGCATCAGACAATCCTAGTAGAGTGGATAACTGAACCCAATTTCAAAGTGTGCACATGACACAGCAGTCATCCATTTTTCTTGTTTGGTTTCTGCCGACAATAACAATGTAGGTGGACTATAAGGACCCATGTTGCCTGATCCCTTAAAGTTAAACAAAAATGAGCGGCTGGTTATAGATGAAGAAGTCATGTTGTTACAACAGTGTCTTCAAAGGAAGCATAATGATCTTTCATATCTGGTTATCTGTCAGGTCATCTGACTGTTTGCCTGTTTCACTGTCAAGGTTCCTTCCCCACTTTGAACTCTAGGGTACAGATGTGGGGACCTGCATGAAAACCTCCTAAGCTTACTTTTACCAGCTTAGGTTAAAACTTCCCCAAGGTACAAAATTATTTTACCCTTGGATTTCCACTGCCACCACCAAACTTTATCTGGGTTTACTGGGAAACGTAGTTTGGACATGTCTTTCCCCCCCAAATCCTCCCAACCCTTGCACCCCACTTCCTGGGGAAGGTTTGGTAAAAATCCTCTCCAATTTGCATAGATGACCACAGACCCAAACCCTTGGATCTTAGAACAATGAAAAAGCATTCAGTTTTCTTACAAGAAGACTTTTAATAGAAGTAAAGGAATCACCTCTGTAAAATCAGGATGGTAGATCCCTTACAGGGTAATTAGATTCAAAACATAGAGAATCCCTCTAGGCAAACCCTTAAGTTACAAAAAAGACAGAGACAGGAATAGTCATTCTATTCAGCACAGCTCTTTTCTCAGCCATTTCAAGAAATCATAATCTAACACATACCTACCTAGATTACTTACTAAGTTCTAAGACTCCATTCCTGTTCTGTCCCCGGCCAAAGCATCATACAGACAGACACAGACACTTTGTTTTTCTCCCTCCTCCCAGCTTTTGAAAGTATCTTGTCTCCTCATTGGTCATTTTGGTCAGGTGTCACCAAGGTTACCTTTAGCTTCTTAACCCTTTACAGGTGAGAGGATTTTTCCTCTGGCCAGGAGGGATTTTAAAGGGGTTTACCCTTCCCTTTATATTTATGACATTCACATATATGCAAACCTACCAGTAAAGGGAAACAAAATGGGTACCTAAGTAAATGTCTAAGTTTTCAGAAAGATCTCAAAACATTTCCTTGGACAAACTAGTTTCACAAATGCCAATATTTGTTTTTTCCCCAAGAATGACTTCAGGTTTGGAACAATGAGAGTCAGGGGGAAATAAGAGTCCAGATGATAGGATGTGATACAGCAGTTTTGTCACTGCACTGATGGTAGGCCTTACTTAAAGGCATATTGGCTGGCTATGGAAAGATCACTCATGTACAGAGCACTCATATACAGAGTATCCCTTGGTGATGTATAGTTCTTTTAGCAACTCCTATACCAACCAGCACTCTGTGCTGCCATTGTAAGGGGATGCTTTATGTGCAGGTGATCTGGGTGCATTTTCAGGTTCTCAGGATCAGGGTCATTCAGAGCCACCTGAAGGCAAAAGAATTAATTGTCTCAGAAAAGCAGAATGCACTTACTCTCCCACATCTGCAGAGCTATTTCTCAGTTATGCAATTCCTGCACTCCAGTTGGATGAAAGCTAGTCTAAATTATACTAGCAGACGAGGCAGGCACACAGCTGGCCCAAGATCAGTGAAATGCAAAGGCCACTTTTATATACACCTCTCCTTAGCTGTGCCGGGCACTCCTTGACAATACCAGGAAATGGGGAAATACAATCATCGACAAAGAAGCTCCCACCCAACACATTTAACAAAAGATAGCAAAACAAAAGCTTACTGCTTCCTAAAACACAACCATACAAGCAATATGTTTTTCTCATGTGTTCTCTCTTTACAAAGAGTCCTTGTCCGGCCATACCAAAAGAAGGACAGGAGACCTTTGACTTGGGTTTAAATCAGGCTAACTTTATTATTAGATGTCTGGGACTACCCAGCAGATAACAGTGTACAGTGCAGGTAAACCCATGTTTATGCATAATTACCTGGGGGGCTTTTATCAGTTACCCCTCTTTTTCCATCTAGGTCCCTCCAGCAAATCTATTGCTGGGACCATACCATTCAACGCCCCCACCTCCCTCGTAGGAGGGCTGTAACAATGGGGGTTGGCTCCCTGCTGTACCAATCATAGGAGTCCCCAACACCCCCCCCCCCCCCCGTTTGTTCCTTTAATGAACACCTCTTTTTAAGTCCTTTCCAAGCCATTTATCCGGTCACTATATACCTTTCTTATGGAGTACCTGCACTGGACATCCGCCCTACGCTTAAACAATGAGTTGCAACATGTGGCCTACCGCCTGTCATGCCATGCAAGAAAAGACCCCTTCCTGAACCTGCTGTGGGGAAGGCAAAAAATCCCCAACTGCACCTAAGCCAATATGACGGTAGGGGAAAAATTCCTTCCCAGGCCCCCTAAAAAAGGGGCGGCTAGCATAATGCCCACAGCAGGTGTTGACTAAACCTGGTATTTTACCACTAAAGGGGAGGGAGGGTGGGTGGTGCCTCAGCCTGCTCCGTGTAAAAGGGAGGCTTCAGGCGCAGAGCTGCCTTTTTTAAACTCTGCATTCACAGGGGATGAGTCAGCAACCATGCTGACCCCTCCTTTTGCAGCAGTTTTCATCTTCCCCTACCCCCAGCCATAAAGCACTGTTCCCTTCATTAGTCCGGCCAGCCAAACTCCCCCCACCCTCGGCATAAAGGCACATTGCGGTGTGCTCAAACTCAGCTTGCCAACAAGATAAAGCACAGCTGCCTAAATATGAAGACAGATTTTAGAAAATACTTTCAATAATAGAAGCAGTCCCATTTCAATCTATACTAACTTTTATAACACCTTTCATTGATTCAAAATACTGTCCACTTTATGAACTGTTATGACTCAAATAGAATTTAAATGATTTTTCAACATGAAGTCAAAATACTACAATTGCTCATGTTATGTCTCTCTCAGTACCATTAAGAGAGAGAAAGGACAATTGTTAATTACATGCATTATTTTATGCTCAAGACACAAGAAATCAAGCCCCAGCTTTTTCTCCTCCCACCTCCAAAATGTTGCTCTTTCTCACTGTGAAGCACTACGTTGGCATAAATGTTCTGTAAAGTGAAAAGAACAATCAATCCTATGTTTAATAAGGAATCATTAATATCTCAGTTTCTGTATGGGTTAAGTTTTTCACTTTTCTTTCTTCTGACATTAAGCGTACTTCCAGAGACCAGGTTTTGTAGCAAAATTCACCCTTCTGCAGAAGGCCAGCACAAGGTCTATCCACGATTTCAGTCTCCAAACTAGGGCTGAAATAATTTAAGTAGAATATAAGCTTCGTGATAGCCTTCTTCCCAAACTTGGCTACTCCCAAGGTTTCTCTCACTCTGTTGAACTGCAGTTGGGAGGTGCAACTGCACCACACGTAGACTGTGAGCTAGGTTTGATTGAGCTAGCTTGCTAAAAACAGCAGTGTAGTTGTGGTGGTGCAGGCAGCAGCATAAGCTAGCTGCCCGAGAACAATCTCAAGCAGAATGCTGGTCTGTACTCAGAGCGGCTACCGATGCTGCCAGCCCATGTCCCCGCAACTACACGGCTATTTTCAATGACCTAGCTCAATCAAAGCTTAAACATGCCGCAGTTACACCTCATTATTGAAAGGTAAATATACCTTCAAAGGACTTGGTGAGAGACTAACAATATCCTGAACAGACCTCATAGAATTAAAATAAATTACTGAAAAAAATTAAACCTTAATAAATTAGGGTTAATACCTTTGGGGTCTGTTGTATTAAAAATGCAAACGTGTAAATGTTGTTCTGGCATTGTATGTACATTCTCTAGTAGGAAGTGCAATGCTCATGTAATTCCTCTGTTATCCTCCTTTTGAAGCTGCCCCCTAGAGAGGTTTGTATATTCTAGTTCTCCAGGGACCAACACACAAAGAGAGGGGATTTGGATAATTAGTCTGATTTTAAACAGTCTCATGACCTTCTTCCTGTTCCAGCAAGCAGGCAGGACCCCTGGTCC
Source organism: Chelonia mydas (assembly GCF_015237465.2). Taxonomy (NCBI): domain Eukaryota; kingdom Metazoa; phylum Chordata; order Testudines; family Cheloniidae; genus Chelonia; species Chelonia mydas. The sequence goes on from NC_057849.1 coordinate 169,293,538, forward strand.
ACAGAGGGTAAGGTTGGAAGGACTGGGCCCTACCAAGTCCTCATAGGACTAGGTGTTCATTCTGAGCTGAAACTCTGTTGTACTTGAAAAGGAGTACTTGTGGCACCTTAGAGACGAACCAATTTATTTGAGCATAAGTGAGCTGTAGCTCACGAAAGCTTATGCTCAAATAAATTGGTTCGCCTCTAAGGTGCCACAAGTACTCCTTTTCTTTTTGTGAATACAGACTAACACGGCTGTTACTCTGAAATCTGTTGTACTTGTAACAACAAGGAATCCCCTAGAGGGGTGAGGGGTGTGATTGAAGGACTGTTCCTGCTAGAATCCTTGTTAGAGTGAATTCTGGTAAGCTTATTGGCATGTGTGTAAGTTCTTCTTTTTAATGTTTTCTCTGTAATACTTTTTACCTCAAGAATAAAAGAATAAAAGGTTCAGTGGCCCTTACCTGTGACGGACTTCTCAGCCCATATGATAGGTTGGCTCTCTCTAAATTGCCATTCCCATCTCCCTTAAAATGGGAGTAATAAGACACGTGCCACAGTGAGTCAGCAAAGCACACTTAATATTTCAGCAGGATCACTACCTGATAGGGTGCGGCTTTCAGACCAACATTGCCAACTTGTTATTCTCTCGTTAATTACTTATTTTCTTCAGTAAAGAGACACTTTAACTAAATAAAACTGGGGGGTGGGGGGGTAGAGAATCTTTCCTCCATGTTTACATTATTTGTTCCTAAAATATTTTACAGCTTTTTTAAAAAAAAAAAACCCAAACAAAAACCAAACTCAGTGTCATTCATCTTAAGAGATTAAACCATGTGTGCACTTTCCAGGTGAAAATCTAATAAAGTTTAGGTTAAAAAGCAGTCTGAAAGAGATTGTTCTCTCTGCAGAGAAAAGGTTTAAAGTTAAAACTAATAGTGCATTTAAGGGATGACTATCTAGACAACCACTGACTGAAATAACCCTACTTCCCCACCTCTACTCCCTTTTCATGCAGGAAAACTACTGAAAGGGTTTAAATGCTGTAGGTACATTTTTATACCAATAATGCCAGTGTAAAGTCTTGTATATCTCAGTTTGTAGTTTGTTCCATTTTCTGTCCCAGAGAAAGTAACAATGTATGAATGCCAACTATGAATTGTTAAATTTTGCTAAAAGTCCCTATGGAAGTTTTTAAAGTGTAAATCCTAAAGTTGTGCTGCTTTGTTCCAATATTCCTTGCCACATTCAGTTTAACCCAAGAACTGTATTCTCAACAGTACACAGGCACTCCAGATTTGCACTCTGCACTCCCCAGCCACTGCTAAAGATCTGGGCCCACAATTTTAATGGACATGTACTACATATACATACTTTAAGTCACCATGAAAATGTATTTCCTTTTTCTCTGAATATATGAAGTGTTCCTTTTCATGTAGACATTGTTATGTGTATGGCTTGTGTCTAGCAAATAAATATTAAGTTGGAGAAAGATGAAGTCCTGTTTTAAGAGTGCAGTCCTGATCCAAAGCCCACTGTGGTCAATGGGAGTCTGTTCATTGATTTAAGGAAGTTTTTGATTAGGACCTTAATGAGAAGGACCCCACTTAGCAAAAGTAAGATCTTAATCTAACTACCAAAAAGGTTACTACTGTATTACATATAACACCTAAAGGATTAAAAATATTACCTTGATAATTTTGTAATCTTTTTTTTTATAAAATATCTGATGGCACCCCAGCCAATGGAATAATCCTCCAAAAAAACAATTCCATGCATTCTTCCTTACAACGACACTGTCTAAAAGCGGCGGCAGCAGCATCTTGCTGCTGGTGATTCGTTCTGACAACTTACATGCTGTACATGCTCCTTTATGCAAAAGATATTATTTCAGATTATCATTAATTCCTGTAACATTTATGAGGTTCTGGTTATTTGCCTGGGTAGGTCTTTAGGTTAATCTATCAGAACATTTTGACTTGCAACTTTTTAAAGTTGCATAGGTACACATAAATCATTCAAAAGAAGGAAGTGTTCACTTTGAAGCATTCCAAGTCACAATTCCCTCTCCTCAACAAGTCATATATCCCCTGCTTGCGACAGGAACCACAAAAGTTGGGAAGGTCACTGATTCCAAACTAGCTATTCCCTATCTTATCAGCTGTGTTTTGTTGCCTAGGAGACAGACTTCCCCAGCTACGCTTTCAGAATTATGTTAAAAGGGGAAAAAAATACCAACTTGCTAAAATCATTAGGAGAAACCTATAGTGACCGTTAACACAGTTCCCTGTTGTTTTCCTTAGCCAGCAATGTGTTAATCACAATAGACAGGAATATGTATAAATAATGCATTAACTAACAGATGTCCAATCAGGTGCTTGAAAATTTATAAAATTACCAGACAAATATGTATTTTTTCCATGATATAGAAAGAGGAACTAATGGGATTATACACAACCTTACTGTAAGTATTAGCAAGCATTAAGAAATTATCAGAACCAAGACAAGGCTGGGATTAGCTTGTCATACTGCAGGATCGGGTTCTCACAGAAATTGTGGAAACTATTTCCTTTTTTGCTGTGTGCTAATTGTATAATTTTCTAATGAAACCAATCATTGACTTATTTGTAATCTCTATTTAATAAATTCAAACTAGTCAACCATTATAAAATTAGACAAGATATATATCTATAGATACCAATTACTGAATTATTTATCAATTTGTGGATTTTAATTATTAATTAATTATTATTATTATTATTATTGGAACACTGATCTTCAGTTTTCAATACCTATTTCCACCTCAAAAATAATGATAATCTTCTCTTTCACGTCTGTTCCCATCTCTGCTTCCATTTTAGATTCATATGGTCTCCCAAGCTTCTTGCAGTCAGAACACTGTTGCCCATTTTCCAATCCAATGTGTAACTGTATGAATCTAAAGTCTTGCTGGTCTCGGAGTCTTTATTTATTAAGGAATATAATTCAACATTTTCCTCTTTAAAAATAGGTTTTTTTAAAAATAAATATAATAAAATTTATTTTAAACCTCTAAGAGAAACAGCATAGTATGCTGTATAAAGCAGTATAAAGTATGTTTAGTAAAACAAGTAGCTATGAGATCCATTGCTGCTTCTTTTATCTTAGAGGTTTAGAAAAATAAATATTATTTTAAGGTGAGTATATTCTTTATAAAAAAGAATAAAAATACACACAAAACTTCCCTTCCCCGCCCCCATATGTATGGTTGATTATGAGAATGTCCTTTCCACTGATGATTGAGCCATCTACTGATCATTAAAATGTCAAGTGACTCCTCATGCACTGTCCAACACAAAAGTCACCCACCTAGTTTAAAGATGCTTGGGAACATCTTCATCCCTGCATCTGAATTGTATAAAGTAATTGGTTCCAAAAATTAAAACATTTGGATTGTTGACCCATTTCTGCACTCGTAACATACCCAAACTGCCACTCGTAACATACCCAAAATACCCAAACCACAGTCAAGTATTTCCTTCCTAACATCCTGTTCATTAAAAAGATAATATCTTTCCAATATGTCAACATATCTTCCCTAAAAAGGCATTTGGAAGATAAAGCAAAGTGCCACTGGATTATCCAATATACACAAAATATTAGCATACTGTATTCTGTTCAGCCACTGTGATATAAGTGTGTGATTTGTGTTTACCACTAAGGCAGTGGTGGGCAACCTGTGGCCTGTCAGGGTAATCTGCTGGCAGGCTGCCACAGTTTGTTTACATGTGCATGGCCGCCCACAGCTCCCAGTGGCCGCGGTTTGCCATTCCTGGCCAATGGGAGCTGCAGTAAGTGGTGGCCAGCACATCCCTGTGGCCCATGATTCTTCCCGCAGCTCCCATTGTCCGGGAATGGCAAACCACGGCCACTGGGAGCTGCAGGCGGCCATGAAAATGTAAACAAACTATCTGGTGGCCCACCAACGGATTACCCTGACAGGCCACAGGTTGCCCACTGCTGCTCTAAGGATATGTCTACTCGGCAATTAAAAATTCTCATCTGGCCCATGCCAGCTGGCTCGGACAAAGGGGCTTGGGTTAAGGGGCTGTTTAACTGTGGGTTAGGCATTTGGGCTCAGGCTACTGCCTGAGTTCTGAGAACCTCCCCCCACCTCACAGCATCGTACTCCCAGACTCCAGCCCAAGCCCCAAAGTCTACACTGCAATTTAACAGGCCCTTAGCCTAAGTCCCAGAAGGCAGAGTCAACTGGCATGGGCCAGCCACGGGTGTCTAATTGCAGTCTAGCTATACCGTAAGATTCTCTAAGTTATGCAGATGGACCAGGTCCAGACGCACTGTGAAAATTATGGAGACGTCCCATTGCAACATGATAGTTCCACTTCCCATCTCTTGCACCAAGTGAGTCTTGGCACATGAGATAATCTGGGCCATACTTTCTAAGTGACAACTGAAGAGAAGGCATTATTTTCCTAATACCTTCTGTCAGCACTAAATCTTCCAAATTTACAAAAGTTTCTTTAAAGTCTGAGATTTTCAAGAAGTTACAAAAAGTTTTAACTATGCAGCTCTTGTTAAATCTGGTTCCAATAGAGTCAGGCAACTAAAACCTTGTGAAACATTCTGAAAATTCAGGGAGGTGGTATATCAGCAGTTGCACATTTCAGCAATTTTCACACTGAGTTGGTGGCAAAATAAAATATGTTCCCCAATAAATGTACAGACATCTTAAGATTCAGGCAAAACTGATACTAGGTTTTGCAATCTAGAAATATATCTTGAGTTGTACTGGGATTAGAATTCCTAAATTTAGATAAGTTGTTTTTCCAATTGCCACTGCTTAAAATTGTATCTTCATTTTCTCTTAAAGTTCATACATAAGTCAGGAAGCTTGCATTGCAGATTCCAAACATTGTTCTGCCAGTGACCTCCTCTGGTAGCCTCTAGGGAGAGAAGAAAAATTCAGTTTCCACACTAGCTCAGTTCGGGGATTTTTCTCAGCAAATAACTGTCAAGCACACCAAATTATGTATGATTACTTTCTTAGTTTTGTTACACAGACTACTGCCTATTGGGAACTCAGCTTATTTCACCTCCTTTGAAAGGCTGAGTTCTTCAAACCACAATAGCAATTAGGATAAAACTAAGTGATTTATCCATCAAGTCACAATTCCCTTGTGTCCAGTTCTGTTCAGGTCAAGAAGTTCAGCATTAGCTTTGATCTAGTATGGTAAATTTAGTTGTCACTACATCAGACACAAATTAAACTATGCTAGAACTATATCACACCATTATTAATCAATCTTTCATGCAGATAAATTCTCAGTTCACAAACAGAATGACAGCAACATTGAACCCTAGTCTATACTACGGGGGGTGGTGGGGGGGATCGATCTTAGTTACACAACTTCAGCTATGTGAATAACGTAGCTGAAGTTGACGTACTTAGATCGACTTACTGTGATGTCTCCATTAAACATAGGAAATTGAGGCCCCACCTAATGCTTCTTTCTTTGACGTTAGCTGACTCAGGGTATGTCTTAACTACCGGCCAGATCGGCGGGCAGCGATCGATCCCCGGGGATCAATTTATCGCGTCTAGTCTCGACGCAATAAATCGACCCCCGAGCACTCTCCCGTCAACTCCTGTACTCCTTATAGATATGGAGGCAGCTAACACAGGGAAATAGCTCACAATGTTACAACAAACGTGTCTTTCATGCATTTCCCTCTGGCTCAACTAGATTCAGGAGACTACACTTCCTTGTGATAATAGCTTCTCGGCCTCTTAAAAGGCACAAACCACTATGTTGTTCTACAGTATAGTTAGAAATTAAATGGTTCTTTTTACTACCTCTGAGCACCACTTGTTCTCAGATACCAAGAGACACCACCATGTATCTCATAAGGATCATGCACTGAGCCCACTTGTACAATCTCATACCCCTATTTTATAGCTTCTCCCTACCAGAGCTCTGATTATTCATAATTTGAGAAATGAGCAATTTATGACTCTCCCACCACAGAAACTTACTTTCCAGGTGATGGAAATATACTCATTTGCTCGGTGTCCATAGCCCTTGCTTGTGGACAGTTCTAGGCACTTCAGATAAATGACCTTGTTCTGTCCTCTTCCAGGTTTACACAGACAGACATGAGCAAACAGAAATCCATTACTTTCTCAGCTGCGTCCCTTCAGTGCAAAAGGCAGTGGATTACATTAGTTTTGTATTGTTGTATGTTCTTCTATTTTTCTTGGGGTGTGGGTGGGGTGGGGTGGGTTGTAACAAGGGAGAAGAAGCTACATGTACAACCAGAAATGAGCAACACTGGTGTCAAAGCAGGACACTGTGAGGAAAATTGACAACATTCTTCAGAGAGCAGCCTCTAATGTTGATTCCAACACCTGGGAATGGGAGGAAAAACTGCCATGGCTGCAGATCATAAAAATGACCCCATTTGGATTTTTTTTATTCCTGTACTTCTGGGTTAAAAAATAAGGAATATGTGTCAAATAAAACAGTGCAACAAAGATGGAACGCCTGGCTAGTTGTCAGAATGAAACATTATGCAAAATGCTCCTCAGAAGGCAAGGACTTTGAAGATGATGATATGGACATGAATATGTCTGAACAGTCTGCATCAACAGGTTAGTAAATTTATTTTTGCACCATTCTTATGGATTGCCTCCACGACTCAGCATGCTAGTAAATAATTTAGATTTACATTTGTGTTTTGGTGGATTACTTATGAATTTCAAAATGTTTGCGTTCAAAACAGAATTTGCATGTTAGTTTGTAGGAATAGTTATTAATTATATTTTTACTTTTACTATTGGACTTCCGAAATGATTTTTTATTACTCAATATCAACAAACATCCTAGGTGAAGATTTCCTATTTAAAAATAAAGTTTTATTAGGCATTTATGAATTTTAAGATTTAAAATTGTCCCCCTCCCCGCCCAAGATGTTTGGTATGTTGCTAGAGATAAAGGTTTAAATAGATTTAGATAATCCTTATGGTTTATCAACTATTATTCCTATAACACTGGGTTTTGCATAAATTATTAAATTTAAACAGTAGCACAAAATTACAATAGGAGGAATCTTTCATTTACAATTTTTTAAAGCAGTGCACAGAATAATAGTGATTGAGAGTAACTAGTTTATCATTTTGTTTCAGGGTCCATCTTAGACATAAAAGGTTAGGAATGTCCAGCATCTGCAGTTTCTTCAGAGTCATCTGCTGGTACCACCAGCAGTACTCCAACTAAACGTACATCAACTGGTAAATTACCTATATTGAAAAAAAAATACAACAAAAAAAGCACTTCATCGTTCAGTAAAACCATGGATGAGTTCATAACCAGAACCAGAAAAACTCCATAGATGAAACAATAGCTTGGTTCATTTAGGCAATACTTTCTCGGTTTCATTTTGTTCAGAACAAACATTTCATTGACATAGTTCAATCATTACGACCAGGCTACACTCCACCTGGCAGAGAAGACATTGTTGGAACGTTGCTGGGTACAGTGTATGAGAAGCAAACTGAACAGTGTGCAAAAAACATTGAGAGGAAATTTGTTAATCTGAGTCTTGATGAGTGGAGCAGTGTACACAATGATTCAGTAATATGTGCTGTGTGGCAACAGAAGATATATCATTTGTTTCTGTAAGATGGAGTTGTCTATCAGGAAATGACCATGCAGCAGAATGCCAAAGAAGCAGCAATAAAATATATAACAAACTGGGGGGGAGGGGGTAGGGAGGAATATGTAGGTTTGTCACAGACAATGCTCCAAATGTAGTAAAGGTAAAAAGAACTCCAGAAGGAGACAGCGAAGGAAACCTGAGACTTATAACATATGGATCATTAGCATAACATAAGCAGTGATCATTCAATGAATCTTTTAGCCAAAGACTTAAACTCCAGGAATAAAAATCAATTGTTGAAATTGCAAAATACTTCCACAACCACCACTTTGCTTAAGTTTCACTGAAAAGAGAAAGCAGATCCAAACAAATTCTCCCCCAAGATGTATGACAAAATTTGGTGGTTGGTTGTTTTGTGCTATTTATTAAGAAGTAACCTATGTTGATTACAACTTGTGAAGAATATTTTGACAGAAAAGACTGAACTATCATAGCCAAATAAGTTAACATTGGACTAAAGTGAAATGCAGAAAATATGTTGAATGTACTGAAACCTATTTCTGTACACTTGGACAAACTGAAGAAAGATTGATGCTATTGACATTTGTAAAGAACTTCAGGAGACACTGAAGAAAGAAATACCTGACCACAAAGTTGGCAGACTATGAAGCAAATGGATCCTAGAATATCAGGATTGGAAGGGACCTCAGGAGGTCATCTAGTCCAACCCCCTGCTCAAAGCAGGACCAATCCCCAATTTCTGCCCCAGATCCCCTAAATGGGTCCCTCAAGGATTGAACTCACAACCCTGGGTTTAGCAGGCCAATGCTCAAACCACTGAGCTATCGCTCCCCCCGTACTTACTCTACTTTATTTTCTTGCCAATATTCCAAACCCAAAGAACCAGGGTAAACATTTAACTGCTGAAGGTGCTGCTGCTGTTATGATATGGACAACTAATAATCATCCAGCAAACATGCCAACCTTAATAAATTTGCGGACCAGAGGTTACCCATTCAAAGCAATACCATGTTTGGTGGTGATGTTTTAAAGAAAGCCACATCACTGAACTGGGGGAGGTCACTAGCTAAGCACATGGAACCAGAGATTGTTGAAGTGCTAAACCAACTTTTGACAGCAGTAACCTCTTCTATAGTGACACCCATGTCTCCATGAGTTACAACTTGTCAAGGTTCCTTCCCCACTCTGAACTCTAGGGTACAGAGGTGGGGACCTGCATGAAAGACCCCTGAGCTTATTCTTACCAGCTTAGGTTAAAAACTTCCTCAAGGTACAAACTTTGCCTTGTCCTTGAACCCTATGCTGCCACCACCAAGCGTGTTAAACAAAGAACAGGGAAAGAGCCCACTTGGAGACGTCTTCTGCCACAAAATATCCCCCCAAGCCCTACACCCCCCTTTTCTGGGGAAGGCTTGATAAAAGTCCTCACCAATTTGCATAGGTGAATACAGACTTAAACCCTTGGATCTTAAGAAAAATGAAAAAGCAATCAGGTTCTTAAAAGAAGAATTTTAGTTAAAGAAAAAGTAAAAGAATCACCTATGTAAAATCAGGAAGGGAAATACCTTACAGAGTAGTCAGATTCAAAACATAGAGAATCCTTCTAGGCAAAATCTTAAGTTACAAAAAGACACAAATACAGGAATATACATTCCATTCAGCACAGCTATTTTACCAGCCATTAAACAAAAGGAAATCTAACGCATTTCTAACTAGATTACTTACTCTTAAGGAATTATGAAGAGCATTCCTGATCTGTCCCCGGCAAAATCATTACACAGAGAGACAGAGCCTTTGTCCGTGCCCCCCCAGCTTTGAAAGTATCTTGTCTCCTCATTGGTCATTTTGGTCAGGTGCCAGCAAGGTTATCTTAGCTTCTTAACCCTTTACAGGTGAAAGGGTTTTGCCTCTGGCCAGGAGGGATTTTATAGTTCTGTATACAGAAAGGTGGTTACCCTTCCCTTTATATTTATGACACAACTGAATACCAAATTCAGGACAAACTGCTGAGAAATAGGGCAAGCACACCCCAAAGCTGGTGGTTATTCTCCCATAAGATATACCAGCCCAGCAACAAAAGTAAACTTCTGTTTCATCACACTGGCTAAGAAGTCAGAAAAAAATGGTCTCCTTAAGTATTCCAGTCCTTGTATTACCACCAAAAACACTAGACTAGTGGTTATTTAAAACCAGTTTCATCAACCAAAGGGTTCTTCTGATCCCAAAGGACTAGCCACATACCCAGGTCAATATGTATCTTAGATCTTACCCAATAATCATGCTCTTTAGTATCTAATATCTAAAGGTTTATTTATAAAAAAGAAAGAAAAGTGAGAGTTAAAATTTGTTAAAGGAATCGAATACAGACAATAATTGCAAAGTTCTTGGATCAGGCTTCTAGCAGTGATGGAATAAACTGCTGGCTTGTTAAGTCTCTGGTTGCTTCCAAATCATTGGAAGACCCTCAGTCCTTTGGTTAGAATGCTCCCATTGGTATAAGTCCATAGTCCAGAGGTTTGAGCAGGAAAAAGGCAAACTTAAGATGCTTCCAGGGCCTTTTATAGCTTCTGCCATCTGGCAGGAAACCCATTGTTTCAAACAAAGCCCTTTGCAAAGCTTGTGGAAAAATACAGGTAACAAGATGGAGTTTGGAGTCATGTGGGCAAGTCACATGTCTATGCCTGGCTCACTTAGTCATAACAGAGGCCATTACCCATATTCTAGTTAGAACATTCACAGGAAAGTCCGTCAGGTGTGGATGGGGGTCTTCCATGGCCAATTGTGAGTTAAATATTCCTTGATTGGCCATTCAACTTGAATGGTCCCTTCACAATATGCTGGCTAAATACCTTGTGGGGGTAACCACAGGAGCAAACACATTTGAAATACAGGTACATAGTCAATATCCATAACGTCAGCTACAAAAAATGATACATGCATACAAATAGGATAATCATATTCAGCACATCATAACTTTTCCATAGACACCTTACTTAACACACTTTGTACAAGATTTGTTGTGATTAGGTAATAATGGTAGCAACAATGATCTACATAGTCATCTTTTCATCAGATAATGTCACATACGGCACAGAATTTTTTATTCAATTGGACTCCATTCAAAATTGAGAAATCAACTGCAAGCTGAAAAAGCAGAAATACATGTATTTTTTTCCTCTTCCAGTCAATGAATGAAAATGAGGGATGGAAGGAGAGAGGGAGGAAGGGGATGAGTTCTACTACTTTGAAAAGTTTGAAGGACAGCATAAGTAATTTAGCATATTGTTGTGACATTGTCAAGAGATTTAGACAAGTATGAGCTTGAGCTCCAGTCACTTTCAGTTAGGCATATTTGAATTTTTTCCCAGGCCCACCTGAAATAATCAGTATAATTTCCTGACTACAGTTAATCCTTCTGTTCATTTAAGAAATCATTTGTTTTAAATGTGAAGCATTTTCATAAGAGAAATTTATGCATCCAAAAAACATTTAAGATGGTTTTAATAAAAATAAATGTTATATGCTGCTTTGGGTGTTTAATTAAATTCCAGGTACCATCTTAGTGCAGTTTGACACAAATCAGGAGCAAAAAGTTAATTATCTAGTAAATAAGCAATATACCATTAACCATTTTCTAACACTAAAAATGTACAATTAAGAATCTGAAACTATTAAATATAACTATTTAATTCCTTAAATAAAATATATACAGTATACCAGATGCAGTGTAAAGGTTCTATTTAATTGTAAAATGTAAATCAACATGTTTTATCAAGTTATATCTACCAATGAGAATGCACATTTCTTTAGAAAATAACTGAAGTACAAATGGAAAAGTTGATTAAAGTCAATTACTTAAATTGAGGCTTGTGATTTAAAATCACCTTGATTATAATCAATCCACCTGACGCAGCACCTTAGTACACAACAGGCTAGAGCTGTAGATTTGCACCCCAGCTTGCCATGCACTGATTCTCTGTATAAACAAACCCTTAGATTCCTAAGTCGTCATTTAGGTACCTGAGCTGGATATTTCAAAGTGTCTACATTATTTAGGAACACGAGTCCTATTGAATATCAAAGGCAAGTTCTAGCAGTGAATACAAGATATTGTATTATGACATAGAAACAAAGTATGAAGACATTGAAATCACTAGCCAAAGATTATCCAACAAAAGATTGTAGTCCACAGAGTCAGAGTTATCTGTTGGTTTCATTTCAACTATTCTACAGTGTACAGCATGTGTATGGCATGTGCTTTTAAGTGAATGATTCTAAAAATAGCACTATAGTATATCAGCTTTGATGTTTCCATTTCAAATTGCTTCCCCTCCTACAGAGTTGAAAAATGTGTGCGCTTTACATTTTTCCATTGCGACTCTGGAATAAAATTGCTAGAGACTGGGCTGCATATGGGTAGCTACTGTAGGCAAACCATGCAACTTTTAAAAAATAGGAAAAATACCCTACCAACTGGAACAAGTTTTCATATATTCCTCTCACTGCTAGGTATAACCCAACTAGTACAATGAGCAAACAACTTTTAAAAAGGAATGCAGTCTCAGGTGGATTGTGTTGATTAGTGCAATATCACAGAAGTATTAAACGTGAAAATGAGAGTACTTCCACATTCCTTTATCAAACAAATGAGAAGGGGGAAAAATGAAATGAGTTACAAGGGTTTCACATGTAGACTTGTGATGAGACGCAGCACAGATGGAGCAAGTGTAAGGTTTGAGTTATAAGTATCCCTTGAATGGTATTACCTGCCCAACTCCTAATTCATGTTCAAATATTTATAGCTAGCAGACTTTCCTGTCTCATTTAGGGTTGCCAGGCGTCTGGTTTTTGACTGGAACACCTGGTAAAAAAAGGGACCCTGTTGGTCCTGGTCGGCCCTGTTAAATGTCCGGTCGGCAGCACAGCAGAGGGCTGGGGCTAAGGCAGGCTCCATGCCTGCCCAAGCTCCACGCAGCTCCCAGAAGTAGCCACCAGGTCCTTGCAACCCCTAAATGCATGGGCAGCCAGGCAGGCTCTGTGTTCTGTCCTCGCACCAAGGGCCCGCTCTGCAGCTCCCATAGGCTGGGAACCACGACCAGTGGAGCTGCGGGGGCAGTGCCAATGGAGCCTCACTGGCCGTCCATGCATGTAAGGCCTGCAGGGACCCGACGGCTGCTCCCCAGGATATGTGTAAGTGCCGCTGGGACCCCGCACCCCAAACCCTCTCTGGCACCCCAACCCCTCATCCCCGGCCCCACTCCAAAGCCCACACCCCCAGCCAGAGCCCTCACCCCCTGACACACACACTCCAAACTCCTCGGCCCCAGTCTGGAGCCCCTTCCTTCACCCCAAACCCCTTATCCCCAGCCCCATCCCAGAGCCTGCACACCCCCTGTACCCCAACCCCTTGCCTCAGCCCAGATCCCTCTAGTGCACCCTGAACCCCTCATTTCTGGCCCCACCCAGAGCCTGCACCCCCACCCCAGAGCCCATACCACCTGCACCCCAACCTCCTGCCCCAGCCCAGAGCCCTCCCCCACACCCCAAACCCCTCATCCCCGGCCCCACCCCAGAGCCCGCACCCATAGCCAGAGACCTCCCACTCCCACACCCCAGCCCTCTGCCCCAGCCCCAGCCTGGTGAAAGTGAGTGAGGGTGAGGGAGAGCGAGCGACGGAGGGAGGGAGGGCGGATGGAGCTAGCGGGGCGGGGCCTCAGAAAAGGGGCAGGTGTGTTTGGTTTTGTGCGATTAGAAAATTGGCTATCCTAATCCCATTCAACAATAAAACTGTTTCTCTATACTTTTAACTCCTTTGTAAGCTCACCATGAAGAGTTCTATCATTCATTGGACATATAGTAAAACATCTCAAAGCATCTAGATCATTAATGGCTTATTAATTCTACAGTTTTGAAGAGGGAAGTAGCCTCATTTAAAAGTATTTCAGGGACAAAGTGTTTTTTTGTTTCTTTGTTTTTTGGAAAGTGTGCATTAGCTGTTAACCTACAGTCCCTCGATACAGAAACGATCATCCATGTTTTTTAAAAAATCACCGTAAATGTTACTCTTTCTTCATTGTTGACTTAGTTCTGGATAGTTACTAAAATACTAAACTTATTACTTAAAGAAACAAGGAAAGTTAAGAATGAAATAGGAGCCATGCAGGGAGACATAAAACACACGAAGATGCTGCTAGTAATTTCAAATTTATATACACACTAACTGAACAATATTCAGAGGGGTAGCAGAGTTAGTCTGTAGCAGCAAAAACAACAATGAATCCTTCAGGCACCTTAGAGACTAATAAATTTATTTGCGCATAAGCTTTCCTGGGCTATAACCCACTTCATCAGATACATGGAGTGAAAAATATAGTAAGCAGGTATAAATATACAGCAAGTGAAAAGATAGGAGTTGCCTTACCAAGTGGGGGACAGTGCTAAAGGACTTCTTTTTGCACAAACTGGACACCATCAAATTAGGCCTGAATAAAGACTGGAAGTGGCTGGGTCACTACAAAAAATATTTTGCCGTCTGTTGATACTCGCACCTGCTTGTCAACTGTTGGGAATGGGCCACATGCACCATGATTGAATTGGTCTCGTTGCACTGACCCCCCCACTTGGTAAGGCAACTCCCATCTTTTCATGTGCTGTATATTTATACCTGCTTACTGTATTTTTCACTCCATGCATCCGATGAAGTGGGTTCTAGCCCACGAAAGCTTATGCCCAAATACATTTGTTACTCTAAGGTCCCACAAGGACTCCTCATTGTTTTAACTGAACAATGAGTTCCTGCAGCCAGGATAACCATTATCTCCCACCGTGCTTTTCCAAAAATAGCACCTCCAACATGGTGGGGCCAGATAAAGAGGTGTATTGACAAAAGGTTGCTTGACAGAGGACCTAAAAGCATACCAGTCATCATAAGAAGCATTGCACTCATGAAATTAAAAAAAAAACAAACAAACTATATGCCATGGTATATATGGTATATCCTTGCCTATTCCCATGAGAGCAAACAAAGTACTATATAACCACTTTAAAAATCAAACACAGAATAAACAAGTAAATCTGATCAAAAAATACAAGGCCAAATTCTGCTACCAGATAATTTTAGTTCATATTGTTTCAGAGCATTGATATATAACAAAAGTGAATAACATTAAATTGATAAATATCAGCTGAGATTCAACCCCAGAATACAGCCCATCACCACCCCCTTCAGTAAAATCCCTGATGAAACTGAAAAGCCTTGTAGTATTCTCTGAAAGGCAACTTATTTTAGATCTTTCAGACTGTAACAGGGATCATCTGCCCCTTTAAGGGCCAAAAGGCCCTGAAGCCAACCACCCTGTTCAATCATCAGGGACAGCTGGGAAGGGGTCAGGTGCTTTCTATAAACATCTGAGTTGGAGAGCACCTGCAGCATGTGGACAGGTTCTTTCATCAGGGCTTAAAGCAGGGAGATCAAAGAGAAAAGTGTGCCCTCCTTTCAGCATTCAGAGAGGCATGGGGAAAAGCCTCTGGGAACTGTAGCCCTTGGTGGGCAGAGCACTGTAGACCTTGGTGGGCAGATAACATTTTCATGTTTTGCTTAAGTTTCATGTTTGAAGAATAAATGGTGTCCTGGAGAAAGGGGCTGAAAGACTCTGGCTGTGGCAGAGAGTCCCTTTTGTGCTGGGGAAAACAGACCAGCAGCCCTAAACACAGATCAATGAGTGTAAGTCAGTGTTTCCCAAACTTGGGACGCCGCTTGTTCAGGGAAAGCCCCTGGCGGACCGGGCTGGTTTGTTTACCTGCCGCATCCGCAGATTCGGCCAATCATGGCTCCTACTGGCGGCAGTTCACCAAACCTGCGGATGCGGCAGGTAAACAAACAGGCCTGGCCCGCCAGGGGCTTTCCCTGAACAAGCGGCGTCCCAAGTTTGGGAAACAGTGGTGTAAGTGAATTCCAGACATATCCAATCTGCAAGCCAAAGAAATTCAAATTTGGTGACCACATCCAAGAACACTTAGGCTGCTTTCATCTAATGGAGAGGTTCAGACTCTGACTTTAAGGCCAGAAGGGACCATCATGATCATCTAGTCTGACCTCCTGCACATCACAGGCCACAGAACCTCACCTACCCATTCCTTTAATAGAGCCACAACCTCTTGTTGAGTTACTGAAATCTTCAAATCATGGTTTAAAAAGACTCCAAGTTACAGAGAATCTACCATGTACACCAGTTTAAATCTGCAAGTGATCTATGTCCCATGTTGCAGAGGAATGCAAATCCCTCCCCAAAGGTCTCAGCCAGTCTGACCTAGGGGAAAATTCCTTCCCAACTCCAAATATGGCTGTCAGTTGGACCCTAAGTTTTTCAGCAAGACACCAGGAAATAATTCTCAGTAGTAACTCTAGCATCCCATCATTGGCCATTGGGAATATTTGCTACTAGCAGTCACAGCTCAGCTATATACCATCTATGCACTCTCATCCTGCCATCCCTTCCATAAACTTATTAAGCTCAGTCTTGAAGCCAATTAATTCTTTTGCCCCCTCTGATCCCCTTGGAAGGCTGTTCCAGAATTTCACTCCTCTGATGGTTAGAAAGCTACATCTAATTTCACACCTAAACTTGTTGATGGCCAGTTGATATCAGACAACTTCCACTGACTTATGAGTTATTCAGACAGATCTGAAGATAGACTTTTACTCCAGAACAACTTAATGGGCACACAGCACTACAGAATGAAAATGACAATGACCCTGAAAATGCACAACAGACTTCAACTACAATAGTCTTTGGAGAGCTAAGAAAGCAGAAAAAAAGAGGGGTGCACACAGATTCTAGTGGCAAACTGATGGAAAAGATAAACTAGTTTTCATGATAAAGGAATTTCAGGAGATGTCATTTACACTTGTTAAAATCTCAGCTTTTGAATTGTTGCATCTGAGATCCACACAGGAACCAGTGAACTGAACTAGGCAGATGGATATACAGCTAAAAAGAGCAACAATTGACGAAATGCCATTAACTGCATGTAGGGTTGGGAAGGAAATAATTTTCCTATCCCATGAGAAATTTTGAGATCTAATTTTTTTCCCTATCCCCAAAAGTGAAATATCTCAAATTTTTGAACCAAAAAAAAGTTGAACCAAAAATGGGGAGGGGGGTTTCAGATGTCTTGAAAAATTGAACTTTTTTTCATTTTGAAAACGTCAAAACACAGCATTGACAATTTTGAAATCTTTTAATTCCTCCCCTGCAAAAAATGAGAAATTTGTTGAAACTGACAATATAAAAAAATATTTTTATGTTTGACAAATCAGCATTTTCCAAAGTTTCAAAATAAAAAAAAAATTCCCAGCCAGCTCTAACTGCAAGTAAGCACCTATCACCAAATACAGCTTTAGCCATTCTACTATCAAGATTATTCTTCAATGTTTATATAGTGATAGGGATGTCTGCCACTGTTATATACAATATTAATGAATTCCTGTGGAAAAAAAAGGGATCATATAATTAGACTATGTTATAATACACATGTGGGTCAAATAAAGCTTGCATGGCAATTTTAATTCTTGCATTTCTTAACTTCTTAGAGCTTGCCTTTTTTAACCTGAATGTTCTCTTAACCTATTCTCATGTGAAATAATCATAGGTCTGAGTTTAGTCTATATATCATTTATTAAAACTGCCTAGTATATCTGACCTTCATTGAGGTGACCAGGAAACCCAGTCCCTTGGTGGAAGAAGATGGAAAACAACTATATTCCTTTTCCTTATTTCAGGGTTGGTATAATTAGGACTTCTTGTTTTAAACAGCTGATGTTTGATAAAAGCCACTAGGCATATTAAGGACCCTCATGAATTTAAAAAGACGTCCTCAGCAGTACCCTTCTTCAAAGTTAGCTATCAAGACCAAAGACAAACAAAACCCCTAGCAAAAAGAAAAGGAGTACTTGTGGCACCTTAGAGACTAACCAATTTATTTGAGCATGAGCTTTCGTGAGCTACAGCTCACTTCATCGGATGCATACTGTGGAAACTGCAGAAGACATTATATACACAGAGACCATGAAACAATACCTGAATACACGAAACAAGGAGGTATTGTTTCATGGTCTCTGTGTATATAATGTCTTCTGCAGTTTCCACTGTACGCATCCGATGAAGTGAGCTGTAGCTCACGAAAGCTCATGCTCAGATAAATTGGTTAGTCTCTAAGGTGCCACAAGTACTCCTTTTCTTTTTGCGAATACAGACTAACACGGCTGTTACTCTAAAACCCCTAGCAACAGTAATGATTCTGGAAAAAAAAAAAGAAAGCTATGTCCAGAGCTGTATTTAATCATTTACCAAGATGAGGAAAAAAAGTTTATAGAACTCACTTTTGATTACATCAGTCGAGCACAACTGCTTGCAACATCTACTAATCAACTTCAAAACCTTCCATTCTGTTTTACTCTCTATGTTAAACCTTTTATCCTAACAAAAAAAGATGCAACACCACAAAAAACAAACAAAAAAAACAACCCTACAATTACCTATAAATAAAGGAAGTCAGATATGATAAACATTACTGGAAATCTACAGATTCACACTGGAATATTCATGGGCTTGTTAAGTGCTTTGCATACATGTTGTAATAGGTTTCCTTCACTCTTACATAATGTTCCTGTTTGCCTTTAAAAAAACAAACATTATTTCGTATCAATGTGCAACTATACATAATGTGTTCATACATGTTGGCTATTATAAATTATAGACCATGGGCCAAAAATCAATGCTTAATCTGAAGACACTGTAAATTTTGGATTTGGTCTATGAAACTGAGGCCTCTCTCATACAAGCACATACATTGATCATAAATTAGCAAGAATTTACCTAAAGATTCCATATGGTGTCTCTTGTGCCAAATGAATCTAATTTCCTTTGACAGGGTTACTTTCTTAATGAATAGGGGAGAAGCAACAAATGTGTTATCTTGACGTTAGTATGAAATTCTCAAACAAACTAGGGAAATGTGGTCTAGAGTACAGCAAGATGAGTGCAAAACTGATTGAAAGACCACACTCAGAGAGTAGTTACCAATGGTTTTCTGTCCAACTGGCAGGATGCACGTAGCAGCATCCTGCAGGGGTCTGTCCTGGGTCCAGTACTAGTCAGTATTTTCCCTAATGACTTGGGCAATGAAGTGGAGAGTATACTTATGAAGTTTTCAGATGACACCAAGCTGGACTGGGTGACAGGCACTTTGGAAGACAAGATTAGAATTAAAAACGACCTTGGTAAACTTCAGAACTGGTCTGAAATCAACAACATGAAATTCAATAAAGACAAGTGCAAAGTACTGCACTTAGGAAGGGAAACAACAATCCAATACACAACTACCAAATGGAGAATAACTGGCTGGGTAGTAGTACTCCTGAAAAGGATTTAGGGGATATATTGGATCAAAAACTGAATACAGGTCAACAATGTGATACAGTTGCAAAAAAGACTAATATTCTGGGGAATATTAACAGGAATGTCTTATGTAAGACACTGGAGGCAATTGTCTTGCTCTACTGGGCATTGGTGAGGCTTCTACTGGAGTACAGTGTCCAGTTTGGGCATCACACTTTAGGATAAATTTAGGAGAGAGTCCAGATGAGAACAACAAAAATGATAAAAGCTTTAGAAAACATGACCTATGAGGAAAGGTGAAAAAAGCTGGGCATGTTTAGTCTAGAGAGAAAAGAAAACAGAAGGTGGACCTGATAACAGTTTTCAAATATGTTAGGGGCCGTTACAAAGAGGATGGTGATCAATTCTCCATATCCACTGAAGGCAGCACAAGAAGTAAGCAGCTTAATCTGTAGCAAGGGAGGTTTAGGTTAGATATTAGGAAAAATCTGTCTAATTATAAGGATAGTTAAGTATTGGAATAGATTACCAAAGGAGGTTTTGAAATCCCTGTAATTGGAGGTTCTTCATAACAGGTTAGACAAACAACTGTCAGGATGGTCTCGTTATACCTGGTCCTGTTTCAGGGCGAGGGAGGATGGATTAGATGACCCTTTCAACCCTTCCTTGCTATGATGCTATAGAAAATATTTCAGTATTTCACTTTACTTACAATTGGGAAATTATGTAATAATCCAGATGCCACTGTGAAGTAACTGGTAGTAAACCTTGACTTTTTAATGGCTACCAATATGTTTGGTTATTCACACACACACACACAGATAAAAATGAGCTTGGTGGTCTTTTAAATGTGTTTTCTTATCACATGATATATTGTCACAAGGACTGAAATGCTGATTCATTCTTTTCTCAGAGGCAACCCAGACTATCATGGCTAACTTAATATTTTGATGAGTTTCACTGGCATAACTAGGTGAGTAAGGTTGCACAGTGCTTTTCTATATTGCCTCTTTCTGGATTATACTAGCAGTCATTTTAATGATTTCATTGTGGGTCTCCCCGCTACAAAAATGGTAAAGATAATAAAAGAAAGCTTTTTTAAAAAAATTTTATTTACCACTGTACATCTAACAGATTTCTGGCACAATTCAACAATAGTTCCACTTAAATAGTAAAAATGGGAAATGATAGGATACAAAACAGGATACAAATAAATAGGATATTAAAAAAAAACATTAATGAAAATGTTTATCCAGTGCCAGTAAGTATTTTGGATTTGTTTAACTTGTTCAGTGCTGCTTACATCACTTCTGAACTCATCTGAGTTCTCAGCAACATTTAAGAGATTTCTCATGGAAGTAAGAGACAGATGTCAAGTTTGTTACAATCTGTGCAAAACAGCTGTTCTTGAATGTAACCCCACTTGCTAGTTACAACCACTGGGGGAAACAATGAATAACTACATGCGAAGGGCAAACCTTTTCTGTAGGGCCATCATTCCACTATTATGGCTAAAATTCACCATCTGTTCCAACACCTAAACAGATTTTTTGTTTGTTTTTTCCTCAGGTTGATGTTTTCTTGACCTGGGACATCTAAGTATGCCTCCAGCATTACAAGTCTTTACACGAAATACAACAGGGAACTACATTACCTTATTCCAAGATTTTTACATGCACAAGCTAATGCTAAGTGGGAATACCAATCACTTACCACCAAACACCCACAAAATAACATTTATAATGTGATGTATAGGGATTTTTAGCTGTGAAAATCCCATTAATAGGATTCACATAAATAAATCCCCCAGGTAGTGCCTTAAAAGTAGATGCCAATGAGTTATTTATAACTTTACAAGTCTTTTGGAATGACTAACAATTGTACCACTTTAATGACATCTTCTGAGAGACTGTGTACATAGAAAGTGCATAGCCTCAAAATAATTCATATGGCTGGAAATCTTTTTATGCCAGTTGTCAAGGTTCCTGAACTCTAGGGTACAGATGTGGGGACCTGCATGAAAACCCCCCTAAGCTTATTTTTACCAGCTTAGGTTGAAACTTCCCCAAGGTACAAACTATTTTACCCTTTGTCCCTGGACTTTTTTGCTGCCACCACCAAGCGTCTAACAAATATAACAGGGAAAGAGCCCACTTGGAAACGTCTTTCCCCCAAAAATCCCCCCAAGCCCTACACCCCCTTTCCTGGGGAAGGCTTGATAAAAATCCTCACCAATTTGTATAGGTGAACACAGACCCAAACCCTTGGATCTAAAGAACAATGGAAAAGCAATCAGGTTCTTAAAAGAAGAATTTTAATTAAAGAAAAAGTAAAAGAATCACCTCTGCAAAATCAGGATGGTAAATACCTTACAGGGTAACCAGATTCAAAACATAGAGAATCCTTCTAGGCTAAACCTTAAGTTACAAAAAGACACAAAAACAGGAATATACATTCCATTCAGCACAACTTATTTTATCAGCCATTTAAACAAAACAGAATCTAACGCATATCTAACTAGATTGCTTACTGAGTTTTTACAAGAGTTCTGACCTGCATTCCTGCTCTGGTCCTGGCAAAAGCATCACACAGACAGAGAGAACCCTTTGTTTCCCGCCCCCCCTCCAGCTTTGAAAGTATCTTGTCTCCTTTTGGGTCCTTTTGGTCAGGTGCCAGCCAGGTTATCTTTAGCTTTTTAACCCTTTACAGGTGAAAGGGTTTTCCCTCTAGACAGGAGGGATTTAAAGGTGGTTAGCCTTCCCTTTATATTTATGACACCAGTATTCTGTGAGTTAAAATGAATCTTCTAGAGACTGCATATACTTTTTCCATTGTAGAATCCAAGTTCAATATTTTTATTTTGAGGTAACCAGTTTGGAAGCCTATTTTTCAATGATTACTGATTCATGCCAACAGACATCTTATTTAAAATATTGGAAGATAATTACCTTTGTGACAAAAAACAAACAACGAATCCTGATGTAAGAAAAATTCCCATTGAATTCAAATTAATTTTAGATTTCTAAAATGAGACTTTCAGCAAGGCTCATGTACACAATTTAATATCAGCCTGCACAAGTTCCCCTTCACTCCACGTCCAGCACTGAAGATTGAGAGGGGGATGGCGGGAAGAGAAGAGAATAAAGAGCTTAGAATGGTGGAAAACTATGAACTTATAAAACTCCGCAGGCGGACACCAAGAGCCTACACATTCAATCAATGAAACAGATTATAAAATACTACCTCCAAACAAACTTCCCTCTACAAAGTCTGATCAGCCAATCACACAGGGCCAAATGCAGAATTCTTCTCTCTGGCAAAATTCCCGTTGAAATAAATGAGGGTTTTGTTTGAGAATGAATTAAAGATTTATTCCACTGTTACCAACAGCCTCTGAAAGCTTCCTCATCAAAATTAACTCTTTCACCATACCAACTATGCAACACTTAAGTCCTTGCCCTATGTACAGGGGTAAAATGTCACACTTATTGGATACCCTTTAATTTACTTTTCATTCCCAGGAGAAACAAAAGTTTAGAACTGAGAGAACAGTATACTGACCACATACTAGTACTTTTAAAACTATATGCACAATAAAATGTAATTTCAGAACGATGTGACTTAAGCAGTTGGTACACAAATAGTCGCATTGATTTCAGTTAGCCATATGGTTAAACCAAGCCCACGCTAAGAACCTTGCTGAATCAAGCCCCAGGAGAGAATGAAGGAAGCTTTGCTTGAGTAATGACCGCCAGATAGGATTACTGGGTCCAATCCAGCTCCCACTGAAGTTAGGGGGGAAACTGCCATTGATTTCAATGGAAGTTGAATTGGAGCCCCAAAAGTACACTGTAAATATAAGAACTAGTCCCCCCCACACACTTTTTCCCCATCTTGAGAAAATATTTAAATATCCTTAATTTACTATCAAAAATATTTGGCAGGTTCCCTGGGCAAGTGTTTTGGAGGCTTCAGTGTTAATGATTGAATCATAGATCATCAGGGTTGGAAGGGACCTCAGGATGTCATCTAGTCCAACCCCCTGCTCCAAGCAGGACCAATCCCCAACTAAATCATCCCAGCCAGGGCTTTGTCAAGCCTGACCTTAAAAACCTCAAAGGAAGGAGATTCCACCACCTCCCTAGGTAACCCATTCCAGTGCTTCACCACCCTCCTAGTGAAAAAGTTTTTCCTAATATCCAACCTAAACCTCCCCCACTGCAACTTGAGACCACTACTCCTTCTGTCATCTGCTGCCACTGAGAACAGCCTAGATCCATCCTCTTTGGAACCCCCATTCAAGTAGTTGAAAGCAGCTATCAAATCCCCCCTCAGTCTTCTCTTCTGCAGACTAAATACTCCCAGTTCCCTCAGCCTCTCCTCATAAGTCATGTGCTCCAGCCTCCTAATCATTTTTGTTGCCCTCCGCTGGATTCTTTCCAATTTCCAAAATCATTAATGAAGATATTGACCAAAACCGGCCCCAGGACCAACCCTTGATATCAGCTGCCAACTAGACATGGAGCCATTGATCACTACCTGTTGAGCCCGATGACCTAGCCAGCTTTCTATCCACCTTATAGTCCATTCATCCAGGCCATACTTCTTTAACTTGCTGGCAAGAATACTGTGGGAGACTGTATCAAAAACTTTGCTAAAGTCAAGGAATAACACGTCCACTGGTTTCCCCTCATCCACAGAGCCAGCATTTTTTTGATTCTTGATTTAGCTGACATACGCAGATTGAAAGAAATTAAAAGAACCCCTGTAAACACAAAGGTTGCAGAGCTTTGTCTGGATTGGTGGGAGGAGGAGGGAGAATAGTCGTTCTTTTAATGACTTCTCAAGGGTTGGGAGGGGGAAGCATCACCAGAGATAGTGGGAGACTCTGGTGTGGCTTTGGTAAGCCCTTGAGCACCCAGAGCAGCCTATAGAATCACTGCCACCTCCCATATGAGCCCCCCTCCCCTGAGATTCTGGGACTAGCTGGTGCCCTTTTTAGGCTGTTTGGCAGCAAGGAAGCAGGCACCTGAAATGATTATTTAACACCTGGGTGAAAACAATTTGGGATTTTGTCAGTGGGTTGATTTAATCATCAGGACAGAGAGAGATAAAGGGTACATCCAGGACCTTTTCCTGGGAGAGACTGTAAACTGGTCAAATGCTGCAGCAAAGGGTAGGATGAGGAAATACCAGGCCTCCATGGATTATCAAGGCCAGAAGATGTGGGAATCAGTGGGAATGGCGAGGATCAGTTACTACCCACCAAAACTCTATTTGGCACCTGGATTATTCAGGGACAAAGGGGTACACCTCTCTGACTGAGGATCAGATAAGTTTTTGACTGATGTTAGGAAGGGAACATGGGCGGTGGGTGAATGAGCCGTTGGGGGAGGCTAGTCACCGGCCCCTCCCCATCTTCCCAAGGCTCCACCCCAACTTCCACCTCCCCTCCTCACGGCCACCGACCCCCGCAGCACACCCCCAGCCACAGCGTGCCAGGCGGACAGATGGCGTGGATGGAGCACCCACAACCGCACCGCTGGCCAGATCAGCAGCATGGTCCCAGCGCCCCCAACTCCATCCCCAGAGCACCAAATGGGTGGCACGACATGGTCCTGCCCCAGTGCCACCAGCCGCGGGCCTGGCAAGCACCAGCCTCACCCTGCCTGCTCCAGCCTCTCTGCCATGGAAGAGCTCCAGGAAGGGAAATGGAAGCAGGCAGGAGGAGGCATATCAGGTTGTTTGGGGAGGTACAGCCTCACCTGTCCTATGGTAATAGTTCCCTTCCGTGGGCGGTGGGTAACTATCTGGGAACACAGCAGGCAATGGGGGAGACACCCAAGCTAATTACTGGCACCTCCTTGTGGCTGGTGTCTAATGCAGGTACTCATTACACAAGGGTCTGGTACCCTGAACAAATGGAATTGGAAGTGGTCCTAAGGGAAGGCATCTGCTAGAGAAGCTGGGGAACAGAACTGGGGCTCTTAACATCTCCTACAGTGAGGAGACAACCCTCTTTCCCCAGTTATTTAATGCTTACACAAGAGAAGAGTGGTGGGGTCCCAGCAACAAGCTAGGGACCAACTGTGCCAGGGTAGAGATACTGACAGCAGCCCTCCATCAGTGGAAACAATTAAGGAAGGAATCATGACAGAGTTATTTCTGGAAAGTTAATAAAGTTACAGCCTAATTAAACCACATCCCTTGCATTTTATTTTTCTTCACACACGTCCAGGATAATGAAAGAAACTACAAATAATGATGGTGAAGCAGTATAGTTGCTGCCCCACCCAAACTGAGAATATAAATACGCTAACAGCCAAGCAAAGAGCCAGTGCTGCACACATTAAATTACAAGGTAGATAGCCAACATTTTATGTAAAATGTAAAAGTTATTTTTATTTTATTGTTTTACATTGAAACCCCACTCTGCTCAGACAGCTTTACAAAATTTTTCTAGGCCTATATATATATATATATATGCAGAGAATCTCCTTATTTACTTTTTACATACAACACCACTAGTACAAACTAGACACTTAAAATGTTAAGATTCACAAGGTGCCACATAATGTTCTTAACATGCTATTAATAATTTTGTTTCAAAGTGATACCTCACATAGAATATTATAGAGCAGGGGTGGCCAAACTGTAGCTTGCAGAGCCACCCACGCATCCCCTCGTTCTCCACCTACCGGACTGGGTGGAGGAAGGCTCAAGGCTTCTGCCCTGTGGCAGAGTGATGGGGCTAAGGGGCTTCTGCCGGAGATGACTGGTGTCCCCCGCAACACCTTGAGTCATGCCCCCCCCTCTTACCCTCAGTGGCCCATCCCTGCAGCTCCCAGATGTTAGCGCCTTGTGGAGAGGTAGCGGCAAAGAGCTGGGAGCTGCAAGCAGGGGCCACTGCGTTAGTTCCGTGAGGAGAGGCACCAGCAAAAACAGTGGCTCTTCCTGCAGGTCTCAGCTGTCTGCCGCTGCCTCTCCCCATGGCCGCAGCTCCCAGCTTGCCAGTTCCAGCAGCTGCTGTGCAGGGAGGCGGCCTGGCGGCACCATGTGACTGAGTGGGGCCAGCAAACCATGGCAAAAATTGGGAGGGGGGCTCTGGCCTCTGCCCAGCGGGGAAGGTGATCTCAGGGCTTCAGGCCTGCAGGAGGCACCCCAGCTCTCCAACTTCTGAAGACTGTCGTATGTGGTCTGTGCGGTAAGTTTTGCCACCCCTGTTATCGAGTGCCATGATACATCAATCTACACTACTGGTTCAACAGCTACACTTTCAAACAGCTGTTCTTTTTCATACAGTAATTTTTCCAGGTATACAATACCTTCCACATAATATTCTGACAAGCCAGACTGCTTTTAGGTTTCATAAGGAAATAAAATTTGTTGACCACACTGTATTTGTGAAGTACTTTATGTTGGATTTCCATATATTTTGTTCAAAATATGTTAAATAAGAGGGGGTAAATTATTAGCAATATTCTTGGAATGGATTTTAATGGTTTCCTCTCTGATCTACTTTTCTGTTCTACTGTATACATGTTCTTATCCCACCCTCCTTACTGTAGAATCTGTGCACCTTTTACTAGTGCATTAATCAACATGAATAAAATTTGTCACATGTGGTTTGTTGTTTTCTCTCTCGTTTCCCGAGAGGGAGAATCGTGTGCATTGTGTATGGTTCCCACTCCCCCACAGCCTTTTCCCGAAATTTACACCCTGCTGTGTGTTTCTGGTAGAGAAGGCAGATCCATGCTCCTCAAAAAGCCTGAAGGAAATCATGACAAATTGCAACCCTAAGATCCATCATCTATATTTGTTCAACGTGACATTAATAGAGTCTGAACTCATATGTTGAAAGAAGTTCCTGCAAGAAAGTCCAAGCAAAGAAAGTTTGGAATTGTGTAGAGCTTAATTTGCAGCAAAATGAAGATGTCTGCTTAGCGTGCACCAGTAATGAAATAAGCGAATATGATGTTTGGTTACATTAGTTAAGACAGAGGAGAAAGAAAACTACATGTTAACCACAAGACCAAATTTTAAAATATTAAAAAATTATGACATCAGCCCCCCAGTTTCACAAAATCTCACCTGCTTATTTCAGTGACAGTCCTCTTCCCTCTCCCCCTCCACCCCCCCGCTATTTTTTACTCACTAGCCCAGCAGACAAAAGACAATTGTGTGTTTGAGCTGGGCACTATTTTAGCTCACACGTTACAGAATTAATATCTGTACTGCAATGGCAGACACAAATTGTGGTGACTTTCTTGCCGCCTCTTGGTAGATTTGTACCTGTTTATACCTAGGTTGAATTTAGCCAAACAGTTAAATTCTACGACTGGGTTTGAATTAGCATTGCCCTTGCCAGCACAACTACTGTTTTAGTCATGCTGCAGTAGGAAGAGCAATCTGTCCTTCTGCTTTCAGGCATCAGCTGATTTGCAGGTGAGAGAAAGGAATTTCCCTTCCCACCTGTAGCTGGCCAATTGCCTTAAAAGGGGTTGACCTTTTCTGAAGCATCAAACATAGGTGATTCCTAGGAGGCAGGACATTTGACTTCACTGACCAGTAGTCTGACCTGGTATGGAACACTATGTGCATATAGGCTACACCCATAGGCTGCTCAGTCTTGGGTGCTGTTTTTCAGCATTTTATATCCTTTCATGTGTAGATCCTTAAGAAGGAAACTAGGATTAATTCTTTAGATGATTTGTTTGTGCAATAAAGACTATTATACATGCAAGGGTATATTATAATAGTTGACTCTCAGTGTTTTTTTCCCCCTTAGGAAGGAGAAAAATGGCAGGCTGGTCAACAATACTGGCATTTTAGGAAAATAAAACAGACTTTGTCTAGTGGGACTCCCTTCCTATCGGACAAAGGGACCACATTGGAGGGGTGCATGGATCAGCGTTCACGTTGCACTCCCCATCAGTACTTGGGCCAAGCCAGGGAAGCGAATGACCCAATCAGAAGAACATTGCACCCAATATTATTTAATCAATTTAAAAGTTGCATATATCAAGGCATTTCTGTGCTATACAAAAAAATACATTTTTAATATACCTTGTCCAGATCAAATGAAAGCAGTTTACTTTAGTAAGATATATATGGGTTAATGGTCCCTGTTTCATATAATAGCTATTAAAAAATACCAGTGCAGCCAACTAGCACATAAAAATGCCTGTTTGGGGCTACAATATATTTATACAGTTCATGATTTGAAGGAAATAAAAATTTCTAAATATATTTCCTAAGATTCCCTACAGACATTGTAAAGGAATCCCTACAGCGATCTATCAGTCTTGCTTACTAGCATTATTCGGTTTGGTACTTATATATACTTATTTGAACCACTCCTTTAATTAGGAAAGAAACAGAATACAGTATTTTAAAGATTAACCTTTTCCCCCCAGATTAACACATCCCCCCCTCACTAGATGGAAATGCACACTTCCTTAAACAGAGTTGATTCCATTTTTAAAATATGTCCTGTTATAAATAATTAGTACCATCTTATTTCTATATAAACGTGGCCTTGAAAAACAAGTAACTATATCTACTATCAATACAATTTCAATATAATTTAAATCAAACCTGAAGCATATCCTCCTAGCTGCTGCTGTTTCTATTCTCTCAACTGTGTATTAATAAAGTGCAGCTATGAATAGATGCTGGTGATGAAGAATACTGGTGTTTTGCATTAGCTATAAGGTGTCTTTATCCAAGTGCACACAGTTTAAAGTATTATAATTAAGCAAGAATAGTTGTAATTAAATGAGGGACTTGATTTTAAATAGCAAGAAAGATATTACTTTTGCCTTAAACTGGAATTGGATACTTTTCTATATTAAAATTTGCAGTTTTATCCTGAGCTGTTGATAGCTGAATTTGCCTAGTCCCTCCTTCAAAGAAATGCATGTTATGATTTTTTCTGCAAACAATATACTCTCAACTGTGGACTAGAAATGTTCACATTGTTCTGTCTGAAGACTAATTAGTCAATATTTGAGAATACAGTAGTGCTTTTAATGAGCAACTGGAATGCAGAAAGAGGAATTAAAGCTCATGTATACAAGAATATTCATACTGGGTCAGACCAATGGTCCACCTGGACCAGCATCCTGTCTTCCGACAGTGGCCAGAATAGAATGGAGTATGCTTCCTTGAATTCCCTCCCAGACTTCCAGTAAATCTTCTATTTGATGTAATCTAAAGTCTTCCAAAAGCAAGGGCATTTATCTACAGATGCATCTTACTTACATCCAAGTTTCTCAGATAGCTACAACCTTTCTAAAAAGAAGCTAGATAATAGAGTTGGGAGGGTTAAGATAGAGCACCCAGTTAGGGTGAAATCCTAGCCCCACTCAAGTCAATGCCCAAACATCCATTGAGTTAAATGAGATGGACTCCAGTTTCTTACCAAGCCAAGCACTTCAAGACTGCTGCCCTGTAGACTGCAGATATAACAAAAGAACTTAAGCTGTGAGTTTAAATCAACATTTAATTCTTGTTGCAGTCCATAAATTGGGCACTGGCCAAGTAATGGTCAGAACAAGTACAACTAGTCTGACACTTGCTCAAGTCTTCCTGAAGGTTGTTCTGTTTCAATCAACCAGAACCAGTCTGCTTCTTTTTAATAAAATAAACTCTTGTTCGGCTGTTGAGGAGTTAAAGAATTCAGTGGAGAGGGAGAGGGGTGAGAGATGGGAAGAGAGAGATAGAAGACAGATGGGAAGGAAATTTTAAATTTAAGAGACAGAGGCAACAATGCAGTCATTCCTGAAAACAATGATTTGGAACAATATCCAGAGAGAGGAGCAAATACTCCATTATAGGAAAGAAAATCCCTCCCACATCTCCTCTCCATTTTAAGTACTGTAAAAGGAAAGATTCTTGGACTCTAAATGGAATAGTTGAGACACCCTCCACAAATGATTTTATATATAAGAAAACTAAGCCATAGCTTCAGTTAAGTGAATATAAATACTTCCTTTTTCACCAAAAGGGTTTCTTGGGGCATGTTTGTAAAGCACTCTGGAAGCTCTCCAACAGATGGACACTAAAAGTGTGACTGCTTGTGAGCAGCCAGGAAAGATTTGTACTCTATGAATAGGCTATTATCATACTGGAGGTGAAATGGAAAATGTCTGGATACTGTAATATTAGTCTACTGTATTAATATAGTTGGAAGTAAGTAAACCCTTCAAGAATATTGGAATAAAACAAAATTAATCTTTTAATTCATAGTATTATTACCGTTTGCATTTTAGTTACATTTAGACGTCTCAGCCAAGATCAGGGCCCCATTGTACTATGTATTGTACATACATATCATAAGAGACAGTCCCTACCTCAAAGAGCTTATTACAAATTAATTAGACAAAGGGTGGCAGAAAGTAAGCATTATAATCCTGCAAGACACTGAAACCAAGAAGTCTGTGGAAGAACTGGAACCTCAAGCCAGCTCTTCTGAATCGTAGGTCTGTGCCTCAGCCACAAGGCCATCCTTCCTCTCAACAGTATGGTGAGCACATCACATTCAGCATATTTATATCACGGCCAGACTCTGTCTCTCTGCTTCTTTCAAATACTGTTCCAACTACCTACCCTCTATCAAATCAGCTCCTGTGTAACACTAAGCAAAATCCATCTAAATTCAATGTTCAGTCTTACTTATCTTAGCACATGGACTCAATTTCAAAGGCATGAGCTTGGAGCATTATTTGATTAGTTTCTACAGAATCCAAATTCCTTTGCTCCTTCTCTTCCAGGCCATGCAAGAGATTTGCAAGGATACTCATTTCACAACAAAACATAAAAGAGCTGTGACACATTTTTATTGCCATTCATGCACTCTGGACTCCAGAAAAGAAATCAAAGGTGCTGGCCCTAATCCCTTTTAATGTCACTTTATGGTCCAGTTAAACAGCTCCACACTTCTATCAGATTGTAGTGTCCCATTATGGTGCAAGTTTTGTGGATTCCTAGTATTTCACAGATCTGCTGAAACAGTTTGGAATCAAAATTTATCTCCTGACTTTGCATACTTAAATGGGGGTGCTAATTTTTTTCCCCCAAAAAAGAAGGCAGCGTACTTTTTTTTTTTTTTAACACACAAGCATAGCAATTTCTGCAATGTTTTTCCACATCAGAGCCATTCTGATCTTAGAAGCTATGAAGAAGAAGAAAAATCTGTAAATAAGAACAGAAAAGTCTGTAAATGTTCATCTCACCCCTAAATTCCCTTCTTCTCATTGTTCAACTTATTAATTTCTAGAGTAGTCAATAAGTTTAATTGTCCAAGCCATTTCTAACATTCTTAAATCTTTTCCATTAAACAACTTCCAGGGGAGTCAATTTTGTCTCTTCCATTTTCTGTTAAAAAAATATGGTCAACATATATATGCAATAAAACAATCTGGATCATTTGTAACTGTGATTCTATACCTTTTCATGGAATCTCAGTGAACTCACACATTGGAATTTTTTTTCCAATTGACTATTTTCTCTATTCCTTGGGAATGAAGCTTCCTTGAAACTTCACTTTACCTGGTGCTCATAGAAGTGTAGGACTGGAAGGGATCTCAATAAGTAATCTAGTCCAGTTCCCTGCACTGAACACAGGACAGGTTCCTTTCTACGAAGTTGAAGGAGACTGCTTTTAGACAGCTTTAATTTTTTTCAGCATGCTAGCTACATTTACAATTTAATTTCAGGCAGGAACCACAGGTCTTCCATAAAAACTAATTTTCTACCTTGGACTGTTACTTCATACTTTTAAAACCAGTTGTCCATGAAAGTAAAAGATTTGAACTCAAGTTCAGCAATATTTTTTTTTGTTTTTTTTTACTGGGGCAGCAACGTGTCACTAAATATAGTATTACAATATTACAAATATTACAACCCACTCTAGTTTAATTAGAAAAATGTACAAAGATGGTAGATGGAAAAAAACAAGTTATAACAAAGCACGTTTTATAATTCATGGCAGTGTGGGACTACATCTCCTTCAGGTCATTAACCAACAAACAGTTTTTTTCTCACCACTCCTCTCTTGACAGTTTATCTGCTTCTCTATCAAATTACATTTACTGTTATCTAGTCCTAAAACCACCTAAAACTACCCCTATCACATACCATTGGATGCTTTACAGCTTAGGAGAAAGCTCACCTCAATTCAGGGATTGGCTACTCTCCGTCTAAGTTTTAAGTGTCCAGCATTACTAGTTCATGAAACTTTGAAAGCACCATTGACCCTGTCATAAATATAAAGGGAAGGGTAACACCTTTCTGTATACAGTGCTATAAAATCCAGCCTGGCCAGAGGCAAAATCCTTTCACTTGTAAACAGTTAAGACGCTAAGGTAACCCCCCTGGCACCTGACCCAAAATGGCCAATGAGGGGACAAGATTCTTTCAAATCTGGAGGCGGGGGGCACAAAGGGTTTGGTCTGTCTGTGTGATGCTTTTGCTTGGAACAGATCAGGAATGTAAACCTTACAACTCCTGTAAAGTTAGTAAGTAATCTAGCTAGAAAATGTGTTAGATTTTCTTTTGTTTAATGGCTTGTAAAATAAGCTGTGCTGGAGGGAATGTATATTCCTGTTTTTGTGTCTTTTTGTAACTTAAGGTTTTGCCTAGAAGGATTCTCTATGCTTTGAATTGGATTACCTGTAAGGTATTTACCATCCTGATTTTACAGAGGTGATTCTTTTACCTTTTCTTTAATTAAAATTCCTCTTTTAAGAACCTGATTGCTTTTTCTTTGTTCTTAAGATCCAAAGGTTTGGGTCTGTGTTCACCTGTACAAATTGGTGAGGATTATCATCAAGCCTTCTCCAGGAAAGGGGGTGTAAAACTTTGGGGGGTGATATTTTGGGGGAAGACGTCTCCAAGTGGGCTCTTTCCCTGTTCGTTGTTTAAAACACTTGGTGGTGGCAGCATACTGATCAAGGACAAGGCAAAGTTTGTACCTTGGGGAAGTTTTTAACCTAAGCTGGTAAGAATAAACTTAGGGGATCTTTCATGCAGGTCCCCACATCTGTACCCTAGAGTTCAGAGTGGGGAAGGAACCTTGACAGACCCTCACTGATTAACTTGTGATTATGATCCCACCCATTTCAATTGATTTTAACATATTTCTGTGGGAAATGGGGACAATTCAAACTTAACATAGTCCAATCTATTTTCAAACATGTTACCATGATGAGTAAGAAAGGGTACATTATCGACACCAGACCATTGGTAAACCATATTGAAGACACTTCATGAAGAACTTTTGATAGAAAATTATTAGAATCAATTCTGCTTGTACAGTAGATATTAGATGGATTTTGTCCCTTTTTTACTGTTTTTCAGAAAACGCTCATATTTGCTTTTAAGAACACTTTCCCCTGCTGCTTATTCCTTGCTAAAATATGCAGGGCTTGATTCGTCACTGTGTTACTCCAGTTTCACAAGCTTGTAATCTATTCACAACTTGTTTCCATAGGGGAAAAAATTTTGAAATCAAGCAAAACAATATACACATGATTAATCATAATGTATCCATGACTTTCTGGGCAGCAGCTTACATCCTATAAAGTTCAACTTGCTTGACCTAGCAGGCTGACCTAGAAAAACAGTGAGTTTGCCACTTAATCTTCCCACAAACAAATTTATGTCACAGGCGTGAACTGCAATTTCCTACTAGAAAATGCTTATGGGAAATAAGCCTCCTAATTTATCTTTGGGATTATTTATAATTAATGAGCAAAAAAGGGAGATCTCTATTGAGATTTCTGGAGAGTGCTGGAGCACCGTTTGGGGCTTCACATCTATTTCCATTGTGTTTTTGGAAGGTTACCCACCACTTTGGGGACCTTCTTGAATCTTCCTCCTCAACAGGTTTTATTCAGAATGCAGTTTTTAATCTTTATCCTAGAATGGGTCCCTTTTCCTCACACTGCTGATCGTAGAGTAATGGGTTTGTCATCCAGTGATATATGGACAATTGAGAAAGTGGCTAAATCCTCTCCTTTATTATCCCAACAATGGTCCTGATCTATCAGAGTACTTAATGCATGCTTAACTTTAATCATATGACAGTACCATTGATTTCAATAAAATCAAATGCGTTCCGCGATTAGGACCAATAAACCTGAATTCGGTTCGGCAGAATTAGGGACTCTATTTTAGCTAGTACAGCGGCAGTGGACTACCTAGTTAGGCATTCCACTGCTACTAGAGAGGAGAGTATTTCGACACCCTCTCAGATGATATAGCCTTCACTACTGTAGAAATCACACCCAGATTGCTTGCAGGACCTAAATAGTCTAAACTCTGCAGAAACTCATTTCATATTGATTGGAGCCATTATGTCATTGAGTGATAAAATAAGCAGTAGAAACACAAACTCTAAAAAATTAGGAGATACTGTTTTCATGTAGGTGTCTCATCATTTTTTGTGAAAAATAACTATTATAAAGAAATGTATGATACATAGCAGTATTGTTAAATTATTCAAAGTTTTCCTCAAAGCACGACCAATACTTTAGAGCAGAGGTGGGCAAACTATGGCCCGCAGGTCACATCCGGCCCGTGGGACCTTCCTGCCCGGCCCTTGAACTCCTGGCTGGGGAGGCTAGCCCCTGGCCCCTTCCCTGCTGTTCTCCCTTCCCTGCAGCCATGCTGCCGTGCGGGCAGCACACCTTGCACCTGCCCACCTCCCAGGCTTTCCAATAAGCCTGTCCTGATGTTCTGAGCGGCTTGGTAAGGGGGCAGGGGGTTGGATAAGGGGCAGGAGGTCCTGGTGGGCAGTCAGAGGGCAGGGAGCAGTTGGATACGGCAGTCAGGGGACGGGGAGCAGGGGGGTTGAATAGGTGTGGGAGTCCCGGGGGGCCTGTCAGGGCAGGGGTGTGGATAGGGGTTGGGGCAGTCCAGGGACAGGGAGCAAGGGGGGTTGGATGGGTTGGGGGTTCTGAGGAGCACAGTCAGGGGGCGGGAAGTGGGAAGGGGAAGATAGGGAGCGGGAGCCAGGCTGTATGGGGAGGCACAGCCTTCCCTACCCAGTCCTCCATACAGTTTTGCAACCCCAATGTGGCCCTTGGGCCAAAAAAGGTTGCCCACCTCTGCCTGAGAGGGCTAAAATTACAATTTAAATGAATTAAGCTATAACAATGTTCCATTATTATGTTTTATGATATGTAAATTGTTGCAGCCTAAGGGGAGATTATATTGCTTGAATAAGAAAGCAATATGTACTAGATTAAAGATATGTGGTTCTCTGATTTTTTAAGAGTCTCCAGATTTTTGGGTGTACATTTCAATGGATTGCCATTCCTTTACTGTATAGCAATTTTAATACTGTGGACAAAATATCTTAAAAGACTGGTCTTTATTTTATATTCTTACTCTTTTTATCCAAATGGAGCAAAATAAGCCCAATATTTCTTTTTTGTTACTGGCCAATTTATGACAAGAAAGACAGCATGGGATTAGGTTGGGAAGATTAGATAACAATAAAACAGAGGTTAGCAGGAAAGCAGACATCATAAGTCACAACAGAAGTAAGTTTTAAGGAGGGATTTAAAGAAAATTAAAGGTTGTGGGGCTTTACAAATTTTGATGGGGGGAGCACGGGAGTAAGTGCAAAGGTGCTTGAGGGAGAAGCAGATGGGCAAGCGAGAGACTCCCTTTCTTAGTAGAGTGAAAGTGGTCGGGGTGGGGAGGGGTCACTGATTCAATACCCAAGTAGATCTGTGTGCAGCTAAATGGAAAAGAGCCTTAAAATGAAAGAGAAGACTTTTATGTTTGATGCAGTGGAGGATGGGGAGCCAGTGGATGAGTGCTAAGACTGGACTACTGCAAGATCTGTCATATCATATACGCTAAATACCATGACTCAGGAGTAAGATAAGGAGGAGAAGCCAATTTCTATGTTGAGACACGTATGTGCATTCTGCCTTTAAATACTGCATGCGGAATGTTCAACAACAATCAATTTTCAAATTTTTATAGCT
Source organism: Chelonia mydas (assembly GCF_015237465.2). NCBI lineage: Eukaryota > Metazoa > Chordata > Testudines > Cheloniidae > Chelonia > Chelonia mydas. The sequence goes on from NC_057849.1 coordinate 169,329,598, forward strand.
GATTTCCAAACTTTTATAAAAGCGGAATATAGATCATTAAAATGCAAACATAACCACAGAAAAGCACACTATTCATAACGCTACTCCCCATTTAAATTGTGGCATTGAGAGGAACTGCTACATCACATACAGTCTCTCCCTTGAATCCAATCTCTATAGCCTACTAATGGAACTTGGGTTAAATTCTATCAAAATCTTCTATAAATATTAACCCAGCACTTATACACACATACACACGATGGCTCCACAATTGTGCATAAATATCACTAATTCATTCTCTAGGTGTAACTACAAGATTTTGTCGGCCACAAATCATGGAAATATTTATCAAGTTATTTCATTAGACCTCTAAACAATTTTGATCTCTTACACAATGAAATACATAACTAGAATTTTACAACTTAATTTTTGATACAACTTCCAAACATTATCTCAGTCATTAGCAGTCATTAGAAAATTTTAAATCCAACCTTTGAACTATCACTATTGGAAGCCACAAGAATGTAGTTCAACTACTAGTGTACACCAATGACTTCCTAAATACCCAACATGAATGTGAAATCCCTAGGTACGAAGAAAAGATATTCCGTCTCTTGATCCTAATTCCACATATTAATAATTCTGATATATTTAACATTTACATGGCTTTGTAATAACTTGGCAATTCTTTACAAAATGTTATTCCTTATGTCAAGGGCTTGCACTTACAAACAGTATTGCAATTCTAATAACTCACTATTGTTCTAAAGGTAAAAATCAATATCTATTTCATGAATATTGTGTAGATCCTTTTTACAGTTAATGAAGACTGTTTTTTGTATTTTACACAGGATGTAGTACTAATGAATATTTTCTTTTACTCATCTCCCAAGGTATTTTCCTTTCGAAGCTTATTTTCATGGGTTAAATTGATTAAATACTATAACCACTATCATTCATATGCATAGCTCACTGATTCATAATCTTACCTTAATCATGTACAAATATATTTTAGAACACAACAGGATTATGGATAGCGTACGTTTCATAGATATATTCTTTCGGTGTCCTTGTGATAAAGGCAAATGCAAATAGCATAATTTAGATGCAGCCTATAACATGTTCTTTTCACTCCTGAAAGGCCAAAATCCATCTTGCATGTGTAATTTATGATCTTGGTTTTAATGAGGACTTTGACAGCTGACAGGAAAAGTATGACAGTTTCCTTTCCAAGTACACCTAAACTCTGATTAAGAAACTGTGATACGGAATGTTAAAGGCCATTTCTGTTGTCCTGTGATGCTCATTTTGTATAACCATTGTAAATGGGGTTTATTAAGTTTATGTAACCAAACGTGTTATTAAAACTTGACGCATACAGCATGTATTAATTTCATTTATGCTAGAGAGGAAGGTTAACTGCTTCTGTGGTAAAATTTGACCTTTGAATTTCAGTTAAATAGAAGAGCCCATTATTCATGCAGTCTGATTTTCTTCCCTTTTGTAATATAAAAATGAGTTTAATTTGAATTATTTTATTATGCCACAAAATGTAAAACTCAGAGGAATAGATAAGGAAATCCTTATTGCTATTGATGTTGTGTCTTGCTTCCGCATAGTGCTCTGTGTACCACAATACTGTTTTTGTATTTGGATTTAAGGGTAAAGTATTCCTTGGATGTGCTAATCAATGGCATCGTGATACACATTTTTATTCTGTGTATTTTTTAAAGGAATACAAAATGTATAACAGAAAAAGTAGAAAACCTATGCAACTTGCAAAACTGTCTAGTTTGAGACATTATCCTGTTCCCACAGAGAGAGCATATACATCTGCTCTACTGGCTGGATTTTCAGAACAAGACACATCCAATCATAAACATAAGTATTTTCACGCGTTATTTTTCATATTTATCTGGCTATTTGCAGTCACAGTTACCAGTCTGTGTGCACAATTATAGTATTTGTGGGCTCAAATCATATGTGCAATTGAGCATGCCTAATTTAGAAAATCTGGCTGTAAGTGTCATAAGGATTTCAGAATGACTATCTTAAAATGAATAAAAATACAAGCTGCTTTTGAGCGTTAAGTCTACTGGACTAACTCTCCACCAATATTTAGGAGGAAAGTTAAATCAAACAGTACATTGTCATTTCTTTGCAGTTTTATTCACCATCTGAAAAAGGAGTAAATATATATATATATAAATCACATTTATTATATTTGAATGGTTTTTTTTTAAATTTACATAATGCTAGTTCTTTACCTTCTTCCCATCGTATAGTCTTAAATGACTAGAGTGGGTGTTTATTTGATTTCTTTAGGTTCCTAGCTAGTAGGAGAATTTCAGATTTTATACAGATTTTTTTCTACTAATATTTCACACAAACTCATTTATGCTTTAATAAAAAGTCTATGCTTACTGTGAGAACAAACAAAAAAGTGACAAGGAAATAGCTAGTGCTACATCTGCAGACACTAACACCACCTTCCGATATGTTGAGCTTCTACAAGAAAGCTGAAATGCTTTGAATAGGCTATGCTCCTCCATTTGTGTTTGCAGTTTGAAGCCAATGCAATTTGTGTCATCTGTATCACTAAACGGAATCAGTATCTAACTTTAACCTCCTATTTCTGAAAATTTTGGCCCCCGTGTATAAAAACTTCACAATAACTTTGTCAATGTATTGAAAGTCCAAATTACTTCAACAACACTGAAGCAATTTTGTATTGAAGTGACAAAGCTTTTATGCCACTAAGAAAAAATATGTTTGGCCTCTGATACATGCACATACACATATGCGTATGATTACTTTAAACTTGTGACCAGCCGAATAGAAGTCAAAAGGACTGCAATAAGGCAATTGCTGCCTGGGGTGTTTCAGCACAATAGGTGCACCTGCCTTAGAGTCACCTTTATTCATTCATGCAAAGGAATGTTGTTTTGCAGCATCAAAAAATCAAACCCTTTTATTCATATGATGTGCCACAATCCGGAGATCCTTCATAGTAAAAACAGGTCCTCAAGACCCCAAAGTAAATATGCAGCAGCGCTTCAATTCCATTCAAAGGTCAACCATCCACAAAACATTAACCATTCTGTTCCCGTTCCTTTAGGCTCTGTTCCAGGGTCTCACCCTCCAGGCCTTCTTGCCTAGGAGTTCCAAGACCTGCTTTTTCTCCCCAAATCTGGCCTCACACAACATGGCTCTTTTCAGAGTTTCTCTCCTCCAGTTTTCTTCATCTGTGAATCCTAGCGACACTCAGGGGACCCCTCCATCTGGAACCAACCCCCTTGTTCCTGGGCTCTTCATGCATACCTCTATAGAACTGGCCAAGAGAGATACTGAAAGCAGGTTAAGTTGAACAAGTGGAACTTTATCAAACACTGTGTACTGCTCTGTCCATGCGTCTGAGTTGCTTCCAGCCTAACTCCCTGCATTCCTTGTTCCTCTGGTGTCCACTCAATAACTATACCTCCAGGGAACAGGTGTCCTCTGTGTCCAGTTCTATTGATCACGATTCATCTTCCCTATTTTACATTAACAATAAATAATTGATGGCCAGAACTGCTACCCTGTGTCCCCTTGGAGACAGGTTGCTAGCACAAAGCCAAATTGGAATCTCATCTTTATCACAGACTCAGCTGGGTCCATAATCTGAGATACTTTGGTCTGCTCAACAGGCAATCACACTGCGAGTGATCGATCTCTGTCTCCCTGTCACCTGTCTTCAAGTCTAGCAAACTTTCTCTCTGTGGAGTCTCCTCCCTCCCTCTGGGGTTGGCCTGCGGATGGTTTTCTGTCTCTCCACTCTGATTATCTCTCTCTAGGTGTTGTGTCTCCTTACGTGTAAGTAAGGCTATGTCTACACTGGCAATTGAATGACAAAACTCTTGTTTTTCAGAGGTGTTAACTCTCCCTTCCACCCTCAGAAAGACAAAAAGGTTTGCTGACGACAAGCGCTGGCGTGAACAGCGTTTTGTTGGGAGGAGCCCTCTCCTGCCGACAAAGCTAACTCTGCTTTTTGGGGGTGGAAGTTTTTTTTGTTGACAGGAGAGCCAACAAACAGCGGCTACACTGCGTGACTTTCAGTGGCACGGGTGTAGTGACACAGCCATATCGCTAAAAGCTGTGTAGTGTAGACATAGTTTAAGTGTCTCCTGTTCCTTCGTATCACTTTTCCCCCTTGCATAGTTATCTCATATGGCTTGGGTGTCACTGAGTGCATCATGACTCCTTTAGTCCACTCCTTCTCCAGTCTCTTTATTGGCTGGATCCTCAGAGAAGTGCCTGTCTCCGGGGCAGATAGGTCCTTGGCTGACCTGTCATATTCTAGTGCCTGTTTTCCCTGATTGTTGGCCATCTCCTCTCAGCAGTGTCCTCATCCTTCTGGCCCCAACAGGTCTTCTCTCATTGGTACTCGGTTTTTGGTCCTTCATCTTAACAGCGACTGAACTAAAGTGTTTTGGCACTCCTGTGTAATAAAAATGCTAATAAGGAGTCTGGACCAGAAGAAATCGCTTTGCTTAACAGTCTCAGCAATTTTCACAAATGATTCTACTTTAACATTACTCTGTGGGTATGCTGACCAGGTGGTGTGGTGGTCAAAGTCCCAATTTGAGTACAAATTCACTGAATTCTTCCCAGGCAAATTGGGTCTGTTGTTGGTGACAATGCCACCTGGAATGCCATAGCTCGCAAACTGGGCCTTCAATTTCCCAATCACAGACTTGTTTGTTGCATCAGGCAGGGCATTGACCTCCCAATTACACTGGACTGTTATCAAATACTGCTTTTCCTTGAAGTCCTCTCCCACCTTTTCTTATGGTTGGGCACCTCATATATAGTAACTATTTCTTCTGCTAGCAGTTATCACAGAGCTAGCACGTATCAGACCCTTCTATTAGGGAGCAGAGTTGTGTATCCATTCCTAGCCAGTAAACACATACAAGCCCATCTTAGAGAGTGATCGATCAATGCGCAGGTGTGAGGCACGCATTTTTTTTCCCCATGGCATTATTACATAATCAGGCAGTGAAATGGTTCTCGGTCTTCAAAATATGATTCTGTCCTGCATTCTTGACCTCATCTTTAATCTGAAAAGATGATTCGGCTCCTACTATTACTTAGCTTTTGTCTTCTGGTCACTCTGCTAGTATTGCTGTCTTGACTACTGTTGTTGGATGTTGTTTTCTCTAGCCTCTTTGATTTCCATGAGTTTCATTGCTGTAACTAGGAGATTGAAGCACGTTAATGGATTCACTATGTCCTGATCCCCTTCCTCCAACTTGCTGATCCAACTACATATGTCCTGCTCAGAGAGTCAGCTAACACCAGTAAGCATCCTGGACAATATCTGATCTCTATCTGATAGCACTGGAGGCTTATCAACATGTGGTGCAATCTCTTTGGAGCACTAAGAAGGGGCTTTGCCATGATTACCTTGATGGATTTGTGGTCTGATTACACTGTTATTGAGTAGTCATGGAGTAGTGTACTGATGGACTCGCTCCATTCCAACTATCAAATCCAGAAGCTCTTTTACTATGTTCAGTCTCTCACAAGGCCATGCTGGCACAAGTGACCAGTTGTTCCTGCAAAAGAGCTACACCCAATTCTTTCTCTCATGCATCATACTGGAGTATCAGGGGCTATCGTGGCTCACAGTACTTCAGGACAAGGGCATCAGTCATTTGTTCCATTGTGTCAAATGTTTGCTACCGGAAACCTGCAAAGTCCCACTCAACTTTCTGCCCTATGAGATGACAAATGGGTACAGCCAGGTGTAGACATAAAATTGATCAATCCTACGATGTGCTCTACCTTTTTTACATCAATTGAAGTTGGCATGTCTGACTCCCTTGATCTTGTTGGAATCTGCTTTCAGTACTTCTGCTGTGATTAGCTGTCCAACATATCTCATTTCATGCTGTTTGAGTTGCATTTTTCCTGGGTTGAGTTTTATGTTCTTATTCCTGCATCACTGTAGAAAGAGCTTGTAGTACTCTGTGATGGTCTTGTTCAGCTTCTGTATCAATGCTTCCTTAACCTACAGTGAGGATATAATCTGCAATTATTTTCACACCAGCAAATCCTTCCAGTGCTTGGGAGAGTCTTCTCTGGAAGACCTCTGGTGCTGGGCTTATGCCGTTTGGCAGGCACATCTGTAGCAACCAAACGGTATTTCAAAATTTGCCAGAAGGCTGGACCCTTCATCCAGGCTTATGTTGCCTGGTCCATTCGTCACATCACAGACCATAAAGATTCTGGCTTTGGAAAGTTCTGGCAAGAGATCATCAATTGTGGGCAGTGGATAGTGGCATCTTTTCAATGCCCAGTTCAGTGGCTTTGGGTCTATGCAAATGCTTAAATTTGCCTGATGGAATCTTTACCACCACCATGTTACTTTTTCCAGATGGTACTTTATGATATACTGTCTTCTTTGAAAAGTGAGCAGGCTGCCTTTTACAATTCTGTGTTATCCTACACCTTTCTGGCTTCTGACTGCAATCTGTGCCAGGTCTGAGTTCAGTTTCAAAACAAAGAAGTTCTATTTATGTCTTATTTATGCGTGAGGCAGAGCTACACTGGCTGCAGACTGCTCTTGCACACTGAATTACATAGGCCACTGGAACTGAATTCCTGTTCTGCAGACTGACTTCTTGCACACTGAATTACATAGGCCACTGGAATTTTCCTTCATGGGAAGCAGAGTTTCCACTGTAGGGTCTACTTCCAATCACAGCTTTTACTGGAGGCACCCGTTGCCTTTGAAAACATCTGCATCTGCTTTTAAAATTCTCTCCATTATCCATGGGACTCTCCCTTTTGCTTCTTGCACTGAACCTACATATTTCTAACACTGCGCCCTACCAAATTTGTGGTGTGAATGGCTGTATTCCCCCAAGAGGGGTCTGTGGTGCTTGCCATCCACCAACACCACAAGCTTCTGTTGGTACCATCTTTTATTTTTTGGGTTAGTTACTATAAGGTCACATTTTGTTATGGGCTGCATTATGCTCTCACTGTACATCATTAGAATGTGCCTGCTCTTTGTAATGGATATGCTCAAGCCCAATTCCCTCTGAGGAATCACATTACAGGAAGCCTCGCTATCCAGCTGAAAATGCACAGCCTGTTTCCTTAGTAACATCATTGTATGCATGAAAATTGGTATTTTCCCTTGTTGCTTTCCTGTTTCAACAGCCTGAACCTGATATAATCTTAGGCTTAAGGAGAGAGAATCATGATGTCATCACCGCTGTTTGATGAGAGTGTGTGTACATATAATTTGCCTAACAGCTTTGTCCAACTCAAATATATCTTACCTATAGTGACATTAACATTAAAAATGACTAAAAAATAGCATTTATAATTCAAAGTTGTAAAAACAAAGTATTTTCAATTAAGTTTTACACAGCATCAACCAGATGTACAGTGATTTAAAGAAAATCAAGTGAAAAATATATAATTTACATTGACTTGATTTAAAAAAAAATAATCAATCAACGTTGTGAGAAACTCAAAGAAATTAAAATCCAAAGCAAGACAAAGAAGCAAGATACCTCTTCACAAAGATTTTCTGTCTCTGTATGGACACATATACTGTATTTTTCTGTAATCACAGTTCCATAGTTAAAAATGGAGTTGTGCTCTTCACGTAAAAGCAGAGATTCAACCATTTATTACACACAAGGAATACATAACACAGTACTTACTGTTTGGTCACAGAAAGATTTCATTTTATTCATTCAGAGAATTTGCAAATACATGTTATTTGCAGAGTACAAATTCATATAGAATGGGTTCTTTATGAAATTTACCACTTACTGTTAGACCATTTTTTTTCAAATGATCTCAGGAATAAGATATAGGCTCTTCAAACTTCCTATACAATTAAAACTCACTGATATACTATTTATGAGCAACATATAAAAACTTAGTTTGGGATGAATAGTCATTTTTTGCAGATAGTCTTCATAGCTGAAAGTTTCTGCTTCAGCTTGGGATGATTAATAGAATAGACTTCCACAAAGAACAGTCCTCTTTCAAAATGGTTATTGACTTATATTGTTCCCAACAGCAGTGAATCCACACTGCCCTCAACTGAGATGGCCCCTTACAGCATAAGGAGACAGCAGTTTGGTTCAGCTCCTCCCATTAGTCACATCAAGAAGGGGGGAAATGAAAAAAAAAAATCTCTTTAAAAATCAGACAAATTTAACTTATCACTATAAACACTGTTATACACTAATCAAAACTGTATGTTTATTGCATGGTCTGTGTGTTGTCCTACTCTAACATGTCTGGACCTATTAAATTTGGCCCTAACTCTTAATTTACTGGGTTTGTAACGCTCGTTTTGGGGATAATTACAATGTTTTTACCCTTACATTACTGATATATACTCTTAACATTAACTCCAGTGTGTATTTGAAATGTGTTTTATGTTACACAAATTTTAATTGTATTACCAGGATTTGCTCACAACTGAACTGTGTGAACTTATTGCTGTCTTTACCTCCCCAATCCTTGTTATTTCCAATCATTATGTCATGTCAGATAATAATTGTACCGTACTTTGTTTTGGGGAGGGGGGTTGGGGGAGATAAGAGGCACTCCTCAGTCTATGCTATAAAGTGCCTAGCACTTCTGTATCTTGTAAAAACAAAAATCTTCTGAACAAGTAGATTAAGGGGAAATAGGGTTTATGGACCAAGCCATAGGAAACTTCAAAAACAAATGCAAAAGCCAAAGCGTACTTGTGATGTCACTTCTATCAAAATAAGATTGTTTGGCCCAGTAAGCTTTATCAAGCGAGAAGAACAAACTTATGAGGGTGAGAACAAAACATCTGATAGTGAGCATCGGCCACAAGAAAAAATATGCTTCACTGGACACAGAGTATATAAAACCATCACCCCAGAAGATGAAAGAGTTGTCAGTTATGAACAACTGAAAACACTGGGTTAGAATGGAAAGCATCATGCAAACTTAAGTGGCCACTGCTATTCCTGTTATAAGTAGAAGGTTTTACAAGTTCAAAAAACAAATTAAGTAATTGAAGGGTTACAGATCTTCAGAACACGGGGGGGAGGGGGGGGGTTAAAAATACTTATAGAAAATAAAATATTTTAAGGGAAAAAATACTGCTGTAAACAAATCCATCTCCTTTTGCAGGATAGATAACTCACATTTCAGTCCTCTGACTAAGTCAACAGGCAGCTCTTACATTTCCCCCTTCTAGGTGTAATTATGCAATTCTTATCTACATCTTCTTATAGCTGTTTTGAGTGTTGATAGATTTAACTGGTAGAGTCCTCTTTCTTCCTTCCCTCCCACCCCCCGAATTTTTAAACACACCAATCCAGGTATGTAAAGCTTTTTTAGTAACTGACTCTGATAAGCTGTTTATTTTTAACATCTAGCCCTCTTCCTCTTTGTGTAGCTAATACATGTCAGTCTGTGAAGTTTTTAATCTTATGTCAGCAGGTTTTTTTTCTGCAGCACTAGCTGTGTTCAAAGTTATCACCTCAGCCATTTGATTGCCCACACTCTTCTGTAATGATTATAGGTTTCCTTGCTGGTCTTTTTAGGGATGATATTCCAATAGCAGACAGCACTTTTAAAAAAGTGTCACACTACCTTATAGAAAAAAGCAATTTCCCCAATTTGTAATATGGCAGTGGCTGCCAAACTATTACATGCACCATTAATGGTCTGCAGGACACTTGGTGGTGATCTGTGGAGAAGTGGCTGGTCACACACCAACTGGAAACGAGGAAGAGAATCTATATTACATAGTTGGACAAAACACCTGTCAGGGATGGTCTAGGTTTACTATGTCCTGCTTCAGCACAGGGGGCTGGACTTGATGACCTCCCGAGGTGCCTTCCACCCTATTGAATTTTTATGATTCTATTATTTTATATGCCTGGGTTATTCATTACACAGTTTTAGCATAGAATCTGCACTCAGTGAAAGCAGCTGAAAGAGGCAAGCCAGCCTCATTGCTTCCACTAGGGTTCTACTATGTCATGGTCAACGAATAGGAAAGCTGATGCTCTAGTCTAATCGTTATGAGAGAGAGTTCTGAGATGTCCACATACCTGTGGAAGTGACTTAGGCCTGGTCTACAGTATGCGGTTATTTCGGAATTAGCCGAGTTACCTCGAAATAAAACTGGTTCCGTCCACACGACCATACCAGTTTTTTTTCGATTTAAAGGACTCTTTTCTCCAATTTCTGTACTCCTCCTCGGCAAGTGAAGTAGCGCTAAAATAGAGATCGCAGTTCCAGGTTACAGGTACTGTGGACGCAATTCGATGATATTGGCCTCCAGGAGCTAGCCCAGAATGCTCCCTTGTGACCGCTCTGGACAACACTCTGAACTCCGATGCACTAACCAGGTAGGCAATAAAAGCCCCAGGAACTTTTGAATTTCCTGTTTGGTCACCATCAGCACAGGTGACCATCAGCACAGTCCACCATCACAGGTGACCATGCAGAGTCCACCATCTCAAGAGACCATGCAGTCCTGGATTCGCAGACGAGCTCCAGCATGGTCTGAACGGGAGGTTCTGGATCTCACTGCATGTTGGGGAGATGAATCTGTTATGGCAGAACTACGTTCCAAAAAAAGGAACTCAAATACATACGCTAAAGTCTCCAGGGCCATGACGGAAAGAGGCTACTCCAGGGACACAGAACAGTGTTGTACAAAAATCAAGGAGCTCAGGGAAGCATACCAAAAAGCCAGGGAGGCAATCAGGCACTCTGGGTCACAGCCCCATACTTGTCGCTTCTACCGTGAGCTGCATGCAATTATGAGGGGTGACAACACCACTACCCGACCACTGTCCGTGGACACCTGCAAGGGGGGAGTAGCACGGAGCGAGGAGGATGAGTTTTTGGAGGACGAAGAGGAGGAGGAGGAGGACGACAGTGCACAGGCGGCAAGTGGGGAATCTGTTTCCCCCCTGGGCCAGGAACTATTCTGAACGCTGGAGCCTACAGTCTCCCCCCACTCCCAAAGTATGCTCCCAGACCATGACCCTGGAGAAGGCACTTCTGGTGAGTGAGAGCTTGATCAGAGCCACATGGTGGTGGGTGGGGGAAACCCAGCCACGCTGGGCTATTTGCGCTTAGTTTAAAGGGCTCATCCCTGCTCAGAGTCTCATCGGAGCCCCGCGGTGTGTGTGTGTGGGGGGGGGTGGGGAGGGTGTTGTGTGAAGCGATCATCCCAGAGAGCCCGCAGGCTGCCTGCAAGCTGAATTCTGTTGCCTGGCCATATGTGATGGCTTACTCACACCAAAGTGGCAGGCACTTCAGTATAAGAGGCAAAATGCGACCTTGTACATAAAGAACATGTGCTGTGTACTATGAATTGCCTGTTTCACTGAGAAACAGTGTCCCCTTTGTTCTCTAAAATGTATCTTTTAAAATACTACTCTCCCTTTTCCTCCTCCTGCGGCAGGTGCAAATGTTTCAATGCGGTCCTTATCTACTCCGTCCCAGAGGCTGGTCCAAATTAGAAGGCGGAAAAAACAAACTCGGGATGACATGTTTGCCGAGCTCATGCAGTCCTCCCACACTGATAGGGCCCAGTTGAATGCATGGAGGCAAACAACTGTGGAGTCACGTAAAGTACTACATGAATACGAAGAGAGGAGGGACGTGCGCGATGAGAGAAGGCAGGATGCTATGGTCAAGCTCATGGGGGAGCAAACTGACGTGCTCCGCTGTATGGTGGATCTAATGCGGGAAAGGCAGCAAGACCACAGACTACCACTGCAGCCTCTGAATAACCGCCCTCCCTCCTCCCCAAGTTCCATAACCTCCTCACCCAGATGCCCAAGAACACGGGGGGGTGGGGGAGAGGGGGCGCTACAGGGACCCACACAGTCAACCCCAGAGGATTGCATAAGCAGCAGAAAGCTGGCATATCCTAAATTTTGATTTGGTTTCTGGACTTGTCCTTCCCTCCTCCTCCACCCCACTAACCCAATACCCCCTCCACCGTCTAGCTTCTGATTTCTCTCAATGTTTTGTGCAACAAATAATAAAGAAGGGTTTTTAAACAATTGTGACTTTATATATATATATATATATATACACACACACACACACTGATGTGCAGCGCGCCCTGCTGTGCTCTTCTAATCGCCCTGTTGTCTGGCTGTGCGAAACTGGCTGCCAGGCGAGTTGCCTCAACCTCCCACCCCACCATAAACGTCTCCCCCTTACTCTCACAGATATTGTGGAGCACACAACAAGCAGCAATTACATTTGGAATATTGGTTGTGCTGAGATCTAACCGAGGCAGTAAACTGTGCTAGTGTGCTTTCAAACATCCAAACGCACATTCTACCACCATTCTGCACTTGCTCAGCCTACAGTTGAACTGCTCCTTACTGCTGTCCAGGGTGTCTGTGTACGGCTTCATGAGCCATGGCATTACGGGGCAGGCTGGGTCCCCAAGGATAACTATAGGCATTTCAACATCCCTAACAGTAATTTTCTGGTCTGGGAAGTAAGTTCCTTCCAGCAGCTGTTCAAACAGACCAGAGTTCCTGAAGATGCGAGCGTCATGCACCTTTCCCGGCCATCCCACGTTGATGTTGGTGAAACGTCCCTTGTGATCCACCAGTGCTTGCAGCACCCTGTGTGGTTTATGTACTGGCGCCCCAGTGTTCTGGGGCCAAGATAGGGATATGCTTACTGTCTATTGGCCCGCTGCAGTTAGGGAACCCCAGCACATTAAAGCCATCCACAATGGTCTGCACATTTCCCAAAGTCACTACCCTTGATAGCAGCTGGTCAATGATTGCTTTGGCTACTTGCAGCACAGCAGCCCCCACAGTAGATTTCCCCACTCCAAACTGATTCCCGACTGACCTGTGCGTAGCTGTCAGGTGTTGCAAGCTTCCACAGGGCTATGACCCCTTGCTTCTCAACTGTGAGGGCTGCTCTCATTCTGGTATCTTTGCACTTCAGGGCAGGGGACAGCAAGTCACAAAGTTCCATGAAAGTGGCCCTACACATACTAAAGTTTCTCAGCCACTGGGAATCATCCCATACCTGCAACACTATGCAGTCCCATCAGTCTGTGCTTGTTTCCCGGGCCCAGAATCGGCATTCCACAACATGAACCTGGCCCAACAGCACCATGATCTCCCAATCGCCACATGCCGTGCCTTCTATGTCCATGTCCTTACCACTACAGTAATCGCACTGTCGTTGCTTCCTCGCCTGGTTTTGCAGGTACTGCACATACTGCTGGCTAATGCACAAGGTATTTACAATGGTCAAAACTGCAATGGAGATCTGATCTGGCTCCATGACTATGTCGCTTGCACGGGTAATCCTGGAAAAAGGGCGCGAAATGTAGGAGAACAGAGTGGCAGCAGAAGCTGTGCTGTTTGGTTCACAGTAGCGGAACAAAGGCTGAAAATGGTTGTCTTCTGTAGCTTTCACGGAGGTGGGAGCCCAGGACAGACAACACGGAGAAGCTCGGAAGCGTGGCAATAGCGGGAGAGCAGAGTTGGCGGCGGAAGCTGTGCTGCTCGGTTCATGATGGCCAAGCAGAGTTGAGTTGGAGAGGTGGATTCATAGTAGCAGGAGAGCAGCGGTGTACCATCTGCTGAAAGCAGTATGGCATCTGCATACCAAAAAGGCACAAAACGATTGTATGCCATAGCTTTGACGATACACACCCAGAAACACCCACGAGAATGTTTTTGCCCCATTATGCACTGGGAGCTTAACCCAGAATTCCAATGGGCGGCGGGGACTGCGGGAACAGTGGGATAGCTACCCACAGTGCACCACTCCGATATTCAATGCTAGCCTTGGTACTATGGATGCAATCTGCCGAATTCATGCGCTTTAGTGGGAACACAGAAGATTGAATGTATAAAATAGATTCCGAAAATTCAAATAGAATAATTTCAAAATAATTTTGTACTGTAGACGTACCCTTAGTGACATTTTGATTTACTGTCTTCTTCTTTGGAAGGTGAGCAGGCTACATGTAGAGTGCATACACTCTCCTAAACTTATTCTTTTACTATTCTGTGTTCTCCCACGCCTTTCTTGCTTCTGACTGCAATCTATGCCAGGGTTCAGGTCAGTTTCAAAACAAAGAAGTTTTATTTATGTCTTAACTCCCTTGCATGAGGCAGAGCTACAGATATATATTTATATAAAACACACACGGGTTTCAAATATCTAGTTCAGAATATCTCTGCACAGGAACTATTTAGTTTTTAAACATATTCATATAATAGTCTCTGTGTTTCAGTTGTAAGAAGGGAAAAAACAGCATTGTTTTTGATGCAGACATTTAACTTAAAACCATAAGCAAGATGTCACCTGGAGGGAAGGGGAAAAGAATAAAGCCCTCTGAGTCACAAATGTCAAATCACAATCCATGATTTAAATCAACATTTGCCATGACAACCGTTATACTCAAAAATCCAAGTGGAGGTTTTGAGTGTGCAAGGAATAGAGGGTCAGGGCTTTTAAGTACACCATAAATTAGACACTCTTCCTTATCAATAGCATAAACCTAAATAACCTAACATGATGCGTTACGTTTTCCATTTAACATTTCAAAACACCAAAGTAGGTGCATTACAACACATTTTCCATTCTGAACTGGAGATTGAGTCATTCATAAGTCCAAAGAGGGACTCAACTGATGCAATAGCTGAAGCACCTGCTCAAAAGTGCTAGACAGTCAGAGCGCTCTCTGGCTAGCTGTGGTTTTAAACATCTGCAGACTGATCAGATCGAAATGTAAGACTCAGCTCTCAGAAACCCCACATGGATTTTTGACACACAAGAACTCAGTGGGGTCCATAAAAACAAATGAATGGATTAAACTCCTACATATATTAGTTTATTCCCCAATCTCCATTACAAAGATGTATAAATACAAGCCGTTGTGACTAGTACAGAATAAAAATAATTGTACGCAAGTTGTTTCTAAAAATGTGAGGGCAGCAAAAGTGATGTGACATGTTGCATCCTTTTAAGTGAAGCGAATGGCACAACACACTCTGGGTTGTCTACCGTGCTACAAATGAAGTGGCACATCACAGGTTAAAAGCCAAGTTTTTAAACTGGAAACAGTTTTTAAAAAACAAACAAACTGTGCTTTGTTTTGTTTTTTTTAAACAGATTGAGTTACTGTTTCGAGAACATGCTATATATTTTATTTCATTTCCTGTTTAGCTAAACAGTACTTTAAGCAGCCTAGAGATTTAGACTAAGATTTTTGGCTTCCCTGGAATTTTGGCTGCAGGGGTAAAAGGAAAGGCAGTGTTTAGCTATTATTGTTCGTCACTATTGTAGGCAATTATATACTACATGAGAAATTCTCACCCCATTGGAATCAATGAACAAACTCCCATTAACTTCAGTAGGGCCAGAATTTCACCTTATGAAAGGTTAGGAAGCTGGTTTTAGGTTGTATGCATAAAATTGATTTAATTAGCTTCTCTGTATCTCTCATTATCATACTAT
This sequence comes from Chelonia mydas, assembly GCF_015237465.2. Lineage (NCBI taxonomy): Eukaryota > Metazoa > Chordata > Testudines > Cheloniidae > Chelonia > Chelonia mydas. The sequence continues at coordinate 169,345,108 of NC_057849.1, forward strand.
CAAAGCACCAGACACCTGTTAATGAATAAATATTTCCTAAAAACACCTCAGGTGTGGTAGAGCAATGTGGTAGGTTACTCTCCTTTTACTAAAAATTAACATGGACAGAGGTCTTCTCATGTTCACAGAGGAATTCTTCTGGCAGAACTAGAAATAGAATCCTGATCTCCCAATCCCAGCCCAGAGCCTTAACAAGAGGCTTTCTTAACAAGGTTCCTTTCTTCCACGAGGGATATGGTAGATACAAAAAACCCACCCATGTACAGAGACATATTTGGGTATGCATCAGGTGGGACAACACAATATAAAAAGGGGCAGCAATGTTAAAGTTTCCATTCCATTTTTTAAGACATTCAGAATTCTCTTATCAGCTGAAAATGTTCATCCTACATATAAGGTTGAAAGTGAACTTTTTGGAAGTCTGAGCAACACTGGTTCAGCTATTTGAGCACAAATAGAATAAAAAGAAAAGAAGACCACCCTTATCCAACCTCTGCAGCTGAAACAGCCGGGGTTCCATTTTGAAACAGCCAAGTTAGGATTTTGGAAGCTGAAATTTAGCAGGAAAATATCTCTCTACGAAGAGAAGTGTCCTTGGTTGTTCTCATGAAAATTAGTTTTATGAATTATGAGCCTTTCAAAAAATTGCCAACTGAATATGCACACTAAATTTTTTCCTCTCAGCTGAAGAAGTACTCAACTAAGAGAGGATTTCCTGAGCGTGCATGTTTGGCTAAATTAGCTATGTACTGAAAAATGTAATGAAATAGGTTAGTGCAAATTGGTTTGGACAGCTGGGGCTGAGAGAAAAGTCCCTGTTGTCCTGCATAGGAAGGGCAAGATTAAGGCATAGGCACTATAGACTTGTGCCTAGAGACTGCTCTTCTGGAGTCACGCTTATGCTCAAATAAATTGGTTAGTCTCTAAGGTGCCACAAGTACTCCTTTTCTTTTAGCAGATACAGACTAACATGGCTACTACTCTGAAACTTGTCATGATGAGATCAGAATCTCATCTTTCCATTCTAAAATATGTTTCTTGCCTTCCTGGATGTTAAGAAAAGCTTGAAAACATGACTCAGGAGTCAATGCCTGTCTGAATTTGTAGATAGCCTGAGATATCAGCTGAGAGAGGTGCAAACTGCCCCATTCATCTTTCTGAAACTTGCAGCCGCCTAATGAGGACCAGTGCTGGCACTTTGTGGGGCAGCAACGTTGCATGGTCATTTGGTTCAAAAGCTGACAACAGGTCGTTCAAAAATGCAAGGAAATCCTTCCGATTAAATGTAGTCTCAGATCTATACTCAAGACTGAGCCCACACTGGTACAGATTAAAAAAAACAACAACAGACGATCCAGATGTAGTAGGAACTAGTTCATACCCATGACCTTTGCTAAAAATGAAAAGTTTGAAATCAGATGGTATTTGGCAAAGTTAATATCGAAAGAAGTTTGACTGAAGGAAAAAAAAAACATTTGTGAGTGCTGCTGGTAGTTTGCCCTCCTATAGGAAGGCATTAACAGCTCTCATAAATAATGGGTCTAATGGCTCTCCACTGAACTCTCAAAGACTATAACATTCTATTTCTGACTACTTTGTCACAAGATGTCATGTAGAAAGCACAATGCCAATGTGTAAAACAAATCTGTGACCACTTGAGTTATGTTGCAAGACAACCTTTTTTTCAGAATTCAGAAAGCCTTATTTTATGAGGTTGGTACGGAAAAAGTCAAAACAGATCATGCATGTGTAGAAGAGGACTGACTAACACTAAAATTTGAAGCATTAGCAGGATTATGAGCACACTGAGTTAATTAGTTTTTTTTTTAACGTAAGTTCTTCATCTCGATCTCTGTAAATACTTAGGATTACAGGGGACCCTGATAGCTTTACTTTGTAACTTAAATACTCTCCATGTAAGCTATTTTTAGTAGAATGTGTATACACACACACACACACAAATAGTAGGCTGAAATCTCCAAAAGCATACATCAAAGGAAAGCAACATAGATTCCCTTCTATACTCAAAAGCACAGGGGGAAAAAAAACAAAACAAAAAGCCCCCACAAAAAGTCTTGTTGTCTACTGTTTTTTGAACAGAGTATGCAAAACAGATCCCATACCCAGAAGAAATAGCCTCCAAAGTGGAATTTCACTAATGGTATATTTTCCAATGAAGATCTCCACTGCAGAGATTCAACAAAACTAAACATTACTAAATATCAAAAATTCCTAAAAAAATATTTGTATAGTGTGCAAACTTGTAGTTGTTTATTACTGCATCATCTTTATATGAAAGTAGTTCATAGTGTGCTCTAAATTCCCAAGTTATGTTATATATTAATCAGTTATGTGAAATGGCTCAATACATTACATAACTGTTTTACAAGTGTGGGGATGCCTTCCTGGGTGCGGAAAGAGAGGAGAGGAGAGTGTGAAGAACTATCTGGGAAGACACAAAGCGGGATAAATGCTTCCCAGAATCTCAGCTTTTTGTTGTGTATTTTAGTTATTAAAAATAAGTCTCTGGCTATATGGTTGCAAAGAAAACATTGAAAATGTGACTAAATGTAATGGACACACAGTGAGTCTGCAGAGAACCTGAAACAATAGCTCTGAGGTGTACAGCTCTTCTCACCTCAGTTGGTACTAACCCACGTGCCAATTATGATACTTTAACTATCAACATTGTTAGCCATTTCATTGCTCATAGAAGCATGTGAGAAAGGAAAGATATAGTGGGAAGATCTACAAAATCTATTTTGAGGGACTGCTTATTATGAATAGGTCTTTTGTAAGACAGAGATGCTGAAGGGGGATGTGATTGGTTTCATTTTCCTGAAGTGGTCTCAGCTAAATTTGGAACAGGCTGTTGTATTGTATACTTTATGTCAATCTATTGTTGACAGGATGAATGCAAGAGACAGAATGGGTGAAAGATTAAGAATTAAAATGATTAATTTTGACAGCTGAAGAAACGCATGCCTTCCTGATATTTAGAATAATGATGCTGAGTTTGAGAAGAAAGTTTGAACACTAAAAACTTACAAAGTAAGATGAGAGCAGAAGAGTGAGACAAGCACGCAAATGCCCTTATATAACATGGTCCACTGGGCTTCAGTACATATGTATGTTAATCAGAAAGGGAAAATGAGGCTTTCAATCACTCATGAAAAACTGGAAAGAGAGGAGAGGCCTACCTACCCAGGTCAAGAAAGCATCCTTTATTTCAGCAAAACACTTAAGCACGCAGTTGACTTTTAGCATATGGTTTAAATGATTTGGAAGTGATTGTGCAACTGCAAATCCATTGAGACAGGTTGAAAACCAATAACGAGAGAGAGAGAGAAAGAGACAGTGCGAGCACATGTGCGCAAATGAATGAACTCTCACTTTTGAGATGTTTTGGGCTGCTTAAATGCGCAAGTAAGATGGAGTGAAATCATTTGTTCATGAGACTCACTCAAATTAAAGACAGCTTTCCTGGCAATTAGTGGGGAGAGTCAAAGAATCTTCAGGAATATTATGAATACAGATACCTCATTTTTATGCATCTACTAGGATTATTTATGATACTACAAGAAAAGGATCAGTTAAACTTTGAACATTGAAGAAGTTGAATATGGTGTGTTCACTACAAATATTACACAACATTTCTTGTCTAACCAATTGCCATTAGCAGCGTGATTTGAAGACAGCTGTATATGTGTAAATTCTACCTGGCAGAAAACAGCAAAAGAAACCTTTGTCCTTTTCCTGTCTCATCTGCATTGTGAGATAGCCCTTGGTTGAATATGAAGTGAGAGCTCTCAACATTATCCAGGAAAAATGTGAGCACTTCTCTAACAAGAACAATACTGAAGCACAATTTGTAACCATCAACCATCTGTAATTTGTTTACAGAGTAATGCCAAATACAGATTGAGAAATGAAAAAAATTCTCAAAATAAATGTAAGTTGTTTATTTGATACAAAGCAAAATAGACCTTCAATCTGTTTGTGTCCAGGATATGCTGGTGATATAGATCTAATAATGGCAAAATAAGAGATTTCATTTCTTTCTTAGGACTAACAATAAAGAGCAGAACTCTTGACTTCATATAGCACCTTGTTGAAATATATACATAAAGTAGGAGGATCTGCGGTGTCAGAAAAAACAAAGAAAAAAATTCTGTTTCTCATATGCCAGCCAGATGCTGTTTCATTTTATGAGAAGTAACCCTCCATGATTCTAGACTTGTGTTACTACCCAGACATATTTGAATTGCATCCAGAGTAATAGCTGCTCTTCTGTTGCCATGCTGATTTTCCCTATGTAGTTTTACTTGTAATTAACACTTCACACACATTAATTATGCTACACCATAGAGTCTACCTGATATATAGCACCAAAAATAAAACCCAAAATCTTTATGTGATGATATTCCCTGACAACTAAACTAGTATTTCAGATTTTGACATTCAAGAGTAAATTTTTCCCCCCTCCAAAACTGGGTATGGGGATTTATCTGTTCATTCCTCATCATAACCTGAGCTGCATAGCTAGAACCTTTTTGCATGTTTACAGTGTAAATAGAGAAGAGATCAATAGTGTCAATAAAAAAAAAGAGTTATTCAGTAGAATACATGCAGTAGGGCTTTATAAATATCAATATTAACAAAATTATGAAACTATGAACCATTTTATACTACAGAGTTTAATGTGTTGGTAGTTAACTATTACACCCTATGGGGTCAGGTTTGGGGGGGAAACTATTTTAACTTCTTTTTTATGATGCAAGTCAGTTGATAGATTCAGATGTAGCCACACGCAGAGCCCTGCACAGATACAAAATTTGTATCCGCATCCAATCCGCAAAAATGATCCACGGATATCCGCATCCATATCCACAGATATAAGCGGATATCCGCAGATTTGCAGGGGTCTACATATTCAAACTTCCAAGCAATGACAATTATTTTCCAGATTTGTTTTTATCAGCATGAATATATCAGGTGTGGAAAAGTTATAAACTCCTTCGGAATAAGATTTTTTTTAAGTCATCTTAACAAAAAAACCTATTTTTTGTAACTCCCTTTCCTCAGCGTCCTGTCAACATCTTTCAACATATCTGTATCAACCTATTTTATAAACAGATACCGTTTCAGTTGTGTTTTTTTAAGCACACTTTTTATATTTGTTCAGGTAACACTGTGCTTTTGTTGAAAACTAAAAAACCCACCAAAAGACCTTTATTTACTACATGACATATTAATATCCTCTTTATTTGTAAGGTCAGAATAAGTTTAGCACAATACAATGACAAAGTTCGATCATGAGCTAACGCTGACCATCTGAGTAACCTGAAGGGTATTTCTTCAGGGAGTTCATTATGGCTATCAAGTGAATTTGACAACTATGAAGTCATAAATTGATAATAAGCAACATTATTTTGTTAGAGCATTATGCAAATCAAAGCATTTATTTTCAGGTATTATAATTTTTCTTGCTATTTAGTACAATATAATTTCAATTAAGTACGTGAATCCTTTCTGTATATTGCATTCTCTTAAATTACAATCATTAAGTCATAAGAATTGATGATTGAAGTATATTTTGCCTTGTATATTTAAAATCATAACCAAACTGATAAAAATGCAGGGAAAATGATTTTTAGAATACAAGAGCAAAATCCATAAAGAGCAGTGACAGAGAGCGAGAGAGAGAGAGAGGAAGAGGGAGGGAGAGAGTTATACAACTACTAACATGACAAAATCATCTTTACTTGTACAATTATGGTAACAATAGCAGCTTAAGTTCAATATGTTCTATTGTTTTTTCAAGTAAACTTAGGTCTTGCATCAGTATCAGGACATCAACTGGCGTTTTGCCACAGACTTCAATAAGTGCAAGATTAAGCCTAGATGTCAAGATGTAATTCATTACAAAATAATATTTCCACTGAATCACTGTAAACTGTAATTATTTTCAAATATAAGCAGCACTGAAACTAAAGTATTCCAAGGCAAGTTACAACATCTTCCTTAACTGAACAAAATAATAATAATAATAATAAAAAAAAATCAAAGTTACACTACAACTGACTTTGGAGGAAAATACTGTAAGATTTGTTTGCCATATTGTGAATGTATTGTCAGTCAATACTTCTAAAAAATACCCATTCTAAGCTAGGAAGGAGAGTTTGAGTACTTTGGCTAAGAGAAGTGCTACCCAGCACTTTTAGCTTTACTCATAATATCATCAGCACACTAATTTCCTACTTACTAATTGCCATGCTTGCTCTGTAAACTTACGGCTCAAGGTATTTTAGTTTTAACAGTCCATTTTCCCTTACCATGTTTTCCTTGGATAGTCACTTGAGAGTTGATCTTGTGAGGGGCTCAGCTTCCACTGATTTTGATGGAAGTTGTGTGTTCAGAGACCTTTCTGGGGTCGGGTCTTCTGGCAAGATGATTCCCCCCACCCATGTCTATCAGCATTTTATGGGCCCAGCTCTGCTTCCACTAACAATTTTTAGTGGGATCAGGATCAGATCTTAAATCAATTCTGGAATTTAATTTGACTTAAACAACTACAGACCACCTCACACACAAAGCACACAAATTGAAAGAAGCTCAGCTGTTCAAAACGCTGGCCATGGTGGGCTGGGAAGGAAATGGAGGAGTCAGAACTGTGCTACTTTCAAGTTTGTGTTTAGAAACACAAATCTGATTGTCAGGGTTCCTTCCCCACTCTGAATTCTAGGGTACAGATGTGGGGACCCACATGAAAGACCCCTAAGCTTATTTTTAACAGCTTAAGTTAAAAACTTTCCCAAGGCACAAACTTTGCCTTGTCTTTGAACAGTATGCTGCCACCACCAAGTGATTTAGACAAAGAACAGGGAAAAGACCACTTGGAGTTCCTATTTCCCCAAAATATCCCCCCAAGCCCTTACACCCCCTTTCCTGGGGAGGCTTGAGAATAAACAAGAAGAGCACAGACCAGCCTTGGCTTTTTAACACCCCCAAAAAACCAATCAGATTCTTAAAAACCAGAACTTCATTAGAAGAACAAAAAAAGATAAGAGAACAACTCTGTAAGATCAGAATCGAAGATACTCTTACAGGCAGTCAGATTCACAACACAGAGAATCGCTCTAGGCAAAACTTTAAGTTACAAAAAGACACAAAAAGAGGAATACACATTTCCTCCAGCACAGCGAATTTCACAACAAAGAAAACCTAACGCATTTTCTAGCTAGATTACTTACTAACTTTACCGGAGTTGGAGGGCTTGCATCCTTGATCTGTTCCCGGCAGAGGTATCACACAGACAGACAAAAGCCTCCCCCCCTCCAGATTTTAAAGTATCTTGTCCCCTGATTGGTCATTTTGGGTCAGGTGCCAGCCAGGTTACCTGAGCTTCTTAACACTTTCCAGGTAAAAGGACTCTGCCACCGGCCAGGAGGAATTTTATAGCACTGTATACAGAAAGGTGGTTACCTTTCCCTTTATATTTATGACACTGATTCTGAACAATTCTCCTAATTTAGCTTTTTTAATTAACAGGAACTTTTAGAAAGAAGTCTACTTCTATCTAAAGTGCTCTGGCACACAATGGCCTGAAGAGGGAGAAAATCATTTCCCTTTGAAATTTGGCAGCTTGTGGCCAAAAACAAGTTCGGAACTGGCTGAACTTCACAAGAAAGCTGTGATTCTGCTCTGTACAGCTTCTTTTTCCAACAGTTCATGAGACAGCTGGGCTTTCATTTTTGTTGTTTTTGGTTTTTTACCTTCACTCAAGTTAAGGATTTGCTTACCAGCTTGTGAGAGGTATGAAGTTGCACTGCCCCAGGAGGAATTTTGGCTCAAACAGGCAGAATTCCACCTACTTCCCCAATATTCAGGAGGTAGCATGTTTGTTGTTAACCACATTTCAGAGCCTGAAGAATGACTTCTCCCCAGCCCTACCCCCAAGCCACTGTGCACACGGCCATTGCTGCTGACTAGTGGGGAAGAGAGATGAGATCACATTCCTTACTCCTTTCTGGCCTTCCCAAACCTTTAGTCTGTCACTTCCCACCCCACCCCCCAGACTCTAGTAGAGAGAAGCCCCTAATACAGGGACTGCCCCTGAGATCCAGCCTCACTACTGGCAAGCAAGGGTGGGCGAGACTCCTTGCTGATTCCCCCTTGTGCACCCATAGAGCAGCTGGGCAAAATCTGGTGTTAAATCTGGAGTATTTGAAAGACTTCAACTGAGTTGGAAGTAGGCAGCAGAGGAGCAGGATGTGCCCATGTCAGCAGTGGGAATTCTTTTTTTCTGCTAAAGCATATAGTGGATCATTAACAGAAGTATTAAAAATATTCAACACAGTAGTTTTCCCACTTACATTAATTTCAGTCGAAATAAGTAATGAACAGAAATTCAATACCTTTGCTGAATTATATATACCAGTGGCCCCATTAAAAAGTTAACACTAACCAACAGGCATATCTCAGTATCAGAGATACCATTGCTGTTTCTGGACATATTCTATATAGGGGTGTGACGCTCTGTACCTCGGGGGAACACCCTACATCCCAATGTCCATCCTTATAATATGATTGTGTGGTATCCAATGCAAAAGTTGTCATGTTGGGTTTCTTCAGAAGGCTCATGATGCACTGAGCATTGTTGTTATAGTAATGTTATAGGTTGTAATTTCATGTATATATAAGGCTGAATATGTGTCCTCATGGCTTAAAACAAGCCCAGGCAAAAATTCCCCAAGAGCAGAGGGGCAATTCACACCTCATCAGGGCATGTATGGGACTAACCCAGCCCAGCTTCACAGGAATAAAGGATACTGGCCTAGGCATCAACAAAGGATCTGTTGGACTCTCGAGTGAGACACCCCCGCTTTCTTTGGTCAGTTTTGGCCTATGATGAGGTAATGCTCACCTGACTCTGAAGAGGTGCGGAGGGCAAAGCCAAGAGGGAAGCAACATGATAAAAGGGAGAGATGTTTCCCATGCTCTTCCTCTCTCTTCCACCTCCATCAACAGACATCACCATCAAGTGACTGAAGCGCTGATCAAAGAGGAGAGCCTGGCTGAAGGGCAACCAGCCAGCCTGTGGTGAGAAGCATCTAAGTTTGTAAGGACACTGAAAGTGTTAAGATCAGCTTACAATGCATTTTGCTTTTATTTCATTTGACCAAATCTGACTTGTGCTTTGACTTATAATCACTTTAAAAAAATCTATCTTGGTAGTTAATAAATTTGTTTGTTTATTCTACCTGAAAGAGTGCATTTGGTCTGAAATGTGTCAGACTCCCCTTGGGATAACAAGCCTGGTACATATCAATTTCTTTGTTAAATTGACAAACTCATATAAGCTTGCAGCATCCAGCGGGCATAACTGGACACTGCAAGACCGAGGTTCTTAGGGTTGTGCCTCAGACCGGAGATATTGGCTAGTGTCATTCGCTTGCACAATCCAAGGAGCAGCTTAAATGCCAGAGGCTGTGCATAAACAGCCCAGGAGTGAGGGTTCTCACAGCAGAGCAGAGTAAGGCTGGCTCCCAGAGTCAAGGATTGGAGTGACCTAGCAGATCAGTGGTCCAGATAACACCAGGGGAACATGACAAGGAGAAACACTACATTTCCTTTAATAGACTTTAGAGAGTCATATTATAGTGTCTGCCAGCAGTGAATGCTCTAGCTAAGTGTGCAGAGGCACTTTCATATTATTTTCCTTCATGTTTCAGAAATTACACTGCAGGCATGAGAGGATTACATTTCTATAGCTTCATTCCCCACAGGACTTGGTGGTACATTAGTAGTGCCCAGTCTTCCAGTATTTGAGCAGATCAAAGGAAGCCAGGTGACATTCTTATTGTGATTTGGCATTTTCATAAAGGATTTGTTTGGCTCCTTTTTAAATTGAATTGTATCACTTTACATAAAGGAAATCCAGAAAAAAAAGTTAAAATGTAGCAATACAATCATTATTTCTTACTGTATATTAAAAATGGGGCACATATTGCTTTGGATTTTTTGCTTCTTAAAGCCTGATTATGTATAGTGCTTATTTATTTCTTTGAGTTTAAACAAATCCAGGATTTTCTTTTATTAGATTAAATGTATACCACATCATGAACCTACATGCGTTATGTTTATGCTGTGCAATTTACATAATCTTTGGGAATTAAACAGGTTCCACTCACTTTCCTTTGTGATATTTTAGAGCAGTTAAACATGCTAGTAAGTTATAGTGTAATAATTCACAACCCGGGAAATTTTGGCACACAGATATAGGGTGAGTGCAGTTAAACACACAAACGGTATGGTGTAACTCTCACTCTTGATTGTCTTGTTATTATTAAATGATCTTGTTCTATAGAGTTAAAGATTAACATTAACCAACAGTTACCATACTGTTGTATCTGAGATATAACAATTTTCCTTAGCATTGTGCTTTTCCACTGCATGATAGCATGAAAAATATGCACAGTTTTTAAAACTCCTCTTGTTTCTTTTAATAGCATTAATCACTATGCAAATACTGTACTTATTTACCATGGTATACATGAAGAAACTGTGCTAAAACTATTCATGAGCATAGAAGCCCTGGAGTGTGAAAAAGACAGATTGCATCCTATTATGGCACAATAGAATGTCCTGGCACTAATAGATGGTCACATATCATAATGAAAGGGGACATGGGTATCTGAAAGAGAGACCTATCTGGCCTCAAATACCTACATACATATAGGTGACATATTAAGAGATACTAAGTAAGGCAGACATAATCCACTGCACACACACTACCATCAGCAGTAAGTATTACTGTAGCTAACAGCAGTTTTAACAAAGAGGTTATCCCTGCTGAGAGGAGCAGTAAAATGTGTCACATCACTCAGCACGCTTGGCAAATGGCAACCTGCTCTGTGATGTAAGCCTGCATCTTGTGTTGCATATATTTCATAACCTACCTGACCGACCACCGCTATACACATTGCAAGTATTTGGCCCACATTTACGTGTCAGTATATTGTTCCACTCAATAATATCTAATCCTATAATCTTCCTCACCTCTAACGACAGCATGCCCACCCACAAGAGAACTCTAAGACAAGATAAATAGAAGAAAAGCAGTTTACATTAACTGTACATTTTGATATAAACTGTATATTAATATATTCTGATTAGATGAACAATTCCCTATAATTACACTATATGGTATTATTTTTCTTCTATTTATCTTGTCTTAGAGTTCTCTTGTGGGTGGGCATGCTGTCGTTAGAGGTGAGGAAGATTATAGGATTAGATATTATTGAGTGGAACAATATACTGACACGTAAATGTGGGCCAAATACTTGCAATGTGTATAGCGGTGGTCAGTCAGGTAGGTTATGAAATATATGCAACACAAGATGCAGGCTTCCATCACAGAGCAGGTTGCCATTTGCCAAGAGCGTTGAGTGATGTGACACATTTTCCTGCTCCTATATATATTATATATATAGGCTCTGTGCAGCCCAAAAGTTCATACCATTTATTCATACCAAAATTAATCTGAGGGTGGGAGGGTGGGGGAACCTGGAGCTATGGACACAGATAAAGTCTCCATACTCACACTGAAGGACCAAAAATATTGTAGGCAACAATGAAGTTATTAAAAATAACAAATTTTAACCTCTTCAATTAAGCAGTTTCCTAGAATCATAGGACTGGAAAGGCCCTCGAGAAGACATCTAGTCCAGTTCCCTGCACTCATGACAGGACTAAGTATTATCTAGACCATCCCTGACAGGTGTTTGTTTAAACTGCTCTTAAAAATCTCCATTGATGGAGATTCCACAACCTCCCTAGGCAATTTATTCCAGTGCTTAACCACCCTGACAGTTAGGAAGTTTTTCCTAATGTCCAAACCTAAACCTGCCTTGCTGCAATTTAAGCCCGTTGCTTCTTGCACTACTCTCAGATGTTAAGAAGAATAATTCTTCTCCCTCCTCATTACAACCTTTTATGTACTTGAAAATTGATATCATGTCCCTCCTCAGTCTTTTTTTCAGTTTAAACAAACCCTTTTTTTTTTTTTCAATTTTCCCACATAGGTCATGTTTTCTAGACCTTTAATCATTTTTGTTGCTCTCCTCTGGACTTTCTCCAGTTTGTCCACACCTTTTCCAAAATGTCAAAACTGGATACAAGACTCCAGCTGAAGCCTAATCAGCATGGAGTAGGGTGGAAGAATTACTTCTTGTGTCTTGCTTACAACACTCCTGCTAATACATCCCAGAATGATGTTTGCTTTTTTTTGCAACAGTGTTACACCTGTTGACTCATATTTAGGTTGTGGTCCACTCTGACCCCCAGATACCTTTCCACAGTACTCCTTCCTAGGCAGTCATTTCCCATTTTGAATGTGTGCAGCTGATTGTTCCTTTCTAGAGTGGAGTACTTTGCATTTGTCCTTATTGAATTTCATCCTATTTACTTCAGACCATTTCTCCAATTTGTCCAGATCATTTTGAATTGTAACCCTATCCTCCAAAGCACTTGCAACCCCTCTCAGTTTGGTATCATCCACAAACACAGTTTAATTGTGCCGAATCACGTCCTTAAATTTTGTGATGTCAATGGGAGATCTGTATCGGGGTAGCCATGTTAGTCTGCATACACAAAAACAACAAGGAGTCTGGTGGCACCTTAAAGACTAACAGATTTATTTGGGCATAAGATTCTATGGGTAAAAAAAAAAACCACTTCAGATGATTGATTTTCTCCAGAGTCCTTCTCTGCATCCATCATTCCAGCACAAGCCTTAAGGTAAAGAATCTAACTTGTTATATCTACCCTTATTACACAAAAAGTTTGCTCCGAAATGATAAAAATCTCAATAATCTCTCAAATCAATTACCCTGATTATCCCACATCTGTCCCCTTGTATAGTCATTGACATTTGGATAAAGTGAGTGCAAAGGGGGTGTAACCTACCCTGGTAACTTTTTGACAGTCACTTTGCACAGGTGCAGAAAATGACAAGAAGCAAGGCAGAGGAGTACCAGATCCACTCTATTTTTGAAACATGAAAATAAATAACCTCACAAGAAAAGTGACCCTCCATTTTGTATCAGTCACTAGTCCCGTACTTCCCCCAGGATGTAAACATTTGCACTCTACAGTCTGCTACTGAGTTAATGAACTGGTTGCCACAGACAACATCTTGTTAAGTTCTCTTTCACAGATGAATTTCCAATTAGGTAGGAGCGGGAAAACAAAACAAAACAAAACAAAAACCTTTTGCAACAGGATAGAAAGAGTTCATTAAAACTTTCTGCATATCTTCACTCAAATTGATATATTTTTTATTATTAAATACCATTCATCATTTGAAGAAGCTTTCTAACCACTAGTTTAAGTACTTAGGCAAGTTCTCCAGACTTTTTTCCATCTTTCTTCCTAATTGGATACTCTTATTATCCCTCATTAATGATTCTCTCAGCTTGTAAAGACCTAATTTTTTGGTGTTTGTCTATCCACTATTTCCTCCCATACAGTAAGCGTTTTGTTCAAGCTCACAATGCGGAATTTCAGTCTCCTTCAACCAAAATATGGATTGTATCCAATTTTTGTTTCATTCTGTTAAGGCCTGAAGAGTCTATTTTCATATCCCTGGACTGTGTTTTAAGTTAAGATGAAATTACCAAGGTTGCTTCCGTGGGACCAATGATGTCTGATTCAATATAAAACTTTTGCAGCTGTTTAATTCTGTGTTTCCAAGTTATCAGAGAATCCCATTTTCTAGAACAGGTTGTATTCCTTAAAAGCTAGTCTAATTATACTAGCAGTATTTCATAGGCTTGAGGAGACTTTATATGAATTTCTCCTACATGAGTATCTGCTCTAAAATTCGAGGTTAACCTAGAATTCCTTGTTTGTTCCTTTCATCAATTTATAGTGAAGAAATCAACCGTATTTCATCCTATTTAACCTGAATTTCAGGTTTCAGACAGGAAAGAAGAAATGGCAGCATATTGCTTGCTTCTTGATTTTCAGCTCTCAGAGTTTCATGCTGTGTCAACTTTATAGTGTTTAATTCTAACTGCAATCACCAACATTTTAAAATGTGACTAATAATTTTTTGGGTGCATCAGTTACTGGTTGCCAAACTTGCTGCACCTTAAAGGGACCAGATTTCAAAAACTTCTAAGCACCCACCTTCTGAAAAATCAGAACTCTTTAAGGGGCCGGAAGTTGGGCACTCAGTAATTGATGTACCCAAGATTCACTAATTCCTTTTTTAAAATATTGGTTTACAATTATTAGGTTGTGTTCACTTGTCCTCAGCTGGTGTAAAGTGGCATAGCTCTATGAAATTCATTGAAGCTATGCCAAATTACATCAGCTGTGGTTTGTGGCCTTTTGCACTGCTCTGTAGTTTCTGTATCTACACATGCATACTAAGAATGAACTGATTTCCTTTGCCATCTTCTATAACCTTCGTGACCTGTGAGTGAATTAATTGATACTTTATTAAGGAGTAAATATCCTACTGGATCAGTAGCTAGATTTACAATGATTGTTTTAAAGGATACTAGGTCTGTTTATTAAATCTTGATAAATGCAAAGAAACCAGCAGGCATCTGCCCACCCCCACCCCAATATACTGTAGCATTACAAAAATCTTAAATTGAAAAAAAGGAATGACAGGAAAAGTTGTCTTCTTACTAAGACAAAATTTACTTAATTATTTTAGCACAGGAATAATTTTGTGTTGCACATAAAATGTGTGTACAATGGATCACTATAATCTTCACTAATCTTTGAAGATTTGGAGAAACATATAAATTTGATTGGTAAACAATACTATAAATACAATGGAGAAAACATTAATGTAATGTTCCTCATCCCCAATAAAGTTTGAATGAAATACGGTTATCGCCTGATATTGTGATACACATCACCATTTGACAGAAGTCATATGCAGAAATTAAAAAAAAATATTTTGTCAAGTGCAGACTTATTAAAATACTCTAGATACAGATTTCCCTTTTGGGCTCATTTTACCAACTTTGAAATAGGAACTGCAAACATCTGACTACAGTAGTTTCTCTGAAGAAAGTACTTTGTAATGTATCATCTGTTGAAATGCTATATTATAACAATACACCCACAGTAAACCACACAAGGTAGTTTTATGCCTGCTAGAATGACAACAGAAATGTGGGGGGCCGGAGGGGAAGGCCAGTTATTCTACCTTCTCCATGGTGGAAGTACACTAGTTTTTCAAAAGTCTGAGCTAAATAACAATTCTAGTTTCCTGTACACACAGACCAATAGATGCTGCATGTAAAAGTCAAACATAATGGTTATATATGTCCTTCTCCTTTTTATGCCCACTGGGTATGACATGATGAATAATTAATGGCATTATTTGATCCTAAATGGCAATACCAAAACCAGGAAAGGAAAAAATATTAACTTTAAGTATTAGAGGAAGAACTGTTATCATAAAGACAGGAAGCCTTTTATCTCTTTGTATAAGAGATGCATACATTTTTTCACATATTATATATTGAATTTCTGTAATTCGTTGTGAAAACAGCCATTTAAAGTACATTTTAAGAGTGCTAATGATCAAAGTTTAATATAATTTTATTTAATAAAGAAAAAATCATATTTATCTTAAATATAGTTTAGATAGAAGCTACTGAGGTAAAAAGATTATTTGTTACTTGCTAAATATTGTCCTATGATTTTACATGCACACACACAGTGTGTGTGTGTGTGTGTGTGTGTGTGTGTGTGTGTGTGTGTGTGTGTATAGAATAAATAACTAACTCACTCTTAGGGAGTAGCAAGTATCAATTATTTTAAAACGCTATAAATTATAGTTATAATCTACAGCAAAAATATTTAGAGTTGAAAACATACTTATGACTTGTATTAATTCTTCTTAAACTATCGTTGTATACTCTAAAACCAGAATCTAAAAATCACCTTGTTTATGTTCATTATTTGTGTCTCAAACTTTCAAAACAAAGTGTTCTCAATTTATAAAATCAAAGTGAGGATGGTTTTATAAACTGCTACTCCTGAAACTCAACCTTAGAGTCAAGCAAGGTTCTTTCTTTTTCTCACATAGACACTATTAATAAAAGCTCTGTTGGTCAACTTGATTCTAAATGAGATCCGCTGGTGTAACTACTTTAAACTCACCAAGATCTGGATTGTGACACTACAATCTAGCCTGACTAAGGGGACACTATAATAGGGGCAGGAACCAGATTGTGATTCATTCATTCACAAACTGGTCCCTGCTTCGTCCTTGCTCCAATGGGAAGTCATCTTCAAACACTCACCCCGATGCTTTATTTAATTTATTTATTTATTTGAGGGAGGGCATCGATTTCTTCACTGTTCATACCAACTCCAATATGCTCTGCCTACTCCCCTATTGCCACTCCCTCTCACACACCCACTCCCTGTGTGGAAGAATCACAATCCAAAGACAGCTGCTTCTCCCCATGCAGATACTGGTGATGGGACAGCCTGTGCAGAAAAGTAAAGGGTCTCCTTGAAACCCCCACACTGCTCTGCAAGGGTGAGCAGCAGGGCTCATGATAGAGCCCTAAAAAGTCCTGTTGATGATGCACAATATAATCCAGTTATAATCCAGTTTACTAAACAGGAAAATGGAATGGGGAAAGCAGGATGTATTAGTGAAGTGGCACTGGGGAGGAAATGAAAGTCCTGCAGCAGAGTGAGTTGGCAGATTCAGAGAGGCAAGAGCAATTAACAGCAAATCAGCAAAATGTAAAAGCACCAGAAACAACTTTGTTCTGTCATCAATATTCTTTAGTATGTACAAAGCAGTCTTCATTTAAGTTATTTTCTAGCCATTTATAAATGGCTATCTACCACTTCACTAAAAAAATATAAAAGTTAAAAAACCTGAAACAGATTCTAAGGTTTTACAGGCATTTATCATTAATATCAGCATCTTTCCTGTTCTTTGGTGTGAATATCCCTTGTTAAATGTTTACAATTTGAATCTACCCTCTCAGGGTTCCTTCCCCACACTGAACTCTAGGGTACAGATGTGGGGACCTGCATGAAAACCCGCTAAGCTTATTTTTACCAGCTTAGGTTAAAACTTCCCCAAGGTACAAACTATTTTACCTTTTGTCCTTGGACTTTATTGCTGCCACCACCAAGCGTCTAACAAATATATAACAGGGAAAGAGCCCACTTGGAAACGTCTTTCCCCCCAAAATCCTCCCAAAATTCTACACCACCTTTCCTAGGGAAGGCTTGATAAAAATCCTCACCAATTTGCACAGGTGAACACAGACCCAAACCCGTGGATCTTAAGAACAATGAAAAAAGCATTCAGTTCTTGAAAAGAAGAATTTTAATAGAAGTAACAATAAAAAGAATCACCTCTGTAAAATCAGGATGGTAAATACCTTACAGGATAATCAGATTCAAAACATAGAGAATCCCTCTAGGCAAAACCTTAAGTTACAAAAAGACACAAACAGGAATATACATTTCATTCAGCACAGCTTATTTTATCAGCCATTTAAACAAAACAGAATCTAACACATATCTAACTAGATTACTTACTAAGTTCTAAAACTCCATTCCTTTTCTGTTCCTGGCAAAAAAACACACAGACCGAGAGAATCTTCGTTTCTCTCCCCCTCCAGCTTTGAAAGTATCTTGTCCCCTCATTGGTCATTTTGGTCAGGTGCCAGCAAGGTTATCCTAGCTTCTTAACCCTTTACAGGTGAAAGGGTTTTTCCTCTGGCCAGGAGGGATTTTAAAGGTGTTTACCCTTCCCTTTATATTTATGACATGCCCCTTTTGTGATCATGACCTGATTTTCTATACATCCGTCTTACAGACTAAGACCAAACTTTTTAGAAGTGACACGTGATTTTTGGTGCTCTACATGAAACACTTTGTAGGCGACTGGTTTTTCAGAAGGCAAGTGCTCAGCACTGTCTGAAAAATCAGGTTCTTCAAAGTTGGGCACACAAACATTTGCCTCTTGAATAATTTGGGCATTGATAATACTCTGAAAGTCACTTCGAATTTATATGAGCCTTGTTTCTTTCCATCCATGTCTCTTGACAGATACTTATATAGTATCCTCCCTAAATGGAGAGACTACCATATTAGGTTAAAACTGTCTGCAGAAAATCTTATAGTTTAACTATATATGGTCTTATTTCTTCTTTGTCTTCCTTCCTTCCTTGTCTACACAATTCACTGTACATAGCATTACCTTATGTGTTAAACCAAAGTATCGACAGGGATGTAGAGCTCCACGCATCAGAATAAAATGGTGGAAATGACACACTAGCTTCACTGCACCAACATGATATAAATAGCTTCATGGGACTCATGCAAGTTCCCGCTATGAAAAAAGCATTACTACTCCAAGATATACTAACCAGACACTAATTGTTTAAGCCATCCTTGGAGAATATCGTTCCCCCTTTCTCTCTCCCTCCTCCCCCGAGTTTTCTCCAGGATTTCACTGAAGTGCAGTACACCAAAATACTTTCTCCCTCCGGTACAATATAAAGGTCCTCCTGACTGATTATGTAAGAAAAATCATAGCATATGATTATACAAGGAGAGAGAAAAATTATAAATATAGATGGTCCATCAAAAACCACAGTAAACATTGTTACACTTTGGCAATTTGCAGTGTGATAAGGTGTCCTTCTTTCAGACTCCCTTGAAACTTCTCGTTCTATAATAAATCAGAATATACTTCTGTCTTAATTTCATTTTATTACAAATATTTTGATCCAATTTAAATATTGCACCAGGTGGACACTCTAGAATCCTTTTAGTCTGAGAAAGCACATCTCTGGGTGATACGCATAACTGATGGTAAGTGTTGAAGTGAGTCCATCAGGCAGACTCTATTTTCCTTTGAAAGAGAGGTGAGATTATCATTTTTGTCAGAGCGAAAAAGAGAGGGGAAGGGTGGACTCTTCAGATCTCATCAGCACAGATGTTTTAAAAAAAGCCTTAGGTAACGAATGCAAACCAGTAAACTTACCATCCACTGGGGGATGAATTTGAAAGTTATCTTTAGGGATGAGGTGGAAGAACATGTGGTAAAGCACAGTTTGATTAATGGCAGCCAGCATGGATTCAGACGGGAGAGGTCATGCTTAACTAACCTTCTTTAGTTCTTTGAAAATTTTACTGCCATAATAAATAAGGGGAAAAAAATCAGTGGATATACTCTATTTAGGCTTGCAAAGAGCATTTGACAAGGCTCCTCACCAGAGATTAATGGCCAAGTTCACAGCCATGCATTCAATGGTAAAACTGTGTTCTAAATATGAAGTTGTCTTAAAAATTAAGAGAGAAAGGAAATCCATAGAAGACTTCTAAGATTAAAAAAACTATTACAACTAGTTTGTCCCAGAGGTCATTTTCAGGAAATGAGCAATTTGAAGTCTGAAAACAAGTCAAATTCAGATCTCTAATGAGAGGGTGCAATTCCAGAAGCATCTAACTCTAAATTAGAAAATTAAGAATTTGGATCATTCAAGTAACTGAGCAGGCAGCTGGGAAATACTGTTCAATACAGACACATATAGCACTTAGTGTGTGAGCAAAGAACCAATCTCGGAAATTTACTGTTTCAGCTAGCATGTTCTAAATGTTGGACATGCGACACAAATATGCAAAATGATGGATACAAGGAACAAATACAAGGAAGCTGAAGATGGTGTGTGATTGATGAATACATATCACTTTCTGTCAACCTCTTACACCCCTCCCCACCAATAATTTCTCTCTTCCACCACAGAAATTCCTTTTAATGTACAAGTTCCACAAATTCTGTCCTACCAACCCAACACAATGTTTTTTTTGTTTTGTTTTGTTTTATTAAAAGCTAATTGCTGATGATGGCCCAGAGGCACAGAGAAAACTAGAGCAGGAATGCTGGGAGGATTCAAATAGGAAGTACAAGAGTAAAAGCATTTCTCAACTGCCAAAGCTCAATCTGCTGAGATTCCTACATACAAGCTAGTGTGCAGAAAAAACAGAACACCATACATGCATAAGGGGAAACAGGAGGTACTTCAATAGCTAAGTCTTGTAGTGTAGCTTTTAAAAGTTAATTTTACTTTAAATCTGTCTAAATCTAGGCAGTAAAAGTTCCAATGATAAAAAAAAAATAGGACTTCAGCAGTGTCATGACTTTGTTTCAGACCAACCTAAAGTTAAACTGACTTTTATATTCTTCAGGGGTCACCATGAGCCACTGAAAAATATTGCCATGAGAGTAGAAGCACTATCAAAGTTTCAGAGTGGACACGTTATCTCCTCACCTTGGGCCATCTCCCACAGTTTTTAACCGAGGCAAAACTCCCACAAACATGAATGGAGGTTTTAACAGACTCAAGACTACAGGAAGAGGCTTCCTCTGATTTTTTTTTAATACAAGGCACTTAGATAATAACCAGTTTGTCTTACACTTGTATCACCCACATTTAGCAGCAGCACTTATGATCTACCTAATGTTGGACCGGGGTGGGGGGGAGGAG
The DNA here is from genome assembly GCF_015237465.2 of Chelonia mydas. Classification (NCBI taxonomy): domain Eukaryota; kingdom Metazoa; phylum Chordata; order Testudines; family Cheloniidae; genus Chelonia; species Chelonia mydas. The sequence continues at coordinate 169,365,669 of NC_057849.1, forward strand.
CAGGGAAGTGAGACATACCACTGGATGAATGATGCCATCTTCTTTTTGTCATAGCTACCTCTCTATTCATCCATTTTGACACAAGTAATCATGGTGTCTCCAGTTCCCAGTGCAAGGAGATAAAGTAGATTTTAAGGTGACATCTCACCTTTGATTTGCTACTGGGCATTCTCAGATAGCTTGTAAAATATGCAAATACACTTATGCATGCATAATAATTGATTTTACATATTGCAGGGTGATGCTTAGGAAACAATTAAGTCCTGTGATTTAAAAATCTTCTCACTGCCTTTTTTACCTAAGAAAAACATAGAAACTATTTTCTTTTAAATCTCTGTAAATTCTTTGACATGCCTTTCCAAAATAAGTTTATTTGATCCCTCCTTTTGCCAGTGCAAGATTGCTCCCTACAGTAGTATTAAACCCTTTGTCCAGTCCACTTTTAAATGACTAAACACTTTTCCTCCCATGTGTCTAGGAGATCTCACTGAAACAGGATTTCAACCTTATTACTTTAGAACAAAGCTTATAAGGACACAGGGAAAAATAGGAGTCATAGAAATAGTGGGAGGAGAGGGAAATAATGCATCATGCCATGCAGCTCTGCACAGAGCATTTCTCTGCACTTTGCCTAACATATAAAGAACAAGGACAGTGGCTTTTTTAACCTTGGACTAAAGACACAAGGATAGCAAAATGCCAAATAGTTCTTAAACTGACACAAGTCCACTTCTTCCCCTCACGGCCCTCATTCCAGTTTTTCTCTGCTTTCTATTTATATCCCTGCTCTAGTTAATATTTTCCTTGCCTATCTTATTGCAAAATGTATATATACATGCACACATTTTTAAAATAAATTCTCTCTAACCTTTTCTGCTTCCAAATATATTATATCCCTAAGACACTTTTTCCTCAAGGACAATCAAACAAAAATATAAAATGTCTAGGCCAGCTGATTCAGGATAGACAGGATATGGTCCTGGTTCATAATTAGGTATGGAAGAATAATATTTTTAATAGATAAATGTTAGCAAGCATTGATTTCACCATAAGCACACAAAATGACAAAAAAAAAGCTTCCATTGATAATAATCAAAACTTAGAGATAGGCAAAGTACAAAAAATGCTGCTTGAGGACGTAAGAGTTTCATTTAAAGCTGTTTATATATTTTGACATGTGATGTTGACAAAGTGCGTTTTACTGGTGGTAAAGCTTTAACTTATTGAATATCATCTACTAACATGAAAAAATTATTGGCTGATCCCCCTGTCCTATAATTTACCATAACTGTGAAATTCCAGCATCTGAAATTCCAGAAGGAGTGATTTCTTTTTGGGAAGATGGCTCAAGTACGCTTGAAATTAGGGCTTATTCTGGGAAGTTAGATTCAGTTTTAAGTATGAAGTAGCTACAGCCCCTCTGCCTGGATGGTGTCAGAAATTCATGCACATGAAATACACTGTCAGTATCAGATACTATTGTATTATTGTTTTGGTTTGGGAATTATTTTTTGCCTAACCATAAAGATTAATTCTCTCCACTGTGCTTAAGTTTTGCAGGGGTATCGGCTCAGTGCCCAATCCTATGTACTTTGAGTGAAAACTGCAATAAATGGTTGTACTGTAACTGATTCACGTATCCTGTTGGACATGCAGTGAAAATACTTCAAATTAAGGCATTTTGAGGGCAAGGTCATTACTGGAATCAAATGGCTCTGAACATTCAGTTGCCAAGGGGTTCACATTTTTTATTCTACTGAATTCTTCCGGGAATCTCCAGGGATTGTGGCAGATGGCTTCTGAAAAGTCTCCTCATGGTAGAGGAAAATGATTATCATAAAATGGAAATTATCATCTACACTTCACAGTAGTGACTGATATTTGAAGTTCTCTGAGCTACAAAGTGTATTTGAAAATTCTCAGAATATTTTACTCTTTTAGCAGAATATGTTCTAGCATTCAGGAAAAATAAAGGCCTGGTCTACACACAAAAGTTGTAATGCTGTAAACTGTACGGTATTGTTCTAGAAGTAGAATCCCAACCCAGCCTCAAATTCAGTGTGGATGCAGATGTGAAACTGCTTATACATGTGAGTGTATATTATACACACCTGACAAAAGCATATATATTTTATTTCATAGGATGTTCACCCCACAACAGCCCTGAAAGGGTGAAGGAAGCTGAGAAAGGGGCCAATTAGTGAGAAAGGCCACACAAGAAGGGTTTAGGCTGGAGAAGCACCCCTGACTGGAAGATGGCGCTCAGATGAGCAGATGGGGACTATGCTAGTATAAAGCCGGGAAGCTGGCAACAAAAATGGCTGCAGTGAGGAAAACTGCAGCCACCCTCTGTACATTACAGGGAACCCAGGGAAAGAGCAAAATGCTGGGAACCTGTCCCTGAGGGTAGGGCCTACCCTGAAGAAAGAAGGATGGAGGAGAAAGACTGTGGTAGGAAAGTAAGAAGCACTCCAGGGAGAGAGCAGCAAGGTGGGGGACTGAGCAGATCTTGGCTGCGCTGTAGGGTCCCTGAGCTGGAATCTGGAGGAGTGGGTGGGCCTGGGTTCCCCTACCACCCACTGACAGCGTGGCAAACCTGGACAGCATGTCCAGAGAAACTCTAAATCCTGGAAGGGGAAACCACAGAGTGACTTGGACAGAGGACTGAGTCCTGAAGAGGAAGCTGCAGCTCCTGTGGCAAGAGAGGGGGTCGCAGAGTGAGAGAAGAAAGGAGGGTAAGAGACTGCAAAAGGAGTGGAAGCTACTCCACAGAATAACCAAGAGGGGGCACCACCTGCAGTGAGTGAGTACCCTATACACCAAGGGTTCTACAGGTAAACTATTTGGTTAAAACAAAAACAAAAACAAAAAACACCTCAAATCCACAAATCACATTTATAACCAAAATAGTTATACTGATCCCAGAAGCTATGTAGACCAAGCCTCAGTGAGAAGTGAATCTTGAGGAATGTCAATAAAGGACATATGTAATGAAGTGACAAGAGTAAAGTCAGTTGAAATTAACTCAAAAATCTGAAGTATTTAGGCTTTGCCATGCGGGTTTGAATGGCTCAATCCATGAAAAAAAAATATATATATATATCTTCAGTTGCACACAGATAGCCCAACCAGAGACTGGCTTGACAAAAAGGTTCAAGACCAGACCCAGTGCCTGCTCCTTGTTTACACAAAAGCCTTTTGTAGTACCTGGACAAAGCTCTGGCAGCATAAAGGGGCCTTAAATTGTAAGCAACTCACCTCCAAGACCCTTTACACTGCCAGAATGGTGTTAAGGGTCCTTCAAGTAAAGGGGAAAAAAAAATCACACCTGAAGGTCTGAGGACATAACTATTTCGAAGTGAACTGTAGTGAAGTCTCCGAGTAGAATGTTTAATCAAAATGTAATAAAAATAAAGCCACAGTAGTCAGCTGACATATTCCATAGCTACTAACAGTTTAAAAATCTCAGAAGACAGCTCTCCAATGTGAAGTCAACTGACAGAAGCTTCATCTTTTCAAAACAAAACAAAACAAAAATCATGAAGTAGAGAACATCTAAAAATGAAACGTGGTATTCTACAAGAAGAAATAGTTCTGCAAGATATCTAGAAAAAATAGATGTTAAAAGGAAACCACTATGTTTTCCCGGATGCACATTAGCTGTAAGTTACATAATTATGTAATTTACAATATCGCTTGGTAGTACTTGTAATCATGTCCTTTAGCAGTACTATACCTCTCTTCTTCTAATGGAAAGAAAACAACGGAATCATATCATGATTTTAGTTATTTCTTTGCAATTACTACTAGGAACAACTGTACCTAATTTGCCTAAATTTTCCACTTATTCAGGCTCATTTTGAAGCGAGACTGTGTACTCAAGCTTTCCTCAGTTTGCATTCCACACCTAGATTGGACAATAAAAGGTCTTCTGCCTCATTAGTAAATTGTGTTTATGTTCTGATCCAAAATCAAGTTCTCTTGATGATAAAAACCTTAATGAGCTGCAAATGTATATTGTGGGCTCTCAATATTTTTGTCCCAAATAAAATTGAAAGGACTCAAAAACAAAAACAAAAAACCCCAAACCCACACAAACAAACAAAAACTAAGAAGAAAACTGAAACGGAGGAACAGAAAATAGAAGGCTTTTGAAAATAGATTCTGGTTGGGGAGGGGGGGAAAGAAAGGAGACAATGTTTCTTAGATGCAGAGTTTGTATAAAAAGAACACAGGAGGACAAAAATATTTATTCAAACTAAAAACACAGGGTAGAAGAAACTAAGAAAAAAGTTTCAAAGGGTATGAAACAAATCTAAACTTAAAGTCTACTATATGCACTCCCCCGCGTGCCCCCCCCCCCCCCCCAAAAAAAAATGAGTTTCTATACAGAGCTGCCATTTGTTTCACTCTAACTTAATGGCTCAGTTTTCTTTTGGTCTCTCCTCAATTCTGTACTATGAAACAAAGAGGCACTTCTGGTGTTATCAGTTACACTGTTACGCTGTTGTTGATAATCTGCTGGGCTGTAGCTGTAAATATTAGTTATATAAGAAGATCATATTCTGAATTTGTATAAGTGTAAATCCAGTGTAAGCCCATGGAAAAGTGAAGTTACTCTGGTGTGAGGGAGCTCAAAATATGTTCCAAGGGGTATACAGCACCCCCATGTATAAATCAAAGTCTTTGAAAAGAGTTACAGCTTCAAACTGTGATCATCTACACACTAGTATTATCACCTATTGCACATTTTCTTCCAGCAGTTGCACCATTATGTTATCTAGATGCTATGTATACGTGTGTTCAATTAAGCAGAGCCACTGTTGCTTTTTATTTTGTGTGGTTGTATTCTTATCTCCCAACCTAAAACAGACATGTCCTGTGCTTCTGGTTTGGAGAGACAGTTTCTGGCTTCAAAAGTTATATACAGTATTTCTCTTAAATTAGGTGAACTGTATTTGGCCCAAATGATATACCTGCCTATGTTCCCCTATCCCGTAAGACCAGTATTACATGCACTTTTCCACTTATTTTTTATCCTACCATATGTCGCTTATTCTGCACACCATGTCATAATACTCTTTAAGACTGCACACACTAACTGTGATGTCTAGAATACATTTCCAGCAAGTCAATGTTACTCCTGCATTATAGAGCTACAGATAATTTATAAAAAGTTATGCCATTAATAATGACAATCATTTGGGTCACCACTACTTTTTCAGGGTGGAAGGCTGTGGAAAGGAAAGTGTGGGGCATATCTCATTTGCTATACCTAAGGCTACACAATTGCTGTGCCACCTATTTCATACCGCTATTTACTGCTATTCTGCGTTACAAAGCTACTATTAACATTATAAGGCTCCTCAATTCAGAGGTGACCTACTTATGCTATCACTTCCTTTTGAGGGAGTCTTGACTGTTTATGCCTGTCACAGGGCTTTTGAGAGAATCATCCTCCCCAACATAGAATATGCCAGTTTTCCACATCCAAGAAAGTCTACTGCATTATTTGTTGATGAACAAAACCAGAAATGCTATGTGGGCACACACAATTTATTCCATTCAGGTTTTGGACCAAAAAAAAAAAAGGTTGGCTATTGCTACAGGTATCAGTATTCCAGGTAGGAAGAATTTGATAATGCAGTGCAGTAGGGTGCTACTGTGATTGTTTATACTGAAAAGGAGATAGGAACACTCATATCAAAACAACTTCTAAATCTGAAAGCCAATGATTTGGAAAAAGCCAAACACCAGGAGACTTGCCTTCTGCTGCTCTTGCTACAAAATAAAACTAGAAATACTAAAAATAACAAAACTTTTGCCCCTCACAAGGTATGGTCGTATTACTAGTAATGCATAGAGGAGCACTTTCGTATCTGCAAGTAAAGATCAGAAACAACTAACAGTACCCTTCTCTGCAACCTCTATTATGTCAGTTTTAGATGAGTTATGAAGCTGAACAAATTATATCCACACTATCATTCTGCCTGTCATGCCAATTGCATTGTCTCTTCATGATGTGGCCTACATAGTTAAACCTTGTCTATGCTAGGAAATTGACCCTTTGCTGACAACTAATGCAGAAGATTGTTTAACTGCAAGTGGAGGCAAGACCAAATGTTTAGCAATATTGTAGAAAGTGTGGTTGAGATTCATTCTGACTGCTTCACTATAGTAGCATATTTCTTCAAAATATACCATCACTTTTCTTCCTCTAGTCCACGTCCTTCTGTGGTAGCAAGAGTGGAAGCTCCCATTTAGTCAGGCTGCTGGCATCTTAACCATGTGTCAATTAAACCTGTTCAGGATTAAAAGACCAGAGGCCTCTTGTGCTTTGACTACACCAGAGCTTCAATCAACCCTACCACCTATGGAGCTGCACTAATAATGGCAATAAGGTGAGAAAGTTTAGGAAAAAAGTAGATACCATTTAGACTAGACCTTGCAGATTCAACCATAGTTACTGAAATAGTATGAACAGTTTGGTCCTGGCTACACTTGCAGTTACACAGTCTTTTCAATCCGTTGAAGCAGAACCCATTCCCTGGAATTGACACATCTTATGGTGAAATCCTGGTTCCACTGAAGTCAGTAGCAAAACTCTCTGACTTCAATGGGACTGGCAATTCACCTTTTGTGCATGGTTTATGGTATTATCAAACCCAAATGATCTAAAATCATGAGTCAGGGCCCCAACAATTATGAGATTGGTTTAAAATTGATACTTTAAAATGTTGTGCTCTTTACCTACTGTTTTTTTTTTCCAGCTTTTATGGTATACTAATGCTTTCAAGCATGTTGTCAAGCTTTCTTCTGGAACCATGAGGGCTAGAATTGTATCTTTGAAAAAGTGAGATTTTCCCACACTCACCTGACTTAAGAAGTTGGGGCTTTAAAAGTAACAGGAGTTGGCAACTCTGCATTCATGTGAACCTACACCAACTACTACTACCACCACCACAAAAAAAAGTTGTGTGGGGTAATCTTCTTGATTAGCAAAGTTGGTCTTTGCTGTATCATTACAGTTAAAATAACATAAAAATAAAGCAGAGGTAAAGAGTCCTTCATATTCTTGGAGTGCTACTCAAAAACCATTAAGCCACTCACCATAGATTTCTGATGTTAAGTAAACATCACGGAAAGAGATACATTATGAAAAAAGTAGAGTTATGGTCATCAACTCTTTGTTAGCATCATCAATGTGAAGAGTCACAGTCTAATCAATTCCTTCTCTTCCAATACAATTTCTTATTTTTATATATCCCTCTCACAATCAGCTCACAAGTCTTGTTCATGTAGGCCAGGGATTGGCAACCTTTGGCACACAGCCCGTCAGGGAAATCCGCTGGCAGGCCAGGCTGGTTTGTTTACCTGCAGCGTCCACAGGTTCGGCCGATTGCAGCTCCCACTGGCCACGGTTCACCTTTCCAGGCCAAAGGGAGCCAGGGGAAGTGGTGCAGGCCAAGGGATGTGCTGGCCACCCTTCCCGCAGCCTCCATTGTCCTGGAACGGCGAACCATGGCCAGTGGGAGCTGCAATAGGCTGAACTACGGACTCTGCAGGTAAACAAACTGGCCCAGCCCGCCAGCGGATTTCCCTGATGGGCCACGTGCCGAAGGTTGCTAATCCCTGATGTAAGCACACAAAAAGACTGAGGGAAGAGTTGTACATTTGATTATATGGGCACTTGCTTATCTGACTATCACTTCTTGTTGCCCATTTTTGTCTTATCTAGCATTAACGTTTGACCCACTGAAAATGTGCTCACCGTGACTGTACGTGGTGGGTCCTTTGACCAGCTGGCCAAATGAAAAGGGTTTGCTGCCTAATAATGGCTCCTTTTGGAACTGGTGGCAGAGGGAAAGATTTACCTGGATGACGCAAGGAGAAACAGGAAGTGGCCGGACCAGATGGAGGGGCACTGTCCTTCCAGGTGACCAGAGATGGGGTGGCATTTCTACAATGGGGGCAGTTCTGGAGGAGCCTGCTCACGCTGGGATAAGGCTGGCAATACTCACCCTCCAACCTATGTAGTCAGGGTAGAACTAATTTCTTCATGATTTGTGGGGGTATTATGCTGATTGTCCTCTCCTTGCGGTTGTATTAGGAATTTTTCCCTCACGGCTAGGTTGGCCAATGTGTGAGTGTGGGGAAGTTGTCTTCCCCCACACCAGTGCTTAAGGGACGTTAAGTCAAAATGTTGCAACTTAACCAAAAATGTGACAGATGTCCAGTGCAGGATTATGGAAGGGACCCTGACCAGATCAAATGGATTGGAAGGGGATTTAGAGGAAAACAGCCCTTAAGGAAGCTAGAGAAGGAGAGCCCTGGGCTCCTAAGGTATGGTACTGCAGGGAGCCACTTCCCTCCTTCCTCTTCAGCCCCCTTAACACTTACACAAGGGAAGGGTAGCAGGAGGCCAGAAATGGGCTGGCTGACACCATGTTGAGAAGGGGAAGGACTGACAGCAGACCTCCAAAATAGTTGGAAATAATAAAGTAAATAATGATGACCTGCGCTTTACAGTTAATTGGTAGGTATTCCCAAATATTTTAGGTGAATAAAACTATGGCCTATTTAAACCACGTGCATTGCCTCATGTGTCTGTGTCTTCCATGTGGCTGGACAATGGCATTGCTGCATCTCAAAGCCCCTTTTTTGAAAAGGTCAAGAGGTTTCAACCTTCAAGAACATCAACCACAAATAAAAGAATGGATTTCTTCTTCATCAAGTATGTCAACAGAGTACATTGTTAGAGGCAATGGTGCAGACATTGCTAAAGTAATTAAGGATGGAGGACTTACAGGTGGCAAGTTTCACATCTTGTATTTAGTTTGTGAAAAATGTCTGGCAGTCTCAACTGCTAAGAAAGTCTTCTTCTGGTTGAATATAGTTTAACTTAGAGGCAAAACAAACTGACGGGATGTGAATACAAGGTGGAATTACATATTTCATTAACAGAAATAAAAACGTATGAATACTGTTTTTTTAAAAAGTTTGTATCCCTTCTTCAGTGTAATTTGGTTCAACACATATGTATACTCCTTTGCCTAAATGAGAGAAACCTTCTAAGTCAGCTTCCTTGAATCATCTAACACAATAAGCTTCTGGAACCTCAAATTAATTTTGATCAATTAATTTACTTGAAGCACAAATATTCATTAGCGATCCCAAGGCTAGCTTTCAGAATGTGACTGAGCAGTTGTAGGGTAATGTCCAGTTTAGCAAGGTGATCAAAACCCTTATTGAATGAGATTGTCACACTAATGGCTTATGTTTGCACAGCTTGCATTTGAATTGAAAGACATGCATTGCTCTGTGAAAGTTAGGAATCTTCAGATCAAAAAAGCAACTAAAGTAAAGAATAATCTTTTGAGGAATTGGGCACAGCATCAGCAGCAATTCCCCAAACAGCTTTCAGGTCCTATCTCTGCTCAAGATTTCCCAGAAGCACTAGTAGGAGCAATTCCTAATTCAAGAATTCACACGTCAGCCTTTGGAAATGATTTTCACAAACTTCTTCAATGGTATGCCAGCCACAAAATGAGCAATTTGTTCTCCAAGTGTTTTGCTCTCAAAATTCTTTGCTGTTCCTGTCATGAATAACTTCAATATAATGTGAGCTATTCATTTTATTCCTGGAAGGAGTCATATTGACCTGATCTTGCCAGTTCACTTTTTGAATTCTTAAATTCTCTACCAACAAGCAAATGTTCTGAATGAGTCTAACATATCAGAAGATGACTCTGCAGTCCTATCCAAAGAAGCAGAGTATATCATTTTTGAAAGTAAACCCCAGTTGATTTACAGACATGAGTGCAGCCCTGATAGAAGCGCTGAGTCTAATGAACTGCATAACAGCTAAAGCAAGTTATACTGTCTGCCAGGATTGACTACTCTTACCCTCTTGGTCCTTGTCCCATGTGACATCTACTGTACCTTTCTCTTCTCCCTCCCCTTCTTGATATCAGTGTTTAATTAAAAAAATTAACACTTGCTGACAGAGCCGTCCCTAGGGGAGTGCAGAGCCTGGGACATCAGAAAGTCGGCACCTATCTGCTGGGGGGTGCTCCCCCCCACGCCGCCCAGGGTCCACTCCCACTCCATCTGGTAGGCTCTGGGAGGAAGAGGGAGGCGCTGATTGGCAGGGCCAGCCAGTGGGCAGAAGGCACTGGGGGGAGGGGGAGACTCTGATGGGGGGGGGGGTCTTCCTTGCCCCCCCACCTGCCTCTCACCTCCCTGTTTGCCTCCTGACCCGCCTCGCTCACCCTCCTCCCGCCCCACCTCCCTGCCCATGGGGCCTCCCAAAGCACGGGGCCTGGGGGAGTCACGCCGATTCGCCCTACCCAAGGGATGGCTCTGCCTACTGATATCTTGCTTTGTTCACTGTTGGACAGCTCTGTTGCTCCATGGCTGCAATGCATCAGGGAGAAAGAAAGGGCATTCTCACACTTCTATGCAGGGCATGATTAACTCAAGAATAAGCCTAATATTGTTAGCCCTTGATGGTAAGAAGAGCAGAGTAACAAGGAGCATCCTAAATACAGAAGAATATATTTGGATTCTGTTTGACAACTGTAATGGTTTTATCTGGAATCAGCCCATACAGAAATAACTCTGGATAAGAAAAAAAATGCATTAATATATGTTCCATGAGGCCCATGGCTGGGAACAAGAAATAATAAAACCAATTACTAGACCTTATTGTTTCGCACAGTGCGTGGGTGGGTTCCAGTGGACATATACTCAATTTAGTACATTTTTCATATCACTATGTGTGTGGCAAATTAACTTGTAGTGCCTAAGGCATCTGTTCATTGGTTACAGCTTAATTATTTTCCTACACAGAACAACAACATACAAAGGAAACCTTGCATTTTTTTAAACACTGTTTCCATAAAACAGGTTTCATTTTAGGTACAAATAATATTCTTTGTACAGAAAAACAGAATCTTTGTAGAAAATAAAGAAGGTCTAATCTATGAATAGGTTTCTTGAAATTCATTTGTGAAGAGCCAATTGTCTGAAAAAGCATTTATAAATACAAAACTGAATTCCAGTGGGTTCCCCCACTCTTAGTAATAATTTTAGAAGTATATAAACAAGCATATTTAATCTTCTCTTGTATTTTTTATAGTTGAAATGATCATTTGCTTGATCCTGATGATTCTTGTATAAGCATAGCAGGCTATCAGCTAGGACCTAACTGCCAGCAGATGCTTCCACTCCAACTTCACTATTCATTATTAAGTGTTTAATTTTGTACATTTTCCTCTTCCATTAAGAGTGGAAATTCAAAAGACTTTTTGAAAAGATATTTTATATGATGGAAGGGCACAACCAAAGTTTTAAGGCAGTTGCAGTGAAACTTCAACATTAAGCTCGCATTTTATGTAACATAAGTGTGTAAAAATTCCAAGAGACGCATCTTCTCTCTTAAAAACAGACTTCATTTTTCATTAAAACACAACTTTAGTTAAACTCTGCTAGAAAGAAAGTAATAAAATTTGAGGTTATTTGACTAGAAATACGAGTGCAACAGAACCCCAGTAATTTGGATAAATGATTGGCATTCTGAATAACATCACAATATGGTGGCTAAATAATACATTTTGGTAAAATAAAGATAATTTTACAGTTATTTTTTTCTTTATTTAGTGAGAAGTGGTTGATTCTTGATAATGAGATTTCAACAGCGCACTCTGCTATTAAATCTCTGCTTAGAAGTTGGGGGAAGCAGTCATAATAAGTGTGCAATTTATGGGACATGCCGATTAGCTAGATGCAAACTGGTGAGGCTCGATGGTATAACACTTTCATTAAAAATACTTGAGTTCTTCTAAAATAAGAGCAAATATACTAAAACATAAACATTCAAAGAGGATGGGAAATAAGCAACAAGAAATCCCCTTAAATGAAGGAAATTATACTCTAAAACAAATGAAAACTTGGTGACATAATCAGAAGGTTAAAATGTACAAGAGGAAGACAAAGTAAATAGGTGGAGGATGGATATATATATAACTCCCCGCCCCCACAATCTGTTCTGTCTTTTCTATTTAGATTTTAAGTTCTTTGGAGAGGGATGGTCTCTTACTACAGTATTTATACTGTTCATAGATCAATGGGGCCCTTGTCATAGTTGAGCCCTCTTCTCACTAAATACAAATAATTAGTAAATGGTTTTATTACCTTGTCAACATTTTTAAAATGGCTTTGTGATCCTTCTGTCATGCTTGAAAGAACTCTAAACAATTTATGTTTCTGCCAAATAATATTTGCTCTCAGCTGTGTTAAATACTGGTTCAGTTTGATTGAGTTTATTGCCAGTGTGGACCTCCGTAAATAGGTCTCATTGAACGAGTTCAGATACTCATCCCATGATGCATATTTTGCTTTTGCTGTCTCCTGGAATCTACCATATGTGGAAGCTGTGCTGGGAACTCTAGGACAGGTTCCCAGAGAGAGTTCAAACTGTAGTGGTTTAGAGTATTCCAGTGTGGACACAGTGCAAAACTACAATGTTTCAGGGAACAAATCAATATAACTAAATGTCAGAGTGAACTATTTGCGCTAAAAATCAGTACCATCTCACTGGTTCAATCAGGGATGTTTCAGTTCTCTTGTGTAGACAGCCTAAATATATATAAAAAAAGGTCTCAGGGAGCTACATTTTGACCACAAAATGGTGGAGAAATATGTTGGAAAATAATGGTGAAAAAATGAGTTATTATAGACCACCAGGAGAGAGAGAGAACAATAAAAATCCTGGGACCAACTCTCAAAGTATTCTAAAAATCACAGGTTACTATGTTCATGGGGTATTTTAAGTACCAACAGTTAAACAACCAGGCAGGCAATATCAAAAGAGTTTCTTAAATTTACATAGAAGACACTTATCTCTTAAGTGTCTCATTTCAGGGGGGATCACTCATGTTAATCACAAGGTTACTTATGTTCCATCCATACTATTTGGAATCTCCTCATTTTTATTGTGCATTTGAAATAAAATTACACAATCATGAAACTGCAGTTATAGAAATAATTCTTTACACTGACTGAAGTAATCGTACTGCATTTCAAGTTTACTGAATGAAAAAAACACCTTCATTATGTGTGTTTGTGATCCATTGTGTCTCACATCTGCACCTTGGCAGGGTAAGAGAAATAGTAAACGATGACTTTCTAGATAACAAACTGAGACACCAACCAGAGCAGACATAATCCAGGATCTACTTCTTACAAGGAACAAATTGCAAATATGGAAATAAGAGAAATCTGGAACTACTAACAAATCTATTTGTTTTCCAGCATCTTAAGGAAATGAATAACAGAATGCAGCAATGGCATCACACATCAGGAATGTCAGACTATCCAGTAAGTGACATATGTGAAATTAGTCTGGTATTTTCAGTCCAATTCCCCATGGACAGATGTGATGGTTTTGTGATCTGGACAACTGGCACCATTGACAGTTTCAGCAAAGAGGCCAATAATTGAATGGAAACTTGCAATTATTTTGCCTGTTCTATGGCTAGAGGACTGCAGGCTCCAGAGTTGTCAATAAGTCACCTTTCTCAAACACTAAATTCAGATGAAAAATCCAGATAAGTTTAAAAAAAGAAAAAGGAGAAAGCCAATAAATGGAGGAGTGAAAAAATGAGTCATCTAATATAAGAGAAAGCAGTCACAGAGTCATATCTTGCTACAATATCTTACTAACAAACCATTTATATAAAGTCATAGATCAACACAGCGACGATGATATTTTGTCCGATTACAACTTTGAAACCTAAACCACCACCACGTACGACAAGATGAAATTCTAATAAGATATATTCTCATATCAGCACATTAGGTCATAACTTGCAAGCCTCGGCATGCTGTTCAGTGCACAGCACAAAGATGCCATTCATTGGCTTCCATTTTACACAAACCCTTTTATATCAGAGTGCTTTATCACAACTGGAATGTCATCTCTGACCCTAAAATTGAGAGTATTACTCAAGCAGACAGCCAAGCCCATCTGTCAGTTTTCTCCCACACATCCAGGGGAAAGCACTAAAGGAAAGATATATAGCCTGACTCTGTCACCTCACACTTTTATGTATTCATTTATACCTGTGTATAGCATATCAGAACGATAGCATTTTACTATAATATTATAAAGATGAAAATGACCACATAAGGAGTAAGACAGAGTATCAACCTTGTTGTTTTAGTTATTACACATAACTACTAGGCATAGTTATACATCTACCCCACTACCCCTTCTTCAGCCAGCCGATCATCCAATCCACACAGACTCCTTCTACCCAGTTTCCTTAAACTTTTAAAGATAAAAAAGTATTTTAAAAGAAAGTGGAAAGAACACCAACTGTAAGATAGTATTTGCTGTATTTCTTAAAATAGCTTTGTATTGTAATGTTGATATTTTTAAACTGCCTCATTAGTGCAGTAGGAATTCTGTTTCAATTGTAGTTTGAACATTCAGAACAGAGGCTTATCATGCCCTTCTAAGAAAAAATGCAAAAAGGAAACACTGGTCTCCAGGAATGACCAGTTTCCAATATATACCTCAGGACCTGTCTTCACAAAACCCAAAAACACCACACAGCACACCAAACAAAAAAAAAACCCACCACACAGCACACACAGTATCAAGTTTGAACACTAGTATGATGAGCAGGTTTAGGTGAAATGGTGCTGATGACACCTGACCAGCCACCATACTTCTGGGCAAATGTTCAGCACTGTGTCAGTTGATCACAATTAAGCCCTAATCTCATCACATCTATCACCTTCCTTTATACATTCTTTCCAGGGCCAGTTACATTCTGTGAATGAAGTTGGTTTAAAACGTCAGTCTAGGGACTAGCATTTGTTTATATGGTATTTATCTGGTTACACAAGTTAGCCCGATCAGTACAGAAAATCTGAATTCCCAGATCACTTTCCTGCTTTCTACTTATCACTATATTACTCATATTAAACTAAGCTAAGGTTGAAACTTTCTCTCTGCATCACATGCAGACTGTATAACAGATTACAATTTGACTGAACAAATTAGTAACTTCCCTTTAAATGACATCCTATTTATAAATATCTACAGCGAGGAGGCCTATGAATGTCATAAGGATGGCCTCCCAAAGTAAATCTTAAATTCATTCCTGAAAAACAGTATCCATATCAATGAGGAGACTAACATCACAAAGGGACAGAATGGAATGGGGCACATAAGAACAGACAGAACTGGAAGGACTGAAGAGTAGACTGGCAAATGCACAGACCTTGGCACACTGTAATCCTGAGGCTACAGAACGGACTAATTGTTGATGCCAGCTCAGTCAGAATGGAGGTAATACTGAGTCAAGAAAATGAGGATGGGGTCTTTCAACCAGTACATGTTGCAAGCAGTGCCTTCTCCAACACTATTATTCACACCTAGAAAAGGAAGTGTTGGCTCTGGCCTGGAAGTGTGGATAGGTTTCATACATACCGGTTTGGAAAAAAGTTCAAATTTGTCTCAGAAGACAAGCTATTACAGGTGACTTTTCCACCCATATCTAACTTCTGAAGTGGTATAAAGGTGGGTAATATGCTTTTTCATCCCTTATTGTTTTAATGTACAGATAAGGCTGAAACCAAAAGCATGGACCTGAACAGTCCATAACACTGGTGTGAAGTTTTAGTAGGTTGACCCAGGCATGAGTATTTAGAGGCACAAACCAGAACTCCAGCTTTAAGCCATGGGGATTTCAAAATACGATGCAGACCCAGCAACTCGTGGTCTATTATTTACCACACAGGTTTTGGCAATACAGCAGATGACCTGCCTGAACTATCATGAATGTGATATAAACAACATAACATAGTAGACGAGCATGTTTGTTCAATTCCTTCATTAAGGAATTGAGTTTTGTGTTCTGTAGTGAAGCTTCACCTCTTCATTTGCAGTGGCTCTTGGGACTGCATTTACTGTGATTAAAAACAGAGTGAGAACATATTTGAAACAAGCAAAGAGCAGGTTATAGTGGGGAAGATGGTACTTTAAAGAATTAAGTAATTATGCCTAACACATTTCGGGAAAGAGACTAAAATAGATCTTGGGATTGTAAGAATTATTCTTTTTTTGTGGAAAAAACGGCACAGAGACCAGCAATTGATAAATACGTGAGGTAGGATGTCCATGCATGCCATGGGAATCGAGTGGAGGATCATTCTGGCTAAAGACTTGTGTGATTTGCCTAGTCACCGCTGACTATTATTAAAAGGCAGGAATCTTAGGTACTTATATGATCACATTACCCTCCAGACACCTTGCCTCTGTGATCTGTTCCTCCCCAATTACCTTACAGTAGCATTTTCCAGAGCAAAACACCACACACAAGGATTTTGTCCTCAGTCAGTTAACAGAAAAAAAGTGAAATTGATGCACAATTCAAGGGTGAGACAAGAGTTCATTAATTCCCAAAAAGTTCACTATACAAGTGTTTTTAAAAAGATGTATGCAGTGTTGTAGTAGCAATGTTGGTCCCAGGATATTAGAGAGACAAGACCAGCTTCTGTTGGGGAAAGAGACAAGCTTTTGCGCTTACTCAGAACTCTTCTTCACATCTGGGAAACTAACTCTGACTGACACTGATAAATGCAAGGTGGAAGAGATTGCTTAGCATAAGTAGTTAACACATATTTCAAGGGACCATTCAAGGTGAAGTGACGTGTTAACACCCCTCCAATAATAGGGAGGAAAGGAAGGGGGATGCATCCGATGAAGTGAGCTGTAGCTCACGAAAGCTTATGCTCTAATAAATTTGTTAGTCTCTAAGGTGCCACAAGTCCTCCTTTTCTTTTTACGGATACAGACTAACACGGCTGCTACTCTGAAACCTAGTTATAGTCTGTTTCTAATAAACCATAAATCTAGCATCTCTATTCAGACCAATTTCTGTCGGCCCAATAAAAGATGTTACCTCATGCATCTTGTCTCTCCAATATCCAGGGACCAACACAGCTACAACAATACTGCATACATATATACACTATATACATCTTTATATTTTAAGACACCAGAAAAAGCTCAAGTGTCTAATCTATTTTTTCCAGCCTAGAGGTAAAGCCAGATAAGTCCAAAAGAAATCTACATGAACCAAATATCTTTAAAAATTCCGTTCAGGGTTACACTTGCAATTTCTGTGGGGTTACAGGAATGAAATTCACAGCTGAATTTTGTCCCCTGAGCATAGAAAGTACGCCCCTCACCCCCCGCCCCCAAATGGGAAGCCACTGTCGGTATTAATGGTGACAGTCAATTCTAAAAGAGTCAGGTCGGAACAACACAACTGAATTAGAAGTGTAATCTTTCTAAAAAGCAAACAGATGAAAGATTTCCATAGTCTAGCTCCAATTATGTCAATAACATTACACCTGGGATAAATTTGGCCAAACATCATCTGGATAATAGAAAAGTTGTTTGTCTCTGTCAGCAGTTTATATGAGAAGAAATCAATGCCAAGAGAGAGAATGTATCAAGATTTCCTGAGAGATTAGTTATAATGATTTAAAGCCTTACAATCTTAAGCTTTTTGTTACCCTCCGACTGCTCTAACAGACTGGAAGCAAGGAAGACTGGTAGAAAAACATTTCCATTCAAGACATCCAACATGTGCATCTTTCAAGCGGATCTTACATGCCATGCTCAAGTATTAGACCCTTTAAATGGTTCAAGGTTAGCTCATAAGCTCATTTTAATTATTTCTGTCCTAACAAATACTCACTACTGCCAAAGAAATGTCAATCCAAGGGCTTCAGCTAATAACATGAAAAGTGTTCATTTCTTGTATGGTACTGTTGCTATTAAGACCTTCACAACTCCTATTTGTCAGTAATTAACATTACCACAGTTCACACAATATACTTTTTACAAAAAAAAGGGGCACACTATCAGTGTGGTACCATCTGTTAGAGAAAAGGCAAAACTGTAAACATTAGTTGTAGAATGTCATGAGGATTCCATCCCAAACAAGCATTATCTGCCAAGGTCTCTATAATAAGATCTGTTCTTCATATATGGGGAGCCCGATCCTGACACTGAATCTCTGTCTGCTGGCACAATAATCTGCCCAAATGTATGTGATTACTGGATCAGCCTCATGGTATGGATAATGCAGACAGTTATGAAAATTATGGAAAACTCCTTCTTTTTAAGACAGTAACCACAGTAATTTTTGCTCAGGGGGCTTCAAAAATAGAAAGGAAGACATAAAAATATATAAATAAATCAAGATTTATTTTGTCACAGTATCTGAGTTGGCACAATTATTTCCTGTTCAGTAAACAAATCAGTAATTCCCCTTTAAATAACATCTGAAGTCTGATCCTGTGAAGATACCAGTTTAACTTTCAACTTGAAAAATTGCCGATACTGTTAAGTACACTCTGATATGGTGACTGTTGGTAAACGTACTCTGCATGACAGTTTTATGGAAAACAAAAATTCCCTTGATGCTATGACCCAAGGAATTCAGAGGGGAAGTGGAGAAGGCCGAAATAGGGCCTAATCATGAACTATTTACTCACATCGGTAAGCAGTTATTGACACAAGTGGCTGCACTGAAGCCAAAATTTATAGGAGCACACATGTAAGTGTAGGTTACTTGGCTTATCAGTTGGTACAAATGTGGAATTGAATAAAGTTTACCTTTCAAATGAAGTACAAGCCATATTTCACAGTTTCCTGTAGTTGTAATATAAAATAATTTTTAGGCACATTAGAAAAAGACTCCAACTATAATATAATACAGGATAAGTACCTTTTGAAATACAACACAAGTGTTCTTTAAAACTAAAAGGAAACAGTGGTTTGAAGGATTTATTAGAACTATGAGAAATAAACCAAAATCATAAAACTTCAGACAGGAAGCACTTAGTGAAACCACCTGGAGGAGTCTGCTGCCACTCAAGGCGTCTTCACCTACTTTCCAACATTAGGATTGGCTCTGGTTAAATCACGCTTAAGTAATCAATGCTGGCATGGGAGGGATGCTCAACCACGGCAACAAGGCAGTGACCCAAGTTGGTGTATCTTTTAGGAAGCCTCTTCCAGCTAGGCCCTTGTGGCCCCAGATGCAACGTGAAACTGCCCTCCTTTGGTTAAACACCCAGGAGAGAGCACCCATACAAACATCTGTAGGGCCAGAATACCCTATGTTGTCCCTGTCACTCTGCAGGGGATAACAACTTGTGGATTCATACAGAAACAGATCCACCTGTTCCCCATAACTTCTTCTGCCCCCTGCCCCTTCCCCCGACATACATAATCTGTCTGCCCAAAAGAGCTGCTGCATGTGACCACCACACAAAGCCTTCACAGAGCTGGGCTTGGCATATGTAAAATTGCTAGCACCCCCTACACAGGGTCCTGAAGTCCCACCCTCAGATAGCAGAGGAGCGTCAGTTCTACGGAATCTGGAAGGATTGATGACGTTAGCCCATAAGGGTCTAATCCTGCTTCCTCTGATTTACTGAGGGCAGGATCAGTCCCTAAGCAATATGACAATGTTATCTTACAGACAGTGATCAACTGGCAGGACACCTTTCTGAAGCTAACAGAACCCTAATGTCTCTGTGTCCAGTTTCATGGTTGGTTTGTCCCATATCATGGCTATAAAATGAAGAGATAATCTAACATTAACATACTTCTAATTTATGTATAAACAAACAAGAAAATAATCACTGATATCATTGAAAAAATATATATATTTAAGAAATGTTAACACTTCAAACAAGCTGCCAAGATGTGGATTAAGAGAGAGGGAAACATATGAAGGTATGTAAAAGGCATAGAATGCATCTCTCTCTCAGTTTCTCCTTCCCTCAGGGCTCCTTAAGAACTACATAGAGTCCAAAAGGTGTAACACAATTCCACTGCTGGTGTTCTACTTTAAGTCCAAATAAACTTAAAGTTTTTTTCCACACAGACTTAACATAAAGTTTCTTCCAACCAGACTCCAGATGTCCCTGGTCCTCCCGGAGGATCTGTTGTCTGTAGTTTTCCACCATCTCTCCTCACCAAGGAATGTCACCGTCTTTCTTCTTTGGGCTGTGCAGATTCATATAGGTTCCTGGTGCAGAACCTTTTTCACCCTGTTCTCAGGCTACTCCCAGTCCCAGTCCCAGTCCTTCCTACCTGAAGTACTGTCTTTTCCTGCTCTCTGAGCCACTGGAGAAGATGCAAGGACTAAACTGACTTCTTTCACCTTCTCTCTGCTGCAGCTTCTGGTTGCTCCCCCTCAATTAAACCTCTTGCTCACTTTTATAATCACTTACTTCCTTTTCAGCTGGGTATGCCAATTGACAAGGAAGGCCACCCTGTTAAAATATGCTGGACAAGAAAAAAAATAGGTTTATCAAAACATTTTGCATTTAAAACAAAGGAAATACTACCTGTGGTTAGTGAACATAACTGATTGTTTCTAGGCACCAGGGCCCAGATCCAGAAAGGTAAGCAGGTACCTAAACCCCAAGCTCAGATGCCTACATTTAAAGTTTAGGCACTTAAATCCCAGGTTTGACTCCACTGCAATACACAAAACTCCTGCCAAACCTTGTAAGCACCTAAAAGTATTCAGCAACTAAATTTTCAGGGTAACAATTTCCTAAGTTTCTTCCTCTCAGCATGCACACTGCTGCCTATCTCACACCTAACCCCAGATCAATTAACAAAGGGGTGAGGTGGGAAGATAGACATCCAGCCAGCTAAGTCACATGTGGGGCTCAATACAGTAGGTGTGCTCAGAGGCCATTCAAAATCCAACCTGAGGAGCAGGTGCTGCTGCCCACCTTATAATTCTTTGACAAGTGGTTAGACCATTCACTTAGGATGTGAGAGACCAAGGTTCAACCCTCCCCTCCCATCTCTGCCAAAGGGGGAGAAAGGATTTGAACAGGGGTCTCTCACCTCAACAGAGAGTGCCTTAACCACTGTGCTATGGGGTATTCAGATATGGGACTCCCTCAGTCTCTTCTGTTGAAGCTGTTCCAGTTTGGATAAATAAAGTGATTGGAGCAGGGGGACTGGACCGGACTCAGAGTCTCCCACAGGTGTACAAAGTCATTCTCAATCTCACTGTCAGTCTATGGTTCTGTCAAGGCTGAAACCCCACTCTGTCACTCCGAGTGCAGGAAGTGGGGGCCCGCAAGGATTTCAAAAATTAAAAATACTTGCCACTCCAGGCTTGTATTAAACTCCCAAGATTACAGCTTTTCTCTGACCTTCACTTGGTAAATGCTGCTACCACCCAAATGCAAAACAAACAAACAAACAAAAAAAACTTTGAACCCAAGAAGGAGCACTTGGGAATTTCTCCCTGTGGGGTACCCTCAAGTCCTTTCACCCCCCGCCTCCAGGGAAGAGCTCAGAGGAAAACAAAGGAAATTAGCTGTTGCCACCAGTTAATCAAACAGCATATGCACAAACCTCTTCAGACACCAAAAATCCAATTCTGTTCTTTAAAAAGGTAAATTTTATTAAAAACAAAAAGAAAGAAAATACATCTGGAACTTAGGCTTTTGCTAGATTTTAAAAGAGCAATTCCAAAAATCAAACACCCAAAATAACTTTCTTGGGGGTTCAGCTTAAAGGTTACAAGCAAACAAAAGCATCTGGGGTTAGCACAGAGGAGTTCACAAGCCAATAAGAAATAAAAGAAATAATCCTAATTGAGTCTTTTTAGACATTTCCTAATTTTACTCACATATCTGAGGCTCCAGATAAGTAGGTTTGAAGTATGAATTGATAATCTATAATCATGCCTGTCTTAAAGCTGGTTACAGTATTACTGCTCTGTGTCCCTGCAACCCAGAGAACAACAGACAAAGAGAAAGTTTCTTTCCCAATTATAAAAGTTCTACCTTCCCATTGTCTCTTTTGATCAGGTGCCCACTTCCTTTTCTTTTACCTGTGGACTTGTTAACCCTTTACAGGTAAAGCAAGCAGAGAACAGACCAAGAGGATTTTACAACTAACTGGCTGGCTGGGTGTCCATCAAAGGGAGCTACTTCCCCTCCCCCCCCCCCAGTATCAGAGGCGCCATGATTGTTCCGCTGTGAATAAATACATAACTAGTCACTAGCCCAGAGATAGAGGGCGCACGAGCATGAGAGTTATTCTGTAGTCCAGTGGCACCCACCTGGGAGATGCTAGTCCAGTCTCTCTGCTCCAATCCCTGTTTCATTATCTCCAGTGTAGCAACTTACAGCAGAGCTTTAGGGAGACCCACATCAGAATAGCTTTCCTGTTTCTTGCATTTTCAACTCCTAACTGTCTCAACACTGAATCAACTCATCATTGAACTGAACCGCATATGCACAAACCTCTTAGGACACTTCTGCAGACTGTGAATCTGACCCTCTGTAACTCAGATTCTGTCACTCAAATGGGGATACTTGTTAGTTAGCTCACAAAAGGATATTTTAGTATTAATCAGAGCTAGTTGAATAATTCACTCAACGTCTTCCTCCTCACAGAATGTCCACAAACAGATGACAATTTCCTTAAATTATTCACTATTCAAATGTACTTGAACTTTTTAGATATTTTCTTTGTTAGTTTAAAATATGTATGTAATACCAGATACTCAAAACTGGTTAGTTGTAACACATCATACAGTATTGTTTCTGTTCCCTAATTAGTTGAGTGACATTCTTTTAATCGGGAGGAGAGTTTGAAGACACAACCATGGCTTAAAATGTCTCAGGGAAACTTAATAATTTAAAAGAACTGCTACATAATCAGGATTGGGATTGAATACAAACTGACTGCTTTCTCTCCCGCACAGCCTTCAGCTCATCATTATTCTGTATGCCACAGAACGATTTATTATTTCAGTGCAAAAAGTTTAATATTCTCTTGTCACATTCACCCTAAATAACTGCAGGTGTATGAACAGTCCCAGGCAAAAATGGTGCTGTAAGCTGCTTTTTGTCTTGATTACCTTGTCACTAAGGCTCTGGTGCGATGTATTTTAGGAATCCTGTCCATGTCATAGCATTTACTAGAATGTGATTCTCTCACATCATCAAGGTCACTATGTAATGGCATTTGTGGTCCAAGAAACAAAGAATGGAGGCTAGAGTGTAGGAAAGGGTCTCTAGGAACCCTGTCTGCCTGCTGTCCCAAGCAGCACCCCGTTCAGTATCACATGTATTTGTACCAGAGGTTATACAGGTTTAAAACTCACGGTCCTTGACTACATGACTGTAAAAATTAATGAGTTGCAGCCATGCTTCCATACTCTTGTCTTCACTTTCTGCAAGCTGAGTGATTATTTTGCTCATATGAATACTTGTGGAAAATAAATTTTAAAGTCAAGCTAATACATGAGTAACTTCCCGCTACCCTAATTTATTAATTAGCTAATATTTTACAATGCTCTCAAGAACTGTAAAAGATTTCTATTCTCCGTCCTATGCAGAGCTTTGGCTACAAGCCAACAGCACAGAATATAGATTAGGGGGTGCAAATGCAATGAAAACCCACTTTTGCACTCCCTTGTCTTAGACAGCTCCATATCAGCCTAGAGCACAAGCGTAAGAGCAGCCAGAAGGTTACCACAAGTTACCATGGCTTCCAACAGTGTAGGAATAAAGAGGGCAGGAAGGCATGAGGGGTAGAGAAGAGGGGATTTAGGGAAGCTCTGCCTTTGCTTGCCCTCTATGTTGACAGTGGTCTCGTGGATGGGGGAGTAGTATAGACGTCTCTTTTACAGTTCTATGCTATTAGATGTTCCCTCTTGATAAAAAGAGGAGTTCTCTAGTGACCTTTTCTTCTCTTTTCCGTCTCTGCTTGCTTCAGGGAGGAGAGCAAGGTCCATGAGTAGAGGTCAAGGTTTTCAAGAGACACTTTTTTTTTTTATTTTGTATGCCCAACTTGACACACCTTAAAGATATCTCAGATATTTCAGATATTTCAGAAAATGCCAAACACCTGCCCTTTTTAAATCAGGTCCCATTTAGTGGGCATCTAAAAGTCATTAGTTGCTTAGAAAAAGTCTTGGCCATGAGCTCTAAGTCTAAAATAAATAACATAAGAAGTAGAATCATAGGGTTAGAATGCCATCGTTTGAACCTATTGGCTCTTGTCCTGTCCTCTGTGGCAAGAGAGGACAACTTCCCACCCCCCAAAAAAACTTTTAAATAATTAAATAGTTAAATAGACAACTGTATCGTTTCCTTCCTTAGCTCTAATAGAGACAATTGTAGTAGTCAAAAGAGAGGCAGAGTTGCTGATAGAGTGCTTTCATTTGGTGACTTGCAGACTTGAGAACAAACTCCACCGCAGCCAGTCCCAAACCCAGTTAAAAAAAGAAGGGGGGTTGGCATCAAGTTGGCAGCATGCCATAAAACTTTGCCAAAGAAACACAAGAAATGTGTCCTTTATAGACCCTATATGAAACTAGTGTGTTCCATGGAAGAAAGCACAGTGTGTTGGATCATATTAAAGAAGTTCTGTATTAAAATCACAAATCAGTTTGATTCCCCATAGTTTAAATTCCACGGTATTACTAATTAAGAGTTATCCTGGTTTTTAGCACTGTTTCTCTCCCTCTATGTGTGAAACTTGCAAGCTGCTAATTTTGTTAGTACATTCTAAGACAGAGTCTGTTCTCAAAGCAATTCTTTGTAACAACAACTACTCACACAGAGAGAGACTCAAAGCAATACTCTGTAACAACACAAACAGCACCCAGAGACTCCCTTTTGTTGTATTCATCTCGCTTTGTTAACAATTGTGACTAAAATAGAGATAGAGGATGTATGTGGATGGATGCTTAGTGTGGATAATAACTGAATGATCAGGGAGGTGCCAGCCTAAGAATCCAGTGTTCATCGGCTGAAGAAGGCGTCAAGTGGAAATAACCAGAGGACCCCCGGAGGGCAGACTGGAATCCACCAACAGCTTCAGGGATGGGAGAACCAAAGAACAAGATAACATCTGGCAGCACACAGCCATCAGGAATGTGCCATCTGCTGATTGATTCAGCAACAGCATGATGAAGCAATTCCCATAGACTGGCATAGGAAGAAATTCTTATAAAAATGGACTCTAGAAAGTGAGAACTTTGGGGTCTGATTCTGCAAACCCACTTCCAGGAGCATCAGATGAGCATCTGACAAGGCCCTGCTCCCTCCTCATGTCCAGGCCACCTGGCCAGTGGCTTGGCACGAGCAACTCTAAGGCTGGTAACTATGATAACAACCTTGCAGAATCTGTGTGTGTGTGTGTGTGTGTGTGTGAATAAATATGAAATTGAATGGAATGTTATAGCTATAACTAACTGCTTACTATGATTCTTTCTATATTCACAATAAATGTGGCATTTTGCCTTTTCTCCTTTAATAAGATCCTGCTGGTTTTTATTTTATTGGTATAACATTTGCTCTGGTTGTGCATTCTGGACACATGGTCAAAGAAGAGGGTCCAGAAAATAAGATGTGTAGCTTGGAATATAGGGACATTAACTGGAAAGAGTGCAGAGTTGGTTCAGACACTAAAGAAAAGGAAAGTACAGATTGCCTGTGTTCAAGAAACTAAATGGAAGGCAGCAAAGGCAAGAGATACTGGGGAAGGCTAAAAGTTATTATAGTATGGCATGTTGAATAAGAAAAATGTAGTTGGTATAGTTTTAGACAAAGTGATGCAGGAATGTGTAGTGGTTGTGGATAGGAAAACTGACACAGTAATTTTGGTTAAGTTAGATCTAGAAGGGCCCCCTAAACATTATATGGTCCTATGAGCACAAGAGGGATGTGACAAACAAGGAAAAAGAGGATTTCTAAGGGGTGGGAGTGTGTGTGAGAGAAGGGACACTGTTGTTCAGGTGATAAAGAAAGTCATCATAGGAGTTGAACTTAGTGACACATGGGGAGAGATGCTAAATGCTTCAAAAGATCTCAGCAGCTGTGGATATGGCCTGTCCAGGTACCTTCCCCATTCTGAACTCTAGGGTACAGATGTGGGGACCTGCATGAAAGACCCCCTAAGCTTATTCTTACCAGCTTAGGTTAAACACTGCCACCACCAAAGTGTTACACAAAGAACAGGGGAAGTGCCTACTTGGAAACGTCTCCCCCCAGAAATATCCCCCCAAGCCCTATATCCCCTTTCCTGGGGAAGACTTGATAAAAATCCTCACCAATTTGTATAGGTGAATACAGACCCAAACCCTTGGATCTTAAGAACAATGAAAAAAGCAATCAGGTTCTTAAAAGAAGAATTTTAATTAAAGAAAAAGTAAAAGAATCACCTCTGTAAAATCAGGATGGTAAATACCTTACAGGATAATCAGATTCAAAACATAGAGAATCCCTCTAGGCAAAACCTTAAGTTACAAAAAGACACAAAAACAGGAATATACGTTCCATTCAGCACAACTTATTTTATCAGCCATTTAAACAAAACAGAATGTAACGCATATCTAACTAACTGTTTACAGGAGTTCTGACCTGCATTCCTGCTCTGGTCCCGGCAAAAGCATCACACAGACAGAGAGAACCCTTTGTTCCCCCCCCCCCCGACTCCAGCTTTGAAAGTATCTTGTCCCCTCACTGGTCCTTTTGGTCAGGTGCCAGCGAGGTTATCTTAGCTTCTTAACCCTTTACAGGTGAAAGGGTTTTTCCTCTGGCCAGGAGGGATTTAAAGGTGTTTACCCTTCCCTTTCTATTTATGACATGGCTATAAGGAGAAGGAAGGGGCAACTATTTTACAGGACACCGAGATAAATGATTTGGTAGTTGTTAGTGGACAAACTGAACAGTTTTAGTAAGAAGCAGAGCACATCAAGGCTTAGCACTAAACCACATTTTGTTTCCTTTGGTACTCAATGCACTCACAGAAAACACCCAGAGAGTGGCACCCTGCTACATGCTTTTTTCCACTGCCGAGAGCAAAGAGGAAGTGGAAGAAGATTTAGAGAGATGGAGGTGTGTACCTGAAAAAAAAATGGCATGAAAATCAGCAGAAATAAAAACAGAATTGATGATACCTTACAGGAAGACAACGGGACTGTAAGTCTGGGGGGCCATCTACAACCAAAGGCACAGAAGTTCAAGTACCTAGGTATGATTGTACAGGATAATGGTGAACTCAACAACCAACTTATAAGCAGAATAGGAAAGGTATGGACTAAATGATGAGAAGAAGCAAGTGAAGAATACCTATCACATTGAAAAAAAAAGATCTATAAGATGGTAGTTAGGTCTGCACTTTTGTATGACTCTGAATCCAGGGCCCTGAGGAAGAGACTGGAGCAGATCTTGAATAGTGGAACTGAAAATGTGAAGACAGATGCTTGGAGTTACAAGGATGGACCATAATCAGAATGAATCAATGAGGGGAAATGTGAAGGTGGTACAAATCAGAGAAAAGCTCAGGGAATCCAGGCTTAGATGGTTTGGACATGTGAAGAGAAGAATGGAAGAATATATGGGAAACAGAGTGTTAAACTTAGAATTGGAAGATAAGAGAAAGGTTAGAAGACCCAAAACTAGATATGGGTGGAGTTTCTGAGGAACTGCTTCAAGCCAGACTGGAATGAAGCAGAAGGACTCAAAAGAGCTGACCGCATATAAATGGGACTAAGGCTAGAATAAGAATCAGAATTTAGAGCTAAAAAAGGTGGTACTTTAAAATGCTAACAAAGACGATTTCTGTGTATATGGAGAGAATGTTGGAATTTGATTGTGCCCATTTTATACTATGTTTAGCAGAGAGTATGATCTAATAGCTAGAAGCTGAAGCTAGACAAATTCAGACTAGAAATAGAATCACAGAATATTAGGGTTGGAAGAGACCTCAGGAGGTCATCTAGTCCAACCCCCTGCTCAAAGCAGGACCAACCCCAACTAAATCATTCCAGCCAGGGCTTTGTCAAGACAGGCCTTAAAAACCTCTAAGCATGGAGATTCCACCACCTCCCTAGGTAACCCATTCCAGTGTTTCACCACCCTCCTAGTAAAACAGTTTTTCCTAATATCCAACCTAGACCTCCCCCACTGCAATTTGAGACCATTGCTTCTTGTTCTGTCATCTGCCACCACTGAGAACAGCCTAGCTCCATCCTCTTTGGAACCCCCCTTCAGGTAGTTGAAGTCTGCTATAAAATACCCCCTCACTCTTCTCTTCTGCAGACTAAACAATCCCAGTTCCCTCAGCCTCTCCTCATAACTCATCTACCCCAGCCTCCTAATCATTTTTGTTGTCTTCTGCTGGACTCTCTCCAATTTGTCCACATCCTTTCTGTAGGGAGGGGCCCAAAACCAGATGCAATACTCCAGATGTGGCCTCACCAGTGCCAAATAGAGGGAAATAAGCACTTCCCTTAATCTGCTGGCAATGCTCCTACTAAAGCAGCCCAATATACCATTAGCCTTCTTAGCAACAAGGGCACACTGTTGACTCACATCCAGCTTCTCGTCAACTGTAATCCTCAGGTTATTTTTCTGCAAAACTTCCGCTTAGCAAGTTGGTCCCCACCCTGCAGCAGTGCATGGGATTCTTCCGTCCTAAGTGCAGGACTCTGAACTTGTCCTTGCTGAACCTCAGATTTCTTTTGGCCCAAACTTCCAATATGTTTAGGTCACTCTGGACCCTATCCCCACCCTCCAGCATATCTACCTGTCCCCTCAGTTTAGTGTCATCTGCAAACTTGCTGAGGGTCCAATCCATCCCATCATCCAGATCATTAATGAAGATGCTGGACCCCGGGGCACTCCGCGTGATACTGGCTGCCTACTAGACATTGAGCCATTGATCACTACCTGTTGAGCCCAATGATCTAGCCAGCTTTCTATCAACATTGTAGTCCATTCATCCAATCCATACTTTTTTTATTTGCTGGCAAGAATACTGTGGGAGAGGTATCAAAACATTTGCTAAAGTCAAAATAGATCACGTCCACAGCTTTCCCCATTTCCACAGAGCCAGTTATCTCATCATAGAAGACTATCAGGTTGGTCAGGCATAACTTGCCATTGGTGAATCCATGTTGACTGTTCCTGATCACCTTCCTCTCCTCCAAGTGTTTCAAAATAGTTTCCTTGAGGACCTGCTCCATGATTTTTCCAGGGACTGAGGTGAGGCTGACGTGTCTGTAGTTCCCTGGATTCTTCTTCTTCCCTTTTTTAAGGATGAACACTATATTTACCTCTTTCCAGTCATCCAGGACCTCCCCTGATTGCCACAGAGTTTTCAAAGATAACGGCCAGTGGCTCTGCAATCACATCAGCCAACTCCCTCAGCACCCTTGGATTCATTAGATCTGGACCCATGGACTTGTGCATGTCCAGCTTTTCTAAATAGTCAACCTATTCTTTCATCAATGATGGCTGCTCACCTCCTCTCCATATGGTGCTTCCCAGTGCAGCAGTCTGGGAGCTGACCTTGTCTGTGAAGACTGAGGCAAAAAAAGCATTGAATACTTCAGCTTTTTCCACATCATCTGTCACTAGGTTGCTTCCCCCATTGAGTAAGGGTCCCACACTTTCTCTGACCTCCTTCTTGTTGCTAACATACCTGTAGAAAGCCTTCTTGTTACCCTTCACATCCCTTGCAAGCTGCAACTCCAATCATGCTTTGGCCTTTCTGATTACACCCCTGGATGCTCGAGCAATATTTTTATATGCCTCCCTAGTCATCTGTCCAAGTTTCCACTTAAATAAATTAAGTCTGCATCCTTAATAGTGACAGTAAATTCACATTGCAACAACTTAACTAAGGATGTGGTGGATTCTTTGTCACTTGAAACCTTTAAAATCAAGACTGAATATCTTTATTGTCTAGCTCAACCAAAAGTTATGGTCAGACTAGAGGATCACAGTGGTCCCTTTTGGTCTTAATCTGTGAAATTGACACATTGATTAAGGCTTTTTTTTCCTGAATATATTCTCCTTGATTTGAGTGCACAATTTGGGGAATTAATTTTTCTTAATAGTACTTTGGCAACTTTTTTCGAGAATGATGTCTGCATTTATCAATAAGATTGGACTGCAGTTTGTATATTCACTGGATTTTTTGTCCTTTTAATATTATGGTTAACAGATGAATACATAAGGACAATAGCAATTTTTCTTCCAGGACTGATCTTTGCAAACAGACAAATTAGATTTCTACTGAACCTAGCTGAATCCTCTTAGTTATCCAGAGAGATATGGCCCTTTATTTTGATTTTTTTTTAATATTTGTATAATATCTTGATTCATTTTTGGTTGGCATGTGCAATGTGTGCATTTCAAAAGTTCTTTCCAGTTCCACAGATATTCCCCATCTATAGTATTAGGAATACTACCAGAATGGGTAAGCTTTAAGGTACCCACTATGGATACTATGGGAGGTATAAATATTTTAAAAACAATTCTAAATGAATGTGTGGATTAATTCTTTTTATGAACTACATAATTATTTTGCCCCTATTATCAGTGTAATAATTAACTTCTAGTGATCCAATGCAGGAAAGTATCCTTATTCAGGAATACACCTCTACCCCAATATAACACTGTCCTCGGGAGCCAAAAAATCTTACCGCATTATAGGTGAAACCACGTTATATCGAACTTGCTTTGATCCACCAGCGCGCGCAGCCCCACCCCCATAGAGCACTGCTTTACCACGTTATATCCGAATTCATGCTATATCAGGGTAGAGGTGTAGCACATACGGGAGCACTTTCCTAGATCAGGATACTCAATTAGTATTTTCATGTGTTGATGTGTATATATACAGACCAAAAATCACCCTTTTTTGATGGTTCCCAAAAGTTTTTTAGCTATTGCTTAACACAAAGCATATTCATTCTTTCCAGTTACAGATATATCAGTTTGCTATCTAGCTTGCATTCACTTTTAATTTGAATTAATGTGTTCTGAATATTAATTATGCAAAGCTGCCAACCCAGCGTCCCCAGTTTTTTTCCCCTCAGAGTTTTTTGTTTTGGAAGAATAAAAGATCATTATTCCTCTAATGTCTGCCTTCCAGGCATCCCCACCACATAGAATAGCTTGGGGCTCCTTGTTCATTGAATTCTAAAATTGATTCTGTTTCTACTCATAAGAAATCATAAAAAGATTTCTCTAATGTGAGAACTACATTCAGACTCCATCTAGAATTGCCTTTGGGCATGTCTAGATTGGCAATAGCTTGTATAATTTGAGCATTATCAGATATAGAGTACATGTACATATACACACCTATGCACATATTAAAATGTTAACATGTCTAGTATATATTATCAGATATTTTGGGATAAGAAATCTATTCTTAAATCCATTCTAGATGTGTTGTGTTAACTAACCTCCTAATGTCTACTAACCATAGGTCTTTAAAAAGATTTTAACTCTGTCTTATGCCTGACTTAGCTTCATTGCTCTTTGGCTCTCCTGCAGAAGGTCAAACACTTGATTAAAAGTCACTGTCACCAGCAGATATGACTGAAACAGTATTTAGCTCAGAAATGCATTTGGATACATTATAGATAAGTCTGAGGACTTCAGGCTTGATGAATATACATTTCCTAGTATAATTTTCTGATTATGTAGTATGATATCATATTGGCAAGGATACTACCATATGCCATGATTGACAAACCACATAGCAACTAAGTAGCAATATAGTCAGTCAACTATTCTATTATCAGTGTCATTCCTGTCTTCCTGATTCATAATTTCAGTGTTTCGTATTACTTTTGACTCTTCTCTTTCCTTCTAACCCCATAACCAGTCTCATGTTAATTCTGTAGCTTTTTATGGATTCAGAGATATTAAGACCATACATGACCACAGGAATCATCTAGTTCTTCCTCTCTTACATGACAAAATCTGCTCTCTTTCTTTCTACAGACCAAATTGTATTAGTCATCATTCATCATAATTTATAAAATCATTGGACCTTCTAGCTAAGGAACAAAAGTATTACTGTTATGAGACCTTAAATAGATGTATTTTTCTTAGTTCCATTAGGCCGAGAAATGGCAAAGGAGTTTTGAACTACACTTATTGGTCCTTATTAGCCAGTGTATGTTGGCCTTTATGGTTTAAGTAGTGCATTTCTGCCTAGGAACATAACATATATCAAAGGCTTCAATACTCAAGAACTTATTATCTTGTATGCTAATTTGTGAAACATCTATGTGCATGAAACCTTAATTGAAAAAAAAAAAAAAAACTCTTGAAGCCAATAAATGATCTCCACAACAGTAGTTCCAATTTAAAACCCCTTACTGATTATGGGGGACACTGGAGCAAAGACACTCACAGTTCAGAAAATCTTGAAGCAGATCAAACATCTTCTAGCTAGTAAGGTCATTTGACACAAATACTTAGCTTTTGGGAGGACTTAATTTTTATTAACAAAATTATTCTCAGTAAAATTTAGCAAGACGAAACTCTAATGGAAAAGAAATTATTTCCTCATGTCTAAATTGCATATATGGTATTTGTTAGTGTTTATTGGCCTTGTATTTCTAGAAATATCACTTATGTGATACGAAAACATGTTAGCATATGAATCATCAGTTCAGCAATCATGGACCTGCTTAATCTTGGCCAGTAGTTAGATCTCAGCCTTTAGCAATGAATATAAGGTTACTGTTGGTGTTCAAAAATCAATGAATCTTCTAGAGAGAAAGAGCAGTAATCTAGCAGAAGTGTCTTTCATTTTAAATCAAGATTGTGTTAAATATATTACTCCAATCATTGTTTATCAAACTTAACCCAAAAGAACAATTGTCCTTAAATATTAAATAACAGGAAATATTTTGAAACAATTCTATTCACTTTAGGGGAAGTTAACCACTGCCAAAAGCAGATGCCACTCAAATTCAAATCTATGGAGTTGCATCCCATTAGGCATATAGTGAATTTGAGCCTCTACATTGTCTTTTTCCTCTCTCCCTCTCTCGTCATTTATTTCTGCTTAATGTCATAGGGCGAGATTCTGTGCTGCATCTCTCAGAGGTCCAATACTGAACTTACATCCCAGGGGAGTCTTTAAGTCACCTTTGCACTCTACTGATCCTGGACTTCTCTGAGGACTCTGGCTCTGCCCCTGCTGCCCCTAACATGAGGTCTCCCACTCCTCTGCCATTATTTGCTAGGGAACCCTTGGAATGCAGCCTTGCTAGATGCATAGTTCCTGCACCAGGGAATCCTTCCTCCAGCTGGAAATGGGGCTTTTAGAGACCCCTTTTTACCACTCCTGCCATTTTACCAAGCATAAAGGGGCTAGAGTAGGGGTAAGGGTCATAGTCATTATCCTTACGTAAAGAAAAGGAGTAATTGTGGCACCTTAGAGACTAACCAATTTATCTGAGCATAAGCTTTCGTGAGCTACAGCTCACTTCATCGGATGCATACTGTGGAGCTGTAGCTCACGAAAGCTTATGCTCAAATAAATTGGTTAGTCTCTAAGGTGCCACAAGTACTCCTTTTCTTTTTGAAAATACAGACTAACACGGCTGTTACTCTGAAACCTATCCTTACGTATTACACCACCAATGCCACAAAACTCGAGAGACACTTCCTCATTTTCAGGAGATTTG
Source organism: Chelonia mydas (assembly GCF_015237465.2). NCBI lineage: Eukaryota > Metazoa > Chordata > Testudines > Cheloniidae > Chelonia > Chelonia mydas. The sequence continues at coordinate 169,399,262 of NC_057849.1, forward strand.
AATAGACTCCTCTGATTTACTGGTGTAGTCAGCAATGTGGGTGGTAGAGATACTTATTGTACACACCCCTCAACAATTTACTTTGATCCACCTGTCAGATTGGGGAGCCAAGCAGAAAATCAGTTGCACAATTTAAATAAAGTGCTGCCCCAGTTCCCAATTGGTGCCTCACTCTGCCCTGTGCTTCAGAGAAAGCAGCAGTGCTGTCGACTGGAATTACTTGAGTAGACTTACACTATGAGGCATTCCTGATTTATATGGTCTTTTATCCCTAACTCCTTTCACTTATCTCTTTGTTAAGGCACCTCCTACATTGCTTCTTTCTGCTTATTCTTCATTGCCTTTTTCTGTCTTGCCTTCTATTTTCTATCTAAATATTTGTCTAGGTACTTACATAACCTTCAGCTCCCATCACTGTTTCATCAAGGAGCTGAAGTGTTGTTATACCCATTTTACAGATGGGGAATTTAATTACAGATTGAGTGACTTGCCTGAAGTCACACAAGAACTCTGTGTCAGAACCAGGAACTAAACCCAGACCTTCTGAGCCCTGGAATGGTGGTAGCATACAGGACCCTGGTTACACAACAGACTTCAAAGAGAAACATACTGAATTAGTATATTTCATATGAATGGATACATGGCTCACCAAATTATGTGTTGACAAATTATGGCCTGATTCGGAAGAACTCCACTGACCTCAGCAAGTAGTGAATTTAAAGTGTGAAGTTTATTTTGTTGGACAGCTGTGGAGTTCAGCAGTACCTCATGACCAGAACATGTGTACTGAAGCTCTAGTAAGGAAGGACATGGGACTAAACGTCTCAACATGGGTAACTCCTGCATCTGGTGAGAGTCTTGACAGCTGTCCACCACAGTCAGTTGCTTTAGAACAGAGATCCTCAATCTGTGGGGTGCACCTTCCTAGTAATGTTAAGGAGGGCATGGCTGGGGCCTGGACCAGCCCCCACAGGGGGCGGGGAGAAAGCACTGCACAGCCCATGCCCGGGGGCCTCAGCTGCCAGTCCAGGTCCCCGGCCTTGGTGCCCCTGGCTGAGGGTCTGTTCCTGCCCCCACCCCCAGCTGTGGCCCCAGCTTTGCTCCCTTTCCCCTGTCCATGTCCCCCCACCCCCAGCTATGTGGGGTGGGGCAGACAGGGATAAAGGGGGGATGTAAGGTAAAAAGTTTGGGGACCACCGCTTTAGAAACTTAATTGTGATAACGGTGTAAGAGGAAGATGAGCAAGAAGGCAGGGGATCAGCAAAGAACAGCAGACGAGCACTTCACAAAACAAAGATTATGCAAATATCCTTAGCGGCAAAAAACAGAAAGAGCAATCAGAAAATATATGGTAGAGAAACAGAGTATTTTATAGATTACTACGTTCAAAAAAATTGAACAAGTAAATAGTAAAATCTATTTAAGTGCAAAGATTACTGAAGTAACTAATTATATACCACTTTGTCTTGACAGCAAAGACTAAAGTTCAAAAATGCTTTATATTTTGGATTCCAAGAACAATATTTTCTAAACTGCTGTAAGCATCTTAAAATGCACCATAGCTTCCCACTAATAAATTCCACTCCGAGCCAGTTGTGAAGTTATGGAAAAAACAAGTAATGTAGTGCATTCAAGAATGGGAAGTTTATTTTTCCCCAGTAACATTGATCCTGTATTCTGAACTAGAACTACCATAAGAAACAAACTTATTTGCGTCCAACAAATGCTCTAAAGCAGTGGTTCTCAAAGCCGGTCTGCCGCTTGTGCAGGGAAAGTCCCTGGCGGGCCGGACCGGTTTGTTTACCTGCCTCGTCCGCTGCTTCGGCAAATCGCGGCTCCCACTGGCCGCGGTTCGCTGCTCCAGGCCAATGGGGGCTGCAGGAAGCGGTACGGGCCAAGGAACAGGGCCCTTCCCTGTTAAAAAGGGGTTTTTAAAATAAACGTATTTAAAGCTAAATTTGAAATTGACAATCTATGTTAAAATCTAGTAAAATTATTTACATTAAATTCACAAATAAATATTAAGTAGTACATGTCTGCTGCCAAGTTTTAAAGAAATGCGAACAGCTGATAGAAGTCACTGGCTGGGCACCTAGAATCAGGGTTTCTTGAATCACTAAACCAAGTGAGCTGTAGCTCACAAAAGCTTATGCTCAAATAAATTTGTTAGTCTCTAAGGTGCCACAAGTACTCCTTTTCTTTTTGCGGATACAGACTAACACGGCTGCTACTCTTAAACCAGCGTTTGACAGCAGTAGCCCCTTCTGCAGGTGCAGAGACAATATTTTCTTTCTTTTATTTTACTCAGCTAGTTCAGTTCAGTGACTAGTTGATTCAAAATTAAGAAACCAATTGGGAGTTGAAAAAAGCAGAAAAGCTTGTTTTTCCTCTTTCAATCTATGAATAAAAACTATATATGAGAGGGTAAAATCTACCCATTCTAAAATCTTGAATAGCCTGGCTACCCAATTCAATTCACCAACTATACTACACAAAACTACACAAAACCATTTAGTTTTAAATGCAAAATATATTTTGATCAAACAAGTATTTAAGGTTTTATTTAATAAAAGCATTTAAAATGCCGTTTGTGTTTTTCACTTTAATTTCCAATGAAATAGAGCTTGACACAAGTCACAAGTGAAAAATAAATCATCATCCAACAAATAAGAAATCCATGATTCACCATTTTTAATATAATAAACATGTAAAAATTAAGCATCTGAATAAATGCAAAGTTAAGCTACATGATTGCTTAAATAAATATATAGAGAGATAGCATGTCCTCCTGGTTAGCAAAAAGACGCACCAAATTTAGTGTAAAAGCTACATTTAGTTGCAAATAACATGTTTTAATGGCTACCAACTCACGAGAATTAATCTCTCTTTAGGAAAATAACTAAAAAGTACAAATGCAAAATATGGTTAAAATCAATTATTTAAATTAAGGTTTCTTGATGCTGATTTAAATCATGATTAAATATCTGCAATTAAAATCAATCCACCGTGCTATCATCCTGGCAGAACACTCCATCCTGGGAGCAGGAGCCACCTCATATAGAAACAATACCGATCAGTTGAGATATCAATCTAGTCCAGGGGTGGGCAAACTACGGCCTGTGGGCCAGATCCAGCTCACCAGCCATTTTAAGCTGGCCCTTGAGCTCCCGCTGAGGAACAGGGTCTGGGCCTTGCCCCTCTGCAGCACTCCAGACAGGAAGCAGGGTCAGGGGCCGCTCCATGCGGCTCCCGGAAGCCACCGTAACACACACACACACACACACACACACACCTCCGCGGCGTTCCAATGGGAGTTACAGGGGAGGTGCCTGTGGACAGGGCAGCGTGCAGAGCTGCCTCGCTGCGCCTCCATGTAGGAGCCGGAGAAGGGACATGCCGCTGCTTCTGGGAGCCGCTTGAGGTAAGCGCTGCCCGAAGCCTTCACCACTGAGCCTCTTCCCATGCCCCAACCCCAGCCCTGATCCCCCTCCCACCCTCTGAACCCCTCATTCCCAGCCCAGAGCACCCTCCTACACCCTAACTCCTCATCCCCAGTCCCACCCCAGAGCCCGCACCCCCAGCCAGAGACCTCACCCCCCCAGCACCCCACTCTCCCCCAGAGCCCCCTCCTGCACCCTGAACTCCTAATTTCTGGCCTCATCCTGGAGCCCGCAGCCCAAGCAGAACCCTCACCCCCTCCTCCACCGCAACCCCAATTATCTGAGCATTCATGGCCTCGCATACAATTTCTATTCCCAGATGTGGTCCTCGGGCCAAAAAGTTTGCCCACCCCTGTTCTAGTCAAAGAACCAGGTCCCACAACATTCAATATGATACACCTGGTTTTATTTATTTTCAGGAGGAAAATCAGAATAATTTTAGTCTTTGATAATTAATGGCAAAGGTACACAAAAATGTGTTAATCTGTTGACTTCAACAATAGTCAGCAGTATGGTAATGGCTTGCTGTTCAAAGAAGATATATTCTTATCCACTGAACCTTCTGCCCTTGACTATTTTTTCAGAACAATTAAATCATCTGATTTCCTGTAAGGCATTTTTCCATTTCTACTGTTTAGTGTTGATACGTAAAGGTAGCTTTGCTCATTTATTTAGAAGACAGAGGCTTCCAGTCTTGCACTACTGGTGATCTCTGTGAACACCCCTAGAGAGGAAAAGTGCATTTTGATTGCATCACCACAAGGTTATTCTTGTCATTGTAATACTGGTTAGTGGAGCATCAATGTATATTATACAGCCTGAGACAAGACATTTCTGGCATAAACAAATGAAAGAGTTCAGGTAAGTATCCACAATTATACTGGAATTCATCAAATAGTTACGCTAGCAATTCTGCCTAATTCATTACAAATATATTATATTTCCAACCATATGTTTATAAAAACTTAGCACTAATATTTTTTCTTTAACAAACAGTGAAGTGAAACTGGCCATCTGTGAGCATTCAAGATCCCAGGCAAATAAAACTGCATAAAAGAGATGATCTTATACTTCAAAATTAACATAATCATACTGGAAACCTTGGGATTACCTAAAGCAAGGTTGCACAGCACACCTATATGTAAGTCATTACAGTGACAAGGTGGTGAAGGACACCTCTCTGGAAGGTTATCATTAGGGAGGAGATGGTCATATTTTTAGTGCCTATCTTAAAATATTTCCAATATTGGCAATAATTCCTTCATAGGATAGCCAAAAAGAATACTCATTGTAACTAGATACTTTATCTTCTTACAGACAAGATTCTACTCTCACCCACACTGATGTAAATCAATGTTGCAGGTACTGTAAATACAAACTGCACTTCAACATACTATCTTCTATCACACCTTAAACAGTCTCACACTTCACTACGGGTATAATAATTGTTCAAAGCACTAGCAACAGAGATTTGAGGCTATGTCCAATGTTTCTACAAGGCACAGCAATATAAAATTGCATTTGTCGCCATACTGTCTTTCAGATAGCACCTCAAGAATAATGCTGACTGGCTTTCATCATGTATGTGCATCCACTGCATTGTTTTTAAATTTGAGTTTAACAAATTCAGTGCCTGTTAGAGGTGTTTCTTGTCCATATCAGCACCTGTGCGGACTGAAGTAATCATCAGTTTAGTCACAATACAGATACAGGAGGGGCAGCAGTAGTGAAAGCCTCCCCACACTGCCCCGTCAATGTTTCAATCCTGACCTAGAGGAACACAAAGCTCATCCATGCCTACTCAGTCTTTATCCTCTGCAATAAATACCCATTCAACAATGAAAATTAGTGCCAAGAGTAATAGTACTACTTTGTGATGAAGACTTGTGCCCACCAGAATGTGGACTGTGATGATCAAGTCAATTTACACAGGCCACTGAACTGACACCTTCTCACTGTCAGAGTAAGCCTGGGTCTGATGAATATTAGAAGCCTAGAGTTCTAAGACTCTACATTATATATCAACCTAAAACAAAAGAAGACGGGGAAAAAAGGCATTTGCTACTCCTCTCCTGCAGGAAACAGATAGTGAGGGCTACTCCTTTCTAATCCCAATGGAGAACAAACTTCAGTGGAAGGCAATAACTCTATCAGGGACTCTTGAAATATGTCCTGGGGGAAATATTTTTTCAACCACTTCCTTAATCTCATGCTCCCTGACCAAACAAAAAGTAAGATCTATAAAGGTATATTTGTACACTCTCTTGCCACAACAACAAAATATATTTCAGTTCACATTAACGCACTTCTGTAGATTCAGATTGCAAAACACTGGAAAACAATTTATTCCCATCATCACTTCATTTATGTAGGGAAATACATCTCAGCAAAAAGGAGGATTATGCATTATTTAGAGCCATCATTTCTGAGCTCCTATTAGTTTAATTTGAATTTAATATGGAAGCAGTCCACGTAAAACTACCCTCCTCAGAAAGAGCAAAACAGAATCACATTCTCTAGGAGTAACTGTGTTGTTGTTGTTTCCATTAGCAATGACAAATGGAATGCAACTTTGTTGATTACTTCATCACATCAATATCAAAACACTTTCCCTATTATCACTCCCTTCCTATTTTCCTCAGTTTAAAATTGAAGAAATCTTACCATTATCAAAATTACTCTATTTTCTGTTTCCTTGTGTACGAGTCCATATGAACATGTTCAACTCAAATTTTGATATGTACGGTTTCTTAAATAGTCCCTATTTTAGATCATCTTTTGTATTTTGACAAGAATCTGGGACTCCCAGTGAAGTCAGTGTTCAAATTCAAGAGTAGGACTTGGACCTTTATTTTTTACTCTATTACCTGATCCTCTTTGATGATATGGTTGTTTAGAAGCCTAAACACAGGAACGATAAAGACCCTATTCGTTCTTTCACAGACTCGAATTAAACTGTTCACCTTCTTATTTGTGAGCAAGGCAGACAAGCAGGACAACCTGTATACTCCAAATGAATGGAAGCATACTTGCATTCAACTGTCATTCTCTAAAGTAAATTACCTTACAGCAGAACTAGTTAGCTTGCATCCTGCCTTTCTCAGATTATTAATTGCGAAGATGATCCATACTTGTTTGTCAAGCCTCTGTACAACATTCACAATACTGAGCCTCCACTTTTCATTGCAACATCAGTTTATCAACTTTCATGCTGATATACTTCTGATTGAAAAGGTAGTAAATTCCTAGGAACTGCAGAGATTGATTTAATTTATACCTCTTTGTCTTGTTCTCTCATGTCCTATGTAATTCTATCACATTCAATTAGACTGACACATCATTAACTTTATGGACACAGATTATTTCCCAACTTTCATCATAGATTTCTTCATTGTAAAATTAAGCCCAACTCTCTATTCACTTCCCTTTCACCATGCATCCTGAGAAATAATTTCTTATGCTTATGTAACAATCCACAGGACAACATTCAGGTTGTTATGCTCCAAAAAGTTAAGATGATTACTTCGGAGGACCAAATCTGCATGATTGCCTGAGTGATCATCTGAACAGCAAACCTTGAATTTAATGGTATTGAAAAATGATACCATTTTAAAGCAGAAAGTAAGCTGGAAACAGTTTCTAGTTTATTATCAAGCAATAGCAGCTCTGCTCTATTAACAGAGAGACTATTAATACTGTAGAACACTTGCAATTTTATCTAGTCTTGTTTGGAAAAATCCTCATCAACATAACAGATGAATGTTACTGAAGCTCAGTATTAAAGATAGAGTACCAGAAAGTTCAAAATGTGAGAAATAATGAATTAAAGTAGCTAATAAGAAAGCCCATTTGTTTTTTTAAAACCACTGACAGTGCTGCGTAAGAGAAAGATCAGATGCCACTGCTGGGGAACTGGAATTCCAGAGTGTGAATGATTTAGGCTTGATAAAAATTGAAATTATATCCCCCCTCTGCCAAAAATTCATATTTTTAGGAATAAGTGGTGAATTTATAAACCTGGTGGTAGCTTTTAAAGTAAGTTGAAAGTGGTAATAAAGTTGAGAAGGTTCATATTATCTACTAAAAATGAATATAATCTTACTTTCCTTGTCACATTTACTAGTAATCAAAGCATCTAAAACATGTCCATGAGCTAAATCAAGATGGAGTTAACAGGCACTAGATACTAAAATGACAAAAGAACAAAGTTCTTAGTAACTTGGTAACCACAGGTGATCAAAGCATGTGAAGCCAATCTGATAAAAAGAAATACATCTGAATTTTATCTAACTTGTTTTGACAAAAGTAAGTAATTTATAAATAATAGTTATTTTAGACATTTGACTGAATGGGAGAAAGAACAACAGTAAACTCATTCAGGATTACAATTTTTAACCTGAAAATGTTGCCTGCAGTAGCTGAGGATTTTAGGAGGGAGAACTGGTATAAAAGATGGTCATACAAGTCACAGATGTTAATAACTGTCTAAAAACATTTTTGCTTTAGCATCTGCTTTATAGAATGCAGTATAGCATACTTTAATTGAGCTGATCTGCTACCTGCTGAGCTTGTTATGCTTACAGATGAGAGTGCTGTCTGATTAGCTATATTTTATTATACCTACAAATTTAAAGGTGACAGCTCACTATGGAAGTGTTATAGGGCACGCAAACCCTTGCAGCAATGTACTGTTTTGCATATTTTAAACAGATATTTTCTACATTCTAAACTACATGGATCTTTAACACAAAATAAGAGGCAAATAATAAATAAATGCATTCAAAAATCATGCAATCTCTTTGGCATTATCCAGAGCTATTGTTCATACCAGCTTCAATGTTATCTGTTTAAAAAAAAAATGTACCAAAACTCTTCCCTAAGAAGTCTAAAACTACTATCAAACCTCAGTTTATAAATAAAACAGCAGGAATTTCCCATGCTTTGAAGTGGTGTCATGTCCATATAACTAAACTGTCAGTGACACCTGTTTAGAGAAAGGTCTCCCCCTGTGTAACGGCAGTGGAGGAGAAAGAGGTTTTAAAATATTAAATGCTGCTTTCTTTTCATTCCATGTCGCCAAAAAGGAAACAATTAAAACAGGTTACAATAACCTAAACACTGAGTTCATTTCATCATTATTAATTTTAGTCACTGCCAAATATAAAGGCCTGCAGAATGGGCACGAGTACAGACTTCAATACCATGACAAATAGTAGCTACCTGATCAGATAATGTAAATAACGTAATACAGACAATGTTATGTTTGTTACTTATATGACCTTATATTAAAAAAAAATAAGAAAATAAAGACAATGTTATATAATAACCATTCCCCTTATTACATTTTTACTAGCCTCTAGTTTACAAGTTGCATAGGTCATGAAATGTATAGTAATTTCATCATCCACAGCTAAATGTCAATCTAGCACAACAATGAATAAAGTGTATGTCACATTAACTACAATTAGTTTATTTCATTACACAAAACATCTAATGCTGAATGGTAACACATTTAGTCATCTAAGAGCATCCCAGTACACTCACTGTTCTCAGTTTAACAAATTTATTTGAGCATAAGCTTTTGTGAGCTACAGCTCACTTCATCGGATGCATGCAGTGGAAAATACAGTGGGGAGATTTTATGTACACAGAGAACATGAAACAATGGGTGTTACCATATACACTATAACAAGAGTGATCAGGTAAGGTGAGGTATTACCAGCAGTAGAGCAGGGGCGAAGGGGAACTTTTTGTCGTGATAATCAAGCTGGGCCATTTCCAGCAGTTGACAAGAACATGTCAGGAACAGTAGGAGGGGAAATAAACATGGGGAAATAGTTTTACTTTGTGTAATAACACATCCACTCCCAGTCTTTAATCAAGCCTAAGTTAATTGTATCCAGTTTGCAAATTAATTCCAATACCGCAGTCTCTCGTTGGCGTCTGTTTTTGAAGTCTTTTTTGTTGAAGAATTTCCACTTTTAGGTCTGTAATCGAGTGACCAAAGAGATTGAAGTGTTCTCCGACTGGTTTTTGAATGTTATAATTCTTGACGTCTGATTTGTGTCCATTTTTTCTTTTACGTAGAGACTGTCCAGTTTGGCCATTAACTTAGGCTTCCCTCCCCCCCCCGCTCTCCTGCTCATAATAGCTCACCTTACCTGATCACTCTTTTTACAGTATGTATGATAACACCCATTGTTTCATGTTCTCTGTGTATATAAAATCTCCCCACTGTATTTTCTACTGCATACATTTGATGAAGTGAGCTGTAGCTCACGAAAGCTTATGCTCAAATAAATCTGTTAATCTCTAAGGTGCCACAAGTACTCCTTTTATAGAATCATAGAATATCAGGGTTGGAAGGGACCCCAGAAGGTCATCTAGTCCAACCCCCTGCTCGAAGCAGGACCAATTCCCAGTTAAATCATCCCAGCCAGGGCTTTGTCAAGCCTGACCTTAAAAACCTCTAAGGAAGGAGATTCTACCACCTCCCTAGGTAACGCATTCCAGTGTTTCACCACCCTCTTAGTGAAAAAGTTTTTCCTAATATCCAATCTAAACCTCCCCCATTGCAACTTGAGACCATTACTCCTCGTTCTGTCATCTGCTACCATTGAGAACAGTCTAGAGCCATCCTCTTTGGAACCCCCTTTCAGGTAGTTGAAAGCAGCTATCAAATCCCCCCTCATTCTTCTCTTCTGCAGACTAAACAATCCCAGTTCCCTCAGCCTCTCCTCATAAGTCATGTGTTCCAGTCCCCTAATCATTTTTGTTGCCCTCCACTGGACTCTTTCCAATTTTGCACATCCTTCTTGTAGCGTGGGGCCCAAAACTGGACACAGTACTCCAGATGAGGCCTCACCAATGTCGAATAGAGGGGAATGATCACGTCCCTCGATCTGCTGGCAATGCCCTTACTTATACATCCCAAAATGCCATTGGCCTTCTTGGCAACAACGGCACACTGCCGACTCATATCCAGCTTCTCGTCCACTGTAACCCTAGGTCCTTTTCTGCAGAACTGCTGACGAGCTATTCGGTCCCTAGTCTGTAGCGGTGCATGGGATTCTTCTGTCCTAAGTGCAGGACTGCACTTGTCCTTGTTGAACCTCATCAGATTTCTTTTGGCCCCAATCCTCTAATTTGTCTAGGGCCCTCTGTATCCTATCCCTACCCTTCAGCGTATCTATCTCTCCTCCCACTTTAGTGTCATCTGCAAACTTGCTGAGGGTGCAATCCACACCATCCTCCAGATCATTTATGAAGATATTGAACAAAACCGGCCCGAAGACTGACCCTTGGGGCACTCCACTTGATACCGGCTGCCAACTAGACATGGAGCCATTGATCACTACCCACTGAGCCCGACAATCTAGCCAACTTTCTATCCACCTTATAGTCCATTTATCCAGCCCATACTTCTTTAACTTGCTGGCAAGAATACTGTGGGAGACCATGTCAAAAGCTTTGCTAAAGTCAAGGAACAACACGTCCACTGCTTTCCCCTCATCCACAGAGCCAGTTATCTCGTCATAGAAGGCAATTAGATGAGTCAGGCATGATTTGTCCTTGGTGAATCCATGCTGACTGTTCCTGATCACTTTCCTCTCTTCTAAGTGCTTCAGAATGGATTCCTTGAGGACCTGCTCCATTTCTTTTTGTGGATACAGACTAACACGGCTGCTACTCTGAAACCTGTTCTCAGTTTGCAGTTTCTAAATGACAGAATTGAGAATGTGGCAAAGGCTAAATTCCCTGCCAATTGTTTTGCTTTTTAGAAGGCACTTAGGCTCTAATTGCCCATGCTTTTGAGGGAGGGGAAAGGATGTCTCACATTAATGCTAATGTGTGTTATACTCACACTTCAATTTGCACATGGATCTGAAAGCAGATTCTTCGTAACAAGATGGTGGCTTTCCATTGTATCAGTAGCTACTTACTGAACATTAGGCATTCAATTAAATGGAGAACTTTTTGTTAAAACTTCGGAAATATTTGGAGAATTTGTTAGGGTGATCGAAAGTCAAATTACAGTACTAGTTAAAACTGGAGCTACGAAGGATGAATCCAGCTCTTTGTGTTTAAGAACAGCCATACTGGGTTAGACCAATGGTCAGTACCAGCCGTGTCAGAGAGAATACACAGAGGGCAACTGTCAACTGATCCACCCTCTCATCCAGTCCCAGCTTCTGCCAGTGAGAGGTTCAGGGATAGCCAGCTGCAGCCCAACCCTCAAGAGCCCAAGCCAGCAGGCCTGGGCCAGCCACAGGTTTCTAATTGTAGTGTAGACTAGTGGTTCTCAACCGGGGTCCAGGGCCCCCTGGGGACTGCAAGCTGGTTTCAGGGGGTCCACCAAGCATGGCTGGTATTTGACTTTCCAGGGCCCAGGGTAGAAAGCTGAAGCCCCACCATGAAGGACTGCAGCCTGGGGCCCTGAGCTCCAGCACCTGGGGCTGAAGCTGAAGCCTGAGAAACTTAGGCTATGTCTACACCAAGCAGCTTTTAGAGATACCAGCAGTGTCACTACAGCCGTGCCGCTAAAAGGCACACCATGTGGCCGCCGTTTGTCGCCTCACCTGCCAACAAAAGACTTCCACCCCCAACAAGAGGCGTAAGCACTGTCAGCAGGAGAGCGCTCCTGCTTACACAGGCACTTGTCATCAGCAAAACATTTGTCTTTTGTGGTGTGGAGTGGGAGGGGGGTGGTTTAACATTGCTGAAAGACAAAAGCTGTGTCATTCCGTTGCTAGTGTAGACATAGTCCTGGTTGCGTGGTGCTTCTTGTGGCATGGGCCCCCAGGCAATTGCCCTGCTTCCTACCTCTTAATGCCAGCTGTACTTATATGGAGAAAAACAATGGTTGTGGTACAGGTGGTCCATGGAGTTTTTAATAGCATGTTGGGGGGGCCTCGGAAAGAAAAAGTTAGAGAACTCCTGCTGTAGACAGACCGTCAAACTGAGGCTTCCTGAGGTGTCGCTTAACCTGCAAGCTCAGGCCCTTTCAACAAACCCTCTCTAATCGTTATGATTCCACACTCAGGCTGAGCTCTCTCCCTTTTATGAGGCCCAGGTGTCCATTAAGTTATTACCTGACACCTCTTAGTCCCACCTACCTCTGGCTGAGAAGCAATTACAGCACAGGTGTTATAGATGTGACTAACTTTCTTTTAACCCTTCCTAGCTTGTGACCCCATCGCAAGTCAAAATCCAGCAAGGTACATAACCCAATTCAGTGGAACTACTCAAATGCTTAATTAAGTGAACTACTCATGTGTCGAGAGTCAGGGCACTTACCTAAACTTGCTGAAAGGAGCTGTATTTTTTTAAATCACTTCAGCCATTCTTCTTGCTCCTTTTTGAGCAAGTTTCACAGAAAGCAACTTTCCAAATTGGATGCACAAGCATTTAAGAAAAATTAATTAAGAACTAACCAATCTAACCAATTAAGCACTAACCATCTAACCAACCACAACACTGCTTGGATTTCAAATATTTGCAATCAATCCAAAAAGTAATTTTATTTATATACAAGTTATTAACTGAATTTAAATAATAAATAAATTCAAATAACTAGTGATCTATTCACATTTATTCTGTGGGGAGGAAAATAGACTAAATTAATCTAATAAATTAATCTCAGATCCAGGTTGTAATCAAATAGTTTAAAATCCAATAAAAATCATTTAAAAAGGCAGCAAGAAATATTAAGGTTTATTATTATTCCCAGATTAAATGATCTGACTGACACCAGTTTTGCTCTTTTTATTATCCATCTTTGGATAAGTTTATTAATACACTTCAGAGTACACAAATATTAATGGCAAACCCCTCCCCCCCAACACTATCAGTTCATCCAATCTATTTTCCGTTCGGGTTATCATTTGCATTGAAGTGTCAGATTATTCAGTGCAATGTACAGAATCAGGTATTCTACGTTTGTTTTTTTTTTACATTGGGTTTTTACTGGAATATGTGGTGTACAATCTATCCTGGACCACCATAAATTATTCTTGGTCAAAGGTGAGGTAAGGGAAAAATATATTTAATTTTGCAGAGAGCATTTCAGGAAGAATTGGAGATAATTGATTTCCCTTTGGCTCTCAGTAGAGCCCAAGACAAAATCAGAACCACCACACTCCCTGGAACTTAATTATACTTACTTTTAAACTTTTGCAAGCTATAAATATCAAAAAGAGAAACTTTAAAGTAATTTCAGTCATTGTGTGGGTTATTTTAACTCTGAAGTACATATTACTCCAGCAGGCTGGATATTTTCCCCACAATAGCAGGAAATGCAATTATAACATGCATCTGAGTAGGATGGGGGGAGGGATAGCTCAGTGGTATGAGCATTGGCCTGCTAAACCCAGAGTTGTGAGCTCAATCCTTGAGGGGGCCATTTAGGGATCCAGGGGAGAGAAAAAAAATGGGGATTGGTCCTGCTTTGAGCAGGGGGTTGGACTAGATGACCTTCTGAGGTCCCTTCCAACCCTGATATTCTATGATTCTAAGAATGAGTGTCCAAAAAAGAACTTAATATTGTGGCTATCCTTTGGTCACAATTTAATGCTGTAATCAATCTGCTTTTGTTAGCAGGATGACTTTAATCTCTTTAAAGAAGCTGAGTCTGGAACTGGGAAATAAGGGGTAAAACTGTAAGTGTCTCTTTTGTGAGAGACTGATGTGCTGACCTCCATGTTCAGTCATGCCTAGGTAAGAATAGTATCTTTTTAGAATTATTTCTATTACAGTATTTTTAAGCAGCTACTATAAGCTGTTGGATAGGCAGATTTATACTTCAGCTACAAAGGCTCTCAGTATGCCTGCAACCATGTGGCCCTGAAATCCCAAGGAACATTCCTATTTTCAAGGAACATACCAACATTCCCATCAGTTTTAAAAGAATGCTTGTTTAGTTCCATTTTGTTTGTTTGTGGTTTTATTGGTAAATTCCAACAGATTCTTTTCAACGGGACTTTGCAGATACAGGCTTCATTGGGAAACCCTTACTTTTTTCGAACTAGTCAGAAAATATCCAGATACTGCAGTAATGGGTATCAACCAAAGTTTTGAACAGGGATCGTAGAAATCCATTTGCCATGGAAAATCTGGAGTTTGTGTTTTTATAGAAAATCTTTAGTTTTTGCATTTTCTGAAAAAATAAAAAGATACAAAGCAGAACCCCATTTTTCCAAACCTCCATTAACCAGCTCTCCATATTAACCAAATCACTAGCTGCCCAGGACTGACAGCGGCTGAGGCAACCCCAGCCCCAAACAATCAGCCCTTGGCGGCTCGGGCTCAGGTAGTCAGCCCTGGACATCTAGTAGTTTAGTTAATCTGGAGAGCCAGATAATGGAGGCTTGGATAAATGGGGATCTACTGTATATCAATAAAATGTGTTCAACTGATGCCTATATATATTGTAGCTAGTGAAACTAAAGTTCAGTGTTTCATTTTAATCATGGAAAAACACAGATTTTTATTATTTTATTTTATTGGAGAATTTTGGTTTTTTTATCATGGAAAACTAGGATCCTGGTTATGAAGTATTTAGATAATGTACCTTTATTTGTCTCTCTTCCCTTCATTCAGCAGGGACTGAACTTGTAATTATTCATGTGATTATTCACAATAAACTTCAGCTGAACAATTGCAGTGTAATTTAGTTGGCTGAGTATATAGTGTATATACACAAGAATGGTCCACCACCAGTCATATATTTCCACTCTGACAAGACTTCCCATTGTGCCCTGATGTCCTCTGCTCCCCAGCACAATTTCAAATCCCCTCTTTCAGATACATTTCTTTGAATCCTACCAGTAACAAAAAAACTGACACTGCCTTTCCCTCTTAAAGTTATCATTAGGGCCCTACCAAATTCATGGTCCATTTTGGTCAATTTCACAGTCATAGGCTTTTAAAAATAGTAAATTTAATGATTTCAGCTATCTAAAACTGAAATTTCACAGTGTTGTAATTGTAGAGGTCCTGACCCAAAAAGGAATTGGGGAGGGGGGGTGTAGCAAGGTTATTGTAAAGGGGGTTGCGGTACTGTTACCCTTACTTCTGTCTTCAGAGCAGACTGGTGGCTGCTGGCCAGGAGTCCAGTTCTGAAGGCAGAGCCGCTCGCAGCAGCAGCATAGATGTAAGGATGCCATGGTATGGTATTGCCACCCTTCCTTCTGTGCTGCTGCCTGCAGAGCTGGGCCCTCAGTCAGTAGCCGCCACTCTCCGGCTGCCCAGCTCTGCAGGCAGCAGCGCAGAAGGAAGGGTGACATGCTATGGTATTGTCAACCTTACTTCTGCACTGCTGCTGGCAGGATGCTGACTTCAGAGCTGGGAGTCTGGCCAACAGACACCGCACTCCAGCCGCTGAGCTCTGAAGGCAGCGCAGAAGTAAGGGTAGCAATACTGCAACACCCCTAAAATAACTTTGTGACTCCACCCCTGCAACTCCCTTTTGGGCAGGATCCTCAATTTGAGAAATGCTGGTCTCCCGCGTGAAATCTGTATTGTATAGTGTAAAAGCACACAAAAGACCAGATTTCACAGGGGGAGACCAGATTTCACAATACATGATGCATTTTTCATGGCCATGAATTTGTCAGGGTCCTAGTTATCATGATTGCTCAAAGACTGGTGCTCCATTAGAGAAAGACTTTGCTGGAAAATGATTAACAAACTAACAATTGCTTTCAGCTCCAAGCTGGAGCTGGCTATAAGGGCATTTTTATCCCAAAAGTAAGCATGCAGATTCCATGTTTAACTCCTGGCCATTTGCATAGACAAGTTTCTTTCTCTGACTCCCTTTGTATGCAGGAAAAATTCAGAAGCAGCTGGAACTCAGTAATATAGGTTTTCCCACCTGGAACAAAAGAATAAATATCTTACACAATTGCTGCGCTATAAAAGTAGCATATGTTTTAGTTATTGGATGTAGATGACATTTTATGTTGAGTGACTCATATAAACAACTACAAACGTGGCCCATCTTGAGTATTACAGTACATACATATACATCAGAATTTTCACAAGAGGTCAGTTCCCATTTAGACACTGACATAAGTGGCCAAATTTTCAGAAGAGCTCAACATGCAATGTGGTGAACCTTTAAAAAAAAAACAAAAACCAAGCCCTTATTTATTTTTTCATTTAAAGATTTGTTTTTAGATAGTTGGCAGCCAACCAAAAAGGTGAACAAATTAAAGATGAGGCTGTGAAGCTATATGTACAAACAAGCTGATCTTCAACAGTGCTGAATACTCAGACAGCTTTTAGGATAAATCTCGGCATTTATACAACAGCCATTGTACTGGGCAATGTGGAGCTATACTTCCCCAATAGGCACACCAGGGACACTGTACCTCAATCTCTGCCAGGGCTGCCCCTTGCACATGCCGCAGTGCATTTGTTCCATTCTTTAGGAGGGAGCATATTGCTCCATCTAGTGTGCCAATCCAGTTCTGCCACAACCTCATCTCCTTTCCAACCCTTCTAGGGGCATATCTACACTGCAATCTCACAATTGATTGCAGCATAGGTAGGCATACCCAGGCTAGCTATATTTGTGTTAGTATTACTAAAAATAGCAGTGTAGGTGTGACAGCACAGGTTTCAGTGCAGGCTAGCAACGTGCTTGTACAGCCCATGCTGAAGCCCACGCAAAGTGTCTACACTGCTAATTTTTAACAATGGTAGAGGAGATAAAGTTAGTGCAGATACGTCTGCCTGAGCTATAATCATCCCTAAAAACTGCACTGTAGATATACCCTAGGAGTCTTGCCCCCCGGGGGAAGAAGAGAACAGGAGCAAGACATCCCAGGACTCGTCAGAACACAGAGACTGCAATTGTGAGAGGCCTTCATAGTCCACGTGCTCTGGGGATTTCTGCAGAGCCACACAAGAGGGGAAAGCACCTTACCCCTCCCTCTTCACCTTCACAGCTGTACACAATCTGGCCCTCTGCCTTCAGTTTCATTTGTGAACACTCAGCACCTCTGAAAATCAGGCCATTAGTATTGGTCTCTCAGGTGCTAATCAAATCTGGATCAAACCTCAGTTTTTTCTATTTAAATCACTGTTAATTATATTAAGCACCCACATATCTGTATAATTGGTATAAAGAGGCAAAAGTGGCAAGGGAAATCTGATCTGTGTCTAATAACGATACAGATATACACTTTTAGCATGCTATGGGACTCAGAGCCCAGTCCTATATCTTTAGAGCATAAATATCCACCATGGCCTGATTTCCAATGACCACCTCTGCCTCCCACTGACTTTTAACAGGATTTGAAAGTCAGGCCAGAAATTAATTTCTGAAGTTCATTTTAATAATAGTTTACCTGAAATAAAACAAAGTCATTGTTTTCATTTTTTCCCAGCAATGTGTGCCAGCTGAGGTGTTCAAAACTTCTCTCTCTAGATTTTTCCTTTACATTCATTATTTACGGTAGGTAAGCTTAGGTGCAAAGTTACTGGAACACCTGAGTTCATCTAATTAAAAAGTTGCAGTGTAAATGTTTCAGGCAATTTTCATGCAATTATCCCTAGGGAACTGCTAGTAGCAAGAGTTGTAAATAAACCAACAGTGAAAAAAATATCGTTTTAAAAGACTGTGTGATCTAATTAAACAAAGGAATACTTCCCTTACTTAGGACTGACAAATTCACCTCAACACTTTAGTTACATTCCCTGTTAATTTCACATTTATTTCCTAAAAAGTTTGATATATCTTTTAAAAACTACAATGTTATAAAAACTCTAAATGACATGTTTCATATTATTGCATTTAGTCATGTGAGAGCTCTGAAAGGTTTTCTTTAGCCCAAAATGCTGGGTTTTCTGAAAATCTTTGTTTCAAAGCCAAGTTGGAAAGCCACTTCTCCCATGAGTTTCAATAACCACACACATGCACAACACTGACAGACACACAGAAATACACTGGGATTATCTCCAGGATCCAAGAATCTAAGAAAATGTGACTGAGTGAATAATGGCTATTTTGTCTGCGTTTCTGACAGTCTGAAGTAAGTCTTCCAAAAAAATAAAATAAAAAAGCAGCATCCTGGCAACAATAAACTGTCAATCATACTATTTCTTCTTTTAATAAAGAATAATGCAAAAATGTAAATTCAAAATTATGCCTTATCTCTTGCAGGAGAAAGGAAAGGGATGAAATGTATGCATAGATTATTATAATGATTATGTTTCTGGTTAACAATATGATTAATATAAAGAAAGGATTACATTCATATATAATCTAAGTGGTTTTGTGTTAGAAAATAACACACATTTGTATGAAAAGTGGTAGTCAAGAACACGCCTCAACGCTTTCAGTTAGCTAATATGGCTATTGGAAAAATGCAACAACTCCTGATGCTCTCATGTGATTGGAGGAAATAAGAAAGGTCTGCAATGATGCTGAATCCAGGAGAAATGTTCTTTATCTCAATAGAGGTAACTTAAACTATGAACCAACTGGTGTAACTGGGCAAATCACAACTTCATTGATTTCAGTGGAGATGTGCTGCGCACTAGGCCTAAGCACATGGCACTTCAATATCACATATTGGCACAGGATTCAATTATATAATGCTAAGAAAAGACAATCAAAAGTACATATGTAAAGGAACCATAAATAAATGTGGGCTGTATGTACTATATATACTTTACTCGGATATGCCTGGGATTCCTTGCATCTCCATATTAACTTGGGCAGCTATACTTTAGTTTTTTTCTCTCTCAATGAAGATATAAACTATTAATATCTGCTTCCTCTTCCATAGTTTTAGCAGCACATTGGGCTGTAGTGTTTAACCTCTTCAATGGACGACTGGATCAACTGACTTTTGGAAGTCATACTATTTCCCATATTCTCAATGCAGTCATAAATTCCTTCATGCTGACTTGTAACACATAAATCTTCAAAAGCTGAACCTTTTTTTAGTCAGTGTAGACATCATATATGTAACAGAAAGGGACAAAAAAAACCCACTTCAATATTATTCTTAATCTGCTTGGTCTCATTAGATTTACTCTTTAATGCAAGAGAGAAATTATTAAACTATGGCAAAAGAATAATGGGGGGGAAGTGGGTCAAGATTCAAGCAAAAGCACCAGCTCCTTAATTAAGGGTGTTTCCACACATTTATCTATAAAGTCCAATTAGATTAATGTCTACTTGCAGAATCAGACTTATTTATTCAGGTTATGTGGGGGGACCTTTAATCCTCCAGACTTCCAAAAGTTTATACAACATTTTCATTTATCTGATGCATGAGTAACAAAACCTTTTTAGTTTTTTTCTTTGGCATGAAATATATCCTCAGTAGTGGACTTAGAGTGTGAGCTCAAGTTCTCTAACAGCTAAGTTATATTTATTTTGGTTATTTCTCAAAAGTCATTTGCTTTCAAGAGAATAAGGTAGATGGGAGGCACTTGCCATCCTCTGCAAGAAAGAATAAATAAGTCCTTGAAAAATGTAGAACTTTCCTTATACATGGAGGAGAAGGAAGCAGTAACATAGAATTATTAGGGAGGAAACAGACCCGAGAAAGGCATAAAAGTAACCAGACAATGCCAAACTTACTTAGTTAAAGTTCATATTTCAGTGATTCCAGATTCCAACATCCAGAATATTAAGCTATGATTCCCATACCAGTTTTCATTTGTTGTTTCTTATGTCAAGAGATCATATAAATTGCCCACTTTGGAGGGACTACTGTCTCAGGGGAGTTGTCTATATATTGTATAGAAAATTAAAAATAACCATGAATATTACTTTCTTAAACTATTTTCAAGTCATAGATTACTTCCTATAACACTAGGCCAATTTCTCAGAAAATGTTAGCCTATTATGTGTTACTAGAAGAGAGCCTTATTAATCAGTTATCCCATTATCCCTCAGCCTACTGTAATTTAATAAATAATAATAATACTTAGAACTTATATCTTGAAACAAGGTTTTCAATCTTCTCATCTGGTACACTCAGTGTCACACAATTTCCTTGTTAAAATTTGCTTCTTTTTTTTTTCCATTTGTTTTAGTATTAGTGATTTAAATCACATGTGTACCTCCTGGCACAGTGAAATCAAAAGCTCTTCTGTTCACTGCTGCTGCTCAATAAAGATCCACATTTTAAAGGCCAGAATGTGAGCCACTATCAGTATCTGTACAGGTGAGTTAGCAGACATATGGCATACCATTACTTGTCTGTATTGACCATTCATATTACAAGTCATGGGAAAAGGAAGAGAGCAACTACTATTCTCTCTCCAGGTGGGCAGAGAGTGTGCAGGTGTTGAGAGAAGGTCTTGGCTCCTTTACCCAGCACAGCAGTCAGCTCAGCTGAGGCAGCAATATCCTGCACCAGATATAAGGGGGGAACCAGGCACCAGATTTGATCTGATCTAGTACTGGAGCAGTGCAACTGTACAGGGCCACTTATTTAGGGTTTCTGACAAAGCCACAGTATACTCTTAATATCTCCCAGGTATCGGAACCTTGCAGAGCGAACAACAGACCTAGCTCTGATTCAGGATGCATGTGTAATGTATTTTGAGAGAAGGTCTTGGCTCCTTTACTCAGCACAGCAGCCAGCTCAGCTGAGGCAGCAATATCCTGCACCAGATATAAGGGGGGAACCAGGCACCAGATTTGATCTGATCTAGTACTGGAGCAGTGCAACTGTACAGGGCCACTTATTTAGGGTTTCTGACAAAACCACAGTATACTCTTAATATCTCCCAGGTATCGGAACCTTGCAGAGCGAACAACAGACCTAGCTCTGATTCAGGATGCATGTGTAGTGTATTTTCAATTTCTCATTAGTTACTAGTTTTGAAAAGACAATACAATAGCAAATGCTGAAGATTAAACACATCATAGCGCTTCATAGCAAAACTGTCTGCAGTTCCTTTTTTTGCAACACATTCCTTGCCACTTAAACTGAACTTCCATAAATGAAAATAGCTCTATTTAATTATGGTATCAGCCATGAAATACCACTTATCTATTGAGTTTTAGCTGTTAACTGATCAAGTTGAGGATGTGATATATTGTTGGATGAAACAGAGCAAGGAAGTGGATCCATGCCATGTAATAATTGCACATAATCTCTACAGCGCTCGAAGAAAAGGAAAAACCTTGGTCAGCTACATCAATGCAGAACCTATTTCTTGGATCACCTCACTGAGTCGGATGCCATATCGGCACATGCCTATGTCATAATCAAATGCATTGAGCTGGGAAGCTAATTAGTGAAGTGGTTATATCTATTTCCTTTCTAAGATATAACTTAGAAGGATGGAGGTCTCATTTTTCTTAATGCTAAATTTAAAGGAAAAGAGGCCTTACTTTCTGTTAGTTTCACCCTCAGTAATACACAATTTATCCTTTGGGGCAAGTTTATCTTCTGCAAATTATGACAGCAGTACTATATTTCATGCTTTGTAAGGGAGATCCATTGTTTGCTTTAGGTTACTTCTCTTTCCCCCTTCCTTTCAGTGTTCATGTTTTGTGTATCTCTCTGAACAGTAATTCAGGGAGAGCATAACAAACAACTTAATGTTTTAACTTTCAGTACATAAGAACAACATTTATTTTAATGCAAGTATTACTAGATTGTGCCCTTTACTTTTTATATTAAATTCCCAGAGGCCTCGGTCAGGTTCTGGGTGCTGCTGTGCTTGGTGGACTGCAAACAGGCAGAATCCTAAAATCAAATCAGCAAATGTGGACTCTTGAGCCCTTGTACAGAATCATTGACTTCAATAGGTCTCCATGCAGGCACAGGAAACAGGTTTGGGCCATAGAGGTAGACATAGTGCCTGCCTTTACAATCCAATACATTGAAACAATAATAATTAGGTTTTGAATGCACTTTCATCATCAACCCTGATTTTGTAACACTGATCAACTTGTAACTTTGCTGTAAAAAGTCCTCGGCCTGTGAATGATTTTACATCAGTTTTAAACTAAGAACTGAAGAGCTCCTGCCTTTCCACTGTATTGTGAAAACAGCAGTATTAAAATGTATATTAAAAATAAAACCTGCTTTTATTTCAGAAATATATAGCCTCAACCTAAGTGCCACGATTAAAAAGATATCCCTTACTCAGGACAATAGATATGCTACTTTTTTTTTTTTTTTGGGGGGGGGGGGGGAGGAGCCAAAATCACCAGGTGTATCAGAAATAATCAAGTATGCCACAGGACTGAACAAATTAAAAAAAGAATAACAGATTGAACAGAAAATAGAAAAAAATTGTGTATAGCAAATATTTCTCCAGATAATTAGCGCAAATCAGAAAAGCAATTCAGACATGCACGTATACAAGGCTTTAAAATAGTTTAAACAGCTCTGCAGGTTTTACCAAGACTTCCCACCTCTCCATGTAATAGGGTGTAATTCCACTCTGTAGAAGAAGAGGTTAAGGAGCACCTCTGGTCCAAGGCAGCCCTACCCTGCTACACCTGCAAAGCCTGAACAAGCTAGAAGGAGGGCTTAAAAGGGGATGCAGAGCAGCTCAGAAGGAGGCAGACAGTGGAAGGCACAGGTGCTGAATGAGGGGTGCTGCCAACCATCCCCTGGCTTGAAGTAGTAATAGCAACCCAAGTGCATGGTTTCTGCCTTCAGCACCCCCACTATACAAATTGTTCCTGCACTGCTGGTGGAAGGGAGCAGACCTATGCTCTGAGCTTTTGGGAAGGAGTATCCCAGGAGCTCTTACTGCCTGATGCTTGAAGAATCTGAGCAGACAAAACCTGCAAAGGAGGGACTGATGACTTTTGAAGGTTAGAAACTGTATTTTTTATGTGTTCAGATCTTTATTTACCCTGCAAGAAGAGGGGACTGTGTTGCTGGCAAACCAGGTCAGTCCAGAGCCATAGGCCAATTCACTTGTGTTAGTGTAGATCTAAGTGATTGTTCATGTATAAGTAGTTTGGGTGTTTAAAATTCATACAACTAATGGGATGTTTCTTGTATTGTTTTCACTTTTCTATTCCTGTCATAGTGTAATAGCAAACATTTACATGATAAATACCCTTGCAACTAAATTACCCATAAAAGAAATCTTGTGAAATGTGCATTCCTCACACACCATCATCAGAGGAAAGGCCCACTTGGGTAAAGAGACTGTCACAGCTTGTCTTCTGTGAGAAGAAGATATAATATGGATTCAACGAAAAAATCCTTTATCACTAGACTGTTTGGATTCTAACAGGGCATAATAACTGAACGAGAAGTCAGAGATTATTCTGGGTAGCCCTGGATAAGACATTTGGGAAACTGGCAATCTATTTCATCACTGCGTTACAAACTGTGATTTATCTGTTGTTATATTGTACCTGCTTTAACCTCTCAATAATTCTCATTCTTTTTTCTTAGCTAATAAACCCAACCCTACCATAGAACTGGCTGCCAGCATTGTCTTTGGTGTAAGATCTGTAGTACCAATTGATCTGGGGTGAGCGATTAGTCTCTTAGGACTGAGAGGAACTTGATGCGTTGTGATTTTTGTTTAAGTAACCTGTTACCACAAAGTTCAATTTGTCTGAGCGGCAAGATAGGGGCTGTCTGTGACTCTACAGTAAGACTGGGATAATGGCCCAGGAGTTCACATTTGTTACTGACTTGGGTGAAATCTAATTATAGAACAGGATTCGGCAACCTTTGGCCCGTGGCCCGCCAGGGTAAGCCCCCCGGCGGGCTGGGCCGGTTTGTTTACCTGCCGTATTCGCAGCTTCGGCTGATCGTAGCTCCCACTAGCTGCAGTTTGCTTTCCTAGGCCAATGGGGGCTGCGGGAAGCGGCGCGGGCCGAGGGATGTGTTGCTTTGTGTTTTTTGCTTCTTTTGATGAAAAGTCTAGATTTTCCATGGAAAAAAGTCCATTTTCCATCCACTTCTCCCCAATATTGCAGTAACATTTGTCTATAATCAGGAAAGCTAGGCAAAGCATTCTATGATGTTAATTGACACTGAAGCTTCAGTTTGTCTAAAGGGGTAACACAAACACAGCAGGAAGTCCATATTTCTTCCTGAAAGATGAGCTTAATACATATATCTTTGAAAATTTAGGCATATTATATATATATATATATATATATATATATATATATATATATATGCCATCCTAATGGCTGCCAGGGTGCTTTTATTTTTAAAACCATAATCAACACTCAAAATAGACATAGAAGGAATTATTCTTTCTTTATAAAGCTTAACCGTCTGTGATACTTTTCTCAAATTATATAATATGTAACTTTATAGTCATACTTTGCACTTCAGACATAACTGATATGGATAGCTTTGTAGTTAGAAGAACACAAATTCATTTGATTCTTGTGCCTTCTGTCTGGAAAGACTTTCTTTCTTTCCTGTGGCAAATTGGCAATTCAAGGAACATTTCTTTGCAATGGGCTACAAAAATATGCTTGAAGAAAGTACATTATGCTAACTTTGAGCTGCCAAATACATATTTTATACCTCAAGCAATATGCAGAATATGAATGTGAAACACTTCAGCGGTATTTTGATGGCTAAAGTCAACACTCATTGTTCTTTATAAACGGAAGTAATGCAGCCATTAATACAGCTATGCTAATGGAGAATTTGGCAACTGCTTCACCCTTTGAAGGTGCTTATGCATTGGATCCTCGTAAATTGCACAGCCATCCTGGTATTTATGCAACATGAGATACAAGATGAGTAAAAGCAGCTTAAAATTAAATATATTTCACCTAAATGAGGAGAGGTTTTAAACATTAAACAACTTATCTGACTAACAAACTCTGACATCCTATTTGTTTAAAGGAAAAAAAAAAAGGACTTTATCTGAGCGCACTAGTTCTATCTGTTTAGTTGCTGGCTATGACATGCTGCCACCAGGTGGAGATTGCTTAATGAGAAACTACCTATTTATCTACAGATGTATAAGAAAAATAATGTAAAAATATAAAATTGTTAATGGAAATAAAATAGTAAATTATTTAAATCATATTCTACTTTCTTCTGTGTCTGATGTAAACTTAAACTGAGCACAGAAACTTGACAAAAAAAGAATCTGACCATCATAGACCATAAAAGTTCAGATTGTACTGAAATGTATTTAAAATAATCCAGTTTGGTGAGCATTGCTGAAATATGTGCATCCCTTGAAAATCTTCTCTACAGACTGTTAGCACTCCTTTGTTTGAATCATGGGGAAGAAAAGACTTAGTAGAAAAAAAAAAAGATGTCAAACATTAATACACAGAGACCTACATTAGTACACTACCACCCAAAGTCAACAGAATTATTGCTTCTTACCGATGTAGAAAATAGAAATGATGCAAGTTCTTCTTTTTTAACAAAAAAAAAAAAAAAAAAAAAAAGAAGAAGAAGAAGCTGCAAGTTAAATAGGATTTGAACAAGTATGCCTAGCTATTTCCTCAGACCACAGGACTGCGGCATAAAATGGAAAGAATATGCCATTCTGCTCAGTCAGCTCTACTACCCGTGTCTTTAATATGTAATGGAAACATTACAGGGACACAGTCAACTTAAAATAAATAAGTCGCACTTTCTGAATGTGATGTACTTATGTTGCGGGATTTTTTTCACCCTCTTCCTCAGATTTACACATGGCGGGGGATCCCCTTTATATGGGTCTTTCTCTCCAGGTGAAGGGAAGAGGGGTGATCTGGTCAACTCCCCCATAGTTGGGCTAAGCAGATTTCTAAGTATTTAATACTGCTTACAATATTTCTTGTGATGTCATATAAGGCCATGTCTAGTGTCACGGGATATCAGCGTTTTCTGCTTTTGTTGTTGTCGTCTTTTGAATAATGACAGTATGAATATGGGATTTTTGTGTTTTACATTTATATGCTCCTCTTCCCTAAAATGTATCCTTCCTTTGTTCCTATCTTGCATCTTTTTTTAAGTAAAACGCTCTACTGAAATAAGGATATGTTATACACTGATCCGTCGCAGCACCCCATTACATTTCAACATGCTACTAAAATAAAACACAGCATTTTGATGATTGTAGGTGGAGAATAAGCAAGACCAAATTAATTTAAAGAAATAAGAATCTTCTTTTCACACAAATACAACACTGTACGTGCGAGGTAATAAAGAGAGAGGAAAAAATCAGCCAGTGAAGATTATGCTCATAGAAGTGTTTTTAAAAGAATAGCTTATTGACTTAGAAATGAATATATGAATCCAAAGAAATTTTTAGACACATTTGGATAAACAATGTTGAGACTGCTCAAAGAAATCTGGACCTCTATGTTCCATCTAATCTCACAGGTGGCAGGTAACTAGGGCTAGAGGGATCTTAGATTTCCCAAATCTATTATCTGAGCCACGTCGCTGCCCTGGCACCTGTCCAATTTGGTGGGAGATGCCCCGCGACTGGTGAGGTTAGGGCCAGCGGAAGTAGAGCAGGGGAGAAATCCTGGGGCCCTGCATCTGGTGACAACAGTCAGGAAGAAAGTTGAGGGTGGGGACCAGACATCATGAGGAGAGGGTCCTGCCTGTGTGCAGACGTGCTCATCAAATGACGCTGTGGCAAGCTCCTCAAACTCTACAGCCAGTGAGAGCCAATGGGCTGAGCAGGGAGCCAGGCCCAGCCCTGCAGAACAGGAGCCACTGCTGCAGGGGAGCGTGGGGTAGTCTCAGCCCCTACACTCCCCCAGAATATTTTCACCAGTCACCTACATCTAACTCCCCTTTCTTTTCCATTCCCTCCCTAGTGCCCTCCTTCCCATTTACGTATATCTTCTCCTATTTTACAACTGTACCTCCCCACTCCAATGTGTTATGTCTATACAGTATTACTTGGTTTTGTATTGTCAGGTCTTGCAGCTTTTATGAGTTGTAAAACTGCATAATTCTATTGTAGATCCTGTGATGCATGCAGTATTCAGAAACAAATGGAAGCTCTAAGTCATTTATCTTTTTTTGTATTTTTTATTGTTTCTATTTTAAAAAAAAATCAATAAAACAGTCACAAGGCGAGTTACATGTGATTTAAAGCTCCCACCTGTCTAACCTGTGTTTAGGACCATACACATACAGCTTTTTATAGTGTGTGATTTTTAAAAAGCCAACACTTACATCTAAATACAGCAAAGGGGCATTCTCTTACTAATATTGGAGTGATTATACTAAGGGATGATAGAATGTTGGTATGGAATAGATTGTGCTAAGCATATGAACATGCCTAGTGTGAGGTAGATGTTTCCAGAATCCTGAGAAGACTTAGTCGAAGTTAAATGCTCATGGCAGTCATGGTTGTAAAATTTTTGCAATGGGAAAAACAGGTGGGTAGAATCAGTATTCAAATGAGTGTTATGTAAATTAGAATTGCAGTGTATCTAATGCTTTACAAAAGAAACAGCCTTCAAGAACCTAGTTGTCTTACAAAGCAGTCAACTGTATTTTCTGTCAATTTGTCTGTATCTCAGGTCATCTCCAAAATAAACACTGAGGCTAGTCCATTCAAACAGTTATTAGACACTGCAGTGGGTCAAAAGCTTTTCAGGTAAGCAAGATTGAAAAAAAAATGTTTCCTACAGTTGTAATTACAGACAGAGTAATAAATATCTTTAGCAATATGTGGATATTCAAAAAGATTACCAAGTCAAACTTAAATAGAATTTCAATAACCATGTCAAGCAGAAACTCTTTTCTTTGTGAATATTTCCTGCACTGCTGGTAGTCCACAGAAACCAGATATTTCTCATGAGATAAATTTAACAAGTAGTGGCTAACCGATTATCCATGTTCATTATGTTTGTAATTGTTGAAAAATGAGTGGCAAAGCAATGAAAGCTTTTACAAGTTTTACTGTAAGCTCCAAAACTGTCACTGATCTGCATAAGTAAAGCAACCATAAATGGAAGAAATAGTGAACGTTTACACTATTGCAGTACGGAGTCTGATGATAGATTCTGCTAATGTTGCTGTTGCTTGACAAAATTGCACACTGAAAATTCTAGGCCAACATCACTTTTCATATGCCATTCTCTTGAAAAAAAGATTGTTGACTTAATCTTCATTTTGACACAAAACTTGTGAACTTCATTTTTATATGGTTGTTGATCACAAGTCCGTTTCAGGACACTATATTTCACTTCTTGTCTCAAGCAAAGCAGCTTCTACAATGTTGAGTAAGATTATAAATGTAAAACACCTAGAAGAATATTTGCATTTTTTGGTGTGTTCCAATCTTTGTGATCTTTTGAGTGTCCACAATATATGGATTCAAATTTATGGAAAGTATTCACAGTGTCATATAAGTGAACAAATCAACTGTCAGAGCAGTTATGAGCCACTGACTTGGTTTGTCTTTAGAAACTCTCTTGATATGAGGTTCCAAATAGGTCACTCTTTAGGCTGAGGTTAATGATGAAAGGTTTTTTTTTTCCTGGGAATTATACCTCAACAATTATGAAGTGCAGTAGCAATCTGATTTACTGATCACCAAGATTAGACAGTCACTTGGACAATGGACAGAAAGCACCACTGAGTACTCACTGCAAATGAGTGCCCAAGTTCCAGAAAAGCTTCCTCTCATTTCACAAGCCGCATCAAACCCAAAACCACAAGTCAACTGTGATACATTTCTATGGTTTGTGGCTCAATCAATATCATATCTGCTATGCTTCTTCCAGTCATCTCATTGATTTCTGTAAACTGGAGGACGTTCTCTCTGGTGACATTACCGTGCAAAAACCTTAAGCAAAGGGTCACATTCCTTTTACCCATGTTGTCCATTCTTTCATCTGTAACCATGTTAACTAACCTTGAATGATTGAGCTGTTTCATAAGTGTGACTTATTTCATACCGAACACACTCTTACTGCTTTTAGCGGAGATAAAGGAACTTTGGACAGTAAAGGAATAAGGAAAGTCCAAACACATGTGTGGCTGGATGGGGGGCTGCTTCCCCACAGCCCATCCCTCTTTGGTTTTCTCCTTAGTCATGGCCTGGGTAAATGGGGATGATGTGAGTTAGTAGGCAAGGGTGTGCATACAATAGCCAAACTGAGTCAAGCCTAGGTTTCGAAAGAGCCTCTTATCTCTGGTTAGCTCTCCTTTCCTTTAGTTTTAGATTAGGATCTGTGCCACATATGATGCTACAGGTCTGATTCATCACCTATTTTTAGAAGTCAGGAAGAATTACTTCCCGTTGGGCCAAACTGTCATGTAGCTCAGTTGGTTTTTTCACCTTCCAGGCAGCCTCCAGGTAGAACAGTTGGGTTAGAATCAAGAGGATTTGTGGCTTTCAGAATGCTGTTATAATTATTGACTCATCACAACTTGAGGCCAGTGTCCAGTGTGGGGAAATGCTAAAAGGGACAGCTCCTGAAGGTAAATGAGACCTAGGATTGTGCAGTTGAACCTTATGCTCATGGGAGTAGAGGAGCTTGAAATGTTTGCAGATTGAGGAGCCTCCAGTCAAGTATCTTCTGAAGTTTTAAGTTACTATTTAGGGGCCTAAAAAATGGACTTAGGAGTCTAACTTTAGGCATCCAGTCAATTGTTCTCTGAGCACAGTGAGACAGGTTTTTCCAGTCTGATGAAGTATTCATTTCTTTATACTTGGTTACAGGTCGGGTGTCTAAATATAGGATTTAGGTGCCTAGCTTTAGGGAGACCCAGGTTTGAACATTTAAGCCAATGTATTTATGCTAATTATGTAAGCAGTGTGTTTCATAATGTCTTTAACTGTTTGTTTCCTTGCTGTAAAGTGATTGGGATTTGTAAATGATAAAACAGGTTAATATGTTACTGTTAGAAACCTGACTGACTATTGAATTTAAGATTTTTGTTCCTGGAATATGAACTAGTATTTCAAAGTTAGAAGTGTTGTTGCAGAAGAATTAAAGTAGATAAAAGCAGCTGAGGGGATGTAAGAATAGGTATCATGCTACCACCATGGGAGTGATCATGATAATGAGATGATTAATATTAGTATGAGAGTAACAATGCTACTATATATTACATTTTGAGCATAGTAACTGAACTAGAAGCTACTAGAAACCTAGAAAGAGTGGACACAGTAAATAAAATGGATGTGCCTTTTCTTTTGACAAAAATGGCTCCTGCCTGAGCACATGCTGAATGTTAAACAAAGTGGTATATAAAATACTGAAGTAATTGTATAGGAAAATGCTTTGATACCCCAAATACCATTGTTTGGTAATCTTGGGCAAAGTCTGACTTTAAATTGCTCTAAGGTGTGGAGGGCGAGAAGAGGGGTGAGAGAGATAGGTGGGAAGTGGGTGGGACCATGTCCATGTAGATCCATAGTCCAAAGCCCCTCTAGATGAGAGGAATGTATATGTGCA
Organism: Chelonia mydas; assembly: GCF_015237465.2. NCBI lineage: Eukaryota > Metazoa > Chordata > Testudines > Cheloniidae > Chelonia > Chelonia mydas. Next base: position 169,430,057 of record NC_057849.1, read on the forward strand.
AATGCTGTTACAACCAATAGGCTATAGTGGTGGCCAAAATGGAACTGTAATGGTGTTCCACATCTTGCCAACTGAGTGAGAGGATTCTATTCCACCAACTACTGCACAGATTACAGGCACAAAGTCGGTTTCCTCTGGGTTTGTAGAAAAAACAGCATTTTGTCTAAAGTGACAGCCTTAACTTTCTTAAAACAGACCTGAGCAAACAGTGGAAATTTCCATCATTTTTCTCCAGAATGAAAAAGCAAACTTTCATTTAGCATTCATAACATTAAAGAGATGGAGTTCCTACTTTGATCCAAACAGATTTTACATACACAAACTGTAGTTCAAATTTACCCCTCTCCTGGAGTTTGCTTTTTATTGTTGACTTACACAGTGCAATATAAATATCAGAATTAGCTTCCTCCTCTGAACATTTCCTGCACATTTTCTTTGCAGGGCCTACGCTGCCTGATGCTCAAAACTTTTATTGCTCCCAGATTGGAATTAATTGGGCTCAGCTAATCTAACATCAGAGTGAGTCAGCACAAATAATTCTGCATCTCCACAAAGACTTCTAGCACCTGACATCAGTGTGACAAAGACAAACTACTCTGCAGTCGTATGTAAGGTCCTAAAAATGACAACATTTTACAACGATCCTTTTGTATCTGCTTACTATCATTCTAGTGTTTGAGCTTTACTAGCAAGAATACTTACAAAAGTGCATTTTTAAAATCTCATGGTAGAAAATTCACCTTAAGTGAATTATGACTTGTATATTTCATCACAAAATTCATAATTTGTAGTATTTCACTGCATGTCATCAAATCTAAAACACAAAAACATTATTCAACTAATCAACACACTATAAACTGGAAATACAAATTGTTCACATGCCATCTGCAGACTAAAACTTATTTGCTAAAGAAATAATGAGTTAATTATGAATGACAAATACATTTTTAAATGTTGATTTGTTTGACAATTTGCAAACAGAAAATATACCAATAATTTGAATACATTATTTGTTGTGTATTATTCACTCAGCTCCATCTAATGGGGTCATGTACTTTGTTCCTGATTGACAGCTGCTGCTTGATCAGATTTTTCTGACATTTTAAATATTTTTTTCTATTTTTACAATACTTTTTCTACCCTGAGTCTCAGACAATGTTACCCTAATGATTACAGCCAGGCATGGGAGGAGGGGTGTATTTTTGTTTTCTACCCCTTTTGTAACAATCCAGAAGAATTGGAATAATCATGAAATACACTTTCTGTAAACAGTACTGAAAACTACTACAGTTTTGTGTGTCACTTTTATCAGACAGCAATCCCGCATGCTATTATTTGAGAAATTAATCAAAGCTGTTTCTTAAAAATCAATCTTAAAAAAATTCTACAAATTGAATGTTTTTGCACTCTCACCCTCTCTCGCCCTCTCTTTCAAGATGTGATACAGCTTGAATATTTCTGTGAATCCAAAATATACCCTAGCACTATTTCATGAAAACAGTTCATTTGTCTTAACTAGTTAACTGGTCAAATTACACTGAAACTGCATTTGTTACAGCTGACATTCAAAAGTTAATTACTGACATAGATTTGGCATCTATCCCAGTACAGAAAAAGGGATGTATGGATTAAAACTACTTTGCATTCTGGTCAGAAACGCACTCTAGCAACACGACAACGAAGAACTTGGACTCAGAAAGGATCTTTTTCACAGGATTGCTTTAAAGGCTGGAGATTAAATAAGAAATCCACCTTGTCAAAGTGACAGATTTGCTCTGGAAAAGTTAACAATTAAGATTAGAAAAAAGAAATATATATTGCATGTGACAAATCATAGTCTGTAATACAAATAGGGCTGTCCTTGTTGAGCAAGTCATCCTAAAGCAGAAGCAACTGTATTTAAATTCAAATAGAACAAAGAAAGATTAATTTTACTCAGATTTCTCTCATCTGCAGAAAATGTTTACTCAATATACAATGCTAACAGGTTATGGAACATATAATTGCAAAGCGTAAAGACTTTCAAATGTAGTGTTAAAAGTTAAAAATCTTTGCAACGTTCAAACTTGCATTTTTGGGGATTACCGTACTACCTACAAGGCTGTGTGGTCTAGGGACATAGAGCAGGTGAGTGCTCTTCCTGGCTCTACCCCGAATCACTTTGTAACCATGGTCAAGTCAGATTACCTTTCCATACAATCATATTACTCAGGTGGAAAACAGTGTCAATAGTAACCATTTAACTTAGAGGTGGGAGAGAGATTATGTCTCCCTAACAGTGTAGAGGCAGGGGGTTATTTTGCCCCAATCCACCTTTGTGGTGTGGGGGGGAGCGGAGAAGAGAATGGAGGCATAGTCTCTCTGCTTCCCAGTAGTACTCAGCACATGACAGGAGTGTCTGGTATTACTTCCAGACGCTCTAGTGGCCCTGGAATAGGTGTCTCTGTGTGGGACAAAGGCAGGGAAATGCACTGGGGAGGGCACTAGCATGGCTGTAGCAAGGGACACTTCCCAGCACACTCCCCTCAAAACACAGGAGGCATTAGTGAAATCCCTGCCCCACTGAAGTATCTGGAAGTTTTGCTATTAACATCAGTGGAGCCAAGATGTCACTCATTGTGTCTCCAGCCACCTCCATTTAGGTGGCACATCATCTTCTGCAGTGCAGCTCATCTAAGCAAGAAGCATAAATCAGCCCTTATTATTTTGAAATCCTCAGTTGAAAGTTCCTAGATAAGTAACATATTTATGATTGTTGTTATATGGCTAATTCCAAATAGCACTTAAATCTAGGTGAAAAAGTTAGATGGGACTCAAAGCCATGAGTTTGTGAAGCTGGGAATTGGCAGAACATGCTGAAGGAAGGACTGCTATCTCTAAATGTCGCCAGTTATAACCATAAACAACATGTGCTCCACAAGCAAAGTTGTATCACGGAGCCTCTGCTAGCCATCCCAAACTTACCTAATATGCAATACAAGCTGTTCTGAAAACCAGCATGACACTGGGGCCCCAGAATGAACCCTCCTTTGCAATCTACCTCTTGTTCCTGTTCCTCCTAGTAATTCCTCTTCTCCCATCTCCAAGACCTAAGCTGAAATAGGTTACATTGATATTTACAGAGCTTCTCCAGTTTGTTGCAGTAGATGTTCAGTATCATGTGAATATAACTATGGATGGAACACACCCATTTTCTCTCTGATTGCTCCTTCATCTCCTTTGTGTAAGGAGTTGTTTTGGAAATATGTGTCAAAGCTAGTATTCCAGAACGCTCCCTGTATCAAAAAATGTGGGTGAGAGCATCCACCTGGATAGTAACTTCCACTTTTGTAGGCAAATATTGGCTATTTGGTTGTATGTACAAGGTTCCTCCCAAAGTGCCTTCTTTTAAATAAAAGTATTCCCTATCAATTACTTTTAGTATTTCCTTGATTTTTTCTAATCAAAATTGTTATGGCTTTATTGTTTGTTTAATTCTTGAACTAACATTACCATTATGATAAAATCTAGCACTTTCATAATGTGTACACTTAAAAAAAATCCATAGGCCTCAAAGCAAAATACTAAGATGGCCGTGCATGATCATCCCTGTTTTAAATAAAGAGAAACAGTACTCCATAGTGCAAAAGTCACTCTAAAATGACTGATTTGAAAAATCAGTAAAGAGTAGGAAACAGAACTCAAGTATATTGACTCTTAGTCCAACAACTTTAGTAATAAGTCTTGTTAGAGAGATATACAGCACCCAGGTTGCCGAGGTCATGGGGGTCAAGAGGCTGCAGAAGGGACAAGTCCACCTGGGAGGCGGGAGGAGGAGGTAAATGGGGCTGCGGAGTGGGAGCCAGGGGCTCAGACATGTCCCCTCTCCACCCTCCCAGCAGCATAACTCCTACAGGGCCGCCGCCACTCCACCTGCTGCTGCTCTGCCTGCTGAGCAGCTGCCCTCTGCTCAGGGAGCAGTACTTAAAGGGTGGCAAAGAAAGTTCATCAGGGTGCCATTTTCCCTAAGGCCAGCCCTGGAGAGATACAGAAGTACTGGAAGGCTCAAAGTATGACCTCCCTTTTTCTCATATAACCTATTCCAAAACAATGATACAACGTTAGCAGTCCCACACTCAAGACCAACCTGGAAAAACAAAATGATCTGTTTTCCCACAGAGGGAAAACAATTTGGTAAGGAGAAAGAATTTGTTTTCGTCCTTCAAAGAGATAAACCATGAGCGATTATTTCAAAACTATGAAAAACAATCTTGACTGTATCATATTTTATTGTAATTACTCCTACAGAGCCAGAGTACTGAGCTGAGTGCATAAAGCAATGTTTATATCAAGGTCTTATGAAAACTCTGGCAATTTTTCTTAAATTTCCCAGCAAAGAGAGTGTTTGCTTAGTTGTTTTTTAAATCAATGACTACTCAGAACAGACTCAAGAGGATATGCTTCAGAATATAACAGATATATACTTTTGTATGTCCTGTGCTTAGTCTTTTCAATAATGTAGGGATGGCATTTAGTCGGACATCAGTACACATATTTTGGGCCAGCTGCAGTCCTGGGAGAGGAATTGCACTGGAGAGGAATTCATCCCCTGGGGCAGGACAGATAGTGATACTGCCAGGGTCCTCCCTTGGGTACTCTGCAATGGGAGCGAATATTTAGGTTCCAGGTGGGTCTCCACAGAAGCCCTTGGAGGTGTGCTGAATCACACACTGACCAACCAGTCTGGCTCCAACTCCCTCATGCAAGTTTCAAGGCCCCGGAGATAGAGGCTGAGGGGGTAGAGGATATTCTTTGCTCCGAGAGACTGAAGGAGTGAGATTAGTACACTAATCATCACCTTTGTTGCCAGTTATGCTACTATGTCTTATTGCTGTGGTTCTCAACCAGGGGTCCACACCAAGCAGGTGTCAGGGGAGGGTGGGCACCAAGTATGGCCAGCATTAGATTTGGTGGGACTCAGGGCAGAAAGCTGAAGCCCCACAACATGGGGCTGATGCCCTGTGCCCTGAGCCCCACCAGTGCCCAGGGCTGAAGCTGAAGCCTGACTAACTTAGCTTCATGGGGCCCCATGTGGCATGGGGCCCAGGCAGTGCCCTGCTTGCTACTCTCTAATGCTGGCCCTGGCTTTTATATGCAAAAAAAAAAAAAAAAAAAAACAGTTGCTGTGGCAGAGATAGTCTGTGGAGTTTTTTTTTTTTTTTTTACAGTGTATTCTGGGGGAGGGCAGGGCTCAGAGAGAAAAAGATTGAGAACACCTGTCTTGTCATATAACAGAGGCAGGATGATCTTGTAGTTACGACACTATTGTGCAGATCAGATGTCCTGGGTTCAACTCCTGCATTTACCATGGATTTCCTCCGTAACCTTGGGTAAACAGTTAGTTACTCTTTGTTTCATTTTGAATTAGTAAAATGGGGAGATTAATGGGGAGCTGAAGGTTCTCGATATCACCATAATATAAATAAATAATAACACAATAAACTCAGTAGACTACGAACACAGAAACAACTAATTTGACTATGCCACAAATGTTGCTGACTTGCTTCTAAGTTGGTAAAATGTTATCACAGTTTATGTGCAGAAAAATAGTTATCCTTCAGGACAACTAAGAAAAAAAACCCTCCAGGCTTGATTTTCTTCATTAATATCACAATACTTCACAATTATAGTGGCTTTTATGTAAGAATATCAAACCACCTTACAAAAAGTGGCTAAGTACTTGTATTCCCATTTTATAGATTATAAAACCGAGGTACACAGATGAAGTAATTTACCTAGGTCACAGGATATGACAGTGGGAGAACTAAGAACAGAGCTCAGGTTTCCTACTTCCTAGTTCCGCTGCTCCAACCACTAGAAAATGGTGCTTCCTTTACCTCCTTTCCAAAGTATTTCTTCACTATTAATAGGTCCTCTCTTTCCATGTCAACAGCTGGATCAGAGATCACTTTATTCCTCTGTTATTATGAAGAAGATCAATGGTTATCTTGACCAGAGACAATGCAACAATTGTTAATTTAACAAACCTGAGATATCATTTCTTATGAGATGGTACATTTTCTCTGCTGTCTAAAGAACATCACTTCTTAACTGACTCACCACATAACTGGCTAGCATATATATTTAAAGACAAATAGCATTAAGAAGGAAGGAAAGATTCCACTTTTGCTTAGTCTTGGGCGCCTCTTCTAAGACGAACAACAATGTCAGTTATGAGTGTTGATTTCAATAGCTGAACACCCAGGCATTAAAAATTGGATAGAGATCACCTACTTTAAAATAGACTTTTATATCTTTCCTGTACTGTGGAAAAACATGTTTTATTTATTTATTTATGTATTGTAATTATTACCAGCAGATCAAGCACTAAATTTCTCAGTATAACCAGCTGTTTTGATGCCACTTGGACCTGTGGATCACTAATGTGCTACTTTAACACTAAACCAGCCCTCCTACATCTAAAAGGTGAGCAGCTTTGAGTGAGACGATTTACCCCCATTAAAAAGAAAATAATACTGCAGAAAAATTGAGCTTGGATAATTCAGTTACATTGTATTCGGTCAGTGAATGGAAGCACAGCTCAAAGGAAAGACTTGTGTCAAATGAGTGTAGGGCAAAGCTCAGAGTCAACTCAGTGAATCTTTGAGAATGACCACACCGCACCCCCCGAAGCAGCGGGGACATTGTCTGCTGAAGGAAGACAGCAGTGCTTTATGGAGGTGGAGAGAGGGCAAAAGGAGATCAGAAACTGCTGCAAAAGGTGAGCAGTGATCAGCTTTGTGGCACTGATTCACCCCCGCCCCAGGAATGTGAGGTTGGAAGGCTATAAAGGTGCAATCCCTGGGTATTGGAAGCCCCTTTTTCCACACAGCAGGCCTCATGGGCTGAGGGATGGAGATGCTCATGGGGAAGCATCCACGCATGCAGGTGGGCAGGCTGTGTTTGCTAGTGGGACCATCAGCAGTGCTGTGCGACAAGTGGTCAGTGAAGTTGTTTCCGAGGTTGTTTCAACAGCATTGCAGAGCTTTCAAATTATATGGGTTCACCCAGAACCAGGATGTTCTTCTCCACTGAACTCAACAGATGGGGGCCATACTAATTGCAGTATGATCTGCAAAAGACAGAGGTTGCGGGGGCAGGGCGGGATTGTTGGCATGGGTGATATCCTGGCTTGCAGTGTGGCAAAAAGTGATTGTTGCAAGGGCCTCAGTGAGCTGTGGGGTCTGGGTTCAAACTGTCCCTCTGTGAGTTTACTTGCGGGAGACAGGAGTGGGCCTAGCGGGGTAATAAATAGTCTAGGCCTGGGAGCAGACAGACAGGATCTCTCTGTCTTGTCAGAGACCCATAACAGACCCGTCTGAGGGGCACACCCCTGAGGGGGACACTAATGGTGTTATACAGCTACTTCAAGCTAATTTGCAATTGTTGCAACAACTTCAGGCATCTCTGAATGAGGGGTCTGGACGGGGTGACAGGGTGGGCCCAGCATGGGCTCAAGTTTGGGAGGCAGGAGATGGGCAGATGGGGCAGATCCCCCGCACAGGTATGGGAGCCCCTGGTGGGGATGAAGCCCCTGGGCACATTTTGACTCAACGGCTGTTAGGAAATACAACTTCATGGGATAGACTAGAGGTTCCTGTGGGGGGCTGGGGAGGTGCAAGGCACTGAGAATACCCCATAAGTCAGTCTCAAGTACAGTTATGCCGGGGTGGCTGACCGATGGAGTTCACCTGCTCAGTACAATTAAGGATACAATCCTGAGAGGGGAATACATGGACATATTATCCTTGTCGCACAGGGAGGTGTTGACAGAGAGTAAGCATGGGCAGAGCAAGCAGAATAGAGAGCTGCCCAAGCAGCCAAGCGTGCCTAGAACATGGGAAAATTGAGAAGCTCCCTTCCTTATCTATGCAGGTGTGATAGTACAGGCTTACCCGGAGAGAAACCCTCCCTTGTTTAAGTGTATGGACATAATCAGGCGGACATACAATATGTTTAGGGGCATATCCTGGTTTAATTATAATGAGCAGTTTAGATTGAAGGCAGCAACACAAACTGGGATCCGGTGGGACATACATCATCACACACTGTGATTGGAGTGGATGACTCCGAGGGGACCAGGAGTTCACACAGACAGTAGCTTGTTCATCCCATAGGAAGCTCGGTAGGGGCCTGAGTCATGTAATGATATTTGCGGGCATTTAATGACCATGGTTGTTTTTGCAGTACCTGTAAATTTAGGCATGCTTGCGAGACATGTTTTGGGACCCATTCAGCCCATTCTTGCCAGAGCGGTAGGGGATGGTCACAAGGAGGAAACAGGATTGCGGGTGGCTCAAGTGCAAGCCAGAGGTTTGGTTCGGTTGGAACAGATTATGGAACACAGAACACAAGCAGGGGAGGGGGACAAGCTGAGGGTGGTGCAATGGGCATGGGCACCAACACCAGTTAGGTCGGAGGTGTTAAGGGTTCTCCTCTGCGATTACCCTAACAAAACAGATGGAGCATATTTGTGGGAGGGGTTTACTGTGGGATTTCAGATCTCCATTTCAGAGAATAGGACCCATGTGATGTCAAAAAAATTGAAGTCAGTATTTGGGATGGGACATATTGCTCAAGAAAAGATTACACAGGAATTAAATGAGGGCAGGGTGGCAGGGCCATTTGATCAATTATCTATAGAAAACTTAAGGGTTTCCCACCTGGGTTTGATCCCCAGGACGACTCCAGGGACATACCAATGAATTCATCACCTCTCATACCCAGGAGTTGGCTCTATTAATGATGGGATAGACCCGGCGATATGTTCGTGCACTATTCCCCCACTGACGAAGCCATTTGTATGATTAGGTCTTGTGGCCCGGGGACACTAATGGCTAACATTAAGTGTGATATCACTTTTCGACTGCTGCCGGTGCACCCATTGGACTTTGACCTTTTGGGTTTCTCTTTTGAGGGACAATTGTATTGTGACAAGGTTATGCCCATGGGCTGTTTGGTATCTGGTTCAGCATCTGAAAAAATTAGTACAATGTTGCCCTGGGCAGTGGTTTCGGGCAGCTGGACTATGCCAAGTAGTGCATTATTTAGACGACTTTTTGTTTGTGGGACAAGCTGGGTCAGATGGGTGTGTTCACCTGTTGGACACATTTCAGGTTCTGGCTAAATGACTGGGGGTACCCCAGTGGAAGAAAATACAGAGGGCCCTTCCACTATGTTGACCTACCTGGGGATCGAGCTGGACACCAGGGAGTGCATTCTGCGACTCCCTCAGGATAAGCTTCTGGAGCTATTGAGATTGCTCAGGAAAGCTGTAAGAGCCAAAAAAAAATCCATGCTGCGAGACCTGCAGTCTATTCTGTGGCATTTGAACTTTGCCTGCATGGTTGTTGCCCTGGGCGAGCATTTTGTGCCTGGATTGTGGTGGCAACAGTGGGCATAGCCAGGCTACACCATTACATACGAGTTAATAGAGAAATGAAGGAAGACTTGAAGGTGTGGGAACGTTTTTTGAGCCAATTTAATGGGGTGTCATTGTGGAGGAAGTAATGGTTATTATGGGGGGGGAGAGGGTTTAAAAATCCATTCGGATGCTTCAGGGGGTACAGGTTTTGGCGTGTTTTATCAAGGCAGGTGATGTGCCCAGAAATGACCTGCTATCTGGATGCAAATTGGGGCTGTGCGTGATATGACTTTCCTGGAATTTTTCCCCATTTTAGTTGCAACAGTTATTTGGGGACCGGAGCTGACTAAGTAAAGGGCATGTTTCTGGTGCGACAACATGGCAGTGGTACAGGTTATTAATTGCCAAACGTGCAGATAACAGAGGATTATGACGTTAGTGAGTTCTACAATGTTTAAACCTTAACATCTGTTTTTCTTCCAAGCACATGCCAGAGATGAATAATGGCATAGCAGACACCGTCTCTTGTTTTCACTTTGACAGATTTTCTGAGCTTGCACCAGAAGCTAGCAACGAATCCAAGCAGATGCCACTGGCTCTATGGAGCCTCAGTATATGATGTTATCAGTGGCATGGAAATTCTTGGCTCCAGGCACACAGCTCAGCTATAAAGGAAGTTTAATGAGTTCTTCCAATTTCAGGATCTGGAATGCTGGTCACAGATATTGCCCACTACAGAGGGGCAGAGGTTGCGGTACCTGGTCATTGACAACCCAGCTGCTGACGTCCTTGACGATCCTGGCATAGTGCAAGGCACAATGGGTTATTTCGGGAGAATGGGGCTTCACATATTTGAGCTGCTATAAAAGAGGCCATTGGGCAATGTCTGGAACCCAACTGGGTTCATGGGGGAGGCAGCCAAGCTAATTGCTGGCCCCTCCTGGTGGCGGGTGTCTAGTGCAAGTACTCCATAGGGAAGGTATCCATTGACCAGATAAATAGCCTGCTAAAGCACTTAAAAGGAGGTGCGGGATAAGGGAACAGAACAGGGGAGGGGGGAGCCAACCCCTCCCCATTCTTATAGTCCACCTTAACCCTCCTACGAGGGGGTTGGATGGTAATGTCCAAGCCACGGATTGGCTGGGGAACCTGGATGGAAAATGAAGGGGATGGAAGCCCCAGGTAATGATTTGAATAAACATGGATTTGCCTTCACTGTGCACTTTATCTGCTGGGTAGTCCCAGACATCTAATAATAAAGTTGCAGCCTGATTAAAATCCATATCAAGTGTCTCCTGTCCTTCTCTCAGTATAGCCAAACAAAGTTAACTATTCCCACTCTGTTCATACATTATCTGAGACAATAGTCACCAAATGTAATATATAATAATGTATATACTATAATACACAATGTAATAAGTTCATGACAAAATGATTATTTATCATGACAAATATTAAAAATACACAAAAATATTTAATTCACAATATCTTACTCTTTTTAATAAATATGTAAATGATACTCTAGATGATGTATGTAACAAGAAAATATGTGTGTGTGTGTTACAAATATGGTAAGAATAAGATTCTGCCTTCCAAGTTTGATGTGTCCCTTCTCTGGCAGACCGCTTCATGTCCTCAGAGATGCTAAGGTCTCACAAGCTGTGCCTTGAGCTCTCCTCACATTTCTTTCATGTGCTGCTGATTTTTAGATTAAATATTCACAGATGAAATTATAAAATTCATTATACACAGTCAGCTTTTCCAGCATTGTATTTATTAGTAGAAATAGGACACTTCTCCATAAACGTCCACATCTATGGGTTAATACGGCCTTGTGTTAGACCACCAAAACCTGCAGCTAAGTCCTTTGAGTTGCGGAGCAACCCCCAGAGATTTTCAGCACTGTCAACTCCTCTTGAATTTAATGTGAGTGGAGGGTACTCTGCATCCTTCAGGATTGGACCCACTCACATTCAGAATCTTGAAAATAGTCACAAGGACATTCAAGTTGTGATTAAGCAGTATAAAACAGTTCAGTATAAAACAGAAGACATTTTGAATAAGGCTTATATATAAATGTTTCTAAAGTGGTAGCATCATGATATATTCTCCTTTTAAAAACATACACACAGAAAAGAATACTGCTCTCTAGACTGACCTAGGCAGATTGGGTATAAGCAAGGAGATATCCCACTTTCAAAAACAAAAGGCTAAAATGGGTAAAAAAAACCCTTCTTACAATTTATGTATAAACCTCAAATAACAAACTGAAATCTGAAAGATGACCTGGTGACTTTCCAATTCAGCTGCAGAAGGTGAGATCATGCAAAAAGTCAGGAGCAAATGTACATTTCTTCCTGCCCAAAAAGTTAGGACTGACAAAGCTGAACTAAAGCAGGATGAGAGATGACAAACTTGGTGCAGAGATGGTCTTTTTGTTCTGTGTTCGTAAAGTACCTAGTTCAATGGGGTCCTTGTGTATGACTAGGGCCCCTAGGCACCACAGAAGTACACATAAATAATAATAAATGTATAAGAACTGCCTGTTTTCTAGATCTGGTCAAAAATTTTCATCAGAACTCGAAAAAAACAAAACAAAAAAACCCCCCAAGAAATGGAAAATAGCTTTTGTTGGGCTATACCAAAAGAAGGGCAGAAGACTCTTGATATGGATTTAATCAGGCTGCAACTTTATTATTAGACATCTCGGACTACCTGGCAGATAAAAGTGTACAGTGCAGGTAACTCTATGTTTAGTCAAATGACTCCCTGCCGTAGCAATCATAGGAGCCCTGAACCCCCGTTCAGTGCTTTAACCAGCACCTTCTTTTAAGTCCTTTACTAGGCAATTTATCTGGTCACTGGATGCCTTCCCTCTAGGAATACCTGCCCTGGACACATGCCCCACATTTACAAAATAAGTTGCGACATATCGCCTAACCACCTTTTCTCCTCACCAAAAAAAGGTCCTCCCTCACACCCACTGTGAGGAAGGCGAAAAAACCCTACTTCACCGAAGCCAATATGCTGTGAGAGAAAATTCCTTCCCAGCCCCCCTAAAAAGGAGCAACTAGCGCAATGCCCACAGCAGATCCTAACCAAACCTGACATTTGAACCTCTAGGGGAGGGAAGGTGGGTGCTGCCTTGCCTGCTGCTTGGAGAAAGGGTTTCCAACACCAGGGCTTGCACCTTTAAAGCCTTCTGTCCCTTATATTCCTGGAGAAGAATCAGCACTGCAAAGCTGACTGCCACCCACCTTTTTGCAGTAGTTTCTTACCTCCTTCTCCCACCACCAGAAAGTACTGCTACTTTCCTTTGGGAAGCCCAGACAACGTTCCCCCCGCTACAGGTGTGGTGTGATCATTTTAACAACACAGAAAAATGCCTGAAAATGTCTGGGTTGCCATAAAATGTTAAGTTTTCATCAAGAAATTAATCTCCCCCCCACCCCATTTTTGGCTTTTCAGTTTTGTGATACTTGAAAAAAAATCAAGGAAATTTTTCTACAAGAACAAAATTGTTTGTTTTCATCAAAAATGGTCACAGGAAAAAATAATTTATCCAATCAGCTCTACTGTTAACATATAACACAAAGCAGAATGAGAATCCAACCACCGTCCCAGCTAACTGAAGGTATCACAAACTAAGTACTCATAGGGTGAACAGAATAAAGGAAAAAGTTCCCCAGGTGTCAGTCCACAGAGGTCTTTTCTTACACTCCTATGTCTGGAAGTACACACAACAAAATATATAAAAAACACATAACAAACAATAGTTTTAAAAGCATCAACATGCCAGCAAATAGAATTTTCAGCTAATGCTCTTGGCACAGCAATAATATTCAGGAGGGGAATGAACTCCCACCAAAAATAAAGGATACTTATGCAATCTCATTTTGCTATGAATGGTAAAACCAGGCTACTTCAACAATGAAGTTGTTGTAAAAAAATAGCAAAATAACAATTGTAAAAAGAATCATATAAATCATACAGCATACATGATCAAAAATAGTCAGAGAATTCTAATACAAACCCATGGATGGGTGTGGGGAGAGGAAGTGAATTTTACCCAAGTGCTAAGAAGCTGTTGGACTCAATGCCTGGCACATAAATTGGCACAAATCCATTTAACATCCCATCATTCAGCCACAATGCTTCAATGACTTAGCAACATGATCTGAATACTGAATGCTTTAAAAATAATTTTGATGGGTGCCACAAAGCCATAGACCATACCAAAAAAGAAAATAAAAAAGCCTCTGAGACATACACAAACCACAAACAGTGCATTTGCCTTGAAACGTAAATGCCCCTACAAAAATATTCTTTCAACAAAGCTTTGACCTGGGCAATGATGAGCTAAACCGGTTTATCATTAAAAGACACAAAGGTCAAATGTTCTCATTTGTTCCAAAAGTAGTCTAGTACCTACAAGACCTATTTTATTTTGATTTTATAAACAAAGAAACCACCTTCTTTGTAATCAGTGAGCATGATTATCTCAAAAAGGATCAGTCTATTACATCGGCATGTCACTTGGTCCTCTTATACTATTAGAGAGCACGAATGTTCCTGAGATACTCACCTGAGAAGCAGAAGTATACCCACTATTTAGATTCCATAAAGGTATAGCTTGGTCTTGATCTTGTAACCTTTACTTGAGATATTTGCCTGTTTACTTAGTAAGGCTCGCAGAATAAGGCCCTCATGGTGCACGTTATTCACAGCTGTAAATAGCTCCTGAAAGCTGCAACTGAAACAACACCTGCATCTGCAAGCCTCACTTGAGAACAAAACTCCCATTGACTCGAGTGAGAGTTCTGTGCATGGAAATATTGCAGTTTCATACCTAAAATTTAGTCAGCAGAGTTCCTCATATTAAACAATTTCACAAAATCAATAAATAAGTATAGAGATAAATAGAGCATACATTCAGAATATATTACTATAGATAGTCCACATGAGAAAAATTAGGATATGAATTTCAAACACTCAAAGCAGGGTGCTGACACTGACAACTCTGTATTTGTGTAGAGTGTGTATATGCATTATTCCATTTTATATAAGATCTTTTATTATTGATGATTCATGTTGAAGGAAAGAGACCAGCTTGACTTTCAGATCACAGGCTGAGTATAAAACACTGAAATTTAGAGACTAAAATAATTTTTACTTATAAAGTCAGCATATCTCACACGGAGTCACTGAGAGGCAACAACATCTTGATATAACTGACTTTCATCTTTGTAATTTTCAATTCTTTTTGTATATGCAAATCAATAATGTAATGTTGAATTTTCAAAAAAGTAAATTCCTTTCACTTATATCAAAATATAAATGCAATTAACAGGTTGAAAACTGCTTGAAAACATGCAGGTATTTTACAAATGGAACAGGAAACATTAAGAGCCAGGGGTCTGTAGTACTGAAGTCCTCACATGAGTATCAGGGTCAGGCCTCAAATTCTCCACTTTTATATGCAGATGCAACACCCAGTGACTTCAGTATTGGTTGCACATGTGTATCAGAGGGGAGAATTTGACCCCATAACCATAATAAATGAATACAGTAATATCTGACTGTATTCATCTATTATGTCTCATACACAGTACATGCTGGAGCAAAAAAAAATATTTAATTATGTTATTTGCCAGAAAGTACTATTCAACAATGACTTTTTCTGCATATCTAAGGAAGCATTATTTGAATGTGAAGTGCTTGGAAAAAGATGACTTGTCAATAACTTATCACTATGCCTAAAAATTATGAAACAAAAAAGTTTATGTACAATTAGCCCCCTGGGCATCAACCTAAAATACAAGAGTCCATACTTTTACTGGTTGGACACTATTCTAACCATACTTCTAGTATCCACTTCATAAACACTATATGAATGTTCAGTGACTCAAAGAAAATGGTAGGTACTATTTTATTTCTACCAATCACCCCTCAGCATGCCATAAACAGAAACAAATATTTGATTAGTTTTTGTTTATTTTGCTTTGATTATTTAGTAGAAAAAGTACAGTACCTTTTATTTATAGTTTAAGAGAAATTCTAGAGTTTGCATTATTCATGAGCAAAGAACAGAACCACCCCTCTGTGTGATTTATTAAAGTGGCAATCCTGGAGGTACTTTGGAAACACCTGCATATAATCTGTACCACAAGGGCAGAAGTGCTGTTATTTCTCATTGCTCAATACCTCTCTCTCCAAACACCTCATCTCCATTTGAAATTCCTCATTTAAAACGTAGGCCAGGTTTAAAGCCACCCTCAAAAAGCTCTAAACAATGTTGGCCAAATTCAGCCCGGCTGCAACTCTCTTGAAATGAATGGATTTGAACCTGTCTACATCATGTAGGGTGACCAGATGTCCCGATTTTATAGGGACAGTCCCGATTTTTGCGTCTTTTTTCTTACATAGGCTCCTATTACCCCCACCCCCGTCCCAATTTTTCACATTTGCTGTCTGGTCACCCTAACACCAGGCCTGAACATGGTCCAGTGTGTTTTAATAATGAGAACACTAAGGGAAATTTGTTTCACTCTGGATTCCATGATACGTTCCAAAGAATGCTATTTGAATAAAACACTGAGGACACCATCATTTTATCTAGTATAGCGCCCATCTACTTCCATTTAAGAATTTCAGTCTACACAAAAACCCCACAATTCTTCTTTGTATTTAAAATAGGGCTGTATTGTAAATATTCAGTGTAAACTTCATTGATTAGAAAAGGAAACTGCAGATGCCAGAAACAGAGTATATTATTATTATTAATATCTTATATCTATGTGTCATTTCTCAACCCAGAAAATTCTAAAGAGCTTTACAAAATGATATATCATTAAAGAACCACTTCACAAACTGCTGAAATGCATCCACCTTTGGTAGTTGTTTATGAGTGCTCAGCAACATTGTACAACTGTTTAGAACAAGAAATAAAAAATAATCTACCCAGATGAAATTACATAGAGAATTTTAGGTAGGCAAAACACAAACAAATTTAGCCAGTATATAAAGGAAAAAGGATAACCTATTTTTCAGAGAAGTGTTATGGTACTATTGATGCCCATGAACCATCAGAACCCTATTTTTATATCTCGTCTGAAAGGTGGTATTTGTCAGTTCTGACTGGGAAGGAATTATGCCCCAACCTACTGAATTATCAAAATCATTTCCTGAAGCATCCAGATTTTCCTTGGATGTTTTCTGTTCAAGTGCTGACCAAATCAGACCTGACCCTGTTTACAGTATGAGAGCGGAGGAGATCACAGCCTGTCTTTAATATGGCTGCAGGCTTACTGAAAGATCTATCAATGCATTATTTTACAGACATATTCAGAACAAAGTTCCTCTCTTAATCCTATTTGCAATGTTCTCAACAGGTCACATTAAATCGTACAGGAAATCATTAACAATATATTTCTATTCTAAAAAAAATGAAGGATAAGGGAAAACATTACAAAACTATTCTACAGTAGTTTGTTTATGACAGTGTAGCAACTGCAGATAACCCAAAATTCATCACATAGAAACACGGTTCAGTGCATAATCATTCCTTACTGAAATTAATCACATTGGCAACAAGAAGGAAACAATTCCTTTTAGAAGGCCAAGTGCTGTTTGTTATCCTCACACATATAGTCTCATTGAAGTCAATGGAAATACTCATCTGAGTAAAGTGAACAGAATTTGGCCACGGCGCCAATAGTTTTCTAGAAATTAATAATTACAGTACACATATCTCACTTTGCAGTAGATCTTACTTTAGACTCAGAAGTTCAAGACACTGCTTCGGTGCCAGGTCATTAAAGCTGTAAATTCTGAAGCATAGGTGTATCACGATGTATGTTCTGTTAATTAAGTCCTTAAAGAAAGTGTGTTCCATAAATCACATCAAAAGTTATCCAACTAGATGGTATCTTCCCAATCTATATTTCTTCAAAATCCAAACTGTTTATTGTGTCTCCAAATCAGAAAGCTACTTGTGCAAGTGCTAGGGCCTGATCCAAAGCCCACCGAAATCAGTAGAAAGACTCCAATTAACTACTCTAGGCTGTAGATCAGGCCCATGGTGCTTCAGTGGAACTACTCACAGGCCGAACTACTCACATGCTTAAAGTTCACCATGTGCTTACGTACCTTGCTGAGCAAGGGCTTATAAAAGTATATTTGTCTGTATATATTTGTTATTGTTTCTGTTTTACAAAACAATAGAAACTTTTCCAACAGAAAAGATAAAACACCTGTGATTTTTACTTGGTAATGTTTTTTTTTCAGGGGGCAGTGTTAGTTTTGGCAGGGTTTTGGTTTTGGTAGGGGCAGGGATGGTGTCCCTAGCTTCTGTTCGCCCGAAGCTGGGAATGGGAGACAGGGGATGGATCACTTGATGATTACCTGTCCTGTTCTGTTCATTCCCTCTGGACCACGTGGCACTGGCCACTGTTGGAAGACAGCATACTGGGCTAGATGGACCTTTAGTCTGACCCAGTATGGCCAGTCTTATGTTTTTTTGTTGTCTTGGTTTTGTTTTGCTGAGTGTTAATTATTAAATTATTGAATCTATTTGAATATGTATTTTATTTTCAGTAAAATAAAGGAATTTTGAAATCACATCTGTCAGCACAAATTGCTATCATCAATCAATGTATAGCTATCTTATGCTCTTTTGGATCGTACTGACTAACCTCCTATAGTTACTTTCACTGCACAAGTTAAGAGACAGATTCTGATCTGTTACACTGGTGTAAATCCAGAGAAGCTGCCCTGAGTTAATGAAGTTCTGAAGTCAGTGGAGTTACTTTGGACTCACACCAGCGTAAATGAAGTCAGATTCGAGTTCTAAGGAAGAAAAACAAGCATCTCAATCTCCTGTCTTACTTTTGAAGGTATCTGGTTTAAAAAAAAAAGTATTAATTAAAGTGACTAGAGAGTATTTAATAAATAATCATAATAATTTGTATAAGACCAGTTCATAGTACTGGACATCTTTAAAAAAATAACATTGGGCTCATTTTGGTTACCAATGTAAGAAAACTATTCAAAATATCAATTTGTTGAAGTGAAGCATTATCTTGAAACTGGCCGTCATGAGATTACTGAAGTACTACCAAATAGCGTTCTAAATGCTGAACTTGTAATTGGAAATTATTCTGAGTTAAAATTTATCCACTGAAAATTCAATTATTTATCAACAGGCTAGAGGATAGAGTTGTGGGATTTTTTTTTTTTTTTTAGATTTAGCTATCATAAATGATCAAATCTAAAATGCTTGATATTAATAAGATACTTTTAAGATGACAGGCATAATTTTAGACTCTACGCCTTAAATGTGCCTTCAAAAATCTTGAACTACTGCAATTTAATAGAATATCCACATTTTTCTTGCCAAGCCACTTCACTTTGTGACCTTCAAAATCATTAAATTGACCCAGTCCAATAATTATAATTTGTAATATGGGCAACCCTAGGATATGCTTCATTAACCAATTACCCTCATTTTATAAAATAAATAAATGTTAAAAAAATCAAAAATGTCCTTTAAGATGAGATGGGACAGATCCTTATCTGGAATAATTTGGAATAGTTCCATGCCTAATATCTGGATATAAAGGACTATCTAAATTCCATAACTGAGTGAAATATGTGTCTTCATCTCTCATACTGTACCTTACAATGCAGGTACAACAGCATAATTAGCCACAAATTGTAATTTAAACAAAAGTATAAGTCATAATTTTCTAAAATGTCGTCATTTTAATAACTTGACCTTTCTGAATGGGAATCTGTGGCATCAGCTGAATGTAAACATCCTTCAGTAATTTAAGAAAACCATGTACAAACATAATACAATCATTAGGGCTGGACAACCTCTGCAGAAAGGTCACAAAAAAGGCAAATAAATATAGTGTTCATGTTCCAAGGTCTTTTTAAAAAAAGCAGGAAATGCATTTTCTCCTGCAAAACATTTATAATTTGGTCATTGCTCTATGTTAACACTCATAAAGCATGATAAAAGTATTATTAAATAAACAAACAACTCCCACTAGAAAACAAAACAAAAACATTAATTCAAACTCTTAGGAAGAATCAGTACTTTCTCTCTAGTACTTTATTCTATAAAAGAGCACCTGGGAGTTCCTCTCCATTTTTTCCACTTCATAGTGCTGTTGCAAACTAACTAAAATTCCTCCACTCTCCAAATACAGGGATGTTTATTTGTTTGTAAGAAACGTTCAGTTTCTTCACCATCCATCTTCAGGTGACACTTCTGAAACAACCCCTTCCTTGGTAAAAGATCACTCTGTTGTAGCTTCCAGGTATCCTTGTATCCACCCAAAATAGGACTCTTCCATCAGTTGGTGAACAGTAGACTCTCAGACATTCCGGGTTGGCAGCAGTGCACTTCCTTTTGGGGGAGATGAGGGTAGGAGTGTATTTTATTTTTATTTTGTTGCTGATGTTTTATAAATGCGTAACTGGGAGAGAAAGGAGATTTTCTAGGTACCAGAAGGTCCCCAAAACCTTGACCCAACCAGACGTTGATATCTGGGGTAAAATCCTGGCCCTACTGAAGTCAATGACACAATTCCCATTGACTTCAGTAGAGCCAGTATTTCATCCCTGCAATCTCACTCAAAAACAGACTGTGTGACACACCTGGCCTCTATTTTGAGAGATGTTCGTGATTGATGAATAAACCCCTATTAGGACTTCCTGGAAGGAAACACTGCATGTGGCTAGCAGGAAGCACAGCAGCAGAACAGATTAACATCTAAGAGGTGAGAACTAAAAACATGCTTCTTTCCCCATATTACATCAGAGAAGGATGAAACTTCAAGCACAGGGAATGACAGGGAAAACCGTTTGATAAGCATACAAACGCATCTCTTTCCACAGCATCATCGTGTGTGTTTAAAATAACTGAAATTTGACTGTAGCAGTTTTTGTATTCCAGCTTAATAAAAGGGAAGGATAATAGTGTGGCAACTCAGAGAAAAGTCTCCTACCCTTTTGAACATCGACATCTTGAATGGTAGCTGCTTCATTCACTATCAACCAGTGTCCCTAGTTACTAGTAAAGATTGAGTAAACCTACTCTCTTTTGTTTGCATATTTCCACATCTGTTAAAAGATCAATTTATATATAGCCAAGTATTGTTGGGGGGTATTTTTGGTTTTTGGTGGTGTCCCCCCCGTACTAATTTAATGTGGGCCTTTACACACTGGAGGATTGTCTAAGCATCTATGAGAGGTTACAAAAATATATATCTTTTTTAGTTGCAGTTTAATGACATTGCCAGTGAAAAAGAACTTGCTTCTCTGTGATGAAAGTTAGGAGTGGGAGTATTTGGCCTCGTTAGCTAATTATGACATTGATAAGCACTTAAGTTAGTCAGTTTTTCACTTCTGTCATTTGCTTACAGTCAGCTGCTTAGTTCAAAACGTTTTGACTGCTTAAAAGGGAATACATCATCATTTCCTTTCCCCAATCTAACAGCACTTCCCAATGAAATAGTTTCAATCATGCTTCATAAAATCCACTGCAACTATATTGCTGGAAACATAAATCCTCAAGCTAGGTTTTTAGTATTTCCAAAGCAAATGACGCCAGTGATTGTTGACTGGCTTATTTGTGTACCCACCCTCCTTCTCTATTAAAAAAATACAATGTACATATGATTCAGGTTGTTTTTTTTAAATACTTGTGCTAGTGATGTGAATGTCCTTTCTACTGCATCCCCAAATACTCAGACTCAGTAGAAAATAAATCCCAAGTGTTTACAGAGCAGCCTTTCAGATTGTGAAAGGCATTTCAAGAAATCCTTCAGTTTTTGTCATTTCCTTTGAGTAAACTTTTATCTATACATTCCTTGCCCAGACAATGTTTATTTTTCAGAAATGCTGATTTTTTTTCTCCTGTACCAACCTAAATAGAGAGATTTTCATTACACAGATGCTCCTCTCACTCCCATTCACCATTTATTGCAGCCGATTGAGGTTGTTTGTTCCTTCCACATCTAGTCAGTCTCATTCTCCCTGATTTTCTAATACAATTCCCTTGCTCTACAAAAATAGTGGTTTTCTGTTGACAATGACACCAGATATTATATTATATATGTACCAAATACACACACATACCTCTCTCATTTGTCATTTTTAAAACTCTTGTTCAGTCTCCCTTAATGCTATTTGTAAATTTCACCCCACTGCGTAACTCCTGGCATTTGCAATGCTAGATTTCAAGGCTATGTAATCCTTTCCAAGAGCAGCTAGAGAATAATCACAATTTGCAAACTTACTTTCTTCCATTCGCTGCCTTCCAGGCACTACAAACACCACCTATATACCCTCTACACCTAGCTGGGTCAATGCAAATTCTGAGGGATGCTTCCCCCACCCCTGTGTATGGCTATGGTGAAAATCCTCCAGACTGTTACTGAATTGTTAATTGCAATAGCTCCAGAGCTCACTCAGAGATAGTGAAAGCACAGAGGCATTTCTGCATAGATCGAGAGCATCTGATGGCTCTTTGCTCCTTACCACTTCTTAAACAAAATGTCCAGTGTGCCAGGAGCTTTAATCGTAACTGCAATTAAGTGGGGATATGCAGTGCTCTACAGCCCCAATGCCTTTTTTAAAAAAAGGTGCAACAGTTCGCACAGGCACTTTACAAGCTAGTGTATAAAATCTCTCTGCTGTAGATAGTCATTCCTAACGCTCCCTGGTCTGTGTGTGCGTGCTGCTAATCTGCATCTGATTGTGTCACTTCAGCTCCTATGGGGGCGGGGGAGAGGGGAAGAAGAAGACGGGGAAATGAAAGGCTTCACATCCAAAATGTCAAGCTGTGCTTGAAGAATGATAGAAGACAGACTGGTTTCAGACTCTCACTCTCTTTCCTTAATACAGCCAGATACTAAGAGGTGCAATCACCTGAATGGAGCTCTACCACCCCCTGCTGGCAGAAAAAGCAATGGAGGGGAAAACTGTCTGGAGCACCAGTTCCGACACCATCCCTTGACTGATTTTTTTTTAAATCCCACCCCCCCCAAAAAAAAAAAAAAGAATTGCATGCGACACACATACACACAATCATTTTTCACCAGGTCCTTGACTTTAGTGTGGTGATTCCAGATATAATTTGTAGATCCTTGTACAAGGGAATAGGGGGGAAGGAAGAGACTGGTGTAGCAATCTAGTTCAGTTTTAAATTAACACCAAAAACTTGTCTGAACAGTTTGAAATAGTGTAATTAGTTTACACAAATGGGCACAGTCAATGTGTCACAACCACAAGCACAACCCCTCCTCATCAGTCCCCCTTGACCTTCTTGCTCCCTAAAAGTAGCATAAATCCTGAAATAAATGTATAGGTAACACAGAAAACAACAAATCTATATCTTAGGGACAATTGCTGTAGGATGTGTATACTTGTACTGAGGAAAATTAAAGCAAACAGTACATACAGGTGTAATCTTAGTATATTTCACTTCTCTCCAAACACCTTCGTTTTTAGCATTATTTTATTTTAAATGTTATACACACACCCTATATCCAAAGATATAGATATTCACATATTCAACTCACTGTCACAGATACCCTGCTTTACTGATCACAACAATTCATCTTCACTTTGCAATAGACTGAAATGAACCATCCTCAGCCACTTCTTATTACAGAAGGAGAAAGAACTTGACAGGGAAGCTTCAAGTATTACTTCTCACCGACAACGGAGTGCAGGGGGGAGCACAAAATCCTTTTTCCTAAAAATAAAGCCCACGTTGGCTGCACACAAAATAGCAGACCTGTATTTCAAAACATGCCACGGTTTGAGGGGTTTTTTAACTGACACAAACTCTTGCCAAAAAAAAAAAAAGCAAACAAACCACACACACACACACACCCCACCAACCCCAAACACATTAATTATTAGAAAAAAAGATTTAGAAAAAAAAAAAGACAAGATCCCAAGCAAAGCAGCTAAGTGCAGTTAGCATCTTCCAGCTCTTTTTTTCTTTTCTTTTCCATCTAAATGACTTTTTTTTTTCTTGGAGACGTTTTTAAAGAAATAACAAAACACAACTTTGGGGCGTGGAGAGGTTAAACAGGCTTCCTCCCCCCGATGGCCTTTGGAGTGAGACATTTGCTTATTTTTGGTTACTGTAATTAGGGCGCATTCTGGTGTGCAGGGTAGCTAGGAAATGCAAGAAAGCCTCGGTCCTACCTTGCCCGCAACTGAGGAGCAATCCGAGCAGGTAGAGAGAGAGGCGGCTCATGTTCAGGAGCTCACGCTGGTGGACAGTTCCCAAGTTAGAGGTGCCGAGCACAGGAAAACCCAGCCACCGCCGCCCGCTGCCCGCCGCCGCTCTGGCCGCCGCTGCCGGCTCGCGCGCACAGCCCGGGCAGCGCCGCTCGCCAAGTGACTGCCAGCGCCGCTCCGCGCCGCACTATATCAGGGAGGCGGCGGAGGAGGCGGTGGGGAGGCGGAGAGGGAGGGTGGCAAGTATCGTGTATCCCTCCGCGCGTGCTCTCTTTCTCTCTCTCCCACACAGGCGCAGGAGCGGGGATTCCTCCGCCGCTCAGCCCGCGGATGCCGCTGCCGCTGCCGAGCTCCCTTCCCCGCCCGGCCCCGGGGGCTGGTGCAGCCCGGCTGGAGGGAGGCGCCCCGCGGCATCGGTCCGGCCTCTCCCATGCACCCCGGGGGAGCAGCTGCGGCTGGGCCGAGGAAGCTACCTGGGGGTTGCACGGGGCGGGGGGGCTGCGAGGTTGCGCCTCGCTCCTGGGGCTGCCAGTGCCGGGGGCGTTGCCGGCAAGGGGCACGGGGCTGGGCGGCAGCGGGGGCACTCGGCGGGGAGCCCCCTATTCGCCGGCCGGGCAGGTGAGCAGCGCTGGGGTTGCAGCTCGCTCGTGGCTCGCAGCCGGAGCTCGCCTTTGCAGGAGGGCTTGTGCCTGTCACCTGCCGGATTCGGGCCAACGTGCGTGGGGTGGGGGTGGCGGAGGTGGGTGCATTTGGTCTTTCATTCGTGGGGCAGGCATAGGTGCTGCTGCCGTGGGGGTGCCGCCCCACCCCTGGCTTGAAGTGGTTCCCATCATATACAGGGTTTACGGTTTGGTAGGATGGCTCTCAGCACCCTTGCTTTACAAATTGTTCTAGCACCCCTGGGGGCAGGTGAGAAGGCCTTTGCATGAGGATTGTGCCCCCCACGCACACACACACACACACCCTGTTGTGAGCATAATGCTGTGGTTTATCTTGCTCTTGTCCGCCTTTCTGTGTGTGTTACAATATTCTAATATCAGGCAATGAGACATATGGGACCCTCATTTATGTTTTTAAAATGTCACAGATCTTTACACCTATTCATTTACTTGTCTAGGAAATTTCCTGTTTTGACTTTTTATTAGCAAAAAAAAAAGGGGGGGGGGGGCTCTCTACGATTTGTAGGAGTCTATTTTGAAACCATTCTGCACTAAAGCATACCGCTTGCACTCTACGTTTCCTGATACTATGGTCTCATTACAGACCTTGCTCTATGAAGAGTCCACTTTTAAAAAAAAAAAGAAGAAAAGACAGGAATTTTTAACCAGCATGACTTTGAAAAGGTAAAATCCATCCTGTTCTTTATTGAACTTTGGTCTCAGGAGCCTCATGAATGAACTTATCACCTTACTCCCTCTCTGATACATGCTGGGAGATAGAAGCAGATTTATTTTGACAGAAAGCTGTGATATGTAATTAACAAAAGACTACTCCAGTTTAACACTTCCATAATATTTGAGATCCTTTTCCCTCCAGCCTTTTATTTGGGGATGGGGGGGGGGAACTGTTTACAGAAAACTAACCTAAAGTAACATGATAAATATCTTCAGCCTGACACTTGCTGGGAAATATTCATAAAGAATTGGAGCTACAGGAAAGGAAGATTATACCATTAGCTAAACCTTGCTGGACACAACAAGAAATATAATACAGCTGAATGGTTGCCTTTAGTGGATGACATTTAGAATCCTCAGAAATATATTCAGATAATATTAATAGAGAAAAAAGTGAGACACTTGTGGTCAGTGGTTAATCTTTACTACATAAATCAAATATGTAATTATTCCAAGGATATGCTAGGCCACCCTGTTCTTAAGGGGAAAAGTTTTTGGAGCATACATTTCAAAATGAAAAAGAAGCAGCTTCTTGCACAATGAAAATGAGCTTGGTGACTGCCATTCTGTATGAAGTATTACTGAAACCGATATATGGCAGGTTCAGCAGTCTTTGACTTCAGTAGGCTATGGGTCTAATCCAAGCCTAAAAGGGAAGACTCCAATTGATTCCAATGGACTTTGGGCCCTCATTTAGGAAAGCACTTCAGCATATGCTAAATCCATACTTATGTGCCTTCCTGAATAGGAGGGTTTTTCTGAAACATGGTCTTCATGCCTAGCTAGAAGACTTTGAGAAGAAGGCCGGGGGGTGGGGGGAGTTACTGCACAAGACAAGAACCCCTTTGCATTAAGCAGATTGGATTCCATTGCCAAATTAGTTTACTGTTTGTTTTAATTTTATTTTGAAAACACTACCATGCAACAACTTGATATATAACAGAACTTTGGTTATTATTATTAGGGCAAAAAAGCATTAAAAAAACAAGACCAGAAACTAAAACGCGAAAACAGACAATACGGTCATCTTGACATTGACACTTTACATAGAGATTGAAATAATATAACAGAGGTTCATGTAACACATAGCCTATGATCTTAACTTACAGTAAATGGCAAGAAATCACATATGAACTTCATATTCGTCATTTAAAAAAATTTGCTGATGATTATATTCAAAAGATACTACAGTAGAAGAGGAGGCAGGAGGTCAGTGGTCACAAACTCCAATTAGAATGCCCCAGTTGGACAGATAAAATTGTAATCCTTTATAGATTCATATGACCCCAGATTTTTTGTACTTTCAGTTATAAACCTGCTAAGAGTTTCTCCATCAGTGCTGTGTCCAAGTGTACAATTGTTATTGCACTGAACTGGGATTAGAAAACCATTTTCTAAGTCTGACTCTTTATTCTGACACTGTTACTAAAATACATTTTCCTGAAGCAGCAGACTGCTCAGATATGGGCTGTTTGAGCAAATAGAGCTAAAGGGATGGGCATTTTTTTTTTAATTGAAGAAAGGTCAACAATGAAGTAAGATGTAACAGAATATCACACTCAGAACTTCAATAAAGACTACAAGACAATGTGAGAAATTATCATACCCGCTACAATCCCCATCTAGGTGGTTTTTGGTGATCATGACAGCATGTTAAATGAACAGAAGATTTGAATTTTGAAGCACTGTAAAACTTCAATCTATATCAATATAACTAGTGTCTGCCATTCCTTGGATAAAATAGATACTGTTCCTTCAAGAGAATGGACCATACTGGAACAGTCATCTGTGAGTCTTTTACATAACCATTTCTTAAACAGTAAGGGCCTATTTTACATGCGTAACAAGGGCACTGATTAAAAAAAAGTTCAGTTGTTCGTGATTACATGCTGCTTATTCAACATGCACATTGTTACATAAGGCCTGTAATGTAACT
This sequence comes from Chelonia mydas, assembly GCF_015237465.2. Taxonomy (NCBI): domain Eukaryota; kingdom Metazoa; phylum Chordata; order Testudines; family Cheloniidae; genus Chelonia; species Chelonia mydas. The sequence continues at coordinate 169,457,055 of NC_057849.1, forward strand.
ACCATCAAACGTAACACCCCCAAAAGGTGATGAGAATATCCAACTCTATAACATTCTGAAACAGAGTAATAATCAGTCTCAGAAGTGGCTTTAATGTGAAAGACTGAAAGTCAATGTTCATATGTCACCACAACATTTAAAGAACAAAACAGTAGTCACTGGGAAAAATTAATCAGAAGGAGAAAGGTCATTGTCATAATTTAGGGGTAGCCATTATTGGATCCATACCTTATTATTTGTGTTATCATAGCACCTAGGAGCTCCAATCATGGACCAGGGTCCCATTGTGCTAAACACTGGATGAACACAAAACAAGCCAATACATTCATTTAATTTGCAGTAAAGGTGATAAGTTTCACAAGACAACGCAAAACAAATAACATGTCTCTGAAACTTGCATATTACTATTTATTACGAAACAGCAAGGGAGTTCAGCAAAGCTCTGGATTTTGAATATTCAAAACTATATTAAGTCATATGCTAGATGCTTCATACAAGGATGGTTTGGCTCTAACATTGTATAGGAAATATAGGGGGAAATATCAAGGGCTACATTTTGCCACTTTTATTCAGGATGAGTACTTAAGTGGTGCCATTAATTTCAATTAATTTCAGTGGGACTACTTGTAAACTACTAGTCAGCATGAGTAAGATGGCAAAATTAGGCCCTGAACATATGGTGGCAAAATCTCAGCTGGTGTAAGTTGTCATAGCTCCATTGATTGGTGTAAATAGTCATAGCTCCTTTTAAGTAACTGGAGCTATGAAAATTTACATCAGCTGAAGATTTTTCCTTCCTTTGTAAGCTCTATGAGACATGGACATTATTTGTAAAGGCTTTCACTTGCTATCTGAATAATAAAGTAGCAATTATTTTTAAAAATATGATTCAATGCATGCACATACTACATAAATATAATTAAATACTAAAACTTAAATTCTGCTGATAATGTTGTTGTATATTGAATTATGGGTTCTTTGTTCACATTCCAACTGGTAAGAAAACCAACTAGCTTTGCCTATGTATCTTGTACAGTTTGAAATTTTCATGAAGTACCTTGAAAATCAGTTAAGTACCTCTGGGGACATATGATCATGGTTGGCAATGATTTCAAAATAGACGATGGCATTTATATAACTAAAGATCCTTGTATTTAGAAACACTGACGAACAATTGTAAACAAATCAAAATGTTCTAGAATAATTGCCTAACACTTCAGTAGACGAAAATGAAATAAACTCCTTTTTGTTTGTTTGTTTTAAACATATAGTATCTTTGTCTTTGTAAGAAACTGTCTTCAAACATTTTGACTAATTTTCTGAAGTGTATGTGAGCCAAATTGCTGATCTTCACCAAAGTGAGTAATTATCCCAAAAACGCTTATTTCTTATGAATACCGAAAACACAATTAAAGAAGCACTTTAACAGTGAACAATAGCATTACAATGGTGAGGAAATGATATACAATAAACAAAAGACAGTTTCATAAGTATTTGCACTACTGTTATGTTTCAAGTTCTTAACATCTTACAAAGATTTTCATAAAGATCTAAAATTACCACCATTTAGATTAAAACTTTATGGGTAACAGTCACGTAAAATTATAACATTGTTTTCATTATATTTAAATTCTCCTTAAATAAAGGATTCTCCTTTCAGCTGGAGAAATTTAAATGGTTTAGAAATTATTCTGATGTGTGCAGAGACTTACAGGCTGCCATTATGGAGATAATTGCCTGTTTTATTCCTGCGTTGGAACAAAGGAAAGGGGATATATTTAAATAATATATATATATATAATTTTGTCCAGTTAAAATACTGATTAATATTTAGTGACAGTGAGGCTGTTTAAAGTAGATTGTATTAATTCTGATACAATACAAAACACTGTACTCACAGAAGAAGCAATAATATGGTGCATTTGTATAGCACAGTGGTTCCCAAACTTGTTCCGCTGCTTGTGCAGGGAAAGCCCCTGGCGGGCCGGGCCGGTTTGTTTATCTGCCGCGTCCACAGATTTGGCCGATTGCGGCTCCCACTGGCTGCAGTTCACCGCTCCAGGCCAATGGGGGCTGCGGGAAGCCGTGGCCAGCATATACCTTAGCCTGTGCCGCTTTCCACAGCCCCCACTGGCCTGGAGCGATGAACCGAGGCCAGTGGGAGCCGCAATCAGCAGAACCTGCGGACGTGGCAGGTAAACAAACTGGCCCGGCCTGCCAGGGAGCTTACCCTGGCTGGCCGCATGCCTAATGTTGCCGATCTCTGATATAGAAGATAACCTTCTTGATTTAATATTAGTAAGGAAGTCTGATTTCATGGTGCTAGACATGGTGTAAGAATATAGAGAGATTAGATAGGTATTCTTGGATTCTGCTCAATTTAATTATATCATAGGCCTGTGTCTCCGCCTTCCTTTTTCTGGTGGAACCTGTGCAAATATTAACTCCCATAGTCCTACCTGGTCAGAGAGACCAGGTCTTGTCCTACAATTTGTGCAACTTGTACGGAGGCCTTAGATAGACATCCAGAAATGAATGGGATTGTTCATTTGTTGGGGGAAGATTTTATGGCTGGGGACAGCACAGAAGGAGAGTATTGGCATTTGGAGGAATCAGGAAGAGTCATCTTCCTAGGTTTATCGTTCAAGGTGGAGGTAAGATCATATATGAATTCTGAGAGAGGGTGCTGAAAAGCAGTAAAAGAAGTTCCAATGAATGAAGTCTTTGAAACTTCTATGCCCTGTGAAGTGGAAAATTTAGAATGTGCTTAGGGTTGATCCCAGGAGAGAGAGAGAAAGACTGCCCAGAGTGATTGGAGTAGTAAGAGTTCATTTGCATGTCCTCTGGAACATAGAAGTTGCCATACTGTGTGAAAGCAGTGGTCTATCTAGTCCAGTATTCTTTCTCTGAGAGAGGCCAGTACAATATGTTTTAGAGGAAGGTGGAAAAAAAAAACATAGTTGACAATTACGGAATTACCTGACAATTCAGGATGTTTGTTTTTAACCTCCATCAGTTAGTGGGGTCGTGTGGCCTGAAACATGAGTTTATATACCTAATTGTTTTGAATTTTAGCTTTTATCGTATAATTGTGGATGTTCTCATTATTCATATCAACGTCTAGTCCTTTTCTGCAATCTTCTAAACCAGTGGTCCACAAACTTTTTTTTCCCGCAGACCACTTGAAAATTGCTGAGAGTCTCAGCGGACCACTGAATGATCTTTCCAAATGTTGTTTGTGCCTTTAGTTAACTATTGTAAAGTGCTTTGGATAAAAGCGCTATATAAAAAAAAACTTAATAATAATTAACTTTTTTTTGTTCTACAAATAAAAGCACACAACTCATATTTTAATATCAGTAGTCTTACCTTTCTAATGTGATGGATGTGCACTCTCTCCCCCGTCATGACAGCCCCCAAGCTGGGTCTGGGAAGGAGGGCGCTATCTCCCTCTCTCCTGCACCACAGTAGTCCCCTATCTGAGGCTGGGAAGGAGGGAGGTCTCTCCCTGACAGCTGCAGCTCTGGAGCTGGGGAAAGTCATCTCTTTCTCTGGCCGCTGCAGTCCTGCACATCCCAAATTCCCCCCACCCCCTATTCTCACCCCACTGCCTTCCCCCACCTACCCCTTATTTCCCCTAAGGCCACCACCTCACATGTGTGTCTTCTCCAAGGTCCAGGCACCTAATTAGTGCCTGCACGGCTCCACTAATTAGGTGTGTGACCCTTCATTCTCTTGTGTGAGGCCACCCAGGCGCTCACCTTAGAGGGAACTATCCGTGGACCACCTGAATGGAGATTGTGGACCACTGGTGGTCCACGGACCACAGCTTGAGAACCTCTCTTCTAAGCTCTTGGCCTCAATGATACCTTGTGTCAAAGGGATTCATAGGATAATTATGTGTTAGTTGAAAAAATTATTTCCTTTTAGGAGATTTAAATTTGTTGCCTTAACATTTCATCCTTGCTTTTGTATTGTGTAGAAGGATAAATAAGAGAACCCAATTTGCTTTCTCTAGACACTGCATTACTTGTGTAGGCTACCATGCTTGTTTGCCTCCTTTCAAAACTGGACAGTCCTGGTCTTTTCACTGTCTCTGTCTGTCTTTATATGGAAGTCTTTCTGTGCCTCTAATCATTTTTTTATTATCCATCCATGGCCTATGCAATTAGTTATATCTTTTTGAGATAAAAAGGCCAGAACTGAACACAAAACTCCAGATGAGGGTGTATCACTGATTTAAACAGTGAGATAATGATATTTCCAGTGTCCTTTTGTATATACCCAGTTGTATATTCTCAATTTTTATATACCCTAAGATTCTGTTTGTTTGTTTTTACCATTGTGCCATTTACCAGGTGATCTGTCAGCTCAGTACACAGCCAGTTTACATGACCATATGGTTCTGCTGCATTGTGTAAAGTTACCTAAACTATGGCAAGTATATCCTTATGAAAAAAAACATAAAATACACTTTCATTGTCCTTAACTAGAGCCAAGAGATTTATCCAGAATTTTCCAGAAATTATGTCAATAATGTACTTCTTTCATAGTAATGTAAATACCAGTTGAGTGAGCAAATGTCAGGGTATTCTGACTGTTATCCTGAGTCAGGCTGAAAATATCTTATACTGTAGAAGATTAGTGTATAATCCAAAGTACTTTTCCATGTAAAATTGTTTCTTCCCTTGCAGCTACATATCACATTACTGAGCTCATTTAGACACTCTTAGGAAGAATTTGTTTTCCCTTAAGGCACTTCTGATGTATCAAGAACAGTAACTATTTATCATTAAATGTTTGAGATGTCTGGCAAACAAGAACTCACTTAAAATAATTAATTTTAAAAAACAGCATACACTAGTTTACAGAACTTGACTACAACCAATGGAGAAATTAAAAGTGGCATAAATATTAAGGCAGAAGAAAATCTAGAAAGTATTTGAGTCCATTTGCTGTTTTTAGAATGAATCAGCATAAAATGGGAAAGACCTATGTGCTTTGTGTTCAGATATATTTTCTAAATGTAATATTGATAAATGTTGTGATTAAATGACAAAGGGTGAAATCCTGACTTCTTTGAAGCCAATAGGAGTTTTACTATTGACTTCAATGTAGCCAGGATTTTACGCAATACATTTACTAGCTTCTTTGTAACAATTGCATAAATAATTCTTTTTTCCTTTGTGTGTGTGTGTTTTGTTTTTTGGTTGTTTGTTTTTAATCATACAAATAAGTGCTTCCCAACCTGGTCCTAGAGCTTTGAGCCCTTAAGAAAGTTCAGCTAGACAGCCAGTTCTTTAAAACATCATTAAGGCCCCAATCTTGCAAATTTCTCTGTTCAGGTAGACCACTACACCCACTCAGAGCCTAGTTGGCTTCAGTTAGGCTCTGCACAGATGCAGGGTTCTGCCCACATGGAATAAATTGCAGAATGAGGGCATACAAAGAGTCAGTTTTCAGAATGTCCCTGGTCCAATTTATCTGTTTGCATGCCCAATTTATGCCCACAAAAATGTGCAATTTCTGGTTGGCAACAGACCTATAGCAGTGTGGGGTATCCATCTTCCTGCCATATATAACAACCCGCTTCTGGACAGTGAAGGGTGCCCTCATGTATGTGTCTTTACACTGAAGTGTCAGGATGAGGTGCTCACAAAGCTCCAGAAATGTAGCTTTCTTCATGAGAAAGGTTCTGGACCCATTGCTGGTCATCACAGGTCAGCTAGATGGCATGATCTCATCACTCTGTGCTTGTGGCACTGCACCAGAAACACCCGTCTACATAGAGAGCACCAGCAGCTATGCTGGTTGTACAGAGCAGCATCTACCAGTGCAAGTCTGCAATACCAGGGTGCTTCTTCTTTGCTGCCTCCTCCATCATGAAATCCATCAGGTACCTTTGGTGGGTCAAAAAACACTGCTGAAATGTCCACTGACACCTTGCAGAAGCTCTGTCTTTTTCCTGACACAGCTATGAAAATGCAAGCAAGATAATTTCTTCAATCAGTGCCTCCTTCATGTTGCTGGCTCTGGTATCTGGGAGCACAAAGACCAAAATGACTCCCTGGCAGGCTGTTCAAACTTCCTGTAATATGCAGAGTGGGCAGTAAAGTTTTTCACAGAGCATCATGGTCAGAGAGCTCCAGTGGTTACATTTTGAGAACGCTTCAGGGACTCTGGGATGTGATTGGTTTGACTTGGATTAGCATGCAGCGTAGATGCCAGAGGCCCGGGTTAGAAAAGTTTTAATATAGGGTTAAGAACCATTGTAGAAGCTCAAGCCCAGGGTTCTCTAATGTGTGTCAGTTGACTCAAATCCCACTATCCCTGGGCTTACATTGCAGTGTACACACACCTTTAGTGTCATGGTTCCCAAAGCTGCAATGGGAGGGGTTCTCCAAGTCCCCCTGAAGGGCTTCCCCTTCCTATACCAGTGTGTTTGCTTTAGAAGTCATGCTGCCATTGCCAGACTCCTTCTGTTTCTGTGCTGTAGCAGCAATGGGGAGGGACCAACTTAAGTTAATGCTGTTTCAAGCACATTAACTCCCTATTGACTTTTCAGGTGAAAATCTACAGGCTCAGAAAAAAGATGATATTATGGACAGCATCTGGTCCCCTTCTTCTCTCCTCTTAGCTTTGCCCTTGAAATTCCAATGTCCCAGGAAGAATGATACAATGCCAGAAAACCATGGCAACCCCCTGCATATGCTCCCACAAAGAGAGCACACTAAAGCTGGGGCCCAGTTTGCAAAAGAGGAAAGGACAACCAAGACTCCAAGTCAGCATTATCTTGGGCTGTGTAGGCCACTGCACAGTAAAACCACCCTTTCTTGGAGGGTGATTCTGGGGCAGGGATCAACAAGGGAACTCTCCTAATGGAGTCTTTTGACCTTTGGGTCTCATTCTAAGCTCTGTATCACGATATCCTTCTCTCAGATGCTTTTAATATATATATATATATATATTCATTCATTAATTATGCCCATGTCTGCTTCCTTTCACTGTCCCTTTGATACTTTTGTCACTTACCATGCTCAGAAACCCATAAGGATGTAATTTGTTTACTATTATTGTCTCAGTCCATGTTTGTTCCTTGTCTGTATGCTGCTAGATATCAGTTTTTGGTGTGAACATATACACAGTCACACTTGGAACACACAATGGGATTTTTTTTTTATTATCACCTTATAGTGTTAGGAACTCTATCTAACACTGGAACATTGCATTCTGAAACTTTCTGGTGGCCCAGGGATGTAAGAAACTTTTGTTTACTTTTTGTAATACACAGAACAGAAAAGCAGTGAGTTACTGGGTATAAATGGGGTCTTGTTGATCCCAGCACAGTTCCCCAGTATACAACTCAATGTAGCTCCAGACTTTGAACAAGTTCAGAAGGAATTCTGTTAACACAATACCTAAGCCAAAGCCAAAAACTTCATTTTTCACTCCTCATTTATTCAAAACTCTAAAAAGCCAGAAACCTGCAAGGAAGTAGTATGTTCCAGAGTTGTACTGAACTTTTCATTTCCCTCTTTTACATCAATTCTATAGGGGAAGCAACTCAATGATATTATTTAGGATTTAGTTTTTCATTGTGGTATAAGGTGAGTCTACATCCTGCTCTGCATGCTCAGGTAAACCTCCTATGGTCCTCAGTGGGATTGCTTACCTAAGTACTATTCATTGTGAATCAGGGTTGCAGAACTGAGCCCTTTGTGTCTTCTTTGGCGATGGACAGTTTATTACAGTGGTTCTCAACCAGGAGTACAGGTACCCCTGGGGGGCATGCAGAGGTCTTCCAGGGGCTACATCAACTCATCTAGATATTTGCCTACTTTTACAAAAGGCTACATAAAAAGCACTAGGGAAGTCAGTACAAACTAAAATTTCATACAGAAACTGACTTGTTTATACTGCTCTATATACTATATACTGAAATGTAAGTACAATATATATATTGCAATTGATTTATAATTATATGGTAAAATCAGAAAGCCATTTTTCAATAATAGTGGGCTGTGACACTTCTGTATTTTTATAACTGATTTTGCAAGCAAGTAGTTTTAAGTGAGGTGAAATTTCAGGGTAGGCAAGACAAATCAGAATCGTGAAAGGGGTACAGTAGTTTGGAAAGGTTGAGAGCCACTGGTCAATTATATTTGATACAGCAATCTGTGTTTCCCTGATTGCCCTAGCAGTCTGGTTTCTTCAGGAGCTATGCTATCATTGTGATACCTCTGTGGCATAAAAGCCAGGGACAGGCTCAGAAGAAGGTAATGCTCTTTAAATTGGACTATACTCACATAAGTACTTCTCAATGTGATTAAAAGTTGCAGACCCAGACCCCTAATGCATTTAATGCTGTTGTTTTGAAATGTGGTTTAAATCATAAAGATAATTGCTCCAAACATACACTAGCCTCTTGCCATCAAAATTGCCTTGTAAAGGGAATCAACAGAACTTTATAGTGGGGGTCCATATCCAGGTTTATAGTCTCCTTCTTTTGAATATAGTTTCTCTACCTTCTTTCTCCTCATGTGCACCCTTTTTATAAGAGACAGACAAGTGCATGTAAAAACAAATCCATCTTTGTACAAAATGTGATGTATTTACCCTCTTTGCTGTTTTTGATATTAAAAAGATATTTGATGGTTGTACCTATCTGATTTATAAATGTGATTTGTTTATACAATTTTGTATTTTTATAAAATATTTATATAATTTCCTAAAAATCTCCAATCCACAAACAATCCAGCTTCCACATGGCATACAAATATATATATATTCAACTAGAAAGATGAATGCTCTGGCAAAAAAAGAAAGTCAGAGTCCATCAGATCAGCTATGAGAGATGTGTCTGTTACACCCACAATATTTCATTGTAAGATCCTACAATTCCAGCCAAGCATTTCACTTCCCTGAGTGTACAGCTAGTTATATTTTAAGAATGAGGGAAATGACTGTCTACTACACTGAGGTATTTATAAAGTCATCATCCCCATAGTGTCTGAGTGTCCCCAAGCAGGAAAGAAAATCTCTCTCTCCTTTTTCTGCAAGTAGGGATAGCTAAAAGGTAGCTGAAGTGTATGTGTGCATGTGGGAGCAGCTACTGTAGGAAAAAAAAAACTAGGGCAAAGAGATGAACTTTGTATTTAGTTCTGAATGCATGAGAGGTCTGTGGTTATTTTTATGTCTACAGGAATTCCATAGTCTAAGTCCAGTTCCTATAAAGTTCCATGTCCTGCAGTCATGAGCCTTCCCATATTGATCAACAGCTTCGTAGTCCAGTGGAACATAGCTATCAGTCAAAGTTGTGGAGTGAGGCACATTGATTCAGATAGCCAGAGCCAGATTCAAGGAGAGATTTTAATATTAAAACAGACCTTTAATTGGATGCTGTAGCTAGTGGAGAGAGAAGCACTCTAGGGTGATGTGTTCATGGCAATCTGTGTAACTGGGCACACATTCTGTGCCAGCTGAAACTTTTTCAGACTACTAGACTTGAATGACATTGAATTTAAAAATCAATGGAAACATGGTGTAGTAGATGCAGCAGACGCCCCTCCCCCTCTGGGTCAGAGGGAGGCCACACTGCGTCACTACGCTGTCGGGATCACTGCCTAGTGTCTGGGGGAATTAGCAAATAGGCCTCAGCGTCCCAGCTGGTCCAGTAGGGCTGAATCCCAGATAATCAATGGACTGCGACCCTTAGGCAGGAACAGGGCCTCCCAGGAGTCCGTATGCTCTGACCCTTAGGCTGGGGGAGAACAGCCAACAGTCCATAATCCCTGGGCCCTTTTATCAAGGGCCAAAGCAGTCACCACAGTCTGTGGGCTCTGGACCCGTTTGGCCGGGTCATTTAACTCTGGGCTGTTGATGCAGGGGCAGAGCAAACCCAGTGGTTGGGCGTCCAAGTTCTGGTGGATGGCCAACTAATGCAGGCCTCTTCACCTGCAGACGGGAGGCTGTATGCCATCCCTGGGGATGTGGCCAGTGGAAGCTGGCAGGTCTGCGGCAGACACAGGTTTTCCAGCGACCAGGGTGTTGCTAGGCTCAGCAGCAGAGTCAGCAGCCTGGAGTGAGCAGGATACGTCTGCCTCCCTCAGTGTTACAGCCCCAATTAAGCTGGAGGCTCCACCCTTTATACTTCCTGTTCCTGTTACTCACATCTGGTGGGAGTGGTGAGGCATATCTGGCTCTGCCCACTTGGGTACAGGGGGTGGTTCCTCCCCCTCTGGCTTGGAGGGAGGCCACACTGCCTCACTACACCTGGATATGCACATGAACATAGCAACGGCCATAGTGAATCAGACCCATTGTCCATTAAGTTCTGTACTCTGTTTCAGATAATGGCCAATTTCCAGAGGAAGGTGTAAGAAACCTCCTTATCCCTTGTAGTTAGAGAGTGGTTTAAGCCTCAAAGTGTGGGGTTTAATATCTCTTCAAAAATCTATGTTAGCATTAACTACTATAAATTGATATTCTTGTTATTCATATAAATGGTTGTTCCTTTTAAATCTTGTTAAGTTCTTGGCAATGAGTTCCACAGTTTAAATGTTGTGTGCAAAGGTTTTTCCTTTGATCAGTTTTGAATTTGCCATGGAGCTAATTCCACCAGGTGCAACTGATCCAGCACAGTAGCTTATTCCAATGTCAAACTGAAGTCTATAGCACAATCTTAATGAGCATGTGAGCGAGTATGCCAGTGTGACAGTGTCCCCTCTGGAGTGTTGCAGAGTCCACTTTGTCTGGTGGTACGGTTAGTCAGCTCTTCTTGCCTGAGTCCCTATGATAGTCCCATTCTGGGCTATGAAGGTTGTTAGTCACAGTTCAACTGGGATATACACATTTACCCTTATACTTGATGGGGTTAACTGGACCTTGTCCTCAGGGGATGCTACAAAGCCCTTCGATTCTTAAGACTCTGAGGTATTAGTAGAGGAACCCAGGCCCACCCACTCTACTGGGTTCCAGCTCAAAGCCCTTAAACAGGCAGGCAGAATCAAGCCTCAGTAACTCCTCCTGCTGTGCCCTGATCTCTTTCCTACTTCCCTAAGTTCTGTAGGTATCTCCAACCTGTAGATCTGATCAGCCCTTATCTGGGGTGTTGTCTCTGGGCAGCTTCTCACCAGGACTTTCTTTCTCCAGCTTGCTTGCTCCTCTGGCAGCCCCCCTCCCCTCTGCTTCTCTAGCTTTTTTATTCTCTCATTTGCTGTAAGGCTGCCAATCATCACTAGCTGGTGTTTGCTATATTAACTCCTTGTATGCCAGGCCAGCATGGGATCTATACACCCCATGACAGGGCACAAGCAAATAATCTATGTTTCAATGAATGCAGCCTAATGTAAGGTCTTACGTCGAGGAATAAAGAATGCAGTCTATGTTTACGTGATAGAGGACTCTGTCCTGGGAAGCACTGACTCTGAAAAAGACTTGGGGGTCATGATAGGTAATCAGCTGAACATGAGTTCCCAGTGCACTGCTGTGTCCAAAAGGGCCAATGCAATCAATGCAATGCAATCATGATTCATGGGGGAATCATGAGTAAGAGTAGGGAGGTTACAATTCCTCTATATTTGAGACTGGTGTAACCTCTACTGGAATATTATGTCCAATTCTGGTATTCACAATTCAAGAGGGATGTTGATAAATTGGAGGGGGTCATAGAAGAGACACAAGAATTAGAGAACTGAAAAACATGTCTTATAGTGAGGCCTGAATTTACAATTCAAATTTAGGTCAACAGAAGCCTCTTTCTGTCAATCTAGTTATGCTTGTGTTTACACTGAAATTTGTCTTCCACCGATGTAAGTGCCCCTGTAACGGGGTTCACTCAACACTGAGGTGCCTCCTGCAGGCTGTCCTGGGGATTAGCTCTGTTCACCAATGCACCCTCCTCTGGTGGTGCCTCACCGCTGTCACTTTTGTTCCAGGACCCGCGCTTTTCTAAGGCCAGCTGCATTCTCTTCAGCAACACAGCCCTCCACATGTGCCACATACGGTGCTCCCCCACACCCGGGGGACCGGCAGTCTGCTGTTCAGCCACTTCCCTTCGTGGCTGCTGCAGCATATTGTCTGGCCACTTCCTTGTGGTTCCAGCATCCTCTTTGACTTTGCCTAAAGGCCTCTGCCTGCAAACCCCAGCTGCCAGCCAGGAGCTGTCTCTGGCTCCCCCAGTCCCTGTTCATAGGACTTCTCTGTCCAGGATTCTGGCAGTTCTTTCAGCCCTCTAGAGACACAGTCCTTCCTCCCTGGGCCCTCCAGCACAGAACTGCTCTCCTCTGCCCTGCAGCTCCCTTCTTATATAGGCCTGCTTGGCCACTCCCTTCAGCCCTTCTCTGATTGGCTGCCTCCTGCGCAGCCTCCCCTAGGGCTCTATTAACCCCTTAGAGCCCAGTGCAGAGCAGGCATCCCATCACAGCCCCATTATGCGGACGTAGTGACACCACCTCCCCAACTGGCGTAGAACCATGGCCAATGTATGGAGGTCAATGCAGTGTGAGTGTAGACTGTATTACTTGACCGTAACAGTCTTCCAGCTACTGTCCCACAATGGCTGCCACTAACTGCTCTGGTCACAATTGTGAGCTCCACTCCCCAAGGGTCACATAGACCAGAAGCATCCCCCACCTTTAAAGCATCCCCGCCTGCAAATTTTGGAATGAGTTTTCCTGATTGCCCAGCTGAGCAAGTGTACCTAGCAGTAATCCATGGTTGTGTGCAACTGCCCAGTTGAAGATGTTGGCTACACACTCCAGATATGTTCTTCCTTGTAGCAGACAGAAGATATTGGATCCCCTGGGCATGTGGGGAGAAGAGGATATGCTGGAGCACCTCCAAACCCCCTGTAGAAATGTTGGCATCTATGAGCCCATTGCCTGGGGGATGTACAACAAGGGCCAGCAGCAGTGCCATGGGAAAGCCAAGGAGCTATGGCAGGCATACCAGAAGACCAGTGAAGCTAACAATTTATTGGGTGCAGAGCCACAGACATGCATCTTTTACAACGAGCTCCATGCAGAGACCCCTCCACCTCCCGACCATGAATACCTCAGAGAAGCTTGAGTCACAGCCCCCTGGCCATGAACAGCAAGGAGGAGGAAGTGCATGAGGAAGCAGAGGTGGAATATGGAGGACAGGGGACTGGGGGATCCAGCTGTGCAGCAAGCCAGACTTATTTTTGATGCCATCGCAATCCAGCCACTCCCACAAGTCAAGCACAGGCAAGCCCGATGCTGGGGAAGGAACATCAGGTACGCATGTAAATAAATTTTCCATTACAGGAATGGCACCCCTAAGTTAGCAGGACACAGATTTCTACTTTTCTTTAATTTACTCACACTGGAAGAGGCAGCGGTACAACAAAGAGAAGTAGTGCTCTTGTACACTTACTACCCATCAGATCAGTGTGAAACCCTGTAGTTGTCAGAACTGTACAGTAACCCCACCCACAATAATAGATGCATTGTCATTGATACATTCACAGATAAGCAACAAGCACGACACAGTTCCTAGCAGGCTCCCAAACTGCTCCTCCAGATTGAGCACAGTACACCACAACACAATACTGTGGCCCACTGTTAAAGTGCTCTTTAAAAGCCTCCCTAGGCTTTATCTTGGTTTATTTTGTCTGGTAATCCTGGTGTCTGGCTGTTCTAACTCAGCAGACAGCTGTTCCACCTTCACCTTCTAAACGTGCAGCAAGTTTTCCCCCTTTGCTTCACAAATATTATGCAGGACACAATGGACAGCTATAACCATTGGGCTATTTTTTGCACTGAGATCCAATCTGGTGAGTAAATAATGCCAGCACCCTTTCAATCTACCAAAAGCACATTTGACTGTCATTCTTCATCTGCTGAGCCTGTAGTTGAACTGTTCCTTGGTGTTGTCAAGGCGGCCAGTGTATGGCTTCATGAGCCAGGAGAGTAAGGGATAGGCTGGGTCCCCCAGGATCACTACTGGCATTTCAACATGACTGGTAGTAATCCACCAGTCAGGGAAAAACGTCCCTGCCTGTAGCTTTTTGAACATTCCTGTGTTCTTAAAGATGAGAGTATCATGTACCTTCCCTAACCACCCACACTGATGTCAGTGAAGCATCCCTGATGATCCACCAGTGTTTGCATAACCATGGAAAAGTAGCCCTTTCTGTTGATGTACTCTGTGGTAAGGTGCTCTGGAGCCAGAATGGCAATGTGCATGCTGTCTATTGTGCCACTGCAGTTCAGGAATCCCATGGCTGCAAAGCCATCCACTATGTCCTGCACATTGCTGAGAATCACAATTCTACACAGTAGGGGACAATTAATGGCCTTGAATGCTTGCAGGACAATGGCCACCTCAGTGCATTTTCCCACTCTGAAATGACTTCCAACTGACCAGTTGCAATCTGGTCTTGCAAGTTTGCACTGAGTGATCAGCACTCGCTTCTCCACTCTCAGTGCTGCTCTCACTTTGATGTCCCTGTGCTGGATGTCTCAGAGCAAGCTCAGCACACAGATCCAGCAATGTGGCCTTGCACATCTGAAAGTTAAGTAGCCACGGCTTGTCATCGCAAGCCTGCATTATGTTGTGATCGCACCAGTCAGTGCTCATTCCTCAGGCCCAGAAACAGTTCTCCTCTGTTTGCAACTGCTCTGTGAATGCCACAAACAATTTTGAATTGATTATCCCTACATCCCACAGCAAACTGGCCACCTGGAAATCATCATGTTCCCGACAGTTTTTCTTGCAGCTCTTCAGATGTTGGAGGATCATAAATCCTGTGCTTACAACACTCATGGTAATAGTGCAGAGCTGTGCAGCTCCATGCTTCTGTCAGAGATGGCAGACAGCAACAAGTCCCAAGCAGGTTCATGGGAAATTGCAAATAGGCACAAAAATTATGGGATGGAGAACACTGACTTATGGGAAGTTGACCCTTTTCTCCCACTCACCCCTGCACAACTCGTTTCTGCCCCACCATGCATTACGCAAAAGACAGTGCACTGAACCATGGTGGGCTGCACCCTGGAACGCTTACCCATGGTGCACCTCACCGTGCATCGATACAAGGACTGCTGGTGAGTTTACACTGTGTCAACATAAGAAGCCAACTATGCATGCGCACGAGTGATATACTAACTGTGGTGGCTGTATGCTGATGTAACTTACATCAGTGAAATTGTGTAGTGTATACATGGCCTGAGACTCAAGTAGCTCAATCTTTTTATCTTTGCCAAGAGAAGGTTAAGGGGTGACTTGATCACAGGTTTTAAGTGCCTACTTGGGGAACAAAAAGTTGATAATGGGCTCCTCAATCTAGAAGGTAAAATTTAACAACATCCAGTGACTGGAAGATGATGCTAGACAAATTCAGACTGGAAATAAGCCTTCCTCCAGCCTTCTCAATATTGTAGTGAAAGATAGTGTACATTTCCCAACCCCTTCCCTGCACCCCGCAATTTCCAGTGCCATGATGGGTGGTAAATCAGTCCTCAGGGTTATGGGAGGCTTTTATACTAGAAGTACAATTTGGAATTCCACTTGCTGAGCAACAGGCAGCCTCTCTGACATACTGTATGTCACCGACTTTCACGGGGACGACTCTTTGAGCCGTCATGCTGTCATGTTCTATTCGGTCTGTGCTCAATATGTTGATTTCAAGAACAGCTTCAAATGGGGCCCGTTACAGTCATCTAGCCTGGTGGGGAGCTGTGGTAATATTTGTAAGATTATGTCCATTCAATAGTTTATTTTACATTCTGAATTTGAATCCTTTTTCTCTTGTACATTGTCAATTCCAGCTAGTGTTCTTCTCCCCCCGCCTTTCCCAAAAAATAAGTGGGTAGCATTGTTAGGATATAGATATTCAGGCCTGTCTGCAAAGGCCTGTACTTTAAGAATTTAGGGGTATTCTTATCACTTGGCTAGTTCTAGAGGTATAAAAGAGAGAATCAAAATCACTGTCTGCTGGTGTAAGGGCCTTCTCTTACTGTGACAGTCTGAGGCCCTGTGCTTAGGCTAAGGCCTTTGGCTAAGCAGCAGAGGCAGCCATAAGCTCGGAAGCGACCGGTCACATCCTCACATTCCAAACTAGTCACATTGAAAGAAGGTGCTATTGGGCTCTTAGGAATACAATCCTGTCCTGATAATGCCTATCACCTCCAGAGAAAGGGAAGTGCCTAGAAAATGTAAAAGGAAACAGCATCCTGTCTGGCAAGAACTCACTTATCAATACTGGGATGTGATATCCTCACTTCTGTATTGTTTTGTCATTATAGTTCCCACTTTGCTATTGTTTGTCTGTATAATCTCTGTCTGGATCTGTGATTGTTGCTGTCTGCTGTATAATTAATTTTGCTGGGTGTAAACTAATTAAGGTGGTGGGATATAATTGGTTACATAATCATGTTACAATATGTTAGAATTGATTAGTTAAATTTCAGGAAAATGATTGGTTAAGGTATAGCTAAGCAGAACTCAAGTTTTACTATATAATCTGTAGTCAATGAGGAAGTGAGTGGGTGTGGGTGGGAGGGGTGAGTGTGTGTGGGGGAGATGGCAACAGGGAATGGGGGTAAGGAAATTGGAATCATGTTTTGCTAAAGGGGGAGATGGGAACAGGGAATGGGAGTGGGGAAACTGGAATCCTGTTTTGCTAAGGGCAGGAATGGGAACAGGGACAGAGGTGTAAGGCTCTGTGGTGTCAGAGCTAGGAAGGAGGATACTAAGGAAGGAAACTGGAATCATGCTTGCTGGAAGTTCACCCCAATAAACATTGAATTGTTTGCACCTTTGGACTTCGGGTATTGTTGCTCTCTGTTCATGCGAGAAGGACCAGGGAAGTGAGTGGGTGAAGGAATAAGCCCCCTAACAAGCATGTCAAGGGTAGCCTCACGGCTTGCCTACCGTTGACTTGCTACACCAGCAGAGCTGCACTGCTGTGAAGCGCTTCAATGAAGACACTATCAATGCTGATGGGAGGGCTTCTCACACCAGCGTAGGAAATCCACCATCCCAAGAGGTGATAGCTCGGTTGACGAAAAAATTCTTCCGTCAACCTAGTGCTGTCTACACTGGGATTTAGGTGAGCTTAATCACACCACTGAGGGGCATGGATTTTTCACGCCCCTAGCCAACATAGTAGAACCAACCTAATTTTCTGCAATAGTCCAGGCCTTAGCTGAGACATTTCATTTCTGCTCACTTTTCCTGCTACATTTCAAACAAGTCCTCCAGTGGTCACAGGGGCTGTCATTAGAGGAAAATTGTTTTCAGCTATGCAAAATGATTTTTTTTTAAATGCTAACAAACTCTTAACAAAATCTTGAAGTTTGTTAAAAAAGTTAGAAAAGATTTATACAAATGATATGTGTCAGTCATAAGCCAATGTTTTATACAAGGCCAACTTCACAAATCTTTTCCTTTTTTTTTAACTTAATCCTTAATACAAATAATAGATTTAAAAAAACTGAATCAAAAATAAAAGTTTATTTCCGTTGACTATAGTAACTAGATGTTTCCCCACTTTTGAAAATCTGTCAGTTCAAAAGTCAATTTGCTAAAAACACACTGGCCAAAATCTTGAAATCTCTTTAGTTTAAATTGGGCTCCTGAGTCTTTTTTTAGGCAAAAGGTTGTCATTTTGAAAAAGTATTGAGCACCAGGAACTTCCACTGGGCCATATTGCTCCATAGATTATGAAGCACAGCTACCCAGTATTTGCAAGAATGAATTTGATTCTAAATTGATTTAATGATATTGTCCTTTGACTCCAATCGCGTTTGTGGATGCTCAGCACTTCTGAAAAATGAGGACACTTAAGTACCCAAATATGAATTTAGAAGTCTAACTTTAGGTGCCCAAATTTGCAAATTTTGGCCATTTCTTTTAAGTAAATAGACAGTTTGCAATCCAGAATTCCTTAGGCTTCAAAAACACCTTAGTGGGAGTTCAGGTTGCACACTCAATGTCCTTAGGCTTAAACAACACTATTTGATGATGAACATTATGAAAAAAATGTCTCTCCTACCTTACACATCGCCACCAGCCAAGAGAGGGTGGCTGCATTTGTAGGAACTGTTTTCATTCCTTAGCAATGGCTTCTGAAACAGGAATAAAACAGAAAAGAGAACATTACTATCATTACTAAAGATGAGTTATCCTCTTTGTTTGTTTAACAGGCAGTAATATGTTGTGCATTTAACAGGAACACTAATGCCTGTCCTATAATTCTAAGAGGCTGAGCTTACAAACACATGTGAGTTTACTAAAGTAGGTATATCATCAAACCCAAAAGTTACTCAGACACGTAAGTGTTTTCTGGGTCAGGCTCTAAATTTAAACAAAAAACAAATACCAGCTATCAGGCTTTTTTTTTTTAATTTATGGCCAGATCCAGAAAACTCTTATGCACATAAGCAAATTTTGGTACAGCTTGAGCGCCATGATTTTATAGGCATAACTCTGATTGCCAATGACAGGATCTGTGTGCTCTATTCCCTGAGCACTATGCTGAATGTTTACCCCTTCAAGTTCTCTCAGGCTCTGGCACACAAGTAGAACAGGTAGTTGCCATAGGCAGCAAAATATTAAAAGAAGCAAAATATTTAGAGACTGTTGATTGGGTGAGTAACTGCAGCCTGTGAGAAGAATATATTTTTTTAATTTATTTTGGGCAGCAGAAATCTGAGTCGGAACTGGCTAGAGGCAAGACATCAGCAGCGTATGTGTGCACACTTGGGGACAGAGAAGAGAAAGACAGATGTAAATATCCCTCAGTACATATCAGTTGCACCACTTAGCCAGTTATTTTAAATAGCATATCAGCATTACATCAAAGACACAGAATCAGAATAATTAACACTGAGTTAGAAACAAACTGTTTTTTAGCCTATTCTCTTTATTTTCTTATTGAAAAATTGCTTGATTACAAAACATACAATTGAAAGAGGTCAGAAATCCTTAAGTGGATTTCTGTAAATTTGCACCCAATCCTGCTCCCACTGAAGTCAGTGGGAGCTTTGCCACAGACTTCTGTGAAACTGAATTGGCCCCTTTGAAGTTTTATGATAACCTTTAGTTGCATAGGGTTACTTGGGTTTCACAAAACCCTACCAACTATCTTAGTTATATGATACTTCTAACATTTTACAACCTCAGAGATTGAGAAATTATTATTCATTTAAAAATTGACTGGCCTCTGGAAATCAGGTTATAAGTACACAAGTTTATATTATATTTAAAAAATAAAAGAGGACTCCCTGGTTGGGAAGAGTGGAGAGTGACAAGGTGCTGTCCATCAAAAAGATTGCTGGCAAAGTAATATGATTATTTCCTGAGTGATTCATGAACTGTGAAATACCATTTCTTTTTCTCTGCTCATACACAAATATTGCACAAGCTCCAGACCAGAAAATATTAGGAAAAAATAAGTAAATATGTAAAACAGCCTGTCATATCCCAGAAGAGATGCTTTTAACCCTTAGTTACCTTATCTAAAACACAGCAACTGTCCTGCTTAAGAAAAAGAGAATCATTTATTTTTCTCTATGCAAAATGTTTACCCTTCCTCTTTTTCTGATACGGATTCCTCCCTCTGTTTGTCTTTTTTGGTGCATTGGACCAGAATCTCATTCATGTCAAGTCCTTTTTAGTTTGCAGTATAGTTGTAGCTGTGTCGGTTCCAGCATACTAGAGAGACAAGGTGGGTGAGGTAATGTCTTTTATTGGACCAACTTCAGTAGGTGACAGAGAGACAAGCCTGAAGAAGAGCTCTGTGTGGCTTGAAAGCTTGTCTCTCTCACCAACAAAAGTTCTCTTACCAGTTAAAGGTATTACCCCACCCACCTTGTCACTGAAATGTTTTTTAGATCATTTTGGAAGCATAGAGGGGCTGTATAACAGGCAGAAATGGCCCCCGAGAGTACCATCTGTGTAGAGGGATTCTTTAGCCAGTGTAGACCTGTCATAAGGTATCTAAACCAGCCCTGCATCCCACTCCCAGCACAGGAGTAAACGCTGGAGCACCCGCTGGGAAAAAATGGTGGGTGCTGAGTACCCACCAGCAGCCCACTTATCAGCCTTCCCCCTTCTCCCCAGTGTTTTCTGCCTGCCGGCAGCCCCTACAGCTCAGCACCTCTCCCTCCCTCCCTGCACCTCCCACCAGCCATGATCAGCTGTTTCGCTGCATGCAGGCGGTGCTGTCAGGGAGGACAGAGGAGTGAGAGCATGGCGCACTCGAGAGAACCGGTGGAACGGGGCGTGAAGAAGCGGGGTGGAGCAGTGGTGGGAAGAGGCAGAGTGGGGTGGGGGCAGGAAGAGGCAGGGCAGGAGTGGGGCCTTGGGGGAAGGGTTGGAGTGGGGTCAGGGCCTGTGGCAGAGCTGGGGATCGAGCATCCCCTGGCACATCGGAAAGTCGGCGCCTGTGCTGGCTGGAGTGCACTGCACTACAGCTGCTCTGCTTTGCAGGGCCCACAGAGGCACATGGGAAGCAGATAATAAAGAGTAGTCTCGGGGCTGCTGTAACATACACCGGGATCCAAGTAAGGCCATGCGTGACCCCCAAAAGTCAGGAACACAAAGGAGATGAAGTCAATTTTTCTCCCAGCACTTGCAGCTTCCAGGAAAAGAGTAACAGATTCAGCCCCATTGTTTTATATGGTGATGTTTATTATATTGTTTTTACAATGGATTTTCTAAATTTATTAGTTATGAAGTTATTGCACAGAGCCTCAGCCATGTTTTTTCAGAGTAGCAGCCGTGTTAGTCTGTATCCACAAAAAGAACAGAAGTACTTGTGGCACCTTAGAGACTAACAAATTTATTAGAGCATAAGCTTTCATGGGCTACAGCCCACTTCATTGGATACATAGAATGGAACATATAGTAAGAAGATTTTATATATATATATATATATATATATATATATATACACAGAGAGAGAGAGAGAGAGGGAGAGAGAGAAGGTGGAAGTTGCCATACAAACTGTAAGAGGCTAATTAATTAAGATGAGCTATTATCAGCAGGAAAAAAAAAACGTTTGTAGTGATAATCAAGATGGCCCATTTAGACAGTTGACAAGAAGGTGTGAGGACACTTAACATGTGGAAATAGATTCAATATGTGTAATGACCCAGCCACTCCCACTACACCCAGCTGTAGCTCAAGAAAGCTTATGCTCAAATAAATTTGTTAGTCTCTAAGGTGCCACAAGTCCTCCTTTTCTTTTTCCAGTCTCTATTCAAACCCAAGGTAATGGTATCTAGTTTGCATATTAATTCAAGCTCAGCAGTTTCTCCTTGGAGTCTGTTTGTGGTGGTTGGCAGATGCTTACTTGATGGCCAGTGATTACTTCTTTAGATTTTTACAGTGTTCCTTTGCAAAGCTCAAGGCACTTGTACAAACCATTTTGAAAATACAGACACAATTTCCCATTGGCCCATAAAGAGAAAGATCAAGAGCTTGTCAGGAACAATTTTGATCAAGGTGTGTATGAGGATGTGCAATTTCCCTCCAGAAAAAGAAAGGAAACTAAGAATACTAACCAGCTGAAATGGAAAGAGATGTTACAAGCAGCAGCCAGTTGCAAGTCCAGTTAGTTTGTATTTTTTTTTATAACTTTAGAGTTGCAGCTTTTTGTTTCTGCCAAATTTCTAATGAAAGCACCTCTGCAGTTGGGAGAGTTAGTAAGGATTAGGAATTCACCAAAGGAAGTGTTGTTGGGGAAGAGGCTGCCTCTGTGTTTTGAATACTACCAATATGTTACAGTGGCAAATTTAATACATACACTCAAAGTCATTTTTTCACTGTGAAATAAGTTAATGTACAACGACAGAACTTGATCACTGTTTTCTGCATCACTGGTAGTAGCTCTGTTGTCTCCCTGTTGGATAAGTCATTAAGGGAGTGTGATGGGGTATATAAAAACCACACTGGGCAACAAGGGGTTAAGGAGAGGCTCTGGGCTCAGCCAGCTCCGCCCCACCTCACCTGCATTGAATGCACAGACTGGAGGAGGACTTTAAAAACGGTAGCAGACAAGTTTACTTTTGGGCAGATTGTCAGCCCTCAGCTCCTGAAGAAGGGGCTGGCTGAAGGCAGGAGCTTCCCAGATGCTTGCTGCCTGACGGCCCCTGAGGGAAGGGAGGGCTTGATTTTGATGCACCCTAAGAGGGAATCATTCCCCACCACTTTCCTATTCACTCTGTATATTTGTATTAGTTCCCCTTGCTTTTTATTCATGGACTCCCCTGGAAGCGGAGAGACTTTAAAAGTGAGTTGGTTGCAGGAAGAGACAGACCATTGCAGAGGTGGAGTGACCATTGCAGGAGACACCCAATGAGGAGGGAGGTGTTATGCCATACCTGGCTACAAGGAGGAGCTAGCAGTGAGTCAACCCTTTGCCCTACATGCAGGGATCGGCAACCTTTGGCCTGCGGCCCTCTCGGGTAAGCCCCCTGGCAGGCCTGGCCAATTTGTTTACATGCCACATCTTCAGCCAATTGCGGCTCCCTCTGGCCGCGGTTCGCCGCTCCAGGTCAATGGGGGCTGCGGGAAGCGGTGTGGGCTGAAGGATGTGCTGGCTGCTGCTTCCCGCAGCCCCCATTGGCCTGGAGCGGCGAACCGCGGCCAGTGGGAGCTGCGATCGGCCGAACCTGCAGACGCGGCAGGTAAACAAACCGGCTCAGCCCGCGAGGGGGCTTACCCTGGAGGGCCGCGGGCCAAAGGTTGCCGATCCCTGCACTACAGGTAGAACATGAGCTATAGCCAGAGGCTGAACTTCTGATACTGCTAAGTTACCTTTATGAAGGCTGCTGGTATACAGAAATACCCTAGTTGGAAAAGGGGGGATGACAGCATCCGGGGCAGCTGCTGTTTCTTTGACAGTGGCAATGATTTTAGATTTATGAACCCCTGTGTCTTTATTCCTTTCTCCTACAAAGGAAATCTCAATTTTCAAAAATGGGGCATACTTTCAGTCTTTTTCCACTAGCTGTATGGCAAATGCTGCTTGTTACAAACATTTCTATTAGGCAAAGGAGGAGATTTGGAGTTTTTGCAGGGTTGCAGTGTCGGGGGGAAGGTTCTGTAGCTTCTATTTCTCTCCTTGTTTCTATAGCACTTCCCCTAACCAAGGCCTTCTCATTTAGGCCTTGTCTCCACTGGGATTTCAGCCACTGGTGTAGTTGTACAAAAGCAAACCTCCAGTGCAGTTTACATCAGCACAGCACAATTTGCAATCATGTCTATTTCAGAAGCCTACACAAGTGTAGCTACAGTGGTGGATGACATTCCAATGTAAACAAGGCCTCAGTCCTACTACCCAGGCTATATCCTGCTGTTTTTTAGGAGACCCATAATAAACTTGCTGTTCAGTGGTCTGGCTAGAACCAATTGTCTCCCCAGCCTCTGTGAGGGTGGCTTTCACCTCTTCTGCTTCATCTTTTTTCCATTTCAGAAGGATTTTGCCTAAAAAGGCAAGAGTTATGAGCCAGAGTCTGTCAACCTTTTTTCACCCTGAGTAGTACTTTATGCACTGAATAGTCACATTGGTTTCAATTAGACTATTAATGGAGTAATATACTGTTCACCATGAGTAAGAGTGACAGAATGAGGTCCTGTTAATAGCAAACTTCCCTAACATATGCTGCACTCCTTCCTTTCCTTTCCTTTCCCGCTCCCACTAGAGCAGGGGTAGGCAAACGTTTTGGCCCGAGGGCCGCACCTGGGTATGGAAATTGTATGGCAGGCCGTGAATGCTCACAAAACTGGGGGTTGGGGTGTGGGAGGGGGCGAGGGCTTCAGCTGGGGGTGCGGGTTCTGGGGTGGGGCTGGAGGTGAGGGGTTGGGGGTGCAGGAGGGTGCTCTGGGCTGAGCCCAAGGGGTTCAGAGGGCAGGAGGGGGATCAGGGCTGGGGAAGGGGGTTGGGGCACAGGAGGGGGATCAGGGATGCAGGATCCGGGTGGCACTTACCTCAAGCAGCTCCCGGAAGCAGCGGCATGTCCTCCTTCTGGCTCCTATGTGGAGGTGCGGCCAGGCAGATCTGTGCTCTGCCCTGTCCGCAGGCGCTGCCCCTGCAGCTCCCATTGGCCATGATTTCCGGGAGCTGGTTTCCTGCAATGGGAGCTGTGGGGGCAGTGTGCAGAGCCCCCTGGCTGCCCCTACACGTAGGAGGTGGAGGGGGGAACATGCTGCTGCTTCTGGGAGCTGTACGTAGCCCTGGCAGAGCAGGGCAAGGCCCCAACCCTGCTCCCCAGCTGGAGCTTGAGGACCAGATTAAAATATCTGAAGGGCCAGATGCGGCACCCGGGCCGTAGTTTGCCCACCTCTGAACTAGAGAAACATGTTGTCACACATTTAACTAATGCAGTATCCTTTGCCACAAATGAAGGGTCATTTTTTTCTATGACAAATAACAAAATAAACTAAATTATTAAGAAGTCCAGTTCAGGTTTGAACAAAGCAGTGCATCTTGTTTGCTCCCTGTACTACATTTGATGCAGATGTAGGCAGCCATACATTGCCTACGTTAAGAGCAAGGCTCTCCACAGACATTACTGAATTCATAGGAAAAGGGAATGAGATTCTGTAAATTGGAAAAAGCTGGCATCTCAGAGTATAGAGATAAGGGATGTTACGAGAAACTACTCGTGGTATGAAATCTCTGTGGCTCAGTATTTGATAATAAAAGGAGAAGGCTGTTGATGAGAATTTGTTATAGAATAGTCATTCTAAAAAGCACAGCAGATCAAGGTATTGAGAGCAGAAATGTAAAAAAGGAATGGAAAGACGACATATACATATGTATTGCAGTAGTGCCCAAACAACATTCAGGATCAGGTCTCATTGTCCTAGGCACTGTACAAGCACTTTAACAAGACCCAGTTCCTGCTCTAAAGAATTTGCATTAGACATAGATGTCAATTAATCAGGCATAATTAAGGGAACAGTTGTGCATGTTGTGCACACACAGTAAAACCTCCTATATTTAAATTGCCTGTAGAAAATACAGTATATGATCATGTCATTAAAGGTTGTGTATTAATGCATATACACAAGGGGAAAGAATCAAGATTGCAAGTTAAAACATGCATTTCCTAACTTTGAGTTCTTGCTTTTGTAAACCAAATAATGTTTTAAAAATTGTGTATAACATACCCACAAACACGAATATATAAACTTAGCTGTAGTTTTGTACAAAAACCCGTTGTGCACAACATGTGAAAAGCAATTCTCTTCTTCCTCCTAGTGACAGATACTAAATAACTGATGATGTAAATGTGGAATAGCATTTTTAGCAATAGCAATAATCCTTTATGTTAGGTTTCTAATCAAGATTAAGGGACAAATCGTATCCCACATTGGCTATTGCCAGAGAAGGGAAAGAAATTCCATACATTCTGCAGCAAGTCTTCGGTAGGAATAATTATTAAAAAAAGAGTATTGAGAAAAAAAAACAGAAATGAAAAAATATTCCAGCCTAAACTGAAATCTGTTCTTTTTAGCTTCTCTTTTGGACTTTATATTTGACCTTTAGTTCTGTGTATCAGTTTCCCCATCAGTAAAATGGAGATAATACACTACTTCTAAGAAGGGCACTCAGAGTCTTAGCTCATTAATTATGGTAAAGCACGTAGGCCCTCAGATGGAATGCACTATTGAAGTGCATATTATTAATTATTATAATATAGGAGGAAAAAATTGTGAAACATAAAACTTCAGGCATAGAAAAGGATGGGAGTTTTATGGAATGAGGCTAACAGAATCCAAAAACAAGTTTAAAGAAAGTTGAAGCTGACAGTGAAATGAATATTACAGGAGAAAGTAGGCTTCTGAGGCGTGGGTAAAACCTTAAAGAGATAGCAGGGGTAATGTATTGGTAGAAGAGACAATGCACAGAATTTAAATGAATTTGTTCCATCAGTATTCTCAAAGAAGGAAGAAGGTTGATGAGAGAATTGATGACAGGGACACATTTTTACCAGGCGACCAAAAAAAAAAAATACTGAAGAAATGCAGTATCATATGAGAAAGATAATTACCCCCATGAATTTGAAAGTGTTAAAGCATTGTAACCAGACCAGTTCCATCCTAAAGCTGGGAAAGATTTTGCAAATTAGGTGGAGGGAGCTGTCACAGTTTCAGGGTAACAGCACTAGTATTCCCATTCTGTGGTCCTCCCGTGGCACCCACTTGGGCTCCCAGCTACTAGCCATCACCTCTTTTGGGCAGAGACCTACATCCTACTCCCTTCTGACCAGGGTTTTAAAGCTGCACAGCTCCCTGGATTTATGATGTGATATTTTGATATCCCCCAGCAAGCCAGACTACCTAAACAGGATCCAGCATCTGTGCTTTGTTTTCTCTTCAAAACATATGACAGGTATATTGCTGTGACGGGTTCAGTCACAGAGACCCCCTTGGGACTGTCATGTGACGTGCTGAGATTACCTCTGATCCCATTTTCCCTGCCAGCTTGGGACTCCAGAACCCTGCCTTATTGAGCCAGACACACTAGCCTGCTGTAACCCAGACTCTGGGTCTGGTCCACGCCCCCAAAGCTGCAGGCTTTAACCAAAAACTGCTCAACAGGTTACCTATCTCTGGCACCCAGACACCCATTCCCAATGGGATCCAAACCCCAAATAAATCTGTTTTACTCTGTATAAAGCTATACAGGGTAAACTCATAAATTGTCCACCCTCTATAACACTGATAGAGAGATATGCACAGCTGTTTGCCCCCCCAGGTATTAATCACTTACTCTGGGTTTACTAATAAACAAAAGTGATTTTATTAAATATAACAAGTAGGATTTAAGTGGTTTCAATTAACAACAGAACAAAATAAGTTACTAAGCAAAATAAAGCAAAAACATGCACATCTAAGCCTAGTACATTAAGAAACTGTTTATAGGTAAAGTCTCACCCTCAGAGATGTGCCAATAAGCTTCTTTCACAGACTAGACTCCTTCCTAGTCTGGGCCCAATCCTTTCCCCGGTACAGTTCTTGTTAGTTCCAGCAGACACCTTAGGTGGAAAACAGGGATGTTCTCATGACTGGCAGCCTCCTTTGTTCTGTTTCACGCCCTTTTATAGCTTTGGCACAAGGCAGGAATCTTTTGTCTCTCTGGGTCCCCACCCCTCCTTCTAAATGGAAAAGCACCAGGTTTAAGATGGATTCCAGTATCAGGTGACATGGTCACATGTCCTGTGAGACCCCCAGCCTTCATTTTTCCAGGGCTGGCCTGCAAGCACCCAGGAACGTTTGCAAGTAAACAGACCATTTATAACCAATTGTCCTAGTCAATGGGAGCCATCAAGATTCTAAACCACCATCAATGGCCCACACTTTGCATAATTACAGTAGGACCTCAGAGTTATACTTTATATGTCTAAGCTTCAGATGCAAGTATCCTACATACATACATACAAATAGGATGAACACACTCAGTAGATTATAAGCTTTGTAATGATACATTACAAGAGACCTATTGCCTAAAGCATATTCCAGTTACATCATATTCACACTCATAAGCATATTTCCATAAAACATTATAGAGTGCAACATCACAATTGCCTTCATTTATAAGTTACCACACAGCCTTTTCTAAGCAAGTACATTTATTTTTCAGATAGCATTATAGAGAAAACATATTAAAATAAAGGAACCTACACATATGCTACAGAGCCTACTAGAGGTACCCATCAGTCTTACGGGATCCTAGTAGTTCAAGTCCTTCCAATGCTCCCCTGGACAGAAGGTTAAGAAAATAAGAACATAAGACTGGCCATATTGGGTCAGACCAAAAGGTCTATTTAGCCTAGTATCATTTCTTCTGACAATGGTCAATGCCAGGTGCCCCAGAGGGAATGAACAGAACAGGCAATCATCAAGTGATCCATCCTCTTTCACCCATTCCCAGCTTCTGGCAAACAGAAGCTAGGGACACCATTACTGCCCATCCTGGCTAATAGCCATTGATGGACCTATCCTCCATTAACTTATCCAGTTCTGTTTTGAACCCTGTTATAGTCTTGGCTTTCACAGTATCCTCAAGCAAAGAGTTCCACAGATTCACTGTATATTGTGTGAAAAAAATATTTCCTTTTGTTTGTTTTAAACCTGCTGCCTATTAATTTCAAAAAACCCTAGTTCTTGTGTTATGAGGAGAAAATAACACTTCCTTATTTACTTTCTCCACACCAGTCACAATTGTATAAACCTGTCATATCCCCCCTTAGTCCTCTCTTTTCCAAGCTGAAAAGTCCCAGTCTTATTAATCTCTTCTCATATGTCAGCTGTTCCATACTGCTAATTATTTTTGTTGCCCTTTTCTCAACCTTTTCCAATACATCTTTTTTGAGATGGGGCAACAATATCTGCACGTAGTATTCAAGATGTGGGTGTACCATGGATTTATATAGAGGCAATATGATATTATCTGTCTTATTATCTAGCCTTTTCTTAATGATTTCCAACACTGTTTGCTTTTTTGACTGCCGCTGCACATTGAGTGGATGTTTTCAGAGAACTATCGACTAAGACTCCAAGATTTCTTTCTTGAGTGGTAACAGCTAATTTAGACCCAATCACTTTATATGTATAGTTCTGTCCCTTTGCTGCATCGGACAAAAGGCCCTGCAGTAGTTTAAACTCAGTCTATTTTTCCAAAAGTCCCTTCTTTATCTTTGGATCTCTGATCTGATTTGAACTAATATATATGTGAGCCTCCTCAGATGGTGGTACTTCTCTGGAGGTGTCACATTCTATGTGAACTTTCCTTGTCCTCTCCCACCCAATGTGTTTAGTTTTTGGAGGAGCTGCGATAGCTTTCCCACATGGAGTAGAACAGTCATACATAATCTATTCTTTTAAATCAATGGACCCCAAAGATACTGTGTGGGGTTGCAATATCTGGCACATCTCTCCCCTAGAGAGGTTATATACAGTCCTGACCCACAATAATACATAAACTTAATACAATCAGATCTTTCAAGGACATTGCAGGAAATTGCCATATCTGTCACAGGCACCACTGACAGAAATCCATAAAAAAGTAACAGGAAAGAAAGCTAAGGCCTAGAGAGAAGTAACTATTATACACATTTTAAAGATAGATTTTAGGGGAGTTCAAATAATAATAATAAAACCCCATACAAACCTATATGCTTGACTGCATTTTTGTGGAAAAGTACAGATAATTCTGATCAGAGATAGATTAGAACAGCACAAAGGGAGACATGCATTATTTGAAGATTATCAGCATGATTTCACAAAAAGAAGACCATACATGACAAACCTGATTGTATTATATGCTCAACCAAAATTCTAAGAATTGACAGGGAGAAGTTGTGGATATAAATTTACCTCTCATAGAAAAACTACAAGAAAACTTTTAATATACAACCATACAAAAGACTACATTCTGCAAGGTCAGCAAGTATTGTGGGAGATGTGAGCTGCTTATAAGGATAAAGAACTGTCTTCAACAATGAAGACAAAGAGTAGCAGTGAGAGGATACACTGAAGAATGGATAGATGTGACAGGTACAATGCTACAAACATCCGTAGTAGGTCCTATTGTGTTCATTTTATATATCTGTTGCCAGGAAGAATGGATGCTTTAAAAGATACAAAATATACAGATGGACCAAATCTGGACTAAAGAGAGAAATGTCAAGTCTACACAGAAAAGAACAACCATATTTAGAAAAACCTGAACAAACAAGTGTCTTAGATGCAATTCAAATTGGAAACATTATTATGTATTCCCAAAAATATCCACAATGTGCTAGGAGCTTTTATAGTACAATTGAAATGGAGAAGGTCCATCAAAGAGGAAAACAAAAGTAACTATTACAAATAAATGTAGTTATAGACAAAGAAACTAGGTCTCATTTCTTGGAAAAGAGGCAGTGACATATTTGAAGTATACATAATTTGGAAATGATCCTTTCTACTACAACAAGGATGAGCTCCTGTCATGTATTTTATATGAACCTAAGAACCAGAAGGGAAGGTTGCAGCCTAAAGAGAAAGGTATATTTATTATATGGGATAGACCACAGAAGTTAGTACTATCAAGTTGGGCATAAATATTTAAATAATGTAAACAATTTTTTGTTAAAAGATAAAACCTTTTAAAATAGGTTATTGCTAATTTAGTATGACAGGTTGAATTTACTATAGGTCAAGGATGTGCTGCAAATATTTGAAATAGGAGTGTCCTCATGTCAAGGGTCCATGTCCT
Source organism: Chelonia mydas (assembly GCF_015237465.2). Taxonomy (NCBI): domain Eukaryota; kingdom Metazoa; phylum Chordata; order Testudines; family Cheloniidae; genus Chelonia; species Chelonia mydas. The sequence goes on from NC_057849.1 coordinate 169,487,296, forward strand.
GGCAGAGATGGGGTGAAGGACTGAAGAATCTATTCACTTAAATAACATTTTCACAAGGCCATAGATTTGGGAAACAAGAGTATTGAGTTTCATGTGCTGGGAATGTTATTCCTGAAAAACGTATACTGACAGTATATTACACATTCCAAGGAAGGAGGCTGGGGTGATAAAATGCTTTTTTAGGCATAATATTTTTTTCCTCCCCCAAGAACATTTCTTAAATATATGTCCCACATTGTCCAATCTGATCTGTTGCAAAAGCAAAACAATGGTTCTTCACATGTATTTTTATTAGCTGGAAAGATCTCCGGCACGCATGTCTTTACACAATCCAGAGGAGTCAAAAATCCACGAGGGGCAGGGAAAATTCACATCCACATTCCCTTCACTTTGTTAGAATAACTTTAATCATAGACCCCTGGAAACTCCTATCACATTCCACTGCCCCATATTAAATGTCTGGTCCTTATCAGTCTGTTAGTCTCTTTGTTCCTTTGAAAGGGATTCTCCGTCAAGTGTATGCGAAAGTGTGCTGAGAAAAAGAATACAAGAGATGCTAACAGTGGTGCATTAAATGGACTAGGATTCTTAGTCCACGATACCATGAACTACTTTAAAACAAGATTATATTTTACAGATGCATTTTTCAAGAAAATAGGATTTGAAGACACACAATATGCTACAAGAGCATGAACTGTGGGAACAGTCTTAAAAAGACATTGTATAGAAGAGACTGGAATTTGCCAGTCATAAATTTACTTTTTAAAATATTTTGTATGACATTTTCTGAAAACTTAAAAACTACCACAAGTTTCCTGCATATTTAACTCTGAAGTTTACAAATCAGCATGGGTTTGCTTAAAGGTTATTTTGTAAAATGAAATTTACAGATTGGCTTCTTTTGAATATACATGTGCTTCACATCCATTTAAAATAATCTCAGAATATTTCAAAGGACACAATTAAAATTTAGAGAGACTCAGCTTTAAGCATTTATTTATACACACACACACACACACACACACACACACACACCATCTCCCAAGACATTTAGACTACTATAGGCCCAATCGTAATCCCACTGAAGTCTATGGGAGTAAGATCAGGAAACTAAAATGTGAGAATGTATGTTAATGTTTTTGCTGTAAACAGGTTTAATCAGCATGAGTTTGGGATAGCTGCTTTACTCCCTTTTGGTTAAACTAGGATTACAAATCTTCCCAAATGAGTGCTAAAAAAACCTTTACACCACACCATACTATCATGGATTTTGTACGTGTCACAGGATTGGCAGCTCCAGTTTCTAGCAAACAACTCCTCAGGTTACATAGCCTGGGAAAGGATCCAATGCTTTCTTCCTCCTAGAATGATGAACCCAAAACCAAGAACGAAACCTAACCACCATGTTCTGCCAGCTCCAGTTCCTGACTAACAGGATCCTCTGTGATTGCTCACCCCCTACTTATCAATAAAATCATTAAGGCTAAAGTAATATTGAGATTGGGACAAAATAATACAGAGCCATATGAATAGAGCAGCACATCAACCCCGCTGGGCTATAGGGGGAACAGTTCTTGAAGGACTCTCCTTCCCACAAACAATCCCATGTCTAAACCTTAACTTGAGAAGCAGGCTATTTTTTCATATGTCTCACCACATCATAACCTAAATCAAAGCCAAAGAAACATACCCCTCCCTTCCCAAAGGGAAGTCCTGCAATCAGGGTGGGGTGTGTGGTGGTGGGGGGGGGGGGGGATTTTAACAGGCTGCCTCGCCTTTCCTTGGCTGTTTCTGCTGCTGCTGAGAAAGCAGCCGGCTAGGCTGAAGTGACAAGGACAAGCAGCACTTCCTTATATAAAAGGGTTGTCTGGGGGTTAGAATCCATATGAATCCACCTCAAGCAGAATTCATTTACAGTCTGTTCTACACTGGAGATCTTTATACCTCAGCAATACATAGCTGTAAAGAGGTAATTTCTGAATTACTGTTCTTAATTTCCACTAAGTCATAATTGCTATACTCCACAGTATCTGTTTGTCGACACATTCTATTCATGCAACAGGAGTTAAAATGACCCAATTCTGCAGATTACGAGCAATGTGCTGTATCAATTTTTAGATGTAGTGCCAATATTTATGACATAAAATATCCTTTTCCTCTCCTCAAGGCATGAATACCTCTCCTGTTAGTAGGAGGATTGACCCTTGTTGACCCTGTCACATTTTAGAAGCAGAAGAAAATATCCTGCTGCTGAAAACTTGAAATTAGCATATAAAAATTATGCAGTTGTAACTAATTCCAAGAAATGATTGCCCAATGGTTAAACAAAAGATATGATGCTAGATTTTACTTAAGTCATTGATTCTTCTTCTGTTTCTGCTGGTCCATTTAATTTTTCAGGAAAATACAGAAGCACATAGGGTCTGTGATAAAGGAATGTTTACAGGTTGTGATACAGCATGGCCAGAGGGCAGCAGCAGGGTGATCCTATTGGGACCCAGGAAGTGAGTGGGCAAAGCCCGCCCACTGCTAAAGGATCCCCCTGCAGCCTAAGAGGGGGATCCACAGGACCTGGAAGCCAAATAATTATGGGGGACAACTAATGAAATAACAGGGACACGAGTGCGGTGAAAGGGTCTAACAAAGGGAAACAGACGGGGACACCAAGCAGAGAAACCCGGACAGCGCCCACTGCTCCTCGAAGGCATCAAGGGAGTCAGTGGACACCACCTAGAGGAACTCTTCCCGGATACATGAATGGACGGAGGGTCAGACATAGGCCCCGCAGTCACAGGAGACTCCATCGGCCAACCTCCTCACCCTGGTTTTATAGATGGCCATTTTAGCCAGGGCCAGGAGGAGGTTGACCAGGAGGTCCCGTGACTTTGTGGGGCCATGGATAGGGAGTGCATAAATAAAAAGGTGAGGGGAAAAGTGCAACCAAAATCTTAACAAAATGTCTAAGAGGAGCCAGAATAGGGGCTGCAGCCTGGCACACTCTAAGTAAATGTGCGCCAGCGTCTTCCTCATGCTGCAAAAGGGGCAGGTGTCCAGGATAGGGGTAAACCGTGCCAAGTACATGCCCGTGTTCATGGCCCCTTGAAGGAGCCACCAACTTATATCCCCAGCAGGCCTCGGGACCAGGGTGGAGTATAGGCTGGCCTATCAGGGCTCCTCACCCTCTAGAGGTGGCAGGAGGTCCTTCCACTTTGTGTCGGGGCAGGACGCGAGGGTGAGGATGTGAAGAGTGTGGAGCACAAGCGTGTATAGATGTTTCCTTGGCACAGTCTGGAAGCAGACTGGCTGCAAATCATGCAGCCAGCTCATGGTGGGGGGTAGCGGGGGGAGAGAAAGGGGGGGGGGGGGGGGTTGGTCGGGTCCACAGGGCAGGGGCAGGGGCGTGCCCTCTCTTAGGACCCAGTCAAGGTAAACCCGAGCAGCGGAGGCAAAGCGGCCCTCAGCTCCTGAAGTACGCGCTGGAGAGTACGAGGTCTGGAGAGCCCCATGACCTGAGTGAGCATCAGGAGATCCAGCCAGTCTCCCCGGTCGTAGTCCAGGAGGTCTCCAACTCTGGTGACTTCTGCCATGACCAACCTTTGGCGCACCGAGATGGCCGCCACGGACCTGGTTGCTCAGTACAGTTTCCAGGTCCGGAGGAGGTCCTGGTAGAAGACCGGCAGACCGGAGACGTCTTGCGGAAGACCTCTCAGATGGAGATAAAGGAGCTGCTGGTCATATCAGAGCCCTCAGAAGCAGCGCAGGAAGGCGTGCGCCAGTACACTCCATGCTGGACTACCCGCACCATAAAGGAGCCTCTGCAGGGCCTGGAGGCAGAAGACATGGACCTGAGTGTGGAGACACTTCAAGCCCTGCCCTCCCTCCTCCAGGGGTATATGGAGAACCCCTGCAGAGACCCAGTGCAGTCCTGACCAGAAGAACTCCAGAATCGATGTCCGGAGGTTGGCCAGGAAACCCTGGGCCAGGACCAGGGTGTTGAGCCGGTACCAGAACATGGACAGGACTAGTTGATTAAGCACCAGCACCCTCCCTCGAAGGGAGAGGCACCGGAGTAGTCCTGTCCATTTCCAGAGTCGCTGTGTCACCCTGCCCTCTAAACCATGCCAGTTCTCTGGCAGAGACAGATGCGTGGCAGAAAGGTAAACACCGAGATAGAGCAGCGGACTTGCGCTCCACTGGATGGCCTGAAGCGCGGGTGGGATGGAGCTCGCCTGCCAGCCGTCCTCTACCACCAGGCCATAGCTCTTGACCCAGTTGACCCAGGCAGAGGAGGGTGCCAAATAGATGGCCTGGCAAGCCTCCACCCGCGCCAAGTCGCCCAGGTCCTGGACCATGAGGACCACGTTGTCGGCGTACGCCGACAGGACCAGCCGCAGCTCCGGCTCTCACAGCACCAACCCCATCAACCTCCTACAGAGGAGACAGGAAGGGCTTGGTCGCCAGAGCGTACAACTAGCCCGAGAGGGGGCACCCCTGCCATACTCCTTGCCCGAAGGTGACCGGCTCGGTCAGGGTCCAGTTGAACCTGACCAGACACTCTGCAGAGGCGTACAACACCTGGAGAAAACCCACAAACTGGGGTCCGAAGTCAAATACTCGCAGAGTGCTCAGGAGATTCACATGGTCCACCCTATTGAATGACTTCTGGTCCAGGGACAGGAGGGTGAACAACAGACCATCCGTACTGGAAGAGGTCCCGGACCAGATACAGGTTGTCAAAGATGGTGCAGCCTGGGATGGTGCAGGTCTGGTCTGGGTGGACCACATTCGCCAGCACGGACCCTAGCTGCAGCGAGATGGCTTTTGCTATGACATTGTAGTCCATGCTGAGGAGCAAGACGGGACGCCAATTTTGTAAATCGTGGAGGTCCCCCTTCTTCGGCAATAAGGCGAGCACGGCTCACCTGCACAAAAGAGGGAGGACCCTACTTCACAAGGACTTGGCCCAGACGGTGACTAGGTCTGGGCCGAGGACATCCCAGAACACGCAGTAGAACTCCATGGTCAGCCCGTCCATGCCCGGAGATTTATTGGCGGGCATGCGGCGGAGGGCTTCCAAGAACTCGGCCAGAGTGAGAGGCAGCTCTAGCTAGTCTCGGTCGCCCACGCTGACGACAGGGAACTCATCCCAGACCACTCTGCAAGCGATAGGATCGGTCGGATCGGGGAGAAAAGGCCTGCGTAGAAGGCCCTAGCCCTCCCGCACATCTCCACCGGATTCGTGAGGGGGGGTGTCGTCCTCTGCCAGAAGGCAGGTGACGTGTTTCTTGTCCCCCTCCTTTTCTCCAGGGCATAGAAGAAGTGGGAGCCACGATCCATCTCCCGAAGGAGACAGATGCGGGATCGAACAAAGGCGCCCTGGGCCCGATGGTCTTCGAGGGCCCGGAGCTCCTCCCACTTCTCCCAGCATGCTCCGCAGAGGGATGGATCCTTGGGGATGGCGGCCAGATGCCTCTCCAACTCTAAGATCTCCCATTCCAACTGTCTGTCGGCTGGTGCCCCGGGTGTAGTCACAGCAGAAGAGCCGGGCATGCACCTTTCCCAGGTCCCACCACCACTGTGCTGAGGGAAAGGCATGCTGCTGCCCTCGCCAGGCCAGCCAGAACTCCTGGAAGGACACCATGAAGCCCACATCCTCCAACAAGCTGTTGTTTAAATGCCAGTAGGCTGGCCCCAGCCTCTCCACGCAGAGAGAGGCCGTCACAATGGCTAAATGTTGATCAGAGAATGGGGCCAGCCAGACGCTGGAGGAGTGGGCCCGTGAAAGTTGGAAATGTGAGAAATAGATGCAATCCAACGAGGAGTGGCACAACTGATGGGCCTCCACCCAGACAAAGGTGAATGTCGAGATGTCGTCCGGGTGGTGGTCGCGCCAGATGTCCACCAGGGAGTGATGTTCGACTATCTCCCAGAGGACGTCTGTGGCGGCCGAGCACTGCTTGGTCCTCGAGCGGTCCCGTTCCTTGAGGGTGCCGTTGAAGTCCCCGCCCAAGACCAAGCACTTGCGAAGATCCAAGGTGCCGAGGAAGGCGGACGCCTGCTGATAGAAACGCAGCTGCTCCAGGCCCGATGTCGGGGCATAGACATTGACCAGATTGACCACGAGACCCTCCATGCGGACCCGGAGGTGCAGCAGGTGGCCCGGCACAGCATCGGCAAACCCCAGCACCTCGGGCCATAGGTCGGGGGAGAACAGGGTCGTCACTCCAGCCGTACGAACTGTGAGATGGCTAAAGTAGACCCTGTCCCCACATTCCAGCCACCAGCGGTCTTTGACGACTGGATCCGCATGGGTCTCTTGTGGGAAAACCACAGAGTACCCCCCCCTCCCGGAGGAAGGAGAGCACCTGGCTCCTGCCGAGACCCATCCTACAGCCCTGGGTGTTCAAAGTTGCGAAGATGATAGGTGACATGAGGAGGGCTGGGGTGGGGGGGGGGGGGATCCTCGCTGGCAGGGTCACACATGGCCCCCATCAGGCAGTGCAACAAACCGTGACCTACCCCGTAGGTGAGTAAGGAGTCACGGAAGAGGTGGACCCACTGGTAGGCCTTGGCAGCCTGCTTCCTGGTCCTTTTACCCTCCCCCATGTGAAGGATTTGATGAAAATCCCTCCATCGCCGGAGAGCGAGCTGCACCTTATTACAGGAGCTGCGGACGTCTTCAAGGAACTCCTGCAGCTCTTCTCGCAGTGTATGGGGGGCCGGGGTCACTGGCCCCTGGCTATCCTCCGGAGGGGCCTCTGACACAGCTCCATGGTCCACCGAGACGGGCAGACAAGGGGCAGACCCCTGACGTGGCACCCGATGGGCCGGCGCCATGCAGCCCGCCTCAAACCCCGGCTCAGTAGGGGCAGTGGAGGGAAGATAGCAGCCTCTAGTGGGTTGGGACAGGGAAATATGAAGGTTGCTCCCTGGGGGCTATCCTCTGGGAAAGAAGAGGTGACAGCCCCAGGGGCGGCAATGGCATCACGGGAGGTGGAGGGGATAAGGACAGGGTTGGCATCAGGGGCAGGACAGGGATCAAGAGCAGAGTCAAGAAGAGGGGCAGAGGCAGGATCCTGGGCCCCAGGAGTTGGGCCACGGGGCCAGTGCCCTGCCGGGGTTCAGAGGTCCTGGATGCTCCTCCGTGCCGGGCCAAGAGGCAGTCCCTCCCGACATGCCCCATAGCCCAGCAGAGGTAGCACCAGCCCTCCCCCATTGAATAATCCACCCAGTAGTGGGCCCCAGGTATGGGACCAGGAGGGCCCCGTCTACTGCCTCTCCGTCACGTGCCACCGGTGGCAGTTGAAGTGCCGGCAGAACGAGAGGATGTGACGAAGGGTGGGGTCTTTGCAACCCAGTGGGAGAGGGCTAACAACAGAAATGGGTTTCCCCAGGGTTGAAAGGGCGGGTAATAGGGCGGTATTGGGAAGGAACGGAGGGACGGAGGTCAGGACCAGTCGGACGCCCAGGTCTTCCAGCAGCTCCATGGGGATGAACACCCCCCTCCCCCCCACTGCCAGGCTCTTCTCCACCACGTCCTGGGCAGCAGCCTCCAATGCTGGGAAGAATATGAGCTTTCCATACATTTTGGAGGCTGCCACGATGGCCGTGGGCCCCACCACCCTCACCAACACTCGCACGTAGGTCTCCACGTGGGGAAAGGCAGGCACCAGGAGACAATGGATGCCGTGCTTCCTGGTCAAGGTGGGGAAAGGAGCCCCAGTCGCCATAGATGGTAGCAGAGGTGTTGGGCAGGAGAGATGACGTAGCGGCAGACGGGGGGCAGCCGCCACCTGGGCGTACGCCCTGGGGTCGAGGGAGGGGCACCCGCAGAGCTGGTGGAGGGAGCAGCAGGGAGGGATGCCGCGGCCAGTGGCAGGGCCACGGCAGTGGGGGCAGCCCCTGCCATGAAGGGCCTGGTGGGGTTCTTGCCCTCGCCCTTCCCGCCAGCTGGGGGGGCTACCCCAGAATCTGAGGGGGTGAGGGACGTGGCAGCAGCAGAGGTCACCCCATTGCCTGCTGCTGCCGGTGCCCCAGGGGGGGCAGTAGCAGGCGGTTTGGCAGTGGCGGTTGAGGTAGATGCTGGGGGGGGTTATGGAGGGGGAGGCAGGGGAGGGGCAGCGGGGTCTTCTGGAGGGGCCTCACCCACCTTGTCCCCTGCCATAATGAACAGGGAGGGAAGGGGAAAACACCAGAGAGAGGAGGGGAAAGGGGAAGCAGGTCAACCTCTCCTCCCTGCTAGGCTGCAGGCATGGGAGGAGGGCGCCAAAAGGGGTGGGCTGGACGGGGGAAGGGGCGGGCTGGACGGGGGAAGGGGCAATCAAGGGCTAGGGGTAGGTCACCCACACGGGGTGGGATTCCAGCTCCTCTAGTTGCAACTAGGGGAGGGGGGGATACAACAGCCTTGTGGGGTGCAGTGAAAGGGGTCTAAACTAAAATGGGGAGTGGCACAAGCGCATAGGAGGGGGGCAAGGGTGCACAGAGCGAGGGGCTAAGCCGGCTGGAGGTAGGACAGGGGAACAAAGGGGCTAGCTTCAGAGGCTGGGGCAGGGCTGCAGGGGGAAAAGGGCGGGGCAGGCAAAAGCTGCAGGGGGAAAAGGGCGGGGCAGGCAAACAAACTGAAGCTACTAAGGGTGGTGGGGCAAAGGGGAGGGGCAAAAGCCTGCAAGGGGCAAATGGGGCAGGTAGCAAGGGGCAAAACTGGGGGGGGGTCAGTCCAACAGGGAGGCACGTGCTCCCACGTGTGCTTGCAAAAAAAGAGTCCTTGTTTGGGCTGGCTGCTGCTTCTGGTGGAAATGGTGGAAAGCAGGGCGTGGCAAGCCAAGCAAATAGTCAGAGGCAGGAGCTGAGTCCAGAGGCAGGAGCTGAGGCAGATGGTACACAGCCAGTAGGGTGGTGGAGGGGGGCAGTGGTGGGGTTGGTGGGGGAGGTTGGTGGGCGACACAGATGGATCGGGGGACAGGCTCAATGCCACACCCCTTGTGTCCCCACAAACACAGTCAAAACCCCCACCACAAGAGCACAGTTTGAAAGTTACTCAGTCCAGAGTTGAAAGGCCCTCTCCACGGTGGCCAGAAGAGCCTCTGCGCAGTCCCCCACAGGTAGATGGTCCTCTTTGTTCTCCTCCCTGAGGCTCCAGCAGGTCCTAGGCAGCAAGCTGTGCAGCAGCAGCTCCAGGTGGCAGTCCGGTGGTCCGGGCAGGCAGAAAGGACCCCTCTCAGGTGGTGGTGGTGGTGATGGTGTCAGCAGCAACAGCTGGGGTCCCTCACTCCCCTCCTCTGGGGAGCGGGCCAGCAGGCCCCCCCCACAAGGGGCTGTAGTTGGAGCAGTAGCAGCAACCAAGGGTCGGGGAGGTCCAGCAGCCAAGAAGGAGGGGGTGGTGTCTGGCCCAGCCAGGGAGAGGCAACTGGAGCAACAGCAGCAGCAGGGAGTCTAGGGCCTACTACTGCTGTAATTAGCAGCAGTACCAGCACCAGCAATTGTCTCCCTCCTTGCTCCCTCTAGGCCAGAAGGCAGCAGGAGAGTGAGATAGGAGAGAGATAGAAGCCCCAGGCTGAGAAGAAGCCTTATTCCCTGTAGAGGGAAGAGAGGTTGCTATAGATTAATTAGAGCACCTGAAGCCAATTAGAGCACCTGAAGTCAGTCACCTGATTTAAAAAAACCCTGCTTCAGTCAGACAGTTGAAGCCCAGTGGTTTGGTGTTGGAGCAGAGAGCAGTTTGAAGAAGTGCTGTGGCAGGCCAGAAGACCAAGACCCTAGGTAAAGGGAAACCTGGCTTGTGCAGAACAGAGGGACTCCACAGACACAAGCAGAGAGAGGGCAGGAAGCTGCACAAGCTGAAGGGCTGGAGAGGGAAGTAGTCTAGGGAAAGGAATCGCTAGTTCAAGTGGTTTGCCGTTATCCTTATGACCCCTGGGCTGGGACCCAGTGTAGAGGGTGGGCCCGGGTCCCTCCCTCTCCACTCTCCTGCTCTGGGATACTAGTGGGACAGTTATCACCCCAGATCAGGGGTGAGAAATGGTGCCATGAACCCCCCTACAAGAAGAGACATCATGGGACCCATCATAGTAGTGCTGGCAATTTGCCATACGTGGTGTCACGGGTGGGATCACCATGCTGTGGACTTAAACCAGGGTTAGCTAAAACCATCCCATCCCTAAGATGGGCGACATGGTCAAGGCCCTAATACAAGCCACCGCGGCCCAGCAGGAGGTTACGTGGGTCCAAGCAACCGCTCAACAGGAGGTGACTTGGATACAGCAGGAGACTAGTTGATGAGTCAGGCTGCCCAGGACTGAGCCCTGGTGCAGGAGCTGGTGAACCAGATGAAGGCCCTTATGGAGCTGATCCGCAACTGTGACAGGACCCTGTTCAATCAGTTTAAAATGGTGTAATTAGCCATATTATTATAGTTAACCGAGTCGTAGAAATTAGAGATGGAAAAACCTATTCGAGCTTTTTGTCAAGCTCTCTGCCAAAGCAGGATTGTTTCTTAGATTGCTGCTCACAACAGGTGATTTTTAGTGCTGTTAAAAATTAACTCTGTTAAAAAACACAGTACAAATTGTGAATATGTTTCAAGATCCCTGTGAAGATTAATATTAATATTTGAACATAATGCCACTATATAAATCAGTGTTACGCCCACAACATGAATACTGCATGTAGTTCCAGTCACCCCATCTCAAAAAGAATATTAGAATTAGAAAAGGTACAGAGAAATGCAACAGAAATGACTAGGGGGATGGAACAGCTTCCACATGAGGAGAGATTAAAAAGACTGGGAAATCCTCAAAGGGACTATGATAGAGGTCTATACAAATCATGACTGGAGTGGAGACAGAGAATAAGGAAATGTTATTTACCCCTTCCCCGAATGCAAGAACCAGAGGTCACCCAATGAAACAAATAGGCAGCTGGTTTAAAACAAACAAAAGGAAATACTTCTTCACACAACTCACAATCAACCTCTGGAACTCATTGCCAGGGGATGTTGTGAAGGTGAAAAGTATAACTGGGTTCAAAAAAGAAGTAGTTAAGTTCATGGAGGAGGTCCATCAATGGCTATTAGCCAAGATGGGCAGGAATGCAACCCCATGCTCTGGGTATCCCTAAGCCTCTGGGTATCCCTAAGCCTGGCACTGGATTGTGGAGGATGGATCACTCAATAATTCCCTTGTTCTGTTCATTTCCTCTGCCCCAACAGTGGCTGGTGCCAGATGCAAGACAGGATCCTGGGCTAGATGGACCCTTGGTCTGACCCAGTATGGCTGTTCTTATGACTCTGTCAATGGGTAATGAATAGTGCTATGGAGGATCAGAGCCTAAATCCATTAGATTTAGTGTAGTACATAGTGCTTAAGAAATACTATGTGCTTTTCAGTTGCAGAAACCACTCACAATGGGCTTTATAGAAGTTCTCTAGTCATGTGCTGGATCCCACAATATGAAAACTTGATAGGAGTCTATGAAAATGGAGATTTTCTTTCCATTTCCCCCCCTCCCCCAAACATTCTATGAACATTTTGACGACATTTTGTTTGGTCACAACAAACATTTGGGTGGGCCTGCACAACCATTGTGCATGTGTGTAATGATACCATCTTTAATTACACCATCATTTTATATGTTTATAGGACTCTTGCTACACTCAGTGCCCAGGTTGAGACAGTCCTGTTAATATGTCCTTTATTTGTGGCCAAATTCTATATGAAGTCAAAATAGTATAAATCTGGATTGAACTGAAATTTGGATCATTGTAGCCAAAAAACACATTCACATTTAGGCCCTGAGTGGAAATGTCAAATAGCATATGGCAAATAAGATGTGGCGCTATATACTATGGTAATGAAAACAAGATAGGCTAAAAAGAGAAATGAGAGAGGGATTTGATAGATGGATAATACCCTTAGTTCATTCATTCAGTACACAGTATTGAAGCTGTGCACCAAATGAGGCAAGGACCACTTTTTGAACAGGGATGATAAAATACTAAACAGTTGCCTCAGTCACTGTGCACCGTCCAGCATGTGCACTAAGGTCCAATCCAGCTTCCATTGAGCTTTGTGGGAGTTAGTTTAGGTATGGAGTGAGACAGGAGTCATACAGAAAAACATACGTCATACAGTACGTCATACAATACATGATCATATAGTTAAAGTCAGTATTGCAAGCCATGCTCATAAGGAGACAAACAAGTTTGCATAGCAGTCTTAACTTCAGCGTTTCCTCACTTTTGAGTACTTCACTTTGCAGACCTTCAGATTCTTTCAGCAGAATGTGTATTCAAGTTAAGTTATATATGCAGTAGAAAATAATGAATAAAGTATGGTATACCACATACTAAGAAGGAAAATTTAATATTTTCCTGTTCATCTTTATCTCACATTATTTCCCTTGCACATAAAATTTCTGAACAAAATAGAGTCCAGTTTGAAGGTAATATGCAAGACAAATGTGTAACAAAGCTTATACAGTCCATGCTGCAATATAATCTGTGCAGTTGCTGACACAACATCACCACTCCAGGTTTCATTTATCCCTTGTCAGGAACTATTGATTTGGGATAGGGTAGAAAGTTCTTCTGTATTCAGTGCTAAGCAGCAGTATCTCTGAACCATGTTACACAGTAGAGAAGCAACTCCCTGTCTTAGGAAGTCAGTAACACTTACACTTCAGTGGTAGAGGCTGGTACAGTGTCAGGTTCAGTTTATTAAAACTGCAGTTAAGTAACAACTGAATTTCCAAGGGTTTATGGAAACATAAGGGCAGGCCTAAAGGTCTTCTTATAAGAAGATAATTTCTACTTTTTGTTGCTAAAATTCATGTAGCTTTCACTGCTTCATTTTCTACTTTCTTCTGGTTCACAGAACATATAATCTTCCTCAACAGCTGTGTCTGGCAACAAGAGAAAAGCCTGTGCCATGAATGCCTACGGGATATAAAATGGACTAAACTTCCATCTCTTTTGTGGGCTACAAGAGGAAAGAACTGAACTAAGTGGTGTCAGTACTGAGCAGGAAGCAAAAATAAACTAACTCACTTTTTTCCCCTGGACCACTGCATCATATCACATGAGGAAAAGGTGAACCGTGCCCTTCCCGTTAGATATACCAGAACAGAGGGTCTTACAGCTCTTGTAGCTCTGAATAGAGAGATCAAGCACAGCACTTGGCAATACACTTGCCATTGTGTATCTAAGTTTTAATCTTATGAAAAAAGCAAAAAAAAACCCTTACATTAGTTCTGTTTTCAAAGCAATGGAGTAGGCAAAACTGTATCACTCTGAGTCCTGGATGGCCTTATGCTGTATGGAATGCATATTTTGAAATGTTGTGCTTAAATACATATCATCGTCCATATATTGCAAGTCTAAGGTCTCTATTAATCAAGAATGTGCTATGCAACACTGACATTTCTTTGTTATGCTAATTCTTTCTTCCCAGCTATTTCTGGAACATCTGTTATGTGTTGCAAGTACAACATCGACAGACCCCGGTGGGGAGGATCGAACCTGGGTTCTCTGGAGCTTACTTCATGAGCCTCTACTGCATGAGCTAAAAGCCAAGTGCCTCTTAGCTAAGGCTTTAGAGCAGCCTCATTTAACTCTCTCTAAGTGGTCTCAGTGCAACTAGATGGGACAGAACACCACACCCAGGAAGTGTGTGGGTTACACAATGATAGAGCCAAGTACCCCATCATACATAGTCACACTAGAGGGCAACCCTCGATTTTACTATCTGTTAAAACATTTTGCTGCATCCGTGCATGATATCAACAGAGGCCTCTTTGCTAATGCAAGCAAAGGGCCCATAAGTTAATTCATTCACAGTGCCCATAAAACATTCTGGGCCTAAGCATTGTGTGGGAGTACTATATACTGCATGGTGTTCCCTAAGATTTTTACATGGAATATAGGAAAGAAGAAATTAGTATAACTTGGTTAGCTCTGGGTAACAGAAGCCTAACAAGAACATTCTATAGCAGGGATCGGCAACCTTTGGCGCTGAGCTGGTTTGTTTACCTGCCACATCTGCAAGTTCAGCTGATCACAGCTCCCACTGGCCACGGTTCGCTGCTCCAGGCCAATGGGGGCTGTGGGAAGTGGCTGCGGGAAGTGGCTGTTCGGCCTATGCCACTTCCCACAGTCCCCATTGGCTGGGAGCGACGAACCGTGGCCGGCGGTAGTCACGATCGGCCGAAACTGCGGACTCGGCAGGTAAACAAACTGGCCCGCCCAGCTAGGGAGCTTACCCTGGTGGGCTGTGTGCCAAAGGTTGCTGATCCTTGTTCTATAGTAAGGACTACTACAAGCAGGATACTTCTAGACAAGGGTGCACACTTCTCCTCCACTTGAAGAACACAAACCCAAAGCAGGAGTGTAAAGGAGAAAGGAATGGAGGAGCAACAGTCAGCCAGTATACAGCAAAGAAGAGATGCATTATAGAAGTTTGTGTTTCATTCACATGAAAGTCAAACCAGAGACAGGAAGATAATTTTAAGCTCACTCAAGGGGTTGAAGAAAATATATTTTTTATTACAGGAATGCCTCGGGGCCCCATGGTACTAGGCATTGTACTGAGATATAGTACACAAACTGGAAATCTTAGTTCAAAACAAAACCAGCGGGTGGACAATACTGTTAAGAGGGGGCTGGGGATGGAAGGGAGGATAGGATAAGATAACGGTAATGAGTGTTTATTTTCAAGTAGAGGACATGGATAGCTTTGTGATCAAATGAGACTCTGCCAGCCTGTGAACGATCACAAAAGAACTATTACTTGTTTAACATGAAGATTCTGACACAGAAGGCAACCACAGCAAGGAAATGCAATGTTAACACATGGATACTACCCTTTACGTATGTAAATACATATTTATGGATTTTATTTCCCTTCAGTCACTGTCTCCAGTTTACATTTGCACAAGGAGTCCTTAGGAGAACTGAAAGGCATTGAACAAAATCAATATAAAAAGAAATAGCCTTAAATATTTAAAATTACACCTTTAGCTGCACATGCTCTCAGATCAGCTTGAAAAACAGGTATGGATTCTGGGGGCTTACTCCAATCACATTTAAGAATTCATAGGATAGGCACCACAGTGAAGGGCCTGCTAGAAATCCATTAGATTAGATATAAAGCTGTATTAATGGCCAAATCCTCTGTCCGGTGCCTAGGTCAAGTAGTCAGGCTGCATGATGGGCAGATGAGCAGTGGGTTAAATGGAAGAATTCCTTCCTCCCAGGCTGCAAACATGCTTCCTGGGAGACACTGCAGCCTTCATCACCAGCTCATTTCCGGAGAGTGGTAAGGAACAAAGATCTGCAAATGGTCTCTCTGCTGTGGTGGAAGGCTTGCTCTGAGGTCCCAGGCTACAGAGGAGGACACAGTCCTACACTGCATCTGGAAGTGTACCTCAGTGGAAACATTTTGATTCCACTGGCAAGGGGCCCTTTCTGGGTCTAAAGGAAGGGCCTTCATTTGGCCCAGAAAATGCCCAGTGAGGTTGTTAATTAAACAAATCACAGAATGACACAAATTTGTAAAGCTCTTTCTCTCTCTGTACAAGAAAAAAAATGCCATTTTCAGCTTTTAATTACAAGGCTCATCACTGACAAATGAATAATAGGCGAAGTCAATGATAGCATCTCTCATTCTGGATGATTTGGCCTGCTATCTAAGGTTAATCCCTGATAAACTGGCCAATATATGGCTGAAGGTCATCCACTATCTGGCGATTTTGTGTGATTTAAACAAAATGTGTGTTAGAATCCTCAGGTAGTTGTTTTACAACAAACTGTAGAACTTTTCCAAAAATACTCAGTGAAATGTTTCCAGAAATCAATACAATATTAAAAAATGATTTTTTTTCATATACACACATACACATATATATACACACAAGCACACCCTGCACACCAGTGCCAATCATCATAATAATTATTTATAATGATTTTGTTAATGTCTTTTGTCTGTGGGTGAACATCAGCTACAAGAATAGGATATTTAGGGCTTCTTGGGAGATTCTGAGACACACCATGCAAGCTACAGCTCAGTCGGATCACAGCATCACAATTATGAACCTGTGTTTGAAGTGGAGATGACACTTCCATTCTAAACTATTTTTCAGTGCAACTTTCTAAAACAACTTTTTTTGTGCTTTAAACTTCTTCTGATTCTTCTCATTTCCTAAAAGCAAAGAATTTTGGAAAACTTCCTCAAATTCCATTCAGCAGCTTTGGAGTTATTCATATGTGAAGACATCTTTTGTCAGTAAAGAAATTTTCTAAGTCACTTTCTGGGAGCAGATAATTCAGAAATGCATTTCCTTTAAAACTTCTATCTTGGTATGTATAGAATCTGGAGTGAGCATTTTGCTTTGTTTAAAAGAACAGTTTGCTTTTGAAATAAAAGTTATGAAATACTTTAAAATAGCAGAGTTAGCATGTCCTACTGTATTGCACAATCATAGAAACCCAATTTTGAATTGGCTTGCTTTTGTTCAATTAAAATCTCAGTAAGTACTGCATATAGTTTTTTTTTCCCCTTCAAAATTATGTAAATTCACTTGATTGGAAACATTCTTCCAAGCATTTTCCCCCTTAATTTTAATCAGTACCATATTTACTGATAAATGCATGAAGTCTCGGGTGAAGCAGTGCTTAGGGCACCATCTTGGAGTGTAAGTTCAGAAGGAGGGAAAGCAGCAGCAGCAAAGGAAAATGGGAAGAAAGGAGGACTTGGAGTTGTGATTTGCTGGCATTTAGTTGCAGCAGCCATGCCAGACAACCTAGAGGAAGGGATGTAACTCTGCAGACTTGTTGTGCATTTCTGAACTATTAAACTATGAGACTCTTAGTAAAATCTTCATCAAGAGGCATGAGAAAACCACAAAGGCTACTCCCCCCCGCCCCTTAATTCCAAAGAGAAAACCAATAGGTGGTCTGATTTTTATACTTATTTTTTAAAAAATAAATAAATCCAGTCTAGAGACCCTTTTACATAATTTAAGCCTGAAGGGTTTTTTTGTTTTAATTTTGAAAACTTGTTTAGAATGGAAATACTGACAAAACCTTAACTCTGGCATTGGAAGTAAAATGCTGCAATAAAACGGATATCCATAACCACTGATCTACTGTGATCTCTTTTGTAAATATGTATTTGGGACTTTTTAAAATGAATTTAATACTATTATTTAGTTTTATTGTGATTCATATTTCTATTAACATACATTTTGAAGCAAAAAACATCAGGTACAATATCAGATTTGGTGTGTTAATGCAATTTCTTTTTGTGAAAAAAGCAAAAAGCGTATGCTTTATTTGGAAAGACAATGTAAAAGAAGAGAATGTTTGCTGAAGTTTTCATTTTTTCAGCTCATGAGTTTCATTGCTTGAGCTCAATGGAAACAAAACTCGGAACGTAAAAAGAGGAAGCAAAAAGCTGTCTGAGGGAGTGTCATAGAATCATAGACTTTAAGGTCAGAAGGGACCATTATGATCATCTAGTCTGACCTCCTGCACAATGCAGGCCACGGAATCTCACCCACCAACTCCTGTAACAAACCCCTAACTTATGTCTGAGCTACTGAAGTCCTCAAATCATGGTTTAAAGACTTCAAGGTGCAGAGACTCTTACAGTAAGTGACCTGTGGCCCATGCTGCAGAGGAAGGCAAAAAACTGCCAGGGCCTCTGCCAATCTGCCCTGGGGGAAAAATGTCTAATCCTTTTTTGAATCATCCTAAACTCTTGGCCTCAGTGATACCTTGTGGCAGTGAGTTCCACGGCTAACTATGTCTGGTGTAAATATATGTTTCTTTTTATCAGTTGCATATTGGTTGGCTATCAGCCTTATGCGACATCCCCTTGTTCTTGTGCCATGACACAAGGTGAACAGGAACATCCAACATACCTTCCCTATCCCTGTAAGTATTTTATATACCTCCTATGTGCCCTCTTCTTTGTAACCTAAACAGTCCTCATCCTTCTCAATCTCTCCTCTCCTCAGTCTCTCACTGAATGGGGCAGGGTCCTATGGAAAAAAACAGCATGTGATCATGTAATTACAGACACTATTATAATACATATGCACAAGAGGGACGAATTAATGGAAGGGTAAACACCTTTAAAATCCATCCTGGCCAGAGGAAAAACCTTTTCACCTTTAAAGGGTTAAGAAGCTACGATAACCTCACTGACACCTGACCAAAATGACCAATGAGGAGACAAGATACTTTCAAAGCTGGAGGGGGGGGGGAACAAAGGGTTCTCTCTGTCTGTGTGTTGCTTTTGCTGGGACCAGAGCAGGAATGCAGGTCAGAACTCCTGTAAAGAGTTAATAAGCAATCTAGTTAGATGTGTTAGATTCTGTTTTGTTTAAATAGCTGATAAAATAAGTTGTGCTGAATGGAATGTATATTCCTGTTTGTGTCTTTTTGTAACTTAAGGTTTAGCCTAGAGGGATTCTCTATGTTTTGAATCGGATTACTCTGTAAGGTATTTACCATCCTGATTTTACAGAGGTGATTCTTTTACTTTTTCTTTAGTTAAAATTCTTCTTTTAAGAACCTGATTGCTTTTTCATTTTTCTTAAGATCCAAGGGTTTGGGTCTGTGTTCACCTATGCAAATTGGTGAGGATTTTTATCAAGCCTTCCCCAGGAAAGGGGGTGTAGGGCTTGGGGGGATTTTGGAGGGAAAGACGTTTCCAAGTGGGCTCTTTCCCTGTTATATTTGTTAGACGCTTGGTGGTGGCAGCAATAAGGTCCAGGGACAAAAGGTAAAATAGTTTGTACCTTGGGGAAGTTTTAACCTAAGCTGGTAAAAATAAGCTTAGGGGGTTTTCATGCAGGTCCCCACATCTGTACCCTAGAGTTCAGAGTGGGGAAGGAACCTTGACAGTGAGCATATTCTGTTTATAAATGGAACCTGTGTTAAAATAGTTGAAGATTATATAAGTGGAAAAGCTAATAGACCAATCCTGGCTGCCATTTATATCTACCTGGATCAACAACAACAAAAAAGAATCACTGTCCAATGCAGGATGTGTGCCGCCTCAACTGTGGCTCTGGAAAGCTTCTACAGTGAAGGGCTTCTATCGATTCTTAGTGTATATCTACCCTGCAAGAAAAAAACCAGCAGCACTGATTCTCAGAACCTGTGTCAGTTGACTTGGGCTTGTGGGGTGTGGGCTGCAGGGCTACAAATTTCAGCATAGACATTTGGGCTGGAGCCCGGGATCCATTGCAGGGTTTCAGATGCTGGGCTCTAGCCCATCCCTGAACATCTAGAGTGCAATTTTGAGCCCCACAGTTTGAGACCCACGAGCCTGATTCAGGTAAGTTGGTCTAGCTGTGATGCTGCAAGTCTTAGTGTAGCCATACCCTTTGTGAGTGGAGGTGAAATGGGACATTCTGGGCAGAACATAGGTCAGGAGATACATATATTAGAACATTCACATACTGGCCTATTCCTGGTGGCATTAATTTGAAGAAGGGGTTGTGTGTTGGGCTATGGTCAGTCAAAATTCAGATTCACAACAAGCTGCTCCTGTAGTGTTAATGTGCAATTTTTTTCAGGCCACAAACAAAGATTAACAGAAATTGGATGAATCTATTTCCATTTGTGTCGTTCAATCTGTGGCATCAGTTCCAATGTGCTTTCCATAACATCCTGATTTTACTTTCCTTTTAATGGCTAGGCATAGTGAATTTGGCTTCGGTCAGCAGGTCCTTTTAAGAACATTAGGGCAATAACCTATATCCACAGACAAATCACAAAGGGAGGATATGGACATGAAGTCCAGAGTGGTAAGTACAGGGGAGGTAAATTGCGTATGAACAGGAGGCTTCGCCAATCTGTTCCAAAAACAGGCCATATAAGCTTTAGCTGGTCAAAACTTACCTTCTTCTTTGGGTTTGGTTTTATTTCCAAGGTAACTCAAAATTAAGCATACAAATCCAAGCCTTCTCCCCAAGTTTGGTTGTTCCATGGTCCTTCTGCAATGATTGTCTGGCCTACCGTCAACCCACTCCTTTCTCTTCAGGGAACGACTCTCACCTCCCTAATATCAAGGTATGATAATGAGCCACCTGCCTCAGTGAGTCCACAGAATGAACATAGACTTATAGATATTAAGGTCAGAGGGGACCATTATGATCATCTAGTCTGACCTCCTGCACAATGCAGGCCACAGAATCTCACCCACCCACTCCTGCAATAAACCTCTCACCTATGTCTGAGCTACTGAAGTCCTAAAATCATGGTTTAAAGACTTCAACATCAACATTTTCCAGCAGAATCAACACCTCCCAGCAGGGTGAGGTGTTTCAAGCAAATGCTGCCATCCTGTTCCACCAAGTCATGGAAATATTCATTCTTTATTATGTCAATTGAGGAGTACTTATAAAAACACATGTAACTAGAATACTACATACAGTGCAACATTGGTTAACAAAATGAGTTGCAAAGTGGATTTTATGTAGGGGAATTCATGTTCTTTAAGGACCCTAGGACAATGTGGTGGCTAAAAGAGAACATCAGACAGATGTTCTGAACCTTCTCACTTTAAGAAGCTGCTATCAAACCAAAGGAACATCATGAAAAGGATAGGATACAGTAACAGGGAGGCTGTGTTGCAGCAAGAACCACTAATGCAACTGACTACAGATTACAACTGACTTTTTCAGTGTAAACAGACTATATACATAAAGGATTTCCGTTCATTTATACAAAAATATAAATAATTTAATATGCAATAATTAAACACAGGAAAATTGAAGTAAAATAAAAAGAGAAGTGTGCTCTGTATAGAGAAGACTGGAATTGTAAACACCTTCCCTGACCTGCTATGAGTTAATGGCAATAAATGAGCATGTGTTTGAAGGAAACAAATGAGTCACTTCTACTGACCAAACTTTGAATTTTACAAGAGTGTTTACAAATTAAAAAAAAACTTTTCTTTATTGTACAGTGGAAAAATATTGATGGGATTTGCATTTTCATTATAAATACTTTGGTAAGGCAGTCAGGAGGGTTTTGTGCCTCTGGGCACAATCAGCTCGAATCCAGAACACCTAGGAGGTTTGTAATGCCTGGAGATGGGCAGGTCCTTAAAAGGGCACATCTCTGCTCAATGTAGGGTGGCACTTTGAAGGAGCAGAGCTGCAAATTAGAGCTCTCTGGTAGGAAGCAGAGACTGCTGACTAGGGAAACAGCTTGAGAGCCTGGGGTGCCAGTTCTTTGCTCTTCCCCACCTCCAGCTTCCCAAATGCAAAGGACTCTGCCTTTTGTGAACTGCAGAAGTATACTGACCCTTTTTTTGGTTTACTTTATTGTCCCCACAGCTTTTAAGAGTGCAGATGCCCTGGACAGCACAGCCCCAGACTGTGAGAAAAGGGCATTTCCCACCCTCTCCTCAAGGTAGTGCTAGGGAGGTATATCCTTCTAGAAAACCATATGGATAACCACCATATACGTCCAGCAAAGTGTACTAGCTGTTTGATGTGGAAATTCTGTAAGGAGCCACTTTTTGAAGAAAATTATTTCAACGTGAATTTCATTGTGGTGTGCTGGGCATTGTTTATTTTATTTAGATTAAAATACCCAGCATGATGCCTATCCACTCCTCTAGGTGTCTTGAGATTTATTTAAACTTGTGGTCAAAATAACCTCCCAAAACCGTAACAGTGTTTGCACACAACATTGAATTAAATTTCTGAGACAGTAATCTGAAGCTGCAAAAATATACCCCACCCAAAATGCCATTCCCTTAGCCTTCCCCCAAAGCTCTAGCATAGAGGTGCTTTTTTTTGCAGCATACCTTGAAGGTCAACTAATTCTAGCTATTTTTGACCAGTAGTCTAATCTGGAGCTGATAAAGGTCGTAGCAAGATCTGTGTTCAAAATAAAAGGTCTGCAATCTCCTAGCCAGGCACAGTTGATCCAAGTTCTCATGGGTCTCTGCTGTAATATGATCATATAAAACCACTCATGGATCTAAAGCCACCCATAAATTGCAAACTCAGGGGACCCAGGATGGATGAACCCCCTTAATCAAAGGGACTCATGCCATTTTCTTTGGCTAAGGGACTAATGCCATATTCAAACCAACATATTGAGATTATTTTGTTTTCACCGATTCATGCCCTAATCCCAACCAGACATTGGAAAAGGTGTCTCAAATAGAGACAAAGCTGGGTATCTACCCACAATGAAAATGCAACACCTTATGCATAATTAACAACCCCTCAATGATCCCATAATTCACTTGGAGTGTGAGGGATGACAGAATGGCACTCTGCCACACCTCATACTCTACAGCCATTGGGGAAATGAAGCAATGTCCCACAGCTACCTCTTGTGATCTCTGAACAAAAAGAAGAAAGCCACTGAAGGGCAGTCCTATCTACTTTGAATAAGGTCCTCAGACATGTCCAGATTATCTGATTATCAATCACATTGAAGAAAGCGAATAGATCCAATGATTAATACTGCTTTAAAATTTCCTGTTGAAACTGTTGGAGAGAAAATGGGGGGTTAATGCTTTTTTTTCTTTTTTTGCAAAAAGTACCCTGCTTTCCAGGGAAAACTTTGATTTTCCATTGAAAACAATGAAACCTCTGAAAGCCAAAACGTTTTTCATTTTTTGCCCAAAGATGGAAGAATTTTGGGCAAAACACAAAATAATTTGACTCAGATAAGCTGCAGGAGTGCCTCATGGGAGTTGCACAATGATTGCATCATATTCTTAGTCTCCTCCATGGGTTGACCTCCTCAACTGGATTTTTTTCTCCCTTGTAGCACCACAGCCATGGGACTGCCCTAAAGCACTTCCTTCCCTCCCCAAGGACGATGTACATGGTGTATCATGGGAGATGTAGAGTAACCATGGAACCTGGCCTGTAGAGGAGAATGAGAGTATGAGGCAGCTGAGGCAATGAGGTAGAATTTCAGATGAAAAATATTTTGGTTTTCAAATGAGATTTTGTTTTTTTCAATTTTGCATTAAAAAGTGAAGATTCACGAAGGGGTGGAGGGGAGAGGAGAGGAACTATATTTTCTGTTCTAACAATATTGACAAACATTTGATCTTCATCAAACAATGCTGTTTCTACATCAAAACTAGGTCTATAATTCAGACTGACCATAGTCAAGATATGCAGAGGCACCTAGATACTGCAAGGTTAGTCTTGTCACAGCCTTCTCAACAATCTTAATAATATAGGGAGGTATGGCTAGGAGATAAAAATTAGCCAGATAATCAATGTCAAGCAATGTTTTCTTCAGTAACGGCCACAAAAATGATTCCTGCAAAGCAAATGGCAGTCTGTCCTTCCTAAGAAAGGTGCTAACAATCTCTGCTGACACTGAACCTGGTACTTCCACACTAGCCTTCAACAGGCAGGAAGTGCATAACTCCAAAGCTGAGGTTCTGGCAAAAAGCTCTAACACCACCATTACATGAGCAAAACACAGGCTAAATTTCTAGCAGGGAATGTTTACCATATGTTCCCCCCCAATCTTGCTCTGCACCTTGACCTGACACTGACTGATCTGATCCACACAGCAAGAAGTTTCTATTGCACTTCAGTTTGGTTTCTGCACTAGAAACTT
Source organism: Chelonia mydas (assembly GCF_015237465.2). Taxonomy (NCBI): domain Eukaryota; kingdom Metazoa; phylum Chordata; order Testudines; family Cheloniidae; genus Chelonia; species Chelonia mydas. The sequence continues at coordinate 169,510,910 of NC_057849.1, forward strand.
AGACAATCTGGAAGTTTTCCCCATTGACACTTGAAGGATAAAAGTCATGGCCAAAAAGCATCATTATAGTTCAATTTAATACCCTTTGGACATTCTGATAAAAGTCCAGGTTGAGTCTGGATGAACAGCCCATTTGTCATACCAACAAAAGGGAGTTAGATATTGATTTAAAGGATTTGGAGTGGGTTGGGTGACTTATTCTTCATCCAACTAACTGATTGATATTGTTAAGACATGCTGTATGTGTAATGGCAAAAGGATTTATAAAATATGCATTTTTAGTTGTTAACGTGGACCTGGATAACTTTAAGTTTAAGGGTCTGATCCAATTCCCACTCAAATGAATGAAAGACTTAATTGATTCAGTGGGAATTGGATTGGGTCTTAAAGATCCCATCTTAAAGCCATGTAAAGTCAACAGGTGATTTGCATGTATAAGATTGAAGAATTTGATCTCATATTCTTAAATATTATCCTTAAGGCTACTTTAAAGGTCTAAGAAAAAAGAAGAAAATCCTTCCCTCATCCTGCACTCTGTCTGCCACAGAGAGGAACAGCAGCAGTGGCCCCAGTGTTAAGAGCAGCACAGAGGAAACCAATTGCAGAGCATAAGAAGAACTTTATTGAATCTACAAATTCATTAACAATGCTGTATATTTTATATGCCAGTAGATGGCACTCTTTATATTAACTATTCACATACAATATATACATATCTTCTGTATTCCCATTAGTAACACTAAGAAGAAATTTTATTCCCCCCATCCCAAAATCACTTTTCCCTAGATTACTTTCCCACTCTCTTTCTTCTCCTTCACAGAGGTTATTAGCTGGTGTACCTGTAGCCCCTCAAATAGCAGCACTATGCATGTGGGTCAGTAATCCCCATAATTACTGACATTTGTCAGATTTTTATTTTAGTTACTTGAAGTTGTTGTTTTGGAAGGTCAAGTGAATCCTACTTCTTTAAAACACAGAACTAACCAACTAAAATCACCACATTGAGCAAGATCAACTGGAGATGCCAAAGCCTCAAAATGGGAGCAAGAAATGATGACCAGACTTTCTGCCATATCAGACTCCATACCTGAGAAATGGATGCACAACATTACAGGTAGGGAATTATCAGCTCTATACTGCCAAATTGAACTTATTTCCATAGCGGTCACATGTCATCAAGAATCTAAACCCAAATCTATCAAAGTGGTTTTGATTGGCACCTGGATCAGATCACATCACATCAGACCCAGATGCCACAAAAAACTGAATGGGTTGGAGGCGTTAAACACAGCAGGCCTGATTCTCCATTCCAACTGAGATACACTCAGTGCAGGAATGGAGGAAGGGGCAGTAAAGATGGTTTTAAAACCACCTTTGTGCCTTCTGTACTCTGAAATAACGTACAGCAACTTTAAGGCTGCTCTGGTGTACACTTGGGCTTCTCATTACTTTGTAGTGGCTGCTGACAGTAAACAACAGCCAAAATGCAGTTGTGCTCTGTTCCTTGCTTCTTCCTTCCCCTTAGAATGCTCCTTGTTGCTTGGTTCTAGGGTTCCCACTCTCCCTCACAGTTATGTTAAAAGAATTATTAGTATATTAGCCGGAGTTCCCATAGAACTTTGTGAAGTAAAGATGAGAGAAACAATGATAATTAGTAATAGATAAATTTATACCTTGCTTATACAGCAAAAATATGATTTTTATAAGCCTATTGTTGTGACTGCAAGCAGAAAGCCAGTGCAGAGACTTGAGTACAGGTGCAATATATTTACTTATATACTTATTTATATATATTTATTTACTGCCTTTACTACCAAGAGCCGCATATCTTCCCTCTGAACCTACTGGAGCTTAATTTCTTAAGATAAAGATAGTTGACTGATTTATAGATGAAAATATAAGAGTTATGGCCACAGTAGCCTGTCCATTTACAAATGATCCAAGTGACCACTACAGGTCTCCTACTTAAATCTTTTTATTTACTTATCATTATTGTTATTATTTTTATTATGATTTTCTCTGGAGTCTGGACCTTGATTATACCTTGATCAAGACATTTGGACTTGAACAAATAATTGGCTATCCCTACTTTAGGTTATCCGTATGCCATGGTGACCTGCAGTGATGATGCACTAGGGGGAGGTGATCAGGTGCAGTAAGTGTGACATTGTATTCCATGATTATTACAGATATTTAAATATCTAGGTGGGAGGTGGTAAGAACAGGACAATGGCTGAGCGGTGCATTTTCACAGAGTACTCTAGAACCCTTGCAAGCTATAGCAGTGCCCAAGGACAGATCTTGGAAATAGAGCCATATAAAGGGGCAAAGGCCATGACCTTAGTACAGAGGAGATTGGACCATAGAGTCCAAACAGGAAGGTATGTTTAACGTTATTTCTTTCTCATCCCAACCCAAATGTCAGTTCCAGGATGGGCTGAGTCAGAAGCCAGCTGGCAGTCTCCTATGGGTACCAAGAAGCCATGGACTCTTGAGCAAACACACAAGTGGGGCTGATTTGAAAATGTTTGTGGAAAAAAGTTTAAATAACATTTTTTATTTAAAAAAAGGAATCTTTCAACCAGCTCTATTTACAAGACACAGTGTAGATATTAAATTCACCAGTGTAGCCAAACTCAAATGTTGAAAAAAATCACGAATCAGAGACAGAGATTCATGGAGTTGGCTTAAAAATAATGAGATTTAGGGGAACTGACGGGGGAAAAGAAGCACTGCTCACCCCCACTTTAGGTATAATTATTTCAAGCTAGAAGTGCAACCTTAAAGTGCACACCAAAATATGGGCCCCCCATGTTGGTTGTCAGAAAGGAGAAAGTAAATTGAGGCCCTAATTCCTGGGTGTCATTCTTTCCCATTGCATCCCCTAACTACATTACTCTCCTACATTCCTCCCAATTCTCCTATAGATTTTTCTCTGCACCCCAGTCCAATATCCTGCCACAATTACGTTTTCCCTCCATGCCTCTTCGGAGTCCCCTGTGCTACACCTAACCCACTTACATTCATTTGCCATCAATATATGTTGTCCTTTTTCCACTGTCTCCCAAACTTCAGATTATCCCTTTCTGTCCCCCACATTCACCAGCACACCTTAAGTGTTCCTGTTTGCTCAGTTTTCCGTCTAGTTTCAAAACAGAACAGAGGAAGTTATTATCTCCATTAATTAATTCTCCTGTATTATATTTTACAGATGGGGAACCAAGAAATTAAATTACTTGCCCAAGATCACAAAAGATGTCTGTGGCAGTTATGGAAATTTAACTCAGAGCTTTTGAGTCTTACTGTAGCCCATACTCTGAGGAAGAATAGGCTTCTGGTTAAGTTGGGTGATCTGTAAACAGCTAAAATTCTCAAGTTGAAATTATCCTAGCTCTCATATAATAACAACTCAATAGGACTATTTATTTGAGCAAATTCCATTCAACAACCAATTGCAATATATACACATCACATTTAGGCTCTATGCAAACATTCAAATGAAAGCATCCTCCACAGTGCATCTTATCTTGGTACAAGATATAGATGCTCAAACAGAACAGCTTCATGCCATCTCTTGTTCTTTCTTGTCCATGTTCTGACAAATACTTCATTTGAGGAAGCTGAGCCAACACAGGGCAAGTTACGAATTCCACGAAGTTCTACTGCGTGTTTCAATTTAGGTGTTTCATCCATGTTATTAAATCATTACTGTCTTCTTCACTAGACCTTGGTGAATGGGGTTAGCTGCAGACAGGTTCTAGTCATGTTGCGTGCCCAGTGCTTGGAATCAATATTCATGATAAATTTAGCAAACAAACTAAATTTCACATATGCTTGAGAATGCACTGGATACTGTGATCAGAGGGCTATTCACCAGATCATAACAACACACACACACAACCAAGTTAAATTTGAACAATGGAAACAGTTTATGAAAATTCAGCAGTGTATTCATTTTCTCTTCTGCATGCTGGAAGATTTCCCTGATTTACTGTTGCCTCAAGCAATAGCTCATCTGAGCCTTAGGTAAATACAGCATAGCAGTAAAGTCACAGACATTAACAGTGTCCTGAATAGGCAATGAGAAATTATTCTTGTTTAGAAGTTTTAGGCAGGCACATTTGTCCCAGCCACAGCACATTATCCACTCAGAGTATAATCTTTAATTGCTTTTTATTCTTTTGAGTATTGGGTGCTATTGGGTGTTAACATTGCTGTTTGGGAACACTTCCAGTATATCAAAAGCAAACCTATTAGTCTTCTCTGGCTCACTTTCTCTGTGATTCCCAGCATCATATGCCTTGTACTGATAAACGACATTAATTGGCTAGATATTTCATTCTCTTCTTACAATACTACTTAGCGCTTATATAGCCTTTTATGCTTTCAGATCTGGACAAATATTAACAATGTAATCCTCACAACAGTCTGTGAGGTAGTTAAGTATTATAAAGATTTTACAAATAGGGTAACCAAGATATTGAGACATTAGTGGCTTGATTTTTCGGAGGTGCTGAACCCTCATTTGACTTCCATGGGACTCCACGGGAGCTGGAGGTTGCTCTGTACCCCATCTCTGAGAATCCAGCCATAAGTGATTTATCCACAACTAGAGAACAAATCAAAGACAGAGCTGGGATTAGAGCACAGTACTTCCTAACTCCCAGCTAGAGCTGTTTGAATACTACAGACATAACTCTGATATACAGTAGTTTGATATGTCAATGTTCATGACCGTTGTTACTTGCTATTTGTGAACATTCAAGTGTCTGAGAAACAGTTTTTCTTTGTACAAATACCCATGTGGGAATAAAAGTATTCATTATTCAGATCCAAAATACAACATATTCAATATTCTCTGTTTCCAAAGCTTGTCTCCAATCAGTAAAGAGAAACAATACCATGTGATTTAGGTGACTGATCATACAGAATGAATATCAAATAGTGAATAGCCAAAATGACAGCTTGAAAACAACTCTTAGGTTGACATTTATTGAACTCAGACTGCTCAGAAGTGATGTATAAACACAAAATGTCTAAATTCACAATGAATGATCATAGTGACTAAGTCACCCAACTCTGCTCCCAAGCTAGTGTTCAGACAAGTACACTCTGTCCTCCAATGGCAATTAAAACCAAACAAATTAATCCTTTAACTCATAGTAAAGATGGATATCATATTTATCTCTATATATCATAGAAATATAGGTCTAGAACAGAGCTCAAGGAATCAAAGTCTATCACACTACACCGAGGCAGGACCATGTAAACCTGACAGGTTTTTTCCAACCAATTTTTTTAAAGCCTTTAATGATGGGGATTTCACAATCTCCTTTGGAACTCTGTTCCAGAGTTTAACTCCCTATATAGTTGAAAAGTTTCTCCTAATATCGAGCATAAATCTCCTATGCTGAAGCCCATTACTTCTTGTCCTGCCTTCAGTGGACATGAGAAACAAGTGATCACAGTCCTCTTTATAACAGCCTTTAACATATTTGAAGACTTATCAGGTCCCCCTTCAATCTTTTCTCAAGACTAAATATGCTCAGGTGTTTTTTTTTTTAAAACCTTTCCTCATAGATCAGGGTTTTTTTTTCCTAAACCTTTAATCATTTCTGTTGCTCTTCTCTGGATTCTCTCCATTTATCCACATCTTTCCTAAAATGAGGTGCCTAGAATTGGACACAGTACTCCAGCTGAGGCCTCATCAGTGCTGGGTGGAGTGAGACAACTACCTCCCACGTTTTACGTACAATACTCCAATTATTACACTCCAGAATATTAGCCTTTTCACAACTGCAGCACATTGTTGACTCATATTCAATTTGTGATCCACTCTAATCCCCACATATTTTCAGCAGTACTATCACCTCACCAGTTATTTCCCATTTTGTAGTTGTACATTTTATTTTTCTTTCCTAAGCACTTATCTTTATTGAATTTCATCTTGTTGAATTTAAACCAATTTTCCAAGGTTGTTTTGAATTCTAATCCTGTCCTGCACGGTGCTTGCAATGTCTCCCAGTTTGGTGTCATCTGCAGATTTTGTAAGCATATCCTCAACTCCATTATCAAACTAATTAATGGAAATATTGAAAACAACTGTATCTACCACTGACCCCTGTGGGATACCACTGGATATACCCTCCCAGTTTCACAGGAAACACTTGATAACTACTCTTTAATGTGAGCGCACAACTGGTTGAAAGACAAGACTCAGTCATTTCCCCTAGACTGCATTTCCTTACTTTGCTTATGAGAATGTCATGTGGGATTATGTCAAAAGTTTTGCTGAAACCAAGATATATCACATCTACTACTTCCCTGCATCCATGAGGCCAGTAACCATGTCAAATAAGGAAATTAGATTGGTTTGGCATGATTTGTTCTTGACAAATCCATGATGATTATTCTTTATAACCCTATTATCCTTTATGTACTTACAAACTGATTGTTTAATAATTTGTTTCAGTATCTTTCCAGGTATCAAAGTTAGGCTGACTGTCTTATCATTCCCAGAGTCCTCTTTGTTCCCCTTCTGAAAGAGAGGTACTATGTTTGCCCTTCTCCAGTCCTCTGGGACCTCACCTGCGCTCCTAGAGTTTTCAAACATAATTACTATTGGTTCGGAGATTGCTTTAGCTAACTCCTTAAGTATCCTAGGATGAAATTCATCAGGGTCTGCTGACATCAGGCATCTACCTCATCTAAATATAGGTCTGTGTGTGGGGAATACACATGCATGAGTGACTCGTGCGTATTCACAATGGCTGACTTGCTAGTGAGCTAAATGTACTTGCGAAACTTTTTAACCCTTTCTGCAAATACTTATGAACAACAAAATTGCTAGTTCATCTTTGCCACTTACTACAATATTTTATGTAAGTTTGTTTAGCTGTTTAAAGTGCTCTCTTGTCACATCAGTCCATGATCTCATTATCACATTTGAAGTTGTACTGAGAGAACAAGTCTATTTTTAAACACAATGTAAAGTAAAATACATTATTTTCTTTTAAGTTTCTGTCCTTGCACACTGCGCATATTTCCTTTGTTGACTGGATTGTTACAACTGCATCAATATCCTCAACACAAACCTGTCATTTCAGTGCTTTACATTTCATTTCAAAGGGTGTATTCTATATTCCTTGTGAAATCTCACCTCCCACTCTGATGCCAAAGGATGTCTCTATATGAAATTTAGTCTTTACAATGTCAAATTATGCAAGAAAAAGTTGCATTGCATTGCAAAAGACATTAACTTTTTTCCACTTTCAATCTGAAAAGCTCTGCAGGTTGGTTTGATTCACCAATTAAATCTCAATGAGGAGATAAGATTTTTCTGGTTTACAGTGATACTGGCTGTAATACAAATGGTAAAAGTATACTTCTTACGGAAGACAGTAATGATATTGCTAGCATGTTGGTAACCTGGAAGTCCAGTCATGCGGCTGAAAAACTCCTGTTGCCCCTTCTTCCTCTGAAAGAACAATGAAAAGACCAGTGGCAGATTTTAGCTGACTAATGCAAAATACAACAAATATTTATGAAGTATGAGCACTATTGTCAGTGTATTCATGAGATTAAATTAGATCATCATCACAGGATCATGGAAGTTGTACTTTCTAGCTGCCAAGATTTTTGGGAGGAAACATTTTATCACAGGGTTCATTTACATCATGTACAAAGTTATGCACCATAAGATATCACAAATGTGAATTATCAACACTTAGACCAACAGAAGTGTAGTCTGGAAAAAATGTAGTCTGGAAAAAAAAGTGCAAAGCTGATTAGAAAGTGGTTGGAACATTTCAACTTTTCACTGAAAAGTTGAAAACTAAAGTATTTCAGCCAAACACTGAAAAAGTTCAATTTAGAAATTCTTCCATGGTGCCTCTTGGTCGTTTTAATTCACATGTCTGAGGCTTCCATTCTCCTTTAGAGGACAGACTCCCTGGTTGGGCTACATCTCCCATGGTGCCACACATTGGTGAAAGGAGATGGGCATCATGGAAGTCGATGTCTGGCTGGTGATCCCAGTTTATAGAAAATGAGGATACAAGGCAACTGAACTGTAATTACCATGAGGCACTGTGGCAATATAACTGAATAGAAATATTTTGTTTTGGGGCCAAAATATTTCCGTTTTTGATGAAAAAAATCTAATTTTTCCTTAGCAAATGGACACTTCTGGTGAAACAATATTTAATCAAAACCCCAATTTTCTATTGAAAAACTATCTTGATAGATGTTATTTTTTACTATTCCTAGGAAATACCAATCCCACCACCTAATGCACAAACAATAAAAGACCATATGAAGCAGGCAAGAACATTTTGATCATTCAGATAACTTTTACTTGGCAAACTATGTGATCTATATTGTTTTTACCTGGCAAAAATAGTATATGATCTATGAAATATACAAAAATAAAACACACAGATATGTTACTATGAAGTAATTTAAACCCCTTGTAAAGACATGTTCTCACATACATGACCTTGTGAAATGCATTGGACTGTATTGCAAAATATTTGTTTGTTTCCTAGGTCTTCCACAATTATTCTGTGTGACGTTGAGTAAGACCCATAATCTCTCTGTGCCCCAAGCCTCCATCTGTTAATGGAAGATAATATTTCATTTCTCTCACACTTTGCCCATCTTTAGGACAGGATTGTCTCTTAATATGCAAAAATATGGCTCTTAGCACAATGGAGCCCCAAACACACTGCTAATGCAATACAACTAATAAATAATTCTAATAACTTGTAACATGTCCTGTTATGCATATTTATTTTTACATTGATCGTTATTGAAAACAAAATGGGGAGGGGGATATAATTGCAAGTCTTCACATGCTATACAAATGTAATCAATGTATCAAATAATAAGGGTTGTCAAAACACCACTTTTTGTTCCTGAGTAACAGAAACCAAGTGTTTATGCATAAAGGACAGTTCAATTGTTTAACAAAGTTCATATGTTCCTAAATTTATTCATGACAAAACAAAAGAGCAGTAAAGTTGAGATTTTGAAATCAGAATTGGTTAGATTAGGGGCTTCCCTGCCAAATTAAGGTTTCCTATTTGTTGAAATAAGTAAATAGCCCAAGAACATATTGGTGACACATTCACTGACAAATATACTGACAATTTCACTCTTGAAGCAATGTATAGGTGTCTTTATTACGTAATATACATTTGAACTTTTTTTACACAGATCATAAATAGACAACTAAGTTGTTTGCAGTCACACCTTTGTTAACATTAAACATCCAATTCCTACTTACTGTATATCTTCTTAGGAGAGAGCTACATAGCATCTTCTCAAAGGTACACCTTCTTCGAGAACATTCAAGCCAAAAGTGCCTTCTTTCACCCATAGTTAGAGGCTCCTCACTCCCTCTAATTGGGTTATATGGTCTATTTGGCAGTTTAAAAAATCAGGAGCCAGGAATGACTGAGCATCCTCCTGTCTCTGGAGCTATAAAGCCAATCTCCAGAATTTACTAATTTTCTGAATGCTGCTAGGAAACCAGTCTTTCCCCCACTCAGAAAAGTAAAATAGAAACGTATATAATGTTCTATGTATCAAATAAATACAGTGTGGCTAGTAATATCAAACCATGTATAATGGTAGTTTTAATCCTGTTTTAATATAGTCAATTTAAGCCCAGTCCTGCTGCCTAAAATTACTAGCAACATTGCCTTCAGCTGCACATTACCCACAGAATAATTGAATTAGACCCAATGCTAGGTTAGAAATAGCTATTTGTAAGAACTTCTCTAAGTTACAGCTTGCAGCTCAGAATGGTAATCATCACTGAAAAGAAAAAAGAGAACGAGAAAATGCTTCACAGCAATAGACTGAAAAAAGTTGTAGAAAACTGTTCACATCAAGAAGCAATGAAACCCTTACTTACAAAGCTTTTAGACAGTCATAACAAAAACCACAAAACTGTGTGAAGGATCTTCCCAGTTATCAGTGTGAGAAGGTTAAATTATGTTGCGAATCAGAAGCTGCCACAGCAATTCACTTCTATAGTGGGTAGAATGGAACTCAAAGATGAAGCAGTGATGATGTAATCACAATATTTTATTTAGCAGGTCAGTCCTTTTATTTAGTAGAAGAATGTATAGAGCAGTGATATGTCAGTAGCTTGGCATTTTGACTGGTGGGATGTTTCTATTTTAATGTAATCCCAGTTAAAGTTCATGCACTAATAGGTCTCTAAAACAGGTCAGTACTGTTTCATTGTATTTAATATTTAGCAATATTGTTTTATCACTTAAGCAGCAGTTTACGATAATTACATTCACCATGTGGCTGGAAGTGCAGTCAACCTAAAGCAGTAGCTCTCAACCTTTCCAGACTACTGTACCCCTTTCAGGCGGCTGATTTGTCTTGTGAACCCCAAGTTTTCTCACTTAAAAACTACTTGCTTACAAAATCAGACATAAAAATAGAAAAAGTGTCACAGCACACTATTACTGAAACATTGCTTACTTTCTCATTTTTACCATGTAATTATAAAATAAATCAATGGGAATATAAATATTGTACTTCTATTTCAGTATGATACTCGAGGCAGTTTTTCACTTGTGAGCCTTGTCTGAAGCCCAAGCCCTGCCACCTGGGGCTGAAGCATGTAATTTAGCTTTGCATGACCCCCTGTGGCATGGGGCTCCAGGCAACTGCCCTGCTTGCAACCCCCTAACGCCAACCTCTGCACTTGCAACCCCCCTAAACCCATCACATGACCCCCTCCCAAGTTGAGAAACAATGACCTAGATGAATTAAGTACCCCCTGGAAGAGGTCTGAGTTCCCTGAGGGGTACACATACCCCTGGTTGAGAACCACTTCCCTAAAGAGTGTAGTGATTGCCTTCCTGCTCCTTAATTTAAAGGCATACGTTAAGTGTCCAGTCTCTGAATATTGCTCCCAATTTCCACAATCTGAGAGTTTGCTGCCCCAGTTTAATTAAGGAGTAAGGCCCTCAAGTCAAACTTGAATCAAGGTCTCCCATCTTTTCACCATTAATAGCACCCATAAGTGTGGGTTTCTTTACTGTATGTAAGCTAGATCCTATATACAAAAATGTGACCCACATCCATTCTGCTCAAAAGGCCCAAACCCTCTGTTCAGTTTAGCCACTTTTCCAAGTACGCTAAATAGTTGGGGCTTTCTGCTCCCATTCAAGTTGATGGCAAAGCTCTCATTGACTTCATTGTGAAAGGATCAGTGTTGGTCTTGGAGGTTGTCACCCAGGAAGTCACTAGCAATCATTGTGCAGCTTTTTATTGGCAATAGGCTAACTCAGAATGATAGGTCTTAAATAATTTTTAAAAATAGCAAAACTAAGGCTCAAGATGAGTAGAGTTCAACCGTGTAGTGCAGAGGTGGGCAAACTACGGCCCACGGGCCACATTCGGCCCGCAGGACCGTCCTGCCCGGTCCCTGAGCTCCTGGCCTGGGAGGCTAGCTCCCGGCCCCTCCCCCGCTGTACTCCCTCCCCTGCAGCCACTCCACCGCTGCTCTGGGCAGTGGGGCTGCACGCTCCAGCAGGGCAGCGCGACAGCGTGTCTGGCTCCGGCTGGCTGGTGCGGTGGCTAGACATGCTGCTCTGAGTGGCATGGTTAGGGGGCCGGGGCCAGCGGGGCCGGGGGGTTGTGTAAGGGGCAAGGGGTTCTGGGGGGCAGTCAGGGGACAGGGGGCAGTTGGATGGGGGGGTGGTCAGAGGATGGGGAACAGGGGGGTTTGGATTGGGGGTGGGTGCCGGGGGCGGGGGTCCCAGGAGAGGGCGGTCAGAGGTCAAGGAGCAGCGGGGGGTTGGATGGGTCGGAGGTTTTGAGGTGGGGAGGCAGGGGGTGGAAAGTGGGAGGGGGTGGATAGGGGGCAGAGGCCAGGCTGTTTGGGGAGGCACAGCCTTCCCTACCCAGTCCTCCGTACAGTTTCACACTCCGATGTGGCCCTTGGGCCAAAAAGTTTGCCCACCCCTGGTGTAGGGGCTACCACTGAGTGTATCTGGTAACAGCCCTTTAACAGCCCTACTGGAAGCAGAACTTTTTTATACTCCCACAAAGAAGAAAAGGCGGAGACTCCATATAGTCTACCAACTTAACCATTGGTGTCAATTTTATGTGGAAGGAGCTCAGATACTCTGATGATGAAAATAGGAACAGCCATTCTGGGTTCCTGCCTTCCAACAGTGGCGAATGCCAGATGCCCCAGAGGGAATGAACAGAACAGGCAATCATCAAGTGATCCATCCCCTGTCGCCCACTCCCAGCTTCTGGCAAACAGAGGCTAGGGACACCATCCCTGCCCATCCTGGCTAATAGCCATTGATGGACCTATCCTCCATGAATTTATCCAGTTCTGTTTTGAACCTGTTATAGTCCTGGCCTTCACAACATTCTCTGGCAAAGAGTTCCACAGGTTGACTGTGCATTGTGTATTTCCTTGTGTTTGTTTTAAATCTGCTGCCTATTAATTTCATTGTGTGGCCCCTAGTTCTTTTGTTATGAAAGGAATAAATAACACTTCCTTATCTACTTTCTCCACACCAGTCATGATTTTATAGACCTCTATCATATCCCTCTTTAGTTGTCTTTTTTCCCCAAAATGAAAAATCCTAATCTTATTAATCTCTTCTCATATGGAAGCTGTTCCATACCCATAATTATTTTTGTTGCCCTTTTCTGAACCTTTTCCAATATATCTTTTCTGAGATGGGGGACCACATCTGCATGCAGTATTCAAGATGTGGTCATTTCATGGATTTGTATAGAGGCAATATGATATTTTCTGTTTTATTATCTATCCCTTTCTTAATGATTCCTAAGATTCTGTTAGCTTTTTTGACTGCCGCTGCACACTGAGTGGATGTTTTCAGAGAACTATCCACAATGACTCCAAGATCTCTTTCTTGAGTGGTAACAGCTAATTTAGACCCCCATCATTTTATATGTATAGTTGGGATTATGTTTTCCAATGTGCATTATTTTCCATTTATCAACATTGAATTTCATCAGCTAGTTAGATCAGTTTCCTCCCAAATAGAAAACTGTGGGAGGGAGCCAAAGGACAAAAACATCTTGGAGGGATCATCTTGCAGTGTTGCCTTCAGTCATTGAAGGGGGAGAAATTTGTGCCCCCAGTCTCCATAAAGTTCCACACCCAAAACACACAAATCCCAAGGAATCTACATGAATCAAAGACTATTTGCTGGACCCCCTGGCAACCTTCCTCACTCTCTGGCAGCAAAATTCCAATGAATCTGTGTAACTGGGACTTCTCCCTGCTCCAGGTCTCCTTAAAGGGATTTCACCCAGTGTGGAGAGGGACTACAGAAAAGACAATATAACTTTGGGAAGTTTTGTCTTTTTTGAGTAATCTCTATGGGGATAATAGGTGCTGAAGCCCTGTCTGGATGCGATGAATGCATCATTCAGGATGACCATACATGCATCAGAGAAGTAGGGGCACATTGTTTTGGTCAACTGAAGACAGAAAAAGAGTATTTCTAGCCACTGCAATTGCCTTGGTTCGAAGTGTTGCAATGAATGCACAAGGCTATTCCCTTGATTATCAGAAAGTGGATGTCTTCAATAGAAGATGAAACCATAATTCCCACCACTTCCTCAAAATATTTTCCCCTTCTTTTAACCATCAACATTCATCTTCAGATACAGCTTGATCTAACTTGTTTTCGTCAAGACTCCAGTTTCTCTCAAACCCTAGGATAACTGTGAGGCAGCAGGGAAGAAGAGCTATAGAGCTGAATATGTTACCACTTCAGTTCTGTTCTTGCTGTCGGTATTGTATTGGATCACTTGTATAATCTTGGGCATGTTACAACTTTTCTGTGCCTCATTCCATCCATTTTTTTCAAATGTGTGTAATGCAAATTTTACAGGGGTTGTGTGTGGCTGGATTGTTTGTGAAACTTGACCACCACCAAGTGTAAAGCACAGTGTTGCACAAACAGGAAATTCAAGCACTAATACCTGCAAAAGAGTTGTGAACCCAAACTTCCTCCTTTGTGTTTATATTTCTGAAGAATTCTAGTCAGAAAGAAAAGTATCATTTACTTCTAAATCTCTCTGCAGGGGTAATGACTTATTTACCTTTTGTTGACTACAGTGTGTCAGTGTGAGATTATCCTAGTCAGTATAATTAGTGTCTAAAAAGGTGCTGTGCATATGCACATTGCACATGAATATATAAAGCAATTATAGGTTTCAGTAAAAACAAAAGCCCTCATACAATGAGATATTTCTAATGAAAATATTAGATAAGATGCATCTCCTCAGGTACAGTCTCAAGATGGCACTTAGGGAATTAAGCACGGAAGTCCTGTTATTTTTAATAAGCTGCAAGCACAAATCATTTCATGGCATATTGAACTTGTTTTGTCCCTACCTGATCTGTGTAGAAATGATGGATAAGCTTGGCTATGTACCTCAGTTTGTTTAGACAGCTAAGGGAATTCAAGAAGAGTGGCTAGTGATTCTATGGAGTCCCTATTTGGAAGCTACGTTTCTTATTGGGCGTTGAGGGGAGAACACAAGCAGCACCCAGAGAAGACAGTTAAAATAAAGCTCAATGAGTCTTTGCTCGACTTGGATTCCAGAACCTCATTACTTGTGTATATTGTCACCACCAGCCAACATTGTGCGTGTTCCTGCCCTGAAAGGTGTGGAACAACCGATCCTCTTTCAGAATCACTTACCAAAAGCCAATGGCTGATTGACTGGTACTCAGAACAACTCATTTCTCCAGGCTTTTTCTTTAATCACTAAATCTCCAAATTGATACTCAAGTCTTCTCCAAAGGGTAGAAACTGTGAATAGCACGCAAAAGAAGATACAGGAAATTGAGAGGGAAATGAGGTGCAGGGAGAGATGAAAGAAGTTGGTGTCAGTGAATAAGATTTAGAGAGAAGGGAGCTGGTTGATAGCCTGATCTCTCATGGAAAGGAGTAATAAGAAGAGACAGAAGAAAAGTTAAGCAGGGAGACTGCAAGAGGAGGAAAAAAAGTGAAGAACATTCATTGGTGCTTATGAGAGGGCTGCCACAAATTTAGGGCTAGATTGTTCCCTGTCCTGCTATGGCCACACAAAGGCATAAGGGGGAGTAAGGAATATTCTTCCGTGTAATTCACTTAAGGTCATAACTGCAACCCTTGACAACTTAGATTGCCAATTCTTTGAGGCATGGACCTTCTCTTCCTATGTGATTATACAGTGTGCAGCACAGTAAGGGAACCTGACTGAGGCCTCTGAATACCACTGTAGCATAAATAATATATAAATCAATAGTAATAACAGTGCATGCTCTCACACACACACACATACACCCCTTCTGATCTGACATAATCCCGAGGGCCTCGGCGAAATAGTTCATCTTAAAAAAAATTAACTACCACAAATACCAAAGAATAAATAAAAATTTAGCTAATTTATCATTTATTTTAAAAAGGGTATGGGAATCTGATGCAGAAGCTGTCAGTGACTAAGGATCAACCACATCTCAAAACAAGGCTTTTCAAAATGGGGAGTGTTAAAATGTGGCAGATACGGGGGAGTGTGTGAGGGTAATTAGAATAAGCTCCATACCTTAGGTGCCACTTCCACTAAAGCTCAATCATCTTTCAAGCTGAACCACAATAGTGGAACTCCTTGGGACAGGTGGTGTCATTTTTCATAATACAGTAAATGCATTTATGTATTTGGACTGACTAGTTAAATTGTGAGTACATTCATGATGTTTTAGTGTAAGTATTGAAGCTAGGGATTTTGTTTTATTTATTTTTGGTGTCTGAGAAGTGTTTCTTGCTCAAACGAATGCAGATGATATAAAATACTATAATGTTGTTGGGCATTGAAATATGTGCTTGAAATTGGTGTAATCCTGCATTCAATACTATTTCATAGCTCAGATGCTCTAACTTTAATTTTCTTGTCTGTTATTGTTAAACCATGCTGGCAAGGCTAATTCCCCACTCTGGCACTTCGAGTACAGCAGTTGGGGGCCTGCAAGGATTCTAAAAATTAATACTGGCCATTCCAGGCTTGTATTAAATTCCCAAGGTTACAGCTTTTCTCTGACCTTGGATTGGTAGATGCTGCCACTACCCAAGTGCAGAACCCTTTTGAGAGGCTAGGAAGGCGCACTTGGGAATTCCTTCCTGTGTGGTACCCTCAAGCCCTTTCATCCCCCCTCCAGGGAAGAGCTGAGAAAGGAAAAAAAAAAAAAAGAAATCAGTTATTGACACCAGCTAATTAAACAATGTGCACAAACCTCTTAAGACACAAAAATCCAATTCTGTTCTTTAAAAAGATAAATTTTATTTTTAAAAAAGGAAGAAAATGCATCTGGGAACTCAGGCTATTGCTAGATTTTAAAAAGAGCAACTACAAGGATTAAGCACCAAGAATAGCTTTCATAGAATCATAGAATCATAGAATATCAGGGTTGGAAGGGACCCCAGAAGGTCATCTAGTCCAACCCCCTGCTCAAAGCAGGACCAAGTCCCAGTTAAATCATCCCAGCCAGGGCTTTGTGAAGCCTGACCTTAAAAACCTGTAAGGAAGGAGATTCTACCACCTCCCTAGGTAACGCATTCCAGTGTTTCACCACCCTCTTAGTGAAAAAGTTTTTCCTAATATCCAATCTAAACCTCCCCCATTGCAACTTGAGACCATTACTCCTCGTTCTGTCATCTGCTACCATTGAGAACAGTCTAGAGCCATCCTCTTTGGAACCCCCTTTCAGGTAGTTGAAAGCAGCTATCAAATCCCCCCTCATTCTTCTCTTCTGCAGACTAAACAATCCCAGCTCCCTCAGCCTCTCCTCATAAGTCATGTGCTCTAGACCCCTAATCATTTTTGTTGCCCTTCGCTGGACTCTTTCCAATTTATCCACATCCTTCTTGTAGTGTGGGGCCCAAAACTGGACACAGTACTCCAGATGAGGCCTCACCAGTGTCGAATAGAGGGGAACGATCACGTCCCTCGATCTGCTCGCTATGCCCCTACTTATACATCCCAAAATGCCATTGGCCTTCTTGGCAACAAGGGCACACTGCTGACTCATATCCAGCTTCTCGTCCACTGTCACCCCTAGGTCCTTTTCCGCAGAACTGCTGCCTAGCCATTGGGTCCCTAGTCTGTAGCGGTGCATTGGGTTCTTCCGTCCTAAGTGCAGGACCCTGCACTTATCCTTATTGAACCTCATCAGATTTCTTTTGGCCCAATCCTCCAATTTGTCTAGGTCCTTCTGTATCCTATCCCTCCCCTCCAGCGTATCTACCACTCCTCCCAGTTTAGTATCATCCGCAAATTTGCTGAGAGTGCAATCCACACCATCCTCCAGATCATTTATGAAGATATTGAACAAAACCGGCCCCAGGACCGACCCCTGGGGCACTCCACTTGACACCGGCTGCCTTGAGGTCCATCTTAAAGGTTACAAGCAAAACAAAAACACTTGGGGTTAGCACAAAGCAATCCACAAACCATAACGAAATAAAAGGGATAAACCTAATCATGTCTTCCTAGACATTTCCTGATCTACTTACATATCTGGGTTTTTCAAATGAGTAGTTTCTATGATACTGATGATTTTTTCATACCTGGCCCAAGCTTTTACAGCAAAGCTGCTACCATGTCTGCCTCTCCCCCAGAGAACAACAGACAGACAGACAAAAAGGGAGACACTTCAATTTTAAAAAGTTCTAGCCTTCCCACTGGCTCTTTTGGCCAGGTGCCCACTCACTTCCTTTTACCTATGCATAGCACTGAGACTTTTGAATCCTTTACAGGTAGAGCAATTAGACAACAGCTACTAAGAAGGATTTTATAGATACTGGCTGGGTGGGTGTCCATAAAAGGGAGCTACCCCCACCGCTTCTTTATCACACATGCTGTTTCTCTCTTCTATATTTGAGTATAAAAAGTTCATTCCTTACGACAGGTCTACTGGTGAAAACCTGCATAGAATAGTATACCAATGAGAGAAGGGCAAGAATGGAAATGCTCAACCACGAGGTTATTGAGAAGAGAATAAATTGGAATCAACCAGATAACAGAATTCACCTAGCATCCCAAAATGAGTATATTATGAGGGTACCAGTACTGTTGTTGCCCCACAGGAAAGACTGCTTGGAGAACCACCAGCTTCTTTGTTACCTTTATTCAGTTACCACTGTACAAATATGATATGGTGTAGGCAATCATTAGAAAGCTTGTTCTGATCAAGACAGCCCAAATGACAAGCACTGCAGGTTTTTGGATTTTATTTTGTTTTTAAATGGGCTGATGTGCGTTTATATATACCTGATCATGCTAATAAATTTTGTAATAGATTTTCTAGTTATGGGGAAATTGCATTGCTAACAGGAGGGAAAAACTCTTTTTATAACTGATAGTGAAATACAGTAAACTTTGTGATGTGTGCATGCATGCACACTCTTTGTACTAATGAAGGAACAAGCTTTGTTTGTATCCCTTAGATCTTATTTGCTTTCTATTAAATTACTACCTTTGAAGCTGCTTCTATTTTATTGAGTCGAAACCTTGTAATTGAATACCCGATAAGAACCATGGTTTTTACTCAAGTTAAATAGCTGTAGTTACACAGTGCCTACTTTAGATTGCCAAAACGGGTTTAAAAATGTAGGGGTAAATCCTGGCGTGGGGTTATATTTTTATTACACTGTGTCAAAGATCACTTCATATTCAACACTTTGGGATCAAACTTGCAAACGCTCACTTTGCATCATGCTCATTATCATGAAGAACCCCACAAAAATATATCTGGTAAACATGGACAGTTTTGTACCCATAACATTACTCAAGAATGGGAATTATGTGTCTTCTCACTATCTATCTTTTTTATTATTTTATTATTATTATTATTATTATTATTATTATGATTGCAGCAGCACCTAGGAGCCCTTGGAATAAACAGGAATCCCATTATACTAGGTGCTGTATAAACCTATGTGTTTATACAGCATCACTATCACAGAATGGAAGCACCTCAATCATTAGTAGATTTTAGTCTCAACATGCCTGTAAGGCAGGAAAATATTATCCCCATTTAACGGATGGGCAGCTGAGGCACACGGTAAAAAACGTCACACTGGAAAGTGTGTGTGTGCACCAGAAAATGAACCCCAGTTTTCTAGTGCCCCATTCAATCCTACCCTCTACTATTCTAGCTATTGTCTGAATAATACCTTCCTCATCAAAGCTGGTCATATATATATATATATATATATATATATATATATATATATATATATATATATATATATATATAGTACAGGTAGGATTATTTTTCTACCTTGGACTGAGTTACTTATGCTGTGACTCTGAATGGGGTAGGAAAAAAACCCAGTGTGATGCTTTTTCTCCATCTTTACAAGGAATTATTTTGCTTGTATTCCTTTTTTGTGATGAGGGGTTAGAGGGATAGAAACAAAGCAAGAGAAAGCATAGAAAAGCAAATCTGAGTGATTTGAAGCATCAAGGCATTATTCTTAAAGCCCTGTTGTTCACCAAATGCAAACCAATAACTGTTATAAATACAAGTGACAAAATATGAACCAGCCTGCAGAAGTGGCAATATAGGTTTGCCTATGCTAAAACTAATTTTAAACATTGTTAATATATTGTTTACATAAATCAAAACCTATCACATTTAAAGTGGACAAAAATCAAAGATCTCACTTACAAAGTTTTAGAAACACTTTTACAATGCTATTTATACAATAAATTTGTTTTATACTTTTTGTAACTTCTCTTTGTCATTTTTGCTAATTATCAAAGATATTTAGGGTAACATTTTCAGAACTGCATACATTTCATTTTCAGAATTAACTGAGGTACTTGGGAGCCTAAATCCTACTGGACTTAGGGTTCTAAGTGCCCAAAGGTACATCTAAACTGCAACTGGAGGCGTAATTTGCATCACGTGTAGACATACCTGTGCTATTTGTACTCTGGCTAGCTTGCTAAAAATAGCAGTGAGGATGTGGCAGCGTGGGCTAGCAACATTTGTACGTACCAGGTGGAGGCTTTGCTCTGCTGTAGAAAAAGCAAGAGGTTCAGACCCCACATCAGATCAGTTGATAATCCTATACCATCTCACGGTGTAACCACTAGCCAGATCAACCCTGAACTGGGGTACCAAAAAATCTAAAAAAAAAGTGCAAGAAATTTACATTTGTGCAGTTCAGCATTTTAACCCCTCCCCCCCAATAGGAGCCCCAATCTGCAACTTCCAATATGTCAATTATCAGTGCACAAATATGTATCTCTCTTCCTAACAGTTTATTAGCAATATCCCTCTCCACAGTCTATTATTCCCCTCTCCAACATATCCATCCATTCCTCTTCTCTCCCAAACCATTGGTCACTCTCCCCTTCCAGTATCACCCTCCTTCAACTTCCCCTAAGTAAGGTTGGGCAGAGCATTAGTTCAACATGATTTGTGTATGTTGGAGATGTTCCAGATCACTTTTCTTCCATGTTTTATCCCTTCCCTACCTCTTGGGTATATTTTAGATTATACACTCTTGAGGGCAAGGACAATGCCTTTGTCTAGGTTTGGAAATAGCTTAGCATAATGTGGGTACTACTATAATGCATCAATGATAATAGAGAAACTGGTGCAAGCTGCTACATTGTGTTCATGGCTATTTTATCTTTTAAGACTATGTCTGTGACAAAAGAATCCACTTGTTCATGTTTGGAGCAACTTGCCAGCTAAAATCAGCAACACAAGGGCCTGCAGTTCTTTGATTCTGCTTTCATTAATAGGAGTTATTCACTGAAAATTATAAAGTGTTTCCCAGGACACTATTATAATGTATTAATCCCTCAACAGGATAAAATATTTAAAGTGCTAGGAAAACAAGTACAGATGTTTTTACGCTTCAAGAAATTTATGAAAAAGAAATGGAAATATAGATTCTAGGCAAAGGTAAATCATAATTTTTGGCCACTAGATCATCATTAAAGAAAGTAATGTGTTCCTTCAGAATTCTAATACAAGTTGCTATCTTATGTATATCTAATGATATTAACATATTATACAATATGATTTAATATTTTAAAGAGCATTCAAGGTATGGTAGGTTCCTCCCCAAAATAGACAACAAATATGATCCCCGCACCAAGGAGCTTAGAAACTGAGGGCCAATCCTGCAGACACATTGGGTAAACTCTCGGACCCTTTGAAAGTTTTGACATCAACTCAGTGGAGCCAAGATTTCACTCGAAGATTCCATTGGAGTTAATGGAATTGTTCCTGTCAGTAAAGTTACTCTTACAAACATTTAAAGGGTTGTACCCGAATATTAGGTCTCATCTACAGGGACAACAAGACAGTAAGGAAAGAAGGAATAGGCAGAGGTAATATCAAGATAACACAGTTAAGAGCTAGTATATTGCATATTGAGGTTATTTTTAATCAATTATTTTATACATTACTCAGATTTATTTATTTATTTATTTTTGCTATTCAAGAGGAAGTCCATATGGGACAGTGTCTTTAATTTCTGGTAATTAGGTTGTCGGAGGGCAGAGCTGCCTGAAGTGCTCTCCTGCAGTAGACATCAGCATGACAGACTTGCTTCCTCCATTTCCCTTCTTTAGAATCCTCAGGAATACTCCAAGCTATTTTCCTGAATATAAATATAGCCCTTGTGGGGTTCATTTATAGTAATGTCCTATGCACATAAACCATAACTAAACAAGTCCTAGAAGTCCATCAACAACCAGCCCCAGTGTCACTCACCACATACCAGCTCCAGAGTCTCATCAGACCTCTTCCCAGCCTTTAGCCCTCTCTATCCCTCCAATTTCAGCTTTCCAGCTTTGACAACCAGCACCTATTTCTTTCAGCCTTCAGCTACCTCTTGCCTTCTCTGGCCTGGCCAGGACTGTCTAGCTCAGAAATATGAGCATACTAGCCCCCAACTGGCTTCCTAATAAGTCCTTCCTCTTTCCATGGAGGGCAGGCAGAGACCCTTCTGCTCTCTACAGCTTTCCCCAGAGATATCCTCCAATCTCCTACTTTCCAGGTAGCTCTCAACTACATTTTCTCCTCACTAAACCAGCCAGCTCTAACTCATGAAGTATTTCTCTTTCCTGTGAGCCCAGGTATCTTCTTTTAAGTCCAATTGAAATGAGCTGATGAGTCACAGTTGCACTTGCATTGCTCTCTCTTAAAAGGCCAGTCTAAAACAGTGACCCAGAAAGCTAGTAACAGATTATAGTGACAAAAATCTAACATATTGGTCCAGCCAAAATAGAAAGAAATCAGTGGACACACATACAGTGCACACAGAATCTTTTGCAAATAACAAAAAATTGTAAAAAATCAAGTATTAGTTGTATTATAAAATTTAAAAGCACAATTTTCTTACTACTTACTTTTTCTTAGGCCCTTTTTTTCTCGCAACTCCCATCAGTAAAGTTGCACACATTAAGTGCTTAAGTATTTTCAGAATCAGACCTTCTTTAGACAAACAAACAAATATGGTGTCTGCAAACCCTCTTGACATATAGCTCATACAATCAGTGAACCAGAACAACTACCATGTGATCAACCATGACCAATGAACCCAGCTTACAAATCCAAACTAAGTACTAATATTTTCTTAAACAGTGAACAAAATCAGCACACAACTTCAATGGTATTTTTCAAATCTAAACTCTTTTCTAAATGTGACATTTTGTTTGCAGTGTTGTTGTAACTGTGTTGGTATCAGGATATTAGAGAGACAGGATGAGGAAATATCTTTTATTAGACCAACTTCTGTTGGTGAAAGGTACAAGCTTTCAAACTAAAGATACTGGAAAGGTATTCAGAGTGTCATAACTAAATACAAAGGAATCCTACAGCTATATATAAGAAACCCATGGGTCACCACATCGACCTTCACTGATTCTGTAATCACCCCATACACATCAGGAAATCTTTTGTCTACAACTAGGCACTCAGATACTACAGAACAGGATACACACCTTAACACACTTAAAATCTCCTTCGTCAAACAAGGACACTCACCAGAGTACATCATGGAGTGAGCCACTCATATATCCTGAGAGAACTTGCTTCAATACAGAAAAAACAACAACAACCCTGTGACCACACACCCCTAGTTGTCACTTATCACGCACACTGGAATCCATATTGGGTATCATTAAACAATTAAAACCCATACTTGATATGAACCATATCCTGAAAAAAATCTTTCCTGAATCCCCTCTTCTGGCCTTCAAACAAACAACCTTGAAAAGCTCATCATTAGACGCAAGCTCCTTAGACTAATTAAAAGCAGCACCAGACCATACCAGAACATGCAGACATATCTCCACTGCTACAATGATCAATACTCTACACAAGATCCTTTCAAGATCCATGGCTCCTACACATGCCTGTCACAACATGTGGTGTACCTCATCCAGTGCATTGAATGTCCCAATAATAACTACGAAGGTGAAACCAAACAATCACTATGTTCTTGAATAAACTCATACAGAAAAACGATAAAAGAACAAGAACACCTTATCACTAAGGCTGCGTAAAAGTCCTGGGTATTTTTAGTAAAAGTCATGGACAAGTCATGGGAAGTAAACAAAAATTCACGGCCTGCGACCTGTCCATGACTTGTACTATATACCCCTGACTAAATTTTGGTGG
This sequence comes from Chelonia mydas, assembly GCF_015237465.2. Taxonomy (NCBI): domain Eukaryota; kingdom Metazoa; phylum Chordata; order Testudines; family Cheloniidae; genus Chelonia; species Chelonia mydas. Next base: position 169,534,629 of record NC_057849.1, read on the forward strand.
TGGTGGGGGCGGTCTGGGGGTGCCGCGGGTGCTTGGAGGGGGGCAGCCCAGGAACCCCGCTGGTGCTGGGGGGGAGGGTTGGCAGGGTTGGCAGGCTCCTTGTGGCTCCTCAGAAGCAGCGACATGTCCCTCCCTCAGCTCCTAGCTCCGTGCACTGCCACAGCTCCAATTGGTTAGGAACCACAGCAAATGGAAGTTGCAGAGTTAGTGCCTGCAGACAGAGGCAGCATGCAGAGCTAGGAGGGACATGTTGCCACTTCCAGGGAGCCCCCAAAGGTAAGTACCACCCAGAGCCCTTACCCTCTCCTGCGACCCAACCCCCAGCCTTGAGCTCCCTCCCACATGCACCCAAACTCCTGCTGCTGCTGGTCATTGGGGATTGGCCTGAGACTTCCCCAGCAGCGGCTGGTGTGGCTGGCCTAGGGGCTGCCTGAGCTGCTTAGGTGTCCCCTGGGCCAGCTGCACCAGCCTCTGCACAAGTCACAGATGTCCCGTAAAGTCACAGAATCCGTGATTTCCATGACCTCCATGACAAACTCACAGCCTTACTTATCACCCGTTTCACAAAATGAACACTCCATATCTGACCTCTCAGTCCTTGTCCTCCAGGGAAATCTGCACAAGACCTTCAAAAGATGAGCCTGGGAGCTTAAATTCATTTAGTTTTTTTAGAAATTAAAAAATCATGGTCTTACTAAAGTCACTGACTGGTTCTATGGCTTAACGCCCCCCCCCCACCCTCCAGCTTTTTGAAGTGATGCCTGAGGTGTGGGTCATAGTCTGCTGATCACCTATTACATGAGGCCAAGATCAAAGGCCCAACCTGTAAAAAGGAAAGACTGACCTATTCGTGGGATTTCTGGTTTTGAATCTGAGACATGAACTTGTAACTATAGGAAAAAAACAGTTGTGGGATTTGAAGGACTGACACGTACCAAAACCTGAGATTGGAGCTGGGGTGATCTCTGCTAAGTTTTTTTGGCATGCATGTAGGTTCTTCTATTGTTTTTAATATGTTTTCTCTGTACTTCACCTTAAGAATAAATGTACTTGTTTATAAAGATCTGTGTGGTAACTTGTAACTGTAGGTCATTACACTGTTCATTGTCTCTGAAGGGAAAGTTAAATGTAGATGCTGGCCTTTCTGGGCAGTCTGGGTTGCTGGGAATATCACAAGGAACCACACAGCATGGAAAAATCCCAGTTGGGAGGTAGATGGATGCAGGTCTCTAATTCAAGAGGGGTGAAGGCTGAAGAGCTCAGAGCCTAGAGTGGGTGCCCTCGGTGGATCTTGAGGGGAAAATACAGGTGCAATTGCCTTGAACTGTGACAGATAGCTTTCTGGGAAATTTTTTTCTTTCGTTACAGAAGGAATTGAGAGACAATGGTGATGGGCATGTTATAAATACCGAAACAAACAGACTATTAGCATCACCTCAAAAGTATCTTCTTCCCAGAAGAGCTGAACTGAACTCCCTTAAAACTGTTTTTGAGGAATCAGAAGGTGATACTGTTGAGCTGCAAGAGATTTACTGTCCTTCTGGGAGCTAAAAGCAATACCTCGCTGCAGTCCCAGCCCCTACTAGCTAAAGTGAGACACTGGGAGCTGGTCTACACTAAAGCTGTAAGTCGACTTAAGTTACCCTACTTCAGTTACGTGACGTACGTAACTGAAGTCAGTGCAACTTAGGTCGACTTACAGTGGTGTCTACACTCTCCCAATAACTTACCTTCTGTCTCTCAGGGAGGTGGAGTACCAGATGTCGATGGGAGAATGCTTTGCCATCTACTTAACTTGTCTTAACGAGACCCACTAAATTGACACTGCTGCATTGATCGCACAGTGCTTATTTAGCCAAAAGTATAGAAAAGCCCTGGGTCAGATTTATTCCTAGAGTCAACAGTTAATTTGGCTCACTATCCCTGTGCCTTTTACTTAATGGTGCACAATGTCACCAATACATGGACAAAGCAGCTCTTCTATCGTTTAGCATTTTTTATTTAAGTAAAGATGGTATCAAGTGGTGGATGACAATTCAGTGATTATACATGGTTTGAGGTTAGAAGAATAATGTTTTCAGTCTCTGCATTATCATTGTGATTCCTCCCTTACATTATGTTTGCAGATCGGTGCCTGTTTGTGCATCTCAACAGGTGAATACTGTATTTAGCTAATTTGACATCACTTGTTTTGGCAGCCCTCTCACTTAATTTAAGTGAAAAGCTCCCTTGCATATTATGCAAATACACAATTCAGCCTTGTGATGAGAAAAGAATATCACATTTTTTTCTATTCTAATTTGTCCCACTGGGACAAATTGAGAAGTCTAATGAAATTTGCTTCCTTCCCCTTTTATTTTTAAAATAACATAGTTGTCAACACACAGAAAGTGAAATAATTTTCTGTGTCATACACATTAGCAGGAAGTCTAAACAAGCTATATTTGATGTTATCTGACCATTACCACCTTCCTAGAAAGATCCAATGGGTACAATATTACCTTATTTATACTATGAATTTTGTTAAGGCACTGTTGAAATTACTGTGTTATTGCATATCTTATTGCCCAGAATCAGCATTAATGTTATTACATTTCTTCTAAAATCACCTTATAAGAGCATTCAAGCAAATGTGTCTGGCTCAGGTAGCTTTCTCCCATTTCCTCTCAGAATGCAGCTCATGTGTAGAGAACAGGGATGGCCTGAACACAAGAGATCCTGGCTTTGTTCCCAGTCCTGACAAGTAAGTGTACTTCCTCTGTGCCAGTTAATCTAGCTGACCAAATCTTCTACAGAAGGTGGGGGAATAACACTTTCCTACTACACAGACAAACTGGGAGGGTTAACGTTTAAGGTTCCAAAGATAAAAGTGCTAATTATTATCCTTATTATCTGAATCGTTGGCTGCTAGCCTCAGTAAGTTAGGACTGGACAAGGCAAATACCAGGCCTTCATTCCCAGCAAAAATATCAAATGGTTGAAAATAATGGACCCAGTCCTACTCAGCATGAAATTCCCATGGCCATCATTGCAAGTCCAATTGCACAGAACAGTTGCAGGAGTAGGCCCAACATGAAGGAGCTTGACGGTCACATTTCAGTGTGGTATAGTTCTGTTGCACCACTGACAAATAAATAAAATAAATAGACAAGCTTCCAGTTCTACTGCGTTGTTTGATGGGGCGGCATAACATGTAAGCTGAATGGCTGCTGGAAGCTAGTTTTCTCCCTTTAACAAGTAAAATGGGAAAGAAGCCAAATATAATCATTGAAAGACTGACCTATAGCCACAACAAGCGTGCATAACTGATCTTTACTGATCACAAAAACATGCTCAGTAGTTGGAAGCACTGTATTATTTAGTAGTACTATTGTGTTATTAACTGGGGACACAATCTTGTTCTTCCAGTTTTAGTCACAGTTTATTGATAACTGGATTGATGTGGCTGGGTTCATCCCTTCATTTTCAACAAATCGCTTCCTTATATTCTGACCTGGTTGAGAAATTCAGCTTGATGCTTATGTTGACAGGTGGTATTAATTTGCAGTGAAATCATGCTGTATAATTACTAGCAATTCACACTGGTCAGGGGGCATTTAGTTAACAAAATGAAGCTATATTAATTGTGCTGTAGATACCCAGTTTATGATAGTTGACTTAAATCTCAGTAAAATATTTTCAGTTATAATTGCGGTTAATAGCCCACTCAATGGTCAAGTTACTGTGTTTTACTGCTATAACGGTAAGAAAGAGCAAAACTTTTCACACTAAATTTTGATTTCTTCTACAATGAGACCAATCTATTGTGACTTAGTGACCTGAAGCAATGAAAATATATATACATAATGGATGAAATGTATAAGTCAATGACAAATCTCTCATTGTCTTCAGTGAGGCCAGGATTTCATCTCACTTATATGCACATAGTGCACATGGAGTTGCAAAGTCATAACAGCACTATTTGGATCTTGGTATGGCTGACTCTCTAGATAATGTCCTCCCCTTGACATTTAATATTAACATTGTGAACAGGAGCACGTTCACTTCTGTTCTTGGAATAAACCAGATGGACTGAAAAAAAAAGAAAAAGTGTTGGGCATTGTTAGCAGTACTTCTTTAATTCTGCAGCCTTAAACACTGTCGTGTGGAACTATATATGTCTCGTGAAAACTCTTTTGACAGTGGACTATATGGCATTAAATTATAGTTGTATAGGGATTTCTCCTTGCATCTTCTTGAACATTGTTTACCAGATAACATGGGATTTTTTTCCTTTTATGGTTTTTAAAAGAAAAACAAACAAACAACAGTTCCTAACTGCAACAGTAAGTAAGGTACCCAACACTCAGTGAATTGAATGGAGAGATTCCCATTGATGTCAGTGGCATCTATTTACACTCCTGATCTATGTTCACTTATTGTCAGTTTGACAATATTTCTACCCCAATCAATTATATATTTACAATGTAGTATGATTTGTGTATGAATTGGAAAGGCCTGACCTAAACCTTGACTGAATTATCCTGATTGAGAAAGGTCTCAACCCTGAATAACATTCTATTCAGGGCTTAAATTCAGCTGGAGCCCACTGGAGCAGAGCTCCGGTAAAATATTTTCAAATCCACAGGAGCCCCGATGCACACCACCGGGCTAAAGTCCTGAACCCCAGTGCCTGCCGTAGGGCTAAAGCCCCAAGCCATGGTGCCTGTTGCAGGGCAGAAGCCCCAAACTCTGGCATGCCCTGCGAGGTTGAAGCCCCAAGTCCTGACGTCCTCTGCCCCCTACCCCACAGGGCTGTAGCCCCAAACTCTGGTGCCTACTGTGGGACTAAAGCCCTCCCCACCCTACAGGGCTAAAGCCCTGAGATTCCCAGTCCCACAGCTGAACCTGAAACTCCAAATGGGGAGGGGGGCGTTCTGGGAAATAATCTCTGGGAATGTAAACCCTGATTCTATTATTATTTTTGCATAATGTCAAATCCCAAGGTTCTCACTCAGTCAGACCGAATTTCTCTAGGTTCTTATACAACACTCATCAACATGACATCACCTCTGTATATGCCATCCTCTTCATTACACACACACTTACACAATGCTGTTTTGTTATACACTTTAGTATTTTGTGTTTTCTTTTTAATGTGGGTTGTTTTTATATCGTATCAATTTAACTCACACCCAAAGAAAGGATTCTGCAGGTTTTTTTTGTTTTATACAATTATAATTCTAGCTATTAATATTAGACTGTCACAGAAGTGCATTTTTAAAAGCTGCTTAGGCTACTTCTATACTGGCATGCATACTTAGTTACTTGACTGTGTACATGTTCACACATGTTCCCCATACCTGCACTGAGCATCCACATATGGCGTGCTGGATACAGGCATAACACTGTGTACACACATCAACCCCCATCCACACTGCTGCTTTTGTTACATGTTTTGTTAGTGCTACCATTTTGGAGGTGGTATCCCAGGTTTCTGTGCATCACAAGGAGACACTGTAGGAACCATTTTGCTGTGTGTTGTAGATACTGTCCCCTGCCTTTGTACATTTGCCGATGGCAGTTCCTGCTCACCTCTCCCTCTGGCCAAATTGGGTGGAAGACATGGAGAAAATGGATGATGATCTAGTTCTGCTCCTGTTCCTTGTTGTGGACAAATGTTTGTGCACTGGGGTAGGTGATCAGGAAGATGCAGGATGGAATCTGGGCCGTTTTCTAATATGCTGAAGACAGCTGACTGGGAGGGTGAATAACAATCCATTCTGGTCCCCTGGGACAGATATGATGAATGCTGGAATTGACACAGTACGCCCAAAGGTGGACCATCGCTTCTGGTGCAGGACAACCAGCACAGTGTGGTGGGATCACATCATTTTGGAAACCTGGGATGGCCAGCAGTGGCTTCAGAACTTCTAAATGAGGAAACACACTTCCATGGAGCTGCACGAAAAGCTTGCACCACATCTCCAGCACCAGAACACGCAATTCAGACCAGCTATATCAGTGCAGAAAGGGGTGGCTATTGCCCCATGAAAGATGTCAACCCCAGACAGCTATCAGTTAGTTGCAAACCACTTTGGGGTTGGAAAGTCCATTGTCGGGGCCATGGTCGTGCGGATGTGCAAGGCAAACAACACTAAATCTACCCATGGTGGATACCATATGCAAAATTCCAGAAATAATAGCTGGATTACAGAGGATGGGACTTCCAAACAGTGCAGGAGTCATCTATGGAATGCACATGCCACTACTTTGCTAACGAAAAGGGTGAGTGAGTGTGTGAACTGGAAAAGTTATATTCACCACAGAGGCAGATTGATGAACATGGGGAAACACTGGAAAGGTTCATGATGTCAGGCTGCTGAGGAGAACAGGATTGTCCATAGGTAGGGGGATAATGCACTTTTCCCCCCAGAAACTACATTGTTCTCTTCTGTGTGTCTGTGGCAACAGTTATGTTGGGGGACCCCTCATATCCACTCCTAACTTCGCTCATGAAATTATACCCTGACATAAATGAGCATGGAAAAAAGGGAATTCATCTACAGACTCAGCAGCTGTAGAACGGTTATGGAGTGTATTTGGTAGCCTGAACTCTCATTGCTACTGCTTACACACCCGTCTGGATGTCAGTGTACCCAGTGTCATTCACATAATCATCACCTGTGGAAAAACGGGAGTGCTTCTATCTGGATTGGGCACAGGACAAGTCTGGTTTAAAAACTTTGCACAGCCAGTCAGATCCCACCCACCTGCACAGTGGTTCTCATGCCCAGCACACAAAGGACATCAGAGATCCAATATGTTCACACTTATTGGAACAAGAGGGAGGCAGAGAGAGACCGTTGCCTTTGCCGAAGGACATCTTCACACCCTGTGCAGCTGCTGGAACAGTGCACATTAAAGAACATTGGCAGACACTTTTGGAGCTGCATAGCTTTTGGAGAGTTTTATTCTTCTGTGGCCAGTGGTCATTAGCCATTTGTTCCTGTAACTATTCACCCATTATAGAAAACTACAGGACACTGTAAGTATAGAAGCACTGGGTTAGCACTTTAGGGTTTGGGTTTGTGCTGTGGATGATGGCAGGCGAGTTGCAATGCAATCATTATGCAATGCTTTTGTCTTAATTGCCTTCACTTGTTTACCAACCTGTGTTATCAGAACCATTTAATCTCTCTTAACAACCTTATGAACATTTTGGGAAGATGGTCAGTTAATTCCAGGGGCTATGTTGCCAGTTTGTAATTTTGTCTGTAGAAGATGGCGATTTTCAAGATACCAGAATGGAAAAGAGAGGTGGCTTTTCAGTCCTGTGGAGGAGATCCAACAATTTATGTCAGAGAGATATTTCGGCTAATGTTCACCTGTCAGCATATTGATGAATGGAGGAGTTTGGTCAGTTATGAAGGTGGACCAAGAAGATTTGCACTGCTGTGGAATCTCAAGATCTAGGTGGAGTTTCTACCACATCAGAAATTTGCTGAAACATTCTTACAGGACTGGAAAGAAATTTGAATGAAAATTGACTATATTCTCAGCTAGCAGATGGAGTTTCCATGGAAAGGGAGAAGTGAACCATGAGCACCATGCACTCCCCCACCCAGCATCAACAGAAAATCTGGCCCTTCTGCCTGCCTAACAACCATAGAATCATAGAATTGTAGGAGTGGAAGGGACCTCGAGAAGACTAAGTATTATCTATTCTAGACCATCCCTGGCAGGTGTTTGTCTAACCTGCTCTTAAAAATCTTCAGTGATGGAGATTCCACAATTTACCTAGACAATTTATTCCAGTGCTTAACTACCCTGACAATTAGGAAGTTTTTCCTAATGTCCAAATTAAACTGCCCTTGCTGCAATTTAAGCCCATTGCTTCTTGTCCTATCCTCAGAGGTTAAAGAGAACATTTTTTCTCCATCCTCCTTGTAACAACCTTTTATGTATTTGTAAACTGTTATCAGTGGTGGAATGGACAGGGAAAAAAAGAGACACTCCACAACTGTATTTCATTCCCTCAAGTTTCAGATCAGCACCACAAGCCACTTGCTATCCACAACAAATCAACACTTCACTGCATTTGTCCAACTACCAGACTGGATCCTTTTCCCATCCTCACCCTCCGTTTTCACTGGCTTGCACAGAAGGCTTGGTGCAGGGAGAGGCCAGACAGCAGGCAAAGGGACAGGAACAATTTTTGAAATCTTCCTGTGGAGAAAACTGCTGTAATATTCTTTGGACTATCAAACTCTTGCTGGATCTTATTCTCCTCCATCACATTCCACATGGTTCCAATTTATAAAGGGACAGTATGATTGGGGGTTGGGGTGGGGAAGCACTGAAACTGGGTAATATTCCCAGGAAGAAAAGCTGGCTGTTACTAACCTTAGACAACCAACCATACCTTTTCTACAACTCTCCCATCCTCATTCAAGACATTTCTAAATCAGCCTTCTCCCTTCTCCTGGTCTGCCTGGACCCCAAGACCATTGCTGCCTGTGTGCTGGCTGAGAAATGCATTGACCCAGGGGCACAATGATTGTTCCTTAATAATCTGTTTTATAGCTTCTGCCAAATGTGTAATAGGAATTCATGGGAAATCAATAAACTCATTGATTTATAGTTGTGTCTTGCTCAGGGACCATTTCAGGGTGGACCAGAGCAGGGACTGCACTTAAAATCAGGGATGTAGCGAGAGGGGATATTGGTGGCGGGGGAGGGTCCATTGTAACATACCAGCCTCAGGTTCTAGTTCCAACTGTGGCTTGGGGTCCTCCTCAGGCTTGTCAGGGGGTTAGCGGCAGGGCTTCCTCAACTGGCTCCTCCAGTAGAGGTTCAAAATGACATTTCCTCAACCTCTGGATCTTCCAGGGCATCCTCCATGGTCCCTGCTGTTTCCAAGCCCTGGCCCTCATTGGCATCCCATCAGATGATGAGGCTGGCAGGGTTGAGGAGAGGGTCATGAGGCTCTTTAGCCTCTGTACTGGGACCCCTTGACAATACCCAGTCCAGCTCAGTGTGGAAGGGGCATGTACAATAAAGCTTCCCAGAGCCACTGTTAAGAGCATCTTTTTTCCTCCAGTACAGGAGCCTCAGGTGCTTGATATGTTCCTGGCTCTGGGCTGATGTCCACTTAATGCTGCCTGCTCCAGCCTCTGTTAAGTTTCCCAGAACTGGTGAATGTTCCTGCTGTACCAGGTGAAGTCTTGGAGTTCGGAGTACTCTGACCACACATTGATCAGCACTTGGATATAGTTGATGGGTCAGGGGGCTGATCTCAGAATCCATATTCACCTGTACTGAATAAAAGAGCACAGAGGAAAGCTGTTCTGATGTGGTCAGCGCAGCTTGCTACTACCAGTGAAAACGAGTGGACAGGCACCTTTATAGATTGGTTAAGGGTCAGGCAGAAAAGGGTTTAGTGCATTGTGGGAATGGAGGTGGAGGAGTATTGAAATATGTCACCTGGTGCACGCCGCTTACCCCCTCCACACTGGTATGGTTATGGGGCCATGCCGCAACCCTCAGGCATGTTAGCTTACTTGCCCTGTTCTCTCTTTCAGACACAGGCTTCTGGGGTTTAAATGTGGACAGTAGGGGGATTATGGCAGAACCAGGCACATGAACATGTGTACTGTCACTAGTGTGGATGCGTATGCAATAACTGATTTGAAAGATTGAGTTTTTCATGAAAATGTTTGCAAAAAAATTGCCATATTTTGTCAAAAAGTTGGAATTTGAATTTTTTTGATCAGCTCCAGTAGAGAATTATGTCTGAACAAAAGCAATTTCTCTCTCTCTTCCTACCTCTTTTTTTATAATGTAAGAGGGAGCACAAAACTCTTGAGAAGAAACAGTCAGATAGGAAAAGTATCTGTTTCCACCACTCCTAGTCTATATCTCAGAAGAAATAAAATAGATTGTTATTCATTGCTGAAATATCTTTTTTAATGCTCCTAGCATTTCTTATTGGCATCGCAATCAGCAGACTTAGCAGCAATAATGAAAAGTAGAAAGGTGAGAATGAAAAGTGAGATGAAAAGAGAAATGCTTGAGCAATAAAGGAACATATGTAAGGCAGACAGGTGGGATTGCGGTAGTTAAAGGTCTGTCAAGCTTTCCATTACCACAGCAGTACAGCCCTAACTGAATGTTAATGTAAGTGAACCACTTGGAAGACACCCTTGAAAGTCTTCAGAAACTGTTGAGAAAATAAGAGAAGCTAAAAATACATGAGAAATAGACAAGGTGTAAGGAAGGAACAGAGATAATCAATGCCTGAATGGTAGGAGTAAGAAATACACCCATATATGAGTGAGAAACATGAGAAGCAAGAGAGAAAATGAATGCACTGATCTCATCTATTTCTCTTTTAGAAGCTCAGCCATAAAACAGAAATAAGTGAGCCAGTTTGAGAGCTCCTATTGTACGGGGAGACTTTGGCAAACCAGTAAAGTGCCTGAAACCACTACGGCTTACTGCTAAAAGCAGCCAAGTCAGCAGGCTGTAAATTGGCCATTCAGCCGTCTCAGTTTAACCAAGGCAGGAGGGGAGGGGGGTTTTTGGGTGCCACGGAGAGGGCAGCTTGTCCCCGCGTCCTTCCTGATAAGAATTGTGTTGAAGTTGCTGATGCATGCATTTTAGAAGAGCAGGATGTGCCCCAGGAATGTCTATCAGGGCCTCAAGGCTGCAAACTCTGGAAAAACCCACACCTGGTTAATCGATAATCAGAAGGAACCTCTTGCTTGACCATTGAAACTGCTTACTTAACGAGTTTGCTTTAAGGGACATGTCATTCTATTACTAATGTACAAATAAGGGGAAAAAGTTTGAGGTGGTGGCACTCTTCAGGACTGGACTCTCTCTCTGGATGCATCTTGTGTTCCCCACCGGCAGACGGGCTGCCGCTGTGCCACTCGAGAGCCACACTCAGCTTTGGTAATTATCAACCGTTGGGGGTGTTTTACTAACCTGTTGCGGACGTGTGCATAAGTGCTCGAGACTAAGTAAAGTTTAGCTTTAAGTGAAAGCACTCTTGTGTTCTCCTGTTTGTTCCAGCCATCTATCGGTTGGACGGCCGTCTCTCCCTTGATTTATTTTCTGACACCACCTCGCACAGAGTAAAAGTTACCAAGAACTTTGGGTTGAAAGAACCCCGGGTAACACTATTTTAAAAGTATAGTTTTATTTTGTCATGTAATGATAAATGGCCAAACTGGTTAATTTAAAATATGTATGAATGAATGGGGGCGGGGAAATCACTTTTAGGCTAAAAATGTACATACCGAGTTTCAGCCTGCAGCACATTCTTATGGCTGATTTCCAAATAGCTGAAGAATGGGATTTACAATGGGAAAGTTGACAGGACCTTAATTATAATGGCATTAGATGGGTGCTACTATAATTAATTTGTTCAGATAAGGATAGCAACTGAAACAATGAGTTTTAGGCTACAATTAAGACTGTTTCAATACCACCCATCACACTTTTGATATTGTAATGGAAAGGTCACAAAACTAGGGATGCTAAATTTTCTTCCTGGCTTATACCAGCCTTAAATACAATTGAAAAATCCAACAAAATAGAAAGCATTTGCTCTTCTCTGACAGATCATAATTTCTTTAACATTAAATAAGACACTAAGTGCTGTAAAGTAGACTGGTGGGCTTTTATTCAGCACATTACTTTTCTCCAGATCCTGGTTCCAAATTACTCTGTCACCTTCCATTCACTCTCAGTGGGCCCCCTTAAAAAATTACATTTTGAAAGATCAGCCCAGGAAGTTCCCACATGCAAACACTCATTTTAAACTGTAGCCAAAGCAGAAATATAGCAGTCTTAATTTCTGCTGTAAAATGGGAAAAGGAAGGGTTAGGCTCACAGAAACTTTTGAGGAGTCATTCCTTGGTCATAGTAACGGGGTAACCATCCCACACAAAGCAGAGCAGGTCAAATTAGGCTAATTAGCCTGATAAACTGCAGCTGGGGGAGAGCCAGGGCTTGAAAGGCTAATTGATGATGAAGATCAGTTGGGCAGGGGCAGCCTGAGCCAGCAAACTGGGAACAGAGGAAGGTTACAGGGGAAGTAGTCTGTAGTCACTCACTGGGAGCAGAGAGCTTGGGCTGGAAAACCTGGAGGACAGAAGAAAAAGCAGAGTGGTAGGAAGGAGTACAGGGTAATAGCCATAAGGTCTGGGAGGAAGCAGACCATAGTTGCTAGACATAGGGTCCCTGGATTGAAGCCTGGAGTAGTGGTGAGGTGCGGTTTCCTCTAGCAGCCCCTTGAAAAGTGGCATAGGAACTTGCCTTGGATTGTAAGAGTACCTGGAGTGGCATGAGGACAGCTGGTCCACTGTGACTTTGATACCCCCAGAAAAGGAAATGTGGACAGTGACCTGGCTGGAGGGCCAAGTCACTAAGGGGGAGCATGCTGAATCCTGGGAAGTAAAAGGGGATGCAGCAAGAAGAAATGATGTAGGGGGGTGTCAAATGTGCCTGGAGCAAATCCCTGAGCAGCTAGGTGCCCTAGCAGTGAGTGAACCCCATTACAGTTATATTCTAGAACTTGCCAACCTTATTGCTTGTTTTCACTTGGGGGGTACCATTTTCAAATGGCTGACATACTATGCATGCTTATTCAGATTCTTTAGTTCCTTCCCATCAGTTAACATAGTGGGAATTCAATAATACACTATGTAGGCTGAGAAAACATTAGCTGGATATTGTGAGTAGATAGAATAATTCTATTTCCTTTTTCTGACAATGAATCATCATTTCTTTTGCATTACATCTTGTTGGATGCATATTTAGATGATTGTAGTCTGAATCTAGAAAGATACTTCAGGCAATTTTCATGTAAAGCTTACTGGACAAAAAACTTGGTCTTCTGTAAATTTCCAATTACATTTTTGTTTGGTATGAAGCACTGAGTCAATGTGAATATTGTTTTGAGGATTTTTCAGCTCATTCTCAAGAGAAACTATTCCAGGTTTTTCAACTTTCTTTTTTAGGCCAAATGCTGGATTTTCAATAATTACACTGAGTTCCTAGTATACAATATGCATCCTCCTCCATAGAGGAGTCATGTAAATAGAACTCATTACCACAAGAGCACAGAATAACCAGGGCCATCTTAAGGATACAATGTAAGATACTTCTTTGACTTAGCTTCACATCAACAAGAGAATTAAATCCTATCTGTCCAGGGGCAGGAATTATGCCCTTGCTGGAGTTTCGCAGTTCTGTAGGGCTCTCAGACATCCCAGCAATCAGCATGATACAAGTGACTGGTTGGAAGATGGTAGGCAGAATGTTAAAACCAGAATTTGCAGGTTCCCCTTCATGTTGGTCTGAAGGCTTAGGTTGGTTTTACATTGGAGAAGAGCCAATAGCATTTAGCAACAGATATTATTATTGATATTTAAGATTTACACAACAGTACACCAAGTTTGGCCCAATTATACTAGGCACTGTACAGACTTAAAAAATTGGCCTGGTCTGAAAGAAAAAAATATATATAAACACACTTGGATAGAAAATATCATTAAAACATTAAATAAGAACATTTAGGTTGCAAATTCAAGCATGTGATAAAAAATGCCAGATTTATAATTGATAGTATAACACTAATTCTGCCCCATGGGCATCCAAACAGCAACTTCACTTGCAGTACAAGTGAGAAAAAGAAAATGGTACTTCTCAACAATTTATATCTCAGGAAAAACCTTAACAAAATGTGGAGGGCCAAAGAAAAGGCACTTCTGGTCTTGAGGGTTTCTCCCTGTCACATTTCAAAGGCCTGTTGCAGACAAAAGAAGTGTTGGAACTTCCCCAAAAGAGTTGCAAGAATCTCTTCTAATGGGAAGCATTGGGCAATGTAAATATAAAGATTGCTACCACTTCCAAGTATAATGCAATTTTTTTATTGAAAGATATAGAACCAGTAAAAAGGAAACTTAAGGAGAAATGATGAAGACATGTTAAAACTTCATTAGCATGAAATTATGCTGTTGTTCTTATTGAAAACAAAACAGACATTCACAAAATACAGAACAGAAATAGGATTTTCTAGGTATCTTTTAAAATTTCAGCTTGATTTTAAAACTGTTATAAAACCGTTTGTTCCTCTGCTGCAAGAATGTGACCTCAGAGGCAAACAGGAGATAGGAAAAGAGAATCAGAGAGGTTAGCTGCCAAATTCAATGGGCTTACATAGGATGTACGTCAGCGAAGAATTTGACTGTAAGCAACTGCACAGCCAGAGAGAGCATGAGTATTGGAGCTTTGATAAGAACTGAAGTCTGAATCAGGTGGTCTTGCCTCCTAGTCATGTGTGCCAACCACTAAATTTTGCCTTTCTTGCTTTCTGAGAAGTCAAGTTCTCTGCCTTTTTTTCAGAACTACTCAGTTAAACAGTCTAGGTCAGTGGTTCCCAAACTTGTTCCACCGCTTGTACAGGGAAAGCCCCTGTCGGGCCGGGCCAGTTTGTTTACCTGCCGCGTCCACGGGTTTGGCCAATCGTGGCTCCCAGTGGCTGCAGTTCGCTGCTCCAGGAAATGGGAGCTGCTGGAAGCGGCGTGGGCCAAGGGACGTACTGGCCGCCACTCCCTGCAGCCCCCATTGGCCTGGAACAGTGAACTGTGGCCACTGGGAGCTGCGATTGGGCGAACCTATGGACGCGGCAGGTAAACAAACCGGCCCAGCCCGACAGGGGCTTTCCCTGCACAAGCGGTGGAACAAGTTTGGGAACCATTGGTCTAGGTTAAATGCACAGCACACAGGCATGTAAACACAGGCAGGCTTTTATATGTCAAAAAGAGGTGATTTAAAATAAATGAGAATACGTTGACCTTCTCATTATAAATACTCTTGTATTGGCTGAAAGAGATGCCTGGAGGAAAGCTGCACACCCTGGCAGAAACCATTGACCATAATATGCAGGTTATATTTCAATCCAAAGAGAGGTTCTGACAATATCAAAAGGCTATATAGGAGATAAATCAATTTAACTTGTATTTTCTTTGTACTGCTAAATATAAATCTTTTACAGACCAGTGCCTACATTGTATTACTTTACTACAATATTTGGAATAGTTTACATTCTTAATTCTTCCAGTATTGTAGTGTCATTTTTATGATGTTGATGGAATGAAACTTCTCGTCCTGCATAGGATAAGTGAATGGCAGGACTGTATTGTTAAGTCAATCATACATATTTGTACATTTTATATGCCTTGTAATTCAACTCACATGTAGCAAATTGCCTTCTGATTATCCTCTTCACCAACAGATAACAAGGACTAATAGTTTATATCTTTGGTATCCTCTTACCTATAATGGCTTGAAGCTCTTACTAAATTTAGAGTGGGTGAGGTACTGAAGCTACTTTATTTGTCTTCCACCTGGAAAAGGGTGAGAACTATAAATAACGTTTTTGAAGCTTCCTGTTTTTGCAAAAAGTCAAATGGGCGAAGTGTTCCAGAGCACTTAAGTGAATGAGACTGAAGTCACTTGGATACTCTCAAAAACTTTGCCCAATATGCCTAATAATCATGATAACTGGTTGAATGATGGAGGTCGGAAGCAGGGAAGGCACTGCTGGGTTTTCTTGATGTAAATGCTACTTGCAGTTCAGTAAAGGCAGGTCCTGAGAGTTGCTGAGTCACCCCAAATGCCTATTGTTTTCAGCAGGAATTGGGGGTGCTCAGCAGCTGTCAAAAACAGACCCTTAGTATGTCTACGCTGCAGCTGGGACCATTCCTCACAAAAGGAAGGAAGGAAAGTAGCAAAATATGGACCCTGGTCTTCAGAAAAGCAACCTTAGACTCCCTTAGGGAACTGAAGGGCAGGATCCTCTGGGAGGCTAATATGAGGGGGAAAGGATTCCAGGAAAGCTGGCTGTATTTTAAAGAAGCCTTATTGAGGGCGTAGGAACAAACCATCCCAATGTGCAGAAAGAATAGCAAATATGGCAGGCGACCAGCTTGGCTTAACAGTGAAATCTTCGGAGATCTTAAACACAAAAAGGAAGCTTACAAGAAATGGAAACTTGGTCAAATGACTAGGGAGGAGTATAAAGATGTTGCTTGAGCATACAGAGGTGTAATCAGGAAGGCCAAAACACAACTGGAGTTGCAGTTAGCAAGGGATGTGAAGGGTAATAAGAAGGGTTTCTACAGGTGTGTTAGCAATAAGAAAAAGGTCAAGGAAAGTGTGGGACCCTTACTGAATGGGGGAGGTAACCTAGTGACAGATAATGTGGAAAAATCAGAAGTACTCCATGCTTTTTTTGCCTTGGTCTTCACAGGCAAAGTCAACTCCCACACTGCTGTCCTGGGCAACACAGTATGGGGAGGAGGTGAGCATCCCTCAGTGGTGAAAGAACAGGTTAAGGACTATTCAGAAAAGCTGGACATGCACAAATCCATGGGTCCAGATCGAATGCATCCGAGGGTGCTGAGGGAGTTGGCTGATGTGATTGCAGAGCCATTGGCCATTATCTTTGAAAATTCGTGGTGATTGGGGGAGGTCCTGGATGATTGGAAAAAGGCAAATATAGTACCTACCTTTAAAAAAGGGAAGAAGGAGAATACGGGGAACTATAGACTGGTCAGCCTCACCTCAGTCCCTGGAAAAATCATGGAGCATGTCCTCAAGGAAACCATTTTGAAACACTTGGAGGAGAGGAAGGTGATCAGGAACAGTCAACATGGATTTACTAAGGGCAAGTCATGCCTGACCAACCTGATTGCCTTCTATGATGAGATAACTGGCTCTGTGGATATGGGGAAAGCAGTGGATGTGGTATATCTTGACTTTAGCAAAGTTTTTGATACGGTCTCCTACAGTATGCTTGCCAGCAAGTTAAAAAAAATGGACTATAAGGTAGATAGAAAGCTGGCTAGATTGTCGGGCTCAACAGGTAGTGATCAATGGCTCGATGTCTAGTTGGCAGTCGGTATCAAGCAGGGGCGGTCCTGGGGCCAGTTTTGTTCAACATCTTTATTAATGATCTGGATAATGGGATAGATTACACCCTCAGCAAATTCGTGGACGGCACTAAGCTGGGGGGAGAGATAGATACGCTGGAGGGTAGGGATAGATCCCAGAGTGACTTAGACAAATTGGAGGATTGGGCCAAAAGAAATCTGATGAGGTTCAACAAGGAAAAGTGCAGAGTCCTGCACTTAGGATGGAAGAATCACATGCACTGCTACAGGCTGGTGACCAACTGGCTAAGCAGCAGTTCTGCAGAAAATGACCTGGGGATTACAGTGGATGAGAAGCTGGATATAAGTCAGCAGTGTGCCTTTGTTGCCAAGAAGGCTAACAACATTGTCATAAATATAAAGGGAAGGGTAAACACCTTTAAAATCCCTCCTGGCCAGAGGAAAAACCCTTTCACCTGTAAAGGGTTAAGAAGCTAGGATAACCTCGCTGGCACCTGACCAAAATGACCAGTGAGGAGACAAGATACTTTCAAAGCTGGAGGGGAGGAGAAACAAAGGTTTGCTCTGTCTGTGTGTTGTTTTTGCCAGGAACAGAAAAGGAATGGAGTCTTAGAACTTAGCAAGTAATATAGCTAGATATGCATTAGATTCTGTTTTGTTTAAATGGCTGATAAAATAAGCTGTGCTGAATGGAATGTATATTCCTGTTTTTGTGTCTTTTTGTAACTTAAGGTTTTGCCTAGAGGGATTCTCTATGTTTTGAATCTGATTACCCTGTAAGGTATTTGCCATCCTGATTTTACAGAGGTGATTCTTTTACTTTTTCTTCAATTAAAATTCTTCTTTTAAGAAGCCGATTGCTTTTTCATTGTTCTAAGATCCAAGGGTTTGAGTCTGTGTTCACCTATGCACATAGGTGAGGATTTTTATCAAGCCTTCCCCAGGAAAGGGGGTGTAGTGTTTGGGAGGATTTTGGGGGGAAAGACGTTTCCAAGCAGGCTCTTTCCCTGTTATATATTTGTTAGATGCTTGGTGGTGGCAGCAATAAAGTCCAAGGGCAAAAGGTAACATAGTTTGTACCTTGGGGAAGTTTTAACCTAAGCTGGTAAAAATAAGCTTAGGAGGTTTTCATGCAGGTCCCCACATCTGTACCCTAGAGTTCAGAGTGGGGAAGGAAACTTGACAGACATATTGGGCTGCATTAGTAGGAGCGTTGCCAGCAGATTGAGGGAAGTGATTATTCCTCTTTATTCGGCACTGGTGAGGCCAGTTTTGGGCCCCCCACTACAGAAAGGATGCGGACAAATTGTAGAGAGTCCAGCGGACGGCAATGAAAATGGTCAGGGGGCTGGGGCACATGACTTACGAGGAGAGGCTGCGGGAACTAGGCTTGTTTAGTCTACAGAAGAGAAGTGAGGGGGGATTTGATAGCAGCCTTCAACTACCTGAAGGGGGGTTCCAAAGAGGATGGAGCTAGGCTGTTCTCAGTGGTGGCAGATGAGAGAACAAGGAGCAGTTGCAGTGGGGGAGGTGTAGGTTGGATATTAGGGAACACTATTTCACTAGAAGGGTGATGAAGCACTGGAATGCGTTACTAGACAGGTGGTGAAATCTCCATCCTTAGATGTTTTTAAGACCTGGCTTGACAAAGCCCTGGCTGGGATGATGTAGTTGGTGTTGGTCCTCCTTTGAGCAGGGGGTTGGACTAGATGACCACCTGAGGTCTCTTCCAACCCTAATCTTCTATGATTATGCTCCCAGCATGGATGGACAGACACATGCTAGCTCTCCTTTAGTTTGCATGCTAAAAATAGCAGTGAGCCTGTGCAGTAGCTCATTTGCCCAAGTACCCCAGGGTCTCTGCATGAGTAACTTTAATTCAGGCATTGCCTAACTTTCAGATTGCAAAGTGAAGCACTCCATTCTTTTAAGGGAATTCTTTGGCTGTAGTAATGTAAAGAGCTGGCTACAATATTTTTAAGTCATTGACATTTTGAATCTTTAAACTTTAAAAAATGCAGCATTATGATTGTTTTGACCAGTTCTAATAATGTTTGATCCAATAATTTTAGAGGTTTTATAACTCCCCTCTTTTACACACACGATGTGATTTGTGGGGCCATATATTCCAACAGCACATGTCTATCCTTAAGGCCTTTCTTTCATAAATAAAGACCACTGGGGTGCAAAATTTTTCCTTGTGAGTCAGGAGTAGAGTCTACAGACTCTCTGCTGTGCAAACAATTTCTCATTTACTCTGCACTGCTGCATAAGGTGTTTCTTTACAAATAAGGTCTCAGAGCATAAACCCTGTGCCACTGGTGCATGGAAAAACAATCATGGAACTTCAAACATATTCCAAATATAAATGCTGCTATAAATCAAATACTGCTACAAGCTGCTTATTTTCCATGTCAAACATTGCACACAAGAGTATCTTTGTGTGCTTAACACCTGGTATTAGGTGGTCTCTTCCAGTAAACTTATCTTTAAAATGCACACAGGCATCAGAGTTCATTTCCTGGAGCATCTGGGCTGGGGCCCAGCATTCACCCAGGCCACTGCTCTGCAACATTTGGTGACTTTCCCTCACCAGTGTCAGTCCTAAGATAAAAAGAAAAGGAGTACTTGTGGCACCTTAGAGACTAACCAATTTATTTGAGCATATGCTTTCGTGAGCTTGAACACAGTGCTTTGCATTTTCATTCCTCTAATTTCTCTTTTTGAGAGCCTATTGTTTCATGTTTAGTGAAGGTTCCAAAATCAAAGTCTGGAAACATGAAATTCTTCGTTTATGTACAGAGCAGATATAGCATAAGCACTGGTGATGCAGATTGCCTCACGATCTTGATGAGGAGGTAGTAGCTCTAGAAAGAGGGGAGAGAGTTCAAGATGGTAAATCAATTTCCATGATCATTTGTTCCTCTCCTCAATCCGCTGAGATGCTGATAGGGTTGCCACTTAGTGCTAATGTGGTGATGTGGACACCTTTTCATGAGGAACTGGATTGAGACCATCAAATCATTTCACAAATGCTACAAAACAGCTATGGTAGATTTGGTTACTGCTGGACTAGATTTTTGAATTTTCACTCTGAGTGAAGCTCTCTCTGATCTGTGCAGCATATAATTTCTCTGTAGTGAATCTGTGATATTTTGCGCTAGTTCTGTATGCACACCAGTAAGAGCTCTGACAAAATGAGGGCAAGATTTGCAATGGAATTGCAAGCTGTAAAAGAAAGATCTACAGCGTGTGAACTTCAGAGGACCGTTTGGTTGCAATAGGCTCCGTATGCTATTACCCCTGAGCAATCTACTCTCCTCCTTATCTGTTTCCTTCAGAAATATGGTAGTTTTAAAAGCTAGAAACATTGGAGACAACTTTGTACTCCTCCAAAAGTTGTAGTAGAGTCATTTATATCAGATAAGCCCTTGTGTCATAAGTACTAAAGGAAAAAATGAACCTTGGGCTACTTGTTCCATCAGCAGACTCAGCATGCAGTGCCACATGTAGGCTTAGTAATTTATAACAGTATGTAACTGAAGTTATAAAAATAATTTTACAGCTGTATGTTTACCAAGATTATCTAGGTAGGTCTGGATGGCCTGGGGGGCTTTTCTCCCCTCCACTTTTCTTTCCCTTTTTGTAGCAACAGGACACATAGGACACACATAGCTTCTAAGCAACTGCATTAGAATTCTATTTAGTTTTATTATTTAATAGACTGCACTGATAAACTAACTGTACATTTTACTGTGCAGACCAGTGGACAATAGTTATAGATGTTTCATTTCAAGAGGCTCTTATGATCCAGATTTTTGTTGCAACCTAGGAGTACAAAAAATAGTAAATGGAAAAAGGAACGGTTTCTCAGTGCAAGTTACCTAATGGTTTTGGGAATATTCTTCACTGGATCAATTTTATCCAAGACAAACAGCTATTTACATAAAAGTTAATAAGATATAATAACTCAGTGTCCTATTATTCTGCTTCAACTTGATGACAAAGTAAATACTTCAAAAAGGAGCTGTTTACAAGCTTTACAGACATTCCCAAACTTTTGTAGCTGGTGCTTCCTTTCTTCTACGGTGTTGTTGAAAGTAGTAGTGACTGGGGAAGGGAGGAAAGGTGAAATAAAAATTAAAATTACACTAATTAGCTTTGATGTTTGATAAATTGCTCCAATATTTCAGTTTGTTGTCACTGTATTTATTTATAATGTAGCTTTTTATTGGTTATTGCCATAAATCCTATACAAATCAGATAATTCATATTTTCATGACACAGTAAAAGGAAAATTACAAAATGTGAGCACGTGTGTGTGTGCGCACACACATGCAGACATATTTATTTAAAACAAATACAATATTAAATGTGTGCAAATGTCCTCTATTGTGGCCAGTAAACGCCATCTGATAGCAGTGATGTCTAATGTGTACACAGGCTTGTAGAGGCTGAATAACACTTGTTGAAATCCTGCCCAAGCTTAGAAATAGTTCTTTCAGCTGTGCATATTGCTTAAAGCTTTCAGCTTCAGGCAATACACCACCATCGCATGATCTATCTTGGGCAATATTTTACTGCTGTCACCCTTCAAGGCAGTACCAATATGTACAGCAGGTAGATGCGTGTGTGTATTACAGACAGTCATGTTCTAGCAGTATTAATAGACTGAACCCAGCTACCAGATAAAAACTGTGTTACTGCATCCAACTTCAAATATTTTCCTCCTATCTTTTGACCAAAGGTTATGGCAAGATTTCCTTTTCTGATTTCCCAGTTCATCAGACTATGTTTTTTTGTTGAACAATCTCTGCCTCTTTTAGATAACCAGAAATCTTCTGAAACAATGCTGTCTTCAAAGACAGCTGTTGCTCATGGAGAGAGACTGCTGTGTTTTTTGGTTTTAATACAAATTCTAAACAATCTGCTCATCTTCTATAAGATATGTGCAAGTTCTTATGAGAGGAAACCTGTTTCTGCAGGTAATTCAGCTTTGAAAAGGAATCTATCCAGAAGGTATAGATCACTTCTGTATTCCTTCTATAGCTGAATTACATGCAGAAACAGATTTATTTAACTAAATTATGTGTGTGAAGATATATATTAACATACATAATGAATTAGAAAAAAATAGTAAGTTTTCTAGAAATAAGAGTTGGCTTCCTATCTTCTGCAAGAAAAGGATTCTTCTTCCAATATAATGGAGTGTTCTAGTATAATTACGTTGTTTTAAAAAATACTCAAGTAAGAGTTCTGTGAGGACCTCTCTTTCAGATTTCCTGACCAGCACACTAGAACAATTAAAGAAAAGTCTGGCCAATGCTCCCATAGAATCCATCTCTAGTTCTGTCCTGAGTTTCGTATATGCTGAGACAAGACCCTGAGACATTATACACACAGTACTTTTTTACTCCTACAGCGTAATTGTGCTTTGTGTCTTTGTGACGCGGGGTGGTTTGGCCCAGTGTGGGCTGGGTACCCTCCAGCACCAGTCATTGTGATTCCCCGTTAGAGCAGGTAGATTGCAGTATGGTGGGCTCCGGACCCCTGACGGTGCCTAGCAAACAAACAGTCCTTAGCCCGTGAACCACCGGGCTGGGGTTGATAACAGCAATTGGAGTTCCAGCCCTCTGAGCAGGGCAGAACACTGATCAGCCTGTAGCCCCAGGGTGGGGCTGAGGCTGGGCAAAGAAATAGGCTATGACCCTTAAGCCGCCCAGGTGGGTCTGGCAGGAGCAATTGGGGCCAAACAGTCTATGGTCCCTGAGCCTCTGGGCTGGGACCAAGAGGAAACAGCAAGCACACCTCGTGGCAATTGGGGTGTGGTAGAGGAACCCAGCCCCTCCCAGTGCTTCGAATTCTGACCCAGGGCCCTATGAAGCTGGGGACTTTCCCGCTAAGGGTTTAGGCATCGGCTTCTACTACATCCCCTGGGTCACTTCCTACCTCAAATTGTGTCCCAAAGGCATCTCCTTGGCTGGTGGTGTCCTGCCATCCCCATCAGTCTCCACAGTTGGCAATCATCTGCAGCATAGTCCAGGTTTTCAGACTCTGCCGCTTGGAGCATCACCGGCACTTCTGGAGGAGCCTGTAGTACACATCCTTCCTCCTCCTCAGTCAGCCCCAACTGAGCTGGGCTGCCTCCTTTTATCTGGCTCTTCCACCTGGAGCATGTGCAGGAAGGAAAGGGGTGTGGCCTCCTGGGCCCACAGTGATTGGTCTGGCCCTGTTGGCCCAGTGCAGGGTTGGTACACCCTGTCACAGTCTTGTTTTAACCAGCTCCCTATTATTGTAGGACAACCACCACGATATTGCAAATACAACTTCTCCTAAGACTATTCTATCTTATTAGGTTAAATTGTTAAGATGTCAGGTCTTGAGGCCAGATTATTGCTGGCTTTGCATTGTTGCATAAGGGGAAGAATATGCAAGAAGACTTTTGTCTGGAAGTCTCCTGTTCAAGGTCCAGATGGAGTATGGCTTAGGAGTGAAACCCCAGCTCCATTCTAGTACCATCAATGTTTGACTTTACAGGCTGGGTAAGGTGAGGATCATGGCCACATACACAGACTCCAGCAGTGACTAGTGATGGCTAGGCCCAGGCAGAAGATCAAACTGTATCCCTAAAGGGTATTAAAAGCTGCTGTTGTAACATGTGCTGCCTGGTGTATTCTATGGAGATGAAGCTTGCTTATGATTATACAGAAAAGTTGAACTGTAAATATGCCCAAAACTATTTCCTAAAAATAGGCTTGACAATAGTCAAGAAAGGCCTACTAAAATATAAGTAAAGAGAAGTGAGACAACTCAGAGGCAAGCTGAAGATAAGTTTGGATTTCACCCCAGGTCACGTTGCAACCATATTTTGGTTCTAACTGGTTTTGACATGTGTTTTGGGAAATGTTATTTAAAACACTAACACTTTATCTCTATTTGATAGTTATTGGTATGGCATTTACACAGATGTTAATTAAGATGACACTTAATGTTAACAAGCCAATAGCAAGGGAGACAATATTTAACTATGGTAAAAAGGTGGATTTAATGTTAATTAAGGCACATTATTATAATTGATTATAAAAAGGATTGATAGGTACCCCTAGAGTACCATTAGAGAGGATTATACCTATTTTTGTCATTTTGGGAATGACCATCCATAAATGCACCATTTCATCTTAAAATGTGAGTATCCATGCAGGGTAGTCCTATTTTAATGCCTGTTGCTTAATTATTTTATACTAAATAAAGTATTTAAATTTTATCACTGTTATTCACAGTCCTCTACTACATTAAATGATCTGTAACAGCCCTGGAGGCTCAAAACTTATGATTTGTTTGGTTTTATTCTTTGTTTTAACCACTTACCTGGAAACACACACATCAAAGGTGGCATTGGGAGCTCCAAGAGGAATTCTAGATGAATCAACCCAACTGCAGTGGGACTCCTGTGTCAGGGCAGTCCCACTATACCTCTTATTTCCTCTCCCCTACCCCACTGTGCCTTTAAGGCACAACACAGCCCTGAATGTGTCTCTCTCAAACCAAAATCCTTATTCCTAGTTATAACCATCCTGCTTGGTTTACCCTATACAATTCTTGTCTCTCATGAGTTTAAATCCTTTGGGAATATTTGCCAATAATTATCTTAGCCCTCCTTAGCCATTGATTATCCAAACTATGCATCCTTCATCTTTAAATCTTCTCTCATGATAGATAATCCCAGATGACTCAGCGCAAAGAGGAAACAAACATTTATGTAACTTTATTGAGTCATAAATAACTAACATTGTCACCAGAAGTATTAAATATTTACCCTAAAATAAATCACTTTGTATACGAATTCTTAAGTATTGGGACATGGGAAATGGTTCCCTGTAACCAGTGCATCATTAGTATAGGGCAAAAGTGGTTTGAATATTCAAACTTCTGTTTTTGTCTCCTGAGCCACCTAAAAGATATTTATCCCTAAAAACAGCTTATAATTCACAAGTGGGTGGGCAATGCTGGGGGATGGGTGAAGCAGAAAGTTAGACAGAAGGGTTATGGGGAATAAAAGCATCAGAGGTGCAGAGAGAAATCTCTCTCATTTTCAGATGTGGGTTTTGGTTTGGGGATAGTCAGGGATTGGCAACCTTTGGCATGCAGCCCACCAGGGTAAGCCCCCTGGCAGGCCGGGCTGGTTTGTTTACCTGCCACGTCCGCAGGTTCAGCCGATCGCAGCTCCCACTGGCCGCAGTTCGCTGCTCCAGGCCAATAGGGGCTGCGGAAGTGGCTGCGGGAAGAGGAATGTGCTGGCCACCACTTCACGCAGCCTCCAAAGGTTGCTGGTCCCTGGGCTAAGTGATGCACCTGCCATGCTGAAGGAACCCAGGATCTCTTCCATTTAGCCATGCTTCAGCACTGAATGTAGCTGCATATTTTGACTTCCACTGGATTGAGTGTGCTGGGACTTCTAAAATTCCAAATCTCACATCTGTATGATTATACAATGTTTGCTGGTTAGGGATTTTGTCACAATTTGCATTGGATTTTGTAATGTGTACATTCTTGGAAACTTGAAAAAAAAAATAAAGGCCTTTATCAACCAATGTTGTACATTTGATTTGATATACAGTAAGGACACCAGGACAAGACCTGTGTTTTCTAAGGTATCATCAAGGCTGATTCCCCACTCTAGCACTTCAAATGCAGAATGTGGGGGCCCGCAAAGATTCTAATAAATAATACTGGCCACTCCAGGCTTGTATTAAACTCCCAAGGTTACAACTTCTCTCTGACCTTGGATGGGTAGATGCTGCCACCACACAAATGCAAAAAAAAAAACCTTTTTGGAACCCAGGAAAGTTTACTTGGGAATTCCTTCCTGTGGGGGGACCCTCAAGCCCTTTCACCCCCCCTCCGGGAAAGAGCTGAGAAATAAAACAAAGGAAATTAGCTGTTGCTCCCAGCTAATCAAACAACATATTTACAAACCTCTTAGGACATCAAAAATCCAATCCTGTTCTTAAAAAAGGTAAATTTTATTAAAAACAAAAAGAAAGAAAATACATCTGAAAACTCAGGCTACTGCTATATTTTTTTTAAAAAACACTTACACAAATTAAACATCAAGAAGAACCTTCTTGAGGTCCATCTTAAAGGTTACAAGCAAAACAAAAGCATTTGGGGTTAGCACAGAGGAGACCACAAGCCAATAAGAAATAAACAGAAAGAAACCTAATAGTGTCTTTTTAGACATTTTTGATCTACTTACATATCTGGGTTTCCAAATAAGCAATTTCTAGGTATGATTCAGATGATATTCATACCTGGTCTTCAGCTTCTTACAGCATAACTGCTGCCCTGTTTCCCTCTTCCTCAGAGAACAGCAACAGACACAAAGGGAAAGGGTTTTTTTTTTCCGATTTTTAAAAAGTTCTAGCCCTCCCATTGTCTCTTTTGGCCAGGTGCCCACTCACTTCGCTTTACCTATGCATGCAGTCAGACTTTTTGACCCTTTACAGGTAAAACAAGTAGAGAACAGCTACCAAGAGTGATTCTATAGGTAACTCAGTGGTTCCCAAACTTGTTCCGCCACTTGTGCAGGGAAAGCGCCTGGCAGGCCGGGCCAGTTTGTTTACCTGGCACATATGCAGGTTCGGCCGATTGTGGCTCCCAGTGGCAGCGGTTCCCTGCTCCAGGCCAATGGGAGCTGTGGGAAGTGGTGGCCAGTACATCCCTCGGCCCGCACCACATCCAGCAACTCCCATTGGCCCGGAGCAGCGAACCGCGGCCACTGGGAGCCGCAATCGGCCGAACCTGCGGAAGCGGCAGTTAAACAAACCGGCCCGGCCCGGCAGGGGCTTTCCCTGCACAAGCGGCAGAACAAGTCTGGGAACCACTGAGCGAACTGACTGACTGGGTGTCCACAAAGGGGAGCTACCCTCCCCCGCCTCATTTATCACAAGTGTATAGATTGCACGGGTAGGAAAGAAAAATCAATGTTCACTAAATACAGAATGACAAAGCTGGTTGGTTTTTAAAAAACTCTGTTTGTTTTACCATTTTCTGAGAAGAGTTTAAGTATGGTCTTCAGGTTTAATTTCATAATAACTACAATTGATATTGCCAAATTAAAGATTAATTATCAACTGACTTTATGTTTTTTTTTTTAATTAAGATCTAAAAAGTCAGTGGCAGAGCCAGGGTTAAAAATTCCTAAGTCCCAACACTCTGCTATAGGAGACAACTCCTAGGTTACTTAATCAGTGCCGGAGAGTGGCAGCTGCTGGCCAGGCACCCAGGTCTGAATGCAGTGCCACTGCCAGCAGCAGCAGAGAAGTAAGGGCGACATAGTATGGTATTGCCACCCTTACTTCTGCGCTGCTCCTG
The DNA here is from genome assembly GCF_015237465.2 of Chelonia mydas. Taxonomy (NCBI): domain Eukaryota; kingdom Metazoa; phylum Chordata; order Testudines; family Cheloniidae; genus Chelonia; species Chelonia mydas. Next base: position 169,561,952 of record NC_057849.1, read on the forward strand.
GTAGCGCTGCCTTCAGAGCTTGGCACCCATCCAGCAGTCGTCGCTCGCCAGCCACACAGTGCTGAAGGCAGCACAGAAGTAAGAGTGGCAATACTGTGACTCTCCCTCTCTCCCTACAATAGCCTTGCAATCCCCTTTTGGTTTGGGATCCCCAGTTTGAGAAACATTGACTGAAGGGTGTCACATATTTATATTGTGCTGTTTTAAAGTCCATATTCATGCTTTGTTACAATTCTGTGAAATTGAAGATTTAAACATCAAACTGTGAAATTAAAGATTTTTAAAATGTGACGAGCCCTGAAAATTATGAAAATGGACTGAATTTGGTAGGGCCCTAAATATGAAGCATGCTTCAAGGTGGCCAAAAGAACATGGCTGGATTCTGGTAAATCTGATGTGAGATAAGCAAGACATTTGACTTCAGCAAGAAATTAGCATGTGTATGCAGAAGTTTCAAAGTGGCTGGTGGCTTTGGGGATCCAGCTTGCCGACCAATGCAGAGAGTGAGTCAAGTGCCTCAAGACTGACTACTGCAAAACCAGGGACAACTGCACCTGAGGCAGTTTCCTGTTTACCTGCTTCTTGTGCAAGGAATTTGATCAGGTGCTGGGAACTGCACCAAGTAGAGAGCCCACAGTGGTGCATGACCGTCTGCCTAGCAGGGATGGCATGCTTATAATCCTGCAAAGAGGGGCTCTGCTGGAGAAGAGCCTGCAGTCACTGGATCAAGCACCTGAAGTAACCCTGATGCTGACACTGGTCCCAGATCAGGCTAGGCCACTGGAGAAGCCACAGCATATCCTGGGTCCATATTCAGAGGCCCTGTGTCAGAAGCAGCCCACAGCTGAAGCAGCATCAGTAGAAGTTGTGCTGGAGCTGGAGCTGGAGCCTGAGCCTCATATGCTTCAATATATAATTTAATATTAATATATTATATTTCAGGATATTATAAGACTGGAAGGGGGTTGTAGTGAGTTTCCACTGGGGGTGGAAGCCATGCTACTTCCCTACCTCCATTCCTTCTCCCTCCAATATCATGTGCGGATTCAAAATGAGTCCCTGGAAGTTGGTGGGAGGGGAAAGAAATTAAACAAGCAGTTAGCGTGATTTCTTTACAACACACATGCTTATTGTTAGAAAGATGGGTTGAGGTATTAAACTTAAGAACCTTCCCTTCCCTTTCATGGAAGTACAGTGCATTTTATAAATTGGCCATGCTGGAGTGTCCCACTGGTGATGTGATCCCACCAGTCTGTACTTTCGGCCCTGCTCCAGAAGCACTAGTCTACATATGTGGAATGTGCTGCAGCCGTAATGAGCAGCATCAGCTGGATCACAGCTTCCATGTCTCTATCCCACTCCCCTCCAACTAGTGCCTTTGATAGGGCAAATACCATTGATGAAATGTCTGAGTGTCTCATATATGTTGTCCCTGATCCCTGAAATAGGAGTGACAGCATGAGCAGCAAGAATTTGTCCATCACTGCTGAATCAGTGTTGCTGACTCTGTTTACAGGAAGCATGCAGACCCCAAAATAGCTAAAATTGATGTGTTGAAGCGCTAAGAGAACTTCTGGTCAAGTGCTGTAGGACAGACAAGTACTCTCACAACACACAGTTAACCAAGTCACAGCATGGCTACAGTTAGGAAGGGTGCTAAAAACCCTACGATATGACTCTCAGAAACAACCATGTCTTAATAATGTCTATGTAGTAAAGTGTGGACATGTTTGCACAGATGTCTCAGTTAAGAGCAATTTCACGTGTATTTCCCCCCCAGTAGTTGAGCAAGGGTACCTCTTCTCAGCTTTCAGCTGCCCAGCCCCTGCCTTTCTTGGGTGGACACCAGCATCTCGTTCCCTTCCGAGTGGCTGCACAGTTCTCTGCCCTTCATAGAATCATAGAATATCAGGGTTGGAAGGGACCTCAGGAGGTCATCTAGTCCAACCCCCTGCTCAAAGCAGGACCAATCCCCAATTAAATCATCCCAGCCAGAGCTTTGTCAAGCCTGACCTTAAAAACTTCTAAGGAAGGAGATTCTACCACCTCCCTAGGTAACACATTCCAGTGTTTCACCACCCTCTTGGTGAAAAAGTTTTTCCTAATATCCAACCTAAACCTCCCCCACTGCAACTTGAGACCATTACTCCTTGTCCTGTCCTCTTCTACCACTGAGAATAGTCTAGAACCATCCTCTCTGGAACCACCTCTCAGGTAGTTGAAAGCAGCTATCAAATCCCCCCTCATTCTTCTCTTCTGCAGACTAAACAATCCCAGTTCCCTCAGCCTCTCCTCATAAGTCATGTGTTCCAGACCCCTAATCATTTTTGTTGCCCTTCGCTGGACTCTCTCCAATTTATCCACATCCTTCTTGTAGTGTGGGGCCCAAAACTGGACACAGTACTCCAGATGAGGCCTCACCAATGTCGAATAGAGGGGAACGATCATGTCCCTCGATCTGCTCGCTATGCCCCTACTTATACATCCCAAAATGCCATTGGCCTTCTTGGCAACAACGGCACACTGCTGACTCATATCCAGCTTCTCGTCCACTGTAACCCCTAGGTCCTTTTCCACAGAACTGCTGCCTAGCCATTCGGTCCCTAGTCTGTAGCGGTGCATTGGGTTCTTCCGTCCTAAGTGCAGGATCCTGCACTTATCCTTATTGAACCTCATCAGATTTCTTTTGGCCGAATCCTCCAATTTGTCTAGGTCCCTCTGTATCCTATCCCTGCCCTCCAGCGTATCTACCACTCCTCCTAGTTTAGTATCATCCGCAAATTTGCCGAGGGTGCAATCCACACCATCCTCCAGATCATTTATGAAGATATTGAACAAAACCGGCCCCAGGACCGACCCCTGGGGCTCTCCACTTGACACCGGCTGCCAACTAGACATGGAGCCATTGATCACTACCCGTTGAGCCCGACAATCTAGCCAACTTTTTACCCACCTTATAGTCCGTTCATCCAGCCCATACTTCTTTAACTTGCTGACAAGAATACTGTGGGAGACTGTGTCAAAAGCTTTGCTAAAGTCAAGAAACAATACATCCACTGCTTTCCCTTCATCCACAGAACCAGTAATCTCATCATAGAAGGCGATTAGATTAGTCAGGCATGACCTTCCCTTGGTGAATCCATGCTGACTGTTCCTGATCACTTTCCTCTCATGTAAGTGCTTCAGGATTGATTCTTTGAGGACCTGCTCCATGATTTTTCTGGGGACTGAGGTGAGGCTGACTGGCCTGTAGTTCCCAGGATCCTCCTTCTTCCCTTTTTTAAAGATTGGCACTACATTAGCCTTTTCCCAGTCATCCGGGCTTCCCCCGTTCGCCACGAGTTTTCAAAGATAATGGCCAATGGCTCTGCAATCACATCCGCCAATTGCTTTAGCACTCTCGGATGCAACTCGTCTGGCCCCATGGACTTGTGCACGTCCAGCTTTTCTAAATAGTCCCTAACCACCTCTTTCTCCACTGAGGGCTGGCCATCAACTCCCCATGCTGTGATGCCCAGCGCAGCAGTCTGGGAGCTGACCTTGTTCGTGAAGACAGAGGCAAAAAAAGCATTGAGTACATTAGCTTTTTCCACATCCTCTGTCACTAGGTTGCCTCCCTCATTCAGTAAGGGGCCCACACTTTCCTTGGCTTTCTTCTTGTTGCCAACATACCTGAAGAAACCCTTCATTGCATTATTCCCAGCAGAGACAGGCTGCCCAAGCACTGCTGCTTGCTTTCTCTTCAGAGATTGATAAGAGTCATTGTCAACAGTTATAAGTTACCCCCCTCCCCGCCAAGAGCACTTATGCAAGCATATTTTATTCTTGAGGTAAAAGCACTTCAGAGAACATATTAAAACAAACAGGTACGTCTACACTATGAAATTAGGTTGATATTGTAGAAGTCGATTTTTAGAAATCGATTTTATACAGTCGATTGTGTATGTCCACACTAAGCGCATTAAGTCGGTGGAATGCGTCCTCGCTAGCATCGACTTATGGAGCGGTGCACTGCGGGTAGCTATCCCACGGTTCCCGCAGTCTCCACCAACCACTGGAATTCTGGGTTAGTGCCTGATGGAGCAAAAGCATTGTAATGGGTGATTTTGGCTACATGTTGTCAGTCGCCCCTCCCTCCGTGAAAGCAACAGCAGACAATCGTTTCACACATTTTTTCCGTGCAGACGCCATAACACGGCAAGTGTGCAGCCTGCTCAGTTCAGCTCACCGACACTGCCGCTGTTGTGTCCTGGGTGCTGCTGGCAGCAGACGGTGCAGTAGTTCTGCTAACCTTCGCCATCCACCGCTTCCGCTGCAACTCTGCTCTCCTGCAGCTCGGGGGATCCGTTCTGGTCTTCCTGGGTGCTGCTAACTGTCGTCATACACCGTTCCCACTGCAACTCTGCTCTGCTGCTATTGTCTCAATAGTGAATTTCTCCATGTTATCTGTCATGGGCGCCCGGGTATGTGTGTTCTTCCTCAGGAAATGTGCACGGTGCTAACCATCGTCCTTCACCTCTTCCACTGCAGCTCTGCTCCCCTGCAGATGCCATACCACGTTAAGCATGGAGCCTGCTCAGATCACTGTGGCAGTTATGAGCATTGTAAACACCTCGCACATTATTCTGCACTATGTGCAGAACCAGAACCTGCAAAACCAGGCGAGGAGGCGACGGCAGTGCAGTGATGAGAGGGTTGAGGACATGGACACAGACTTGTCTCAAAGCACGGGCCCCAGAAATTTGGACATCTTGGTGGCAATGGGGCGGGCTCATGCTGTGGAATGCCGATTCTGGGCCCGGGAAACAAGCACAGATTGGTGGGACCGCATAGTGTTGCAGGTCTGGGATGATTCCTGGTGGCTGCGAAACGTTCGCATGTGTTAGGGCACCTTCATGGAACTTTGTGACTTACTTTCCCCTGCCCTGAAGTGCAAGAATACCAAGATGAGAGCAGCCCTCACAGTTCACAAGTGAGTGGTGATAGCCCTCTGGAAGCTTGCAATGCCACACACTCAGTCTGGGAATCAATTTGGAGTGGGCAAATCTACTGTGGGGGCTTCTGTGATCCAAGTAGCCAACGCAATCACTGAGCTGCTGTTATCAAGGGTAGTGACTCTGGGAAATGTGCAGGTCACAGTGGATGGCTTTGCTGCAATGTGATTCCCTAACTGTGGTGGGGTGATCGATGGAATGCATATCCCTATCGTGGGACTGGACCACCTTGGCAGCCAGTACATAAACGACAAGGGGTACTTTTCAATGGTGCTGAAAGCACTGGTGGATCACAAGGGACGTTTCACCGATATCAACATGGGATGGCCGGGAAAGGTACATGACGCTCACATCTTCAGGAACTCTGGTCTGTGGGAATGGCTGCAGGAAGGGACTTACTTCCCAGACCAGAAAATAACTGTTGGGGATGTTGAAATGCTTATAGTTATCCTTGGGGACCCAGCCTGCTCCTTAATGCCATGGCTCATGAAAGCATACACAGGCGCCCTGGCCAGTAGTAAGGAGCTGTTCAACTATAGGCTGAGCAAGTGCAGAATGGTGGTAGAATGTGCATTTGGATGTTTAAAAGCGTGCTGGCACAGTTTACTGACTCGGTTAGACCCCAGCGCAACTAATATTCCCATTGTTATTGCTGTTTGCTTTGTGCTCCACAATATTTGTGAGAGTAAGGGGGAGACGTTTATGGCGGGGTAGGAGGTTGAGGCAAATCGCCTGGCCACTGATTATGCACAGCCAGATACCAGGGTGATTAGAAGAGCACAGCAGGGTGCGCACGCATCGGAGAAGCTTTGAAAACCAGTTTCATGACTGGCCAGGTTACGGTTTGACAGTTCTGTATGTTTCTCCTTGATGAAAACCTGCCCCCTTGGTTCACTCTACTTCCCTGTAAGCCAACCCTCCCACCTTTGATCACTGCTTGCAGAGGCAATAAAGTCATTGTTGTTTCAAATTCATGCATTCTTTATTAATTCATCACACAAATAGGGGGACAACTGCCAAGGTAGTCCCGGAGGGGTTGGGGAGGAGGGAACCACTGGGTGGGGTGGTGGATGAGGGGAGGAGGGAAGGACAAGGCCACACTGCACTTCAAAACTTATTGAATGCCAGCCTTCTGTTGCTTGGTCAGTCCTCTGGGGTAGAGTGGTTGGGTGCCTGGAGCCCCCCCACATTCTTGGGCGTCTGGGTGAGGAGGCTATAGAACTTGGGGAGGAAGGCGGATGGTTACACAGGAGCTGCAGCGGCGGTCTGTGCTCCTTCTATCTTTCCTGCAGCTCCACCAGATGCCGGAGCATATCAGTTTGATCCCCCAGTAGCCTCAGCATTGCATCCTGCCTCCTCTCATCACGCTGCCGCCACCTCTCCTCTTGCTCCCGCAACCTCTCATCTTGCTCATCCCTCCTGTCCTCACGTTCATTTTCTGTTTTCCTGGACTCTGACATTGTTTGCCTCCATGCATTCTGCTGAGCTCTTTCAGTGCAAGAGGACTGCATGAGCTCAGAGAACATTTCATCGTGAGTGCATTTTTTTTGCCTTCTTATCTGCTCTAGCCTCTGGGACGGAGATAATAGGGGGAGCGTTGAAACATTTTCAGCTGCAGGAGGGAAAAAAGGAAGAGTAGTATTTAAAAAGACACATTTTAGAGAACAATGGGAAACTCTTTCACGATGAACCAAGCTTTTAACATAACATAGCACATGTGCTTTCGGTACAACGTCACATTTTACCTCTTATATTGAGGGCCTGCTGGTTTGGTGTGAGAGATCACACACGCAGAGCTGGGCAACAGAATTCGGCCTGCAGGAAGCCATGGTAAGCCAGAGTCTTTTGGCTTCGTCAACCTTCATAATATGTGGGAATGTTTTCAAACAGCAGAGCCCTCCTTTCCCATACCAAGCACCCGTTGGGTTGGCCATTTAAAAGGAGGGGCTGTACTGGCCGTGAATGCATCCCAAGTCTTCATTACAAATTAATCATTAAACATGCTTGCTTTTAAACCATGTATTATATTTACAAAGGTACACTTCCCAGAGGTGCCTTCTCCGGCATCATGGTCCGGGAGCCCACCTTGGGAGGTTTGGGAACGTATTGGCTTCAGGGTGATAAACAATTCCTGGCTGTCGGGGAGAATGGTTTCTCCGCTTGCCTGCTGTGCGCTATCCTCCTCCTGCTCCTTGTCCCACAAAACCTCATGCCTGTTGCATGAGACTCCTCCCTTGCAGGTATCCACGGAAAGGGGTGGGGTAGTAGTAGGGGCACTCCCTAGAATTGCATGCAGCTCATCATAGAAGTGGCATGTCTGGGGCTCTGACCTGGAGCGGCCATTTGCCTCTTTGGTTTTTTGGTAGGCTTGCCTGAGCTCCTTAATTTTCAAGCAGCACTGCTGCGGGTCCTTGTTGTAGCCTCTGTCCATCATGCCCTTGGAGATTTTGGCAAATATTTTGGCATTTCGTCTTTTGGAACGGAGTTCTGATAGAATGGATTCGTCTCCCCATACAGCAATCAGATCCAGTACCTCCCGTTCGGTCCATGATGGAGCTCTTTTGCGATTCTGGGACTCCAAGGTCACCTGTGCTGATGAGCTCACCATGCTGGTCAAACTGGAAATGAAATTCAAAAGTTCCTATGTACCTGGTTAGCGCATCTGAATTGAAAGTGCTGTCCAGAGCGGTCACAATGGAGCAGTCTAGGATAGCTTCCAGAGGTCAATACTGTTGAATTGAGTCCACACTACCCAAAATTCGACCCGGCAATGTTGATTTCAGCGCTAATCCCCTCGTCGGGCAGGAGTACAGAAATTGATTTGAAGAGTCCTTTAAGTCGACCAAAATGGCTTCGTCGTGTGGACGGGTGCAGGGTTAAATCGATCTAACATTGCTAAATTTGACCTAGACTTGTAGTGTAGACCAGGGCAAAAGAAACTATATATATACTGGTAAGCTTACCAGAGGACCCCCTCCCCAGTCCTAACATGGGCTTTGGCAGGAGCAGTCCTTCAATAGCCCATCCATGCTGTTTCCTTTTTGGTCACAAGTTCATCACAGATTCAGCTCAGAAGAAGCACTATCTTATGTGGCCTTAGCAGGCCCAGTGCCTCCAACCCTCCTCTAAGGAGTGGGGCTCTCCATGGACCAGAGGTCCTGTGTATTTGCAGGATCTGGAAGAAGGTCCTGAGCTGATTTAAAATCAGGTTATTTATTCAAAAATACTTTCTTTGTCTGTTGGTCCCTGGAGAATCCAGTTTGAGGTACTATATGCAAACCTCTCCAAGGAGTGGCTTCAAAAGTCAGATACGAGGAAATTATTAGCATCCCCTTCCTACTAGAGAAGGTATTCCACAATAACACATACACAATCACATTTTTATACAATGGATCCCAAAGGTATTAACCCTAATTCAGTAAGGTTCAACTTAATTCAGTAATTATCTTAATTCATAAGGTTTGTCCAGGATATTGTCAGTCTGTCACAAGAGGTATGAGGTGCCTGTGTATGCTGGAGCATGAATTTGGAGAGAATAGGTCTGCAGGTGCCAGACCCTCAGACCACGTTTACTATGCAATGTAGACAGACTCTTGTTAAAATCCCAACCTAGCTCTGATGCCACATTTAGCAGCAAGACTTCAAGGTAAATAAACTAGCTATGATATTAGGGATAAAGTCTCCCTTTTAATAAATGGAACCAGCTTCAGCTAACACTAATGGAATATTGAGACACAGAAAATGCTTCTGTATTTTCTCCAGGCACTTGTACAGGATATATAGCTTTGTATTTACTGACCACTTTTATACTTTGAAATAGAGGAATAACTGCTGATATCGAATTGGGATACAGTTCCTCTAAATTTCTTATTTCTTCCTTTGGTATAGATGAAAGCCATAGGACATCAGAAAGATTTCAATATCATACATTTCACAGTACCTATAGAACATTTGACTAATCACCTCCTACAGGGCTCTTTTACAGGAATAGCATGCTTTTTTTTCTTACAGATATACGTTGGAATTGGCCTTTACCAAATTAATAACTCAGAGTTGTAGGTCTTTCCTTTCCATTCATAGGATTTAATGTCCCATCTGAAATGATTATTAGTACCATCATGACATTATCTCATTCACTGAAACAAAAAATGTTTTTTGGTTTATGTATTAGCTGGAGGAGAAAAAAAAATATCCATTTCTTGTGACTCATTTAATTTTCCTTCCCTGTTTTCCACAGGTAGTTGGTGGATGAGAAACATTTAACTTCAAAAGCACAAGCCTCTACCACTTGAGCTCAAATAGGAACTTGATTATGTAGTAGCAGCTGTAGGTTCTTATCACCTTATTAGGAGTTCCCGACCTGTTTTTGATGGATGCACTACCCATTTGTCACAGACCAGTCTACCACCACCCACATATATCATGCTTTGACACAAATGTAACTTCTCACATACTGTTTGTCCACTCTTTCCTTTCTGTCCTTTTCTATGCACATTTCTAATTTTGCCTTCCATGCCTCCATATTTTCTCTCCTGAGTATCTTTCTCCTAGCACTTTCCTTCCCTTCTGCCTTTGTGTGCTCTCTCCCTACCACAGTTCTCTTTTCCTTCTCTATATCCCTCCTTCTGCATCACCCATCTCCAGCACTCGTCTCACTGTTTTATCCTCCATTTTATCCCCATATTCCATTTCTCTCCCAATCCTTATTCTGTTCCTAATATCTCCCTCCACGTCTCAAGTGTTGTCTCATCTGTGCCTCTTACCTTCTTTCCTTCACTTCATTTTGGGACTTCTGCCTCATTGTAGAAGATTGCCGCCTCCTTCACAGACAGTCACTGCTGCTTCCACATCTGCTCTCTCACTCTCACAATCTCTATGTCCCCAGAGTTACACAGTGCTGCTCAATTCCTCTTGTCTTGAGACTACAGGGAATAGCTTTTTGCAGTATCACCACTGAGGTCTCACCCCACCCAAGGGAGGGGAGAGACCTCAGTGGAACAGCAGCAGCTCCTGAGGAGGGATCAGAATCATGTCTCATTAATGGGATGTTCCAGAGGCTGGGAGTCCTTGCTTTTCTTTCCCCACTAGACTGGGTAAGTGAGAAGCCACGCGTGCGCGCGCGCACACACACACACACGCTTAGCCGCTGTGTTACACAAATGCAAACCTACATTAAAAAAAAATAAACATTGACATTGCAATTTCAGGTCTAATTCTGTCCTTTGTTACACCCAGTTCAATCCCTTAGTTTAAGTGATGTGTGACAAGGGCAGAACTGGACCTTTAAGAACTCAGTTTTGCACACACTGGGTAATAGTTCCATGTAAATTTATGTAAGCAGTGTTCTATTCTGAAAGTCAGTGTCGGATATGATGGACAGCCATAGTGAGTAACAGCAAATTATGTGAACATCTCTGTAATGAGTGGTGTGTGTGTGTGTGTGTGTGTGTGTAAAAGTAGTTTAGTGTTTTTGGAACATGTATTTGATTTTGTGACTGTAAAAAAAAAGAAAAAGAAAAGAAGAACTTTGTAAAGAAAGACAAGTCAGTATATATCAATGCACATTAACATTTTTGTGTACATAGAGAATTCTGTTTGTTATAAACTCATGACTGCTGGATATGTTACATTAACACATTCAGTGCTGTGATGTTTTGAATCAATGCTGCATAATTCATGCTAAAATACCGGGCAAATTAAGAGGCTGAATTAATCTTTTTCACGTTCACCTCTTTAACATAGCTATTTACATTTCTAATATGTATTGTTAGCTGTGCTTTGCTGCTTGTCTTCATCAGTCTCTAATTTCCATATACCAAGACCTGACAGTCTCAGAAATATTGCAAGAAGCGAATATTATTTGTAAACTTAATCTTAGTTACTATAACCTAAAAAGGTATTCATAGGTTTCAAGGCAAAGAAGAGAAGTTTGAGAGTATTTTGAAGTTACATTCTCAAGAGTGTTCCTTCCCAATATGTGACATTAGTCACTCTTTTTCCATTTCTAGTGTCTCAGAATTATTAATTTGGGAACCAGTAAACTTATATTAATCCAGATGATATTTTCCCTTGAAACTATTTTTATCTCAGAAATATCATGTAGTGGGAAAATGTATGTGACAGCATAAGCACAATCTCATAATGAATTAAATTTCCACTGTCACATAGACAACTCCTGTACAGTTTAAAAGGACTTGGCCCTAAGCCCTATGTATTGGGCCTTACAACTCACTCCTGGGCCATTTGGAATCCAGAAATTAGAAACCAATACCAATATTGTGAATGGAAGCTCTACTACAATTTTCCATACTGACATCCTAACTTAGGCCCTGCTCTGCTAGATGGCCAGAGCACTGCATGTGTGTGGATGAACTTGCAGGACTGGGATCCTAGTTCACCTAGTAGTTCTTTTATATCTATATATGTCTAGATATGTATAGTTCCATGTCTTCATTCATTTAAAATATTTATTTCTACTTCTAAATCCAAAATGCCTCTTTCTGCTCAAGTCATTCCTCCCATCCCCCAAACACGTACACACGATTACCGTCACTCTCTGCTTTTGATACAGGATCTATCACTTGGAATCACAATGCTTCAGACTGTTAAAATGACATGCTACTACTGATTTTCATGTCATTATTACTTGTAGCACTTTTATGCCCTGGTACTCATATTTTTAGAATACTGAAGATCTCTCCAGTATAATTTAAATCAGATGGGTATTTTAGAAAATAGTCACCATGATAATCCAAAAGAAACATAATGTTATTCTTTCTGCATCTGAGGATGATAAAACGTATCCCCTGAAATTTAATTATTCCTCTTTGCGTATGGATAAAGTTTTCATTATATAGCTGACAAAAAATGACTTTCATGCAATGTGTGCATGTCAATATATTCTGAGTAACTCTTTCTTATAAAAGAAAAAAGAATGACATTTCTTTTAACTGCACTAATTTAACCAGTCTTTCAATGCAATATTTTAATCTTATCAGAATTATGACTAAACCTTGAAACAAATATTATCCTATGAGCATCATCTTTCCTACTTTGAGTTTTAAATCATTCTATCAAGAAATTTAGCCCTACATCTCGCCTGAAAAATTATAAGTTCTTTTCACTTGTAAACTCTATCTAAAAAATTGTTTTTGCAAATCTAAATATCTCTTATCACATAATGGGATTCTGGGCCTATACCTGGCCTCTTCTTGGGGCAAATTCTGCAAATACATTCTTGAGCCTACATGTTGCATGTGCAAATAATCAAGTTTCTGATACTTGAGCACACTGTTTAAATAGCTCTACACTTGCATGCCCAGCCCTATATTTGCATGAATAAACTTTAAATAGTTCAAAAGTATTAGGTCCTATTCAGGAAAACACTAAAGCAGGGATCGGCAACCTTTGGCACGTGGCCTGTCAGGGTAAGCCCCCGGTGGGCCGGGCTGGTTTGTTTACCTGATGCATCCACTGGTTTGGTCGATCGCAGCTTGCACTGGCCATGGTTTGCTGCTCCAGGCCAATGGGGGCTGTGGGAAGTGGTGCAGGCCGAGGGATGTTCTGGCTGCCGCTTCCCGCAGCCCCCATTGGCCTGGAGTGGCCAACTGCGGCCAGTGGGAGCTGCAATCAGCCAAACCTGCAGATGCTCAGATAAACAAACTGGCCCAGCCTGCCAGAGGGCTTACTCTGGTGGGCCGCAGGCAAAGGTTGCCGATCCCCTTCCCTATTAAGGAAATCACATAAATACATGCTTAAAGATTAACATGTGCTTAAGTGCTGTTCTGAATAGGGATGCTTTCTTGACTCAAGACTGTTGTTTACACAAAGGCAATGCAGGCAAAAGCATATGTAAGTGACTTTGCAAGTGCACATTGGAAAGCCAAGGTGTGGAGGTGGGGAGGGTGAATATATGCCAATGTGCTTCTCTCAGTTACACAGTGAAAGAAGGTACACTTTTTTTTTAGTAATTTAGGTTGATCACTATTTGCTAAGAGCCGTATATATTTTTATTTTTTGGAAGATCTCTAATTAAACCACTGCCCTCTATTCAATACTATGAAATCTTAATAACTGCTTCCTCACTGTATGCAATCAGGCATTTAATTTTTTGATAGTTAACATTCTAAAACCTTCAAATATTTTTAGTTTTTCATTAGTACTACCCCAGATTACAAAGTTATTTGCTTTCTCTCTGTGGCAATTGAGTATATTTTAGCTAATTGTTCATGATGTAAAACCCTTTTTTTTGCTTTAGCTAGATTAGCATTAAAGATCTTTGACCCCATAATATTACTGTGCCTTGTTTCTAAAGATAAACATTTTGAACCTAAAGTATTCTTACATCACATAATCACTGACAAGCAAATACAAATATTTTTAATTAATTAATAAATTTCCATCATGCAGTCTCAGTAAACCTGCCCCACCAATTTAATCCCCTCATGTAGAATATTCATATAAAAACTAAAGACATGGAGTAAATCTGTGCATTCAAGTGATTTCTGGGTAAATTCCCTAAGGTGATAGAAGGGTACCACAGAGTGTGTATACGTTCAAGAATCACTTCACCAACCCCTGAAATGTGGAATCTGTTTCTCAGTACACCATAACTTTGGACCGAGAAGGCGGAATACCATATCTAACAGGAATTCTAGGCACAATTTAAGAAGGCAACGGCATATTGCAATTACCGAAGCTGGAATCTGGCTGGGACAGCAGAACTAACAACACTACTCTTGCAAAAAGTGTCATAAGATATCTAATGACCACAACTGACCAGTACCTCAGCTTTAAATTATTCAAAAGACAAAATAAGCACATGCTATTGTATAATAGAAAAGAGAGTTTGTTTCCTAATATTTCTCTTATTCAGATGGGGGGAACCTCCACAGTTTAACAACTTGAGAGTTGTCCATCTCAATGGATGAATGACATTTTTAAAGAAAACTCCACCATGAGAGCTGTGCAATGTATTGGGGAAATAAAGTTTAATTTCTGTTGTCATTTCTATGCCTGCTACTAATGACCACCATTAGGCATAAAGGGTAACAAATCTCATTTGTGATAACAGCAGCAAAGGAATGCTTTGAGACTACAGCTGAAAGCGACGATTCTAAATGCAGTCAGAGATTGTAAACCGTTTTCCATCTTTTTTAATATTGAGTAATCAATCACACTAATTTTTTAATATATTAATAAAGTTCAATATATTTACAGTGCTTGTATGACTCCCATTACTATAGTATCTGAGCATCTCATGACCTTCAATGTATTTCTCCTTGTAATACCCCTGCGTAGTAGGGAAGTGCTTTTATTCCCATTTTACAGGTGGGGAACTGAGGCACAGAGAGACTAAGTGATTTGTCCAAGGTCACACAGGAAGACTGATGCTCAGCAGGGAACTGAACCCACATCTCAAATTCCAGGCTAGTATCTTAAGCACTGGTCCATCCTTTGTCCCTAATCAGACAACATGTTTTAGTTTTAAAACCCTGAAGTGGTTTATGATTGTTAAAGCAGGATGGAAAATTTTCTATAAACTCTCACACACTGACAATGACAAATGATTTATATTTATTGGAGATACTAAATCAAGCTGTTAAGATCTAATTTAAATTAAATCAACTAAGAGCTAATTTAAATTAAATCAGCTAATTGTTCAAATATTTTTCTAGACATTTGCAATAGATATCAATCCTTCTAACTTCAGCCTCATTTGGAAAATGTATACATCCCTTTAATGTCAGTCGGTTTAGATTAGAATAAATAGAAGGAAAAAAGAAATGAACAGAGAAACTGTGAAAATGTTCTTTGCTGTTAAATATTCAAAGCAATTTGAATTGGAGATGAATGTTAAAGCTAATAAAAAGTCCATGTCCTACTCTATATTTAATTTATCAATATTTTCTCTTACAAAGTCAAAAGGAACATTTGGAAGGTCATTAATTTCTAAGATTTTAAGCAAACTGTCTTTCGATGGTTGGGTTTAGTGCGTGGATGATGGGTGGTGTTCGTTGCCTGATTAGATGATCTGGTGGTCCCTTCTGCCCTTAAACTCTATGACCTAACACACTTTTAGGTACTATAAAATATTACAACAACAGGGAGATCAACACACCACCAGGATATGGATGATGTTACAAGAAGTCAGCAGCATCTAAGACTACATTGTCTCCTTCACTGAGAGATTAGTAGAAGTGCCTTAAAGGCAACATCTTTCAAATGCTTGTGATAAGTAACTGTAGTTACTCTAAAGCAGAAGTAACTGCTTTTGATATTCTAATGGCTTTAGAAATAACACTGTTGAGATATCAGAAGAATTAAGTGTAGCTTTCCCTTCAGGTACCAGATTTTTAGTAAGTAAGGGCCTTATCCAAAGTCCACTGACATCAATGGAAAAACACATTGGGATTTGGATTATGCCCAAAGGAAACTTCTGGGAATTCTGAGAAATTTCCAAAATCAATACTAGGCTGTGGGAAGTTAATGCCACGCGCTTGATCTCGTATAGCTTTGTGTCTGGCTTTTTGAATTTTGGGCAAGAGTTGTGTGCCTCTTACTACCAATTCTCCAATTTAATGACAGTAGCTTCTGGAACATTGTTTTACTGTAAACACAGTTTATGGCTCCCAGAAATCAATAAATTATTATTAATTTATAAAAACACAAAAGTAATCTTTTATAATTAATGAAAAATTAAATCAATTGCAATCCAAAATACACAAACTTGTAATTTTTGAACCTACTCTTTTTTGGAGCGATAATGACTTCTGCTGTTCTCTAGCTGATACCCCTTCTTCCAAATAAGCAAATACATATTAATGTTTCTGTTTGACTTTAACAAAACTACCGGGTACATAACAAATTACACCAAAACCTTGAAAAGTATTTTTACAATAATATGTCAAAGTATTGGAAAAGTAATGACATTACTTCTAAAGAATTATTAACATTTATGGATGAAAAAACAGAAAACTTTATATACAATCAGTATAAAGGCTTCTGAGTCCTTTTGCTGACAATCAGATTTAAGAAGTACAAAAGCCTACAAAACAGGCAAGGTTACCCCCCCAAAATAATCTAGAGAGTAGCTAGATTAAGTGCATTTAATCCCATACCTTGCTGTACTAAATCCTATTCCTTGCAGCAAATCTCTCCAATTTTCTCTCATTTCTCCTAGTAACTGTTTCCTTAAAGCAGTGGTTTTCAACCAGGGATACTTGTACCCAGTGGTGAGCTGGAGCCAGTTCGCACTGGTTCGTGCGAACCAGTTGTTAAATTTTGAAGCCGGTTTAGAACCGGTTGTTAAAGGGGTGAGCAAACTATGACCCGTGGGCCACATGCAGCCCACAGGCCCGTCCTTTCCATCCCGCCTGAGCTCTCGGCTGGGGAAGCTCCCCTGAGAATTTTTACTCACCTGGCCTTCGGTGGCACTTCGGTGGCAGGTCCTTCAGTGCCGCTGAAGACCCGGGGCGACTGAAGGAACCGGTTCTTCAGCTTCTGGCAGCTAATCACTGCTCGTACCCCTAGGGGTACCAAGAGGTCTTCCAGGGGCAACATCAGTTCATCTAGATATTTGCTTAGTTTTACAACAGACTACCTAGAAAGCACTAGCAAAGTCAGTACAAACTACAATTTCATTCAGACAGTGACTTGTTTGTACTGCTTTATATACTATACACTGAAATGTAAGTACATTATTTATATTCCAATTGATTTATTTCATAATTATATGGTAAAAATGAGAGTCAGCAATTTTTCAGTAATGTGCTGTGCCATTTTTGTATTTTTATGTCTGATTTTGTAAGCAAGTAGTTTTAGGTGACGCTTGGGGGCACGCAAGACAAATCAGACTCCTAAAAAGGGTATATTAGTCTGGAAAGGTTTAGAGCCACTGCCTTAAAGGATAAGCAAAGTGTTAAATCCTGACCCCATTGTACTCAATGGTGAAATTCCCACTGATTTCAGTGTGGCCAGGATTTCACCCAAAACAATTACAAGGGGGGGACAGTCTTCTTAAAATATATTAAAAAAGGAATATATTAGTAGCCCTAGTTTAACTTTTAAACACAAGTGTGAATCTGTGAATTGTATGCCACTTTTACATGGCCAAGTTCAGAGCACAACTTCGTGTAATGCTGTTTGCTTTTAACACCAGCTTTGATTAAAACAATTTGTTCCTCATCAGCAGGGTCATCATTATTTTCCATAGTGATTTACAACTTCTGTATGTCAAGCAACTCTATCATGAATTATTCTAACATCTAATCAAAAGACAAGAAAACCTGAAATGAGTCCAAAAATGTTGGACATACTCACCTTGGCCCTTGGCACTATAATATTCAGGAGGTTCCAAATCCTGGTATACATTCACACACCTAGCCAAATCCCCTGAAAGAAAACCACGTGTACAATTTAAACCACTTCGCAGCCTTTTACAACTCCCTTACACATACCCACAGGATACCTGCACTTTCATTAAAGTATTCGAATCCTCTCATATTCCACCTCACTGCTAACTATACCTTTTATCATGAAAGCCCTATGCCCTGACAAAATTCTGCATAGAAATTACATGAGAGGGCGCAAAACAGATCTAGCATAATCACAGCTGTCATGCACCTCAAAGTAATGCACACAGGTTCTCCTCACAACCATACCTTTATGAAGCAGACCCAACTACTGTCTCCACCATTTAGTGCAGATATATCTAACACATTGACTGCACCTGAATTTAATTCAAATAATTCCCACTGGCTACTGCCAACTCCAGAGGAACAGAAGCAAAGTGGTGTGGACTACTTTTTTTGGTCTTTAATAGTGTTAAATAGGATCTTGTGGCTGAGAGTGAATGGGTTGTAAAAGGAGATAAAAAGCTTGTACATTTCAGGATCTGTGGGGTTGGCAGAGCAAAGTTACGAGTCTTAACATGGTGTACCGGGGTACTGCTGAAAGAAGACAGAGTTAAGGTTGCAGGGCAACTTTAATTGTGCACTTGCTGTTTTGCAAAAGTTTGAGTTTTGAGTTCCGCAGTGGGATGATATTCCAGCAAGCAACTTCAGTCCAAGAGGTGTGCCCCTCTTCAAGAAACAGAGAGGTGTCAGAGCTTGTAATGTTTTCTATGCCATACACAATACATTTTCTAGCCAGCCACAAACCTTCCGATTTCCCCATTAATGTTCTTCCAATACTTATTAATAGCTTTCATATTGATACTGTAGCAATTATTCAGATACTCAGCCAAGTCACAGAAAACTACCACAGGACCTGGACATAAATCTCTGAATACACCCAAATCTGCTCTCATAGACTGTATGAGCAGTACACCAGGATAAGACCCATGTCATTTCCTCCTGAATGAATCACCACCTCTTAAATCATCACAGCCTCTTTAATCATTAGTTAGACGCTACAGACTGGGCAATACATGATGCCAATGCAGGCCATCTCTTTCCTTCCAAATCAGCCTGTAATTAGTGATCCCCACATCACAGTGTACTCCTTGATTTCCCATAAACTTCTGAAACCTTGTGGTCCCAGGTGTGATGTTTTGGGGTTTAACCCAGACCGGTTAGGGGCTGTGTCATGGCCTCCTCTGCAATTCTGGGTGCCTTAAATGCTATGCTACTGTATCTTGCAGCCCTGATAGCAGCAGCCAGCGTACAAACATGCAGGTCACAGTCCAGCTGCTACTGCCCATTTACTCTTTACAGCTGAACCCCCAACATCCTCCCAGTCCTGAACATCCCCCAAATCATCTACCTATGTGACAATCTGCTGAGGTTCCCAGAACTGTGAGCTACTGCGTTACCCCTCTCAGCCTCAGCAATTGAGAATTTTGCTACTGCTAAGCTGTGAGACAGCTCCCTGACTCCAGCTTGTCTGTCTTCCCAGACAACTTTTCAGGACTCTGCCAGGCCTAATTTTGTCTTGCAGGTAACAAATAGTGAACCACTATTCCCAAACTCCCCAGAGACATCTCTCTGCAGTGTCTAGCCCTCTCCTGGAACACACACAGGAATAATTATGTTTGTTGCTCCTTTAGAGAGACAATACTCTGCAGCTCATTAATTTAACTGGGTTTGACAAACACTCTTATTTCAATCACAGTGCTGAATTGGTTTATAAGTAAAAGTAAAACAAGTTTATTAAACAAAAAGTTACATGTTTAAGTGATAACAAGTATAAGGAGTAAAGGTAGAAAAAAAGGGTTACAAACAAACAAAAGTAAAAACATGCTTCTGAAACTAAAATTTAACATAATCAAGTTACAATCTTTGCCTAAGCAAGTTTCTCACAAAATTAGGTTCCCAGAGACTTCAACCTCCTGGGCTGAGGGACCCAATATTCTGTGATTTCAAGAGCTGAGGCCCCTTGGAGCCTTCAAGTGATGGACAATGGTAGCGTTCTCTCTCCTTGCTGTTTATAGCCCAGTAAACATTTGAAATGTTTTCTTTGAAAAGTAAGCCGGAGCGTCTTTCTCCTTCTGGGGTATAGATGCCATGCTGTCTTCCCAAAATTCATTAACCCTGTTTCAAGAGGCAGGAAGTCTTCCCGGGGTGCAGTCTCAATCCCTCTTGTGATTCGTATGTAAGTAGGGCTTCCATTGTTTTGATTCCACACTGCTTAATTTACAGTGGAGACTGGTAGATAGTTGCCTTCCCTCCTGTCTGGGAGAAGCACTTTCTCCTTGTTATTGGTTACAGACTTTAAAAGCATATCACTGAGTATCCATAATTTGTCATGTACTGTTAATGCAGACATTTCACAATGATATTAGTCACCAGGGTGTCACAGGCTTTCATAAAGACCTTTCTCAATACACTTTTATAATGCAGCAATATTGTATTCAAGGAGCTGATTCAATTCCTTATCATTTGGGGTTCAGACCCCTGTCTCTGTAGTGAAGAGAGTATCTCCCTCACTTGCTAGGTTAATGACTTTGGATACCTTTTATGCAAATGTCTCTGCCTGATGACCAGGCTGGTCAGAGAAGAAAATATATATTCCTTTGTCTAAGGCAGACTGTACTTATGCATTATTTGCCAAACACATACATAATTCTAGCACATACTTATAACTCTTTTTACACATCCTATGCATACATCACAGAAGAAAATGATCAATGAGTTATTAGTTTTCCAATGATATACTGCATGCCAACTTTTTGGTCTGTATCATGATGATAGTGTGTTAGGTGTGCTGAGTATGTCAGGCCTGACAAGAGATGCTGACACAAAGTAGTGAACCACCACGGAGCCTCTGTGTCACATTAAGAATCACCCAGAATCCACCTTGGCAGTTCACATTTTTTTTCCTGAGCTGTCAAGGTACCTATCAGTGCGAAACCTCCATGCAATCAATGGTGTGCAATAACAGTAGTGTTGTATGTAAGACATGGGAGGTAACTGTTGCACTCTACTTAGCACTGGTGAGGGCCTCAGCTGTACTGTGTCCAATTCTGGGTTCCACACTTCAGGAAAGATGTGGATAAATTGGAGAAAATCTAAAGGAGAGCAACAAAAATGATAAAAGGTTTACATAGCCTTCCCTATGAGGAAAGGTTTTTAAAAAACACATATTTTAGTCTTGAGAAAAGAAGAGTAAGAGGAAACCTGATAACCATCTTCAAATATATTCAGGGCTGTTATAAAGAGGACTGTGATCGATTGTTCTCCATGTCTACCCAAGGGTAGCAGAAGAAGTAATGGGCTTAATCTGCAGCAAGGGAGATTTAGGTCAGATATTAGGAAAAACTTTCTAACTATAAGGATAGTTAAAGTCTGGAACAGTTCTTTTTTTTTTTCATCTAGTAATGGCCATAGATGTAATCCAGTCTTGTAATTTTTCCTAGTTTATTTTATTACTTAATAGTTTGAGCATTGTTTCCATGTTTTATGGTGCTACATAAAAAAGCTTAGTCCATCAGGCTTTGACCAGATAGGAAAATGCATAATACAGAGAAAACAAAGGAACGTTTGGGAAACCAATAACAACTCATGGATAGAACATAGTGATTTGTTGATTATCCATTGGGGCCAAATTCTCTCCTAGCATAAGTCCATTCACTTTAATTGTCCTTCTGTATCCAATATTGTCACTAACCTAGTATAGAGGTAAGAAGACTGTAGACAACAGAAACATTTCACTTTGATATCTAAATGCATTGGCAGAGAATGAAGGTGAAAACAGAGGAGTATTATGTGGCAATAAGAAAGACAATGAAAGATTAGTCCACTATCTAATTATGAATTGACTGAAGTCCATTTCTGGAGGAAGCATGTAGTACATTTTGAAGATTATTGCAATAAGTTCCAAGACAAAAGTTACAATAAAGAGTCTCTAATTTCATGAATGGTGAAAAGTAAATTAGATACTTAAAGTTACTTCAATTTTAATAAACAAATATATTTATTTTTTAAATAGCAGGTCAGAAAATTTATTTTTAGTAAGGATGTGTGACTCAAGAGAATTCAAGTAAGACAGGTTTTCTTTTTTTAAAAAAAATGGACCAGATACTCTTCTCATTTATTCCAGTTTTATGTGGATGTAACTCTATTGTCTTGGAATTATTCTAGATTTACACCAGTTTACATAAGAGCAGCAGAACCCGTGACAATGTTCTTTCAGAGAAAATATGTCTGTCAGTGATTATTTACATACGGAATATATTATTTCATCCTGCAAAAGCACTCAGGGTACATTTCTGGCCCTACCAAAATCAATGACAAAACTGCCCGTGAGGTCAGTGGCACCAGAATTTTACACATACTCAGTCTGGACTTTGGTCAGTGTTGCTTCAGTAGCTGTGGCTGCTTGAGTCTCACTTTTCCATTTCAGTATCTCTTACATACTTGTAGTTTAATCCTATATACTCCATGGGTCAGATTGTGGACATTCCTTAGTCAAATGCATAGGGTGCGTGACTCAGGTCCCAGCACATGGGCTAGCAACAGTTGTAATCTCACCACTCTGCTGTGCACAGGGACTCTTCCTTCCTGTCATGCATTAGTCTGTAAGCCACCCCAGAAAGGACAGGGAGGAGGCAGGGCTGTGGCGCAGCTCCCCTCTGCAATGTCCAGTAGAACTGGGGGAGCATGATTTACCCTGCTAACAGGTGGTGCATTCATCATACATGCTTGTGAGCTCCAGGAAAAATCATGCCTCAGAGAGTGTGGTTCTGCGTTGCCCTCACTGTGGGCCAATACCAGTCAAACCCAATGTGGCCTCTGTGCCTTTTATTCAAACCGATAGCAACATATTTCTGTTATTTCCTTAATGTTCTTAATTTAGACATGGGGCTCTCATGCTGGACTGCAAGGGATGAAACAATTAACACACTAATCCTGCAATATTTAAATCATTAGCATATTGTCTCGCATAAACGTGAGCAGGTGGCCAGGAACAATTGTTAGCCTATGCTCCCCATATGATGGTATGTGCACTGGTAGTACTTTATCAATATTTTTATACTTGCTATTTAAATACCCCCTTTAACTCAAAATACTTATTAAAATGATTATGTTCTAGGTTTTATGAATGAGAAGATTTAGGATCAAATACATCACCTTAGGGTTAGCTGTCACTAAAGACACTGAGAACTGCCTTCCTGTTCATGTATATAACTTCTGACTGACAAAGTAGGTTGTTTACCTGTGTAGAAAATGAGGCATGCTTGCACAGAAAGCAACTTGAGAACACTTTTTATATGAAAACTCAGAAGTAACTAATATAGAAAAATTAAAAATGTATGATACTTTTAAAACAAGTTCCCTATTTTTCAACAGCTGGTGAGCAAGCATTTGTTAATTTTTGTGACCTATTATCTTCAATATCTATTTGTTTGTGGTCTCTGCTTTTAGAAGAATTGGCATTAATTATAAGTGTGGAAGTAATTTAAAATGTCACTTCAGACTTTTACAGCTTGAAACAGTTCATCCTTCAATAATTAAGTCAATAAAATTAACTTAATTTAATTTAAACAGTGATGCTTCTTTTTTAGGCCTTGTGGAGTGATTACAATTAGTAATTCATAATTAGTATTTCATTGATGTCCATACACCGGATTGTCAGGCATCATCAAGATACAGTGATGATTGGAGGTAATTTGATAAACATTCAGAACTGTTGCATTAATGGCTTGCTTCCCAGTTATGTCTGGAATTAATGAATGCATTTAAATGTTATGGAAATGAATTTAAAGGACAGTTCAACCTTAATTATTATACAATTTCCCCCCAACATTCTAATTATAACTTCACTAATTATCAGATTTTAGTATAAAAATAAGATTTATCTATAAATGTAAAACTGGAATGTTGATAAACAAGTGTGTTTCCTAAAAATGTACTGACCATGTTAAAATAACAAGAGGTGCAGTTTTAAAGTGATTTAGAAAATAATTAATGTCTTTTTCACCCATTCACATTTAATTTTCTAGAAGAGTAATAGGAGAGAGTGAGTGAACAATGAAGGCCCTCTTCGCTAGTTTTAAATTTCTTATCTTAGCCCTTTCTAGATACTATTCAGGGACTGAGGGGCTAATCCTACATTGACTTGGTGTTTAAAGGTGTGTACAGTGGAAGACAATGGGGCCAGTTCTGCTTCCATTTAAATCAATGACAAAGCTACCATTGATTGCAATGAAAGTAGGAGGGGGTTCAAAGTGACATTTGTTCTTGAGAATCCTGGGTGCATAAAACTGCTTCCTTCACACATGGAAGACACTCATCCCTATATACCCCACTGCTACTACCAGAAGCACGTTTAGAAAAGTGGGAGTATTTTGGGGTAGATTGTGATACTGACCTGGGGAAGAACAGTTGTACTATGATGCCTCTTGTTAGAATGTGCAAAACTTCAGTTATAAGAAAAGGGGGAAACAAATTGCCAGCTTTAAGAAGGAAGGCAGATGCAGCAGTCAGCTGCCAAATAACTAATTTAGGGCTGCTCCTTTTTGTCTGACAAATTTAAATTGTCCAGCTGTTAGAAATGCACACTAGGAAAGGTTCCTATAAAAGATGGCCTGACACTGAGGAAGTTTAACAGCAACTAGGTGGTTATAAAGGAGAAAAAAAGGCTTGAATTACTACTTTTAAAAGAGGACAACTGAGCTTTTTGATAGATACTCCTTAGGTCTTTAAGTTTGGTGCTTGGTATTTGGGGGTGGGGGAGAACCACAACTCTTGTTTTGCTGATAGTTTGTTCACTAAAACGAGGATACAAGCTTGACTTCATTTCTCTCTTGCATTTAAGTGTGGTGATACATTCACTCAAGGTACAAGAAGTGGGATTTGAATAATAGAATATCATAGAATATCAGGGTTGGAAGGGACCTCAGGAGGTCATCTAGTCCAACCCCCTGCTCAAAGCAGGACCAATCCCCAATTAAATCATCCCAGCCAGGGCTTTGTCAAGCCTGACCTTTAAAACCTCTACGGAAGGAGATTCCATCACCTCCCTAGGAAACCCATTCCAGTGCTTTACCACCCTCCTAGTGAAAAAGTTTTTCCTAATATCCAACCTAAACTGCAACTTGAGACCATTACTCCTTGTTCTGTCATCTGCGACCACTGAGAACAGTCTAGATCCATCCTCTTTGGACCCCCACCCCCCTTCAGGTAGTTGAAAGCAGCTATCAAATCCCCCCTCATTCTTCTCTTCTGCAGACTAAATAATCCCAGTTTCCTCAGCCTCTCCTCATAAATCATGTGCTCCAGCCCCCTAATCATTTTTGTTGCCCTCTGCTGGACTCTTTCCAATTTTTCCACATACTTCTCGTAGTATGGGGCCCAAAACTGGACACAGTATTCCAGATGAGGCCTCACCAATGCCAAATAGAGGGGAATGATCACGATCTGCTGGCAATGCTCCTACTTATACGGCCCAAAATGCTGTTAGCCCTCTAGGCAACAAGGGCACACTGTTGACTTGTATCCAGCTTCTTGTCCACTGTAACCCCTAGGTCCTTTTCTGCAGAATTGCTGCCTAGCCACTCAGTCCCTAGTCTGTAGCAGTGCATGGGATTCTTCCATCCTAAGTGCAGGACTCTGCACTTGTTCCTGTTGAACCTCATCCGATTTCTTTTGGCCCAATCCTCTAATTTGTCTAGGTCTCTCTGTATCCTATCCCTACCCTCCAGCGTGTCTACCACTCCTCCCAGTTTAGTGTCATCTGCAAACTTGCTGAGGGTGCAATCTACGCCATCCTCCAGACCATTAATGAAGATATTGAACAAAACCGGCCCCAGGACCGACCCTTGGGGCACTCCACTTGATACCAGCTGCCAACTCGACGTGGAACCATTGATCACTACACGTTGAGCCTGATGTTCTAGCCAGCTTTCTATCCACCTTATAGTCCCATTCATCCAGCCCATACTCCTTTAACTTGCTGGCATGTATGCATATATATGGCTATTTGGCAGCTGTTTGCTGCATCACCCTACTTTGCAGCTATTAAGTATTCCTGTTTTATTTTTCCTCACTCTTATAGCTTACAAGTTGGAACATCCTCATCCATCCACAGGCAAACATACACCAGAAAGCAGGCTTAAAAATCAATATGTCCATGCATGAGATCTCTGCAGCATAAAGAATAGCACAAAGCAGCCAGTCCATCATTGATATCTGAAGGGAGCAGGGTTATGCAACATCTTAGGGATCTGATGACATTACAACATGCTCATAATATTCTGTTATGGTTACCAATACCCTTTAAAATGTGAATAGCTTGATGATATACAGTAGTCTTTACCTGTGTGGCATTATGAAGAACACAACACAGAATCACTAAACTTGCTTATAAGCCCATGTTTTTATGTTTTCTGAATCTTTGTAGGGGTTCAACTACTCAAATACAATTCCTCTCTATCCTAGGCATTTAATTTGTTTTTAGTTATTTAAGAGAGCTTTTCACAACGCCCTCAGATGCAATTTCAGCAGGATTTCTTAAACAAATTACTAGATGTAAATTACTGACAGTGAGAACTGAGAAGAGACAGGTACATTGCTATAACTCAGCATGGTGCCAGAGGCAGTTGTGTGGCTTCAGACTGAAGCTGCTAAATGACCTAGATGCTGCCCCTAGAAAGAGATCTTTAAAGACTCAGTATTTCAGTGCTAGAGCTGCCAGAGTCAAACTGTCAGTGCTGTGAGCTGATAACTCTACTGCTGGAGAAACAGCAAGTGGAAGACAGACAGCTATGTGAGGGACACCAGTAACAGCAGGAGCCCGTACCACCTCAGCACTCTGTTTGACATGCCCATTTAGTTTGTGATTGGGTTGTCTAACTCTGAAAAAGCAGAACATGTGCCGAGACTGAGAGGCCTTGTATGAGTGGATATATATTGGGACACATTATCCTTTTATTGGACCTGCGCAACTCCATTGATTTCAGTAGGGTTGAGAAGGGTGTGAGTGAGCACAGAAATTGGCTATTCTAGTTTATTGAGTTTGTGACAAACGTGTTGGGCATTTGTTCCTATTTAAGCATTTTACATTGTAAACACAGTGGCAGTTTTATTTTCTTTGAAAGTAAAATATTACAGTGGTTCCAAAACTCGGCATGCTCTCTTCAGCTTTTTGCAAAGAGGTACAAGAAGAAGAAAATGGATATAAAAGTGAAGGACAGCAACAACAACATAAGTTAGATGTATGCTTTTAGCTCCATTACAAGCCTTTTAAAGGCATGGCAGGCCAGACTTTCACAGCTATTTGGGCATCTAACTCCCATGGAAATCAATGGGAGTTTGGCACCTAAATGCCTTTGAAAATCTGGCCTTTCCTGGTTCAAAATGTAAATTAACAGATTTGTGTACTAGCACTGCCCTCTACTGAATGCACTCAGAACAGTTCAAATCTGTATCCATCTATGGCCCTTATTACCATATTGGAGTAGCTGATACAGGTTTCAATTAATAAAGAATTAAAATATAATTAATGCCAATCAACATGGGTTTATGGAAAATAGATTCTGTCAGACTAACCTGATATCTTTTTTTGATGAGGTTACAAGCTTGGTTGATAATGGTAATAGTGTCAGTGTAATAGACATCTGTCACGCATTTGACTTGGTACTGTATGACATTTTGATTAAAAACCTAGAAAGATATAAAGTTAACACAGCACACATTAAGCTGGCTAACTGATAGGTCTAAGACTGTAACTACATTCAGAATCATCATTGATTGGAGGGGTGTTTTTTTCTAGTGGAGTCTCACAGGGATTGTTTCTATGCCCTGTGCTATTTAACTTTTTTATTAGTGACTGGAAGAAAGCATACAATTATCACTGATGAAATTTGCAGATGACACAAAATTGGGAGCTTGGTAAATAATGAAGAGGACAGGATTCTAATACAGCGAGATCTGGATCACTTGGTGAACTGGGTGCAAGCAAACTATACATTTTAATACAACTAAATGTAAATATATACAAGTAGGAACAAATAATGTAGACCACACATATAGGATGGGGGACCCTATCCTGGGAAGCAGTGACTTTGAAAAAGATTTTGGGGTCATGCTGGATAATCAACTGAAGATGAGCTCCCTGTGCAATGCTTTGGCCAAAAGAGCTGAGATGATCCTGGAAACATGGAAATATCAGGTAAGAGTACAGAGGTTATTTTACTTCTGTATTTGGCACTGGTGCAAACACTGCTGGAATACTGTGTCCAGTTCGGGTGTGCATGATTCAGGAAGGATGTTGATAAATTGGATAGGGTTCAGAGAAGAGCCAAGAACATGAATAAAATATTAGAAAACCTGCCTTATAGCAAGAAACTCAAAGAACTCAATCTATGTTACTTAACAAAGAGAAAGGTAAGGGGTGACTTGATTACAATCTATCAATACTTGTATGGGAAACAAATATTTAATTATGGGTTCTTCAGTCTCACAGGGACAGGTATTACACTATCCAATGACTGGAAGTTGAAGCTAAACAAATTCAGCCTGGAATTAAGGCTTAATGTTCTTTTTTAATAGTGAGAGTAATTAACCATTGGAACAATTTACCAAAGGTCATGGTAGATTCTCCATCACTGACAATTTTTAAATGAAGATTGAATATTTTTCTAAAAGCTACGCTCTAGGAATTATCTGAGGGAAATTCTGTGGTGTGTGTTATACAGGAGGTCACACTATAGCCTCATAATAGTCCCTTCTGGCCTTGGAATGTATAAAAAACATAGTATCTGAATACCTCACAATCTTTTAATGTATTTATGTTTGCAATAGCCCCCTGAGATAGGGAAGTGCTATTATGTGGAAGAAGAGAGAGACTATGGTCCAGATCATTAAAGGAGCAAAAAATATTTGATGTTTTCTTTAAAACCCCATCTCATTGAGGCATGTGATTAACTGAGAATCCCAGCTTTCATTTTAAAAAAATAAAAAATAAAAATATCTATTTCTCTAGCCCTCATGCTTGTGGGACAAATATCTTGAAAATGTGACCCCAGTGTACCCTAAGAGCTCAAGAAACCAGAAGGCAAACAAAAAGAGCCCCAAATTTATTATTAAGGGAAAAGAAAAACTGTAATTGCTTCATGATTTTTGACAGTTCAAGGTTGGCACTACTGCTATCCAAACTACTGTGGTGAAGTTTGGAATGGCCATAGTCAGTTTTCTAGATGCCCACTCTCGTAAAGAAAAAAAGGGGGGAAATATTTCTTTTGGGGGCACAAACTAAATTAAGTAATGTATTAAAATTTTCCGTTACATTATTTTCTGACGAAGAAACACAGTTCATATCCCTAACGGTCACTATCAATATACTTGAATATATATTTTTATTCAATTTATCATTTTTTCAATTAGGTGGTAGCTTTAAACATTTATTTTACAGTGAGATGATGTGTAATATCTTTGGAGTTCCCTTGAGTAGGTATTCCTTCTGGTTCATTGTCTTAAACAGTGCATTGATTGATAAGAGGCTGTGAATGTTATTCTTCCGCCTTACTCATAGGTATAAAAAGGTTAAAGAATCAGTATGTTCCTTCTCAAAAGATACCATCGGTCTTGATTTACAGGAGAGATTTGTTTTTCAGAACATTGCTCTGTTACCCTGAACATTTCTTCTGGGACAGCTGAAATATCATAGCTTTTCATTTCAAACAGTTTTTTAAAAAGTTATAGCTAATGAATGTAGTTCTGTGTTTACCAGGAACGTACAGTCGTATGGAGCAAGTGTTCAATATGATAAACAGGGTCTAGAGTGATTAAAACAATCAAATAAGTGAAGAAACTATTACTGTTGCTCTTTTTCTCAAAGTGAATGCAGTTACTAGAAAGAATCCTCCACTTTGCTGTTTATGTAATCTAGTGTAATCCTTCTGCCAGTTGGAGTAGGCAGCAACAAGGTCTGAGTTCAGGGGTTCCTCTTAACAGCACAAAACACAAGTGGCTTGAGCCCCCGACCTAGAAATCTGGGAAAACTCAATCCCACTCTGGGCACCTATAAGAGGCAATATTTACCCACTCACAAGCACTGAATCTCTGTATGACTAAAAAGGAATTTTAATAAAAGGGAAAAGGAACCAAGCATTAGTTTGTGAGAACACCACAACCATGTCAAAAGCAAGCAACTGTACGCAAACCTGACCCACAGTGCATTGGGCAGCGTCCCTTGCCTCTGTTTTCCACCGTGTGGTGGGAAAGTCCCTTTAACACATTACTCCTCTCTCTCCTCTCACAGTTGGCTGTCACTGGTTAGTGAAAACCCAGAGTTCAGAGATATGTTCACAGGGGTTCACCTCCTACCCCAGAAAGGGGCGAGGGTGTCAAGCAATGTCTCTGTGGTTGTTGTGCACTTCTGCAACTGGCTGTTCGCTATTGCTCCCACTGGTTTTCTCTGCCACTGGTTGTCATGTGCTGCGGCTGCTACTGGACATTCGCTGCCACTTCTGCAATGCAATGTCGTGAGGCTCCACAGATCTTCAGTGATTTCACTGTGTAGCAATGAATCTCACTGATGATAGTGCCTCTGCATTGTCTTTTCTTTCACCACTGTCCTGACGCCAGGTTTAACTCGTAGCACCTAGTGGGGCTGCGGGAAGCGGCGCAGGCTGAGGGATGCGCTGGCCGTCACTTCCCACAGCCCCCATTGGCCTGCAGTGGTGAACCGCGGCCAGTGAGAGCTGTGATTGGCCGAACCTGCGGACACTGCAGGTAAACAAACCATCCCAGCCCATCGGCGGATTTCCCTGATGGGCCACGTGCCAAAAGTTGCCGATCCCTGATTTAGAAAATCTTGCTCTTTCTGGAACATTGGATCATCGGATTCATCCTCTGAATTCAGACTAAAGGATATAATATTGTTCTGATGATCATGGACATTCATTCTAGAATGATCTTGATTTAAGCCAACAATCCCATTGAAATTCAAATTCATGAATAGTGGAACGCTATATGTGGTAACAATCTGTTAAAGACCAATAAGAAATTATAGTTTCCCGACTGTTACAGGGTTTAAATAAGTTGTGAATTCTGTGAGATATCATGCAACCAGCTGGCCTCTGAAGTTTTAGAAAACCAGTTTTGTAAGGGGAGATTTTAACAGCCCAGTAAAGTGCCTAGGCCTCTGCCATTAACTAGAATATCAATTGACACAAGCAGCAAAGCTAAAAGGCCTTTGCACCAACCTTACCATAGCTAGGCAGGCCAGAAGGGGAGGGGGAATGACCATGAGAATTGAGGATTATCCTGCGCCATCCTGTTGGGCTTTCTTTTAAACTGCTGAAGTTTGTGGTTCTGAAAGACAGGAGGAAGTCTAGCTATATTTAACTTGTGGTGTGTGTTTGTCGGGACCTATGAGATTGCAGGTCCTGCAAAACACATCTGTATAATGACTTGAAATTTCTTGCTTAACAAACTGCTTGCTCTGTGGTTATCTTTGATTGACAAGCTATGTGGCACTTACAAGAATAAAAAGGGGAAAAGGTTTGAGTTGGGTGGACTCTTCATGGACACATCTCAAGATCCCCAGCAGCAGATGGAAGGCCAGTAACTGGAAATCTGTTGACGACTCACTCGAAGACCTCTCCAGACTTTTGGGGTAACTATTGGTTGGGGTGGGGGGCGGAGGCTCTAATCTGTTGCTTATTGCTTGAGACTAAATAAAGTGGAAGTTGTAAGTAAAAGCACCCTTGTGTTGTTCTGCTTGTGCCACCAATCTATCAGACAGACATGCTGTATCCCCATTGATTTATTTCCTGACACCACTTCTCAAAGATTAAAGTTACCAAGAGCTTTGGGGTCAGAAATACCCCAGGTAACAGTATGTGCCTTAGTTTTAGTCCAGTCCATAAAAATCTGAATGCAATAAAATCTCCGTGGGGAAAATGTCAGCCTGTCTAGCTACTCTAGTTACTGTACTTCACTGTGTTAACCATACTGCCCGCAGTTCAACACTGTCAATAAATGACAACAATGGCATGAGTAATATGTAGTTATTGCTCCATCTAATGAGAAAAAATGTTCTTTGATTGTCAGAAAAAAGTATCATTTCAAAATCTTAGTAGTAGGGGCCTCTGTGATAACTCAGCAGGCTAAGAGACTAGCAAGCTAGATAAAGACCAGTGTAATGAGGGGTGTTGTTACTGTATATTTCTGGAACATCACAACACAGAATGAAACCCTATTCGGTAAGGTCTGAAAATGAACTTTAAGAGAAGCAGCTGCAAGTCTCCTTGCTGTGTACATAGCAGCAAAATGAGGTCAGACACATGCATGGAATTAAATGGCAGATTGCAACTTTTATTAAACTTTAACATGCTTCCACCTTTCATCCAGATCACACCACACGATCCATTGTCCACAGCCAAGCTCTGCAATACAATCACATTTGCTCCAACCCCTCAGACAGAGACAAACACCTACAAGATCTCTATCAAGCGTTCTTATAACTACAATACCCACCTGCTGAAGTAAAGAAACAGATTGACAGAGACAGAAGAGTACCCAGAAGTTACCTACTACAGGACAGGCCCAACAAAGAAAATAACAGAACGCCACTAGCCATCACCTTCAGCCCCCAACTAAAACCTCTCCAACGCATCATCAAGGATCTACAACCTATCCTGAAGGACGACCCATCACTCTCACAGATCTTGGGAGACAGGCCAGTCCTTGCTTACAGACAGCCCCCCAACCTGAAGCAAATACTCACCAGCAACCACACACCACACAACAGAACCACTAACCCAGGAACCTATCCTTGCAACAAAGTCTGTTGCCAACTGTGTCCACATATCTATTCAGGGGACACCATCATAGGGCCTAATAACATCAGCCACACTATCAGAGGCTCGTTCACTGCACACCTACCAATGTGATATATGCCATTATGTGCCAGCAATGCCCCTCTGCCATGTACATTGGTCAAACTGGACAGTCTCTACGTAAAAGAATAAATGGATAAAAAAATCAGACGTCAAGAATTATAACATTCAAAAACCAGTCGGAGAACACTTCAATCTCTTTGGTCACTCGATTACAGACCTAAAAGTGGCAATTCTTCAACAAAAAAACTTCAAAAACAGACTCCAACGAGAGACTGCTAAATTAGAATTAATTTGCAAATTGGATATCATTAAATTAGGCTTGAATAAAGACTGGGAGTGGATGGGTCATTACACAAAGTAAAACTATTTCCCCATGTTTATTCCCCCCCGCTGTTCCTCAGATGTTCTTGTCAACTGCTGGTAATGGCCCACCTTGATTATCACTACAAACGGTTCCCACCCCACCCCTCCGCCCGCTCTCCTGCTGGTAATAGCTCACCTTACCTGATCACTCTCATTACAGTGGGTATGGTAACACCCATTGTTTCATGTTCTCTGTGTATATAAATCTCCCCACTGTATTTTCCACTGAATGCATCCGATGAAGTGAGCTGTAACTCACGAAAGCTTATGCTCAAATAAATGCATTAGTCTCTAAGGTGCCACAAGTCCTCCTCCCATTACCCATACTCTCCTCAACCAGGCATTTAATTGGTTCTGGGAGAGAGGAGAGGTTACAGAGCTCTTAACGATATAACCCATAACTAGTACAAGGGTTACAGGGCTCCTTACCAGATAACCCATAACATGGGGTAGGCTCTCCTTAGCTTACCCACCCAGGACTCAACTCTCTCTGAGTCCTAGCTCCCTCCCACCCCATCCCATGAGGGGGACAGCGGGCTCAGCAGGGTGGGGACCTTGGCCCATGAGGGCCACTAAGTCTCACCCAGTCACATGAGCCCAGGTCTCAACACCAAAATCTCAGGTGTTTGACCTCTGGTAATTTCACTTTATTCTTTTAAGCAGACTGGAAACTGGCACAAGTTGTGACGAATAAACAACTCCACCCCAGTACCTCAGTTAGGCTCTAAGCACCTTCCTACTCAACCCACTGTGGCTTGAAGGTGCTGTGAGGAAGGCAAAAAGACTCTCTGGTCCTCTGCCAGCTGGCCCGTCAGAGAAAAAAATCCCTGCTGACATCTTAAACAGGCAATAGGCTAGACCTGCAGCATTTGTCAGGATAGGTTCCCTTTCTGGGTTTGGGGCGGGGGCACTGGTCTGGGCTGAATGAAGGGAGCCGAAAGAGGCTCCACGTGGCTCTTGCACTGTGCTAAATCCTGGGAATGGGGGATCAGTGGCCAATCAGCATCCCTCTCCCACAGCTGACCAATGGGTGCTACAGTTTCCCAGGGGGCGGAGCTGTCTCTTGTTCATTGGTGAGCATCTCCCTCCCTTGCTACTGAGACTGTCCCCCTTTCAACGCTGGTCCTATCAGTTTCGCCCATGCAGGTGGATGGAATTTTATCCTTGTAGGTGCACTGGGGAGTTTCATTCTGAGAAATGTTAGTAATGGACTGCCCAGACTGACAGGTATGTCAATGTAAGTGCTAACACATATGCAGTTGATGAAAAAGTGTAATGAAAAAAATAAACAAGATTATCTTGAGTATAGCTGAATCATTTTTTTCATTCCCTCCAGTTTCAGGGTAAGCCTGAGAAGTCACTTTCCGTCCTTAATTTTAATACAAAATACTTTCCTTATATAACCTGCCAATTTTTTTTCCAAATCAGATCTCCTGAAGTTGGTGTCAGGAGAATTTACATTTCCTAACAGGAGATTTTTCCTGAACTCCCCTTGGGGAATTTCTCCTCACACAGAGAATATAATGGTACTGTCAGCACACTTCCTCAGGGTTTCACCTATGGGGGATGTACATTGAAGTTCAAGCCAGACTTCACAGGAACACAGCCAGTGAACACTACTGAAAGAAGTGCTAAAATCAGCACATCACCTAGCTGCCCTGCCTACATCCCTTTCCTGGCCAGTGATGTGCAGGGTGGCTTTTCTGGGTGGCTTTTGCTCCTCTGTGATGTCTCTGACAGAAGGGTGGTTGTGATAGTTTTTTTTGATACCACAAACTCCCCCAGCGGATATTTCCACTACCACAGACCTCTGTCAGAGCCTATGCCAACTTTCATCAGACTAGATCCTAGGATGAGTCTAGCATCATATCATAATCTACACAGTGGGCCATATTTTGCCCTTAGGTAAGCCTGTGCATCCCCACTGAAATTCATGGGGTGCCTGTATGTAACTGATGGAAGAATATGGCTTTTTCCCCACAGAGCTTTACAGAGTTAAAAATTCCTTTGCTGTTCATGGAAGAAATTTTGAGTTTTTAGCTGTCTGTTTCATGCAAAACAAATTCTTTCTTAGTGAGTTATGCATGAACACACACATCCCTCCTCCCCTGGAGGAAGTGCACTCTAGTAATCTCAAAGGATAGCTGATATGGGTTGTTATTTTTTTAAGTTGGCTCTGAGAGTCACTTTCCATGAAAATTTAAGCTGAAAACCTTTAATGTGGCAGCACTAATATCACACTGAAAGCAAATTAAAATACAAACTAAACAGTGTTAAGCATAACATAGATCAACCTGTAGAAACTTACAAAATTTGGAGTTCTAAAGTACTGCACTTCCCCCACAAGAAGTTGGTTCTGTCTCTGTAGTGATCCCTCAACCTCATGCCCCTAGAAATCCTTTTTCTATATTTTAGCAACATCATCTGTTCCTTAATCTGGAAGCCATCTTTCCAAAGAGTGTGTCACCATTATTGTCCCTCAGGTGAAGGAGCACTTAACTGGACTCCCCTCAATGATGTATCTGGACAGGACTGGTGTTGAGCAAAGCAAACTGTTTTTCAGGTGTTGTGCACTTTATCTCTGCAAGTGTCCTAACCACTGTTAGCTGGGGACAGATGGATCAGGAAAGGAAGTGAACCTATCTAGCAAAGTATATGGTATTTCTGTGTGTGCACATGTGTGTGTGTGCGGGGGGGAGGGGTACTTCCTCTGTAATTATAAAAAACAATAAAACCATGCCTTCCTATCTCCTCCTATATAATTTTTTTCTGGAATCATCTATTAAAATTAATTCTGTATTGTTTGCAGATTAACATCCTTATACTCTTTAAATTTTAGAGAATTAAAACATTTCACAACTTTCAAATGTCCCAACTAACCATTATTAATTTAAAATTCTGTGTAATGCTCTGATTTGTATATAGTATTAAATATACCAGAGACATAAATTGTTCTTCATGTCACAATGATTGAACCGGTAACAAAGTGCGACTAAGACAGGGTGTTAATAATTATTGCCAAAGTAAGTCATGTCAGAGACTGAAAAAAGATTAGAGGCAGCAATGCCATTCCAGTATGAGACTTGATGGTAACATTTATTTGTGGGTTCAATTCATCTGACCTCATATGGATCCTGAGTGTGGATGGGTTGAGGAAGGTCAAAATCCAGCCCCACAATCCACAACGTATAGTCCAACATAGTAGTCATGCCTGTTCATGCCATTTCCATGATCACAGATTCATAGGACTAGAAGGGACATCAAGAGGTCTTCTAGTCCAATGCCCTGCCCTTAAGGTGGGACCAAGTATTATCTAGACCATCTCTGACAGGTGTTTGTCTAACCTGCTCTTAAAAATCTCCAACGATGGAGATTCCACTGCCTCTCTAGGCAAATTTATTCCTGTGCTTAACTAACCTGACAGGTAGGAGGTTTTTTCTAATGTCCAACCTAAACTGCCCTTGCTACAATTTAAGCCCATTGCTGCTTCTCCTATCCTCAGAGATTAAAGAGAACAATTTTTCTCTCTCCTCCTTGTAACAACTTTTTATGTACTTGAAAACTGTTACTATGTCCCTCCTCAGTCTTCTCTTCTCCAAACTAAACAAACCCATTTTTTTCAATCTTCCCTCATAGGTCATGTTTTCTAGACCTTTAATAATTTCTGTTGCTCTTTTCTGGATTTTCTCCAACTTGTAGACATCTTTCCAGAAATGTGGCGCACAGAACTGGACACAATACCACTTTTGAGGTCTAATCGGCATGGAATAGAGCAGAAGAATTACTTCTTGTGTCTTGTTTACAACACTCCCACTAATACATCCAGGAATGATGTTTGCTTTTTTTGCAACAGTGTTACACTGTTGACTCATATTTAGATTGTGACCCATTATGACCCCCTGATTCCTTTCCCCAGTACTCCTTTCTAGGCAGTTATTTCCAATTTTGTATGTGTTGTGACAAAGTTCCTCCTCTGCCTTGGTGGGTCCTGCCCTTATTGGCGGATTTTCTCACCTCAGAGGTTCACGACAGCCCTCAGTTTGGCCACTTTCGTGGTTCAAATCTGCCATTCACTCAGTTAGCCTCATCACTGGCCAGCATGGGGAAAGGAAGAAGAACAATCCCCGCAGCCTCTGCTGATCCACCTAGTGGATCAGGGAACAGGCCAGAGACCTTCTCCTCTGGTGGAATCCACAGTCCAGTTCAACTCCTCCGGTATCAAATAGGGAGTTGGGGGGATGGAGTGATGAGGGGAACCCGGGCCCGCCCTCTACTCCAGGTTCCAGCTCAGGGCCCTGTGGACTGCAGCTGTCTGCAGTGGCTCCTGTAACAGCTGCATGACAGCTACAACTCCCTGGGCTACTTCCCCATGGCCTCCTCCCAACACCTTCTTTATTCTCACCACAGGACCTCCCTTCTGATGTCTGATAATGGTTGTACTTCTCAGTCTTCCAGTAGTACGCCTTCTCACTCTCAGTTTCTTGCACCTCTTGCTCCCAGCTCCTAGCATGCATGCCACAAACTGAAGTGAGCTCCTTTTTAAACCCAGGTGCCCTGATTAGCCTGCCTTGATTGATTCTAGCAGCTTCTTGATTGGCTGCAGGTATCCTAATCATCCTGTATGCCTTAATTGTTTCCAGAAAGTTCCTGATTGTTCTGGAACCTTCCCTGTTACCTTACACAGGGAAAAGGGACCTACTTAACCTGGGGCTAATATATCTGCCTTCTATCACTCTCCTGTAGCCATCCAGCCCAACCCTGTCACATAGTGTAACTGATTGTTTCTTCCTAAGTGGAGTACTTTGCATTTGTCCTTATTGAATTTCATCCTATTTACTTCAGACCATTTCTCCACTTTGTCTGGATCTTTTCGAATTTTGATCCTATCCTCAAAAGCACTTGCAGCCCCTCCCAGCTTGGTATTGTCTGCAAAATTTATAAGTGTATTCTCTATGCCATTATCTAAATCATTGATGGAAAATATTGAACAGAACTAGACCATAACTGATACTTGCGGGACCCCACTGGATATGCCCTTCTAGAATCACTGATAACTGCTCTCTGGGAATGGTTTTGAGATTGATATGTTGATCTAGGTTGATATGTTGGGATTACTCAATCAACATAAATTTAGCATTCATGGCACCATCCCTGGCCCATCCTCACTTACATTCCACAACATGCAGGGATGTACAAGAATCTTGCATGGCTGTGCCCTTTGTGATGCCTGATTAGCCCCAACACATACACAATAGTCTCCAACAGAATCCTGCTGGGAAGTTAGTGAAAATACTTAAAGAATTTAAATAGAAAACAATGCAAAGCTTTGTCTGATTTTCCAGTAATATTTGTATCTTTAGCTAAGCACAGACATAAAGAACACACTTTTGTACTCTATTCCTTTGTAGCCAATTTGTGGTGATTATTTTCATCATAACACTCAACATGGGTCAGATCCTACCAACCCTGTCTGACACAAGTAATCTCATTGTGCTCTTTTTTTTCATTTGTAGAAGACAAAGAATTCCTTTAATGGATAAAATAACCTTTCTAGAGTCCCAAAGCCATATGGTAAAAGTCACTGGCCCATGTGTGTCTCTCTTTTTATATATACTGAAAGGCTTGTCCAGAGGACAAAGCAAAATGACTAGTTACTCCCCTCTCCTCTCAGGGGGTCCTACACAGGACCCCTGAGTGTCAATGGCTGGGCGTCTGGGGACAAGATGGGGGAACATTGTCTTTTTGATGATACATTTTCCTCTCAAAGAGTGATGGCCAACTTAATCACGGGACAAGGTTTAATCTTACATTTTCCTTCACATGCCAGTGATGTGACAACAATCTTAAGGTAAGTCACCATGAACGCCAATGATAGCACCTGACCAAGTAGTTTAGTTGCAGTTCCCAATTTTGTGTAAGACTCCCACTGAATGAATGAGATTATCTGGAAAAAAATAAGGTACTACTGAGTGGGAGTAAAAGGTGGCAAAATTGAGCCCTAAACTTGCAAGAAACCTGATCTACTCACAAAATAGGCATAGTAATATATAATAAATTAGTTAAGTGGTGCATAAATTATGCAGCCCTTATGCCACAGCAAACACATATACAACAACTTTTCCCACTTATTGGCATCCTTTGAAACAAGAAAGAATGATAAATATTAAAAGCCTATTTTTTAAAAAAAAATCTTCAAAATAGCATGTGCATGTTGTTGCTGATTTAAGCTTGAAGCCTTTAAAAATATTCTTCCAGTAAAAACAGCTATTTTGCATATGTTATATGATTATCCTGATATAATCCTGGGGGACCACAACTAATATGAATTAGAAAAGCGAAATATAAACATGAGCTACTTTTATACCAACACTCCAACATTGTTTATATTTTCAAGTAAACTGTCAATCAGCAAAGGAGGAACAAATATAGCATTTAGGAAGATACTGAAACAATTATGAATTTCTGAGAACTATTTAGAATCATATAACATTCTAGAAGCTTCCCTTAATTACTGCACACCTCTAAAGAGGTCCAAGCCATTAATGGACATCCAGTTAGAAGAGTGTATCAAAGCTGTCTCAATTACTTTTTGCAAAATATGACTCAGCACACTTGAACCACATCCCTATGCAAGTGTTATTTTAAGAAAATGTGTAAAAACATTTAATACTACCACCTCAGATGTCTCTTGAACAGATTCCCTCAGTGGACTTTAAAGACTGATAAGAAGCTTGTTTCTGGAGAGGCAGCTGGAATCTACACCTATTTCCAAATCTACACACCTATAATAGGTTTCAGAGTGGTAGCTGTGTTAGTCTGTATCAGCAAAAAGAATGAGTACTTGTGACATCTTATAGACTAACAAATTTATTTGGGCATAAGCTTTCCTGGACTAAAACCCACTTCATCAGATGCATGCAGTGGAAAATACAGTAGGAAGATTATATATATACAGAGAACATGAAAAAATGGGTGTATCTATCTAATCTAATCTATCTACTGTATTTTCCACTGCATGCATCTGATGAAATGGGTTTTAGCCCAGGAAAGCTTATGCCCAAATAAATTTGTTAGTCTATAAGGTGCCACAAGTACTTTTATTAACAGAAAGGGCGTTTAAAAATTATCTTATGGAAAACCCAATCTCGGCATTCTTCCCAGTCTTGGCTGCTCTCAGGGTCTTTCCTGTGGCAAGAAATTTTGCCTCAGTTGCCTGAAATGCCTTATAACACTTTAAACACTGCAGAAAAACCTTGGGAAGGGGTTTAAATTTGTGAAATTCATAACTTGCTTAATTGGACATAAAAAGAGTGGTGATGGTGTCAGGACACTTTGGGATGCTTAGAGTAGTGATTAGTTTTAAGAATAAAGCCTTAATTAAAAACAAATTAGTAATAGTTTAAATTAGAAAAATCAATAATGGCAGCCATAGGGTAAGATAATTCCACTTCCTGTGGAGAATGACTAAGAAAAACTCCATAGAAATACATTGGAGCCCATAGAGATACATAGGGACTTCCAGGCAGGAAGTAGCGAGGGGTCATTCACAGGTCAGTTAAGAGAAACCCCAGAGGCATACATGGGAGCTCATAGGAATGTATGGGTATGATGCAATTGGGAGGACGGATTGCACCACTTCTGGGTATGATTCAGCAAAGTCCCATAGAGATTCATTGTAGTCCCATAGAAATCTATGGAGTGCCTGTCAGGGGTGGAGCCAGCTGAAAATTGGAAGCGGATTATTTTTTTCAAAGATTTACTGCTTACTTGTCTATTCTTGGTTGGAGGGCTGTATCTGTGTCCTTTCAAGGGAAAGCTAGCTAGATACATCTTTTCCTGTCAACTCCTTTAGGGCGAACCACAATCTTGGTTACCAGCTTAGATAGTTACAAAGGAACGATTTTAAATTAAAAGTAGTAATTTTAGGCAACATCATTGGTGTAGGATTATAAACCCAAATCTTCTGGTAACATTCCCACAGGACCTCTATGCCCACATATACTGCTGTCACCTCTCTTGTAGTTAAGGGTGTTGCCATACCTACTTCAGGTCCTCAGCAGTAATTAACCTGCAGCTCGCTAAAGGATTCCAGATTCTGTTAACAGGCTGGAACAATAGGAAAACTCTTCCACTCTGTAACTGTGTTGTTTGATTGTGAGACTTTAGCAAAAAGGAACACATAGCTTGATTCTGCTCTTTATTTTAACATAGATAACTTGAGAGTAGATCTAGGTGAACTTTTGTTGGTGAATAGTACATTTGCAGAAAAGTGCATATTTCAGGGTACAAACCTTTACACATTCAGGTCAGATTTCACAAGTAATTTCAGTGCCCTGAAAAAAACCCTAAAAACCCCAAACATTTCAGAAATGTCAGTGATTGGTTTTGAAAACATCAAATTGAATTGACATTTTCATTTTTAAATGTTACTTTAAAATTGACATTCTAAACTCTTTTTTTGGTTAAAAAAACTCCCCAAAGTAATTCAGTTTAATTTTGAAATAGATTTTTTGGACCAGCCACTGAACCAAAAAAAATTAATTATTTACTCAGCTCTAAGTGTGTCTGTATACTAGTCCTGAGAGGTTCCAAGCACTCTCTGAATCAGATTTCTCTTCTATAGCTCACAAATTGGTAGCAAAGTCCAGTCTGTGTTTTGTGCATCTCCAAGTTTTCAAGTTCAGGGGGAACATGTATTTAAGCGCCTGATCTTGCAAAGAATTGAGCAACTTCTGTGATGTGCCAAGGGCCTTCAACTCCTAATGAACTCAAATGTAAGGTGTTCAGTTTTGGCCTCAATGGGTTTAAGCTGACACCAGGAGGAATGTCAGAAAGACAGGCAGAGAGATGGAATCAAGTAGGGGTAGACTGGTTAGAAATGGAAAAAGGTAGATCCTTGAGTTATCAGCAAAAGAGATGGCAGTTCAAACTATGTGATCATATGAGATCTTCCAGAGAGGATGTAAAGGGAGAAGAACGGGGGCCTGAAGATAGAACCCTGCAGGACTTTCGTGGACAGTGCAGAGGGAAGAAAGAGGAGGACCCACTGAAAGAATGATCAGAGAAGCTAGAGGAAAACCAAGTGAGAATTACAGAGTCAAGGGAGTACAAGATTTCAAGAGGGCATTTGATCAACAATGTCAAAAGCAGAGAGATTAAGGAGGACTGAAGTGGAATACAGACCTTCAGAAAAGATTATTAGAAACTATTGGGGGAGCTCTTTCACTGTAGTGAAAAAGCTAGAAGGAAAGGGATCCAGAATGGAGATGGAGGAGAGGAACTTGAGGCAAAAATTGTTAATAGTGTGTTCTGTGAGTTTAGAGGTGGAGGGAAAAGGCAGAAGAAGCAGTAGCTGGAGAGGTTGGACCAAGGGTGATTTTTGAGGATGGGAGTTATCAGGGCTTGATTACCATTTGAAGGGAAAAGGGTAGAAGACATTGAAGGGAAAAAGGGACGGAATCTGAAGATTTTCATCACTTTTTCAATTTTATCTCTTTTGAGTATACAGTGTGCAAGGAAGATTGTGCATTGAGATTTGCCTCCATGGTTCTGCAGCAGTAGGTTCTTTTGCCCCATATATGTTGGTGTGTAATTCCTGATGACATTAATGGATGTTACAAGAGAAGATGCAAGAGTATTTACAACATAAATCTCAGGTGAAATAGCAAGGGAGTTATCTTCTAGATAGGTCCACTTTCAGAGGAAAGTTTTAGTTCTGATATGTGTTTGCACAGTGACATTTGTATGCACACCTTTGATAACAAAGTGGCAAATCAGCTACATTACACATTCTTCAGAATATTAAAAGACAGGAATTAAACCGTTGAGAAAAAATAATCAAACAATTAGCTGTTAAGAAAGACACTTTTCAAGTCGTCATTGTCAAATAAGCAGAACTTTTCTGTACATTGAATCACAATCCCTAAAAGCTTGTGACTTTTCTAAAAGTAAAATAATCTAGCCTGACATACATGAGTGGTAGCTTTTATGCTCTATGAATGTACGTGATGAAGTCAAACAGTATTTTACCTTGACCCAATCCTAGACAAAATCCTACATTTCAATAGCATTAAAACTTTGTTGAAATCTGACAAAATCCAGCAAATTCAAAATTAATAGGATCTCAAGCTTCACATTTAAGTCTAACGACCTTACACTTATTGTTTTGTTTTGTTTGAGTGTTTTGCATGGCATTTCTCTCTTTTGCTTGACACTAAAGTACATTAGCTTACACACACAGGGTTATACAACAAACATTCAATAACTATTCTAGTCTTACTATCTGAAAAATAAATACATGATTCAGAATGGGTGAATATATGTGAAGGCATTTATAAAAGTCTGTTTAACTGCTTAAATATGAATTTTGTTAGATGTATTATTTAAAGGGGCTATTGAGTACACAGATTTTGGTAAACATACTAATTACAAAACTACATTTACCAAGATGGACAATAACAGCTTCCATCTCTTGTCTAAATTTTTTCGTTTTGTGGATTGTAAATCCCAGAAAGTAACTAGTGTAAAGGCAATCTTAAGGTGCTTCAGTTACTAAAATGATGTGCTAAATATCTTTATGAAATTTTAATTGCACAGAAAAGGGCATTTCTAAATGAAACCTGTTTTTCATTTTCAACATATCCAATGGCAATAATCCACATATATACTAATGGTGTGTAGAATTAATCTTGTTGACTGCAAAATTCAGGCAATGGATTAGAACATGAAAAGCTTCCAAGTACTTTATCTGGTCCATTACTTTATCAGCTGCGGACCCTCAGAAGTTCCTTAAACTTCCCAGGCTTACTTCCAGGGTCTGCTTTTGATTCTAAATGGGAATAGTCCTCACGTAGGGGGTTGCTGATTGAGGTACCTCACAGCAGCCTATGGCCATTGCTTTTCTTGAGACAGGATTTGTAGCTCTACCTGCCATAACTGATTGGTGTACATACCAGTTAAACACTTGGGGATGATGCTTAGGGATTCAGTATACATCTTCATATCAGCTAGTGTAGGATGAATTTAAAAGTCCATGTGCGAAAAGCAATGGGATATTTCTTGCTAACAGTGCTGTTAAACATGCTGTACCTAGTACACCTTGAAGGGTTAAAGATAGTTGTTACAGTGAGGCAGGGTATTGTATTAGAGATTCTGTGACAACCAAGGGGGAATGTTTTCTCACTGGTTCTTGCCTATGAATGTTTTGTATAATGTTTATGACTTTTGTGGGGGAGAAGTTACTGTAAACCAAGGACTCTTTTCTTTGCTCCTCCCCTGACATATTCAATATTTTTCTAATATAAAGAATACTTCCATCTCCATGAGACCAAGGCCAATGGGGAGTTGGGGGGGCAGGAAGGCCATTTGGCCTGGACCTCAAGCTCAAAGGGGGCCTCAAATTTAGACACTTGTTAATTTTTTGGCATTTAATAAGTTTTGCAACTAGTTCTTATGCGCATCCCTGTCGGACCAAAATGTAATATACACTCTCAGCTTAGAGCTGCACATTTAAGCAAATAAGAGATGTGATTTGGTAAAATACATACTTTTTT
The DNA here is from genome assembly GCF_015237465.2 of Chelonia mydas. Lineage (NCBI taxonomy): Eukaryota > Metazoa > Chordata > Testudines > Cheloniidae > Chelonia > Chelonia mydas. The sequence goes on from NC_057849.1 coordinate 169,606,150, forward strand.
TGTTAACCGATATATATTTTGTCATATTAAGGAGTTAAAAATGTTCATAAATATTAATAAAAATATATCGGTTCTGATGGCACAAGAGCATTTGAATGGGCTGGCCATGCTTAATATCAACTGTGACATTGCACAAAAGCTAGATTTTTCCTCAATAATTAGTGCATTTGCACAGAAAAAGGCTAGAAAAGCATTTGTTAAATAAAAACAAAAATTCAAATTATGTCTTATTCTTTTTTTGGTGCCTTATTTTGTTTTCATGTATTGTCATTTGTTATTTTTATTATAGCTAGGGGCCTCAAAAGCTGGAAGTGGCCCAGGCCTCTCTGGACCTCTGAGAGGGCCTGCATGTGACTCACTTTAGACATTCATATACATTACTTTCCAACAAAAATCCCCCACATTAATACAAAAGCAACATATGTTTCTTACAGAATCTTTTTCTTATTAATTTGCCATTTGTCCATAGCACATTTGTTCAACATATGAAGATGTATCACACAAGACAATCATTAATATTACATGACTGTTGATATTTAAAATAAAATTCCATAGGCACGTTTTTATACCATGTTTTAGTCCTGGGCAGTTTAATTCAGTTAATCACATTCAAGTATCAGTCATGCAGAGCTGTGCTTGAGAAGAGAATGTCATTGTAAAAGAAGCAAACGTCGGTTACTCCAAGTTTCACTACAGATGTGTAAAAAAGGGGCAGATTTACAATCACAGAAAGCAAAGAAATTGAGTTCTCTCTTATTCTGTTCTGCCTAATTATTGCGCTTGTCTGTGTTCAGTGTGTGACATGATGTTATGTGCTGCCTGAAATGTTCTAAAATGAATAGACAGAATAGGGCAGGTTATAGATGAATGGGAAGTTTTAACTCCTTGTTTTTGCCCTTCTGGGTTGTCATCAACAAATCAAGTGGGAGTTTGATTATTCTGCATTTAAAAATATTTTGCTTCTTTTTTGCAGTTATTTCTTTATACATATCTCTCTCTCTCTCACACACACACACACAGATAGATAGCCTTTCTAGTGTCATCAGTGGGCACTGGATCAGGCCCTTAGCTCTAATTTCATCTCATAAATTAATTTTGCCACCCCTCTCCCCTCCCCCCCGCATCTATGATAACATTCTTCTCTGAACTTTTACATGCCCAGAAAGTAATGCAGTATTTCCAGGTGTAGTCAAACCACAGCTCTACAGAGAGTCTCTGCTCTGTGATATATGGGATATGTATGCAACCTTGTTGATCATTTTTGTTGCTATAACAAATTCACATGAAAACTGCTCTTCACTCGAGCTGGTTGAATAATTAATTTAGAACAAAAATAGATGCAAATGTTGACATTTTCTTATGCAATGATTGATCTTTAGTATTTTGATTATGCAGCCAGCTGTATTGTCCACTATCAGTCTGGATCTGGGTTAGGCTACTCCTTCCTGTTCTCTACTTCCCATTGAATGCGTGTCTTCATTAATTTTTCCTCAGGTGTATTAGCTTATATTTGTTATTTGCTGCTTACTTTCTGTTCTTTCAGGCTGATCTTTTTTGTTGTAATTAGTATGTGCAACTCTTCTCAGTCAATACCCGTGAATTTCATTAGTATCATGTTTATTTTCTCTTACATAGCACCTTCATTAATAGATTTGGAAGTGCCGAGTCCTCCACGACTGAAGGCTTTAGCATTCACTTCAAAGGATGCAGAATCAGTCCCTAAAACCAGACACCTCACTCCATTTTGATATTGAAATAGTCGCTCATTGTTTATGCTTTTACCCAGTTCTCCTAAACAATGCTGCTCTTACCTAAGCCATTTTGTAAATGTTTTTCAAGTGAGCTTTTCTGAAGATCTAGTATCAAGTGCTTTATAAAAATCCAATTATGTTGGGCTAGACTTTCAAAGAAAGGTACTTGTATTTGTACATGTAGTTTTGTTTGGGCCTAATTTATGCATACAAGTATCTACTTATACATGTGAAAATCTTCTATTTGGCACACCTATGGTTGCTTAGCCTTCAAATTTGTATTCATGTAACTGCATCTGTCTAGCTTAGAAAATCTGGTCTATATCTACTTCATTCCTTCAACATACACATTTTGTAATTCTATCAGGAAGAACAATCAAGTTAGTTTATGTGGTGTTTAGTTGCTGCTTGTAATTATTAGAACTGGGAGCACCTGCTGTTGGGAGTCTGAAAGGACAGGAAACAGGAAGGGGGGGGAGTTGAGGAGGTGGAGTGAGAGCTACTGAGGGTGCAGCGGCAGCATGGTAAAGAGGTTTCCACTTTAAAAATAAAGTCCTGCTGAAGTTTGTTAGTACCTTGCCTGGTTGCTACAACATTTTGGTGACGAGGATGGATCTTCTGCCTCTGAACCCACCTGCACCCTTTCTGTGAAGCCCAGGTGAGCCTCGAATTGCTTTTACTGTCTGGATCCATATGTTTGAGACTTATCTGCTTGCAATCAGTGCTACAGAGATTTCTGAATTAAGAAAGCATGTTCTGCTAATCCACTACCTTGGAGCAGAAGGGCAGTGTATAGTTTACACTTTTCCCCTTGCAGATGATAAATATGAGACTGCACTCACTGCATTAAAGAACTTTTGTGCCAAAAGTGAATGTAGTAGTTAATCGCTACAGATTTCGCCAGCGTGAGCAGAAAACAGGGGAGACTATGATGCAGTATATTGCTTCCCTGAGGAGTCTGATTGTAACTTGTGACTTTGGGAATATGGCAGATGAGATGATTAGAGATCAGCTCATTGAGAAAACAACCATGCTTCATGTAAGAGAACGCTTATTTCTAGAACCACAACTTACACTAGAAAAAGCAATAACCATTGCTACTCAGATTGAGTCAGCTACAGCTGAAGCCAAAATAATGAGCATGGATACAGGAAGCACAGTCCAGGCTGTGACTCCTTTGCAGAAAAGTTCACTCTCACGGCAGACAAACAATTACAAGAGGAAAACTAATGAAAAACCACCGAATCAGCAAATTCAAAATACAGTAAAATACAGTAAAAGTACATGCTTTCACTGTGGATCCCCACAACCCCTTGCAAGCTACACAGGATGTCCGGCAAAAATAGCTCAGTGCAATCATTGCAAAAAGATTGGCCATTTTGCTAAAGTATGTTGCAGCAGCCAGTTCAATCAACAGGTGCATGCAGTTACAATAGAAGATGTTACTGTGCTGAGCGTGAACAAAATCACTACTGCACATATTGAAGAACAAATAAAGTGCACTGTAAACATTTCCGCCATACCCTCAGGCAAATCACACTCTATTCAGCTAATGTTGGACACTGGCTTAGCAGTATCTTTACTACCTGATTCCATCTATTTGCATTACTTTAAAGATGTGCCTCTTAGTGAACCCAAACTTCACTTGGCGTGCTATTTGAAAAAAAACATATTCCAGTACGTGGCTGCCTGCCAACAATAGTTACTTTTGGTGATTGCTGTGTAACTGCAGAGTTCTACATTGTCCACAAAGGCACTCCTATCCTTGGCAGAGATTTATTGGCTGCTTTAAATCTCAGGGTAGTTAATGGATGAATTGATCTTCCTCAGCAAAGCACTCTTGCGGTACACACACCAGTTTCAGCTGGGACCCAACACCAGGTTGAAGAGAAACTCAGCTATGCTTATGGGTTTCTGCATAAAGTTAAGGAATAATGTGATGCCTGTATGACAGAAGTTATGGTGCTTACCATTTTCAGTCAAGGAAGCTGTTTCAGAGGAACTGAGAAAACTTGTTCAAAAGGACATTATTGAAGAGATTGACTCCTCAGAATAGGTTTCACCTATAGTAGTGATGCAGAAGAAGGGTGGAGGCATTCGCCTTTGTGTGGACTTAAGGGAGCCAAATAAAGCTATTGTGATTGACAGCCATCCTCTTCCTCACATAGAAGAAGTATTTGCAGAACTCTGTGGAGCAAAGATGTTTTCTACTCTTGATTTGCAGAGCGCATACTACCAGGTTATGTTGCATGAAGATAGCAGAGACCTCACAGCATTTATTACACATGAGGGACTATTTCATTTTAAATGTGTTCCATACCATCTCGCATCTGCCCCAAGTGCCTTCCAAAAAATGATGTCATTGATTTTGAAGAATCAACATGGAGTTCAGTACTATCTGGATAATATTCTCGTGTTTGGAAATACTTCTGAGGAGCATGACAATAACCAGTAGTCTGTACTAAATTGCAGCAGCAAAGCAGGCCTCAAGCTCAATAGGTCCAAATGCAAATTTAGACAAACTGAACTCTCCTTTCTGGGGCATACAATTTCACAGGCTGGACTAAAATCCTGTGTCACTTGCCACATGCATGATAAGACAGCAGTGACATGTACCCCTCCATTACAGCCTGTTCCTCTTCCTAAATCTGCATGGGAAAAAGTGGCGATTGACATTGTAGGACCCTTTGATAGTGCTCCAAGTCACTGCCACTTTGCCATCACTTTAATAGACTATTTCAGTAAATGGCATGAAGTAGTGTTTACATCGCAAATCTCTTCTGCTACAGTAATTAAGTTCCTCTCTTCAATTTTTAGCAGGGAAGGTAACCCCAAAGAACTGGTTTAAGATAATGGTAGTCAATTTACTTCCCTGAAGTTTGAAACTTTTCTAGCAGAGAGGAACATTTTACACAGAAGGTCATCCCTGTATTACCTTCAAGCCAATGGGGAAATGGAATGGTTTAACAGAAGTTTGAAAGAGATTTTGCAAACAGCTAATCTGAAAAGGCGATTGTGGATAACCTTCACTACTGATTTCTTGCAAGCATACCGGGCTACACAACATGCCACAATGCAAAGATAGCCCGCAGAGTTACTGCATGGGAAACAGATGAATACTAAACTGAACATTGCTGGATTGTTAAACGCATGCCCTGATGCCCCAACTGAGGATGATGTGAGAAAAACAGTTGAACAGAACCAAGCAAAGTATAAGGCTTTCACAGACAAGTGGCAGAGTGCTAAGGAGCCAAAGTTTGAGTGTGGTTCCTTCATTAGAATATGAAAACCTTGAATTTTATGCAAAGGGGACCATAAATTCACAGGTCCTCTTAAAATCATAGAGAAGAAGGGACCTTACACCTATCAACTTTCTGATGGGTGGGTATGGAATGCTTCTTATCTTGCACCTGCCTATGCACCAAGAGGAGATTGTGCCAACACCAGTTCTGCATTCATTGACTTCACTGTAGTATCAACACAACAAGATGTTGCACTAGAACAGGGGCTTGAGAGATGGCCTGTCAAACCCAGACGACCACCTAGAGACTACGTTATGTAGTATCTACAGTGTTTCCAGTGTAATATTTCTGCCAACAGTATAGTGTTTTGTTTCATATTTGTTCCTGTGGTTAGAAAAACAATGTTTATTTTAATTGGGAGAGTTTCTGAAGAGAGGAGGGAATGTGGTGTTTAGATGCTGCTTGTAATTATTAGAACTGGGAACACTGGCTGTTGGGAGTTTGAAAGGACAGGAAACAGGAAGTTGGGGGGGAAGTTGAGGAGGCGGAGTGAGAGCTACTGAGGGTGCAGCAGCAGCTTGGTAAAGAGGTTTCCACTTTAAAAATAAAGTCCTGTTGAAGTTTGTTAGTACCTTGCCTGGTTGCTACAATAGTTTAGCAAATATTATTCTTTATGAACTCACACTCATGGTTCTCTTATATAAAGGATATAGATGTATACAATCTAAAGGATATTATTTATATCACAGAAGCACCAAGAGGCCACAACCAAGATCGGGGCCCCATTGTGCTAGGCACTGTTCCAATACATAAGAGACAGTCCCTGCCCTGACACACTTACATTCTATATAGCCAAGATAGAAACCAAGACAAAATGACTTGCCCAAAATCACACAATCAGTCAATAGCGAAGCTGGGAATAGATCAAGAGTGTCCTGAGACCGAGTCCAGTTCCTGGTCCTTTAGACCAGTGGTTCTCAAAGCCGGTCTGCCGCTTGTTCAAGGAAAGCTCCTGTCACGCCAGACCGGTTTGTTTACCTGCCGCATCCACAGGTTTGGCTGATTGCGGCTCCCACTGGCCACGGTTCGCTGCTCCAGCCCAATGGGGGCTGCGGGAAGCAGCGCGGGCCAAGGACATGCTGGCCGCCCTTCCCGCAGCCCCCATCAGCCTGGAGCAGCGAACCACGGCCAGTGGGAGCCGCAATCGGCCGAACCTGCGGACGCGGCAGGTAAACAAACCAGTCTGGGGCTCCAGGGGCTTTCCCTGAACAAGCGGCTGACCGGCTTTGAGAACCACTTCTCTAGACCACGGATTAATATCTTTTGACTGGAAATTTTGTTTCAATTAGTATTCCTGGTACTGAAATAAGGTCTATTGGTAAGTAATTCCTTGGATTATTCTAGCATCTCTTTTGAAGATAGATACAACATTTGCTATGCTTCACTCTGCCAGTATTAGAGTTGATTTTAATGAGAAATTGAATATTTGTTAACAGCTCAACCACCTCATTGTGAAGCTCTTTCAGAACCGTGGGCAGTATACCAGCTGATACTGGTGACTTTTTACACTTTAGTTTACCAGTTTGTTCCAGCATCTCTGACCATTCTTCATCATCTTTGCTTGAAATGATTAGGTCTAAGGTATTATCTCTGCCATCATCCTCTTTATTAAAGGATTGATGTGAAGCAGTTATCTGGCTTCTCTGCAACATCCTTTTCCTCTTTATCTGCACTCTTTTCTCCCTGATGGTTCATCAGACCAGTAGTGTAGCTAGGAGTGGAAATTTGGTTGGGTCCCAACTTTTGGGTGGACTGGCAATGACAGATTGTGCTAACTCAGCTTCTCCCCTGACACCACTCCCACTTCCTGTCCCTGGTGCCCCCAGAGACAGGGCTTCACCTGCCGAGCTGGACACACACATGGGGTGGCTCAGAAAATGGCCAGGCAGAGCTGCTGGAGAGTAGCTTTCTGAAGGGTGCGCACATAGCTATATCCTGGATTTCAGGTGGCTGAGTAATGCTCCGGCCACTGTGGCAGCTTGTAGCGAAGCGAAGACTCACTCCTGCTGGTCATCCAGGGAATTAACTCTCCAGCGTATGGAGCGCCCTCTGCAGCCGGTGTCTCACCTACCGCTGGCCCCTGTGTCCCTCCCAGACCCCGCTACCCCTTACAATGGGGATCTGCCCTCTGCAGTACCCCCACTATGGGTCTCCCCTCCCAGGGGAACCCCCAATCCTCTAAACCCACCTTGCCTCAGTGGCTACTGCCAGTCATCATCTAGCTCCCCCTGACTGGGGCAGACTGCAGTCTGTAATGGCCACTCATCATTGGCAAGGAGGTTGGACCAGCTGCCTCTGCCTATCCTCAGGCTACCCCTCTGTAGCCCCAGTACCTTTCCTGGCCTTTAACAAAGCCTGCAGCCTGGGGGTTTACCAGGCTGGAGCTCCCCAGCTCCCTTTGCCCTTCCCCAGCACTGCTCTGCTCTAGGTACCTTGCTCCCAGGCAGCTAGCCCTTCCCACTCCAGGGCTAGAGTGAGACTCCTCCAGCTTCTGGCCCCCAGCCAGATTGTGGCCTGATTGGGGCGTGGCCCCAGCTGTGGCTGCTTCTCCAATCAGCCTAGCCTTTCTCAGCCGCAGCCCTCTCCAGGGCTGATTTTAACCCCTTCAGGGCCGGAGCGGGGTAACCACCGTGCTACACAGCACTACACCGCTGCTCAGATTTGGGTGGGCCTGGATGCTAAGTGGGGTGGGCCACGGCCCACCCATGGCTACACCACTGCATCAGACCCAGCATTTATCTCAGGCTTTCTGCCTTGGTATTGTTAAATAATTTCTTGTTTTTGTATCCTTGGCTATTTGCGTTTCAAAATTCTTCTTAGTCATTGTGATGTCTATCTTACATAATACCTGCCATAGTTTGATATTTTCCAGTGGCTTCATGGAGACCAGATTTCTGTTTTCATAAGCATAGCTACTTGACTCAAAAAAATCAAACCAAATTCTAATCAGTTTACAGTTCATGACTAAAGTTTGAGTCAATTTGGAGCTAATCATGTGTTTCACAATCTCTAATTTTGATTAGTTTTTAGAAAAATAAAAACCTTTGAAAATATTGCAATCACATTTTCACTGTTCCTGCTAACTAAAATTATGGCTGTGGAAGGAAGGAATAGGTGCATTGACTCAGGCAGGTAGTTTATTACACCTGAAAGAAAAAGCAAGCTACTCCTTCCATTAGAAAGCAATTTTATTAAGAAAGAGTATAACATTTCTTTGCATAAATGTATTATGCTTACATCTGAGAAAAGGAATAAACTACACGAGAGATAATATTCTGTGTATGCTACCCACTTATGTACTCTATCTTCCTATCTTTACAGATTCCATGTTACTAACGTGTACATTTTTCTAACCTTCATTGTCTGTTGGCTCCTGGAAAAAATGAAAACAAAAAACCCGAAAACAAAACACAGGCCAAGTTTACTACTGCTGTGAATTTGTGATCAGATCTGCTGACTTCAGTTAGGTTGTAACTGCTTATGCCAGCAGTGAATATGACCCCCAAGTCACTTCTACGTCACAGGAACATAAGTGTGCTGGATACGGTACATGCTGTGTACTTCTATTACTGTAGTGTCTTCAGCATAAACTACATGTAGTATGTGAAATGTATCAAAGTTGTCATGCTTTCACAATACACTTCTTCTAAATACTTCTTCAGAGTACTATTGTTCTTATGTATTTGTGAGAACAGGAAAGGCTCCAGGCCTGAATTGTATCCATATCAAGTTGCTATTTCACGCAGGCCCCAAAAGTGGCCATTTCACTTCCTCAGCCAATGTTTCCAGGACAACTGCACCCCCAAAATCTGATGCAGGGCTAAGGTAATAGCCATTTCTAAACGAGGAAAACCATTACAAGTTCCCAAGAGCTATCAACCCATCTCTCTCCAGTATGTCACATCCAAGCTTATGGAGCTACTGATTCTGATATGCATTAATGAAGTTATTAAACCACAACTGCCTTTTGTTCAGGCTGGTTTTAGACAAGGATGGGTGTACCTAAGATCAACTCATTTACACTGATTTAGAAAGTAAGCACAGACAATTTGGTGCTCTCACACAGGGAGAAGACAGCTGCATTTTTTCTATTAATTAAAGATGGTTACTAACTTAGATGTGTACTGTAGCTGCTTAATATTGATATGTTCATAATAAAGAGACCAAAGACTGACAAGTTTTTGTATTTCTCCAGCCATCTTACAACCTGCCCTGCAAATGGACTCCCTAGATTTGCAATGCCTCTTGTTTTAAAGAAGTTGGAGACAAGTAACAGACCTTGAAAGGCCAAGCAGAACAGTACATGTACCATAATAGAACAAAAGGCTGACCTGTTTTCTTTGCTCATTGCACCACCTAACACAATACTATCCAAGGCCAAGCAGCTCAAATATGATAAAAAAAAATGTTATTTGTACTGCTGTAAAACTCGCAGTAATTCTTTGTACGCTTCAAAACATGTGCCATTGTATCAGTTCCCTTCAAAAGCCTGTCGCAAACCAGTTATTTTAATAGTGTGCTGTTTAGATTTTAAATGCATTAAATATCTATCAGTACACCAAAGTAGTTATTAGACCCTTATTGCCTTACTGTCTCAGCAAACTCACAAGTATTTCTTGATATATTCAAATCATTAATGAATGAGGCAGATCATTATGTATATAATATAGTAAACATTTGGTTGTCTCCATTACCATTCGTAATAGGGAAGCTAAATAGAAAACTCTTTCATCGTTCTGTTCCAAAGTCTTCTCTAAAGCAGCATACCTACCAGACTTAACTACACTAGTTATAGCTTCAAACAAATATATCATGGTAAGAGCCTGCTGGCAGCACCTGTCACTTGTACAAGGAACTAGTGGCAGGCAAAATGGAGACAGTAATGGTAATGTTTAGAATGATAAGAATGTCATTGATGCTGTTACCATAAGGATTACTGGGCATTAAGACATGTAGTTCAAAGACGGTCTTCATGTTCAGCGAGCAGTGTGGCACACACTGGTTGTTCTTTTGTTACAGGGTGCTACTGTTCAAGATTGTTCTGATTAGTATTGTTAGTTTTCTCTACTTTGGAACCTTCAAACAATCCATTATATAGATAAACAAACATAAGAACTCATTCAGACAACATTTAAGGGAATCCAGAAGGGTACGAGAGTGCCTCTCTTTTAAAGCTGGGCTCAATTTTTCCACTTAAAGCACGGATTCATCCTCTTTGTTTTGTATGAAGAATACAGTATATTTTCTGCACTGTTACCAACTTTCATGATTTTATCATGAGCATGAGTCCTGAGATAGTGAGATTTGATAGTGATATTTGAGCTTTTATTTAAAGACCCAGCTCTCAAAGAGACAAATTTCAGCTTTTCGTAAAAAAAAAAAAAAAAAAAATCCTAGCCCTCATGGTTGCAGAGAAATAGTGGAAAATGTGAGCCATGGGTATCTGAGCCTTTCAGATACACATGGCTCACATTTTCCAGGCAAGTAAAAGAAAAGAGGCAAATATGAATGCCCAAATCATTATTTTTTAAAATCTCATGAATTTTAAGTCAGACTTGTGATTTTTAACATTAGAGCTTGGCATTACTACTTTTAATATTTTTTCTCTAGAATTTCACCTTTTTCAGCCTCCTTTTGCTAACAAATAGCTAGTTCATTAGCCCGCACACTTTCCATATGGTTAAAACTCATTGTAAGCCAGTGATGAATGTGGTTTTGAATAAGTTAGGTTATAATTAAGCAAAGTAATTACTGATTCATCCTTCTGCCCCCATCTTTTACATTATGTTCATGAGTTTCTTTTGCTCAAAATAGCTACCATTTCCCATAATTTACAGTAGGACTGATGCTACCCACTGGGATGGAAGATGCAGACACCCTTGGTAAAGCTGGCCTCACATGCTGCCAACTCACAATTGTTCCTGTATTTCTTAAAGCCCCAGCTTCTGAATCAAGAGATTGCATGAGAATCTCAACTTTTATTTTTTTTTAAAGAGCTTCTAGCCCTCATGATTGCAGAGAAAAGCTTGAAAGCCATGCAGCAAGTGCAATCTAAAAGCTAAGTAACCAGAAAGTAAATGAAAAGAACTCTTTAAAAGACTGATTGACCCGTGATGTGTGTGGCGGGGAGTGGGGGGAGGGTTGGGGAGTACTTATGACTTCTGTATGCTTATGTAAGTGTTGGGAGAAGAGAAGGAGCAGATCCTTCCCTAAACCTCTTGGGCTCTTTCTGCTTTTCCTCCTGTGGAAAAATGGCATTGGTTCCTCCCACCTCCTCTCCAGACTTGTGAATAACACTGAGAAGTCCCCGCTGGAGGTTCATCTCCGCATCTGGAAGGGATGGGGAGAGAAGAGGAGCCACTGGAGCTAAGTTAGTCACCTCTTGTTAGCAGAAAGTGATGCAGCAGGCAGGCAGGGTATTAGGAAAGATCTTTCCTGGGCACGCAGGGAGGCCCCTGAGCATGCTGATTACTATATGCTGAAGCTCTAGAGTTTGAGTGAAAACAGGTTGATGCCAAAGTGCACTCGGGGCCCTTGCTGTCTCCCAAATTACTTCCTGTGACCTGCTGTGCCTAGGGCAACCCTCACTGGAAATGCCAAGGTCAGGGCAGACTGCAAAAGGGAGAGGGGACACTCCCCAAACTGATGGGTAATATTCAAGTTACACTCTTCAGCTAGTCACAAACTGTGCTCCTGATCCCCCACACTGGTTATCAAGAAGCAAAACAACAACAAAATAAATAAAAATCACACAACCCCCTTTATTGCATTTCAGTTCTCTGGCTCCCAACCAGCACCTAGGTGCAGTAAGATGGCCTATTTAAAAACTCTTCTCACTATACAAAATGTTCCTCTGAACCCCAAAAAGCCAGCCACATTGCCAGGTCAATATTAGGTTGGATCTTACTCAAAATACCATGCTGTCAGCCAATCCTTTAGTGTCTAAAACTAAAGGTTTATCATAAAGAAACAAGAAAGAACAAGAAGAGAGTTGTTAAATGGCAAAGCAGTCACATACATACAAAGATTTCAAAGTCCATAAATGAGGTTCTTAGCAATATTGGTGAGTTTGCTGGCTTGAAAGTCCTGCTGGAACATATCCACAGCTTGGATGGGTCATTCAGTCCTTTTTTTCAGAGCTTCAGTTTGTAGAAAAGTTACTCTGGAGGTAAGAAGCAGGACTGAAGACAAAATGGAGATAATGCAGCTGCCCTTTATATTCCTTTTGCCATGTGACTTGTGCTACTTCCTGTGTCCCAGACACAAGCTTGAGCATGGAAAAACCTTAGAGTTCTGTCCATAAGCATGCCACATGCCTTTCTGGCTCATACGTTGTATCCCAGTAGTTCCTTTCAATGGGTCCCTTGATGGGCCATCAAGCAGGCTAGCCAGTGCTGATGCCAGTCTGTCTGGGGGTGTCACCCAGATACACAGCACAAGTTTGAAATACAGATATACCCTGCATATCGATAACTCATAATACAAAGGTGATACAAACATAGACAAGATGATCATATTTGGCAAATTACAACATTTTTGCAGATACCTTACACGACATATCTGGCACCACTCGTAAAGTGTCTCCCATATTCCATACAGCATCACACATCCCTCCTGAGACCCAACTCTCTCCCATTCCACTCATCATATTAACCTCCAACCCCAACCTGGCTTGGAAGAACTAGGCACTTCAGTGAAGTTGAGAGACAAGGAGTGAAATGCTGTAAGGAAGTTCAAGAGAGATGCTGGAGTAGGCATGGGAGGGAGAAACGCAGAAAGGGGTAATGCCTCTTCTCTATCCCGATCATGAGTGTAGCACGAAACTATGAGGGAGGCTGCAGGAGGGAATTGTTGGGAGGTGGCACCAGGAAATCAGTCTATGACCACATGGCAAGAATGCTCTCTGCAGTTGCAACATCTCTGTGAATAGATCTCTTAATAAAGAACCTGTTTAGTTTTAGAGGCATGGAGTCATTTCATGTTATTACCCAGCATGCAGGGACATGAAACAAGGAGAAGCAGTAACTTTTGGCAGTCAGAGGGTTACCCCAAGCATGGGGTAGAATCTCTGACCATCTTGGCTAATAGCCATGAAGGACTTATCTTCCATGAAGTTATCTAGTTCTTTATTGAACCCAGTTATACTTTTGGCCATCACAACATCCCCTGGCAACACGTTCTCCAAGTGAATTTTGTGTTGCATGAAAAAGTACTTCCTCTAGTTTGAATTAAACCTGCTGCCTATTAAATTAATTGAGTGAACCCTGTTTTTTGTATTGTGGGAAAGGGTAAATAACACTTCTCTATTCACTTTCTTCACACGAGTCATGATTTTATGGACCTCTATCATAGTCCCTTTTACTCATCTCTTTTCTAAACTGAACAGCCCTAATCTTTTTAATCTTTCCTTTTATGGAAGCCATCCCATACCCTTGATCATTTTTGTTGACCTTCTCTGAACCTTTTCCATTTGCACGATATCCTTTTTGAGATGGGACAACCAGAACTTGACACAGTATTCAAGGTATGGGAACACCTTTATATAGTGGCATTTGATATTTTCTGTCTTATTTTCTATCCCTTTCCTAATATTTGCTAACATTGTTAGCTTTTTGACTGTTTATGTGCATTGAGCTAAAGTTTTCAGAGAACTATTGTGCACAGTGATTCCAATATCTCTTTCTTAAATGGTAACAGCTAATTTAGAACCCAACATTATACATATGTAGTCGGGATTATTTTCTTCAATGTGCACTACTTTGCACTTATCAGCAATGAAATTCAACTGCCAATTTGTTGCTCAGTCACCCAGTTTTGTGAAATTCCATTACTCTTCATAGTCAGCTTTGGATGTAAGCTAGCTTGAATAATTTCGTATCATTTGCCAATTTTGCCACTTCACTGTTCACTCCTTTTCCAGATCACTAATGATTTTGTTGAACACCACAGATACGCTTTTCAGGATCCCACTGTTTACCTCTCTCTATTGTGAAAACTGACTATTTATTCCTATCCTTTATTTTCTAACTTCTGACCAATTACTGATCCATGAGAGGACCGTCCCTGTTATTCCATATCTACTAAGTTTTTTTTAAGTGCCTTTGGTGAGGGACCTTGTCAAAAGCCTTCCTAAAATCCAAGTACATAATATTGGTTGAATCACCCTTATCCACATGCCTGTTGACACACGCAAAGAAATCTAATATATTGGTGAAGCATGACTTCCCGTTACAAAAGCTGTGTTGACTCTTTCCCAACAAATAGTGTTCATCAATGTGTCTGATCATTTTGTTCTTTACTATAGTTTCTACCAAGTTGCCTGGTATTGAAGTTTGGCTCACTGGCCAGTAATTCACAGAATCACCTCTGAAGCCCTTTTTAAAAATTGGTGTTAGATTCGCTACCTTTCAGTCATCTGGTACAGAGGCAATAGATTACATACTGCAGTTAGTAGTTCTGCAATTTCATATTTGAGTACTTTCAGAACTCTTGGGTGAATATTATCTGGTCCTGGTGACTTTTTACTGTTTATTTTATCAATTTGTTCCCATACCTCTTCTACTGATACCTCAATGTGGAACAGTACTTCAGGTTTTTCACCCACAAGGATAGCTCTGATGTCAGTATCTCCCCACATGCTCTGCAGTGAAGACTGATGCAAAGTATTCATTTGGCTTTTCTGCATAGTTCTTGTCTTCCTTGAATGCTTCTTGGTCATTTAACAGCCCATAGCCCCAGTACCTGTTTGGCAGTATTCCTGCTTCTGATGTACTTAAAAAAAAATTCTTACCATTAGGGGTTTTTGTTTGTTTGTTTGTTTTGCTTCTCACATTCTTTCTTGGCCTGCCTTCTTATACTTCTACACCTAATCTGCTGGAGTTTGTGCATCCTCCTATTATCCTCAGTAGGATTTAACTTCCAAATGTTAAAGGATGCCTCTTTTGTCTTTTATGGCCTGTATTACTCTGCTGTTTAGCCATAGTGGCATTCTTCTGGACCTCATAGTGTTTTTTCTGTCTTGGGCTATACATTTAGTCTGAGTCTTTATTTGTTATTTTTAAGTAATCCCCATGGTATTTGCAGACATTTAACCCTTGTGACAGCTCCTTTTAATGTCTATTTAATGGGTGTCCTAATTTTTGTGTAGTTAGTTCCCCTTTTTAGAGGTTTTTTTATTATCCTCCCCCTACAATTATTGTAATTTACATGATTGTAATGATTTAATTACATTAGAGTCATTATCACCAAGTGCTTCAGCTATGGTTACTTCTTGGACCAGATCCTATGGTCCACATAGGAGTAAAATCAAGAATTGACCCTCCCCTTGTGGATTCCAAGACTAGCTGCTCCAAGAAGCAGTCATTAATGGTGTCAAGACATTTTATCACTGCATCATGTCCTGAGGTGACATTTACCCGATCAACATGAGGATAGTTGAAATCACGTATCGCTATTGGGCTTTCTGCTTTAGTAGCCTCTCTAACCTCCCTTTGCATTTCACAATCATTGTCACTATCCTGGTTAGGTGTCAGTAGTATACTCCCATTGCTATACTTCTTTTAGTCAAGCATGGAATTTCTATCCATCAAGATTCTATGGTAAAGTGTGTTTTGTATGTAAGATTTTTACCTTATTTGACTCTATTGCTTTCTTTCATATATAATGCCACTCCCCAACCAATGCAATCTACTCTGTCATTCCGATATACTTTATGCCCTGGCATTACTAGATCCAATCAATTACCCTCATTCCACTGAGTTTCTGCGATGCCTGTTATATCAATGTCTTCATTTAATGACAGAAACTCTAGTTTAGTGTTTCTCAACCAGGGGTACATGTACATCCAGATATTTGCCTAGTTTTACAACAGGCTACAGATGCTCCCCGGGTTACACAAGACCCGACTTATGCAAATCTGCACTTACGAAAATGTTCCATAAGCTAGAAATAGGAGAGGTTTTTTTGGTTTTGTTTTGTTTTTTTTGCGTAATGGCAGGTATACGTTTCCGTATAAATTTGATTACGTGAGGACTTCTGGAATGGAACAATTGCATAAGTCGGGGAGCGTCTGTACCTAAAAAGCACTAGCGAAGTCAGTACAAACTGAAATTTCGTACAGGCAATACTTGTTTTATACTGCTATTTACACTATACACTGAAATGTAAGTACAATATTTATATTCCAATTGATTTATTTTATAATGTTATTGTAAAATGAGAAAGTAAGCAATTTTCCAGTAATAGTGTGCTGTGACACTTTTGTGTCTGATTTTGTAAGCCAGAAGTTTTTAAGTGAGGTGAAACTTGGGGTACGCAAGAAAAATCAGACTCCTTAAAAGGGAGAGATACTGCTCTAGTTCATCCATCTTGGTATTTAGACTTTTAGCATTTGTATATAAGCACATGTACATTTTGTCACTATTCAGTTGCTTGCCTTCTGTCTTATTTTTAAATAAGACTGTTTCATTTGAATGTTCCTCACTAGCTCCTACCTATACTTACCAACTTCTTTCCTATAATTTTTACTAGCATATAGCATTCCCCCTTTAATAAATTCACCCCAAAGGGACATCTCTACCTAAATAAACTGGGCACCCCTGCCTATCTACTGCTTTTTTTTTTTTTTTTTGCTTTGCTGTTGACATTTCTGTGGGCCCTCTTCGAGAAGAGAGCAGTAATGAGAGTGAGTAACAGGGGAAGAAATTGATGAGGGATGGGTGTATGAGGTGCAGAGAAGATTGAGAGTAAGAATTGGTGGAAATCATTTGAGAACTGATTTCTTCATAAGGTTTCTGCCATTTTGAGCATGATGCTGGGTTTGGATCCATGGTGCTCTCAGGTTTTGATAACAAAGCTGAACCTGCATACTAATTTTGCTAGCATGAGGACCCTATTTCGGACACTAATGCATCAGCCCATCCAGTAATGGGCCTTCTTAGAAAGGCTTCCTTCCTTCTAAGGCTTCCTTCTCTTCAGACACTAAGGTTTTAAACTGTCCAAAACCAACAGTTTATTGTAGCAAAGCAAAATAAATGAATTAATCTCTGGATTAACTGAGTCTTCACTTTTCACTACAGAGATTTCTTTTTTGGCCATTTTCCAGATCTTCCTAGCCCAGTGGACTTTACACTTTATGGGTTACCTCAAGTGCACCTTTCTACAAGTCTTTCAATTCAATGGAAGCATTCTGAAAGACCCTGTTGTTACCGTTAGGCTTTTTATTTGTTTTTTTATCTTGCATGTATATTGGTAGCAAGTGCTTTCAAGGGAACTGTTCTGCAACAAATTCTGGAGAAAACTAAGCACTAAACTGCTTTTGGATCTTAAACAGCACTGGATCATGGGGTCAGAGAACTTTGTAATAAAGTAGGAACAAAAGCCTCCCAATGTGAAGAGGAAAAATGTTATAACTAATTTTTTAAAAATCTGGCAGGGTTCCTGTAGGTCATATCCTGTTTGGATATGTTTGTTTCTAAATAAAGGCACCCTATGCTGAGTTTCCTCTTGCTGACACATTCTAATCCATAAGGCTTTATTAGCACACCTACACATTCGAAAAAAATAGCTTACTATGGCAGCACAGCAGGAGCAACAAAGCAAAGAGACAGGGGTTGCAATATGGAACTAGGGCACTTCACCCAGCTTTGTTCAGAACTAGCATTTTTCCTTCCCCAAAGCCAGGGTACATTTACATTTGAAGGAATACTTTAGGGTAGAATGTTATTGTTAAGTGAAACTGCTGCAGAAAAACATGTGTCATCAGGCGTGGTCATGGGTTTGATGCTGTAAGATTGAATTAAAACTGTTTATATAATTAATATTGCCATTTTAGATAACTGAACAAATCTTGTACAAAGTATGTCATGCAAGGTGTCAATGGAAAAATTATTTGCTGAGTATGATTATCCTGTTTATATGCATGTGTCATATTTGTATCTGAAGTTATAGATATTGACTATGTACTGGCATCCTACATATGTGCTATATTACTGAGCAAAACCCACCAGATAAAATCTACATTGAAGCCAGACAGCACATTGTGAATGAACTTTTCAAGTTGGTGGCCTATCAAAATGTAACCCTTCTGCCCATCAGAGTTGGCAGCAACAAGGGCCGGTTCAGTATCTACGGGTTTCATTCCAATAACACAATGCAAAACCAGCTCGAGCCCCCACCCAGTGACCTGGGACAAATATATACCACCCCCGCTGGGCGCCTCCAAGAGACAATACTTCCTCTCTCGCAAGCACAGAGTCTGAGTGTAGCAAAAGCCTTTTAATAACAATGTGGCATTATGTTGGGGAAACACCACCAACAGGATTCATAACACAACCCATGAGCAAAAAAACCCCACCCCAAGCAAATTGGGGCGTGACCTTTCCCCTTGGTTCTTGAGTCCAGCAACCCAAAGACACCCAAAGTCCCAAAAGTCCCACAACCCAAAAGTCTCTGTTCCTGGTCAGTGCAGCACCAGAGTTCGAAAGTTTATCTGCAGAGTTTTACCTCCCAACCTGGGTGGAGATGTGAGGGGGAGGATTAAGGGGCACCTTACGTGGTCCAAAGCTGATTGCCCCAACCTCTCCATGGAGCTCTGCTCAGCTCTACCAGCCGCCGCCATGAGCTGCTTCAGCCTCCCGCGAACCGCTCTGCTCCAAGAGCCGCTCCAGCCGTCCCACAAACCACTCTGCTCTGCCAGCTGTCCCACAAACTGCTCTGCAATATATCTTCAGGCTCCCCTACTACTTAACACAACAGTCAGTGATTTCAGCTCTTAGTAAGTTTAGCTCTTCTGTGATTTCAGCTTGTAGTAGAGGAGCCTCAGTGCTGGTTCACCATTAGCCCAAAGTGAATTCAGCTCAGCAATCTGTAACTAGACTCCTAATGGAATCAAAATTAGCTCTCATATTCTACAGTAGCAAAAGGAAGAAGTACAATTAGCCTGTAAAGCCCTCACCAGAGGGGCCTATTCCACCAGGTATTAATACCTATCCTCAATCTTTCTCAATTCACTGAGTTTTGGAACCCATGTCCCTTGCTTAGTGAGTGCTACTTAATTGATGGCGAGTCCCTCCATCATAACAAAAGGCCAAGTACAGTTCCACTTTCCTTGATTCACATAATCAGGATAATAACAATTTATTCTTCCTGCCCCAATAACAGAGAAACTGGGGATCCCACAGCAACCAAAGTGACCATTTGGGCAGCTACGGGCTCATGCTAGGTGGGTGTGCCTATGCAAATGAGATCACCCCCTGAAGTTCTTTTCCAAAACTTGCCACAACTCACCACCAGATGTCAGGGTGGAGCTCATCCTGACTCTGCTTACAAAAGAATACTTTTAGCTCTCACAGTGGGTCATAGCAGAAGTTTGTCACCATCCAGTGAGCCTTCCTGTGGACGCTTTAGCCAAAATATTGGTAATGGCTTGTGATAAATGAAGGGAAGGGGGTAGCTCCCTTTTATGGACACCCAGGCAGCCAGTAGCTATAAAATCCTACTTAGTAGCTGTAATTACTCTACCTGTAAAGGGTTAAAAAGTTTCACTGCTATGCATAGGTAAAAAGAAGTCAGTGGGCACGTGGTCAAAAGAGCCAATGGGAAGGCTAGAACTTTTTATATTTGAAAAAAAGACTCCCCTTTTGTCTGTCTCTTGTTGTTCTGTCAGGGAGAGGCGGACAGGGCAGCAGCTATGCTGTAAGAAGCTTGGGCCAGGTATGAAAAAATCATCAGTATCATACCTAGAAACTACTAATTTAAAACCCCAGATATGTAAGTAAATCAGGAAATTTCTAGGAAGACACAATTAGGTTTATCCCTTTTATTTTGTTATGGCTTATGGATTCCTCTGTGCTAACCCCAAGTGCTTTTGTTTGCTTTAACCTTTAAGCTGGATCTCAAGAAAGCTATTTTTGGTGCTTAATCCATGTAATTGCTCTTTTAAAATCTAGCAATAGCCTGAGTTCCCAGATATATTTTCTTTCTTTTTTTTATTAATAAAATTTACCTTTTTTAAGAACAGAATTGGATTTTTCTGTCTTAAGAGGTTTGTGCACATATTGTTTAATTAGCTGGTGGCAACAGCTGATTTCCCTTTTTCCCCTCTTTCTCAGCTCTTCCCGGGGGGGGGGGGGAGTGTGAAAGGGCTTGAGGGTACCCCACAGGAAGGAATTCCCAAATGAGCCTTCCTGAGTTCTCAAAGGGGTTCTGCACTTGGGTGGTGGCAGCATCTACCAATCCAAGGTCAGAGAGAAGCTGTAATCTTGGGAGTTTAATACAAACCTGGAGTGGCCAGTATTAATTTTTAGAATCCTTGCGGGCCCCCACCTTCTGCACTCAAAGCGCCAATGTGGGGAATTAGCCTTGACATGGCTGCTCCTATGAATCATTAAAACATGTCAGGGTATGTGACCTACTCATGTGACAATGGGCTCCATCTTGTGCCTGTAATTTTCCACAAACTAATATTGTAAATATATTGTAATTTCGCCTCTTTCCTGCTCTGATCTCTGGACTATGGACTTACACTAAAAAGAGCATTCCAATCAGTGGAGCAAGGACCTTCCAATCTTTTGGAAGTTACCAGCAACTTTACAAGCCAGCAATCTGTAACATCACTGCTCCAAACCTGATACAAGATCTTTGGAATGATGGTAGGTGTATGATTTCCTTAACCCTATAAATAGATCTTTAAATATTAGATACTGGAAGAGTGGCAACATTGTCATTATTGGGTAAGATCTGAGTTATATATTTACCAGCCTATGTGGCTGATCTCTTGAGATCAGAAAAGCCCTTTGTTTAATTAAATTGATTTTAAATAACCACTCAAATTCCAGGGTCTGGGTGGTGAAATGAGTACTGGAATGCCTGAGGAGACTTTATTTTTGACTTCTTGTTAACCAGTGTGATTAGACAGAGAATAACCACCAGTATTGGGGTGTGTCTGCCCTATTTCTCAGCAGTTTGTCCCGAATCTTGTATTCTCAGCTGTAACCCACTGGGGCATGGTGACAGTGGGGGAGTGGAATCTTTTCTTTTCCAAGCCTCCAAAGTACTGGTAGACCCCGATAACCAGTTCAATTGTCTGCAATTGTGATAGCATCTTGTTGATGATAAATGGTCCTATCCTCTGCAACCAGAGCCTATACCTGGACTTTGAACATCTTAGTTTGCCGCTAGAGGGGATTGGATATATACTCTAAGTGAGCCCCTCCATTTCTCAATACCCACTACCTTCTCTTTTGTTTTGTTTTGTTTTGTTTTGTTTTAAAGGATTTATTTTTCTCAGATGTGCCCTGCTGTGGAGACTGCTTTGGCTACGCAAACAAGGTTTATTTCCACGAGGAGTTCATTTTGGCTGCATGATGGTTCTGACACGCCAATGCGGACAGCCCTCCTCAGTTCTTTCTTTGCTATTTTTTTTTCTGAATCTGTGGTCTCTCTTCTACTTTGTCACTTAATCCTTAATCTGTCTTCCTGATGCCATTCTATTTCATTTCTGCCTATAATCTTTTAACTGCCTTCTTCTTTCAAGATCAATTCTCTCTACCTGCAAAACACCTTCCCCTAATTCTAGTTGCTTCTCTACCAAGCAGTCCCTTTGTTCACTTTGTCCAAGACAAGAGACCTTATGGGCAGTGCAGCACATTAAAAGGAAATATTAAACACCTACCCATTAAATGAGCACCAAACATCCCAAGCACTCAGTGAGACGGGTCCTGTAGGAAAAGATACTATGATCATGTAATTAAAGACTATCATAATTAGAGCTGAGTGAAATTTGCTTTTGGGGCCCAAAAATGCAGGTTAGATTGACCAAAACAATTCATGAATACAGATCGATTTCAGCAAATTGTTTTGGTACAAAAAACAAAATTAGAAATGCTGAAACAAGCCACTTTGACCTTTGATTGTGGAGTATCCCTTAATTTTATTTAAGAGACCATCTATATATTTTTTAAAATCTTGACATCAAAACAAAAATGTGACATTTCTGTTTTCCGAAACATTTTTGTTTCAGGTAGACTGCAAATTAAAAGAAATGTTTTGGGGCATGAATCCAAACAAACTATTAATTTATTCACATATCCTAGTTACAATGAATATGCACAAGGGATCCAAATTAAGGCTGTACAGGAAACTTTAGTTCTGGCATTTCCTAACTTTGTGTGCTTGACTTTTGTAGCCTTAATGTTCTCTTGATGTAGCGATAGATAGATAGATATAATAAGTAGAAATAAAGTGTGCTAGATGCTTTCTAAGCACTCAGGAAGATACAGACCATGGTCTAATAAGTTTATGATCTAAATGTGCATGTAGAGGAAAGGTATATCGCCCATACAAGATGATTATCAGGGTGATGTATGGCACACGTCTTTTTAGTTACATGTTTGGTTATTGATTTTTTTTCACAACCCTTCCTAGCTCTCACTGGGCACATTGTAAGCTTTATTGTTTCTTTATGTGACAAACATCAAATCATCCTTAAACATAACTCTATACCAATTCTCTGTGGGTTGAATGATACAGTCAACTTTGCTGATTAATTCTTGCCCAGAAAAAACAAATTCCTCTTCCTAAACTCAAAAACTCTCAAAGGTACAGGGCTGTTTAGATATGTGAATAAGTGACTATGAACTGACAGATATAACCACCCTCACACACACATTAGCATGCATGATCTACTACATGCATGACTAACCTTCTCTTCTGGTAGTAATCTTGGGAGGCACTCAGGGATAGATTCACAAAGTATATAAAGACACTGCAATGCAGAACTAACACCACAAAGGGATTTAATCATGTCAATACTAGCTGTTTCAAAACCTAACTTCTAGGGACTCCACTGCCCAGTGGAATTCACAGCCCCAGGTTAAATGTCCAGGGACCCTGTGCATTGTATGGTGGAGAGTTAGATGGGGATTTTCAGAAGCCAGTGTGCTGAGCAGGGAGCCATCTAAGCTAACCAAGAGTGAAAAGCAGAAGGAAGGAGTGGGTCTCAGGGCCCAGATCCACAAAGATACTTCAGCATCTAGCTCTCATTGATCTGGGCCTCTAGGCACCTGACTGAGACTGGAATGAGGCACTTCTCTTCACTCAGGATTCATTCATGAATCCTCTCCTGGAGTTAGGAAACTAAACCCTTTCTCATGGGGTGAAGGTGGTTTGGAAGCCAGAAAGATAAATGACACGTCCCCACACACATCTCATTTTGGTCATTAGCCCAATGGGAGATCTGTTTTCAGGATCAGCCATTTACAGACTGATCACAGCACATTAAAAATGAATTGAAACCTGAAGTGTGGGAGATCTGTTTTCAAGCCCCTGCTATGCCTGATTTGAAGCAGAGACTTTAACCCAGGTCTCCAACATTGCAGGTAAGTGCCCTTAAGCACCTGGATATTGGGTATTCTTGGGTGGGTGTTCCTCAGTTGCTCCTGTTGAAACTGTTCCAGTTTGTATAAGTAACTAAATATTCACTGGGAGAGAGAGAGAGAAAATGTTAGGGCTTGACTCAGTAGCCTGGTGGTCAGGGCACTCAACTAGGATGTGGGAGAGTCAGGTTCAAGTCACTTCTCCAAATCAGGCAGAGTGAGAATTCAAACCTGGGTCTCTCACACCCCAACTGAGTGCACTAACCACTGGCCTACGAGAAGCTGAAAGAAAATCCAAACTCTGCCATTTGAGAGTTCTATCACGAATGAGGCTTAATTTTACTTAGAAATTGCTATCAGCCTTCTCTGTCTCCTCCTTACAGAGCTGACAGTGCAAGCGTGGCTGCCTGGGGCTGACAGCAGAAGCCCCTCTTTTGGACTGTGGCTGTCAGCCTCGGGCATGTTGGGGCTCTGGCTTACAACCCTAGATGGTTGCTCCCCTGCCAGCCTGGGAAGTGTGAGAGGGGACCCCACTGCATCTCCCCCAGGCCTGGGGAGGGTAATGAACCCTAAGACGAGTAGAGGTGAGGCTGAGAGGGCTGAACTATGGCCTGGGAGCTGCAGGGGTGCTGAAGTGAGGAGCGTGGGGGCTAATGGGGTGGGAGGGTGTATTGATGGTTCGTGCTGAGCAGATGGGGTGAGTGCTGGGAGGGTGAACTTAGGGCAGGGGGGGTTGATGGGATAGGGGGCCTGAACTGATGGGGCTGTGGGACTGAATTGACAGGGGCATGAATTGAGGACTGGAGGACAAGATTAATTGCTGGGCAAGAGGTGGGCCGAGGTGGGGGTGAGAGCTTCTGCAGCTGGGGCCAAAATCACCTTTTCCAGAACATGAGAGAGTGGGCAACACATGCACACATGCACATTGTCACATGCACACACCCTGGGGATGTGCAGTGGGAGTTCAAAAATCAAGAAACAAACTTAATATAAAAAAATCTCATGATTTTTTATCTCTTCAAGTTGGCAATACTGTAATAAATTCCCACAAAACAGTTCAATTACCTTATACCAGGTCTTCAGCCAACCCTGCACTCATTATCAGGAGGTTTTGATGCCATCTTCCTCAGTAAGCCAGTAGAGAAACTCATTTCTTCCTTTTACTCTAGGTTCCAACCCAGCAATCTACTCCCTCAGATTCCTTAGGCCACAGCCTACATCAGCCTATCTCTAGGCCCTTTTCCCAAGGTCCTCTTTCCACCACAGACTCTTCACCCCTTCCCAGGTTGTGCAGAGTTCTTTCTTGCTAGAGACCCCATTCCTGTCTACTTCACCCTAAGTTCTCTCTGCGTGTATCTCTCTCTTCCAGAAACCCAATCCCCAGGCTGCCTCCCTAGGAATTTACCCTTTTACCAAGGCTAACCAAAGGGGCTGCCCGCATGATCTCCCTATGTCTCTTCTAACCCTAAAGCAGGGGTTTCTGCTCAGAAAAGGATACTAAGGCCTACTTTCTTCCCTTCACTCCCCTGTCTCCTTTCTATAGCCCTACATTCCTTCCCTTATTAGTCAGCCTGCTCCTTTCAAATGAGACTCATCCTTAATTCAGCCACCCAGCCCCCCTTCAGATAATCCTAATCCTAAATTGAGCCAAGACCACCCTCCGGGTGCAACTGGGCACACAAATTGTTCTTTGGCTCCAGTTAACTCTTTCACTGCCAATGGGGATTACACACCACCCCACAGACTGTCTTTGTTTTATTTGTTTGTACGACTGGCAAAATGAAGATCTGATTGGGTTCCTTAGGCACCTGAAATAATAATGAGGGGGCAAAATAACTGCATACAGAAACTCAGAGTTTTAAAATACTGATGAATATAATCTTAGAACAAATCTAGGCCTATGACTAACCTGGGGAAGAATCCAAGATTTTACTATTTGTCCCACAGTATGACAAAAAGTCTGGGAGGAATTACTTATAACTTCCCACTCTGCCTCTGTTATTCAGTTTATTTTTGAGTGTTGTACAAACCCTATTCCCGCTTGATACTTCTTGTTTATTTTATTCCCATTCACATTGGTCCTAGTGTAATTATCCTGGTACTGTATGCCCACCCAAATTATTACCTTTCCTCCTATATGCACTCTCTTAAGTAAATATCCAAAATATTAATGATATTGATAATCTAAATGTGTCACCATTCTTACTTTGAATGTCTCAAACATTCTTTAGTCCAGGGCCAGAATGCTAGTAAGTAACATTTTGGTTTGTATTTAATCTGTTGGAGGTTATTCTAACTCTTCAATCATTTGGTGGTCAAATGGCATCTTTTCGGGCCAAACTGTCAGCTGGACTCAGTTTTATGTGTGTGCAAACCCATCTGTCCATGTAAACGCTGCAATTGCACATACAAGTAAGCGGCAGCCTCTGGGGCCTATAAAAATATGGCCATGGAATCTCCAATTTCAGGAGGTCATAAAATATTATGTTTAATCTCAATTTCTATTTTTTAAAGTATGTTTCTAGACCTTTTGTATTGCAAAGAGAGCCTTGATGCTTAATGTCAACCAGTCACTTGAAAATATAAACCAGTCTCTAGGATTGAAACTGGTCAGTGATATTTTCCACCCCTTTCCTAAAAATCATAGGTTATTTTTGCCCTGCTCGTCTCCTCTCTCCTTTTCCACACATACAGCTGTTCAAGGCTGGCCTTTAGGGCTCATGGTGGAACTCATGTCTGTGGGTCCCCTGATTAATTTGTAGAATCCTAGACCAGTTCCCTACTGTATGCTGAATATAAAACTAGAGCCACCACATACTTGCTCCCTTCTGGCTGCAAGGCAGTTTTCTACAGCTGAGCTAGATCCTCTGCTGAGCAGTTTATATAGCCTCTAGCCACAAAGAAGAGAAACCTAATACTAAAGAGCAGTATAGGGCTAAACAGGGAGTGAAAGCTAGTAATTCGTACATTCTAATCTTGGCACTGACACTGATTGCAGATGTGGTCTTGGTAAATCAGTTAACTTTTTTTCACAGTTCTTCCCATCTGTAAAGCGAATCTAATAACACTTACTTGCTGCTTAGATAATGTTTGTTGGGTGTTGCATAAGTGCTAAATATCAGAGTTTGAGCAAAATAAACAAAAGAAATGGGGAGACTATGTAAAGAAACCTGGAATACAGGAAGGAGGAAAAAGACGAATATTGCAAGCTCTCATGGTCTTATCTCAAGTCTTATTGTGTTTGATATCTTCTTATATCTAGATATCTTCTTATATATGATATCTAGAGCCACGGCTCCACAATTTAAGTGATTAAGTAAGATTCCTACCTCCTGTTCTTTTGTCAAGTAATTTTCTAGTTCTCACAGTTGTGGAAAAAACTTGAAATTGTCCCCAGAATATGACCTACATACTCAAAAACATCAAGGCAAATAAATAGAGAAACCAAAGCTTTTTGAACAAGTCATGATTTTTAGGTCAATCTCATGAATTTTTGATGGCTGATTTATGATTTTAGATCCCTTGCAGTGGACAATATAGGGAGAGATAGCTGAGACTTCAGAGAGCAAAGGAGATGGAGAACAGCAGGAAAGGAAAGAGATAGCAAAGGATGGAGTGAATGTTGTAAAGAACCTGCTGGCTCATTGCTGGACATTATTAACTCTCAGTGCATGCAGCCATCAGGGACGTCCTTAATTCCTTCAGTACAGGAAAGGAAAGTACTGCCAGGGGTGATAGGTGACTTGATGCAGAAGGGAGGCAGGGGCTGTGTGGGAGCAGGAGTAGTAAACCAGAGGCAGCAGAGTAGGGGTTGGCTGCAGAAAGATGGCCAGGGATTTTGGAAACTGATGCTGAAGGCCTGGCAACCAGGCTGGGAAGGGGACCAGCGATGGCCATAGCTTGTGCGTAGCTAGGAGTGGCCTGCAAACAAAGGTGTTGTGTGGATGGGTCTGAACAAGACTACATGTGCTGGAGCAAAGGACAGGACTCCAGCCAAGGGCTGTTGGGCTGTGAATGACTGCCTCTGGTAGGAAGGTAGCGTGCAGTGAGTATCTCTGGAACTAGGCTGAAGGAGCCCTTAGGGGATGGATTGGGACCATGTTTCACTTAAAGCAACTGAGTGGAGGGTAAATGCAGTATTTTTCTGGTAGCCCCAGTAAAGCATCTTCTGTTGTGATAAAGTGTTTATGGGAACCCACTGAGGGCTAGAGCCTGAAAGGCCTTGTTCTTGGAGCATCAAAAGCACTTCCCTCTAAGCATGTGTTCCACCCAGCCTGTTACCAAACAGGTGAACAGATAGCAAGTGTGAAAAATCAGGATGGAGATGGGGGGTAATAGGTGCCTATATATGAAAAAGCCCCAGATGTTGGGACTGTCCCTAAAAAAATCTGGTCACCCTACCAAACACCCAGAGGACTGGTATACCACACTGCAATGGGGCTGGTTAGTGTGAAAGAGAATGCTTTCTAAGGCGATGCTGCTTTTCTAAGGAGAGGGAGTGACCACAAACAGACAGAAATGAGAAGAAATACAAGAGAAATATCAAGATGGATACACTGGGCTGGACACTGAAGGAGAAGAAGAGCTAGAGAAATGAGAGAAGAAAATGAAGGTGGAAAAAACTTAACTTACTGAATTTATTTCATCATACTGCCCCAAATAAAACATATTATACACAAAATTATGTAAAAGTATATTAATGTTGCAAAGTCAAGCACTCAGAAAGTTAAATGCCTGAATTAAGTTTGTCAATGCAAACTTAATTATTCCCCTTTGTGTGTATGCATTATGATACAGTCTATAATTACATGATCACAAACAATTTTTTTTCCACAGGACCCCAACATCATTCATTTAGTGAACAGGATGGATGGTGCTCACTAAATGAGCAGCTGTTCAATACTTTGTTTTCTCTTAGCTCAATGTCTGGCCTTAGGCCTTATGTAAGGCTCACTATTCAAACCCTGCTCTGAAGACAGAATTATTAGTATCCTCATTGGCTTTTCAATGGTGCTCATCACTATAGTGTTTGTGTGCTCCACAAATATTAATATTTTATTTTGATGACACCCTTATGAGATGGATGGGTATTATCCCCATTTTTGCAGATGCAGAACAAAGCACAGATAAATTAAGGTCAAAAGTATCTAGAAATGTTGAGTGCCCAATTTGATGCCTAGACCTATTTTTTCAGAGTAACTAACCTTATAAAGTTATTTATTGTTCAAAGCACAGCTCCCATTGATTTCAGTTGCAGTTGTGAGTGTTCAACGTTTCTGCAAAGTCTCAAGTCAGGCACCTAGAAAATGAGGAACACACAGTTACTGACTACCCGTGACAAGTTTTATTTAAGTGACTTGCCCAGCACCACAAAGGAACTCTGTGGCAGAAGCTGGGATAGAATCCATTTATCCAGGCCAACATTCAGTTCCCTTAAGCATAGGAGCCGACTCCATGGGTGCTCCAGTGCCCACCGGGAAAAATTAGTGGGTGATCCACACCCACGGGAAGCCAAGCTCCCCCCATCCTTCCTGAGCGCGCCGCATCCCCTCTCCTCCCCCTACCTCCCAGTGCTTACTGCCCTTCTGCCACCTAACAGCTGTTTGGCAGTGATTAGGACTTTTGGGGTGGGAGGAGGAGGAGTGGGGACGCAGAGTGCTCAGGGGAGGAGGTGGAGAAGACGCACGGCAGGGGCGGGGACTTGGGTGAAGGGGGTGGAATGGGGGCAGGAAGGGGGCGGGGCTGGGTGAGAAAAGGCGGGGTGCGGAAGGGTCTTTGGCAAAGGGGTGGAATGGGGGTGGGGCGACAGTGGTGCAGGGGCGGGAAGAGGTGGGGCCAGGGGCAGCGGGTGGGGGGCGAGCACCCACCGGGCAGAGAGGAGGTTGGCACCTATGGCCTTAAGCATGAGACCATCCTTTTTCTTCCTGCAATCTCCTGTCTAGAGCTACAAAATCAATATGTTTTCTTTTTTCAACTGAATAGGTTTTAGTTGGAAAATGCTGTTTCACTGAAATCCAAATGTTTTGTGGGATCGTGTCTATTCTGAAAATATTTTTGATGGGAAAGTTTCTTAACAATTTAAAACTGTAATGGAGTATCATTTCATTTAGACTTTTATATTGGAATAATCAGTTTATAATTGGAATCATCAGGTTAAAATGGCCACTCTTTGTCAGGAAAGAAGATGTGGGTGAAAAGCTACATCTTGACAAAGAAGCAGCTGGGCAGTACAAGGTGTATATTTCTGGACGAAAGTCTGGGATTGGTAACTTACTGGTGTTGCTATGCAATATAATACACAAGTGGCTGGTTATAGCACTCATATACTATAATTGGGAGTAAATTGCATGCTGGAGGCTGTGTGTAAGTAGACTAGGATTGGTAGTTACAGCAAAGCTGTGTAAAAGGCACCCCAGGTTGGAGAACTGGGGGGACACAGCCGTTCAACAGTCCTGATTGTACCCTGGGTAATGTGACACTATCATTTGCTTCTTTTAACCTTTTTCAGGATTTGTAACCCTGGGTAATGTTTTGGTAGCAAGTGATGTTTTAATTGATGTCTTTTGGTCTGACCTGTCTGCAGCAGGTGCAAATGTTTGGTCACAGAGAAATTTAGATATAACAAACTATTGGTGACATATACAGTAGCTGAAAAGAAGTTAATCACATGAGCATTTCATCAAGAAATAACTGTATATATTAAGATAAATAGAACTTTTAAGACCTTATATAATGCCATCTGGTGATGCCCAATAATATCTGATGTAATATGTACTGCAGTAATGTCACATCTATAACAATTATTCTTTAAATGTAGTCAAGCAGTAATAAGAAACTTTGGAAATGAGTTAGACTGAAACAATCTGTTGTAAGTGTAAGTGGCTGACAAGAATTGAGGCATCTAATCATGAGACCATATGGGTCAAAACTATTTAGCTACAAGCTAATTAAATGTCTTTTTTAAGTACAGATACAAGCATTTTATAAGTACAGAAATGACACATATTACTAATTACACAATTACTTTATTATGGAGCTGTAGAAGGAAAAAATCACTCAAGTCTAAAAATGTCTAGTAAAGAATTACTTACTGGTAGTGTTGTTAAAGTCACAATATGACTTACATAGATTGTTTTAAGTGTTTATAAATTCTATGTAATTCCTCTTCAGCATGGAAATTTTAAGTTAAGTATTGGGAAAAAAAATGACTAAGTATGGTTTGGCTATTGAACAGGCTGCGATGGAAGGTAATGGAATTGCCGACAATAAAATTGTTCAAGGCTAGACTAAACACCCACATATTAGGGTTGTGTGGAAACAATAAAATCAATCATACCACTGTGCTGGGGCTGGACTAAATGACTCACTAGACTTGCAACAGAAATTATTCTTAATTAACAACGGTAAAATGCATCAAGTATTTCAGCTCTTTGAAAGACCCCCTGAAAACCCTCTTCCATAGCAGCAATCTCACATTCATCAGCAATCCTTCAGTAGTAAAGCAGAGGTATGCATACAATGATGAGTGGGCAAACAAAGGATTATATAAAGAAATATATTTTAGATTCAGTTTTCTAAGGAATTAGTTTAAACAATGAGAATTTTTAAAAAATAATGTAGATATTTTTCCACTGTTCTTTTAATCTATTTATTCAGGCAAGTAATTAGGTGAAGTTTTCCCCCAAACAGAAGTGTGCTATTAAAAAGTAGTGCGGGTGGTTATGGGTAAATGTTGTCAGTCAACCCTCCCTTCCTCCGTGAAAGCAACAGCGGACAATCATTTCGCATCCTTTTCCCTGGATTGCCCGAGCAGACACCTTAGCACGGCAAGCATGGAGACCGTTCAGCTCACCGCAGCAGTTATGACCATCGTAAACACCTCACGCATTATCATGCAGTTTATGCAGAACCAGCACCTGAAAAACCAGGCGAGGAGGCGACGGCAGCGCAGTGATGAGGACATGAACACAGATTTCTCTAAAACTGCGGTCCACAGCAATTTGGAGATCATGGTGTTACTGGGGCAGGCTCATGCCATGGAATGCCGATTCTGGGTCCAGGAAACAAGCACAGAGTGGTGGGACCGCATAGTGTTGCAGCTCTCGGATGATTCCCAGTTTCTTTGAAACTTTCACATGCGTAAGGGCACTTTCATGGAACTTTGTGACTTGCTTCCCCCTGCCCTGAAGCACAAGAATACCAAGATGAGAGCAGCACTCACAGTTCACAAGCGAGTGGCAATAGCCCTGTGGAAGCTTGCAACACCAGACAGCTACCGGTCAGTCAGTAATCAATTTGGAGTGGGCAAATCTACTGTGGGGGTTGCAGTGATGCAAGTAGCCAACACAATCACAGTGTAAGTAGGTTGCAATTCCTCATGCCCTATCTGGTCTGGAGGGAGAGGAACACAGGTTCCCACCCTCAGAGAGGAGAGGTTGGAGGCGTTAGCCCTGAGTGGGGGGTACTCTCAAGGAGACCTTGAAGGAGTCAGAAAGGCAGTGACCCCAAAACTATGATAGCCCGTTGTGTGTATTTGATAGGTATGGACCACAACAGAGTAAAACAGAGATGAGATAAATAATGTTCTATTTCTTATAGAACCACAAACCGTTCACATTTTACTCACTGTGTTGTTCTCATGTTTCATAAGGACACATGGTTACATGGTGTGACAACGTGCTAAGGTTGTTTCAATGGTGAGCAATAACGTTATTTGGCTGATGAATCTAACTTTTTTCCTCCTGGGCTGGTGGATTTCAAATGTAACGTAGGCTTGGTCATCGCCATCAAATCCAGCTATGTTGAGAGTGAGACTTATTAGGTATTTTATGTAATATATATTGGCTTAGGTCAGATATGTCATTTATCTTCACTTGTGAAGAAACCTTAGAATTCACTTTTTGCAATGTCACTGGTGACTTATTAGTCTCATCACTTGTGAAGATAAATATCATATCAAACCTAAGTCATTATGTGTTCCCTATACATATGAATCCAGAGAGCGAGAGAGAGAATAAGAGGATATTCCCAGGTGGTGTATGGTAAAGGGATATTAAATTTTCTGTTGTAGAAATTGGACAGTTATTTTAATAAACATTGTTGGTACATTTCTTCTTTGACACATTGCTTCTGGTAAAAGCTACTAAAACACTCAGGTGCTTCCTTCATACCTGCTCTGTTCATACCTGCTGTGTTCTGATACCAACAGTGAATGGTAGAAACCCTCTACCAAGACGTCAAGCCTTCTTAGCAGAAATGGAACTGGGCGGGACGGGGGTGTGTGTGTGTGTGAGAGAGACTGACTGACTGACTCTCATTTGTCAGATTCACAGAAGAGCACAATCCCCATTAAGAAATGCAATTTGAACACCACTTAAGCCTGTCTTTTGTCCAATTTCATGGACCTTTTTATATCACTCAATTTATAGGAAAAACTTCAGGAACCAAGTAGAATAAAACAAGATTAGAGGTTGAACATCCTCCTGGTACCTCTCTAGGGGAGGCTCTGTGTAGATTTGGTTATGAAATACCACAAACCAAGTGAATGTTGTTTTCTGTTTTGATTCCTGGTTGCTGAGAGCATTCCTGTACTGTGTAGTGTCCAGTGTCTGGAATTAACTTAAGCAGTGGTGTGACAGCTTGAATTAGAATCAGTTCAGATATGGCGTTTGACATGACGCAGATTCACAGGAAAGTCAAAAGGGGTATCAATGGTGGTGTCATAACTCAAATCCCCATGAAATGCTCTAACAGCTGGAGATGTGTAGGTTGTCAAGATACCTGCTTTTGTCGGACTATTTTCTGGTAAACAGAATGCCCTCTTCTTAAACACTGAACACTTTCTCTGTGCTCATGAAGGCAGACGGAGTTAGCAGACTTTCTTTGGATTGATGGACTACAGCAGGAAATCAGTGCCTGCAAAGCAGGTTTGATCTTGAGCATGATTTCAATAGAGAGGAAATCTAATTGTGCCCCTGGCACGTTTATTACATTGAAACCCATCGTGTCCTAGTGTGACAGTTGAGGTCAGTTTAAGGGGCTCAAGCTGGCAACTTAGATTGAATTGTCTGAGCTGGAAGCTGGATGATCTTAAGGCTCTAGTTTCCTGAAATCACGCCTCTTACAGGTTGAAAGAGCTTGTTTGCTCTTCAGGGCATAGTTCTGCATCCATATCATTCCTCAGTCATTTCTCTGAGGGAAGGATGACAGGAGGGGAACCCTTTATTCTAGTGTATGTCCTTCCCCCGCCCTTGTTTTTGCTTATGAAACAGGAAAGGAGCAGGGACCATGTATGTGCACACTGAGGCATGCTGTGTTAATTTAGATGAAATGAAGGGACCAAAGGTGTTAACACATCCCAGACGCTGTCAAATATTAAACAAGTTCTCTATACAGAGACCTCAGCCTGATTAGTGCTATGGCACAAACATCATTTAAAAATCTTGTTAACCTTTTATTAAAGATACAGAAAAGAAGGGAAAACAGTTAAAGTATTAAATAAAGCCTTTGTTTTAACAACATTTCTTTTCTCCTTTCCCTTTAGCTGGAGAGAGTTTTAGAAGGAGATCCCCCACCCCGGCCCCTTGTTTGACAGTCTCTCAGATGGTAACAAGCATGGTAATAACTGCCTTTTTGGATAAAAGAGAAGCTATTAGTTGAGATGGGCTGGAGCTTTTACTGCTGATGCTGTTAAAGTCCAATACCATTTCATGCCAGGTGGTATTTAGAATTCAGCTGGGGCTGGTACAGGTGGCATTGGTATCAGAGTCCCTCTCTCTGGCCTGGTCTGTTAAGACATCCCTCAGGAGCAGAATGAAAAAGGCTCTTGATCCCAGGAAATGGTGAGAGTGGTAGCCATGATAAGCAAGCTTGCTCCCATAGCCTTCATCCATTCTTTTGTATAAGACCCGCAAAGGGAGTCATGGATGAAATAGCCCATGCCCTCATTATTTTGTCCACCAATTAGGCCTGTCACCTGACACCAGTTTTGGTTCATCAGTTTCCAGTTCCACATCTTTTGTTGATACCAAGCATGATTTCAATATCGTCCTTGAATTATATCAACATGGCCTTTTTTATTTGGACTAATTTGGTCTCTGTCTGGTTCTCTTGCACCTGTTTATAACATTATTATGGAAAGCAAGTTGACCTGCTTTCCATGAATACTTGTTATAGGTTATTGCAATACCTTATGAACATTCACATACTTCTTAAAATTGTGCTCACAGTTTAGAGTATGTGTGGCCCATTTATCACTAGAGGTCTCAATATCTGATTGGAGCCTTTGTATATTACAACAATATAAATAATTTGTGTGTGCCTGAGACATAGTCAGAGGGTAGAAGTTAGAGACCTAAAAATAGGTTAATATAATCACAAACCCCAGAGCCTATTTGTCTACTCAGGTAGGCATGATTAACTTAAATCAAATCTCCAGTTTATTTGGAGATCTGCTTTAAAAAAATAGTAGATGTTTTACTATCCTTTATTTACAGCATGTCTACCTTGACTTCAAGGTTTTAGGACTCTTCAGATTTTACAAGAACAGCCACACTGGCACACTGTTTATGTAGGGTTCAGCGAAACAGTGTGAGTGATCTGAATAGAACATAGACATGGATTCAGATTGACAAGCTTCTTTCTTTTCTCCTTGGTTTGGTAGGCCTCACTGGCAGCAACCAGAAGGAATTCAACCCTCAAATCAAATATTTTCCCATAATACTGCCAATGAACTAAATCACTATCTGATAAAATATCCTTGCAGCCTTGTACTCCTTCTATTATCATTAAAAGTCAGTCCTCATTATGGCATGGAGTGAGTCAGATCACAATACTGTAAGTGCATTAACTGATTTTTTTTTTTGGTAAGTTACAAGGAGATGCAGGCAATGTCAGGTCATAAAATGTCTTTTACTTAATATGATACTGTCTCTCTTTAAAAATTACTTTAATGTGACATTGTCCAAAGTGTAGCTTGTTCCAGGTCAGAATGAGAATTTACCCATCCCTTAGTCCTTATAAAAAGGGTAGAGGGTTGTGCTGCTCTGATATGATGTGATTCATATTAGCTACAGAACCTAATATGCTGCAGTGTGCAAGAGACCTTAGTACTAAAAAGTATCAGAGGGGTAGCCAGGTTAGTCTGTATCCACAAAAACAAGGAGGACTCCGGTGGCACCTTAAATCTGTTAGTCTTTAAGGTGCCACCGGACTCCTCGTTGTCTTTGTATTAAAAAGTAACTTGCATCCAAGTGAGTACTGTATTTACTAATAGTTACAGGACAGGCTGTCAAACACTTCTGGTTAGTTCAACACATTTGAATTACAGCAGCAAGGAAAAAGGCAACTAATTCAAAAATATTTTTGACATACTGAGCTTGTCTAAAGAATAACGAAGCAAGAAATGTCAGAAAATTGACAAGTAGTCAACAGCATTAAATCAGCTGAGAAACAGGACCTTGTTCATACTTTGTTAAAGCAGAATTCTATGGGCCAAAACTTCCCAACCCCACACCTGACCAAGCCTGAGTAGCCAAGTTCAGTTAAGAGGTATTATGTGAGAGTTGGGGGAATTCTCCTCCCCCTCTTCCTTTTCGGGTTGCAGAACTATTTCATAAGTGTTACTGAATCCCTGAAGCTGCGGTAGCTCCTACTGTAACCTCCTATCAGTAGGGATCATTGGCTATATAGTAGGTGATAAGTTTCTAGTGTCCCCTTGGGGAGATGGTGGGCAGTACTTCTGTCTTGTAGTCAGAGGCACAGCCTGACGTGTGCTATTCAGGGCATCTGCCCCTTTGCAGGGGGAAGAGGGTGGGAGTCAGAGCAGTCCAAACCAAAAATTAAATTGTGAAGCCCATAAAAACTGATTCCTAGGCCTTCAGGAAGTGAAGGTGGGAGGGGGAAGTACCAGACCTCCTTGTTTCTGAGGGGGCCTGTGCAGCCAAGGCCATTTTCAGGATTGGCAGGCATCACAGGTGCACCAGGTTGGGGCAGATTTTGCTCAGAGGAGCTCTTTAAACCCTCACTGACTGGGATGGGGATCTGCTCCACCACATACCCTGCCTCTCAAGATGGAGCTTGGATCTCACCACCCTATCCCAACTCCTCTACTTTTGCACTGTCCCTGTATTGTACCATAAAATTATAGGGCTGGAGAGCTAAGTACCACAGCATAAAGCACAAGAGTCTCTGTCATTGTGTTTAGACATTCAGGAGAACATGGTCTGTAGTGAGGGAAATGGCATTACCTACCAAATAGTATATTAATGATTCTACGATCCATTTGACTGCTATTGGTTCCTTTTCAATCACATAATGGGCTTTCTTCCAGGAGAATAGCTCCCACCAAGGTACATATCTGGGTGCTCCTCACCATTCACCTCTTCTAGCAGTATAGCACTCAGGACTACATCTCAGATGTTTATAATGTAAACTACTTTGAAAAATCGGAACTGAAGAGGACTGGTTCCTGGAACAATCTTTTATTAAGATGTTAAAGGCTTTCTTGTCATTCCAGTGCACCTTCTTTGGACTTCCACTGTTTCTCAGGTCCATCAGAGTGTTGCCTGATTTAGGGTGTTAATAATATTAATGACAGGTTTCAGAGTAGCAGCTGTGTTAGTCTGTATTTGCAAAAAGAAAAGGAGTACTTGTGGCACCTTAGAGACTAACCAATTTATTTGAGCATAAGCTTTCGTGAGCTACAGCTCACTTCATTGGATGCATTCAGGGGAAAATGCATTTTCCACTGAATGCATCCGATGAAGTGAGCTGTAGTTCACGAAAGCTTATGCTCAAATAAATTGGTTAATAATATTCATGTGGATAATATGGGTTTTAGGCTCGCCAATCTGTTTGATCAGAAGATGAAAGTTCTTGTCCCAAATCAGGCTCCATGGAATTTACCAAGGACCTCGGGAGTATGACAGGAAGCTCACACTGAGACAAATAAAGACTTTTTATTAAATTAAATGAAGTAGTAATTAAATGGTGAAATAATCAGAGTTACAAAGTTACAATAATATTACTGCTATTCAAAAGATACATATGGTATTATATGCTACAAAGCTTTGGTTATATACTCACACCCTTCCTTGATAACCTGGTGGTAAGAGACACAGGACCAGCCTTGCCTCTGGTGGTTCAGGTTTCTCAATTTTTGAGTGAGAGGTGCAGCGCTTAGAATGATAAGAGCTATCAAAGCTAACTTAGAGTTTACTTAACTAACTGAAACTTAAAATCAAAACCTAATAAACAAAACTAAGAACAAAAACTTAGGGAAACCAAGCTTAGCCTAGTCCCCTTGGAACTTAGAAAGTTAAGAAAAACAAGTACAGCCTACTAATAGTAGTAGTCGTCATAGATGGAACTCCCTAGCAAGGTGGGTTACCTCTTTTATAGGGCACCTGTGCCTGAAAACCTTCCTTCTATGCCCAAATTTCATTCCTCCCTCACAAAAATGTTCGGGTACACTTACACCGTAGGCTAGTGTGTTTGTATGTATTGATGACATGTACATACGCACCTATGTTATTTTTGTTCTCCAGTTATTTCAACTCTTACCTTGTGGTGTACCTGCTAAGTCTGTGGCTACAGACTTGGAAACTTTTTATGCCATTTTTCCATTATCTATCTAGGTGAAAGGTCTCAGACATATGTAAGCCAACTTTGCTATCTGGGTGAAAGGTCTGAGACATAGATATGCTAACTTTGCCTTAGCTCAACATACAGGATATGGCCTGTAGGTCCCTTGCATTACAGCCAAACTTACTTTAAAATAAACCTATAAACCTATTACAATTAATCAAGAAAATATATAAGAAAATATATATCTGCAAGAAAGCAGGTTAATCCTATAGGCTACACGAGAGCCGGTGATGGTGGCAAAACAGCTTGTAATAGTCAGGTAGTCCAAGAAAGCATCTTACCTGATTCTTCATTTGAGAGAATGGACATGTCTCTAATGCCTGCACTTCACTAATTAACGGCCTAAGTTGGTCTCCTTCTGTGTAAGTAACTTCTTAATTGGTTAACTTGCATCTGGCTGGATTGGCCATGAGGCCCAACTCACCCAGGGACTGAAGGATGGCACATGTTTGTTGCAATATAACACTACATTGGCAGTATGCCACTGTATATGTGGCTTGAGCACCTTGGCCATTGAACATTAAAGCAGTTCCTGTAAACCAAAAGGCATTGTCCAGAACTGGAAGAGCCCTAAGGGTGGCAAGAAGGTTGTCTTTTCTTGTGATTCAGGAGACAAAGGGTTAGCTCTCTTCTTTCTCTTTGGGGAGTTTAGATGTTGGCTAGAATAGAATATACAAAAAAAATAACTTTTCACTGCTGTTGAATGTGGAAGTTGGTGTTAGAAAAAATGAATGTATGAGGTTTTTGTTTATTTTTTCAAATTGACTTAACTGTAGTGTGGGTAGGATGTAAACAGAGGCATTAAAGAAGTTAATTTGAAAATTGCAGTTATAGTATGTACGTTCATCCTGTCAGTTCCCTCAAGCTAAGCAGGGTCAGAGTGGGACACTTCTTAGATTGGAAACTAGTCTAGTAATACTTAGGAGCTGTAGGGAGTTATACTGGTGATTCAATAGGTATCACTCTTCTTTAAGTTGCTATGGAACTGATATCACAGCATGGTGAGAAAAGGTCCTAACCAGGTGGCACTCCTTGTAAGAGTAAGGGTCTTAGCCCTGGTATCCCAGTCAATTTCCAACAGGGGTAACTATGTTCTGTGCATCTAAACGCTCTGCACTTTCAGGTGCATAAGGCATTTTTCACTTCCTGCTGTAAACTACTGTTTGGTATAGCTGTGCCATGTTAGTTGCTGTATTTCACACAATAGATTTTCCTCTTTAACAGTGGATGAAGTGATTCTCATGTATATTTAAGTTTTTTGAATGACTCAGAGATCCTTGGAGATGAAAAATGATAAGTACAGTAAATGTAAGATAATAGCCATTAACTACCACACTTGTAAACTGCTCTATTTTTGCTGGAGAATATGCCTTTTTTCTGAATCAGTCTCTTAGTAAACATAGTCTAACGGTCTCTAAAAATTTTCCATTGCAGTTTTTGCTCTACAAATAGAGAAATCAGACTTTATTTTAAAAAAATCAAGGAAACTATATTTTTATATAGTAGGAGTTTGATTTCTTATTTATAAATAGAGGAAAATAACTAATAGCAGAAGCCTGATAGTCTAAAAAAACAGCATGTTACAGATGCACTGAGACTCTGCATAAGAGATTACTGAATTGATACATTCCCCTAGAGGGACACGATGAATATTTTATTTGTACTTCATCTCTGAGTAGGATTTATTTTCTAATAAACTACTTGTACTCCATGGTCTGGTGGCCCTATTGAATGGGGGAAGCACACCTTGGTCTCCCAGTTCAGGCTGCTTTCACAAGGTAATTCCTGGGAGCTCCACAGACCAGTGTTCCATGTGAGAGGCTGCAAAGAACATATATACAGATTATCGGTGCAGGCTGTTTTGGGAGAATATGCACACACTATTTTTTTTTACATGGCAATTTGCCTGTGACAGACTACAAGTAGCAATGTTTGTGTTGTCACAAATTGAATGTGTAACCGAATACTGAAATGATTTTCCTTGCGTCTTCTGTAGTAGTTGTGCAAAATAATGGTTGTTTGGATTTTGCAATGACTTCAGATTAATAGCAAATATTCACGATCAATTTGCATTGAAACCATTGTTAGATAAATAATAATTACTTGGCCAAGTATTTGTTGAAAATGCAAAGTCAATTAACTTTTGCATTGTTTTACATTCAGTTGTAATTTTGAAATGATCAATCATTGTTTTTCATGGTATTTATGCATTTTTAAGCAACCATAATACACAGCTGACATTTAATGCTTAAAGAATACCTTTAAAATTGTGGTAAAGCTCAGGACTTTCAAATGGTAAATGTCAACAGTTTAATGACAACCACTGTATACTACTGCACTGTTGTTTGCTTATAAATGTAGATGAGCATTTACTCAGAGAAATGAGGTATAATAAATGAACATATTAAAATAGCACATTTTCCTATTTTGGTGAAATTGGGCCAGATCCTGTAATCCCGGTCAGGCAAATCTCCCAGTTATTCAAAGGTAGGCAGTATTAGTCACCACCCAGAGTGACGGGCACTGCAGAGTCACAAGAGGGAGCATCTGGAGGCATTCTGTCTCAGAGGCAGTGTGTCTCCCTGACTTGTTCAGCACCTAAGGGGAATGTGACAGCTGCTTCACCTTCCATCCTGCAAGTGCAGATGGCTCCTTTCTGTTCACTGGTCTCACTCCGTGGGACAGTGGTGGCCATGGCTTTACCTTGTACTCACTCTCCTCTCTTCTGTGGGGTGCTATGTGCCCCTGGTGTGTAGGGAAGGGTAGGGACAAAATCCATCCTCTTCCACACTAGTCCAGGATAGAACTGGTGTATGGAAGGACTCATACAATCCCTTTGGCCCTTAGGCAGGCTATGCAGAGTGTGGGGGCAGAAGGTTCCTTGTACACTACTCCCAACTCCGTGTCCGCAGAATCTAATCCACAAGAGCTACAGAATCAAATTCATTACTGATTTATCTTTTTAATACATAACCAATATTTGCATAGCCAAAGCTATCACCTCATCAGAAGCATTGTTTTTGATGCATAGGAAGCATTGTTTGTGATAGATGGTCACACACTTCATTACTTATGTAGGCCAAGCTTAAAACTCAGCAGCCTCATCACCACTCTAATCTGAACTTTGGCTGTACTAAAAACCTGGAAAAGCTTGACATGCACTAAAATCAGACTTTTCTGATATCGTTCACAAAAATCAGTAAGGTTATGACCAAAGAGTGGAGAGAGGAGGAGGGAGCCCAGATAAGGGGAGAGGCTAGCTGGCGTGTAA
The DNA here is from genome assembly GCF_015237465.2 of Chelonia mydas. NCBI lineage: Eukaryota > Metazoa > Chordata > Testudines > Cheloniidae > Chelonia > Chelonia mydas. The sequence goes on from NC_057849.1 coordinate 169,647,494, forward strand.
TGAGGGTCCCACTAACCCTCACCCTAACTGTAACATCTCACTTTAATGCTGAAGTAACTACTTCACACCTGCCTCTTGAATGACTTTAGTGGAAATCAGTGTTTTCCCATTTTCAGTTTTTCACAAAAATCAACAGGGTTTTGCCCATTAACACTTAGAATTTTTCCTGGACTTTTGGAAGTTCTCGGATGCAGTTTTCAACAGTTATTGCTTTACATACAGACAAACAGAATTGACACAGAGTTGAGTGTAGGACTTCATTTCACTCAGCCAAGAATCAGTAATTTATATAGCCAAATCTAACATCTCATCAAATGTTTATTTTTGTCAGCTGCTATTAACCTATTTAAATGATGAATTGTTGTCTACCCCTCTAACTTCATACATTTAAAAGAATTATTTATATGTATAACTGTTGTAGTCCCTATTAAAAGTCAACTACTGCCAACAGTTACCACACAGTAGTATCTGGTATACTCAACAGGATATGGTGCAAAGTCTGTTGCTCTGGTTTATGGTAACTATTTGGTAAGTGTTTTGATATTTCACTGGCAACCACTGTTTGCAATAATTACTATGAATTTACAATTTTCTATGATTCTGACTTAAATACAATTCTAAAATGAAAATTATTCTGCATTATCTTCTCTTTCCTTGTTAATTAGTGAATGTGAATATTGTAAAAATAGCCAGTTAGCACAGTGATGGATGCAGTAGAAGAACCTAGATTACCAGCTAGTGGCTATCTGGTATAATATAAATAATCTGTTTGTCTCATCTCTACTATCTGTTTAGATGTGTGTCTGAGATATGAGATTTCAAAGCTGTTATAGGAGATTTAGTAGCTGCTACTAGTTCCAATAGAGATCATATATCTAAATGTCCTAGACAGTTTTGAAAATATCACATGTGATTACTGGATTGTATTTAATGAAGGTTAAGTGCCTTCCTCCTAGGAGCCAATCTACAATAATTCCACTGTACTGAAGAGAAGCCCAACATTCTGCTGTATGCATCTTTATAATGGCCAGCACTAGACATTGACTTCTTCAGAGGCAGAATGAACTCTCCATTTATAACTGATGAGGCTTTAGATGAGGTTAAGGCCAATATTTTTTAAAACTCTATGCCTAAAACTATGCTTTTAAATCCATTTTAGGCATAATAATTGTCCCAATGTACTGAGCAGCCACAATTTCACATTCACATTAATTTAGTGCCAAGTATCAGGGGGCAGCTGTGTTAGTCTGTATCCACAAAAACAACGAGGAGTCTGGTGGCACCTTAAAGACTAACAGATTTATTTGGGCATAAGCTTTCGTGGGTAAAAAACGCACTTCTTCAGATCCTGTATCTATAATTTTCTCTCCATGCATCTGATGAAGTGGGTTTTTTACCCACAAAAGTTTATGCCCAAATAAATCTGTTAGTCTTTAAGGTGCCACCAGACTCCTCATTAATTTAGTGGGTGCTAAGCACCTGTGAAAATTAGTGGAGTTTTACTAGGTACCTAAATATGGGCTTGGGAGCCTACCACTAGACACCCAATTTCTTAAAATCTTCACCTAATAGTTAAAACAAACATGTCCAATGAGCTTGGGGAAAAGAGTGACATTCAGACAGAAAGAGTTTAAAATTAAATTGAGAGAGTGGAGTTGCCTACTTGCTCTGCTCTTTTTCTGTGAAATGTTTTTGATCAAGTTCTAAATAGTGCACCTAAAGCCCAAAAGGCCACTGAAATGGAAACAGAAAACGTCTGTTAGCCAAGCCAGCATATCTTATTTATTAACAGTGAATCTGCAAACAATTGCTGTACTTAGGCAAACTTTACAAAATGTAAGATTTAGCCAAGCATAATGTCTGGCAACTCATGTTCTTTTCTAGGGCTAGACTGTGAAATGTGAAGGTGGCATGGAGCAGTACTGACCCAGTGGGAATGTAGGGAGACATCTGCTTCCCTAAACTCCCCAGGGTGCAGAGGGAGTGTGCTTGCTACTTCATCCTTGCCATGCTGTCTTGAGTGGCTCAGAGCTGAGTGCCAACCTTAGGGCAGATTGTCAAGAAGTAGGGCACAACCCCCAACTGGTTGTATGTTCTATAATTAGATTTCACCAACCTAGAAACAAGTTTGAACTCCTAAAGCACTAGGACAATCTTACCATGGAGTCACAACAGTCTAGTCCACCCAGTGAAGCTTAACTTTCATAGATGGTCACTTTACACCAAAAATCATAACAATATTCGGGTTACTCCCAGTCCCAAAGGACCAGTCACTTATCCCAGGTCAAATGCAGATCCGAAACCAATGTTTGTAACCAATCCTATTGTAAATTTAGGATTTATGAACTAGGAAAAACAAATGAGTTATTTACAAGGTTAAGGTAAGCATACACATACAGGTTTCAGAGTAGCAGCCATGTTAGTCTGTATCCGCAAAAAGAAAAGGAGTACTTGTGGCACCTTACAGACTAACAAATTTAGTTGAGCATAAGCTTTCATGAACTACAGCTCACTTCATTGGATGCATGCAGTGGAAAATACAGTGGGGAGATTTATATACACAGAGAACACGAAACAATGGGTGTTACCATACACACTATAACAAGAGTGATCGGGTAAGGTGAACTATTACCAGCAGGAGAGCGGGGAGGGGGCACCTTTTGTAGTGATAATCAAGGTGGGCCATTTCCAGCAGTTGACAAGAACGTGTGAAGAACAGTGGTGGGGGGTGGGTGGGAAGTAAACATAGGGAAATAATTTTACTTTGTGTAATGACACATACAGTCAGGTTTCCAAAAGTAATAACTTCTGTAGCAAGGAGACTGTATAGATCCTTTAGGGCTAACCTAGGCAAAACAGTTTGGAAGTCCTTGCATATGCTTACAAATTCTCACCCCTCAGAGTTCAACCACAAAAGGAATAACTTCTCCTTAACAGGTATTTTTATTCCCTTCCCCCAGCATTGAAGCTGTAATGAGACAAGGTCTTGGGCACATACCCTCTTCAGGGCTGTGGGGGAAGCAATCAACAAAAGCTTTGTTCCACAATGACCCATTTGGATTCAATAGCCTTTCCTCATGGGCAGGAGAACACCATCTGTAGGAACCCAGCACTTTGCATTAGGTTGCTCCCACCCCCATCCCCAGTTGGTGAATTACATAGTTTCAGAACAAACATTATAGTGTGTGACAGGGTCAGGCCAGATGGCTACAGGAGAGTGTTCCTATTGGGATCCAGGAAGTCTGCCCACTGCTAAAGGATCCCCCCCTCAGCCTGAGAGGGGGATCCACAGGACCTGGAGACCAAGTAATTCCAGGGGACAACTAATGAAATAACAGGAGTGTGGTCAAAGGGTCAAACGAAGGGAACTGGACGGGGACACCGAGCAGAGAACCCCGGATAGTGCCCACTGCTCCTCGAAGGCATCAAGGGAGTCAGTGGACGCCGCCCAGAGGAACTCTGCCCGGACGGAGGATCAGACATAGGCCCCACAGTCACAGGAGTCTCCATCGGCCAACCTCCTCACCCTAGTTCTATAGATGGCCATTTCAGCCAGGGACAGGAGGAGGTTGACCAGGAGGTCCTGTGACTTTGTGGGGCCATGGATAGCGAGTGCATAAATAAAAAGGTGAGGGGAAAAGTGCAACCAAAATCTTAACAAGATGTCTAAGAGGAGCCGGAATAGGGGCTGAAGCCTGGCGCACTCCAAGTAAATGTGCACCAGGGTTTCCCTCATGCTGCAAAATGGGCAGGAGTCTGGAATGGGGTGAACCGCGCCAAGTACATGCCTGTGCTCACTGTCCTGTGAAGGAGCAGCCAACTGATATCCCTGGTGGGCCTCGGGACCAAGGTGGAGTACAGGCTGGCCCACCAGAGCTCCTCACCCTCTAGAGGTGGCAGGAGGTCCCACCACTTTGTGTTGGGGAAGGACGCGAGGGTGAGGAGATGAAGGGTATGGAGCATGAGCATGTATAGATGTTTACTTGGTGCGGTCTGGAAGTGGACTGGCTGCAGATTATGGAGCCGGCTAACGGTGAATGGGCGGGAGGGGGAGGAGGAGCTGATTGGGTCTACGGGGCAGGGGCCTGATGAAAAGGTCCAGAGGGCCTGTGGTGGAGGGTGGGAGGGGCGTGCCCTCTCTCAGGACCTGGTCGAGGTAAACCTGAGCAGCGGGCGGCAAAGTGGCCCTCATCTCCTGAAGTACTGACCGGGGAGTATGAGGCAGGGAGAGCCCCATGCGCTGAGCGAGCATCAGGAGATCGAGCCAGTCTCCCTGGCCATAGTCCAGGAGGTCTCCGACTCTGGTGACTTCTGCCAGGACCAAACTTTGGTGCACCGAGGGGGACTCCGCCACCTGCACATGGAGCTGGGGGTTGTGTAGCAGGGACTCTGGGAGGAGATCTTCCCCCAAGGAGGCCGACGTGGACCTGGTCACTGAGAACAGTTTCCAGGTCCAGAGGAGGTCCTGACAGAAGACCGGCAGACTGGAGAGGTCTTGCAGAAGACCTCTCAGATGGAGATAAAGGAGCTGCTGGTCATATTGGAGCCCTCAGAAGCGGTGCAGGAAGGCGTGTGCCTGTACGCTCCATGCCAGACTACCTGCACCATAAAGGAGCCTCTGCAGGGCCTGGAGGTGGAAGACATGGACCTGAGTGTGCAGACACTTCAGGCCCTGCCCTCCCTCCTCCAGGGATAGATGGAGAACCCCCGCAGAGACCCAGTGCAGTACTGACCAGAACTCCAGAATCAATGTCCGGACATTGGCCAGGAAACCCGGGGCTGGGACCAGGGTGTTGAGCCAGTACCAGAGCATGGACAGGACTAGTTGATTAAGCACCAGTGCTCACCCTTGAAGGGAGAGGAACCGGAGTAATCCTATCCATTTCCGGAGCTGCTCTGTCACCCTGCCCTCTAAACCGTGCCAGTTCTCTGGCGGAGATGGATGCGTGGCAGAAAGGTAAATGACAAGATAGAGCAGCAGACCTGCGCTCCACCGGATGGCCTGAAGGTAGGAGGGAGCTCGCCTGCCAGCCGTCCTCTACCACCAGGCCAGAGCTCTTGACCCAGTTGACCCGGGCAGAGGAGGCTGCCGAATAGATGGGCTGGCAAGCCTCCACCGGTGCCAAGTCGCCCGGGTCCTGGACCATGAGGAGCACATCGTCGGCATATGCCGACAGGACCAGCCGCAGCTCCGGCTCTCACATCACCAACCCCGTCAACCTCCTATGGAGGAGACAGAGGAAGGGCTCGATCACCAGAGCGTACAGCTGGCCCGAGAGGGGGCACCCCTGCCTTACTCCTCGCCCGAAGTTGACCAGTTTGGTCAGGATCCGGTTGAGCCTGACCAGACAATCTGCGGAGGTGTACAGCACCTGGAGAAAACCCACAAACTGGGGTCCGAAGACAAATGCTTGCAGAGTGCTCAAGAGATACCTGTGGTCCACCCTATCGAATGCCTTCTCCTGATCCAAGGACAGGAGGGCAAACGACAGACCATCCATACACCTGAGTTCCAAGAGGTCCCGGACCAGATACAGGTTGCAAAGATGGTGTGGCCCCAGATGGTGTAGGTCTGGTCTGGGTGGACCATGTTTGCCAGCACGGACCCTAGCCACAGCAAGATGGCTTTTGCTATGACTTTGTAGTCCATGCTGAGGAGTGAGATGGGACTTCAATTCTGTAAATCAGGGAGGTCCCCCTTCTTCAGCAATAAGGCGAGCATGGCTCACCTGCACGAAAGAGGGAGGTCCCCGCTCTGCAAAGACTCGGCCCAGATGGTGACTAGGTCTGAGCCGAGGATGTCCCAGAACACAGGGTAGAACTCCACGATCAGCCCGTCCATGCCCGGAGATTTATTGGTGGGCATGCGGTGGAGGGTTTCCGAGAACTCAGCCAGCGTGAGAGGCAGCTCTAGCCGATCTCGGTCACCCACACTGACCGTAGGGAGTTCGTCCCAGAGCACTCTGCAAGCGTAGAAGAAGTGGGAGCTGAGATCCATCTCCTGAAGGAGATGGATGCAGGATTGAACAAAGGTGCCCCGGGTCTGGTGGTCTTCCAGGGCCCGGAGCTCCTCCTGCTTCTCCCGGCACGCTCCGCAGAGGGATGGATCTGTGGGGCTGGCGGCCAGATGCCTCTCCAGCTCTAAGACCTCCCGTTCCAACTGCTCTGTCACTGCATCCCTCCGTCGGCTGGTGCGCCGGGTGTAGTCACAGCAGAAGAGCCAGGCGCACACCTTCCCCACGTCCCACCACCGCCGTGCCAAGGGAAAGGCATGCCGCTGCCCTTGCCAGGCCAGCCAGACCTCCTGGAAGGACACCACAAAGCCCACATCTTCCAACAAACTGTCTTTGAAATGCCAATAGGCCGGCCCCAGCCTCTCCGCACAAAGAGAGGCCGTCACGGTGGCTAAATGATGATCAGAGAACGGGGCCGGCCAGGTGCTGGAGGAGTGGGCCCATGAAAGGTGGAAACGTGATAATTTGATGTGGTCCAACCGGGAGTGGCGCGACTGATGGGCCTTGTCATAAGTATAAAGGGAAGGGTATACAGTGCTATAAAAATCCCTCCTGGCCAGAGGCAAAATCCTTTCACCTGTAAAGGGTTAAGAAGCTAAGGTAACCTCGCTGGCACCTGACCCAAAATGACCAATGAGGGGACAAGATACTTTCAAATCTGAATGGGGGGACAAAGGGTTTTGTCTGTCTGTGTGATACCTTTGCTGGGAACAGATCAAGGATGCAAGCCTTCCAACTCCTGTAAAGTTAGTAAGTAATCTAGCTAGAAAATGCATTAGATTTTATTTTGTTTTTTGGCTTGTGAAATTCGCAGTGCTGGAGGGAATGTGTATTCCTGGTTTTGTGTCTTTTTGTAACAACGTTTTGACTAGAGGGATTCTCTGTGTTTTGAATCTGATTACCCTGTAAATTGGCCATCCTGATTTACAGAGGTGATTCTTTTACCTTTTCTTTAAATAAAATTCTTCTTTTAAGAACCTGATTGCTTTTTCATTGTTCTTAAGTTCCAAGGGTTTGGGTATTCACTTGTACCAATTGGTGAGGATTATTATCAAGCCTTCCCCAGGAAAGGGGGTGTAGGGCTTGGGGGGATATTTTGGGGGAAGACGTCTACAAGTGGTCTCTTTCCCTGTTCTTTGTTTAAATCGTTTGGTGGCGGCAGCGTATCAGGTTTTTAATCTAAGTTGGTTCCCAAGGCAAGAAATAAATCTGTGCCTTGGGGAAGTTTTAACCTAAGCTGGTAAGAATAAGCTTAGGGGGTCTTTCATGCAAGTCCCCACATCTGTACCGTAGAGTTCAGAGTGGGGAGGGAACCTTGACAGGCCTTCACCCGGACCAAGGTGAACGTCGAGATGTCGTCTGGGTGGTGGTCGCGCCAGACAACCACCAGGGAGTGATGGTCGACTATCTCCTGGAGGATGTCCATGGCGGCCAGGCACTGCTCGGTCCCCAGGTGGTCCTGCTCCTTGAGGGTGGTGTTAAAGTCCCTGCCCAGGACCAGGCACTCGCGAGGATCCAAGGTGCTGAGGATGGTGGACGCCTGCTGATAGAAATGCTGCCGCTCCGGGCCTGATGTTGGGGAATAGACGTTAACGAGGTTGACCACGAGCCCTTCCATACAGCCCCAGAGGTGCAGCAGGCGGCCCAGCACAGCCTCAGTGACCCCCATCACCTCGGGAGAGTGTTAGAAGGCATATATATTAGTCCCAGATTAAGCAGGTCCATTTTCCCTGGGTAAGGTAACGGGCAGTTCCAGAACAAGAAGGAACTTGCTGGAACAAATTCAGGCAGGCAGGCTAATTAGGAACCTGGAGTCAGTTAAGAAGCTGCTAGAATCAATTAGGGCAGGCTGGCTAATCAAAGCACCTGAGTTTAAAAAGGACCTCACTTCAGTTTGTGGCATGCATGTGAGGAGTGAAGGACCCACCTGCTGAAGAGAAGAAAGAGATTGACAGAGACAGAAGAGTACCCAGAAGTTATCTACTACAGGACAGGCCCAACAAAGAAAATAACAGAACGCCACTAGCCATCACCTTCAGCCCCCAACTAAAACCTCTCCAACGCATCATCAAGGATCTACAACCTATCCTGAAGGACGACCCATCACTCTCACAGATCTGGGGAGACAGGCCAGTCCTTGCTTACAGACAGCCCCCCAACCTGAAATAAATACTCACTCGCAACCACACACCACACAACAAAAACATTAACCCAGGAACCTATCCTTGCAACAAAGCCCATTGCCAACTGTGTCCACATATCTATTCAGGGGACACCATCATAGGGCCTAATCGCATCAGCCACACTATCAGAGGTTCGTTCACCTGCACATCTACCAATGTGATATATGCCATCATGTGCCAGCAATGCCCCTCTGCCATGTACATTGGTCAAACTGGACAGTCTCTACATAAAAGAATAAATGGACACAAATCAGACATCAAGAATTATAACATTCAAAAACCAGTCAGAGAACACTTCAATCTCTTTGGTCACTCGATTACAGACCTAAAAATGGCAATTCTTCAACAAAAAACCTTCAGAAACAGACTCCAACAAGAGACTGCTGAATTGGAATTAACTTGCAAACTGGACACAATTAACTTAGGCTTGAATAAAGACTGGGAGTGGATGTGTCATTACACAAAGTAAAAGTATTTCCCCATGTTTATTCCCCCGCTCCTCCCCATCGTTCCTCACATGTTCTTGTCAACTGCTGGAAATGGCCCGCCTTGATTATCACTACAAAAGATTCCCCCCCACCCCGCTCTCCTGCTAGTAATAGCTCACCTTACCTGATAACTCTTGTTACAGTGTGTATGGTAACACCCATTGTTTCGTGTTCTCTGTGTATATAAAATCTCCCCACTGTATTTTCCACTGCATGCATCCAATGAAGTGAGCTGTAGCTCACGAAAGCTTATGCTCAACTAAATTTGTTAGTCTCTAAGGTGCCACAAGTACTCCTTTTCTTTTTGCAGATACAGATTAACACGGCTGCTACTCTGAAATATTTCACGTGAAAAATCTCACTGAAGGACATGGAAAAACACCCAATGATTTTTGCCTTTTTAGTAACATTAGCTCATTAAGATACTAAACAATTATGGATATCAGAGAGTGCAACTGGAGACATTTATCCTCCACTTGATGCATATGCAGTACTGTATAAAACCCATTAAATCTGATGAGATTTATAGGTATTCATTAAGCGGAATAATAGACCCCTGTGGGTGGTAAAGAGGGAGCAGAAGTCTGAGCACAGGATCAGAAACCAAGAACTTTAGTTCTAATTAGTGCTGAGTGAACAACTGGCAACAAATTATTTGTTTGGCAAATTTTGTGCCTTTTTCTGTTTTATGAATTAGCTGCCAACTACTCATGATATTCTTGAATTTGTTCTTTCTTTACAACTATTTCGTGAATCCCTTGTTTGTGTTAAAAAAAAAAAAGCTTAAAGATTCTTTGAGAAATATCCACTGTGAACATTGTGTTTGTAGTCACATGGTACTGTTTCTAATTCATGAGTGCATTAGGTAAAGTGATAAATAAGAAGGGGTCCTTGAGAAAACCATTGTGGCTCTGATTCCTTCAGGGAGAAGGTGAAGTGGGGAGAGAGAGCACATTATGGGAAGATTAAGAGGGCTAGCATTTTAAATCTTTGCCTTGTCCTCTTTTACACAAAGAGGCTTCTGGGCAAGTACTGTACAAGGATCCCAAATTTAATAATATTGAGTTCTCCCCTAAAAGTGCCTGTATAATGTAAATTAATTGGCTGTCCAGCAGACTATACGTTCACTCTTCTCTTGTCACATTCCTATTGTGTAAGTAAAAGTGATATTAACTGTGAAGGTTTCAGCCAGATACTTTTCTTGCTCATTTAATTGCTTGTATGGCAGGGCTCTGACCAAGAGATTTAGGTACCTGTTGTACATTTTCCCCAAACCACATACAGTACTACATAGTACTTCATGTATTTGTCAAGTGTGTAGATTGGACCCATTAGCCTACATCTCATGTCCCTGTCATTCACCACAATAATGATTCATAGGCACATGCACACTGCTATATGCAAAAGGTGTGCTCACATATTTTATCCCCTCTTGTGTTCACTCTCTGTTAGTGCCAGATCTTTTGCCTTGGCTTTTGGAATAATATCTTACTGCTATCTTAAGTGCTCTGCCTGATATACAAACGTGTTTCATGTGTGTTTATTGTATTATTAATTTACCATTTTTCCATATCTATCACTTTCACCACAATCTCTGCCCATTTGCAAAGGGTATGTGTGATAGGTTCCCCCCTTGGTGCCACTTGCAACTGGCGTACCACTGAACCCACCTGACCCACCAGCCTGGGTTCCCTTAATACTGTACTGCTGTGCAAAGCCCTCCTTCAGGCTTCAGACTGCACTTTACCAGCACACATACAGGTAGAAACACACCCAGCTGCAGAAATACACAGACGTTGAAATCAACTCTGCATGGAACTGCTCAGTACTCAAGTTCACACACCCCTCTGGAGAGTAAACACAAAATTATAATGTCTGGCACTGCACAGAGAACTGTACAGTGTAAGCTCATAGAATTTGCCCCCTCCCTCAATGTGGAGACGACTATACACAGCTTTCTGCCCCAAGTTATGATTTCCACACACACTGGTTTTAGACAAAACAAAAACAAGCTTATTAACTGCAAAAGATTTTAAGTGATTATAAGGGACAGTAAACAGATCAAAGCAGATGACCTAGCAAATAAAACAAACGTGCAATCTAAGCTTAATATAGTAAAGAAATTGGCTATGTGTAGCAAATTCTCACCCTAAATGTTGTTTTAGGCAGATTGCAGAGATTCTTGAAGGCAAGCTGCACTTGCTTGTAGCTTAAAACTCCAGTTATTCCTTTCACAGACTAGACAACCCTCTAGCCTCGGTTCAGCACTTCTCCCCTAGTTTAGTCTTTCTTTGTTTCTCCAGCACTTCCAGCAGCCTTCTTTCTTGGGCAGGGAGTCAGTGAAGAACACTTTGTCTCCCAGTTTGATTCCCAGGCCTGGTCAGTGCAAAAACACTAGCATTATGATGGAGTCCAGTACCCGGTGACTTGGTCACATGTCCCTGTAGGGCCACCACAGCCATGACTCAGAGGCTGTTTGAGGGTCCCCAGGAAGGCTCCCTGGTGGGAGATTAGAATCTTCTAAGGCCTATTGTTCTCCCTAATGGCCCTTCCCAGCCAGTCATCTAGACTGATTGCATTCTGCCTAGTGTGTTTTTCCCAGGTGTACACACATTTGTAATAGATGCATAGACTATATTCCTAATTTCAGATACAAAAATGATACATGCATACAAATAGGATAATCATATTCAGTAAATCATAACTTTTTCAATGGTATGTCACATGACCTATCTTGTGTAAAATACATCATAGTTATGCCCTAATCATATCATAACAATGTCTCCATGAAGAATATGGGGCTGTAGTATCTCAGTATGATTTGTCAGTCTGTCTGGAGTGGCTCAAGAGCATGAGTACTAACCTCAGGGCAGACTGTGGAGAAGCAGGGCACAAACCCCAAATTGTCTGTGAATGCTGTACTTAGATTTCACCATCCAAGTATTTAGTTCCTTGGGCACTAGAACACCATAACCATGGAGTCACACACAGTCCCTTTGGATACTCCAGTCTAACTTGCCACCGAAGCAAGCCTGCCTTTGTGAAAGATGGTCCTTTACACCAAAAATTACAACAATATTCAGGTTTCAGAGTATCAGCCGTGTTAGTCTGTATCCGCAAAAAGAAAAGGAGTACTTGTGGCCTCTTAGAGACTAACAAATTTATTTGAACATAAGCTTTCGTGAGCTACAGCTCACTTAATCAGATGCATGCTTATGCTCAAATAAATGTGTTAGTCTCTAAGGTGCCACAAGTACAACAATATTCAGATTAGTCCTAGTCCCAAAGGACCAGTCTTTTACTTCAGGGCAATTGCACTTTAGCTCCTACACCACGGACAACACTTGTAGCCAATCCTATAATAATGTAACTAAAGATTTAACTAAGAAAAAGAAATGAGTTGTTTACAAGTAAATAAAAAGCAAGTCAATATGTACACATAAATGAGTTAGATTTCAGAAGGTAATAGAAGTTTCTATAATAAGCAAGCTGTATGTCCTTCAGGGCTAACCTAGGCCAAGCACTGAAGATCTTTTGCTGATCAGTGTCCAAGCAGCATAAAGATAGTTTCTTCTCATTAGGGGTTTTTATTCCCCTTCCCCAGAGTTCAAGCTGATGGGACAAGTCCGCATGTATGTCTTCTCTTAGAGGGTGTGTGTGAGAGCAACCAACAAAGTCTTTTGCCCTCTGATATTCCACAGTGGTTTGTCTGGTGTCTATGAGCCTTCCTGTGGCAAACTATCATTTTGCACTTGGTAATACTTCTCTCCTGATGATGGGATTTTACAGTTACAAACACTTAAATATTACCATATTACATGGGATAAAGACGTTATAAGTGAGATTTAATGCATTCATCAATTTACAATCTGTGACACTGAGCCAGAAAGGGTTAAGCAACTAGCAGGCTAAATGACTCAAATTCAACCTTTAAAGACCTATTAGAAAAGTATATACATGGTAATTAGGGCTATTCCTTTTAAATAGCTAACAAAGGCATGTTACATAGACTAGAGATTTGAAATATAAACTTGTATTGTTAGAAAATTAGAAGACGATACTGCTTGTATTTGTCTGTGTTTACTTATATCTTGTTAGAGGGTAACAGTGTAACCAGATGGTTCCTGTCTGTTACTATATTCTATTGATTCAGAGATCAAAACGGAATATTAACATTTTAGATTAAACCTGAGTGTAATATCATTGTCTAAATTTCTCTTTGAAGTTTTTAGTACACTTTCTATGAACTATTTAATCGATAATTACCTTATGCTGATGAATGCAACTAATTACCTGCATATAAGTAGGAAATAGGTTTACTTCAAAGCCACACTGTATATTACCTATTCTTCACCCAAGGAATACATGATACCAAGAGGCCACTGATAGTCTTCCAGAGATCTATTAAAGAACTCTAGGACCCGATCTTGTTATCTCAGATCTGCTTCAAACTTGGTCAGAGGAAGCTTGCGTCACAAGACGTAGGTCTCCAGCTCCAGCCTGGTGGAGCCTTCTAATTCTGATGGAAGAATGTAAACAAACTCTATATATGAACTGCCTATTTGGGCTGTCACCTACGGAATTGATTCTGAAGGAACTTTTTGCAACTCAGTAGCTCACCATCTTTACTGTGAAACTGACCTAAGAACTTTATTCATACCTGTATGTATAGTGATCTTTTAACCACAATGCTCTTTTCTTTTTAATGAATTTTAGTTTAGTTAATAATAATTGGCTGTATGTATACACTTGGGTAAGATTTTAAAATATTCATTGACCTGGTGGGTAATGTGTCCGATCGTTTGGGATTGGTAGAAGATGTTTCGGTAATCTTCATTGTATTTGACTTGGCTGTCTGGGTGGGTGCTCAAGGTTGATTTGCTTTAAGGGAGCTGTGTTTTGGGCTTCTGGGTAACCAGTAAGGTATTGTAGAAGCTATTTTGCTGCTGCCTTGGTGAATCTAGTTATTGAATAACCACCAGTTTGGGGAATTATCTGGCCCATTATTTGCTGTTTGCCCCGATTGAACAATCTCAGTGTCCGTTCCCCAACCCCCATGAGGTGAGGTATTATCTTTTATTAGACTAACTTCTGTTGGTGAGAATAGACCTGACAAAGAGCTCTGTGTAGCTGGAAAGCTTGTCTCTCTCACCAACCAAAGTTGGCCCTAAAAAGATATTATTTCTTCACCCACACTGTCTCTCTAATATACTGGGACTGACAAGGCTACAACAATGCTGCCTACATTATTTCATATATTGTTTGTCAATTACACTTAATATACTGGCCTCCATTTTCTACCACACACGGTGTCCCTATTCACCATACTCATTAGCCACAGCAATTAAGTAGTGTGTGTGTGAGAGAGAGCATTCAGTCCTGGTTACAAAAGGTGTGGCATATATCTAATCCTTCTCTTATTCCTTCTTGTGCAATGTGAACAGGTGTGTGCTTTCCATTGCAGCCTGCTTGTATACTTCCAATAAAATCACATGCTATCCTTCCCTGAAGCCCCTTCTCTTGTGCACTCAAGGACTTGTTTCCTTGCTCTCAAAGCACCATGCAGCTTAGAGCTAGTATCAAAGGTAACATGCAGGTACTTCACCGCCATGATTTCTTGCTGTTGCACTTTTCCCCTTTCTTCTTCTTGGGCTTGGTCTACACTATATAGTTACTTCTGTATAACTATGTCACTCAGGGGTGTGAAAAAGGCATACTCCTGGGTGACATAGTTATATTGACCTAATCCCCACTATGGACAGCACTATGTCGGGAGGAGAGCTTCTCCCGCTAACTAATGATCTTTCTCTAACTTCCATATTCTGCTATACTTCTTGATGAAGCATATTTTATTTGTAATGAAAATATTTGGTTTTATTAATGCAAAAAAATAAACTTAAATTATGCTAAATGTACAGCACTCTAACTGGATGACCAGGCACATCCCATTGAAATGCTGGCAGGCTAGGAACCTCTCTGGTCCACTTTACTTTTTATTATGTAGAAAAAGTTACAAGTAACTATTGAAGATGATTTATTCTTTTGTGTATACAGTCATTATAATCCTGATCATTTACAAGCACTTCTATTATTTACTTTCACAACAATCTCCTCGGCATTACAACCACTAGCCTTTCCTTCACAGCTAGAGCTGGAAAATACAACTGCACTAATTATTTGCCTTTAGTCAAAACTCACTCCTTTTTTTTCTCCTTTCTTTCCTACTGCTTCTAAATCCTATGAAAAGAAATTTTCTCAGTCATGATAAACTTAAATATTAGTCAAGGGACTGCAAGATTCATGGAAATACATATTATAACTTCTGGTGGATAGAACATCTTAAAATATATCATTCAATATATCTTTCATTATGCCAGCTTGCTGAGGTATATCCATGTTTGAAGTTGTGTGCAGTATAAATCTTTACCTATTGTTACATTTCTAGATTTCATCCTATTAAGCCTATTGCCCATTAATGTTATCCAAAAATGTATTGTGACAAAGTTCCTGCTCTACCTTGGTGGGTCTTGCGCTTATGGGCAGATTTGCTTGCCTTGGAGCTTCACGGCAGCCCTCAGCTTGGCCGTTTTTCCTGAATTCACAGTCCAGGTCAACTCCTCCTGTGTCTGACCAGGAGTTGGGAGGATTTGGGGGGTTCCAACTCTGGGTTCCAGCCCAGGGCCCTGTGGAATGCAGCTGTCTAGGGTGCCTCCTGGAACAGCTGTGCAACAGCTACAACTCCCTGGGCTACTTCCCCATGGCCTCCTCCCAACACCTTCTTTATCCTCACGCTAGGACCTTCCTCCTGGTGTCTGATAATGCTTGTACACCTCAGTCCTCCAACAGTCCGCGTTCTCACTCTCAGTTCCTAGTGCCTCTTGCTCCCAGCTCCTCACACGCACACCACAAACTAAAGTGAGCTCCTTTTAAAAACCCAGGTGCCCTGATTAGCCTGCCTTAATTGATTCTAGCAGCTTCTTGATTGGCTGCAGGTGTTCTAATCAGCCTGTCTTAATTGTCTCCAGAAGGTTCTGATTGTTCTGGAACCTTCCCTGTTGGAGGACGGGACCGTCCCTCGCTTGCTCCTCAGCTATCTGCTTTCTTTTCTTTCCTAAAGCCCCCTGGCCTGGATTTTTCTTACTTTTGGACCCTGCCTTAGTTTACCCCCCCGAACGGGCCAGACGCTTTTTTGATTTGGTTTGATTTTCTGTCGTTTTATGCTTTTTTTTTTCTGAGTGCTGACAGGCTGCCATCTTGCAGCCAGCACCCCCCCCCCTCGCCTGCTTTCGGGCGCAGCTATTTGTTTTAGCTGAAACCCCCGGAGGAGGGGGGGAAGATTGCTGATTTTGCTATCCGGAGGGGGGAGTGGAAGCCCCCAGACCCAGCCGCTTTGCTGGCAGCTCGGACTATCTTTACAACATTCTTAGCATGCCGGAAGCCTTGGAACACAGCCAACACGGCCGGAGAAGAAGGATTTCAGAAGACAGGAGAAATAATTTAAGAAGCTACAAATCATCGTGAAGGGGGCCGTAAGACTGAGTAATTTTTCGAATTCTACTCTCATGGGGGGGAGTTTGACTGTGTTTTAATTGCGTTTGTGGGGGCACAGGGGGTGTGTCATAGAGCCGTCCCCCTGATCCATCGGTGCCCCCCACACCATTACTACAACTGTCATGGCCCCCCCGCCGTCCGTCCCTGCTGGCAACCTGCCATCTGCCTTCGGATCCAGCTGTTTGCTTTGAACTTTGCCTTTCGGACCGGACATAACAGCTGACCAAACGAGACTCTTTGGACAAACGTGCGTGGGTCTACACCCCCCCGCCCCCCCCCCCCCCTGGACTGCTTATTTTACAGCCTGCCCCTATTATTAGATTTCCCCCCCCCTCCCTGTCCAACCCATTTGGCATTCCCCCCCCCCCCCCGCCTGCAGCCTAGCAGGGAGGAGCGGTTAATTCGCTCCCCCTCCCCCCTCCTCCTTCCGGTGTCTCCCCATCTCTCCCTGCTCACAATGGCAGGGAATGAGAGAGGCGAGGCCCCTTTAACAAATTTAGCTGTTTCTCCCCCACCCCCCCCCTGCCCAACCCCCAACCTCGCCCCCCCCACCACGATTGTCCAAATACTTGCCACCGCCCCCGCTGGGGCACCGGCAGCAGGAGGCACCAGAGTGATTACTGCCGCTGCTGCGCCCACTGCCCCCTCAGGTTCTAGGAACCGCCCGCCAGCTGACCGCAAAGGCCAAGGCGGGCAGAAAGGAAAAGGCCCCGCTAAAACATCTGGGCCCTCCATGGCAGGGGCTGCCCCCACAGCCGTGGCCTCGTCATCGACCGCGGCGCCCCTCCCCGCAGTTCCCTCCACCAGCTCTGCGAGTGCCCCTCCCCCGGGCCCCAGGACATATGCCCGGGCGGTGGCAGGCTCCCCCTTGCCTGCCGCCTCGTCATCTCACCCACCCACTGCCTCCGCTACCATCACCAGCAGCCAGGGCCCTTTCCCCACCTTGACCAGGAAGCACGGTGCCCCTGGCTGCCTGGCACCTGAAACCAACCCTCCTCCTACTCAATCCATCGCTGCTCCCATCCGGGCCCAAGAGACACCTTTCCTACAACGCCCGGGCGAGCAAGGGAGTCCCACCCTTGCTATTACCAATTCAGCAGAGCCTATGGAGGAGGGTGTGGCAAAGATATTACCGGGTACAGGAGAGGGCCCGCCCCAAGGAGAACCCCCCGCCCCTCATGCTGTCTCACCGCTACCCCCCCGAACCCCTGAACCATTGCCTCCGCCCCCCGACACGACCCCTGCTAACCAACCCGCAGACGACGCTATGGAGGGCTGGACCCTAGTCCAGGGGAAGCGAGGCAAGCGGAAGGCTCGAGCTCCGCTGCATCCATCCGACGTGGAAGACCCCCGGAAGACCAGGAAGGGAGGCACTGATTTTGAGCCTTCCGCTTCGGCCATGAGTAAGATCCATCTGCTGGTGTCAGGAGGGGAAGACAGACTGGCATTGGAGGGCAGAATCCCCCCTCCACGGGAGACCCTCCCCTCCAAGACCCCTGAGGATGCCCCTTCTGTCCGGATACCACCTGAACCCCGCGCGAACCCCGAGGTGACCGTTGAGGCGGACCCTAGAGGAGAGGCCCTCGGGGTAGCAGGAGTTGGCCTCTCCTCCGTGTATGCGGAGATTGAGGCCCTAGATTTGACCCCGGTCACCCAGGGAGAGGATGACTTATTGCTGGCTGGCCTCGATCTGGGCAACCTCACCCAAGCCCCCCTTTCCCCATGCTCCCTCCCCCTAATTGCCTTCCCGGGCGAGCACCCTGCAGAAGGTGGTCCACCACCTGATGCCATGGCCGCCAAGACCACCACAGAGCCAGCGCCTAGCGTCACTGGGAGCCCCCTCCCTTACCCCTTAACCCTAGACTCTGCTCAGGAGGCACCTTCTTTTAGCCGCTCGCCTCCTGAAGCCCAGAGCCTTACCTCTGCCCCTGCCCCCACCCCTGTCCCTGCCCCATTTACCTCCTCCTGCAATGCTATCGCCGCCCCTGGGGTTCTTTCTTTCCCGCCTTTCGTAGATTCCCCCCAGGGAGCAGTCTTTGCACTTTCTAGTCGCGACCCATTAGGAGTTGCAATTTTTCCCCCGCCATCCCCTTCCACCCCAAGGCGTGAAATGGATTTAATAACCCCAGCCTGTCAAACGCCCCGTCGGTGGTCCGCACCCTGCCTACCCGCCTTAGCGGACCACGAGGCTGTATTAAGAGCCCCACCAGGGAATACCCCGGAAATCGTAATCCCACCCCCCCATGAGCTGCGGCATGCACTACGGAAGTTCTTAGAACACACCCGTGGTGTCCGCAATAGGGTACAGCTGGCTCTCCAGCTATGGGGGGACTTTGATCAAATTCTTCAGGCCACAAGGGCCCTTATAAAGGAGGGCGGGGGCAAGGAAAGCGCGGTGCTGCGGCCTATGAGCAGGCCTGCGGCTTCCGGAAAGATCTACTCATCCACGGGATGGGACACAGGTTGCTACGCAACCCGCCGGGGGCCACGAACACCCCCACCAATGAGAAATCCCCACCCCCCCAGCCCTCCTCATGACGCCTCTTATTATTGCAACCTTGAATACCGGGGGCTGTAGGATGGCTCTCCGCAGGTCCCAGGTACTCTCTTACCTTCGGGAAGGGGGGTACTCTGTAGCTTTCCTGCAGGAGACCCATACGGACCCGACCGTCGAGGACAGGTGGCGGCTGGAGTGGGGGGACGGGGTCTACCTTAGCCATTTCACGACTTGGCAAGCTGGAGTGGCGACCCTGTTCTCCCCCACCCTACGGTCCGAGGTGCTAGGGGTCACTGATGTCGTGCCGGGCCACCTGCTGCACCTTCGAGTCTGTATGGAGGGGCTCGTGGTCAATCTTGTTAACATCTATGCCCCGCAAACGAGCCCAAAGCAGCCACAATTCTACCAGTGGGTGTCCGACTTTCTTGGCACCCTAGATTCGCACGAGTGCCTGGTCCTGGGAGGGGACTTTAACACCACCCTCGAGGAACAGGACCGCTCAGGGGCCGAACCGAACCCAGCCGCCGCGAACATTCTCCGAGGAATAGTTGAGTATCACTCCCTAGTGGACGTCTGGCGTGACCATCACCCAGATGACACCTCCACGTTCACTTTTGTCCGGGTGGAGGCCCATCGGTCACACCACTCTTGGTTGGACCGTATTTACTTATCCCGTTTCCATCTTTCACAGGCCCACTCCTCCACCATTCGGCCGGCCCCATTCTCCGACCATCATTTAGTCACCATAACGGTCTCCCTCCGTGCAGAGAGACCGGGGCCGGCCTATTGACACTTTAACAACAGCCTGTTGGAGGACGAGAGTTTCGTGACATCCTTCTGGGAGTTTTGGCTGGCCTGGCGAGAGCAGTGGCGTGCCTTTCCCTTGGTGCGGCGATGGTGGGATCTAGGGAAGGTACGCGCCAAGCTCTTCTGCCGTGACTACACTCGGGGCACCAGCCGACGGAGAAATGCGGCGATAGAGCAGTTGGAACGGGAGGTCTTAGAGATGGAGAGGCACCTGGCCGCCGACCCCGAGGACCCGTCCCTCTGCGGAGCGTGCCGGGAGAAGCGGGAGGAGCTCCGGGCCCTCGAGGACCACCGGGCCCGAGGTGCCTTCATTCGGTCCTGCATCCACCTCCTTCGGGAGATGGACCGTGGCTCCCGCTTCTTCTACGCCCTGGAGAAAACGAGGGGGGCCAAGAAACATGTCACCTGCCTTCTAGCGGAAGACGGCACCCCCCTCACGGATCCGGAGGAGATGTGTGGGAGGGCCCGTGACTTCTACACAAGCCTTTTCTCCCCGGATCTGACCGATCCTGGCTCTTGCGGGGTGCTCTGGGAGGAACTCCGCACAGTCAGCGTGGGCGACCGAGACCGGCTAGAGCTGCCTCTCACACTGGCCGCGTTCTCGGAAGCCCTCCGTCGCATGCCCACCAATAAATCTCCAGGCATGGACGGGCTGACCATGGAGTTTTACCGCGTGTTCTGGGACATCCTCGGCCCAGACCTAGTCACCGTCTGGGCTGAGTCCTTGCAGGGCGGGGTCCTCCCTCTGTCGTGCAGGCGAGCAGTGCTCACCTTGTTGCCGAAGAAGGGGGACCTCCGTGATTTACGAAACTGGCGTCCCGTCTCACTCCTTAGCACGGATTACAAAATCGTAGCGAAAGCAATCTCGCTGTGGCTAGGGTCCGTGATGGCGGACGTGATCCACCCAGACCAGACCTATAATGTCCCGGGTCGCAGCATTTTTGACAACCTATTTCTGTCTCTTGGTCAGGAGAAGGCGTTCGATAGAGTAGACCATGGGTACCTCCTGAGCACTCTGCAGGCGTTTGGATTTGGACCTCAGTTTGTGAGTTTTCTCCGGGTGCTGTATGCCTCTGCAGAGTGTTTGGTTAGGCTCAACTGGACCCTGACCGAACCGGTCAGCTTCGGGCGAGGAGTGCGGCAGGGGTGCCCCCTCTCAGGCCAGCTGTACGCTCTGGCGATCGAGCCTTTCCTCTTTCTCCTCCGCAGGAGGTTGACGGGGTTGGTGCTGCGGGAGCCGGAGCTGCGGCTGGTCCTGTTGGCATATGCCAATGACGTACTCCTTGTGGTCCAGGACCCGGGCGACTTGGCGCGAGTGGAGGCATGCCAGGCCATCTATTCGGCAGCCTCCTCCGCCCGAGTCAACTGGGTCAAGAGCTCTGGCTTGGCGGTGGGGGACTGGCGGCAGGTGAGCTCCCTCCCACCCGCGCTTCAGACCATCCGGTGGAGCACGGGTCCACTGCTCTATCTCGGCGTTTACCTTTCCGCCACACACCCTTCCCCGCTGGAGAACTGGCAAAATTTAGAGGGCGGGGTGATAGAGCGGATCCGGAAATGGACGAGGCTACTCCGATGTCTCTCCCTCCGAGGGAGAGCACAGGTGCTTAACCAACTAGTCTTGTCCACGCTCTGGTACCGGCTCAACACCCTGGCCCCGGCCTCGTGTTTCCTGACCCACCTCCGGAGATTGATTCTAGAGTTTTTTTGGTCAGGAATGCACTGGGCCCCTGTTGGAGTTCTTCATTTACCCCTGAAGGAAGGAGGGCAGGGCCTGAAGTGTCTGTACACTCAGGTCCGCGTTTTCCGCCTCCAGGCCCTGCAGAGGCTCCTTTATGGTGCAGGTAGTTCGACATGGAGCATATTGGCGCACGCCTTCCTGCGCCACTTCCAAGGGCTCCGATACAACCGGCAGCTCTTTTATCTTTGTCCGAGAGGTTTTCCGCAAGACCTCTCCGGGCTGCCGGTCTTCTACCAGGACCTCCTCCGGACCTGGAAACTGTTTCTAATGACCAGGTCCGTGGCGGCCACCGTGGGAGCAGATCTCCTCACGGAGCCCCTGCTACACAATCCCCAACTCCGTGTGCAGGTGGCAGAGTCCCGCTCAGTGTGCCAGAGGTTGGTCCTGGTGGAAGTCACGAGGGTCGGAGACCTCCTGGACTACTACCAGAGAGCCTGGCTGGATCCCCTGACGCTTGCTCGGCGCATGGGGATCTCCAACCCTCGTACCCCCCAGCGTGTACTTCAGGAGGTGAAGGCCGCCTTGACCCCCGCTGCTCGGGCTTATGTCAACCGAGCCTTGCGCGAGGGCGCACCCCGCCCATCCTCTACCCCAGGCCTGCCGGACCTTTCCATTGGGCCCCTACCCTGCCGATCCCAACAAACCCCTCACCCTTTCACTGCAAGCCGGCTGCATGAACTGCAGCCGGTCAGTTTTCAAATTGCACCACGGAAATCTTTATACACACTCACGCTTCACACCCTTCACGCCCACACCCTGGTGTCCCGCCCCGATACAAAGTGGTGGGACCTCCTGCCACCTTTGGAGGGTGAGCAACCTCGGTGGGCCAGCCTGTATTCCACCTTGGTCCCGAGGCCCGTTGGGGACATCAGTTGGCAGCTCCTTCATGGAGCTGTGAGCACGGGTGTGTTTCTGACACGGTTTACCCCCATCCTGGATACTTGCCCTTTGTATGTAATGTGAGGGAAACCCTGGCGCGCGTATATCTAGAGTGTGCCAGATTGCAGCCCCTTTTCCGGCTCCTCACAAATATTCTATTGCGCTTTTGGCTTCATTTCTCCCCTCACCTTTTTATCTATATACTCCCTATCCATGGCCCCACAAAATCGCGAGTTCTCCTGGTTAACCTCCTCCTAGCCTTGGCTAAAACAGCCATTTATAAAACCAGGGAGGGGAGGTTGGCCCAGAAAGCGTCCTGCGATTGTAGGGCCTTTTTCCGATCCTCGGTACATTCACGTATCCAGGTGGAGTTCCTCTGGGCGGCGTCCACTGACTCCCTTGACGCCTTTGAGGAGCGGTGGGCGCTGTCCAGGGTTCTCTGCTCGGTGACCCCATCCGGTTCCCTCCATCTGACCCTTTAATTGAGGGGAAGAGCAAGAGACGCCAGCCCCAGCCGTTGCCGCTGTGGATACCATCATTACTGTCATCTAGGAGGGGTCCTATAATACATGGGTGTCTACCCCCTTCACCCCCAAACCGCCCACGCCGCAGCTGTGCCCATCTTGCCGGGCACTCTCAGGAGAGGGATAATCGGTGACACTGGGCGCGGCACTAGATAACTCGAGGGGGTGGAAGACCACGAGTGTCGAGGAAGCCCCCCCTCTAGGCCACCAGGTAACTCAGGAGGGTGGAAGATCACGAGTGTCGAGGAAGCCCCCCCACTCTGGGCCCAGGCTAGCCTGAACACTTCTCCCTCCTGAAAGCTGCTGTGTTATACCTTCTGTTTGCGTTGTTTTGTTGAATAGTTTGTTTTGTTTTCTTTGGTAACTCTTTGCAAGTGTTACACAATAAAATTCTTTTCTGTTTCAAAAAAACCCAAAAAACAAAAAAACAAAACCTTCCCTGTTACCTTACCGAGGGTAAAGGGACCTACTTAGCCTGCTCTCCTGCTGCTGCCCTCTGGCCTGAGCTTTCCTTGCTTTTTGCCCCTGCTTTCGGCTTCCCCCCAGACTGGGCCAAACGCTCTCCCCACTTTCTTTTCTTTTTGCTGTTTTTTTTTTCTTTCTCTGCTGTTGCAAGAGTGCTGGCCGGCTGCCAGCCGTCTGTTAGCTCCCACTTGCACGCTGCTGCCCCCCCAGCTGAAACCCCTGCCCCTGAGAGAGGGGGGGCCTGCTGGCCCACTCCATGGAGCGGGGGGAGTGGAGGGACCCCGCCCCCAGACCCAGCCGCTTGCTGTTTGTCTGCGGACCCGTCTCTGGCTGAGAGAATTTCTTATCATCTGCTCTGGCATCTCTGGAATGTTGCAGCTGTGACCCGGAACAGACAGAGAAAAAGCCGTCTACTGGAGGCACACCATCTGGGGAATCTACAAATTGCCGTGGAGGGGGCCCAAGACTGAGTAACTTTTGAACTGTGCTCTCATGTGGGGGGAGGCCTTGACTGTGTCGTGACTGTGTTTGTAGGACACAAGGGGTGTGGCACGGAGCTGCCCCCCGATCCATCTGTGTCCTCCCAACCCCCACACCACTATCCTCATCACTGCCCCCTCCATCGTCATTGCTGGCTGTTTAACATATGCCTCTGGACTTAGCTGCTCGCCCTTATTCCACCGTGTGGGACAGAAGCACCAGCCAACCAAACAGGACTCTCTGGACAAGCGTACGGTGGTTCATGTGTCCCCCGCCCCCAAACTGCCCATCCCAAAGCCTGTCCTTTTTTACCTGACCCCAACTCCTGTTAACCACTTGCCACCGCCCGCACTGGGGCATCGGCAATGGAGGGCACCGGGGTGACCTCCACCGCTGCCATGCCTACCGCCTCCCCAGACTCTAGGGGAGCCCTCCTCCCCCAGCCGGCGGGAAAGGCCAGGGCAAGAAGAAGGGGAAGGGCCCTGCTAAAACCACCAGGCCCTCCGTGGCAGGGGCCACCCCCACTGCTGCGGCCCCGCCACCGACCACGACATCCCTCCCCGCTGCCCCCTCCACCAGCTCTGCGGGTGTCCCTCCCTCAGCCCCAAGGATGTATGCCCGGGCGGCGGCAGCCCCCCAACCTGCCGCCTAGTCATCTCTCCCGACCACCGCCTCCGCCACCATTAACAGCAGCTGGGGCCCCTTCCCCACCATGACAAGGAAGCACAGTGTCCGATGCCTCCTGGTACCCGCCTCGCCCCACGTGGAGAGCTACATGTGGGCGTTGGCGAGGGTGGTGGGGCCCTCGGCCATTGTGGCAGCCTCCAAAATGTATGGGAAAGTCGTCTTCTTCTTAGCATCGGAGGCTGCCACCCAGGAGGCGGTGGAGAGGAGGGGCCTGGCAGTGGGGGGGGGGTTGTCCCCCTAGAGCCGCTAGAGGACCTGGGCGTCCACCTGGTCCTGACCTCTGTCCCTCCTTTTCTCCCCAGTGTTGCCCTGTTACCCGCCCTTTCCACCCTGGGGAAACCTGTTTCTGTCATCAGCCCTCTCCCGTTGGGCTGCAAGGACCCCACCCTCTGTCACATCTTTTCCTTCCGCTGGCAAGTGCAGCTTCTACTGCCGTCAGCGGCGCGTGACAGAGAGGCGCTCGAGGGGTCCTTCCTAGTCCCCCACCGGGGGCCCGTTACCGGGTGTATTTCTCCATGGGGGAAGCCCGGCGCTACCTCTGCTGGGTGTCAGGGCATGTCCGGAGGGACTGCCCCTTAGCCCAGCAAGGAGGGGCACCTGGGATCCCCGAGACCCGGCAGGACATTGGCCCCGTCATTGCCGACGCCCCTGGCCGCCCAATGCCTGATACCTGAACCTGCCCCCCCTCCTCTTCGGACCACCACTTCTCCCGCTTAGGCCCAAGGGGCACCTCCCCTACAACGCCCAGACGAGCGGGAGAGCCCTGCCCTCGCTGCTGACAATCTGGCGGGACCTATGGAGGAGGGTGTGGCAGAGATACCACCAGGCATGGGAGAGAGCCTGCCCCAGGGAGAATCTTCCCTCCTTTATGCCGCCCCACCGTCCCCCACCCCCCAAGTCCCTGAGCCATCGCCTTTACCCCCTGACACGACCCCTGCTAACCAGCCCCCAGATGATGCCATGGAGGGCTGGGCGCTAGTCTAGAGGAAGCGAGGCAAGCGGAAGGCTCGAGCTCCGCCTCATCTACCCGAGGCGGAGGTCCCCCGGAAGACCAGGAAGGGGGGCACCAATGCCGAACCTTCCGCTTTGCCCACGAGTGCGTCCCATCCACTGGTGTTAGCCGGGAAAGACGTGGTAGCACCGGAAGGTAGTGTCTCCCCTCCACGGGAGACCCTCCGAGACCCTCGAGGAAGCGCCTTCTGTCCTGACACTACCCGAAGCCCCCGTGAACCCTGAGGCAACCGTCGTGGCGGATGCCAGCGGGGAGAACCCCAGGGTGACGGAAAGTGTCCTCTCCTCCATGTTCAAGGAGATCGAGGCCCTAGATCTGACCTCGGTCGCCCAAGGGGAGGACGACCTTTTGCCACCAAAGCTCAATTTGGGCGACCTCACTCCACCCCTCTTTTCCCCATGCTCCCACCCCCTAACTGCTGCTTCTGCTCCCACCTCTGAGGAGCCCTTGGACTCCTCCATCGACCCGGATGCTGATGGCACCCCGCTGATGACCACCGAGTCTGCTCAGGTGACAGCCGGCGCCACGCGGCCGGGACATG
The DNA here is from genome assembly GCF_015237465.2 of Chelonia mydas. Classification (NCBI taxonomy): domain Eukaryota; kingdom Metazoa; phylum Chordata; order Testudines; family Cheloniidae; genus Chelonia; species Chelonia mydas. The sequence continues at coordinate 169,673,360 of NC_057849.1, forward strand.
AGTCTCCAGGGGCACCCCCCGTTGGTGCGGAGCAATCAATTTCCTTCCCGGATGGGGGCCCAACAGAAGATAATCCACCTTCTGATGCTGTGGCTGCTAAATCCACCATAGAGCCCATACCTGGTATCACTGAGAGCTCCCTCCCCACCCCCTTAACCCTCGAGTCTGATCGGGAGGCGCCACCATCCAGCTGCTTGCCAACCGAAACCCAGAACCTCGCCTCTGCCCCTGCCCCTGCCCCTACCCCTATCCAGTCTACCTCCTACGATGTTATCGTCAACCCCGGGGCTGTCTCCTTCCCTTTTCCAACTGATGACCCCCAGGGAGTGGCCTTTGCGTTCTCCTGCCCCGACCCATTAGGGGCTCCTATTTTCCCTCCATCACCCCCTATCGCCCCAGGGCTTGAGGCGGGCCTAGAAGCTCCAGCCCATCAGGCACCCCATCGGGGGTCCGCACCCTGCATGTCCGTTTTAGTGGGCCACGGGACTGCACCACGGGCCCCGCCGGGGAACAACCAGGAAACTGTAACCCCACGCCCCCATGAGCTGCGAGGAGAGCTGCGGAAGTTTTTAGAGGATGTCCGTGGCTCCCACAACAAGGTACAGCTTGCTCTCCAGTGATGGGGGGATTTTTTTTCAAATCCTCCGGGCCACAAGGGCCCTCATGGGGAAAGGTAAAGGGACGGGGAAGCAGGATGCTGCGGCCTACTGGTGGGTCCGCGTCTTCCGTGACCAATTATTCATGGGATGGGTCAAGGACTGTTGCGTGGCCCGCTGGGGGATGTGAGCATCCCTGTCAGTGAGGATCCCCCCTGCCCCCCCAAGACACCTCTCACCATCGCAAGGTTGAACACCTGGGGTTGTAGGATGGCTCTCCACAGGTCCCAGGTGCTGTCCTTCCTTCGGGAGGGAGGGTGCTCTGTGATTTTCCTGCAGGAGACCCATACGGATCTGACCACCGAAGACAGTTGGCGGCTGGAGTGGTAGGACAGGGTCTACTTTAGCCATTCCACGATTTGGCAGGCTGGAGCGGCGACCCTGTTCTCCCACGACCTACGGCCCGAGGTGCTAGGGGTTGCCGAGGCCATGCCGGGTCGCCTGCTGCATCTCCGGATCCATATAGAGGGGCTTGTGGTTAACCTCGTTTGTCTATGCCCTGACATCGGGCCCGGAGTGGCTGCAATTCTATCAGCAGGCGTCTGCCTTCCTCAGCACCTTAGATTCTCACAAGTGCCTGGTCCTGGGAGGGGATTTTAATATCACCCTCGAGGAGCTCCGGGAGATAGTTGAACATCACTCCCTAGTGGACATCTGGCGTGACCGCCACCCGGATGACACTTCCATGTTCACCTTTATCCGGGTGGAAGCCCATCGGTCGAGCCACTCCTGGTTGGACCGCATTTATTTATCACACTTCCATCTCTCACGAGCCCACCTCTCCAGCATTCGGCCAGCCCCATTTTCTGACCATCACCTAGCCACCGTGACAGCCTCCCTCTGTGCGAAGAGGCCGGGGCCAGCCTATTGGCATTTTAACAACAACCTGTTGGAGGATGAGGGCTTCGTCACGTCCTTATGGGAATTCTGGCTGGCCTGGCGAGGGCAGCGGCGTGCCTTTCCCTCAGCGTGGTGATGGTGGGACCTGGGGAAGGTGTGCGCCCGGCTTTTCTGCTGCAACTACTCCCGGGGCACCAGCCGACGGAGAAATGCGGCCATAGAGCAGTTGGAACGGGCGGTCTTAGAGCTGGAGAGGCGTTTGGCCGCCAGCCCCGAAGACTCACTCCTCTGTGGAGCGTGCCGGGAGAAGCGGGAGGAGCTCCAGGCCCTCGAGGACCATCGGGCCCGGGGCGCCTTTGTTCAATCCAGCATCCGCCTCCTTCGGGAGATGGATAGCGGCTCCTGCGTCTTCTATGCCCTGGAGAAAACGAGGGGGGCCAACAACCACGCCACCTGCCTCTTGGCAGAAGACGGCACCCCCCTCACGGAACTGGCGGAGATGCGCAGGAGGGCCCGAGCCTTCTATGCAAGTCTTTTCTCCCCGGATCCGACCGACCCTAGCGCTTGCAGAGTGCTTTGGGAGGAGCTCCCTATGGTCAGCGCAAGCGACCGAGACCAGCTAGAGTTGCCTCTCACTCTGGCCGAATTCTCAGAAGCCCTCCATCGTATACCCACTAATAAGTCTCCAGGCATGGACGAGCTGACTGTGGAGTTCTACCACGTATTTTGGGACGTCCTCGGCCCAGACCTAGTCACCATCTGGGCCGAGTCTCTGCAGAGCGTGGTCCTCCTTCTTTTGTGCAGGTGAGCTGTGCTCACCTTATTGCCGAAGGGGGACCTCCATGATTTACGAAATTGGTGTCCTGTCTCGCTCCTCAGCATGGACTACAAAATCGTAATGAAAGCAATCTCGCTGCGGCTAGGGTCTGTGCTGTCGGACGTGATCCACCCAGACCAGACCTACACCATCCCGGACCGCAGTATCTTTGATAACCTATTTCTGGTTCGGGACCTTTTGGAACTCGGGCGTAGAGACGGTCTGTCGTTCACCCTCCTGTCCCTAGATCAAGAGAAGGCGTTCGATAGGGTGGACCATGGGTACCTCCTGAGCACTCTGCAGGCGTTTGGCTTCGGACCCCAGTTTGTGGGTTTTCTCCCGGTGCTGTACGCTTCCGCAGAATGTCTGGTTAAGCTCAACTGAACCCTGACCGAACCGGGGGTGCCCCCTTTCAGGCCAGCTGTACACTCTGGTGATCGAGCCCTTCTTCTGTCTCCTCCGCAGGAGGTTGACAGGGTTGGTGCTGCGGGAGCCGGAGCTGTGGCTGGTCCTGTCGGCGTACGCTGATGACGTGCTCCTCGTGGTCCAGGACCCTGGTGACTTGGCGTGGGTGGAGGTTTGCCAGGCCATCTATTCGGCAGCCTCCTCCGCCCGAGTCAACTGGGTCAAGAGCTCTGGCTTGGCGGTAGGAGACTGGCGGCGGGCGAGCTCACTCCCACCCGCGCTTCAGACCATCCGGTGGAGCACTGGTCCGCTGCTCTATCTCGGCGTTTACCTTTCTGCCACGCATCCCTCTCCGCCGGAGAACTGGGAAAATTTAGAGGACAGGGTGATAGAGTGGCTCCGGAAATGGATGGGACTACTCCGATGTCTCTCCCTCCGAGGGAGAGCGCTGGTGCTTAATCAACTAGTCCTGTCCCTGCTCTGGTACTGGCTCAACACCCTGGTCCCAGCCCCAGGTTTCCTGAAGAACCTCCGGACATCAATTCTGGGGTTCTTTTGATCAGGAATGCACTGGGCCCCTGTTGGGGTTCTTTATCTACCCCGAAAGAAGGAGGACAGGGCCTGAAGTGTCTACACACTCAGGTCCGTGTCTTCTGCCTCCAGGCCCTACAGAGGCTCCTCTATGGTGCAGGCAGTTCGGCGTGGAGCACACTGGCATGCGCCATCCTGCGCCGCATCCGAGGGCTCCGATATGACTGGCAGCTCTTTTATCTCCATCCAGGAGGTCTTCCACGAGACCTCTCGGGGCTGCTGGTCTTCTACCAGGGCCTCCTCTGGACTTGGAAACTGTTTTTAATGACCAGGTCCATGGCGGCCACCGAGGGGGTAGATCTCCTCGCAGAGCCCCTGCTACACAACCCCCAGCTCCGTGTGCAGGTGGCAGAGTCCCCCTCGGTGCCCCAGAGCTTGATCCTGGCAGAAGTCACGAGAGTTGGAGACCTCCTGGACTACGACTGGGGAGACTGGCTGGATCCCCTGACGCTCGCTCAGCGCATGGGGCTCTCCAGACCTCGTACCCCCCGGCGCGTACTTCAGGAGGCAAAGGGCGCTTTGCCGCCCGCTGCTCGAGCTTACCTCGATGGGGGTCCTCCTCGAGGGCACGCCCCACCCATCCTCTACCCCAGGCCTGCCAGACCTTTTAATTGGACCCCTGCCCCGCAGACCCAATCGACCCCCTCACCCCTTCACTGCGAGCCGGCTGCATGAACTGCAGCTGGTACTCTTCCAAACCACGCCAAGGAAACATCTATACACGCTCGTGCTCCACACCCTTCACGCCCTCATGAAGGCTCATGTTTAGTCCATCCACCTGGAAACAGTCAGGGCACACCCTGACCGTTGTGTAGGAGCAACACATTGCTCCGTCCAAGGACGAGGACCAGATATGAACCCTGGGAAGTTAATTAAGGACAGTAATCGTGGGAAGCTTCCTTGGCCTGGCCTCAAGGCCTGAGAATTAGGATTGTAGTAGATAGAGGCTGAAAAATAAGAATATTAATCAAAGTCATGCATTCCTTTGTTGTGTCTCTTTGCGGTGGAAGTAGGTAATGCGCAGGGGGGAGAAATATAATAAAAGGGAAGGTGGAAAGCTGACAGGCAGCAGCCCATTTCAGCTGACCAGCTTGCTTGCTTGAATAAATCTGTGTTCTGTCTCATCATTGAACCGCCACACCCTCACCCTAGTGTCCCGCCCCGACACAAAGTAGCGAGACCTTCTGCCACCTTTGGAGGGTGAGCAGCCCCGGTGGACCAGCCTGTGTTCCACCTTGGTTCTGAGGCCCGTCGGGGACATCAGTTGGAGGCTCCTTCATGGAGCTGTGAGCACGGGCACATACTTGGCGCGGTTCACCCCCATCCCAGATACTTGTCCATTTGTGGTGTGAGGGAAACCCTGACGCACGTATATTTGGAGTGCACCAGGCTGCAGCCCCTGTTCCAGCTCCTCACAAATCTCCTATTATGTTTTTGGTTGCATTTTTCCCCTCACCTTTTTATTTGTGCACTCCCCATTCGTGGCCTCACAAAGTTGCGGGATCTCCTAGTTAACCTCTTCCTGGCCCTGGCTAAAACAGCCATCTATAAAACCAGAGAGAGGAGGTTGGCCAATGGACTCTCCTGTGACTGTGGGGCTGTTTTCCAATCCTCGGTCCGTTCACATATCCTGGCGGAGTTCCTCTGGGTGGCGTCCACTGACTCCCTTTTTGCTTTTGAGGAGCGGTGGGCGCTGCCCGAGGTTCTCTGCTCGGTGTCCCCATCCGGGTCCCTTTGTCTGACCCTATTACAATCTATTAATTTACATCTCCAGCCTGAGTAAAAACACATTCCATACTCTCTCACAGTCAAATACACACCTATTATATGCATCCATCATTCTGCATATATCTACCCAAGGAAATTCCAGCACAATTACACCCCAGAGACACTTCAGGATGCCTACATTAACTTAATACTTAGAGAATGTGAACAGTGCTTGATTTCACATATGTCACACATTCTTTGGAGTTTAGGTTTCCTTGAATAATTGTTAGCTCTTTGCTTAGATGTTGTTTATCTAAGTGCTACTAGACCTTGTACTGTATATTCAAAAATGCTGAAAAAATATTTGTTAAATATCTGTTGATACTAACCCACCCATATGACTGTAATACAAATGCTCAGTAAAGAAAACTGAACATAGAAGTATTTAGTCTTTTTATACTCTGACATGCACAGATTTTTGCATACATTGCATAGTAAGCTTTGACTTTGTTTCTTAACTTCTGCTACTGAGACTTCAAAATCCTCCTAAAACAGACTGAGTAGGCAATGCAGTGAGTATGGGGGGACTTTCAGCACCGCAGATAATCAAAATCACTTTCACTTGTGGGCTCTCTCTCTCTCTCTCTCTGCTTTATTTCTTTATGTCACAAAACCCCCAAACTTTTGGTACTATTTAGTTGGTAATTAATCTCTGTTCAGGGGACACCTGGAGCTCGAACACTAGAATTATTAATGGTCCAGACAGAGGTACATTGTAAAATGTGCCTAGCACTTCTATACGCTTGAGTCAGCTCAGTGCTAATAGTCCCTTATTATCAAGAGTAGGTTCCTTATTAAAATAACAAAAAGCCAAGATCAGTCTCTGAACATAGCTAGCTATCTCAGGTTACCCCCCTACTGTTGTATTGACATGCCTTACAATCTTATTTCTCAGAATATGCCCTCTGTGGTAGGGAAGTGCTATTATCCCTATTTTACAGATGGGGAACGGAGGCACAGAGAGCCCAAGGTCACCCAGGAAGTCTGTGTGGATATGTATAAACAGTTGCTGAGAGTGAGTGTTGCCGCCTGGCTTGACGGGTTTGTGCTACTGGCGCTCAGGCTAGCACACTGAAAATAGCAGCATGCATGTTCTGGCTTGGGCTGGAGCTCAGGCTCTGAAACTAGAACCTCCAAATTGCTATGTTTAGCATGCTGGCGTGAGCCCTGTTATCCCAGGGAAAGAATTTCCCCCAGGTCAGATGGGCAGAACCCTGGGTTTTTTTTGCCTTCCTCTGCAGTGTGGGGTATAAGTCACTTGCTGGTTTGAGCTAGAGTAAATAGTAAATGCTCTGTAACTTGAAGTCTTTTAAATCAAGATTTGAGGACATCAGTAACTTGCCCAGAGATCATGGGCCTACTGCAGGAGTGAGCAGGTGAGCAGCTGTGTAAGCATAGCCAGGTGGAGCATGGAATTGTACCTGTGTCTCCTGAGTCTGAGTGGCACCCTAGCCACTGGGCCATCCTTACTCTTTCCTTGAGCATACAGCCAACTAAGTTTGTTGGGGATAGTAATATGCTTCTTATACTGCATGTAAGGTTGATATAGTTTTAGAAGTTTCACACTGTAAGCACTGTACAAGTAAAACTGTTTTTAAAGACATGTTTACTCAGGTTACTGTTTTGCTTTTAACATGTAAAACATCAACCTCTTTAGTTTTTGAAATTTGGATTAATATTACAGCAGGGACAACTATATGTGAAACTTACAGATGCAATTACTTTTCTTTTTAGAGGTATATCCAGCTGAAATATTTTGTGACCATCTGTGCCATGGATGCTAGCAATTAGGGCTGTCAAGCGATTAAAAAAATTACTAACGATTAATCACACTGTTAAACAATAATACAATACCATTTATTTAAATGTTTTGCATGTTTTCTACATTTTCAAATATATTGATTTCAATTACAACACAGAATACAAAGTGTACAGTACTCATTTTATATTTATTTTTGATTATAAGTATTTGCACTGTAAAAAACCCAAAAGAAATAGGTTTCAGAGTAGCAGCTGTGTTAGTCTGTATCCGCAAAAAGAAAAGGAGTACTTGTGGCACCTTAGAGACTAACCAATTTATTGACTCACAAAAGCTTACGCTCAAATAAATTTGTTAGTCTCTACAGTGCCACAAGTACTCCTTTTCTTTTTCCAAAAGAAATAGTATTTTTCAATTCACCTAACACAAGTACTGTAATGCAATCTCTTTATCATTAAACTTGAACTTACAAATGTAGAATTGTGTACAGAAAATAACTGTACATGCCAGATTAGATTCATATGCCCCTTTATGCTTCGGCCACCATTCCAGAAGACATGTTTCCATGCTGGTGACACTTGTTAAAAGAATAATGTGTTAAATAAATTTGTGACTGAACTCCTTGGGGGAGAATTTTATCTCCCCTTCTCTGTTTTACCATCATTCTGCCATATATTTCATGTTATAGCAGTCTCAGATGATGACCCAGCACATCTTGTTCATTTCAAGACACTTTCTCTGCAGATTTGACAAAACACAAAGAAGGTACCTGTCAAGGTTCCTTCCCCACTCTGAACTCTAGGGTACAGATGTGGGGACCTGCATGAAAACCTCCTAAGCTTACTTTTACCAGCTTAGGTTAAAACTTCCCCAAGGTACAAATTAATTTTACCCTTTGCCCTTGGAATTTCCACTGCCACCACCAAACTTTAACTGGGTTTACTGGGAAACGTAGTTTGGACACGTTCTTCCCCCAAAATCCTCCCAAACCTTGCACCCCACTTCCTGGGGAAGGTTTGGTAAAAATCCTCACCAATTTGCATAGGTGACCACAGACCCAAACCCTTGGATCTTAGAACAATGAAAAAGCATTCAGTTTTCTTACAAGAAGTCTTTTAATAGAAGTAAAGGAATCACCTCTGTAAAATCAGGATGGTAGATACCTTACAGGGGAATTAGATTCAAAACACAGAGAATCCCTCTAGGCAAAACCTTAAGTTACAAAAAAAGACACACAGACAGGAATAGTCATTCTATTCAGCACAGTTCTTTTCTCAGCCATTTAAAGAAATCATAATCTAACACGTACCTAGCTAGATTACTTACTAAAAGTTCTAAGACTCCATTCCTGTTCTGTCCCCGGCAAAAGCAGCATACAGACAGACCCAGACCCTTTGTTTTTCTCCCTCCTCCCAGCTTTTGAAAGTATCTTGTCTCCTCATTGGTCATTTTGGTCAGGTGCCAGCGAGGTTACCTTTAGCTTCTTAACCCTTTACAGGTGAGAGGATTTTTCCTCTGGCCAGGAGGGATTTTAAAGGGGTTTACCCTTCCCTTTATATTTATGACAGTACCAATGTGAGATTTCAAAAGATAGCTACAGCACTCGACCCAAGGTTTAAGAATCTGAAGTGCCTTCCAAAATCTGAGAGGGACAGTGTGACCAGACAGCAAATGTTAAAAATCGGGACAGGGAGTGGGGGGTAATAGGAGCCTATATAAGAAAAAGATCCAAAAATTGAGACTGTCCCTATAAAATTGGGACATCTAGTCACCCTAGAGAGGGATGAAGTGTGGAGCATGCTTTCAGAAGTCTTAAAACAGCAACACTATGATGAGGAAACTATAGAACCTGAACCACCAAAAAAGAAAATCAACCTTCTGCTGGTGGCATCTGACTCAGATAATGAAAATGAACATGCGTTGGTCCACACTGCTTTGGATTGTTATCTATCAGAACCTGTCATGAGCATGGACGAGTGTCCCCTAGAATGGTGGTTGAAGCATGAAGGGACATATGAATCTTTAGCCCATCTGGCATGTAAATATCTTGCGATGCCAGATATAGCAGTGCCATGAGAATGCCTGTTCTCACTTTCAGGTGACATTGTAAATAAGAAGCAGTCAGCATTATCTCCTGCAAATGTAAACAAACTTGGTTGTCTGAACGATTGTCTGAACAAGAAGTAGGACTGAGTGGACTTGCAGGTTCTGAAGTTTTACATTATTTTGGCTTTGAGTGCAGTTATGTACCAAAAAAAGTCTACATTTGTAAGTTTTACTTTCATGACAAAGAGATTGCACTATAGTATTGTATGAGGTGAACTGAAAAATACTATTTATTTTGTTTAACTTTCACTGTGCAAATATTTGTAATCAAGAATAATATACACTTTGATTTCAATGACAACACATAATACAATATATATAAAAATGTAGAAAAACATCCAAATATTTAATAAATTTCAATCGGTATTCTATTTAATGCTGCCATTAATCATGATTAATTATTTAAATCGTGATTAATTTTTTGAGTTAATCGTGTGAGTTAACTGGGATTAATCGACAGCACTACTAGCAATTCAACTAGTTAATCTGTCCCTGATAAAATAACTGCCCATTGGGAAAATCCAAAACACACAATCTCTACACGTAGCATGGAGTTGCTGAATTATCCAGCCACAACAGATTTGGACACATTTGTCTTTCCCTGTTGAATGTTAGGGAAACTGCAGTAATTAGTTGTGTTTTAAGAATGGAGGCAACTGTCCATTTATTACCCCTTCTCCTTAGTTTTAAAAGTATTCCCAGTTCCCGTTACTCGTGGCTTTTTCAGAAACACTCAACATTGGCCTTAATCTCTCCTCTTAGAAGATAACTGTAAAACTCCCATTGGCTTCAGTGGGGGCAGAGTTAGACCAACGCTGAGTGCTTCAGGAAATCCCATCCTAGACATCTGTGTGTGTGTCTGGTTGAGACTCCATAGTTGAGGTTAGGTTGCATTTTCATTTCATACAAAATAGAAGCTGAATCCTTGTTTTAAGTATGTATATAAATACCTTAAGAATTATTAGAAACTTTCAAAAGAAGAAATATTTTAACTGTGCAGTTCCAATAAGAGCATCGGCTCTTCTTTTTTCATTTTATACTTACGCTAAAATAATCTGATATATTTTCTTTGTTACTCTAGCTTTGCTCTTATTGATGGTTCCAGTGACCTTGCTTCTAAATCACCAGTATTTTCCTCTGAGTATCATGGATTTGAAATGAACACAAACAATACTAGAGAAAATAAATGTCTAAGGTCACAAACATATTTACAAATTCCCTTCATTTTATTTTTAATCACCTTTTTCTACATCTTAATCAATGCTAAAGAATCATGCTATAGTTAAAGCTAACACTGAAAGTTGATACTTGCAAAACAACGTCTTGGAGCTAGGAGAGATAAGGTAATAGATAAATTAACTAATTAATGCAAATGATTTTTACCAAACTTTAAATCTTCTCCAGGAGAAAAGTCATAAAAAGGGAAAACCTGCAGGGAAAAATAAGAATTATTCATCATGTTAAAGAAACCATTAAAAACTGTTAGACCTTAGGAAAGATAGCAGGCATGATTAAGCAAACATTTGTCTCTGAGAGTACTGCTAAGGATCCAGTAGGATGGGTTTGGAATGAATCATTAAGTACAGTACAGAGAAGTTGATTCACATCATGTGGCAAAACCTTGCAGTAACCAATGACTGCCCCCACATATGAAATCAAATCATTATACAGTTCATTTTTTTATACTTGCCTTCAATACACAGATACAGCAGGAGAAATTACTTTGGCCTTAATGTGCTGCACATACGTTACTTTTTGTAAGGCATAAATTTGCTTAATGTAGCGGTGACCAACCAGGTTTCTGGTGCACGTAGAGTAGGAAGACATGAACACAAATCAGGACAGGCAAATGAATGTGAATAAGATAGAATGCAAAGGAAAGGAAGATAGGAAGGGATATGATGGCAGTGCTTTGGCCAGAGGCTTGTAAGCATCATTGTGTTTCAATTTTGAAATTCTTATGCAACTGCAGAACTTTTTTAACGATTCACTTAAAAACCTCAGTGAACCAGTTATCGTAATAACATGCCCTCCAAAGATAGTGATGCATGCACAGGCTACTGAAATGGAAGCATTTTAGAAGTACGAATTGAGAGAACTGTAAGAGAACCAGCCACGTTAACATCTGTATATGCAAATTATCACAGTGTTTTCTGTGATTAAACCCTTTGCCTGTCTCCTTGCCAATCTCTGTCAGCATTTAGAAGTAACAAGACTTGCATCCTCCATAAGGTAAATAGCTGAACTGTTGGAGAACACACTGAGCAAGTGGAATGAATTGATTTAAAAACAAATCATTGATATAACTTTTGTAAGAATAGTAGGTGAAATCTTGGTTGCATTGAAATCAGTGGGAAAACTCCCATTGACCTAAGTAGTGTCAGGATTTCACCCTATGTGCGTGTTTATTGTCTCCTGTATCCCGAAGTATGTTGACTCTGCTGTATTTTCTTATCTTGCATTTCTGACACTGTTATTGTTTATGGAAGGAAATGAATGTATGATGTGAACAATTCTGTTTAATAAAACTTAGCTCTTAAAGTGTCCTAGTCATCATCTGGAATGCAGGCACCAGGTGTTAAATCAGCAATTGCATTTATTCAACATTCCAAGATTTGCCATTTAAATATATTCCTATTACTCACTACAGTATTTGAATTTCAACAGAATCTGTAGGATACTGCTAAGAGGCAGAGTGGAGCAAGTTATGCCCAGAACAGAGTTGTGCAACCAAAAGTAAGCATCATACTGCAGAAGAATTAATGGCTTATTTGGATATTATCCCTACTTTTGTTCTGGTGGATTCTTTTGATGTTTTGAGGTCTATTGAAATCCTAATGGTGGTATACATAAGGGGAAGGTGATTACCCACAGTAGTACTGGATGAAAAATACAAAACTATTACACTAAATTGCTTCACCTCTGTTAATATCCTACTTAAGCTTGCTTTCCATGAACATTTGTGTGATCAAATTATTTTAAAATGTGTGTGAAAACCTAATATGAAAGTTGTGAATATACCTGCAAATTTTAAATTTGTGTACAAGTATTTGCACAGCACATTTCTCAGTTGGAAATATAAATACTATGTGACTATCTGACTAGCCACAATTAAGCAACACAACCTACATTTTGAATATTTTTGATCAATCCCAAGAGTAAAACAATCAAACATATTCCTTGAATAAGTATACATATTAAGAAATGTAAAGATATTGTGATCTTTTTTCTCAGATGTCCTGTGAGCAGAAGAGACTGATGTTGAATACTTTATTTGTTGCAGATTATTTGTGCAGCTCTAGGACAAAGCCACATTCTGATTGGCCAGTCAGAACTTTTCTATGCCACTAATCATACATCCATTCCTAACAATGCAGTTCATGAATCCCATCCACAAAAAGAAAGAGAAAATGTCTATGCCCATTAGGCTTAATTGGTTGGGAAACAGTTAAAATGTTGCATTTTTTTTCATTGTCTCCTATCTGATATGTTACCATTTTAAACTGATATTTAAAACACCCAAACATTAGGTGGAAAGTTCAATGTACTGCATAAACTTTTCTATTTTCCCATTCACACGCAGCTGCCTTTAAAGAACGCCACCATACTGGGAAGATGTGTTGCATAAACCCATGAAAATCTATTGTAAAAATATTTTTGGAAAACTATATATAAATGTTGATGTCATTCTCTAGTAATAGGTCACTTGGAGATGTGCAAAACACTATTGGAACTCTTCTTGTGTTGTAGTAGTTACTATGTCTTGATCTATACATAAAATTTAGGTAGACATAGGTCAGATGTCTGAAACAAACACACCCTGACCAACATAGCTGTGCAGAGCAAACCCTCAGTATAGACACAACTGTGTCTATGGAACAGTTCTTCTGTCACTATAACTAACTTTGTTTGGGGAGGTGTTGTTCCTACACCAGTAGAAAAAACACTTCCTTCAGTGTGGACTACAGTTACACTATGTAGTTATAACTCTTCATAGTCTGCTTTGGACTTAACTATCTTGAGTAATTTTGCATTGTCTTCAAATATTGCCACCTCACTGTTTACCCATTTTTCCAGATCATTCATTAACATGTTGAACAGCATTAGTCCCAGTACATATCCCTGGGGGACACCACTATTTACCTCTCCATTCTGAAAACTGATAATTTATTCTTATCCTTTGTTTCCTGCCTATTAACCTGTTACTGGTCCATGAGAGGACCAGGGCCGGCTCTAGGCACCCGCAAAACAAGCCGATGCTTGGGGTGGCACATTTCTAGGGGCAGCATTCTGGCGCCGGCCATGCCTCCCCAGCTCACCTCCTCTCCGCCTCTGCCTGCTCCCTTGAGCACACCGCAACCGCTCCGCTTCTCCCCTGTCCCTCCCAGGCTTGCTGCGTGCAAAACAGTTTTGCACGGCAAGCCTGGGAGGGAGGGAGGGAGAAGCCAAGCGGCGGCATCCTTGGGGGAAGCGGCAGCGGTGGTGGAGTGGAGGCGAGCTGGGGCGGGGAGTGGTTCCTCTACCCCCCATTACTTCCTGCGCTCCCCTGCACCCTCGCTCATCTCCGCTCTGCCTGCTCCCCTGAACGTGGTGCCTTTCCCTCACCTAAGAGGGAGGGGGGAGAAGTGGAGTGGCGGCGCGTTCAGCGGAGCAGGCGGAGCGGAGGTGAGCTAGGGCGAGGAGTTGCGGGGGGGGGCGGGGGAGCCGCAGGATGCAATGGGGGGAGGAATGCAGCATGCCCGGGGGAGGAGGCGGGGTTGGGGATTTGAGGAAAGGGGTGGGAAGGGGCAGAGTTGGGGTGGAGTCGAGGGAGCACGAAAAAAAAGTGGGGGCGGCCAAAATTTTTTTTGCTTGGGGAGACAAAAATCCTAGACCCGGCCCTGGAGAGGACCTTCCCTCTTATTCCATGACTGCTTAAGAGCCGTTGGTGAGGGAACTTGCCAAAGTCCTTTCTGAAAGTCCGCATACACTATATCTACTGGCTTACACTTGTCCACAGGTTTGTTGACACCCTCAAAGATTGGTGAGGTATGATTTCCCTTTACAAAAGCTGTGTTGACTCTTCCCCAATGAATCGTGTTCATCTATGTGTCTGATAATTATGTTCTTTACTACAGTTTCAACCAAATTAGCTGGTACTGAAGTTAGGCTTATTGGCCTGTAATTGCCAGGATCACTTCTGGAACCTTTGAAAAAAAAATGGTATCACATTAGCTATCCTGCAGTCATCTGGTACCAAGGCTGATTTAAGTGATAGGTTATATACCAAAGTTAGTAGTTCTGCAATTGCATATTTGAGTTTCATATTTCAGAACTCTTGGGTGAAGATCATCTGGTCCTGGTGACTTATTTCTGTTTAATGTATCAATTTTTTCCAAAACCTCCTATACGGATACTTCAATCTGGCACAGTTCCTCAGATATGTCACCTAAAAAGAATGGCTCACATGTGGGAATCTCCCTCACATCCTTTGCAGCTAACACCAATGCAGAGAGTTCACTTGGCGTCTCTGCATGGCCTTGTCTTCCTTGAGTACTCCTTTAGCATCTTGATTGTTCAGTGGCCCTACTGATTGTTTGCAGGCCTCTTGCTTCTGATGTACTTAAAAAAGGTTTTGTTAGTTTCGTTTTTTTTTTTTTTGAGTATTTTTGCTAGTTGCTCTTTAAATTGTTTTCTGACCTGTCTAATTATACTTTTACACATGACTAGCCAAAAATTATGCTCCCCTCTATTTTCCTCAGTAGGATTTGATTTCCACTTTTTAAAGGATGTCTTTTGGCCTCTAACCACTTTTACTTTTGTTGTTTAGCCATGGTGGCACTTTTTTCCTCTTACTACATTTTTTAATTTGGGGTAACCATTTAATCTGAGCCTCTATTATGATATTTTTAAAAACAGGTTTCCATACAGCTTGCAGGCATTTCACTTTTGTGACTACAATTTAACTGCCATTTACCTAGATTCCTCATTTTTGTGTAGTTCCCTTTTTGGAAGTTAAATGCTACTCTGGTGGGCTTTCTTGGTGTTTCTCTCCTCCCTCTCCTCCAAGGATGTCAAATTTAATTATATTATAGTTACTCTTACTGAGTGGTTCAGCTATATTAATCTCTTGGACCAAATCCTGTGTTCCACTTAGGACTAAATCAAGAATCGCCTCTCCCCTTGTGGGTTCCAGGACTTGCTGCTCAAAGAAGCAGTCATCTATGGTATCTAGAAATTTTATCTCTGCATCCCGTCCTGAGGTGATATGTACCTAGTCAATATGGGGATAGCTGAATTTCTCTGTTATTGAATTTTCTATTTTTATAGCCTCTCTAATCTCCTTTCACAATCATTTCACAATCACCACCACCATAGGCGCCAACTCCATTTGTGCTCTGGGACTGGAGCACCAATGGAAAAAAATAGTGGGAGCTCAGCACCCACCAGCAGCCGCATGGATCAGCTCCTCCCCCCTGGCCCACCCTCCCACCTGTCAGCTGCCACACCGACCAGCTCCTCCTCCTCCCTCCCAGTGCCTCCTGCCGACTGCGATCAGCTGTTCAGCAGCATTTAGGAGGCACGGGCGGGGGGGGGGGGGGGGAAGGGGGATGAGCAGGGGCAGGGGGAGGATGCGGGGCAAGGGTTAGGGCTTGGGGGAAAGGGTGGAGGGGGGGCAGCGCCTGGGGCAGGTGGTCTGTAATAATTTTGCTACTATATTCTTCTTATTCATACTTGGAATTTCTAACCATAGAAATTATATGGTACAATTTCATTCATTTAAGATTGTTACTATATTTGACTCTATGCTTCATTGCTATGCTTGTGTAGTATCCATAATATAGACACATCATTCGGCATTGTTGAATGTATCAACTTAATTGATTTATAAACCAATATAGTTAAATTGGTGCAACCCCCAGGTGTGTATACTATTGAGTGCCTTGCATCAATTTAGCTTAAATTAAGCTAAATTGATATTAAAGATGGGTTTAAGCCAAATTGATATAAAGCTGGGTTTAAGTAGATTTAATAGCCCCTACACTGGGGTTTGCACAGATTTAACTATGTGTATAGACTAGGCCAAAATGACTTGCCCAAGGTCCCATAGATTTTTGGAATAAATGTTGGTTATCTACATAGAACTATTAACTGTGTGTATAGTTCAATATGGCTTTTATCGAATAGAGAGTGCCTCTAACTCATTCCCTTAGCTAACATAATGGCATCTAAGAATTGTTTGTGAAGGCAAGTGATACAGTATTCTAAATGGAGTCAGAGTATGGCCCAGTAGCTCCTCACTTACAAACTAGTTGAATCACTGAAAGGAGTATTAGTTTTTTTTTTCCTCTCTCTAAATGTGGTATACTTAGTTGCCATTACATGGTCAAAGAATGAGAGTTGCAGTCGCTATGGAGTAAAAAGCCATCTTGTCCTATAAACCAAGATCATAGCTCTGTGGTTAAAACCAGAATTTATTCCAAAGACTAAATTAAGATTCACAGGAAACATGATAAAAACACTCTCCACTTTTTGTCCCAATCTTTCCCTCTCAAAAGAGATTTAATAGGATACTCTAAATAGCAGGAAGGTGGTGAGGGTTTATATAATCTGAACCTGATTAGTAAGTGAATGTCTTTCTTTTTGACATAATATCCATTATGCAGAAAAGAGGATGTGTGGCAGGAGGGTAGAATTAAAATATATAGTTGCTTTGACCCAGTTTCCTATTGAAGTATAAGCCTACAAAGCTAAAGATTAGTCCATCCAGAAAACAACATTATTCTCTACTAGTTTGGCTGGACTGCCTTGGGCCTAGAGAGAGAGGGCTTCTACAGAGGAATGGACAAAAATGCCATGCTAGACCACATCGGTGTCCATTTAATCAGATATCTTATCTACAATAGTGGCCAATACCAGATGCCTGAGAGAAAGATGCAGGAACCTTGTTCAAAAAGGACAGGTGGGAGGAAAAAGGGAGGAGGTGTTGCATTATAACATCAAGAATAAATACACTTATTGTGAGATCAGAAGGAGGTGAGAGGCAGATAGTTGAAAGATATATGGGGAAAAGAACAGGGGTGATGTAATGGTAGCAGTCGCCTATAGACCACCTAATCAGGAAGATGAGGCATTTCTGGAACAAATAACATAAATTTCTAAAACGCAAGAGATAGTAATGGGGGATTTCAACTACCCAGACATTTATTCAGAAAGTAATGCAGCACAATGCAAAATGTCCAATATGTTTCTGGAATGTATTGGAGACAATTTCTTGTTTCAGAAGGTTTAGGATATAATCAGGTGACAACAATTTTAGATTTGAATTTGACTAAAGGAGGAATTGGTTGTGAATCTGAAGGTGGAAGGCAGTTTGGGTAAAAGTGACAATGAAATGATAGATTAAATGGCTGTAAGGAATAGAAGGCATGAGAGCAGCAGAATAAGGACAAAGAACTTCAAAAAAGCAGACTTTTAACAAAGTCAGCGAAAATTGGTAGGTAAGATCCTGTGGGAAGAAAATGAAAGGGATAAAGGATTTCAGAAGAGCTGGCAGTTTGTCAAAGAGATAATATTAAAGTTGCAACAGCAAACTATACTGATGTGAAGGAAAGATAGGAAGAAAACTAAGAGTCTAAGATGGCTCTATCAGTAGCTCTTTAATGACCTGAAGATCAAAAAAGGATTCTATAAATGTGAAAACATTGAGAAATTGCTAAGGATGAGTACAAAAGATTAGCAAAAGTATGTAGGGACAAAATCAGAAAGGCTAAGTCACAAAATAAGTTACACCTAGAAAGGGAAATGAAAGGCAATAAGAAGACATTCTATCAATACTTTAAGAACAAAAATAGACTAAGGAAAGTATAGATCCTCTATGTAGTAGGAAAGAGAGCTAATAACCAACAACACTAAGAAGGCAGAAGAGTTTAATACTTATTTTGCTTCTGTCTTCACTGAAAAGTGTAATGCTGACCAGGTACTCAACACAATAGTAATGATGAGGCATGTCATAAATATAAAGGGAAGGGTAACCACCTTTCTGTATCCAGAACTGTAAAATCCCTCCTGGCCAGAGGCAAAACCCTTTCACCTGTAATGGGTTAAGAAGCTAAGATAACCTCGCTGGCACCTGACCAAAATGACCAATTAGGAGATAAGATACTTTCAAAGCTAGGGGGGCGGGGGGCACAGAACAAAGGGTCTGTCTGTCTGTGTGATGCTTTTGCCGGGACCAGGTCAGGAATGCTCTTCAGAACTTCTGTTAAGTTAGTAAGCAATCTAGCTAGAAATGTGTTAGATTTCCTTTTGTTTAAATGGCTGGTAAATAAGCTGTGCTGAATGGAATGTATATTCCTGTTTTTGTGTCTTTTTGTAACTTAAGGTTTTGCCTAGAGGGATTCTCTATGTTTTGAATCTGATTATCCTGTAAGGTATTTACCATCCTGATTTTACAGAGGTGATTCTTTTACTTTTTCTTTAATTAAAATTCTTCTTTTAAGATCCTGATTGCTTTTTCATTGTTCTTAAGATCCAAGGGTTTGGGTCTGTGTTCACCTATGCAAATTGGTGGGGATTTTTATCAAGCCTTCGCCAGGGAAGGGGGTGTAGGGCTTGGGGGGATATTTTTGGGGAAGACGTCTCCAAGTAGTCTCTTTCCCTGTTCTTTGTTTAACACGCTTGGTGGTGGCAGCATAGGGTTCAAGGACAAGGCAAAGTTTGTACCTTGAGGAAGTTTTTAACCTAAACTGGTAAGAATAAGCTTAGGGGATCTTTCATGCAGGTCCCCACCTCTGTACTCTAGAGTTCAGAGTGGGGAAAGAACCTTGACAAGGCATAAGTAATAAAAAGTCAGAACGGGGGGGAAACAGGTTAAAGAATACTTAGATAAGTTAGAAGTTGATGTGGCCTGATGAAATTCACCCTAGGTATTTAAGGAACTAGCTGAAACAGTCTCAGAACCGTTAGTGATTTATCTTTGAACTCATGGAGGATGGGTAAGGTCCCAAAGAACTGGGGAAGGGCAAACATTGAGAAATTGCTAAGGATGATTACAAAAGATTTTCAAAAGTATGTAGGGACAAAATCAGAAAAGCTAAGGCACATAGTACCCATCTTTAAAACTGAGAACAAAGAGGACCCTGGGAATTATAGACCAGTCATACTAGCTTTGATATGGGGAAAGATACTGGAACAAATTATTAAACAATCAATTTGTAAGTACTTGTAATAGTGTTATAAGGACTAGCCAGCATGGATTTGTCTAAAACCTAATTTCCTTCTTTGACAGGATTACTGGCCTAGTGGATCGGAGGAAGCTGTAGACATAATATCTTTAATAAGGCTTTTGACCTAGTCTCACATGACCTTCTAATAAGCAAACTAGAGAAATGTGGTCTAGATGAAATTATTACAAGTTGAGTGCCAAAACTGGTTGAAAGATCATACTTGGAGTAATATCAATGGTTCACTGTGAAACAGGGAGGACATATATAGTGGATTCTGCAGGGATCTGTCCTCGTTCTGGTATTATTCAGTATTTTCATTAATGACATGAAAGTGGAGTGGAGAGTATGCTTAGTGGATGACACCAAGTGGTTGTGGTTGCTAGCATTTTGGAGGACAGGATAAGGATTCAAAGTGACCTTAACTAATTAGAGAATTGGTCTGAAATCCACAAGATGGAATTCAGTGAAGACAAGTGCAAAGTACTACACTTACAAAGGAAAAAACAAATGCACAGCTACAAAATGGGAAATGACTGTCTAGGCAGTAGTGTTGAATAGGATCTGGGGTTATAATGCTATATGTAAGATATGTCAGGTAATTGTGCCACTCTACTCAGTGCTGGTGAGGCCTCATCTGGAGTACTGGGTCCAGTTCTGGGCTCCATGTTTCAAAAAATATGTGGACAAATTGAAGAGGGATTAGAGGAGATCTACAAAACTGAGAAAAAAATTAGAAAACCCAACACATGACAAAAGGTTAAAAAAACTGGTCATGCTTAATCTTGAGACAAGAAGACTGAGGGAGGACCTTGTAACAGCTCTTGACAGATTTGAAGACTGTTAGCAAGAGGACAATAATCTATTGTTCTCCAAGTCCATTGAGGGTAGAGAAGTAATAATGGGCTTAATCTGCAGCAAGGGGGATTTAGATTAAATACTAGGAACAACATTCTAACTATAAGCATAGTCAAACACTGGAATAGCTCCCAAGGGGAGGTTGTGGAATCCCTGTCTGTGGAAGTTTTTAAGAATAAGGATGGTCTAAGTATCTAGGCCATACCCTAATACGAGGGTCTGACTAGATGTGCCCTTGAGTTCCCTTTCAGTCCTACATTTCTATTATTCTAATAACTGTGAATATTCTAATTATCCAGTTTTAAAAAAAAATTCTAATAAACTCTTGTCTTCAATGATGTCTTGTGGCAATGAATTCCACAGGCTAATTGTGGGTTGTTGTTGTTTTTTAAAGCCTTTTCTTCATACCAGTTTTAAATGTGCTGTCTGGGCAAACCTGTACTCCATTTTTAAACAGTATAAGCTTGATATTCTGTTTTACTCAGATGCTTGTTTGGGAAGAAAGTCCACCACAAGGTGGCAGACAAAATTAATTCAAGAAAATTTGCAGCAATATTCCTTTTCATCCCAGTATTCATTCTGCACTAGTTGTCACTTCCTATTAGTATGGATTGCTGTCAGAGTGTGCATCAGAGAGAGAAAAATGCTAGTACACAATTATTTTACACCTCTAACAATAGCTGGACCATCAGTCTGACTTGATTTTGTTTATGGCAAGTATCTTATTATTCTATTGATGACATTTTCACAGTTGGCTTATCCTGTCACTAGTGTCCTGGGGGAGGGGCGGGGGGGTGATACTTATTCAATTTGATTTCTCCTCTTCTTGAGCATGCTGAGCAGTGGATAGAGGCTGAGTATTCAAACTTTTGCTGTTCACATGGACTGATGATAGAGTGGATTAATAAGGTTCTTCCAGCACCAGCCTCTGTTATTGCCCCTACCTGGAGCAGAAAGGTGGAAGGCCTAGAGAGCAGTGAGATTACCTTTCTGCTGCACAGTGCTCTCCTTCCTGTAATTCCCTTAAGGCCATCCCTGAGACTTGCTTTCGGTTTGTGTTAGTGTTAAAACAGGAACAGTCCCAAATGTATTAAAGCAAGGCACATAGTGCCACTATTGACTGCTTTGTTATACTGTCCAAAAGAGTTGTTACAGCATGAACATTGATGCAAGCACTGTTTGAGCGCTGGGGCAATCCATGCAAAACATGTAGCAGATTCCCTGCTCTTGAGAGTTCATAATCCAAAGGCTGAGGTTCTAGCATTGAAAGCAATTCAATAAACTACCATACAACACAAAGATGGAGAGGCAGGTGGAAATTAGAACTGGGAAATGCCATAGGACTGGTATGTGGTGGATTGGTGCATATAGGGGACATAACATGAGTTGATTCTCAGAATTAAATATGAGCTAAATTTACTGGAAGATTTTTGTCTTAGTCATAACCTGAAAGTCATTGTATAGGCTGAAATCAGAATGAGCTTCTGCTGATAGTGCTGGCACTGACTGAAAGAAGAGGATTTTGTTAATAGGGCTCAATACTTTTGTAAAAGAGCCATATTCCAAACCTCCTTAGAATTACAATGGGGTGTATTTGGGAATCCAGCTTCAGTAAATGGCAAGATAAGTAACCCATTAGTAGTGAGTGGGTTGAGAGAAAAACTGAAATATCAGTTTTAATGTGCTTTTCGAAGACAGACATCTTAGTTGTAACCAGGGATTGAACTGTGAACCTCCAAAGCTGAAAACACTAGCATCTACTGCTTGAACTAACTAACAAGATCTTGTAGCTGGGAGCTATAATACTCTTACTTTCAATGGATGTGTAACACACACTGAACAGTGGGTTGCACAGTCATGCCCAAGTGAAGCTGAAAAAGAGGGAGGGGGTTGTGATGGCTGTTCACTTACCCCTCCTTGCTGTTGTGCTGAACTGCGCTGGGACTTGGTAGTACTGATTAATTTACTTGGCCTCGCTAAGCACTGAGCTCTATTCTGCAGAATTTTAGATGCTTCACTGTGTGGAGCTCTTCTTTATTAAAACATTTTGGATGTTTTCTTAGACCTTGTGTCAACAGGGATTTGTGTGTGTGCATATATACCTATGTCTGTTATGTATATCAATTATAAAAAAGGTGTGTTATTTGTCATAAGAAGCCACTTCCCTGTATAGAAATAGGAATAACCAGTTCCTGGAATCTTTTCTTGATTTAAGGGAAAATGGGCTATCCTCATCAAAACACTATAAAGTATTAGTAAGAACTTCTTTGGAATAGAAGTCTCAAGGTAATGTAATGACTTGTCTTCCAGAGAAAAGACTCTTGATTCCCAGAAGTCTGCCTCTTTGCAGAGTGAGTAGCCAATTGATTTGGTGTTAAGGAGTGTTTAAAAGACTGTCTTAACCTTCAATTCGGGGAGAAAATGGATACTCCCAGAACAGAAAGAATCAGAACTAGAAAAATAGGTTAGAAATTCAAGCTAGGGGTTGGTGGGGGAAGGATGGGAGGATGAAGCTCTTTCAGCACTGTGTGAGTCAGATAAAATGAGTATCTATTTAATAAGATGTGTTCTAATATTTCTTGTAACAACTCATTCTTATAAGATGTTAGTCTAAGTCACAAGAACATGCTGAATTTCTTTTAGTATGTCTTATACGCCTTTCAGGACCCAACATCTTTCAGCAGAATATTTTGTACAGCATAGGAAGAATGTACAGGGTTCTCTGGCATCAGCTGTTCCTGTTACACTCACTGTGATGGATCTACAGTGTGGTTTGGGTTAAAGGTACAGAGCTGAGAGCACATTCCCTGGTTTAGACTTGTAATAAGAAACTAATTGCACAACGACAATCTAGAACATTGCATGAACTGAATGGCCTTATCTGCTTATAACTTGCCTTATGTCATTGCTGAGGAAAATTGCAGATATCAGTGCTGAAGAACAACCTTGGCTGTGCCCAATCTTCTGAACACCTGGAACAGATTGGCTATTCCACAACCCAGGGCAGGGGGAAGGGAGATGGGAAAAGGGTCAGAAGAGAACCAGATAAGATTTATTTTACTTCGTGTTTTGCTTCCTGACCTGTTTCTCCTGCCAGTTCTTTTTCTCTTGTCTCCTTTCTTTTGTTTGTCTCCAGAGTTAGTTATTGCAGCTGTAGTAAATTGTTTGAATTAAGGAGAACTTTAATTAAATTGTGAAAAAAACTACATACATGTGTCCTCAGTCTCCCTTTCTCTAGCAGAAGACTGGAACATCTAATTAACTTCCCAAACAGGTTGTATTCACAGTTAACAAAACTCCAGAAGCCAAACTTTCTGTTTAGTAAGAATACAGCCTATTATCTTGACAGGACACCTGGCAGAAACCCAAATTACTTGATTAAAAAGGAACAGAAAATTGGGCAAGATCTAATTCTGTGTGTCTGCTCTACTTCTGCTGCCACTACATCAGCTGACTCACTTCTACTGCTGCCACTGCAATTTGCTCCGACCTCTCCAACATAAAACCTCCTGGGACTTGTAAAATGCTGTTAGAAGTACTTGTGATCCCTCCCACCCTTCGTTGGACTACTGCTCTGCTTTTTGCCCATTTGCATGGTATTGCTGTCACAGTTCCCTAGTCCCACCTTTCTCATTTGACTCTCCTAACAGGAAAGATCTAGTGTAAGAGAATCTCATTTCACTTCTAATTTCAAAATGGAAAAAAAACAAAAAAACCCCCACACCTCTGGAGGAAAACAGCTTCTCCACAGAAAGCAATATCTTTTCCCAGAGATGGTATCTTTATACCCTGATTTCATTTGCTAGATCTGTCTACAAAGGCCCGCCTTCCCCATATCGTCTGTTTGAGAATCAGAGTGGAGCTGATTACACAGATGGTGGTTCAAATTGCCAAAACAGCAAGTGAAATTTATACTCTGCCCTTTTAGCTCCCCCTCTGCCATGACACACAGTCATTTTTTTCTAAGCAAAGATCAATTGTACACAGATAAAAGATGGCTTTTCACTATAAGCAAAACTCCAGAGACTTTTTTGTAACATTTCTCCAAACTGATAAACCAATTGACCTACCATTTTTCATGATGATTATTTCATTACGAAACTTTTCAGATAATAGCAGACAAATAACATACAGTAATGCTCTATGGAAAATTGCTATATCTTGTATTGTCCTGTTTGTTTTTTCTCATTCAAATTACTCAACGGTCTTTGCTCATATATTTTTTTAAACATTGTTTTATTTTCAACTTTTTAAGTGCACTTATCCTTAAGCAATATAAATTATACAAGCAATTAGCCAAATTCAGATGTAATGGAAGTGGGGACTGTTCTGTTTGTAGTCAATGGAGCTGTACTTACAGGAGATCAGAATTTGCCTGAAAGTGTAAATGAGGATAAATGGACACCAAGGATGCCTTTCTCGCTAACAGCAACTTAAGGCTATATTTGCAATTACTCAGCACCAACAACCGAAACAGATTTTCAAAAGAGCTCAGCTCCCATGTTGCATCCATGGTCAGATAAACTCCTTTGAAAATCTGGCCAGAGTTGGTACTGATAATGTATTAATATTTGCAATATACTAATATCCCAAAAAAGTGCAGACCACTGGCAGAGTGCAACTTTTGGCTTTTAATTTCTCCAGCCTCTTAGTGGTCTTCAGTCTTTTCTTTTATACTGATCTAATGCCAGCAATTTGCAGCACTTCCTGGGGACAGGAAGTATTGGCCTACATCTCAGATGGAGTGCTCAGGACAGGCATTTATTATTCCCTTGTCTGTCTTGACATGCACCCAGGAGGTGTTGTGTGCAAATGGAGGGATCTCTAAGAAAACCGTGGATCAGATCCTAGAGTCTGGCCTTTGTGTGGCTGGCACAGCTCTGGCAGAGTTTGGTGAAAATCTAGCTTTAATCAACCTTCGGTCTCCTAGTTCTGGGACCACTCAATACTGGGTCTGAAGGCTGTTTTGCCTTTCACCATATTTTTGGGGTACCCAAGTTGGGGATGATGGGGTGTAGGGACACTCCAGCCACACCCTGGAAATGCCCCTAGCATAAAGGCCTGGGGGAGAGTGTGGAACATAACTACTGTAGCAGTTCTATACCACAAGAGTGGCACAAAGCTACCAGTATACAGAGGAAGATTTAACTCTGTCTGTCCTATCTGTGAGTTGTAGTATGTGCGCCCTCCCCCCCTTCTTTTAGTTTAGATAGAGAGATTTAAGTAAGCACCACAATTGTTTGGAGTGTGTTCAGTCCTAAAGGACTGTGTGTCTTATATCTGCATTATTGGTATTCACTTTTTCTTTTGCAGTTTGTTGCCATGGAGAAGGGAGAGTCTGGTAGTCTTATGATTTGTCATCTCAATTTACTATATTCTATGATTTCAAGACATCTTGTGGGGTTCTCATTTTTTTCATGTTGCAACTTTATTGTATTGTCTCCTGACATAATTTTGTGTCTTAGAGCAGTGTTCTAGAAATCCTCTTGTTCAGTTTGAACATCTTAGCATTTTTGTCATCTTTATTTCTCTTACATTTGTTCCAAAAAGAAATGATAAATGTTTGTCCCATTCTGCTCTGATGGGATGGCTCACTATACTATATTATTAATAATAAAATCACTTTGCACTTCTGTAGGAATGATGGCCCCAGCTGATGATCTCAAATCATTTTACATATATCTGTCATTTATATCTTGCAGTTCCCTGAGATGCAGGTATTATTTCTTATCCTCATGTTACAGATGGGAAACTGAGGCCCAGAGAAATTAAGTGACTTGCCCAAGTCCACTCAAAAATGTTAGTGGTAGACCCAGGATTTAAAGCTAAATCTCCTGTTTCCTTGGCCTGTTCGTCAACAATATCATTCTTCTTCCATAGCTAGTTGTTTAATAATGTATTTGGTATTTTCCTGTGTGTTCATCAGAATCATTCTTCCCCTCTTTTTAATTCCTTTTGACTAGCTTTAACTGTTTCTCTGGTTAGACTGAAAGCATTACTTGCTGAAGAGATTGAGGTTATGTCTTTAAATTTAAAGTATCTTTTAATCTGATTGGCGTGTCAGAGTCTTACATGCTTTTTTTTTTAATTATAAAGAAATGAGATAGCTATATGCTTATGTTATATGCTAGTTCTGTATTTTCTATATTTATTTTTCTTTAAATTTGTTGTAAGGTACTCGGAGAAACATCTGATCCCACTTAATGGTTTTCTGTTTTGTATTAGCTTTTTCATTTTTTTCTCAGGAAGACATCAATTCCTTTTTCTGACTAAAATGCATATTTCAATGAAGTTTCTGTCATATTGATGATCATTTTTGTTAGCTCGTGTCTCTGAAAGTATTTTCTTCCCCCCATCCTGAATAAAGATTTCTATAGAGGATGGTATCTCAATATTATCCATATTCTTCTTCTCTTTTTTTTTAATCTATATTAAAGCTGACTTCTTTTTAAATTACGTATGTTTGTCTAGTTTTCTGGGGGTCAGTGCATCTTTGGGTGCAGTATCCAAATATTGAAACTGGTGTCAAAATTGTCATATTGGATTGTTTAATAATCTGCCTCCTCCCCACCTTAGTGGGACTACTAAACCATGAATTTTTGTTTGACGCAATCTCTTCTGATCACCCCCTTCCCTTTGTTCTTCCCTTCTCAATACCTTTCAGCACTTTTTTCTCTCTCGTCCCCCACCTTTCTATTGCTGTATTGAGGCGAGGAAGAACACCTCCTTGACTTGTACCTTGTTGATGGTGACTAGAGTCGGGCAGGG
The DNA here is from genome assembly GCF_015237465.2 of Chelonia mydas. Lineage (NCBI taxonomy): Eukaryota > Metazoa > Chordata > Testudines > Cheloniidae > Chelonia > Chelonia mydas. The sequence goes on from NC_057849.1 coordinate 169,700,132, forward strand.
CACTGAGGAATCGCTACACATGGAGCTGAAAGAAGCCAAGGAGTTGCTCAGCTCTCTGGAGTAGGGGACAGATGCTGGCGAGTGGGCTGAGCTTTGTTGTCCAGCTGGCCAATGTGAAAGGAGCTGGGCAGCACCTTCAGCTGACCGGGGAAAGTGATGTCCAAGTTGCTTCTTACACTCTTAGCTAGTTACAACGTGAACTGGGAAGCAGAGTCCAAGCTGCTCTTTCGTTTTACCTCCCTCCTTGGATGATATGAGGAGTGGAATTCCAACTTGTTCTAGACTCTGCTTCCTCTCCCTTTCTGTCTCTTGGGAGCTGAACCCAACACATTACTCAACTGCCTTCTGTTCCACCAGTTGATATTCAAGCTGGGAAAGGGGAGAAGCAGCTGTGGAGAAACTTGGGCTCTCTTCCTGGGCTCATTTGAAAGGAACAAGTTGGAAAAGGAGGAGCTGTGAAGCAGGTTGAGCTCTGCTATGCTGGTGCACGTAAAAGAAGCTGTGCTCTGCTCACTGTCTCCCATCCAGTCAACTGGAGCAGTGCAGTTAGTGCTGAGTAACTCTGAAAATCAGGCTATTTAAGTGAGGTGTCTAAATATAGATTTAATGTCTAATTTTAGGTAACCAACTCTGAAAAAAAATATACAGCAATACAATATGAATGTATAGTGACTTCACTTACTCCATCCCATGAGCCTTCAGTCACACAAACAGTAGTCTGCATGTTCTGTTTCTACCTCTGTTCTGGGTAAGGTGTCTCAGAAAGGTACCAGTGTGAAAAAAAAAAATACAGCAGCTGCATCCTATAAAAAGCAGTGGATGACAGTCTTCAGAACCACAGAGAGAATCCTCTGCTGAATATTTGGAATCCTCTGCTGACCTTAACAAAAGTCATAAAATATCCCAGTTACGTCAATATCCAGTGTTCAGAAAACAAACAAACAAACAAGAAACAACACATAGCAAAGGGAAGGAGAGCCAAATGTGCACCTGGTAGAAAGGCTGTGAATTTTCCAGGAAGGAATTACAACAACGGTTTAGCCATTGGCTGCTACTACAGCCTTGTAATAGCCCTTGCTACTTCTGCACCCCAGCTCTTTGGTAGGGCAATGGTCAGAGGAACACGTATCATTGGATCTATTAGCTATGTCCCAACTCTTCTGTCTAGGTGCTTATATGACCCTCATCACCATGGTATGTTAATGCCTCACAATTGGGTATGTCTACACTACGAAATTAGGTCGATATTATAGAAGTCAATTTTTAGAAATCGATTTTATACAGTCGATTGAGTACGTCCACACTAAGTGCATTACGTTGGCTGAGTGCATCCTCACTACTGTGGCTAACATCGACTTACGGAGTGGTGCACTGTGGGTAGCTATCCCACAGTTCCCACAGTCTCTGCCACCCATTGGAATTCTGGGTAAAGCTCCCAATGCCTGGTGGGGCAAAAACATCGTCGCGGGTGGTTTTGGGTACATGTCGTCAGTCACTCCTCCCTCTGTGAAAGCAACAACAGACAATCGTTTCACGCCTTTTTTCCGCGCAGACGTCATACCATGGCAAGCGTGCAGCCCAATCAGCTCAGCTCACCCACACCACCGCTGTTGTTTCCTGGGTGCTGCTGGCAGCAAACGGTGCAGTAGGACTGCTAACCGTCATCATACACCGCTTCCGCTGCAACTCTGCTCTGCTGCTATTGTCTCAATAGCGAATTTCTCCATGTTGTCTGTCATGGGCTCCCGGGTACGTGTGTTCTTCCTTGGGAAATGTGGGCAGTTCTAAACGTCATCCTCCACCGCTTCCGCTGCAGCTCTGCTATCCTGCTCTCATGAATGCACCTCGCAGGTCCTCTCGTCGTTCTCTATAAATATCTATTCTTGTGGCATCCGTCATCAGCCACCGCTTCCGCTGTAACTCTGATCTCCTGCAGACGCCATACCACGGCAAGCATGAAGCCGGCTCAGATTACTGTGGCAGTTATGAGCATTGTAATGACCCTGCGCATTATCCTGCAGTATGTGCAGAACCAGAACCTGCAAAAGCAGGCGAGGAGGCGACGGCAGCGCGGTGATGAGGACATGGACAAAGACTTCTCTCAAAGCACAGGCCCCGGCAATTTGGACATCCTCCTGGCAATGGGGCAGGCTCATGCTGTGGAACGCCAATTCTCGGCCTGGGAAACAAGCACAGTCTGGTGGGACCACATAGTTTTGCAGCCCTGGGATGATTCCCAGGGGCTGCGAAACTTTTGCATGTGTAAGGGCACTTCCATGGAACTTTCACTTGCTTTCCCCTTCCCTGAAGCGCAAGAATACCAAGATGGGAGCAATCCTTGTAGTTCACAAGTGAGTGGCAATCGCCCTCTGGATCTTGCAACGCCAGACAGCTGCCGGTCAGTTGGGAATCAATTTGGAGTGGGCAAATCTACTGTGACGGCTGCTGTGATCCAAGTAGCTAACGCAATCACTGAGCTGCTGCTATCAAGGGTAGTGACTCTGGGGAATGTGCAGTTCACAGTGGATGGCTTTGCTGCAATGGGATTCCCTAACTGTGGTGGGGCGATAGATGGAACCCATATCCCTATCTTGGGACTGGACCACCTTGGCAGCCAGTACGTAAACCGCACGGGGTACTTTTCAATGGTGCTGCAAGCACTGGTGGATCACAAGGGACGTTTCACTGACATCAATGTGGGATGGCCAGGAAGGGTACATGGAACATCTTCAGGAACTCTGATCTGTTTAAACAGCTGCAGGAAGGGACTTACTACCCAGACCAGAAAATAACTGTTGGGGATGTTGAAATGCTTATAGTTATCCTTGGGGACCCAGCCTACTCCTTAATGCCATGGCTCATGAAGCCATACAGAGGCACCCTGGACAGTAGTAAGGAGCTGTTCAACTATAGGCTGAGCAAGTGCAGAATGGTGGTAGAATGTGCATTTGGACGTTTAAAAGCACACTGGTGCAGTTTACTGACTCGGTTAGACCTCAGCAAAACCAATATTCCCATTGTTATTGCTGCTTGCTCCACAATATCTGTGAGAGTAAGGGGGAGACGTTTATGGCGGGGTGGGAGGTTGAGGCAAATTGCCTGGCCACTGATTACATGCAGCCAGACACCAGGGCGATTAGAAGAGCACAGCAGGGCATGCTGCACATCAGAGAAGCTTTGAAACCCCGTTTCATGACTGGCCAGGCTACGGTGTGACAGTTCTATTTGTTTCTCCTTGATGAAAACCTGCCCCCTTGATTCACTGTACTTCCTGTAAGCCAACCGCCCTCCCCCCTTTGATCACCACTTGCAGAGGCAATAAATTAATTGTTTCAAAATCATGAATTCTTTATTAATTCATCACACAAACAGGGGGATAACTGCCAAGGTAGCCCAGGAGGGGTGGGGGAGGAGGGAAGCACTGGGTGTGGTAGTGGATGAGGGGAGGAGGATGTTGCTTGAATGCGAGCAAACACCGGGACCATACGCTGCCATGCTTTGTTATGCAATGATTCCAGACTACGTGCTACTGGCCTGGCATGGAGGACGGAATAAGGCTGCCTTCCCCAGAAACCTTTTGCAAAGGCTTTGGGAGTACCTCCAGGAGAGCTTCATGGAGATGTCCCTGGAGGATTTCCGCTCGGTCCCCAAACACGTTAACAGACTTTTCCAGTATCTGTACGGGACGCAAATTCATCCCAAGTCTTCAGGGCAAATTAATCATTCAAAACGCTTTTTTTTTAAACCATGTATTATATTTACAAAGGTACACTCCCCAGAGGTGCCTTCTCCAGCTTCATAGTCCGGGAGCCCGCCTTGAGAGGGTTGGAAGGGTATTGGCTGCAGGGTGATAAACAGTTCCTGGCTGTCAGGGAGAATGGTTTCTCTGCTTGCCTGCTGTGCGCTATCCTCCTCCTCCTCATCATCCTCATTTTCCTCATCCCCAAAATCCTCATCCCTGTTGCATGAGACTCCCCCCTTGCAGGTGTCCACGAACAGGGATGGGGTAGTGGTAGCCCCCCCCCCCCAGAATTGCATGCAGCTCATCATAGAAGCGGCATGTCTGGGGCTCTGACCTGAAGCAGCTGTTTGCCTCTTTGATAGGTTTGCCTGAGCTCTTTAATTTTCACATGACGCTGCTGTGGGTCCCTGTTGTAGTCTCTGTCCATCCTTGGAGATTTTGGCAAATATTTTGGCATTTTGTCTTTTGGAACAGAGTTCTGATAGCATGTATTCATCTCCCCATACAGCGATCAGATTCAGTACCTCCCGTTTGGTCCATGCGGGATCTCTTTTGCGATTCTGGGACTGCATGGTCACCTGTGCTGATACGCTCACCATGCTGGCCAAACAGGAAATGAAATTCAAAAGTTTCCGGGGCTTTCCCTGTGTACCTGGCTAGTGCATCTGAGTTGAAAGTGCTGTCCAGAGTGGTCCTAATGGAGCGCTCTTGGATAGCTCCCTGAGGCCAATACCATCGAATTGCATCTACACTACTCCAAATTCAACCCAGTGATGTCAATTTCAGCTCTAATCCCCTCGTCGGGGAGGAGTACAGAAATAGATTTTAAGAGCCCTTTAAGTCGACAAAAATGGCTTCATCATGTGGACGGGTGCAGGGTTAAATCGATCTAACGCTGCTAAATTTGACCTAAACTCGTAGTGTAGGCCAGGGCTAATAGATTTAATCCTCACAACATCCCTCTGAGGTAGAGAAATCTCATTCCTACTTTGCAGGGAGGGAACTGAGGAACAGGGCCAATTAACTTGCCCAAGGTCATAGAGGAAACCTGTAGCTGAGATAGGAATTGAGCTCTTGTGTCCTGCATGCAAATCCAGTATCCAAACCACTAGACAAGCTTTATTTTTTGAACCCTACCCCCGGCTTGTCCTGCATCTCCAAACTCTGCTATCCAGCTCCATGGCACTCAAAGTATGTAGATCTAGAGTATGAGGTCTCTCTCATATCCTGCCTCTCTCAAGCACATTGGAAACACAATGGTTCTTCTGTTTCTACACCAGACACAAAGGCATGGGCAGGACTGGTCCTTAAGACACAATTAAGTTCCCAGATCATTATGCTGAATCTTGGATTTGAAACTCTGCTTAACCTATGGGTATGTTTGCTGCTGAGTGTTGAAGCTGAGATTTCACTGTGAAGCTTTTATAATATGTTACGGTGATGCCACTACAGCTAATGCATAATTCAGTAGGGATTTTCCCCTTTTTCCTTATTTGTATTTCCTCACCCTATAATGTTCAGGTGTCCTTTTATAGGTTAGTATATTGACATGTGTAACCACCATTTCAGCTCATGATCATATACATCACTCCTTGCTTAAGTGGATTTGCAGTTATTACTTCCATGTTCCTTGTGGTAGCACTTACTGGAATGTTCTACCTCCTACCATTGAGCAAGCTCTCCTTAGTTCCTAAAATCTAAAAGGTAACCATTGATCTATGCCAGGGGTTCCCAAACTTGATTCATGGCTTGTTCAGGGTAAGCCCCTGGAGGGCCAGGAGATGCTTTATTTACCCGCAGCTCCCATTGGCCGAGAATGGTGAACCGCGGCCACTGGTAGCTGCAAGCAGCCATTCAGGTAAACAAAGAGTCTCGTGGTCTGCCAGGGGCTTACCCTGACCAAGCCATGAACCAAGTTGGGAACCCCTGGTCTATGCCAAGGGTTACAGCCTACTTAACCACACTTATGCTACCTTACTCTTCATCTACTGTATTGCAGGATGTAGGATACTGTTGGTTTCTTGACTTACATCTGAATATAATGAAAGCAGCTTAATATTATGAAGGCAAGGCAGTGAATATAGTAAAGGCCAGCTAGCCCCATGGACTACATAACTTTTAAAACACATTTTTTAAAAATGACTATTTAGATTAGAGAGCAAGAACCATCTTTCAAATCATGTGTATATAGTGCCTAGAACAATGTCCTCCCTCCCCATCCCCTCTGATCCCTGCCTAGGGAATTTGGGCACTACCACTGTACAAATTCTAATTAATATTAATTAAAAATACCCTGATGTATATCTGTTTCAATCCAAAATGAGTTCAGACAACTAAAATTAACTATACCAGTCTTATTTAAAAATAGTGGGCATATCAGTAGTGCATGCTAAAAGAGTATTTTTCTGATTGAAATGTTTCCACATATTTTTCTCCAACATTCATAAAAAGGGTCAAACTATCAAAATAATCAAATGAAGATACATCATTATTTCTCATTTGCTTCTCTTTAAATTTTAGACTCAGTTGAAACAATTCTTTTATCTTATGTGGAGTAGAACTATTTCTCCAGCTAATTAGTTCTCCTGCCAGAGAGTGTTTAAACTCTTTACTAAATTATTGACTATCTTTGCCTTTGCCACCATTTTCTCATGCAGCTTTGTAGCCTTTCATTGAACCTTGGAGTCTGAAATTTAATCTTTGTACAGTGCTTTGAAGCTTAAAAGTGCTGTTTTATGTGGGAGGTATTTATTATAATTCATTTTTTAATGTTTTAATTTCTGACTTTGAGGACAGAATCTGAGACTTACAGTTTGTAGGAATAAGATCTCACTTTTCTCTTTCAGTTGGGTCAAAACTGGATGTATTTTTGGTGAGTTTTCAGAGTGAATAGATCGTGTTTATTTTGCTGACTTTTCACAGTGTAGCCAGTGATGAATCACTACTATTAGGAAGTGAATGTATGGATTAAGATGGAAGGATTATCCAGGGTTATGCCAACTATGGAGATACTAGATAAAGCTGAATTTCGACTGCCATTATAAGCCTTGTTTTCAATGCTGTCTAACTATTGCTTGGAGCTAGTGATTTCTTTCCAAATTTATGTGTTTAAAATAGATTAGGTTATAATTTTACATCAGATTTTCTAAAATTTCCAATTAAAGACTTTCAGATGGTGAGTAATCAGAAATTACCTTGTTTGTAAATTATATGTTATGTCTCATGAGCTATAGGTCCATATGTTCTCAGAATATCAAACACTCCAAATTTCACAAACATTTGCACTCAAGTATACACATACACTTAAGTATGAACCAATTTCTTAGTTTCTTAGAAATTGTAATTGACAGATATATATAATCTGTCTCGTTATGGACTAGATCTCCAGCAGCCACTTAGCAATTAAAGTTCTAATCATCCAGCAACTAACATTTTAATGAGTAAACAATTAGCACTTACAGTCTAAAATTCTAAAGCCCTGATTTCTGCAAACACATGGAGGTGAGGGAAGATTTCCACAGGAACAAATGGGAATTAGATGCAGAATTGCCACTAACTTTCAGTGGGAAATAGGTCCCTGACTGCCTTTTGTACTTTTGAAAACCTATATGCTTGGTGTGTACCTGCATTTCAAAACTACCAAGAGTTAGAGCAGTGGTTCCCAAACTTGTTCTGCCGCTTGTGCGAGGAAAGCCCCTGGTGGGTCGGGCTGGTTTGTTTACCTGCCGCGTCCGGAGGTTCAGCCGATCACGGCTCCCAGTGGCCGCGGTTTGCTGCTCCAGGCCAATGGGAGTGGCTGGAAGAGGCATGGGCCTAGGGAAGTACTGGCCGCCGCTTCCAGCAGCTCCCATTGGCCTGGAGCAGCAAACCGCGGCCACTGGGATCCGTGATCGGCCAAACCTGCGGACGCGGCAGGTAAACAAACCGGCCCGGCCCGCCAGGGGCTTTCCCCGCACAAGTGGCAGAACAAGTTTGGGAACCACTAAGTTAGAGACATCAGAATTCACTAGGCAAGCTTTGTGATTGGTCACCTAAGTCACATGCTGTTGTCTTTTTTCCCTGATCGGCTCGTGTAACCTTTTATAAACTTAATCTTCTTCCTTCCAAAACCAATTTAATTTCATCATGAAATGAGTTGTGTTGTAAGAAATCACAGCTGTGGGTTGGAAGTTTCCTTACTGCAAATATTTTATGAACAAAATAGCATCTATATAAATGTTTGTAAAAAGTGAACAAGAAAGGACACAAACCTGGCTGAGTCAAACTGTGAATCAGAATTGGCAAAAGTGTTCATGGATATTTCCCCAGTTAATCACTCTGTCCTATAGAAAACATACTTTAGAGAGGATGGTTTGTTTTAGCTACCCAAATTATGAAATTCATCAGTACAGGGGCTTAAGTAACGTCAGCACTTAGTCAGCTGATGTTCCATAGGAATACCAAAATGTATTTTACTGACCATTTATTTTGTTGAGTTTGTGAAATTAGCTGTTTTTTTGTTTTAGGTTTTGGGTTTTTTTTCTATTGCTGTTTGAAATAATTTGATACTAATCCTTCTTCTCTTCCCCTCGTCCATTTTCTGTCACTGATAGTTTCTATATCAGTCCCGGTCTGATTCTCTTATGTTTCTCAAACTTCTTTATGGATTTATCATCCAGAAATGGAAAACAACAGAAAACAAGTTGAAGGCCTTTCTTCAGTTTACATCTGGCACAGACCTCCTGTAATTTTACCTGTGCTTATCAGCCCAAAATATTGGTGGGAGTGAAATCACTTCATTTAGTGAATATGAATGGAGTAAGTGAAATGCTAGTAACAAGTTGGCACAGAGTTGGAGAATGTTCTTCGGCTTCTCTAAATGGTACAATATAGCTATATCTGACCACTTTTTATTCATGATTGTCCAAGGCAGTGGCTCCCATTGTGCAAACATAAGTCTAGGGTTTGGAACAGCCTGAGCATTATTAAGTGTTAAAGCCTATCCACTTTGATTGAAAGAAAGTAGCAGCAGGTATAGCTGAGGAGTAGTAAGATCACTGTGCTTATTAAAATGGAGTATTAGTTTCACTTGTCTACCTGGAAATACTGATAGATCCAAAGAGAGTTTCAATGATAGCACTGTACTACTAGTACACTGCATCAAAGGGACCATTATGATTTTTTTACTGTCTTTGAGCATCATTACAATCCCAAATGTTCTCTCATATAACCTTCTCTCAGGTCATCTTTGTATACAGATCTTATATTTCTTGCTGAGGGCATCTTTTGGCCAGATTTAATGTATAAGGTGATTCTGATTCAAAACTGATTGGCCGTTTCTGGAGGGGCAGATCTGTATCTGGAGGGAAGAAATTTTACTGTGACTGGGTGAGTGTTTGCCAGTTTCACTTACTGAAGTGCTAGAGTGACTGAGAGAGCTTTGAGTTCACAGCTGCAAGACAGGTCCATGTTCTTAATGAATCCATTGTTGGTGGAGGTAATTAATGATTCCCTATGGAAAAACCAGATGTTAGCTTCACTCAGAGTAACTGCTTTTAAGCTACTGCTCAAGAAATAATCTCTCTACTTTGATTTTGCTAACTATAGCTCTGTCATTATCCTGCCAATTCAAAAAAAGAAACGGCCAGGTAACGGAGTCTTTATCAAAAATCCTTGGATTCCTTGGTGTCTTTCAATTAGGCTTCAAACCTGGATAGTGTACAGAGAATGTGCTTGTCTCTGTGGTGGTGATCTATCTCCAAGTGCCTAGCAGAGAGAGGAACTTTTATAAGCAAGCTAGTTGAGGGTCAATCCATGAAAGACAATAATGGTGTCAGTTGTTCAGGGAAGCAGACAGAGAATGTGATGGGGTTGATGTCTGTCCATGTCATTAATGGGATTTGCCTATCCCTTGTTTTCTGGCATTTTCTATAGAGCCCTCTATTCTGGAATTAATTTCACCAATTGGTCCAACAAAATCCAAATATATTGACCTTCAGAGCACTAAGTAAAATGATCTGTTTATCAGGCTTTTATCTGAAGGGATGGTGGTAGGGTAGAGAAAAATTCTGTGGAGCTGAGCTGCATTATGGATAACCAGTTGGGATTGGGATGAAATTTGGACACTTCTTTTGGGTATGCATTTGCCAATTTGAAACAACCAACAAATTCTTTTGTGTGCCTCTATCTTTTAAAACCATATCTATATTTTCATTAAATATACGCAGTTTTGATATATTCAAAATTTAGACATCCCTGAAAGTCAGGCAGGTGAAATCAGATAAAACGGTGGGGCTGAGGGAAGTGTCTTTAATTCTGTGAAACTATGTGAAATGAATTTCTGGGCTCATGCTCACTCCCTTTATATTTAAATCTCTGGGGTGGAGTCTATTATTTTTAGTTTACAATGGTTGACTATTATGTAATTTTTTTAAAATTACATTATCTCAGAGATAGTTGTTATGATCATTTATATAACTCAGAAAAATAAAACTAGCGTAGTTGTTCAAACCCATTCTGTGGCACCTAGAGGGGGGGAGAGGTAATTAAGACTTTGTTTCAGCTGGGGAGAACAAGACTGGATGATTCCTATCAAGAAAGGACTGCAGGGCAACAGTGGGAAGAGATACAGGAAAAGTCAGCTGAGAGTTTTCACACCGTAGGAAAGGAACCACAGAGGAGAGAAGCCTGTAGGAAGAAACTTGTACCCTGGAACTGCCCCTGGAGGGGGAGGGCAGTGCTGGGAAGGATACTCTTTAAGGCAGACCTGGGAGAAGACAGATTCCTGAGAACAAGCTCTGAGGGTTAGCAACTTGGGTGGAGCTGGGCCTCTAGGGAGAAAGCCCTGAGAGGCAACACTCCGTAACAGAATGAGGAGGAACTCTGAAGAGCTCAGGAAAGAGGCAAATAATCAGATGAGGATTAAGCCTGGGAAATATGAAAGAGTTCCTTTGAGTTTGGACATTGTTACCCAGAAGTCTGGAGGAGGAGGGTGAAGCACAGGGGCTGTAACACTGTCTTTTTACAAGGAAGTGCTCCAGGATGGTGAGTCTGACAATGGAAAATGTTCAATCAGCTGTAATCAGAGCATTGTATTGTGACTTCATCTTTCATAGTAATGAAGTCATTATTTATTTATTTGTTTTATCATGTACCTAGGAGCCCCAGTTATGGACCACACCCCCGCTGTGCTAGGTGCTATACAAACACAGAGCAAGACAGACCCTGGGCCAAGGAGTTTACAATCTAAGTATAAGGCAACAGAGGAGTACAGACACAGAGAGAGCACAAGGAAACAATGAGACAATACTGGTCAGCATGATAGGCAGTGGTCTCAGCACACTAACAGCCTATCAACTGTCATTTTTTTATAGGCTTCCTGGCAAAGGAAAGTTTTAAGGAGCTCATGGAGGGAGGATAATGAGTTTGGAAGAAACTTCTAGTAAACATCTGCAAACCTAACATCACATTGCTGCTGGCTTAAAAGAGCTCTGGATGCTAAAATCCCAATCCTACATTTTAAAGAGATGTAGGATTTTTTTGAACTGAGCTTCATGTTGGCCCAAAAGTTTGGAAACATTAACATTTCCTAGCTTGTTCATCTCTAGTGAATATTCATTTGGAGACACTTCAGTCCCAACTATCTTTTAAAAAGATATTTCTTGTGATATGCTATGCCCATTGTCATACTTTGCCTTTTGTTTTAATATGGGGAATATTTTAATGTTAATTAGGATGAGAGTTTTGCAGCACTAGGTTGGAGCACTGCAGTTAAACTAAGTGGAAATACTCTTGGTCACAAAATTAAATGGCCAAATTTCCTGATCTCTGAAATGCTTCTCACTGGCACCTCAGAGATAGGGGACCTGAAAGTTTCGCTTCACTAATAAGTACATAAAGATTCAACAAAGTGGGGAGATGGACGTGGGCTGGAATGGAAGAAACAGAATGGAAGAAGTAGAGGGAGATAAATAGCAAGGAATGGGAGCTACGTTTGCCATAGGCAGCACATAGACTTGGCGGGTGTGAGGAGTATGAAAAGAGAGATTTAATCGAAAATGGAGGGTACCAACTTTTCACACACACACCCCATTCTTATGAAATGGGAAAATGTCTCTTATGGAAACAGACTGGAATTGAGTCCACATAATTTATTCAATTTGTAAACTGAGTGAAACTTGATTCAGGCCTTCAGAGGTGAATGGGTAGTAAGCTGAATCACTGCAGAGCCCTAATTTATCTTTATCTATCTATCTTGCCATTGTTGGGTGGAGTTGAAGGTCATGATTTCCAGCTTGTATTTATTCATATCGATATTGTAGCTCAGCTCAATGGCAAGACAATGAATGAATCTAGTCTATTATTTTTACAGTAGGTGGATGTCTCCACTCATTATTCCTTATTCATTTTTTTCAAAGCTATTTTACGACTATATACTCTGAAGCCTAGAATGTTACTTTACTGCTGTGACACACAATCAGTAGGACAAGACACCCCCTGAGGCTTAAAATCTTCACATCAACTTAATCTTTTTTCCCTCCATCCATTTGTCTAGCCAAGTGAAACTGTTTTGCTTGAATATACCAGGAACAGTATCTAATAAGGTAGACCATATGATAGCTTTTCCTTTTTTCTTTGTTTTAAAGAAAACAAAGTAGTGATTGATTATATAAATAAATATAAATGTGGCTTATGGGAATTCAGTAAAGAAGCTAGATGCCACTCTGTCCCTACACCCTCCTTGCTCAGAAACTTGCATTCACATCTGCCCATGTGAGTGAGTTTGGTAATTTCATCAGACCTTTTTTAGGCATTAGTGCACATCTCCTAACAAACAAGTCATTTGATAGTCTGCTTAGGGGAAGCCTGTACTGAAACAGCAGAGTACTCATGGAAGAAAGTTGGCACATTTTCAACGCTAAGTTTATAAATATTTGCCTATTCTGAATTTTTTTGGTCACCATTTCCAATTTCTGGATCTCACAAATTCTTTGCATTATTCCCCGTTCAAACTTAAATAAAAAGAGGGAATATTCTTGCCATTGAAATGCATTCAACTGAAAAGTGTTGAAATATATTCACTTATTACAGAATAATTTATAGTATTAAATGGTTGATTTTTGTTTCCCATCGGTCTGTGGTAATTAAAAAACAAACAAAAAAAGCACATTATATACCAGGTCAACAAGCTGTTGAAGAAAGATCAGAGCAGAGGATGTGAATCTGTCAGAACTTAGACCTGTGGGGTTTAGCCATGCCATTACTGCTAATGATTTGGGACAAAAGTCTTTTTTGTTCATTGTGGAAAAAGAGAATGTAGGTAAAAAGTAGAGCTCTAAATAGAAAACTAAATACAAGCGCAGAATGACTGTGGGGAAAATATGTTTGAAGGAGATCTGAGTTCAGCGAACAAAAAGATGCTACATTTGCACATAGTCCTGAAGCCTTAAAATACAGGTAGGGGGTCAACAAAAAACTCACCATCAATGGAGAGGTGGAATTTTTAAGGTCTAGAGCTATATGCTTTTATACGTTTTGATTCTACATGCGCTTTCTGCAGATGCCCATATAAATGGTATTTAGAAATCTAATTTTGGGCATGTAACTGTGACAACGCAAAGGCAGGTGTAAAATGCATGTGAAAATACAGGCCTCGATCCACTGTAAATTTGAACCCCTAGCACAGGGGCTGGCGACCTTTGGCCCGCGGCCCACCGGGGAAAGCTCCCTGGCAGGCCAGGCTTGTTTGTTTACCTGCCATGTATGCAGGTTCAGCCGATCGCAGCTCCACTGGCCACAGTTCGCCGCTCCATGCCAATGGGGGCTGCGTGAAGTGGTACGGGCTGAGGGATTAATGCCACCATATCTGCATGAATGGCCACCATATCTTTCCAAATGAAGGGGGGCTACAGGGAGCCAATTTCATAGGAGCATCCCTAATTTATGTGAGTTTAGGTTCAAGTATAGTTGTGCCCTGTCACATTCCTTCTTTTCTCTGTTCCACCCACGCTTGCCCCCAGTACTCCCCTTGTGGCAGGGTAGGCAGCGGACATCTGGCACAGGAGGTGGCAAAGCCAGTGATCAGTTGCTCTGCACAAGGATAAATCTCCAAATGGCTATCTCTGTCCAGTTTAAGACCACTTTGTGCTGCTTACTTTGAGCAAAATGGCATTAGCGGACCAGAAAACCTGGTCCCCCATTGCTCATGATCATCCAAGTGACTTCTAGTAATAGCAAAACTAAAATGTAGGACCAGAGCTTCAGCTGGAGTAAATTGATGTAACTCTGTTTACTCCAATGCAGTTACACTGAGAATCTAGTCCTGAACATTTTTGAGCGTTTGCAAAAATTAGCTGTATGAAAAACTGCCTCATTTACTACAAATCCCATTCACCAGCATCTGAAACTGGGTAAATTCATTGCATTTCTGTGATTTGTGTTTAATCCTTCTCTTTTGCCTGTTTTTTCTTATGTTTTCTTGTTGTTTCACACTCCAAGCCCAAAATCCCAATCCACCCTGCGCTTTGTTTATTATTTTTTTCTCCCAAAAGGGTAACACAACACTGTCTTTCATTTTACTTTCAAAGTCCAAAAACAAAAAAGGGGGAGGGAGAGATGGAACTAGATAAGTGATTTATAAGCCTCAACATCTGTATCCATCCTCTTTCCTATGGTAGATATTCTCATTTGGAGAGTATGATTGGACTCATTCATAACAGTGATTTTCTTCACAGAACAATTTTTTTATAAGCAGACGTTCACAATAACTGTGTGATTGCATGTTGCAATATTGGAGGACTTCCTTTACACTTCAGCAGAAAATGTATTTCAGTAGTTCACTGTAAGTGGCTATTATTTTTACTATTATTAATGTTACAAGGCACAATCCTTTGCGTTTACGAAGCACCCCTAACTTGGCTGGTCTAGTTTCCCCCATGCACTTGTGCATTTACCTGGAGGTCTGCTGCTCCATCTTTTTCTCCCTCAGAGAATTAGTCCATAATATATTTTTAGGTTGCACCACATGAGGGTAAGTTCTGTTCAGCTCTGCCTTCGAGTATGTACTTTTAACAGGCACAGATATGGGTTAGTCTCTTGCCTATCTTATATGGGGAAGTAACTTAACTTGTCCTTTAGTCTAGATCCATAAATCAAGATGTCAAACAAATGGAATAACAGCATACAGGAGCAAGTGATTTGTCATCAGCAGGATATGTTGGCCCATGGACTTTCCATTTAAAATGCTAGAACGACTGAGTCACTCTCAAGATGATTAACTGTCACTGGACAGTTACTTAGATTCTATACCTAATTTTCTGAAACCATGAATGTCCATCATCAGCTTAATCAAGGCATTTATGAGCCAGGAAATGTGCAAAGTGGCCCCTTCTGCAGGAACCCAATCCAGAATAGCCCTTGAAACATATTCACTGTATATGGGGGAAAAAGGTTCAGTGATAATGTGGCTACTGGTGTTTCCCAAATGGATAGTACCGTGCAATAATCCTGTGATTTCTAAAGCGTACTGACCATCCAAATGTGCCCACATTACATCCTAGGCTAACCGTAACCAAAGGAGAGTGAAATATGTGCTTCAACCATTCTTATTAGTGCATGGCAATGAGTGCTGCCCCCTAGTGCTCATGTGAGTGATTTCTGAATTATATCCAGGTTGCATATACTCTGCATAAATGTACACAAACACATATATAAGTATCATTACATAGCTGGACAGATTTACATTATGGAAATGTTTAAGATGAGAAACAAAATTAAAAACACTTCAGAATCTCAAAAATGTAGGGCTGAAAGGGACCCTGAGAGATAACCCACTCCATCCCCCTGTGTTGAGGCAGGGCCAACCCTAGTGTAATTCTAAATCAAAAGTACAGTAAACAGTATTGTATGAAATACAGTCTACGGAAAATAAATACAGGGGGTGTCAAGGTTCCTTCCCCACTCTGAACTCTAGGGTACAGATGTGGGGACCTGCATGAAAATCTCCTAAGCTTACTTTTACCAGCTTAGGTTAAAACTTCCCCAAGGTACAAATTATTTTACCCTTTGCCCTTGGATTTCCACTGCCACCACCCACCACCAAATTTTATCTGGGTTTACTGGGAAAATGTAGTTTGGACACGTCTTTCCCCCCAAAATCCTCCCAACCCTTGCACCCCACTTCCTGGGGAAGGTTTGGTAAAAATCCTCACCAATTTGCATAGGTGACCACAGACCCAAACCCTTGGATCTTAGAACAATGAAAAAAGCATTCAGTTTTCTTACAAGAAGACTTTTAATAGAAGTAAAGGAATCACCTCTGTAAAATCAGGATGGTAGATACCTTACAGGGTAATTAGATTCAAAACATAGAGAATCCCTCTAGGCAAAACCTTAAGTTACAAAAAAGACACACAGACAGGAACAGTCATTCTATTCAGCACGGTTCTTTTCTCAGCCATTTAAAGAAATCATAATCTAACACATACCTAGCTAGATTGCTTACTAAAAGTTCTAAGACTCCATTCCTGTTCTGTCCCCAGCAAAAGCAGCATACAGACAGACGCAGACCCTTTGTTTTTCTCCCTCCTCCCAGCTTTTGAAAGTATCTTGTCTCCTCATTGGTCATTTTGGTCAGGTGCCAGCGAGGTTATCTTTAGCTTCTTAACCCTTTACAGGTGAGAGGATTTTTCCTCTGGCCAGGAGGGATTTTAAAGGGGTTTACCGTTCCCTTTGTATGTATGACAGGGGGCATATGCTATTTTGTGATGCTTTTATACATATGATAGTATACCCACTAATTATACTCCTAAGTTAAAGAAAGTGCTGTTTGCTGTACAATAAGCAATCCTTTTAATGTTGCTTTTCTAAAAGCTAAAGAGGTGTTGAATCTGTTCTTTCCTCCATCCCCACCAGCGAACAAAAAGCAGGGAAGAGTGCAGGGTTTGAATGGTTCAGCTTTTTTTTTTTTTGAAAGATGGAACAAGTCCTTAACCACTGTATTACTGTGAAGATTAAGTCTTTTGAAAATTATGTTACCTAGTAAAATTGACACACATATATTATTAACAAAGAATTTATTGATCCACTTACCAGAATGTACATTAATAAAATTAAGTCCTCACACAGCCTCAAAAGGGGTGGGGGGGCATGGTTGGGAGGACTTCACAACTAATTGATATGATTTCTAAAGGCTGGTTCACAAAATCATTAGTGCTAGAAATTAATCTTTGAGCTATATTAGCTCAGAGACTCACACTTTCTTCACACTTTCCAAGCACAACCAAACTGCCATTAAGTTCAAGGTGCCCTCCATGATGCTTCTTCAGAGAAGCAAACTCATTTAAAAGAATGGAGTTTTGTATCGGCACTGCAAAGCTATAGATGGAATAGTATTCTGCCATGCCTCGCATGGCTAATGGCTTTATGCTCATAGAATGAGCCAAATTCAGCTCTTTTACACTGATGCAGCTCCACTGAGATCAAGGGATTTGTATCCATGTCAGTCACAGCTGGATTTGGACTATTTTAGGTCAGTCAACTTCTGTTATGACATACGGTATAAAAGATAGGGTTTTAGTCCTTTATCAAACTGTAACAGGAACAAACTTTGCCCTTCAGGTTTGGTTTTGCTCCGAGAAGTACCAGAACGTTGTTTTAGTGCCCCCGCCCCCTACTTTTTCCCTCTCTACCACTGTTTTTTACTCCAGGATGCAAGGTGTTTGTTTGTCCTCAACTGGACTCAAGGAAGGCTTAAGTTCTTCTTGGTACTTGACCTTTAGGGGAGTCACCACCGTCCTTCACTTCCCTTATCAGTTCTATTCTGGGTGGAGGTTCCATAATTCTTGTCCAGAGGACTCATTTAGTGCTTGAGGTGAAAGTTTTGCACCGTCCTATCTGCCCTCAATAGACACTAATGTAACACAGTTCAGTAGCAGGCTCTACTACCCTAATTTCCCCACACTGCTTTTATCAGCAACTAGTACTAAACCGAGTTATTACTAGTTTGCTGCCCCATTTGAATTCTGCATATCTAGTTTCTTCATAGAAATGTCCAGGCCTAGGAAACCCCAGATAATATGATATTAGGAGTGTATCAGAAGGGCCATGGCACCCCAGGCATTCTTAGAAGGTAAGCTACAGCTGGCAGTGGCAGCAGGTTGAGTTGCTGCCACCAAAAGATGAGGTGAAAGTTGGCATAGGACTTACGGTTTAGATAAAACAGTTTACCCATTCCTAACAGGCACTTACCTTACTGTTGTCCCCGTACTAAAACTCAGTAGGGGTGTTTGGCTGGCTGCCAAAAGTAAGGGGAAGGGTAGATTGGAAATCAGGATCTTGAGACTTCCAATCCACAGGAACAATGGGGAGAGGCTAATGCTCCAGGTCAGCCTGACTGACCGGGCAGCCAGGCTAATCAGGGAGTCAAGAGAACAGGGCAGTTCCTGTCCTCCATGTGAGTTGGAATTGCCTGGGTCAGACAGAGTGGAGCTGAGCTAAGGAGAAAGCAGGGGCTCAAGCTGAGCTGGAGAGCAGAGCTGGGCCAGAGCCAGAGCTGTGCCAGAAAAGCAGCCCAGGAAGCAGGTCAGTGCTGGGAGCAGAGTCACAGAAGCAGCCCACAGACCAGACCTGTGCTGGGAGGAGAGCTGCAGCAATCAGAGCCAGAGAGGCCAGAGAAGCAGCCCATGGAGCTTAGGCAGAGTGGAGCTGGAGCGGGGGATGGAGCAGCCTGGAGCCCGTTGCGGTGAGCAGCTGGGGAAGCGAGGGGAACCCTGGGCAGTGGGCCCGGCACAGGGAGCTGCCCCCAGCCAAGAGGTCTTGCAGGCCAGATTTGGAAGGGGATCGTAACCCCGACAGGGCGGGGCAGATGCTGGGAAGACAGGTCCTGCCATCTAAAGCCTGAGGGTGTGTGGCCACTGCCAGAGCAAGTGTCCAACCCGCAGCATCCCTGCAGCTTTGTCAGGGCCTGAGAAGGAGGCCTGGGACGTGTGAGGAACAGACTGAACTTCCCTTACATTTCAGAGACCCTGCTTGTGATGTCCCTGTGCCACAGAGCAGGGTTATGTGTTTTCCTTTAACCATTCCCATTTTTTTCCTTTTATAAAAAATTGATTGCTGTTTAATAAATTGTATTTGCTTTGAACTGTATGTAATGATCATTGGGTCAGGGAAGCATCCAGTGCAGAGAGAACACCCTACAGTGGGGACACCCTAGCCCGTGCCCTAAGTGACCATGACAAGGTTGGGAGTCGAGCCCCACCAGGAATTGTGGGCCCAGCCTTGTTGGGGTTATAGGACTCTGCCACACAAGAGAGTGGAAGGGGAGCCCTTGAGATCAGGCAGGCCTCTGGGTAAAGGAAGTGTAAGCGAGGGCTCAGATCCTTTCACTAGCCTACTTCACCGGGGTAGTTTATAAGTCAGGAAAGTTCCTCACAATAGTGGGACCATTCCCCCGCTCACATATGTAACTTGACAGCTATAGGAAATGGCGGGGGGGAGATGTTCACAGTGTAGAAAATGGGTAGGGATCCATCCCAAATTAGCTGAATTGAACAACATAAGCAACTAACTATATGCCATTAAAAGAAGCTGTCAAAAAAAAAAGCAGGTGTACTGCATGAGTGATGTAAAGCCCTGGGCAACTCTAACCTACTGTATTTTCTGAGCTCAAACTATTGTCAAAACATCACATAA
The DNA here is from genome assembly GCF_015237465.2 of Chelonia mydas. NCBI lineage: Eukaryota > Metazoa > Chordata > Testudines > Cheloniidae > Chelonia > Chelonia mydas. Next base: position 169,719,543 of record NC_057849.1, read on the forward strand.
ACACCACCTGTAACTGTTATGCCTTTACATTTTTTGTGAAGCATTGGTAATATTTTCTTTTAAATATTTCTCACAGTGCACTAAGACTGTACTTGTTCAATGCATGAAATTATGTATTGATGTTTGGTTTACAAAGTTATAGAATATTGTAATTACAAGACTGGATCAGACATGTTGCCTATCTAATGTCTGACAGTGATGAGTGCTTCAGAGGTGGATAATTATGTAGTAATCTTCCCACACGGGAAGCGTTGGGGGTAGCTGGCCCACTGAAGGAAGGGGGCCAAGACAGCCTACCTCTGACAGGCACCACAAAGGGGAAAAGGCAACTCAGGTTCAGCTGGAGTAGTTAGCCCATTGAGTAACAGGGAGGCAGTTAATTAGGCAAAGAAGCACCTGGGCATGATAAAAGTCTGAGGACCTCAGTTAGAGAAGGACTCCTGAAGAGAAAGGGAACTTTTGGGGAATCTGAGCTGGTCAAAAAATTGGGAGGCAGGCCAGCTGGCTTGGGAGAGACCCTGAACGTGCAGGGAAAGAACTAGAGCTGCCCAGGCAGTGAAGAAGCCTGAGACTTTACAATAGAAGGAGTGACTGCTGAAACCTGAGACTTTTGTTTTGTGACTTAAGTTTTATATGGGCTGTAAGGTAAGGGTCTTTAAACCATTGCACGCGTGATCATTTCAGAAGGCTTTATTAAGTGGAGATACTTTACTGCAAAGTACAGTGTTTTGACTTCTCCTTGGATGTATGTTTAAGAGCCCTCATTACCTCATCGAGGGGGAAATTGAGGCAGGCCACAGCAGAGCCACACTGAGCTTCAAGGGGGCACTCAGGAAGTGATGGTGATCCTTCTTCTTACAGGGAGCTTCTTCATAACATAGTCAGTTAGTGGTTAAAGCAAGAGAGCTATGTTACAGTCAGTATATTATAGCTGGGAACCCTTATATTGTCCTATTGAAGTCAAAGGAGTTCCATGTGATCTGTTGTAGGATTGAGACCAGGATCACAAAGAGAAGAGGACTCCTTGAAACGAATCATATCCATATTCTACTCCTTCAGCCAAAAGTAGAGCTAAGTGAATAACTGACTTCCCAGTTTGGTAGAGATAAGATAGGTGAGGTAATATTTTTTTATTGGAACAACTTCTGTTGGTTAGAGAGACAAGCTTTCAAGCCTTATAGAACTTGTCTGTCTCATCAACAGAAGTTGGTCCAATAAAAAATATTACCTCACCAACCTTGTGTCTCTAATATCCTGGGACTGAGATGGTCTATGCTGCATTCTCAGTTAGGTGACAGTTCCAAAAATATCAAAACAAAAAGTTCAGCTTGACTCTAATCAAATCTGAAATTTTTCAGAAAGTCCATTTTGGGTCAATTAAAATGTTTTTCTTAAACTAAAACTGCTTGGAAACAAAACCTTTTAAAGGACTAGAATTGTAAAATGAAGGAGGGAGGTGTGGTTGTAGTGGCTCCTTATAACATTTAGCCCAGTGATTAGGGCACTCATCTGGGAGGGGGAGAAGCTAAATTCAAATCCCTGTTCCAGAATGTGGATCTGAATGAGGGTCTTCTACATCCCAGATGAGTGCCCTGAAATTATAAGGGGTGTGTGTGGGTCGGTGTGTGTGTGGGGGGCAGCACTACCAGTAGCTGCAGCTTTTTCTATTTTGTGAAAATATGTAATCCCTTTGTGAACCTAAGGGTGTTTTGTGGGCATATGTAACGCCGACAGACCCCGGTCGTCAACGGGCAGGATTGAACTGGGGACCTCTGGAGCTTAGTGCATGAGCTAAAAGCCAACTGGCTCATAGCTAAGGCTGTAGAGCAGACACATTTTATCTCTCTCTAAGTGGTCTCGGTGCCACTAGATGGGACGGAACACCACACCCAGGAGGTGTGTAGGTTACATTTGTGCATGTGGTGAATTCATGAATAATTCTGGGTTGACTGAAACTGCATTTTTGAGTGAATAAGCTATTTGTACAAAATAACTTTGCCCAGCTGTAGCAGGAGTCTTACCTTATGGAGTTTACTTCTCACTTATTTTTTTTGGAACTCAGAGGTAGACTTTCGAGAGAGATCACATGCTTGTTCTTTTATTCAGTTCCTAGTATAGGTCTCTGAAGTCATTCTTGATCGCTTTAGTCTCACTGTGCCTGCTGGCTATGTTTGGCTCTAACATGAGTGACAATAAGCTTCTTTTCTCCAATTGCTTTTAAGATATCAGCCAGTCACTGTGAAACATTATAGACTCCAGCTCTCATGATGAGATAAAAACAAAATATAGGACAGGCATGCAAACATAATAAACTAATGAATTCTCAAAATCATCAAACTCATGCAGGCGCACAAACCATAACACTCACTGAAAATACTTGTGTTGAATGTACTAACCTAAATATCTACACATTCTATCTGGCATGCATTCTCTAAAGAAAATACTTTTCAGTACCAGTTCACTCTGTTTCCTGATGAGGCTAACATTTTTTTTTTTAATCTGACATGAGATTTGACACATCCCAATAGTTTTCCTTTGGTTAATACTTTCGTTACCATATAACTGCAACACTGGCTATTAGATTAAAGGAAAAAAATATAGAATTAATATTTTGTTGTTTGTTTCTAGTTAATGCACTAAGTGTTGTGGAGAGGAAGAAGACATGATCTCTGCCCTGAAAAGCATTAATCTGACTTCTGTATGTAATCTTATTTTTGGAACTGCATTAAACAGTTGTAACCTGATCTATAGATTATGAATAAGATTTCCCACTTATCACTTTAGGGGTAGACAAGTTTTTGACACTACATCCCATATTCTTCCCAGTGATCGGATCTGATTATGACATAATTATAATGTATTTTATGCAAGATAAATCATGTGAAGTATCATTGGAAAAGTTATGATTTGCTGAATATGATTATCCTATTTGTATGCATGTATCATTTTTGTATCTGAAGTTATGAGTATTGACTATGTAACTGTATTTAAAATGTAGTTACACCTGGGTAGACCCCACTAGACAAGATGCTTTCAGTATGGATTGTGGGGAAGCGCCTATTCAGGGCAATGGGCCATTAGGAGAAAAAAAAAAAAACAATAGGCATTAGGAGAAGCTTATTTCCCACCTGGGGAGCCTTCCTGAAAATCCTACAGACAGCCCTGTGAGTAATGGCTGCTCTGACTCTACAAGGACATGTGATGAGACCACACATCTCTGGTCTCCATCTTGGGATGTCTGTATTTTTCCACAAACTGGTTTGGGGCCCAAGCTTTGGGAACAAAGGATTCCTGCCATATGCAAAAGCTATATAAGGCAGGGAGTGACATCTGATGTTCTTCACTCCCCACCCAAGAAGACCCCTGGAAACATCTGAGGAACAAAGACTGAACTGTGGAAAGTGCTGGACCCAGGGTTTCTAGCCTGTGAATGAAACACCTGGGGATACCAAGTCTAAAGCAAGTGCAGCTTGCCCCTTAAACTGCAGCCTGGTTGTATCATCTCTTAGGGTAAGAATCTGCTATTCATATCCAACCTTTTAGTATATTAAGCTTACTTTGTGTTTATTTTCTAGGTAATCTGCTTTGATCTGTTTTTTTATCTCTTATCACTTAAAATCTTTTGTAGTTAATAAACTTGGTTTTTGCTTTATCTAAACCAGTGAGCTGGAGTGAAGTGTGTGGGAATCACAACGCCGGGGCAAAGACTGTTGCATATTCCTCTCCATGTTGAGGGAGGGGGTGAATTTTATGAGCTTACGCTGTGAAGCACAAGACATGTTTTGGGTTTATACTCCAGAGGGGGCGTGTGCCTGAGGAGCTGGGAGTTGCCTTAGCTGTAGCCTTCCTATGCAGGTCCTGGTCAGAGAGCCTGCATATAACTGCAGCTCGGTGTGTTCCTAACTGTGTGCAGGCTGGAGGGCTTTGCAGCTTGTCACACGAGTAATGTGAGAGGGAGCCCAGAATGGTGGGTCAGGGGGTTCAGTGATATCCCAGTTCCAGTTGGCACCCTGGGGGGGAACCCATCACAAGGTACTTGTCCCAAGATGAGGCCCAGTATTAAAATTATTATATAGTTTTGGAACCCCGATGCGCACAGGTGCAACGCTCACACTATAGGAATGCTTTTATTTACAAATAAATAATTTACTAATACATTTAGCAAAGTCTCACACACTATATAACTTACTAAGGTAGATAGTGATAATACAGAAAGTACATCTGAACATCCATACTCACACCCGCATCCTTTGCAGAACAACCTGAAATGTTAGCCATTATCTTCCTCATCACCATCACCTTCCTCATCTTCACCAGTGGCCATCATTCTGTCCCCTCACAAGGGCTGCATCTCTTTCTTTCTCTCTCCCTGGCCTACTGCTCTGGGATGTCGTTTTAATAATATATTATGCTGACATTATCATGTCTAATGCATATTCAGTAAGGATTTCTCCCTTCTTCCTTATTTGTATTTCTTCCCCTTACCAATGTTCAGCTGTCCTTTTTCTATAGGTTAGTATATTTATGATTTCACCCCATTATCATATGTCAGTTCATTGCCATAGCTCTCTTGAGGTCGGCTGTTCTGTCCAAAACCTTCGAGAATCTGGTGTTAGTTCGTGTTTCTATGTTTGGCTTATCACTTCATGGACAAAATTCCCACTTCCGTTCGATTTCCAGTTCCCCAAAACTTATGGGTTACCTAAATTTATCTATGACATAGTTCATAGGCCTCAAGCTTCATTCTAACTGCTGAAGCCAATGTCTTACAGGACACAGGCCTTGTAAATTCAGTCTGGGAATTACATTATTCCTATCCAGGGTACGAATATAATTCTCTCCTTTGATTTATGTATTTAATAGCTAGCTATTAAATGTCAATTACTTCTCTGAACCTATATATGCTTTATATACTCTACAATCAATATAAGCACTGACTCTGAAGATAAAGTAACCCATACAAGCAATGGCACATACTGTCAAAAGAAATGTCAGGTGTCCATATTAGCTGTCCATCAAATCTGATTCTGCTGATCTTTTAAAACTCACATGAACTTCATTTGGACTTACATATGTGTGAAGACTGTAGGAACAGGTTCAATATATAATTCTATTCAGAGTTCTATAATGGTATTAGTCGTAAGTTCATGTTTTACCAGCTGAAATTCTAGTCAGTTGAATACTGCAGTGACACATTCATACTGATATAGATCCAGTGTGATTTAGCCAACATATTGAAAAGTGTGCCTTAATTTTGGGTGCCTCTATCTTTGGATGACCAGTCTGACTTGGTTTAAAGTAGTACGATGTTCAGAAAGTGTTGAGCACCCAGCCTGGTAATTGGGCCCCTTGTGCTTGTATATTGTGATCCTGTCTTTTAATTACAGGACCACGTGCTTTTGTGCCACAGGACCCCTGCCTCATTCATGTTCTGATCCCAAGCCCTTTGAAATCAACAGGAAAGACTTCCTTCAGTGCACAGGATAGGATATACAGGACATCTTAATTCTGGCATTTCCTAACTTTTTAGTGCTTGACTTTGCAATCTTAATATAACTTTATTGTTTTTCTTGTACATAATGTATTAAGGCCCAATTATACATTCCCCAGTATTGCACATATATCCCTGAAGTGGGGCTTTGATATAAAATTAGTAACACAACCTAATAATTTTATAACTTAGTCATTTTAATCTCCAGATGTACGCTTCAGTTTGGAAAGGTAAAGCTTACCCAGTATTGGCTACTGTTGGAATTATTAATATTTCAAATTATTAATATGGGAAACCACCAGACACTCATTTAATCATATTTTTTTATTAAATCGAAAGGCAAAATAGTATTTAAACAATTGCTCTAAACATGCCTAAAAAGCCAAAATAATAAGCAATTTACTATATTCAAACAGTAATAAAACATTTATAGGTATTTGGTGATGATACTTACAAACCGGGTAAAGCCGGGGGGTGCTTAGACACATACTGGTCGTCTTGAGCATAATCAGGCAGGTATTAGCAAGGAGTCTTTAAGAGTTTGCTTTTTACACACTTTAACAATCAAGTTATGTCTTTGACAATCACTGTCTTCAGCTAAAAAGACAATTTGAGACAATTCACTCTTATTTCTAGTCTTAGTCCAGGTGAGATTCACAACCTCCTTTCTTCCCAAAAGCCTTTCCTCCCTATCTTCTCCCCAAGAAGAAAAGTGAGAAGGTTTTGTGCTTCATTTCTTTTAAGACAGTTTTTTCTTTGTCTTGTTACTGCAGCTCTTTATTTTATTACTTTTTTTGAACCATATGTCCTTCCCACACTATAGGTAATAAGTAATACTACCTATTCTCATGGCCTTTTTTTACTTGCTGATTGGGACCTTTTATTATGTATAAACAGTTGGTGGAAGATCCACCATCAACTTCTAATTGGGGTCAATTCTAATGACATTAAATTCTAGGTAGAGCTGGTCAGAAACTTTCTGACTGAACGTTTTTCAGAAAATACCAATTAATTGAAATGAAAACATTTTGCAGGAGCATGCTGATTTTGATAGGTTTCAAAACTTACCTGTCACACAGGTCTTCATCAGAAACCTGCTTGGTTTCTTGTCAGCTTACCCACCCAGCTCTTCAGCAGCCTGACCCAAATTGGGAACCCAGTGATTCCAGGGTCCTTGGCTCCAGGGCAGCCTGTCAAAAGACTTTCTCAGGGTTGTGGACCCAGGGTTTCAGGAGCCTGAAATCCCCCAGGGTCTAAGTTTCCAGGTCTGCCACAGGGAACCTGGAAACCCTAAGAGACTTCTAGGATTTCTGCCATGGAGTTGGGAGCCGGGAAGCCCTGGGGGCTGCAGCCGAGCAGGGAGCCTTGGAGCCTCCAGGGGGAATTCCGCTTTGAATATTTTTAAATAAAATGTTTTTGGAATTTCCCTTCCATGAGCAACTTCAGAATTTTTTTTTTTGTTGTTCCAAAATGGAATTCCCCCACCCCCAACTTTAGAACTTGGAGCAGAAGGGAAATTGTGACTTTCAGTTAGCTGTAATTCTGGGTTCTGTCAAATCCCTGACGAAGTGAACTCAAACTTTCCTACTGGTCTACTTCAGACACAAACCTCTGTCAATACCATGAAGGTCAGCAGATTCAAACCAGTGAGGAGAGAATTCCAGAATCAAGAACTCAATTAATGAAAATTCTCAGTTAGCTCCTTCCCTGTTAAGACCTGGTTGCTGTTACCATGAATGCTGCAGCCTATTTCACATTCCACAGCATCACAGAAAGAGAGAATCTGTCTCTATGGTAACCAGAATCCAAACCATAGGGTGCATTATAGGCTGAGGTCAATGCCCTGAACTGCATTCAGAAATGAATTGGAAGCCATCGTAGACTATTGCAAACAGATGTCTAATCTCCTTTTATTTAATTTTCCCGGCTATCCCCATGTAGACAAAGCCTTAAATAACTGGGCAGCTACGACTTTTGCTAGCTGAACCTTTCTAGTGTTTTTTCCAAAGGAATACCCCTGTTTACTCTGGAAGTGATGACAAAGGTATCATTCACTGTGATGTGATCTATATTGGAAAGGAAAGGGTCATCACAATCTCCTAATCTGGCATAATGTAAATGAGGGGTGGGAATCTTGCTGATATTAGCCATGAATACAGTACAACCTTTGTGAAGCTTAATGACAAAAGGCAGGTAATACCCTCTCCCCATCTCCATCTCTATATTATAGAATCACCTGTGTCTCACTTGGATTGAACCTCAGATAGACACAACAGAAACTGAGAGATTACTCAGGCAGGTATGATGAAAGAGAACTAAACCATATCCTCTACATAGTGAAGGCTGCACAAGCTACCTCAAAGCACTATATGGAAAATTAGCAACACTAGGAGAAGACTTCCTGAGTAAGTTCCTACCACAACTTGCGTAAGATCTGCTGACATCCTATTCTCCTTCAGTGAAGCATGAACCGTTTCCACCAAAATTGGGTGGGTCTCCCCAAACGTGAAATATTTTGGTCTACATTGTGAATACTAATCTAAAGTTTTCCAATTTTCTCCAGCACCCGAGGGAGTGGAATTGGCCATGATAAAGAGATGATGATGATGTATTTGGCCCAAATGAACTCAGTTTTGTCTGAGAGGTTTACGTCAATCTCATTGGAAAACACTCAACTTCACATCTTAGCAGAGCTAGCCCAGACTCGCTAAGCTGTCAAATATGAAGATCAGTTTAGTTCTTTGTTGTTCCCACTATATGAGAACTCTCACGGCCATGTGGAGAGTGATCACTGGGTGTTTAAGGTTCTTGCAGCAGATTTGCTTTATTCTGTTTACACACACACTGCCTCTGAAAAGCTCAGCCTTTAAAGGCACAGTTCTCAATACTGCACATAACATATGATTTCAGAAAACTTTATGCTATATTTTCAGAATCAGCTGGGTCATAACTTCTGCCACCAGAACTCTAGCTTCCTCCCTTCTTGCTTCACCTATCAGAGGTCGTCTGAACATAAAGGTTTACTGTCAGATTAACACAGAAAGAAAAGATATTTGGGGGCTGCTATATTTAGAGACGAGGGCAAAAGATAATCCTAGTGCAATGCAAGAGAAGATATATTACTTACTAGGCCAACAGAGTGGTCCCTGGTTTGTATGCATTATGATACAATCATTAATTACATGATCGCATACTATTTTTTCCACAAGACTTTTGCCTCATTTAATGGTGTGCATAGAGTGGGTGTTTGTAGCAATGCGATCAATGCACCTCAGAATCTGCACCTTTCAGTTAACTGCAATTTAAAGTTTTTTTTGTTTTCAAAATGTATGTATACTATGTATATTTATTGGATGTACAGCATCAGCGCCCTTAAACAGTTTACTCCAGTTCTAGAGATTATTCGGTCTAGTGGTATTCCTCATTAAGTATAGGGAATGTTGCTGAAACCAGTAACATTTAAAAATTGACTGAACTTTTTCAGTTACCCACTGTCTGTCTGTATGTATATGTATTAAATACACTTCAGCTTTTTCCAGTTTCAAATTTAGAAAGTAATAGGCAAATTAACATATTCAAAGAATGAATTAAAAAAGTTGTTGAAAAATCTAGCAAAAATTAAAATTACTCTCTTTTCATTTTAAAACTGTGATCATATCCTTGGCCATGCAGTGGCCCATTTGCACCACTCAGTTGGTGCAAAGGAGCTATAAAGCCAATTTAACTGGTTACCTAAGGATTAGAGGTATCCCTAGATAGAATATAACTAGCTATCACAACTCTCTGCCACCTCTTTACATTGCAATCCCAAATTCAGGGGACAAATAAGGGTATTCCTTAGAATAATGCTCAACTGCTCACAATTTAGAGAAACACCTAGGATCAGAGGAATGCATAGATGGTGTAAAGCCACCTTTGACCCCTACCACTTAGGTCCTGTCTCAAGTGCAACTCAGTCAGACCCAAAAATAGAGGCCTCCATATGTAGTGAATTTTGTGTTTGTCGATAACATAGATATAATATAACTAAATTCCACACACTGTGTATCTGTTCCTATATTCTTCCTGAGCATCAGAAGCTTACAGTTTAAAGTAGAGAACTTTTTGCCCGAACTTTCTACTATGAATGTCCTTGTAGCTATTCAGCTGGAGCCAGCTTTTTTGAAGGAAATAGTCATTGTTTATTCCTTGGCATTATATAGATGGTTAGTTGTCTGACTGGCTGTTCAAAGCACAGGGATGAGCTACTCATCTGTGGTATATAACAAGCTGACAATATGGATGTCACACTTCCTACGGATTGCAAACAGACCATGAATTCAATGCTGTGTGCAACTTTGGTTGATCTTAGCTGTGCCTACTGATAAATGGAATATCCTCCAGTAGGCAAGGTAACAGATAGCAGATTGCTTCCTGAGCAGGCGGGTCTCTCAAACAAGCTCTCCCTGGGGAAAATAATTCAATTCATAAAACATTCTCTGCTCGTGAGAGGCCTAGGAAGGGAATAGAGGTGATACAGGTCAGAATTTAGGGGAAATGACAGAATGAGGGGTTTGGATAACACTTGTGGAACCTGGCTACAACCAATCTCTCTTCAATCAAATTGACATTAATTTTTAAAGTAGGGAAATTATTAAAATATTTCCTGTTCAGCAGAGAATTTGAATTCAAGGTATACTTGAAATATATATATTTTTGGTTGCTTAATTTAATCTTGATCTGAGTGGTAACCAGATGATACCTATTGCCCTGCTGTAAAGGCATACAGTAGTTTCAGTAAATTAATTTTGCTTAAATTAGGTGAAAATTAGCTAACAGTTCTTGAGTGGTTTTTATTTATAGACAAATGCCACTTTTTTCCCCCTCTTAGAAGAAAAGACGATGTAGGAATTTTGGAAAGGGAGGAATAAGAGGAAAGAAATCATAATATGGAGCAAAAAGGTAAAGGACGACACCACTCCAGGGAGTGACAGAAAATTAAATGTACCAAAACCTCCAGTGTTCCATACAATCACTTCAGAGTCTGAGAATGTTATTCACGTCTTTTGAATGTTCTCTTTCCATCCCTTCAGAACTGTGACTTCTTTGTCAAATATTTCACACTGACTATTTGTGCTGAAGATAAACCCACATTTTGAAATCCATGAGTCATGTTTAGGGTCCTACCAAATTCACTTATCATTTTGGTCAATTTCACGGTCATAAGATTTTTTTTTAAATAGTCAACTTCACTGTTTTAGATGTTTACATCTGAAATTCCATGCTGTTGTAACCTATGGGATCCTGAACCCAAAGGGGATGATGTGGATCTGACCTGGCTCTTGGAGTGGCCCTTGCAGGGGAAGAGGAAGTTCCATCCTTCTCCAGCCTGGGCTGGGACTAGGAGCTGGAGACCAGCACAAGGAAGGAACCTCAGGCTGGGGAGCCCCCAACTCTGCCCCCTGTCTGCAATAACCAGATTTCACAATCCATTACACATTTTTTCACGACCGTGAATTAGGTAGGGCCCTACTCATGTTATTATAATGGAGCCATGTTGAGTCCATGACATGTGCTCAGCAGGGCTATTTGTTTAATGAACCTGCTGATTTGTGTGTACTCATGTCCCCTTTAGAGGCTGTCTTCCATGAGGATAAGGGACTTACTAGTAATAATTCCAAGGAACATCTGAGTACTGTAGAAAGTGGTGGTTGTGATTCAGTAGGTGGCACTCTTCTCTGAATCATTGCTGACCATTGCCCCAGACTTGTGCTAAGGAGCACTGTGGACTTGGTGATGCCACCAGTTGAATGACACACAAAATGGAAAATATGCTGCACATAGTCATCTAAGATCTCATGGCTCTCTCCTAGGAGTCTAGATGTTAGTTAACCTTTGGTAGCTTGGCCATATTCAGTTAGGGATAATTGGTTACTGCATTTTGTCTCTCTAAATGCCCTGTGCAAGTTCAGCTGGATAAAGTGTTTTTTTTTTCACTTCCTCTAAATTGCTACCTTCTGTTTCTGTGAACCACTGCTGAGTTACAGCTCATCCTAGTGGAGTCTGCATTTCAATGGTGGCTGAAGTGATCCTTTTACATAGTTATTTGTCTCGGAACCCTCCATGTTGGGATCTCTTACAGCCTGCATAGAAGGGGTGTTGCCACCACTGTAGTACTGTCCACTTTTCTCCGCATCACCCAATAGAGCTCAGGACACATTCATGAGGAGGAGACAGGTTGAGGTGGTTTAGGTCAATAAGCACCATCACCCCAACCCCTGGGAAATCTGCTCAGGAGTTGATACATTCTGAGGCTCTACTGAATTTTGAGTAGCATTTGTCCATGTTGTCTTACCTACTTTGGGGAAGGGGCTACTTTAAGTTGTGTGTTTGTATCTAGTATAATGGCTTCTTGGTCTATAAGTGGGCCTCCCGGGCACTATGGTCAAACAAATAATGAATAGTATCCCTTACTCTCCACCCCTCTTATGGAGGATTTCAGGACCTTGAGAGAGGTCTTATCAGTAGAGCTGGCTGAAATTTTTGAACACTTTTTTTAGTGTAAAAAAAAAAAAAAAAAAGAAGGGGGCGGGAGCTTCCCCCCCCCCCAAAATTAGGATTTTTCACAAAAGTTGTCCTTCTTTCCAAATGTTTGTGTTTTTTTCTCTCTTTCTCTCTCCCCCTTTCCATGTTAAGGAGAAACAAAAGATTTAGCCTTTTTTCAGTAGCAAAAGAAGGATGTGTGGAATGTAGGGGAAAGTGTGTGGAAGGCGTGGGGGGAGAACTGGATAAGCAAAAATGTTCAAAATCTAAAATGTTTGATTTTTTTTTACAAGTTTTTGAATGAATAAAAAAAATTCCTTTTTGAAACACATAGAATGAGAAGAACTTCAAAATATCTTGAGGTGTTGTCTTTTCACCTTCCATTCTTCCCTCTCCCACCCATTTGTCAGCCCAGCTCTACTTAGCAGTATAGCTCCAGAGCCATACTAATAGGGAGCTGAGGACAAGGATGGGAGAAAACATAGCTCCCCCCCTCTGCTAAAAGTGGAGCAAGAGCTCCCTCTATCTCTCTGGGCTAAGCAGCGCTCCCCCAGAGATCCCCCTTCTGCTTGGCCTGTGCAGTGAGTGCTACCCCTCCTGTTTGTCTCATTAGCTAGTTATTGAGGGAGCACCAAGTGGGAGTCAAGTAGCAGCATGGAGGAGCATGACCACCACACAGATGGCATAGTCTTGTCTCTGGAGGATTCCTTCAGATCATTGGGTTCCGGAGTCTAATTCTCTGGGAGACATCCTACCATGAATGGAAGAGTGTGTAGCAAATCCATATGTAGATGGAACCCCAGAGGCTCCCCTCCTGCTCTGACTTTTTCTTGCGGATGTGGGCAATATTATATGGTAAAGCGCTTTGAGATCCTTGGCAAAAGGCACTTTAGAAGTGTAAAGTATTTTCATTGTTGTTTGTTGCCTCCTGATTTCGAGTGATCCAGGACCCTGTGTTGCCTTTCATGTTGGATACCTGCCATTTGTCAATCCTCCCTTTCTCCCCAAAAAGATATTGAGGAATGGACCAAGGCCACAAATACAGTTGAAAATACCCCTGTGCCTGATGTACAGCTGCAGCCTGTTTGTAGGCCCCAGGTTTATATAACACAGCCATACTGGTCAGACCAATGGTTTGTCTAGCCCAGTACCTTGTCCTCTGACAGTGGCCAATGCCAGATGCTTCAGAGGGAATTAACAGAATAGGGCAGGGATTGGCAACCTTTGGCACGTGGCCCGCCAGGGTAAGCGCCCTGGCGGGCCAGGCAGGTTTGTTTACCTGCCGCATCCACAAGTTTGGCTGATTGAGGCTCCCACTAGCTGCGGTTCGCCGCTCCCGGCCAATGGGGGCTGCAGGAAGTAGCGTGGGCCGAGGGATGTGCTGGCCGCTGCTTCCCACAGCTCCCATTGGCCTGGAGCTGTGAACAGCGGCCAGTGGGAGCTGCGATCAGCCGAATCTGCAGACGCAGCAGGTAAACAAACCAGTCTCGCCCACCAGGAGGCTTATCCTGGCGGTCCACGGGCCAAAGTTTGCTGATCCCTGGAATAGGGCAATTATCAAGTGATCCATCCCCTGTCATCTACTCCTGGCATCTGGCAAGTCAGATGCTTAGGGGGACCGAGAATATGGGGTTGCATCCCTGAGCATCCTGCCTAATAGCCACTGATGCACTATCCTCCAAGTACTTATCTAATACTTTTTTTTTTAACCTAGTTATAGTTTTAGCTTTCACAGCATCCCCTGGAAACGAGTCCCACAGGTTGACTATGTGTTGTGTAAAGATGTGCTTCCTTTTGTTTGTTTGTTAAACCTGCTGCCTATTATTTTCCACTCTAGAAGTAGTCAAGTAAAGGTTTTCTGTTTGCAATTTTGTTAAAACTATTTTGCTGGATGCTTACCCCACTGGGATTCTAATTAAAATGAGGTTTTGGTATTCGAGATTTTAGTAATGGGGCACCAGATCCTCAGAGTAACTACCTTGATTTCAGCTGTTTCATTAACAAGAGTACAGATCACAATTAAAAATGTAGCTTCCCCGTCCTGCTTTCCTCTCTTAGTACTATCTTCAGAAAGGTCCAGAACTAGGAGTATAGGTCAGCATTAAGACAGCAGTTTTCCCTTCTCCTGCCTCAGTCCTGTTAAGTTCCAATCACAAAAATTTCTATCACATCCTCTTCTGGTGTAAATTAGTGTAGCTCTGCCAGATGCAAATGTGGCAGAAGATTTTGTAATTGCACCACTGGATTGGAACTTAACAGTACTAAGGTGAGGGAGGGAAAATTTGTTGCTTTTAATTCTGACCTCTATTCTCTGTTTTGAGCCTAATGACTTTTCTAATGGAAAAGAATCACATACTGTGACAGGGCAAGGCCAGATGGCTATAGAAAAGTAGTGGGAGATAGATATATTAGCTCCAGGCTAAACAAATCCCTGGTACCAGGTTAAGTGAAATGGCAGCTGCTCCAGGTCAATTAAGACACCTGGGGCCAATTAAGAACTTTCTAGAAGGCAGGGAGAAGGCTAGGTTGATTGGGACACCTGAAGCCAATCAGGGGCTGACTGAAACTAGTTAAAAGCCTCCCAGTCAGTCAGGTGGGTGTGCATGTCAGGAGCTATGGAAGGAAGTTGTGCTGTTGGAGAGGCTGAGTAGTACACAGCATATCAGGCACAAGGAAGGAGGCCCTGAGGTAAGGGTGAAGTGGAGCTTGAGGAAGTGAGGGCTGCTGTGGGGCAAGTAGCCCAGGGCATTGTACATGTCATGTTTCTAAAAGGTCAGCTACCATAGCTGATACTATTAGGGTCCCTGGGCTGGAGCCCGGAGTAGAGGGTGGCCTGGGCTCCCCCTCCCCACCTTTGCCCCCTGATTAATCACTGAGACTGGGAGACAACAGAGACTGTGCAAGGAAGGATAATTTTTCCTTGCCTCCCTTGCTGGCTTATGATGAAAATGGCTCAGTAGACTGTGACTTGACTGTGACTGTGACTGTGACTTGTCTCTAGAGAAAGAAGGGTTATGTGGAGGGTCACAGTGAGCCTCTGAGGCTAGCGAAATCCGCTAGGAAATGCAGGACCCAGGGAGGCAAGGACAGAGCTTTGTCACAATACTTTACCAGCTGCTTATCTGCATTCATCTGCTAGTTGGAGGCTGGCATGGCAGGGAATCCAGGCTATCTCTGCCTCATGAATTAGGTGGAGACGTGACTGGCGTGGATAGACTCATTTACTCAAAATCTTTGCCTACATTCAGCTTTCTGTGTTAGAACTTCACATCTAAGAGTTTACATACTGCTTTTTTTGGGATAAATAGGTTATGTAGGTTTGTAGCCAAGATCTGTGCCCTTCTGCAGTACAAATGACCATAATCATTCTGATGAAATCTAAGTGTTTTATAAAACACTGACATATTTTATTGGTGATTGAGTGATTCTTCATAAGTTTGAAACTGCTGTCTGGCTCCCAGGGGGATTTGTGCCCTAATTGGTAATGATTTCAGGTTTAGTTTTATTAACATAACTACATTTAGAAACCTAAATCCATATTTAATCACTAAATAGGTGGCTTAATTTCCAGAAGCGCATAGTACACACAGCTCAGCTCCTCTGGAATTAAGGTCACCTGTTTTATACCTAATGATGGGTTTAGATGCCTAATTTTAGGCACTCCCCTCTGAAAATGTTGGCCTCAGTCTTTCAAATGGCTGTTTAATATAAATAGCAATGCCCTAAAACAAACAATCAAACAATACGTGTGTGGATGTGGGAGAGGGGATCTAAAATTGCTGATAAGATTAGATATTAAAAGTTTCATCCTGCATTTATAACGCTATGAGAGAGTCATGTATGTAGTTGTGAACCTGGATTCTTTTGTGTTTTGCTGTGCTGCAAATCTAGATTTCTTGCACTCTTTCTGTAAGTAGAATTCAGCAGCCATTTTGTTAGTTGAACTCCAATACAGACTGCCAGAAAACAGATATGTTTTCTCTCTCTCTCTCATGGAGACTTTTATTCATTCTTTTTGTTCTTTAATCTAAAACAAATTATTCAGACTGAAGGTATATATGTACAGAGAAATGTAACCCTTCAAATATAGTTTTAAAACTAATCTGAGGAAATTTGATTTGGACCATGCTATTGAAGTAAGAAATCTTTTTCACTTTGAATACTAGTTGGTAATACACTTTCTTATGTGATAGCCACCACCTTGACTGATACTGAACTGGGGACCTTCAGAATTAAGAGCAGAAGTTAGTACAGCTTGAGTTAGGATTGAGTTTACAAGGTGAGAACTGTAACAGACTGTCATCCTCTTTGGATCGATCTCAGTGCCAGACAGGTACTACACACCGACAAGTGGGTTACATTGTAATAGTTGATTTTTAGTTTTTCAACAAACATGAACAATCAAATCAGTGCACTAAAACAGAGTATTTTAAATACAACATGGATGTCAGCCAAAACAAGCAATATCTGCAAAAGGCAGATTATCTCATTGTGATGATTCTTAATCAGATACTTGACCTGAGTAAATGCTAATGGAGTTATACATACAGTGGACACCTAGAGGAAAGCATACTGTATTTCATTGTTTACAGTAATCTGTGCAAGCCTCACTTTGCTTTCAGACTCACTGATTACCCTGTAACTCAGCTAATCTACCAAAACCTAGCCACAAGGGTGCAGTTATGTAGCACAAGCAACCACATGGAATTTATATAAATAAGTCTTGCTGTCTCAAGAGGCTTTTCATTTTTTTAATGTCACTAACATTTTGACAGTGCTTCAGCCTTCTTAATAGTTATGTAGAAGTGCAGTGGGAAGCAAGGAATTCTGATTTTGTAAATAGAATAACTTGACATCCTTTCTTCAGAGAGGCTTATAGAACCTGTTATAATAATGTATTATTTCTATAGCACCTGCAAAAGGGATGAGTGTCACGTTAACAGAGCTCTGTAGTTCCAAAGTAGGCTTTGGTTTAATAAAGTTAGTGTGCTGCTTTTTTTTTTTTTTAAATCTAGGTACAGAATTTAAGGAATAAAGATCAAGAGTAGTAGCTGGTGTAAACAGGTGTAGTAGTATTGGATAATACTATGCTGAGGACCTGCGCTGAAGTATGTGCTCAGAAGCATGAATCCAGCTTCCGTTACAGCTTCCCCAACACACCATGATAGAATTTGGTTCAAAGTAGAATTGTTTCATGTTTAAAAGTTGTTTTTTGCCCATCCACACTGAAACGTATTCGTTATAATGTTTAATTTATTGTATTACTATTAGGGCAGGGACTTTTTTGTTTGTCAGTAAAGAGCCATCATTGATGCTTTGTAAATAATAATTAGAATTCTGTGTGCTTATACAATCTTCTAAACAGTGAACAAATACATTTTTTGTTACTGCATTTTTATTGTAGGTAATAAACACCCTGAGTTTCGTACCTGTGGTCTGCTCACAAGGGCATGCCCTAGCCCCAGAAAGAGCTTGAGTGTGCTAAGTTCTGTGCTGCTAACAGCGACTGCCTTTGGGGCAGGGAGTTTGTTTATAAACAGAGGCAGGGTGATGAAAATAATAGAAGTCTTGTCATTACATTTAAATTAAGGATGGTTAGATGATCCTGAAAGCATTGCCAGGTACTCCAGGTGAAAGATAGGAAACAAAGTGTAGGAATAACTGGTCCTTTTTCAAAATGGAGAGAAGTAAATAGTACTGTCCCTCAGGGGCCTATACGGGGACCAGTGCTGTTCAACATTCATAAATGTTTTGGAAAAAGGGGTAAAGAGTGAGGTGGCAAAATTTACAGGTACAAAATTGTTTAAGATAGTTAAGTCCAAAGCTGACTGCAAAATGTGACAAAGGGATCTCATAAAACTGGTGACTTGGCAACAAGATGTCAGATGAAATTCAATGTGAAATGCAAAGTAATGCACATAGCAAAATATAATCCCAACTATACATACAAAATGATGGGGTCTAAATTAGCTGTTACCCATCAAGAAAGAAATCTTGGAGTCATTTGCAGTACTGGCTGCTTCTGGGGCAGTTTTGGCACCACCCCCCAGCAACAGGAGTTTTTTTTTGGGGGGGGGGGCTCAGGGCTGGGGATTGGGGTGCAGGGTGGTGCTTACCTGGGGGGGGGGCTTCCCTCCCTCAGCTCCTAGGTCCATGTGCCGCCTCTGCCTGCAAGTACCGCCCCTGCAGCTCCCATTGGCCATGATTCCCAGCCAATATGAGCTGCAGAACCGGGGTTTGGAGCAGAGTGGAGGCAGCAGGTAGAGCTAGGAGCTGGAGGTTGCCGCTTCCCAGAAGCCAGTAGGGAACCTGCCCCAGCCCCGCCACTCCTCCCCCACCCCCACAGCACCCATGAACCTCCCTGGGCCACCCCGCCCCCCGAGTACCCATGGCACACACCCACTCCCGGGCCACCCCACCCCCCAAAATTTTAGTCATGGGTATATTGTAAAAGTCATGGACAGGTCACAGGCCATGAATTTTTGTTTACTATCTGTGTCCTGTCCATGACTTTTACTAAAAATACCCATGACTAAAATGTAGCCTTACTCCTGGGTGAATTCTCTGCCAATGCACATGCACAGAGTTTATGTCCCCTCGTACAGTTCTTTGCTTCCCTGAAGAAAAAATACTTTCTGATGGGGAAGCAAAGGGAAGCCACAAAAGTGGTCATGTGATCCTCCCCAGCAGTATGTTTCAGGTGCCCAGGGCAGCCAACAGAGAGGTAAAACACTGTGGGGCAGGGGCAGGACTGGGGAAGATCCAGCTGGTGGCTCCTACTCTGCGCCATTACTGTTGCACCCAGAAAACCCCAACAAGCCCCTGTGCATCCAGATTTCCCCGCATCCAGATCCCTCCACTGAGCCACCTGCACCCAGATTGCTCCCAACAGAACCCTCTCAACCCACAATTGGATCCCCACACACTAAGTCCCTCCAGACTTGGATCCTGCATGGCTCAGACTGCCTGCCCACACCTGGTGCACCTGGCACAGAGGGGCAGGGCCCTGGGGTATTTCTGGGGCAGGCCCAGCCCTTGCGCTGTGTCAGGGTTGGGTGCAGCCTCTGCACTGAGTCCATGTCCCGGGAAGGGTGGGGTGGGGAGCTGCACAGTGATCTCACACCTCTGTGCCCCCAGTGGCCTATGATCCTCAATGCCATACTAGAGCCTTCACATTTATTTGCGAAATATTTGCAGAATTTTTTAATTTTTGGTGCATAATGCCCTCAGGAGTAACTCATTCTCAATTTTTATGTCTTCTAAAACTGATCTCCAGTTATCAGTGGGACAGATGCAACTGAATAATGTAGCTGTCCTTAATATACATCAAGACCATACCAGGGAACTAGATGTAAATAAGATTGCTGACAGTTATCCAGACAGCTACAGTGCGATGTAATGTCTTTAAACTGGACCGTTAGTGTAGACATCTTGTAGGTGATTGCAATGATTTTAATAGTCTGCAACTCATGATAATGTTTTTATGTAGTTCATAACAATTTAATCATTATTAAAATAATAAAGATACCAATGATAGAAACACATTCAATAACTAGAATATGAAAGTGTATAAATATGCTGAAACTAGCATTACCCCAAAAAATTGGCAGAGTTCCCTTGCCCCCAAACAAACACACACACACACACACCCCTTCAAAAGCACCCACTGGCAAAAACAAAAGTCAGCACCTATGCTCTGCTCTCTCCCTTCCTTCTCTACCAGGGTCCCCATTCTCTACCCCATTCCTGGGGCTTTGTGTGCACACATTCTATCCTCCCCCCTTCCTCTTCCTTCTGTCTGGAAGACAAGCCATTCAGGGTGTTAACATTTTTAACTGTTCTGGGAGGATGGACAGAGCTAAGATGAGGGGTATTATGTTGGAAGATGTTAATGGCTGCCATCAGCTGCTCTTTGATCTATAGATGTAGAAGCTACAGCAGGTACATGATCCTGGAGGGGGTACCTGAAAAGAATTTCATCTGCATGAAGTGCCGCCTGATAGCGCTGATGGAAGAAAAGATCTGAGGATTGGAGATGGAGGTGGAAACTCTGGTTGAGTTTAGAAGGGGGTTCGAGGAGATGATGGATCAAAGACATGAGGAGGCTGAAGGGAAAAGTTCAGACTTGCAGATGGAATCAAGACCAAAGAACTCTGAGGGGATACTGCTGGGTGAGGAAAGTAGACAGTAGAAGCGTGTGACTAAGAGAACCAGCCAGAGGAAATGACGGGCTAGTGAAGGAGAAATAGAGCTCAGGAACAGGTTTGTGGAATTGGAAAATGAAGAAAGGGCACAGCAGGTGGTCACTGAAGGTGAGAGGGCAAGGAAGAAGAGAAGAGCAGCTAGTCCCATAGGAAGAGGGGAAGAGTCAATGGAGATAACACCACCAAATATGAGCCCCAGGAGGATACAGGATGGGTTGCAGAGGATTGCAAGGGACAATAGGAATCGAGAGGACTTGCAGCCAGAGGAAACAGGGGATAGACCGAAGAATCGCATCATCACCAGGAAAAGGCAGGTCTTACTGAGAAGAATAGACAGACCTGTAACTAGAGCTGATCCAGAGAACAGAAGGGTGTGCTGTCTGCCGGGTGCTAAGATATGGGATGTGGACCTGAGGCTGAAGAGGACCCTAACGGGAGCAGGAAAGAATCCACTGATTGTCTTTCATGTGGGAAGAAATGATATGGCTAGATTCTCACTGGAACATATCAAGGGAGACTATGCCAGGTTGGGGAAGACGCTTAAGGAAATCGAGGCTCAGATGATCTTCAGTGGGATTCTGCCTGTTCCTAGAGAAGGGCAACAAAGGTGTGACAAGATTATGATGATCAACAAATGGCTCAGGCAGTGGTGCTATAAGAAGGGCTTTGGGATGTATGACCACTGGGAGGCATTCATGGACAGAGGACTGTTCTCTCGGGATGGACTTCACCTGAGTAGGGAGGGAAATAGAATTCTAGGATGGAGGCTGGCACAACTGATTAAGAGCGCTTTAAACTAGGAATTTGTGGGAGATGGTTGGGAGATAGGTAATCTCCACGCCGTATTTTAACATTGAGAGGGAAGAAAATGAGTTAGAAAGGACACTGCCATGGGTAGGAGGAAGGGTAGTGTAGATACCAGTCTAATAGTTGATACTGGTGGTAAAATGTCTGTGCCTAAATGGGTAAAGAATGTGAGCAAAGGCAAATGGCAAAAATTAAGATGTTTGTACACTAATGCGAGGAGCCTAGGTAACAAAATGGAGGAACTAGAGCTACTGGTGCAGGAAGTGAAACCAGATATTCTAGGGATAACAGAAACATGGTGGAATAGTAGTCATGACTGGACTACAGGTATTGAAGGGTATGTGCTATTTAGGAAAGACAGAAATAAAGGCAAAGATGGTGGAGTAGCATTATATATCAATGATGAGGTAGGCTGTAAAGAAATAAGAAGTGATAGAATGGATAAGACAGAGTCTGTCTGGGCAAAAATCACATTGGGGAAGAAAGCTACTGGAGCCTCCCCTGGGATAGTGCTTCAGGTGTGCTATAAACAACCGGGATCTGATTTGGATATGGATAGCGACCTTGTCATAAACATACAATTAAGGGTAGCATAAAATCCCTCCTTTACCTGTAAGGGCTTAAAAAGCTCAAGTATCCTGGTTGGCACCTGACCAAAAGGACCAATAAGGGAAGAAGATCCTTTCAAATCTGTGGGGGAAGAGTTTTTTTTTTTTGTTCTCTTTTTGTTGTGCTCTCTCAGAACAGAGAGAGGGACCAGGAAGGAAAAAAAAACCTCTCCTAAAACCCTACCTGAAATAAACATCTAAGATTACAAAGATTGTAAGAAAAGGAAGGAAATGTGTTAGATTATCTTTTGTTTTAGCTTGTGAATTTTGCCTATGATAAGAGGGAGGTTTTATTCCTGTGTTTTGTAACTTTAAGTTTTGCCTAGAGGGGAATCCTCTATGTTTTAAATCTTATTACCCTCTAAAATTACCTTCCATCCTGATTTTACAGAGGTGCTTCTTTTACTTTTTTCTTTATAATAAATTTCTGCTTTAAAGAACCTGAATGGTTTTTAGTGTCCTAAAAACCCAAGGGTCTGGTCTGTGCTCACCTTGTTTACCTGTTTGGTTGGTATATTATTCTCAAGCCTCCACAGGAAAGGGGGTGAAGAGACTTGGGGGGATACTTTGGGGAAACAGGAACTCCAAGTGGTCCTTTTCCTGAATCTTTGTCTAACTCACTTGGTGGTGGCATCCAAGGACCAGGAAGAATTTGTGCCTTGGAGAAGTTTTTAACCTAAGCTGGTAGAAATAAGCTTAGGTGGCCTTTCATGTAGGTCCCCACATCTGTACCCCAGAGTTCAATGTGGGGAGGGAACCTTGACAGACCTCCTAATGTTTTTAATGAAGTAAATACTAATGGGAATTGTGTGATCATGGGAGACTAACTTTCCAGATATAGACTGGAGGACAAGTGCTAGTAATAATAATAGGGCTGAGATTTTCCTGGATGTGATAGATGATGGATTCCTTCACCAAGTAGTTGCTGAACCAACAAGAGGGGATGCCATTTTTTATTTGATTTTGGTGAGTAATGAAGACCTCATAGAATAAATGGTTATAGGGGACAACTTTGGTTCTAGCCATCATGAACTAATTCAGTTCAAACTAAATGGAAGGATAAACAAAAATAGATCTGTGACTAGGGTTTTCGGTTTCAAAAGGGCTAACTTTAAAAAATTAAGGAAATTAGTTAGGAAAGTCGACTGGACTGAAGAACTTGTGGATCTAAAGACGGAGGAGGCTTGGAATTACTTCAGGTCAAAGTTGCAGAAACTATCAGAAGCCTGCATCCCAAGAAAGGGGAAAAAAATCATAGGCAGGAGTTATAGACTACGCTGGATGAGCAAGCATCTCAGAGAGGTGATAAAGCAAAGCAGAAAGCCTACAAGGAGTGGAAGATGGGAGGGATCAGCAAGGAAAACTACCTTATTGAAGTCAGAATATGTAGGGATAAAGTGACAAAGTCCAAAAGCCATGAAGAGTTGGACCTTGCAAAGGGAATTAAAACCAATAGTAAGAGGTTCTATAGCCATATAAATAAGAAGAAAACAAAGAAAGAAGAAGTGGGACTGCTGAACACTGAGGATGGAGTGGAGGTTAAGGATAATCTAGGCATGACCCAATATCTAAACAAATACTTTACCTCAGTCTTTAATTAGGTTAATGAGGAGCTTGGGGATAATGGTAGAATGACAAATGGGCATGAGGTAGAAGCCAAACTGGAACAGCTTAATGGGACTAAATCGGGGAGACCAGATAATCTTCATCCAAGAATATTAAAGGAAGTGGCACATAAAATTGCAAGCCCATTAGCAAGAATTTTTAATGAATCTGTAAACTCAGGGGTTGTACCGTATGAGTGGAGAATTGCTAACATAGTTCCTGCTTTTAAGAAAGGAGAAAAAAAAGTGATCCGGGTAACTAAAGGCCTGTTAGTTTGACATCTGTAGTATGCAAGGTCTTGGGGAAAAAATTGAAGGAGAAAGTAGTTAAGGACATTGAGATCAATGGTAATTGGAACAAAATACAATACGGTTTTACAAAAGGTAGATCGTGCCAAACCAACCTGATCTCCTTCTTTGAGAAGGTAACAGATTTTTTAGACAAAGGAAACGCAGTGGATCTAATTTACCTCGATTTCAGTAAGGCATTTGATACAGTTCCACATGGGGAATTATTAGCTAAATTGGAAAAGATGGGGATCAATATGAAAATTGAAAAGTGGATAAGGAACTGGTTAAGAGGAGACTACAATGGGTCATACTGAAAGGTGAACTGTCAGACTGGAGGGAGGCTACTAGTGGAGTTCCTCAGGGATTGGTTTTGGGATCAATCTTATTTAATCTTTTTATTACTGACCTTGGCACAAAAAGTGGGAATGTGCTAATAAAGTTTGTGAATGACACAAAGCTGGGAGGTATTGCCAATACAGAGAAGGACCGGGATATCATACAGAAAGATCTGGATGACATTGTAAACTGGAGTAATAGTAATAGGATGAAAATTAATCATGAAAAAGTGCAAGGTCATGCATTTAGGGATTAATAATAATTTTTGTTATAAACTGGGGCCGCATCAGTTGGAAGTAACAGAGGAGGAGAAGGACCTCGGAGTATTAGTTGATCACAGGATGACTGCGCCGCCAATGTGATATGGCAGTGAAAAAAGCTAATGCGGTCTTGGGATACATCAGGCATGGTATTTACAGTAGAGATAAGGAGGTGTTCGTACTGTTATACAAGGCACTGGCTTGTTTAGCCTAGCCAAAAGAAGTCTGAGGGGAGATATGATTGCTCTCTATAAATATATCAGGGAGGGAGAGGAATTATTTAAGCTCAGTACCATTGTGGACAAAAGAACAAATGGATATAAACTGACCATCAGGAAGTTTAGACTTGAATTTAGACAAAGGTTTCTAACCATCAGAGGAATGAAGTTCTGGAACAGCCTTCCAAGAGGAGCAGTGGAGGCAAAAGACATATCTGGCTTCAACACTAAGCTTGATAAGTTTATAGAGGGGATGGTATGATGGGATAGCCTAATTTTGGCAATTAATTGATCTTTGACTATTAGCGGTAAATATGCCCAATGGCCTGTGATGGGATGTTAGATGGGGTGGGATCTGAGTTACTACAGAGAATTCTTTCCTGGGTGTCTAGCTGGTGAGTCTTACTCACATGCTCAAGGTTCAGCTGATCACCATATTTGGGGTCGGGAAGGAATTTTCCTCCAGGGCAGATTGGCAGAGGCCCTGGGGTTTTTTTTGCCTTCCTCTGCAGCGTGGGGCACGGGCCACTTGCTGGAGGATTCTCTGCACCTTGAAGTCTTTAAACCACTATTTGAGGACTTCATTAGCTCAGACATAGGTTCGGGGTTTGTTACAGGAGTGGGTAGGTGAGATTCTGTGGCCTGCGTTGTGTAGGAGGTCAGACTAGATGATCATAATGGTCCCTTCTGACCTTAACGTCTATGATTCTATGAATATTTTTAAAGCAAATTTTAAACTAAGGTCCTGTATACTAACATGTTCTGAGTAAATATTACAGTAATGCACAACCGTTTTTGTCGGTAAATTCAGAAACTGACAGTATATAACTGGGGGTTGTAAAATGCCTGTTAAATGGCTTCATTACCACTTGAATGGCTCTTTAACAGTTTCAGTGTTGTGCTAATAGGTCTGGAGGCTGGAAGGCTTTTTCACTTTTAAGTACTAGTTCCCTCCCCCACCCTCCGAGGAAGACTCACCAGGCACCAGCAGCCAGCTGTGGTGGGAGCCTGCAGGAAGGGTCAGAACAGGGATAGGAAGATTTAGTAGGGTGGACACTAAGACCTAGGGGTGCTCCAAATTGTTGGGTGCCCAACACAGCCGTGTATGCTGTGTATGACTAAAGACAGCCTTGCCACCCCTGATTTCCTCCTCTCAGCTTGACTAACAGAGAAACAGAATGTCATTTAGTTACAGAAGGCCTCACTTCACTTGGCTAGTAAATGGGGCTATCACATGAGCCTAGTATGAGTTAATGGTTGTAGGACTGGGCACAACATTTCCAAACACAAAAAAACGCAGCAGACTTGTTTGTGGCAGCTGTCATTATTTAGACATTTCTATTTCCTTCAGTCTGTCAAGATACTTTTCTGCATCCAGTCCACATGACAGTAGGAGTGTGTAACTGATACATTTGAGTCATTGTCACTTGAATGTCCATCCAGAAATTCTATCCAGCTGAAACTATGACAGCGCTAGAATATGAAAATAATTTCCTACTTGGTGGCACGTCCAACACCACTGTGCAGAAATCACTCTTCACATTTTCCACTGATATTTTCCACATGTGATTGGGTGAGGAGCATGCAGCATGTAGAATATTATTATTTGATGGCCACATAAATGTTTACATTCGTCTATCACTTACTGCCTGTCATCTTGCAGGTGCTTATCTTTTTCTTATTTCCTGTGTGTGTTCTATGTTCCCTGTACACAGCGTAGTTGAATTTGTTTCAGTCCCTGGATATTAGAAAAGGTGGGTGAGGTAATATCTTATATTGGACCAACTTCTGTTTGAGAGAGACCAGCATTGGAGCCACAGCAAACTCTTTGTCAGGTATGTGGAGCATCACAGATAAAGGTAAGGTGGAACAGATTGTTTAGCATTCACACACATTCTAAGGGACCATTCAAGGTAGAATGGCCCATTAATACCTCTGCAGTCATAAGACAAGAAGCAGGGGTTAGTGGGTTACAGATTGTTGTAATGAGCCATGAATCCAATGTCTCTGTTCAGTCCATGATTTTTAGTGTCTAGCAGAGTTGTGAATTTAAGTTCCTGGACTCTGCTAGACATTGGACATTTTAGAAGAAATATAAAACCTCTTCCATCAAGGCTTACACTGGCCTCTAATCATTTGCCATTTGAGACAGGTTCCTGGACTGATTAGACCACAGTTCTTAACCAATATGGTAATACTTACATTCCTAATGTGTATGTGTGATCTTCACAAAATACTTACCCTTCTGTTTTACCTGCTTTGAACAGTGAAATGGTTAACAATGTTGACTTTTAATATATCATAATTGGCAACTGATTCACCACCCATTGAAATAAATGAGGCAGTTCACGTATCTCATAGTTTAGGCTCTCTGAAAACTCAGGCAAAAATCACTTCATCAGTTACACACTAGGGTCATGTTTCCAAGATTTTTTTTTTTTTTAAACAACCATAACAACTAGAAAATTTCTTTTTTGTATCAAGGGCACACACCCCACTTTAGAAAACCTCGACTTCCCTCTGAATGATCTCTTCGAACTAAATAGGACTATTGAAAATAAAATCATACCCAGCAAAACTGGCTGACATACACAAGCTTTAGATAAAACACACACAACAAAAGTGGTACATTTTTATTAAAAAATTTTAAAGAGATATTAAACATTTGAAAATATTTGGAGTTTTTTAATATGTTGGCTTTTTATTGAGGTCTTTAGATATTTAATATGCTGTTTCAACTAGGAACATCTCATTTCATTATTTTTTAAAAAAAGTAAAATTGGCATCTGTGATGGAATGCCAGAAGGAAGAATTGTTTTTTTCCCCTTCACCCCCAACTTTCTTTAAGTTGTACAAGTTTTCAGATTCTCTGCAATGTATGGCAATTTTCTTCTTTGATGTAGGTTTGGTTGCTTGCTTTTAATATATATTTCTTTTGATCTCAATCTCTCTCTCTTTGTGTGTGCAGTTTTTCTCTCTGTTTATAGTTGTAATGAAATGAACTGAGCTAGAATAGTGACATCTCTAGCAGGAGATTTGATTTTGTTTGGATGGTTTATTTAGATTTCATACTGTTTCTTGATTCTGAGTTTGTTTTTTATTCCTTACTCTGTGGTGATTATTTTCATTTCTAATGGTGTCTTTCCCCTTCCTCCCACCAGAGTACCTGGTGGAGGGGAGGGTATGAGTGACAGAGATATTTTCAGAACTCAGCCTTTGTTGCCTTGCAGTGGTTGTACGTAGTTACACCTTGAGGGTGTTATTTCAAACCACACATTTATACGATCACTGGAAGAAATTCTATGCAAATGTTGCTTTCTAAGTACATATGGTGCTGGTCTGTGATGACCAACCCCATGTGTTAGGGGTTCTTTTTTTAAAAAAAATTGATTTAGGGAACAGATAAATTGGAGCAAAGTCCATACTCAGGAGTCAGGATTGTCAGGAGAGATGTTTGGGTCAGGCTTCTGGAATTATGTGATTCACGCTGGGTATACTCAGATGCTTACCTAAGATATAGTCACTGCCATATTAATTATATCCTATTTCCATAGCCACTCTCCTACTAGTACCTATCTCGGCAGCTGTGAGGCAGGTCAGAGAGGACCTTTTACACTCACTTACCAGCTTCCAGATTCCTGGCACCTCCTATGTGCCCTAGTATTCCTACTAACTGTGTGCCATTCCAGTGCTAATGGATTTTTGTCTTCATGAAGGGAGGGTGTGACATCAACAATATGTGGGAATGGAGGATGAGAGGGATAATTTTCACACAAACAGAGGAAAAAACACTTGAAAATTATGTGGAAATAATTCCTTGCTCCCATCTGTATGTTAGCAGGGTACTGATTGCACGTGCTATTTTGTGAGGGAATTTGCTGTAATGTAATTAAGGAGCCAACACAATCAAGAACATACTGCATTCAGTGATTAAGAAGATACTCATTTCAGTCAGTCTAATGATCTGCCATAGTGAACTTACTCTGCAAACACTGGGGGGGCTGATTATCCACTGTCTTGCACCTTGCAAATATGCCTGTGCAAAGGGAGGGGAAAATGTCAAAGTATAAATGTCTGTGTTTTGTACCACTTTGTGGGGGGTATAAATGAGGTGTTTATACCCCTGCAAGGGTATAACAAGATTTCTCACATGTTGCCAGATTTTCTGTTTGTCATATCACCAGATTTACTCAGGTGACCTACATTAGAATATAGCTGAAAAAGTGCTAAAACTTCCTCTCTATCTGCAGAGCCATTTCCTGCAGATGATGGTTTAGTTTCCCTAGGGCTTGTACAGGTTGGTGAAAGCTATACATCCCTACATCACGGAGGCCCTCTGTGCCCCATAGGGGATTTTCTGCAAGAAAAGTGTTTCTATTACCATCCTCTATAGAATTTTGTTTTGGGGGGCAGGTGGGGTAGAAGATTTCACTTACAATGGGGGCCAACAGAAATGCCACAGTAAAGGCTACAGAGGGAATGCACTTGACTAATATATCCCCCACTGGTTCTTCCTCTGCCCTCTGTGTGTCCTGCATTACCTACTTTTGGACATGTACCTGTCTCCTACAGCATGTTCCTCACATCCAAGTGCAACTGAAGCTGCAAGTGCTTTGCCATGCCTCAAGCTTCCCCAGCTGGACTTTCTACCCCCGGGAGTCTGTGCATTGGCATATAAACAGTGAATCTGCCCATATCTCTAAAAGGGATGATTTTCATTTTCAGAGAACCACCCAATGAACATATCAATTACAAAACCAAATGGGTAATATTTGTAAACAGTCTGAGTCCCGATGCCAGTCCCATGAGAACTTTCAGACATCAAGTTAGCTGCAGAATCACTCCCTTCCTGGGTTGTGGCTTTATTGGTAACTCAAAAACTTCAAACTAAATACCTGCTCTGAGTTTGGCTGCTCTGAGTTTACCTCCAGGGTCTCCTCTGCAGCTCCTTAATTTCCTCTGGGCCTAAGAGATTCCCACTTCACTATGTCCTTTTTGGAGCCATGTACAGGCAGTCATTACAGTGTGTGTGTGTGTGTGTGTGTGTGTGTGTTAGGGGGCGAGGGGCTTGCATCCAAACCTGGAGTGGCTCTTATATTCCTCTCCATATACTTTGCTGCTGCCACCCTGTTAGTCTTGCTATAAAACCTTTTTATATGCTCAACTGCCTATATGCTCCCAAGATGCATGTTGTGAGAGCAGATACACAAAACTGGTTAGAGTTGCAGCCTGTAGCCCTTATATGCGTGGCCTCTCCTATGGTCAGATGACCACAAGAGAGGCTGCTGGATTTCTACAAGCTGCTCACAGAAGCATGAGTGTTGGGGGTGCTGCTGCACCACGTGGCTTAAAGTGGCTTCCATTATATGTAGGGTTTACACAACATTGGTTCAATGGCTCTCTGCACCCTACTATACAAATTTGTTCCAGCAACCCTGCACAGGAGCACATTTGCAGTAGGGAATAGTAGCATGCTGCTCACCCCATTCTCATTGTTTTTCTTCTCCCCAGACTAGCCTGGCACTGTCAGATTTAGAAACACTGATCTAAGGAGTAGAGTTATATAAGGAGGCAGGGTGTGTGTGTTTGTGTGTGGAATTTGGGTACCTTATTCCCTTTGAAAGTCAAGGTGTGGTGTTGGGGGCTGTGCCTTTAATAACAGAGCTTTCCAGCAAGAAAATATAAGTGGGAAGGTGAAGCTCTTCTTGTTAGACACAGCTAGTTGGAACCAGATACTAATTAAAGTGGATCTCTTGCAAGCACCTTAATCACTGAGTGATCACAGAACACTGCATGGTACCAGGAGCAAGAAGAAATGGAAAAAAAAATAACTTCTCTATTCTTCTGCTCGGGGTGAGAGCTCCAAGAGCTGCAACTCTCTGGAAATGTGGAAGATAACTGGAGGAAGTTCAAACAGTGCTTTATTCTGAAACTTCATGCAATGTGTGCCAGTAAAAAAGGAAGACTTTCAGAAGGTAGCCTTTTTTGGATAGTGGCTGGTTTTGAAGCACTTGATGTGTTTAATAGTTTTTAGTTAATTCATGCAGAGGAGACTAATATGAAATTATTACAGAAATTTTGAGGAGTACAGCGCTCCTGAAAGATGTGTGTTTAATTGCAGGGTACAAAATTAATGTGAAATGGTAAAAGAGATTGTAACAGAGGTGAGGCTGAACAGCCAGTCTTGCAATTTTGGGAGCCAAGTTCCTAATGATAACCCAGATCACTATGGGAATCAGGAACAAAAAGTTTAGACTAATTGGGCGGGGAGGGATGGCAGGAATAGCTCGGGGTTTGAGCATTGGCCTGCTAAACCCAGGGTTGTGAGTTCAATCCTCGAGGGGGCCATTTAGGGATCTGGGGCAAAAATTGGGGATTGATCCTGCTCTGAGCAGGGGGTTGGACTAGCTGACCTCCTGAGGTCCCTTCCAACCCCGATATTCTATGATTCTATCCCTTGAAATAGCAATTAGAATTTGACAAGCAATTGAAGTCACCCAGTCCAGAATGAAGCTTATGGGGGGTTAGGGTTGCCAACCCCCCAAGATTGTCCTGGAGTCTCCAAGAATTAAAAGATTAATCTTTGATTAAACATTGTCATGTGATGAAACCTCCAGGAATACGCCCACCTAAAATTGGCAACCCTAAGAAGGGTAGACAGTGCTTTTATACTGGAGACATAAGAGAAGACAAAATAGTACAAGAAAAGAGACCCGAGGCAGAAAGGCCTGTGCAGGTCAAAGTCAGAGTCCAGCAAAAACAGCACCTGGAGCTGCACTCGCTGTGGCAGCCAACACAAGTTAAGACAATGCCCAGCATGTGAGAAAAGATATAAGAACTGCCCTTTGCAAGAGGATGCAACCACTAGCAGAGCGTGGACAAAGAGGAAGACGACAGCACCACAAGCTCAGATTACTTTTTCATTGGCGCAATGGACAATATTTCAGCACAAGGTGAACGGAGTATCAATCTG
This sequence comes from Chelonia mydas, assembly GCF_015237465.2. Classification (NCBI taxonomy): domain Eukaryota; kingdom Metazoa; phylum Chordata; order Testudines; family Cheloniidae; genus Chelonia; species Chelonia mydas. The sequence continues at coordinate 169,750,857 of NC_057849.1, forward strand.
AAAGCCAATGGAAAATCTGTTCCTTTAAATGGGACACTGGTGCACATGTTGCCAGAAACACTGTTAGTAATACTAAAAGAAAAGCGACAGGTAGAAAGTAAATGGATAAAACTCAGGGTTTACAGTGGTGAGTTAATCCCTACTAAGGAAGCATGTGAACTAAATGTAGGGGGTAAAATATTAGAAAAAATAATTTTGTAAAAGGAAAAGAGTGCCCATTATTGTGTTTAAAAAGTGTGTCAAGTCCTTCATCCCATCAGGAAGATGCACTCATTGGAGGGGCAGGGAACCAAAACAACTGTGAGAGTTTGAGGATGACTTTCAGGAGATAGGAAAACTCTCAGTGCAGAATAGAACGGAGAGAGCCCAATTATCCCACAATTCACACCTCAAGAAAAACTCCCCTTTCCCTGAGGCAGAGATTAAAAGAAGAGCTAGATAGACCCCTTGCTCTGGGAATCAAAGTGGGTAGAAAAACTGACAAAGTGGATACACTTGGACAGTGTAGGAAAAAAAGATGGAAACCTTTGCTTATGGATAGACTCATAAAATTAAATATATTAAAAGGGAACACTTTCTACTACCTATAAGGGGAGACTTTTTTGGGAGATGGCTGGTGGCAAATATTTTTCTATTTTTGAAGCATCGGTAGAGTTCTGCCAGGCACCCTTGCAAAAACAGAGCACACCACTGTTCACATTCAACAACCTCTTTTTGGGAGACACTTGATCTGCAGACTGCCATTTGGGTTGTGTTCAGAACCTGAAATGTTTCACTGGAAAATGCAACAAATGTTTGATGGTCTAGAGGGTACTAAGGTATATATTTGACTTCTTGCGCTGAGGAAACAAAGAAGAAGAGCATGACCAGGGGCTCCAAGGAGTTTTGGAAAGAACCAAAGCTGCTGGGTTAAAGCTGAATGAAAATTATGTGCAGTTGAAATAAAATATCTGAAAGATAAGTTAACACATAAAGGTATATAGATAGATCACAGAAAGGGTGAAACCATCACCTGTGTATCTGCCTCAACAGATAAGGAAGAGATACAAAAATCCCTTGGAATGGTGAATTATGTAGAGAAATTTGTGCCTAATCTAGCTGTCTGAACCAGCACCCAGAGAACATTACAGTTAAAAGATGTCCAATGGACATATTGTAAATCTTAGTGAAGAATTTGGGAAACTGAAATGGTTAAGAGCGGGGGTGGTAGAAGCATCCTGACAGTGGGGGAGACACCAGTGCCCAAAACATAGCCCTGTCCCTGCACCCTCCCTTCCCCAAAGGCCCCACTCCCACACTGACTCTTCCCTCCCAAGACCCTCTCCCTGTCACTCACCTTATGGCCGGTAAAAAGTGGCCCTCCCTGTTCCAGCGCCCCTGATTAAGAGACCATTGTCCTGAGGTACTATGACAGTAAGCACAAAACTAAGTTGTCCACAGATGCCACCGAGGGTATTGATGAAGTCCTCTTACAGAAACATGGTCAAATTGGAGACCTGTGGCTAGTGTGTCACAGGAACTAACAAAAACTGAATGTAAATAGTTTCAAAAAAGGAGGCTTTGATCTTAGGTCAAGGATGTAAAAGCCTCTCTTATCTTTATACATGTGAGACTGGTGTTAGCTGAAACTGACCATAAATTATTTATTGCCGTTGCCAAAAGATGCATGGCAAACACTGCCCCAGAGACTACAGAGATAACTTTTTCAGATTCAAAATGTGTGATTTCAAATTGAATACAAACCTGTTAGAGATTTGGTGGTTGCAGACACAAACTCTAGAGCATTTGATAAAAGTGTAGTGAAGCAAGATCTAGAGCTAGTTTTTGGACATGTCAGTCTGATTTTTTTAAAAAATCAATTTGCTTTCAGACAAAATGTGGATTGTGATTGCCAAAACTACTGCTCGTGGTGAGAACCTGCAGAAAGTAGTCAAGGCTATTGGTACAGAGTGGTTGTGACAACATACTCCCAGTTCCGATCATCAGTGGATCTCTCAGTACTAAATAGGATTTGATTTAAAGGCACCGGGATCGTGATTCCTTTTTAACACATTTTTTCCTGTAACATTAAGATCATCTAGGGATCGAAAAATCTAGGAGAACTGGCCTCGAATGAATGGTGACACTGAGGAATCTGTTAGGGAGTGATGCATATGCCAAAAATACAGGCCTAAGTCAAGCAAAAGAGTCCATGTTGTTGGCACACAAAAAATTACCCCCTCGCCCCCAAGCAAACTAGGCATAAATGTGTTTGCTGGGTGGGAAAGACTGTATTTGGCATAGACTTCTCACTTCCCTCAGACCCTTCCTAGAAGATGATACAGCTAAACAGATGATTGTGCATAGTAAATCTATCTTTTCTAGACAAGGTATACCTGGCATAGTTACTTTTGACAATAGGTCACAGTTTCAGTAGTTTGCAGTGAAGAATAGGTTTAGACATGTAACCGCTAGTCTCTGTTATTCCCAATCCAATGGGTTAGTGAAAGATTGTGTCAGACTAATAAACACCTACTGAAAATCTGTAGAGTCAGACTCTGATCTGTATTTAGCACTGTTAAATTACAGAATGGCAACAGTGAAGCATGGGTTGTCAGCTGCTGCTGCTGTGTTCCACCAAATACAAGAATGCCAGCACTGCTAGAAACTCATGTCAGTCATTTGGGGGGATTTTCAGATATACCAAATTGGAACAAGATTCAGAATAAACCACATCTCTGGCAAGAATCTTAATTACTGAGTGATTGCTGAACACTACAAATGGGAATTGGGTTCTTAATTACCCTTTGTGCTTTGACAATCTCCCACTTTAAAATCTTAACTCTGAATTATAACATTGGGGTTAAATGGCTATAATTTTCCAATAATTCTTATTTGGAAAGTAGCAACTTAGATTTCTCATCCTATCTTTGATGTTTTAACTGACATACTGGTAAAGAGTTCAGATATCAACACTGAAATTTGAACTGCTGTTTGACTTCCCAGTGACTGTTTCAACATAATTTTCTTTGCTAGTTACAGAACCATGTAGATGCACATTTGGTGCTGGAAAATGCAAGAAAAGTGATTTAGGGGCTAATTATATAGACAGTTGTTTAGCAATAGTGGCTGCTGATGCACAGATGCTGGTCAGTGTCAGAATACTTCCATTTAGCTTTTGCTGCACTCTATGGAGTATGTCTAAATCTACATTCTGTGCAAGCATGCAGAGAACCACTTGCACAATTCCCAAAGTTTATTCATGCTCAGGAAACAAAGCGATGTTCTGAGGTATAAAGTGCATACCCTTGCTATGTGACTGCTGTTCCTTATTCTGTAGAAGCTCCATTGTCTCTGTATTAGGTCAGAGGGTGCAGAAAAATTGCTTTAGACTCTGAGATGGAGTAATGTACACTGTAAACCAAGATGCCTGCAAGGGAAAAGAAACAAACAAACCACATGCATTACAATAAGACCCATCATACATTCTCTTCACCACGCCCTTTAGACCTAGTGGTCATTGTCAGATGAGTGCATGGTAAAGTGCATTGTGCACACATGTCTACATTGTTTAAAAACCCTAGTGTATGGGTATTTCCATGTGGATCTGGAAAATAAACTAAATATCTTTCACAATCCATTGACAGAGAAGTCATTGTCAGGAAGAGGGTGAGAATGCATGAGAAAAATGACCCAGTTCTAGTTTTGGCTGCCTTTGTAATAACATGATAAAAACAGAAGACAGTATTAAAAGAGGCCCACCTCGTTGGTATCCTGACTGATAGTCCAATATGGATTGTTCAGAAAAGGGCCCATAGTTTCTCTTTCCCCAAGCTAACTCTACATTAAGGACTGAGGGGGAGCAGGAAAGCTTGTGTTGACTGAGAGTCAATTTTCTTAAAAGGATAACATATAGGGAGGGAGAGAGATATGATATAACATGAAACACTCTGACCATGATTATACCTGCTCTTAAGAGTGCACATGTGCGCGCGCTCTCTCTCTCGCTCTCTCTCTCTCCAGACTGTCTTAATGATTGATGTACCCGACTCAGATAATCACCAATAAGAAGATTATCATTTTTACTAATGCTACTCCATAGTTTTTCATAAATCAGGTAATTCCCCCAGTAGAGAGATTTAAAATTTAAGGCGGTTAGTTATATCCATAATGGATTATTTCTTCCACACATTGTTAGAACCACTTAAGCTCCACCTTCAAGCATAGGAAGTTTAATATTTATATTTTTAAAGTACTATTAGAAGGTAAAGTTTGAAGAAATGTAAGACACTTTTCGATTACTATTTAGAACACAAAACTACTTGTTTAATACGCAAGTTTCATTCTTCAAATAAGTGTTTAACTCCTTTTTTTATTTTACCTTTAAATTACATTATTTTCTCTGTGCACTTTGGCATTAAGATCTCGCTAGGCAAAAAGTGGGTATACAAAGTTATGTGTTGGGTTGAACCTTTTTATGGATTGAGTTAAAACTCCATTGAAATTGATGGGTGTATGAATGTGCCTTTCACTTAAGATAGTTGTGAGACCATTAAGTGGCCATACCTAAAGTAAGGCCTAATAGAGCCTGCCCAGGAGTTTTGCACTGTGTGGGTGACAGGTCTTTTTTCTGAGTAATGTTTTAGGTAAAGTGTGTGAGGGAAGAAAGAACAGAAGATGAGGACAGACAAGAAGAGAGAGAAGCAGAGGCAAAAAACTCAAGAAAGCCAGTGTGTCCTTGGAAAAAGTTTGAGAGCATGCTTCTGGATTTGCTGGCTAAGGAGGCTTGTGGCTGTGACCCAAGAAACTGCTTCCTTTTGTTCCTGGTTCCTGCTACGTTCAGAGAAGCAGGAACTGGCTATTCCTTGTAAATAAGTAAGACTGCATCAAAGAAAATACCGACTGGAATATTCCTGGAGTCCCACACATTCACTAGCTGCTCAGTTTACAAAAGGGCAACAGTACAATAAGTACCCATAGTTCCATCAACTTAGAGGAAAACAAACTGTCCAACTTTTTGGTGTGCTATTTTTTTCCCAAGGATAAACTCAACTTTCAGCCAACATTTTCAAAAGTGGCTACTGATTTTGGGTGCCCAACTCAAGACTCCTTAAAGTGGGCCCAAGCTGTAGAGAGAGGACACTCCACTCTTTTAGAAAATCAAGTCCCTTTAAGACATCTCAAGTTTGGCACTCAAAAAAGGAGGCATGCTATTGTATTTAGAACTTGGGAAACATGGAATATTTTCATGAATGTAGCTACAGCGAATCCCATATTGAGGACTTTGAGTATCGGGGTAGAGACTCTGAGCTAAAATCTATATTCAGTGCACAGTTGGAGTAGGGCCACCAGAGTGATAGGTCCATTCTGACCTGTGTTGTTAAGCAGACAGTTGGCTGAGTTTTGGTCCAATGTGAGTTTGTCAGTGGGCAGGGGTAAGTTGTCTACCAAAATAACAAGTGCTGTCTTGGTACCATGCCTCAGCCTGAAACCCGAGTGAGCAGTATCCATGATGTGGCAGCTGACCAGTAGTGACACACTTTTTTTTGTGGTTAACTTCATGATTAGCTTGCTTAGAAAAAAGGTTAAATGGTGGCTGGTAGTTTATGCCATTTGTAGCATTAAATGGTGCATTTTTTAGTGTTGCTCAGATTGAGTTCTTTCAGATGGGTGTAAAGTGTCCCTCAAGAAAGTAGGTCTGACAGTCAGTGTTAATTGGGGTCCTAGACATCCTCTGCTCTTTTATAACCAAGAAATGGCAGGAGGAAATATCATAGACAATGGACATGATTGCTGTCAGTTCTTCCGTGAATTCTTGTGGGATTGAACCTTGTGCTGCCGGGTTAAAACCAATCTCTAACTATTAGAGATCATCAGAGGGGGAGATTACCCCACATCTGCCTACTGTAGAGTTTTTACACCTTCCTCTGAAGCATCTTGTTCTGGCTACTGTTAGAGATGGGATACTGGACTAAATGTACCTTGGGTTTGATCCAGTATGGCAATTCCTATGTTCCTATGATTGGACTGAATTCATGAAAGTAGGTCATTGTATTTCTGGGCCTGCTCTTGGCTCCTTTGGTGGTATATAGGGCCATCTGAGGTGTAGGTGATCATCTTGATGAATTATGATGATTTCTCACAGTGAAAATTAAATGTCTGAAGGATATTAGAATCAGATGAAATCCAGGTGTGATGATGTAACAAATTTCCTATCTACTCTGGATTCAGGAATGACTGTCTTTCATTGGCATGACTATTTTGAGTGTTCATGTGTGCTATTGCGAGGTGATTTGTGTGTGTGTGTGTGTGTGTGTGTAGCAGAATTTCCTGATACATTTCTGATATTACTGTTTTATCACGTGGTTGCAATTGATGAGATCTGGTATGGTGTACTAAAAAAAAATGTAGGTTTCTGAGAAGCGTCACTCTAGCTGAGTGCAATTACAGAAAGGTATACTCATATAGCAGGGCAGTTTTGTGCTGAGAAATGACTCTCCTTCCGTGTGTGTGTGTGTGTGTGTGTGTGTGTATGCATTTTGGCACATATAATAAAGACTTGGAAAATCTCTTGGTGACACATTTCTGTATATTTTCTCCTATAGTTGAATACTGTAAATCAAAGATGCAGTGTACTTTAACTGAGTCATTTAAAAAGCCCTTAGAATTTAAATCTAATTTTATTTTTCACCAGTTTTACTCTAGTGTAAAGCATTGATTTCAGTGGAGTGACTCCTCATTTACACACTTGTCAGAAAGCAGAATCAGGCCCACAAAGATTTGCAGCCTTTCCCTGCTCTTTTTTTAATACAGACTTTGCATTCATAAAGAAAAGATAAATTAAGGAGAGACATTAAACAGATGTCATTATCAAGGCTTGGAAAAAGCTGAACTACTGCTTATAATCATTCGTATTAAAAGCTGTTCTTCAGAAACCCAAGCATTTGATGGTTTGATTGTTATGATGATTGTCTTAGAATACTCATTTCCTAGCTCTTAATATGTGGTGGTGATCTGAAAAATTAAAAAGGCAAAAACATTTTAAAAATTGATATTTAGAGTTGAAGTTCAGGGAAATAAGTGTGGGATTAATGATGAGTCTGGTCTCTCTTCCTGAACAAACTTTTTTTTCCATTTAGATCTTAAGTTTAACAGTTCCTACCAACTGCTCATAGCTCTTTTTTTCATATTGATATTCACAATATTTTGAAAACATATTATATATATTCAAAAAGTAGAGCTTCCAGATTAATAATTAGAAATCTGACAGAACATGCCCTACTTAAACAAAATTATTTAAAAGAAACAGAGACCAAAGTGCACTTGCTAAAACTGGGAGCACTCCAGAATTGGATGTGAAGCACTATAGTAAAATTCATGCTGGAAATGGAATCTGCATTAATAAATGGAATCTAATTAATAAATCATTTTATGTAATTCCAAATTATTATTCAACATTGGCACTAAAATACGATCTGCACCTGATAACTCCAGTAAGAAATCAGAATTATAAGCAGTGTGTGCTTGTAGTTAAGGTTGCCCACCATTTTCTGTTATCAGACCCTACTTTTGCTTGTCTAGAACATTATCAAACTAACAGTTTGGGCTGAAATTTTCCACAATGGGTATGTTTGCTAACTTTTTTTTTTTTTTTTAAATTTCAGCAAAAATGGTTCAGCCAGTTCTCAGCATGAGATTAGGGAAAAAATACATTGTGTTGTTTGTTTGTTTGTTTGTTTGTTTGTTTGTTTAAAAAATATGTACAGCCATCTTATTGAGAAGCTCTGGCTTTGGACCAGGAACTTGAAATTTGTCAGAGAAGTGGTCCTGTCTGGTTTCAGAGTAGCAGCTGTGTTAGTCTGTATCCGCAAAAAGAAAAGGTGTAGCTCACGAAAGCTTATGCTCAAATAAATTTGTTAGTCTTTAAGGTGCCCCAAATCCTCCTTTTCTTTTTGAAAAAATCTCAATTCACATATGCTCAGTAAACACTTGCCAGATTGTTCCATCTGCATTGAGGATACTCCATCTCCTCACAGCACCTGTGCGCAAGTCAGACTGCATATGTACCATCCCCACAGAGCAACTGTGCACACTCCATCCTTCCCCTGCAATTGCTGCTTCTGACTGCCAAGGGCTGCTATGGAACAAGATCTGAGAATACAAAGGCTCTCTTCAATGTTCTCAGTACCCCCCTCTTGGAGCCCAGGTAGTACGGGGGGGAGGGGGAAGCCTGACTGGGATGCAGAGGAGCGAGAAGCCAGGACTGGGATGAGGAGCCAAAGATTGTGAGGGGATGAGGAGATTAGGATGCAAGTGTGGGCAAAGCAGGGACATTGGGACTGGAAAGTGGAGGTGAGGGGGTAAAGTGGTGCAGGGGACAAGGAAGGGACACTGGGGCTAAGACCCAAGACGATACATCAGGAGAAACTGGGACTGTGTCAAGGAGATGGGACAGGAGAGCCTGCTCCTCTCACAACCTGAAATAGAATCTACCATTCTGGAGCTCCAACATTCGAGGTTGCCTAGGCTCATCCTTCCCTCTGATGACTTCCCCATGCTGCTCTCCCAGGTGGCCACTAATGAAACTGCCTGGTGTGACCCTGAGAAGAGCAGCTGTGAATACAGGGTTCTGGGAGTGCAGGAGTCAGGGGCAGAGTAGTGTTCTCATCTATCCTTCTGATTTGAGGGTAAGGCCCCAGGCAAAGGGACACATGCATCCTGGAGATGAATGCACGGCTGCACACATGGTGTCAACAGGCAGGCTTTGGCTTCCTTAACCATGGGGTGCTGTTCTGGGAAGGAGGATTGCTGACAAAGAGATGGAGTCCACCTGACCAAGAAGAGGAACAGCACCATTGGACATTGACCAACCTAGTGAGGAGGGCTTCAAACTAAGTAAAAAGAAGGGCATTTGACAAAAGCCCAGGTTTTTTAAAAAGTAACCTTAACACAGAACAAGATTTTTTTTTTTTTTTTTTTTTTTTGGGGGGGGGGGGGGGGAGAAGGTCCACGGAAATAGAAAATTACAATAAGGTCTTAGGAAGAACAAGAGAAAAATAGGTACGTGTGAGAATCTGCTCACCATCTTAGATGCCAGGAGTATGGGGAATAAATAGGAAGTGTTCAAACTATTAGTACATAAGGTAAATTATGATTTAATTGGCATAATTGAAGTGTGGTGTGATAAATCTCATGACTGATATACAGGGTATTTCCTAACTTTGGAGTGCCTGACTTTGCAACCTTAACATTTTTAATTTTATTTTTTTGCATGAAAAACCCATCCTAATTTTTATAAGATTATATTGGCATTTAACCCATATGTGTCTGTTTCTACATATTAAAAAAGAAAGTATTTATATCTACCTATTTCCATCCCTTTTAAGGGTGTTGGCAAGATTAAATAGACTTTAAAGTTGAGCTATCTGAAAAATTTCAAATCTTTGGAATATTTAACAATTGTGATTTTTTTTTTTTGCTTTGACTGGTCTGTATACTGTAATATTTTTTCAAAAATGTGAAATATTGATGAGAAATAGTTTTGAAACAAATTGAATATTTTAGCAAACATGTTTCTGCATTTTGCATTCAGTTGTGTTTTAAAGCTGTAAATTGCTATATAATTGCTTATTTTGTTGTAATAATTCATTTTTAAGGTCTCATCAGAAATAACTCTCTCCTAGTAAAATGCATGGAACACTATCTTTACATTTCTCTCTCTCTCTCTGAAAAGAGAACAGATAACCATTGTGACACTGTACCCCATATTCTTCACAGTGATGAGATATGATTATGGCATAATTATGATGCATTTTGTACAAGACATGTCATGTAAAGTGTCATTGGAAAAGTTATGATTTGCTGAATACGAGTATCCTATTTGTATGCATGTATCATTTTTGTATTTGAAGTTCTAAATATTGACTATATATCTATTTCACATATAGTCACACCTGGGTGACACCCACTAGGCAAAATGCTTCTAGTCTAGAATGCCAGCTGTGTCAGGCCTATTCAAGGTAATGGGCCATTAGGAAAAACAATAGGCTTTAGCAAAAGCGTATCCCCCAACTGGTAAGCATTCCTGAGAACGTTCCAGACAGCTTGTAAGTAATGGCTGCTATGACTCGGCAAGATATGCAAGGCATGTGACCAGACTACATGACTCTGAACTCCATTTTGTGATGTCTGTATTTTTCCACAACTGGTCTGGGAACCAAGTTTGAAACACAAGGTTCCCACCATATGCTAAAGCTATATAAGGCAGGGAGTGAGATCATCTGTTGTTCTTCACTCCCCACACAGGAGGACTCCTGGTAACACTGGAGGAACAAAGACTGAACTGGGGGGAAAGCTGGACCCAGGCTAAAGGGAATTCTAGCCTGTGTATGAAAACCTGGGGATCCCAAGCTGCAAAGCAAGTGCAGCTTGTACCTTGAGAATCTGCAAGCCTGCTTGTATCATCAGTCAGGGTGAGAGATTGCGAATTCAGATCCTATCCTTCTAGTATGTTAATTGTAGTTTGCATGTTTGTTTATTTGCTAGGTGATCTGCTTTGATCTGTTTGCTATCACTTAATAGTTTATTTTATATTTTAATCTAAACCAGTAAGTTTGGAGTGAAGTGCTTGGGAATCTTTGCTTAAGGAGCAGGAGTTGCTGCATTTCCTCTCCACATTGAGGGAGAGGCAAACTGGATAATAAATTCATACTGGTCGGGGTTTTGACCAGGGTAGGATGGTACAGCTCTGGAGTCCGTGCCTGTTGAGCTGGGGTTTATCTTGGCTGTAGCATCTCTATTGTTGGTTCATGCAGTGGCTGGTCAGAGCGCCTGCATGTAACTGCTGCTGGATGTGTTCCTACCTGTGTGAATGCTGGTGGAAGTGTAGGACCGGGAGTGGGTCTGTAGCTTGTCACACCAGCGCAGCGTGAGAGGGAGCCCAGGCTGGTGAGTCAGAGGGCTCAGTAGTACCCTAGTTCCTGGAGGCATCCTGAGGGGAAAACCATCACAACCATGTCATCCAGACTGAGACACAGTGACTCCCAGAGCTGCTCCTGAGGTAGTAAAGTTATGCACAATCCCTTACTCGGGGATGCACAAAAAAAGCATAATCTAACCATTAATTAATTAAATGGATTTAATGATTTTTTTCCATCCTCTTTCTAGCGTAGAGAGAGGCAGGCAGAGCACTAGTGTCCCACTCTCTGCACTGGCTCACCAAAATCTCTAGCATTGTATTCAAAGTCTTCCATGGAACTTTCCGTAGCTACCTGAGAATCATCTTTTCCTGTTCTACAAGGACTTCCCATGATAACTATATTTCACTGAAGAAATGAATCAAATCACTCAAGCAATCTGAGAGAAACCGTCACAGGAAATATATCTGAGCTATGGATATCAATCCTGCAAGATATAAGAATGACCATGGAACTAACTAGTTTCTGAATGAACTTTCTCTCAAAAAGAAACATACAAAAAGTATAAACCAATCCAAGTTATTCTTTCTACTAACTGGGAAGAAAGTACAAGAGACATTGTTGTTTTGTGTTTTTCAGTATTTGATAGGTGCTTACAGGCTGTGATGATGTCGATGGGCCAAATATGTGTGTCGATAGATTTTGTGTAAGACCCTAACCAGGCTCTATTAAGAGCTGGCACTAAAGTCCTTGGAAAAATTTCTGACAGAACATTTTTTTGTTGGAAAATCGTGATTTGTCAAAATTGAAAAGTTCTGTTGGAATATTTGCATTATGACAAAATTTAATTTAGAACAAAACAAAGTGAAACTGTCAGAATTAAACATCAAAAGTCAAAATTGAATTATTTTTTTTAAATTCAAATATTTTCAAAATTAAATACTTTTTTAATTAAATGATATTTTAAAATTAATTGTTTTGATTGACCCCAAATTAAATTTTTGAAAAGTTCAGTTCATGAACAATTTCAAAATTCTTTTCATTCTGATTTTGAATGAAAACAAGTTTCAAGTCTGCAAAATTTATTTGTGCGCCAGCTAGACAGGATGTGCCAAAAGGCCCCAACCATATTGGACAGCCATAGTCTTAATATTAGTTTGTGAGGGGGGAAAGGAGAATGCGCGCGCGCGCACATGTGGGCATGAAGTAGTAAAATAAATAATGCCCTAATGTTTTAGGATAAACTTTCAGGTCAGAAAGAACTGTAGTAAGCAGAATAGATTATTCCCAAAGTCAATGTACCATATTGTTCATGTCTAATAAAAATGCAGTGCATAGAAAATCTGTGCCTTCAGATATGAAAATTAATGTTCCCATATTGTGTACTGTACTTTGGAGATTTGTTCAGGTTTATATATTTTGAATAAAGGCTCTCAAACAACTAATGTAGAGATTGTACCATTTTTACTAATTAATTGGGAATATTCTCCCAACTAAATGGATTTATTTTCTCTATATAATTTGTGGACTTTCTTGATAAATTCTGATAACTGTTGTCATGGTCCCGCTGTAGGCTACCCCTTCTGACACCCTTTTCCTGTCCTTCAAGTGCACCTCTTAAAAATGACAGGCCCATACCTCCACTTCTCTGTGGGATGGAATTAATTTGGAACACATGACTTAGCCTTGGTGCCTTCCATTCTCTTGGGGGGGTGGGGGGGGAGTTGTAGCCTGCTTTCTGTAGACCATGCCTCTCTGTTAACCTGCAGCTGCTGACAACTTTCCCCTTCTCTTTCTACAGGGAGGATATTTTAACTGATCAGTTTCTTTTGATCTCACATTCTCAGCCTTGACAAAACAGCTATGTAACCAGGGTTCCAACAGAGAAGTTCCCTCATCACAGCTATTAATATGGCTGTTAACTGGTGATGATTTTTTTTGGAATTCTCCTTATCTAGTCCATTGTGTTGCTTCTCCTGTTTTGTTCCATTGGTTCCTCCTACTTGGTTCCCCTTTTGAGCTAATAACACCTTAGCAAACAGATGATCATAAACACAGAGACATGCACAATATTCATAACCAATAATAAAGATATTTCCTGGTTCACCATCACTTTTTTTCTTCATTTTAACTGCTAAAACTCTTCTAGACATCATGCTAGTGACTATCCATTGGCATGTTATTTGTTAAGGTACCAGAAGAAACAGAGCAAAGTGATAAGTACAGTGTTCAATCAAGGCAAATCTCTTATTAAAACTTGTTTAGCATCTTACTTCACAAAAATCCCAAGGTAAAAACATACTACTTTTTGAGATGTTAATGGGTTTCTTTCCATTGATTTCAGAAGGATTTTGAGTTGGACTCTTAATGAAGTTAAGAGTGTAAGAATTTGGTCCTTGGTGTTTAAAGGAAGTTTGGATTTAGGGAGATTTCTTTATGCAGGAGATACAGAGAAAATGGCTTCTCTCATACTTCCTGTGGGTCTGTATCCAATTGCAAAGCCAGGCTATTATCACAATGAACTCAGGCATCTGCTAGAATAGCTAGCATTCTAAAATGTGGAAATATATATATATATATATATAAATAAAAAAGATTTGGCATAAGCCTTTTCCGAAAATGATCTCAAATGCCATTTTTCTGAATTTTTAAGAAAAAAGTGCCCATGGTTTTGGATCTGTTGCTGTTCTGACAGTGTTCTTGTTGTCAGTTACCTAAGGTAAACCAGTACTAATTTCAGTACAAAAGTACTAAATGTTATTTTCTTCAGTATAACAACTTGATTTATTTGGACATTATAAGTGACATCAGACGCTTGTGACTCTGACTCTGCTTCAAGTCCAGCTACTGTAGTTTCCAGCAGCAAATAAACTATTTGTGGACAACTGATGAGCACAAAATCATGTATCTATCTCACTTCCAATTTATTTCCTGTTAAAATTCTGCAAGACTTCAATTGAAGCCAATCAGATTCCATATAGACTGACTATTTTGGTGGTAGTGGTGGGGAGAAGAAAGTTTTATGTCCAAATTTATATTACAATGAATTTAAAAGCAATTCAGAAGATTGACTTTTGGCAGGATTTTACTTATGGTAACAGGAGAATGGGACCTGTCTATTAAATGATGAAATTGAGAAAGCTTTTGCCAAGTACAGGATGTACATCACTGAAATGTGAGTATTATGAACCTTGCATAGAATAGGTTTTCTCAAATAAAAAACCCTATCAGAACTGCCAATTTTAATATAAAATACATTATTTGTTTAAAAATCAATGAGTTTTAGTATAATTCATGAAAATGGATAGCACATTTTGTTCTGGTCTAGCCCTTCATTTCTCTTTGGTGAATTGGGAACTGATCATTATGTGTTCCCAGATATTTGCGAAGAATATATTCTTCTGAAACCACAAGTTCTGGTGCCACAACAACAATTCACAGTGATCTACCATTAGTTAGCTGTGAACAGCAAAAGGCATTTTTAGAGGGTATCATAAAACATCTGAACAGCAAAAGCAGCTAAATGAAAAACAGAATCATCTCAATAAAGGTTTGATCCTTCTGTCTTTACTGAGATAAAATTATGGAAAATCGAATGTGTAAAAATGCCAGTCAAATCCTCTTGCCTTACTCATGAAAGTAATTTCTTTGACTACAAAGAGCTCACTTCTGTAAGTAAGGAGAGCAGGACTTGATCCTGTATTTATAATTTCTGTGGCAAAATATTTGGCTTTCCACCTATGGTGCCATTAAGTTACATATCAAAAATGCACCTACAGCAACTGGACAAACTCAGAACACATCATCACTAACTGGGGATATGTGAACAATGAATGAATTAGATTCCACAAGGAGGAAACACTGGGCCAAATTTACCCAGTTGTAACAACACTGAAATTAGGCCAGATCTGAATTTGGTATGTTTTCTTTCAAAGAATATTCAATGGGTTCAATATAACAAGCCTTCAATGTAGTTACAGCTTGTAACATTCCTTAATAAATCCCAGCTTCCCGTCCCCCCTCCCATTCTTATATCAGACACTGTACACAGACTTTCTGCTAAAATGAAAACAAACTGATAGAGAATTTGTGCAGTAGAAGTAGTGTTGAATTGTTCTTTTTAATTAATCTGTTCTTCATACCTAGTGAGTCAATGGCACTGATGCCTAAATTGACAAGTGTTTTTTTTTTTTCCTTTGCTTTTTCTTTCCGTTTAGGGAGAGGGCCTTTATCTTCTTTGGGACCATGGCAATGCCTTTTGATATGTGTTGTCCTGTACCAAGTGCTCTCTTGGCAGCTGATAAATAATTATGAATTGTGACAGTTTTGTCTTACTGAATAAGTTTCATTTTCAATCCTATTTTAGTAATGACCAGAATTGGCATCTTTTGAGACACAGGACTTTCATTATACACTCTGGGCATGTAGAGTGTGTGTATATATAAATAATGTTTTCAGCAATGCACCTCATACTATTCTTCCTTAAATTTTATAAATACCTGGGACAGGTAGAAGTACTACTCTGTAGTTTAACAGCAACTTCTAATTGAGAAATCTACAGCACAACAGCCCCGGGCCTTAGCTCATCTCTCTGCCATCTGCATGCTACCAGTACAAGTTTCCCATTTTTCAAAAGCTGGCGGCTATGATAAAGTGCATACCCCAGGCCCACAGAATAATGGGGTACTCTGTTAATTGCCTGAATCTGCTTGGAGCTGCTGAGCAGAGCTTGTCCAACAGCTCCTTAGCTTCTTCCTTGTGATGGGGTTGTTTTATTGGAAAAAAATCTTGAAGAAAATGGACAGAACAGTTGGAAAATTAATTTGAGAAATATTTTCCAGTAATGGAGATTTTATATGTAAGAAGCACTGAAGGATGTCCAGGGCTTGATAAACGGTAACCTACTCATGCTACAATGGAATTTGAAAGCATGTACATAAGGGCAGAATTTGACTCCATGATTATACTGAGGGTTTTACTGATGGTGAATAAATACAAATTGAAACAACAAAACTCTTATATGGTCCTATGAGAATCACAAATAATGGAAAGTTAAAGTTCTCAGCCTAGATTCTCAGGTCCACTAAGGCCATTTTATTCTGTTCATACACAGAACAAAGTGGCTTTAGAGTGGGTGGAGATACCAGTGGATAACTCCTCCTGCAGAGGGGAACTCTTCACTTGTAGAAAGCTGGCAGAGGATGCACTATTACCTCCTGGGCCAGCTGCCCTCACATCCCTGCTGTAAGGAGAAAGAGGGAGTTTGGTAAAGAGACCACTCAGTGCACAAGAAACACACTTTACTTAAAGTACTGCAGGCTGTGACTGTGGTGCTTTATTCAGTTTTATACAAATGAATGTGTGTGGGGAGGACACATGGTAACTAAAACAGAAAGTAAGGGAGGGGTGGAGCATGGATCTAACCCAGAATACCCTGAGTAACTCAGACAACCCCTTGGTGACCATTTTACTATGGAGAGTTGTGGCAGAAAGCATACCTATATTCGCACCCTACACATTTTAATAATCATTGTACAATATGTGCCTTGTGAGGTATCATTTGAAAACCAATAATTTGCTGAACAACTATATCATGAAGAAATTATGTAGCAACATTAAATGTAAAGTTAGGAATTCATCCTTCAATACGTTAGCACATGTTCAAACCCCCACACAGCCTTTACTAGGCAAAAGTTGTTAGAGATCTGTCCTAAACAAAGGAATGTATGTTTACATATACGTAGTAAACAGGGCACTTGGGACAGCAAGAGGGGGAAGTGGCAGGAGATAAGGCAAACCTGCTTTTCAGCATACAAATGGGAGAAGAAAGTGTGTAGTGCCACCTTCACCACCAGACTCCATGTTGCCTTCTTTACTGCTTGAATAAACTTTGCTTTGCTTTTGAGGTAAGCCTCAGAATAATCCACTTCAAAGGGTGATTGGACTATACAAGTGAGGATGAAAACACTCCAAGGTATCTCTCTTTCACCTGGAGAAGAAAAAGGATCAAGCCTTTTGACTTTTGGAGGGATCCTGCAATACAAATTTGGTTAGCCATGTTGCTGGGAACATGTGGTAAGGATTTTACCTTGAACCAAGTTGTCATAAAAATAAAGGGAAGGGTAAACGCCTTAAAAATCCCTCCTGGCCAGAAGAAAAACCCTTTCACCTGTAAAGGGTTAAGAAGCTAGAATAACCTCGCTGGCTCCTGACCAAAATGACCAATGGGGAGACAAGATACTTTCAAAGCTGGAGGGGGGGAGAAACAAAGGTTTGCTCTGTCTGTGTGATGCTTTTCCCGGGAACAGAAAACGAATGGAGTCTTAGAACTTATTAAGTAATCTAGCTAGATATGTGTTAGATTCTGTTTTGTTTAAATGGCTGATAAAATAAGCTGTGCTGAATGGAATGTATATTCCTGTTTTTGTGTCTTTTTGTAACTTAAGGTTTTGCCTAGAGGGATTCTCTGTTTTGAATCTGATTATCCTGTAAGGTATTTACCATCCTGATTTCAGAGGTGATTCTTTTACTTTTTCTTCAGTTAAAATTCTTATTTTAAGAACCCAATTGCTTTTTCATTGTTCTTAAGATCCACGGGTTTGGTTCTGTGTTCACCTATGCAAATTGGTGAGGATTTTTATCAAGCCTTCCCCAGGAAAGGGGGTGTAGGGTTTGGGGAGGATTTTGGGGGGAAAGATGTTTCCAAGCGGGCTCTTTCCCTGTTATGGATTTGTTAGACGCTTGGTGGTAGCAGCGAAAGTCCAAGGGCAAAAGGTAAAATAGTTTGTACCTTGGGGAAGTTTTAACCTAAGCTGGTAAAAATAAGCTTAGGGGGTTTTCATGCAGGTCCCCACATCTGTACCCTAGAGTTCAGAGTGGGGAAGGAACCTTGACACAAGTCTACTTTAAGTTTTAGCTACTAGAAAATTTTATTTGTATTCACTTAGATTTTTTTTTATCTGTAGTTAAACGTTTTATTTTTTAATCAAAACTAATCCAGTGTTATGTTTTAAACTGGGCTGTTTGGTAACTCCAGTTAAAGTAGCATGCTGTTGGATATCAAGCCCTCAAAGGGGCATCAGTCGTATAATATCTGAACTATCCAGGGGAGGACTGGGCAGTGCAGGACACACTTTTGGGGGGAAATTTGAGACTGAGCGCACTGGTGTCACCCTGCAAGTAGGGTGTGTGTTGCTGACAGGCTGCTGAGGTCAGAGTTGCTGGACCAGGACTACAGATATACACAGACACTGAAGGCGCGAACTGCTTGTTGTTTATGAATGGTCCAGGTTGGGAGCTACAACAGCAAAGAATTGTGAAGGCACCCCAGGTTGCAGGACAGGTGGTGCCAACATAATCCCTCACTGATTTGGATTGTACTCTAGAATGTGCCAAGAGTGTATCATGATATCCTGGAGCAGTGGTTCCCAAACTTGTTCCCCTGCTTGTGCAGGGAAAGCGGCTCCCATTGGCCTGGAGCAGTGAACCGCAGCCACTGGGAGCCGCAATCGGCCGAACCTGCAGATGCGGCAGGTAAACAAACCGGTCCGGCCCGCCAGGAGCTTTCCCTGCACAAGCAGCGGAACAAGTTTGGGAACCACTGTCCTGGAGGAATGTGGTGATGTAAGTTGGAACTGTTGTATTTCCCTGCAGCTTTAACTGATGACACGGTGGGGTATGTGACACCTTACAGCCCTCAGCTCTCTGCTGCACATGAGCAGATTTTAGGCAGGATGGAGAATCTGCCTCATTATATCTGGAGCTTAGTTAGAGATGCAGATGCACCGGGTCCTTGTAAGAATTTGCAAATATAATTTGTTCCTTTTAAAAGCATTTAAAAAGGCCTTCCCCTCTGAAAAAAAAAACAACACTTGACAATAACCTTTTCAGGCTAAATTAGCATGAGTTCATTGTGGTAATTTTTTATATCACTGGTAATGTGCTGTGTAGTCACCAGATAATGGTGCTTTTCATAGATGATGAGAACTCATTATCCCAGTCTTGTAAGAGGAATGCATCTTATCACAGGTGCATGACTGCTATTCTTAATTTCATCTGAGATCATGTCTGACTAAAGATAGAACATAGGATGCCTTGGTTGTCTGTGGGGTAGCTTGCTAATAGGTAACTGTCCAAATCACTCACTGTGAAGTCTAGCTGTGTTCTGTTTGCCCTTTACAAAGAACATAACTGTTAATAGTCCTAGTGTAAGTTCAGAAATTGAAAACAAGAGGCCAGATCTGTCTTATCATTTCTATCCCTCCCTCGGTCTTATTGTTTCTATCCCTCATCTACTATGGTATCATAGAACCTTACAAAAACCCCAAACAGGTAATTTGTTGACAGTCACTCCTTTCTACCCTGTGGCAGGTAAGGTGCTGTGTTTATCTGAAGGTTTTCGTGTGTGTTTACCTACTATGCTGGGAAAGCTAAGATGAAGAGATGGGTCTTGTAGTTTGATCTGCAGGTGGCAAGATTTGAGGCTATGCTGATCTCTTGAAGAGAGTTACATAGCCTTGTGACTATTTTTGAAAGAGCTCTGTTGCCAGTTTCCATGAGTCTGAGTTTTTAGATGTGGTTAGCTCCATTGCTCCTGAGGATGGCAGTTGTCATGGGCATGAAAAGGCAGTCCCTAAAGTAGCTCATGTCTTGATTGGTGAAGGCTTTGAAGATTGGCACCATGGTCTTGTACAGGACTTGATGTTCAACGAAGAGCCAGTGTAAGTACGAAGATACATTTTTCTGCCTGAGTGTTGTTTTACATACTGGTGGTTGCATTCTGGACTAGCTGGAGCGATGTGAGAGACTATGACAGCATGGATCACAGCAGCCAGGTCTATAATGGTCAGCAGTGGTTGCAGCATCCTAGCCAGCAAAAAATTTCTACTGGCTGCCACTATCTACTTGTGCTTCTAGTAGCTGCAAGAACTTAATAGAACTAGTTGTTTGAAAACAACTTCATCACTTGGAACTTTCCCAGACTGAGTTTCAGCTAGCTCTCCTTCCTTGATGACGAGTGACGACACTACGTTGAAGCCTCACTAATTTCAGTGGGCCACCATGTATTTGATGCAGTCTGCCTGTATGCCATCAGTTGCAGGATTGGAGCCTTACATATTTTGTCACAACTCTTTGGATAATTTTGCTCTAGCTCTTTTTCCAAGATCAAATAGACTTTTTGCAATTGGTAAATGCTAACATTAAAAGTGGTCACGTGTAACAGGGTCACAAAGGGGAAAATATTTTTGATTATCCACTTAATTATATATTTAAGTTTCAACAACTAATTGTTTCACTCTAAAATTACTTTGTCTGGTTCACTTACAGTACATTATACAGCCAGTAATACTTTTTACTTTCCTTTTGTCTTTGTCACTCTCTCAGCATAGTATTTCTACCTTAATTTTTTTTAGTTCAATTATAAAAAGTCACCTTTACTTTATCTTCAGTGAAACTGGATAATGTATATAGCTGTCAATCCCTAGCTAAGCTCCCTGTCACAATAAATGATAGGTGATGGACTGTTCATAGTAGTTTTCAGATATCCCTCTTGATTTCATTATCAGTACAGTACCTGATGCCTTTTTAGTCCTACGCAAGACTGATGTAGTAACAAAAAGGAAGGTCAAGCCACACTCCAAACCAAATATCTCTAGAGAGCAATGCAGACTGTTGCAGTATAAAAATGTGTTTAATCTTTTTTGGCAGTATTGTGCATGCAGAATTAGTGCAAGTCTCTAATGATACTGCTATATCATGACCTGTTGCCAAAAGTCAGTGTACAGTTGAGGTAATAGTACAGAGTGATTGATATTTGGAGCAGGAGACCTATTTATTTGTAGTGTGTTACTGGAGAGGAATCCCCATCAGGGATCATGGCCCCACACTGCAAGGAACTATACACCCTAACAACAAAAAGATGATCCCTGTCCCAAGGAGCTTATAGGGTCAGTGTAGCTTTTGCTGCCATAAAATAGAAGCTGCACACAGGATTTTGGGTCAGCCATTTCTCTCTTTCCAGAGAGCCACACTCTCATTTGCTATGTCTTAGAATGGCATAGCTTGCCTGAGCAGTTCTTGCACCAAAGCAGGAGGCCATTTGATCACTCACATCTGTCTCAATACTGCTTCTAAACCAATGTACAGCTTTTCCCTACATGGGCAAATCCACCTACTGGATTTAGCTAATAACATCACTTGTGTTTTATGAGCAGGAATTTCCTCAGGCAAGAACCTCTCTACATTTAACTCCCCACAGATTTACGCTGCTTCATGTTTCTATAATCCTTGCAAGTTTCTTATAATTTTTCTTCAGAAACAAATCTAACGGTTGATTTGGTGATGAGTGACTTAGTTTGTTTTCTGTGTAGTAAGGCTTAATTGTTACAGAATCTAAAGCATTTTTGATAAGTTGGATCAGATGGGAAGATTTCAGTAGCCTCTCACTGAAACTGCAGTATTTTTTTTAATGACACCCTGTGACAGTGAGTAGGACCCACAGTAGAATTCCTCAGTTTGCTGCAGAATGATGAAACCACATTAAAAGGAGTTTATTTTACCAAGTTAAACTAAATTAATTCCCAGGGAGTTTTAAGAACTATTTTTCACTGCACTGTAATATCAATGATGCTTCACTAGCATAGCCATCTCAGTATGCAGAGTGGCATATGTAATCCTGGCCTATGTTTAATTGAAAGAAAATCCTAAATAGATGAGGATTTGTATAACACGGATATTTAACTTGTGTTCTGCCAGTGACATGACTCAGCATGTTAGAGGAATTCTCCGCTTCTGCTTTAAGGTAATGTCATGGGGTGTAAATACCCCATATTGGCCCAGTGACCAAAGAGCTAATATAGGCACTGCCAGCCACTGCTAGTTGGAAGCCTAATAGCATCTGGGAAGATAGAAGAGTTGAGAGGCAGAGGATGGAGTGGCTACCAGAGGAGTGAGCAGGTTGGAGAAAGGGGCTCCTGCCAGCAAGCTACTAAAGAGATGCCCAGAGACAACAGCCCAGGATTTAGAGCCTGGAGCAGTCCAGGGGAATCTCAGGGCATTGTCAGAGTTGCAGAATTCTGATCCGGCTTATCGAACTGGAGGTCACTGAGCTGGAATCAATGGAGAGGGTGGCCTGGGTTTCCCTACTAAGCCGCTGACGGACATGGAAATGAAGAAAGGGTTTTCAGAATCCTAGGCACCACAAAGAGACTGACAGTCCCACTAGGCTCAGTGAGCCCTAGGGGTTGTGCCATGCTTGGCCAGAGGGGGTGCCATTGCACTGATGCACCACCTCCCAGACAACTTTAAATATGATCTGTGCCTGTGGAGCAGCACAAGGGGGACTTGAGAAGGGTCAAGCATCTAGTTAAATATATTTTGCACTGGATTATTGCTATAAAATTAGTACTATGACACTATATACATTTAATTTTTCTAATTATAATCTTTCAATCTAGCAGGTGACAAAGTTTTTACATAAAAAAAATTCAGAAAACCTCCCTTTGATTAAGTCTTAATTCTATCTCATCTATTTGATCTAAAAATATTAGCTCTCCATCAGTGGTGTTTCTTTTTTAATAGACTCTATAAAATGCCTCACAACTGGTGATTTTATACATGCTTCCTAATCACAGTTCAGTAATAACTAGAGTCAAAGGCTGATGGACTCTTCCACATACAGGAAAGGATGTGGACATTTCAACAGGTGAATTACATAATCCTTCTCACATAATACCTTGCTACTATTATAGAGGTAATACTAGTCAGTGCAGCTACAAAATCAAATTCTGATTTCCATATTTTAAAAAAATCTGTATAATAGAACTATTTAAACACAGGTTTTAAAAATAATTATATAGGATAAACAATTCTATTATAAATAATCCCTAAATATATTAGAACATGAAAGTGCCATGTTGGAGCTTATAGCAGTACCTCTTTCTGAAGATAAAAGCTAGAAATCATTACATTCAGTATCATTTTGATGAATTAAGTTAGGTACTCAAAAGAGGGAGTATCACAGTGCTTACTATTTCAAAAAATTATTAATCACATTAATGCCATCAGCATGAAGTAGTTAGCCATAAAGACTCCTTACACCCAAAGTAGCCAAATCACATTTATAACAGTAATACTACTGATTTTTCAAAATAAAGTATCACATCACTGAGAAGCTATGGTAAATGATACCCAAGTGGTTTTAAAAATAACCAGATTATTGGTTATTTTCTAAAACTGTACATGAAAGAATGAGTGTCTACTACAGGGGTCCCTGGTGGAGTACTCAGTGATTTTGTGTATTTTAGGTAATATACATACACACACAATGGATTCTCAGAAAAAAAAAATTGTCATTGACCCCCAACCACTTAAAAATGTCCTGAGTATGTTAAAAGTGGAATCCATATTTAATTTTTACTAATAATTCTGATTATTCTTTGAGGAATCTTACCTCTGTATTTATCATAGTCCATACATTAGTGAAACCCCTTTATGTGCAGCTTGAATGATAATCTTATAATTAGCAAGGTTCTGTATCCTTCCTCTCTAATATTGGGCCAGACTCTGCTGTTACTCAGTAGGGAATAAGAGTACTTTACCATCTAGAGATGTGGTGGTTTCTCAATCACTTGAAGTCTTTAAATTAAGATTGAATTTTTTCCCTCATAAAAGCTCTGCTATAGCTCAACCGGAAGCTATGGGATTGATGAAGGCAGGAGGTCAGATGAGAAGATAATGGTCCCTTTTAGCTTTAAATCCTATGACTCTACTCAAGTGTTTTCACAGACTCTCACAAGTATGGATATTAGAATCCAACCCATTATCATGTCATACATCTACATGCAAATTTGTCATTAAGAAAGAGTCTTAATAGAAATTCCTCTGTCCTTGTATTAATTATTATATTGGACCTTCCTTCCAGCAGTGGAGGGTTCACTAGACCCGTTAGTTGTCTCCTGCTTAGGCCCTCTAGGCCAGTTGTAAAATTTACCAAAGGTTGTAGATGTCATTTTCAATTGATTTTAATGTTGCTTGTTCATTTAATAAATAACATTTAAAAAGCAGTGTTTGAATAGAAGTTATGCTGGATCTATGATTCTATTTTAGCTACTTAGGTTCAGAGCGGTGGTGCATCTAATTCAGTATTTAGTCTCTGATAGAGGCCAGAACCAGATATTTCAGAGTAAGGTGAAAGACCCCCACCAACAGCCAGATGTGAGACAATCTCCCTGGGAAGTTTCCTCATAATTTCAAATAGTCAGAGATTGGCTTAAACTCTGAAGCGTCAGACAAGTTCAAGGCATCACAACCTAGCAATTTGTTACTACATCTTTTTTGCTTAGTGTTGATAGGGCCTAGATTTTTTAAAGTGGAAATACTTTACTTATTCTTTTATCTTGAGGATTATAGATGTGTAAAATTTGGCAAAACATCAACAAACATGAAAGCATAGTAAGCCCTGAAAGTGTCATAACTTTTAATTAAATGGTTGCATTATTTTTTGTTCCCAGTCACTTCATTATTGATTGTAAAATGTTGTTTTATATTCAATAAAGTCTTGAAGTTTTTGAAAGTTATATTACTGGATCCAGCCATGTTTCAATTGTGAAACTAAAGCTAAAAATAAAATTTTGAAATAAATAAAGGATTGTACCAGGGAAATTAATACTTTAGCTATAATCAGAGAGAATCCTTAGCTAAGTTGCGAAGTATTGCTGACCTGTCCTACCTCGAGAAAGATGTCAAATGTACGGGGGTTGCATCACCCGACCCAAAATTATAGATCTTTGACCGGTCCCCAGCATTTCAAATCCCTAGAGATATTACTAGGCTCAGTGTAACCATAAAATACAGTATAAGAAAATTTATCAACTTCAATGAGCTGCTTACCTTGAACTGCTGCTCCCGACCAACTCTGCTCCTCAGGAACAAGGAAATTGACTATTGCAAGGATAAAATCATGGGAAGGATATCATGCACATGCTCCAGTCTCTATACCCCCCACTCTGATGTCATAGAGAGGCTATGCACTCCCCGCAAAGGGCTTGGGAAGAATATCCCCAGATCAGGTACTGTATTGGACAGCCGTAAGTGACCCTACTGCTGTCTGCTCCACAAACTCTGCCATGGGGAACATGCAGGGGATGGAGAGATCAGGATCATTACCTGCTGCTGTGGCCATCCTGATGTGTGCTGCAAGCCACAGGTGACAACTAGGAGGCTGCCATATCATAGAGTAGCATTTTAGTTTGTTTATTTTTTACACTGGAGTCCTTCTCAGTCCCTGCAACTGCCTGGAATCAAGATGGTGAGAAGATGGCCTAAAGCCATCTCTGCTCCCCATCCAGTGCACACCATAAAATGGCTTATGTCTCCAGAATGCAAAGCACTGATTCTGGTGCCATAAATGCAGAAGACAGTATTTTCTTTGGGGCTGGGACAAAAGTATGGAATCGGTTCCTTCCCACAAGGGCTATGGGTATGTCTACACTACGGAATAAGGTCGAATTTATAGAAGTCGGTTTTTTAGAAATCGGTTTTATATATTCGAGTGTGTGTGTCCCCACAGAAGTGCATTAAGTGCATTAACTCGGCGGAGTGCTTCCACAGTACCGAGGCTAGAGTCGACTTCCGGAGCGTTGCACTGTGGGTAGCTATCCCACAGTTCCCACAGTCTCCGCTGCCCATTGGAATTCTGGGTTGAGATCCCAATGCCTGATGGGGCTGAAACATTGTCGCGGGTGGTTCTGGGTACATATCGTCAGTCCCCCCTTCCCTCCCTCCCTCCGTGAAAGCAAGGGCAGACAATCGTTTCGCGCCTTTTTTCCTGAGTTACCTGTGCGGACGCCATACCACCGCAAGCATGGAGCCCGCTCAGGTAACCGTCACCGTATGTCTCCTGGGTGCTGGCAGACGTGGTTCTGCATTGCTACACAGTAGCAGCAACCCCTTGCCTTCTGGCAGCAGACAGTACAATACGACTGGTAGCCGTCCTCGTCATGTCCGAGGTGCTCCTGGCCACGTCGGCTGGGAGCGCCTGAGCAGACATGGGCTCAGGGACTAAATTTTTGGTGACTTGACCAGGTCATTCTCTTAAGTCCGGCAGTCAGTCCTATTGAACCATCTTATGGTGAGCAGGTAGGCAATATGTCCTTCTGCACCGTCTGCTGCCAGCCAAAGATGTAAAAGATAGATGGAGTGGATCAAAACAAGAAATAGACCAGATTTGTTTTGTACTCATTTGCCTCTTCCCCTGTCTAGGGGGGAAGGTCATTCCTCTAGGTCACACTGCAGTCACTCACAGAGAAGGTGCAGCGAGCTAAATCTAGCCATGTATCAATCAGAGGCCAGGCTAACCTCCTTGTTCCAATAAGAACAGTAACTTAGGTGCACCATTTCTTATTGGAACCCTCCATGAACTCCTGCCTGAACTACTCCTTGATTTAAAGCCACCCCCTTTGTGGATTTTAGCTCCCTGAAGCCAACCCTGTAAGCCGTGTCATCAGTCGCCCCTCCCTCCGTCAGAGCAACGGCAGGCAATCATTCCGCGCCTTTTTTCTGTGCGGACGCCATACCAAGGCAAGCATGGAGTCCGCTCAGCTCACTTTGGCAATTAGGAGCACATTAAACACCACACGCATTATCCAGCAGTATATGCAGCACCAGAACCTTGCAAAGTGCTACCGGGCGAGGAGGCGACGTCAGCGCGGTCACGTGAGTGATCAGGACATGGACACAGATTTCTCTGAAAGCATGGGCCCTGCCAATGCATGCATCATGGTGCTAATGGGGCAGGTTCATGCTGTGGAACACCGATTCTGGGCTCGGGAAACAAGCACAGACTGGTGGGACCGCATAGTGTTGCAGGTCTGGGACGATTCCCAGTGGCTGCAAAACTTTCGCATGCGTAAGGGCACTTTCATGGAACTCTGTGACTTGCTTTCCCCTGCCCTGAAGCGCATGAATACCAAGATGAGAGCAGCCCTCACAGTTGAGAAGCGAGTGGCGATAGCCCTGTGGAAGCTTGCAATGCCAGACAGCTACCGGTCAGTTGGGAATCAATTTGGAGTGGGCAAATCTACTGTTGGGGCTGCTGTGATGCAAGTAGCCCACGCAATCAAAGATCTGCTGATATCAAGGGTAGTGACCCTGGGAAATGTGCAGGTCATAGTGGATGGCTTTGCTGCAATGGGATTCCCTAACTGTGGTGGGGCCATAGACGGAACCCATATCCCTATCTTGGCACCGGAGCACCAAGCCGGCGAGTACATAAACCGCAAGGGGTACTTTTCAATAGCGCTGCAAGCTCTGGTGGATCACAAGGGACGTTTCATCAACATCAACGTGGGATGGCCAGGAAAGGTGCATGACGCTCGCATCTTCAGGAACTCTGGTCTGTTTCAAAAGCTGCAGGAAGGGACTTCATTCCCAGACCAGAAAACCGTTGGGGATGTTGAAATGCCTATAGTTATCCTTGGGGACCCAGCCTACCCCTTAATGCCATGGCTCATGAAGCCATACACAGGCAGCCTGGACAGTAGTCAGGAGCTGTTCAACTACAGGCTGAGCAAGTGCAGAATGGTGGTAGAATGTGCATTTGGACGTTTAAAGGCGCTCTGGCGTAGTTTACTGACTCGCTTAGACCTCAGCGAAACCAATATTCCCACTGTTATTACTGCTTGCTGTGTGCTCCACAATATCTGTGAGAGTAAGGGGGAGACGTTTATGGCGGGGTGGGAGGTTGAGGCAAATCGCCTGGCTGCTGGTTACGCGCAGCCAGACACCAGGGCGGTTAGAAGAGCACAGGAGGACGCGGTACGCATCAGAGAGGCTTTGAAAACCAGTTTCGTGACTGGCCAGGCTACGGTGTGAAAGTTCTGTTTGTTTCTCCTTGATGAAACCCCCCGCCCCTTGGTTCACTCTACTTTCCTGTAAGCTAACCACCCTCCCCTCCTCCCTTCGATCACCGCTTGCAGAGGCAATAAAGTCATTGTTGCTTCACATTCGTGCATTCTTCATTCATTCATCACACAAACAGGGGGATGACTACCAAGGTAGCCCAGGAGGGGTGGTGGAGGAGGGAAGGAAAATGCCACACAGCACTTTAAAAGTTTACAACTTTAAAATTTATTGAATGACAGCCTTCTTTTTTTTGGGCAATCCTCTGTGGTGGAGTGGCTGGTTGGCCGGAGGCCCCCCCATTGCGTTCTTGGGCGTCTGGGTGTGGAGGCTATGGAACTTGGGGAGGAGGGCGGTTGGTTACACAGGGGCTGTAGTGGCAGTCTGTTCTCCAGCTGCCTTTGCTGCAGCTCAACCATACACTGGAGCATACTGGTTTGGTCCTCCAGCAGCCTCAGCATTGAATCCTGCCTCCTCTCATCACGCTGCCGCCACATTCGAGCTTCAGCCCTCTCTTCAGCCCACCACCTCTCCTCCCGGTCATTTTGTGCTTTCCTGCAGTCTGACATTATTTGCCTCCACGCATTCGTCTGTGCTCTGTCAGTGTGGGAGGACAGCATCAGCTCGGAGAACATTTCATCTCAAGTGTGTTTTTTTTTTCTTTCTAATCTTCACTAGCCTCTGGGAAGGAGAAGATCCTGTGATCATTGAAACACATGCAGCTGGTGGAGAAAAAAAAAAGGGACAGCGGTATTTAAAAAGACACATTTTATAAAACACTGGCTACACTCTTTCAGGGTAAACCTTGCTGTTAACATTACATACATAGCACATGTGCTTTCGTTACAAGGTCGCATTTTGCCTCCCCCCACCGCGTGGCTACCCCCTCAACCCTCCCCCCTCCCTGTGGCTAACAGCGGGGAACATTTCTGTTCAGCCGCAGGCAAACAGCCCAGCAGGAATGGGCTCCTCTGAGTGTCCCCTGAAGAAAAGCACCCTATTTCAACCAGGTGACCATGGATTATATCTCACTCTCCTGAGGATAACACAGAGAGATAAAGAACGGATGTTGCTTGAACGCCAGCAAACATACACTGCAATGCTTTGTTGTACAATGATTCCCGAGTACGTGTTACTGGCCTGGAGTGGTAAAGTTTCCTACCATGAAGGACGCAATAAGTCTGCCCTCCCCAGAAACCTTTTGCAAAGGCTTTGGGAGTATATCCAGGAGAGCCGCGAATGCCAGGGCAAAGTAATCCTTTCACATGCTTGCTTTTACACCATGTATAGTATTTTAAAAGGTACACTCACCGGAGGTCCCTTCTCCGCCTGCTGGGTCCAGGAGGCAGCCTTGGGTGGGTTCGGGGGGTACTTGCTCCAGGTCCAGGGTGAGAAACAGTTCCTGGCTGTCGGGAAAACCGGTTTCTCTGCTTGCTTGCTGTGAGCTATCTACAACCTCCTCCTCCTCATCATCTTCTTCGTCCCCAAAACCTGCTTCCGTATTGCCTCCATCTCCATTGAAGGAGTCAAACAACACGGCTGGGGTAGTGGTGGCTGAACCCCCTAAAATGGCATGCAGCTCATCATAGAAGCGGCATGTTTGGGGCTCTGACCCGGAGCGGCCGTTCGCCTCTCTGGTTTTCTGGTAGGCTTGCCTCAGCTCCTTCAGTTTCATGCGGCACTGCTTCGGGTCCCTGTTATGGCCTCTGTCCTTCATGCCCTGGGAGATTTTGACAAAGGTTTTGGCATTTCGAAAACTGGAACGGAGTTCTGATAGCACGGATTCCTCTCCCCATACAGTGATCAGATCCCGTACCTCCCGTTCGGTCCATGCTGGAGCTCTTTTGCGATTCTGAGACTCCATCATGGTCACCTCTGCTGATGAGCTCTGCATGGTCACCTGCAGCTTGCCACGCTGGCCAAACAGGAAATGAGATTCAAAAGTTCGCGGTTCTTTTCCTGTCTACCTGGCCAGTGCATCTGAGTTGAGAGTGCTGTCCAGAGCGGTCAAAATGGAGCACTCTGGGATAGCTCCCGGAGGCCAATACCGTCGAATTGTGTCCACAGTACCCCAAATTCGACCCGGCAAGGCCGATTTAAGCGCTAATCCACTTGTCAGGGGTGGAGTAAGGAAATCGATTTTAAGAGCCCTTTAAGTCGAAATAAATGGCTTCATCGTGTGGACAGGTACGGGTTTACATCGATTTAACGCTGCTAAATTCGACCTAAAGTCCTAGTGTAGACCAGGGCTATGAAAGACCAATAACATCACTATCTTCCAATCCAAAGGCAAAAAGCACTTCAAACTTGCTTCCTCCTAATATTTTGGTCTTACTCATTTTAAAAACAAAACCAAGAAGTATCACTGTCTCCTTTGAAGTGAAGAAGGGAGAGGAAACCCTACTAATTGTCTAATATTAGACTCTGTTTAAATTTAACTTTGGGAGGTGCTCAGGTACTGCTTTCCAGAGAAAGTATTTTAGATCTGTGGCCCCCACTATAGGGGAGATTGCAAACAAGTTTGCGTAAGAACATAAGAGAGGCCATACTGGATCAGACCAACAGTCCATCTAGCCCAGTATCCTGTCTTCCGACAGTGGCCAATGTCAGGTGCCCCAGAGGGAATGAACAGGTAATCATCAAGTGATCCACTCGCTGTCTCCCATTCCCAGCTTCTGGCAAAAAGCTTGTACCTTTACTAAATGTTAAGATGTTCCTACAAGTATGTTGCAACCAGAATGCTTGGCAATATAACAATACATATGTTTAGCTAGTTATGTTACAAAATGTTAAAGTTAATCAAAGAAATTCCAGGTTTCTGCGTCCATCTCTCAAGGACAAGCAGGCATCAAGAAAACAGGCCATGTAAAACATTCATGTTTTAGAAGAGGTCTGATTTCTTGGGACTCCCTCCAAGACCTTTTCCACTTAGCTTATCCAGAACACCTTGTCCAGTTCTGGAAGGACACTTCATCCAGTTCTCTGGGATCCAAAAAAACCTCAATTCAACTCTAGATTTTGTCATCCAGGTTCCTTTATTTGGCATACATCAAAATGACACTGAGTTGATTGGACTCAAATATACGGGGTGGTTAAAGGGTGTACCACACGTCCAAAGTTACACAGAAAAATTGTTCCTTTGTATTGTGGCAGAGCTCCGACCTTGTCCCCGTGGGTCCCACGCTTCCAGGCAGTTTATGCTAGCTTCAGAGGCTCACTGCAATCCTCCACATAGACCTTCTCTCTCTAGGGCCAGGGATACAGTTTACTCAGCCCTTTTCCATCATAAGCCAGCAATGGAGGTCGGTGAGAGAATTTCCACAGTCTCTGTTGCTCCTACAGCCTCATCCAAAACAGTTTAGCCTCCTGACCTGACAGGAGCCTGTTTTCCTCTCCCAGGAGGTGTTTCTGCAGTGGTGGGTTGGGGGGAACCCAGGCCCGCCCTCTACTCCAGCTTCCAGTCCAGGGACCCTAATGGTAGCAGCTGTTGGCAGCCAACCTTTTACTGCCAGAGTTGCTACATTTCCCTGGGCCACTTCCCCACAGCTCTCCTGCTTCACCCTTAACTTAAGGCTCCATTACCAATGACTTGAGGGTGTCTTCATTAATCAACCCTTCAGCCACACTTCCTCTCCTCTGACTCCTCTCTGCCTGACTGGAGTGAGCCCTTTTATATTATCAGAGGGGCCTTAATTAGAATCAGGTGGTCACATTAGCTTAATGGCCTCACCTGACTCTTTGCAGGTTAATTGGAGTCAGGTGTTCTCATTAGCCTGGAGCAGCCCCTGCCATGGTCAGTCAGGGAACAGAAAACTGTTAGTCCAGGCCAGTATATCTGCTTTCTGCTACTGCTGTACCCAACTGGCCTGGGTCTATCACAATATATATTTACACATTATATTGCATCACACATTTTTGGAATGGCTTGGTTACTTTGCAGGAACCAATCCCTAGGCATCGTGCTCTGTCCATGCATTGTCCATGCTGGACCTACTCTTTACTTCATTTCTACATTCCCAACTTATCTTGGGTATTGTTAGTAAGTGCTTCCCAGAGTGCTCTCCCTCTTATTTTAGCTGGCTCAGACATTGTCTTTTTAGCCTACTGATCTATTTACTTTTCTTATTTAGCACACATATATTATTTTCAGCCTAATGATCTGTTTACCTCCATAATTCTATCCTCCAAGAAATGAAGTCTCCCTGTTAATTACGCATGTCAGGCTGGGTCCCAGCTACATGATTTTGAAAGGACTGTACAGTGTGTTATCAGAGCAAAAAATCATGGTAAAGTGGGCTTTTCCAACCCCTATGCTCTTGCAAGAAAACCTGCTTGTGTCCTTAAATTTTAGAGGAGAACATGTAGTTGGAAGTGTGTTGAACTTTGTCTTAAATTTTAAAAGGACAAAACCTTTTGAAATGCGTACTTGCAAATGTTATCTAAATGCAAGGCTCCTAATATCATTGCTAGGTAAATGGTAAAATGTTTTGAGTACCAATGAGAATTCTAATAATCTTTTTAAACTAGTGTAAGAATCCATTTAAAAATAGAATTTTATATTAATGGAGGGTATATTTCTGGCAGTACACAAGCAATCTGTCACCCAACTCAGGAAGAAAACAAAAATCAACTTTCCAAAGATTTTTATGTAGAATCAACAACTTAAAATTAAATAACTTTTAAATAACTTTTAGAAAGTGTAGATTGATCTATGAATGGTGTATTAATTATATTGATTACTTAAGAATTCCCAATTATTACTCTGAGGTTTGACAGCTTCTCATGCCAAGATCAGACCCAGTATTATTAAAATTACTGCTTAATAGGGAACTCCGATGTGCACAGTTGCATCACTCACACTTTACGAATCCTCCTGTATTTGTAATAATTTATTACTACATTTAGCAAAGTCAAACACTCTAACTCAGCAAGGTAGATAGAGATAATACAGAATGTACATCTGAACATCATATATTTACAGCATCCCTTGCAGAACAACCTGAAATGATAGACATTTTCTTTCTCCTCATCATCAACTTCCTCATTGTGACAGGTCACCGCCGGGATGCAACCTGGAACAGGGGTACCACTGAGCTCTCTGACTTACCAGCCTGGTTTCCCTTTTACACTGTGCTGCTCTGACAAGCTGCAGACCACTCCTGGTTCTACAATCCCACCGGCATTCACACAGGCAGCCAGTCACTGCATGAACCAACAATAGAGAGTCTAGAGCCAAAATATCCCCAGTTTAGGACCCCACAGCTGTACCATCCTGCCCTGGTCAAAAACCTGACCAGAATGTATTTATTACCCAGTTCTCCCCTCCCTTGGTGTGGAGAGGACAATGTACACCAGCCCTTGTTAACTGAGTTGAGATTTTCCCAGACACTCCATTAAAAAACCCACTGATTAAGATAAAACAAGTGTATTAACTACAGAAAGATAGATTTTAAATGATAAGTGATAACAAACAGATCATCTAAGAAATTAATCAAAAATGCAAACTAAGCCTAATATACTAAATAGGATTTGAATCAGCAATATCTCACTCTGACTGATGATACAAGCAGTCCACCAAGTTTCCATACACAGGTTAGAAATCCCTTTAGCCTGGGACCAGCACTTCCCCCAGTTCAGTCTTTGTTCCCCAGGTGTTTCCAGGTGTTCTTTTGTGCGGGGAGTGAGGCTAAGAGATGATGTCACTCCCCATCTTTTATAGTCTCTCCAGCTGGTGAGAACCCCTTTGTTTCAAGCCAGGTTTCCAACCCAGTTTGTGGAAAAATACAGGTACCAAAATGGAGTTCACTATCATGTGATCTTGTCACATGCCCGTGCATGCCTTGCTGAGTCATAGTAGCCATTACCCATAGGCTATCTGAAGCATTCCCAGCTGGGGGATTAGCTTCTCCTAAGGCCTATTGTTTTCGTTAATGGCCTATTACCTTGAATAGGCCCTTCACAGTCAGCTGTCTAGACTGGAAGCATCTTGCCTAGCGGGTGCCACCACATTTGAAATACAGATACATAGTCAATATTCATAACTACAGATACAAAAATGATACGTACATACAAAGTGGATAATTGTATTCAGCAAATCATAACTTTTTCAATGACACCTCACATGAGACATTCTGTACAAGGTGCATCATGATTATCTCATAATTACATTATAATCATACCATTATTATGAATATGCAGAGCATCACACTCATCATCCTGGCAACCACAAAGGGTTACATCTCTCTCTCTCCTCCCTCATAGCCTAGCCTGGGATACAATTTTTATAATATGTTATGCTGATGCCACTATATTTAATGCATATTCATTAGGGGTTTCTCCCCTCTTCCTTGTTTGTATTTCCCCATCATACTAATGTTCAGGTGTCTTTCTTCTATAGGTTGATATAGTAATGATCTCAATTTATTATCATATATGTCAATTCATTGCTATGACACTCTTGTGGTCAGACATGATGTTCCCATCATAAAATATCAAAAAGCTGGTGTTAGCTCATGTTCCTGTGGTTGGCTGGTATCACTATGGACAAACTTCCCCCTTAAACACTCTATTACCAGTTCCCTAAAACTTAGGTGTGACTCTTTAGGCCATTTATTGGTGCCAAAGACCTCAAGCCTTATGCTGACTGCTGAAGCCAATGTATTTCAGGATACAGGCCTGTAGGTTCTTTGAATTACTGCAGAATAAAATAAATGCTAAAGCTAGCTCTCTATGGGCTAGAAAAATCTTTAGCTTAAAAAGCTTTTGAGAACTAACAAATTTTATAAGAACATTAGTGTTTGGACTTCTTGAAAACAGAATTTCATTTTCTGTCATGCTATCAAAATTGAAAGAATATCTCAGAGAATAGGCTGAATAAAAAGAAAGTTAAAACTAGTTTTGAAAGTTCTGATCCTTTCCTGTTAGAAGAACAAAAACAATTCCATATTCATTAATGAACTACATATTCATAAGGTAAAGATGCTGCTACAGATGACCACCAAGGCACAGAGCCAGTGAAAGAATGACAGCAACCAACTTGAATATAAACAAGCCTAAAGGAGGCGTATTTTCCTATAATTTCATGAAAATAGGAAGAATTGTATAAAAGACTCTTAAGTTAGCACATCCACCCCCAACCACACACTCTGCTAAGTCAGCAAGCATTCCACAACTCACCCTGTCCATCTCTACATGCAAACAGCCACAGATACAGAGAAGACCCAAGAAACCGCCAACCTTCTCAAAACTTCAACATGGATTGGTGAGAGAAAGTTAACTAAGATGGTGCCAAAGGATTAGATTTAAAGTCTTGCAATGATTTTATTGAGATATGAAAATGCTGTTGTAACTGAAATGATTAACTGTTCTCCTGTTAATCACCAGACAGTTAGACGATATATTCCTCGAGAGGAGACAGGGACTAACCACTGGTAAACAGAGAAATCATGGATTTAATTGGATTTAAGATTTTTAATATTTGTAATTGATCTGCATTAAGACAACTCTTTAAATGGCTTCTTCTAAGTAACTAATTTAAATGTTTTCAGTTTCATAGGATTTAATGAAGGTTGCTTATTTTAACCAATTATAAACTATTTATTAATTAGATAGGCTTCACTTAACCTAAACAAATGTATTTTCCCATGCATAAACAGTTTTAAATATCCATGTGATACTAAAACTGAATTCTCCATTTTGGGAAATAAATTTTGGTCTTAATTTGCAAAGAGGAAAGTGTCCCCTGGGGTTATTCACTCTCAGGGGTATAGTCTCTGTTAGAAGCTCTCCACAGAGAAACATGCAGAAGAGAGAGTAACAGAAATAATAGTTTATCATTTGTGTTCAGTCATTTATGTTGTTTTGTTTAAATGTTTTATTTTTCTTTCTTCAATAATAAAATAGCCATGGCTAATATTTGGGATTATTTTGCTTGTTCTTGACTTTGCTGTCACCAAATGTATGTAAAAGAACCGCTGTGACTAAACAGTGGGGAGCCATGTCTGAGTTAGCAGTAAGAGAAACAATTAGAAAGAGCTGGCTTATCATTTCTTGTTTCTCATGCCAGTAAATGCAATAGGGGTCCTAATTTTTACAAGTTTACATTTTAAGGCCTCCCGTGCTTTTGATTAAAGTGCTTGTATTATTTGGGGAACCAATGCTTCAAAAGTAACAAGGAATAAAAGGAAAAAAGTTAAAGATTATGAGATGGATTTACAAACGTGTAAGAGAAACAAACAATGAAAATTGATTAGTACATTGTTCAAATCCTGCTGTTTCCTTCTGTCTCTTAGTAGTTACATTCAAGGGTATTTCCATGGAGCATGAAAATCAAATGCCTATTACATGAATGGAAATTTGTGGGGGAGTTATTCTAGGTCAAGTCTGGATGTTGCATGCCAACATTTTGTTGGAATAGTTTAAAGAAATTCAGACATCTTCTTGTCCTAGCTATATCTTTCCCCTATCTATAATGCCCCACATTGGCTTTTATATAATATAAC
Source organism: Chelonia mydas (assembly GCF_015237465.2). Lineage (NCBI taxonomy): Eukaryota > Metazoa > Chordata > Testudines > Cheloniidae > Chelonia > Chelonia mydas. Next base: position 169,787,152 of record NC_057849.1, read on the forward strand.
TAATTTAGCTGAGATTAAGAAAGTAGAGGTCAATACAAAAGTTAATTAGTGGTAAGTAATTGACTGTAAAAATTGAAAAGGAGTACTTGTGGCACCTTAGAGACTAACCAATTTATTTGAGCATAAGCTTTCGTGAGCTACAGCTCACTTCATCAGATGAAGCTGTAGCTCACAAAAGTTATGCTCAAATAAATTGGTTAGTCTCTAAGGTGCCACAAGTACTCCTTTTCTTTTTGAGAATACAGACTAACACGGCTGTTACTCTGAAACCTGTAAAAATTGAATTAGCATCCAGATCTTTTACATGCAATAGTGGGTATTGCAAAAAATGCCCTGTGAACATACAAAGTTTTCTAAAAAGTCTGATGTTTAAGTGGTCACTAGCAAACATGAATTTCTAAATTAACTTGGCCTCCAGAGGCCATTAAAATTAGTATTAGGTTTTCACTAGTACTGGGAGAATCCTAATAGATTAAAAGGGCAATTGACTGGGACAGTCCTTCTGGAGAGAACCCTTTTGTGCTAGAGCCAATTAATCCTATGATGGCAATAACACTGAGTCTCTTGCACCACATTTTAGCTGAGAGTAGGCATCACATAAGTAACATATTCGTCTTTGGAGCGAGGGTGGGAACTCTGGATGCTGTCTTGGTACAAGAGCATTTCATGCAAGAACTGTGAGGTTACATCAGTCTAATGTTCAGCTGCCACTCTACCTAGAAGAGGATAATTTTAAACATAGCCTTCAGAGGAGCAGAACCTCAAGAAGCATGAAAAAATAGTGTAGCCCATACTAAATGTGTAGATGCATAGGATCCTTTTGGTCTCATTTGGACTAAACAGAGGTATAGAGAGAACCTCTATCAGAATTGTGTGTGTAAAGTAATATGTGTGTCACTGTAGCTATACAACTACAATGAATCTTTCATGCTTTCCTCTGTTTAATAACAATATTTTAGAATTCAATCAGCAATTGGTTTATAATATGCCTTTATCCATTGTGCATATGTCCACCTGTATTAATATTAGTTATTTGCATTGCAGTAGTGTCTACAGGCTCTAACCAAGACCAGGACCCCATTGTGCTAGGTGCTGTACACATGTAGAGTATGTATCCCAGAGAGCTTACAATGTAAGCAGACAAAGGAAATATCTCTAAAATGAGGAACTGAAGTATTGAGAGACTGTGACTTCTCTAAGGTAACTGTCACAGGGTGTATCTGCGCTATAGCACTGGCCAAATGTTTCATAGTCGTGTAGGTAGGTATAGTGTAAATGAAATTAATGGTAATAGAAAAAAAGAACAACAAAGGCAGTGGAGTGTAGGTAGGCCTTGCCTGAGATGAATAATTAAACACCTGGGGGCATGAGGAAGGTCTCATTCTTGGAAGATGTGATTAGGGAGGTATATGAATCATCAGGCTGAAAACAGAACATTTCTGCTAAGTAAGATGAGTAAATAGGTCAATAGCCTAAAATGGCAATGTCTGAGCCAGTAAAGATAAGAGGGAGAACACTCAGGGAACCATTGACTACACACAAGATAAACATGGATAAAATAAATTAGGAATGTAAAGATGAGATAAACAGTAGGTAGAGCATGGACAATGCATGGACAGAGCATGCTGCACAGGATTGGTTCCTGAAAAATAAACAATCAAATGCAAAAATGTGTAATGCAGTGTATAGTAAAGGCAATGAGATGTGTAATGTGTATAAATGGAAAGGGCTTCTGTGTAACTTTGGAGCTGTGGTGTACGCTGCATCCACACTCCCCTATCTTTGGGTCTGATTAACTCAACATAGTGTTGCTATATAAAAATACCTGAGTAGCAAAGTCTGGAGCCAAACTCAGTTCTTGGGAAGCTGAGTGGAAAAAGGTCTCATATAGAATCCCAACAGTAGGTACCTCTGTCTCAGTTTACCCTAATTACTAAATTCAACTGGGTTTGACATAGGAAACACAATCCATTTTGAGAGTCCTGTTTTTTAACCAAAGATTCAATGAAAATACAAATAAACTTTCACCTCAGCATCATAGGTGTGAGTAATATTTAGTCTCAGTTCATCCCCATCATGGTCCACCAATCCCTCCAACAGGTTGGCGTCAGGCCTCTTGCCACTAGCTGGTGAGAATCCTTTCCCAGAGTCATAGGGTTACCAACCCTCAAGGATTGTCCTGGAGTCTCCAGAAAAATTAAAGATTAGTCTTTAATTAAAGTTTATGTCAAGTGAATGGTGAAACCTCAGGGTATACGTCCAACCAAAATTGGCAACCCTAGTCATGGGTCTGCAGACATCTGTCAACTGCAACTCTTCTCTGGGGCAGCATGTAGTTCCTGACAGGCTGTTCTTCCTACCACCTTCCTTACTCCAGTGAGCTCTCCTGAGAAATCCTCTCCTCGGGAGCTTCCTGTCTCTAGGAGCCACCACTTCAACTGAGTCCTGTTAATCCTTTATCAGGGCTCATTCACTGCCAACCAGCCACCAAGGGATTATTACTTCCAGGAGAGTGGAGTGTCTGAGTTGGTTCATTCTCCCTTAGTGGAGTTTGCCACAGGTAGGCTGGTTCCTGACTCCCCTGAGAGAGCCAGCCCATGTGACAATTAAATATGAAGTCTGTGGCATGGCCTAAGATTGAATGCAGGCCTTTTGAGTTCCATACCAGTGCCTTGACCACAAGACCAGCCTTCTTCCTTTTTTGTTCAGACATCAGTTTTCAAATTCAGTATCTCTGTACCTTAGTTCCTCTTCTGTAAAAGGGAGGTAATATTTCTCGTACATTTTGTCTGTCTTATCTACTGACTATAGTGAAAGCTCTTTGGGGCGGGAACTGTTTCTTACTATGCCTTACAACAGTATCTAACACAGTGGTCACCCCATCTCAGATGGGTGCCACTGGAATATAGATAGTAATAATAATAAACCCTGATTAAAAATTCAGAACGTACCTATGGTGTCCAGGGTATGAAAAATCCATAACCTTGAGTGCTGCAGCTATGCCAAGCTAAGCCTCTGGTGTAAGTGTGGTGAAGGTGATGGAAGCATTCTTCCATTGACTTAGCGACCATTGCTTGGAGGGGTGAAATGACTACAATGACAAAATAATCTCTTCCATTGCTGTAGTGTACATCTACGCTATGGGGTTACAGTAGCATAGCTGTTGTGGCATAGTTATGCTGCAGTAACCCCGAAGCATAGCCAAGCCCTATAATGTCTCTTGCATAGTGCTTTGCTGGCACACTAAGATACTTGGAAATGGTAGAATTGGATTGATTATCATTAGATTGAATCATTAGTTACACCCATGCAATCCCATGAAGTCATATCCCATTAACTTCAAGGAGGTTGCACAGCAGTAATAAATGACAGAATAGTTTTTAGCTATGCAGCCACTGCTTGGCTGATATTCTTAAGATATCTGTCTAGGTCTAGGTTTGATAAGATTACCTACCACTGTAGAAAGTAGAAGTAAACTCAGATATTTTAATGGTTTCACATTTAAGAACATAAGAATGGCCACACTGGTGGGTCAGACCAAAGGTCCATCTAACCCAGTATCCTGTCTTCCAACAGTGGTGCCCCAGAGGGAATGAACAGAACAGGTAATCATCAAGTGGTCCATCCCCTGTCACCCATTTCTAGACAAGATTATAGTCTCTAGGAACCAGGTTTAGTGCCATGATTTCAAAGGTGAAAATCAGTGTAGCATTTTCCCATCTCTTCTTATAGTAAGGCTTGGAATTCTCTCTTACTTCCTTAATCTCCCTTGAGCTTCAAATTGTGTTTCTTTAATCCTTACCCGTTCTTTCCATCTGATTCAAGTAGTACTAGATATTGTAGAAACATAGGTTTCAGAGTAGCAGCCGTGTTAGTCTGTATTCACAAAAAGAAAAGGAGTACTTGTGGCACCTTAGAGACTAACCAATTTATTTGAGCATGAGCTTTCGTGAGCTACAGCTCACTTCATCGGATGCATTCAGTGGAAAATACAGTGAGGAGATTTATATACACACAGAACATGAAAAAACTCGTACAGATACAGACAGACATCATCTTCCTTTCCAAATGCAAACAGATGGACATCGTACCAAAAGGATTGAAGGTAAAAAAATCCATTACAATCTACATACCACACAAACTATGCTGACAGCTTGTGCCACATGCTCTCAAAGAAACTGCGGAACCACCTGATCAACATCCTCTACAGCAAACAGGGAAAGATTAAGAATGAGCTCTCAAAACTGGATACTCTCATAAAAAAACAACCTTCCACACAAACTTCCTCGTGGCTGGACTTTACAAAAACTAGACCAGCTATTTACAACACACACTTTGCTTCTCTACAAAAGAAAAAGGACACTAAACTATCTAAACTACTACATGCCACAAGAGGCCACAGCAATGGTTCCCTTAACCCACCCAGCAATATTGTTAATCTATCCAACTATACTCTTAGCCCAGCAGAAGAATCTGTCCTATCTCGGGGCCTCTTATTCTGCCCCTCCACCCCCACGAACATGATACAGTTCTGTGGTGACCTAGAATCCTATTTTTGATGTCTCCGACTCAAGGAATATTTCCAACACACCTCTGAACAACATACTAATCCACAGAGACCTTCCTACCAACACTACAAAAAGAAGGATTCTAGGTGGACTCCTCCTGAAGTCCTGAAAACAACAGACTGGACTTCTACATAGAGTGCTTCTGCCAACGTGCACAGGCTGAAATTGTGGAAAAGCAGCATCACTTGCCCCATAACCTCAGCCGTGCAGAACACAATGCCATCCACAGCCTCAGAAACAACTCTGACATCATAATCAAAAAGGCTGACAAAGGAGGTGCTGTCGTCATCATAAATAGGTCGGAATATGAACAAGAGGCTGCTCGGCAGCTCTCCAACACCACTTTCTACAAGCCATTACCCTCTGATCCCACTGAGGGTTACCAAAAGAAACTACAGCATTTGCTCAAGAAACTCCCTGAAAAAGCACAAGAACAAATCCGCACAGACACACCCCGGGAACCCTGACCTGGGGTATTCTATCTACTACCCAAGATCCATAAACCTGGAAATTCTGGATGCCCCATCATCTCAGGCATTGGCACCCTGACAGCAGGATTGTCTGGTTATGTAGACTCCCTCCTCAGGCCCTATGCTACCAGCACTCCCAGCTATCTTCGAGACACCACTGACTTCCTGAGGAAACTACAATCCATCGGTGATCTTCCTGAAAACACCATCCTGGCCACTATGGATGTAGAAGCCCTCTACACCAACATTCCACACAAAGATGGACTACAAGCCATCAGGAACACTATCCCCGATAATGTCACGGCAAACCTGGTGACTGAACTTTGTGACTTTGTCCTCACCCATAACTATTTCACATTTGGGGACAATGTATACCTTCAAATCAGCAGCACTGCTATGGGTACCCGCATGGCCCCACAGTATGCCAACTTTTTATGGCTGACTTAGAACAACACTTCCTCAGCTCTCATCCCCTAATGCCCCTACTCTACTTGCGCTATATTGATGACATCTTCATCATCTGGACCCATGGAAAAGAAGCCCTTGAGGAATTCCACCATGATTTCAACAATTTCCATCCCACGATCAACCTCAGCCTGGACCAGTCCACACAAGAAATCCACTTCCTGGACACTACGATGCTAATAAGCGATGGTCACATAAACACCACCCTATACCGGAAACCTGCTGACCGCTATTCCTACCTACATGCCTCCAGCTTTCACCCTGACCACACCACACGATCCATTGTCTACAGCCAAGCTCTACGATACAACCGCATTTGCTCCAACCCCTCAGACAGAGACAAACACTTACAAGATCTCTATCAAGCATACTTACAACTACAATACTCACCTGCTGAAGTGAAGAAACAGATTGACAGAGCCAGAAGAGTACCCAGAAGTCACCTACTACAGGACAGGCCCAATAAAGAAAATAACAGAATGCAACTAGCTATCACCTTCAGCCCCCAACTAAAACTTCTCCAACGCATCATCAAGGATCTACAACCTATACTGAAGGAGACCCTCACTCTCACAAATCTTGGGACATAGGCCAGTCCTTGCTTACAGACAGCCCCCCAATCTGAAGCAAATACTCACCAGCAACCACATACCACACAACAGAACCACTAACCCAGGAAGCTATCCTTGCAACAAAGCCCGTTGCCAACTGTGTCCACATATCTATTCAGGGGACACCATCATAGGGCCTAATAACATCAGCCACACTATCAGAGGCTCGTTCACCTGCACATCTACCAATGTGATATATGCCATCATGTGCCAGCAATGCCCCTCTGCCATGTACATTGGTCAAATTAGACAGTCTCTACGTAAAAGAATAAATGGACACAAATCAGACGTCAAGAATTATAACACTCATAAACCAGTTGGAGAACACTTCAATCTCTCTGGTCACTCGATCTCAGACCTAAAAGTCGCAATATTACAACGAAAAGACTTCAAAAACAGAATCCAACGAGAGACTGCTGAATTGGAATTAATTTGCAAATTGGATACAATTGATTCAGGCTTGAATAGAGACTGGGAGCGGATGGGTCATTACACAAAGTAAAACTATTTCCCCATGTTTATCTCCCCCCCCCCCCCCCCCCCCCCCCGCCCCACTACTTCCACAGACATTCTTGTTAGCTGCTGGAAATGGCCCACCTTGATCATCACTGCAAAAGGTTTCTTCACCTCCCCACCCCCCGATCTCCTGCTGGTAATAGCTCATCTTAAGTGATCATTCTCCTTACAGTGTGTATGATAACACCCATTTTTTCATGTTCTGTGTGTATATAAATCTCCTCACTGTATTTTCCACTGAATGCATCCGATGAAGTGAGCTGTAGCTCACGAAAGCTTATGCTCAAATAAATTGGTTAGTCTCTAAGGTGCCACAAGTACTCCTTTTATTTTTGTAGAAACATAATGTTTGAGTGAAAAGCAGTCCTAATAGGTTATTTATTGTCCTTTTGTCCTATGTAGCAGGTGCTTCAATCACTTCTGATAGTTGTCCTTTTCTACCTCTACATTCCAAAAGAGTAAATCGTCAGTCTACCAGCAAGATTTGTGGCAGTTATGACCACTGATTCAGACCACTTTGATCGTCTGGCTCAGCTCAGGTAATCCTTCTCCAATCTAAGATTTTCATCAGAAACCATCATGCCATTCTGAAAGTGGCACAAGCATACAGTTCTGGTTTCCATATTTTAAAAAGGATGATGACAAAAATGGAGAGGGTGAAGAAAACATGATTTTGACAATTAATTGATCTTTAAATATTCATGGTAAATAGGCCCAATGGCCTGTGATGTGATGTTAGATGGGGTGGGATCTGAGTTACTACAGAAAATTCTTTCCTGAGTATCTGGCTGGTGAATCTTGCCCATGTGCTCAGGGTTGAGCTGATTGCCATATTTGGGGTCTGGAAGGAATTTTCCTCCAGGGCAGATTGGAAGAGGCCCTGGAGGTTTTTCGCCTTCCTCTGTAGCATGGGGCACGGGTCACTTGCTGGAGGATTCTCTGCTCCTTGAAGTCTTTAAAACATGGTTTGAGGACTTCAGTAGCTCAGACATAGGTGAGAGGTTTATCGCAGGAGTGGGTGGGAGAGATTCTGTGGCCTGAGTTGTGCAGGAGGTCAGACTAGATGATCATAATGGTCCCTTCTGACCTTAATATCTATGAAAAAAAAGAAGAAGAAAAGAGCCATGTCACACATAGATACTGGCCCTTTAAGAAAGAACAGGGCCAGTGCACCTGTGCCTGGTCAGCTGACCCTAAATATGCTATAAAGAGAAGTTATTTGGGCCCTTTTGGGGAAGGCCGGGTGAAGCAATCTGGAAGTCGGTCATGAAAGGGGCAGAAAGTATACATGGGGCAGTGTATCTCACCAATGTGGTATACAGAGGTAAAAATCCCCTCCCTGCTCCTACTCACTACTGCCCTGTTTATACATTCAAGGATCACATTAGCTATGTTGGCTACCGCATCGCACTGAGAGCTCATGTTGATTTGTTTGTCCATTATAACCCAAAAATCCTTTTGCAGTGTCACTGCTTTTCAGGATACAATTCCTCATTCTGTAGGTATGGCCTGCATTCCTTATTCGTAGATGTATTACTTTGCACTTGTCAGTACAAAAACACATTTTTTTTTCAATGGACCCATCTTACCAAGTGATTCAGATCACTCTATATGACTATTCTGTCCTCATCATTATTTACCACCCCACTTATCTGTGTCATCTGCAAATTTGATCAGTAATGATTTCATATTTTCTTCAGATATTTAAGAAAATGTTGAATAGCATTCCCCGTGGAATCCCAGTAGAAACATGTCTATTCGATGAAGATTATCCATTGACAACTACTTTTTGAGATCTCTCACTTAGTTCTTCATCCATTTAACATATGCTTTATTGATATTGTACACTGCTATTTTTTAATCAAAATGGTGTGCGGTACTAAGCCAAATGCCTTATAAAAAAGTATATTACATTTATGCAGTTACCTTTATCAACCAAATTTGTAATTTCATTAAAGAATGAAGCCATGTTTGTCTGACAATACCTATTTTCAATAATACCGTGTTGACTGGCATTAACAATATTCCTATCCTTTTCTTCTTTTCTGTTATTTTCCCCAGGGTTGATGCTTGGCTAACCAGACTTGCGGTATTCAGGTCATTCCGCATGCCCTTTTTAAAATACTGGCACAACACAAATGCTCTTCCATTTCCCTGATGTTCCAAGATGTATTAAAAATAAAACAACAATAGTGGGCCACAGATGATCTCAGCCAACTCTTTTAGGACTCTTAGACTGGAAAATACATAATCATCCTCATGTGATATGAATACATCATCTGGCTTCTTTCCACATACAGGTTTCTTTGGATCCAAGCAAGTTCATATTTTCAAGGATTTGTTTGTCATTTTGATTTTTTCCTCTAGGCCGACCCCCTGTCACAATGCAGGAGGCTCTAAACTGGTTATAATATCACAATTCTAGATGAATTGTTCTCAGAACTTCTGCAAGACAACACTTGCAAAAACTGAAGAAAAAAGCTATTTTTGCCCCCCTCTGTGTTCTCATATGACACAAAGACACTAATGAACTGAGTGTGTCCACTAGTTTGCAGGCCCATAATAAGTACAAGGAATCCACGGGACTTGTCAGAGAAAATATTATGCAGTTTTGGATTAGGGGATGCTTGATTATATATGAGTTGGCATTTTCTCCCATTCATTATATTTTATTTGTATACCAGCTTTCCAAAAACTTAAGTGAGGGCTTGAAACTTCAAAAGTCTCAACTGCTCATTCATCTGTTTCCAGGGGTTTATAGATTGTTTTTCCCTCCAATCCCTATAGTAATGAGATTGTCAGCCTGACTAAAAGGTATTTTGAGGGTTGGCAGCATTGCTTAAAATGACAATTTATTGTAAAATGCAAGGGGACATAAATTTACTCTGCATCTATTAATTAAGCCTATTTCTCTCAATAATAGATGTGGAATCTTTGATTCACTCAATTCCATCTTCTCACATGAAAGAGTCTTATGCTCAACTGTACACCGTGGTATTCATATATCTTTCTGTACTCAAATAATTCTGTGTGGTATCCATTGAGAAAAAGGTTTGACATGAAATCGCTTTAAAGGAAGGCAACAGCTGAAAATATCTAACACACAAAACTTTCTTTAGCCATTCAGGAAAATGTCTGTCTACCCATTAGCAGAAACAAGTACAACTGAACTGTACTAATTCACATTCATGGGGGAAACCCACTGTGAATTCTCTCAAATTACTGATTAAGCAAGAACAATGAAAAAGACCTAGTGTTTGATCTACTCTGTGTGCGTGTCTATGTGTGTGTGGGGGTGTTAAGAAACAACAATGTTGGTTATCAGTTAAATATTATTGTTTTGTTTTGTTTTTATTACAGGTAAACAGAATTATTGTCCATAATAGTTAATTCCTTAAATAAACTGAGCACCTCGAGCTTCATTGAAATCAGTGGGAGTTGATGATACTTTGCCTCTTGTAGCGTCGAGCCCTAAAAGTTAGGGCATCTGATATATAAAGAAAAAGCATGCTTCAGAGATGAAGTCGTGTGTAATGGGTTAATGTATACATATAGTCATTCTACAAGGTAGATCAATGATTTCTTTAATCAGTTCATTGCACTTGCTCCATATTTCAGCTGTCAAACTAGTAGAGGCAGTAAAGGGGAAGATCTTAAGCTGGTGTAAATTGTCATAGCTCCAGTGAAATCAAACTGTAGTTTTTACATTTATTTTAATTCCTTTATTCTTGTTGTCATGGCTGTAGGGCTATATGCATCTCTGCCACCTTTCAGGTCCAACTGAGTGCACACATAGACTCCCTTATGTGTTCGATCTCTTGCCCTTTCCTGTCTTGGGGTGAAGTTTGCAATTTTTCCACTCTTAGACTGGAACCCACACTCATTGCCCCATGTGTACTAACTGCTGATCACCCTGTATGTCTGGCTTTTTTGGGCACCTCAGTCTCCTCCCTTCAGGAACCAGAGACCAGTGATAGAATGACCAGCAGCCTACTCAAAACAAAGTATTTTATTTAGCAGTTAGAATAAAAAGTTACAGAGAAAAGGATTTTGGATTTTTAAACACCAGCCTGCATGGTGTTACCATCCTACAATGGCAAGCCAGGAAGACTTATCTTCTTCAGGCAATCTCATGGGTTCCTGTATCTGAGTGTGTATCTCATTCTTTCTCTGATAGTCTGTGTCCTTACATCAAACAAACACCCCTTCCGTTGTCCTCCAGTCCCCACTACTGTCCTACAGTTCAGACTGGTTTGGGGGCTGCCCAGGAGAGTGGGCTAGAGCTCTGGCATTGTCTCCTAATGAGCGTTTAAGTGTAAGTAGTTAGGTGACTATTAGAAAGGGTCTCCTCCATCTTGCTTTTGTTGGGTAGGCTCTGCTACCCAGAAAGACCTAATGACAGATCCAGATACACAACTAATAATTATAAAAGGGCACCACCATATTTGTTACTTGTGTGAATGTTTGTATACTGAGTATCTGGATTTGCAGCTAAAGTAATGGAAAAAAATATACTGGCAGCAGTCAAAAGAATCTGAATAGGTTACCAGAATGGACAATTATGATAAGAGATTTTTACATACCAGTCTTACAAACCAAAAGACAAACAGAAATCACAATAGCATGCAAGAGGGAGTGCCATGGTAGAGCAAAACCTCTTCTGATCTTTAGGAATGTTTCCAATTTAAAGACCTGTTGCCTCACGTCAATATTGACAGAATAGTTATTTCAGGAATTTCTGACCCCCAATCCCAATTACTATACCGTTAGGGAAATGTCCTGGTTTTTGTACAGTCGGTGCCGTTAAAAAGAGTCCTTTGACCATTAAGTAAAGTACGACATATTAATTTCAAGGATCTAAAGAGTTAAAGGTGTTCATAAACTTTCACTGTCCAACATTAAACAGTGATAAATAGGTTTGGGGTTAGTTTTAAACAGAGGCCTTGGTTTTACTAGGTTATTTGGCAAACACCCAAAAGCATTCATTCAAGTTGAAAGTTTATTGATTAAACACACAAAAAGAACAAGATATTAAAACAAGCATTTATATTGAAACTGTGGTTGAGTGATTATGCAAAGCAAACTGCAGATCTTATCAAAGTCTCTCTCCTTTTTAGTCAAAGTGTCAGAGTCTCTTTTTTCAGAACACCCTTTCTTTGATGGAAAGGGAAAAGGTTAATTTTACTCTCAGTCCTGATGCGAAGAACATTCACTTATCCTGTTCTTAAAAGACAGGTGTAAGGTGGAGGAGAGACAGGATAGAAAAGGTGGGTGAAATACAGCTTTTGTTGATGCCTTTGGAATACTGTAATGCTGGTTAGTTATAAGTGGATGTTTTGGTTTGCAAATTGACCACAACTCCTGCGGCTTGGAACATGGCTAGTTACTATCTGATCAGGGCCATCATCTGGTTGGATTCTTTCTCCTTAGACAAAGCATATTTGAATGAATGCAGTATTATTGACTTCAGGATTTGATGGAAAACAAAGAGAGTGAGATAAGATAGGAGGACAGAAAGAGTGGAGCAGAAAATAACACAGCAGGATCATACATGCTTTTGCAGTGCTGGTAATTAGATATCCCCAACTAGTGATCTTGAGGATTGGATGCCATGATAATGTGATGACTTTCAGCACTCACAGGTGAAAACAAAGTTCTTTAAACAAGAGTAAGGCCAGCTGGCCTTCATCTTGTGAAGAAAGTAGTTTAGATGAGTTGAGAGGAGTTGCAGTGCTGGCAGATTGGGGGATAAGCTGGTGGGGGGAAATGATTCCTTTTATTGTTTTAAACATCTTTTTTAAGAATCCCAAAGGAGTAAAAGTGGGTGGCATATCTTACCAGCATTATTTTGTCCACCAATTAAATTCCTTTCTGTAAGGCCAAACTTGGCATAGATAACCTTGTTCTCACATTTTCTTGTGTACAAAATATGATTTCTCCACAGTCCTTGACTTATATGAGTAGCTTGTTTTGTTTGGACTAATACAGTTTCTCTGTATGGTTTTCCTGCACCTGTCCAAAACGTTCATCATTGTAAACAACTTGACCTATTTTTCATAGTTATTGTAACAACTTATGAACTTTCCCATACATTTCACAACTGAGATTAGGATAATATTTTAGGTTCAGTAATCACAACAGATATTACCAGTATGAGCAAGCATTCCCTATAGTTAGAAAGGGAAATACCATTATTATTAACTTTACTTAACAGTAAAAGATTAAAAGGAAACCTAGGGAATCCATATTTAATGTATGGCCGTGCATTTTTCATATATAGTTGAATACATTAGCTACTCTAAAACATGATATGATGATTAATGTAATATAGTTTGATTAATGTTTTCTTATTATATCAAAATTAGTTTCTATACAGCATGGGCCACATCCTTAGCTATTGTGAACTGGCTTAGCTCCATTTAAGTCAATGGAGATTGCTAGTTTATGAGAGCTGAAGATCTGGTCCTATGTCTTCAAAATAAGACAAGTGGTACCCATCCATAATTAAGGTTATAATAGACTTTCCATTATACAAAGAAATGATAATGTCCCTCTGCTATTCTTTAGGAAAAACAAACCAGTTTGCAGGTGATGTCAGAGTTGATATTTGGTGCTGAATCAAGTTGAAATAACCAGCCATGTTTACAGATGACAGGATTAAAAAATCATCTTTGTCTTCTTTGTGAAATATGGGATAAAATGCATCCGGAGAGAGAACACCATTGCCAGATGTGGCTGGTGCCCCAAATAATTGGTTAGGATTCAAATAGCAAACTCCTCCCCACCCACACATCACCTCTCTTCCCCTACATGTTGCTTATATTGTAGAACTGAAAAACTGCATCATCATCAATGTGAGGGGAAGTGTCACAGAATAGTGGGGGGGGGGGGGTTGGGGGAGGCAGTTTTTTGGGGGGAGAAATAAGGACTTTTGTTGTGGAAAAGGGGAATACAAAAAAGAGTATTCTCCTCTCTCACATGCACTGTTCGCGTTTCAGAATGTAAACTGAAACATATTATAGGTCAGGGCATGATAAAATACTATTTATCCCTCTTTCATCTCCTCTCTGTTTTCTCCTAGTCCTGACATCTTCCCCTCCGATAGAGCCCTTAGCCTATAATCCCCATACTGTTTCAATGGCCTTCCCTCATTCTCCACAAACACCAATTATTCATCCACACACTCATTCCCAACTGTCTCCATTCCCTGCTTCACTTCAACTGCCGCACACGTGTACACACACACACACACAATGCCTTTAGTCTGAAAAACCCCTCCTCTCTTTACTTAACTCCTTCATAGCTCAGAACAACCACTCTACTCAGCTCTCAAACGTCTTCCTCCGAATACCTGGAGGCTCAACTTCCCTCCCACTTCAGATTCAGAAATCCCTTCACTCCGCAACTGTCATCATCTTCCCCAACTCACAAATACCCATACTCATTGACAGATATGGAACAGAGGCAGCAAGGAAGGAGTGTGGCTGCAGCGAGCGTATGCAGAAAGCTCTATAAGCTGCCTCTGTGGGACTAATGGAAAATAGCCAACAGGAGTGATTATTCCCTACTCTATGCCTCTTCCCTAAACTGCTTGGAAGCCATGTGCTGCCATGTCCCCATGGACAAAATAAGTGCAAAGAACCCTAGACTTTACTTCTGTGAGGCTGCTAAGAATGAGAAGTAGCATTCCTGCTGCATGTCTCCTCCCTCTGCTGGCTTCAATCTGTGTTGGAAGGCCAGGAGACCCTGTGCCATCTGGGTGTAGCCTCCAGGAGGTTCAGCAACTTCAGCTCTACCAGAAGGCCTGATGGCAGCAGTTGGTACTGCACCCCCAGCCACTACCTGAGCCACACTCCACAGAGTCTACAGTGTACATATATGTAAGTGTGTTATACATCTGGAATTATTGATGGGGCTTATCTCCATCAGCCCCAAATGACTGACTGTTCCTGGTCAGCCCACAGTCCTTCCATTGCCCACAGTCCTTCCATCACCCGCAGTAAGTACCACTTAAATCTTCAGCATAAAAGTCTAAATGGAACTTAAGCAGTGCTTATGCTTTGTACTGGCCCTTCGCATGCTGATGAGTGGTACAGTTGTGCTATTAATTCTAGCATAGTGTGTGAGGTCAAAAAAAGGTGTGTCAGATTTGGCAGCTTTATAAAGCCACTGTTCGGTTTCAGAACTCTGCCAGAACTTAGTTGAGGGAGCCAAGCAGACTTCAAAAACCAAGTAGTTTGCAGCTACATTTTCATTATAGGTCTAGTTGAATCAGATACAACAGGAATGAAGACTCGACACAATAAATTCGGTTCAAGTGGAGACCGCAACCTCATGAATTGAAACCTGAAAGGATTTAATCCCCTGATTTCGACAGCTAACCAGCAGCAAAAATAATCCAAGGCCAGAGTTCCAGTCTAACCACAATAGGAGACACCCATCTGTTGGATCATATTAAAGAAGTTCTGTATTAAAATCACAAATGAGTTTGATTCCCCATAGTTTAAATTCCAGGGTATTACTAATTAAGAGGTATCCTGGTTTTTAGCACTGTTTCTCTCCCTCTATGTGTTAAACTTGCAAGCTGCTAATTGCATTAGTACATTCTAAGACAAAGTCTGTTCTCAAAGCAATTCACACAGAGAGAGACTCAAAGCAATACTCTGTAACAACAGAAACAGCACTCAGAGACTCCCCGTCCTTTTGTTGTATTAACAATTGTGATTAAAATAGAGATAGAGGATGTATGTGGATGGATGCTTGGTGTGGATAATAACTGAATGATCAGGGAGGTGCCAGCCTAAGAATCCAGTGTCTATCGGCTGAAGAAGGCGTCAAGTGGAAATAACCAGAGGACCCTCGGAAGGCAGACTGGAATCCACCCAACAGCCTCGAGAATGGAAGAACCAAAGAACAAGATAACATCTAGCAGCACGGAGCTGTCAGGAATGTGCTATCTGCTGATTGATTCAGCAACAGCATGATGAAGCAATTCCCACAGACTGGCCTAGGAATGAATTCCTATAAAAAATAGACTCTAGAAATTGAGAACTTTGTGGGGGGGGGGGGGGTCTGATTCTGCAAACCAACTTCCAGGAGCATCAGATGAGCATCTGACAAGGCCCTGCTCCCTCCTCATGTCCAGGCCACCTGGCCAGTGGCTTGGCATGAGCAACTCTAAGGCTGGTAACTATGATAACAACCTTGCAGAAACTGTGTGTGTGTGTTTGTATGAATGAATGTGTGAATAAATATGAGATTGAGTGGAATGTTATAGCTATAACTAACTGCTTACTATGATTCTTTCTGTATTCACAATAAATGTAGTATTTTGCCTTTTCCTCTTTAAGAAGATCCTACTGGTTTTTATTTTATTGGTATAAGACACCCACATACGAAGACTACTGTTAGCTTACCACCTCTCTGCCTATTACAAACAAACACTGTCATTCAGCACCCTTGTTGAAACTACAGCCACTTTTACCTCAGGTGTGGGTTCAGGACAGAGTCAAAGGGATGCCACTAAAGGCTTGTCTACAGTGGCAATTTACTGCTCTGCAACTTTCTCGCTCAAACACTCCCCTGAGCACAGCAAGTTTCAGTGCTGTAAAGCACCAGTGTAGACAGTGCACCAGCACTGGGAGCCGCGCACCCACCACTGGGAGCTACGCCCCTCATGGAGGTGGGTATTTTAGAGCGCTGGGAGAGCTCTCTCCCAGCGCTCTGCCGCGACCACACAAGCCACATTAAAGCGCTGCTGCAGAAGCACTTTAGCATTGCCAGTGTAGACTAGCCCTTACTAGCACTGCATATTAGAGCCCAGCCCATATTCAGTTCTTTAGTTCTTTATCCAAAATAAACTTTTAAGGGTTTTAAGTCTACAGCCATAGAAATTTTAAATTTGGAGAAGACTAGATAATTTTACTGAATGTTAACTTTATATCTAATTTCATAATATAGTATTCTGATAATAAGTCCACTACTAAGAGCTGGTCAGTTATTTGTTGCAAATAAATTAATTTTGCTTGGGTATTTTGTTGTTCGTGAACTATCTATGTAATTTTTATTATATGAGATGGCTCTCCGGAACTTTTCTCCAAATAACTTTTCCTTCATTGAAATGTATTGATATGTGCCAGAGAAAAAAGTACTATGTGCTAAAAAACAGATCAGAAAGGACAAAATAATGATATACCATATGCTGTAAACTCAATCCAGCAAATAATTTAAGGTCAATGGGACTACTCACACAGTAAGGATTACTTATCTGAGTAAGTGTTTGCAGACCTGTGTAGTTAGAACAGGAAAAATGATACAGTAATATCTTTAAAAAAGCACACATCACATAATTTAAAAAGAAATTAGGTGTTTTTTTTAAAAACTAAATATGATAAGAATGGATGTTCCAGCCCAAATACGCATAGTTTACATCAAACAGACCTGACCTTAGTGGCTAAGCCAAAGCAGAGCATTTTTAAATAGTGTAATCTTTTATGACTTTCAGAGGATTTTGTTTTTCTAAAATAATTTCTGAGAGTTCTACCTATTATGAAAACTTTATCTAAAGACCAACATTATCTTGCTTACTGTACCCTTCACCGGTTTGGGCAAGGACAAGCAAATATCTCTTTTTACTTTGCAGTGGCAAAGGATGTGGCATGTACATGTCTGTATATTTTTACTGACAGATAATATGTATAGTACCTAGATGATGGTGATATCATGTAATAAACTGCAGAGTCATGTGATAAATAAGCTCTCATATGGTTCCACAATTTATCATGTAACTTTGACCACCTCAGCTACCTTCTCTCTCTTCTTGTGTATCATACACACCAACAAATAATTAGTAGTACAGTGTTTGCCCAGCTGTAATGACTCCCAGCTTTGTGTTTTAAGTACTACTATACTTCTTTTTCTTTGTATTACAGAAGCACTTAGCAGTCTCAGCTGAGATTGGGGTAGAAAGGAAAACAGAGCGGAAGTGACTTGCCTAAGGTCACCCCATCACAGCTGTGATTAGAACCCTCAAAAGTCCCTGTCCACTCGACCACAGTCTCTCACTGCTATACCACCAAGGCCAGCCTTAGGGAAAATGGCACCCTGGCTGATATTTCTTTGGTGCCCTTTAATTACTGATCCCCAAGCAGTGGGGAGCTGCTCAGCAGGCAGAGCAGCAGCAGGTGGAGTGGCGGTGGCACTACATGTGTCATGCTGCTGGGAAGGTAGAGAGGAGAAACATGGGAGTGCCTGGCTCCTGCTCTGCAGCCCCCTTTATCTCCTCTCCCTGTCGCCCATCTCAGCAAGGCCCTTCTGCAGTCTCTTGACCTTGGCGCTCCCCCTCCTCCCGCAACCACAGCACCTGAGGTGGTTGCCCATATCACCCATCCATAAGACGAGCTCTGTATACCACCACCCCTCTTTTAAAGAGAGAAATTATTCAGGATTTTTTTCAGGGTAATATTGTAGCAGAATTGTGTTTGCAAATAAAATGTACATAGTCTCATATTTGTTGAGCTTATATGTAGTATACTGAAGCAGCCTGGTATTCTTCCTTTGTTGCTGGTTCATTTATTTCCAATAAAAGTAGAATTATCAGTTGAGTAGCCAACAAAAGGTATCTCAGTGTCTGTTTAATCCTAAATGAAAAATATCCATCAATTACAAAAAAATGAATAATCTCTGTTTTGTTTTCAGTTGAGTTGCTTGATTCTTCCCTAGGAGAGTCTTTCCCAGGGAATCCAGCTTTACATTTTGAGAGATGCTGCTTTGGACCACCCACTCAAATTAAAAGAAAGGAGTAGAGCCATTTTCTGACAAGATCTTGGAATCATGGAAACGTCTAAAGACTATTATGTTGAGAAGTGCCAGGCACTGTGAGTCCAGGGATTAGTCATAAACTTTTGTATCTTTAAATGTTATCTCTATCTTTGTGACCTGATAATGTATTCTAGCCCCATGGGAGAGGGTTATTGAACTTCCCCCAACAACTAAAATCAGTGGGGGATAATTATTGAAAATTCTGGATCAGTTAAACAACTCCAGAGAAGTACCAGGCCCTGGGGGGAACTGCATAGACTGGCTGAGATCTGTGAGACAAAGTAAGAGGTCAGTCTGAATTGGCTGAATGCCCCTCATTTGGATCCAAGAACTAACATGAGGTTGTAACCGAGAGGGTAAACCCTTCCTGGAAGGGTTGGAAAGTCTGGAACCTGCTACGGTGTCCATATGGAAGATGGGTGGCACCTAGTAAGCTTAGCATGTGGATAGACTGCTTGTTGGTTTATTGTACATTTTCTCTGTAATAAAAAAAGTTGTGGCAACTTGTTGCAGTGGATGAGAAGGTATAATGACTGTGTCTCACTTTCCGGGGAGGAAATGTAACCCAGTGGCTCCACGCTATGTACAGACTCACTGGCTATGTCCCACCAGGTCTTCTAGAACAAGTTCCATGGCAAAAGTTGTCCAAAATCTCAGCTCTGTAGTGAGCAGTGACTCAGCTCAGAAACAGCCAGTACTTGCCCATATGCTGTATCCATACTTCTGAGTCTTCTGCCATCTTACTCCACTCCCTTCTCATCATTATCACCAGCCCTGGCTAACCAGAGCCAGGAGTGTGAAACTTCAAAAGTACAGCTGCCTGAGCCCGGACATAAAAGCCCCAGGCAGTGGTTCCATGCGCTCCTGCCAGCGGAGGGATCATTGCTTGACTGGACACATCATGGCGGTGGTGATGAGAAAGTAACAAAAAGAGTTCCTGCCAGAGTTCTTCCCATCGGAGTGGGGAGTAGGGAGATGGGGTGGGGGAGCAACAAGAGGAGGAGGAATTAAAGAGAGAGGAGAGGGAGAATCTCCCAAGAGAAAGGGTAGGACGAAAAGAGATCTCTTTAAATGCAACATTTAACTTAGCTAGCCAAAGAGACACAGTATGCAGTTAAGCAAGACTTCAAAATTTGCCTCTTACCAGTGAACCTTTTACTCTTGGCCCATGACATTTAGCTGCTACTGTGCGTGGAGCTTCAAAGAGTACCATCAGCTATTTTTTCCAGCCTGAACCCTGAGCAATATAGCATAGAATTACTTTGTATGGACTTTCTGATGCCTTGCCCCTCATACAGTGGTAACCTTGTGCTTCCACTGCACTTTGAGGTCTGACACAGCCATGTATGGGATCACAGAGTTTGTTACATGCTTAATATAGAGGGTGTTGAAAATTTTAAAGCAGGTTTTGATCTTAAAGACTCAAATAGTGGCAGACTATACCCAACACTTACTATTGATAACTTTTCTGTGGTATTACAGTTCTAATTTCTCATTGTCTTAAATGTGATCTGAAAAGCTTTTCCCTTGCCTAGATCAGATTTCCAAGTTCTGTGTTCCTTCTGAAATGTTTAGACTCTTTCAAGGACAAGAATTTTCAAAAGTGATGAGTGACATTGTGTGCTTCAATGTTTGGTTGCTTATCTTAAGACATTTTGAATGGACCTGATTTTCAGAAAGTGTGGAGCTCTCTGCCTCTGCAATTCATAAAAGATGGACATTCAAAATAACTAGTCACTTTTGAAAATCTTGGCCTCAGAGCAAACCAAGGATCTACATTACCGCTTTACAAGAGGAAAGTGATATCACCAACTACTTAACTGTTTCAAAATGCAACTCATAACTCAGGTTTTGACACATACTTGATGGAGAAACAAATGGAGTGAAAGGGCGAAACAGGAAGCAATGAGTTTATAGCTGTTACAGTATGATGATGTTATTCAGGGCTTTGAAAGTGAGGGAGAGAAACTTGTATATGCTGCAGAGAGACTGGAAACCAAGTGAAGAGATTTGGAGTGGTATGGCTGGACAGCAGGAGAGAAATTACTTCTGTTGGGGGCATTGTCAGCAGGGAGAGGAGAAAAGAGCTAAAATGTGGGGAGACCAATAAAGAAGGAACATTGAGAACAAGTTTGTACTTTTACCTAAATAAAAAGGAGTGCAACTTGCTTTTTTTTTTTTTTTTTTTTTTTTTGCAGGCTCTGCAATTGTGTGGAAAATATCTGGAGTTTATCTTGTTTGGTTTTGTTAATTTCACAATAAGCAAGAAGTGAGTTTTGCTAACAAAAACTGCCTTGTCACTAAACAAAACTAACACAGCTCACAAAAACACACACACAGGAGACTAGCAGATATAGTGCTGAGAAAAGGAATTTTATAATTGTATTACTAATGGATTTTGTTAGCATTTAGAATTTACTCAGGATTTCTCTGTCATGTGATTAGTTACAAACAATAGATGTTGCCCTGGGCATACTTTTAATAATTTTTCATTTTTTCCTTTAGTGCAGTGCAGTTTAGCTCAGGGAACTGACTCACTTCTGATAATTCAGCTACAGAGGTGATAGGAGTTATTCACCTTGTTAGTTTATTTAGAATATAACATGCCTGGAAAATCTCAATACTATTTCCATTACCATCCGGTAATGGTAATATGGTTAACTATATTATCCAATTAATATGATAATCTGGGAGTTGAGAGAATATTAGAAATAGTATTTTACATATATTGACATACATATTAAACTTCAACAAAACTGTGAAACACAAGCAAGTATATCATATATTAATAAACATTAACAGTTAAAAGGAGGCTATCTAGTCTCAAAGTTTATATATGTATACATATGCATAGTCTGGGCCTAATAAATTTAATACTGGATATGAAATATAATTTAACTAATGAAAAAGTAACTACTATGCTTAATTTAGTTGGGGAACAGGTACTATCTGAGGTTTTCTAAGAGGACATCCTGTGTTTTTGAGGAAAGCCTGTCTGTATGACAGCATTACCACCAGTCATGGACAAGGAGCAAGAATCCTGGTCTCTGCTCTCAAAGGGAGAAATTTACACCTGTGCAGAGAACTAGCATAAAGTCTATGCCTCATTTAATCTCACCTAGACTATGTTTTCTGGATTTAAGTGGTGCATAGGTCTTATGCTCTTTGCACAGGAGTGAATTTCATCCAAAGTTGCCATTAGGAAAAGACTATCAGAAACTGTGAGTGTGAGTGTGGGGGGAGGGGGGCGGGGGGGGAGGGGGGCGGGGAGTATCATGGAAAATGTTGACTTTGGGGAAAAAAGTCATGAACCAAGATATTCCAAAAAACAAAATATTTTGATTCAGAAATGTTGATGTGAAACCTCGTGGGAGCTGTAGTTCAGGTTCCTCATTCTCCCTTTTTCCTCTATAGGCCAGGCTCTTTGGTCAGACCACACCTTCCATGATACACTACTGTGTCTCTTGGTGAGACGATGCAGTGCATCATGGAGACCCATAGTCACGGTGCATTATGGGACATGAAGTCTGGCTCGATAGCCTGGCACATTGAGGACAATTGCAAAATAAGTCAACCAAACTACAATTCTCATGAGTAGAGAGGTGTGTGGAACCAACTGACCTCTTTGGTTTCTTCATTAAGTTTATAAGCGTGCACTATTCAGAAAAGGTCCACTAATCAAGTTGGGCGTGAAGGTGACTGAAAGCAACCCAAATTGATTAGGTGGCTCAGAATCCATGCATAGCTATGGTGAAGGAGAAGGAAGATAGTGGGTCTCTCTCCAACAGCTGCAGCATAGGCTCATGCATGTTCCTTGTATCAGAATTGTTTTTTCTGACCAGAATTTCTATTCTGACATTCATAAATCTCCTCAGTAAACATCTTTCAGTTAGAACACTGTGGCCATTTTCCACTTATTGTGCAGTTTGTATAAATTGCTCTCAAATAATAAAGCATGTGCTGGTGTTGGAAGTTTGCGGGGTGTTTAGGTACAAGTATTGCAAAGAACTGCACCATAAGTATTTTATAACTGCAAGCTGTAAAGGTTCCACTAAAAGGTTTCCATTTATTTTTATCAAGATAAGTAGAGTCTGGGCTATATTTTTCTAACCAACAGGTTTGATATTGTTATGCACATAAAACAATGATTGTATGTAGCACTGCACATGATGTTTTCAATGGCTTTCCTGGACAAATGTATTTGGCCAACATGTTTAAGTGAAAAATGCAGATTTGGTGACACAAAAATGTGTTGCAAATTCATGTCAGTTTTACTGAATTGTCCATGTCGAGTGCGGGAGGCCGATCCAAAAAGTCAAAACATTTATTTTCAGAATTATTTTCCAAAAATTCTGAAATATATTTTCAGTTTGACCCAAAATGAATGATTTTTTTTCTAGCTAAATCACCTGCCTCACTTTAAAAGGAATTAAGCAACCCAGGGGGCATTCTCTGTGGGTGCCCTCAGCTTTGGAATTCTCCTCCTTTGCTCTGAGACAGCCCAAATGTATTGATCTTCAGGATACACTAATTTAGTTTGTTGCAAGTGGGTAGAGGTGAGTGAGATAAGAGCTGGTATTTGTGTATGATGGGGTTTGGTTTGATATCATTGGTTGGTTATTTTTCTTGCAGGTAAATAGCTGGATTTGTGTCATGGTATTTTTTTGTAGGA
The DNA here is from genome assembly GCF_015237465.2 of Chelonia mydas. Lineage (NCBI taxonomy): Eukaryota > Metazoa > Chordata > Testudines > Cheloniidae > Chelonia > Chelonia mydas. The sequence continues at coordinate 169,810,274 of NC_057849.1, forward strand.
CTTTCTACATCCGTGGATATGTGTCTTTGTTCAAAATTTAACTAAAAATGAACTTGTATCATTATAGGTATTTTGTCACTTGTATATAGATTACATACAAGTACACAGTATATAGATTAATAGGCATTGGCCATAATATTTTAGAAAGATACATTTTATTTTACTGATATTGGATATTAGTAAATGTATTCATTTGAAATAAATGTCAATTAAAGCATAATGTAACCATCCTTTTAGTACTTAAATAATATTGCTTAATTAGCGTGATTATGCATTTACTGTTTTATTGATAAATTATATTTTTAAATGGATGATCTTTGAATAAACTTATGTGAACCTGAACTCTTAAGCTAATTTTGTACCTAGTCTAAGAAAGAAAAATATTAAATGTTACTAATGTCAGTTTATATTTTTGAATTCTCTTGTATTTTAAAAATGAAGAAAAGGGTAATTGAATGCTAGAAAAAGCTGATCTAATCATATGTTCCACATCTCTGATTTATCAAAGAAAATTTCCTAATTAGCATTTTGACCTTTAAGGAGATAATTTCATTAATAGTAGATCAGACAGGAACTGTAGATTAAAATACTATTTTTTTCTGAATTGTAACAAAGCCTCCTTTAAGAAGTTTTTAGGTTCTCTCCTTATCTAATTATGCTTTTGGTTCTCACCAATCTATATTTAAATCAGTTCTAATATTGTTGACATAAGTCTTAATTCTAAGCAAATGTGGGTAGATGCAACCCCAGTGAATGCAGCGGAGATGGATCCTCTTACCCCACTTCTAAATCTGTCCTTGTATTCAATAGTGTAGCAGGGAAGAGAGAACAAAGCAGTAATGGAGCACTTCTTCATAAGCTAAAACAAATACAGTAACCAATATAAACATGACGGGTTGGGTTCAGTTATGTTTACTTCAAGAGATAGTTTCAGATCCACTTTTATTGTTTTGCAAAACAGTTTATCTATCCCTGTTAAATATAATTACACTGTCACTGACACTATTCTTCCAAAAAAAAAAAACCACTTTAATTTCTGATTTTAGTTTAAAATTTGTGTAGCTTAGAAAACATCAATAGTTTGTGCTCATGTGCTGGGGCCTAGCATGCGAACCTCTTCCTCATGCTGGTAAGCAACTACTTATATGAGTAGTCCCACTGAAGACAATAGGATTACTCAAGAGAGTAACTGTTCACCAGTGTGAGTAAGGGGTTCAGTATGGCAATATTCATTCATTCATTCGTTCATTATTTGTATTATCAAAGTGCCAGAGTCTTGGGCCAGGACCCCATTGTGTTAATCTTTATATATATGTTTATCAGGTAAGGAGTGGGCAAAAAATATGTACAGTGGCTTCTCATCTGTTCTAATAATCTAGATATGCATCAGTACATGCTTGACTTTTTCAGTTAACTGAGTAATTTATTACTGTATAAACTAATATTGGCAATGTCAGATTTCCAGAGCTTTCATTCTCACCACCATACCTTTCCACTGAGGTAATCTTGCTTCTATTCTATTCTGTAGGTGTTTGCTCTGATGACTCATTCTGTGATAAGTTGGAGGAGCAGTGAATAACTAGACTTGTTGGAGCACAAAATGTCTTCTCTGCTGGCAATGGCGGGCATGTCTCTTGTTATAGTTGCTTCTACAGCTTCTTCTGCTGCATGTTCATCACAATAGGCAATTACTGCCAGCTCTGATGAGGCTATTATGTCTGTAATTCTGGTTTTGGCCTTGATTCAGCAAAAACCTTAAGCATTCACTTACCTTCATCCTTATTCAGCAAAGCACTTGAAAGCACATGCTTAAAGTCCTGTTGAAGTCACTGGGATTTAAATAAGTGATTAAACTGCTGTGTTGAATTGGAGCCTTCTTTGGTTAGTACTGTATTGTATAGTACAGTGGTTCCCAACCTTTCTGTGGGAATAGCACATTCCTATTCCCCACAGACTGTGGTGGGCGCCAAACACCCCGCTGCCGAGAAGCAACAGCGGAAAGAAGCCTCGCCGCCGAAATGGGCGGCAGGTGGTTCTCAGGCGGGCAGCGGCGGCATTTCGCGTTGGGGACCCCTGGTATAGTAAGTCCTCCAGGACTTCCTATACACTCGTTATGGAGTCTGTTTTTATTTTTTTCCCTGTGAAGCACTGCATGCTGGAATGGAGAAATAAACTTGCTTAGGACAGGGAACAGTCACAGGCTACAGCTAGAAAAGAATAGGAAGGTTTGTTTCCTATTCATGTACATAGTTTCCATTCTTAAGAAAAGGTATATCTTGAAACTGGTCTTGCCTGTCAGCAAGATACCACAATTACTGGAAGAATGCAATCTTACTCCAATGTTAGGACGTTGTGTATGTGCAGCTACTGCACCTGTTCTTTTGTAGGTACTGCATCTCTCTGCTGTCTTCCATTGTGTTTTCAGGTTGTAGGAATATACGCTTACATTGGATGTTAGAGAACAGGCCCAGACGGTATGACCAAAAAAAGACTGAGATCATGACAAAGAAGGGTTGTTTGTGTTAAATCTGAAGTGACCTCTGAAATACCTGCATTATTTCATGTAAGGTTTAGGTTGAAGTAATAAAAAAAATTAAAATGGTTAATTGATATCAGGTGCAGTAAATAATTGTTTATACAGGTTTGTTTAATTTATTATAAAGAAATCCTTAGTTTAGTAGCTAGGATAAAATAAGAAGGAACCCTTGAAGAGAGGGAACCAGCTGTTAATATTGTCTTAGCCAGGCTAGAGGACAGCTGTAAACTGCCTCATCTGGTGTCAGTTAAGGTCTGATAATGAGCAATGACATCACTTGTTTATTTTAGGTTTTTAGGAGTTTCTTTGTCAGAGCTGTTCCTTCCTCCTCTAGTCACACCATGATGGCAACATATCTCTCAAACCCAATACTCTTGTGACTATTTGGCCAATGCTTATAACTGTATTGTTGCTAGGATATAGTGAATAAATGTATATATACTTGTATTAATATTTTGAATGTAATCAACACCACATGGCCTTTGACTAATAAAGGAATGCTTGTGTAGAAGCTGAGTCATGGTAAACATTATTAAATTTATTGGAAAAAATATTTCCAGCACAGATGCAATTCAAGGTGTTTTGAGTTTGTTCGATAATGCCCTAAATAATTCTACCTTGCTTAGGGCTGCATTTTGCCTGCCATACTCATACTGAGTAATACCTTGCTCTGAGGAACCTCAGGGCATGTCTACACTTACTGGGGATTGACACTGTGACAATCGATGCACCAGGAGTAAATTCAGCAGTTTGAGTGAAGACCCGCTGAATCGACCACAGATCGCTCCCCCATTGACTCTGGTAATTCACTGGAATGAGAAGAGTAAGGGAAGAGAGATGCTTTGTTTACCTGAGCATCCGCAGGTATGGCTGCTTGCAGCTTCCAGTGGCTGCAGTTCGCCGTTTCTGGCCAATGGGAGCTCCGGGAAGCCATGGGAGCTGCGAGCGGCCGTACCTGCGGATGCTCAGGTAAACAAAGCATCTCGCAGATCACCAGGGGCTTACCCTGAACAAGCCGCAAACCAAGTTTGGGAACCCTTGGTATAGCAGAATCAGGCACCACTGAGTCCTTGGAATATAATTTTCAGTTCCCTGGTTAAAATACAAGGTGATTGATGTCAGCGTGTTTTCAATTGATGTCAGCGTGTTTTGTATCCGCAAAAAGAAATGGAGGACTTGTGGCACCTTAGAGACTAACAAATTTATTTGAGCATAAGCTTTCGTGAGCTTTCATAAGCATCCGATGAAGTGAGCTGTAGCTCACGAAGGCTTATGCTCAAATAAATTTGTTAGTCTCTAAGGTGCCACAAGTCCTCCTTTGCTTTTTGCGGCTACAGACTATCATGGCTGCTACTCTGAAACTTGACTCTAATACTCTGTTCATGCGATTCTTACTCAGACAAAATTCATTTACTTCAACAGAAGATTTGCCTGAGTAAACACAGCAGGGTTAGGCCCTATGAACATAGAAATCCTTCACCCACCAATAAGACATTCATATCTGGGTTGGGATGGGGTAGCCATTTAACCATGAAATGCCATCATTTACAACAGTTCAGAAGGGAGAATGAAAAATGGCTTAACTGGTTGAAACTGGTAGGGGCTAGGAAAGGGAATATAAGGGAATGTAATTACCCAGTTGGAATTTGGTTGTTGTACTACCATTGTGAAAAGTGCCAGGGGATTTTTAATGACCACAATGGTTGTAAAATACTAGGGGAGTGTGTGTTACAAGTCCCTTTCTGTGTTGATCTGCAAAGTTTGCCACCTCTCACATTTTGCAAATGATGGGATGTCAGCTGGGACTGGAGCCAGTCTGGTGATGGTGGGTGAAGCCCTTTAGCAAATTTTAGCCCTGCCTGAGGGGAAACTCCTTTTGAATGGCTACCTTTCCTACTTGCCAGCCTTCTTGGGATGGATGACTAATCCGGACTGCTAAAGGAAAAGTTCTTTCCTCCTCCCTTCAGCAATCGGAAGCCATTCTCAGAGAAGGGGAAGTGAAAAGAGAGAAAACCAAATAGCTCGGGTCAGATCTGCTCCTTCCTCCCCTCCTAGGAACAATGGAGATGGAACCTCTGCTCCTTTTACTTGCAGCACCCAGCCTGGGAAGGAGCAGAGGGCAGTGAAAAGTCCCAGAAAAAGAAGAGGTGAGGCTAGGTGGGCTGAACTGAAGGTAGTCTGGGGGACAGGAATGATTTGGATTTTGGGAGGGGGCCAGGATTAATTGCTGGGCCAGGGACAGACAGATATGGGGGTGAGAGCTTCTGCAGTGGAGGCCAAAATCATTTTATTCCATAAATTTTGAAGAGTGGCTAACACTAATTGTGTGTGTGTCCCTGTCCCTCTCCCTCTCTCTCTCTCACACACACACACACACACACACACACACACACCAGGGGATGGGCCGCGAGGAGTTCAGGGCAAGGACAGCTCAAAAATGAAGAAAGACTAAAAAAAACATGTAAAGGTTTTTTGGTTTTTTTAAACCTCATGATTTTGGGGGTGTCTGACTCATGATTTTTGATCTTTTGAAGATGGCACTATCGGAGATGTCTCATGCAAGTAACCACAAGGGCAACCCTTGTTTAGCTTGTGAAGTTTTACAAAGTGAAAACCCAAAAACAATGGCTGCAGGAACAGAAATAAATGTTAGAAGATAAGGCATCATTATATATAACCTTATTTCTGACAGCTGCTTGCAACTCATCACGGACGATCAGGTGGTAAAATATCAGCCCAGTATCACATTTGCATATAGTGTCAATTTGAGTTGCAGCTGTAATCTGGGATGTTTACCATTTTATAATAATTCTTTACTGATGTTGTAATAAAGTAGTATTAAAAAGGGCCTACAATAGTCTACAAATGGCAGATATTGATTTGTATGATAGAATAATATGTCACTAAGGACAGACTATAATGAAATTTGGTCTTTTTCCCCCCACAACATGTTCTTGTATCAATGAAAAATGCTTGTTCATGGAATTATTTGAGTTCAGATGGTGATTGTAATGAATGTTGGAAAAAATCTGATGTACAATGCATCTGCCTTTCAATTTCTCTTCCCATCTTCTTGCCCAGCCCATGGGGGTCCTATTAGAGATAAGATTGTTTGAATTATATATATATATATATATATGTACAGTGTGTATGCGTCTACTCAAATAGTCACCATCTGAACTCAAATAGTCAGATAAAAAAATAAAAGAAAAAGAAATAGGCTGTATTACAGATACAGTTAGGGTCACTGGACATTGGAATGCTATTGTTTAGAGTCCTAGAACAACTGAACATGTGTTATTGGTAGATTCCACAGTCAGAGACAACCATGTAAACTTCACTACAACATGATGAATCTGTAAGATAAAAGGAACTAGCAAACCTAGACAGAGGATCAGATAGAGGACCTATTAGTTTTTGCCACAGCCTGAATTAGTTCAGATTGTGCTATGAAACTCCTTTGTGTTCTCCCAAAAAGTGGAGAGGGATGATTGTGAGTCTTACGTGCTGATCTGTAGGGTTATGAGAAGATAATGTGTTCTTATGTAAAGAAACAAAACACTTTGTAATGTAGATATTTTTATATACCCGAAGCATTGCTGCACTGCAAGATTATGTAGTAGATAATCTGCTAACCATTATAAAACATGATCTACTTTGGTGTATGTTTGTACTGATAAGAGCTTTTTGAAACCTTGTTATGGATTCAGTTAAAAACCAGTTGAGATTGACAGGTATGAACGCACCCTTCAACTAACATAACTGTAAGTATAAGCCCCCACCTCAGGTAAAAGGAGTGTAGGTACCTCTCCAGGAGCTTTTGGCTGAGTATTGTTTTGGGGGCATGGCATGGGAAGAGACATCCCACAGAATCTGAGAACAGATAAGAACAGAGAGAGATGGAGAGGCAAGAAAGCCAAGCAGAAGCCTGTAAACAGTGTGACCCTGTAAAAAGCTGGAGAGAGTACTTCTGAGTCTGGTGATGGCTAAAGAGGCTTCGGGGCTGTAAGATAAGAAACTGCTTTTTTGTTCTTGTCTCTTCTTGCATTCAGAGACACAGGACCTTGTACATTCCTTGTAAATAAGCAAGATTACATCAAGAAAACAACAGATTCCATCAATTTCTACTTCCATCTCGATTGTCCCCAGAGCCCCAAACTTTGACTAGCCGCTTGGGTCAAAAAGAGGTATGAGTACTTTAGATAGGTCAATAAAGAGGTGGGGGTTTTTTTGTTTGTTTTTTTAAGTAAAGAAGAGGCAGGCTAAGGAGAATGGGTTTTAGTTTTGCAAAATCTGCTCAGCCATTTTTTTGAATGACTTAAGCCAGGGGGTGATTTGTATCAGATCATTAGAGCTGAAAAAAAAAATCCACTTTAGGTGATTCAGGAAAAAGGTTCTAATTTTGTTTTCTCCCTAGTATTCATGGAAAAGTACACAATAACCAATGTCAACTTGTGATTTAGTGAGTTGAAGTAACTCCCGAAATGGGAATCTCAGCCCATGTAGAAGTGTGGCAGGTTATGGAAGGGGAATTAGAAATGTGGCTAGCAGAGGGCAGTAAGGGGAGGAGGAGGAGGACAGAGCAGATACCAGCAATACAAAACTGGAGGGATGGGAAAGAGATGGAAAAAGTGGATGAGATGATAGTTTTAAAATTATTATATTAACGCCTTTTAAAAACATTTTCTGTTATTTACCTTTGTCAAAACCAAATTAAACTGCTGGTTTTTAGCTCTGCCATTTAGACTCAGACAGCTTCTCTTCACATAAATGTCAATCTTATTTTAGAACAGCATTGAGACATCCTGTACAGTACAATTCTGTTCCATCTTGATTATGTAATGCTAATTAGTGTATAAAAGTGTGCTTTATAGCTGTGATACTTGAGAATTAGATTCCAAATTGCAACACTGTGCATCCATTCAATAACTTCAAGTTGAGTTAAGGTGAGGATACTTAGAGTGAGATCTGATCATTATTGGCCAGATTTGTGACCCATCATAATACAGCTACTCAGGAGGAGATAAATTCCCTCCACCCCTACCCCCTGCTTTTTCTCTCTCTCTCCTGTGCAGACACAGTAGCACTCTCCGTATGAAGGCTTAGGTGCAGGGGAAGAGCAAGGGTTGCTTGCCCAATATATAGGACCAAATTAAAGAATCTTTCATTGTTGTTTACCCACTTCCAAACAGGCTCAAAAGAACTACTGTTTCACATCAATATTCTGACTGGCCCAGGAGCTTTATCCCACAGCCCCTATTATTCAACCATCTGCACAGATTACATGGGAGTATGTATAACCCAGGCAAAAGCAGGCATGCAAGTGGTCAGGTGGTATGAGTATATCCTGCTTCTCCAAGACACCCTATCAATACATCCAAATAAGATGGAAATACTGTGTGACCTTTGCTGTTTTTGGGAGAGAGCTGGAGACAAAAATTGTGCCCTCCATTTTCCTCCTTATTGTGGCTCTTTATAATCAATTGAAGACATGGCCTCTTACATAGGCATTGTGGCAAATTGCCGGCACTACTATGATGGGTCTCATGCTTTCTCTTCTTGGGTGGGGGTTCAGGGCACTGTTTCTTACCCCTGAACTGGGGTATTAACTGCCCCACTAGTGTCCTAGAGGAGGGGAGTGGAGAGGGAGGGACCCAGGCCAGCCTTCTACTCCTGGTCCCAGCCCAGGGGCCCTAGGGAGAGTGGTAAACCATGAGAACTAGCAGTTCCTTTCCCTGGGCTACTTCCCTCTCCTGCCCTTCAGCTTGTGGTGCTTCCTGCCCTCCCTCTGCACAAACCAGGTGTCCCTTTACCTACGGTCTTGGTCTTCTTAGCCCACCGCAGTACTTCTCCAAACTCTCCTCTGCTTCCCTCCAAACTGCTCTCTGCTCCAACACCAATCCACTCTGCTTCAACTCCTCCTCTTGTCTGATTGAAGCAGGGTTTTTTTATCATGTGACTGGCTTCAGGTGCTATAATTAATTTACAGCAAACTTTCTTCCCTCTATAGGTAATAAGGCTCTCTTCTAACATTCTCCTGCTTCTGCTCGGTGACCCCGTCCGGTTCCCTCCGTCTGACCCTTTGATTGAGGGGAAGAGCGAGAGACCCCAGCCCCAGCCGTTGCCGCTGTGGATACCATCATCATTGTCACCTAGGAGGGGTCCTATAATACGTGGGTGTCTACCCCCCCCCACTCCCAAACCGCCCACCCTGCAGCCGTGTCCATCTTGCCGGGCACTCTTAGGGGGGGATAATCGGTGACACTGGGCGTGGCACTAGGTAACTCGAGGGGGTGGAAGACCACGAGTGTCGAGGAAGCCCCCCCGCTCTGGGCCCAGGCTAGCCTGAACACTTCTCCCTCCTGAAAGCTGCTGTGTTATACCTTCTGTTTGCGTTGTTTTGTTGCATACTTTGCTTTCGTTCTTTGGTAATTCTTGTAATTGTCACAATAATTTTTTTTTTCTGTTTCAAAAAAAAAACATTCTCCTGCTTCTGCTCGGTGACCCTGTCCGGTTCCCTCCGTCTGACCCTTTGATTGAGGGGAAGAGCGAGAGACCCCAGCCCCAGCCGTTGCCGCTGTGGATACCATCATCATTGTCACCTAGGAGGGGTCCTATAATACGTGGGTGTAATCCCCCCCCCGACCCCAAATCGCCCACCCAGCAGCCGTGCCAATCTTGTCGGGCACTCTCAGGAGAGGAATAATCGGTGACACTGGGCGTGGCACTAGGTAACTCGACGGGGTGGAAGACCACGAGTGTCGAGGAAGCCCCCCGCTCTAGGCCACCAGGTAACTCAGGAGGGTGGAAGACCACGAGTGTCGAGGAAGCCCCCCCGCTCTGGGCCCAGGCTAGCCTGAACACTTCTCCCTCCTGAAGGCTGCTGTGTTATACCTTCTGTTTGCTTTGTTTTGTTGCATAGTTTTGCTTTATTCTCTTTGGTGATTCTTTGTAAGTGTTACACAAATAAAATTCTTTTCTGCTTCAAAAAAACAAAACAAAACAAAACAAAACATTCTCCTGCTTCTGCTTGGTGACCCCGTCCAGTTCCCTCCATCTGACCCTTTGATTGAGGGGACAAGCGAGAGACCCCAGCCCCAGCCATTGCCGCTGTGGATACCATCATCACTGTCACCTAGGAGGGGTCCTATCACACGTGGGTGTACGTTCCCCCACCCCCAAACCGCCACCCCGCAGCTGTGCCCATCTTGTCGGGCACTCTCAGGAGAGGAATAATTGGTGACACTGGGCATGGCACTAGGTACTTCGAGGGGGTGGAAGACCATGAGTGTTGAGGAAGCCCCCCCACTCTAGCCCACCAGGTAACTCAGGGGGTGGAAGACCACGAGTGTCGAGGAAGCCCTCCCGCTCTGGGCCCAGGCTAGCCTGAACACTTCTCCCTCCTGAAGGCTGCTGTGTTATATCTTGTGTTTGCTTTTGTTTTGTTGCATAGTTTTGCTTTATCCTTTTTGGTGATTCTTTGTAAGTGTTACATAAATAAAATTCTTTTCTGCTTCAAAAAAAAAAAAAAAACCACTCTTCTGCTGCCCTTGGCCATGCTGTATCACAGCATCCAAAGAGTTTTTTCCAAAGAACAACTCACCGTGCTGTAACTGCACAGCAAATGTTGAATGAGGGGTAAAAACTGCAATTTAGTAGAGTTCTTTGCTCATCAACTGCACTTGAGTAGAATACGTTGTCCTGAAAAAAAACCTTTTTTTTCCTGCCACAACACTATTTTATTTTAATTTTTAAAAATGTTTAAGTGACTGTAGGACTAGAGAAAAGTTTCAGGACTTCCAAACCTCTATTCCTAAAATGTAGACCCTAGCACTCTCTTAATCTTTAACCCACATGTAGGCACCATTTACTAGAAGGGCCTCTGACCATAATTGGAAGTGTTCCAGTTGGGAAGATCTGAGTGCTGCTGTTAGCCTTAGAGACCACACCTCCCATGATGTCTTACGGAAGAGAGAGAGACTTCCTCTTCCAGGGAATGCAGGGCAAGCATGTGGTGGGCTCCATTTTGGAGAGGCGCTGAGATTGCTTTATGGAACTCTGTCCAAACCAGGAGCCACTGCTAAACTGCTTCTAGAAAGCCAGAAACTGCTGTTGAGAATCTCCTGGGGCTTTGGTCAAGCAGGGAGCCTCAGGGGCTATTGATGTGCCCAGAGCTGACTGAGTGACCACTCATGGGAGTTAGCAAAAGTTGTACCTTGTAAGAGGTGATCTCTCTTCAAAGGTTTGCTGTAAAATGGGCACCTTTATGATGTACAGAAAGGTTACTGTTGTTACCGATGTTTCATGTTTAATTTTAATTGCTTTTTAAATTAACATTATTGTGACACATGGCCATAAAGGGTTAAGCATCTCACAGGCTAAATGACCCAGATTCAACCTTTAAAGACATGTTAGAAAAGTATCTAAATGGTAATTGGTGCCATTCTATGTTAGATAGGCTAGAACTTTGAAATGCAAACCTGTATTTTTAGAGAATTATAGGTAGTATTAATTGTATATGTTCACTCATATCTTGTTAGATGTTGACCATATATACAGACAGCTCCTGTCTATTAATATAGCTATTGATTCAGACCTCAAAAGGGAAAATTAACATTTAGATGAAATGTGGGTAAAAAGATGTCATGTCTATATGTCTCTTTAAATTACCTTATGTTAATTAATGTAGTTAATTACCGGTGATGTTTAGGAAATAGAAGGATACTTCAAAAGCCTATTGTTCATCCAGGACTGTATGGTCAAGAGGCTGCCAGAAAACTGTATAAAAATTCTTGGTACCTGATCCTTTCATCTCAGATCTGCTTGATGCTTTATGCAGTGGAAGCTTGAGTCATAAGACTGAGATCTCCAGTCCCACCTGGATCACCCTGGATCTGAACATTGGACTATAACCTATGGACTAATTCTGAAGAACTCTTTGTAACTACAAAGCTCACCATCTCTACCATGAAACTGACCTCAGAGTTATATTCAAGTCGGTAAGTATAATGATCTTGTAAGCAGTACTCTCTCTTTCTTTTTTGATAAATCATAGTTTAGTTAATAAGAATTGGCTGTGAGCATGTATTTGGGTAAGATCTGAAATATTCATTAACTGCTCCTACGCTCCAGCTGGGGAGTGGAGTTGGGGGATGCTCGGTGTGCGTGTGCACTGCTCCTTGCAGCTCCCGGAAGTAGCGGCATGTGTCCCATATGGCTCCTAAGCATGGGGCAGCCAGGGGGCTCTGCACACTGCTCCTGCCCCAAGCGCCACCCTCACAACTCCCATTGGCCGGGAACCACAACCAATGGGAGATGCAGAGGTGGTGCCTGTGGATGGGGCAGTGCACAAAGCTGCCTGGCCGCGGCTCCGCAAACAAGCTGGAGGGGAGATGTGCCTCTGCTTCCGCCAGCTGCTTGAGGTAAGCACTCCCCTGAGCCCCTCCTGTGTCCCAACCACCTGCCCCAGCCCTGATCCCCCTCCCACCCTCCGAGCCTCTTGGTCCCAGCCTGGAGCACCCTATTGCACCCCAAACCTCTCTTCCCTATCCCCACCCCAAAGCCTGCACCCATCAAGTGATTTTAAATACTGTACACTATTGTATCAAAATATTAACTATATTTAGTAAAATATGATTTTCTTGATTTTCTTTTTTGGCAGGGAACCTGTCATAAATATAAAGGGAAGGGTAAACCCCTTTAAAATCCCTCCTGGCCAGAGGAAAACTCCTCTCACCTGTAAAGGGTTAAGAAGCTAAAGGTAACCTCGCTAGCACCTGACCAAAATGACCAATGAGGAGACAAGATACTTTCAAAATCTGGGAGGAGGGAGAAAAACAAAGGGTCTGTGTCTGTCTGTCTGCTTTTTTTGTTGGGGACAGAACAGGAATGGAGTCTTAGAACTTTTAGTAAGTAATCTAGCTAGGTATGTGTTAGATTATGATTTCTTTAAATGGCTGAGGAAAGAACTGTGCTGAATAGAATGGCTATTCCTGTCTGTATGTCTATTTTGTAACTTAAGGTTTTGCCTAGAGGGATTCTCTATGTTTTGAATCTAATTACCCTGTAAGGTATCTACCATCCTGATTTTACAGAGGTGATTCCTTTACTTCTATTAAAAGTCTTCTTGTCAGAAAACTGAATGCTTTTTTCATTGTTCTAAGATCCAAGAGTTTGGGTCTGTGGTCACCTATGCAAATTGGTGAGGATTTTTACCAAACCTTCCCCAGGAAGTGGGATGCAAGGTTTGGGAGGATTTGGGGGGGGGGGGGTGGAGACGTGTCCAAACTACGTTTCCCAGTAAACCCAGATAAAGTTTGGTGGTGGCACTGGAAATCCAAGGGCAAAGGGTAAAATTAATTTGTACCTTGGGGAAGTTTTAAACTAAGCTGGTAAAAGTAAGCTTAGAAGGTTTTCATGCAGGTCCCCACATCTGTACCCTAGAGTTCAGAGTGGGGAAGGAACCTTGACGGAACCCCATTCCATTTTTTAAAAACTCCTCTCTCTTTCTTTGCCTTGTTTTCATTTTGCCACTGGAAAAAGAAAACAGACTGTAAATAATAATAATAATAATAATAATAATTAATAATAAAAAATAATAATATTTATTGTTTCATTATTATTCATTTTAAAACCTGAAAAAAAACCACAAGATTATTGGGGGTGGGGGGTGGGCACGGCTAGGAGAGGAACATTTCAAAAATACATTTTAATTTTCAATTAAGATATTTTTTCATTAAAAAAATCCAACTAGCTCCAAAAATAAGGTGATGGATAGAATGGGTAGGAGATGGAAGGAGAGTAAAAAAGAGATAGAATAATGGAGGTTAGGAAGAGATTGTGCCACCAGCTGGAGTTCTGCACTGTGTCAGGAACTTCTCTGTGGGATATAAGTTTAGGGGACCTAACTGCCTTCAAAGTTCATTTCTTACTTCTTGAGATGGGCTCAAGCCACATTTGGATTGGGATCAATAATCTGAATGTTCCCCAAACTTCAGTACTCTTTGGATCTAGCAAACAGATATGTCCCCATCTCTGTTGCCTGTTTTACTACCTGGGTCCTTATAAGGCAAAACAATCCGACACCAAATGTTTCTATGTTGTATGTTTGCTAGGAAAAGTGGGCCCTAAACCTTGTTAGGTGAACCCTAAAATAAAACTTTCCTAATTCAATAAATCTCGTCATTCCTACTAAAAATGTATAGACCCCCAAAAGAGAATTAAACCCAGTGCTTCCCAGTCCTGCTTTTCTTTAAATTTCTGATAATCCTGGGACTTCCAGACTCCTGTTGAAGTATGGAAGGTGATGGTTTTGTTGACTTTTTTGATGGAATAACAGCAGCAACAACAAAAGCCTCACTTTATCTGGACTGGATATTTAACAAAATCCACACATACATGTGGAAAACCAGTAAATTAGGAACAACATTTTAACCTTCCTCTCATTGCTTCACCCCTCAGGCATCTTTGAACTGAATAGTCTTTTCTCCCATGGTAGTTTTCTAGTGGGTAAAGATTTTCTGTGGTCTGAGGTCTCCTGGTTGAATAAATTGAAAATCAACATTCTTCTGGATTTAAAAGATTATTTATATGAACTTAATAGGATTATTCTAAAATTAAATAAATAAATATAAGAGCAGAATGTAATGAGATCAATATATCATGAATCATTAGATAGCAAAGAGTATTTGATCTCAATAATTACATTGGGATAATAGATACTTTTTCTGAAATTATACATTTTGAAAACCTGGTTAATATATTTTAGTAGCTACTTGCTCTACAGCTGTTGTGAGCAATTTGCCAAATTCATATGAGAAATGCATTTGAGCAAACAATTTAAAAAAGTCTCATGTCATAAAATATGCACTTTTTAAAGAGCAAGTGCTTAACTAATAGGGTTCATGGTCTTTTGAAGCCAAGCTTTATGATGTTCCTGCTCTTAAGAACAAATTAATTAGATATCAAAATGTCACCTGCAGTGAATAAAATCTCTAAATACTTAAGTGGGAGCAGTGTATTACCAGCAGAACTGGAAGTATGTGCTTCTTTTGTTACACCTTATTGATTTAATGATGACTGAAAAGGGGACTTCCAAAATGGTGTAAATAGAAAATTTAAGTTTATCAGTAGACAAACCCCATTTCCATGGGTGGCAGGTGAAGCTTCCCCTTGAGGAGGTTAGCCCTGTGCCCCACCTCTTCCGGCCAAGGTCATGCCCAACTCGCTGCTCTCACCCCCCATCCCCACCCCGTGGTCCCAGTTGGGGAAGGGAGGGAGGGGGGTGATAGCTCAGTTGGGGCCACAGAGGAGCCTGAGAGTTCAGCAGTGGCTGGGACCCAGCTCTCACCTCGGCTGGGACTGAAGCACCACCCCATGGCCACTACCCTGCCCATGGTCCCACCCCATTCTGTCCCTTCCCCTGTGGCCTGCCCCCATTCCACCCATGGCCCCACCCCCATTCTGCCGCGTCCCTCCTGGCCCCACCTCCGTTCTGTCCACACTCTACCTCTTACCTCTGAGGCCGTGCCCCCGCTTACTCCTTCAAAGCTCCCCCTACCTGTGTGGCCCCAAGACCATAAAAGTTCTCAGCCCTCGCTGTGGTGCCGGCAGAGGAGGAGAGCTCCTCCAACCCTGTGGCTATGGCAGGGGAAGATTTTTCTGGGGGAACCAAATTGGCCAGGGCCTTTCGGCATGGATCCATGTGGCATGGATCCATCCACCCTCTGTAGCAGCATGAAGTTTTGGGGTGGCTTAGCCTTCCTCAGCCACATTATGTACTGCCTATGCCCATTGCATATTTAGAAACCGGATCCACCTCCCCATTAAAGTCAGTGGGAGTCTTTCCATTGACTTCACAGGGTTTTGGAGTACAGCCATTGTGAGAAATCATTTGATTTCAGGATTTATGTTACAAACCAAAAGCTTAATGGTTAATGCCATTAATAAAATTGTATCACACTGTTTGTTTAAAATGCTTTTGAATGTACTTAAACATTAAAAAAGCCCAGTAATAGCTCAGGCAAGAGAGGGAAGAGATTATTTCCTGCTAATCCTGTAGAGTTGAACTTGAGAGTTTTGTCCTCTGTCTGATCGTCACTTCAGTCATCTTGCAGAATTTATCTTCTCTTTGGAATACAGCACTTTTAAAAATCAAACTTTCCCTCTGTAGTCTTAGAGGGAAGTATAAACTTTTAAAGCCTACAGTACAGCTTTTTGAAGAATGGTTCACAATGTTAGAATGAAAGATGGGACCAAACTTAGATCCTTTTGTTGAACCCCTCAATTTTGGCATTTGGAATGAAATGTAAATTAGTTCTGAACCTACACCCTTGTTATAATTTTGCAAAGCCAAACTGTGAATAATCATAAATCCCATTGATTTTGGCCCTTGTATGGTCATATCTAATCATTGCAACTATTAAATTGAAATTCATAGCATGCACTTATGTGCACACTATAAGGTCTATAGGACATACTGCATCCTGCAACCCTTACCTAGTATCCCTTCTGTTGTGACATATATAGAAGAGTTGAACAGCTTAGAAAGGGGTAGCAGGGAATCTGAAACTTCAGGAAGGGAAGCAAAGCAAATGAAGCATATTTCCCATTTCTCCTGAGACTGCAGAAACACCTTCTGACTGGCTGAGTGTGGCTGGAGCTTGGCAGATATTTATAGGAGGTTATGCTGGGATCAAGGACAGAGGATTCATCCTTTCATGGATCTCCTGCCTCTCATTCAGAAGGCTGGGGCAGACATTTTTGTATCATTGTTCTACCAAGGGAACTGTGTCAGTTTGCGGCATGCACTCAGGCAAGGGGCAGAGGCTGGGAAGACTGAGAACAGGAGTGGGTGAGCAGGCTGGGTAGAGAGGGGAACATGCACTATCCCCATTCAAAGCCTATGGTGGTTCCCTGGGCAGCCATGTCATGATAAGTCTCTGCTATTATATGCCCATTAGAGCTGCCTTTGCAGGGTGCTGAGGGTTGCCAGGGTCAGATCCAGTGTGGGATCACAGGGCTTCTATGTATGTGGCTTTGTGTTCCCACAAATTCTGGTGTTTTTGCCACATTTGGAGATGGGCCAATGAAGGGACAAACTACATTCCTCCTAATGAACAATAGAGAAGGATCTCCAGGAAGAAACTTCCTCCCAGAAATCCCCTTCCTACAAGTTTCCCCATGAGAGGTGATGAATTCGGACCTAGGACTCAAGATGAAGTAAGATACAATAATGGCAAGTTGGGTTTATATAGGTGTGAAGTATTCTGTGCTTAGCACAGTATTTCACATTTGTACTCTTATATAATGTTGAGTGGTAATGAATTGGTGCATTGTTCAGCAAAGATCCAGTGCAATTCTGAAAACTCAATTTAAAAACCACACATCTGTCTGAAAATAAAATCATCTACTATTGCCACTAGTACACTGACTGCTATGATGGAAATATAGAAGCAAATCATTTGCATCTTATTTTTAAGTTTGTTTATTTTGGACCAGACTGTAATATGCTTACTCACACTGAAATCGTTCCTTACTCAACACAGACTACTTGAATGAAGTAAATGGGACTACATCTCTAGTAAGATACTACCGAACCTGATAGAGATTATCATCATCTGGCTCTTTGTGAGATGGGAATATTGCTATATATCATTTTGTGACATTCCTTTTCTAGGACTGTATAATACATAATATAATAAATAATGTAGGATGTTAGTGGTGACCAAAGTAAGTAAATCAGGTAGAAAAAATATCCAAACTGGGGAATTGGAAGAAGCAGCGGATTAGTGCGCTCTCACTCAAACCTCTGAAAACCTGGCTTCAAAGCCTATTTATAGCCTGGGCTGGATTTAGAGGCAGGCAACCTAGGTGACCGCCGGGAGCACTGGGCACTGGGCTTTACTGTTAGCAACAAAAGGGAAATAGAATGTTTGAAGTAAAATTTTTCAGGTATTCTGTATGTGGATTCATTTTGCACCAACTTCCTAGAATGTTCTGAACTTTTGTACAACTTCTTGGAACCTTACAGACTTTCTGAGAATTACATTTTCCTTGAACCTCCTAGAATGTTGTCAGTCATGCCCTCATGTTATATAAGGGATGAGGCATCACCAGTTTGTCAGTGAGATATAAGAACACAGTCAAGTGAAGTGAGAGCCCAGCTGCGATATTGTGAACCTTGTTTTATTATGTAATTCTAAAAGCGTACTTGTGTTTTAAGACTTGAAGAGTCTAAAGAGCAACTAATAAAAGACATAATTAATGAGATGCCAGAGATATGTATCGAACTCTATCTACGCAACAATAAAAGAAATACTGTTACTTCTTTCTCCATGCTTAACACATAACGTTTGATGGCTTTCTAGGACAATGGAACATAGACTTTTGCTCTCCCTAATACTGTCTGTTTTTCCCCGTAGAAAATAAGATGGCCCAAGGAAGCCTTCAGGAACTCAGTATAGGAAGCAAAAAATTCAATTGCAGTCTAGTTTGCAGGAAGGGGCAAATGTGATGGGAAAATATCAGAAGCAGAACAGCATAGACTGGACTTTAGGTATCGATTATCCCAGTGCAGAAGAAATTGAGGCACAGAGCATAAATGATGGAAGTCTTATTACTAAGGGATTAGTAATACTAATCCTATTACTAATTCCCATTACTAAGGAATTAGTCCTATTATGAAGGGATTAGCAGACCTGAAGATAAGGAATGGAAATTTGAGGAAAGTGATGAAGAATTGTCCAGGTTTCCTGGTGGCATAAAGGAGAGTGATGATAAAGAAGAATGTGGCTCATGTGAAAAGGAGAGTAATGACAAAGAAAAATCTGATTTACATGGAAAGGAGAGAAACAACAAAGAAGAATCAGCCTTGCATGATGACAGAAACAGCAGGGAGAAAAATTGCACACTACAAATTGATACATCAGATCCTGTTTTATGGCCAGTGATCCTAAACTCTGCCAATATCGGTTGTACAATTTTGAATGGGCCAGACATTTCTAGTAAATAAGCAGAAGCGACACTTCTCAAAGTCACACTGTGAAAGAGTGTATGAGAATGGTGAGAAACTGA
The DNA here is from genome assembly GCF_015237465.2 of Chelonia mydas. NCBI lineage: Eukaryota > Metazoa > Chordata > Testudines > Cheloniidae > Chelonia > Chelonia mydas. Next base: position 169,828,884 of record NC_057849.1, read on the forward strand.
ATCAGCGTTGGCTACAACTGACAAAGTGTGCTGGTTTTGTTGCAAAATATTTGACAAGAAGGCCTAATGATTGTTTGCACTTTCCAGGTACACTTACTGGCATAACTTGGCTGATGCTCTGAAGCAACATGAAAAGTCATTCAGCCATTTTATGGCCTCTTCCAAATGGATGGATGTCGAGCCAGGCTCAAGCTGAATAAATGCATAGACGCAGAAAGCCAGCACATTATTAATGTAGAAACCCAGCACTGGAGGAATGTGCTCGAGTATCTGATTGCAATTACACTGTTTGTTGGGTAAGCTGTTTACTGAACATAACAGTAATTTCCTTGGTTTAGTAGAGCTCCTTGGGAAATATGGAGATATAATGCATGAGCATCTATGTCGAATAGTCTGTAAAGAAGCAATGGACCATTACCGCAGCAAAACAATTCAAACTGAATTGATTGATCTTATGGCAAGGAAGGTGCATGATAACATATTGATGAGACTCGACAAAGCGAAGTACTACACCGTAATAATGGACTGCACTCCTGACATTAGTCACAGTGAAAAGATGTCATTTCCAGTAAGGTTTGTTGATCATGAGGATGGCTGTGTCCAAATAAAGAATATTCTATCTATTTCCATTCTGTGGACAACTCTATTGGAAAAGTCCTAACAGAACTGTTTATGAATGTTTCGAATGAGAATAAAATAAAGCATCAGGACTGCCGCAGCCAAGGCTACGACAATGGCACAAACATGAAGGGAAGAAACAGGGGCATCCAGGTAAGGATTCATGTGCTGAATCCAAGAGATTTCTTCGTGCCTTGTCGCTGCCATTCCCGCAACCTGGTTATGTCAGATGCAGTGTCATCTTCTTCAGATTCAGTATCTCTCTTTGGAGTACTGTAAAGGATACATGTCCTGTTTTCAGCATCAATTATCAGGTGTAAATTCTTCACAGACAACATTACAAATCTGACTGAAGCCGCTGACATTAGCTGAGAGAGCCACACTAACAGCATAAGGCCAGTGAGGTACCAAATGACTGAGGTTTATGACACCCTGATGGAACTGGTGCAGTGGAGTAAAGTCAAGGCCAGAATCTGACATGAGGTGCAAAACCTGGTAAACCAGATCACTGACTTGAAATTTCTGGTCTCAATTGTAGTTTGGCATGATATCCTATTCCAAGTAAATGCTGTAAGCAAAGCATTACAAATTCAGTTGACGGACGTCGTGACCACTACTACATTGATGAGAATGGATTTGAGTATGCCATCACGGCTGCCAAAGAAATGGTGGAAAACTTAGGAGGTGAGCCTGTCTTCAAGGAAACTTGTATTCATTGGAAGAAGGGACAGTTTGGTTACCAGGGCAGAGATGAAGTGATGGGAAGCTTGGAAGAAAAATTCAAGAGGAGGTTTTTTGCTTGCTTGTTAACACTGCTTGAGGGTCCATTGAAGTAAGATTCTGACAAATGAAGCACTATGAAAAGACCTGACGGGTTTTGTATGACCTTAGTAAACTGCCGGCAGACAGGAAAACACTCTTGAACAATTGTACAGACCTTCACTGGACGCTGACACTTAGGGAATGTTCAGATGTCAATGATAAAGACCTCTATGTCAAATTGGACAACATCCATCACATTTTGCCACATGGAAAGCACTCTCTACTCCAAGTCCTCCAAATCATTCATGATGCAGAGCTGAAGGACACTTTTCCTAATGTGTGGATAGCTTTGAGGATTCTGCTTACACTGCTGTCACAGTCGCGAGTGGTGAGAGCAGAATTTCAAAGCTCAGGCTCATTAAAACGTATCTTCAAGTGACGATGGATGATGAGAGACTAACATCAGTATGTTATTTTATCACCTGAAAATACCATTGGCCAGTCTTTGGATCTCTCTGAAACTGTGCTTCAGTTCATGAGGGCAAAGACGAGAAAAGCAACCTTTTGAACTAAAGAACTAGGGTTAACGTTCTAAGGAATGCATCCGATGAAGTGAGCTGTAGCTCACGAAAGCTTGTGCTCAAATAAATTTGTTAGTCTCTAAGGTGCCACAAGTACTCCTTTTCTTTTTGCGAATGCAGACTAACACGGCTACTACTCTGAAAAAAAAATTCTAGGGCTGTCACCTACTGTAACACTAATACTAGTGTCATAAATATAAAGGGAAGGGTAACCACCTTTCTGTATACAGTGCTATAAAATCCCTCCTGGCCAGAGGCAACATCCTGTTACCTGTAAAGGGTTAAGAAGCTCAGCTAACCTGGCTGGCACCTGACCCAAAGGACCAATAAAGGAACAAGATACTTTCAAATCTTGGAGGGGGAAAGGCTTTTGTCTGTGCTCTTTGTTTACATGTTTGTTCTCTCTTGGGACTGAGAGAGGCCAGACAGAAATCCATCTTCTCCAATCCATCCTAATCCAAGTCTCCAATATGGCAACCAGTATAGGTAAGCCAGGCAAGGCGGATTAGTTATCTTTTGTTTTATGTGAATTTTCCCTGTGTTAAGAGGGAGGTTTATTCCTGTTTTCTGTAACTTTAAGGTTTTGCCCAGAGGGGGATCCTCTGTGTTTTGAATCTGAATTCCCTGTAAAGTATTTTCCATTCTGATTTTACAGAGGTGATTCTTTTACCTTTTCTTTAATTAAAATTCTTCTTTTAAGAACCTGATTGATTTTTCTTTGTTCTTAAGATCCAAGGGTTTGGGACTGTGTTCACCTGTACAAATTGGTGAGGATTATTGTCAAGCCTTCCTCAGGAAAGGGAGTGTAGGGCTTGGGAGGGATATTTTGGGGAAAGACGTCTCCAAGTGGTCTCTTTCCCTGTTCTTTGTTTAAAACGCTTGGTGGTGGCAACATACTGTTCAAGGACAAGGCAAAGTTTGTACCTTGGGGAAGTTTTTAACCTAAGCTGGTAAGAATAAGCTTAGGGGGTCTTTCATGCGGGTCCCCACATCTGTACCCTAGAGTTCAGACTGGGGAAGGAACCCTGACAGCTGGTCTACCCAATGTTGGTGCCCAGATCAATTTCTTGATATTAGTACATTTCAGTTATTCTTAAAATTAAAAAGTTTCTATAAGCTTAGAGGAAACAGGTTTTTTATTTGTTTATATATGGCATGAATAATTACTGATCTACGGATCCTAGCATGCAAATGCTTTGTCTTATATCATAGGGATAAATCATACATGCAAACCATGCATCAAAGTCATGAAATGGGCTACAAATGCAATAAAAATAAGATATTCAGTTACAAATGGAGGGGGAAGTGACAAAGATGCTCCTTGCCTGGGGTGTCATTTGGTCTAGGGCCAGCCCTGCTTATAGCACATGAGAAAATGAATTTATGCTCCTCATTCCTGTCAATAGTGGGTGATATTCTCTTTAAGTATGGTCAATAAAGTAGGCCATATGGTCCACCTTACTTGTATAAATTGGCGATGAGGGGCTGGCTCTGTGGGTTGTTGCAAAATCTAAGTTCTTTTGGAGCAATGCTGGGAAAAAAAAGTTTGCTCTTGAATCCGACTTGGGTTTGTGGCTGTCAAGCTATACAAACTCTAAAACAAAAAACTGGAAAAATTGGATTTGCCTAAATAGAGTCTCAAGATATATTGTATTAAAACAAACAATTTTATAATAAAACAGAATAAATATGTAATTTTAAATGTTTGTTAAAATTAGCTACTTCAAACCAAAACTGACAGTTTTAATCTTACTCATAATTTCTATGTATATTAATTATAGACATAATTTTGCATCTACTAAATATAGAACCCAATAGCATTTTGCCTGAGTTATAAGTGCAGAATAGGGCCCATTGTTAATTAGAGAACTTAAATGAATATATTACCATTTTTAAAGATAGTCATTTTTCCTTCCCTGAAAAGTTCTAGACTCTTTAATTGAAATTCATTTTAAATCCCTTTTCAAATTTCCTGGGAAGCTACCTCATTTCATGTCAGATCATGGTCCAGTTTAAGACAGCTACATAGGAGAACCAGGAGGAGTAAAATCTACATACACCCCTGAGCAGTTGTGTCAATGTTCCATGCATCATGTCTGGAGTGCAGGATGAAGAGCAGTAGGTGCATCTTCCTCCTCCCCCAAAAAGGGGCCAGATAAAGATGCCTCCACTGCACTACCCACTACAGATGATCTGGTGCAAAAGGGAAAATAACTTGCATCCATTTAAAAGCTGCAGTAAGATATTTCTTCCCAGGAACAAGGTGGGGAGCAAGGAAGGAACTGTGCACAGATGGAGGAGTATGGGGAACTTTTAAGAGCTTGTCTTCACAGTGAGTTAGTGCATGGCAAGCCAGGTTGTAAATCCACAGTACATTAGCTAACTGCACACTATGGAAATGAACCTAAAACACAATTCCTCCCTTAAACTCCTCCTAGTGCAGCATAACTATACCCCACCCCACCCCACTGAGCAAAGGCATAATTTAGCCCTTCATATCTTGCCATGTCAGTGGCATTGTTCATAGGGAGGGAGCAATCCTGTAGCTGCTACACAAGTGGACCTCCCACTGGGTTTATGTGGAATGGCTGTAGGACTGGGCCCTTTGTTAGGTTAAATAAAAAGTGTTTTTACAGTTTGTTTCTTTCTTGTTTTCTTTCAATCTGAAAACCTTTTTATTCAGGGACAGACTTAAGTAATGACCCAAAATCTGCCCTGAGTTGTACTCAGGCATTGATGAAAATGCATAGGCAGAAATGAGGGCAGAAAGAGTCCCAGCTTGTTTGTGATCCTCTTTGAACTGAAATGAACCAGATTATGGTAACCAAAACCTTCCAGGCAGAGGACGGCTCTTGCTCCAATTGCTGTCAATGGCAAAAGTCCCATTGATTTCACTGGCCTGAAATGTTAGAATGTGGGTGGAGTACAGGATGAAATTACATGCCAAAGTTTGTTCGTAAATAATCATTCATTTTGTACCGTGGAAAGGATTTTGCATTTTGTAATCATGATTAAATAGGCTATGCTTTGGAAGTTTTTCAGTGACAGCTTGTTTTTTAGAGCTATAGCTCTGTACTAAGAAGAAAAGGAGTACTTGTGGCACCTTAGAGACTAACCAATTTATTTGAGCATGAGCTTTCGTGAGCTACAGCTCACTTCATCGGATGCAGAAACAGTATGCATCCGATGAAGTGAGCTGTAGCTCACGAAAGCTCATGCTCAAATAAATTGGTTAGTCTCTAAGGTGCCACAAGTACTCCTTTTCTTTTTGCGAATACAGACTAACACGGCTGTTACTCTGAAACCTGAGTTCTGTACTAGGTATCCTTTTAGTCTGTGTTCAAAATAATTTAATATAAATATACCCTAAACAATGAAATAAACTGATTTTCACATTTTAGATGGTTGACTTTTCACAGTGAATTACAAAAGAAGACAGGAGCATCACAACAAATACACAGTTCCACACCATATCTATTAAGTTGGTTTTCTTTCCTCTCAATCATTTTTCGAATCCTTTAACTGTCAGTATTTTAATGAGGCTGTTTATAGCTAAAGGAAAGTGCAGATTGGATCAGGTACTGCAGGGAATTTGTAAGATCAAAGCCTAGCATTTCAGTAATCTAATAGTGCTAGATTGTGCTGAGAACTAAAGAGTTTTAGTTAAATAAAAATTATTGACTTATCTTTAGGGTGCACCTTTGCATATCTGCTTTGCATAAAAATGTGAAGCATTTTCTGTAAAGAATGTTATACTGATACTAACAGAATATGAAGGGCTTTTTTTTTAATGAGAAAGCTTTGTCCTGCTTTTATTTACTCCTGACAGAACTGACAACAGTCCACTTGTTAAGAGTACTTTATGTTAACATATAATGATTTAATGAAATGACATGTTTGCAGTAGACTTACAGTAAACAGTACTTCTTGATAGCATCAGGAGGGAATCGGTGAATCAATTGTTCCATACATATATTGTTAATGTCAAAATATTTGTAGAAAAGTGTAAGATTATGGAATGAGAATTTTTATAACACAAGGGAAAACTAGAATGATCTAAATCATTTAAAAAAAAGTCTGACACAGCTCTGAACTCTTGTATCTTAGGCTTACTTTGAATTTTGTACTGACAACATAAGAAGTCCTCTTGTATTTTGTTGACTGAAAGAGGCTTTTTTTTATGGGTTTGGCAACCACAGACTTTCAAAATAGTTTTATGAAAATCTGGATTATTCCTCTAGGAGCATGAAGAAATATTTTGATAAAGTGCAGCAAATTCACAGAGATATTTAAATGGGTAAAATGAAAATGTTCCTTATTATGGGAAAGAGCTACTGTAATTCTAGCAGAAGCTGCTGCAAATAAATATATGAAAGAAATAATTACTAGTTTTACGTAGTTGGCATTCTGAAATGCTAGAACTGAAATCTGATCGAAAAGCAATTGTAAAAAATCACCCACTTGTATTTTTAAAAAAGTAAATAAAGATAATTTCAGGGTGTAAACATTTATTCACAAAATATTACAGCAGGAGAAATATATGATTTCTCTGCTTTTCGATACTTATCTAAACATTTCCAGCTTTTTAAACATGTTTTATTCCTTGCTATCTTTCATCTGAAACAAATGAGATGCCAATATATATGAATTTAGATTTACAAGGTGAAAATAAGCTGTCTGCTCTCAATAAAATTGATCAAGCACAGCAAATTAATTAAATAAACGTTTTTATCAAGGGAAGCACTTGTTGAAATGTTTCCATCATATAACTTTACAAATTTGAAATAGATCTGCAAAACAAATTGTAAGTGATGCATTTTCAGTTACTTTTCAGATTTTTAAGGAGCGCAAGATTTGTACAAAGATACCCTTCTAATTGTTTTCCTTTTAATTACCTCAGTGATGGCAACATGTGTAAGTTGCCAGTCACTTTTTGTGTAATCTATGCAGTGCATTGTCAGTATAAGTATATTATGGGGGGGTTCTTTTATTTTAAATTGGCTTACTTTTATCAAGCCCTTTATTAGGCCTTGATCATTACTACAGAGTGTGTACAGTGGTCTGCACACAAGATGTACACTTGGTAACACTAAACTGCATCTATTAAAGAGGAAATAATAAATTAAGACCCCTTTTTGTAGTTTTGCAATTTATTTATTTATTAATTAGTGCTTAGGGACAGTTGCCAGATTGCATCTTTGGAAACTGAAGGCCTCAGTTCATCTTTAGTAGAAATACAGCAGGGTCAGTGCTGCTACCATGTGCCCCACTACAATGTGCTACAGTTGTGTTCTGGAAGGACTACTTCTGGAGCTCAGACTGCACTGATATCCGTCTACATGTCCATCCTATTCACGGATCTTCTGCTGAGATTGCCAATGACTTTGATTGACGATTGTGTCGGTGTTGGTTAATGGTGTGATGCACACTTGACCACTTAAGATATTTCACATAAACCATAAGCAAGTATCTGTTGGTAATTAAATTAGACAGCTAGAGATTAAAGAGTATGTAATTTGACACGTTACTATTTTCTAGCCTACTAAAAGTGTTTATCTACTATTTCTGTGACCTTGCTTTCTACAAGCACCTACTATTGTATCTCATATCTGACCAGGGTATGAGAAAGTGATTGCTGCATGTATAAACATAGATCTTGGCATTCACATTAGGAAAACCCATCATGCCTGTCCTATCAGAAATTTTATGGTATTGATTTCTGTACACTGTCCTTGCATCATTTTTCTACTTGGTGAGTTCAGATGACAGCAGATGCTCACATATGTGCACCTCTGTGTATATTGGATAGTTAGTATACATTGCTAGGGTAGAAGCATTAAAGTATGTTAGATAGTTTTACACAATTTTTGGACACTTAATCTCCTTACAGAATTCCACAGATAATAAAAAGGCTTTTACGGATTTGTATTGGCTTTGTTTGTGACCAACAAATATTTCACCAATAAAAAAGGACCATTATCATTTTGATTATCTATTCCTGTGTCAGTCTGTTTCACAATTTACTATATGGACAATCCTGTTATTCACCTGCTGGTTTCACTTTTGTAAGGCCATTGTCTACATTAAATTACTGAAGTCACTCAACCAGATTAAATGTAGCTATATTAGCCTACATGGTGGATTAACATAGTAATGCAACCAGCTTGACAACATTAATCCTCAGCATTTTGGTATCAGGAGTTTGATTTCCCACTGAGAATTCAAACTCTCAGAAGATGACAGTAAGTTCGGGTAATGTAAGTCAGTCATGCTGCATTTGGGAACTTCTTTCTTTACATAGGGGACGGAGGAATTAAGTGGTTTGGAGCTGTACTGCTTCAGCTAATTACAGGTAAAGAGTTTGGGAATACAGCTATGCCAATTTCCTACTGAGTTGTAAGAGAAAAAAAAAACATTTGATTTGTGGCAGTTGCAGATACTTTGTGAGTATACTTTGTGAGTATAGCTTGGCTAAGTGATAACTAAAGGGTAAAGAGTGCATAAAGACCAGGCTGGGAAAATCCTACAAAAATACAGTTAGTGAACATTTGTTTCAGCTCTGAACAGCTGTTTATTTAAAGCATGTTCGTGTTCCTTAATATTCACTGATAATGAATGTTCATGCAAAGAGGTATTTTTTTCAAACAAATATTTAGGAAATGACTGTTCTCTATACAAATACTCAGTTTTGCATGCAAAAAAGGCCATTCACATGCAATATTCAATATTCCCCCGGTTATTGTTCTCCTGTTTCAAAAGTTTCAGCCCCCCAATCAAGAAATAGGAACAATACCATTGTAACTTTGCCAGCAAATTAGACACCATAAATAGTAAATTTGTCAAAGTGAACAGTTCACAAAAGAAGCAACAGGCTGATCATTGTTTGCCAAAGTTTCTGGCATATATTTATTTATAACAAATACATTCACAGAAATTAGAATCAATTTGCAGAAAATTGGTGAATTTAAAAAAAGTCTAAATTCATCAGTTAATTTGTTCCTAGTGAATAATTGCATTATCTCTGACTAGCACCATATATAAGAGCTGGAAGGATATAAACAAGGAAGGAAAGGGATTATTTAGAGGGTACATGAAATCATAGCTAGGAGTAACATGATAGAATTAAGTAACAGAAAATTTAGATTCAATATCCATAAATACTTTGACAGTCAAATATTTGCATGTGAAATCTGTTAAAAGTGTCTCACAAGGAAAGGTTTGAAGTTTCATGATAAAGCATTAGAAAACATTATACAGAACAATCTGTCATATCATATAGAGTCTAGTAACTGCCTGGGCTAGATAATCTCTCTCTCTCTCTCTGTAAAAAGTACATTCTCTTTTCTATCTCTATACAAAATATGGAGCCTGAAGATAATATTAGAATTGTATTAAGAGCAGATTAATATTATTGCGCAAATCAAAATTGCAATAATGTAGTACTATTATGGCATTTTCTGTTCTCATAACAAATTTTTTCATCACAATTATTTGTAAGAGCTGGGGTAGGCAAACCAGTTTGGAAAATGCAAGAACTGTCTGGAAGTTTTACCCGTTCTGCAAACTGAACCTAAACCCTGTCCTAGTTCAGATCAGTTTGGATAAATATCCCTAATCTGACTCCCAACATAACCACCTCTGCTTTCCCTCCCGTTATAACTGAATTACACTCATGTTTCCCTCCCTCCCTGGCCTCCTCTCTCCTTCTCATGAAACTCCTCTCTTTCCCAACCTGTAACCCAGCGAAGGGGGCCTCAAAAAGTCTAGAAATCTTTGAATTGACTCTGGGTTTTGAAGATATCCCATCACTATTAAGAATTGAATGACTCCTATACTCCATAGTCTCTACGTAAAATATTAAATGGACACAAATCAGACGTCAAGAATTATATCATTCAAAAACCAGTTGGAGAACACTTGAATCTCTCAGGTCACTCAATTACAGACCTAAAAGTCGCAATATTACAACAAAAAAACTTCAAAAATAGACTCCAACGAGAGACTGCTGAATTGGAATTTATTTGCAAACTGGACACCATTAAATTAGACTTGAATAAAGACTGGGAGTGGACGTGTCATTACACAAAGTAAAACTATTTCCCCATGTTTATTTCCCCCCCACACACACTGTTCCTCACATGTTCTTGTCAACTGCTGGAAATGGCCCATCTTGATTATCACTACAAAAGGTTTTTTTTCCTCTCCTGCTGGTAGGAGCTCACCTTAACTGATCACTCTCCTTGTGTATGTATGGTAACACCCATTGTTTCATGTTCTCTGTGTATATAAAATTGTCCTCCTGTATTTTCCACTGCATGCATCCAATGAAGTGGGCTGTAGCCCACGAAAGCTTATGCTCAGATAAATTTGTTAGTCTCTAAGGTGCCACAAGTACTCCTGTTCTTTACACTCAGATATGTCACTCAAGGAACTTCTGTATTAATTTAAAATGTTGTTCGACTTGGATCTTCTGAGAGTATTACGCATTACAAAGGTTTGTCTCAGTGCCTTTTTTAAACCATTTTTAAAAGCAAATCTGAAATTCCCCCTGAATTCTAGGTACATAAGCAGTTCAAACTAGTGGCACAATTTGAATCCAATTGTAATTAAAGGCTTTTCAGGTACCAGATGAAAGGCATGGTATAAGAATCTATAGAGAGAGATTAAATTTTAACAAAACGTCCGGTTCTATTTGGGGTTCTTTGGCACTAGAAGCCATATAAACTTTGCCATAAATATTGTTGATGAAACACCATAGATAAGTAATCATATAACAATCACTGTGTTATCCTTAACATTTCCAGCATTCTATTGCTGGCTGGTCATTCTACTCCTTTTGCTTAGGATCATGGTAGGATTAGCCATGATAGGCTGACTGATATATTACAGCATATTGAAAATAAGTAGTGCAGGCTCTCTTATCTCTTATAGAACTCACTAGCTTGACATTCCCATTTTGATCCATCACATTCTACTGAAAATGATGAAACAAGAAAAGAAAATGGAATGACATGAATAGATCCTTCAGCCAAAAATAGAAGTGGGAGACAGAAATGAAACATAAGCAGTCCAATTTTGTTACAGTTTGTAAATTTGAGAATATACGTGATCTGATTTTTTTCTGACTGACCACATATATGTTGTTCCACATGAAAGACAGACCACTTAGGCTATAATGTGTTGCCTTCTGATTTGCATTTATAAATAATGAAAAATAACATGACAAGAATTGTTAAGCAACATAAAGCAAATAAAACAAAGGAGGCAGAAATAAGGTTTCTACATTTTGCTCCCGAATGGTTATATCTAAATATATGCATCATTATGGTATAATTCAGTACACCTCAACTCAGTAACAAGCAAAAACTAATGTAGTTGTTCCAGCTCCTATTTTTGCTAAATAAGAAACTCATGAGTAAAACAAAACAAATGAAACCGTATTTCTACTTTGACTGCTGTGTGATTTATTTAATTCTGATTGAGCTGATTAGATGATTTATGCCATTGCACATCTGGACTGCAAATATTTTTTCACAGGGCTGCTGCCTAAGACATTTTATGTATTTGTACCCTTATCCCCCAAAGCTGTGATGGATGCAGAGTGCCAGTGAAAGATGTTAATCAATAGAAGAGTGATATCCAGGTGGAGGAAGCTCTAGTGCTGAGTGGTGAAAAGTCACAGGAAGACACCAAAAACGCATGAGAAACTTGTAATCTGATGACCTACAAACCAATTTGGGTTTTATGAGTTCTTGCAGCAATGTAAAGGGAAATGTCTCAGTTTCCATCAAATTCAGTTCAGTTATATTGGTATAAATTTAAAGTAACTCTAGTGAAATCAACGTAGTTACTCCAGATTTATACCAACCAAGGGACCCTCATTCAAGGTGGCCACTATTTTCCTGCAGGCTTCTGCTCCTAGTTAAGATGTATTATGTCCCTTTTTTGTTCAAAGGGACTGAAACCAAGCTGCCCTTTGAATTATGGCTATCTTCAGAGATGCTACATTAAAGCAAGCAGACAGGACTCTTAATAAGGACAGGTCAAATGAGTTCAGGAGGCGGTGATGCCTAGCACAGTCTGTGATAGTCTATATCCTCTCTCACTGTGCTCACTACTATTTTTATTAGCTGCTGATATTATTTTATTACTGTTATGGTCTTTTGGGGGAATAAGTTTTTAGATGTTCAAGTGGAAACTTTGTGTGGTGTGATTATCTAGAGTGGACTTATGTTCTCATATCCAGGAAGAGGAAGCGCTCTGATGCTCTAACTTTTCTCAGTGTATCTCTGCAGTTTCAAAACATATGATCATAAGCCATGAAATGAAACATTATTAAAATCTGTTTTACGGAACTTTTACCTCCTTAGCCTATTACGGAAGGCTGCTATTTTCAAGGGGTATTCTCAAGCATAACAGAATATGTAATATAAAAAAAAATATAAGACGTTCAGAATCCTGGTCTATTTCCCTAAGTTCTGAAGGTCTAGATTCTATGGGCCACAGGCTTGGCAGTTGCTAGTTAATTGACTTTAGTCATTTACACCAGATGGAGCTTTCATCTTGTATGTCTATTTTCCAATGATGTGCATATATATCTTGTTAATAGTCATCATTATGCCTTTATAGCAAGAAAATAATATACTACTCTAGGCTCAGTACTGCCCTCCTTATTGGACAAAATTCATCTATGCAATAACCTCATGGAATTTGGCCTATGCATTTAAGGATCAGTCCCTTTGAAGTTAACAGCAATTGAGGCAGACAGGCATAGTCAGATGCCTACTACTTAAGTGTTTTTTTTTTCTTTTTTTTTCTTTTTCTGGAACTGTTAGTAATAATTTTCTGAGCTGTGAGAGTAAGAAGTTCAAGCTCAACCCAGAGTTCATGAAAACCTATATTTTCACAAATTATTCATAAAAATTAAGGATGGCAACGAGCATCTTTTCACTCCTTTTTCTCATTTAATGATGGGTTTGGGTACAGTTACTATTGTTATCCTTTGTTAAAATAGCAAGGATCATCAGAATCATAATAAGGACTGAGGACAATAACACTGATTATCTTTTCAGCTGTCAGAAAATTCAGACTCTGGAACTCATCTTGCTACTTCAAAAATTTATGGACAATAACTCTGGGGCCAGAAGGGAAGAACCCCCCAAAACTGTTGCAGTCGATTATTTATGGTATTTCTACTTCATTTCTATAAAAAAATCAAGCTGGATACAATGCATTTAGGGGAAAAAGGTCTAGAAGATATGAAGTAATGAGGCTATAAAAAGTAGAATTCTTTTCTGCGAAGGAATATCACTTGCTAATTATCATTATGGAAAATGTGATTTTTACAGAGTGGATGGAAAATTCATATGCTCCTATTTAATAAAAACATTAATATAATTTACATCCTAATTCTGCAAGCACTTATGGAGATGCACAACTTCTGATATTTAAATATTCTCATTTGAAGTTAAGGGGAGTATTTGTGTGCTTCAATTTAAGCACGTGCCCATCTTTGGGGTCATCGTGTCAAGCTAAAGATAGCATTAGTAAACTACACTGATCAGATCCTGAGCTGGTATTAATGGGTATAGCTGCATAGACTTCAGTATGTTATGTGAAAAGGAATTCAAGTAATGCCCATGATGTTGAGGGTGTCACTCAATTCAATAAATAGCCAGAATTTATCCAGTTCATTTATTGCAAAACCTTAACCCAACAGTATCAGTAGAGCCTTGCTCCAATTAGTCATTGCTTTCAGCAAAGATTTTGACTTGTCCACACTGCTTCCCAAGCACGAAATATTGTACAGTAAATGTTCTCTTGGCAATATAAATAAAGAAATTATGAACCTGAAAACAATGACCTAACAGGTTTATAAGGTCAAGAAGGCCAAAAGGGCTATAATTTCAAAAGATTTTTGCTTTTGTTGTCAAGGTTCCATATCTGTACAAATTTGTTTTTCTGTTTGTTGTTCTTTCTTTGAATAGTAAATAAAAGGAGGCAGTATTTCTTTGAAACTAAATCTAGAGTACAGGTAGCTCATTATATATATGAATGGATTGTATGAATAAGCAGCTGCAGGCTGGCAATTACACACAACTCTAACTGTGCCCCTGTGTGAATTACATGCTTTAGTACAATTATTAATTACATGCTTGCATACTTTTGTACAGATAACACAATATGGTCTCGTCTACAGGCAAAAGTTGTTTCTCTTTAGTTATACGGACATAGTTAAAGTTGTATAACCACTTAGTGTGATACAACTATACTGGTATAATTATGCTTACACTAATGTAGCTTATTGCTATATGGGAAGAGCAATAAGCTATCTTGGTACATGGCACTTTTATAGTGGTGTAACTGCATTAGCAGTAGGGGTTATATAACTATTTCATTTTTAAAAATCATGCTCCTGATCAATATAGGTATACTATTACAAAAACTGTGTACACCAGACTTATAACATCATACAATTTGTTTATAACCTTAGGCCTAGTCTACACTAACGAGGAAAGTCGATCTAAGTTACACTTGTTAAGTTATGTAGCTTAGATTGACTTACAGTGGTGTCTACACCGTACTACATCATACTGTGCTCTCCCATCAACATAGCTTCCACCTCCTGGGGAAGTTGACTGAAGTCAACAGGAGAGCACCCTCCCATTGACTTTTTGCATCTTCACTAGACCCACTAAATTGATGCACACTGCATCGGACATAGCAGCACCAATTTAGTCAGTAGTGAAGACAAGCCCTTAGATACACATGTAGTATCTTCTAATATATTTTACTTAATTTGTATTTACCAACAACCACCCTGGACACTAATCTCAGTTTCTGATTCTTTTATTGTCCAGTCATTTAATTTGTGTTTCAAAGGAATTTGTGGCCCCATAATGTACATAAAGTAGTTTATAGTTTGGAGCTCAGAACATACCTGAGGTTATATAAATAAATGATGTAAACAGCAATTTACAGAAAGAAAAATAACAGTCCATTGTTAATAGGAAGTCAACCTGGTATTTTAGCCAATAAATCATTTTGTAACTATCTAAGAATCAGACAAGCAGGTGAAAAAGTCTATATGAATAGCTTGGAGTGGCATTATTCTACACAAGTGAGCACTTCAGATGTTCAATGTGGCTATGTCCTACTTCCCTGAAAGGCTAGCATTATTGTATGTTTCTGTCTGGGTTAAGGATCTGTATGTGTGTCTGTCTGAGTAGGTTATCTAAGTACCACCTTTCTTTGAACTGGCCCTGGGACTCCAATTATTAATTCTACATATTCAAAGGGGGGAAATACATTTTAAGGATAAAGGAGAATGTTTAAATTGTCTTAATACCGAAGATTTTGGAAGATTTTAGTTGTATTGAACCTTTTATAAATTAATATCTTATACTTTTTCCCATTTTTGTGTTGTGGAGTAGCACATCTTTATCAAGGTCAGTGACCCTTCTCCAGAACAGCATTTGTGGGAACCTCATCCTGCATAGACAAAACCAGATGGATAAGGGTGAGTCATATGCTACAATGACTGAAGACCATTTGAATGGACTAGCTTTGATGTTTTGTTTTTTTTATACAGGATTGACCCAAGACACTAGAAAACTTCATGACAATACAACTGATTGCTTTGCAAGAAAGCCAGAATCTTGAATCTGTTTTTCATATAATTGTATAATGCTCGTTTCCATAAATTTATCATTTGAATTCTGGTCCCACCCACCTGTCCCAGTTATAAAATCCTAGATCTGTTACTACTTCCTATCTGTCCAAAAAAGCGCTTTGGGGTGTGGTTTTAAAACAACAGAAGTCTAAGGCAAAAATCAACAAACAACCCTTTATATATTTTAATGTTTATCTTTTATAAAAATAGCTCTGGCAATTTAGATAACTAAACCTCTGTTGCAATTTCTGACACATTTTTGGTAACTCGAGACACACTGTTTGGCTATGCATATGAAATCAGCATTTTCCTCCTTTGTTTTGAAAAAAACAACAGTGACTTTAAATGAAAGTTTAAAATTTGAGGCTTCTTTGTTTTCTGGAATAGGATGTATGAGACTTTTGTAATCAATATAGAACACTACTGATACACCACAAGAAAACAGCAGCCTGGTAATAATTAACATGTTGCAGTTGTATGGTTTTATGATGCAAAACAGAGAGATTCTACACCTCACCAAAAAGAAATCCATAAGCTCTTTATCTAATCAATGCTTCATTTGAAATATTAATTAATGTAATTTATCATTTGGGAAGTGCAGAGCAATATTACAGGGGAATTATTGAATTAATCTCTTGAGAATACTGTTTGTTGTCTTGATCTGATTTATTATAATTAAACCACCTATCTGACTTAAACCCACAAAATCAGAGGAACTTAGAAGATGGAAACTCAGTCCTTTCCCTGTACAGTTTGCTGAGGCAGAGAATTGCAACAGCTATGGGTTTGGTTACAGCTGAGTAGTAAACAGCTTTCCTGTCCCACAATTTTTTTGGAGATATCTAAAAATGTGCTTGTCCCAAATTTTGATGGAAAATAAAAGTCTTTTTGATTTCCATAAATCATCATCTCCTTATGTGCACTTTGATAAAGAAAAAAAATGTAAAGGCAAGGTCCTGTGTTAGACCTAGTTTTTCCTCAGAATTCACCCTAGATCTTATGTATAAGTTTATCATTATCCTACTTCCATTTGATGATTTTGGTTTCCTCATCATCACTCTTTGCCAGTCCAGGTAATGGGTAATGTATCTTTCCTACCAGTCTTGAATATTGAACATTTTCATGAACCAAAAAACTTGGGGAAAAAATCCAGTTCAGGTCAACTGAAACATTTCATTTTAATAATTTTGAAATGTTTCATTTCAAATTCAACCATTTTCATTTTTTTATTTTTTTTTACTATCATTATCTTTAATTTTAAAATGAAAAGTCATTTCAAATTGGAAAACTGGAATGTTTCA
This sequence comes from Chelonia mydas, assembly GCF_015237465.2. Lineage (NCBI taxonomy): Eukaryota > Metazoa > Chordata > Testudines > Cheloniidae > Chelonia > Chelonia mydas. The sequence goes on from NC_057849.1 coordinate 169,845,818, forward strand.
TTCTGAAAATATCAAACTGAAAAATTTCAAAACTTTCAAAACTTTTTTCAAAATGTGTCTAGTAAAAAAAAATTGAAATTGGCCATTTCATGTGAAAGGTTAGGTTTTGACGAATTGGTATTTTCCAATGAAAACATGTTTAAAAAATTCACTACTAACTCTAACTTCAATCCTTTGTGGTACTGAACACCTGGGTGATTCTAAATACCTTCAACTCCTGTTGAATTCACTGGGAGTTAAGAGTATGAAGCCTCACCCAGGTGCTCAGAAAATTGAAGGCAATTCAGTAGCATATCCTGGCAGTTTAATAGCACAGTGTTTGGAGAGCCAATACATAGGCACAACAGGACAGCTTTTTAAAAACTCACTGCATGTTACTGTCTATACCAGGGATCAGCAACCTTTGGCACGTGGCTCGCCAGGGTAAGCTCCCTGATGGGACGGGACCGTTTGTTTACCTGCCACATCTGCAGGTTCAGCCGACGGCAGCTCCCACTGGCTGTGGTTCACCTCCCCAGGCCAATAGGGGCTGCGGGAAGTGGCGGCCAGCACATCCCTCAGCCCGTGCCACTTCCCGCAGCCCCCATTGACCTGGAGTGGCGAACCATGGCCAGTCAGAGCTGCGATCGGCCAAACCTGAGGATATGGCAGGTAAACAAACCAGCCTGGCCCACCAGGGGGCTTACCCTGGTGGGCCACGTGCCAAAGGTTGCTGATCCTTGGTCTATACCATTATGTTCACCACTTTTACAGAATTATGACAAATTGTGTAAAAAACTCATAATCTGCTAAACATTATTGTCCTGGTAAAGTGTGTGTACCAACATTATATGTAAAGGTATAAGATTTTACTGTATAACATTGCAGTAACATATTATAAGATAGAAAAGCAGGTCCAAACCAGTTTTCAGAGAGAAAGACCCACTGACACCCCAGCCAGGTGTTAATAATCCATCATCTGTTTAAGTGGCCATTCTCTGGTGGGGGAAGGCATGAACAAGAAATTTGCATTTCATTACAAGGACAGTTCAACTCTCACATCCACAAGAGACTATTTGTCCCTCAGCTAGTATGTTTCTAGTACAAGGAATTGAATTATAAAAAATGGAGAAAAACACTTGACCTCACTCTCCTTCATCTCTGCTCATGACATCAACAACTCATGAAGAACTAAACTTCAGGGGGGGATGAAGGGGGAGTCCTGGCTGAAGCAAGCTAGTACAGGCTGCTATAAGCTTATGGTGAGAGAATTTTTTTTGGCTTTTAAGTCCACTTACATTGTTAAAATACAAGCTAAATGCCTAATTTATCTTTTTATTTTCTTTGTAACCAGTCCTGACCTTTATGCCTCAGTACTTGCAGTCACTTAAAATCTTTCTTTTCTTTCTGTAGTTAATAAATTTGTTTCACTGTTTTATCTAATCAGTGTGTTTGGATTAAAGTGTGTGGGAAATTCCATTTCAGATAAGAAAGCTGGTGCATATCATTTTCCATTGATGATATGACAGACTTTATATGAGCTTGCATTGTTCAGCAAGGTGCTGGGCAGTACAAGACACACATTTCTGGGGGAAAGTCTGGGACTTGAGTATCTGCTCGTGTTCTTTTGCAGTGTAACTCATGAGTTCCTAGCTAGTAGCACTCAATACTGTGTAGCTGGGAGCAAGTTACTTACTGGAGACTGTGTGTTAACTGCCCAGCAGTGGTTGTTCACCAGTAAAGCAGTGTAAAGGGCATCCAAGGTTGCAGAACTAAGGAGACAAAGTGATTCAGCAGTCCAGATGGTACCCTAGGTGATATCACCCTACGTTTCTTTATCTGTATAGCTCTGAATCACAATCTTAAAGGAAATGTGTGCGGATTGCATAGCAGTGTCAGGAGTCAGAATTGCCCTCAGCCATTGTCCTTAATTTTGACATCCCTGGATGGTTTCCCAGTATTTTGCTGTGTTTCCCTAATTTTTAAAGTATCCTTTCTCTAGAGTGAATTTGTGCAGTGTCACTGACTTAATCGGTCTTTGTTTTCATTGATGCTAGGGACTTCTCATGGTAAGTGACTGTATAAATTTGACTGTATCATGTTTTGCCTTGCAGAGTTTAGATTGTAAATTGGCATGATATTTTGATATTTGGGACTTGATTTATAACATTAACTGAAACAATAAATTGTGTATTTTATTTTTACCAGCAAAACATGTTCTAAGTCAGAAAGCTCTCATTGTTATAGAAAAACCGTGATCTCTTCAAAGCAAAAAAGCTATCAAATCAGAGTTATTCAGCCATAACTGTATGATGCAGTGATATAACTCAGAGCAAAGAGAGGCCTACTCTACATTACCATACTGTTCTCCAAGAGAGGGACACATATATAATTTATAAAGAAAACTAACTTAAAAAGCAATTCAGGAATGGTCAAGAGAGAGGAAGGGATCAGATTCAAAGTTAGGATTGTTTACATTGTTATTGTATCTCAAGTTATCATTTTATTTACAGAACCAAAAGTTGTGCTAGGTGCATCACAATACAGGTAAGGTGACATGTTCACTTCCACAAAGAGCTAGGAATCTAAGGTCCCAGCCCCACAATGCCCTTCCTGCAGTCTCACTGAAAGCAGTGGAGCTCTGTGGAGTGTCTATCCACATGGAGTTCCTTACATTATTGGGGCCTAGTTTGAGATATTATGTCACAGAAATGGGGCAAGAGGTAACAAACCTGGCAGAGGTTTTGCGAGGAAGGCCGAGGGTAACAGAAGTAGATCTACTGGGAATTTTTTGACCAAATGTTTTTTCATCGGAAAATGTCAATTCATTGACATCAAAACTGTTTGCAGGAAAGGGTTGGTTTTGACGAATCTCCCAAATAAAAAAATATTTTATGGGGAAGAAAAAGTTTTAAAAATTGTCGAAACATCCTGATTTGACATTTTCCATACAAAAAATTCTGGTTTTTTTTATTTGAAATGCCTTTTTTGCTTCAAAATATTAGTTAATTTATAATATAAATATATAAATAAATGGAAAGATCAATATCAATACCAAATGTTTCAAAATTATGGAAAGAAAATGCTTTGATTGACTCAAAGCATTTTTTTTCAGATTACTGGTTCATGAAAATTTATGATTTCTGCTTTTCAGTTGGAATGGGAAAAGATTTCAAAATCTTGAAAGCTCTTGCAGGACAGGAAAATACTTTACCACCTATCTTTAAACAGCAGTAATATTGCATGGTTACTCAGTGAAGGTTAGAGCACAGGCTGATCTAGAAAGTAACAGTTTTTTGTTTTGTTTAGTGACATTTATTTTTATTTATATAAATATATATGAATGACATTGCTGAGTCATGTCTCATAGGCATTTGGTTATATGAGAGAACACCCCTTAACTGAGTCAATAGCAAAAATAAATAAATAAATAAAACAAATCTGCAGCATTATATGGAGGAATCCGGTAGCTATAAATTCAGAGCAGTTATATGAGTCGTATATGCTGTATTAGTAGTGTATTGCCCCCAGTATTTGTCAAATAGAGAGCGAAGGGCAGATAAGAGGTTGAAATATATAGATAAGCCTCTTCCCCTTCTGGTACCATCATTTCTGATTACATTGATAACCCACCTAATTTCCAGTCCCTTGCAGCCCATATCACTGTCATGAAAGGACATGCCAGACTCTGGCCCCTCCCATCCTGCTTCCATGCCCTGACTTCATCTCTGTCTGTTCTGATGGTGCCCCTGGCCACACCTTTCAGGCCCTTGCCTTCACTCATTGCAATGTATCACAGGGCTCTCCCTGCCTGTGAGGAAAGCTAATAGGATTGGATGTATGGACACTGGCTGATACATAGAAATGTATGTGGAAACAATAAAGAACCATTGGTAAGAATCACAAGAAAAATGAAAAATATTAATTACCAAAGGGACTGTTAAATAAAAATGAGTGTTTGCAAGAAAAATAAATAAATACATTAAATAAATTTCTAGAATCCATCCAAACTTCAATTAAACCCCAAAAAGATTTTTTTCCTCATGAATAACTGTACATTTTAAAAGGAAGTATTTTCTGTTAGACCCTTATGTGTGTTAAAATGTGATCGAAATTTGTCCAGAAAGCAAATGTAATTTAAAATTATGATATTTAATAATACCTTCAGAAAGGGCCAAAGATTAGTGGGACCAAGTCTTGGGGGAATCATGCATTTAAAGTATCTGTGCTATACCTGATTTTATAGCAACAAGTGAACCAAAAAATGCTTGTAATGTTACAAACTTATGTGCTTATCTGTTAATTATTTTTAACATCCCTTACAGTAATGAGTGGTCAGGCCTCTTGTATTGAATATATATAAACACATATCTATATCACTATTACGTACATGTTTGCTAGAAAGCAAACATAATTCATAATCATTTTATTCTGTCCCTCCGGAAGGTGGCAAAGATTAAAGATTGTAGGCCAGGGAAGCACATGGTTATGCTGCTTATGCTGTATCCGATTTTTAAAATGACAAAATACAAGATGTCTAATGTCACAAATTTAGGAACTGATCAAAACCCTATTAAAGCAATTGGAGTCTTTCCATTAACTTAATAGGATTTGGGTCAGGGTCTTTCAGCACATCTGGCTTGACAAAGAAAAATGACCATCAGTAAAAATAATTACAAGAAACGCAAGCAGAAAATTTTACAATAAAAAATATTTCCTCTTATAAAAGTTTAGTGAATCATTAAAATTCCTTAAAAGCCAAGATCTGACTAACTGCAAGAAGTATGAATTGCATACAAACTCACAACCAGAATGGGAGGGAGTTTTTGATACCTTGTGAAAAGTCATCCTATTTATTTATAAAGCCCTAGACATAGGGAAACTGCAGAACAAATATGCACACATACCTGCTCTTTTAAAATTATTTTATAGGAAATAACTTGTACACACATGTGCACATATACACAATTCATGAAACCTTCTTGTATCCAAGCTAACAACTTAAAACCAGGAGACGTGCAGGTCCCAGTCATTCATGCAGATCCCAGTGGTACTGGTCAAAAAACCTGCAGCTCTCCTTTGTAAAACCGCCACTGGTACATGATCAACATTTATATTAGAATACTGAATTATTTCTGGTCAAAATATTGGATTGTTTTCCTAAGCAAAGCTACATGCCATCTTTTATTTAATCCATATGAATTGATCTGGGTCCTGATTCCTGAAAGCAAATCTATTCAGGAGATTACTTTAGTACATGCTTAAAGCACGTGCTTAAGTGCTGTCCTGAATCGGCATCTTTACTGAGCGCTTTCGCAATGGAATAATAACGATGACTAAGAGATTGCCAAGGAGATTTAATAGTGTTTAAAGCTATATATTTACGGGACTCTATACAATTCCAAGGGTATGTCTACACCATGAAATTAGGTCGAATTTATAGAAGTCGATTTTTAGGAAGCGATTTTATATAGTCAATTGTGTATGTCCCCACTAAGCGCATTAAGTTGGCGGAGTACGTCCACAGTCCCATGGCTAGCGTAGACTTTCAGAGCGTTGCACTGTGGGTAGCTATCCCACAGGTCCAGCAGTCTCCACTGCCCATTGGAATTCTGGGTTGAGCTCCCAATGCCTGATGGGGCAAAAACATTGTCGGGGGTGGTTTTGGGTACATGCTCTCAGTCGCCCCTTCCTCTGTGAAAGCAACGGCAGACAATCTTTTCATGCCTTTTTTCCGTGCAGACGCCATACTGCTGTCAGCAGACGGTGCAGTAGGACTGCTAACCGTCATCGTCATCCACCGCTTCCACTGCAACTCTGCTCTCCTGCTCTCCTGGTGCCATAAATCCACCTCGCAGGTCCTCTCATCATTCTGTGTAAATATCTATTCTCGTGGCATCCATCATCATCCACCGCTTCCGCTGCAACTCTGCGCTCCTGCTCTGCTGTAGACAACATACCATGGCAAGCATGGAACCCGCTCAGCTCACCGCTGCTGTCATGAGCATTGTAAACACCTTGCACATTATCCTGCAGTATGTGTAGAACCTGGAAAAGCAGGCAAGGGGCGATGACAGCGCGATCATGATAGTGATGAGGACACGGACACAGACTTCTCTCAAAGCATGGTCCCTGGCAATTTGGACATCATGGTGGTAATAGGGCAGGTTCCTGTTGTGGAACACCGATTCTGGGCCAGGGAAACAAGCACAGACTGGTGGGACCTCATAGTGTTGCAGGTCTGGGATGATTCCCAATGGCTGCAAAACTTTCGTATGCATAAGGGCACTTTCATGGAACTTTATGACTTGCTTTCCCCTTTCCTGAAGCACAGGAATACAAAGATGAGAGCTGACCTGACAGCTGAGAAGCAAGTGGCGATAGCCCTCTGGAAGCTTGCAACGCCTGACTGCTACCGGTCAGTTGGGAATCAATTTGGAGGTGCCTTCTCCGGCTTCATGGTCCAGGAGCCCGCCTTGGGAGGGTTGGGAGGGTATCGGCTCCAGGGTGATGAACAGTTCCCGGTTGCTGGGGAGAAGGGATTCTCCACTTGCATGCTGTGCGCTATCCTCAGCCTCCTCCTCCTCACCATCTTCCTGATCCACAAAATCCTCATCCCTGTTGCGTGAGACTCCCCCTTTGCAGGTGTCCACAGACAGTGGTGGGGTAGTGGTAGCCCCCCCCCCCCCCCGAATTGCTTGCAGCTCATCATAGAAGTGGCATGTATAGGGCTCTGACCTGGAGTGACCATTTGCATCCTTTGCTTTTTGATAGGCTTGCCTCAGCTCCTTAACTTTCATGTGGCACTGCTGTGTGTCCCTGTTGTAGCCTCTGTCCATCATGCCCTTGGAGATTTTGGCAAATATATTGGCATTTCATCTTTTGGAACGGAGTTCTGCCTGCACAGATTCTTCTCCCCGTACTGTGATCAGATCCAGTACCTCCCGTTTGGTCCATGCTGGAGCTCTTTTATGATTCTGGGACTCCATGGTCACCTGTGCTGATGAGTTCTGCATGGTCACCTGTGCTGATAGGCTCGCCACACTGGCCAAACAGGAAATGAAATTCAAAATTTCCCTGGGATTTTCCTGTCTACCTGGCCAGTGCATCTGAGTTGAGAATGCTGTCCAGAGCGGTCACAATGGAGCACTCTGGGATAGCTCCCAGAGGCCATTACTGTCAAATTGAGTCCACACGGCCCCAAATTCAATCCAGCGAGGTCGATTTTAGCGCTAAACCCCTCACCAGGGAGGAATACAGAAATCGATTTTAAGAGCCCTTTAAGTCGACAAAACAGGCTTGGTCATGTGGACAGGTGCAGGGTTAAATCAACCTAACACTGCTAAATTCAACCTAAACTTATAGTGTAGACCAGGGCTAAGTAAACTCTAGAGGTTCAGCTGTATGTGCTCAGTGTATAGTTAGCTCCTGTTGAAGTGAATGAGAGTTTAATGACTTCATCTGAGAGAATGATTAAGTACTGAGTGTATAATGGAAGCCTAGTAGCAACAATATCCTGCAAATGATGATCAGGCCCTGATCCTCCGCATGCTTTCTCAATGGTAGGAAAGATGGTCCAGTATTTAGGTCACTAGTCTGGGATTCAGGAGACGTTGGATTTAATTTCCTGCTCCATCATAGACTCCCTGTGTGACTTCTGTCAAGTCGTTTAGTCTCTGTGAATCTGTTCTTCCTCTCTGATGAAGATAATAGCGCTTCCCTCACAAGAGAGATAAATACATTAAAAAGATTATAAGGTGCTCACCTACTATGGTAGTAATGAGAATAGAAGTACTTTTAGATTCAATGGGACTGCACATGTGGTTAGAGTAGAGCACGTGGTTCAGTCTTTTCCAGATGGGGGCCTTAAATATGGGCGATAAATGGCCACACTGGGAGTTGATGGTACCATAGTGAAAATAAGGGTGTATATGAAATACAATACTATGAGGGTATGATATTGACAAAATAACTTTAAAAGATCATTTCTAGATACAGGAGTGAAAACATGGAAGCGAATGGTTTTGGCGAGAATCTCCTGTATGCTCATTTAACTAAAAATGACTTTTTAATAAACAGACATTTTTCATGTTAATAATATGGAGTAGACTAGAACATTTTTTCAACAAGACTTCATAAGGATTAATTCATGTGAATAGTCCCCACAATCTCCCACACAGTCTATCATGTTAACAATCTGCTGAATTTGATGGACTTACAGGGTTGATTGTAATGCCTATAAAGGACTCATTATAGTCTATAGGGTCAATGATACATGTTTTAAAAACTCCCTAAGTAGGTACAGTGCTTACTAGATAAATCATAATAGCTTTAATAATCTGCATTTTAAAAAGTCCCTATGTCCTATTTCTACAAACTGCAATTCAAAAATGTCTATACATATGTACAGTATTTACCATTACTTGACAGACTGTAATAGCTCCTTTGAAAGCATTTCAGTCTGTCATGTCAGTTTTCACATACTTGTCTGAAGGACAGTTTTCCTTTAACCCCTTAATTGGCATCTGGGTATTCATCTATTCTACATCTTTAACAGATGTGCCCATAATATGCAATAGCACCAGGAAATGGTTTGCTATTCTAGGTGTTAAGAAAATTGCTATCAAGATAGTGTGAAAACAGTCATACTTTGCTTGTCAGGATTTACTGTTAAATGACAATTGTGGACATTTTACTGTAAAAATCTGTTTCTCAGGCATTGTCAAGAATTACAAATAGGTAAAACGCTAATGTTGACAATGAAGCTGGTATTTGCATTTAGATATTCTTTGGATAAGTTGCGTACAACATGAAAAGATAGAGAAGAATAAGTACGAATGTATTAAGAGAAACAAAATGCAAATACATATATCAAATTACAGGCCTTTACTAAAGAATGTGTGACAGTAATTTAGTAGTCATAATGTAATCACTCTTTATTTACTGTCACAATTGCTCCGCTTGCAATTGGAATCTCTTACAAATATGTTTAATCATACGTGTGAGTTTGCTTCTTCTGAAAGGTGCTGGAGTCACAGCCCTGAAGATTGAAATCTCATCAGAAGGCAGGTATCAGTAATGTGTGACATTGTCTGTCTTTGGCCACGGCTGCACGTGGAAAACTCCCGTTGGCCCAAAGAGGGTAGCCTGGTTGTACATTGACCCTAGCCCATTTGAAATCAGTTCAGAAGAGCCCATGAACAGCATAACACATCAAAGTAAAGTATGCACATTGTCAGGTCAGTTATAGGAGACTGGTTTCTGGCATCAGCTGCAGACCATTTTTCATGCCACGTTGACGTTTCAGAGAAATCTGGGCAGGGCAAGTGGGCCCACCACAGGTACCTCAATGACAAGCATGCTCTGGGTTAGTCGAAGAGGTCTGTGAATAGTGGTAGGCTCTGGTTTGCCCTGATCATCGCAACTACTGTGGCTGTAGCATCCTCACAACGGATGTGTGGAGGAGTGATGCTGCTTAACACAGGGAGCCATGGTACTGGTGTGGGTCTAATTGTCCCAATTACAATGCACATAGTTGAGTGTAGTTTTGTGTCAACTAACTGATGTGAGATAAATGGAGCCAGACTGGAGCACAGTATTCTGCTGCGGTGGGTGAAACCAGATGATGGGAGAGTTGTGTGTTAGCGCCCCACGCAATGCTGGCCAATTTTCTTGGAAGGTTAGTATGCTTCCTCATCCTAGCCACAGTTTTCCTCTGGTGGTTAAAATATGTGAGAGATCTATCTAGGGATACTCTGAAGTAAACTGGAGGGGGTTCATGTTTCAGGTGATGTCCATTGAGAAAGATACTCAGTTTTGGGTCTGCTCTGGCATTGTCAATGTGGAACACACTTGAAAAGATGGAATGCAGCATGTCTACACTCATATTCCTTATGGTGTCATATAAAGCACATATAATACACATCCTCCTAGCATGGATATAAATAGTGTAGATGGTGAGGCACTGTTTAGGTGAGTAGAGTAAAGAGATACCATGCCTCTCTTCATGCTCAAGCAATGTTCCCCCATCTAAAAATAGCAGTGTAGTGTCCTGCTGCTTCCCCACTGTCAAAGCCTTTCACTGACATGTGTAGCTGCACACCACAGTGTGGACACAGCCTACTTTTCACTGTGGCATGTAGCTACACATATCCTACATGCTGCTGTCAGTGGTATGCACTATAGACATAGCCTAAGTCCCATCTAAGCAGTCTGGCCTTTCCTTTTTCTGTACTTTTAATCCACTTCCTCTTACTCAAGTAATCTCTAACAAGGCACATTTTCAACCAAAGACTGTGTCCCTGTAGTCTGAAAAAACATGTTGAAAAACTGTTCTCTGCAGACAATTTTGCAAAATAATATTGACCATAAAATGAGAGTTTGTTAATCAGAAGGGCTTTAAAGCTAAGTGATAACAAAAGACTAATAAATAATATAAGTACAACCATATATGCATATCTTGTGTAATCCTTGCCCTAGTTTGTAATTCTCCCTTTGGGGGAGGGGGTACATTAATTCAGTAATGAGGGATTCTTCAGTCTCCAAACTGTAGGATGGAGAGGCAGAACTTTTGACTGGCTGGGATGAGTCTCCAGATCATTCCTTCCACTCAAGTGCCCCTCCAAAATTGTCCCTGCCTCCAAAGGTGCTGTAGGTTGAGAGTCAGGTCCTCTGCAGACTGTCCATAGCCTGATTATTTTTTTCTACTTTCCCCTTTTCTGGGTTCTTTTTCCCTCAGATCTCTACTGTTTTATGGCTCGGTGTTACTGGTTTATTGTGGGGACTTTTACCAAGCTCTCCCCTTAGATTAGCCCTGACAATGGCTGACAAAAGTATAAAAAAGGGTAAGAGAAGGGTCTGTCTCATGTGCTCAGCATACTTGGTTGAGTGTATCAAAAGACTATAGTGTTCCTTTTGGTCCTCCAGCCTTGATGATGCAGTGGTTAGATAGCAGGCTGCTGCCTGCCCCTAGCACAGTACGGCAGCAGTCACAGGCAAACGAGGGGCCTGGTAAGACAAGACACTGAGTAAAGGGCCTAGGACATGGGACTCAATCTGCAGCCACTGACACAGACCAGGCCCCATGGCTGGGTGAACCACAAAGGTCCTAGGAGCACCAGTCAGCGGAACCAGCGCAGGGTAAAACCCCAGGGCCTAGTCAACTTCCTTCCTCCCCTTTATCAGCTTGGGCATCAAAATCGGGGGTTGTGCATATATGCAAGACACCCCTCTCCTAGCCAGTGGATATGTTGCAGTCAGGACACCCCCTCTGCTCTTCAGGGGTCTAGAGAACTGCCTGTGGCACAGATTAATCAGTTTCCTGCTGTTACAGTTCAGGGAACTGTATTCCCCTTCTCTGGTCCCCGAAGGGCATGAACTAGTGTTGTCAGACATCCGGTTTTGTTGACTGGAACACTGGTCGAAAAGGGGCCCTGGTGACTCTGGTCAGCACTGCTGACCAGGCTGCTAAAAGTCCAGTAGGCGGTGCAGGAAGGCTAAGGCAGGCTTTCAGCCTGCCCTGGCTCCGTGCGGCTTCTGGAAGTGGCGGCCGTCCCCCCTCTGGCTCGTAGGCTCAGGGGCAGCCCGAGTGCCAGCTGCCCAGCCTCCATTGGCCAGGAACCTCAGTGCCTGTGGACAGGGCAGCATGTGGAGCCGCCTGGCCATGCCTCCACCTAGGAGCCAGAGGGGGGACATGCTGCTGCTTCTGGGAGCCATCTGAGGTAAGTGCTGCCCAGAGCTCACACCCCTCACCCCTCCCACACCCCAATCCCCTGCTCCAGTCTTGAGTTCCCTCCCACACCCAAACTCCCTCCCAGAGTCCACACCCTGCACCCCAAGCCCCTACCCCAGCTCTAAGCCCCTTCCTGCACCCAAACTCCCTCTCAAAAACTTCACCCCTGGCTGAATTCCAACCCCCTTCCCCAGGCCGAGCCACCTCATTCACCCCAAATCCCTCATCCCCAGCCCTATCCCAGAGACTGCAGCCCAAGCTGGAGCCCTCATCCCCTCCCACACCCCAAACCTCACCCCAGCCTGGAGCCCCGTCCCACACTCCAAACCCCTTGGCACCAGCCCATAGCCCCCTTCTGCACCCCAAACCCCTCATCCCCGGCCCCACCCCAGAACCTGTATCCCCAGCTGCACCCCTCACTCTCTCCTGCACCTCAACCCACTGCCCCAGACCAGTGAAAATGAGCAAGTGAGCGAGGGTGGGGGAGACTGAGTGATGGAGGGAGGGAGGGTGGAGTGAGGAGGGTCAGGGCCTCAGAGAAAGGGTTGGCAGGGATGGGGCTGACAAGAAGGGACAGGACAGGGGGCAGGCCCAGGATGTTTGGTTTTCTGCAATCAGAGAGTTGGTACCTGCTACCGATTCTAGGATCCCAGCTCTGAGCTGTCATCTCTTTTGAGTGGAGACCCATCACTCTTTCCCTCCTGGCCAGGTTTTTTCCAGGCTTCACACTTCCCTGCCTACACTGTGATATTCACAGCAAGTCAGACTGCCAAAACAGGTTAGTAACTGTAGCTTTACTTTCTTTCCAGAGGCTATGAGCTACATAATGGCCTGCAGTTATAAAACACCACAAAATTCTTTCTAAGCAAGCACATTTATTCTTAAGGTACAAACATTATAGAGAAAACATATTAAAACAGGAACTACAGGCATGTTTAAAAGCTTACCAGAAGTCTCCCCAACTCGAATCTCAGGCTCTGGTAAGTGTTAGTCCTTCAAAACACAGAACTGGGTTTTCCCCATGTTTACAAGTTCCTAACTGTCTTAAATGCGGAATAAGAACAACTATGAATGTCAGTCTTTCCTTTAAAAAAAGAAAAGGAGTACTTGTGACACCTTAGAGACTAACCAATTTATTTGAGCATAAGCTTTCGTGAGCTACAGCTCACTTCATCGGATGATCTGATGAAGTGAGCTGTATCTCACGAAAGCTTATGCTCAAATAAATTGGTTATTCTCTAAGGTGCCACAAGTACTCCTTTTCTTTTTGCGAATACAGACTAACACGGCTGTTACTCTGAAACCAGTCTTTCCTTTATACAGCTTGAGTCTTTGATCTTGGCCTCATGTAACAGGTTATCAGAAGACACTGGCTCACTCCTTAGGGAGTAGCTTCTAAAGGCTGGTTTTTTTTCATTCACCTCCCCTTAAATATTTCCCAGGAAAAACACTTAACACCTTTTGTTCTAAAAGTCCATTCTTGTCCAGCACATTGTTCAACACAGTTCTTTGACGTTCATAACAGTTCCTAGAGATCACCTCACATTTTCCCCCTACAGAGGTTACATACAATTCTGGCTCACAATAATACATGAACCAATGGTTTGATATGTAGGACCACAAATATACTTAAACTTAATTCAGTATGGTCTCCCAAGGATACTTCAGGAAATTGCATATGTATTAGACCTGCCTCTTGCCCTGTCTTCCTATCATAATGGGGTTGTGGCAGCCATTTTGGAGTAAAAAGATCACTTGCCACAGGCAGACATTTTAGAACAGGCTCTGGGTCTGCCTTCTCGGCAGCTCTTTTAGCATCCCCTCAGTTTAAAAGCATAGGCTCTCATGATTCTGAGTACTCAGCTCTCTCCTGCTTGTCTTCCCTTGTCATAAATATAAAGGGAAGGGTAAACCCCTTTAAAATCCCTCCTGGCCAGAGGAAATCTCCTCTCACCTGTAAAGGGTTAAGAAGCTAAAGGTAACCTCGCTGGCGCCTGACCAAAATGACCAATGAGGAGACAAGATACTTTCAAAAGCTGGGAGGAGGGAGAGAAACAAAGGGTATGTGTGTCTGTCTATATTCTGTCTTTGCCGGGGATAGACCAGGAATGAAGCCTTAGAACTTTTAGTAAGTAATCTAGCTAGGTACGTGTTAGATTATGATTTCTTTAAATGGCTGAGAAAAGAATTGTGCTGAATAGAATAAATATTTCTGTCTGTGTATCTTTTTTGTAACTTAAGGTTTTTGCCTAGAGGGGTTCTCTATGTTTTGAATCTAATTACCCTGTAAGGTATCTTCCATCCTGACTTTACAGGGGGGATTTTTTTTTTTTATTTCTATTTACTTCTATTTCTATTAAAAGTCTTTTTGTAAGAAAACTGAATGCTTTTTCATTGTTCTCAGATCCAAGGGTTTGGGTCTGTGGTCACCTATGCAAATTGGTGAGGCTTTTTATCCAACATTTCCCTGGAAAGGGGGGGGTGCAAGTGTTGGGAGGATTGTTCATTGTTCTTAAGATCCAAGGGTCTGGGTCTGTAGTCACCTAGGCAAATTGGTGAGGCTTTTTACCAAACCTTGTCCAGGAAGTGGGGTGCAAGGTTTTGGGAAGTATTTTGGGGGGAAAGACGTGTCCAAACAGGTCTTCCCCAGTAACCAGTATTTGTTTGGTGGTGGTAGCGGCCAATCCGAGGACAAAGGGTGGAATATTTTGTACCTTGGGGAAGTTTTGACCTAAGCTGGTAAAGATAAGCTTAGGAGGTTTTTCATGCAGGTCCCCACATCTGTACCCTAGAGTTCAGAGTGGGGGAGGAACCTTGACATCCCTCTAAACAAAGTAAGAGTCAAAAACACAGACATAAAACAAAGAACTCCTCGAGAATCTCCAGGAACTATTGCTCTATGCACAGTTTATTGAGTCTATTTTCAATAAAACTTTTGCCATTCTTGGGTATGTCCCATGAGCATTCGGGAAATAATTATTAAAAAGGGATGAGGAGGAGGTCAAAGAGACAGAAAATACCTGAAAATATTTTTGAAGGGGCTCTAAAATTGACCCTTACATTCTCAACTTGGTCACCCTGCTTAAGGCTGAAAAGGTGAATGGTAAATCCAGTGAAGATAAAGTGTTTGACTAAAAAAAAATGTTTAAAAAGTCATAGCCAAAGTGTTCACTGACAGAAGGGTGGAATCAGTTCTCTGTAGACACTATGAAGTGGTCTCAGCAGCTCTTAAGGCCTCAGCTGAGGCTACTTTTTTCATCAGAGCAGTGCTTGCTTGTACTCAGTCCCTTTTTGCTGACATTCCCCACAAGATGAATAATGCCAAGGGGCTGGGATCCTTGTTAAAGGGAATGTCCCTAACATCTGCTCTAGTTTCAGACACCTCACTTGATATGTTCAGGTCCTCCACTAGATTGATGGCATCCAACAAGGTGGTAAGTCAGCACGTATGGCTATGGGCATGTAAGGTAGATATTTCAGCAAGACAGGTTTTTTTGTAACAAACCAATACTTGGAGAGAATTATTTGAGGGGAACCAAAAGAAAAAGCTGCATCCAAAGCGCAGGACAAAAACAAAAAATCTCTTTCCACTGTTAAAGATCTGTTTTTTTCCCCTAATGAGCTTTATTAAGATGTTTTTCCTCTTCAGTCCCCCCTTTTGTATCTACAGACTTTCATATAGATATGGTAGGAGAGACAGCAGATACTCTAAGAATAGGTGGGAGAAAATCCATTAAGGCCAGCTGTGACTCATTCTCCAGGAATGCCTCTAAGTGTAAGCAGGTTTCAGAGTAGCAGCCCTGTTAGTCTGTATTCGCAAAAAGAAAAGGAGTACTTGTGGCACCTTAGAGACTAACCAATTTATTTGAACATAAGCTTTCATGAGCTACAGGTCACTTCATCGGATGCATCTCACAAAAGCTTATGCTCAAATAAATTGGTTAGTTTGTAAGGTGCCACAAGTACTGCTTTTCTTCTTTCTAAGTGTAAGTAGTCTACCTCCAACATTCCCCTGGGGGATGGGGCTGGGACGATTTATACACAACAAATCTTGCATGTTGGCAGGGGGTTAGATTAGCCAGCCCTTGCGTTCCCTTCTAGCCCTGTGGTTCTATGATATGGAGATGACAACCTGCAGTGATTCTGATCACACTATTTTTGCCCAGACATCCCTGAATTTCAGACCTCATGGAAAGGACTGTGACATTATGACCCACTCTGGATCTTCTATCATAAGCCCATCTGGTCCATCACAACTCTGCAGCTATGAACCTGACTGCCTTGCTCCTGAGAGGTCACATTTAATACATAATAATAATATTAAAAACACTAGGATATACCACTGACATTCTCAATCCTACTGTAATCTGAAAAGCTTTCCACCAATTCTCTCTATACAATAATATGGAGAAGATTTGATTTCTGATGCACACCAAGAGGATATACAGCAGGATCAGAACTGGTTAAATTGTTCCTAAAATTCTCACAAGCAGGCCTGTCTCTGAGGCTACAGAGCAACTAATTCAGATCTCAGGCACTGGTTATATTCTCAGTTCTGGCACCCGAGGGTCAACCCACATGACCCCATCACCCACGTGTCCTCGACCCCCCAAAAGCCTCAAAGCTACTGCCCTACTTAGACTACCTCTAATTCATGACATAATTCCATGGGGCCTTTCCTAATATTAAATGCACTCCTGTCCCACTTGTGAACCCAACTCTGAAGTGCAACTATATTTCGTAGAATCATAGAACTATAGGGTTAGAAGGGACAGCAAGGGTCATCTAGTCTAGCCCACTGTCAAGATGCAGGAATTGTTGTGTCTAAACCATCCAAAACATATGGCTATTCAGACTCCTTTTGAAAACTTCCAGTGAAGGAACTTTCACAACCTCCTTAGGCAGTCTGTTCCATTGTCCTACTGTACTTACAGTTAGTTTTCCCCTTCAATTAAGGTCACTTTTCAAGTGGCCATAACATCAGCATGACGGTATCAGAGCTGGGAGTCCTCTCTGTCCTCCCTCAGACTTGTGTCCATTCTCCCCTCCCTTCCCCCCCCCCCCAATGAAAGGATGATACTCTGGACAGACCATTCACTCCCGAAACTAATTTCCTTCTTCCACCAATCCCAGGACATTTTGCTCCCCTCTTTTTGCCTATATATAGCCCATCCAAAAGATAGTGTTTGGCACACCTTAGATGTTCAGAGGACAATTAAGATTTATATTTAGAGGACAAAGTCCTTTAGTAGAACCTCCACTTTGTTCTAATACACCACAGGATTAGGGGACAAAAACAGTCCAGGTCCTCCCTAGCTAGATATATTAGGGGGGATTTTCCAAAGCATGTAAAGCTAAAGGGTAATCTCGCCATTCAAGATTAAAGCACATTCCATGAAGGCAATGGCAGCTTAATGGGCCGATGAATCCAGTGCGCTATATGAACAGTTTTGCAGGGCACCAATCTTGGGCATCCCTGCACACATTCACTAAATTCTATCAGCTTGATAGTCTTCAGTCAGATGAAGCTGACTTTGGCAGGAGGGTTCTTGCAAGCTGTAGCTTACATTTAGCCTACCAACAATTGATAGTGATAGGGGGTGGGGTACTATTACTATTACAAAAAAATCCCATCACTACTGAATTTATGGACCCAACCCCTAATGAGAAAATTTGTCTTCCTTACACGGAAATTTTCATTCTGGGTAGGTGGATTGGTCCATAAATTCATCCCACCCTGTACTTTTCATCTGCTTTCCTCCAGGATGTGATTGTTCAAGGCTGTTGTATTGTTTTCCTCCTTTTTTAGGTAGACCTGATGGATAGCTATGTCCTTACATTTAATCTGTAACCCTCAAGATTATCACAGTTTGTATTTTTTTGTGAAGTTGGACAGTTCTATTTCTTAGTTGTTGGGTGGATTTTCTGCTATTGTTAATATGTGAAAGAGTGTTTTATTCAGCTACAACAGTTAACAGCTTTGGAAGTAACTCTCTGGAGGGGCTTTTCTGTGGGAGGAGTTATCTGGAGAGTCAGCCCAGCCAATGAAAACATCTGGCTTTTCTTACTATAACATGGCGACCAAAGAACCCATCACTACAAGCATATAGACCCATCCTCCTACCCAGAATAAAAGAATTCTGGCTAAGTGAGACACATTTTCTCATTTAATACTGTAGATACAAGGTGGGTGAGGTAATGTCCTTTATCTCTTATGCAAAAAGATATCAGAATTGTTATGTCTATAATAATTATGTTGAATTAAGCAAGCATGTAGATTCCATCAGTTCCTGTGGGCATGAGAATGTATGGAATCCCTGTTCAACTGAAACATGTTTTATATAGTGAATGACCTAAATCTCTAGCAGTTGCTGAGATATGCTTGGATCAACAGATTCTCTATCCCTAAGAGGGTTTTCAGGTAGTCAAGAATCTCCAGAGTGCATCTGTTTGCAGGTTGGTGATGCTGCTATGGTGGCTCTACCCCACCTAGGCATTGCCTCACACTGAGGAATCCTTAGCTGGCCAGGTCCACTGGATTAACAACCATTTTTGTGGGCTGTAGCACCAGGGGGAATCTGACCCAATATAGCTGAACAATTAGCATTTGATGTAGCCAAAGACAGCTGTTACATGGCCTGATCCAGAGAGGTGCTGAGCATGTACATACAACTCCCCTTAGCTTCAGTGGGAGATGCTCAGCACCCCGTTAGGATCAATCTCATATAATGCATTGATCATGCCATGATTCCTGCGTAAATGTTGCTTTAAACTAGTTAATATGTTTTCAAAAATAAAATCATCATTTACATTTCCTTTTACTATTGTGTGTGGATTTTGTCAAGAGATTAAAATAATCATACACCAAATGGCATAGTAATGGCTTTTAACCAACTTTAACAAACCAAAAAATGCTTTCCTCTGAGCCTTGTAAATGGTCTTGGTTCTCCTGAAGAAGTTCTGTGATTGATGTAACAATGCCACCATCATTCATGCTGTAATGCCATTCAGAGCAGGAGGCGGTTATCCACATCTTTGGTGGGAGAAGGAAGGGGTATGTAAAGGAAACAAGAACAACAGCAAAGTAAGGATACATTTTTAGACTAAACTTCTTTGAACAGCAGATGTTTTCTCACTTGCACATAGAGAGGGGTAGCTGGCCATACAGGCGACGCAAGACAATCTTCACTCGTAAGACAAGGTAACCCTTTGCATACTGCCATTGCACTCTGTACATTTGCTCTTACTTGGGGGAATAATAATAATAAATATGCTGATCTCTGGGATCAGTGCTTGCTCGTATGCGTGCTTGGCAGCTTGTACCGAGTTATATCTCTTTTACCACAAACTACACCCCACAGGAAAAGGTGTGTGTCCTAAAGAATTGCATAGGCATAGCAGACAGTCCACTCTTATGCACCATAACAGGATACTCCCTTAAGTACAGGTTGCAGGGAAACTCTCCTACACCATTCTTTTCTCCTTGTGTGCCTTGTCAATGATAATAATGAACTCTTAGCCCCCAGTTCTGCCAGCACTTCTGCACATGCACAATTTTAAGCATATAAGTAATTCCATTGTAGTCAATGGGACTATTCAGGGGCTTTAAATTAAGCATGTGCAGATGTGTCTGCAAGGTCAAGGTCCGAATGTGCTGAATGTGTCTTTTCCCTTGGTTTGTTTTGGGCATCCAGCACCTTAAGCTAAAACTGCTTGAATTTTATATATTATTGATGCAAGTGGCCTCTAATCAAATGCTGTTGAACCTTGAAAACAAGTTTAGGTTGGCCCGTGTTTTAGCTAGAAGTAAGTTTGAGACAGTTCTTAATTTATCTGAAAAGAATTGTCACACCCTAATGAGGGAATTATAATAGCATGCCGTACTGCACAATTTGCAATATTGTGTTTGAAAATCTCTGCATGATCATCCAACCTGCAGAGCATAATTTCAGAATCCAGTGATATAATTAAAAATAAATGGTCTTTCAATCATTGCAAAAAATTGCCATTAAAAATATGGGGATCATCCCCTGAGCAACCCTAAAATGTCTGATCTTTGCCCTTCCTGTAAATGTATTCCATGCTAAGCTGTCTGATGTGTGAAATATATAAAAAGAACATAAAAACAAAACTCCGGAGTTTAAGGTACTGAAACTCATCCCTATGTAGTGTGATGAAAGTATACCCCAGTGCTTTGCTTTATCTAGACATATTACCTCTCCCTTTAATAACACTAATAAAACAACGCAACCATGATAACCTAGAGAGAGTGCTTGTGTTCAGCGTATGTGTGAATCTTTTTCTCACTGTGTGATTTCTTGCCCTTATTCCAGGTCTTTCTCTCTGTCTTTCATAGCGTGTCACTTATTATTTGTTTCTTTTTCAAAGCTTCCATATACTATCAAGGAAATGAGGTGTGTTGTTTATTTCTGACACCCTGGGTAAATGGTATTGGTACTGGTAGACTCTGAGGAGCACCAGAGTTTGATGCCATCCTTGTATTTGACCTTTGTAATGTGAACAAGTTTCATACCATTAAGGCTGATGAACTATATTGAATGAAATATATTTAGACAAGAAACTAGACTTGGGGAACGCTTCATTTTACTTGGATTTTTATTACTATAGTTCTGTGCTCTTTATACATATAAAGTAATTCTCAATGGTTTCAAGAATCCAGTGTGTACTTCTATATTTTTGAATTATACAGATCATCTAGCTGAGGACAGAAGTGCATGAAGATCTAAGAGACAGCAGAGAGTTTCCAGGGGCACTGGAGTTTTCCCCATCTCAGCTGCAGCCAAAAGAGACCTTATTTCCCCTCCCCAACCTACCCATTTCTTTGTCTTCCTGCCACCGTTTATTCAGATAATAAAAAGAGACAAAACTTCAGGATCCCAACAGTGGTGGGGCCAAAGATCCATTTCCGACATCTAATATACATTTGTTTATGCTGACCAGCATCCTGCTGAGGTTGTGGAGAGTGATTATACTCTCACTTATAGTGGGAGGGCATTGTAAGTAGACAGCACAGAGCCAGTAGTGGGAGATATTGGCTGAAAATGGGGAATAGTCAGGACAGATGGATAATGTGCTATTTCAGCAGGCTCCCTAGAAAGGCTCCCATCAGTAAAGCTCTTTTCTCTCACCATGGATCCTTGATGGAGGCAGCAGTAGAAACACCATCTACCCTGCAGAATATTGAACCTCTTCTGAGACAAAGAGAGCTTAGTTGGGGAAAGGAAATATGCTTTATCTCTTTCTGCACCAGCTCTGACGTTTGCCTCTGTTCCTTAAAATGACAATATCAGGTTCAATTTAGCCCAAAATTAGACTCAGGCATATAACACAAACTAACAAACAAACAATCTGCAATTAAAAACCAAATCCAATAAAAGCAAAAAGTGAAATAAACATTCCCTTACAGTGTTTGCAGCCCATTTTGTAACCCTGTGTTTGCAACACAGCAGCACCGTGCCACTGTATCAGGGCTCAGAACTGGGTGGGAATTTTCATGGTCCAAATTCAGTGAATTTCCAAAAAATGAACAGTATAAATAGTGAAGAATAAAGACACAGGTTGTGTTAGTAAGAAAGTTAAGAAAATATGTATTTGCAATGTATGTGGCCTGATTCTCCACTGCTTACCAGTCTTATTTGGTGGTTCTTGCATTTACTTTGCATCCCCTTTACACAAGTGTCAATGACTATACCACGTGCAAGGCAGTAGAGAATTAGGTACATAATTTTAACCTGGTAATGTCCCTTTAAGAAACGAAAGAGATCACAAGTTGTGATGCACGCCCATGTCCACACAGGCTGAGTATGTTGCCTGCTGACTTGAGGAGTAAAAGAACATGACTAAAATCAAATATAAATTTCAGACTTTGGTGTCCATATCCATGCTTAGGCATCTAAATAAACAATTGTTTGATTTCCAGAAAGGCTGAGCACTCTCAACTCTCACTGACATCAACAGGAGCTGTGGTTGCTAAGTATTTCTTAAAACCAAAGCTCATTTAATAGATGATTAAATATAATTTTAGCTGTTTAAATTTAAGATTCAGATTTGACTATTTTGGCTATGGCTGTCATAGTTATGGGATTAGCTGTGCCTCTGCACACTTTCTGGTCAGTGCACCGACCTAAGGACTGAGCCTCCTTCCTTTAACTGTCTAAGGGTGGAATCTAGCAATTTGCCCACTCTTAGACAGAGGTCCAGATACCTTCATATGTAACAATTGCTTATCACCCTGCAGGTCTGACTGGATTTGGGGCGTGTGCATTTTTTCCCTTCGGGAACGTGTGACCATTGATAGTAGTGACCAATAGACTTCTTGAAACAAAGTATTAGAGAAAAGGATTTAAAAAAGCAAAATAAAATGTAGACATGCCTGTCTTAGCAAAGGTTTTATCATCCTGTACTGTTAACCCAGACAGGCTTAGCTTCTTCAAACACCCCCAGGGCTTCTTGTGTCTGAGTGTGACTCATTTTGGATCCTTGCTGCACTCCAAGCAGTATCCCATGAAACTCTGCCAACGTTCTTTGTTTTGCAGGTGTCTTCTCCAAGTGTTGACTGGCTTTGGCCCCTCCTGGTCAAATGAGTTCTGTAGGCTGCCTAGTGGGGACCGAGCCAGAATCTATCTACCTGAAATATTCATATGGCTCCCATCAGCATAGTATATGAACACCTCACATTCTTTAATGTATTTATCCACAGAACATCCTTGTGAGGTACAGAGTTTATATTATCTCCATCTTATGGATGAGAAATGGAGGCAAAGAGAGTTTAACCGATTTACCCAGAGTCACACAAGAAGTCTGTGGCAGAGCATAAAATTGAACCCAGGTTTCTTAAGTCCCAGGAAAGTATCCTACCCACTGCACCTTCCTTCCTTTCCTCTCTGAGTTGTCAGAACTAATAGCCCTGGCATTAACCCTTAAGTGGAAGCTGTTAGGTGCCATCTTGAGCCATCTCTTCCTTGCCTTCCTGCCTGACCCATTCCATGTGTTTCCCATTGGGAAGCTCTTAATCAAAGATATTCATGCAGAAACCACCTTGCCAGAGCCAGGACAACATTAAGTATTAGCAAATTGTTAAAGAAATGCCTGTTGTTGTCACAGTTTTGAGGTTTCAGTATTCAGCAAATCACGTAATGAGACAAAAGTACATCTTTCTGTCATAACTTGTCAGAGACAACATAACAGAACCATGTAGAAATGAATATGTATCAGCTTTAACTATAAAACTCCAGCACATAGTACTTCTCTCTTAAGTTCTCAACATTTTTTTTAGGTTAATTGAAGCTCTTTTGTACCTCATTTTGCCTTTTTCCTAGTTAATTACTTAAGGCAGAAACCACTTTTCATTTTGGTTTATGTTAGATTCTTAGGGCCAATGTAAAATGCTAAGGTTTCAATGCCAACAATATGTTGACCACTGCCCCCAATACCCTCAGATGTCCAGCTGGTCTGAGCTCAGTCCAGATGTTGATGAGAAGAAGAAAGTATTCAGAGAACCTAACTGGAGCTTTTTCTTCACCTTCCGTTGAAGGCATTTATCCTTCCATTGTTAAAGCAGTGTAAATTCTAACAGGTCTTTCTGGACTCGTTGGTGCTCCTGGACACTCAAATAACAGCAGTGACCAGAACTGACATTTTCCTATCTTTAGATATCTGAGAAACAACATCCTTTTCTATCAGAGGTGAACCTAATAAAACCTAATGAATAGAACTGAATGACCTTTGTTTCTCTACATTGCAGGCCACCTTATGGAGGAAATTAATATTTTTGTCAACTGTTGCTATTTTTTTAACCAAGAAGAACTAATGACCTTTTTGGTGACCTCTGATAGAGTCTAGTCAAATAGGCACACAGAAATTAATTTTGTTCAATCAGTGAATGATGTGGTGCTAACATGTACAGATTTGTGTACAGTATGTTTCTGTATGCATATGGGAGAGGGATATAATGATGGGGTGATTCCCAGCATTCCACAGGAAAACCTGGTTCTAGCCCTGGAAATTCTCAAGTTATTAGATTTTAAAATAGTGAGAATTTAATGCATACAATACATATTTTAGGTAATTTTATTAAAATTTAACAAAATTATTGACTATTTTTCTCTGCAACTGAATTATGTACAACTGGAATCATCTTACTAACGGGGCATAGCTTTGCAGATGGAGGATTAAAAAAAAATAATACCAGCCAAATTTATAGAAATTGTAAAACACTTCTAAAAGAGTTTTCCTTTTAAATATGCCAAGTACATGATGGTGTGGTATAAATGTTTTAACAACACTCATTTTGGATTAACAATACAATCCACTCGTGGTGTGCCACTCATGAGTAATGCAGATGTTCCAAACTCATCCTTTGGATAAAATCTTCATACCTTACTACATCACCACACGGTGCATTACTATCACAGCTCTTCCTGTTTATTTCTTCATCTCTTAATGGGCAATCCTCTGCTCCACCAACAGTTGCAACCCTGACCCCATGTTTAATCCACCAACCATGACAACCTTGACCCACATTTCTCCATTTCTCCCATGACCATCTTCACACTTTTTTCCATGCTGGATTTTGTGCATAGAACATCCTTCTGAGCTAGTCCACAAGGTCACTACTCTCTCCTGAAAAATCACTTCTCTACTCCCATCTTCAACATATTTTCCAACTAATAGTGGCTCAGTGGAAGGGCAATTTAGGACTAGTTTATGCTAATTTTTAAAAAAATCTAAAAACATCAGTTTGCATCACTGATTCTTCTCCTCCACCCTTCATCTATTGCTTGATTCCTTATGCCATAATGTATGACATTCCCCCACTCCCTTACACTAATAAGCAGTTACTGCTAGTGGGACAGCTCATATGAGTAGCTACTCATCAACATGAGCAAAGATACCATTAGAGTGGCTTTTAGACAGCAAGATCTTTGAGGCAGGGATTATGTCTTGTTACATGTGTGTACAGTGCTTAGCACATTGCAGGTGCTGCTGTAGTACCATCATATGTATTTGTAGGCACACAGACGAAAGACATGTACATAGATTTTTTTATACTTGAGTCTTCTAACATAAAAGCAATGTAAATGCCATTGCCACTGTTACTCATAGCAGCACCTTTTGGGGTTGTATTTCTTGAGTCCTTTTTGCTGCTATATTAGCCTAATTCGTTATCATATTTTTCATCTTGAAATGGCTTTCTGATGGAGAAGTAGTGAATAATTGTTTTGCAAAAATCAAGAGTCAGTTGTGATTTCAGAACTCCAAATTGGTTGCCTTCTTGGTAGACTCCTTTTTTTGTTTATTTGCAGTTGTATTAATCTTTGTATCCCTGTATGTGATAAATAAATGCATTTTTAATCTCCATATATAACTAATCTGCTCTTCTGAAATGTGCCAGTATGTGATAAAGAGAAGGGCCATTTTCAGCTTCTTCTTTAGATTTTCCTGTGATGCAAGGAGACAGAAGGAGGATTGAGTCTCAATCCCCTGGGATGTGTTGCTGTTGTAATGAAATTAATAGACCTGGTAAAATGAATGATTCATGAATGCAGTCCCAAGTGACAAAGCTTCCCAGTAGAGTCCAGCACAGACCAGCTATCTGCTTGCAATTAGAAGGATTAAACACTAGCCTCTTCTTTGTAGTAAAATATAATAATAATTAATAATTAATAAATATCACTTTCTCAACCCCCCAAAACAAACTAGGAATAAGAAAATAGGAAGAGTTTTAAATTAAAAAATGATTCTAGATATGTAAGGGAAACGGCTTGAAGTGCAATGACACTTTTTTTTTAATTAAACAGAGGATTTTACTTTCTGTGACAAGCTGAAATATAAACACTTACATTTCATGCACTCAGTACCTGCGTTTAGCTGTATCTTTCAGATTTTGACAACATGGGGATGTTCTGGGTCTGAAATGTTCTTTATTAAAAGACCATTATCTTTCAGTACCTAGATTCTCATGACTTGTTCTACCTATATCTTGCTCTAGGGTTCTCTAGATATTTTCAATATATGCGTCGAACCCATTACAGCATGATCGTCATCTCACCCATGGGGTTGAGTGTTCCTTTCACCTCTGCGCTTGAGACCTCTGAGATTGTGGCTTCTGAGGGATTTCACCTGTTATATAGATGACAAATCCTGTTTGTTTCTCAGAGATGTTATGGCTAACAGAGTATCCATTACTTTGTCAAATTAATTATGGTGAGTACACAAAACGCAAGCTATTGCTTCTGTTAAGGTTACCATAAAACTCAGTCTCAATTTCTTCATTATTTAATACTCCATAATACTGCTGCACTGCACTTCAGCATACAAGCTGAATTAGCCCTGGTCTACACTAGGAGTTGAGGTTGAATTTAGCAGCGTTAAACTGATTTAACCCTGCACCAGTCCACACGACGAAGCCCTTTTTTTCGACTTAAAGGCTCTTAAAATCGATTTCCTTACTCCACCCCCGACAAGGGGATGAGCGCTGAAATCGGCCTTGCTGGGTCGAATTTGGGGTACTGTGGACACAATTAGACAGTATTGGCCTCTGGGAGCTATCCCAGAGGGCTCCATTGTGACCGCTCTGGACAGAACTCTCAACTCAGATGCACTGGCCAGGTAGACAGGAAAAGGCCCGCGAACTTTTGAATTTCAATTTCCTGTTTGGCCAGCGTGGCAAGCTTCAGGTGACCATGCAGAGCTCATCAGCAGAGGTGACCATGATGGAGTCCCAGAATTGCAAAAGAGCTCCAGCAGGGACCCAACGAGAGGTATGGGATCTGATCGCTGTATGGGGAGAGGAATCCATGCTCTCAGAACTCCGTTCCAGTTTTCAAAATGCCAAAGCATTTGTCAAAATCTCCCAGGGCATGAAGGACAGAGCCCATAACAGGGACCTCAAGCAGTGCGGCGTGAAACTTAAGGAGCTGAGGCAAGCCTACCAGAAAATCAGAGAGGCGAACAGCCGCTCTGGGTCAGAGCCCAAAACATGCCGCTTCTATGATGAGCTGCATACCATTTTAGGGGGTTCAGCTACCACTACCCCAGCCGTGTTGTTTGACTCCTTCAATGGAGATGGAGGCAACATGGAAGCAGGTTTTGGGGATGAAGAAGATGATGATGATGATGAGGTTGTAGATAGCTCACAGCAAGCAAGCGAAGAAACCGGTTTTCCCGACAGCTAGGAAATGTTTCTCACCCTGGACCTGGAGCCAGAACCCCCCAGATCCACCCAAGGCTGCCTCCCGCACTCGCCAGGTGGAGAAGGGACGTCTGGTGAGTGTACCTTTTAAAATAGTATACATGGTTTAAAAGCAAGCATGTTGAATGATTAATTTGACCTAGCATTCGTGGCTCTCCTGGATGTACTCCCAAAGCCTTTGCAAAAGGTTTCTGGGGAGGGCAGCCTTATTCCATCCACCATGGTAGGACTCTTTACCACTCCAGGCCAGTAGCACATACTTGGGAATCATTGCAGAACAAAGCATTGCAGTGTATGTTTGCTGGTGTTCAAACAACATCCGTTCTTTATCTCTCTGTGTTATCCTCAGGAGAGTGGTATCATTCATGGTCACCTGGTTGAAATAGGGTGCTTTTTAAAGGGACATTCAGAGGTGCCTGTTCCTGATGGGCTGTTTGCCTGTGGCTGAACAGAAATGTTCCCCGCTGTTAGCCACGGGGAAGGGGGAGGGTGGAGGGGCTAGCCACGTGCTGGGGGGAGGCAAAATGCGACCTTTTAATGAAAGCACATGTGCTATGTATGTAATGTTAACAGCAAGGTTTACCGTGAAAGAGTGTACCCATTGTTCTATAAAATGTGTCTTTTTAAATACCACTGTCCCTTTTTTTTTCTCCACCAGCTGCATGTGTTTCAAGGATCACAGGATCTTCTCCTTCCCAGAGGCTAGAGAAGATTAGAAGGCGAAAAAAACGCACTCATGATGAAATGTTCTCTGAGCTCATGCTGTCCTCCCACACTGACAGAGCACACACGAATGCGTGGAGGCAGACAATGTCAGAGTGCAGGAAAGCACAAAATGACCGGGAGGAGAGGTGGCGGGCTGAAGAGAGGGCTGAAGCTGAAAGGTGGCGGCAGCATGATGACAGGAGGCAGGATTCAATGCTGAGGCTGCTGGAGGATCAAACTAATATGCTCCAGCATATGGCTGATCTGCAGGAAAGGCAGCAGGAGCACAGACCACCACTACAGCCGTGTGTAACCAACCGCCCTCCTCCCCAAGTTCCATAGCTTCCTCGCCCAGATGCCCAAGAACGCGGTGGGGAGGCCTCCGGCCACCTAGCTACTCCACCCCAGAGGATTGCCTAAGCAACAGAAGGCTGGCATTCAATAAGTTTTAAAGTTTTAAAGTGCTGTGTGGCCTTGTCCTTCCCTCCTCCACCACCCCTCCTGGTGCTTCTCTCCTCCACCACCCCTCCTGAGCTACCTTGGCAGTTATCCCCCTATTTGTGTGATGAATTAATAAAGAATGCATGAATGTGAAGCACCAATGACTTTATTGCCTCTGAAAGCGGTGATTGAAGGGAGGAGGGGAGAGTGGTTAGCTTACAGGGAAGTAGAGTGAACCAAGGGGAGGGGCGTTTCATCAAGGAGAAACAACCAGAACTTTCACACTGTAGCTTGGCCAGTCACAAAACTGGTTTTCAAAGCTTCTCTGATGTGTACCGCACCCTCCTGTGCTCTTCTAACCGCCCTGGTGTCTGGCTGTGCATAACCAGCAGCCAGGCAATTTGCCTCAACCTCCCACCCTACCATAAATATTTCCCACTTACTCTCACAGATATTGTGGAGCACACAGCAAGCAGTAATAACAGTGGGAATATTGGTTTCTCTGAGGTCTAACCGAGTCAGTAAACTGCGCCAGGGTGCTTTTAAACATCCAAATGCACATTCTACCACCATTCTGCACTAGCTCAGCCTGTAGTTGAACAGCTCCTGACTACTGTCCAGGCTACCTGTGTATGGCTTCATGAGCCATGGCATTAAGGGGTAGGCTAGGTCCCCAAGGATAACTATAGGCATTTCAACATCCCCAACTGTTTTCTGGTCTGGGAATGAAGTCCCTTCCTGCAGCTTTTGAAACAGACCAGAGTTCCTGAAGATGCGAGCGTCATGTACCTTTCCTGGCCATCCCACGTTGATGTTGGTGAAACGTCCCTTGTGATCCACCAGAGCTTGCAGCGCTATTGAAAAGTACCCCTTGCGGTTTATGTACTCGCCGGCTTGGTGCTCCGGTGCCAAGATAGGGATATGGGTTCCGTTTATGGCCCCACCACAGTTATGGAACCCCATTGCAGCAAAGCCATCCACTATGACCTGAACGTTTCCCAGGGTCACTACCCTTGATATCAGCAGATCTTTGATTGCGTTGGCTACTTGCATCACAGCATCCCCCACAGTAGATTTGTCCACTCCAAATTGATTCCCGACTGACCGGTAGCTGTCTGGCGTTGCAAGCTTCCACAGGGCTATGGCCACTCGCTTCTCAGCTGTGAGGGCTGCTCTCATCTTGGTATTATTGCACCTCAGGGCAGGGGAAAGCAAGTCAGAAAGTTTAATGAAAGTGCCCTTACGCATGCGAAAGTTTCACAGCCACTGGGAATCGTCCCAGACCTGCAACACTATGCGGTCCCACCAGTCTGTGCTTGTTTTCTGAGCCCAGAATTGGCGTTCCACCGCATTAACCTGCCCCATTAGCACCATGATGCCCACATTGCCAGGGACCGTGCTTTGAGAGAAGTCTGTGTTCATGTCCTCATCACTCTCGTCTCCGCGCTGACGTTGCCTACTCGCCCGGTTTCGCTTTGCTGGTTCTGATGCTGCATATACTGCTGGATAATGTGTGTGGTGTTTAATGTGCTCCTAATTGCCAAAGTGATCTGAGTGGGCTCCGTGCTTGCCGTGGTATGGTGTCTGCACAGAAAAAAAGGTGCGGAACGATTGTCTGCCGTTGCCCTAATGGAGGGAGGCGCGACTGATGACATGGCTTACAGGGTTGGCTTACAGGGAATTAAAATCAACAAAGGGGGTGGCTTTGCGAGAAACAGAATGGCCCCCTCAAGGATAGAACTCAAAACCTCAAGGATAGAACTCAAAACTGGGTTTAGCAGGCCGTTGATTTCACAGAGCGAGGGAGGGAGGAGAAAATGAATACAAAACAAATCTGGTCTATTTCTTGTTTTGAGCCACTTCATCTATCTTTATACATCTTGCTGGCAGCAGACTGTGCAGTACGACAGCTAGCCGTCATCATCTGCTGGATGCTCGGCAGAAGGCGTTGCAGTATGACTGCTGGCCATCATCTTCTGCTGGATGCAAATTAAAAGACAGTGCACTGCCGTTAGGACTCAATTGCCATGAGACAAAACTTAAAAGGGAAATGACATGGCTGAGTCACTCACATGTTTGCCCAGGCGCCCCTGACCTCATCGAGGTCGGTTAAAAGAGCACCCAGGACTATGTCGTCGACGGCTACCAGTCATACTGCACTGTCTGCTGCCAAAAGGCAATAAACTGCTGCTGTGTAGCAATGCAGTCCCGCATCTGCCAGCACCCAGGGGAAGTATGGTGACGGTTAGCTGAGCGGGCTCCATGCTTGCCGTGGTATGGCGTCTGCACAGGTAACTCAAGAAAAAAGGCGTAAAACGATTGTCTGCCCTTGCTTTCATGGAAGGAGGGAGGGAAGGGGGGCCTGACAATATGTACCCAGAACCACCCGCCACAATGTTGTAGCCCCATCAGGCACTGGGATTTCTACCCAGAATTCAAATGGGTGGCGGAGATTGTGGGAACTGTGGGATAGCTACCCACAGTGCAATGCTCCGGCAGTCGACGGTTCCCTCGGTACTGTGGACACACTCCGCCGACTACATGCACTTAGAGCATTTGTGTGGGGACACACACAATCGACTGTATAAAAACATTTTCTACAAAACCGACTTCTATCAATTTGACCTAATTTCATAGTGTAGACATACCCTTACACTCACAGGAAACACAAAACAAGACAAGACTGTCCTCTAAGAGACTGTCACAAAGCAAGAGGATCAATACCATCAGAACAAGATAGGGCACACCTAAGAATTACAATCTACAGTTCAGACAATACAAAGATTTTATACAAATCACTTCATAGATGATTTGGTGTTGTATCGCTTTGAATTTGGGAAGCTTTAGGATTATGCTAGTGCTGTGGTCAGATCATCACCAGGTGCATTTAGTGATCAGGTGAGATCTCAGTTTGAAGTTGGTTTGACTTCAAAAGGCTCTTGCAGGTAAACTCCAGGAAATACTGTGATTGAATGAACTATCTATTTTTGTAAAATAATTTCTGATGTTCAGATGGAATGCACTATATACAACAAATACAATGTATTTTCAATATTTATTATTTTATAAACTAAAGAATTTCAATCATTTTCTTTATCCAAAGGAAGGTTCAGAGATGACATATTTATGGTCAGGAAGTAGATGGAGAGATAAATTCTGATAGTGGAGAGCACTTTAATCTAACTTGCAAAGCCATAACAAGGTCCAGTGGCTGGGAGCTGAGCCTAGACAAATTCACACTAGAAGTAAAGCACTCATTTTTAACAGTGAGAGTGATTAAACTTTGGACTAATTTATGTACGGGTTATGGTGCATTCTCTGTCATCCGAAGTCCTCAAATCAGGATTACCTGTGTTTCTCAAATACATACTCTAGCTCATCCAGAAGTCATGCGTTTCATGCAGGAATTATGGGGTGAAATTCTGTGGCCTGTGTATGAAGGAGGTCAGCTAGATGATGATAATGGTCCCTTCTAGCCTTAAAATCTATTAATTATATGGAAATATAGGGAGGTGGATGGTCAGGACGAAAGCTATAGTAGATGGTCTTCTCAGCACAAACACTCTCTAAGCATAAGTCAAATGTTTTTTCAAAGTGACTAATGATTTCAGGTATCTCAATTTGTGGGTCTCCAAACTTGAGACATCTTAACACAACCTGAACTTTTTACAGAGGATGGCTACTCAGCACTTTCAGACAAGAAGTCCCTTTTAAGATGTCTCAATTTAGGCACCCAAAACCACTAGTCACTTTAGAAAATCTTGACCTTTTACTATCTTCATCATTATAGTTTCCGAATGTATACTTCATCCCTATAAAAACTTGTCCATGATAGATGTTCTCAGAGTTCACCAATATTTATGCATTAACTCAGAGAAGCCAAGCAGCAAGAAAGGAGACTGGATCACAGGTGCAGAAGGACCTGGTTTTAAAGACAACTGTTTTCTAAACACAGCATTCTCTCCTTTTGTGCAAATTTCAGGTGCTGAGCATATCTTGCAGAGACAAGGAAAAAACATTTGCTTCTACTATAGCCATGGCAAAGAACTTCCCAATGGACCTATTCAGTGTAATGAACTGTCAGTTTATCATCTCTCTCTATATCCCAAATTCGGCTCAAATGTTTTTTTTTAATTCCTTTTTGTTGAAAAACTAATTGTATTAAAACCAGTCTCTCATCTTTACAGGCAGTGTTAGAGGGCCCAAACATCCTCTGGTATGACCTTGCAGAATTTGACTGTATATACAAAAAGGGTAGAGAGGGAAAGTTAAGTCTTCAGCCCATGTATAAGACCTATAGGTTCTTGAGAAAGCTCTCCATGAGGCATATTCCCATTGGAGGGAAATTATTATTGAACTCTCACAGGGGGAAGGAGACTATCAACTCAATTGAGATATGCCTCAGCTTGGCAAACTGAGCTTAAGAA
This sequence comes from Chelonia mydas, assembly GCF_015237465.2. Taxonomy (NCBI): domain Eukaryota; kingdom Metazoa; phylum Chordata; order Testudines; family Cheloniidae; genus Chelonia; species Chelonia mydas. The sequence continues at coordinate 169,878,315 of NC_057849.1, forward strand.
CATTTTCATATCCAAATATCAAAGCGTTGTTTTTTGGACAATGGGATCAAGAAATTAATTTCTGAGCAACCTTAGGAGCATAGAAAGGTGCAAAGAATTTTACCTCTTGGTTGGGGTTCATGTTCTGTGGCTATAGATGCTATGGTGTCTCTCAAATCTCTGATATAGATGAAAACACACCATACCAAAACACTGTACTTGGTGCCAGATTCATATCCAATGCTGAATTCATTCTAATGTCCTGGTTCTAATATCAGAAGTCTTCAATGGGTAGGATTTACTCATCTCAGAATCCTCCAGTCTATTTCTTACTGTATTTCAACTGGTACAATCAACAAAAAGCATTGTGGCTCTGAGGTGAAACTATTGGAGACTGGTGTTGGGGGCCAGCAGGAAACCTGTCTGCTGTGGGTGGCATTCCCTACCACCTGGGATAAGGGGAGTTTTGTCTTTCACATTCTGAATTCAGTGCAAGGAAATACAAAACTTCCCTCTGTCCAAGATTTTCCTTTTTAATGGATATGTACAGAAGTCTAAATAAATAAGTAAGAGCGACTGCAGAATAGTCTGTCAACATTGGATTTGGAACACAATCACCAAAAATAATCCCACTAAAGAAATCCACCTAAAGTGCAAGATGGGTGGAAGCTTGTTTTCTTTTGGGACAGAAAGGATGCTATTATTGATTGTGTATTGGTACATTAGAAATGCACAGATAGATTGGAAAATATGTATCTTTGTGATGGATCATCTTCAATAAATGAATTCTTTCAGTCTTATATTAATCTTATCATTTTGCTGAACAGATTGCATGGACTAGTTGTTGTGGAAGAGTATGTGCTGGAATGGTTCCATTTACTCCTTTCAGACAAGTTCAAAGCACTAGTGATGGTTATTCATCAGCTATAATTGCTATCTGAAGTCGTATCAGGCCAGTTTTATTCACCAGTTGTTTTCAGTGCCATTTGATACAATCATTAGTGGCCACTATGCTGCTGATTCTCATAATTTAACTAATGTTAACCAGTGATCATTCTGTTTCATTGTTATGTTATTTTACTGTCTGGATTTAGATTGTGGACTGGATACAAATTGTTTGAGGATCAATCTCTATAAGATGGAGGTTGGACAGGGAAAAGATCTTAGCATATCATGGTTTCTCCTTGGTTACTCTCTCTGTTGATGGAGTTTTCCCACAGCTGCATTGATTAGATACACAGTCAAGAAGACATTTACTTAACCTTTTAATTTGTTTGGTGCTCCTTATATTATGAGCTCCTCAAGGCAGGGAGCAGTCCTTCTCAAATGTCTGGAAATCATCTATCACATGTTGGGCGTTACTATAGTCCAGTAATAAACATAATAATGGGAGCTGAAGCTGGAGTCAAATGTTTATGGGGCAGTCAGATGCTGTTCTTGAAAATGATTGGATGTGCTGCTTTTTCTTTCAGACGCAGACTCCATAGCAGTCCTCCAGGACCTTATGACCTTGAGATTACTCTATAAACTAACCTTGAGAAGCACTCACATTCCACAATGCATTAAAATGGCTTCTCTAGGGCCTGTGTCCAGGAGGGTGACACCTGCCCTCTATTCTCAGCACTGGCTGCTTATTATTTAAAAACCGTAGGATACATTTTCTGTTATACTGAGTTATGTTTTTTTTAAGTTGCTTCTGCATTTGGTCCTTTGCTTTATTTGGGGGCTGCATGTGAGAGGGTCCCATGCCAGTGGAGGGGGCCACTCAGCAAATAAGTCATATGAAATGCACTTTGCTCAAAAAAATAAAATAAAAGCTTTTCTTTGAGGTTCACGGTGCACAGGATGGAACAAAACACAGGGAAAAACAAAGGTTTTCCTGAAAACAGAAAGACTATTTCAAGGTAGTCCTCCAGCAGCTGGTTGGCTACTTAAATCTGACTACAAGGTACATGTTCCTACAGAAGTTTATAGATTGTAAATTCTTCAGGGTAGGATCAGTTATTTATTGTATGTTTGTACAGCATTTAGCACAATGGGCCCAATCTGGTTGTGGCTGTTAGGCCTACCATGATATCAATGTTTGTTGTTGTTATTTTTATTTATCTATTTATTTATTTATTTGTTTGTTTGTTTGTTTTGTTTATTATTACCAACCTTTTTGCCAGATGGCGAGTAGCAGCCAAAAATGCTGTGTTCAAAGTATCTATGGTCTTTTTTGACAAATCACTAAACTGCCTCTATCTCCCACCCAGACACCTCAGAAAAACTGAACACACTTGGGTACCCTTACCAGGCAGAATTTCCCCACTTACAAGCACTCCAAGACTGTGTACAAACAGATAATTTTTTATTAGGGAAAAGGGAACAGAGTTATAAACTTGAGGAAACACAGCAACAGACTGCATACGCAAAGAGTGGAATACAATCCTCGACCACCTTTCAGTATCCTGTCGGTAGCGTGTGTAACTCCCTTTCCATCCACCACTGAGAAAATCCCACAGGTAACAGTCCTGTAACTGCACCACCTCACCTATCCACCAAACTCCACTCACAATTTAGATCAGGAAGTAGCAGTGGTCCAAATGTCTCTTTATAGGTTTGTCTCCAGTCCCCAGGGAGTTACTTGCCTGGTTTCCTGGAGGTGCCACCATCTAACCAACTTTAGTGACTCAGTTTTATTAATGGGCTTAGTAGGTGGGACCTCACCAAAGCCCACTCAATAGTTCTGCTTCTGTCCTCTGCAGTGTCTCTTGCGACAAAGTCTTCAGTCTGTGCAAAGTCTTACAGCAAAGTCCCCATGGGAGGAGAGCTTTGAGCAGAGTACCAGGTGCTTGGAAATAAGTTCTTTGTCACAAGGTAAGAGCTCTCCCCCACCTTTGAGCATCCCTGAGAGCTCATTATTCCCCCAAATCCAATTTCACGTGTAGATATGGAGACCCCAAAAGTGTCACTAGTGGGACTGTATGTAGGTGGGCTATGGAAAGGAAGATCTCAATGCCAACATTTTTCCCTTTTCACCAGTAAACAGAGTAGAGAGCTTTGACACTTCTGGAGCTTTTGGTCATAGCACTTATGTAATTTATTAATTGTTATTGTTTATTGTTAATTAATAAATAATCCTTATGTGTTATAGTAATTTATATCTTTTAATATTCCACTTTAATGTAGGATTTACTCTGAGTTTAGGAAAAATTAATGTATAAATTACAATATAAACTAACTAGTTGGTGTAAAAACTTTAAGATAAATTGATATGTTACATGTGTGCGTGTATATGAGAGAGAGAGAGAGAGACTAGTAATATACTCTGTCAATATCCATCAAAGAACATCTATTACAGAGACTTTTCTCTCTTTGCATGAATGAGCCATCAGTTCCCAGGCCTGCTTCATACCTCTGCCCTGTACCCAGGTGGGTAATCACAGCTAGGAGTGCGCTACCTGCCTATTCATATTCAGGTTCAATCCTGTACCATATCATAGGTCTGTTTGTTTTTGGTTAGTTATTTTTCTGTTAAAGCACTTAAAAGACATTGGGCATTGAGGAGTCGATCATTTAAAATGTATCTATTACATTTGTGGGGAACTCTTTCTCTTTTTCTGATCCCCACCTAGCTTTATCTGTTTGACTGTCCCTTCCTTTGCTTGGTGCTCTCAGCTACTTGACTCTTTCCCCTTATCTAAGCAGTGTGAAACTCCTGTGGAAAAACAAATCAGCTGCTGTATCACACCCACAAACATTTTCTATTCAAAATGTATTCCAAAATGTTCTCTATGCACATGAGGAGGTATTAAAGAAGCACTCCGAAAACTGAGTCATTTACCACAGACATTATTCTTTAAAAGCGTTTTAATGATGCTGTAAAAACTCCTACAACAGCATTCAGGCAATACAGATGCACTCCTGGCAGTCAGCATATTTTTAAAAGACTTCCAGTGTAGGGAAAGGAGTGAGGGAAACAGTCTTTGAATCCAAAATATACATTTTGTCAAGTTAAGATTTGGACATGACAATTTATCTTTCTTTCTTTGGCTGTTGAATTTGATAACCTCAGAGTTTGTTGTTGTTATTGCTGTTAGGTTCAGGCTGTGCTTGACTTTATGTTCACCAGCTCTCAAGTCTCCTTGCATGCATAAAGTTAAGCACAATAATAACTTGTGAATAAGTGTTTGAATGATCAGGGCCTTAATCAAAATAGGACTGAAAAGTTTTGGCAAGAATGTTGTTCTCAAGTCAGACCAACAATGATGCAAAATAATTATAGTTCAATGAAAGAGCCATGATGATTCAGTGCTTTCATTTTTTTAATTAGAAAATTATTTGAATGTTTCTTTAGCTGGTAAGCTGTTTGGGACAGAGACTTTGATGTATGTGTGCACAGCACTTAGCACAGTGGGACCGGTCTGGTGATGGAGTACTAAGGCAATATACATTTAATAGCATTGTTGTTGGTTGAGATATGTTTTAAATATTTTGCTTTTATGTAGAATTGATACTGTAAGTAAGAAAACTAAATTTACAGATTACAATATAACTAGTCTGTTACTACACAAAATTAAGGTGTATTCTTGTTCAACTAAAACAATATAGTAAATGGTAATATATTCGAGCAATATGCAGAAAAGAGCAAAAATACATTACCTAAATCAATTCACGCTGAGCTAGATTCACAAAAGGGCTTGGGCACCTAACTGCCGCTTGAAGTGCCTAAATCCCAGAATCAGACTCAGCTAGGGATTCACAAAACTCCAGCTCAGTTGACATTAAACACGCTACGTGCCTGTATTCACTCTGCATCTATTTTTTTGCAATAAAAGTTCCCGAGGTGCCTATGTTTCCATCTGTGCACTGCAATCCCACATCAGGTATCCAGATTCCTAAGCCCCAAGGTGATAAATGAACTGGTGAAAGAAATGTATTCCTCTGTCTAACTCACCTCTGAGGCCCAATCTGGAAAGTGTTCTTAGAGCTCATCTACCAGGTCAGGTCCCTATAGGAGAGGAGCAGGACATCCCTCATAACTTTTAGTCCAGTGTTAGGGTACTCACCTGGAATGTGGGAGACCCCAGCTCAAGTCCCCTCTCTGCCTGAGGGGGAGAAAGAATTTGAACAGGACTCAGCCACTTCTCAGTTACTTGCCCTAGTCACTGATCTACAGGATAGTCTGATTTGGGGCTCCCTCAGTCTCTCCTGTTGAAGCTGTTCCACTGTGATTAAATAATGAAAAAGTCATTGGGCACGTACAAGCAGGAGAGAGAGAGAGAGTGAGCATGGGAATGACTTTGTAGTCTGGTGGTTAGAGGACTCACCTGGGAGGTGGAAGACCCAGGACTTGGTCCCCCTGCTCCAAAGACTTTTTAAAATTATTTAGCCACAGCTTCAACAGGAGAGACTGAGGGAACCCATCACACTATCCCATTGCCCAGTAGCTTGAGAGGTGGCAGATCTCTCTTCAAATACGTATTCTCCCTCAAGTGGAGGGATACTTGAACCAGGTGTCCCCCAGGTGAGAACCTTAACCACTGGGCTAAAAATTGTGAGGGAGGTCCTGCTCCTCCCCACTCCCCTCTGGCGTCTTGCAAAAACAGTGCAGGTGCCTAACCCCAAAAGAGGATTTGCAGTTGGAATCCCAAGGAGAGGGAGGCACCTTCCTGCAGTCTGGCCTTGGGTGCCTATTTTATGAGAGGGAATGGGTCTTAGGATACACCCATCCTTGGCTAACTTAGGTGGGGAGCTGCCTAGTGTGTTGGCTTGCATGAATCCCATTCTGAGGCACCTATCTCTCCCCTCCATTGTATAGAGATCCTGGACACTGAAACTCATGCTTTGTGAATCCCAGTGATTTTCTGATCTCCCAAAGGTGTTATCACCTCTCCTAATTTCTTTGTGAATCTAGTCCACCATGGATAAACCACAGATTCAAATTAAAAAGTCACATTCATCAAGCGAGAACAAAGACTATACAGTACAATAAAGGACTGCTAATTGATCATTAAGGGTTTGATTCGAAGGACACTGAAGCAATTAGAAGTCTTTCTATTGACTTCAATGGGATTTTGATCAGCACCTCAGGCCCCTGTCCTACAAAGACTTATCCATGTGAGTTCAATGGGGGCTACAGACAGTCTTCAAGTTACGAACCCTCATAATATCATCACAGGACATAGCATCCATATTTTTTTCAAGAAATCAACATGATTTAAATGTTTGTAGCCTCGGGATCCCTGATTTGTAAAATACTATTAGTAAATCTCCATACGCTCAGTGAAATGTTCCTAATAACCCCATACACAAAATAACATGAAGTGAACATGAAGCTTTCATAGTTAGCACTCAGATTCCAGGAAATACTGCAGCTAAGGTTACAGCATGAGATGGCCTCTGGGATGTGGGTGTACACGGCAGCAGTACCAATTACATGATTGTAATAAAAGATTCCTGGAAACAGTGGCCACTGGGAGAAGTGGAACTTTAGTATGAAATCGTTGCACACTGAAGACAATTTTGCCTTTGAATTCATTGGAGCTGATTCACCTGTACTCCCTTGCCTAGTTGCAGATGCTCTGCAGTTTCCCAGCTGGTGCCTGTCACTTTTATGTTTGCTCAGAAGGCCATTTCTCCTGCTTCCCAGCTGCTCACCCAGCACAGGAGCCCCCAGGGAATGCAACAACTATATTGGATCCCTCCTTTCTTCAAACAGCCCTAAGGAATCCCCCAGCAGGGGACAGGAGGAAGGAGAGAGCAAGAGGGCACTGCCACCCCAAAGGGCATAGACAGAGAAGATACTGCAGGACAGACTAATGGAGATGCTATGGGGTGGAGAGCATTGTTTAGATGGGCAAGACACAAAATGCTGTGAGTGCAACAAAGCACCTGCAACTTTAACTCTCCCATGCAGACTCTGGCTGGCCACAACAGCCCTAAAAGAGGGCAATGCTTGCTGGGGAGGGTGTATATTCAAGATACCTAGGAATACATATCCTAGGGAGCCCCAACCACCATTTAAAGCTATCTTTTAACAGCAGAACCTGTGGGGGAAGGTGGCAGCTCAAACACTGCCCAGAATCAGACTGCACTGTATCATTTGTGGGATGCAGCAGTCCCCACTGGCACTAGGAAGTACAGCTTGCACCGCCTATGCCTGCTAGTGTGAATCAAGGCCTGTAGGTTTAATTTTAAGTTTTTTATTTGTGTGGTGTTATTCTGATTATTATTTTAGTTATTATTATCTGCAGTACCCAGAGGCTTCAGCCAGGATATGGGGCCTTATAAGGTTAGGTGAGACACAAGCACATGTGCCTGAAGATAAGACCTGACCTCTCTTGTTGGTATCTGTAACCAAAATATTTTTAAAAGCTCAATATATGCAGTAGCTGGTGGAAATGATAGAGATGCAAAATAGCTCCCCTGAAGAATTACTTTGAAATGTTTGAAATATCTTCCCTCCCTCCCTGAGAAGCCCAATGAAACTTCAAGCCTCTTTCCCATTTCCTGTTACCTCAAGTGGCTTAAAAAAGAATTCCCAAGCCAAACTCCACTTAGAAAACCTACTATCTGTTACATATCTTCTGTTTCTGGGCTCTGTAGGTTAAACCCAAACTAAAACTCTTTATTTATTTGCTTTTCTTAAAGTGCTATGCACAAGGAAAACATTATACAAATAATAAATGGGTTCCATATTTTTTTATTCAGACCTTGCATTTTCTATATGATCTCAGGCACTGAAATATTTGGTTGTAGAACATGCCATTTGTTTGGCGATGCTTAGAGACAGATCAACCTGCAGAAAAAAAGGTCTGTACTGGGTCCACTCAACTGAATTATAAGACTAGGATGTGTTTTAGAAATATATTTCTGGGGTACAAGATTAATGGTTGTACTGTTTTACTTGTATAAGCTTCTAATGGGGTGTACACTGGTGAGGTAAGGGTTAACAAGCAGCTTTGGACTCAAAAGCCACTCCCAGCCATCCCCCCTGTTGGGCATGCTCACAGTGGAGGCTGACCTCAAAATGGAGCAGCTCAGTCTGGTCTGGGTGGACAGAACAGGAGAGCAGTTATGTACTGCAAGCTCCTACCGATAAGTTGCCGAGGCCCCAGGCTGCTGGGACAAGGCCCCATTACTGGGCTGTTGCAGGCCTTCCAACCTCAGCAACGGTGGTCAACAATGGTGGGCTGTGACGGAGACACAGCTTGACTAGAAAGGACTCCAAATACAGAGGAGGGCAAATTCCAATAGTCAGAACCGTAGCCCCACTTGAAGCTCCAGAATGAGTGGCTCTAATGGGTGACAAGAGACCTCCAAATCTGAGAGGTATGGCAACTGCTACTGGTGCCAAGAAAATTCCACTGGAGGCTTCTCAACCTCACCCAGTCAGTGCATGGCACTTGGGGAGGGAAAAGATGTTGGAGAGAGGGACCCTCAAGGTTTTCTGGCTGGGGATACACAAAGAGGTCCACAACTTCTGTGCCTCATTCCCTGAATGCCAGCTAGCAGGGCTCACAAAGATGCCAGAAGCCCCCCTGATTCTGTTCCCACAGGTGGGACAAATAGGGATGGATCTAGTGGGTCCCCTTGAGAAGAGTGTGCCGGGGTACTGTCACATATTAGTACCACTACACACCTATCATAGTGAATGAACTCATGATGGTCTTTGTGAGGGTTGGAATACCAAAAGAAATATTGGTGGAGTGGGGGGTCCAACCTCTCATCTAAACTGATGCAGGAGCTGTGGAAATTGCTAAGGATTAAGAACATCAAGACCTCTGTCTACCATCCACAGACAAATGGGCTGGTGGAGAGATTCAGTGGGAAAGCCATGTTGATGAAGTTTGTTGACTCCCCAACACTGGGACCATCTACTACCATCGTTACTGTTGGCAATACAGGAGGTCCCTTAAGCCTCCACTGGATTCTTGCCCTTTGAGCTTCAATATTGGATATAATCTAGCAGGGATTGTGGGTCTCCTTCAGGAAGCCTGGGAAGAACAGGAGTCCCAGGTTGTGGACTCAATGCCATATGTACTCCAATTATGCGAGAGACTGAAAATACTAGAGGGCTTCACCCAGGGAAACCCATTGAAAGCCCAGAAAACACAGGAATGTGCCTACAACCAGGGGGCCTAGTTGTGAACTTTTGAGGCAGGAGGCAGGGAGTTGTTGGTACTTCCAACCTCCAAGTCTAAACTATTGGCTTGGTGGCAGGGCCCATTCAAAATGGTGAGGAAGATAGGATTCATCAACTTTGAGATCTGTCAACCCATGAGATTGAAGGAAATACTTATCATGTCAACCTCCTGATGGCCTTTAAGACTCAGGAAGGCCTCCTGATAGACCTATACCCTCTAGAACCCATGCTGGGGCCTCAAGCTGTGCCATCGCTGGAATGAACACCCGTGCCAATGGGGTTAGAGCTGAGTCCTGAACAGCAACCCCACTGCTGCAACTGACACAGGCCTTCCCTGTGGTATTCTCAGCACTCCTGGGGAGAATGCACCTAACCCAGCACCACATCACGACAACTCTTGGACAGAAGGTATGCGAGAAGTATTGACCTCGGCCAAAGACGATGTGGGCAATGGTGTGTGAGGAACTCCAAGCTATGCTGACCCAAAGTGAGTCCCAAAGTTAGTGGAGGAGTCCTATTGTACTAGTTCCAAAAGCTGACGTCTCGAACTGTTCTGTATAGACTTCAGTAAGGTCAGTGATATGTTTTGATGCCTACCCAATACCCTTGGTGGATGAACTATAAGAGATACTGGGGAGTGCTGAGTATATCTCCATGCTGGACTTAACAAAAGGTTACTCGCAAATCCCCCTGATGTGGTGTTCCGGGAGAAGAGGGCCTTCCCAATGCCCTTGGCCTTTATCAACTTGTGATAATTGTCTTTGGCCTACAAGGAGAGGCTGTAGCCTTTCAGCAACTAATAGACAAGGTGCTGCCACCCCACGGTCAGTACATGGCCACCTAAACTGATGACATATTTACCTATAGTAGCACCTGGGAGGCCCACCTACATCGCATCACCATAGTTGTTCAAGCCCCCAAGAAGGTAAGGCTTTCCGCCAACCTGGACAAGTGCCTCCTGGGTCACAGAGAAGTGACAAACCTTGGGTACACTGTTGGGTGGGGCCGACTGCACGCCTAGTGAATAAAGTCCAGATGCTGAGTGATTGCCCAGCCCCTGTAACCAAGATACATGTGTGGCATTTCTTCAGTCTGGCTAGCTATTATAGGCATTTTGTGCCTGGCTTCACTGCAATAGCACCCCCGCCCTTATGGACCTTGTAAAAAGCACCTGACTCAGGAAGGTGCAATGGATGGAGGCATGTCACAGAGCCTTCTTGACTTTGAAGGACGAGCTAACTCAGGGGCCTGTTCTCTTTCACCCCACTTTTTCAAGATCATTTATCCTGCAGATTTATCCTCAGAAGTGTGTCTCAGGGCAGTGTTATGTCAAAAGGTAGAAGGCAAGGAACACCCAATACTTTATTTGAGCTTGAAGCTATTCCTCTGAGAGACAAACTACTTAACGATTGAGAAGGAGGCACAGGCTGTGAAATGGGCCTGTGATGGGGTGTCTACCCCACATAGGATTTTAAGGGGTTAAAATGGCCAGGGAGGCCAATTAACTCCACATACTGCACCTGGAGGATGAACCAGGGACCAGGAACTAACTGAGAGCAGGATTAGCTGTGCAGGAAAAGGCGGGGCCTGGTATAAAGCCAGGTAGCTGGCAACAGACAGGGGCTGCTAGGAAAGGCTGCAGGAAAGCAGGTAGCTGTCATTCCCTGGGAAGAGGGAGGAGGGCTTTGGAGCTGCTACTCCCAGAGAGAGAAGGGGAACCAGATGTAGCATGTGTACCAGATGTATCAGATATATCAGTAAGGGCCAAGGGAGAAACACCCAGAACTGCTGAGCTGAGGGTACCTGGACTGGAACCTGGAGTAGAGTGGGCTGGCCTCGGTTCCCCTACCAGCCACTGAGGGAGTGGCACCATGAGGCAGTTAGAGGGAAGACTGCCTAGGACTGCTAGAGAGAAGGGACTTTGCTACCCTGGAATGGTGGGGGGGCACTGAGTGACCTAGCCAGAGGGCTGAGTCAGAAAGAGTATGCTGCAGTTACTGAGCTGAGAGAGGGACTTCAGGCCAGAGGCAGAGACAGGTCAACAGTATGCAAACTGTGGATGGGGACTCTGACCTTGAGCTAATCCCCACAGTGACCAGGAGGAGGCGACAGACCAGTGGTCAGTGGTGTGACCTGTGACAGGGCCATAGAGGCCCTACATTATTACCTATTAGGATACTCCTTCCAGCTCATTATGGACCACGGTCCTCTCTGCTGGCTAAACTCTGTAAAAGACACTAATGCCTGAATTGTGAGGTGATACCTCTCCCTGAAACAGTGTGACTTCTAGGTGCTCCACTGCCGAGGAATGGTGTACAAACTGTTAACTTTTTTCCTTGAGATGGGTAAGGACAGCAGGAAGACCTACTGCTGGATTCTAGCCTGACGGGAAAGGTGTGTGATGGGGCGTACAAGCCTGTGATGGAGTGTATTCCTCATACTGGTCCTGCAAGAGTTGAATTAGGACAGGCAGGTCTTTTAATTTCTCTGTTTCTCTACTGGGTTTAGATAAAATTATGAAAAGAAATAAAAGTGTGATGGCTCTCTATGCCACTGATCCTATTCATTTCAATTTTAAAGATATATATAAAAAACCCACTCTACAATCAAGTTTTGGTCTGGTGAGGGGATGTCTATTCCAGGATTATCGTTTCTAGCCATGATTCATCAATCATCATTACAATTTTAAATAGATTATTTTTCTTCTTGTCCTTTTAAGTTAAGAATCTTCATTATTCTTTTTTCAAGGACATTTAGAGACTTCCTCCTGGAGGGCAGAGAAGGGCTGTTTATAAAGAACACTCTCCATATAGAGGAGTATTGAATTTCAAACTAAGGACCGCAATCTGTTTGGATTTGCACTTGAATCCAGCATTAATGGGAGCCTATAAATAAATGAGGAATGAATACTTAAGATGGTTGCTGCCACACGATGGCAACTACAGGTTGAACCTCTCTAGTCCGGCACCCTCAGGACCTGACCGGGGCTGAACCAGAGAATTTGCCGAGCCACTGGAGGTCAATATTGTAGTGAGCAGGTTTCATTTTTATCTCGCAGAGGCGAATAAATGGAACAACGCTTGCAATGCCGCCTAACCAATGCTTACTGGCTCTCTTCATAACAAAGTGTTTGAGTTGTTATACAATTTTACTGTATTGGCATAAGGAAATAAGCAGATAAAGCATAAAAACATAAAATAATATGAAAAAGAAGTAGATAATAATACATGTAAATCTATAATTTACTCACCTAAAATGATGCCTGAATTCCACTTCCAAGGTGATGTGATGAGGACTACTAACACAAATTACATTCGAGTTACATCTGGGGTCTCTGCTGTAGGTATATCTGGGGTAGATGAAGTGGAGGCAACAGGATTTTTGACTGTAGAATGCTGCTCACCGCTCCTCTTCGCTACCTTTAACCAATCGTCCAGCTTGTCTTGTCTCGTGTATTTTGGTTTTTCTTTAATGAGTTTTTCTCGTATCATGTAGAGAGACATGACATGTCTTTGCTACAGTCCTTCTATTAAATTCGTTGCCAACTGAATGCATTTATCAATAGAAATTTTCTCTGCGACATCCTCAGCATCATCTTCATCTTCATCACCGTCACTGGCTTCTTCATTATCTTTATTTTTTCCCTGCTGTACCATTTGCACAATTTCTTCATCCGTCATTTGACTAGCAATTGGTGCCTCTTTGTCAACTTCCATCCAGTCTAGTAAATTTTCCTCTCCCAAATCCTTGGCTAGCTCAAGCACTACAGGGTGGGACATACTGCTGGCATACTCCATTAACTCACTAACAATTTTTTGGTTTTCAGACACTTGAAATCCAGTGAACTTGGACTCGTCATTGACGTTGGGACTGTCCTCAAACATTAGGGCTGGCCACAGTTTTTGCCATCCATTCTTCAGAGTTAGATGGAGTTACTCTTTCCCAGGCTCTAGCTAGTGTCCAAATCATATACTTGAGGTTAAATTCTTTCCTAAATGTTGTCAAACTCTTTCCATCATTAAGCGATAGTAGCAATTGGTGCATAAACTCAGACCTGTATATACACTTCAGGGATTGTAAGATACCCAGATCACAAAGTTGAATCAGTAAGGTACAGTTTGGGGGTAAATACAGTCCCACAACATTATATTTGACAAGCAGCTCTGCTTTAGGGTGGGCAAAGAAATTGTCGAGAATCAGCACAATTTGGTACTTCGGATCCAGACCTACCAAGGTGCAGTGGGCACTTGCCTCCGGTACAAAATATTTCTCAAACCACTCGAGACATAGATTGGTCATTATCCATCCCTTTTTGTTGCCACTGTATATCATTGGGAATATTTTCACCCATTTGAATGCCCTTGGGTTCACACTTTTCCCAATAACCATGAGCTTTCATTTGTGCATGCCTGATGCGTTGTTACAACCAAGGGCCCTGTCCTTCAACTCCTTCGTACCAGATGGTGGATCCTCTGCATCAGTAGCCAACTTTTTTTAGGCATACAACGCCAATCGAATTTGCACAGTTTGTTGCAAATGAGAAGTTATCCCCAGAGTAGTACACAATAGAGAGCAGTTTCATAGGCATTGTGTACTATTCTGGGGATAACTTCTCATTTGCAACTAACTGTGCAAATTCGTCAATGTACTTAGTGGCAGCTTCTGTATCTGCACTTCTTTTTTCACCGCACACACAATGTAGACTAATGTTTTTACATTTCTGAAGCCATCCTTGCAAATAGTCACACTCGTGCTGCAGGTTAAGTTCTTTGTGGAATACGTTTGCTTGTGCCATCATCATCTCTCCTGAAATGCTAACAGCCTTCATTCCTACGAAGCTTGAACCAATGTATAAGGGCACTATCTAAATCGCTGCTTTTCCCCTCCTTCAATGTCTCACAAACACTCATGTTTTTTTTACGGTCACTTTCAGCAAAAAACTTAAGGATTTGATTCTTTGCTTCGTCAAATCATACACTGTAGATGACCCTACATTGTAAAACTCACACAAGGCACGTACCCATGTGCCCTTTTCCAATTTCTGCAGCAATTCCACCTTTAGCTGTGTGGATATTGACATGTGCTTACGCTTAGCAGCATTACCAACACTTCCACTGCTTGCTGGTCACTTAGAAGACATATTTAGGGGTAAATTAGAGCTAAATAACAGCACAAAACACTGAGAGCCAGGACTGGTGGGACTTTGCCGGACCTCAGGAAACTTGGTCCCACCCACGATAAGCAGACATCCAGCTTACTAAAATCGTGCCAGACCACGGATGTTGCCAGACCAGACAGTGCTGGACTAGAGAGGTTCAACCTGTATTAAAGTGTTGTTATGAAAGTGGTGTGTAATGGTTTACTTATTAAGCATCACCAAGATAGTTATCCAAGGACAAACTCAATAGAAAGAATGGATGCAGTTGCCAACCAGGCATTTGATAGAGGGTATTGTGAGGCAAATGCCCATTCTCATTTCTGGAAACCTTGTGGTCCCCGTGGTTGAGTATGGAGTTAGTTGGTTTTGCCGTTTCCACATGCAGGGGCGAGAGGCTGGCACCAGGCTGTGTGGTTAGCAGGTGGAGTGAGCAAGGAGACGGAGTCTCTACGAGTCCTGGGTCAAAAACAGAATCAAAATGATAGCTGTTTTTTTCGACAGGGGCTGGAGTTCTTTATCTGGGATTTCTTCAAGAAAGAGTTGATTGTGCATAGTTTTTTTCATGCTGCTGTTCAGGCAAACAGGACAACTGTACATTTTGTTAAATAAACAAATTTAATTAAGACAATGCCCCCATTCCATGTCACTGATTTCTCATCCAAATGAAAACCACACTGCAAAGCCCTGAATTTGGCTATGACTTGGTCAAAGGAGCATCACTATTTTGAAGCTCTCTCCCACCTTCCCAATTCAAGGAGTCTCCCACTCTTTCCCTCCTGTTGGGATTGGCTTCCTATCACTACAATCCAATTTCAGGAAAGCCCCTCACTTTCTCTAGCCTGCTATGGAAAAGGTGCTTGTCCAGGACGAAAAGCATAAGAATGTATCTGACATGAGTACAACAAGAGACAGTTTTCTTTAAATAATGCTGCAAAGAACTCAAGTAGCTGGGACAGTATTTCAAGGCTGGGTGGAATATGAATGTCTTATTAGACCAACATGCCAAAGTAATATCATAAACTCAGAGACTTTATAGTCAGAAGGGACCCTCATGATCATCTGGACTGACCTTCTGCACGTAACAGGCCACAGCATCTCACCACTCCTGTTATAGACCCAATAACCTCAGGATGAGTTACTGAAGTCCTTACATCACGATTTAAATACTTCAAGTTATAGATAATTCACTATTTACTCTAGTTCAAACTAGCAAGAGATCCATGCTCCATGCTGCAGAGGAAGGCAAAAATCCCCAGGGTATTTGTTAATTCGACCTGACCCCAGATTCCTTCCTGACCCCAAATATGGCAATCAGTTAGATCCTGAGCGTGTCAGCAAGACCTACCAGCCAGACTCCAGGGAAAGAATTTGCAGTAGTAACTCAGAGTCCTCCCCCTCAATTCCCATCTCTAGCCAATGAGATATTTGCTACGAACACTTGCAGGTGGGTCACATGCCCTTGTAGGCAAACTCCTACTGGAATTTGCTTTTTATGTGTTTTACAGAAGGTGACTTTAAGGTGAGTAGAGCCAGGGGTGCTGGGACAATTTTTACAGTGAGGGTGCTTGTGATAAATGAAGAAATGAAGTGTGTGTGTGGGGGGAGCTCCCTTTTATGGACACCCAGCCAGCCAGTCGCTATAAAATCCATCTTAGTAGCTGTTCTCTAATAGCTCTACCTGTATAGGGTTAAAAAGTCTCACTGCTATGTATAGGTAAAAGGAAGTGAGTGGGCACCTGGCCAAAAGAGCCAATGGGAAGGCCAGAACTTCTTAAAATTGAAACAAGACTCCCCTTTTTTGTCTGTCTGATGTTGTTCTCCGGGGGAGAGGCAGACAGGGCAGCAACTATGCTGTAAGAAGCTTGGGCCAGGTATGAAAATCCTCAACATCATACCTAGAAACTATTCATCTGAAACCCCAGATATTTAAGTAGATCAGGAAATGTCTAGGAAGATGCAATTAAGTTTATCTCCTTTTATTTCTTTATGGCTTGTGGACTCCTCTGTGCTAACCCCAGGTGTTTTTGTTTTGCTTGTAACCTTTAATCAGGACCTCAAGAAAGCTATTCTTGGGTTTAATCCTTGTAGTTACTCTTTAAAAATCTAGCAAATGCCTGAGTTTCCAAATGTATTTTCTTTCTTTCTTTTTTTTTTTTAAAATACCTTTTGTAAGAACAGGACTGGATTTTTGTGTCTTAAGAGGTTGTGCACATGTTTTTTAGTTAGCTGGTGAAAACAGCTGATTTCCTTTCCCCTCCCCCTTTCTCAGCTCTTTCCTGGAATGGGGGTGAAAGGGCTTGAGGGTACTCCACAGGAAGGAATTCCCAAGTGTGTCTTCCTGGGCTCTCAAAGGGGTTATGCACTTGGGTGGTGGCAGCATTTACCAAACCAAGGTCAGAGAAGAGCTGTAACCTTGGGAGTTTACTACAAGTCTGGAGTGGCCAGTATTAATTTTTAAAATCCTTGCAGGCCCCCACCTTCTGCACTCGAAGTGCCAGAGTGGGGAATTAGTCTTGACATGATGGAAATGAGCTATTTTATATTTGTTATTATTACTCCAAGCTAGGGGGTGCAGCAGCACTCCCAGCAACCTTACTTCCAACACCACCAAGTACAGATGGCTGATCATTTCCATCTAAATAATTTTTTTTAAAGGAAAGTGCAGTTTTAACAAAATCAACATTTTCTGAAAACCTTGATTTTTGCCTATTTTTTTTAATTTTACATTAGAAAAACAAAAATGAAAGTTTGTTTGGAGTTGGTTTGACTTGAATCTTCCTCCCCTCCCCCCACACACTAAATTAAAGAAATAAGAATTATTTCTAATTTATTATAGCAAATTGATTTATTAGATGCTAAATTTCATATAATGACAAAACATTAAATGGTGAGAAACCTGTATAGTTTTCCAGCTGCTCTTCATCCAGTAAAATTAATTGACCATGAATTTGTTAGTAGTTGTGCTTTGAAGTGGGACAAAAATGCAGCACAGATACATATTATTTTAATGAACAATGATGTGTGAAATGACTCATAGCTTGTCAACAAGATAATAGTGAATTATATACTATTCATCGTTGAGAAAGATTTGACAAGCATACTGGGTGTAGTTTGTAAGAGGTGCCAATTGACATTCTCTATCTGAAAAGTACAAAATAAAGGAAGACTGGAAGTGTTCATTAAGCAATAAAGTATAAAAGAGAGTGCAGTTTCAATGCAATGCTAATGCACTTTGAGTTCTTTGTAAGCACAGAGTAAGCTTGAGTGCCATCAGCTTCAGCTTAGGTGTGCAGTAATTATAACAGTCAATTCTCTCTCTGATATATGTACATTTACACTAATGGGATTTCCCTGCACTTATTATGGGGACAAGATGCTGCTATCTGAATGCACAGAGTGGTATACTGCAGTGATATCTGGGGATTAGTTTTAAAAATGCTTAGCATTTTGGTAATTTTTCACTTTAGCAATTTTAAAGGAATGCTCTTGGGTTAAATAATATTAAAAACCAACGTGCCCATCTCTCCCTCACCCCCCCATATGCTAATACTACCTGAAATTACTTACAGAAGAAGAATTCAAACAAACCCTAACTGATTCTTCCTGTTATGATTCAGAATAGCACCCGTGTTAGTCTGTAGCTGCAAAAAGAAAAGGAGGACTTGTGGCACCTTAGAGACTAACGAATTTATTTGAGCATAAGCTTTCGTGAGCTACAGCTCACTTCATCGGATGCATACTGTGGAATGCATCCGATGAAGTGAGCTGTAGCTCACGAAAGCTTATGTTCAAATAAATTTGTTAGTCTCTAAGGTGCCACAAGTCCTCCTTTTCTTTTTCCTGTTATGAGGTTTGTTTATATTCTGCATTTAACCATGAACAATGAAATATTGAATACATGAACAATGAAATATTGCTGGTGTGTTCCTTTTTAACTAACCAGTTGCTCATCTTTCTTTTTTCTCATGAACAATCACACTTTTGCAATGTTGGGTTGCAAATAGCGAAGGGGGAATGCTGAAATCTAAACAAACTTTGTTGATTGACATTTTAAAAATAGTTTTGTAAAAGCTTTCAAAAACAAACACAATCCTGAAATTACCCCAGAGAGTTTCCCTTTAACATTGTTATAGCCAAGGCCTTGAAACTAAAGAAAAATGTCCTTTGACATTTATCAATCTGAGATTCAGGAAAATGCTAATCACTCTATCCTATCTGAATACTATTAGGTTTTTGTTTTAGAATTAGAAAATGGAATTAACATAGATATAGTGAATGCTAACCTGTAACTAAAATATTAGGATACAAGAAGTATATTGAAATTAATTAGTTACATTTGAGTTTTGGATTGTTTCAGAATTGTTACTTTTTAATTCCTTAGGCTTCCTGACTTTCACATCTGGGATTATATTTTAAGCATTCATTGCTATTTTAGCCACCATTTTATTATTCCCAGTTCTGCCTTTTATTAAGATGAATATTTGGGGTCCATGTCTGCCACCCTTACTCATGTTGAGACCAAAGTCACACAGAATCCTGAAGCTTCCAGTGAAGGTTTGCCCCCACCCTATGTAATTAAAAGATAGGTGTCACAGAACACACACACACAGAGAGGCTGTGCTTTTAGGATTAGTTGCAGTTTGTCTTGCATGCATCACTGAATAATAATATCTGCAGTGCTGCAATGAAAGGAAATAGCAACACAGTTACAGAATAAGCAGAGGACTGCACATTGTATGCAAAAGGAATAAGTAATGAAACCTTCCCCACTGCTACCATCTGGATAGGAAAGACATCAAGAGCTCTGAATCACTGTTGTTAGCAGGGGAGAGCAAAAGTCTTGACATTTAGAACTGTGTGTGTGTGATGTCCAGATATATATTGAGATAGAGAGATGTGTGGTGGGAGGCTAGAGAAGGTGGAAGGGGCCAGTTAATGTAAATATTCAGAATATAGACATTCATCTTCTTTCTGCTGTGCTTTCGGCTAAGGTGGAGTGCGTGTGCCCAAAGGCCAAATTTTGTTAGATGCTGAAGAAATATACACATAGCATGTTATTTGTCATATACAGGCTGCAATCTAATTCACTTTTTGTAGGCAGTGACACCAGCTGATTGTCCTCCACTTGCAAGCCATGCTCTGATGTGCTGCTTACTTTTCAGTGCAGATTCAGCCAAAAAGGTAAAATATTTCCCTTTGCAGATATAACATCTATAACAGGTTCCAGATTTTAACTGCTGTTGTCTCAATGGCCAGGGTGGAGAGAGCTTGGAGGGAGCCTCCATCTGCACCCAAACAGGTGGCAGCTAGAATCCTTTGGTTTTTCTATCTGACCATATAGCCTACCAGGGAGCCCTGGGGTGTGTGATTGAGGAAGCGGCTATTATAGCCCCTCTGACCCATTGAAAACAATTATTCAGGGCAGCAATTTTTAAAGTGACTATCTGAGATGTCCAAATCCCACTGAATTTTAATGAAACTCAGTGAGCGGTGGGTGAGGACCTTGGTGGAAAGGTTGCAGAGGGGGTGAGAAGAGGTGGAGTAAGGGTGGGGCCTCAGGGGAAGGGGCAGAGTGGGGGCAGGGCTTCAGGGCAGAGCAGGAGTGGAGCACCCCTGGAGAAAATTAAAACTCAGCCCCTATGGACTCAGTAATCATGGAGAGGGCTGGCTATGGGCTTATGTAGGCAGGGATCACTGAAAGGCTTCATGGCAGGGTGGCAAAAGTCGACAAGCCTGGTTTGAGTGTACACCCTGAAGCTTAAGGAGCCTTTGATCAATTTCAGCAGGTCAGCTGGCTCAAGGCTTCTGCTAGTTGCCATAGTCTGCTGGGTGGTGGGGGGGAGGTGAAGCAGAGGGTAAGGAATGTGTGGAAAAATTGGACCAAAATACCAGGTTTTGTAAAATCAACCTCAATGGCAGGACAGTCCCTCAAAACTGGAGCATTCCTGGTTTTCAGGGACAGAGGGGGTCACCTTATGTTAGTGCTTGTGTTTATTTCTATAGTATAGAAAAGGATGATAAGTGGAAACAGAATTAATTTCAGTTGTGTCATTGGTTATGGTTACATTATTCTTTTTAAAGTAGTTTCAATCACAGTATGGTTTTCTATAGTAGATAGCACAGTTGGTCAACATCTCCTATTATCATGAAAATTAGAGTGGTAATGCTTCTTACTATACTATTTGGTAAAACAGTTGGTAGATTATTAGCAAATGGATTTGAGTCTATATATTTGTCCCATGTTTCTTCTAGTATGAAATCTGGAGAGTGAAAAGGAAACAAACAACCCTACCAAGGTCCTGTTTTATGGGTAGCTGGAGTCAAGAAAATACTACAGAAAGATATCTGCAAATATTTTTTATTCATATTTCTCAATGACTTTCCTTCATCTGGGCTCACCTTTATTTGTGTTCACTTTCCACAACTATTCTTGAGAGTAAGTTTATTGGCAGGAATGTTTGTGAAAGCAGCAAATTATATATATCTTATATTTATTTGTGGTCTATTACATGCTATGATACATAGCTCTCCAAGTCCTATCAAGATAAAAAGTGAAGTATTGCCTCCAGAAATTCTGCTCCTAAGCATAATTTTAAAGATGATTGACAGCGGGACACATACTACCTCAATGAGAAGAATATATATGAATTTAAAAGAAACAGAAATATCTGTTCTTGAACAGACAACATTACGCTCCTCTAGTTCATTCATTAATTACAATATCTGAAACTTATATGTTGCCCTATATCTTAACTTAAGCAAGCACAGAAATAGATTTTGCAAGTTACTGTAAGAAAGTGATGTATGTCCACAAGCTTTAGATTAGAATTGATTGTACATTTTGTTGGTCTGGGGAGATTGAAAAAAATAAAGATAATTTGCTGCAAAACCATTCATTCTTTTGGATCATATCAAAACTATGAAAATATACCTGAAGCCTATTAAGAGGCATAGAATCATCATAGAATCATAGAATATCAGGGTTGGAAGGGACCTCAGAAGGTCATCTAGTCCAACCCCCTGCTCGAAGCAGGACCAAGTCCCAGTTAAATCATCCCAGCCAGGGCTTTGTCAAGCCTGACCTTAAAAACCTCTAAGGAAGGAGATTCTACCACCTCCTTAGGTAACGCATTCCAGTGTTTCACCACCCTCTTAGTGAAAAAGTTTTTCCTAATATCCAATCTAAACCTCCCCCACTGCAACTTGAGACCATTACTCCTCGTTCTGTCATCTGCTACCATTGAGAACAGTCTAGAGCCATCCTCTTTGGAACCCCCTTTCAGGTAGTTGAAAGCAGCTATCAAATCCCCCCTCATTCTTCTCTTCTGTAGGCTAAACAATCCCAGCTCCCTCAGCCTCTCCTCATAAGTCATGCGTTCTAGACCCCTAATCATTTTTGTTGCCCTTCCCTGGACTCTCTCCAATTTATCCACATCCTTCTTGTAGTGTGGGGCCCAAAACTGGACACAGTACTCCAGATGAGACCTCACCAATGTCGAATAGAGGGGAACAATCACGTCCCTCGATCTGCTCGCTATGCCCCTACTTATACATGATTTAAGTAAGATATTGTGGAACTGATTCCTCACTGTCTTGCACCACATATTGATGATCGTACCTGTGCAAAGTGAGTGTAAAACCCCTAACTGATCAAACCGGTAGTGTTTTAATTAATTTTGCATAGGTGTAAGTGACAATACAAGATGTAAGGCTGTGGAGTATTGGGATGCATGTATTTGCTAATAAGAAAAAAAAAGAATATCAAAAGGGAGGTAGAGCCTGTGTTTCTAAAAAGAAAGCTAATTACAGGATGCCCAGGAACAATAGTAGAGAAACAGTGAAACAGTGACTATAACAGGGTTTAAAAGAGAACTGGATAAATTCATGGAGGTTAAGTCCATTAATGACTATTAGCCAGGATGGGTAAGGAATGGTGTCCCTAGCCTCTGTTTGTCAGAGGGTGGAGATGGATAGCAGGAGAGAGATCACTAGATCATTACCTGTTAGGTTCACTCCCTCTGGAGCACCTGGCATTGGACTGTTGGTACCTTTGGTCTGACCCAGTATGGCCATTCTTATGTTCTTATGTTCTGTAGTCCATGATTTTGTCATCAGTAAAATTTTCTTAACCATTATCATCTAGAAAAAAAGTTAAGATCTAGGACTAACTTCTATGCTAGTGACTTTTCACCTCCTTCTTGGGATTGTCTATTAAACTGCATGATCATGTTATAAGAATGTATAAAAGCTACTTCATGGTCTTTTTAGGACACCATATAACTATATTTGTTTTCTAATATAGTGGTAGATTTTACTCCTTAATGTCCTAGCTTTTCTCCAGTGCCATTAATCCTTTCAGGGAGCTGTTGCCATCACTGGGCACAGGATCTTGGCTCAGATCTTAGTTGGTCATAGCAGTTAAATTGCCCTTTGTTTCATGCATGATATTAGCAAGATATTTATATTATTCAAATGTTGTGCCTTCCCTTCAGCCACTTGACTGCACTTCTGCATGTACAAAATAGAGTATGTCCATCTATGTGCCTGTATTTTGTAGTTGCAAATACCTGCATGTCTACTTGAACAATTCTAACACTTGCATAGGTTCAGGTGCTAGATTTTGCTCCCATAGAACGAGTTTACCCCAGGAGAATTTGTGGGTGTAAATTCCAGGGTGCACATATGCACACTAGAAATGTTTCTGGGCACCCAAATGCTTTTGCACCTATAACATTCAGACACAGATATGGTACTTTTATATACACATGCAATTTTGAATGCACACAAGTTGAGGCCAACTAGAATTTGAAATTTTGTCTAAAATGTGAGACATTCTGCCCATCTGATAGTTTTGTAGGTCATTTAATTTTTATCTTAAATCTCTAATCATAGAATTTTCACAGTAGAGCATTTTCAACAGTGTTATGATCAGATCAAGTGTTCTACATAGATGGCATGTTAAATTGATCCTGCATGACAAAGATGAAAGCTGTGTCAAGTAAGAAAATAATTATTTGTGAATGCATTTTAAAGTAAATAAGCGGACCTCTACAATGGAACAATTACCAATGCCTTTAAACAGTTTTAAAAGTAACTTAAATAGGAACTTGACAACATTAAGGTTTAGAGAAAACATTCACCCCTGCTTCACACTAATAGCCATCAGGGCAAAAAAGACAGTAGAGGATGCTTGGCAGCAGAAATTCTGCCAGAGCAAAGACTGCTATAGTGCAAAGTGGTAGCAACCCGCCCTCTACTGGGGGGTTCTAATGCCATCCATAAAATGGGCAGCATTGGCAGAGAGAAGGTATGGCTAGTTTAACCATGTCACGTACTAATTCCATTCATCCTTCAGTGTCCAGGATTCTATGAAGATCCAATTAAAAACTAAAACTGTCCTTCCCTCGTTAATCCTGAAGGGAAGTAACTTTCTTCTGGAGCCCAGCAGAAATGTGAGTACTCCATACTGACCTCCCTCCAGCAGTCTGGTTGACTCTAGACCCAAAAGAAGCCCATGTTCGTTAACGCCTGCTATTATAAAGCTAGGAAATACCAATGACCTTATAGTTATATACAACTGACTTATGTTTTATATCCCTTCTGAACTGAACTTTTTGCTGCTGCTGCTGCAGATTTTATCAGTATATACTAGTATATTTTATTTGCATAAGGAAATTCAGTTTGAACTGCTACTCAGCTATTCCCTTCCTTAACTTCCATCTAGTACTGTTTCAGAGTAACAGCCGTGTTAGTCTGTATTCGCAAAAAGAAAAGGAGTACTTGTGGCACCTTAGAGACTAACCAATTTATTTGAGCATAAGCTTTCGTGAGCTACAGCTCACTTCATCGGATGCATGCATTGCATCCGATGAAGTGAGCTGTAGCTCACGAAAGCTTATGCTCAAATAAATTGGTTAGTCTCTAAGGTGCCACAAGTACTCCTCATCTAGTACTGTGTTATTTTTTGAATTAGCTGCTACCTCTGACTACTTGTGATATTACTCTGTTCCTTTCTTGAAGGATCTTATGTTATTTCATGTGATTCCACTTTAGGCTTTTTTAATTGTATAAGCCGCATTCGTGAAGTCAGGCTAAACTTTTCTGCTTACTTCTTCCTTGCTTCTGCTCCTGCCGTTGCCAAACCACATGATAATATTTAAACATTTAAACACTGAAATTTCCAAAAGGAGACTAAAGGAGGTAGATGTCCAAATCCCACTGAATTTTAATGAAACTCTGTGGAACCCTGGATCCAAACATCCCCAAACTTAGGGAAAGCTTAGGTTTGCATCTCAACATCGTGGCAAATTACCACATTTAATTAAGCTGGGGTTTAGAACAGGAACAGTAGTTACTTTTCTCATCTTGGTCGGCTTCAGAAATCATTGAAAAGGAAAAAAAAACATATCTAGTTTACACCCAGATTATTTGAAAAATGACTATCATGTATGGTAGGTCACAATTGTTTGTCCACATCTAATTTCTGATTGGCTGGAATGTTCTTGTGATATTTGAAAATCTTCATCTAACCCTGTTCTGGTATATAAATACTCAAATATTCAATAGCTAGATGATTTTGAGATTTTATCATAAAGATATAACTAACATATTAATAAAAACTCTATTAGTAAATAATTAAAGGATAGTAATATAACCAAAGCTAGTCAACACAAGTGTATGGAAATATATCTTGTCAAACTAACTTTTATATACATTTTTATGAGATTACAAGTTTGATAAAGATAATGGAGTTGATACTTACACTTCTGTAAAATATTTCACTTGGTACTGCAACATTTTAATTGAGAAACCAGAAGGATACAGAGCAAAAATTAAATGGATTACAAACTGACTAATTTATAGGTCTCCAAGTAGTTGTAAATGAGGAATAAACATTGACTGGTTGAGTTTCTAGTTGGGTACCATAAACAATCTTTGTCCTTTACCAGTGATTCTCAAATTTATTTGATCGGGTCCCCTTCTTTGCACTTGCAGTCATTTATGCCCTCCTCCCCCCACATAAGTACACCCAGCTTTGAAGGGATCAGTGAAGGTGAATGAGATAATTTCATCTAAAAATTGAAAGTTAGATTAGAAGAGAGCCACCGTGCAGCATAAAAGACCAGCTGCCAGTGGGCAGTTTCAGAGTCTGAGTTAGAGAGAGAGTCGATTGGGAGAAGACGGAGGAATGGAAAGCCAGCAAGAAGAACTGCTGAAACAATTGCCAGAGGGAGAGATTGGAGGGGTTGAACAGAGGAAAAAAGACAGTTTAGAATTCTGAAGAAAATACCATAAACATTACCAGTGGTCACAGCATTAAAGAAGAATACCAAAGGATTTATAAAGCAGCAGCAGTGAATTAAAGGGATACCAATGGATTTATAAAGTAAACATGTCCAGTTTTAAATATACAATTTTAGCGTAGTATAGTCTAGCATAGTATTTAATATGTTTAAACTTGAAGTGTGTGTGTGTTTTAACTGTATTTTACTTATGTAAAACTTAAAGTATAACGTAAGAACTGCTGTCAGCAATTTTGAATCAGGTTTGGATTATGTGATCTAGTTTAATCATAGCTATTGGACTGAAACAAGTGATTAATTCAGGGTAGTTCTGTGGCCTATGTTAAGCAGGAAGCCAGACTGGACAATTCAATAGTTCCTTATGGCCTTAAAAATCTATGGATCTATTAAATAAATGAGATAAATATTGGAATTTCCTGTCAGTTTTCCAGCCCCATGAACTGTCAAGGGCAATGTATCCCAAACTGTTGCTTTATCAATTCTAATGCAAGCAGAGATGAACCTCCCAAGGGCAGCTTCAGCTTCCATATTAACATACCAACTGTATTAGTCTGCCTTCTCCACCATTCATTCATAACTCCTGTGTCCCATACATACTGTACTCTGAAAATAAATAAAATCTCCTAAATTGAATTAATTACAGTTGAGCTTTAAAATGCAAAACCAAACCTTGTCACTTGAAACCATATTATAATTGTCCCATAATCACTTGAACTAGTTTTCAGTGTAGTTTTCCACTTCTGGTGTGTTATGAATGTGCTCTTTCCTTATCGGAGGATGCTCATAGTTAAAATGAAAAAGGCGTGATCCACACCAATTGAAATCAATAGGAGTTTTGTCAGTGGTTTCAACATGAGCAGGATTGAGCTCCAATTTTTGCATCCACTAATAGATCCTTTTGTAATATTGGCCACAAAGAGTGCTATCCTGCAGTCTTAGCTCATGCAAAATTTCCATAGCCTTACTCACACTATTCCTTTAGTGGGAATAGTGTGAGTAAGGACTGCAGGATCAGCCCTTTAACGTACTGTAGTAAACTACTGGTAATTTAAAGTTTCCCCATTCAGACCTTTTTAGTTGTTGTTCTTTGGTCAGTCATTTCATGGGAATTTTTAGTGTTTCGTTTTTGGGTCTGGTGACGTTTTCTCAAGTGTTTAAAGTCTCTAGTAACTCCAACACATTTACTGAGTCAACATTTTTTCAGTTTCCAGTCCAAACCCTAATAAAGTTAATGGAAGTCTTTTCATTTACTTGAATAGATATTGGTTAGTGGCCTCAAAAACTAACTACTACTTTGTGAATGAAGCTACTGTTCCTTCTTCACACACTGGATGAAATCCTCACCCCATTTTGCCACTGACAACAATGTTTCTAGACAAGCTATTGTCTCTCATGATATTCCAGTGAAATAGTTCCAATATATTTTGCAATTTTATTGCGCTTTTCATAGAAGTCTTAAAAGGTTTAGTTAAGTTAATGAATTAAATATTGTCAGTGTACAATCTTAATTTATTCAGTTTAAATAAAGTAGGGAGATGATTTTGAATGATGAAGTATCCATGAGTGAAATCCTTTCCCCACTCAAGTCAATGGCAAAACTCTCATTGATGTCAGTGGATCCGGTATTTCACCCCATGTGTATAAAAATATTTTGTAAATATAATCCAAGAAACCTCTTTTAAAAGGAAGATAAATTTGGAAGATAAATTTGTATTAACTTCAGTGAAAGTTTCCTCCTAGTTAACCGAGTCTTTTAGATAGTTCCAATTCACTTGTGGGACACACAATGATTTAGGTCTATTTTCTTTTAGTCAGTTGCTAAGAAATGATTAAATCATAGAATGCTAGCATACTGAACCCCATTAAATTAGAAAGAAGATCAAAGCTGTGGTTGTTAGATAACCTGAGTGCTGTGTGGTATTCTTTTACTTATGGACTTTGTTGCTCACAGTGTGAGGGTGTACAATACAGAGTTCTCTCTAGAGACTGAATTTCAAAGAGTTATGTATCTATGATTGAAGAAAAAAAAAATTTCTCTCCAGGTAGATGTTCCTAAGAAAGATTAATAAAACCAATGAAAGGATCCTCTTCAGAAGAAATCACATCTCTAGCCATCCTGTGTATGTGTCCCAAAGTTGTACATCAGAATAATACTGAGGAAATATAATCATGTCTCTTGAAATCAGCGTATGAACAATAGTGAGACAGATCTTCAGGAGGTTTAAATAAATGAGGTTCGTTTGACTGGTGTCAATTAAGCTTCACTGAAGTAAGCTGTAGATCTTGTCCTGGAATAATACACCTATACAGCACCATGATTCCCTGAGATGAAACAAGGTCCAAAGGGCCATATAGAGTAAATACTGCCTTTGATCTCTGTATGCAACACTCATTAAGATCATTTGGAGTTCTGCTATGAGGTAAAGGTAGTTTATGCTCTTTGAATAAATTAATATATGAAAATATATATGTGGTATTATATTTTAAATATGTTGGATCTACCTCTGTGAAAAGTTCTGCAGCAATGGCAGGGGAAAGAAACCCTGAAAACTCAACAATAGAAAATTAAAAATCCATATTCCAGACTTGTGGCTATATATGTCTGAATATATATATTAGAAACATTACCCTATACCCTTCATGCTACTGTTAAAGCAGTACAATTTCTGTGTCTACACAAAAAATAATGTAGAGAGTTAAAATACAACCTACCAATCTGGTAGCTTTGTATCCTCTACCCTGTGGTGAACATCTTACTACTGTGGCCCAGCCAGGAGAAGTGGGAAAAGTGATAAACTGTAAACCAATCCTCACTCACCCCCCTCTCTACATACACATGACCCCAACATTTTTCCTAGCTAAATCTACAGTTGCAGACTTTTCCCGTTGCCACTCTGTTCTTACCAGTTCCTCACATATTGCTTAGATATGTGACGCTACAAAATTTACACTGCAAGTTTTGCACTGAACAAATATTAATTGCTTTATAATTTCATATTGGATATTTCTGTAATATTTTGGCATTTGTTTCATAGATATTAAAATTGCCACTGAACTTATAACTTCTTCCTGCTATTGGACTTGTAACTTTAAAATAAAATTTAAAAAAATCTTCTTGTACAGTTATCATTTCCAAGCTGATTATTCGATTGGTCTCCTTAGGACAGGGTATGACAACAGGACACTTGTGATAGCCACATGTAAAGCACAATCCCTCAAGGAAATAGTTTCCCCTTGGACTAAAATCAGTTCTCAACAACCAGTAGGGCCTGGCTGGTAGACAAAACAGAAGTTATTTTCACAGAATTCTTTCACTCTTTTGTCCCCATACAGAAAGCCATTGCATTCCATGGGTCTCCAATGAGCTTTATGAAGGAAGGGAGAGCCCAAACTGTCAAAGCACTTAAATGTCTACTGACATAACTTTAATCATGTGCTTAAAGTTAAGCAGGTACTTACGTGCTTTGCTAAATAGAGATGGTTGTGAACACATGGTTAAAGATATGAAACTGTATGAGAGGTCTCCATTTCTTACCCAGACTCTGCCATCTTGAGAAGCTGGGCTTTGGTTGCCTGATCAGCTCAAAGGGGTGTAACTAACTCCCCTTGTGCAGAGGCCAGCATAAGTTGTACATCACTTAAATTCCACTGATGCCCATAGTCCCTGAGTACAGGGGTAAATTTCAGACACATTCAGGGAAGCTCCTAAGAGTCTGTTTAAATGCAAGCACTTGATTGCACAGACACTGTCAGTCTGGCAGAAGAAGCTTCAGAAGAACAACCTTCTCTCTCTGTGTGTGACAGGAATAGAAAAGGGAGATCACAGTATAAATACCAAACAATTATCTCACTCTATTACCCCCAAACTCTTCTGTCCTGTGGTGCAAGTCGCTGGGTGTAAGGTCAGCACACATGTTCTGAATGTGTTTATCGGTTTAAAAATGTTATGCATCAGTCGTTAGAATCCTCTTTGCAATTGTACTTGTGCATCGGAACATAAAAGTGCACTCCAAAAGTTCATGAAGTGTTCGTAAGCACTTCAGTTCATAAAAATGAATGAACGCTTTTTGAGAAATGATTCTTGATTGCTTCTTAGTGTTTATGAAGCAAAACAACACGTAAAACGGAATACATTTAGTCCCTAAATCCAGCTGATGAAATGTAGCTAAAAACTATTTTATGCGGTTTTATGGTTATTCCTCAAAGATCTTTGCACTAAGAATTATGGGTATAACAATTTAGCCACTAAAAAGTCAAGGACACAGATTTGGGGTTTTACCAAGACCTCTTTCACTTGGTTCCTCAAGAACTTAGTTTGATTCCAGTCTCGTCCCTTTAACATTTTCTTTAACATTTTTACTTTTTACCAATCTCTCAACCCCAAGCTGTTTAATTCCCTCTGAATTCTGAATTTGTCCAAAAACTCTTTACTCTTTCTTTAAATTACATACTTAATTTTTAAAGTGACACATTCTTAGCTGATTTTTTTTTTGGCATCTCTATGCTTATTTGTTATGGTTTATGTGCTTATTTTTTAACTTATACACTTTGCCTGCAAATTTGTAGTCACTAAATACAGTCCTTGCAGGATGGCTCCTTTTAACTTAAGATTTATGGAAATAAACATCAGACACTGTTTTCTCCCTGAACTTTCAGGATTTTTTTTTTCCAATTTAATTTGTTTCCTTCTTTAAAACCTTCCTTTGCTCTTTATGCTTTTCACATCCATTCCTTGGGGTGGAACATTTTGTTTGTAAGATTTTAGCCACCAGAAATAATCCTTCTGAAACTGTTGCTTTGATTTGGGCTTTCTTTTCCTGGGAAGGCGGAGACTACATATTTTTTGAAAATTTCAGATGCATTTAACAGACCTCTGCTAAGCATTGTCCCTCCTGTCCCTGTACCACTTTCTGAAGTTCCTTTTTCATATGGTCCTAGTTTCCCCTTAATACTTCTCTGGGGAATCCATAGGGTTTGCCATTAGATTTAATCTACTTCTCCAGCATGATACTAACTTCATCATATTTAAACCCTTTAACCCTTTCAATGCCATTTTTCTTAATGCCAGGTTGTGACCCTCACACCATAGGTGCCAACTGTGAAAAAAAAATATCAGGTGATTAAGACTCACTGGCAGCCAGCTCTCCTTCCCCACCGCAGTGCCTCCTGCCCACCAGTGGCCTTGCCGATCAACTCCTCCCCGTCCCTTCCAGCACCACCCACCTGCTGTTCTGCAGTATGGAGGAGGCACTAGGAGGGAGGCAAAGGAGTGGAGATGGGGTGCCCTTGGAGGAAGGGATAATGGTGTGGGAAAAGGTGGGGTGAGAGCTTTGGAGAAGGGGGTGGGGGCAGGGTCTGGGTCAGAGAGGGGGTGGGAAAAGGTGGGGCAGGAGTGGGGGCTTTGAGGAAGGGGTCGAATGGGGGTGTGGCCTGGGGCAGAGCCGGGGGGTTGAGTACCCCCCGGGGCCCATAGGAAGCTGGTGCCTGTGCCTCACACTATGGCGTATATACATTCCTGCTCCAGCCCCACTATATTGGAGTTTCCCTGACACCTCTTCCATTTGGCTCCCCAAGAACTCAGTTAATCTCCAGTCTCATCACTCAGGTTCCTTTATTTGGCATACAGCAAAGCTAAACTGAGTTGATTAGGCTATATCTACACTTACGGTGATGCGAAAAGTATAGGCCCAGCTAGCACAAGTATAAACAGCAGTGTAGACAGCGAGAGATAACTTTTCATCTCAGCAGTAAAAAGCCCTGCCAGCAGGTAAAGGCTCCAGAAGCTCCCCGTTGCTGGAACCTTTCACTGAGGCTTGTAGTTACACACCACAGTGATAAATGTGGACACAGCCACAGCTTTCACTGTGACATGTATCTACATGTGTAGTTCCTGTAGTCTGCACACCACCGTAAGTGTAGACATAGCCCTAGAGCAACCTGAGGACTGCCTTAAATTATGCAAACTGAGGAGGTCCTCTAAAAGCTGTTACACCATCAAAGGATCAGCTATAGCACCACGGGAATCTCCTTCTCCTGGCCAGGGCCCTGAAACACCCTTTTCGTACAAACAAAACCACAGTCTAAAACCTATTGTAGTCTATGGTCTTGAGGAGGGGAATACAAGTGGAGAGAGGGCACAAGAAGTCTTTAACCCTACATAAGGGCTGGGAATAATGTCAGTCCTGGCAGTCCTCTGAACGTGACTTCTCTAGGTCAGTATTGCAGCTGGGATTAGCTTTCCCATACCAGACAGGGTGAGGAATAGCAGTTAGTGTCAGAGGGATTGGAATGATACTTTTACCCCCTTCCCTGTCACACTGGCCATATGTCGAGGGAGTTCAGGCTGTACCCTGTAAAAGGGCGACACAGCAGCTGCCTTCAAGCATAACACCTCTAACAGCTCCTGCTAGGCTGATGAGCCTCTGCATCTATCCTAACAAAGGCTGTGGCTTTAAGGCATGACTGAGCCTGCAATATTTTATTTATCTAATACATTCAGGAGTGTTGACATTCCTAGTGGCTAAGTACTCACATGTACTGGGGACACAGGATGGCTAAGGACGCTGGATACCTACATGTAGCCAGGGCAAAGCCATCCCATATCAATAGTGACTGAAAGCTATAGAAATTTGATGGGTTATTGCATCCATTATAGTCTGGGTGCCAATCAAATGCCAAGTGGACAAGAGATTCATATTAGAAAAAGCTCTCACAATTGTTTTTTTTTTCTTATTTACATTCTCAGCAAAGAGGGTAAAGACTGAATGGACATCTAGACTGAATTAATCTCTTTTTATCTACAGGTCTTTCTTACAGTCTGGACTGATGCAGTTTGGAAACACAGGGTGGGGAATCTTGCACTACTGCCGACTGAGTTCTATCTATTTAAACACAGAGGACTTCAGTTTTCAGAGATGTCATACTGGCATCTTCTATAAGCACTAAAATATAATTTATTTTTTAAGTTCCAGAGCACATTACAGAACCACAATTTTAAAATGTCAGTAATGACAGTCCCATGTATTAGATTCTTGAGCACTCACATGCAAAATTAGTACATTCAGAGATGACGTACAAATTCCTATGAGCATATTGTGATATTCAAAATGTATGTCAAGTCATGCAGGGCACACAAAGGACAATGTGGCCATCTGGTTAATGTGTCAACACAATACATGCTATTTATCAAAGCAAAAAATAACATACAAGAAAAAAGACATTGTCAGCATACTGGTGGCAAGCCAGATTCTTCCCTATGGTGGCTGTGAATAGTCCAGTGCTGAATTGCACCGAGCATTGCAAATACACCATAGCTTGTATCAAAAGCATTTCTTAATATTAAACTGTGTGTAGCCTGAGATTTTTGCAACTGGACAGAGAAGGCATGGGAGCTGCTTTGTGATTTTTTGGCACTCAGAGGGAAACAGAGAGTTTTAATAATGGGAACAAGATGCATCTCTTCCCTCTCTTCCTCTTCCCCTTCCCCTAGTGGATAGAGTTAAAAGTTACTCGAAATTTTGAGGTGTGGCTTGAACTCCTGCTTCTACGCTTGATCAACCCTTGTCAGCAACCAGCTGCCCCTCTGTTCTCACCCCAATATCCACCACTTCAATAACTCCAGATACAATAGCTGAACATTTCTGCTAAAATAATGTCTGCTAAACAGCAATGTTAACATTTACTCTAGTACTGGAATTATGATTCTCTTTACTACTTTAATGCCATTTCAAATTATTTTATGGATTTGGGGAAGGGTTACTTATTTATTTTTCCCCTCCTTTCATTAGGTGTCATTAGTGGTATGAGTGTTAACAAGTCTAATCAATTATAAATAGAGGCATGACCTGCTAAAGAGTGAGATCAGTCTGACACATTTCTCACCACCAGTGTTTTTTCCTTGTTCATAGTTTTGTGTTCTAGAGCATTTATTAAATTATCTTAAAATACTGACTTTCCTAAATAAACAGTATTTCAGAGTCCTGTAGCGTATTTGTCCTAGACTCTGATTTCACTTCTCTTATCAACTCAAGGCTAGAAAAATGGCTAGCAAAGCAGATCATCAATGGATATATTATATTATCACATATTTTGCACCTTTAATCAGTCAGCCACTTAAAATAGCTAGTCAAATACTTTTAATTAGTTAAATTAAATTAGTTAATGTTGGAGCACTTTGAACATGGAGCATGAATTCTGATTGCTAAATCTTATTTTCAGAGAAACGTGATCTGAACAAAACCAAAGCATCTACTTATAACTTAATTAGACAAATGTAATCAGGGTAAGGGGATTATTTTTGTTTTCCATTTACTTTCCTTGTTCAACTCCTTGTCTTTATTTAGTCTTTCATTCTTTCTCAATTTTCCATGTTCTTAGAAATAAGAGATGGAAGAGATTAATGAGCCAATTTTGTCCAATCGCTCGTTAATGCAGTATTGTTCCTTAAGATACATTTTCTAGTGCTTTGTCTAGTCCAACCTTAAATCAGTCAACCAATGGTGCAGTATAGTAGCCCCGTTCTTTGCTCAGTTTCACCCTGTTATTCTTCAGTACACGCCAGTGACCCACCCAAAACTAAAAAAAGCTCTTTCCTCAAGAGGAAGGAAAGGTAGCAGCAAAAGAGCTATTAACCACAGCAACTTGCAGAAGCTTGCCTGTGTATTGTCAAAGGCACAGACAGAAATTCTAATGCAGCTGTCAGTAGGGCAATGAAGGACACTCTCAATAACTTCCTGCAAATGTCTGGAAACAAGCTTTCACGCTTTCTGATAAATGTCAGGCAAAACAGTTAACTGTAATTTAGTTTGCATAGCACTTGGAAGACATGCAATGATGAATAAAAGCCACATGAAGGGGGGTTCATTTAAAAAATGGACTCTTAAAACCCCCAGTTGTCCACCTGATTGTGTTATTTGAAATATTGATAGTTCTAAGTATAGGAGATACCACAAATAATATTAAACATCCATTTTTGGTGGCACCCACCATATTGCAGTGTAATGAAAATTGTTTTAAAATTACAAGCTACTGCTGGTTTCCTGGTCCTGCATTCCAGGGTAGGGAGCTCTGTGTGAACTGGGTCTTTAAGAGTCAGTCTTTAAAGAGCCATCCTCGAGTAAATTGGGATGAGTTTTGGCTCTCTGTGTTAGGGAGCAGCCTGCTTTATCTCTCTGTATTTTTTCTTTGTATGTGTTAGGATTCTGGATTGTCAGAAATAAAGTATGTTACTTTTCAGCCTTCCAGAAAGAGTATTTATGTTTTTTATCTAACATCTCTTTGTGTATGCCATGAACATAGCATATTTTACTTATTTTTATTACAAAAGGTGGATCTTGAGTAGCTCTTTCAGCTAAGGTGTGGAAAAAAAATCTGAGCCACTTAAAGACAGTGACCTCCACGGAAGGTTGGTTCTAGGTTTTGTGGGGTGCATGCAAATACAGATGGCTCCTTCACCACTAATAACAAGATTTGTGCATCAGGTTTGAATGTGAATGGATCCCTGCTATCTCATGTGTAGCTTAAGCCTAAATCTGACATTGCCTCCACTATTCAATGCAGTGACTGATTCAGTGATATAATTTCCCCAAATAGCCATATGATGTGCCGTGTAATGAGATGTGAGAGGAACTGTGCTTTGTCTGGAATGAAGTGATTCTGTATTAGTACTACTTCTACTCCTGGCTTGGGCTGGATTTTTCTCTGCCACTGGCCATGGAAGAGATGAGAAAAGACAATTTGGGTGATGAACATCAGTGTTGATATAAGGGAAAAATTTCTGCTGTTGATAATGCATATAAGCATACCATTAGGATTAAGGAGTAAGATGACACAGAAGTAGAGAAAGGAGACTCATTTCAAGGCATGCTACCAGCCCGTCTCTCTCACACAGGAACAGTGACTCCAAATTATTGGCACTGAACGTACTGAGTGATATCCTGTTTTGCTTTGCTGTACTTTGGGACATGTTTGTGGCACACTAAGTTGCCGTGCTTGATAATGGGAACTCATTACACCAAAGAGGATTATAAGGTTTTATGAATTTCTATCACAACATACAATAGATGTTGATGACTTAAGTGTAATTTCGCACTCTGGCTCCCCACTCTCTTTATTGCAATTTCTCAGCAAACTAGCTATTTTGCATTGAAACATTGGGAAAATGTTAATTTCTGTTCACATGTTAATGAGAGAGCCATATTCACTTAAAATGAACTCATTCTGGGGTCTCTGAGTTCTGTGAATGAAAAGGGCTGTGTAACTGCTAAGTGTTATGGTTGTCAGCACTCAAACAGTTGTGAAAAGTCTATAAAAAAGACAAAGTTTAATATCACGCGCTGACTAGCTGGAATTCTTTCCTGAGACTTGGAAACCTCCCAACAATTCCTCGTGTACCCATGCATTAGACCAAGTAGCAATCAGTGGAGAAACTGAATACAAGCCCATTGATGTTACAGGACTGCATTTGTCAATAGTCATGGTAGTCAGCATACTTCTTGTTGAAATCACCTAACTTTCATTTGTATAATATTCATATTTTTTAAATAAATGCATTCAAACATATCCCTTTATATGCAGAATATTTGCACTGTCCTTGCAGCCCTACCCATATGCACAAGGTACCAATTTCTTTCTAGAGAGCTCTTGACTCTGGTCCTTCTAAAGCGCAGTTCGCCTAGATGCAATTGTCACAGACACACTAGAGCTGCTTAGATAGATTTGTTTAGGAAGGTTCTTAGACAATAGATTAAAAGCTCTCCTTACTGCTCTCTTTCACTTCTCAGTCATTCCTTACTTAAAAAGGGAATATTCTTGGAATCTGTTTAGCTGATAGCCATTCCCCTCCATTCTAGGTTTCATTGCTAAAATGAGGTAAAGTTAACAATCTTTTTCTGCATGAGCTGAAATGGCTCATCCTTTGCTGCCCATTTACAATGAAATAATGTGAAAAACACAAGCTTGATTCTTGGGGAATTTAATGCTTTTACAGTTTTGTTCTTTCATTGGTTAATTTTAAGAGGGTTATGGTGCATTATTTTACAGTGTACGGTTTAATGTGAAGAAACTGTATTCTTTTAACATTTCATTCTTTCTAACATTTCAATTTTTAGCCTGTGATGCATGGCACAGTCATTCAGCTGGCAGTTATGGTCTTCTAAGAGCTCATTTAAAAAAAATTCTGAGATTCTATGATAAATACAAAAAGACAGAAGATATGAATCGCAATAATAGCAGTTGATATTTTAAAGAACCCCAGGTCCTTTCTGGCAGTCCATGGACCTATATAGCAATATGGCCTACCACGACCTGGCCCAATGGATTATCCCATAAACCAGACAACACTCAACCTTCATAAACAGGACAAGGCTATCTCAGGCCAATCCCCACCCAAGTCTTTATTGGAAGATTTCACTTTCATGAATCAACATAATCCACAGTTGCATTAAATGCTGCAAACTTTGATAAATAATATACCTTACCTGACCATCATATTAGTCCTGATACATAAGCTGAAAAATGCGATATGTTAGAAAACACACTACACACCACATGAGCTTAAGTAACGAACAACTGACAAAAATAACTGATTCCTCTACTCCAGGGATGGGTAGGTGGGAACTTTGCTGAAATTAACAACATAGTTCTTGCAGATGAAGGATCCACACTGGGACGGCTGCACCAATATCCCAGGCTGTATAGTGCACATGCAAATAAGGCACTCTCCAAAAGTGGCAGCTCTTCAGAGAGTACCCTTCAATGAGCAGCCTAGCAGCCACAGAAGCAGAGGAACAAGAGGCACTGTAAATAAAAATATTATTTCTATAATTATTTTATAATCTTTAAAGGAAAATAGATAATGTGGACCAAATCCTAGCCCCATATTTTGAAGCAGTAAGGAGTGAACTGATCCCTTTTTTCATACAGTACATTGCTGTAACCTTAGTGCAAAATCCTGAGGGTGGCTGCTTCTGGCTTTCAAAGGAAGGTAGAGAGTCCTCAGTCATTCAATGGGTGGGTGATGTGGTGTTCTTAAGAAAAATAGTACAAGCCATGTTTGTTCACAGTTAAATTGGTGCCAATTCATCAGGATAGTGTAACAGAGCAGAATCGACCATATATAATGAATACACAAGTCTGAGTTATGGTTTCTGTGGGAACCATGGGTAAGATCCTCATCCCCACTCTGGCTCCTTTACACTGGGTAACAGGGCTGGAATGCCATAAAATGCACCAAAACCCCAGTTCTGGTTGTGGGAGAGTCCCGTCCCCCTCATGGGGCAGTCTCATGAACATTCTTACAGAGTAAGTCCTTCAGGAAGTGTTGAGATGCCACACTTCCTGTACACTCTTCATGCAGTCTTTGGTTTTCCTGTGACAACCTTCCTGATGGGAGCAGAAACAAAGGAGCCCAGTGTTAGGGAAAAAGGGTTTCCCTCCCATCTAGGGTTGGGAGGGTAGCCTTCCCTGGACTTCTGTATTAGCCAAACAAACACAGAGTAGAGCAGTTTTAGCTGCAGCCAGAAAGTAGAAGTGAGTTTTGTTACCTCATTTCTGTACATACTTTATGTTCCTAATAAATGACTTATCTTGAAACCAGTCTCTGCTCATCAGTAAGATACTACAGTGAGAACCCCCTTGCAAGCTCTGACATGGGAGTGCATTGTGGATGGGGCCACAACCCAAAGAGCACAGGTGCTCTACCGTGCTATAGCTCCTGAAGCTGCTGTAATTTAGACAAGCCCCCAGTGTTGTTACTCTAGTTGTCTGCTTTAGCCCTTGGAAACGACCTAATACTGGGAGGGTGCAAAGGTGGCTTATACTTAAACCCCTCCAACGCATTATTAAGGATCTACAACCTATCCTGAAGGATGACCCAACACTCTCACAAATCTTGGGAGACAGGCCAGTCCTTGCCTACAGACAGCCCCCCAACCTGAAGCAAATACTCACCAGCAACCACATACCACACAACAGAACCACTAACCCAGGAACCTATCCTTGCAACAAAGCCCGTTGCCAACTGTGCCCACATATCTATTCAGGGGACACCATCACAGGGCCTAATAACATCAGCCACACTATCAGAGGCTCGTTCATCTGCACATCCACCAATGTGATATATGCCATCATGTGCCAGCAATGCCCCTCTGCCATGTACATTGGTCAAAGTGGACAGTCTCTACGTAAAAGAGTAAATGGACACAAATCAGATGTCAAGAATTATAAAATTCATAAACCAGTCAGAGAACACTTCAATCTCTCTGGTCACTCTATCTCAGACCTAAAGGTCACAATATTAAAGCAAAAAAACTTCAAATCCAGACTCCAGCGAGAAACTGTTGAATTGGAATTCATTTGCAAATTGGATACAATTAACTTAGGCTTGAATAGAGACTGGGAGTGGCTAAGTCATTATGCAAGGTAGCCTATTTCCCCTTGTTTTTTCCTACCCCTGCCCCCCCCCACCCCAGACGTTCGTGTTAAACCCTGGATTTGTGCTGGAAATGGCCCACCTTGATTATCATACACAATGTAAGGAGAGTGGTCACTTTGGATAAGCTATTACCAGCAGGAGAGTGAGTTTGTGTGTGTGTGGGGGGGTGAGAAAACCTGGATTTGTGTTGGAAATGGCCCACCTTGATTATCATACACATTGTAAGGAGAGTGATCACTTTAGATAAGCTATTACCAGCAGGAGAGTGGGGTGGGAGGAGGTATTTTTTCATGCTTTGTGTGTATATAATAAGATCTTCTAAACTTTCCACAGTATGCATCCGATGAAGTGAGCTGTAGCTCACGAAAACTTATGCTCAAATAAATTGGTTAGTCTCTAAGGTGCCACAAGTACTCCTTTTCTTTTAGCAATAACAATGGGAATATTGGTTTCGCTGAGGTCTGAGTGAGTCAGTAAACTGCGCCAGCGACCCTTTAAACGTCCAAATGCACAATCTACCACCATTTTGCACTTGCTCAGCCTATAGTTGAACAGCTCCTTACTACCATGCAGGGTGCCTGTGTATGGCTTCATGAGCCAGGGCATTAAGGTGTAGGCTGAGTCCCCAAGGATAACTATAGGCATTTCAACATCCCCAACAGTTATTTTCTGGTCTGGGAAGTAAATCCCTTCCTGCAGCCATTTAAACAGACCAGAGTTCCTGAAGATGTGTGCATCATGAACCTTTTGCAGCCATCCCACGTTGATGTCGGTGAAATGTCCCTTGCAGCACCACTGAAAAGTACACCTTGCAGTTTATGTATGGGCTGCCCTGATGGTCCAGTCCCAAGATAAGCACATGCATTCAGTCTATAGCCCCACCACGGTTCGGGAATCCCATGTCAGCAAAGCCATCTAGTATGACCTGCACTTTTCCCAGAGTCACTACTTTTGATAGCAAAAAGAAAAGGAGTATTTGTGGCACCTTAGAGACTAACCAATTTATTTGAGCATAAGCTTTCGTGAGCTACAGATGAAAGCTACTCATGAAAGCTTATGCTCAAATAAATTGTTTAGTCTCTAAGGTGCCACAAGTACTCCTTTTCTTTTTGCGAATACAGACTAACACGGCTGTTACTCTGATACCTTTGATAGCAGTGGCTCAAATCTACCCCCACAGTAGATTTGCCCACTCCAAATTGATTACCAACTGACCGGTAGCTGTCTGGCATTGCAAGCTACCACAGGGCTATTGCCACTCACTTGTGAACTGTGAGGGCTGCTCTCATCTTGGTATTCTAAAATCGGAGTACTTTCGTAGTGTAGACATGGCCTTATACTGTTAAAATGTGACTTGAGGTACAAGGCTGGGAGCTGGGGAGATTTGGACTGGCACCTTTCTCTGTGTGATTCATGAGTGGCTCTGGGAGCATTCATGCAATCTAGCTATTTGGGGGCTCCACCTGCTGTTGTGCTGAATGATCACAGCACCGGGAGGGGTATGCTGCTTGTCACTAGCAAAGTATTGTGAGAGACATCCTAGGCTGGAGAGTTAAGGGGGCACAGAGGTCCCACAATCCCAGGCTGCACCCCAGGGATCCTGTCACAGAGAGAACACTAGGAAATCAAGCTGTGAAATATAATAGATGAAGAAGAATTATAATGAAAAAGAGAACACTGAAGGGAATAAATTAATGAAAGGGAAATAATTTTCTGGTGGTTTCCTGTTTTTTTTTAACTCTACTGCCAGGTCCATGTATGTTTCTCTTCCAAATTCCAGGCTATGCCTTTATCCCTCTTGTAGGCTCTTTTCTCTGCTTTATGTTCCCCCTCCTCTTCTGCAGCACTGTGCAATAGGCCGAAGCAAATCTGCTCCCAACTTGCCATTCTGCTCCCACCTGGCATCCTGAACTCTCCATTCCTCTTCAGCGGGAGTCCATGCTACTTTCCTGCATCCATAGCATATTTGATAGCTCACCTTTATTTAGTAACTGTCTTCCAGTTCTCCAAAGTTCCAACACTCCAGTCATCCACATCCAGGAACATAGTAAGTGACATAGAAAATCAGAGCAGTGGCCTATCTATGATACTCAGAAGTCTGTATCTTTGTGACGTTTCAGGGTGCAACCCAGACCAGTAAGGAGTGTGTCAACTTCTGCCCCATACCTCTGTGCATCTGTTGTAACAACCAGGCAAGGTACTAACAAACTTACAACAGGACTTTATTTTTAAAGTGGAAACCTCTTTACCAAGCTGCTGCTGCACCCTCGGTAGCTCTCACTCCGCCTCCTCAACTCCTCCTCTTCCTTCCTGTTCCTTTCAGACTCCCAACAGCCAGCGCTCCCAGTTCTAATATCCACACAAGTTATTAAGTTTGCTGCTCCTGTCAGGAAACAGCAACTAATTAGTTTAACTGGGTTTTAACAAACACTCTTATTTCAATCAGAGCACTGTTTGTTTAATAAACTTTTAATATTAGCTAGCAGAATCACAGGTTTATATGATACCAAGCATAAGAAGTAAAGATAGAAAGGGTTACAAGCAAACAGAAGTAAAAAATATGCTTCTAAGATTAAAACCTGATTTAACATACTAGACTCTATTGTTCAAAGAAGTGTTTCTCACCATGTCTCTTTTCCAGCATGGCTGACTAGACTCTCTGGCTAGGACCCTTTACATGTCTCAAAGTGCTCAGTTCCGTTGTGTCTTCAGGTGAAGGATGCCAAAATGGCTTTCTGTCCTTGCTTCTATTTTCCAAAGATCAATGACCTTGCTTCAGGAGGCAGAAAGCCCTCATGGGTGCTTAGGTTGCTATATCTTTCAAGGAAGCTGATACCATATACATTTTTGCAATCTCCTTCCCCCATTGTGATAGTGAAGAGGGTATACCCCCCCCCCCCACTCACGAGGTTGATGGCTTTGGTTACTTTTTATGTTAGTGTACCTTCATTGTTTCTTCCTGATGACCAGGCTGGTCAGACAAGCAAATACATATTCCTTGGTTAGGGCAGACTGGGCTTATGCATTGCTTGCCATAAAATTATTAAAAACATAATTCTAGCACAGAGTTATAATTCTTTCTACCATGTAATTATTTTTGGGAGCAGTGTGTTACGAGTTTGTATATGATACCTTTCATGATGCTTTTAGATACAGATTATGACAACACTATGTTAGGTGTTGTGAGCCTGTCAGGCCTGACAAGAGTTGCTGGCTTAGAGCAGTGAATAAGCAATGGGTTTCTGTGTCACAATCTGGCAATAAGCACAGTCAATGCTTTAGAGGAAGGTGGAAGAATCCCCAAACTGGACAAAATTGGAATAAACAGCTCAAAAGAAAAAGTTTCTTAAAAAACTTTAGGCAGTTAGTGAAGGGCTTATGAGACATGAGGGATTTCTATCCTAATTTTAATTTTAATTTTATTTTATTTTGCCTCATTCATTTTTGCTGTTTCTTAAACTTTGAATGCCTCATCTTATTATAACTGCATTAGCGTTACTTTTTTTGCATTTGATATCTGTGTGTAAGCTGCCTGGACATGGACAGCCTACTTAGTGGGTGGAGAAGGACCTTCCCTAGTTGTTATGGTGGCAGTTCGGAGCAATGGTCAGTGTAGATCCAGGAATCAAGTACTGATACTGAAGCTGGAGTCAAGTTGAGGAGCCAAGCCACAAGGTCAGAATCAGAGTCAGGATTGGGAACACCAGCCCGAAGAGTAAGCCAAAGTTAGTGTTGAGAAGTCAAGCCTAGGTCAGAGTCGGAGTTAGATTCAGGTCATGAAAGCAGGTGTGACTCAAGGCATGAGCTGGGCTGGTGCAGGAAGCAAGAGCAGGGCAAGTGCTTGTGCAGGCATAGTGCTCACTGAGCAGCTGCTATGCTGCTCCCACTGCATGACTCAAGCAGAAGGCTGCTGGCTCCCCTGCCCAATCAGGAGGTGCAATCATTTGGAGAAGGCTCCCTGGGCCCAGCTAAGCTTGCTGGGTTGTCCAGTGACCAGGCTGGGAGCCAGTTCATAGAATCATAGAAGATCAGGGTTGGAAGAAACCTCAGGAGGTCATCTAGTACAACCCCCTGCTCAAAGCAGGACCAATCCCCAACTCCCAGATCCCTAAATGCCCCCCTCAAGGATTGAACTCAGAACCCTGGGTTTAGCAGACCAATGCTCAAACCACTGAGCTATCTCTCCCACCCCCCAAGGAGGGATAGCACTCCTGACACTGTGGGTTACATACAAAATTGAGAATGGGAAGTGAGAGCTTACTTGCAGCATGATTTCAATTTTTTTGTTTTGTTTTTACTAAATGTTTAATTTCCAGTTGGAAAACAGAATCACAGTGGGGGGAACCTACTATCTCACTGTTTCTTAATATTTTTCTAGTTCGACAACACTGAGATGGTGTGAGGAAGTAAGAGAAATGTCACTTTTCACGTCGTCTTACTGTTTTCCAACTGGAAAAAGTTGGAAAATCTTCAAAGTATGATAGATTGTTTTTTCTTGCTTCCTTAGCTGTTTGAAACTTCCCACAGGAAAATCAGATATTTCTGAAAGGAGAACATTTTGAAAGGAAATTTTCCCCTGAACATTCCCACAGGAACAAATGTACTTTACCACCAGTTGTACACAACTTAGAATAGAACCTACTTTGCACTCTTCTTGTATTTAAAAAGAGCTGAATTGTTTTATCTCAAACTTTTTCAAAATATTCATTTCTGAGCAGAGACTAAACGTAGAACATTTCAGCCCCTAAAGCAAGAATATCAGGGAATTATAGATGTCTGTAAATGGGACTAGAATGGACATGCTTATACAACCTTAACTATCGCAGTCACTTGCACTCCCATTATTATAATCTAAATCAAGTAATGTATATGTTTCTGTTAAAAAGGTGGCAGTGCAAAATTTTACACTTTACCTCAACACTAATACTAGTAGGTATTTTGGAAAAGTTAAATAGACTAATTGTAGGAGAAAGATAAATTAAGTGCAAACAAGCAACCTTCTTAAAGAAGAAAACTTTCACTTAGTCACTGGAAAGATAGAAATTAACTGCCATTCCATGGAGGTTTACAAAACAGTTATTTATTGTCACAGTTTTTGTAAACTGAGCTTTGGTTGGTTGGGTTTTTTTTTGTTGGTTTTTTTTTGTATGTCTTCTTTGTTTCAGAAGATAAGCATAATGATTTGCTCTTCTGGGACTGTAAAGACAAAAACCATAATATCTGGCAAAATGAAAAAGACATGTTTATCTCTTTCTCTCATTGTCTCTCTATTTGGATGTTTCCCTCTATGTCTAGTATCGAGTGGAGACATGCATAATGAGACATGCACTGCTGATCCACTGTTACATAGCACCTATGTAGTTCTCTCAAGATTTTGACCCATACATTTTCAATCTCTATTCAGACTGTCTTTGAAAACTAATCCTGAGATGGTCATCTAAATAGAGGTCCTGGATGTCTCCTTGCAGAGTGGTGGTGGAGGCTGTCTCTCCTGGCTGTCTTTCACTCATTCTCTGGTTACCTGGTGTCCACAAAGGGGAAGACAATCCAGTTTCAAGAACCTATAGTCTCTCTAGATTACTGTTCTTTTTCAAGTTTC
The DNA here is from genome assembly GCF_015237465.2 of Chelonia mydas. NCBI lineage: Eukaryota > Metazoa > Chordata > Testudines > Cheloniidae > Chelonia > Chelonia mydas. The sequence goes on from NC_057849.1 coordinate 169,922,916, forward strand.
TTGGTCTAGAGCTAGTGTTCTTGAGGCCTCCTGAAATCAGTCTTCCTTGAACAAAGCACTTGAACCGGCCATTTGGCTGTAAGGTATACTTTGCTCTGGGACATCTAAAATGCTGATTTGCTCAACAGTGGAGTTTCCCTTTCATACTCCAGAATCCATGTAGGAAAGCATTAACGAGCGGTATCCCATGATTCAGCATCTGAGACAAATTTGGAATGTCTGTCTCCCCCCAGTCAGCGACGCAGCAGGATAGCAAACAGATGTACAAATATGTGGTTATGCAGTACTGTGTTCAAAAAATGGTGCTCTGTTGGTCATTTTAAGAGGTTTTGTGTGACAGATTTACCTGTTGACCAGAGGTACCTGATAATATGTAAATCGATGAAAGTGAAAGTAGATAGCAAGCCTCGGAAGTCAGTCTTCAACTTTGGTACAACTTCAAGTAAGCCTCCTTAGTGCTATAACTTTATTCTCAATCCCTTTGTCAGTCTCTAGCTTCATCACACAAAACATGGCTCCAGTTCATAGGCATCTGACCTTAGAGTTCTAAAGAAGGAAGTAGATCCTGAAGTCTATGCTCTGTGTTGCTTATTATTTATTCTTAGGTTTTAAGGAGACCTACAGTTTATGCATCTATTTTTTGTACTTTAAATTCAAAATAAATATTACAGTTAATATTCTTACCCATCGCATACATTGATACCCCAGTCATCAGGCTTCTGATTTTAAAATTGTGCCTGAATTACTATAAGCCCCTAGAAAGCATTGCAAATAAGCTATTCTATTTGTGTTCTGGCTCAGTGATATAGATTTTTTCATCTTAATGGCTCTTTCTGCCATTATCTATCTCTGTGTACTCTATTGACCCACTGGAAATACAACTGAAATGTAAGGCTACCAAGCCCCTTCGTTCCCATGGGATATATCAGTCCACTGAAGGTGTCACTAGATAAGCTATACTAAAGATTAAGGGCATGGGTACATTGGCATGTTTGCTCTAGTTGCTTTTAATCCTAAATTTTGTTGTACCCAATAGTTGATGCAATGCTAAAAAATATTTTTGTAAAAAGAAAGATAAAAGCAGAATTGCCAGATCTCTCCTGGAATGAGTTTTCTCTTTTAAAAGATTGTTTCTTACATATGGTACCTAGAGAATGTGAGTAATTGTGTAAAGCAATCAGGAGAAAGTGCTATAAAACAGATGAAGTGGATATTTATCTTATCTCAGCAGCATGTAGATTAAATAAAAAAATAATACAGCATTAATTAATTAAAATCAATGCCATATTAAAGAATGAGATTTTATTTAATTACATGAAAGCCAGGAAAATCAAACCCTCATCAACCTTAACTCTGCTTCCTTGTGCACATGCATTACAATTGGAGACAAGTTGCCAAATTGATCCATGGACCACTGGTGGTCCATGAAGCATTTTCACATGGTATGCAGACCGCTTCTTTCACATGGGTGAAACATCAGTCTTGAAGCAGAGATGCTTCCTTCTCTTATTAGTCCAGACCAGCGCTTTTTTGGTAAGAATTTGGCTAACAAACTCAAAATAACACAAACCACTTTACACATGATTATTGTGCCAAGTGTAAGGACAACCCTGAACTTGCCATGGAATATCAAGATCAACTCCTTCCACAACTATATAGTTAGATGTCTCAGGGCATTTTTCTAAGTATTGAAAGTGTTCTTGACCTGTGGGGATTCTATTCCCTGCATCTCACAGGACTCACTTGGCCATATCACCTAAGAGCCATGGGCAGATCTAAAATACCTGTAGTTAGTTTTGCAGGGGAAGCCACTCACTACTACCCAACTATCTGTATATTGTGACCTGCCAACCACTGTATTCCTATTATAGGAGTGATGAAATCAAAACCTTGCCTAGCTATCTGAAATGAAGAGACCATTGAGGCTGATTGCCTGGGGAAAGCAGCATCCGGCAGCCTGCAATACAATGCCAGGAGAAAATGGAGTCTTAGAAGGTGTAATACAATTAAATGGAAAGTTTGAATAAGGGACCAGCAGCTGCCAGACAACCTGTTACTATTTTGAAGAGCTCGGCCAAGTTCTTGTGACCTGCCCAGACACAACTCCACTTGATCCTATGGACAGAAAGGAACCAGAACTGGATTTTACTACTTTCCATAATGCTTTCCTCCAAAGCGAATCAAATGCTTTTGAGAAGTTGATGAAAACAGCAAACATATTTAATTCCCATTTTCACTTTTTTTCGCCGTTAAGTGTCAGGCTGCGACTATCAGATATTGCAGCTCTGGCCTGGTCTGAAGTTGCACGGTTCCTCACCTACTACCCCTCTAAAACTAGCATTAATCTGTTAAATATTACTTTCAGCTAAATTTTCTGGCATTTTTTGTCAGTTCACTGGTAATTATTCTTACTACTTTCATCATTGGTCTGATTGCATTTCCATACAACTTAACCTTTTATATATTGTTTTCATATCTTATTTTCTTGTTTATCTGTTGATAAAATCCGTTCTTTTCTTCCTCTTCTGATGCTTCTGTTGGTGTGTTACAGAAGCTCACAATTATGCATAGTTTATGTAGGCAGTAGTAAATCTTGCTCTGACAATCTGCTCAGACACCGATTTAAAGCTGTTCAGTGAAGAAACTATTTTCTTGTCAACTGCTATAATATCCGTATGCATCTTGTGTCCTCTTCAATATCTGGAATAAGGGAAAGTATAATTTTCAACTGTCAACTCATCTGTACCCAGCCAATGTGTCTCCTGTTTGGCGCTGAAGGAATCTTGTAACTTCCTTAAGTTCTCTGCTAGTAACTCTGTCTGGCCTGGAGCAAACACACTTCTAACATGCCATCTTTCAGTATGTGTAATATGTTTAGCCCGTATTCAAAAGCCACAGCCATTTCCATTTGCTAGACCTGGGTCAAAATTTGTATATGTCAATTGTTTGATGTACTGTTTCTTTAAGAAGAGAGTTTCGGCTGTAATGCCTTGTTAGGCCAATGCACTCAAACAATGGGAATGCCATGTCATAGCCTGCTGGCCTGCTAGGAGCAGGTAACAGCAGTTGCACCCTATTCCACTTGCCTTCCCAGGCTAACGAGTGTGGTCTGCTCAGATTTGAAATCAGAGTTTTCTTCTCTTAGACAGACTTGCCTAAAGAGGTTAGGAGAGCTTTGTTTGTCCCAGTCTGAAATCAGAGTTTTCCTTCCCATTGATACTCTTAGTTCCTGGCATCTTATGCCCTAATATTCAGGAAAAACCTTTTTCAGTTGGGCTACCTCCAACCATTGCTCACAATGGGCTACCTCCAACCATTGCTTAGGCCTTGGCATGTGCCTCTACTCCATTTTATCAGAGCATGAGGGATACAGGATTTGGCTGGACAGAAGTTTGACATGATTGACTTTAAATATCAATGAACTGGGATTTTTTTAAATGTAACTTTTGCTTTGCAGTGCTCTGAACTGAAACAAAATGGCATTGTGTTAGCATGTGGGAATTACAAATGGAACCTCTGTAGCTTCATGGTCTAGTCTGAAAGCAAAACCAAATGTACACAGCCAGCATAAGTAGTGAAAAGTAAATTAAGTTCAAGGACATATAAACAAATATATACAGTGAAAGTTACGTGACTTCCCAAGGGAACAGCAAAAAACGGTTGCCTAGTAATAGTGTTTTTTAACTAAATGGCTAAAGAAAATTGTAGTGGAACCTGCATGAGAGCACCAAACTTGGTTGTTTAAAGCAGGGAGTTGCTTATTGCAGTAGGCTCTAACTTCTTACTGTAGATGTCACTGTACTGTTTATCTCAACCGTGTCTCCTTAAACACCTTAAGACTTACCACAGGTCCAAATACTGAAGACCTTACTCAGTTGGCTTCTGTGAATGTTTGCCTAGGTGAGTGCGGAGGGAAACCTGGTGAGGATCTGGCCTGCAGTATTTAAAATGCCTGTCTGTTCAAATTATGATTTTGACTAAACATAGTTTGGACCCAGAGACATTACCACACCTCCTGCAATCCTGGGTTTGGACCCGTTCGCGAGAGAGTCTATAGTTTAAACCTCTTTGAAATTAACTTGGGTGAGCCCCATGTTTCTCTGTTCAACAGCTTGCTGTGAAGCTGCCTGCCTCTTTATGTCCTCAGAAAGGAAGAGAAGAGGAAGCTGTGGGGTGTCTTGATTCTTATTATACACCAACCATCTGCAGCTATGAATGAAAATTCCATTGGGAATATGGTTGAAGAGGGTAATACAGAATTTATTTTATCTTATGTTTAAAGAATACCTAATGAAAGAGCTTTTTACAGTCATAGTGAGTGTGAATGCCATCATCTTTAGCCCAGAGTGACTGTTTTCCATCAAGGAAATATGTTGGTGTGAAGAAGTTTAATATCTTTTCCCAGACGTTTTTACCTTCATTCTATTTCTGGACTGAGTAACATGACTGTAATTGAAGTTTTACTAGTGGTGGAAGAAACTCAAAAGGTTCAGAAGTTCTGTCCAGATGTGCACTAAGGAGTCTGGCTGTTTACCTAAAGCTTATTGAGATTTTACAGAGGCTTTGGAAGGTCCCTACCTCTTGATTTTCATAACCCCGCCCACTTGATGCTTCCACTACCTTCTCTCCCTCTGCTCTCCCAGACACCTGGGCAGTCTTATGGAAATTCACTGCCCTCCCTCCTTCTGACCATTCCCCTATGTGAGATACCAGGAATCCACAGTCATTCCTTCCCTTTGACAGAATACCATTCTCCTCTCCAGGTACCATTCATTTTGTAGTTAATTTTTCAGTGCCTATCAACTACACAAGCCTCTTTCCTAGCTTTTTATGCCTAATTCAGATTGTTATGATGTCTCAGGTGTCTCCCATCATGGATGGCCCAAATTGCATTGCTTACCCTTGCATCCAAGATGTACATTCCCCTGCCACGATGCCAACATCTTTCCCCTCAGAGGAGATAACTAAGTCAGAACTCAGTGTAAACAAGAAGTTGTAATTTGTCCTTCCAAAATGCATCACCAGGAACTTGTCTCCTGTGGATTCCATTTGCCATTGTGTTGCCCATTTATTTATTTATTTTTGATAGAATTATGAGGAACTCTAGAAGGCCCTGTCTAATGTAATCTTTACTAACCTACATAATTATCACAAATAAATATTTCTACCTCACTTTTTACCCTCTCTTCCACTTTGCTGATTAATATGTGGAATGAAGCACCAGTCACCACACTCTACACTCTCTGTTAACAATTCTCCACATTGAGAACTGGCTATTTATTCTGACCTTCCTCTTCCTGTCTCTTACGTGGTTTTAAATATATGATCGGACTTAAGTTCTCACAAATCTGAGACTGTGATGTCAGCTGGGAAGAAAATATATTGAGGCACTTCAAACTTGAGTCACTGAGGAATGTAAAAAGAAAAGGAGTACTTGTGGCACCTTAGAGACTAACAAATTTGTTTGAGCCTAAGCTTTCATGAGCTAAAGCTCACTTCATCTGATGCATCCAATGAAGTGAGCTGTAGCTCACAAAAGTCTATGTTCAAATACATTTGTTAGTCTCTAAGGTGCCACAAGTACTCCTTTTTGCGGATACTGACTAGCACGGCTGCTACTCTGAAACCTGAGGAATGTAAGTACAACTGCTGTTGTTCTATGTAAAACAGGTGAGGAGCAGAATCAGAGTCCTGAAAGCATTATAGAAGACAAAAGAACAGAAGACAGGTTTCAGAGTAGCAGCCGTGTTAGTCTGTATTCGCAAAAAGAAAAGGAGTACTAGTGGCACCTTAGAGACTAACCAATTTATTTGAGCATAAGATTTCGTGAGCTTCAGCTCACTTCATCGGATGCATTCAGTGGAAAATACAGTGAGGAGATTTATATACACACAGAACATGAAAAAATGGGTGTTATCATACACACTGTAAGGAGAGTGATCACTTAAGATGAGCTATTACCAGCAGGAGAGCTGAGCTTTTGTAGTGATAATCAAGGTGGGCCATTTCCAGCAGTTAACAGGAGCGTCCGAGGAGCAGTGCGGGGTGGGGGGAAATAAACATGGGGAAATAGTTTTACTTTGTGTAATGACCCATCCACTCCCAGTCTCTATTCAAGCCTAAATTAATTGTATCCAGTTTGCAAATTAATTCCAGTTCAGCAGTCTCTCGTTGGAGTCTGGATTTGAAGTCTTTTTGTTGTAATATTGCAACTTTTAGGTCTGAGATCGAGTGACCAGAGAGATTGAAGTGTTCTCCGACTGGTTTATGAATGTTATAATTCTTGACATCTGATTTGTGTCCATTTATTCTTTTACGTAGAGACTGTCCAGTCTGACCAATGTACATGGCAGAGGGGCATTGCTGGCACATGATGGCATATATCACATTGGTAGATGTGCAGGTGAACGAGCCTCTGATAGTGTGGCTGATGTGATTAGGCCCTATGATGGTGTCCCCTGAATAGATATGTGGACACAGTTGGCAACGGGCTTTGTTGCAAGGATAGGTTCCTGGGTTAGTGGTTCTGTTGTGTGGTGTGTGGTTGCTGGTGAGTATTTGCTTCAGGTTGGGGTGCTGTCTGTAGGCAAGGACTGGCCTGTCTCCCAAGATTTGTGAGAGTGATGGGTCGTCCTTCAGGATAGGTTGTAGATCCTTAATGATGCGTTGGAGAGGTTTTAGTTGGGGGCTGAAGGTGATGGCTAGTGGCGTTCTGTTATTTTCTTTGTTGGGCCTGTCCTGTAGTAGGTGACTTCTGGGTACTCTTCTGGCTCTGTCAATTTGTTTCTTCACTTCAGCAGGTGGGTATTGTAGTTGTAAGTATGCTTGATAGATATCTTGTAGGTGTTTGTCTCTGTCTGAGGGGTTGGAGCAAATGCATAGAGCTTGGCTGTAGACGATGGATCATGTGGTGTGGTCTGGGTGAAAGCTGGAGGCATGTAGGTAGGAATAGCCGTCAGTAGGTTTCCGGTATAGGGTGGTGTTTATGTGACCATCGCTTATTAGCACTGTAGTGTCCAGGAAGTGGATCTCTTGTGTGGATTGGTCCAGGCTGAGATTGATGGTGGGATGGGAATTGTTGAAACCATGGTGGAATTCCTCAAGGGCTTCTTTTCCTTGGGTCCAGATGATGAAGATGTCATCAATGTAGCCCAAGTAGAGTAGGGGCATTAGGGAACGAGAGCTGAGGAAGCGTTGTTCTAAGTCTGCCATAAAAATGTTGGCATACTGTGGGGCCATGTGGGTACCCATAGCAGTGCCGCTGATTTGAAGGTATACATTGTCCCCAAATGTGAAATAGTTATGGGTAAGGACAAAGTCACAAAGTTCAGCCACCAGGTTTGCCGTGACATTATCGGGGATACTGTTCCTGATGGCTTGTAGTCCATCTTTGTGTGGAATGTTGGTGTAGAGGGCTTCTACATCCATAGTGGCCAGGATGGTGTTTTCAGGAAGATCACCGATGGATTGTAGTTTCCTCAGGAAGTCAGTGGTGTCTCGAAGATAGCTGGGAGTGCTGGTAGCGTAGGGCCTGAGGAGGGATTCTACATAGCCAGACAATCCTGCTGTCAGGGTGCCAATGCCTGAGATGATGGGGCATCCAGGATTTCCAGGTTTATGGATCTTGGGTAGTAGATAGAATGTCCCAGGTCGGTGTTCCAGGGGTGTGTCTGTGCGGATTTATTCTTGTGCTTTTTCAGGGAGTTTCTTGAGCAAATGCTGTAGTTTCTTTTGGTAACCCTCAGTGGGATCAGAGGGTAATGGCTTGTAGAAATTGGTGCTGGAGAGCTGCCGAGCAGCCTCTTGTTCATATTCCGACCTATTCATGATGACGACAGCACCTCCTTTATCAGCCTTTTTGATTATGATGTCAGAGTTGTTTCTGGGGCTGTGGATGGCATTGTGTTCCGCACGGCTGAGGTTATGGGGCAAGTGATGCTGCTTTTGTACAATTTCAGCCCATGCACGTCAGCGGAAGCACTCTATGTAGAAGTCCAGTCTGTTGTTTCGACCTTCAGGAGGAGTCCACCTAGAATCCTTCTTTTTGTAGTGTGGGTAGGAAGGTCTCTGTGGATTAGTATGTTGTTCAGAGGTGTGTTGGAAATATACCTTGAGTCAGAGACGTCGAAAATAGGATTCTAGGTCACCACAGACCTGTATCATGTTCGTGGGGGTGGAGGGGCAGAATAAGAGGCCCCGAGATAGGACAGATTCTTCTGCTGGGCTAAGAGTATAGTTGGATAGATTGACAATATTGCTGGGTGGGTTAAGGGAACCATTGCTATGGCCTCTTGTGGCATGTAGTAGTTTAGATAGTTTAGTGTCCTTTTTCTTTTGTAGAGAAGCAAAGTGTGTGTTGTAAATGGCTGGTCTAGTTTTTGTAAAGTCCAGCCACGAGAAAGTTTGTGTGGAAGGTTGGTTTTTTATGAGAGTATCCAGTTTTGAGAGCTCATTCTTAATCTTTCCCTGTTTGCTGTGGAGGATGTTGATCAGGTGGTTCCGCAGTTTCTTTGAGAGCGTGTGGCACAAGCTGTCACCATAGTCTGTATGGTATGTAGATTGTAATGGATTTTTTACCTTCAGTCCTTTTGGTACGATTTCCATCTGTTTGCATTTGGAAAGGAAGATGATGTCTGTCTGTCTGTATCTGTATGAGTTTTTTCATGAAGTTGATAGATTTCCACTCCATACGGCTAAATGAGAGAGAGTGAACATGAAGTTTTGAATTTCATAAACAATAGAAGAATTCATACTGTATACAGGTGATGATTTACTGTAATAAACTACATTTTTAATTACCAGAGCTAACAACAACCACATCAAACTGGGTCAAATGACCCTATTGTTTCCAGTAGGGGAGGAGTCCTCAGGCCTATGTACTACGCTGAAGATGACTTAACCTTCAGGATTTCTACACTGCTATTTTGGGAACCCAACTAGAAAAATTAAATCATACTATTGTAAAGATGCATTGGGTGTATATAATGTGAATAATAATTCTGCAATATGGTATACTGTAGTCAACAAATGCTAACAAAGTCGTTCTTCAAAAGGACATGATTGCTTAATAATACAGTACATGGTAAGGCTTTTTTATGCTTTTATGCTTGAATAAATATAAATGAGATAACACTTTATTTTAATGATACACTGATTAATACTAAATTACAATGAAACTCCTATGTAAGTGCATATGACATTTCCATTAATAGCAATTTAATTTGTTATTATTACAGTTATTATAATGAACACCAAATCAAATTAGTAGTGATAGAACACTTAATTTATATTGCTTGCTGTACCAAGAAATATATATATACACTAAAATATAAAAAATGAAATGGTTGTATGATCATATATTTTAACACTTTATATTTAAGGGATCACTTACAATTTTATGAACAAGTTTTCATTTTAGGAGCTGGTAAATATACAGTATTATGTGAAAATCTGGTATGATTATGCTAAAATCTAAGTTTATGATAAACTTGGATTAGTTTAGAAATATAAGAACTTGTCTGAATCTTTTGTAGAAACCTCAAGCTGAGGATATGCCTAGAGTAGAAATATAAGTCGACCTATCTATTACTGTGATTTTGCATGTCCACACTACCCTCTTTGGGTCAGTGGTGCGCATCCTTACCACTCATGCATCCACTGACATAAGAGGGACAGTATGGGGAGCTGAGAGCAAGGTCTCTCATCTCCGCTGGGAGCTCCCTGCCAGGAGTCTGGCTGCCCACAAGTTCCTGGGCTTCTAGTGGACTGACCCCCACTCCACTCTCCATTCCCTGCAGGGAGCTGGGGGAAGTAGCCAGGGGCTTCTCGCCCCGGGGAACGGGATGCAGCTGGCCCAGCTTCTTGGCCCTACGCACCCTCGGATTGGGGAGAGGGGGCTGCCCGCACTTCTCAACCTGGCTCCCAGCTGGGAATGGGGTCTGAAGCTGCCTGGACTTCTTGCCCTGGCTCCCAGCTGGGAGTAGGGTCCAGCTGCCCAGCTCTCCAGGTGAGCAGGGGGCAGCTGGGCTCTAGCTACCTAGCTTTCTTGTTAATTTCATGGCTCCTGCCATGAAATTGACAAGACAACTGATGTAAGGGACACAGAATCTACACAGAGGGCTGGTCTCCACTACGTTGTTAGATCGACATTACCCACATTGGTTTGAATTTATAATGTGCTTGTCTACACTATGGAGCCCTTCCCGCTAACCTAAAGGGCTTTTAAAATAGAGGCTTGTACTCCACCTCAAGGAGAGGAGTAGTGCTAGATTTGACCTTCACAGGTTGAATTAGGGGTAGTGTAGACACAGCACAGTGTATTTCGACTTGTTTGGCTTCTGGAAGGTGTCCCCAGAGTGCTCCGCTCTGCACAGCACTTTCCACTCCACTGCACTTCAACCAGGTACACAGGAAAAGCCCTGGGAACTTTTGAATTTCATTTCCTGTTTGATCAGCCTGGAGAGCTCACCACCGCAGCTGCCCATGGCTGACCAGGTATGCAAACATACTCCAGCATGGAGAATATAGGAGACACTGGATCTGATTGCTGTGTAGGGAGAAGAGTCTGTGCAGACAGAGCTCCAAACCAGCAATATTATGGCATCTGCACAAGTAACCCAGGCTTAGGCGTGAAAATGATTGTTTGCCATTGCTTTCAGGGTGGGAGGGAGGGATGTGCCAAGTGCATCATGGGAGGCTGACAATATGTACCCAAAACACCTCACAAAAATGGTTTGTCCCATCAGGCATTGGGATAGTAACCCAGAATTCCAGTAGGGAGCAGGAACTGTGGGATGTGATGTCCACAGTGCATCACTCCATGAGTTGATGCCACCTATGGTAGTGGGGATGTGCTCTGCCGACGGAATAGACATAGTGGGGACATACACCATCAATTTTGTAAAATTGGAGGCTACAGGTCGACTTTAATAAATCAAACTAATTTTGTAGTGTAGACAAGCCCAGACACTGTCTCCCTAACTACACCAACATAAGCCTTATGCCTCTCATGGATGTAGGATTATTATGTCGGTGTAAGAGAGCACTTACATCGACAGGAGGAAGGCTGTAATGTAGACACTGACATAATTAGGTTGACATAAGCTGCCTTATGTTCACCTGTGTAGTGTCAACCAGACCTAAATAGAAACAAAATCTGTTTTAAGTAGTTAAAAAGGAACAATTTTTACTATTATTTGCCATGTTGTATAGTTATCCATTACCTAGTGACTAATGGGACCAGACGCAGAAGTGGCTGATTAATGTAAGAGAGCCTGCTCTTCTAGAATTCCGAGACCCATCTGGATGAAACAATATGGAAACTACCTGAAGTAAGCATTCACTCTGGGATATCTATCCAAATCAAGCACAGTCTCCAAACCTTTGACAGTTTACTCCTTACTAATGTAAATGAGTATTAATAACTGGACCTTTGCAACTAGTGATCTTCTGCTAATATGTAAAAAAGGGACTTTCACCCAAATTTTCACCATTTGCCTGAAATAAATCCTGAATGCCGAGGTACGTGTGCTTGTAGAGAGGAAGGGTGGATCTTTGTGTTTGTTTCCCCTCCTGGTGAATCTGTTGTTTTCCTGTTTATGGGCCAGTTCGTGCTTCACAGCCACTGGAGCCCAATGGAGGAAGTGCAGAGCTGTATCGACCCAGGAGGAGGCACTAAAGAGGAAAAATTGCTTCAGGGGTTCTCTCATTGTGCCACCCCCATGGAAGGGTGCCTCATGCTCTCCACCAGCATGTTCCCTTTAGCAATAGTTTGCTTAGCATCCTCCAAATGTTAAATTGTAAGAAGGAAAGTAACTATAACTATGTCCATACAGCAGATTTTTCAAAATAATTTTACAACTATATTAAAATATCCTTGGTTCAAAACAGACTACACATGACGTGCTTCTGGGCATGCTACTAACGTTAATTAAAGAGGCTGAGTTAATTAATTATGGGTTTTTTTTTTCGTAATTATATATTTTACTAGTAGGTAGTTTTCACTTGTGACTTTAAATTAATTATTAGGACACCCAGAGCTTTATTTATAGGCATCTGTAATTACTATTTACATCCACATAAACGAATGACCATTTACAAACTTGTCTTGGGGAGACTTTCAAAGATGGTTCTGCTGAACATGGTTTCAGTTAAACCCTACTTACATTTGAAATTTTACAGTATTTGAGCAGCATGCAAAATGTATGATTGCTTTGACTATGTAGTAATGTTGTTAAGTCATGTGTAAGGGGAAAAGACAAAACAATGTTTAGCCATGTTACAGAACTGTAATATACTACACTCCTTCTCCCACATGGTAATATTAAAATTGACAATGGGGCCTTAATTGTAAGGTTCCTAGGGGTTTTAGGCAGAACTATGAGGTTTTAGGTGGAACTATTGTTCCTGGAGCAACCTCATTGTTGCAGCACTTGCTTTTAGCCTGAGAAGTAAATACAGGAAGGTCTGGTAAGTGTGCACATCAAATTAATTCAGTTACATTTGTCTGAATGTTCACTACTCCACTTTTATTTGTAGTTCTGAGTTGAGGATTCCAAAAATGGAAGGTTCATATATTTGGAAGATTTGGATTTGTTTGGCAGTAATGAACCCTCATTCAAATAAACAATTCACGGGTACCTGAATTATTGCATATACAGACATGTGGGTCTGCATTTGAATGTACCCTCATTATTTGTTAAATCATTGTAAATCCAGAGCATTTCTGTTGACTTCAGTGGAGCTATTCTGACTGGACTTATATCCATGTGATAAACAGCAGAAGATTGGCCAATATTTCTCCCCATTTTGGGGATCATCCCCATGCTACAATTCATAGTCAGTCTAATCATTTTCAAGAGGTGGAATTGATCACACCCAATGATTCCATTCTACACAATTTAGATTCCATTCTACACAAATCTGACCAGGTTTGCATTGGAGCATGTATGGGGGCATTGTGCAAACAGGTTAACTAAATATAGTTTAAATTGCATAAAACTGTAAAGTGAGAGGGTGTTTATTCTAAAGAAAAGGAGTAAATGTGGGCTACCGTGGGCTGGGCCTGAGAGAATACACATAGGTGCTGACTCCATGGGTGCTCCGGGGCTCAAGCACCCACTGAAGAAAAATAGGGTGTGCTCAGCACCCACAGCCCACCAGTAGGTGGCAGGAGCACATACTGGGCACACAGTGAAACTGGAAGGTGGAAAGCACCCACCAGCCAAAACAAAAGTCAGCCCTTGTGGTAGGAGACAACACAACACATTCACTAAGGGTAATATTCTGATTCTTTTATATTCTGGACCACCTTACTAAAGGACTTGTGGAGTAAACTATTTTGCAGGGGGGCAAATAGGATCAAATTCTCGCCCTAAAACTTTTAGAGAGAGAATGCACTACGAGCATGGAGCCTAGAATAAGGGACTATTAAAGTATCCATAATTGGGGGGTGTCATAAATATAAAGGGAAGGGTAAACACCTTTAAATCCCTCCTGGCCAGAGGAAAAACCCTTTCATCTGTAAAGGGTTAAGAAGCTAAGATAACCTCGCTGCCACCATGTCAAGGTTCCTTTCACACTCTGAACTCTAGGGTACAGATGTGGGGACCTTCATGAAAGACCCCCTAAACTTATTCTTACCAGCTTAGGTTAAAACTTCCCCAAGGTACAAAATATTTTACCTTTTGTCCTTGAACCTTTATGCTGCCACCACCAAAGTGTCTAATAAAAATAACAGTGGAAGTGCCCACTTGGAAACATCTCCCCCCCAAAAATATCCCCCCAAGCACTACACCCGCTTTCCTGGCGAAGGCTTGATAAAAATCCTCACCAATTTGCATCGGTGAACACAGACCCAAACCCTTGGATCTTAAGAACAATGAAAAAACAATCAGGATCTTAAAATAGAATATTAATTAAAGAAAAAGTAAAAGAAAAACCTCTGTAAAATCAGGATGGTAAATACCTTACAGGGTAATCAGATTCAAAACATAGAGAATCCCTCTAGGCTAAACCTTAAATTACAAAAAGACACAAAAATAGGAATATACATCCCATTCAGCACAACTTATTTTATCAGTTTTAAATAAAACAGAATCTAACTAGATTGCTTACTAACTCTTTACAGGAGGTCTGACCTGCATTCTTGCTCTAGTCCCAGCAAAAGGGTCCCACAGACAGAGAGGACCCTTCGTTTCCCCCCCCGCCCCTCCAGCTTTGAAAGTATCTTGTCTCCTCATTGGTCATTTTGGTCAGGTGCCAGTGAAGTTATCTTAGCTTCTTAATCCTTTGCAGGTGAAAGGGTTTTTTCTCTGGCCAGGAGGGATTTAAAGGTGTTTACCCTTCCCTTTATGACAGGGGGCTTTTGTACACTTGAGAGCTTTGTGATGGTGCCATTTGTTACACATTCCTCAAATGGTATTTTACCCTGTTGGAAATTATTTTCCTAATAAGTTTATTAAGGTTTACCATAACTCAGTTTCCACATAAACATTCCTTTATTAATTCAAAGGCCAGGTGGTGATCATTACACTCAATGCACAAACATAAAGCTATACACCTATATTGTATACCCAACAACAATTCAATTATAAGTACTGGCCAAAACATTCACAACCGACTCAGGCCTGGGTGGTACCTTGCCATCACAGTGTTCTCCAGAGGGATAAGGAAAGGCTCTAACAAAGAATCACTGAAAAACCTTGGTTTTTTTTTAAACACTATTACAAATGGGTGATGTCAGTTATTGGACCTTAGCTAAGGCCAGATGAAAGAGCTAAGGTTGAGCTGGGCCTCTTTCTTCAACATTTTCTTGTTTCCTTGCTGTATTTCTCATTAACTACCAAATACATGTCTCCTTATACTAAGCTAAATAAACCAATTATTTACTGTACTTGGTGCTCAAGTAACTAAATTTTCTTTGTTTCTATTACCACTATCTTATTCAAGGTGTGGATTGAGGTATTTTTTAGGGTTATTACAAGTTTAACACAAAACTTTTGTTTCTCTTGATCTCATGCTTTCGACCTACCACTCCTGCCAAAATCCTAATTCAATTTAAAACCGTAGCCTGCTTAGGCCTAATGTGGGCCTATATTCCTGCACATCCTCTTATCCTGAATGTGAAACTTGGGCTATTAAAGCAGATGAGCACTCATTTCTAACTTAAAAGAAGTTAAAACATCATGTAAAGGATTAGCCAGTAGGCAATGCTCAGCAGCTTGCACCTTACATGAAAAGGGATGTTTCTTTTGTGAATCACTCAGTTGGCACCTTTTCTGATTTTAAAATACTCTAAAAAGCTTCAGTCAAAAGATATCAAACATCAGTTGCACTATCTGTAATCATTTCGGATTCTGTGAAGCAGTGGGAAAACGTGTTCATCTCACCTTCCTACAATCTGCAGAGATTTTGATTGGACGGATTCCAATTGAAGCGATATACAGTGGGGTTTCTTTCGTTTTGTTTTGTTTTTAAAGCTCAGCTAGCCAGTAAAAGCAGTGTCTGTTCAGCACTAGACCATCAACTAAAGGCAGGTCTGATCTGGAGGGTCAGAGTTCCCAGAGGAAGGTGGTACTCAATTGATAATATCTCTAGTTAAACATCCTTCCGTTCAAGCAGCGTATCCTAGTGAATTTTCTGCCTTAGTTTGCTTGCTTCAGTATTATCAATAGAAAATATATTGATTCATCTACAACTTATGTAGACTTTGGAGAATGCACTTAAATAATATTATTGAGAACTTACAAAACAGAGTTCTCAGGCAGAAGAAAATTATTTACAATATGAATATAAGAACACATTTTTACAATACCAAGACAAGTACCGGTATCACACCATAACCAGTTTCAGTTGGAATAACACAGCTGACTCATCTGTCTCCTCCAAAAGAAGGACTGGCCCATAGTTATGGAGTACTTCCCATGCTTATTGTCAAATTGTACCCAGCCACTGGGGTGGGCTTGCAAAAGGATGACTTGGCCCAGCTGGAGTTGAAACACATAAAGCAAGAACTCTTATTAAAAACAAGTGCTTATTAATGGAGATGTGGATACTATTCCTAGTTTGCGACTATCCTGTTTTGTAATGTGGGCAAGTCATTTCACCTCCTCTGTCTCAGTTTCTTCATCTGTAAAATAGGGATAATAATGCTTTCCACCTTTGTAAATGGCTTTGAGATCTACTGATGAAAAGGACTGGAGAAGAGCTATGTATTAATTCATTATTAATGATTGTTAACAACAACTAAAAACCAAAACCGAAATGGTCCCAGCATGGGGAACACATAAAGTGAGAGGTTGTGTGTGCAGTCAGCTTTAAGGAACTTTCAGTTCCCACCACAATGAGTTTAATCCTTTTTTTGTTCATATGAGCAGTTTTTCATCACCAGACTACCACCTCCTGCATTATGACAGGAATCTATAACAGCAACCTGCCTCATCTTTAATTGTTGTACATATAATGACAATATTGGTGGCAACTCCTTTCTATGCACAAAGTGGATACAGTTTGGGCTTTCCGAATGAAAATCTATTGCTTCTCTGAATGGCGATATTATCTATGTATTGCTAGATTATGAGAAAAGTGGTAGTGGAGTTCAAGGCACAAGTTCTTTCGAACTCACACCACTCAGCTGAGTTCAAAGTGATCAAATACATCTAACCTGGGTTTTATACTTGCTGATGCTCTCTTATATATAAACAGTAAAGGAGTGCTATGTGATGTTGACACAGTCACAAGATACACCCTTTATACTACAGGGAACTTTTCCAATGTGGACAATACTTCCTGGATTTCTGTTAAATATGTCTCTGAGAATTTTGGACTGATTTCCTCTTCCTAGTATGATAGATACCTCCAGAAAAGGCACCTCTACAACAGAATATCAAATCTTTGTAAGGAAGCCAGGTCTTGGGATGGAAGCCTGCTTATTCAAAAATTAAATAGGACAGCTGACAAGTGTAATCACTAAATATAGGTTAAGTGTAGCGCTGCTCTGTTTTGATTTATCTAACCAAAACAATGAAACAAGACAGCATAATACACATTCGAATGGTGTCTCTAGTAAACTTACAAAATGTCAATATACATGGTGCTTTTACTATGTACAAATGTCTAGCAGAAGAGACAGCAAATGCCCCTCTCCCCCAAATCTACGGAACAAATCATTACTTAATTTCTCCAGAGAAAGTGCACAAAAACAAAGAACATGAACACAATAGTTCAATGGATCATCAAAATAATCTGAAAGAGCACTAAATAAAATAAAGTAAATTGAAGCTACACTTTACAAACCTCATAATAAAGCAACAACTTGAAGTCAAGACTGGCATCTTTATCTCAAATCCCTATTCAGCAGCCTCTATTTAAAACTTATAGCAATATAAAAACACTAAAACGAAACAACAATTAGTTGCCAGCATAAGCTGTGGAAACACCTTTTAGGGGCTTATTAGACTCAAAGCTGGTTGAATTAGGAGTGGGCAATAATTTATCTGACACATTTTATCAGTAAATATTTTCCTGATTTTACCACATCTGCGGACAGTCAAATAACATTCATCATATTTCTTCCATGAAGTGGTAATTTATTGTTTTCATTTTCATTATCAACACATAAGCATCACTTACTTTGATTCTGGAACAATTTCTTTAAAAGTTAGTTTGCTGCTGTGTACTAGTAAACTCCGCTTTGATGCACTGTGGAAAATAATGTTGTTTCATATAGTATACCAAATTGTATTACCAAGTAATGAATCTTCCTCCTGATACTTTATTGATCATGTAAACAGACAAAGCAGCCATGTTCTCACACAACTCTGAACATTATTGGTCAGATCTTCAGTTGTTATAATCAGTGTATGGCCAACAAAGTTAATAAAGCTGAGGCATTTTACACCATCTGAGCACTGCCATAGATCTTGTTGGGTTGTAATGTTGGCCAGATCACTAGGATCAACCATGACACTTTTTAGAAAACCCTCTGAGGGTCTTCACTTCCATTTGAAAAGGAATCTTGCTTCAATTTCTTTTTCAGTGCCTGCCAAATCCCACTGAATTCAATGGGAATCTTAACAATGACTTCAGTAGCCACTTGATCAGGCCCCCAAACAATGGCCCATGTAGCAATGTAACTCCCTTCCTCTCTCTTACTACTAAAAAGAAAAGGAGTACTTGTGGCACCATAGAGACTAACCAATTTATTTGAGCATAAGCTTTCATTGGATGCTGTAGCTCACGAAAGCTTATGCTCAAATAAATTGGTTAGTCTCTAAGGTGCCACAAGTACTCCTTTTTTTTTTGCGAATACAGACTAACACGGCTGTTACTCTGAAACCTCTCTTACTACTGCAATGCCAGCCTTGTAAGGTGAATCCAGGTGATGCACTAGAATATATTAACTTGGCTGTGAAGTGAGTGTACTCAGAGGTCAGATTGGGGTGCGGATGGGAAGAGATGTTGATTCTCAAACAAGCGCTGTCCATGTGAGACACCAATTTTATATGTTGCTCACAGTAGAATGTGCAAATATTCAAAATGTGATTGTACGTACCACCTGGCTTCACTTGCCTCCCTTAGCTTGGCTTCACCTCAGTGAGGCTTGAATATGACTAGGATATATGCTACGGTCCTTGGGCTTGGTTCCTTCTTGACTGAGGAAAGAACAAATATGGTGGTACCTTCCAAACATCACCACTCACTTGTGGCACTTGTGGGTCACAGTAAGTTGTGCAGCTCTGTGATCCTCCTCCTTTCACAGGAAGAATGAAATAGCTAACAATATTGACATTTAAATTATCAATGGGCATCTGAGTTAACACCTCACCAAAATGAATGGGAAAGTTCACACCTCTAAGAGGTATTGTTCCAGGCTCTCTGCAGACTCAGACATCTTTAAAATCATTTCACATTTCTGACATTTCCTTTGCCACTATAACAGACAGAAACTTAAAAAAAACCCCTTAAAAATGAAATCTGAGGTTCTGGAGAACAAGATAACAGTTTCAGAGTGGTGCAGGTATACTGTAAAGGCATGTACCTGATGTTCCTGATCCTGGGTATTCTGCTATTTCAATCGTACAGACACATAGCTGAACAATTCATTACAAATTTAGACTGTTTTTTATTTGTTTGTTTTTCATTATTGACTCATTCCCAAATTGATGTCAATTTTCTTGTAATGTATTTGTAATTTATGCATATCAATCAAATACTTAAGATGAACAATTTTGGACCATAGGTTGTTCACAAATTGTTCTTTTTGACTATTTGCTATTGCACATTCCTGGAATGTGCAAATGACCATGTAGGTTGGTTGTAATTGTTTCTTTTCCCTGATTGGATGTCTCAAACTAATAATGAAGAGACAATAAACAGCAAGAGCCAATAAACTTTGGTATAATTTTTCAGATTTTGTGTTAAAATTTATGAAACATTTAGGGATTTTCCAAAGTCATTTGTGAAAATCCAGCAGTTGTCCAAATATCCCTGATTTATAAATAATGATCTTGATCCTGCATATACTTGCACTTCTGCTTAACTTTAAGTGTATGAGTAATTCTATTAACTTCAATAGGATTAATCATATGAGTGAAGTTAAGCCTGTGTATAAATGTGTACTGGATTAGGACCAATATGACTTTAAATATCACATAATCATGAACTTGATTTGATGTTTGTATTGACTAAAATAGTCTCAAATCTTTATTTATTATTATTAATTATTATTATTATTAAGCTATCTGTACTAACACACATAGAATAGCTCGGATTTATTCTGAAATTTCTCAATGGCACCTTTGGTGATATAATTTTATTCAGCCTAATTTGTTCCAAAATCATTATCTATGTATTTATGTAGATATTCCTTGCTGTGCAACTATTGCCAGCATGTTAGTCAAAGAGGACAATGTTATAATTTTAGGACTAACTGTATTACATCTCATGTAAATACATGAGGTGTAATACATCTCATGTAAATCAGAGAAAATAATTCCCAAGTGTAAAGAGTGCAAAAATAATTGTAAATGAAAGTCCTGTTTATCTATGTGATCATTTCACTTACTGTAACTGCATAATGTAAAACACAAAGTAGAGGATATTTAATTCTTAATTCAGCTTTAACAGAAGTGACATAATAGGTAACAACAAAACATATGAACAAATGGTAAATACAGTAATTATGTGCAGGCAATATCAAGTCAACATTTAGTAATATCTCCAGCAGACTGTATTTTTAGCTTAGAATTGTGATCTACTTATATCAGATTTCATTTTACAATACTATCACTGAGTGCTATACTTGTTTACCTT
Source organism: Chelonia mydas (assembly GCF_015237465.2). Taxonomy (NCBI): domain Eukaryota; kingdom Metazoa; phylum Chordata; order Testudines; family Cheloniidae; genus Chelonia; species Chelonia mydas. The sequence goes on from NC_057849.1 coordinate 169,943,229, forward strand.
CACAACTGGCCATTAATAACCATTTTTTGCTTAATTAAATAAAGGACTAGTTTTCTAATCGTACAATTTTACATTCTACTGTCTCTGAAAATATTATGATATCTTGGTCAATGATGTTTGGGTTGTGAAAGCCAATGCATGATCTTTACCATACACCATTATTAAAGGTTGAGTAGATGACAATTTAAAAAGAAATGGGGAAAAGTCACATCAAAATTCATTTTTCTTTGATGAGAACCATCCTATGCCACACCAAGATTCTTCTGAATAATGGCAGGTGTTCCACCGTTGTCACCATTATAAAGCTCTGTCTGAGTGTAAGATGTGAAATGGATTCAGTATATTCTGACAGGTTTCAGAGTAGCAGCCGTGTTAGTCTGTATCCGCAAAAAGAACAGGAGTACTTGTGGCACCTTAGAGACTAACAAATTTTATGCTCTAATAAATAAATAAATTTGTTAGTCTCTAAGGTGCCACAAGTACTCCTGTTCTTTTTGAGTATATTCTGAGTGGCATCTGAGTTAGTCTGTGTGAGATAAGAAACCTATCAGACTGTTCAGCATCTGGATGAGAGTGAGTTTAGCAAACTCTTTCACTAGATATGCCAAGCTTTGTTCAGATTATTCCCACTATTTTTTAATTATGAACAAATGTTTTTAACTCTTTGGACAAAAAAACACTAAACTTTAATTCTTGGGTTGAATCCAGCACAGGGTAATAGGAGTCATAGACTTCTTAGGACTTTTTTGGTGGACAGTCACCTACATGAAAAAAGCGCATTTACTCCATTCAGTTTCTAACAAACCATTTTCCACATTACTTGTAGCAATACTATCTGGTGCTATGATGCTTTCACATCTCACAAACTAAGCAGGATTGTGCAGGACCAATATTATGGATGACCCTAGCCACTTACTCTAATATACAGGATTTGCCAGCCCAGTGTTTTGATTTCACACATTATGAAGCCTTCAATGACTATTGGCTCAAGGTCAGAACTTCCTCATACTCTGGGGGTACTTTAGTTCAGATACATCTCTAGCCATTGGTAGAATTCTATTAATGGATCTGGTTAGATACTCCCTCCGTTTTTTCTCACTCACTCTTCTAATAATTATGACATCTAGAGCCATAGAACTCTGAGATTTCCAGATCAGACACATTCTTAGAAAGAAATCTTCTTCTAGCAAGGACAGAGCAAGCTCTTCCAGGAATTTAATGACATGGAAAGTCACTCAGGTTTTAATTTGTTTTATCTGGCTCACACACTAGTTGAGACATTCTTTGCCTGGAGCTAAATGGCTTTGAATGTATGATTCCAACTCCCCCTATTACCCAAGGTTTTCAGAACCAAAAGCAGTGGTAACATAACTGTTTCACTGCAGGTGGTGTAAGGAATAGATCAATGGGAACACAGCACTTCTGGCTGATGAGAGATTAATACAAATAAGCGTGCTCTTATTTAAAACTACTATTTATTAGATTTAAGCACACACAGACATAACCAATTGGTTTAGAACATCCCAAATAATTACCTAAAATCTGAGATGGAATCGAGTAATTAGCAGCAGGTCAGCGATGGCTGGTCGCTTCCCCCTGGGGAATAAGATGTCAGGAAACATTCTCTCAGGTAGCTTCAGAGAACTGCTCCAAAGTACATTCTATTATCTAGTCTTTTTATAACGAGCTTTTACAAAACACACAGCTCATAGTGACCACTACTGGGTCATCACTTCTCCTAACTTCAATAAATTACTTATCAATAAAACATTCCTAACAATCTTATCCATAATAAGCTTCTGTATCACAGGTGCCCAAGTGCAAGGTCTCCATCCACTTATATTCTTTCAGTCTCATAATTTGTTGACCCTTTTCTCCCCTCCTGCAATTCTGATTAGCAGAAACTGTAAGCCTGCAGCTAGTATTTGACCTTGCCTCCAAAAGCCCTGCTTGTGCAAATTAACGCTTAACTATGTGGCGTTCTATTCTGTTAATTAATGGTGTCTGAATGCACACAATATGGCTTTGATTAGCTTTGGTCAACTTCTGGGTAACACACTCCTCAATTCCAAGGGAACACCCCAATCTTTAAAAGCATCAAAAAGAATACAAGACATTGGGATCTAAACTGATGATTAAACAGTTGAGTTCCCCAACAAACAGCTTGATTGAGGAGCAACTAGTTCAGCCCCAGCACAACATGGATTTTGGTAAGTAATTTTAGATCCATTTAACTCAATGATCCTTGTAAATTGGGATCACACAAATCAAGCTCCACTATACATCCAGGAACAAGTGTGTTCCACAGGGAGTGGTCAGGGCCAGATTGCTCCCATTCCTTGGGGAAACCTTCATGGGAGGATTAAGGGATTGTGTGAAGATGTCTCCAGGAGTATCCACCTGTGGAATGATTCACACATTGTCCTGTTGTACTACGGAGTGGCAGTCACTCCATCTCTTTTGAATTAACACTTCTATAATGTACTATTCATGACCTTTGTAGGACTGGAAAATCATCAAGAAAAATGTATAGATCCAAGAAGTTGTTCAATGAAAACCCACAACACTTGCTGAATAACACATCAGCATTTGTGAAATATTACTCTGCCAGCTCCATTACTTTCATTGTACAATTTACTGCACTACAGAACCAGGATTTTCAAAAATAGGTGCCTACAGTTAGGTTTCTAAAACTTTATTTAGGCTCCTAAATAAGGCTCTAATCCTGAAAACTCTCATGCATATACTTATGTTAAAGCATATGAATAGACCCATTGAAGTCAACAGGGCTACTCATCATTAAAGTTAAACATATGTGTAGGTATTTGCAGGACTGGGGTTCAAGTCACCACAGTTTCAAAAGTATAGTAGTGTTTTCACAAAGCTAAACCAAACCAAAGCTACACCAAACTACTTCTAGTTGCAACCAATTAACATCTGATAATAATAATTAATAAGTAATAAGTACTGTTGTATTAATTTAGATGGACTATATGGACTCAAATGATCAAAAGAGTTAACGGAACACTGAAACTGCCTAATATTAAACATTATTAAACAAGGTTTGTTATATAGAGACCTCAACCTGCTTAGTGCCATGGCAAACACACTATTGTAAATCTTTTAAACCTTTTATTAAAGATACAGAATAGACAGGGTGGGGGGAAGGTTAATGCATTTGAAATATGAAATATTAAATTAGGCTTTCATTTTAACATTCCATGGTCCCTTTCCCCTGAGAAAGCAGAACCCCTCCAGCCTTGTCTGATCCCTTTTAAGATGGCTTTAAAGATGGGAATACCTGTGCTTTTTGAGGGAAAAGAGAAGAAGTTAGCTGAGATGGGATGGAGTTGCCATGGTTGATGTTGTTAAAATGCAGTCTTGTTTCCTAGAACAAGATAAACACACACAAATGGGGAAAAGAAAAGTACACCAAAGATAAAAAATGCAGCTTCTGTCTCTGGTGTTGCCTTTTACTTGCAGCATCACCGCTGGAAAAACACAGGCTTATCAGCTACTCTGAGACCTGGCAAACTTTTACCAGCATTGTGCTGTTTGGGCATTGCGTTTAGCTGCCTTTCTGGTCACAGGCTTACAAAAGTGTTGCAAAATATACAGTCTTGGCTGGCTAAACAAGACTCTTATTAGACAGAAGGAAAAAGGAAAGATAAGAGAAAAAATAAGGTAGGGAAGGAAAAGGACACATGGGGGTTGGAAGAGAGATGAATTCTCACATCCCAAGTTGTGTTTGGGATTTAGCCAAAGGGAGTGTATGTGGCAGTGTCATCTATGTCCCTCTCTTGTGGCCTGGTCTGGTCAGGACATCTCTCAAGATTTAGATGAAAAAAGAGTGGAGTTGCAGGAGATAATGAGGATGGCATCCATGATGGCAAAAGTCACACCTTCTCTGCCTTTCAGTCAGCCAGCATTGTGGTAGACAGATTTTCCCTCCAAAGTCCCTTCTTGAGGACCCCAAAATGAAGTGATGGGCAGAATATCCCATTCTCTCATTATTTTCTTCACCAATTAGGCCTTATTTCTGACACACAGTTTTGGTCCATGGTCCCCCATTTCTCTTGTTTACCAGCCCTGACCTTAATGCAGTCCTTGAATTATATCAGTAGACCTTTTTTGTTTGGATTAACCTATATTTATTTTTGTTTCCCTTTTGCACCTTTTCCCATCAACATTTATTGTTATAGATTATTGTGACATTTTATGAATGTATCCTTGCTTTTTACAATTGAACTGACAATTAGGGTAAATTCGTAGGTCAAATTATCCCAACAGTACCCTCAGAAGACCAATAGCCATAATGAATTCTGTAAAAAACACACAAACAAACAAAAAACACCTTGGCATTCATAGTGAAAGCATAACCTTAGAAAAGGTAATTGGCAGTAAGATACTTTGCATGCGGTTGTGGTATGAATAATGTTCTGCTTTCCATTCTTACAAAAAGGTGCATATATCAAACTTGCCTACTCATGGTAAGATAATATAAACTATTTTGAGTGCCCATCTTTATATATAATGTATTGTATCTACTGTAGTTTCCATGCTCTTGTTTCAGGTGCTTTTTGGACCACTACTTTCAAGGATGCTTTGTGTTATTTTCTTAACCCTCAGATAGATGGCTCTAAGCCATGTGGAGAATTTTAGATGACAAAAATCTGTTACACTTGAGAAGCCTGATTGTACTGCTGGATGAAAGTAGAAAGAAAAAGAATGAGACCAAATGAATTTCAGGCAGTGAACATTATTGTACAATTCACTTAAGTTAAATGTGGCTATTTCTGATTAATGATGTTCTTACCATTTTCTGTACAACACAGTCAGTCTCTGTTTAACTCTACTGACCTGTAAAACAGCTTTTCTCCCAGGTCTGTTTGTGTCTGAAAACTTTCTATCCTTCTTGCCGATTCCTTTTTAGCAACAGGGAGTGGAAAGGAGGGAATGATGAAAGGGAAAACATTAAAAGATGAAAGGAAGGAATACAAGAAAGGAGCTTGTGATTTTTTTTTAATTAAGGCATCTATCTAACACATTTATGAGTTGCTTGTGGATAGGCATCTAAGCATCATTCATTAAACTCAACACATAGCATTAGTATCCAAATAAGGAATCATTCAGCCAAAATAAACGGCCACTGTGAACCAAAATGATTTGGCAAAATGCCAGCATGATTGACTACTAGCAAGCTGCTCCACAATATGAAAGGGACCAAGTCCCAGATTAAGTGAATAATACAGGGAAAATAGAGTAACAGATAAGGACAATAAGATACCAGTGAAAGTGCCCTCAACATTTTCAAAGATAATCCTGCCAATAAATGGAATTTGAATCATGTCATAAAGACCACTAGAGAGGGGCTGTGGTTGAAGAAAGCCCTTCCTCCAAACATCACCAAAAATGACAAAGATAATGGATAGAGGATGATGGCTGGCCATACGGCAAAAAAGGAAATAATTGTTTCTTCAAGCTGTAGTTGTAGGCTGTTGGGGGCATTCAATCCCATGCTTTAGCTGTGTTGGCTACAGGGGCCATATGATAGGGATAAAGGGAGTCACCACATTTTCAACAGACAATGTTTGGATCATGAACAAGCAAACATGTAGGACACACAGAGAATATGTGCATTAGGTTGAGTTGACCAATTTGTTCATTACAAAATAATTTGGATATAAATATGTAAAAGTTTGTAAATGTGCTCTGTACATTTATATTTTACACAAGATGTAATAAAATCAGGATGATGTTTGAGGGAAGGCGTACAAGTTTGACTGTGGTGGACCCTCTGGACCTTGATTAACCTGTCCATGCCACTCTTGAAGCAGTGATCCTCTGGTGATTATTAGCTGTATATGGAGTTTGGGGCAAAGAGCAGTAAGGCAATTATCTGCAATCATTGGCTTTGTCTTCCAGTATTACAATGCCATGTATCTGTACCAAAAATATCGCAATGTAACAGTCAGTATGTACCAATTCTTCTCTCTTATCTTTTATTTTGAGGAGTTGCTCACCCCTACTTTCATCATGCTAGAGACAGGCAAAATTGAGATGATTTGGGAGGTTTTGGTCTCTGATTTTGGAAATAATAAGTCAAAACCAGGGATGGTCCTGCTATGAGTCTCAAAAGGTCTTTTGGAATACATGAACATCAAACGGGCTAATTTAGGTGTAGAATTAATTTCAGGCACCATTTTATGGTCTTCATTCTAAGGTAGGAAACCTTCAGAGGCAGGAGAATAAAAGGAGTCACCACATTCTAAACAGATATTGTTTGGACCTTGAACACGCAAACACGTGCATTCTGTTGGAAGGCCAGGAAAATAGAAATGGTGGAAAACATGATTTTGAGGGATGCAGAAAAGAATCGGGAAGAAAAGAGGAGAATGGTCCAGAAGTAGGCGGTATAGTCCATGCGCCCTACATGAAACTCAATCAAAATGTTCCATTCCAGTGCCAGAGTTTATGATATCAGAGTGGGTTCAAATTTGGGCAAAATGAGTTCCCTCACCTTTGACTGAAAATTATTTTTTCATAAATTTTACATTGTTTTTTCCACTGCTTATAATGTTTTAAAAGCCTGAAAGCTGTTTCCTTACTAGGAACCTAGAAACTGCCATTCTCATTCACACACATAAACTGACATGTACATGTGTTCTTTTATGCTAGTGAATGCAAAAAGTGATAAGTGATCAGCCCTGTAGATTCACCTGCAGCATGGGTATCACCAGGAAATTTTTTCCGCATACTATCCTCCTAATGTGCCACAGCTGTGACAGAGCCTGCAGGGCCAGTCACCTCTTTGGCTGAACTATCCTCTGACAGCTAGTTGGGGAGTGGGAGAGACTTCAGGAGCAAACTGTATTTACATGAACACACCTACTCTGCCAAGATATCCAGCAGATAGAGCTGTGTTGCTAAAAGTGATCAACTTTGGCTGGTGTTGGGTTACAAATTACTTTAGTACTGAATGCAGGGGTAGTGAAATGTTATCAATGTTGTTTTTTATTGCATGAATAAAGGGGAGCAGAACTGTGCTTAACATGTCCCAGATTAGGGGGGTCACCCTCAGCTGAAAGGACCTTGTTAAGCCAGGGTATCGAATGGCAGACCCCTGTGAAAGTAAGTGGAATGGGGACAGGTGTCCTAGCCAGGAGATGTGGACTCTTCCCAAGGGTCCTCAGGCTGGTTTAACTTGGTCTTCGCTACTGTTCAAAGATAGAGCTAAATAGGCTTCATTAGGAGCCTTTTGTTACTTCAAATACTCAATAAGAGCTGAAATCACTTATAGTAGAGTTTCTGCCCAGCCTGCTGAGAGCCAAAAATCACTAAGAGACTGACTTACAGTGGTCACAGCAGAAGGTAACTGATGGATGGGTGGTGAAAGTGGTAAGCAGTTGCCTGGCAAAGTGAGCAGAAGGCAAGGAACCACGGCTGGCAGGGCAGCGAGGCAGCAAGGAACCATGGCTGGCAGGGCAGCCACCAGAGAGGAGCTGCAGCTGGCGGGGAAGCCAGCCAGAGCAAGTGCTCTAATGGCGGAGCAAGCAAGGTGCTTCTTTCCCATGTGGGAGGTGAACTTACACAGATGCACCTCTGAACCCTGGGTCCTCACTGATAAAGGACAACAACTGTGATTGTGATATGGTGAGGGAGCAGAGGAAGGCACAGTAAAGGAGCTTTTGGTTGTAGAACTCAAGAACATAAGCAGAAGACTCTGCCCCACACACTCGGGGGTTGGTGTCCTGCTCACAGTTTTATGTTTATGAATCCTGCTTGTGGCATTTCCCCTAATTAATGTCAGGTGACTTCCCTCCTTTCATGAAGTTTCTTTCCTACACTTGGACTCTGTGCTTGCAAGTGGGGAAGTATTGGCTCTCAGAGGCACCAAGGGGTGGTGTGTAATTTTCTTGGGTTATTTTTTATATAATATGATTATATGCACTCTAGAGAGATGGAGTGAGGTCATTAACTTCTACCTAAATCATGGAATACCCAATGGATGATGATAAACATCCATTTGTTATTGTCGGGTTGTTCATTTGAACAGTACTTCTAGATTTTATTTAATATAAAAAGAGCATTCAATTATTTTTTTAAAAAAGAAAAGCATAAAACTTTAAATACACTTTGCAAAGTCTAAAGGAAAAGAGTACTGCTAAGTGGTGGAGCTACTTATGCTCAGTGTCACTTATTATTCTGCACTAAATATAGCTAGAGTGGGTGGGTGAGATTCTGTGGCCTGCATTGTGCAGTAGGTCAGACTAGATGATCATAATGGTCCCTTCTGACCATAATATATATGAATCTATGAATCTAAACACACTTGAATGCTACATGTTATATACCATATGTGTAAAAATGTTTTACAATAACAGACTTCATATTTCTAATTCACAGGTACTTCAACAGAGGATATAATTCAGATCCAATGGATACTGCACTATATTTTGGCTGAGTTAAAGGGGAAGCTAATGGTTAAAACTTCACTGCTTTGCATATGATAGCTGAAAATGCTGCCACTGGGTCAGATTTGCTCTGAAATGTCTATGCACAATTTCTTTAGTATACATTTTTATTATTTATGCATCACATAACAAGGAAGCATTTTTTTTCTTTATGAAGAGTTAGGGGAAGGCTCAAGTAGGAACAAGTCTTTGGGATGGCCACACGGTATCCACTCAGTCACTCTGATCTATTTTTACTCCCTTTGTTTTTAACCTTCTAATATACTGGTGACCTCATACCTCTAATGGAGAGGAAAGAGATTAACAGAGCTCTCTAGGGCAAATCTGTGCATTGGCTACTGATGGAAAAGCCAAGGGAAGTTCATGTAGCATAGGCCTTTCCTTTGAAAGTGACCCAGGGAATGTGAACAAAGAACACTCCAGAATTCAATTCTCTCACCTCAATGAGCAGACAGCTGCTGCCACACCACATTGAACGGGCCAGCGTTTTTTTTAATTACTCAGGCCTTTCAAGATGAAACACTTTAGTAATGATAAAATAGCATATTTTCCAGTGAGAGTCCACCCCACCCCACCCCCACAGGATTTACAGTAGGTGTTTTGTCATCATTAGATTTTATATATTAAAAATATGTTTTTCTTTTGTATTCATATTAAGCCATTAAAAACTCATTGTGTTCCAGTCATAGAATCATAGATTTTTGGGACTGGAGTGGGCCTCGAGAGGTCATCTAATTCAGTTCCCTTCCCTCATGGCAGGACCAAGTATCATCTAAACTAATGGTTCTCTATCTATTTACCATTGTGGGCTGCATATGCAGCCCAAAATGTGCTACCTGGCCGCAGGTTGAGAACCACAGTGCACCCCACCTAACTCACCCACTATGACCATTGCCCTCCACCCAGAGACCCCAACACAAAGTAAGGCCAGGAGCAGAGAGCAGGTCGTGCAATGGGGACCCCGACCCTGGACCTCACAGTATGAGGCCAGGGGACAGCCAGGTCTCAGACTCCAGACCCCAACGCAACCTTGGACCCTAATGTGTGCTGGGATGGGCGTCAGCCGGCAGCCAGGACCCTGGACACTGCTGTGTTAAGGTGAGGGGCAGCCCACCAGCTGCCTGGAACCCAGAGCCCACTGGCTGCCTGGCCCCTGCAAGCTGCCCGGACCCTGGAGACCACTTCCTTGTAACAAACTTGTATGTACTTGAAAACTGCTTTCATGTCCCCTTTTAGTCTTTTCTTCACACTAAACTAACACAATTTTTTCAATCTTCCCTCATAGGTCATGTTTTCTAGACCTTTAATAATTTTTGTTGCTCTTCTCTTTCTCCAGTGTGTCCACATCTTTCCTGAAATGTGATGCTCACCACTGGACACAATACTCCAGTTGAGGCCTAATCAGTGCGGAGTAGAGCGGAAGAATTACTTCTCATGTTTTACTTACAACACTCTTGCTTATACATCCCAGAATGATGTTTTCTTTTTTTGCAACAATGTTACACTGTTGACTCATATTTAGCTTGTGATCCACTGTGATCCCCAGATCCCTTTCCACAGTTCTCCTTCCTAGGCAGTCATTTCCAATTTTGTATGTGTGCAACCGATTGCTCCTTACTAAGTGGAGTACTTTCAATTTGTCCTTATTGAAGTTCACCCTATTTACTTCAAACCATTTCTCCAGTTTGTCCAGATCATTTTGAATTTTAATCCTATCTGCCAAAGCACTTTGAACCCCTCCCAGCTTGGTATCATCCACAAACTTTATAAGTGTACTCTCTTTGACATTATCTAAATCTTTGATGAAGACATTGAATAGTACCGGACCCAGAACTAATCCCTGCAGGACCCTGATTGATATGCCCTTCCAGCTTGACTGTGAACCACTGATAACTACTGGCCTGGAACATTTTTCCAACCAATTATGCACCCATCTTATAGTTGCTCCATCTAGGTTGCATTTCCCTAGTTTGTTTATTAGAAGGTCATGCGAGACAGTATCATCTCACAATTACCATAGATATTTCCTATTGTAAGTATAGGAAACCACTGAGGTAATCTCTTCCATCCCTACTCCTGCAGAGGTCTCTAATACAGCTGGCCACTGAGGCAGCTCATGTACACAGGGCTGCATGCTCAGGAAGTAAATTGCTAGTCCAGGTTTGTGTCTTTGCTCAGACAACTCTGCTGTAGCAGCATATACCCTAGCTCAGCAGTACCAACACAGGATGCTCTAAACTCTGAGTAGCATATAACTTTTCATGCAGAAATGAGAGGCTGGACAGAGGGAGCACCAAAAAAAAGCAAACAACCAAAGAGAATGAGTAAATTTGGGCTGTATTTGAACCAAGGCTATTTTGTGTAGTCTGGCAGCCTGGGCTGAATATTTCACAGAGGTTCAAACAGCGGCATCACCGTACAAGTTATTCCTCAATACCAACAAGTAAATCACTTTACACAAACCAATATGTAACAAAGAACATCACAGTATGTAATTCCCACTTGATTCAACAGGTTTTTACAGTATTACCACCACAATATTCCCAACTTCAGCTTGTCTGGGGTATGGAAGCCAGTGTATTTATCACAACTATTTTTGACACTAAACACCATAGTATATAGGTTCTAGGAATGATATTTTGCACTTCTAAAGTGCCTTTCATTACAGGATTGTAAAGCACCTGACCTAACAAACATTACTGACCTAAGACTCACACAACACTCTTTTGAGGTGGATATCTGCGGAAATGCCAGGTCTGGAATCTAGATCTCCTGGATGAATCCCAAGACAATCCTTCATTATATGCTGAAGTCAAAACTAAGCTTATTTAGGCCCAACACCTCAAGATATTTGGGTGCCTAACTCCAATTGAGCCTTTGGGTCTGCACAATCCTTTAGCTTGCTGAGCTGCTGGAATCAATATTTTATTTGTGGACATAGATCGCTTGAAATACTTCAGACTGAATGTTCTATAAGATGTGATGATAATCTGTATCATATTTTGGATTTTTGTTTTTTGTTTTCTGTTTTTTGCAGAAAAAACAACCATTCCACTGCATGGACTGGTAAAATGGAGAATCATCTTATCTGTGAAAATAAAAAAAAAACATGTTCTCAAGCCTTTACCTCTTATTTGAATAACTGACTTGCTTTCATTGTATAAACAATATTGACAAGAAAATTTAAAGCTATCTCAGCACCATATTCCTTCCTAGGCTTGTCCACCTCAAGAAGCAAATTGTTTTAATTCTTGCTATTATTAACCATTTACTATTATATTATTACAGTTTAATTAATGTACATTTCATAAAGCTGTAACTAGCCTTGATTTTTTAACTTGCCTGAAAACTAGCAGGTCATCAATTGCTGATCATATCTGAATATACACTTACACTTTCTATGTTAAGGAGCCATTGTCCAAAAATATTGTACCGTGAGAGTATAATAAGTTACCTCTGTGGGGAAACTGCTATAACATTGTGTATAATTTACTGGCAGCTCTATAATAAGAAAAATGAAAGAGTACCAACTTGCTCCACAATTTGTGAAACAAAATAAGCCATGCAGAAACTGAATTATATAGATTGAATTTTGTTTCCTCTGTTACTGTTAAGAAATTGCCTGCTAGGAGTGAGTGAAACATTGTGAAGTGGGATTACATCACTTTGGATGAGAATATTTTACTATTGTTGTTATAAGTAGCTTTATTACTTTTTTGAGCAGCGGAGATGGTGTTGATTAATAAGGGAAAAGCCATATGCACAGTGAGTTAGGAGAAGGAAAAGTTAAAATATTGTACCAGTGTCTATAAAGAAGGGGTGGGGGATTCTGAATAATAGGATGGCTTAACTACCTTTGGTTTTATCTTTCAGGTTCTGCAGCATTTCTGTTTCACAGTAAGGATGTATTTCCTTTTGGAACCAAATGTAGTTACAATGAAATCATTCATAGTGCAGTGCTATTCTCCTTTGCTACCATGTATGTGGAGGCTAACTGTTGAAACTCTTTCATTCTCTGGTGGAAGACCATGCATCCTAGTTACTTTTTTGCTCCATTAATGAAGCCAACCTGACCACTTTGTCTGCACCTTCCTTCATTTATTGTCTGATTCACCCTTGTGTTATGCCATTGTTATGCCAGTGTAACACCACTGAACTCAGACTTGTTTTGTTTTGTTTTCAGTTGAGTTATTCTGATTACAGTGGAGTAACACAGTACGGAATCAGGCCATATATGGCACTCATCATCACATGTGGCTATGAGCCTTATTCCTTGCTGACCTCTTCACTTGCACAAGGGATCTTCCTCAATCATTCAAATGCCTCTGCAAACTCACTGCTTCTCTACTGCTGACAAATATAAACCCACTTTAGTAGAAGCTGTGCAGGGGTGTGGTCTGCCTAGTTGCCTATAAGCAGGAAAGGCTCAACTCTCTCTTCTGCCTATGTTCTGTATGTGGCTGGTTAACCCCATTACATATGACCATAACAGTTATTTTGTTTTTTTTTTTAATATACCTAAAGTGTGTATATAAGTTAGGTCAAATTTATTATACATGTTGATAAATCATGTTGCAGTTCTATCCAGTTATTCTTTTGTACAAAGACACTTCTGCTAACTCCAAGTATTCTCTTTTAATTGATGGACTAAATTCAGAGATTTTCTGATGAATGGACAGTGTGAAAGCAATAGTATAATAATGAGCTGTCATCAGATATATTGATTTGGGTTTAATATGCTTGCTCACTGGTTTGCCAGTATGATTGCTTACTTATTACAAGCTGCCTATTCTCCAACTGATGTTCTTTTGTTACTATTAATAGGAGATGAATAAGCCAAGCTCAATGAGAAAAACAACTATGATTCACTGAGCAATGAATAATATACAGAGTATTACCCTTTTTTAGAAAAATCAAGGTATTTGCATGTGTCAAGACAAATATTAAACTCGGTGTTAATGACTTCATGACATGGTAACCTTTAACAGGAGCGGGATCAATAAATACAATGGCATAATATTTATTTTATTCAAATGCTGTAACAGTGGTGTTGATAATATTTTGCTGAGCCTTTGTTTTCATAGATTCCAAGTGCAGAAGGGACAATTGTGACCATCTAGTCCGACCCGTATAACAGAGGTCATAGAGTCCCCCCCCACCCCAAAATGCCATTTGAACTAGAATATATTTTAAAAAAATCCAATCTTCATTTAAAACTTGCCAATGATAGCGAATCCACCACAATCCTTTGTAAGTTTTTGCAGAGGTTAATTACCTTCACTGTTAATTTTGTTTATTTGTTTTTGGTTTAATGGTTTTGATGGGGTAGGCGTGGGAGGTTATAGAGATGATAATTACATCTTTTTTTAAACCAGGGATAATCTGTTCTGCTTTCTCTTTTGTGGCATACCTGGGATGAGAAATCATTTCATTCTCCCTCACACCTTTGGGGGAACACTGCAGGAGCAGCCTGCTTACTATATTCCTGTTTGTGTCTTACAATATATATATTTTTGCATGCAATTGCATCTGTATATTGTAGAAAATTGGAAGGGCCTCAGTGTTTCTATCTTTCTACCGACATTTCAAGAAATCACAGAGATAATGTTAAAAAAAGCAACAACACTAGCATGGCTGACAGACCTCCTATCAGAGTCCATGGGCAAGGACTCCAGATAATATTGCTCTTAAGAGCCAATATGATCTGACCTACAACCCAGTGACCTAGTAACAGTTGCTAGAACTCAAAGCTCAACTCTGGAAGAAGACTCCATTCCTGGGATCTGATCAGCGAAAGCTGGGGTAGGGGGGTGTCCATATTGGTGTAAATAGAAGCAAGGAACCAAACAGAGAATAGGAAGTTGTTGGTGCAACTGGTTTTTCCCCTACTTATGACTGCCTTCCCTACACTACCGGCTTTTGCTGCCTCCTGGTACCCTGACCCGGGCTGCCTCCTGACACCTGACTCTTGGTCTGCCCTCTAACCTGTGTCAGATTCCAGTCTCCTGTTATCCAGACCCAGCCTGACTCCTGCTCCAACTGCTGGGTCAGACTACCTCTTTAGTCATGAGCAGGATGGGCAGGATATCCAGTGTGGCTTTCACACACAAAGTTGTTCAGAAGTGCCCACATTTTCTCAAGCCTGTTTTGTGCCATCCTTGCTTGTTTCATTTCAAATCCTATGCCCTAGAATTAAAAATCACCTTTGAAATCAATAGTTGTTCTATTGTGTGAAGGTAGAATTTTGCCTGTGTCCAGAGGAGCTACAAAATGCTCTCCTTACAAAGACATTGATAAAATGGATAGTCAGTTACAGGTGACAAAAAAGATGTTTCTCAGACATTATCAAATAGAATTTAATGTCTTTGGTTGAAACAGACAAAATTCCATTTGCGTGGAAACACGCAAATTGAATCCTACTTACAATGGACAGTCACTTGCAGGGGGACACAAAAATATTTTCCATCCCCTTTGTGATACATTAAACATCAACAAGTTTTCCTTCACCCATTGTTCATATATTTATGGGCACTGTTACTGCTTTAAAGAGGGAGGGGGAAACCTGGGCAAAGTCTGTAAGGAGATCTGCACTTCGAAGTAACTGTGAGATACAAGCAGTATGGAAAGTTTAGTTACTTTTTAAAAGCAAGTATCTCAGACTTTGAACAACAAAGGGAATAGAGTGAGAGAAAGAACTGAGTCACAGAAGAAGGATCAGTGAAACACTGACTTTCCCTGACTTCCACTTTCACCTTTTTCTAAAAAACAGTGCATAAAAAAAAGTAAAGCTACATCTTTAAAAATAAATGCTGAATTAATTTTTATTTTTAAAAGTAAAAAGGAGCTGCCTTTACTTTTCCTATTTTTGGTGTATCCCTGCAAGATAGTCATGAGTATGTTGGGTTTCATGGTGCTAATTACACATTTTATAATTTACTGATGGAAAGGTGTATAAGCTACTTAAGGAAGCATATCTAAATGACATGTGAAATTGTGCTACTCATGCATTTAGAGTCTGATTCTGCAATTTTGCCATGTGCAGACCCACACACTGAGATCATTGGGGAATTCTGGTTGAAGAGTATCTGCATGATCTTTGACATACAAAACAGATCTCTGATAGAGCAACAAGTGATGCTCCCAGAGTTTGTTTTTGTGCCAGATTCTCTTTCCCATCTGTGTTGCCCTGGTCATGCAAACAGGATGAAATCTGGAGTTGCCTCTCTGCTGAGCATGGGAGAATCTCCGGCATGCACAGAGCTGGGATAGCCAATTTCTCTGCTACCATCCCATATAATCTTCTCATTGGGCATGTCAGGAATCAGAATCAATGAGGTGTATGACCACAGCTCCATGTTACTCTAACCTGCGGTGAAAGAATCTGGGAGCTGGGTACTCTCAGCTACACCAAGCAGAAACAAAGTTGGCAGAGAAATGAACCCTTAATTTCTTCAATACACCCTCGCTTAACTCCCACATTTCCTCCACTGGTTCTTTTTGTAGAAGACAAAAATAGAAAATAAGTACATAAAAACTGAGAGAATGTGATCTCTCTCAGACATATCTAAAGTACTTATCATTGTAGGGTTTAGGGCTGATGTGACTGTCTATACCACTTTGTGACTATCCTACATTATCTATTTAAGCTCTGACCCTGCACACTGCTCCTCCTGGGTGGAATTATTTGGGGCCATGTGGAGCCCCATTGAAATCAATGGAGTCTACCTGCAAGGAGCAGCTTGTAGGATCAGCCGCTTCTGTTTTGTTAATGAATAACTGGGTTCCATCACATGAGAATGTGTCTGTTTTCCCTAAAATAGTCCAAGCACACCACACTATTACTGTTTTGTAATAAATTGGTGTCTTTTCCCGTGATAACCTTTAGCCCAGATCCCAAGGAAGCACTTTCTGCACAATTTTGCAAGAGGCACATTGTTAATTTTCCAGATTACTTGCCATATGCAGGAAGCATATGGCATAGTTTTATAATTGCGTTAAGTAGCAGGAACCTTGCAAATTTCATAAAGAATTATGTGAGGCAGCTTAAATATTACATACAACTCCTTGTATATTTTTTGTCTTCTCAATGAAATAAAATAGACATTTATATCCATTTTTTATAAAAAAAAATTAGTAAAATGAAGCAAGTGTACTACCCTTGGCCCACTCTGGGACCAACACATTCCTGTGGTTTATGCTAGGTAAATCCTAGGGAATTCTGGACACTTTCCCATTTCCTAGCAGCGCATGTTGGTCTATTTTGTACAGATTCCACTTGTTTTGTTGAAGCAGTAAATTGTCTTAAAGGATGTAGCCATTTACCTACTTGCAGCCCTAAAAGTCAATTACAAAAATGAGACAAAACTAATGAATTATTACATATTATCATCTATACTATGGCAGTGCTCAGAGGCCACAATCAACATCAGGGCCACATTGTTTTCGGCATTGTGTTGATACACATAGCAAGACACTGTGCCTGGTTCGAAGAGTGTACAATCTAATTTAATTTGGGGCTGGCTCACTAGAGGACTTGAGGGAAGAAAGCCTATGGGAAAGTTGCCCTCCATGTGAGTGCAGCTCTTAAACCCCACATATCCCAGGAGAACCAGCGGCCAATTGGTCTTTCTAATTAGAGCAGTACCTGGGACATAATGGGAGCAGTACCACTGAAGTGTTTCGGCCCTTTTTCCTGCCTAGAAGGGCCAGAGGTGGGGAGGAAGATCCTTGCTCAGAAGTTCCTCTCTGTATTCAGAGCCAGGGGCCCAATCTGCATTTCACATTATTTAATCCAGAAATTGTGATTTGCTGCTCATTAGAGTGCAAGGGAATGAGATCCTCATTGTATGTAAGAAGGCTTTCAAAATAAAGATTTCATTCTGAAAGCTAAACTATTGTAACGTCACACCTCTTGAAATGTGATTTTTTTAAAAAAAATAAAGTTCTTTTCAGATCATTAAACAAGATTGCCTGTACTTGGTAAGCATCGCCTAAGTGTAGTTTTCTGCCATTCAAACACAGGTTGCAAAATTACAGTGGTTTGCTCAATCATGGAAATGGTTCTTTCAGCCACCAAAATCTTACACACTGTGCAAGGCAAAAACTTTGTTTTTAGTTTGGTTATAAATATTACCTTAATAGTATATTGACCATTAGTTCCTGATCTGAACCAAACAGTTGTTTTAGCATTTTTACCATCTGAGAAGGTTGTTCAGTAGTAACAGAAAGTACTCTATAGTGGTAGTCTCAGTTCTATGTAATTACAATCAACAGCAGCTATTCTGGCAGGGCAATTTGAACTCTTCTAGCTGAAGTTTTCACAAGACTCTTGTTTCATTGCTTTTTACTCTTTAAATTCCAGATCCTTGTTCTGTTGCTTTTACAGGATGGTAATTGTGTGTTTCAGCAGTTTCTGTGGGATCTTACTTCTAATCCTATCTTCTCCTACTCAAGCACTCTTTTTGATTAAAAAGTTTTCACAGGATTTAAAGCATTCTGCTGGAATTGTTTGAACTTCACAAAAGGCCAGACTGGTATCTTCACAGCTGTTTCCTCTCAAAGGATTTTAAAACATGAGGTGATTTCAAATCACCATTGCACAACAAAGGGATTGGAAGTATAAGGACTTTGAAATGAACTGGCATATAATAGTTAATCTGTGAGTGACAGAAACAAAGAAAGTGTCTTGTATGCCAACTAGGAGAAAACAATTCTTTCTTTCCTGGAATATATCGAAGCACTGCTCTTCTGAACTGTAATAAATGGTTCTGGTGAATCAGAGAGTGACAGCCTTCCTCTTGAGTTGGTGTTGTCCTAGTGTGCCAGCATGCTGTTTAAAGCATTGCGCTGTTGGAAGTGCCATCTTTTGGCAAAAACAAAGGTTGACATACTGGTCCCTTTGAAGTAAATGGCAAAATTCTCATTGATTTCAGCAGAGGCAAGATTTCACCCAAGAACTGCAGTTCCAACTACCTGTGATAATTAATAGCCCATTGCACTTTTTGCACCATTACCCCATTGTGTCTAAAATTCAGTTTAGGTAATTACATTTTACCTGCCTACACTCACCCTGTAATTTCAGTTGGTAGGTTGGTGAAACAATTCTACACTCAATTACATCAGCGTAAACCTGAAACAAGATCAGAATTGGTTCAGGTACTCTTCTTCACTTGTGCTAAATTTAGTGTAGTATACATACATGCATATAGAAATATGCATGGTAGATAACAGGGTATGGCTAAATACAATACGCTAATTGTATACTCCCCTGTGAAATTATATGCATTTGTGAAACACATTGATTCTTTTCCAGAAAGATGTTATTTAAGGACAAGATATAATTATTATTACCACCACTAGAAGACATGCATTGATTTTTAATTATCCACTCCATACTAAATGTGACTAAGGTGAATCTATACATTTGTAAAAAAACACTTAGAATCACACATTTATGAGTGAATGTGATTTATAGTCACATTTTTGTTAAGATAAATGGATTGGTAATTTAGCTTTTGACAAAATACAACAAAGCTATAATTTTACTTGTTCCAAGTTGGCATATATATTTTGTGATGTGATTCTGGCACAAGTTTTGCCTGGTAAGGACTAATATAAATTCAGCATTTAGTACTCCAGTTGTCAGAGTGCCAACTATTATGTGATAACTCCATAAATTAGGACCTCAGATAAACAGTAATAACAAATACTCCAAAATGTCAATACATTAATTTATAATATAGGCTTCAGAAGTTAAATTTCATCATAATTATTAATAACATTTGCAGTCTCAGTACATTTTTTTGTTTAATCCCATATTTGGAAAGCCATAATTTCTAAAGCAGATGCTTCTATACATTGCAGAAGGAGAGAATTTAAGCCCACATCTCCAAAAGGACTTGGGCGCCCAACTCTCACTTCAAGCACAAAGTTCTTAGTCACCACAGAGCTCCTCAAAATCCCTGTTCATCTGTCTGCTGCCTAACTCTGGAGGCACCTAAAAATCCTACGGTGCCTAAATTTTCACTGCAGAAGTGCCCTGGGAGCCTAAGTTTCTGCCACTGGGCATGTGTATAATGCCTCAGTGTAAACACCTGGACACCAGTCTCATGGCAAAGCCCCAGTGGGAGCCTCATACCAGAAGATACATGTAGCCCTGCCTGTCTCACCTTCAGGCTCAGTCCAGCAGGTATTCTCAGAGAATGCCTACTGTGCACAAAGCAGAAGAATAGGAGTGGGCTCTCCCTTATAAACTTCAGCCCAGTGGTTTGGGAGCTCACCCAGTATGTGGAAGACCCACTTCAATTTCCCTCTCTGTTGGATGATGGAGAAAGGGCTGAGCTAGCTTAGGTACCTTACACAAGGAGAGGGTTCATGGCTTTGAATCTGAAGCAGGGATATACTCCCTGCTCCAAGTTATGCTTAGGCATCAAGTCCCTCTAAAGGTTTGGCCCAAGGCTGCACCTCTCTCATTGGCATTTCTTATTGGTTAGCTTCCCATTCTCAGCAGTCTGACTCTGCCAACAGATTTGATAAGGCGCCTGGTGCCTAACTTGGGGCTGTGGATTCCATTGGGTAGCCAGGAGTCAAAGTTAGGCACTGCAGTGCTAAGCCTACATCTCCTTTGTGAATCTAGAGCCAAGTGTCTGGCAGCTGCTAGGCCTCCATCCACGAGAGGGGTCTGAGAACGTTCTAGTGAAATTTTAGGTTATTTTCTGCCTTTTTTTCCCTTCAAGTTATTTAATTTTGGATCCAAAGAACCAGCAATATTAGCACAACATGTGTACTTCAAATTCCATCTCTTGGCCCCAAACTTACAAAAATATAGAACATATCCAGGTTAGTATGATACAGTAAAGAGGCATTAATAAATTAAACAAAATTAACCAGTCTGACATTTCTCTTATTTTGTTGCTTATTGTATTCTTCCATTTCTTCTGCTTCTTTCCCCCGCTTTCAATCTCAGACCCATTCTGTCCATTTTGAACCAATTTCTCTCTCTTATTTTTGTATAGCACTTTATCTTTTTCATTTCTCTTTCTCTTTCCCTCTCTCTCCCTTCACTTTTCCTTTTTTCTTTGGCAAGTTGTTTCTCCTCCATGTAAAACTCCATCCTCAGTTTCCCAGCTGCTAGCTTTCTCTTATGTTTTCCCACTGGTCTCTTCTCATGTTTTATCCATTTTATTCCTGATTGTAATATCTCTGTCCCTCTTGCTCCCACCTCCAAAAATCCTTCTTGTCTGTCTCAATAATGAGCACAGAAAAAGTGCTCCACAAAGAATAATTAATAATCACAACAACATTGTGGTCTAGATATTATCCTCCCCATTTAGTAAATTGAGACAGAAAGATCAAGTCCTTGATCCAGCAAAGCACTTAAGCATATGTTTAACATTAAGGACTTGAGCTGTCACATTGAAGCCAATGGGACTATTTGTGCTTTAAATTAAGCTGATGCTTAAGTGACTTTCTGGATTGGGGCACACATGACATGGCCAAGTCCACGTATAACTGACATACTTTATGCTGCAACATTTGACTTTGTTTCTCCCTGGGAGGGGGAGAGAAGCAGTGGAGGAGGAAATATCTATCATAGTTTGATACTCTGTGTCTCTGCACACCTTCTGAGAGCAGGGCAAGGAAACTAATTTAGAAGGGTCCAGAAACATCCAGAACAGGGTGTGGCAGTTACTAAAAGTGCTCAGTAGCCATTCATTGTGGGCAACCACGTGGCAGATGATACCCTAGTCATTGTCTGAGAGCTGAGCCAGAGTTTCTGTGCGGGGTGAGGGGAGGCTACAAATACAGGCTTTAAGGAAAGCTCTGTGGATTCAGTGGCTGATTGACATATGACCAGGAGATGTGTCTGCTGTGAGATCTGGGTCCCAGTCTCTGTACCACTGTGGGTACAGGTCAGCGCTATTCCAGCTTTATTTACTAGGGAAGTCCTCTGTTAGAATAATGTTTGGTCAACTTCGGTGTGTTTCATGGACCAAGAAGGAGAGCTAGCAGGAAAGCGTTTATTCCCCTAGAGGCCACAGAGCCTGCAGAACTTCCATTTAGATATCAGCTAACTGTGCTGAACTGGAACACTGCAATCAGTTGAAGAGAGAGAATGGGGAAGCACTTTGTGAGGTGAAGGTTTGTGAATTCTTGCCTGATTTAGCTGAGCTTATGGGAGAAGATGGTGCCTTCTAGGGTGACAGCCTCCCAGAGACCCAGGGAATTGATATTTTACTTGCTGATCTGAGTCCCTGTAACACTTTGGATACAGGCTACAGACTTCTATTTCACCAGAAACTGAGGTCAGCCAGCTATTAATGTCAGAGTCTGGAATGCTGCTATCTGAACAGGGATCTGAAAGGACGCAGATGCTGCCATTTCCCAAGCTCTGAAGAGTCTACACCGTATATTACGGTTACACTACAAAACCTGAGAAATCATCTCAGAGGGGATCAGAAAAGATTGAATTTTGATGTGAATGCTAAAGTATGGAAAATGTTATGTTGAAACCTTGTGTCTGAATATTTGTCTCAGAAAAAAAAAAGGGGGGAAAGTCTGTAAAAGGAACACCTGTAAATTTACTGTCTAATAGCTTTTGTTTCAATGAGATTCATAGTATTCCAAACATTTACAATATTTTATACTATTTAAAATGCATTTTTTTTTGTTTTACTAAGACCATGTATGATGCCCTCTCTTTGATACTGATTGGGAATTATTACCATCCATTTTATCAGGGTTTTACATGAATAGCACTGAGTTTTAACTCTGTGTAAGGCTTTTTGAAAAACTCCTGAAAAGACTTTGTGGTTCAGCAAACCATTAAGCTGAGGTGCAGGAAGAAGGGGAGTGTATAGTTATACAGAATATTGCCTGAGCTTCCCCTACCCCCTCTTGTGAACAGAGGAAGTCATAGTAACAATTAGAACACAGAATATCCTTTCCTTCACACCCATGGTTAGCCCACTGGACCACGCTACATCTGCTCCAGCCACACAGGCTGCTCTTTGGGACCCTGATTCAAAGCCCATTGGAAGCTTTTACCTTAACTTCATGGTGCCTTGGCTCAAACCCCAAAGAAACAGTGTAGTCTGGGTTCTTCCCCAAAAAGCCAAGGAACCTTGGCTATGGGTTTCACTAGCCAGAAAGGCCTGGGGTTTGTTTGAGACCATAAAACATGGAATGTTGTGGAAAAATCAGAGACAAACTTTCCAAAGCAATAATCTGTTTATATCTCCAAGGTTATTTTAAGAAGGAAAAGGACCAGAAACTGACTCTTTTTCAATAGAAACTGAGGGAAGCCTTGCTGTAGGATTAGCAGAGCCCCAAAGATGAACTGGGCTATTACTACCTTCACAAACTTCTCTTAATTTAATCTGGAGGTGTCTGTAGATATTCATGAGGGCCAGGATTTCACTCCAAGTGTCTTTGGGCCAGATTTTTCAAGGTATTTTGAGTGGGTTTTTCAGAAGTATCTAGGTCCCTAACTGCCATTGATGTGCATGTATATTAGACACCTAGGTACTTTTGAAATCCCATTGAGTGCCTAAATACCTTTAACAATCTGGTCTATAGGGCAACTTTTATTTTGCTACAAATGTCTTATACAGATGGTAACTTTGTTTACAGTGTATAAATGTCTCTTTGAACCTTTGCAATACCACTACAAATTACTTATAGAAAAGAACTGGCAATTAGTATGCATGATAACAACCCACTCACAGCATCTGTCAAAACAACAGTGGACAGGTGCTTAGCAGAGAAGAGCAGTAAAATTTCTTTCCAAGACATGCTACTGGCAAACAGAACAATACGGGCTAAGAAATCCAGCAAAAGTGAATAGGTGCTCAAAAGGAATATAGTATAAATTTATAAGCAATACATTCAACCTAAAATATCATTGTGACTGAAATAGTTATTGGAAATTCTGATGTACCTGACTTCCAAATGGATGACTTGCTGAATAGATGCTGTGGGATACCTCCATGACCCAACAAGGTTGCTAAAGATTCCAGAAAGACCACATATGAAAATAGAACATAGCTGAAAGAGTGGGACGTGCCCAGATGGCTCTCCTTCAAGTTCAGCCTTGTAATGCCCACAGGCATAATGTTGCCTGGACCAAAATTAATCTTTATGCAGTGAAAATGAAAAATAAAAATTTGGTACAAATTCCATAAATGTTGCACGTGCGCGCACACACATACACACACACACACACACACAGAGATACACAAAGGAACGGTGTCTCTTTAATCTACTAGAACTCTCTGCATTTGGTAACCAAGTAGTAAATAAATGAGAACTGGCTTATATAATGTGTTTGCACCATCCAAAAGGCTTTGACAAAGTTCCTCACACCAGGCTATTATGGAAACTTTGGAAAAGTCACAGAGTGGCAAAAGGAAAAAGTGGAGTCTCTCCCCTCCCTGCCCCCACTGCCACAAAAAAATGCAAAGCTAAACCACAACACCCTTAGACATCACTAATTCTATTGTATTCAGTGGCCCCAAAGGAAAGAAGAAAAAATTGGAGATGGGCGTGGGGACAGGAAACCAAAAAGACAGTGTTTTGAACTTTTTATTTATTTTTGACAACCAAATTTAAATGAAAATTTTGATCCAATTCATATCAAGAAGAAGACAATTTGATTTCAAAGGTTTCAGAGTAGCAGCCACGTTAGTCTGTATCCGCAAAAAGAAAAGGAGTACTTGTCTCTAAGGTGCCACAAGTACTCCTTTTCTTTTTGATTTCAAAGACTTTTGGTTCACAATATTTTGTTTAAAAGTGTTTTTCTTTTTTACCATCTCTACTAGAAGTATTATAAAGCCATTATATAAGTCAAGGACCACCTTCACCTGGAATACTTTCTTTATTACTTGTCAACCTATCAAAGAATTTATAGCAAAAATGGAGGGGGTATAGGGACGGACAACTATACTATTTAGAGGCATGGAGATACGTATGCATGAGGAAACAATGAAAAGAATGGATCTATTTTGTTTAAAGGAAAGAATAATAAGATGAAACATGCTAAAGCTATACAAAATAATAAATGCTATGGAGAAAGTAGATCAGCTTCTATTTATGGTTTTTATTAATAAAAGAATGAGGGCACAGTCAATGAAATTGAAAGGAAGCAAATTTTGCAGTATTCTCTAGTGACAGCCCAAAGTATCACACTAGGTTTATTGTAAATAACATTTAAAAGCATTAAAATAATGTGTTTTTTTCTCTTTTTGAGGGTGTAAAGTACAAAATAATACAGATTACAGTGGAGGGGGAAAATCAGTGAAGCTCAGAACAATCACACAATAGGAAGAATGATAAAAGATTGACTTCTGCCCTCATAAACTTTTATGTGACTCTGATTGAATGTAGCACTAAATGGGAGAGGAACAGTCTCACAGTACTTAGGGAGTTTTAGGAGAAGATTAAGTGGAATGATTAGAAAGGAAATTTGAAAAATATAGGAAGTAGCACATTCAATCTGAGAAGAAATACCACTGGTGACACCTTCTTATACACTGCAACCCTGAAAAGTATTCATCGATAAACTACCAGCAACCATTAACTCACAAAACAAATATGACATAGCCACAGTAGAAAGTTCTCCCAGACCTCTCCTCCCATCATAGATCTAAGAAGACAATCATTTGAACTTAACAAAATAGGTGGTCGTGGTGGGGACCTGTCTTCTCCTTCATTCTTCTATTTTCAGATTTAGTCTGGGTTACAGAACTATGGAAAGCAACAACCTTCTGAACACATCTCCCTTCTGTCTGATATTACCCCCCCCCCATTGTCCATTCTGGCTTGACCAGAAGTCCTTAGGGGAAGTAAAGTCCCTCATGCCTCTACTCTCTCCAGATAGGTATTCTGGTTCTGGTGGTGAAATAGCTTTCTTTGCTTAGAGAGCACTTCCTTTTAAAACTCCTCTGATACCAGTTTTGCCCTTGCTCTCCCACTAATAATTTCCAGGCTCCAACCCTGCTGCACTGGCTTCTGGGCAGAGAGTTATTTAAAGTCAATGGCCTTGCAAGTAGCAGCCCATTGTTCCCCTGGAGAAAAGAGAGACACCTAAAGTTGATAGCTCCTGACAGTCACAGTTTCTTAGGCATGACTCTTAGTGGGGAAACTAAGTTCCTGCTATCAAACTGAATGTTCCAGGCCACAATAAAGGTTACATTCAAACCAGAAGTTGTACAACAGGCATTCACAAAACAAAAATGGAATTCAAACACAGACAGATCCTCACATTTGTTCCAACATGCATCCCACCTCCACTGCCTGCCCTCCCCCACAGAGCAATTTCTAGACACTGACATGGAGGGGGATAATCACCCTTCCAGTGTGTTTGGGACAGATCGACATATAGAAGGTTCCTTTTTCCATATGGCTATTTAAGGTTCAATCAGGATTAGTTTGGTTCTGGGGCTCACACAAATATAAAATTTTGCATGACTCAGAAATCAAGCTATAAACATGGCCCAAGAGAAATACTACAGTTTCTGAAGGGAGAAATTAATATTACAGTAGCTGGCAGGTCACACGCAAAGTGTCAGTGTGCTACAGTATTTCATTAGATCTCATTTTATCTTTCCATTGGGCTTCCTGTTGCAAGTGTGAACTTGTTAGAAAATAATTCTGCTAAAATTCAAAACTTCTCCACATATAAAAGAACTAGTAGATCTGGTCTACTATCATCACTTCAGGGACTTTTTCTCCTCCAAAAACTATTGGAGTGTTTGGAAAAAAATAGAGAACCTAACAACATAGTTTGCAATAATTATAACTAAAACAAAGGCAGAGGTTAAAAAAATGCTCTCAATTACTCAGAAAGAGGCAGTCCTATAGGGACAGCTTCTAACTCTACTAGTCCACCCCCCTGCCCCCCTCCCCTCCCCCCCTCCCCGGCAGTGGAGCTCTCATTGGAGCTTTATTGCCATTGGTGGGTCCCTGTAGCTGCTTCATAGGAACCATGACCTGGGAGAAAGTAAGAGCCAGATTTCTGCACAGAAATTTGAGTTGATAGCAGACACCACTGTGATGAAGAACAGCAACCTTTCCTCCACTCTGTTTCCTTCCCTGCCTGTCCCCCTCCCCCTACAAATCTGCAGCATGGAGACCTCAGGAAAGCTAAAAGGCAAATTCAGAGTGTCAGATGCAGAATTTCTTTGATTTAAGTTGAGCCAAAGCAATTTCTTGGGGGGAGGGAGGGAGAAACAAGCTACAAAGGTGGATGAAAAAATCATTTAAAAACTCTTGGATTAATGTTCAGAGGAGAAAAGACCACTACAAGAGTGAAAAAAAAGTGGCACAAATCTGATATTCATAAATAAGGTAAACTCAGAAATAACTATCAATGATTGAATTAATTCACCCAAACTATTCATCAAATATACGCTTTATCCTCACAAAGAATTTGCATGGGGGAAAGACTGAGACTTTCCATAATCATATGTTACTAGAGAGAGAGAGACAGAGAGAGAAGCCAGTGAACTATTAAAGGAAACTGGTCTGTGATCCAGGAAAGAACTTGGAAGATATTTGGAAATCAATCTCTGAATAATGGAAGGGAAAGGTCTCTGTAACATTGTTATGCTAATCAATGCATTTAGAATTCTCTCCTAGACTCCATAACAAAGCTATAGGAGGACATACTGAGGAATGAAATTCGATGCTTGCTCACCAAATGCAGATAATTTTGTTTTCAGTATATTCTTGGTTAGCAGAAAAATAATCTCACTCAAAAGAAACAAATTTAAAATGAGAGAAATGTCTTGAGTCCTCAGGCCTGCCCAATGTTTGATGAGGTGGCTGATACCACTGATCCACTGGCAAAGAGTACATCACTGTGTTTGGATAAAGAATGTCTGTCAGAGACACTTACATTTCTTACCTCAGTAAAAAAAGTTGTGGATTACAGTAGCCTTCAAAGCTGCTCGGTTGCTTGTACAATTGTCTGGTCGAATCCAATTCCTGATTTATGTCAGTGTAGGCAAACTTCTCTCCATTGTGTAACATAGATGAAGTTGTCTGAGAGCCTTTAGACTGTCCTAATCCCCATAGAATAGTTTTGCTATGATCTTCTATACTGAAGATTAAGAAGCAGTGGAGAGATATCACAATCAAGACCTTGGATTTTTGGACTCCATGACAAAGATGTAAGAAAACTATAGGATGTCAGAAAAAAGAGGGTTTTCTAGAAGTTTTATGTTCTACAAAGTCTTCATTCTCCCTGACAAAGAGGTTAAGAGATGAGCTTCACAGACTTCAAGAGGTGAGCACTATTTTGAATCAACCAGTAAAATTTCTAAAGATTGTATGTTTGATCAGTGCTTTTGTTTCAATCACTTCGCTGTCAGTAAGTCAAATACTAAATGCACCTCTCAACTTAGAAACTGAAGTGACCTGAGAGAATTCGTTACTGTCTAGATATTTGGAAACATCTAAATCCTCCTATTTCAGTGATAAATAAGGTTGCAGAGGCACTAAAATGTCCATTTATCAAAAATTCTATTCAGAGAGTAATCCCAAAACAGTTACAGTTGGATATGGATTCAATAAAACACTACATTTTGAAGTGATGGAGGTGCAGAGATCAAATGCAAGGGAAAGTGTTCCTCTTTTAAAAGTATTAAAAGACTTGGTTAAGTTGTTTATTTACACACACATACACAAACAAACAAAGAAACAAAATGCTTTAGGAGACTTATATCTTGTTGTAAATTTTACAGTGTTAAATACATTCACAGATGGCCCAGTGAAGTTCCATAAATATGTTACAGATTTATTGAAAAACAAGATCCCCACAGAAAATCAAAGTAATTGCAAAGTAGTTTTATTTTAATTTGCAGGGGAAAAAAACCCAGTAAAAAAGTTTTAGATTTAACCTAGGTACACCTAATGGTTCCCTTTAGCTCAAATGTACTGATATGCAGGCCACGATAATATTTTTTGTAATAGAAACCCAGGACATTTCCCCCCTCTATTACACCAGTGGAAATATGAGGTAACTCTGTTCATTCCAGTGACTAAGTCAATGAAGTTACTCCAGAGTAACTGAAAACAAAATTAGAGTATCAGAATCTCTCTCTTTGCTTGGCAGGACATAAAACTCAGGTCAAGGCCCTGACTTTGGTCAAGCTTGCCTGCAGGCCGTAAACTGAGATCCTGCTTGCTTATGTGTGTCAAGGGGTAGGAGAAGTCACAGTGGAAAGTCCCCAAAATGGAACAATGGTTTTCTGTGCATAAAGGCATGAAGGGGCAGGATGGAAAGGTCCCCAGACAGAACAAATTTGCAATAGTCAAGCTTATGAAATATATAACTGCAACATTTGTGTTAGAAAGGTCGCTGACCGCAAAAGAACAGACAGTGAATAAAAGGAAGGGCCTAGTGGGGGAGACACTTGTTTTTGCTTTTGACCAGTGTTAATTTTGCAATGTATTCCAAAAAATGGTAATTAATACGGAAGTATATATAATCTGTCTGTGGTTTTAAGCTTTAAAAAGCTGGGTGTGATTTGCATTGGGGGACAGCTACTTAGAAGCTGTTACCCCCCTGCGCTTGTAATCAATAAAGGAGCCTCAGGCTTGTTCTGATCCAAACACAATGTGTGGTTAATTTTCCATGACAATCTAGTCTTACACTGTCCTGTTGGCCCCAATTCACCAAAGCATTAAAGCACATGCTTAAAGTTAAGTATGTGCTTACATCCAATTTAAGTCAATGTGCTAAAGTGCTTCGCTGTATAGGGGTGATTTGCTTAATGAATGCCGTTGTTACTAGCCACGTTTCTGACTCCCACCCTCCAATTTATCAGCTAGCTCTGTCTCCAGACTACATTTAAGTTAGCAAATAAAATCATATAATCTGATTTACATTAGATCTCATCTGGTGTTTTTTGAATTACAGATGAAGATCTGTATCCTGAAAGGTGCTCTCAACTTCCATTGAAGTCTGTCCAATTTATATAAATTATTAAAAATTAACTAACTTAATTGGGAGTTCAAGTGTTCAGTACCTGGCAGGATTTAGCCTTAGGAGAGAATCAATTATTTTATCTTGTGGTAGCCTCCACTTCTATTGATTTCAAGGACTTCCAACCAAATAACTTTTAGTATACCTCAATTGGTTCTGATAACAGCCCATTTTTTCAAACACTTCCATATCCCATTTGTCATTTACCTCCAGGATTCCAGCCAAGTCTCCCTCCCTCCTTGGTGCCAGGCCTGCTTTGTCCTGCAGGCCTTCATTTCTCTTTGGTTGAGTCAACTACTTCTGAAATTGCTCCACCTATCCTCTTCCCAAAACCCAAACAGCACTGACTCAGCATGAAACAAAACATGAAACCAAAAATATTTACTTCAATCTGGAAGTTTTAAACACACGGGGTGAGCTCTCAAACCCATAAAGAACAATGGTGATTTTGACATTGACTTCAACAGGGCCAGGATTTTATCCATGACCTTGTTGTGTTCCATTTCTGCAATACATGTCTTTATTCCCCAGTATTTTTCCAAGCAATTACCATGACCTATATGAGCATATGGTGTATAGATATATACAGAACCAGATTCTGGCCTTCCCGCCTAGCTGCTTTGCACTTCGTAGTAAAGGGGTATTTGATTAATAGCAATAGAGATAGCTGGGCTTCTGATGACCGGGAGAACTGCATGATGAACTGCCTGCTGGGTGTGAAGGTTACACAGCGCTGAAGACATCTTATGTGAGGTGCTGGGGAGAAGTCAGTGGTACCAATGACAGAGGGAAAGGTAAGAGAGAGAGGACCTGGAAGAGAAGTTAAGGTCACTAAGTAAGAGATTAAAGTCCGGGACCTCCATGGTAGCATTCTCTGAAATGCTTCCAGATTCATGCCCAGGGCCATTTGGACAAATGGAACTGCAGGGTCTCAATGTGTGGATGAGAAGATGGTGTTTGGAGGAGGAATTTAGGTTTATTAGGAACATGGCAAACTTTGTAAAGGAGGACCCTGTAAAGGAAGAACCACCTAAACCACCTAAACCAAAACAGAATCAGACTGCTGGCATGTCAAATTAAAAACGTTGTAGAGGAGTTTTTAAACTAATGGCTGGGGGAAAGACAACAGATGTGGAGGAGCACACAGTTTGGACAGAGACATCCCTTAGAAGAGGATTCATTAAAGGGGATGCTCTACAGCTTTGTAAAGAAGAGATTATACAAGTTGATGAAGTACAGGTAGGAAATGAAGAGAAAAGGTCAAATGAAAAAGCTTTTTCTTTCACTTACATACTCAGATTTGTTACCAAAAAGAATGGCTCAGGTGTGTGATTCTCCTTCACATCTTCTGCAGAGAAAACCCCTTTTTAACAGAGTAGCCTGTGGAAAGTAGGCATGATGGTCAATGTATAAAAAATAAAATAGAATTTAGGTTCATGAGTGTATATGCTTGGGAAAATAAAGTTGGATGTCTCTGTGTGTGTTGTTACTATGTATACCATTTATGTTTAATTAAACTTGCTGTCCGCATCCTACATGTGACTGATCACTTCATGTAGAACATAATCACTTAAGCCACCTCCAACTGTATGACACTACACTATTGGGTACTTTAATATGTATGTTTATGCTAATAGAATTTATGTTTGTGTTCTTGATTTATAATTTTAAGCTCTATTGTATTAAGGCAGTGGTTCCCAAACTTGTTCCGCCACTTGTGCAGAGAAAGCCCCTGGTGCGCCAGGCCCGTTTGTTTACCTGCTGCGTCCGCAGGTTCGGCCGATTGCGGCTCCCAGTGGCTGCGATTCGCTGCTCCAGGCCAATGGGAGCTGCTGGAAGCAGCAGCCAGTACGTCCCTTGGCCCGCGCTGCTCCCAGCAGCTCCCATTGGCCTGGAGCAGTGAACCGCGGCCACTGGGAGCCGCGATCGGCCGAACCTGCAGACACAGCAGGTAAACAAACCGGCCCGGCCCGCCAGGGGCTTTCCCTGCACAAGCAGCAGCAACAAGTTTGGGAACCGCTGTATTAAGGAATATCAGTACAATATTATTTTGTTTTCAAAACAAGAATATTTTGTTTTCAAAGATTACTGCCTGAGTGTCAATTATTTGAGCGGAAGGCTGTATCCGTATTCTCCCAAGGGTGAACAGAGTTAGTCTGTTCTGAAGAGATTCCTGAAGGGCATAGGGGAACCTCTGGTAATACCCTGGAAATTCCTCCAGGGAGGGCCAACACCTTTCACCTACCAAAAGAGACAACTGAGTTACTGAAATAGGCAAGCCATTCTAAGGGTGCTTTGCGTCTGTTTTGGGGAGTAAAACGGTCAACAGCTTCCATATGAGGAGAGATTAAAAAGTTTGGGACTGTTCAGACTCGAAAAGAGATGACTAATGGGGGATATGACAGAACTCTATAAAATCATGAATGGTGTGAAGAAAGTGAATAGGGAAGTGCTATTTACCACTTCACGCAATAAAAGTACTAGGGGTCTCCCAATGAAATTAATAGGCAGAAGGTTTAAAACAAACAAACTTCTTCACATAAAACACAGTCAACCTGTGGAACTGATTGCCAGGGATGTTGTGAAGGCCAAAACTATAACAGGGTTCAAAAAAAGAATTAAATACATTCATGGAGGATAGGTCCATCAGTGGACTTATTGAAGATAGGCCCAGTTAGTCAAGGATAGCTCAGGGAATCCTTTGGAGTAGAGGGCAACCTAGAAAGACAGGGAAGTCCCTGGGAGTCAGGGAACTCCCCTGACATAGAAAGGGGAAGTTTTACAGGGCTGCCAGGCTCCAGTGGAGTGGGGAGCCTGGAAGCCTTGGGAACCCTGCCTTGAGGTGGGGCTTCCAGGGCTTCCAAATTCCCTACTGCAGAGCCAGGAGTCTAGACCCTGAAAGTCCCTGCCAGAGCCAGGGTTCCCAAGGCTTCCGGTCACCTTCCTCTGGGTGGGAAGCCTTGGCACCGCGGACTCTGAGGTAGTCAGCATAGCAGGACTGACCCAGAACTGCAGACCCTGGAGGATCTGGGATCCCAAGCAGTCAGCCAGTTGATCTGGCAGGAAAGCTGCTTTTGTTTTGGTGGAAGTTCTCTGAAATTGAGCTATTTATTCACAAAACACTTTGGTTTCAATGCATCCGAATTTTCTGATGAAACCCAGTTTCACCAGAAAATTGCTAACCTGCTCTTCTTTGAGTGTCGGGGATGGACGGCCTAAGCAAGTCGGCCTAAGGGCTGATCTATTTCCTGTAATGAGTCTATGTCCCTCTCATTGTGCACGTTCACTCAAAGTAAGGTGCAGATGACATGTTAATTCTCTATAGTTCCATAATTATATAAGCCAAATATTTAAGATATTCCAATGCTACTATATTCTACTCTGGAGTGACTATAAAATCCTGTGCTTGGGAACTTCTCTATCCTCCTTACTTTTCCACTGAAAATAGTTTGATAGTGAAGATTACTTCTGGTAATGTAATTTCATCAAACGCTTGAAAGTACCTTTCGAGCTAAGCTTATTAACTTTTATATAAGTTTTGGTTTGATGTTTAGTTTTATTGCAACTATGTCCATAGATGCTACAATGTTTAGGTATGCTTTAGGCTAGTGTTCTATACTTTAAAACATCTAACAAACTGATTTTATATCCCTGAGACACTCCAAAAGCTGAAACGAGCTTCTGCAATGTACACGTCAAGAAATATGGACAGATTTCAGGAATGGCCTTCAAGCAAATCTGAATCTGTCTGAAAGCTTCATCTGTGCATTTACATTTCTACAGCTATGTACAGCCTATCAAGACAGGGCTTTCTGTTATCTATCCTCACAAGCAAAATAATTTTTACTTTAAGTAGAGAGTTATCTTAAAAGGCAAGGGAAATACTGTGTACTGTTGACCTTTGTAAAACGGGGTAGCATTAAATTTTGGAAGCAATACACATGCTTCTGAAGAATTTCACTGAGGTTAATCACTAGGACCCTTTATCAGTCCCTGTGTCCTTCATGCCCAAATTGCCAGGGGACAAACAACAAAACACTTTTTATACATCATCTTCATCCAAAGGTCATGGGTTGTTCTATACTAACAATATTTTTTTTTCAAACAACCAAAAGCAGCATCAAATATAGGTTTCTGTAGTTTTAAATACTGAGACAAATTGAGCAATTCAAACAACAATTGGAATGCAGTTCCACAATCACAAAGCTTAGTCGCTAAAAGACATAGCACCAAGTGGCTTAAGGTTATATCTGAGGCAGACTAAATAACCATACTAGATATGACCTCAAGAACAACCGGGAACATATGGATTTAAAAGATCTGACAGATATATTAGGCCACAGCCACTGCTGAGTGTCTTAAAAGTAGGCAATAAAACCTTGAAATTGATATAGAATTTTACAGGAAGCCAGTGTAAAGACTGTAAAACCAGGAGTGCTCTTTTTGAACAGCTAAGGATCTGTAAGCATGGGAGCAGATGCATTCTGCACGACCTGCATCTTGGACATATTGTAATCGGGAACTTCTAGTGAGACAGAATTACAAAAATCAAGCCTGGAGAAAACACAAAGTTGTG
Organism: Chelonia mydas; assembly: GCF_015237465.2. Classification (NCBI taxonomy): domain Eukaryota; kingdom Metazoa; phylum Chordata; order Testudines; family Cheloniidae; genus Chelonia; species Chelonia mydas. The sequence continues at coordinate 169,977,265 of NC_057849.1, forward strand.
TCCCTGCTTCAAGTCCCTTTCGCTAAACAAAGGTGGTGATATTTAATAGGAGCCAAATCTTTGTCCCAGAGCAAAGGCCTAATAGGCCTCAAAAGGTCTATGAGCAGGGAACAGTTCAAGGAGTGTAAGCTGTGTCAGAATTCCCTTCCTCAGCTTGTCAGCAGAACCCATCCATGCAGCCACTCTATAGCTGTTAATGCATACTCTGGCCTTCCACAGTCTCTGTGTTTTGCTGTTCCGCCCCTTTGTCCGGGGTAAAATGATAAGAGAGGGAGACAAACTCTACCCAGTCCTTCTCTGGTCTGCCCTGCCGCCCCACCCTCTGAATTTTCCCTCCAGGAGGCTTAATACAGAGCTCAGTCAGCTCCAGGCCAAACAAAGGTCAAGGAGGCTTCCAGTAAGATCTCTTCACACATACCCATCTCTGCAAAGCAGAGCTACATTGGGTCTTCTGCATTCCTGGCTTTCTCTAGTTATTCCTGGGATGGGGTACTTAGTCCTTAGCATGGTAGAAAGAAATTCTGGCCACAGAAAAGAGGTACAACTCCACAGATAAATCAGATGAGAATATAACTCAGCTTCTGTACACACAGAGACTGGATTAAAAGAAAATCAAATACAATTGCTAGGGTGTAAACCTTGCTCAGCAAGTTCTTAGAACCAATTAACAAGATTTCCATTTTATTTGGATTAAGTTTAATTAAATGATGCAACATCCACCACTAGCTGTCTCAGGGAATTAATAGATCATTTTACTTGTTTTTTTCTGAATGAGTTTAGCGTTATCCTCACATGCACATGTAGTACTGCAATGCAATCTAAGTAACTTTGTACAAAATGAATATTACTTTTCCACGTAAGGCTCATAAATCACTGGGATGCTGTGGATAGCTCCGCCTACCGTACTAAATGTTTTGCAGTGAAAATTAATTAAAGCCATCTATTTTAAATGTTTAATTGTTTTGATACAAATTACAAGTTGTGTTTTCTGTCTGTTGTAAATCCTATACCCTTCTGTTCTTTCCTCTGTGGTATTTACATAATATTGGAAATATGTTTGAAACACAATTATTCAAATAAACATCTGTTTTACAGCACTAGAGACATATTCTTCAAATATTTTCCCAGTTCTCAATAATATGACATGTGGACTGGGATTGAAATAGTTAACTTTCATTTTGTTTACCATTTGGTGTTCACCATTTATCTAGGATGGGATTTCAGCACTTTTGAAAGCCCATACTTAATGTAAATATAACATTCTTAGGTTTGAAATTTCAGAGGAGCATTAGATATTTGGGCATTTAACTTCTTTACAGAGCTGGTCAAAAAAAAATCTGACTAAACTTTTTCATTTGAAAAATGTCATTTTGTTTAAACTAAAATGTTTCACAGACATGTATTGGTTTCAATAAATACTTCTTCAGAAAGGCCTCTCTCTCTCTCTCTCTCAATTTTTTTTTTGAAAGGTCTCAGGTTTCTTCCAATACAGAATGGAAATAAATGTCAAAACCTTATTTTTTTTCATGAAATCTAATTGTTGTTTTCCAGCCAGCCCTACTTCTTAAGGTTTCTTTGAAAATTCCATCTTTAATTTATTTTTAGTATATATATATGAACACTAATTTAGACTATTAATATCAGAAGGACTGGATAGTTCAGCTCACTAGTTCAGTTCTTTCCCAGGTCAGTAGTTAATAAAAATTATAATCTGAATGACAGTTGTTCAGAGTCCTATATAATATTAAAAGTTCTGTGGGGGGGTGAAGGGAAATAGGTGATTTTATAATTAAATAATAGATCATAATGCATACACACAAGGAGGCAGCATTAAGGTTACATGGGCAATCTAAATTCTAATGTTTCCTAACTTTCAAATGTTTGACTTTGCAACCTAAATAATGTTTGTTTAGTGTAGATCTTTAATGTAATTTCCTAGTGGTTTTTGTAAAGGAAAAAGATAAAAAAAAAAATATTCAACACAACTGAAACAATGCTACATCATGCATCCTCAGCAGGCTTTGAAACCTCAACGTTCAGTATTGTGGAACAGCTTGAACTCTGTATTAGCTAAGGCTGAAAGAAGATTAGCTAGGAGGCCACCCTGGAGCTGCAGATTTTGCGGCAGTCCACAAGGTGGGCTACCCAGAGGCTGGACACCCTTGAAGCCTTAGGTACCCAGGCTACCAAGGAACCACAATCCTAGAAACTGGGGCTCCCGGGCTCTTGGCTCCCCATCAGTCCACTAGTCTGCCAAGGAGCCAAAAGGCTTGGGTTCCCCAGCAGTGTGCCAGGCAGGCGGCTGAGGAGTCAAGCAGGGTTCTATTGGAGAAAATTTGTCAAAATAGAAGTGTGTCTATGAAGTGTTTCAATTTCCATGGACTGGCAAATTCCAAAGGTGGGGGGAAGTTTCATTTTTTTTTTTCCCAACCAGCTCTAATGCCCACTGGCATGCTCTATGCTTACTATTGAGGCTATTACAAAATAAGCAGTGGAGGGCAGAGGTTGGGGTGGGGCAGGTTTATCTTTTTATGCCAAACTGCTGTTGTTGTTGTGGGATATGTTAACTGATGAGTTTTGATGTAATGGTAGAAATAGGATGGAGAGTCTGGGGCTAGACCATTCCTGACTACAAGATGAGCCTTACCTGAGAGCAATCAGGTGACTCCAACATAAGAGGCAAGGGGGGTGGTTAAGGGGAGGGAGAGGGAAAGGGAAGAAGAAAAGAAAAGGGGAGGGGGGAAAAAAAGATGAGCAGCTGCAACTGCAGCTGAGAGATTGCTGGAGGAAGGAAACTTGGCAGTAAGCTGGGGGAAACTCAGAACATGTGTGAAAAGTTCCTACAGGGAAGACCTTGTGAAACAAGGGAGCTGTAATACAGGAGTCGTAGGGAACAGAAAGCTCCTGTTAGAGACCCTGACTGAGAGAAGGATCTGGTCCTGGAAGCCAGGGCCAGAGGGCTGAGGAAGGCTGAGCTTCAGGCAGGTAATGCCAAGGCGTATTGGTCCCAACTCCCACTAGAAACCCTGACTGAGAGAAGAGTTTGGGAGCCTGGAAGCCAGAGGGCTGAAGAAACCTGCGGTCCAGCCAGGCAAAGCCTTACAGATTTTACACTGGGACTTAGCTCTGGGAAGAAGGGCTGGGGACTCCCTCCCTTAAGGGAGAGAGTGACTGAAGTAGAGTTAGGACCTCGTGGGCCTGTATGTAAGGACTAAATACATGGGATCCCAAGAGGGGAGTGTTGTAACTACCTGTGGACTGTGAGTTATTAAGGGGCCCTGAAGAGGGGAGAAACTGGAAGCAGTGCATTGCAATGTGACCTCTGGCCATCAGGGGGTGTTGCGGAGGCAGTAAGAAGCCATAGAGCTACAGTGGGATTAGATTCAGTTGAGGACAGACGTTTTTCTTTTTTATTACCTGACACCACATCTGCTTCCTCACCTTCTCCCCTAACATGTGCTCCAAGATGAACTCAAGGGCGGGAGGAACACAGCAGGGGCATGGCATGGTATGGTGGGGTGGGGTGCAGTTGAGACCAAAACGAGGTGTGAGCACTCTGTGATCTATGATTGCTTCCTCCCAGGGCAGAGTGGTGGAGAGACATAAAATCCAGGAGGCTTTGGAAAAAGAAGGGCAGGTGATATTTCCAACATGGGCTCTCAGTTAAGCTTTGTTTTTTTTTTTTTTTCAGACTAATCTAAGGACCCTTAAATACTGTATTGCAGTTGACTAATAAATGATGGCTTGTCATGAAAAGGCTTTCCTGTGTCACTGGATTTTAGCAACAGCAGCTCCAGTCCATCTCAGCTAACTTCTCTTTTCCCCAAAAGGACGAATGAGTTATTAACATCTTTAATGCCAGCTAAAAGAGTCTCAGATGAGGGTTTCCTTGTAAAAACTCTCTACAGCTTAAAAGCAAGGGAAAATCAGATTTTGTTAAATTGAAAGCCTTAATTAATACTTTACATTTCAAATGCTGTAACTGTTGTCCTTTCTTGTATCTTTAAGACCACTCTCTGAACATCTTGAAAGAATTTGTGCTTCTGGATAGAGAAATATTTTCTTTCATAGAGACAATAATTTGTCTGTATTTCTGCTGTCTTTTAGGATAAAGTATTTGTCTTGTAAACATAGTATTTTACTTTTTATGGCTCAGGGACATCCAGATCATATTGTTTAGTGTATAGTATGTAATATATGCATCTTAATCAAAATTCTCTTAAATTCACTGTCTTTTTTGTTATCCTGATGTTGGAACTACTGCAATTTTCCATGTTTTTTGTCTTAGCTAATAGATAATCAGTGGCTTTCCTCCAATGCTGCATTTCCTTCCTTGTCTCATTTAAACTTTTATGAGCCTGATTCAACTCCCACTAAAGTTACTGGAAAGATTCTCATTGACTTCATAGAATTGGATCTGCCTTTATATCACTAATTTGATGTTCAGCTCTATTAATATTTTTCCCTTGTGGATCAGCATGGAAACCATTTAAGACACAAACACTTTAAAGTCCCCAATGTACCATAGAAGCACTCTTTGAATCTCCCTCAGGACTGAGGATAATGTTACATTGTCATTTTCTCCAGAAGCAGAAGACTCTTTGAATCTCCCTCAGGACTGAGGATAATGTTACATTGTCATTTTCTCCAGAAGCAGCTACTATGTTTTCCTCATTGTCTAGTGATTCCTGAGAGACCCATTAAAGTTCCTGTGAGACTTTTCTATGCAAAAAGGTGTTTAGCAGAACTTATTGGAGACAGCTGGACACGTCTTTATCATCTCCTGTCACTCAGAGTAGCTTGATTTAATGAGGCTTTAGCAGCTTGCTTTTGTAAATAAAGTTAGGCTTGAGATAAATTAGACGAAGTGTTGTTACACTTTCAACATAAGGTGAAATTCACCTTACCAGTACCAGGTCTTTGTATCACTTAAATGAGGTCTACACTGGCCCTCTGCCCTCCCCAGCTTGTTTTCACGCCCTCCATTTGATTCACCAGAAGAGATTGAAACTCGATAGCCTACCCTGTGCTATAGTTCATAGGAATTGAGTAGTATCCTTTTATCAGTTTGAGAGCCCTTTCATGTGCTTCCCCATCTTCTTTTGCAGAAGCCACCAGATCCTAACAGATGAGCAATGCATATATGCAGCTGGGTCTTATATGTTATGTTTGGTTAGTAAACCCAGTTATTTATAATCCAACTTTGGCCGTATGGTTTCCCCAGATTCTTAATGGTGTGTAGAGAGCAAAGATGCAACACTTACATTTTTAATTTTGTGCACAATCACTGCCACTTCTATTCTCTTTTGCTTCAATATTTTAAAGTCAAATTTTGTCCTAAGCACATGTTTCAAAACTCTCTCTAGTCTGGATGTGCCTGCAAAGCTGGGCACTTTTAAAAAAAATCACTTTTGTTCTCAAAACATGCCGTAGAGCAGGGGTTCCCAAACTTGGTTCACTGCTTGTTCAGGGTAAGCCCCTGGTGGGCCGTGAGACACTTTGTTTACCTGAGCATCCGCAGGTATAACCACTTACAGCTCCCAGTGGCCACGGTTCACCTTTCCCGGCCAATGGGAGCTGCAGGAAGTGGTGCGGTACCTGCGGACGCTCAGGTAAACAAAGTGTCTCGTGGCACTCCAGGGGCTTACCCTGAACAAGCCGCCAACCAAGTTTGGGAACCCCTGCTGTAGAGAAAGGAGGCATATATTGGGGTGGGGGGGAAGGAAAGTTTAAAGTGATGCCATCCCTTTGAAGGACGCATTGTCTGAACAATATTTTATCTGTTATGGTTACAAGTAACACATTTACTCTAATAACTGAAGTCTTCTTTCAGTTCAGCTATTTTGTTCATTTTGCATCTATATGACTAGCCAATTAGGCCCAAACGTGCTTCACCAATGGAGACTGTTGTGACCATACAGGGTTTAATTGACTTTACTAGGAGTCCATGTAGTTGAGCCTAGTGCTGGGGTGGGCTCTTATTTAGTTAGTGTGCCCTGTGGATGTCTTTCACAGATCTCCACGAGGGAGAGAAACATTTAGAAAAATAGAAAAACTAAATTGTGAAACCACAAGAATTGTCAAGGGGACTCAGAAGCAGGTGTAGAAATTGAAGCTGTTTAACTCATTTTTAAAAACTGACTTGATTTCAAATTGATGGTGTCCTTTTAAGAGTAAGAGAGCTCATACAACTTCTCCTCCCTGCTTTAATAATGACAGGTTTCAGAGTAACAGCCGTGTTAGTCTGTATTCGCAAAAAGAAAAGGAGTACTTGTGGCACCTTAGAGACTAACCAATTTATTTGAGCATGAGCTTTCGTGAGCTACTCCTTTTCTTTTTGCTTTAATAATGACTCTTTTAAAATATGTCCACATCTGAGATATTATACCACTTTTATCTAATCAAACCAGCTACAAACTCTATGCATCTTGAGTATTTAATAGCTACACATTGATTTTGAGTTGTTTCTACAGTGGGAATATATATATCTTTATTGTTTTTCTTGATGATAATGGCTATATGGTATCTTTTCTCTTTTAGAAAAGGTTTAGTTTTCACTAAGTGCAGAAAGTGTACATTTGTGTTATGCCCAACACATTCAAATTCCCTTAATCATTAAATACATTAACCTCAAATTATATTTTGCTTTTAAATTATGCAAAGGTGCTGAAAGACATAAATGCTTCCCCGCACACCCATGATATCAATTTTCATTATGCTTCAATGTGAAATGATCTTGACATTGGTCTTTCTAGTTCCCATTTTAATCTTGCACTCTCCAACACTGTGGGCTTGACACAAAGTCCACTGACATCAATAGGAGGGTCTTGGATCAGGCCCTATGTACTATGGTTATAGTTCATGCGACTTGCCAATAGTAGCTTTGGCCCTAATATGAGTGTGAGAAAAAAAAAATTGTAGAGGATAGCCTGGTTTGTTTAATATTTCTGGGTTAGAAGAGGGGAAGGGTATTATTCAACCACTGTTACCTTTCACATTTAAAAAGTATATGTGTTAAACAGAACAGGTCATAAATGTTTCCAACAGAAGGTTTTTCTGTCAAAAAATGCCAGTTCATCAAAATCAAAAAGTTCTCTGCCTGGTTTCCTGCCAGCTTTCCAATCTTGCAGTCTGCTGCAGAGGCAGGGCCCTAGAAGTGCTGGCTCCAGATGGGGCTTTCAGTCACCCTATTTTGTGGTAGAGAGCCTAGCAGCTCTGGCGGGAGACAGCTGTTAGGAGTTCCAGACCTCTGAATTATTGGTAGCCTTACAGGTGGACAGCTGGAGCGCTGTGCAGCTCTGAGATTTTCATCAATTTTGTTTAGAAAAAGATGAAACAGAATGTTGTTTCAATTTTGCAAAACAACAACAAAATCAGACTCTGCCTTTTCCGCAGGAAATTTCAAAAACACAAATTTTTGTTCCAGTACAAAACCATATTTTGTTAATTTTTGAAAATCCCTCAGAATAGGAATTCTGGGCTCTGATCAGCCCTATCTTTAAACAAATTATGCAAGATACGCATGTCTGTCCTGCAATGTACATGACAACACTATTTTCTTCTTTTAAAAAGTTGTTACTTTTGGAAAGCCAAAAAGATACAGGAGAATATATCTTCATTAAACACATAAGACTCAAACAAAAAGGCACTTGCTAGATCCCCATTAAGACTCATGGGCCAAATATTATTTAAATCAATGCTCTAACTGCATTTGTAGTGACTTCAGCAAGAACAAATGAAGTCATACATGACAATGCTCATGTTTTTATATAAACATGAAAAGAAAGTAAACACAAAGAACACAGAGCACATTTGTTCCTAATCATCCACACTTTTCTTTAAGTATATTATTGCCTTTTCTTTCCTTTTTAAAACATTAATTTTATTTGCTTTTTTATATTGCAATTTTGTGAAGCTTTATTATAAACATGTCTATTAGAGCTGAGAAGTCAGCAACTTGGATTATTTAATAATGTAAGCTAAAATCAGCTATAATGCATACTGTTAAAAACTTTGCACAGCTATTAAATATAAATCAGTGGTTACATTTTTCAGTAGCTCACAGCCCCAGTTATTTTTATGGATACTTCATCTTTTTGCACAGTAAAAATAATTACATTAAAGAAAAGTTAGCCAGCCACAGCTTGTTAAAGTGCTCTTTGGGGCATGTGGTGCTACAAATAAAGAATGAGAAGAAACAAGCCATGACTTTTTCAGTGTGTAGTAGTATTAATAGGAACTTAAACAACAGGGGTTCCATTATTTTCTTTTTAAGAGTAAGTCCAAAGTTTTGAATAAAGCTTAAAAGAAACAGTGATTGTACCTGTCTCTAAAGGAGGAAAATGAAGGCGAGACAACATTATGATCAACAAATGGCACACACAGTGATGCTATAAGGAGGGCTTTGGGATGTTTTATCACCAGGAGGCATTCATGGACCAAGAACTGTTCTCATGGGATGGACACCACGTTAGTAGGGAGGGAAATAGACTTCTGGGATGGAGGTTGGCACAACTGATTAAAAGAGCTTTAAACTAGGAACTTGGAGGACATAGTTGTGAAATGCTCATGTAATCTCCATGCCTGATTCTAATATGGACAGGGAGGAAAATCAAAAAAAGAGAGAGAGAATAATGGAGAAAGGAACAGCAATGGGTAGGAGAATGGACATTAAGAGGAAAGACAGTATCAATATCCATGAAGCTGACGGTCAGGTAGGATATACTGGAGGAACTAGAACTTCTGGTGCAACAAGTGAAACCAGATATTATAGGGATAACAGAAACATGGTGAAATGGTAGTCATGACTGGGGTACAGGTATTGAAGGGTATGTGCTGTTCAGGAAAGACAGAAATACAAGTAAAGGTGGTTGAGTAGCACTGTATATTAATGAGGTAGATTATAAAGAAATTAGAAGTGATGGAATGATAAGACAGAGTCTGTTCGGGTCAAAATCACTTTGGGGAAGAAAGCTACCAGAAGTTCACCTACAATAATCCTGGGCTATGCTACAGACCCCCACGATATGAGTTGAATATGGATAGAGACATTAATGTTTATAATGAAATAAACACTACTGGGAATTGTGTGATCATGGGAGATAAAGATTGGAGGAAAAGTGCTACTAATAATGGTAGGGGTCAGATTTTCCTGGATGTGATAGCTGACAGATTTCTTCACCAAATAGTCACTGAACCAACAAGAGGTGATGACATTTTAGATTTGGTATTGGTGAGTAGTGAGGACCTCATAGAAGAACTGGTTGTAGGGGACAACATTGGTTTGAGTGATCATGAGCTAATTCAGTTTAAACTAAATGGAAGGATAAACAAAAAATAGATCTGCAACTAGGGTCCTTCATTTCAAAAGGACAAACTTTAAAATATTAAGGAAATTGTTTAGGAAAGTGGACTGGATGGAAGAAGTCAAGGATCTGAATGTGGAGGAGGCGTGGAATTAATTTGTGCAACTTTGACTTAAAGTATCCGAAGCCTGCATCCCAAACAAGGGCGGGAAATGAAGGGAAGGGTTGTAGATGAAGCTGGATGAGCAAGCATCTCAAACAGGTGATTAAGAGAAAGAAGAAAGCTTATGAGGAATGGAAGATGGGATGGATCAGCAAGGAAAGCTACCTCTTGGAGGTCAGAAAGTGTAGAGATAAAGTGAGAACTGCCAAAAGTCAAGCAGAGTGGGACCTTGCAAAGGAAATTAAAACCAAGAGTAAAAGGTTCTAAGCATTGAGGATGCAGTGGAGAGTAAAGAGACTAGGCTTGGCCCAACATCTAAACAAATACTTTTCCTCAGCTTTTAATAAGGGTAATGAGGAGCTTAGGGGTAGAGGCAGGGTGACTAATGGAAATGAGGCTATGGAAGTAGAAATTACCACATCCGAGGTAGAAGTCAAACACAGACAAGTCATTTGGACTAAATTAGGTGACCAGGATCATCTTCACCCAAGAATGTTAGAGGAACTGGCACATGAAATTGCAAGCCCAATAGCAAGGATTTTTAATGAATCTATAAACTCGGGGGTCATACCCTATGACTGGAGAACTGCTAATATAGTTCCTATTTTTAAGAAAAGGGGAAAAAGTGATCCAGGAAACTACAGACCTGTTAGTTTGACCACAATTCTATGCAAAGTCTTGGAGAACAAATTTTGAAAGAGAAAGTACTTAAGGACAAAGATGTAAATGGTAATTGGGATAAAAACACACATTTTTACAAAATGTAGATCATGCCAGACCAATCTGATCTTCTTTGAGAAGATAACTAACTTTTTAGACAAAGGAAATGCAGTACATTTAATCTACCTGGATTTTAATAAGGCAACTGATTACAGTTCTGCAGGGGAAATTACTAGCTAAATTGGAGAAGATGGGGATTAATATGAGAACTGAAATGTGGATAAGGAGCTGGTTAAAGGGGAGACTACAATGGGTCACACTGAAAGATGAACTGTCGGACTGGAGGGACGTTACTAGTGGAGTTTCTCAGGGATCGGTCTTGAAACCAACCTTATTTAACATTTTTTAATGACTTTGGCATAAAAAGTGGGACTGTGCTAATAAAATTTGTGAATGACAGAAAGTTGGAAGGTATTGCCAATACAGAGGAGGACTGGAATATCATACAAGAAGATCTGGATTACCTTGAATACTGGAGTAATAGAAATTGGATGAAATTTAATAGTGCAAAGTGCAAGGTCTTGTATTTAGGGACTAACAACAAGATTTTTTGCTATAAACTGGGGAATTATCAGTTGGAAGCTACAGAGGAGGAGAAAAACCTGGGTGTATTGATGGATCACAGGATGACTATGAGCCACCAATGTGATGTGGCCAGGAAAAAAGATTAATGTAGTGCTAGGATGCATCAGGTGAGGTATTTCCAGTAGAGATATGTGCACACAGTGGCACCAGCAGCCATGCATACATTACACACAGTACATACCATTGGCAGCAGTAAGGAGGAACAGCATTGGCTGCCCCACTGCCCACTCGGGTTTGGCCGTGCTGGCCCTCTGTCATGACACAGGGCCAAAATTGATGAGTGCCATTGCAACCTGGGGCACGGGGAATACCACGCCACTCAGGGAGCGGCTGTGGGGCCAAACCTGAGTGGACAGTATGGAGGCCAGCACTGCTGCTCTTCACCACTGTTGTGGGGCCTGCTCCTGCACCAGGGCCCCCCTGCCGGGGGGTGCCTGACCTTGCGCCACTTTCAGCAGCCCATGTCCCCTCTCAGGGATGCAGAGTGACATTGTACCTGGGCATGTTGGGCTGGAAAGTGGGGGCTGAGCATGGCAAGAACTTGGTGGGCAAGGTGCTGGGGCCAGTGGCTGAAGGGGGAATGGATTCCTAGGGATTGATGATGCATAGCATGGAAAAAAATTCTGGGGGCATCTCTGCACACATGCACACCTGCTATAGGCTGTTGTCTCTCCCATGTTGGAAAGGTCCGTGAATCAGGAAATAATTATGGGAGGAAGTACAGAGGTGTACCTGCTTTTTGTGTGGGAGAAGCCATGTAACAGCAACACCATCAGCAGAACGAGAACTACTTCTGTGTCTTCTTCCAGCAATAAATAGACAAGTTAATTCAAAGAATCATGTCTGTTGTCCTTATTCCAGGGATTGTGCCTGTTTGTACTAAAATAAATAAACCATGTGGTGATGCTGCAGTAGTATAAAGGTATCTGGTTTCTTTATTGAGTCTCAAGCACACACACACACATATACAATAGCAATAGTTTTAGAGCACCCGACATAATTACCCAAAGTCTGAGATGGTTTTGAGTGATCAACAGCCAGGCTTCCAGGGGCCCTCCTTCTGTCCAGTTGTTGGGGAGATGTTAGACTCTCCTGGAAGAAAAGCTGCCCTGAACTGCTCCAAGGTGTATTCTTTTACTTAACCTTTTATAGCTAACTTAAAGCACATAACTCATAGTGACTCCTAATGGATCACCAATTTATCTAGCTTCAGAAAATTGCTCATTATCCCTTATCAAGAAAGCATTTCTAGTATTTCTAGTCATAACAACAATAAAACGTATAAGTCGGGCACTCAGAACCAAGGCCGGCTATTCACACACCCCTTCCCTTCTCCTGGTCCATTAACTCTCTGTCCATCCTCCCATTCTAATTAGCAAAACTGCAGTCATGCAGCTGTTTGGTCTTGCCTATGAGAGTCCTAACAATTATTCTTAACTATGTGGTATTTGGTTTTCAGCTAATGGTAGCTGGACACACAAAATGGCTGCAGTTATGCCAAGTTGTATTCTCTCATTACACAGGTATATATTATTTAATATTACAAGGATTCTGCCATGAAAATATGATTCTTTGGAAGCCATTAAGAAAGTCTGAAAAAGTGCAGCCTTTTTAAGTGTTGGAACTACCACTCAAGTGTGAATAACTGGTTTGTGATGAGGATACAGGAAATAAGCCAAAAGATGACAGGAGAGCAGACCAGCAAAAAAAAAAAAGAGAAAGTGTTGGTTTGGAACTTGATTAATAGGATCCTTCCTAGTTTCTCTCTGTCCAATTCAGAGGGTACTATAGCATTACACCCTGAATACCCCGTCTGGCTGCTCAGCATGAGATTCTATAATAGCAGGACATGAGTCACTTCACAAGGGAGAAGTTAGAAGGCCAGCCATGTCTGGCAGACTTCCCCCTGTACTTATCACCTAAAACATGCAAGAGAGTCACTATGTATAGTCTACACAGCAATACTCTAAGAGTTAAGTGTATCAGTCTTCTTGTGGTGAGCTCAGTTTTAGGTTTTGAATGTCTCAGCCACTATAATAACTGTAGGGAGTTAAGTTGTAATACATGTTTTCAGTCCAGCTGCTACTTTACTTCTTTAAAGCATACACAAAAAATCAACCAAAAGATAATTATGCATCAGCAACATTAGCAATGTCAGAAGCTTACTTGGTTAAATTAAGTACATGAATCACTTGGGATACTCAGCAGATGCTGCAAAGAGATTCTGAATGGGGGTAACGTGGGCTAAACATTTTATATATATAATGTTTTCAAAAATCAAGGATGAATCAACAACACTCTCAAAGAAATACTGGAGTCAAAGTGAATTAATGTATTTGAGGCCAGAATTGCAATCCTTGATTCTTGCACCTTGAATTTGAGGGTGGCTGTCAATTGATATTTTTGCAAAAAATTGCCATAGATTCTGACATTTTCAAAGTTATTTAGAAACAGGTGCAAGAGACATTCTTTTAAGAAGCTCATTTTTGCACCACAAACCTACGTGCTCTTAAGGAGAAATGTAATACACTGCATCTGAAGAACATGGCCTCAAGTGTCTCCTATTCACTCCATTAACCATAAGGGGTAGAGGGGAGAATCATAACAAATGTACATTTCAGAGTTTAAAAGTGAGAGTCCCATCTATTTTTATGTCATTCTTTCAGTTGAGGTACCAAGTATTCCCTCTTCTTCAGCTTGCTTCTTTCTTCCTTTATCCCCTATCTTACCCATCTAATTGTATAAAGTTGGAGTACAAGCTCCGCAGTGACAATTTGTGGATTTGAAATTATACTTAGTACATCTGAATTTACCCCCGGCTCCTTGAACCCTTTTAGTTTGAATTTGCAACTCCATTTTATTTGTAAAGGATTTTTAAGAGCATTCATGTTACTCACATATGGAAGAATGAAATGATTAGTTTAGGATCTCACTCTTCAGTCCTTACACAGGCAAGACTTACCAAGAGTTCCATGGAAGTTTACACTGCATACAAGCTCTGATCCACAAAGACTTAGCTATGTGCATAACTTTAAACAAGTGTCAAGCTGCCTGCAGTGATTCAAGAGCTTGAGTATTAACCTGAGGGCAGAGTGTTTAGAACCAGGACACAAACCCCAAATTGGTTGTGAATTCTATACTTAGATTTCCCCAACCAATCAATTGTAAACTCCTCAGGCATTGTAACAGCCTAAACATGTAGTCAAAGATGGTTCCTTTGGGTAATGCAATCGATCTCGCCATCCCGGCGAGTATACTTTTGTGATAGATAGATGATCCCCTACACCAAAGATCACAGGAACTTTCATTCCCAAAAGGCCAGTCACTTACTCTAAGTCAATTGCATGTTAGCTCTCACACCAAAGCCAAAGCTTGTAGCCAATCCTATAATAAATTATATACATATTTATTAAATAGGAAAAGGAAATGAGTTATTTATTTACAAGATTAAAGTACATAGATATGGATACAGAAATTAATTAAAATCTTAAAGTTCAAAAGATGATAGAAGCTTCTTTAATAATCAAAGCTTTGTGTGTCCTTTACAGCTAACCCAGGCTATGTACTGAGGATCTCTTGGGTATGCCTAGTGAACCTTGCTCCCAGAGTCCAAAGAGTACAGAGACAATCAGTTCCTTTAGCCTGTTTTTATAATCACTCTCCTGCCATGTGCTCTGAGCTGCAAACTCAGCTGTTGGGAGTTCACTTGCATGACTCATTTTCAGGGTGAGTGGAGTGCAGGACAACTGAGTATTTTGTCCTTTTTAATGCCCCACAATAGTCTGGCTGGTGTTGATGGACCTTACACATTGGGAAGGATATAACACCTTCTGTAGGAGATCAACACTTCACACTAGTTTATGTCTCTCTCATCCTTGGTGATTTACAGTCATAGAGGTTTACAATACAACCACTCAGATATTACCAGATATTTGGGAGAGAGATTGTTATAAATGAGATTAATGCATACAGCAACTCGTAGGCATTCAATAAGTCTAAACACTTAACATATTCTTATAATTCTAATACCCATTTTCATAATACTAACACACAGGTGAGCCAGACTGATTCCAGCTATGGATTTGGCAGGGTTCTCTTGAGGAATGGGAACCTTGGCATGAGGTAGCTCCTGGTCTGCCAGAATCACAATATCAGTAGTCTCATCAAAAGAAGTGTGATTTTTCAGTTCTATATAGCTACACAGATAAGAATAACAGAAATCGTATGCTTAAGTCTTTGTAGGATAGAAGCCAAAGACAGCAGAAGCAGGCTTTCAAATATCCAGTCCTTCAAGACCTCTGTATGTGCATCTCCCATTGACTTCAATGGGAGTCCTGTTTGTGAAAGGCTTGCAGGTTCTGATCCTGAGATGCCTGTTATCCATAACTCAAAGTGAAGCCAATAAGAGTTGTTGATGCTCAGCCTGCACCAATTTGGATCCAGCTCTTAGTATACACTGATCACTAATAATAAAGTTAGGCTTAATCCTACGACTCCTGTTCACTGCAGTAGCTTCATGGACTTCAAACCAACTACTCTCACATGAGTAAGATGAGCAGGATTTGTCCCTTAGTTCGTCATTTCTTACCTTGAAAGAGCAGGTAGCATTGTGCCCTCCCAAGCAAATGTTTGTAGTGTGTCTGTTGATTAATTCTGGAGAAGGCTTTGCTCAAGTATTAGTCATTTTTAACTTTTATTTCTTCTCTTGGAAAATCGGCATAGAAAAATAATACAACTACTCTTTCCCACTACTTTCCAACGACCAAATTGTGCTCCACCCCAAACAAGTGCACAGGAAGATGGGAAATGCACAAAGAATTTTCCTACTAACACCATTTGTGTGGGGCATAGGACAGTCGGTCTTTCCCTGTGCATTAGGATATCATGAGGCAAGGACTGTTAGGAAGAGAGCTCAACCTTCTGAAGGAATGTAGCATGGGGTCTACTGCCCATGTGAGCTAGGGAGTTCCAGCAGGCATTGTGCCTGCAATAGGCAGAATGCCTTCCAGATTTTCCCTTAGATCTATACAACTCTACATCTACAACTCTAGATCTATACAACTGGATCCAATTCTGTTCCACCTCCCCACCCACTCCCCCAAAAAACAATAGACTTGTGCCTATAAGGCACAGTAGAACCCTAATTTTTTGAAAGCACTGGAGTCTGATACTTTTGTAAAACTCTAGAAGAAAAAAGTTAACAATCCAAACAATTAATGTATTTTGTTTTAAAACATCAGAGGAACTTTGGAAAGTAACTACAGAAGAGGTGGTTGCTTTTCAATTTTAACTGTTGATACTGTAGATTGACTGTTTCCAACTCAGCAGCATCATTAAGATGTCCGTGGAGCATCCCATAAACTTTCAGTGACAATATGTCTCCAAGAGCTATGTCATCAATGGGAATCTCTCACATAGACCCTGATTAATGAATTGACATACAGTTCCATTGAAAGAGCTGACAATATCGGTTGCAGTGCTTCATGCATTTGCCATGGAGATTAGAAAATTAACTCCATTATGTTACTTCTGGTGACATTCTAACTGCTCCAAAAGAGATACATACAGAGCTCTTTCAATATCCATGGGAGCATTCTGTAGCTTTACAAATTAATGGAAGTAGCACAGGTTTTACGCTGCCACTATAGCTGTTATAATACCAAGAGAATTAAAAAAAAAAATTCCTCCACCACCCAAAAACTATTACAATTAAACCCACAACTCACCTTATTATATATAAGTAGTATGGCACACACATTAAGATGTTAAGATCACTTGCTACTGAGAGACTTTGCAATAAATAACCACACGAGTTGGCATACATGGGTCTGATCCTGAAAGCACCCTGTGGTCCTGATCCAGCTCCCATTGACCTCAATGAGCTTTGGGTCAGAGCTTGTGACCAGAATTTCAAGCAGAATTTCTATGCGCTAAGGACTTGAAGAAATGAGCCCTTTATTGCATTCTATTTATTGATGTAGTAATTTTACTAACTACTAGACATTAATATTGATGAATGATTAAGGTATAGATTGTACTATCCTTGCTTACATTGATGAGCATGTGCATGAGTAATTCCACTGAAGCCAATGTAGAAATACCCATGTAAGTGCTCACCATGCACGAATGAAGGTTGCACTATCTAGCCATAGTGGCAGCCTTAATTCTGAGTTTTCTTCTGGGGAATCTAGATTACACTCAACAATGTTGAATTTCATCTATATAAAGGTCTCCACTCCACATTTGGAAATAACAGGGGGAGCCTGAGAATAGCAACAGCACCACAGGTGGGGTCAGGAAGGAATTTTCCCTCAGGTCAGACTAGCAGTGACCTTAGGGTTTTTTCTCCTTCTGCAGCAGCATGTGGGTGTGGGCCTTTTGCCAGGATTATCCGAGTATATCTCACTTAATCATTTCCCTGCCGTTGCAGGAGCCTCAGGTTTCCTCTTTCCCCTCTGTCACGTTTTCCAGTGAAAATGGGGTGGGGGAGGAGGGAAGAAAATAGGGTGACCAGACAGAAAGTGTGAAAAATCAGGACAGGAGGTGGGAGGTAACAGGTGCCTATGTAAGAAAAAGCCCCAAATATCAGGACTGGCATCTGGTCACCCTAGAAGAAAGGGAGAGAAAATGGAATAGCAATTAATTGAAAACTACCTCATTTTCTATAAAAAATAGATTTTTAAAAAATGTATCTGCCATGAACCCCTAAGTACTAGATGCAGGCTGCTCCAAGTTCTGTAGTTGTGTGAAAAAATTGATTTTACTTCTGTATTTTTTCTACCCCTTTCTCCCTTTCAAAGGAATTGTCCAACATGGGGGTATATTTTCTTTGGACTGAATTTTCATCCATTCTCCCTAACAAGCTGTTTATTCCTGCAATATTACACTATTAATATAATATTACAATGCAGGTCTTGTACTTAGCTGTTAAAACTGGGAACTGAGGTGAGGTGTTACTGTTTATGAACATAATCCAAAATACAATTTGAGCTCCCTTCAATTATTACACAAATAAATACCAGGCTGTTTAACCTTCAACCATCTTCCACTTACATCTTATCCTCTGAACAGACAAAGGGGTATGCAAAGGAATATTAGGTTGCAGAGGTGTACTTGATGGACTAAAAAAAAGCGTTCAATGCTTAGGAACTATCCTAGCTCTAACCCAAGAAAGGATATCATGAAATATTTATTGGTACCCCCTTTATGTATTATTGAATTGTTTTTTATTTACCCAGGAATCTCTCAGGCATGCAGTAAGTGGAACATGAATGAGCTGAAACATTCTGCTGTGGATACTCTGACACCTAATGGATAGCAATGCAGTCCCTTTGCACCTGGCTAACTAATTATAAGACCATTCGTTACAGGAATAGCCTGCATATCCACTTCTGCTGGCAGATAAACACTACAAGACAAATAAGATATTAGAGTGAGGCGAAAAAGACTACCAATATTGAAGAAGTGAAGATTTTCTCCACAATTAGAGTCAAGTATTCTAAATCTATGTCTATACTTAGGTCGGTATAACTTTTGTCACTCAGGGGGGTGAATACCCCTCCACCCCCGAACGACATAAGTTACACTGACATACGCGCTGGTGTGGACAGCGCTATGTCAGCAGGAGAGCTTCTTCCGCTGACAGAGCTACCCCCGTGTGTGTGGGGTGAATTAATTAAGTCTATGGGAGAGCTCTCTCCTGTTGGCTTAGAGCAGCTACACTACTTTTACAAAGGCTCTGCTGTAAGCTCTCTAGTGTAGACAAAGTTCTTCTACTGGGGATTAATTGAGAATTAAGAAGCAATGAAGAAAGAGGTAGATAACAGTACCTCCTCCCTCTCTGCCCCCTGGACAATTCTGAGGCCCCAACAGCAGAATCTTTGTACAGAGTGATGTGTTTACTATTATAAATATATAGCAAAAAATCCATTATGGGTTAAATATATATTTGGTCTACAATAGAGTAAGATAGCACATACTGTAAATCATTATGCCCATTTTATTAACTATGAAAAATATTAGATTGCTCAACTCCATATGGCCTATATGAGTTAAGGAAAAGCATTTAGATAGATGTATTACTTTTATGATAACTAAGAAAATGTACCCCTTTCTTGTTCCAAAGAAAGGTAAGATGCTTTCCCCCCACCCATGGAACAAAGTAAATGTAATAAAATAGCTTTTGGTTATATTTGATCTGAAATAAAATAACCCTATAATTTGAGTTAATCATCATTACTACTAAAGCATAAGTATTAACATGAAAAGCACAAAAATGGGGAAAGCTACTTATTTTTATTTATGTTCTGCTCTGCAACGGACATCATAGCTTCCAAGGAGTCTAGCTAATGACGTAGAATGGACAGCAGATGAGAGATTCTGGGATGCTTTAAAGTAATTTTGACAGGTAATGTCTGACAAAGTCAATCTCATTAAATACAATAACTTTTTTTTTTACTAGTACTGTAGATTCCACTTATTAGCAATTGTTGGTAGCCAGCAAAAAGTTGTCATTATCCGGCAGTTGTTGATAAGCAGAAGGTATGAAAGTTGGCAACCCTCGCTGAGGCAGCAGCCAGGGAAGGAACATGTCTTCCCTGGTTGCAGCCCTGCATACCTGCCAGGGGTGCTGGAACTAGGAGTGCTGGGGGTGTAGCAGCACACCTGGCTTGTTTTAGTAATAACCAAATACATGGTTTCGCTTTCAGCAGCCAGACTATAAAAATTGTTTCAGCACCCCCGCTGCACCTGCCTGAAGGAAGGGCAGCAGGAGGGAGGGAGGCAGCTAAGTCAGCAGGCTGTAAATTGCCCATTCGGCAGTCTCAGTTGGACCAAGGCAGGAGGGGAGGGGGGTTTTGAGTGCTACAGAGAGGGCAGCTTGCCCCCATGTCCTTCCTGATAAGAATTGTGTTGAAGTGGCTGATACATGCATTTTAGAAGAACAGGATGTGCCCCGGGAATGTCTATCAGGGCTGCAAACTCTGGGAAAAACCCACATCTGGTTAATCGATAATCAGATGCTAGGGCTGTCCATGGGAGTGCTGGGGGCCTCTCTTTACATGCTCTGGGGTCAGGGGTCAGCACATCCCAGTGCTTCCTTCCATGTCTGTCGGACCCTGGCAGGGTGCAGCCCAGTGAGTGAATGGAAGTGCCATACAGCTCCAACATCCAGACTGAAGCATCTCTGCCTATTACTGCTCTGCCAACAGCCTGCCCAGCCAACATCCCCTTACCTCCTGTGAAGTCCCTGTGCTCAATTAGGTTTGCCAGGCTGCAGCCCCAGAAGAAAGCACTGGCCCGGACTGAGAATGGCTGCAGGCAAGTTTGTGAGGCTGCGGCCAGATAAGACACATACCAGCACTTTCTTCTCTGGCTACAGCCTCACAACCCTACTTGCAGGTGGTACACAGCATGTCCCAGCACTTCCTCTGGGGCAGCCACCTCCCAAAATTGCCTGCAGAGGGCGCTTGGCACATCTCAGTGCTTCCTTCTGGGGCTGTGGCCTTGCAAACCCGCCTGGAAGTGGCACCTTTCTTCCAAAAAAAAAAAAGTGATAATAAGCCTCATGCCATTGCTAATATCCAAATCCTATTAACATTGATGTTAATGGGATGTGATTGGTTCCTGGCAATATGTCGTCATTAACCAGAAGTTGCTAATATCAGGCTTGTTATTAAGCAGAATCTACTCTATTACGGAGCTTTGCCTTTGAATGTTGCCTGGCGTTTAATCGTAAGGCAAGTTAGATGATGTGGTGGTACTTGGGAATAGTAATGCTAAAAAATTCAGACTTGAGTATCTAAATAGAAATGTCCTGGTTTTTCTGAGGCTATAACTTCAAAGGGAGCTGCACCTCTTCAGCAGTTCTGGACTTAAGTGCCTAATTTTAACACCCAAGTTTGAAAATATAAGCCTGCTTGTTTGACACAAGCCACAGGGAGCTAATGCCAGATCTGGAATTAGTCCTTTACTTACAGTCACTTGGTTAGGTTGCTAAATCACTGGTTGCCATATATCCTGCTGGTTGTTCAGTAGAGGAACTGGCTCAGCCTCAGGTAGAGACTGGTAGAGAGCCTTCAGTGGCCCTACTGCCATCAACAGCAGCCCAAGAAGCAATGCTCCTTTGCACTCTGAAGTGATCTGGGGCCTTGCCAGTAGTCAGAGACTTCTGTCCAGAGTTTTACTGGTTGTTTGTGTGGGGACTGTGAATAATGTTTGGGAAAGCTACCATCTTTCCACCCCAGTGATTGGTTTGAATCAATTTACATTGTTGAGGCTACCTTCACAAGAAGGACTAAAAATGTGCTATTTGAAAAGAAAAAAGAAAGCTGAGGTTATCCTTTACATTCTAAGACCCCCAATTAGGGAAGGCCCATGGCTTCAGGCCTGCAAAGACCAAAACTGGGGAGGGAGAAACTCACTAGCATGTTAAAAAAAATCACATGTGTAAGAAGAGTGAAACATTTTTCACTCTTCCCTGAAACTTCTCATGAAAAAAAGAAGGTGGCTTTCACAGCATGAGCATTTAAAGGAGGAGGAAAATGCCACTCTTTCATCCGCTGCAGACAATTGTTCCATTCCCCCCACTCCAGTTTTATAAAAACACTCCAGTTTTATAAAATCTATGCTGAAGTGTTTATGACACCTCTTGTTTTAAGAAGAAATGAACTTGTAACAAAAAACCTAGATCCAAATACCCCAGAACTTTGGGAAAGTTCAGATCCATGCTTGATCTCTGTGACTTGTGTCATTGTATGTGTTGCAGCCTGGTTTGATATTGAAGGAACAAAGAAAGTGTTTGGAGAGGAACTCTTATAACAGCTTGTGCCACAGTGCTGTAAAAGGGGAGATGGCAGGGAGGCACAGAAGGAGAGGCAATAAAGTATAGACTTAAAAACTAGGCAATGTGAGTTCCAGTTTCAGGGGAACAGGTAGTTTACTCCAGTCCTTTGGGCAAGGCAGAAAGGATAGTGCAGCAGTCTGTGTGCTAACCTGGGATCTGAGAAACCTAGGTTCAATTGCCTGCTTTCTTACAGACTTCCTGTGTGATGCTGGGCAAGTCATGAAGCCTCTTTATGTATCAGTTCCCCATCTGTAAAGTGGTGATAACATAATTTCCCTACATTCCAGGGGTGCTGTGAAAATAAATCCATGAAATATGGTGAAGTGCTCAGATTCTTTGGTAATGGTGGCTGTGACAGATGGGAAGCCTAAAACCTTAAGTGAGTGCCCTCAAGGAAGACCAGGTGGGAGTCAAAGGTCCAATTAACTCTAAAATTGTGACATATAGTGTACAGGGAGACTTTGGCAAATCAGTAAAGTGCCTGAAACCACTATGGATTATTGCTAAAAGCAGCCAAGTCAGCAGGCTGTAAATTGGCCATTCAGCAGTCTCAGTTTGACCAAGGCAGGAGGGGAGGGGGGTTTTGAGTGCTACAGAGAGGGCAGCTTGACCCCTTGTCCTTCCTGATAAGAATTGTGTTGAAGTGGCTGATATATGCATTTTAGAACAGCAGGGTGTGTCCCAGGAATGTCTATTGGGGTCTCAAGGCTGCAAACTCTGGGAAAAACCCACACCTGGTTAATCGATAATCAGAAGGAACCCCTTGCTTGACCATTGAAACTGCTTATTTAACAAGTTTTCTTTAAGGGACATGTCAATCTATTACTAATGTATAAATAAGGGAAAAAAAGTTTGAGGTAGTTGGACTCTTTTTGGGCTCTCCCTCTGGATACATCTTGCAGTCCCCACTGGCAGACGGAAGATTTGGCCACCGGAAGCCTGCCACTGTGTCAGTCGAGAGCCACACTCAGCTTTGGTAATTATCAAGGGTGGGAGTGTTTTACTAACCTGTTGCAGATGTGTGTATAAGTGCTTGAGACTAAGTAAAGTTTAGCTTTAAGTGAAAGCACTCTTGTGTTCTCCTGTTTGTGCCAGCCATCTATTGGTCCAACGGCCGTGTCTCCCCTGATTTATTTCCTGACACCACCTCACACAGAGTAAAAGTTACCAATAGCTTTAGGTTGAAAGAACCCCAGGTAACAGTAGGGTGGCACAGCATGTGTGGGACCTATGACAGTGTGAATTGTCATAAATTCCAGAAATAGTGAAAGCAAGTGCAGTAGAAGGAAGTACACTGAACCTTGGAGCCCCCAGAGAGAAAACAATGCACACGTGCTGGCCCTTGCTGGCTTACTGGGGATATCACAGTGTAAGGCAGCAAGCCTTGAAACCCTGGTCAGTAGGGAGACAGATGAGGGTCTCCACCCAAAAGAAATTATGGCTGGGAGCTGGAAACCTCATGTGGGTGCCCTTGAGAGACCACAGAAGGGGAATAAAGGCACAATCACCCTGAAACTGTAACAGTTGCCATCTATCTAAAGTACTTGTATGGACAGCTCTAAGATGTTTTCCTCCCAGGTGTTGAACTGGGTTGGGGGGAAAAGAAGGGCATGGAGAATGGTGGTGACAGTTTAGCACCATAGTGTGCATCTTTCTTGTTGTTTCTTTCCTTTCCATCCCTTCTCCCTCTCTATTCCCCTCATTTTCCACATCTCTTCTCTCACTTTTCCTTTTTTTCAAAATTATGCTTTTATACTTTTCTCTCATTTTTCTTGTATTCTTTTCCAATTCCTCTCACTTCACCACCTCCCCACCCCCCAAAAAATCTTTTTGCCAGGTTCAACTAAGAATTCACAATTTGTCGGAGGCTATTCAGTTTATTTCTGCATCAAGATCTTTAAAGCAGGAGCTGGCTGTAAATGAAAACTGACATTCCAGTCATTTTCCTATCTGCATTAAGCTGGCAGCTGGAGACAAAGAACTGCAAGCTTGGTGCAGAGAGGAACTGACTAATCAACTTTCCTGTGCAGTCAGCTTCATGTATAAAAAAACTAAGGAAAGTGAATAATTCCGTAGGCTTTCTCCACTGTCTTTCACCTTGGATAGTCATTTACACTCATGCAAAGCAAGTTTAAACACTTCCAAATCAGAATTCTCCACTTAGTTACACTAGTGAGTGCATTTGACAATGACCTTGCACAGATGTGACTACCCAAGGTGCAAGGCAGTGGGGAATCAGAGCTCTAATAATTTTTCCCCTGCAAGCTTTTTATACAGAGGCCAGATTCTGCATGGACTCACAACATTTGCAACCCCATTGAACTCAGTGCTCCTCTACTTGGTTTAAGTCTGCTCAGTGTGAAGCTGTAACCAAGAGCTAATTAGTTTCACACTGCTGCTCAACACCACTCAGCAAGTAGAGGGAGAGTTGGAAACTGCCATCTTCAGGGTGTGAACTGAGTGGTTGAAAAGAAAGCTGAATAATTCTGATGAGTTTCCATGTACAGCAGGCTCTTAGACTCAAAATGTAAGTGTATTTAGGAATTGCCCTACTCAGCAGTGCAATGCCTAAGTGACTTAGGAGCCTAAGCCTTTTTGACAGTTAATGTGATTTAGGCTCCTAAGTGTCTAAATCGCTTTAAACAATTGAAACTTAGGTTCCTAAGTGGCCTTGTAATGTTGAATGAAACAATCCCTAAATACCCTTAAAAATCTGGGCCTTAGTCAAATTCTGTAAAAAGAGAACAAGGGAATCAAGGGGAGGGGATGGCAAAAGTGGCCACCCCACCAAAAAAGTAGGAGAAAAGCAAGATCATGTTAATTGCCCTTTACTATTCAGATTGCACATGGCCTAATCTTTGCTAATCTCCCACCTCCCTTATATTCTGGACAGAGGTTCACCGCACACCTGACCCCAGAACTTGAAAATAATTAACCCTGTGTGAGCCAATCACCTGCTAGTAGGAGAGGCTGTAGGAAAATCCTACCATCCTGTGGCCCCTCTCTCCCACATCACACCCATGCCCAACACATGTTATCTTTGATCCAGACAAAGGAACTACACCTTCATCAACACTGGAAGTCACTAGAGCATCTGATCTCTGTCCTATCAGTAGCACTTACCTGTCAGTGCCCCCAGACCTGTCCCTTGTTCTTGGTACTCATAGACTGAAAAGGTTTCCAGTTGCATCCCACAACTGCATGCCAAGGCAACAAGTAGGACAAGCCCACTCAGCACTGACACCACGATCCCTACCTATAACATACTTCCAGGAATCCCCATGGACCCAATTAACCCAAAGAGGCTCCTGCACCTAGAAGAACTCAGGTCAGACTAAGTCCTTCTGCACCAATATCTGAGGGCAATCTAGCTGGTGGACAACTTCAGGTATCAAATCCAGCCACCTACATGGACACAATACATTTTCTAGCAACCTCAGACCCGGTGGCCAAGGCAAGACCACTGACTCCCCCAAAATACCAGTCAATATTCCTGAAATCACAATGCCTACAGGCTTAGATCAGGGGCAACATTTTTATATATGCCTTAATTTTCCACCTGAGAAACACGCCCTTGGGGGGCTGGTAGCTCTCCCCAGTACTCTGGGTGAAGCATCTTTGTCTTTAACATTCCCCTTCCAGTTCCTAAGTTGATCTGGTGTTTTTTCTTGGTGGTTCCTAAGCCTGAGGTTTCAGCCATGGCTGGGATGGGTTGGGAATCATTGAACTAACAAAATGCACACACAGTTTGACAAGACAAGACAGTCTGACTGCATCTCCATGCCCCTCATTTCCTTATTCCTCACTCAATACTCCCTCCACACACTGTCGTACATCATTGTCTGTTGTCACTCTCTATCTGAAGCAGAGCTGGTTGGAAAATAGGAATATTTTTCATAAAAGATGCATTGCTTTTTTCATTGAAAAAATCTGATTTTTTTGACCCGTTCTAGTGTTAAAGTGTGCTGTAGATTGCAAGCTCTTAAGGGCAAGGTTTTGTTTTATGTCTTCATCAAGCACTGTTCACATTTACGGCAACAGATAATAATAATGGATCTGAGCTTTGGGGAATCAGAAAACAGTCAGTCGTGTTGTACCAGCCAGTTCAACCTCCGCTACCTCCCATCGTCTGTTTTAGCTCTAGGCACTTTCAAATCAACAGACAGGTTTGAGCAAAAGAATATTGTTCTGTCATGTCTCGTCCATATCTCATATTGGAGGGGAAATATTTCTGCTCTTGCACCAACAATCACACTGGGTACCCCCCATGACTGCTTATCAGGGAAAAGAGTGTGCTCACTCATTTTGTGAGGCTTAGAATAGATCACCAGTAGCTGTCCACAGACGCTATCATTCACCTTTGTATCAGGAATTATTTTTCTGTACAGTCTCTGGACAAAATGGAGCTTATTAACATAGGAGTCAGCAGCTGACCTTCTAAGTCTCCTTTGTTTATTACATTTCAATATCACAAGGGAAGGTACCTAGTGCATACTAAACAGACAGAAAAAGTTGTTGGGAATCTGAATAATGAATACAAATGGGAGAACAGTGACAAAAGTAAATTAAGTGAGTTACTCAGCACAACAAGGAAGGGTCTGTTCCTTCAAACAACCTTTCAAGACAGTCCAGCTGCCTTAGAAAGTTCTAGCTATTACATTTCACATTGGCTCCCAACTCCAGTCAAAATGTTTACATTTTAACCTTTATTCAAGTAATCCTTAACACTCCAAATGGCTCTTTTTTTGGATTTACAATAGACAGGGGAACTGAAACTAGAAAGGAACTGAGAAAGTCACATCAAAATGCACCTGGTCTTTCAAAAATTTCCAGGGGAAGGCTTCCACATTTTCCCTTCATTTTGTTCTCCCAGGTCTTCAATATTTTCTTTTATGTGTTCATATTCCAATCCAAGACACACTTTGCAAGGACTGTAAAACTCCACAAATCGTAGCAGGAATGGTGCCACCATTAACTTAGTTCTACCTATTGTTGAGTGACAGATGTGGAGGGGACTCACAAGGAATTAACGCTAGTCCTTTTATAGACATTTCCATGTGGAAATCCACAGGCAGATCAGGATGCAGTGCTGTAGACTGCAGCTGATCCCCCGCTTCACCCTCTCCAGTTCCCTGATCCCTAGGGAAAGTCGCCAATGGAGGGGTTGTTATGGGATCTTACAGAGTTGCGGGGAACGAAGGAGAATGACGTTGTGACAGCAGTACCACATTAATCATGGCCAGAGGGAGTTCTGGCAGTCTAGATGCCCTTCCATTCCAATAAGTGGAGAGGATAATCTGTGTCGTGATAAATTTAATCAGAATTTTGATTAGCTCTTTTTTTACCATAGATTTGAGCTATAATATTTACCTTGATTGATTGTTTCCTAGATATTAATTGATCATGGTTTGAGAGTTTCTTTTTAAATAACATATTTTATACTTGTCTGTTTACATGTTAATAGGGAATTATCAAAGGTCACTGCACATTTCTGCCTCAGTTTCACATTTTTTATCAAACAGCCACCATAGAAAAAGTGCTCCAAATTAAAAGCTCCTTTTCCAGAGTCTATTCAGCTCGATTAATATAAATTAAAAAAATATTCACCCAGCCTCTCCAAGTCATTTCTAGCCCTTTGCAAGGACTTCACAGTCACCCTTATCTTAAGGCTTCTCACCACCTCTCCCTAGCAAGACCACATTCTAGTCTCACCTCCAGGTTCTGCCCCAGCTCACCACAGTCCACCTGGCTCCCTCCAAGCTTGCTCCAGGCAACTAGCCTTCTCTGTGGCTCACCAAACCCTTCACTGTTTCTATCCTCTTCAATAGTAATCAGAAAGCCATGTATGTAATATGGTACCCACATGTCACATGCCCCCAGCCACATGACCCCTCATGAGTGTCTCTGCACTGATTGCAACCAGCTGTGGTCCTGCCTAGAACAAAATAATTGACTCTTTCTTGGCAGCTTATCACAGGCCTGAATAAACCCTGCTTTATTAATGCATTTTTTCTTTAACTCAACATGTGTAAGTAAATTGAAGTGATCATGTCCAAAACCAACGATAATTTTGAGTAGAGCATGAGCAAGTTTCCCGAAAGTTCAACATTTGAAAGTATCTCTGCCAGTGCTGCTGAATCCTAATTTGCACAACACTTTCACCACACCAGCCCGTGGTTTCTCCCTAGCAGAAGCTGTCTGTCATTTTATATTTGGTTAAACTATGTGATGGTTTTATGATGATCCCTAGCAGAAATTAGGATGAGACCAGCACATTCCTTTTCACTTTGAGAGATTGCCTAAACTGGTGTTTGATCCCGGGTTTCCAGAAATACAAGGCAAGTGTATGAAATTCATTACACCACCTCAGCCCCTTCTACAAGCTCCATACGGTCTTTGTATCATTTTAATTTATATATTGCTCACAATTTACTCAGAAAAAACATTGGGCACAATTTTGTTGGGCACCCTTAGTATCCAGCCATTCATTTTATCCATTGTCTTCATGTGATTCATAATGAAGGAGTCAGTGAGCAGAAAAAAATATTCCCCATAGATATTTTGACATAATGATTCCAAGGCATTATCCACTATACCATTTACTCCAATTCTCAGGCTTCAGTTTACTTAGCTGTGAGATCAAAAGTACCAAGGGGCATATTCTACTCTCACTGTGTGAACATAAGTCCTATTAGTGTTAATGAAAGTTCTACACTCACATGTAAAAGAATATAGCACCTTATGTTGGAAAGCTAAGAGCAAAAAAACATATGGGCTTTAATAAAAAAGAAAGACTATGAGGGAATGTAAAATGACAGTTTAAAAAAAACCTAGCCTAACTGGAATCAGTTAATATTTGTCAAATACACTGAAAAATGAAAAGATATGAAAGGATATTCCATTATCCATTGAACATTAAAAGAAAAGAAGCTTGGAATAATAATAAAAAGAAACAGAAAATGTCCAGGGTCAGATTTTGATCCATCACTGACACTGAATAGTACCTGAGACACTGCATGCCAAATTCTTCACAGTGATATTATTATGATATAATTATGGCATAATTATGACACATTTTGTATGGTGAGGGTCATGTGAGGTATCATTGGAAAAGTTATGGTTTACTGAATTAGATTATTATATTTGTATGCAGATATCATTTTTGCATCTGAAGTTATGAATATTGACTTGGGATTTGTATTTCAAATGGGCTTTCTCTGGAATACACCAACAGCTAGCCTTTCAGGTACAACAATGAAGAAGCTAGATGGGGCTGATGGCCAATCAGCAAAGACAATGGACTGTGGAATATCTTAACCTTCCTGTGGGCATTTTTGGCTGGCCTGTAAGCAATGCCTGCTATAACACTGCAAGGGCATGTGGCCAGACCACATGTCTCTGGACTCCATCTTGGGATGTTAGTATTTTTCCACAAACTGGTCTGGGAACCAAGTTTTGAAACAAAGGGTTCCCACCCTATGCTAAAGCTATATAAGGCATGGAGTGACATCATTGATTGTTCTTCAGCCGCTCCCCCCCCCCTCCACCCCACACAGAAGAAGACTCCTGGAAACACCTGAGGAACAAAGATTGACCTGAGGGAAGTGCTGGACAGGCAGGATTTCTAGCCTGTGTATGAAGGACCTGGGGGTGCCAAGCTGTAAAGCAAGTGCAGCTTGTCCCTTATGAATCTGCAACCTGCTTGTATCATCAGCCCAGGTGAGAAGTTGCTAATTCATATCCTATCTTTCTAGTAACTTAGACTTAGTTTGTGTTTTTGTTTATTTACTAGGTAATCTGCGTTGATCTATTTGCTATCACTTATAATCACTTAAAAACTATCTTTTGTAGCTAACAAACTTGGTTTTGCTTTATCTAAACCAGTGAGTTGGAGTGAAATGCATGGGAAATCATAGATCAAGGAGCAAAGGCTGTTGCATATTCCTTTCCCCATGGGGGCGGGGGGGGGCACATACTCTATGAGCTTTTGCTGTATAGTTCCCTGTGCAGTGCAAGATGGTATAATTTTGTGTTTATGCTCCAGAGGAGGTGCATGCCTGTGGAGCTGACAGTTACCTTGGTTTTAGCCTTTCTACTGTTGGTTCATGCAATGGCTAGGTAGAGAGCCTGCATGTACTGCATCTGGGTGTGCCCCTAGTTCTCTGTATGCTGGTGGAAGTGTAAGACCGGGAGTGGGTCTGCAGATTGTCTCAGCAGCACAGTGAGAGAGGGAGCCCAGGCTGGTGTGTCAGAGGATTCAGCGGTACCCCAGTTCCAGCTGGCATCTCAGTACTTTTCTCCAGGAGTGGTCCAAGTGAAGACAATGAAACCATTTGTAAAGGAAGCTGATACTTAGCATGAGTTAGGGGATCAGAATCCTGCCCTATTCCTCCCAGCAGAGCCAACCACAATCTGGACCTTAGCAGTTTTATTATTTTCTCTTGATGAAAGCTCTCTCTGGTCATAGCTTGTTTACATAACATTTCACCATTTCCCACCCACCCACACTGTCACACCACAGAAACTAATAAACAGCAGTAATGTTCCTCCCTCTCAGGGTCAGGAGGGAGGAACATTACAGCATACAGACAAGTAGGGACACACCCAGCTGCAGTAGATGCAGGCTCTCTAGCTAGCCATTGCACAAACCAACAGTAGAAAGGTAACTTTCAGCTCCACAGGCACGCCCCTTGGGTGTGGGCTAAACACTTAAACAGTTTATGGCCCTCAGCCTCCATGCTGGGGGAAACAGCAACAGTCTCTAACTCTGGCCCTCTGGCATAAAGGTTAGCATGCATCCCGCCCCATATACTAAGTTCCGGAGGTAGGGGGATCTGGGTCCATCCTCCTGCACAGGGGTCCCAGCCAGGACCCTAGCAGTGGTGGGCAACCCTGCAAGGGGTAACCAGGGAAATGTGTGGTCACTGCCTCACATCCCAGCAGCACAACCAGACCAAAGTTTTGTTTCTCTGGGCTACTTTCTACTGGTTCCTGCTGGTGCTGCTCTGGCACTGCTGGCACCTGGCTTTCAGTCTCGTGGTCAGGCAGTCCTTCCTCTGTTCTATCATTTTCACAGGGAATTAGAATCAACCTATTATTTTCTCAATTAAACCAGCTGATTGTAGATATAAGCTTTTTCTTTTTTCTGTGGGATCAGTAGCAGCAAAAATGTCCCTGAAATTCTATCACTAGGACAGTGTCTGAATATATATAACACATTTTATCACAGAATCTACTGTAGTGCTTTATCATTCCTTGAACAACAACAAAAAAGTGACCCAGCTTGTGTGATTTTTAAAATTAAATAAAGCTGTATATAAGGCTTGTTAAATTGAGATTAGTTTTTACAATTTTCAGCAAAATGACCCTTTTTCTGCAGTTAAGTAGATGCTCACATCTTTTCAAAGTGCAAAACAAAAAAAAACCAATTAAACAAAAGAATGCTCTCTGTCCTTGTGGTATCTCAAATATTGTGCAATGTAACAAAATTATTGTGCAGTTATATTGGGTTCTTCTCTCATACGGCTTATCAAAATACTAGCACAGCAAGTAAATAAAGTAAAATAAAACTAAACCTTTTGGTTTTTTGTTAAAATAAAGTCTTTTTAAATTCCAAGAGTGAAATAAAGGAACACCAGCTATTTCAGTTTGTCTTCTGAAAGAGAATGCCTCTGACTGGTGAGGACAAGATTATACAGAGAGCTGCTGAGTTCAGCAATAGCTGTGTTTGTTACAGCATTTATGTATCTGAAAGCTAATGTTTTTAAATTCAGAAGACAGTTGGCTGTTGATGACCAAAACATGGCAATATCAATTTCTCCTGACTGTAGCATGCTCTGGATCACATCGGGTGCCACCTTCCCAGTATACAGAACAAACTCCTCTGCTGAAATGTCACTGAAGCCAGGAATTAAAGTATAATCTGCCTTGACATGAGACATTCCTTATACATTTCAGGAACTTAATTGTGGGTTTCCCAGTCTCAGTATCACTGATGTACTTCTTCAGGTTTTCAGCTGAATTGTGAACAGCTGAACGAAACAGGTGCACCACCTTGCTACTTTCATCAGTTGTTACATTGTTGACATCGTCAGCCCTGAGGAACCTTTGAGTGGTTTCCTCTGAAAACTGAGTATGTGTCTCAAGGAAAAACAGCAGTTCTTCCATTTTCTCAAAGCAAAGAGAGTGCATTTACAACACTGACAAACCTGGGACCTTTGGAGCTAAATGCATGAGTCTCTACTGCATGAGCTAAAATCCATATAGCCCTTAGTTAAGGCTGTAGAGCAGACTCATTAATCTCTCTCTAAGTGGTCTCAGTGCCGCTAGATGGGACAAAACACCACACCCAGGAGGTGTGTGGGTTACACATTGTCTATGGCTTTCAGATGTAGCCATTAGGCCAATGATTGGCCTGCACATTTGATGGATAAAATGCAGTGCAATCTCCTGCATTAAACATTGGGTTTCATCTGACACACATTTTCAAGTTCCCACAACGATGTGGTGCCGAGTTGCCACACACCCATTTCCTCTTCAGCAAAGCTGTGATAATATTAAAAGCATGTTTCATGGTACAGAACAGCAGCAAACCAGCTGTTCCATCTAGTTGCTAATGAATCCAGTGCCATTGTAGCATGGGAAACTTTTTGCCTGATGTAATTTAAGTACCTCATCTTCCTGACACCTGCCATAGGTGAGAACATTTGTGAGAAAGCTTTTACCATTGCATTGACATCCTTGAATGACTTATGAAAACTTTAATCCATGAGACTGATTATGTAAGCAAGGCATGTTACGTGGATGCTATCAGGAAACAGTCCAGACAGTTCAGTTTTATAAGCTTTATGCATGTATGCAGCATTATCCATGTAAAAGACAACTACATTGTTGTAAGCAATTTTGTAACTTTGCACAATCTGAATGACCGCTTGAGACATGGTGCTGTGATTTGTTTTATGCATGAAGTGTGTGTCTTCAAGATAGGAGGACATCTTTCCAGTACCATTTTTTACCAGCGATATGAGTAAAATGTTAAGTACATAGCATCCCTCGTCATCAGTCATTTGATCGAATATAACTGACACATAGTTATCCTTCACATTCTCCTTAAATTTGTTTCTCTCAGTGTTGTAGACATATGTAAAATATGCATCTTGAAGCTGGTAAACTCCTAGAATTGCACCACCATTCTTCACTCAAGTGTTTAGAGACTGGTGTGTGAAAGGATGGTCCATTTTAGCTAATGGTATATTTTCCATGGCACAAGTTAAGACCCAGTCAGTGACGACATCCAAGTGCTCATGTTACATTATTGTGGATGTGTTGAAACATGTTGAAAGTGAACACTATATTTTTTTGTGATTCTTCCTGCAATGCAGTGTTTCTCTATAAATATTTCTGTGATTTGGTAAAGTGATTTGAAATTGTTGATTTCCTTTGATGGTCCAGAACAACATTGCACATTTTGGAAAAGTGTTTTCCACCATCTTTGAATACCTGTCCAGGAATACCTTTTACTCTCGATTAGTCAGCTGCAATACAGTAATTAAGGATTGTTTGGAAAAGCAAAGCTTACATGAGAGTCCATGCTGGCAGTATTACCTGCCCCTCTAATCCAAAGCCTCCAGGTTTTTGTCTCCATCAATCACTTGGACAGGGAAGCAGCAATCTCATATCACAGTCTGCTTATACCTCATAACTTTGTGTTCAAATTGCAGTCAGGCTGTGTTTCACACGTTCCCCTTGCATTGAATCATAGAATTTAATGGCAGAAGGGACCATTGTGATCATCATCTCACCTTCTGTATAATACAGGTCATAGAACTTTACCAAAATAACTCCTAGAGCATATCCTATAGAAAAACATGCAATCTTGATCCAAAAATCACCAGTGATGAAGAATGCATTGCAACCCTTGGTAAATTGTTTCAATGGTTAATTACCCTCAGTGTTAAAAATATACATGTTATTTCCAGTCTGAATTTGTCCAGTTTCACCTTCCAACCACTGGCTCATTTTTATACCTTTGTCTGCTAGATTGGCAGGGATAGGATACAGAGGGACCTAGACAAATTGGAGGATTGGGCCAAAAGAAATCTGATGAGGTTCAATAAGGATAAGTGCAGGGTCCTGCACTTAAGACGGAAGAACCCAATGCACAGCTACAGACTAGGGACCGAATGGCTAGGCAGCAGTTCTGCGGAAAAGGACCTAGGGGTTACAGTGGACGAGAAGCTGGATATGAGTCAGTAGTGTGCCCTTGTTGCCAAGAAGGCCAATGGCATTTTGGGATGTATAAGTAGGGGCATAGCGAGCAGATCGAGGGACGTGATCGTTCCCCTCTATTCGACATTGGTGAGGCCTCATCTGGAGTACTGTGTCCAGTTTTGGGCCCCACACTACAAGAAGGACGTGGATAAATTGGAGAGAGTCCAGTGAAGGGCAACAAAAATGATTAGGGGTCTGGAACACATGACCTATGAGGAGAGGCTGAGGGAACTGGGATTGTTTAGTCTGCAGAAGAGAAGAATGAGGGGGGATTTGATAGCTGCTTTCAACTACCTGAGAGGTGGTTCCAGAGAGGATGGTTCTAGACTATTCTCAGTGGTAGAAGAGGACAGGACAAGGAGTAATGGTCTCAAGTTGCAGTGGGGGAGGTTTAGGTTGGATATTAGAAAAAAAATGTTCACTAGGAGGGTGGTGAAACACTGGAATGCGTTACCTAGGGAGGTGGTAGAATCTCCTTCCTTGGAAGTTTTTAAGGTCAGGCTTGACAAAGCCCTGGCTGGGATGATTTGATTGGGGATTGGTCCTGCTTTGAGCAGGGGGTTGGACTAGATGTCCTCCTAAGGTCCCTTCCAACCCTGATATTCTATGATGCTATGATTCTATGATTGTCGAGCCTTCCCTTGGCTGCCACTTGTAAAAAGATAATATCTGATCATTGGTCTTCCATTGTATCATCAAGGAAATTCTAGTCTTATGTAGACAATTCTTGACCTGCCCATCTGACTAATATTTAATCCCGGACTCCCCTGTCCCACAGGAGAAATCAACTCCTTCGCTTTCTGTAGTTGACAACACAAAGTGAGTGGGGAAACCAAGTCATGAACATTTCCTCCAAAAGAAGGAAAAAAACTAAACTCCCAGTGAGGCTCACAGTTACATGATGTAGGCTTCTTGAAAACAGAGCCTAACAAGCAGAGATTAATAGACATTCTTGAAAACTAGTGTGCAACCCCCAGCACAAAGACCAGAGGAGGAGCATACCCATTGTAGAATCAAGTATCTTATACAAATACTCCTTTTTGATTCTCAGATCCATCTAAGTTGTGTGTGATATAGAACCAGGACATAGGGAAAATGTAACTATACCCCACTGATTCAAGGGCCAGCTGAGTGCTGGTTCGGCTCCTGGGTTGTTCTCAGCTGTGTTTGGGTGCCAGTTGACCAGGGGACTGTTCCAGCAACTCAGAATAAGCAGCTCAGCCCCCTTACTCTAGTCATTTCCTCTGTGCTGGGGCCTACATGGGTGGTGGTGCAGAACCATTTACTAGATATATTATTATTAATTATCATTTGTATTGTGAGAGCACCTCAGACTCCCAGTCATGGACCAGAACAAAAAGATGGTTCCTGCCCACAAAGATTTTACAACCTAAGTATAAGAAAACAGAGACAGATAGAGACAGACAGAAAAGCACAAGGAAACAATGAGGCACATTTATTTATGCCCCCTGGAGATTCCCCCTCCTCAGGGGCTGAGAATCAGGCTCCCATATCACAAAAATGACAGTCTGTCTCCCACAGAGCTTGAATTTGCTCCCATGCTCTCAATCCACAGCAGAACTCACACTGATTTCAAAAAAACAAGATGCTATTTTTCTCTCATGGTCGATGTGGTGTAGCTTATATAGTGCCTCTGAAAAGTGATCTTTGTCAAATTTACAGTACTCAAACATTATCACACATGCAAAAAATCACCCCAGGTAACCGGAGTTTGGAATGTTAATCCAAAGGATATAAACATGACAAGAACACTTAAAGTTCATCATATATTTGTCTATTAATTTACAGTTTAGCAGACTACAACTGAATAGCTAGCACTTCAGCCTGTCAAGGGATATACCAAAAGCAGTAATTCTATCTGCACACCTAAATGGTCACCAAATAGCATTATCATCCTCTTGCAGCTGAGCCCAAATGAGGAAGTTAAAAAAAAAACAAAACAAAAAACCCAACAACTCTCAATCACCTATTTACTGATCTGGAAGCATCTGAGTCCAGTAATTATAATGTCCACTTTTGACTCCGCTAATAAAACAATATCTAACTCTGCAGACTTGAAGGGAGCAGATGTGTATATTTTTCTAGCATGCAGAGGATTATTATCGTGGCAATATTACCAGAAAAAATATCTATGGTATATTGTAAAAAGTAGAAGGAAATTCAGAAAAGTTTGGGTGCTGAGGTTCTGCTGCTTACCTCCAAGCCTGGAAGCCTGAATCCAAACCTCTCCTTCTGCCAGTGGACCAGGAGTGGGATTCATGCTGTTTGCGCATGTGCTGTGGAGAAAGTCAAATGTAATTGCATTATTTGTAGGGATGCACAGTGATGCAATCCCATTACAAACCCCATGTTTGGCAATATGTTTATGTAGTGCTCTGTCTGTCTCTAACTTATTATTTATATAGCACCAATAGGAAGCTAGATGTATTACCTTTAGGAAGAGGTATGGCTTGATTATTCTCTCATTTATACCAGCAAGTCTACCTAAGTCATTGGTATTACACTGGTTTAAAGCTGATGTAGGACAAATCAGAATCAGGCTCAAGTCCCTTGGCCCGTTTAGCATGTCAAACTCCAATATGAAGTGTCAAGCTGGTTCTGATTCCATCCCATCAGCATCCTTTTATACAGCCTTATAAATGAGTCATTTAAATCTTTTAAACAGCAATAACAAAAAGATTCATACCATTGCTTTGCTATCTTCTGCTCTGCCAATATCCAAATCTCTCCCTTGAAGCTATACTGATGTCATTGGCATAACGCCAAGCCATGTTTGTTGTGTCATTTTAAAATTTAGGGACCATATTTAAAAGTTCTGAAACATTTATAGGACTTACATGAAATACTTAGTACAGCAGTTTGGATGTAGCCACATCTGTTCAGAACTTTTGATGCTCAAGGACATTTTGGAAACTGAAAAGCAGCCATTGCGAAAGCATTTTGGAACCTGTTGTAGATTAATAATGTACCACCTCTCTACAGCTGTTCACTTAACCCAGTGATTTGCAGGGACAGGAAACACTTGCCTTTCATAAACTTGTATACAATAGATTCACCATAGGTTAATAAATTTATATATATGTATATATAAAATAAATAAAATGTATAATACATATTTTATATATTATATATAGTCATCAGACTATTCAATACTATAATGACTTTTGCTCTAAACACATTTCTTCTATATTTTTATTTGGTGAGTGAATAGAACGCTCATACAAACAAGGTCTCAGAAGACTGGCTTGTACCAAACATAATATAGGGATCCCATGTTCTCTGCTAATTTAGTCTCTGAGGGCAAAAATATCCAATACATGAAGGTCCCTGCCAGGATTGGAAAACTATTCCATGTCACTCGCTGTTTAAAGACACAAAGTATCCCTAACAGCATCAAGCCAGTCAGAACAGGATAAATTGCGAAATGTCACTCCCCCAGAAAAGTTAAGAGATGCCTCCATGCAGAAACAAAGAAACTGAGAGGATAAGACCACAAGTAAGACAACATGTCCCTATGTATGTCTGCAGCCCCCCTGACAGACAGGCCTTCTCTGTCCTGTTCTAGGCAGTAACTCACATACTCTTTTTCATTAAGGAAAAGTCCAGGCTCACCTAGCCAGATAGAGGACATCAGTCAACTATGTATGCTAATGAAACCCATACCAAAGGGAGCTTGTCATAGTGAGATTTAAGTTTGCATAATATTTTCCAACATTCATTTCAATTGAAACTGATTAATTAATCATATGGAATATTAATTCTATAGCTAAAAAGCTTCCTTTCTGTTCTGAGATAGTCCAAACACCTTCCAAACAAGTCTGGTTTTCAGACTGACTTGGATGGATGAGACTTGTCTGACCTATAGCTAAGAATAAGTAACAATTATCTTGCAAGCCTAAGATGGCTTCAGCCTACGTAAGCAAGGGATATTGTCTGAGCTACAGTTAATTGAAATGGGGAATAATAATTAATGGTTTATTCTATTTTAGCCCAGTATAATGAACCTCACA
Organism: Chelonia mydas; assembly: GCF_015237465.2. Classification (NCBI taxonomy): domain Eukaryota; kingdom Metazoa; phylum Chordata; order Testudines; family Cheloniidae; genus Chelonia; species Chelonia mydas. The sequence continues at coordinate 170,015,182 of NC_057849.1, forward strand.
TTCTTTGAGAGGAAACCATTAGCTCACTTAGGTGAGGCAGAGAGCAATAGTATTAAGCACTGAAATAACTGAAATTTGAAAGAGGTCTGCCTACAATCACTGTTTAAAGCTCTGACACTACATGGTATTGAGTGTCTTCATCCCTGGTTGACCTCAGTATGAGATGAGGGTGGCACAAGAACTTGCAAGATCAGGTGCTAACATAATCTGATGCATGTTAGACATGCTAAGGATGTAAACTACCAACAGCTCTTGTGATACTTTCATTGTAAGTAATTAAATCTAAAGTATGTTCCTACAACCAAACTCCATAAGACAGCATTCAGAACACAGATACAACTTAGATTTACTAAGGTTTCTGTATACTAAAAAGTTAGGTTGACATATCTACCTTGGTCAGGGGTGTGAAAAAAACGTATCTCTGATCGACATAGCTATGCTGACCTAATCCCCAATGCAGGCAGAGTTATGTCAACAGAATAATGCTCCCATTAATGGAGCTACTGTTGTTCAGAGAAATGATGTTCCTACACCAATTAGAAAAAACCCTTCCCGTGCTGTAGGCTACATCGACAGTAAGGGGTTATGCTGTCATAGCTGCAGCAATATAGCTATGCTCTTACCCCATAGTGCAGACATACCCTTACATGGGAGTCAGTCCTTGCAGGTGATGAACACCCTCCACTGTTAATGAAGTCAGTGGAATTGACTCTGATCTACCCGTTACACATTATCGGATGTATCCATTATAAGCAGATACATGCCTCTATATTGATTCCTTGGGCTGTGCAGTGAGTCTTCTTGTTTCAGAAGGGAGCCTATAAAGAGTGAGAAAAGTTCTATAGATATCAGGGTGTCTTATTCTGTTTAAAGGGCATACCACTCGGGGTACAGGTGTACTATTGCAACTGAAACTGTGAAACTGGCTCCTGCTGTGCATTTAGGGTAAAATTAACCCCATGCAGGGGACCAGAACAGGCATCTGCATCACTCAAATCCCACTTTACCTATCATATAGGCTTTGGCTGACCCTCTGCAGGGGGGTGAATTTCAAGTTGATTCTTTTTATTTTCATCAAATTGTTAGTTCAATTTTAGTGATGTTTTTCCCTAGACATGTTTGTAGAATAAAATTAGTCATAACGTTATTTTATGCTTTTGTTTCTTTAGACAGTCAGTGACAAGTTAATAGTAAGACATGTAAGTAATTAAAAGAGTAGGCATTGTGGCATTGTGAGCATACTGGCATTATGTAGTGTAAAACCTGCAAATATTTCACTATTTCCCTAGATGTTTTACTCTAATTTTTATTTGGGAACTGTAATCTAGTGGATAGGGCCCTACAGTGAGAAACAGGAGTCCTGGGTTCTATACTTAGCTCTGCCATGTTCCTGCTGGGTCACCTTGGGCAAGTCACATCACTTATCTGTGCCTCAGTTTCCCCTCCTGCCCTTTTTCTGTCTTATTATTTAAATAGTAATGTGACCAGGACAAGGACTGTCTCTCATTTTGTGTTCATAAAGTGCTTAGCACAATAAAGCCCTCATCTCAGTTGGTGCATCTAGGTTCTACTGTAATAAATATTAATAATAAGTAATAGCCACGGATCCCCTACATAGTAATCGGTGCACATGGTGTACCTTTTCCAATCTAGGATATTAATAGCAAAATATATTTCAAAAGATTTTGGTTGGATAAATATATCAATATGTTCAGAGATTTCCTAATGTATTAGATCAGCAGTTTTATGCCACATTCTTCAGAATTTTCTAGCGGCTGAACTACAGATCAGATCATGTATGACACAGAATTAGGAACATGGATATAAACACACATCTGGGACCATAGAGAACCAAATGTGCATTTTATACTGTATGTAATTGCAAAGAAAGGAAGTTTAGTTATATTTTATAATCAGAAATATTTTGATGTTATGAGTCAGAATTTAATAAGGAACAAGACGTGATCGAGGACATGCTATAATTTTTGGAGAAAGAACCAGGCATAGTTGACAGCATGGAGAAATAATTATGGGGTGAACTAATATAAAGACTTCAGGTTCATGTGTCTTCACATTACTGTGCTGACTATGAGATCTGATGTTTGTTAATTAAAGACGGTGTTGTTATTTCCACTAGATGGCTGTTTTAGAAGGACTGGCTTCTTAGCATAAAATTAATTAACCTTCAGAAGACAGTCTGGGGTATTTCAGTGACCCCACTGCTGCTGCTGAAAATAAAATAAAAAAGTATCTTTCACAAAGCCTTTTAAGGACTTCTGCAACGTGTGTGCTGTGAAAGAGTAGAAAATATTACATCTCTTTTTTCCACAATTTTGCACTCTAAAGGCACTGTAGTCAATCACGTTTTTACCACACATCTGAACCACTGAGGGGCCTCCTATTCTACTCATATCCCACACTTTAGGACACATGGGAATGATGGTACAATGCCAATTGATGGTCTCTTTCTTTTTTAACTTGTATACATAGGACTCTTCATGTCTTCATTTGCATTGTAGTCCTTTCTTGAGTCCCCAACTATGACCAGGGGCCCATTGTGGTCTACTGGGTAGAACACTGGACTGGGACACACAAAACCTGAATTGTAGTCTCAGTTCCACCATTTGCCTGCTGATGATCTCCCACAAGTCACTGCTCCTCTCGTACCTCAGTATCCTCAGCTGTAACATGGTTTATAATGATGCCGTAAGGTGCTTTGAGATCTACTAATGTAAAGCTAGGTACTATTATTCCGTTGATAAGAGCTCAATATTATTATGATGCTAGGTGCTCTATGTACACAGAGTAAGAGACATTTGCTTGCCCCCAAAAGCTCAGAATCTAAAAATACAAGTTGGAGAAATGTAAACAGTTGTAAGGAGAAGCAAAATGCCCAAGTTTCCAGTGTAGTATTCTATCTGTTAGATCCACCACCTCTTAATCAACAGCCACTTCCTTTCCCAATAGTTTGCTGAACAAAATATTTAAAAATAAATTGTCTTAAGAATGGTGTTTGAAAAATCTTAACACTTTTGATAGTTTGAAAAAAAAAACATGACAGTCAGTTAGTTGTTCCTCCCTGCCTTCATTTTGTTCCTAATAAAGACTGGCTTGATAAAGTCAACCGATTTTAACATAATTAATTTCATGATCAGAATTCCTGGAATTATTTACAACAAATTTTGTAAAAAAAAAAAAAAAAAAGAAAGAACTAAAAGGTCACAGTCATCTTTTAACTTTCTTATGCCAGTTCAAAATTTATATTTTTCTTCTTTCTCTTGTTTTTTTTTTCTTTTTGTAGTGGCAGAGTTATTACACAGCACACACACTGAAGTGCAAAGTGACTACATGGCTATTTCCATCTTTTAAAGCAGAAAGTAGGTTGCCCATTGATTACTTTTCTACCTAGTAACTGTCCAAAAAATAATGTAACATTATCTCTTCTTTATGGCAAAGTGCAGCTACCTAGTAATTTCCAGGAACATGGACTTTCTACTGTCTAATTATGCTATGTTGCTAAGTAAAACCTAGGCAGCCAATAGAGAAGCGAAGCTAAATTACAGGGAGCAAAGCAAAGCATTATCAGAAAATATGTAGTATAACATACTTCATTCATATCAATTTTGCATTGCATCATTGACTGCACTGAGTATAAAACAGAAAGGGTATGGTCAGGTGAATGAAAGTCATTGCGGTCTGATGGCTGTTTGGATATCTATGAGAAATGGGTTGATGGTTTTGGTTCAGTTCCCAGTTGGTAGAAGGGCATGGATACTGGACTGCCCTGTTGGCCTGGAGATGGTATTTACAGGTATCATCTGTGGGGCAGTAAAAAGCAGCTTTCACTGCCACTGCCCATGCTATACTTGTTACCAACATGTCAGCTTGACAAGTTTCAGGATCACCTCTTTGCTCTCTGAAGTAAAGCTATGTCAGAATTTGCAGATGAGTTTGAAAATCATCAAGATATCATATTAAGACTTTGCATATGTCTACACTGTAAGGTAGGGGTGTGATTCCCCTGCTCGCAAACACATACTCGTGCTTGCGCTCGTGTGTATAAAAAACAGCGTAGTCACAGTAGCACTAGTAGCAGCGGCAGCGGAGGCAAGGCTGAGCCATGCTGAGTACAAAGCTGCCTGAAACCCGTGGCTATGCACTTGGCGTGGCTCAGCGGTGTCTCTGCTGTGGCTACCCATGCTACCATGGCCACGCTGCTAGTAATGCTCGCACTAGCTTGTTGAGAGCCAGCGCCAGTATGTGTTCACAAGGGGAAATCACGCTCCTAGCTCCGAGTATAGACATAGCCTAAGAGATTAACTCATCTACGTGACCAAGATGGAGTTGGAAATCCTAGCTTATTCAAGAACTCCACCCACACAGCCCCCCTGCAAGTTGTAGAGGTGCAAACACATTCACCAAATGAAACACAAGAAACTAGATTAGAGACATACATAAATAAATGAAAGCATCACATCATCAGCCAACCATATCCTCATTGGTTGGACAAAATCTGAGGAAATAATCTTTTTACCTAGCAACTTCAGAAATTACTAGCTTTTATAAATGAAACTTTTCTGGGTATCTGAAGGATGACCCAACACTCTCACAAATCTTGGGAGAAAGGCCAGTCCTTGCCTACAGACAGCCCCCCAACCTGAAGCGAATACTCACCAACAACCACATACCACACAACAGAACCACTAACCCAGGAACCTATCCTTGCAACAAAGCCCGTTGCCAACTGTGCCCACATATCTATTCAGGGGACACCATCACAGGGCCTAACAACATCAGCCACACTATCAGAGGCTCGTTCACCTGCACATCCACCAATGTGATATATGCCATCATGTGCCAGCAATGCCCCTCTGCCATGTACATTGGTCAAACTGGACAGTCTCTACGTAAAAGAATAAATGGACACAAATCAGATGTCAAGAATTATAACATTCATAAACCAGTCGGAGAACACTTCAATCTCTCTGGTCACGCAATCACAGACATGAGGGTCGCTATCTTAAAGCAAAAAAACTTCAAATCCAGACTCCAGCGAGAAACTGCTGAATTGGAATTCATTTGCAAATTGGATACTATTAATTTGGGCTTGAATAGAGACTGGGAGTGGCTAAGTCATTATGCAAGGTAGCCTACCTCCCCTTGTTTTTTTCCTACAAACCCCCCCCCAAGACGTTCTGGTTAAACTTGGATTATTGCTGTGCACATTGTAAGATGAGCTATTGCCAGCAGGAGAGTGAGTTTGTGTGTGTGGTTTTTGGAGGGGTGTGTGTGTGTGTGGGGGGGGGGGGGTGAGAAAACCTGGATTAGTGCTGGAAATGACCCACCTTGATTATCATGCGCATTATAAAGAGAGGTTTCAAAGAGGGATGGGCTATTACCAGCAGGAGAGTGAGTTTGTATGTGTGTGGGGGGGGGGGGAAGGGTGAGAAAACCTGGATTTGTGCTGGAAATGGCTCTACTTGATGATCACTTTAGATAAGCTGTTACCAGCAGGAGAGTGGGGTGGGAGGAAGTTTTGTTTCATGGTCTCTGTGTGTATATAATGTCTTCTGCAGTTTCCACGATATGCTATGCATCCGATGAAGTGAGCTGTAGCTCACGAAAGCTCATGCTCAAATAAACTGGTTAGTCTCTAAGGTGCCACAAGTACTCCTTTTCTTTTTTCTGGGTATCTATAGACCACAGATATTTTTAAAAAAATATTATATAAGACATAAATTACTTTTCTATGTATTGCTTTGTTCATTCTCCATGACATAAAGTACAGATATTGGATCTATGTCATACCTTTAAAGATTTTCAGTCAGAATATACTAACAGATGTTCTCCTGCAAAGCACTGAACCCCTTTTCTTTACTTTATTTAAGAACTTGAAATCCTGCCTTAGACTGAGGCTTGAGAAGCAAAATTTGACTTCAGTGCTGTCAAAGTGCCTGGAATGGCTCACAGCTACAGTGCCAAACTCAGGTCAGACTGTCAGAAACCAGGGCAAACACCCCAGACTGGTGGTATATTCTATTATTAGATTTCACCAAGCCAGTAACAAAAGTGTATTCCTGGATCACTATATTGCTTTTATCATGGAGTCACAGACAGTCCCCTTAAGTTCTTTAGCATCTCTTTACCACCCAGAAAAAATGGACTTTGTGGTTAAAGGTCATTAAACCCAAAAATTACTTACACTAGGTTCTTCCAACCCCAAAGGATTAGTCACTCACCCCAGTTCACTGGATGCTTCTGGATTTCACACCAAAGACCTGCTATAGCCAATTTCTTTAGTAAATTAAATTAAAGATGTATTAGCTAAGAAAAGAAATGAGAGTTTTTAAAAGGTTAAAGCAAATAAAATATATAACAGGTAAGTTAAAGTTTGTAAGTCCAAAATGATAGCAGAGATGTAGTAATTTGCCAGTCTCTTAGAGTCTTTTCATAAGTTCCTGAGGGCTTCGCAAAATGGCAGCATTCAGAAAAATCAGAGTTGGAGAATTGCTCCATGTGTGTCTTTTTATAGTCAAAAATAGTTTAGCAAGCATTTTCATCACCTCATGCCTCTTGCTTTGTTGACTAAATGCAGACAAAGTTTGTGGATCTTCCTTTCGTCCTTCATATAATGACCCATGCTTGGAGTGAACAATCATCTCATTCAAAGTTTTAGGGCTTCAGCTCTGGTTAATGGGCCATTTAGAGATAATGTAAACAAAATATGATAGAAAAAATTCTTCATTAGATTTACACATCATGTAAGTTCAAATCTAAACCTTTAAAAACAGGCCTTTTGACCTAATGTTAATTAACTAGTGCTGAATGCATAATGCAAAGGTAATTACAGGACATGAAAAAGGATATAGCAACAACAGGTTAATTGAGTTATACTAATACACATTAAACAGGATGTAGGCAGATGAAGACAAATACAGTTAACATCTATACTGACAAGTGAATTGCCTAGATATACAATAGTCCCTTTAACATTCCTTTGACATTCACCTACCAGTGAACTGGTACACTTCTTTGAGGTCTTGACCTGAGCTAGCCAGCTGCCAGCACCACAAGTGCCTTGCAATATACATAACTATATACAAACAAACTACATTAAAAGGACATTATTAAAGGTGCAAAGTCAAGCACTCGAAAGTTTGGAAGTGCCTGATTTAAGGTTGCTCTTTGCAAACTTAATGCAGTCCCATTTTGTGAGTGTGCATTATGATTTTATTTCCATGATAACATACTATTTTTTTCAAACGGACCCTGCCATTTTTTGGGGCAAATAATTTGTAATGACAAACATAACTGAGAAAATTGGAAGTTGCTAATAAATCATTAACAAACATACAAAACAAAGAGACTAAATAAATTGAATAAAGCATGTAATACAAATATACTTCATGCTACTGGAATTATATGCTTGTTTTTTCTGCAGCAGTGTGGTATGGCTATGTCCTGGTGTGTTGCTGCTAGTGTTCATAGGCATATACCACAATTAAACAGGACTGCCTCATTTCTCACATTCTCCCTGCCCTGCTACTGAAGAAACTCCTACTCTACTCAGGTCAATCCCAACCCCAGCACTCGTTACTGCTAAAGAAAGCTGCCCCTCACCCTTCCAATGAGGAGCAGCTTCTACAAAGACATTTATATTGACTGTAAATTGCTTCTTCTCCTCCCTTTCCTTCATTTTCAATAACATTAGCACTGATGATGGGACACTCTAGTAACCTCCTTCCCATTTCACCTTTCAAATAACTATGAATGGGAAAAATACTCTTTTGAGGGACAGGTTGGAAGGGGAATAAAGGAAAGAGAGAGAGAGAAAGGTAGCATTTAGACTTAATAACAAAGCAAAATGAATTATTGTTATTATTTATCTACAGAGCATCTGCTATATGCCAGGTGACTTAACGAACAAATAAAAGACAAGTTCTCTCTACAATTTAGTGTTTACCTATGGCACAAGACAGGGTAGCAAACAATCTCAATACATGAAGATATTGAATATGTATTTTATGTTTGCAGATTGCTAGTTTAGTTCAATTTTAGGAAAATAAATTCTCATTAAGGATATTATTTTATTGTTTAAAAATAATTCCTTATTTAAAAAAAACACAATTATCTTCAAAGTTGTCTTCAAAAAGGACAGAATTTAAAAAAAAAAAACTTAGAATTGCAAGAGTTTATAGTTAAACATTTATAATGAAGTTCCTGTCAAGTATTGTTTTCTGAAAAAAAATATTAATCCAAACCTCTCGCCATAAAATGTGCATTACGTACCATTTCTAAACTATTCTTGGATATCCAGGAAGTTATAATTGGGACACAAGTTATAATAGCTGACTTGGATGGAATTTACCACAAAATACAGCTTTTGCTCTAGAGCTGTGCCCAGAATCTAAGTTTTAAAAGATTTCTAGCACTTAGGGTGATAAAAACTACCCTTCCAAAACTGACCCAAGTATAAATTGATAAAAAATGCTTGTGAGTCTGCCAACAGCCTGCAACAATCATTCTGAGACACATCAAATGACTCATTCATGAATGTGGTTTTAAATCTGAAATCTATGATGATTTCATTATCAACAATTTCCTGATGCTCATTATAATATTCCTCTAATGTGTTTTTCACAAATCTAAAGTGCTTCTTCCTCATCCTTTTGAGTGCCAGAAACCCCATCTCTCCCCTATCCAGCAGCTACAACCTCCAGTTCCTGATTTGCCAATCTCTGTAATGCAATTATACATTTGTTAATAGAAAATTTTACAGAGCATTGAATATTAAACATTTGGAGAAAGTGTACCATAAATTGAATTTAATATTAAAATAAACAGCATGAAAGCAACCACACAGACAGTATTATTCATTTCTGTATTTGATTTAATGGAAACCTCCTTTTTAATTTTTATTTGTTTGGGGTTTTTTACATTTAGCTGAAACTTCCACTGAATCTTCAGTCTGCTGTACCAGAGTGCTGTAATTTTAAGTCCGGCTAGTCTCGTCCATACATCCTTGGTTATAATAATACCCCAAAGAAGAGAGTGCTCTTTGTTTAGAATCTACAAGCTACCTAAATGGTGCTAGGAGTACTTGCAAATTTAGAGACTAACAAATTTATTTGAGCATAAGCTCAAGCATAAGCTTTCATGAGCTACAGCTCACTTCATTGGATGCATTCAGTGGAAAATACAGTGGGGAGATGTATATACATAGAGAACATGAAACAATGGGAGGTTTTAGTTGGGGGCTGGAGGTGATGGCTAGTTACGTTCTGTTATTTTCTTTGTTGGGCCTGTCCTGTAGTAGGTGACTTCTGGGTACTCTTCTGGCTCTGTCAATCTGTTTCTTCACTTCAGCAGGTGGGAATTGTAAGAGAACGCCACTAGCCATCACCTCCAGTTCCCAACTAAAACCTCTCCAACGCTTCATTAAGGATCTACAACCTATCCTGAAGGACGACCCATCACTCTCACAAATCTTGGGAGACAGGTCAGTCCTTGCCTACAGACAGTCCCCCAGCCTGAAGTGAATACTCACCAGCAACCACACACCACACAACACAACCACTAACCCAGGAACCTATCCTTGCAACAAAGCCTGTTGCCAACTGTGTCCCCATATCTATTCAGGGGACACCATCACAGGGCCTAATCACATCAGCCACACTATTAGAGGCTCGTTCACCTGCACATCTACCAATGTGATATATGCCATCATGTGCCAGCAATGCCCCTCTGCCATGTACTTTGGTCAAACTGGACAGTCTCTACATAAAAGAATAAATGGACACAAATCAGACGTCAAGAATTATAACATTCAAAAACCAGTTGGAGAACACTTCAATCTCTTTGGACACTCGATTACAGACCTAAAAGTGGCAATTCTTCAACAAAAAAACTTCAAAAACAGACTACAACGAGAGACTGCTGAATTGGAATTAATTTGCAAACTGGACACAATTAACTTAGGCTTGAATAGAGACTGGGAGTGGATGGGTCATTACACAAAGTAAAACCCCCACCCTGCCACCACTATTCCTCAGACGTTCTTGTCAACTGCTGGAAATGGTCCACCTTGATTATTACTACAAAAGGTCCGTCCTTCCCCCCCGCCCCGCCCAGCTCTCCTGCTGGTAATAGCTCACCTTAAGTGATCACTCTCCTTACAGTGTGTATGGTAACACCCATTGTTTCATGTTCTCTATGTACATAAATCTCCACACTGTATTTTCTACTGAATGCATCCGATGAAGTGAGCTGTAGCTCACGAAAGCTTATGCTCAAATAAAGTCCTCCTTTTCTTTTTGCGAATACAGACTAACATGGCTGCTACTCTGAAACCTAAATGGTGCTGTTATTGCCACCACTTTTCTGAAAATATTTAAAGAATCCATGTAATATAAGACAGAGAAATCATGTGAAGTGTTTGATGCCTCTAATATTTTTATTATTCCTTATGTGCTACCTGGTGATTCAGTTTGTTATTTGTGTCTTGATGTCAATCAATCTAGGTATTTTTGCAGTGCTAAGTTCATGACTTTGTTTCAGTTATTATTTGGAAAGTTGTCTTTGTGGATAATATAATTACAGCCTATCAGAAGCACCATTGTCAAGTGTTATCTCGTGGAAGTATTGAGTGCCACAGTGAGATAAAAGAACCATAATTCAATTTGATCAAAGTGCCTGAAACAACAATATAAAAGTATTGAAACTGCATGAAATATTGATCAGTACTTTCAAGTAATTTTGAGATCATCTGGTTAAAATCTTAAGGAAGTTCCCTTCCTTTCTTAATTGTCTAAAACTACTACAAAATGTTTATGTTAATAACTGAAAAGGTTCTATAATGTTTACAAATAATATGGTGATTTCACTTCTGGATAATTTATTAATGAGCCATTCCATTTCATTCTGACTATCACTACAAAGAGGCTTGGAGATAGCTTTTTCAAGTTAATTGTATAATCATTTTTTGTTTTGAAAATTCATTATTCTTCCTTCTGAATAGCATGAAGAAGACTAAATACCAAATACTGAGCTGCCTTCAATAAAAAATTTAAAACTGTTATTATTGCCCGTCATTGTAATAATACTTAGCTTGTAAGTAGCACTTTACAGGATCAAAGTATCAAACACATATTAACTAATTAATCCCCACAACACCACTGTGAGGTAAGTGGCTAGGTATTTAGCACCCATTTTATGATGGTGACACTGAGGCAAAGAAGTGAAACGACTTGCCCATAGTCATACTGTGAAGCAGGGGCAGAGATAAGGTTAGAATTCATGACCTACTGACTCTCTGCTTACTCCACCAGACCACACTTCCTCTTGACCATTAGCTAATGTGTATATCAAATGGGACATTTGAAAATAATTTTTTAAAGGATCAGTAATAAGTGGGAATGTACACAAGAACTAAACTTCCCCAAAACCAAGGTAATTCAAATCCAAGGCTTTATTTCAAGCAAATTTCTACATTTTTATTAAGAGTTATATTATTTTTTCTCTCCCATTGTCTATAATGTCAGTATCTGTAAAGCCTGATGATGAAATTTCTTTCCCTACCTGTTTAATGACTTTTCAATTTGGCAAATGCTGTCTTTGGCTGAGTATATCTCTCTATGGACTAAAATCCATTTCCCACTGAAGTCAGTGTGAGCTTTCCCATGGACTTCAGGGGGGACAGGATTTGGCTCCCTGGCTTCAGTCAGAGGTTTTCGTATATATCCATGTATCCAGAATTTCACCTAAATTTCATAAAGTGGATAGAGGTATCTTAAACTGTAGAGATCCAAGTAATTTCAGCTCTCTTTCTGTCCTGCCCAAGTTCTTATATCTCATTCATCACCATGGAATCTCAGTGCCTAACCTTGTGGATATGTGACAAGCTCTACTTTCCCCACAGTTATTTGGGAAGGTCGCTGAATAAGGAATAGGAACAGCTCATGGAGGATTCACTATATGGAATGGGATGAACAAATTATTATTTGTTATTATGTGATATTTAAATGAATGTACATGTTAAGTGTTGTCAAGGTTCCTGTTGAATGGAATGGACACCTATTTAGTGATTAACACCAAAATAAACAAACAGTTTCAGCTTTGTCACTGATTATCTGTGTCTCTTTGGGTAATTCATTTAGTGAAAATTTATCAGTTCACATCTGTAGGTAGGCACTCAGAGTTGATATGCTGCTTTTCTTGCAAATCCAAATCCATCAGAGGACAAAATTGAGAAGAAAAAATATGTTCTCTTCAAGCTTTAGAAATATTATAAACAAAGGGGGATGAAAGATATCTGCATCTGTCAGAGTAGAATATTTAAAGTGAAGGCTACCACAGGGATCTGAGAAGATAATTTTGCACTTAGTGTCTTGTTGCTTCTATTTACATGTGCTATGTTTCAAAGGGATGTAACAACACCTGCTTCTCACTGGCATTGTTGGCCTTCAAACAGGACATTAAAAAGGATTGGACATGTATATAAATAACAAGACTATCCAGCGGTGTAACGCGTAATGCTAATAAATATTTTGGAAGGAATGTAAAACCTCATGCTTCAGGGTTTAAACCAATCTTTATCTTTTAGGCATTATGGTGAGATTTGTTCATGAGAGAAAGATTACCCACATTTGCCTACTATGGGGTTTCTTGCACCTTCCGTGAAGCATCTGATGATGGCTACAATCAGAGATGAGATCAGGACTAGATGGACCATGAGTCTGATCCATTCTGGCAATTCCAATGTTCTTATGTCTGTAGTTGTTTGCATAATACATTAGGATCCTCATATGAAAGATAAATGCAAAATGTTATTATTATTGGGTGTTATTCTTGTGTCACATAAGGTTTACACCAGTGTAACTCCACTGATTTCAGTTAAGTTATTCCTGAGTTATACTGATGTGAGATTGCAATCAGACTAAATATTTTGGTGGTGTTATTACTGCCTGGTTATGTATCTTCTGTGGTGCCATTAACATTGGCATTAGGGCTCTAAGAATGAGAGGAATTCTCCTCTGAGTTATAATAGTGCAATGTCACTGGACAAAATTCAACCATAATCAGGCACTATTCTCCTTGAAATCAGGTCTGACTTTGTCCCATTGACTTAAATGGGATCGCAGAAGTACAACTGAGAGGAGAATTTGGCATAAGATTTGTTAGATTTTGCTATATTGTCACACACAATATTATTGGTTAAAAATAAAGAGTGGTCATTCAATTTTTTTTTAACTTTTTAAATTCACTAGTGTAAAAGGTCTATATAATTAAAAAGATAAAGATATATAATCTGGAAGACTTTTCTCTCACTATGGAATAATTTTGATCTAGGTCTAAGCATGGGGCCTATGCATACTGATGTCTCTTTGGAGTATTTATGGGCTCGTCTATACCTGAACATTCTTAAGTGCACTGACAAGTTGTGCATTAGTTAGTCTGTGTAGACTCTGCTGGGGCACATTAAAAGTTCCCTAGTACACTTAAGAAATCAATCCCCCCCATAGTGTGCATTACCTCAGCATGTCAACAAGCCCCCAGATGACAGTAAAAGGCTGGATTGTTGAGCCCTAGTGGGTATGTCTACACTGCAATAAATGACCCATGGCATTGCCATAGCTTGTCTGGGGCAGCTGACTCTGGCTGCAGGGCTATAAAATTGTAGAAGCTTGGGTTGGAGCCTTAGCTCTGAGACCCAGTGATGGGGAAGGGTCTCAGAGCCCAGGCCCAATGTCTACATTTCAATTTTTAGACTGAGCCCAACAAGCTTGAGCCAGCTGACCCGTGCTCTGAGACTTTGTGCCATGGACCTTTTTATCACAGTGTTGACATACTCTAAGAAATCCACTGAATTTTAATTACAATAGTTGTGTAAACAAGAGGTGCAGGAGTAGATCGTTATTAACTAAAAAGTGATGGTGAAAAACACTTAACACTGTGGATTTACTCAAAGTTTCGGGTTAGAGTAATTGCTTGGATTCAGTGACAATTCTCCTTTACCTAAGCAAAGCAGCCACAAGAGCAAACAGATGTGAAGAGTGAAGAGAACTGATTGCCTCATTTTAAGCCAGTCACACTGTAAGTTCACATCAGTTCCTAACACGGCCCATTTCCTGGTCAGAGAAATACATACAAGTAGATTATTGACACATATGTCAATGGTGCAATTTTGTGGGTTAGAATATTAATTGCACTTAGGAAGTGGCCACGTGCTAATTTTTATTTCTATTTAAGAAGTGATATGACCTGTTTGTCCAAGAGCTGGTAGAACAGGTTCTGAAGTATTGAATAGTCTTATCTTATAGACAGCTGCACAGGCTAGATCAGAAGGTTTGGATCAATGCATGCCCTGGTAGTCTTGGCCATGCTCCCTTATATAACCAGCACCTCCCCTATTTGAAATAAATAACATTGTACAGAATGGCGGGGGTTGATTGACTTACTTTATTGTAGAAGTTTTCTTGTAGTGTTAAGATGATTCAGGTTTAAGAACACCATAAAAGTTTATATAGTTCATGAAGTACCTTCTGACTCCAAGTGTTGTACAAATTATGGGTCTGATCATGCAACCAGTAAAATCTGAGGCAGAGTTTAATGGGAGGAGGATTGCACCCTATATATAAACAGGATGGAATTAGTTCACTCATCAGTGATATGTAGCTGTTATTAAAACAGAAAGAATTAGCTGATTACAAGCCATACACAGCAATTTCACAAAGAAAGTCAAAATATTTGAATATCTAAAGGAAAGAGTATATTATTGTTTTTAATTTCAAAGTTTCGGGATCGTGCAATATGTATGAAAAAGTCTTTAAAATAATAATGACAAACACATTGTCTAATTAAGATAAAAGGAAAGCAAATCCTTATGAATTTTAATATAAAAATAAACACTATTAATAAAACATAATTACAGTATATAAAGAAATATTCATTTTATTTTTTCATTTCATTTTCATGTATTAGTAATGCTTGCGTGATATTAGTATATCAACTTTTTATAACAAAATAATTTAACATGATCATTGTACTGATTCTTATTTATTTACCTTACAGAGAGAGCAACAAACTTTTACACCACATAACACCTGTACTTCCATAACTGTACCTCCATAACATGACATTTTCCCATACAGGCAATTAGTTCATGCACTAGAAGTCGATGATAAACTTTGTTTGCTGAAACAAGGGATCTCGGCACACTTCAATTAAACAAAGGTTATATAATGTATAACCAATAGCATATATTTGCCAGAAATCCTGATTTTTATTAACATTTATAGTTAGCATCATTGCATAACCACACATTTAGGGCTCAATCCTCCACACAATTACTGATGGGGCTTGTGATAGAGTGCAGGGAGTTAACTCTGATCACTCTGGCACTAATTGGCTCCCCCAGGGAGCTCTGTTTGGGGAATGAAATGCAATTGGCTATTCACGTTAGCAAGCTGGATGAGCTAAGGGATTTATTATCCTATGAACTGAGGACTGATTAAAATAAAACGTTACTGGAAGGAAGTGCAAGGGGGAGGAGCAGGCTAGCTGAGCCAGAGAGCTCTCCAGGAAGAGAGTCCTCTTCTTCTCTTGGGCCCGGGAAAAGGGCTGAGGATACCAGGATTGTTGTAAATAGTATTACTGCACAAAAACTATATAGGTGTCTGTGGAGGGAACATAAACAAACAGCATTGTCTGGATATCCAACCACTAGAGTCTGAGTATGTCTCTGTAGTGAAAGAAAGAAAGGTGTAGAGTGCCTCCTGCTCCAGGGCTCAGTGAGACTGCTTACAGCAGTAAGCACTATGCTCAGAAGTGTTTGCAGTTTTTATTCAACAGGCATTTTTTTTTTTGCCTTCATATATTTTTAAGTAAGATTTCAACAGTAAGGGCCCCCTTTGTTGTCCCACCTGTGCACCCAGACAAGGGTATAAGGATCTTGGGTGTGGGTGGAGACGGGAAGCAGGCACAGCACACGTGTTACTTAATCTTCCCCTCAGACAGGTACTACTGGGAATGGGCCAGCAGCAGATAAACTACCTCCCTGGAAAAAGGGGGAAGTGGGGAAGGAATTGTATCTCCAAGGCTTGTGCTGCCATTGAGCTAGCACACCTGTGAATAGTCCCTTAGAGTGCAAAAGAGCACTCTAGTTCTTTTTATTTATCAAACACTATGGCAACTTGTCCCACAGTATGATCCCGGGAAAGTGTAGCCCCCATTTATGTGATGGCCGCCAACTTGGCATTGAACCAGGTGCCTCCGGAGCTAAGCATATGACTCTCCAAAGCTTACATGCTATGCTCTCAAGCTAACAACTGTAACAGCCACATCCTCTGTAGACTGGCCACAGAGGGGATGCATAAAACATATTGATCAGTGGGTCACATACTTCTTCTGGACAGAGGAAGCAGATCCCAAGTGTTGGAGGCCCACATAGTACAATCCCAGAAGAATCCCCGTTATGTGATAGCAGCCACCTTGGTCATCACTGGGAACCTCCAGAACTAAAACCATGAGTTTCCACATATTTGCTATAGTCTCTGTAATTAGGGGTTAAAGCAAACTCACATCATCTGCAGATTAAGAATGGAAAAGAACACACAGCACACCCTGACCAGTGGGTTATCAAAGTACAAGTTACCCAGTTGCATCAGACTATCACTTTTTACACAAAATTCCCCATTGACTTCAGTGAGAGTTACATGCACAGAGTTCTGGCAGCATATTGCCCATAGTGTGTGTGTGTGTGTGTGTACAAGGAGGAAGAATGAGAGTTACTATGGGGATTTAAAGCCAGATTTTCTGCTTTGGATGGGTTACAGCCTTAATGATCCTCATTTTCTTTATTTGATAACCGATACATTGAAGAACCCAAATCTGCAAACCTTCATGACAGGAGTAGCCCTTATTTAAATAAGCAAGCCTAGTGATTTTCCAAGTGTGGCAGGACTGGGTCCTCAGTCTATACGCAAGATGATTTAGGCCCGAATTCTGCAAGGTGCTTAAGCATGTGTGAGATTCATGGGACAGCTCACATGCTTAAAATTACACATTAGCTTAAATAGTTTGCTCAGTCAGGGCCATCAGGAGGTAATGAAAGTGACAAACCAAATCTTGTGGCATACTCTAGTACAGCCCACCTATGCTAACATACAGCCCAATCTTGCAGGTCTTGTTCAGTCAAAACTCCCATTTCCTTCAATGTAAGTTCTGTCATGAAGTGTACTTTAAGAGGAAGTAGACATCAGGATGAAACACATGCAATGTTTTAGGTTCCCATACAGTTTCATTGTACTCCAAGGATCTGGAGTGAATCCTGGCCGACCGATGTCAATGGCAAAACTTCGACTGACTTCAGTGGGGTCAGGATTTCACCCTGGAGGTTTATCATTGAAAAACATCACTTCTGAATGAAATTTCACACCCAAGAATTTAGCTGGAAAAAATCATTTGTTTCTTTCCTTGAATATTGTGGAAAGGACAGAACATAATTTAAGGTTAAAATTTCAAAGCTGCCTAAGGAATTTGGATGTCCAATCCATTAAAATTAATTAAACAAAACCTTAATTTGAATTTTGATTCATCCCCATTTTACAAAAGTGCACAAAAAATCCATTCTAATATCATCCAATAATAATCTACACATGAAAAACAAAAAACACATGCTATCTTGATACTGTAACTGCTCTCACTTTTAAATGTCCATTCTGTGTGTGTGTGTGTGAGAGAGAGAGAGAGAGTAGTGAGGTGAGGAAACAAGTGAAGGAAAAGCCATATAGCATGTGTTTCACTTAAATCTTCCCAGAGTTGTAATGCTTTGCTGTTCTAGTTTCTCCAGAGACATCTGCCATTTTAAAACAATTTAGTTAGACCCTTTTAGGTTATGAGATTTTTCAGATATAGTTTCTGTGCTTATTTGATTTTCAGACAGATTTATTTGATTTAGTCTCACACCGTAAGGGGTTGATAAGGAAACTCCTTGTGGAGATGCTGTAGGAAAGCAATTCTGCACCACTGGCTCTAATCCACTGTCCACGGTCAGCTTCCAGATGTAGCTGGTGAGACACACTTGTCTGACAGAGACAGCGTATATTACCATTAGAGCTTTGCAGGCTGAGCATAAATTACATTTAACAAGAGACCCATTCATTGAGTTCACTTCATATTCCAGGCATGAGATTTGCATGGTGTTATTCAGTAAACATAGATATACCTGTAATCCTGCTATCTTTTAGCCCTCTCCTTACTTTTTACATCAATAACATATGTAACATTATATTATGAGAATTAGCCTGCAAGATTGCCTAAATGAAATTAGGTACCTCTCTCCAAAAATGTTTAAGAAGTATTTCCTTGTGGGGAAAAAACAAAACAAAACTTTGTTTGCGTTCACCCCTTAATTAATTATAAATATAATTATAATTAAGTATAGTCCATCTTCATTAATATTCTAGGGAACAAATGTACTGGTTGGAGCATTTGTGGAGACAGAAAATATTAGAGATTATTCATGGACAGTAAAGTTTTCCTTCATAAACCTGAGTGTTTGCACCTCTTTTAAGAGCTCTAGGGTCAGGAAAGCTTCAAAGAGCTATCAGTCTGGAAATAGAATAGAAATGTGACCTATATGTTCTAACAAAAACTACCCAACACAGATTGCATTTTGAAAATGTATAGTGGACTAGTCTCTCTCTCTCTCAGTCTCTCTCTCTCTCTTATACACACAAACAATACATCAAGAATTAATCACAGAAATGATGATTGCAAGTTATTTCATGTAATTTCAAATAATGTAATGTAATGAATAATTTCAGAAAATTATATGCTGTTTCTGGACAGCTCCAGAACAGAAAAAGAAGCTATATTAATCAAATATGTTATTTGCTATTGATTACTCTTTCTTGTCTCCTAATCCCTAATAAAACCTGTGTCAAACAGAGCAGCTGTAAAGTTGATATGCATTTGTTTTTTTGTAGCCTGAGCATTTTCAGTGTTGTTTTTTTGATTGATATATACCACTATATGGCAACATAACTAACCTCTAATTTTGTCATTGTTAAGTAATTTTGGCTCTGCGTTGTTATGGTATGACTGAGGTTAGCTATTTTCCTCATAATATATCAATGACAATGTTGGTTAAAAGCTCACATTTGACTTAAAAGAAATGTGTCCATTCTGGAAAGAGGAAGGATGGCCTTGTGGGTAAGGCACCAGACTTGGATTCAGGTATCTCCAATTAATTTTTAGTTCTGTTTCCTGTGTGACCTTGGGAAAGTCACTTAATCCAATGTTTCCCAAACAGTGGGTCACAGGAAGGTTCTAGATGGTTCAGGGGCCCCAGGCAAACACACATGTCTTGCAGCCCAGAGGAACGGATGAGTGGTTTAAGGAACAAGTCAGTTCTACAGCCACTCTGCAGCTGTAACTCCTGTCCTGTGGAGTTGGGTTTGACTCCCCTCTCTGGGTATTGTGACCTGGTGTACCTGGTCGCAGCACCACTCACTCAGGTTTGACCCAGCCACCCCTCCATTGTAACAGAGAGTGGCTGGGCCAAATTGAATGAGTGGCAGTGCAACCCCATATGCTAGGTCACAATGTCACTCACTCAAATGTGGCTTGACTGCTGCTCCATCATGATGGAGGGGCGACTGGGCCAAACCTGGGTGTCACTGTAACTCCATGTGCCAGGTCACAATGCCTGGAATGGGATAGGAGCCACTGCTGTGGCATGGTGTGGGGCCAGCTGGCTATCCAATCCACCCCTCGCTCCCAGGGCTTCCCCTCTGTGCCAGGCTGGGATTAGGGGTGCAGTGCCGGGGTGGAGGATTCATATATGTACCGGTGAGTTGCAAAACCAAAAACCAAAAAAAGACAAAATGTGGTGGGGGGGGGGTTACCTTATTAAAAAATTTAGGAACCACTGACTTAATCTATCCATGCCTCAGTTTCCCATCTATAAAATAAGGATAATAAAATGCTACCTTTGCCTTGTTCATTTAGGTTGTAAGCTCTTTGGAACATGGGCATTTTTTCTTCTACGTGTTGTATATACAGTACTTTATGAAATGGGGCCTAGATGTCAGTGGGGGCCCTTCAGAGCTACTACAATTGTTAATATTACTGCAGTATAATGCCTATAGCAACTTGAAAAACAAAATCACCAATTGCTAGAAGTATTTAAGCACGCAGGTGTTTCATGAATGTGTCTGAATGAGAGCTGGCTGAGGACAGACTTTTAGGGTGAAGTCCTGGCTCCACTGGAAGTCAATAGGAGCTTTCTTATTGATAATATGGGGCTAGAATTTCACCTTTAGTCTTTATCCTGTGACTGTCCTGGCTTCTGTCTCCCAGAGTCAGAGACCACTCTTTGATTTTTTGGGGGAGAGTATTGCAGGGTGGGAGAGAGGCAAGAAAAGCAGTAGTCTCCCTAATCTTATAGGTGAAATAATTGTGGGCACAGATGCTAGATTCTTTCATTGTATTTATAAGACACCAATCACCATTGTCTCCAAGCACAAGGAACAATCAGGTAGGTATCTAAATATTACTTGTGACTGCCATTTTACTGGCTCAGCGATTTTGCACTCACAATTAAGTGCAGGTGCAAAAGCGTGCCCACAACATTGGAGGCCAGATTAAAGTCTGTTTGCAAAGTCCTCTCTTTGAGACTTTGTAATATGTTGATTATTGTGCAGATAAATCCGTCTTGGTGCTTGCCTTGAAAACCTAGGCAGGGTGTTGCAGAAACTGGAAACCCACAAGAGAAATAGGGAGGATCCTCTGCCGCAGGCCATAAAGCAGCAACAAGTATGTTCTGTGGAAGCTACTGCAGCCTAATGACTGGAATGGTCTTGGCAGCCTTAGTGCCCTGTTCCTGCACAGGGGAAGGGTTAGAGGATCTTCACCGGAAAGCCCTAAACCTTCTGTAGAGAACCCCCTTGGATCTGGTCTCCACACTGCAAAAGAGGTGTGTGCATACTCCTCTCCCTCCAATTTTTGCTCCTCCTCCGGAGGGAAACGAGGCGGGACTGGAAGCAGAATATGAATTGCAGATATTATTCTAGGACCAAATAACACACTGGCGAGCCTTTACCCAAGGCACTGCATATAGTTTAGGACACACTATTAGTGAAGGGACATTGGAAAGACAGAAAAAAAATTGTGCCACAGAAGACAACAAAAATTACTTAGGGATTTGGGGGATTTGAGTTGCTATGAAAGACCAGTCGGGCATGGCCGCCATATCTTAGACACATAAGACTATGGTGGGAACTTATTGAAGTATATATAATGTGCTAAAGGGAAAGGAATACATTGATGCCCGCCAGCTATTTGAAATAATAACTAAAACTAAACACCAGAAGTCATGGATTGAAGTGAAGGAAGAGAATTGTTGATAAATAAGTAACTCAGCCATACAGAATGTCTTTCCTTTAAAACAATCTAACTTTTCCTCCCTGCATGGCTTCAATACACATGCATATGGGCACTGTAGGCATGGGTATGTGTTGGGGGTGGGGTGGGGTGGGGTGGGAAGTTGGGGGGTGTTATCAATATAAACCCGATTGTGTATTTTATTACTTGATCAGTTGCATGGATATCCCTTTTCTAACTTTCTTGGTTACCAGACTTTATACATACGGCCTATACTTCATAAATATTCGTTTTCAAAGGGGGTGGGTGAACATGATTTAGTAAAATGAACTAATCTGAAACACTGCCCAAACTAAAATTAAACCAAAACAGAACTTTTTAAAGGTTCAGCTAACTCCCCTGCTGCACTTGACCTCCCCCCATACACACTTTCACATATCTCTTCTTTCCTGATTTCTGTCAGGAGTGAAAACAGAAATATCAGAACAGAAAAGCTTGTTCTTTCTGAATGAAATCTTGGCTTTGGGAACTTTGCCATTAACTTTAATTTAATCAGAATTTCACCGTCAGTATTTCTGATCTGGCCAGAATCAGAAATTTCCAAGGACTAATGAGAAAAGATTTGAGTAACTCCTTGAACTATTAAGTGCCAGTCCAAACAGAATTGAATCTCTAAATGTAAAATATCATATCTATATTATCTATAGACAGAAATCAGATGAGAGACAAAAATCTATGCAATGAAAATTGAAAAAAAAATGACAAAAGTTATTCACGGTTCAACCAGCTCTATATTATTTGTGTAGAGTCTCAAGAGTGAAGAGGAGTACCTTGAACAGAAACGCAAGTCAAAGCTGTAGCTGCATCCTTAACTATCATCATTTTCCTAAGGTGTTCCAATAGTATGTTGCTTTCTGTAACAGGGCATAGCTACTCATAATAACATGAATTAAAGATGAAGTGGCAGCTCTAAATGTGAATCCCCTTTTTGTTGCTTTCAATTTGGACCTTAAAATTACTGTAACTTTTCTGTGTTGTATAAAGATTGCTTGCACAGAATATAATCTTCTAAAGAGACAAGGTGTTAAAGTATTTTTATAGCTCAGAGTCATCCAATCAATAGTGATTTAATTTTATCCTATTCTAATTTTTATTGAACTGGGTTTGGAAAATTTTCAATTGGGGAAGAAAATAACCTTTCCGAGTAGCCTTGTCTATCACATAAGGAGAATATCGTGTGTTTAATATACATGTATTGCCAAACTACCACCAGGACCCAAACAAAAAGGACAAATTGATATATATATAAAAGAAAGGCAACAAAAGTGCATGCTCTTTGGGGTTGGCTGTCTTTTTATCTCATGTCTGTACAGCACCTAACACTATGGGCCATGGTCCCACACTGGGAGCTCTAGGCCTTACTATATACAAACAATAATAGAAAAATACTGCTTTAAGAGAACATTAGATGCCATGCAGTTAAACTTTCAAAGATCAGAATATGCCAACATTAGGACTGCATATATACACTTAAATCTGTCCTTTTAACATATGCTGTATAATACAGCCATAAAGATAGTTCTTAATGCATGCACACAAAGGCTACATGTGCATCCTTAATTTTGGCATTTCCTCACGTTTGAGGGTTTCATTATGAAAACTTCACTTTGTCTTAGTGCAAGCTTTTTGTATGAGATTCCCTGTATTTTGAGACTATTTTGTACATGGTTTGCTGGGACTAAGCCAAGGATACATGTGTAGATGGGCTGACACCTGGGATCTACCTTGCATGTACTTCGTGCTCTGTTGCAAGTGTTGTCCATGTCCTTTCTTTGCTCTGAACTTTAAGAACTTAGAACTGGATTTTAACAACTCCAATGGGAGTTAGGTGCTTAGTCACTTTTGAAAATCCCTATAGCTCCCTACCTGCAACTTCTGGCAACCAAACATTTGTTTAAAATCTGGCCCCCAGTGTGTGTGTGTGGAGGGGGTGGGGGGGAGACATAATGAATACCTTGTTGTAAAAGAACAAGAGGAGATTTTCATATGTTAATAACTTGGTCAAATCCAACTTTATTTCAAAGGTCTTCAGTGTGGGCTATTTACATGCCAAATTTCAGCTTCCAGGCCTTAGCCTTTACAGCTTTCAACTGGTCAAGAAAATGCTACAAGATATTTTTTCTTATAAGGATAAAAATATACCTCTCACTCTCATAATCAAAATAAACTTGTTTGAAGATTTTTTTTTTAAACACCTTTGGTTAGAGATCAGCCTGGAGAACTCCAGTCTAAAAGGTGAAAGTTTAAGAAAGTTATTGAGATAGAATGCTAAACTGTATTGTATGGTCCAGCCACTAGGGGGTACTGAGTGAAAGAGACCTTATTTAAACTAACCTGAGCCCTATCTTGGGGGCATTAAAGGATCTTATGATGAACACATCTGGTGTTTACCTTGTTAAGAAGGAAGCTTTGTAGCCAATCTTTATCTGGTACAGGAACATGACATAGTATCAAAAGAAAACTAGTGTCAGGAAAGGACCGAAACAGAAGGAGAACAGCAACAAAGGTTGCAAACAAAAGGAACAAAACAACAAAGGCTGTAGGATCTCATTAACGTGTCGCTCGTTAATGCCCCAGAGAATTTCAGCTTTGACTAACCTTTACAGTGGTCAGGCTGAAAGCAAGCTTTCAAATAGTGAAAAAGCTCCACAAAGAAACTGGAGATATACTGATATTTTCTTTAATTTATGCTAGGGGGAAGCAAGCAAAGCATAACTTTTAATCTTTTGACTTTACTGAAGACAGTCACAAAGATGACTGTGAAGGGGTTCTGGCTATGTCTGATGCATACTTTATACTTCAGAGAAATGTGATTTATTAAAGAGCATGTTTCCACTATTGAATTCAAGGACCAAGGGAAAATGCTGGATGTTCTATAAGAGCTCTATATACATTGATTGAAAACTGATTTTTTTGGGTATGAAAATATCAGAGACAGGCTGGTTAGGGTTAAACACACAAAAATCTTTCACAACAGCTACAATTGAAGACACACTTAACCCTAGCCACAGATACACAGAAAGCAAAGCAGTCTGAACTAGCCAAACAGCAGAACAAAATGCAAGAGCAACCTGAAAATAACTTATTAACTGTGAACAGACACTTGAGTATTAAAAGTATTTATCATAAAACCCCTGAACCAAGGAGAGAGAACTCCCAGGCTAGAAGGACAAATTTCAACCTACTTGTACAAAGTGTGGGGGAAAAAAAACATATCCTAAGAGAAGCAGCACATCCAGTCAGAGGAGCATGGTTTAATAAATGCATGATGTGTGGATATTTTGCAGCTGTTTGAGGCACCAAAGTAGTCAAGGAGTTGACGCATATTTTAGGCAACCGAGCTATTGTTTCTGTAATCTATCACTTGTGATGACACACAGCCTGCCTGGAGAGGGAAACTGAATATTCACGGCAAGACAATTGACTTTAAAATTGACGCAGGAACTGATGTCACAATCATATCAGAAGGGATTTACAATCACTTACAACCCCTTTCAGAGCTCTGCTCACATGACTTAGCTCTGACTTGCCCTGGAGGTACTCTGAACTGCACGGGCCAGTATATCACAGAAACAATTTACACACTGAATACACAGCTGCTATCTTTGCATGTGATCAAAAGACCACAGCCCAACAGCTTTCTCAGCTGCAGCATGGTAGCCATGATGTACCTAGTCAGAATGGGGGGAAAACTCGATGGAATATTTGGTAATATTGGACTTTTCAAAGGCAATCCAGTACAAATAACCTTAAAAACAATGCTGAATCATACAGTATCATACACCTCACAGGATTCCTGTTCCATTACTTCATCAAGTGGAAACTGAGTTAGAGAATGGAACAGTTTGGCATAATTGAGAAAATCTCTGCGCTAACAGCACAGCATACCCCAGTGGTACCAGTTATAAAGAAAAATGGGTAATTATTAATCCATGTGGATCTTAAAAGACTTAATGAAGGAGTTGTGAAAGAGAAATGTATCCTCCCAACACTGGATGACTTCCTCCTCCAAAGTGAAAGGAGCTAAGGTATTCTACAGGCTAGATGCTGTGGCTGATACTGGCAAATTCCTTTAGCCAAAGATAGTGCTAAACTAACTACATTTATCACACGATTTGGGAGACTTTGCTTTATAAGACTGCCTTTTGGGATTACCAGTGAACTTGAAATTTTCCAAAGAAAGATGGCAGAACTGTTAATGAACACAAATGAAGTTATAGTTTTCATGGACATTATTTTGATATATGGCTCTTCGATGGAAGAAGACAACAAAACTTTCAACAAAGTCATAAGCCTAACCAGTCAATCTGAACTGAAGCTAAATGAGGAAAAAATGTTCTCTGCCTACCCTAGATCACGTTTTTGGGACAGACAATAAACAAGATGGAATCAGTCCTAGCTCTGAGGAAGTAAAAGCAATTGAAGACTTGAACACACCAGCTAATGTACCATAACTGAGTCACAAACTGGTGATGGTAAATTACCTTGATTGCTACCTACAAAACCTTTCTACAGTGGCAAAACCACTGAATGGAATGAACTGTTAAAATCCAAAATATCTTGGGTGTGGGGACAAATCAAGACATTCCCTTCAAAAAGGTAAAAGAAATTATCTTAACAGCTCCAGTTCTCAAATACTACAATGTGAACAAATCCACAATGGTCAGTTCAGATGCAAGGAGATATGGCCTAGGTGGTATAATGTGGCTCTGAGTGGAACCTAGTGCATTTTGCTTTCGCACACTCACAGAAGCAGAAAAACAATAATCACAGATTGAAAAGGTCCACCTGGCAAGCATACAGACATATGAGAACTTTTACTGATATCTGTGTGGCTTGGATTCATTTACACTTATAACTGACCATAAATCACTTGTAGAATAAACAATCAGTGGAAAAGACCTGGAACAACCACCACTGAGATACCAGTTGATAAGGTTAGTGTGATTTAACCCAATTGTTAAATATGTTCCTGGGAATAATCTGGTAGTGACACTCTGTCATGGAACTCAGCATTGCACTCAACTACTTGTGAGCTTGAAGATGACATAAAGGCATACATGGACACCGTGGGTGCACAAAGACCAATTTCGGAAAAGACACCCAGTTTCAACAAGTTCTTAATTACATTTGGTCTAGCTAGTCCAAGTATCTAAAGTACACCAAGGAAGTAACAAGAGACTACCTTGCAGTGAATGGACAATTAAGTGAGTCAAATGGACTCATGATTAAAGGCAATTGCATTTTAATTTCAAAAGAAATAAGAGGAGAAATTCTAAATCTCATCCGTGAAGGACATCAAGGATTAACTAAATGCCATAAATGGGTTAACCACTCTGTTGTGGCTGGACATCAGCAAGGACATAAAGAATAAACTATCTCTATGTGAGCACTGTAGAACTAAAAGACCTGCACAACACAAAGAACTTTTAATAATACCCCTCCCAGATAGACATTGGAAGAGACTAGCTGCAGATTTATGCAAATTTAGAGGACATAATTATTTGATCATTGTGGACTGTTTTTTTCAGTTATATAGAAATAATATTCCTAAAGACATAACACAATGCTATAGAGAAACTAAAGGGAACTTTTTCTCCCTTTGGTATTCTGGAACAACTAGTGACGGACAATGGACCACAATTCACTGCAACACAATTTAATTCATTCCAAACAAAATATGAATTTGATCATATTACTAGCAGCCCGCATTACCCACAAACAAATGGAGAGGCTTGAGAGAGCTGAACAGACAGCCAAGAAAATCCTGCAGCAGGAAGATCCATTTCTGCATTATCCTCTTCATCCAATAGGTGGCACTAGGTGTAAAATATCTTATTTAAGCTAACCTTAACCATACCTGGGGCATTAAAGGATTTTATGATGGCTTATCTCCCTAAGAAGGAAGCTCCGTAGCCAGTCCATATCTGGTACAGGAACATGACAGTTACAAGGCATCAGATTAACCAAGGCATCAAATGTAAATAGTTATGCAGCTTTACCTATGGTGGCCACTCTTTCTGCGGAAGGAAGAAGAAAATTAAGTTCAAAAGTACTTGAGTTATCCTGTTTGTATAGAAGTACAACTGCAGTATTCTCTTTGAGCAAATGTCCTCTACCAGAGACAAAAAATAATATAACATCAGCTGAATTCAGTTGCAAATCATCTTCATCCAGTTCTTTTTTTTTTGTTTGTTTTGTTTATCCAGAGTATTTGTTGCATTTTGGTAACACATAAAAGAAAACAGTTTTATCAACAGTTTTCTTTATGGGAAAAAGGAACTTCTTGTTTTATCTCTCTCTTTGGATTATTAGTAGGTTTAGAATAAACATAAGAGACTTGTTCTAATATTTACAACCAAACAGTCTTTCAGAGTTTTGTTTACGTGGTTACTTTGTCATTTTAAATAGCACAAGCATTTCATTAAACGGGGAGAGAGAAGAGGGGTGGGAAAAGGCACATTTCTCCAAAGTTAACTTCCACCAGGATTCTCACTCCAGGACCTTAACTCCCTAGAGCAAATTAGGCAGAATTCCTACAGCTCCAACAAATTTTGATTGAGGAATGCAGCAACAGCAAGAGGCATGCCCCCTATTGGATGTGATATGCTACCCTACGGGGCATAAATGCTGTTCTACAAACACTACTCAATTCCATCTTGACTGCAGTCAGCAAAGTAGCATCACAGCCTTTCCCAAAAGATCCATAAACCAGCCTTAATCAGCTAACAAGGAATTCCCCTGACATAGCAATGGTATAGAGCCGGGGCAGTAATGCTATGTCATCTTGACACCCACTATACAGAAGTAGCTAGGGGAAAGAATCGGAGCACTTCTGAATGACACACCTGGCCTTCAGGGATGTAGGCAGCCAAGTGTACATTGAGCAGCCCTGAGGGATGTTATACTGAACTGGTCCCATGTCCAACCCTTGAATAATAGTTAAAGCCACTTTCCCTTTCCCTACCACTATTGAAACCTGCACTGAATACAACTAAGCGGGATCTGAAAATTAGGACAAGTACATGTATTATCTTCTACAGACCCTGGCAGTGATAGTAACCCCTGAATGGCTCTATTTTTTATGTGGGTTGGCATAGGGTCTCATTGTCATATGCTTTCCTGTTCAACATGTACATGAGATGACTAGAGGAGACAGCTATAGTCCCATCAGTGTGGCAATCAGCTCTAATTCTATTTATTAATTATTATTAATAAATAACTACAATATGTATTATTTATTATTAATTATTATTTATTAATTATTATTAATTATTATTATTATGCTTATTATTATGCTTAGAGGCCTCAGCCAGGTCAGAGTTGCATTTTGATAGGCATTGTACATACATATAACAAATGATATCCCATAACAAAGTTAACATCTCTGGATATGTCTCTATGCTACATTCACTATAGTAGCACAGCTATAATGCTTCCTACATCGACAGAAGGGGCTTTTTTCCATCCATGTAGGTAATCCGCCTCTCCAAGAGGCAATAAGAAGGTCGACAGAAGAATCCTTTAATCAATCTGATTGTCTAAACTAAGGGATAGAATGACCTAACTATGGTGCTCAGGGTGCAATTTTTTTCACAGCCCCCAGAGATGTGGTTAGATCAACCTACGTTTTAGGTGTAGATCATGCCTTGCTTACATCAGAGCTGGTATGTACTACTGCTTGGCTTACACAATGTCTGACCAAGGCTAGAATTCAGATGAAAAGAAGGGCGAATATATTTATACCATATCAAGCACACATTCGATTCAGTAGGTTAAGTGCATTTACCATGCAAAACTATACCTGGTATTGAAATAAATGGGAGTTGAATGGTAAAATCCCCTGGCTGGATTTGAAAGTCTAAACCTTGAAATGAAAAGACCTGTTTTAAGACCTCAAGTCATTACTAAAATATGGTCTGTATCCTGCTACTTGTACTCATGTGAGTATACTCACTGGGACATGGGTAATGGTTACAGAATTAGGCCGTCTATGTGTACACCTAAAACCAAAATATTTGATAATCTTCTTTCTTTTTTTAAAAAAAATATTTCTATTTACCTGCTAAGACTTGAATTTCGGATTCAGTATTCCCATTGGTGTGCTGGAGCTGATAAAATTGCAGTACCAGCCACCTTAGGGCATTGTGTGCTCCATGATTTTTCTTTTTTGAAATGAATATATGTGATTTTGTGTTAGGTCTTGCAGGATTAAAGAGAGTGACGCTTAAAATCTATGTAAATACCATAAGACTGCTTTTGAATCTTAAATAGACTAAAACTAGAAAGCTTTGGTAAATAAATATTATCTTTAAGGCAATAGAACTTTTTACTTTAAAACTGAAGAAAGACCTTAAAAATCCCTATATTTGTGTTATTTTGTACTGCAACTTTCCAATGGCACTTACTCTATTTCCAGGTGTAAGCAGTTTTTCTTCTAGTATTTATTCAGAATGCATTTTGTACTTTGACAAGCTGGTATGAACACTGAGAACAAATGACATTTCTAAAGGTAAACATGAAGGCCGATGAAGTGAGCTGTAGCTCACGAAAGCTTATGCTCAAATAAATTTGTTAGTGTCTACGGTGCCACAAGTTCTCCTTTTCTTTTTATGAAGGCTTAGACTCATGTATTAGAGATACAGGCCCAGAATGTTAGTAGGCAGCTATTATCTGATAATTATATTGTTAAGTGCCATGTAATGCTTGCAAAGAATGAAAATTGACATCAGAATCAATAGGAATTATCTGAACATGAGTCCCTTGGCATGTGATCCAACTTTCTGGTCCTGGATGACTTCAGCTAAATGTGTGCCATATTTGGAGATTTCTTTCACCCATTTATTTTTGTAAATTTAGTCATCTGGAATTTATAAGTTTTTCCTAGATATTGGTGAATGGGTCCTCCTCCCTTCTTGTTGCCTTAGTTTTGCACCCAGGAATCTTGTTATTTTTCATTAATAGTAGCACTGACTATTTTCAAAACATTCAAGATGGACTGTCCCTGCTCTGAGAAACTCAGAATCTAGGGAACACTCCTTTTCACTGCCAGTGTCTCAGCACATATTTCCAATCAGTCTTCAGTTGGCCAGCTTTTCAGTGTCCTTTCAGTCTTTTCACTCAGTAAGTAATGGTATCAGTGTGGAGACCAATGGCCTCTGGCTGCTTATGAACTGGATTCAACAGATCTACTAAGAACTTTTATTAAGATAGACATGCTGACTTCAATTTTTTCTTGCTCTTGTAATGTTCCTTTCTGGAAATTGAGATCCTGTTTACTCTGTGTGGCTATTGATGATCCTATGGTACCTATAACAAGAGTAAGATTTTGCCAGCATACTCACAACCCCTTTCATTAACTTTCTGCAAACATTTATATAAGCACATTTTTATTTGCAAAAATGTTTGAGAAAGAAACTGTTGTGAATACGTATTAGTGCAAATATGCAGGTGAGCATTCACCCAAACATTCACCACCCAAACATTCACCATTCATTTGAAAACTCTTTATGGATTTGGGACTTTTCATTTGATGAGGGAGAAGACTAGTTTTCCAGGCGTCATCTACATTAACTCTTGTGCAGCTTCTATGTGTCATTATCCACTTCGAAACTGCAGAGCACTCTAAAAGTTCCTCTGGATACAGCAGCCTATATATTTCATTTTTGCAGGAAGCTGAATATTGACTTATATGGAGAAGTCTGTTTGACTTAAAAAAACCCTTCATTTTTTTCAAATAAAAACTTACATTCTATTGAAAAGTGCAAAAAATACAGAAATACCATAAGCTCCACATTTAGAGGCCAAATCCTTCAAGGCACTACATAAGAACATAAGAATGGCCCTACTGAGACAGACCAAGGGTCCATCTAGCCCAGTATCCTGTCTTCCAGCAGCAGCCAGTGCCAGATGCCCCAGAGGGAATGAACTGAACAGGTAATCATCAAGTGATCCATCCCCTGTCACTCATTCCCAGCTTCTGGCAAACAGAGGCTAGGGACGCCATTCCTCCCATACTGGCTAATTGACATTGAGGGACCTATCCTCCATGAATTTATCTAGTTCTTTTTTGAACCCTCTTATGGTCTTGGCCTTCACAACATCCTCTGGCAAGGAGTTCCACATGTTGACTGTGCATTGTGTGAAGAAATACTTCCTTTTATTTGTTTTAAACCTGTGCCTATTAATTTCATTTGGTGAGCCCTAGTTCTTGTGTTATGAGGAGTAGTAAGCAACACTTCCTCATCTACTTTCTCTATACCAATCATGATTTTATAGACCTCAATCATATCTCCCCTTAGCTGCCTCTTTTCCAAGCTGAAAAGTCATAGTCTTAATCTCTCTTCATATGGAAGCCGTTGCATATCCCTAATCATTTTTGTTGCCCTTCTCTGAACCTTTTCCAATTCCAGTATATCTTTTTTGAGATGGGAAGATCATATCTGTACGCAGTATTCAAGATGTGGGTGTACCATGGATCTATATTGAGGGAACATGATATTTTCTGTCCTATTATCTATCCCTTTCTTAATTATTCCCAGTGTTCTGTTTGCTTTTTTGACTGCTGCTGCAAATTAAGTGGATGTTTTCAGAGAACTATCTACAATGACTCCAAGATCTCTTTCTTGAGCGGTAACAGATAATTTAGATTCCATCATTGTATATGTATAGTTGGGATTATGCTTTACAATGTGCATTACTTTGCATTTTGTTATATCAATAAAATAAAAACCAGCAGGATCTTATTAAAGGGGAAAAGGCAAAATACCACATTTATTGTGAATACAGAAAGAATCATAGTAAGTAGTTAGTTATAGCTATAACATTCCATTCAATCTCATATTTATTCACACATTCATTCATACACACACACGCACGCACAGGTTCTGCAAGGTTGTTATCATAGTTACCAGCCTCTCACAGCTATGTGTAACTCCAGCTTTCATCATGACACCAGTCTCTAGGGGTAGATTCCCCGGGGTGCTGTGATGCAATAGGCACATGCAAGAAATGTGTTGGGGGAGTTTGGGCAGGGCATGGAATGGTGTTCTGTCTTGGCTGCATGGGGAATGGTGCATGCATGTGCTCAGACTACAGAGCACCTCTGTCCCTCGAGTAGCTTTATCATCTGCTTCTATCTATCATCCACTCATACCCATGTCTACTTTCCAGGCTATCCAACATATATGTTTCATTAATTGTCTCCCTCTACATTCTTGTTTCACTATGTGCTGCATCTGTTGACTGCAGCACTTCTCTAAATATGTCCTCCTTACTCATCCTGGTTCGCCTCCTTATCTGATGGGGGCACTCCACCAGTGTGTAGCAGTTGATCCTCAAGGGCACATCTGCAGAATCCAGAGAAACAATGAACAGAGACAGTATTGTGAGTGTACTCAAAAGCCATGAATCACAAAAGTCACATACACCTCTTCTGGGCCATCCCTATCCATACGCAAAGTACGCAGCTGTGTAGGGCACCAGGAAATTTGGGGCACCACATTTCCTGGTGACCTCCGCAGTTGCGTGCTGCTCCAGCCCCTGCTCCGCCTCTTCCCCATGGCCCCCACCCCTGCTCTGCCCAGCCCCACTCCCACCCCCACTCCACCCCTTCCCCAAAGCCCCCACCTCAGCTCTGACCCCTTCCCACCGCAGCTCTGCTACAGCCCCGCCCCCACTCCCCTGAGGACTGCAGAAGGGTCAGTCCTACACTCACCGGTGGCAGGAAGTGCAACAACCTGACCCCAGCCATGCCACTGGTGAGTGCTGGGGGGCTGTTCCTCCCTGATCCCCAAGCCTGATCCTGCCCCCAACTGCGAGGCCTGGGGCCAGCCCCGCCCTCCATGGAGGCTTGGGGCCCTACTCACTCGCCCCTGCACAGGGGACTTGCGTAGGGCCCCAGAATGGCTAGGGACGGCCCTGCACCTCTTTCTCACTATGTCTTTGCTAGCACACAGCTCAGTGAGAGTTCCAAATATGCTGAGTTTGGCCAGGGGGTGGGGGTTGGGATGTGGGAAAGGGCAAGAAGAGACAAAGGGTCTGGGTGGTTTGTGAAGAGAGTCAATACATGTGCCTAGGGAAAGTATAATGAATACTGACACTCTTTTCCCCAGACTGGTGTAATTGAACCCGGTATCTCACACCTGAGGGTAACCCATGATGCCAGGGTGAATCTCCTGCATGCTTGTGGCTTCAGACGGGGTCCATATGCCAACCTGTTATGTATTTATGTATGCTGCTTGTCTGTGTGCTGCTTTGGTTCCTGTAGAAATAATTGCTGATTGGCATGGCAAAGTTTCCTACAGCGGGGGCAGAAACAAGGCAGCTCTGCCAAAGAACCTTCAGCAAAGGATTGCTGAAACATGAAAGTTTCCTAGAGATCTATAGGGAGGATTCCCTGGGCATTCCCGTGTACATTAACAAAGTTTTCCATGGGGCCCCTATTTTGTAGCTGCATAGGTTCTCTTCATTTCTCTCTCTTATCCCTCTACCATATATAAAAGGAAATGAGACTTCAATCGCCTATCACTGTGCAGTATTAAAGCAAAATGCTTGCTTACCAGAGCTTGCTTCTCCTGCTTCATGAGTGCCAGAGCCAGAGTGCTGGGACTGGCTAGACCCATCTGCAGTCGAAAATAGGTCCTGGCTCACCATACCACCAGACAACCCTGTTGCATGTGCCACATCCTCCTCCAAGTCCACCACTTTGTCCTCGGGGTTGACTCCACCTGCCACTGCCTCTACTCACACCAAAGTATTCACAGGGCTCTTGGTGGTGATGGTGGGGTTACTGCC
Organism: Chelonia mydas; assembly: GCF_015237465.2. NCBI lineage: Eukaryota > Metazoa > Chordata > Testudines > Cheloniidae > Chelonia > Chelonia mydas. The sequence continues at coordinate 170,049,421 of NC_057849.1, forward strand.
AAGGATGGCATGCAGCTCCTCATAGAAGCTGCACGCCTTCAGCGCTGCAGCAGAGTGATGGTTGTCCTCCTTTGCCTTCTGGTACACCTGCCTCAGCTCTTTGATTTTAGCCCAGCCCTGCTGCATGTCCCTTTCATGTCCCTTCTCCTGCATGCCCCGAGCAATCTGCCTGTAGATAGCAAAGTTCCTAAGGTTTGAGAGAAGCTGTGACTACACAGCCTCCTCTCCTCACAGACCCAGCAGATTCAACATCTCTGGTGTACTCCATGCGGGAGCGTGTCTGTTGCAGAAAGCTGGCATGGTCAGCTGGGAAGATGCTGTGTGAACAGTCCATGCCAAGCATATAGGAAGAGGAATTCCAAAAATGCGCAGGCCTTTAAATGTGGGAGGGGTGCATGCCTGTGTATCTGCAGGGCAGCGGAGTTCAAACTGCTGACCAGAGTGGTCGTGGTGGGCATTTTGGAACACTTCCTGGAAGCCAATTAGGGTAACACAAGTAAGTGCAATGTCTACATGCATGCAGCATTACTCTAACAGCATCACAAAAAGCTCTATGCAGCTCATCGCGGTGGTTTTGTTATGTCTGCATAGCAGGAGAGTTAAATCAGTGGGAGGAGCATTGTTGGGTGTACACCTGTACTGTTTGTCAACAAAACTGGAGTGTAGACAAGGCCTGTGTTATTATCTGTCTTGCTGCTAAAGCTAATTTTCTCCTGCTCCACTGACTGGTGAGAATTGGGATAGCAGCAGTGACAGGAGGAAAATTAATCAGGTCATGTTGAAAACTTACTCTTTTAATACAGACAGTTTTTTAATATATATATATTGATTGATCCCTAAGGTCAAACTATAAACTTAGGAAGGGCTGATAACCCAAAGCAGTAAGAGGAGTTTTCATTAACGGAAATCCTTCTGAATTGCTCTCACCACAGCAAAGACCTCAGCACTAGTGACAGTTCTCTACCAGTTGCAAAAACCTTTGAAAAAGTAAATGATTAACTATGGGTGAAGGAAAAGGAAGAAATGGTGGGGAGATAATAAGGGGAAAAGTTGCGAAAAAGAAAAGATAGACAAGGAACCAGAGGGTGAAAGGAACAGGACTGGGAGATGGAAGGGGAAGGCGGACTGGGGTAAGTATATCAGGGGGACGGGAGGAAAAAGTGGGGAAAGAGAATGTTTTTATCTTGTTGCCTGCTAGATTATTATTGTGGTTCAGTGGCATGGCCCCAACACCTCCCCTTGGTCCCAAAGCACTAAAACTGCTTTGGAACCTTTTATTTTTTCAACAGGGAAAATGATTAACTCTTGTAGCAACTCACACCAGCTACTTGGACACTTGGCTATATCACATGAATTAGGGCAAACAAAAATATTTTTAGATAAACAAATAGAACATATTTGACCAAATTCTTGCTTTACTAAAAGATCCATCCCAGAAGTTCCATGAAAATAAAGACATATGAAAGGGTATCTTGTTAGGCTTATACAATCCTTTTATGAAACTATCTCCCACTGTAATCTTTGTTCTTATGTAATTATTTGTCGTTCTGTCTCTCATCTGCAATTTAAAAAGAATCCTTGGATTAATGTATGTCGAGGACTCGAACCCCAGACGGCACGGTTCGTTGTCTGACCGGAGAGAGACAGGTAACACCAGCAACGTCCGAACACAAAGCTCTTTATTGAAGAGTGCACTCAACAATAGAGAGCAGCCCGTCTCTAAAGAGAACCAGCAGTCTCTAGGTAAAACTAATATGTTTTTATAGACAGTTCCGTCACGTCACAGATTTATTCATGAAGCAGCCCACCCCCATCCATGTTAGTTAAAATCCTCTTTCTCTATTATGCATGCACTTCTACCCCCTTATTGTAGATAACTTTTAGCAAATTGTAATGCTTCACTAACTTTCTTATTGGTATGGGTGTCAACCAGGAGACGAGGAGTTAAGAACAGACATAACACAAAAACAGGGAGTGGAAAACAGTGCCTCCATATCTCAAGGACTGTTCCCAGAACATCTGGTACAAAAAATGCAGGAATGCAGGCCTCCCCTTTTTTTTCACTCTCTGTAACTTAAACAAGTATTCTTTCATTCTACTTTCAGAGACTTTCCCAGCAACCTTTATTGGCCTGACTTTGGTTAGGTTGGCATAACTGCTTCATGTGTAATTTTTCTCACCTAACATGTACATACAATATATTTCGAAATCCATGCCAAATCTTTCCAAATCTCTACATGTAGTGAGATTATAGAATAGTAAAAATCAGAGTGTTACCCCAAAATCTCTGTGTAGAATAATAAGGAGGTGACATATACCACAGGTTCGACTCCTATCAGTGTCTATCAACTGAGAGAGTTAGAAATCTGTGTGCCCCCCGCTCGTGTTGCATTGAAATAAAGGATAGAGAGAATATAACCTTAAACAGAAAGAAGATTTATGAAGGGATAGAAACAACTGGGGGAAGATTCACTATGGGAAACACTACAAATACCCACGAATAGATTCCAGCAAGGCGGCATAAAGCCCGGACCTTTAAACTGTCCCTTAGTTGAACTAATAAATGCCCAAAACCCAATTACCATCACTCTTCTAACTGCAGATGGAGGACACCGGCAATGGATGGTCCGTCTCAGGATCTCTGGAACATCGGAGGATCTGGCTCTGTACCGCCGAAGAAGGAGATTAACAGCTCTGGGCTGATAGCAAAGCCTTCATTGGATCCTTTGGTGGACTACAGGAATCAGGTAAGTATCAGAGTCCTTGGCAGATGTTAGTAGCCGAAGTCTTGATCCGATGCTGCACAAAGAAACTAGACATGGCTGCCTCGATAGTGGATAGAAACTACGTCACCACTGACAGTCCCTTGTATGCTCTCTGTGGCGCGTATTCCTGAGGCACACTCTGACAGGCACTGCCCCCAACTGGTTCCAGCCGGTTCTCAGTCCCTCAAATTCTGGCAGGAAAGAGTTTTGGCAGGAAAATGCCATGAAGAAAGGGTAAAAGATGGAGTTCAAACCCTTCCTATCATATGTGCCATCTTGAATTTCTAGACTCCATTTTGAATTGCAGCAACATTCATTACAATACATAACAAAATATAACCATGTACCAAAAACACCTTATAAGGGGAACATCAGTTAGATCATACTGTGTAGCCAGTTGCCAATGAAGAACTGTCCTCTACATAGGGATATTATTGTTATTAAATAACAAATTTGTTTTGCTGTTTCAATATCCAGGTGCATCCAGTTTCATTAATGAAAAAAAAAATTGTTCCTGCTGTACACTGGTCCTGTCCTGTTTGACACATGAATTATGCTGCACCTTCCTCCAGGGTCAGTATGTAATCAGGTATTTCCTTCATTCTTTTTGGTGATTACACCCATCCGTTAAATTACAGAAATTCCATAAAAATGAAGATAAGTATTCATAAGTACACTACTGATGAGTTGAGCTCTAACATCCTAATAGGTGTCATTATATTAGATGGTGATGTATTATCTCATGTTTCTCATTAAGATTTCATTGTAAGTTTCTAATTATAATGATATTCACTAATGCTACTGTAGGAGAGCATGTGTTAACTTTGCAGTTATAAACTTGTACAGAGGAGAGATTTGCAAAGGCACAAATGGAAGCGTTCCACTGAAATTCAGTGGGAGTTAGGCACTAACTTCTATTTGTGCAGGTGAATACATCCCCTTATGAATTTAATTTAAGCCTATACAGTCTTTCTGAGCTCAAACTGGTCACCAATTGGAGGAAATCCTTTGTTTGATTTTAAAAGCAAGTCTTTAGATGAACACTTCTGTTGTCCATTCATATATTACAGAAGTGTTAGCTGTTAATAAAAATAACTATTTATTACTTATAGAGCAGGGTCGTTTCTGACTTTTACCTTGATTGCAACCGCCACTTGAAAAGGTTTTATAAATCTAATCTATCTATACATATATATATATATAGATATAGATATAGATACATATTTAGTTGTCTGAATTTTAAACTTGCAAACAAAAATCAGACTGAAGTCCTCTTTTTATCTAACCAATATCAGATGCCATTTGGACAAAAGCAATATAATTTCCCCCACCCCAGCCAATGATTCTCACATTACCTCCTGACCCAGAAAAAAAAGAGTGTTTAGGTATGAGGGATTTGAGAGAAAAAGGACAATGCACAGGGGTGCCATGGGGGGGGCACAGAGGGGGGTCCTACCCCTCCCCCCCCCCCCCGAATTTCGTACTGGATGTCTGCTCACAGCACACGTCCTAGCCGCAGATGGAGCTCTTAACTGCAACACAGCTTAAGTATGATATGTGGTGAGTTAGTTAGGGCATAATCTTAGAGTTCCACTCACATTTTCTCTTGGTTTTTTAGTCTCAGGAAGACCTTAATTGTTGTTTGATATTCTTGGGATGATTTATATCAAATTAAGCAAAATGGGTATTTTTATAATACCTAACATCATATGTAATAATTGCAGGTTGCTCTGGATTCCATCCTAAAGATTTTTACACATAGCAAGAGAAAATATAAATGCCTCAACCAATAACTGTAAAAAAATATTGTGAGTACTATCTCCTGTATTTTTAAAGGGATATATTGTGTTCAATATTTCATTTTTTATGCTTTAATATTAATCTGTTGCAATTACGTGCAGCTGTTTTAAAGTATTCTTCCAGATAGAGGGAGACAATTCTTTTCACTTTGCATTATCTATCTTTTCATGCCTAGAGGACAACATTACACTGGGAAAACATGGACACATTCGTCAGTTTTGCAAAACATATATTCTTATCTCATTGCTATTGCAGATTCCATAACAATCTTGGATGAAGGGGAAAAAAATGAAAAACCTTTTGCCATAGAAATGCACTTATTTCTAAGAACTGACAGCCAGAGTACTTGTTAAAAATGTTAATAAAACAGCACATATGCTTTGCCTACAGTAATGTTGCTAAGTGTATGCTCTCTTAGATATTATATGATATAGCACATATTTAAAGTGAAACTGATTCACTAAGAAAATAGTTTCATCATAGATGAAACTCACTACATTTCCCCCCCAAAGTACATATATCAGTGCCATTAAGTCATTTATGTGCTAGAATTATGTGAAGATTTGTCAGAAACATGCATATGACCCAGAGATAAATACAGGATTACAAGTATCCTCACATACGTATTACTGCTATGGAAAATTTGTTACTTTAAATAGGGTGATCCTGATATTTTTTTTTTTTTACTTTAATGTACTTGAAAATGTTTATCACCATTTTATTATCACAAACGGATGGAATTAGATGTTAGCACTATATTATCGGATATAGTGTGACTGTTGTTCAGAACTGACATTTATCTTTAAATGCCTGCTAGAAAAATCACAGATGTAACAGTAAACATTGGTTTATTATGTAATGAAAAACACCCAAACTCTGAATTATTTATTTTACTGCTGGCTCATTTACACTGTAAATTTCACTATGGGGAGGGAGGAAAAATCTTTCAATCTGTCCATGCATGCAACTCCACTTTATATGCGGAAGGTTTGCGAGACTGGGACCTGGGAACACTGCAGGGTTGGTGGCTGGAACATCATGTGCTGGTTGCAAGCCACATTCAATTTTAAAAAAATGCCTGCAAATTTTGGCTTTGTATTGATTTGCTCCCAAACCCACTGCATTTTTCAGAAAATACACTACACGTTAATATCTCTAATTAGCTTATTCTAGAAAGGCAGTGTGAGCTAGTGGACAGAATACTGGACTGTGTCTTAGGAGAGCTGGGTTCTAATCTCAGCTCTGCTATTGGCCTGCTGAGTGACCTTGGACAAGTCACTTCCCCTCTCTGTGCCTTGGTTCCCCATGTGTAAAATGAGGATGATGGTACTGACGTCCCTTGTAAAACACATTGAGAAAAGTGCTATAAGAGAACACAGTATTATTAGTGTCTTCCCATAGTGTTGATATGAGACACGACTTGCATTTGGGATTCTTGTAAAACGCGTTCTGATTAGCTCCTTCTTTTTATTCTTCTTTGTTGACATCACCACTGGGTAGAAGTCACCTGCAAAGCCTCCACTATATTAAAGCCTCTGGAGTTGATTCCATGGCTGGTGGGAAGAGGCCACGTGTGGATTCAAGATCCATGCTTTTACAGGACCATTATTAATGAAGCCATTATTACAGCCGAGAGGTTGCAATAGTAGCTGGTACACACAGGATAGAGTGAAAAGCTACAGCTACACTAGAGAGCTAACAGTGGCACAGCTGCACCAATATGAGAGAGAGCTCTCCCATTGTTTTAACTACTGCAACCCCCATCATCAGCGGTAGCTTTTCACGCTGACATAAGAGTCGGTGTGGACAGCGCTATGTCACTGTAACTTATATCACTTGGGTGGAGGGGGGAGTGATTTATTCACCCCCCCCGAATGACATAGGTTATGCTGACATAAGCTGTAGTGTAGACATAGCCAAGGATGATTTCATAATTCCACCGCCAGATCAGGGTGCCCTCAGACAGACCAGAAAGGAGACAGAGGTGCAGTTATATCTGCAACCATTACAGTCGTAACGTACAACAGCTGACCAATATTTCCATAGAAGGGACCAGTATGATGTCATGATATCTAAACAGGTGTGTGTATATGTGTAGGAAAAGGAGAGAAAGAAGGGAAACAAATCATATTTGCATACTGCCAAGAAATCCAGTACTCGGGTTTCCAAATTTGACATATAACATGACCTTCTATAGGCCACATTTGGTGCCTCATCATTGTCTTGCTCTAGAAATCTGGCGGGCTGGCCATAAAACCAAATGTAATCGTAGGTTTCAGGTTATAAGGGAGAAAGAGACCAGCCTTTAAGTAGAGCCCAGTTGGGAAGATCATATTGTCTGTCCCATCGGTGCCCCAAAACTGCTGTTCAAATGGCAGAGAAACAGGAGACTCCAAATTCAACTCACAATACCAAATCCAAGACTATATATAAAATGATCATTATCTACTGTTTGACCATTAATGAAATGCTTGAACTTGTTTGTATCAAATTTTCAGGACATGTAGTTCTCAGGAAGAAGGGAATGCCTTTTGACTACTTGGTAATGTGATTTAGATTGTGGAAGCAAAATGCAAGTTATCAATTAGTTCATTTTCTTCTGAGCCTCAACAGAAAGAAAGCACAGGCCAATTGAAGAAAGTTAGAATAAGAGAAGAAAACCAACACAGGTGAGAAGAGATACAGCTGGGATTCATTAAGGGCTGCATACAGACATTGTGTAAATGAAGGCAATTACACTGACAAAATTTATCCCAGACTGATATTATAATATGTTCATCATAATATTACAACAAGTTTGCATCAAAACTTTTTCTCAGGTGAAAAATGGCTTTTTGAAAACAGAAATATTTGAGAAGAAAACAAATGGAAACGAAAACATTTTGTTTACTTCTCAAATTTTTAGCAAAAATGTGTATATATATATATATATATATATATATATATATATATATATATATATATATATATATATATATATATACCAGCTCTAAACATGACATCTTTGTTGCACCATCAGGATTTCATGACATCATCTGAAGGAATATGACAGAAATACTATTTTTTGTCCCTTTTAGAATCAGAGACTTGGATCTGTGGGATTCTGTATTTATCTTCCTCTATCACTGTGAGAAGGAGTGAGCAATCCAAACCAACAGTAGGAAAACCGACTGAAAATATTATTGATTATACATAAAACCACTATTAAGTTGGACTGCCAAATTCTTCCTTCAGATACAAATTCTGCCATAATGATTTCCCTGGGAGTTCTATATATGAATGCAACAGTAGAGGTTTTATATGTCAGTATTTAAATAGATTTAAACCTACTTTGTGTGAGATGCACCATTACTACAATCTCAACTGGTATTCTTTGAGACTATGATTTGTTGCACAATTGTTGGCTCTTTCAACATTATTTGAGGTTATCTAAAGACTTCCAACTAAACTGTGAGAGACCATCCTTCAAGCCTAGGAATCTATCATAAATGTAATGCGGAAAAGAGAGGGAGATAAAACAGATTGTAATAAATATGCTTGAGAACTTCAAAGCATAATGTAAAGAGGCATGCCTTTAACTTAAAGAATCAAGGTCAGCCTGTCCATGTAGATGCATATATAATAAATATGAGAAAACAAGCAAAGTCCTGGAGTAGATATACAAGTACAGCAGTGGTCATACAAATAATATATGCAGGCACAAATCACTGTGCAAGAATGTATACTACAGATCCAGAACGAGTGTGCTAGAAATATGTAAAAACATGTTTTCAAAATATTATTGTTTCAAAATATGACAGTTCTAAGTATAACATGCATGATTATCTCTTACAAAAGCATCATCTGATTCTGATGGAGAACTAATGAAAATAGAAACAAACACACTCAAAAAAGTACCTCTTAAAACCAAACAAAAGGGGATAAATTGGAATGGTAGAAGAATCTGGAGTAGTAGACAAAGGTAGAAAAACCTTTTAGCTAATTCAGAAATTGAAAAGACAGAAAAATACATGGGCACTGGCAATATTATATGAGACTACAGTAGGTCTGAAAGATATAAACAAGATCACAGGGAAAAAATACTGTACACTCTGAAAACAGAAGAGAACTTTTTAACTACAGGTTACCTATTCTATAGTACATGTAATTACAGCTAGGCAGGAACTGGATTTTCCTGTTTCACAGTAAATACCAGTTTTGAATTATTTTCCATTCTCAAATGGAACAAAACCAAATTAAAATGGATTGATTGAGAAGTTTCACGTTTTATTCCAATTTTTAATAATTATAAACAATTATTTGTTTTTCATAATAATATATAAAATAATTTTTGCAACAAAAAGTAATTAAAAAACCCAAACCCCAAAAATATTCCATTCTGAAAATGCTGATTTGGAACTTTTTCACTTTATCAAAACATTTATTTCATTTCTTTCCTGAAACAAAGTTTAATTGAAAGTGACATGTTTCCATGAAACACTTCACTTTCGACAAATCAACATTTTCTGACAGAAAAATGTTCCGTCAGAAAATTTATGACCACCTCTCCATATAATATAGTACATAGGATATACTAGCAAAAGTTTTAGGTAGTTGAATTTGATGAGATCAACTCTTGTGTGACTCTGTTTTATGGAGAAATAGTGTGGACTTGTGGATAGGGCCTTGGACTGAGAGTCGGAAGACATAGGGTGAAATCTTGACCCCACTGAAGTCAATAGCAAAGTTTCTATTGATTTTAATGGTGCCATGATATGACCTTGAACAAGTTACTTTACTTTTCTGTGCTTCCATTTCCCCAAGCACCCTTTCTTTTTCTTGCTCATTTAGACTACAAGGTCTTCAGGGCAAGGAGTCCTCTTACCTATATGTTTATATAATATCAACAGTTAGAGCTTCCAGGTACTACTATAATATACACAATCCTTTTAATATATCATTCGTCATCAAAAAATTGAAATACTTTTATTAGACATAACATCAGAAGCCTCTACTGCAACACACATGTTATGCTTATAAGAAGCACACAATCTTTTTAAAGGGGATAAGGCAATACGCTGCATTTATTGAGAGTACAATTTAAGCATTAAAATCAGCATATACTTTCATTCACACAACACCAAAAGGTTTTGCAGCTTGATCTTATAGATAACAGTCCTTAGTGTTACTCGGTCAGTACCAGTGGCCAGCCCAAACTGCACACGAGGGAGTGGAGCTGGACCTCTGTCGAACACATTTGAAGCTCAGATCTCGATGCACAATGAACCCATGGCAATACACCCTTCTTTTATAGTGATAAGTTCCCATACAAGTCTATGGACCTTGCTGTGTCACACTGGAGCTGTCAATCATGAGGTATTCAAGGTTGCTCTTAATTAGCATTATTTTGAGTTATCAGGAGGATACGCAGCTGTTTCTTATCTCATCCCTTTGGCTCAACTCCTTATCTTGTCCTTGGGGTGTATGCCTCTGCTTTAGGATGGTCAATCTGTCATCTGGGTGATTTTGCCTCTTGACTCCTCCACTCCCCTCTTGACCATCCAGCCCAGCTGTCTCTTCTCAGTTAATTAGTATACCATACATTCTTTGCTCACACACCAAACAGTAAGTAAGGCAATAATATAGCCCTAAAACTTCTATCCTTCTAAGAACAACCATTAACACAATCAGCAAAGAATAAACTCAGAACAATTTCTTCTTACTAATTCAAGGCTACAATTTCTTTTTACTAATTCAAAGCTAGCAAAATGGAGTATAAAGCAAAATGGAGTACAATTTACTTGACGCAATTTCTTCCCATTGGGCTTTTGGCCTATGCACATACATCCACATACCCTTTCAGAAAATTATCTTATACATGGAGATAATCAAGGGAAATAGTAAACAGTGTCCTTATATGGACAAAAGGGGGAAATGATAGGTTAAAAGCAATGACATAAAGAGCAGAAGGAAACGTGCAATAAAAGTGAACAAAGCAGGTGGGGGATGGGGAGTGGACACCTGATGTTACACATGTAGGACATAATTTTCAACCAAAGAGACTAAAATCAAGCAATGAGCAAATGAAGGAATTAAATCAAATGACAACACCAAACCAGAAATAAGAGATATATGAGAACTATCCATTATTTCTCCAAGTTTATTCCTCCCCTAGCATTTGTAAAACAAGTCACTAAAGGGTTTGATGGAAAAGTAAGTACATTGCTAGTGGGGAGAAGTATGGGAGACTTCATTCCAGATTAAAAGATCAAACTGAAAAAAACACTAATATTAAAGTGTTTCCATCCAGACAGGTCCAATACACTATCAGTTGCCCCAGTACTTACTTTATCAGAAAGAGTAGCTGCCTTTTCTGAAAAGAGCTATGCATTAGTACTAGTCAAAAATTTTCTGATAAAACAGTTTCATCAGAAAATACTGATTCATCTAGCCCAAAATGTTTAGCAAAAATGGTTTGGGTTTGAAGAATTTTTCAATGGAAACCTGCATGGGTCCCAGCCAGCTCAGCTGACAGGGAACCTCCAGGGTCTGCAGTTGAGGGGAAGGCTACTCTTCAGGGTCTGCCTTGCTTTCAGCAGAGGCCACAGCTCTGGGGCAGCCCTGTTACTCACAGAAGCAATGCAACTATCAAGAATGTCCAAATAAGTCAGCAGCTTCCCAGGTCTTGGGGGGCACATTTCATTTCCTAAACATTTCCAACTTGAAGGAAATTAAAAAAAAACATTTCATTTTTAATTCTGTATCAGAAATACTGTTTTTTTGTCCATCTCTGTTATGTATAGAGTGAAAAAGGAGCTGTTTGCCACGATATGTTATCAGGTATGACAGATTCAGTGTATATATACAGAGTATGTCCCATATTGTGCTCCCAGTTACACTAATATAAATGCAAAGTAACTTCATTTTTTTCCACAATTGCCTCAATTTAGCCCTGAACACAGCTCCAAGTCTGACCAGAGATAAAATCCAATATTGATTTTCTAATGTAAGTGTTCTAGACTTAGATAAAATAGGAAGTAAGCAACCATCTGTTTTAAAAAGTTCAAACCTAATTGCTCCTCTTTCCAATTGGATGCAAATTGTTAAGCAAAATTGAAAGGAGACAAATGGGAAGAGAAAAATGCAAAAGATTCAACCCCAACCAAAATAAAATGTACCACACACTCCAGCATTTTCCACATGTACAGCTATTTGTATCTGCCACTTTCAGTCTTTGCCAAAAGGCCCTCCGATTCCCTCACCCTATCCCAGGCAGGCTATGGCAAATAGTTGCTTATGATTTATTTCAAACTGACAAGGATCACTGTCTGAACAATACTGAAAATTTTGAAGAACTTTGAAAAATAATCAAGCTACAAGATACAAGAAATATCACAATAACTGACAAAATGAAACAAGGTTTTGCAAGATATGAAATACTGGGGAAACGTGTCTGAGATGACCTAAATATGCCAGAAAAGAGTTCCTAGATATTTTTTCAAGAAGAGATGATTTTATACATGATACACATTCAACAGATTCCTACAAAACACAGCAAAATGCGTGAGTCGGCAAGAAACTGTCAAGAATCTTTTCAGAAAGCAAGCCATGACAGTAAGGATCCATATTTAGCTTAATTGAACCTGAGGACTGCTCTTATTAAAGGCACCGACTTTTTACTACTTATGGGGAGAAGAACTAGAAGACTTCTTCCTACAAATGTATATTATTTACTGCTGCTAGCTCTGTTAAGGGTAAACAGGAAAGATAAAAGGGAAACATTTCAACAGAACCAAATGAAAGAAATATTTTAGTAAAACCACTGCATTTGTAACTATCCTAATGAAATGAGATATCATCAGCAGGCATTGTGAAGGTAGCAGAACCAGCTGAGAACTCAGGAAACATTGCCAGATTTATTCTTGTTAAAGCAAATTAAGGATGTTGAAAGGCTCAGCCACCATGGCATTGGGTAGGGTATAAGAAACTAGATAGAGAGACAGATAAAATTAGGTTTCTCCTCCTCTGGTACTTAGCCATTTGCATTTTTCCTGAGGTGAGGGCAGTATGGTAAGGGTCTAAACACCACCTTCTCCACTCTTTTGAGGCAGGCATTGGTCATGTGGCAGCAACATACTCATGTGCACACTCCCCACCTGCCACTTAGTGAGCCGCAACAGTACAGGCCAAGTATGCCCTCCCCCACAATCACACGGGTGGCTAGAGCATGAACAAGGCTACAGTGGCTGTAGCAGAAAGTTCCTTCTCCTTCATTCCACAAAGCAGTTAATCACATTAAATTGAATATAAGCACATTCCCCTCCCTGGTAGAATGCCCAGAATAGGAGGCCAACCTGATCACTGGTGCCCTTTAAGTCATTCTGTTCATGTGTTAGTGTGTGAGAGCGGAGCCGCTTCAGCAAAAAAGCATTTCACAGAAAGTGTGATAGAAACTGTGAAATGTTATAAATGTTTAAAAACAAATTGTTTATGTGACAGGATGGATGGAGGGTGGGAAAGAGAGGCACACAAAAAACCTAGTAACCTCTGGCTGAAAATGAGCCTGTGCAATGACAGCAAGTATGGAGAAATACCACCAGGGTAATAGCAGGGTCATGGGTATTGTGGCATATTTGGAGCCACTCTGTAATAATTTCTGAATATAGTATGCTCATCTGGTTATTGGGCTGTTTACTGTCTGAATATTTTGATTTAGTATAGCTGGGGACAGTCAGGAAAAACAAATAGGAAGAAAAAGAATGGCTCAAGTTAAGCCACTTCTCAGCAAACACTTGAGAGTTGTTAAGATACAATATCAGGATAGGAAAAAGATCTGCACACACACACAAAATCAAAATAACTCCGGTAGGTTTAAAAAGGAATATTCTCTCAAGAGAGGTGGATTATTTGGAGGAACCATGCTGAAGCACAGGCATTCCCTAGGGGTATCTGAAGAAGTTAAACCTGCCTAGCTGACCATCTGGGAATGGTGAGTGTCACATCGCCGTGGGGTACAACCTAGACTGTGGGATCGCTGAAGCCCCTTATAAGCTTCAGCCTGGGCTGTTTCTCACAATGCTATGCTAGTGACAAGCAGCAAACCCCTATAGGTGCTGTGATCACTCAGCCATCAAAATGCAGAGACATATAGCCAGCTGAGTTGCATGAATGCTCTCTAAGCCAGTCATGAATTAAACACAGGGAGACTCCAGCCAATTCTCCCAGCCCCCAAGCCTTGCACCCCAGAGATGTATCATCTTACACTGGTCAAGGTCTATTCTTGAACGGTGCAAGCTCATTAATTAGTTTGCCACTTCTTCAAAAGATAGTGAACATACACCAGCCTTTGTAATCTGAGCAGATTCCCCAAGCACTTTTGACAAACTCACTGGTAAGGATAAAACGTTAAAATAAATTTATTAAATACAGAAAGATAGGTTTTAAGTGATTATAAGTGTTAGGCATAGAGCTTAAAGTTGATTACATAGGAAATAAAAATAGAATCACAATTTAAATTCTAAACTTCAACAAACTAAGCAAAATTAAGATTTGAATCAAACAGCTTTTCTCACCTCACTAGATGTTTGGAGCAGTTTACAGTTCTTAATACACAGGCTGAATTCTCTTCTCAGCCTAGGATCAATCTCCCCAATTCAAAGTCTTTGACTTCCAAATGATATTCCACATGTTGAGATGTAGGGAGGAAAGTGGCCAAGTGGTAATGCCATCGACCATAATTTATACTTTCTCACCAGCTGCTAGAAAGATCCTTGCTGTGATGTGAGGAGTAGTTAGCCCCCATTGTGTATGTGTCCTTTCTGAGGCATCTATGGGATAGTGAATTCTTCTTGATGGGCCATCAACACATGTCTGCTGATCCTGATGTAAATCTGTCTTGTCAATGTTAGTTGCTCCTTCGTTGCCACTGAAAGGCTGGCTGTGGGTGTTTCCCATTTACCACATATTTTAGTAACAAACATACAGAAATACTTCATAACTTCACATATTTTAATAGTACATACAATTCAACTGCATAGCAATGTTCAACAGATAAAGACTTCTTAATTGATACCTCACAGGACACACATTGTACAAGACATACCACTTGTTTTAAAACCCTTTTTCTCTAAATGCTTTGTTACTACTGTTAAAAAAACAAACAAACAAACAAACTTCAGTTTTAGAAGGCCACCTGGTCATTATGTTCACCACTGGTCACAGACTTCCAAAGGGAAGTTCACCAAGTGCTCAAACTCAGTCAGATGTGCAGAATAATTATGATTGATATGCAGGGCGCTGTAGCCCAGGGCCTGGTGTCAGAGTAGGAAAATCATGTGATTCACCCCAACAGAGGTAAAGACACAAGGCCTGATGGATTGGACTTGGAGATAGCAGGTAGAGGACAGAGGTGCAGCTAGTCCTGTACCATGACAAGTATATCAAAGTATAGCAATGGGAGGAAAACATAATTAAATAGAAATGAATGCCTATAGATGCTTTTTGCTCATCCAAATATTGATTTTTTTCTTAAGTGAAAATCTGCAAGCCATTGACCCATAACATATGAGCAAAAATAATGTTAGATGTCTGAGCTATTTACAGGAACTTTAGTCATGTGTAAGAGCAGAAAATGTGTACACACTGGCTGAAATAAAGAACAAACAGACATGCTCCTTCAACCAAAATTTAAAGCAAACCTTATTTAAGGTTCCAAATGTTTAACTAACTTTTCTATATCCCCCCCCCACCTCCCCGTTTTTATGTGCTTCAACACTTCCAAGCTGCTACTGGTACCATGAGAGGAAATACCAACTTACAAGCTCCAATTCAGGAAAACATTTTAATTTTAAGCATATGCTTGTCTCCTTGCAGTCAATGGTTCTTAAGCATGTTTAAATGTTTTGCTGAATAGGCATGGACCTAAACATGCACTGAAGTGATTTCCTGAATCAGAGAGTTATTGAGGAAGGCTATTCTTGCAGTTTGGTGGTTCGGGCAAAAACTGGAAACTTCACAAGAATGCCTTATCTCAGGAGATCACAAACCTGATTTTGCAGGCTCATGAAGTTTGGATAAGCATCCAGACTTTAGATTGCTTATCTATATTACATCCCTGAACCTTGAAAAGTTCATATATCTGTAGTCCTAACTAATTTTTAATAAAAATTGCAGAAGAAATTTTAGTACAATGATCTGATCGATTAGACTGTAGAGTATCTTGTAATACATCTGAGAAGTCATTATAAACTGTCATGATAATGACCCACAAACCAAAGGCCTTGGCAGAGCTATTATCATTTATCTCACCAACAAATTAATATACTTAGAGATTAAACTGTCCTCAACTATACCTTGTTGCCAATAGTAAAATAGAAAAATACAGTCTCTAGTATTATACTCTATAATTGTTATTTTGCTTTTATTTTACTATTAATTGTTTATCATACCCTCATAGGGGAAACCTGAGACCAGAGAAGTATAATTTTGTATCTAACCCATGTCCCTTTATCAAGTACATAATTATGTATATTCCTGCTAATAGCTGTTATTTAAATAATCTGATGAGATTGCAAAAAGAAACTGTAAAAACAAATCTCCTGTACTCTGGGTTTAATAATACTATCTAAAAATTAAAAAGGAATAAAATCAATCCTGAAAACAATTGCTTTGCAATAATGTGAAATGTCTGATATACTCACCAAAGCAAACAAATTTAGAGTTACTGTAATAATTAATATGTAATAAGTAATATGTACTTTGTGCATCTTCTATCTTTGTAAGGATAGATAAAGTTTAAAATGAAGTTCTGAGACATTCATAAAATCAATTGAAGTAGAACCCCTATTTTATGAACTGGCACCAAGGATTTCATAAAGCTGAAAAGTTCATAAAATTGAACATCACCAAGTTACAGCAGATACCAAGCAAAAGTTAATGTATTAAACATTTGCTGTAGATAACAAATGGTAACAACTGTATATAGTGTGCCTGATTTCCTTTGTTAAAAGACCTGCATCTTTTATTTGCCACCAAATCTCTTAATCTTTTCAAACTTAAACAGCCACTTGAACTTTGGCTTCCGGATTGTAGTCACATTCAGTGTCAGAAAGTTGGTTTCAGTGGCAAGAAAATCTGCTCAGATACCTCTTGCTCACAAGATCAATGTTCATAAAATTGTTCTGCTGTGATTGCCTTCCATTTGCGCCACTCAAAAATGTTTCCTGTGAGCTATAGGCCAAATTTATTGACTTAATGGAGTTACATCAAGGATGCATTTGGCCTGGTGTATCCATGTCGCTCTCTTAGGTATTAACTTCATGGCTAATTCTATATAGTAATATTATCACCTTCTGTTATATATATATCTAAAGTATCTAGAGTCTGCATTATGGGTGATATGTATACTGCTCTCTGTCTACGTCAGACCTTTTGATGTCAATGGAGTTTAGAAGCATGGATAGAGGGGATAAGTATATAGTCTAAAGTCTAATTCACCATATTTTTGCAGGATACTTCAGCAAACCACAGCCTTCTTCTCCCCAAGAAAACTGATGATCTTATTTTCCTAACATATGTAGTTTAATACCTAGTCATAATGAAATGAGTTAACAATGGTAGTTCTACTTGAATTTTCTTCATTTTGTGAGTTTAAATTGGAAACATATGATCTAAACACAGTGTGGTGGCTTATTCCACATAAACCCTGAGGAGAAGAAAATGTGTAATATATACTGGTCTTTAGCTCAACAGCTTCATTTTTGAAAAAAATAAAGAGGAGTGTAATACAGTACATACGATGCATACTCTGGAATCAGAAATGCCCACTTTTTGAAGGGCTAGATCATTGAATACTCATAAGCTTTGAAAAATTCCATACACGCCACTCTACCTTTCTCATATTCCTAATATTTAATACATGACACATACCATAAAGTGGATAAAAGGATCACCAGATAAATGTCATCATCTCTCTTTTCACAAGGTCAGTTCCTTAAAGACATCCTTGCAGTCATCACTGCAGTTGTTATCTTCTTCTCCAGCTCAACTTTTCATCCACCACCTGCAGCACTACCAGACCCCAAATCCCCTACTATGCCTGGTATGCACATTAGTACAACTCTTCCCTTAGGCCAATTGCTAAATTTTGATTGCCACCTGGCCTTCCTCTCTTCTTCGCTTCATCCATCTCATTATTGTTGCTCCTTTAGCTGCCTCTCCAAAGTTGATGCCTACTAGACCTAGGTCATAGGTGGCTGATATCTCTGGCTTTTTGGCTAACTTCACTATAAAATCCAAACAGAATTATAAATTACAATAATAAATTCAAGAGAATGTTAGTTTACAAGATTTCTTGTTCCTAATTTTTGTATAGGTAAAGTATTTTTTAGATGATGAAGATGACCAACAAACAGGCAAAACATATGACATTTTGTGTATCACATGGAAATAAAGGAGCACTGGAAATCAGTTTAGATCCTGGGTTCCTCGTCTTTTGCAAATCAATTTCAGTTGCCTGATTTACTTTTGAGTGAACTTCAACAACTTGAAATCTATAAAAATTGCCATAGTAACTTTGTTTCATCATTTCTGAATCCGTCCCAATGTCCTTAAATGTCTTGTTATCAAAGAGAATATTTAAAGATTTTCAGTGCCTCATGTGGTTTGTTTCACCCGTTTACTGTCAGACTGAGGAGAAAGTATGCAAAGAGAACACAAAATTGCACAACATTATTCAGGCCTTATAACGAGAACTGTAACACGTTCTTACAAATAAAACACCATTTTGCCATTTCTGTTAAAACAGAGATTGTATAACAAGACTGGAAAGTTTTCAGAGTAGCAGCCATGTTAGTCTGTATCAGCAAAAAGAACAGGAGTACTTGTGGTACCTTAGAGACTAACACATTTATTAGATATCTTCTTACTATATGTTCCTTTCTATGCATCCGATGAAGTAGGCTGTAGTCCACAAAAGCTTATGCTCTAATAAATTTCTTCGTCTCTAAGGTGCCACAAGTACTCCTGTTCTTTTTTTAAGACTAGAAAGTGGCAGACATTCCAAGATTGAAATTGTCATACTGTCTGGAGTGGCTCACAACCAGGAGTGCCTACCTCAGGGCAGCCTGTCAAAACCCAAAACTGGTGGTAAGTTCTATAATTAGATTTCACCAGTGACAAATGTGAATGCCTGGATCACTATAATAGTCCCACCATGGAGTCCTATATAGTCCCCTAAGACTCTCCACTCTATCTTGCCACCCAGGCAAGCTCGACTTAGTGATAAGTGGTCATTTACACAAAAAAATCACACAATATTCAGGTTCCAATCCCAAGAGAACAGTCACTTACCCCAGATCAATTAGTACCCGAGATCTTACAGCAGAGACAACACCTGTAGCCAACCCGGTGATAAACTATCTAAAGGTTTATTGACTTAAAAATAAATGAGAATTATTTACAGGTTAAAGCAAGCAAACATAGACACAAATGAGTTTCAATCTAAATCCTAAGAGTGACAGAATTGTAGTGATCTGTCAGTTTAAAATATCAGAGAGGTAGCCATGTTAGTCTGGTTCTGTAAAAGCAGAGGTTAATTCACTCAGGGAGGATGAGGCCCTCTTCTAGCAGTTGAGGTGTGAACACCAAGAGAGGAGAAACTGCTTTTGTAGTTGGCTAGCCATTCACAGTCTTTGTCATTTGCAAATTTGACACCATCAGCTCAGGATTAAACAAAGACTGTGAATGGCTAGCCAACTACAAAAGCAGTTTCTCTTCCCTTGGTGTTCACACCTCAACTGCTAGAAGAGGGCCTCATCCTCCCTGATTGAACTAACCTCGTTATCCCTAGCCTGATTCTTGCTTTCATATTTATACCTGCCTCTGGAAATTTCCACTACATGCATCCGACGAAGTGTGCATTCACCCACGAAAGCTTATGCTCCAATATGTCTGCTAGTCTATAAGGTGCCCCAGGACTCTTTGCCGTTTTGTCAGTTTAACGTGTCTTTCAGGATGGACCCAGGAGGTAACCTCTGGGGATCTCTGTCTTCAGTTTGGTGTCTCTGGTCCGGTTGAGAGGTCAAATACCAAAAAGATGGGAAATTTTCCTGTGGCTTTGTTTTATGTCCTTTATTCAGTCTCCAAGTCCATAAGACAAACTTCCTTGCACATAGTATTTCCAAGGTGTGATAGAGCCATTAACAAATCTTTTGTATTGGAATATCCCTTGATGCCCATCTGATTTTGATAGTTCTTCTGAATGGGCAGGAGGAAATACTCTTCTCATATGCACTCACAAGTTGAGAGAAAACATTTCCAAACTTATAAAGCAAAACTTATGTATTTCCTTATACAAACATTACAAATAAGATTAATGCATGCAGCAACTTATAAACATTCTATAGAGTCTAAACACTAATACATTCTTAAAAGACTAATACCTACTTTGAGCAACACTAACACATAAGTGAATTGTTCTGGTCTCCAGCTATGATTTTATCAGTTCTTAGCTAATGCCTGCAGCCTTGGCAAGAACTGGCAGCATGCCTATCAGCATCATAGAAATTATAAATGAAATGTGTTTAAAATGAAACCATTTGAATATGAATAGAAATGGATACAAACATTATCCCTTGAATGGGTTTCTTGCCCTTATTTATTGTTTGTCCAGAGAACCTATGAAACCCTGAAATGCCAAATGAAGTTAAGCAGATGAAACACAAACTTTAGTCAACTGAAAAATAAGACACCTTGGAAATATGTAAATGTAGGGTCATGTTTCACTAATGTGACAGGGTCGGGCCAGATGGCTATATGATAGTAACAGAAGGCAGATATATTAGCCCCAGGCTAAGTAGGTCCCTTTTCCCTGGGTAAGGTAACAGGGAAGGTTCCAGAACAATCAGGAACCTTCTGGAGACAATTAAGACAGGCTGATTAGAACACCTGCAGCCAATCAAGAAGCTGCTAGAATCAATTAAGGCAGGCTAATCAGGGCACCTGGGTTTTAAAAAGGAGCTCACTTCAGTTTGTGGTGTGCGTGTGAGGAGCTGGGAACAAGAGGCACTAGGAGCTGAGAGTGAGAACACGGACTGTTGGAGGACAGAGGTGTACAAGCATTATCAGACACCAGGAGGAAGGTCCTATGGTGAGGATAAAGAAGGTGTTGGGAGGAGGCCATGGGGAAGTAGCCCAGGGAGTTGTAGCTGTCACACAGCTGTTCCAGGAGGCACTCTAGACAGCTGCATTCCACAGGGCCCTGGGCTGGAATCCCAAATCCTCCCAACTCCTGGTCAGACACAGGAAGAGTCGACCTGGACTGTGGGTTCAGAAAAACGGCCAAGCTGAGGGCTGCTGTTAAGCTCCAAGGCGAGCAAATTTGCCAATAAGCGCAAGACCCACCAAGATAGAGCAGGAACTTTGTCACACTAACCTTATGAAACAAATACTTCTGCTATTACAAATAAGCTCAAACACCCTAAAGATTGACAAGGCACATACCAAATGTTCCCCACAACACTCATTACCATCAAGTGGAACTGAAATCGCTCAGGATTACGCTCTTAAGTGTTTGTAGGATCAAGACCTAAAAGCCTCAGCGAGTTAGCTTTTACTCTGTGTTTTCTTTCGTGTTGGGTGATGTTGTCTTGCTTCATTATAAAATGTCACAAGGTTGCACTAACTTACAACATTTAGGAGAGCAAGATGACAGCTTATTCCCAGTCATGGAAAGAGAAATATTTCCCTCCCCTCATTATAAAATCTCCAGTTGTCCACCATTGTCTTTCAAAGATTTTACACACTGTTAAAAACAATGTGTTACTCCTTTGAGGAAGCATTAGTGGAAGATATTTTTAAAATAGTAATTGAGTTATTTCTCTTTTTACAAGTGTCCAAGGTCAAAATCTTGTTAAAATTCAGCTGTGGGCTAGGGAAGTAAATGTTATAGGAAAACTGCTCTAATTTTTAGACTTGCCTAAGGTTGCTCCTGTTAGTTGTTAAGCAACTCTCAGAGCTGCAGCGCATCCTCAGTCCCACTGACTTGGTATTTTGCAGGGTCAAGCTCCTAGTGCCCAATCTTGCAAACACTGCCATGAGAAGTCCCCCTGACATCCATGGGATTGCTCCTGACAGTAAAGTGCTATAGTGGATTGTAAATGTTTTCAGGACTGGACCCTTAGAGAACTACAAACAGGGCCGGGGGGGAGGGGGAGGAGAGGGGGCGGAATCCTTAATGTGAATATGGATGTTCAACAAGGACATTTCAAAGCAATATTTAAAAACCTGTGAAAATGTTTCCACATCTCCATTGATATAAGCAGCTGTGAAATCCCTGAGGGCTGCTAGGTGAATGCTAGCTAATTGCAACAGGAAACACAACTTTGACAATGTCTGTCAGGAGAGGAAGATCCATGCTGCAGGCAGACACACACACAACAGCAGGAGTTTTGACAAACAATCGGCACTCTTGGGATATCTGTGGATTTCTGGAGGTGAGAAAGTGTGCTTTCCATAGATGCACAAAGTAACTGAAAAACAATTACGGAATTTACCTTAAAAAATATAAACTGTAGAAAAATCTCTGCTTCTCCCTGTGCATCTTTCTGCCAGGAGCTTTGATCCATATGTTCTGACATTATCATACTGACAATATCACTCAAAGGTTCTCTTTCCTTCTAAATCTTTTTACTCCTATTAACTCTTCTCTTCTACCTTTGCCCCTCAAAGGTCTGAGTCCAGTAAAACACTTAAGCACATACTTAAATTTAAGCCTGAATAGTCCCATATAAGTCAATGTGCTTAAATACTTTTGTGTATTGGGATCAGAGTGCTCATTACTTTGCTGGACTGTAGTTGTTTAATCTTGCCCTCTGCTCCTCATGTGGATTTTACGTAATATCCTCTGCCTATTCTGCAATCTATCTATGGTATTCCTATGTCCTTCATTAGCAGAGTCTTCACAATCTATAATGTATTTATCCTCACAACATTCCTGTGAGGTAGGGAAGTGCTGATATTGTATTTTATAGACAGGGAACTATGGCACAGAGGGACTAAGGGCCAGATTTTAAAAGGTTTTTAGGTTTCCTAACATCCATGGAAATCAATGGGAGTTAGGCATCTATAAATATCTCTGAATATTTGGCTCTAAATTACTTGCTCAAGATTACACTGGGATGTCTGTGCGGATCCATGTAAAGAGACTTCTGAAACCCTTTAGATCTTAGCCCATTTGCAAGCAAGCTATTTGGGTTCCAATCACATTTGTAACACCTTTCCTCCATGCTGCATATTGGTGGGGATGATATAGTCCTTGATTCTTCAGAGACCAAGCCAGAGTGAACCCTTCCTTTAGTTCTCTTGTTTTCTTTTGATGTTTTAGGATGTGCACTGTCCTGGAAATAGGGAGGATTCTTTCCCCTTAGTTTGAGTGTACACACACATACACACACACACACACACACCGTCCATTGATATAATCAGCTGTGAAATCCCTGAGGGCTGCTAGCTGAATACTAATTACAACAGGAAACACAACTTGGACAATGTCTGTCAGGAGAGGAAGATCAGTGCTGCACACCCTACAACTGCAGCAATGTTTAGACATTAGTAAAATTTATCATCCCTGATCTCTGTAACTAATATTCTTCACTAAGACCCATGTCATTCCTGACTCCTGTTACATTGCCAGTTAAGTACTGTACAATACAGCTTGCTGCGCTGAAACAAATCATCATAAAGTCAGCAGGAGACAATGCAGCTGAAGTAATACAGTATGTATCTTTTCTCTGTTTAAAAACAGAGTTTTCATGTAGTTCTTATATGGTTTCCTGGAAATATTTTACCGTAGAAGGAATAATTCATGTCAGAACTGGTATGTCAGGTTTGAGATGAGCAAAGAGATAAGAACTGGCATCTGCAATACTACAACCAAAAAGTCAGTGACCTTCTTTTAAGTTAATTGTGGATACTATTAATCTTGCAATGGAATACTTTTTCTTTACATATTTAGAGCTAAACTCTACAGGGCTTACTCATATGAGTAGTCCAACTGGTGTCTGTATGTCTGCCTCCAGGCCTGATCCTCCGAGTCCTCAGAAGTACTGAATATTCTTAAATTCCAGTGGCCTCCAGAAGCATTCAGCATTTTGCAGGACTGGGCCTCAGATTGATAACGGCTTCAGGTTGTGTCATCTGTCTATTCTTTCTAGGTTTATAAGTTATTCTCTGACAATTTTAATCTTCAGACTTTTTAAACCTTTCCAGAGGCCAACCTTAAACTCCCCTTAGGACTTGTCTGCACATAAAAGCCGTACCAATTTAACTATATGCAGCACAACACCCCTAGGGTAGATGAGCTGTAACAGTATGAAGTTGCTTTATAGCAGTATAGCCATTTACATACCGGAAGGAGAATAAGTCATACTGGTATGAGGTACCTTTGTACAGGTAGAACAGCATCCACACTGGAGTTATACATTTCAGTAAAAATTGATGTCCCTATCTCAAATAGTTATACCAGTACAAAAACTGAGTGGACCAGACATTATTCCTGTTTATTCTCAGACCCCAATCTGGCAGTGAGCAAAAGATCAGGAGCCACATGTGAACATACAAGAGTCTGGACCCTTAAAGGTGAAATAACTCTTGTCCTGAACAAAACCGAAGGGGCATGGTCCATGAATCCACCATGTAGAAACTTAAATACCCCTTACATCCTAGTGTATGGTGTGATTTCATATTGCAACCCTATACTATTATTACAGTAATATGAACATGATTAATATTTACCCTCAGATCATAACAGCAAGCTGGGATCACACTTGGTACTCAGTGAAAAGTTCTCTTCTTGACTGTGAGGCAGAATTGATAGTTATGTAGTCGAGATGACACAATTGATGAAATCTTGTCCCTTCAGTGGGGACCAGAATTTCACACAAGTAGTTTCTGCAGAACAGCAAACATGGAGGGGAGTTTGGACTGTGTAGAGCAAACCAATGCTTTTTTTTGGCTGATATTTATAACTTGGATGCAAAAATTTGCTTCATGTTTGCAACTTCCCATACAGTATTTTAATGTAGCAGCATATTTTTTCTTCTATGACTTTCTTCTGATTATACAGGTTATCACCACATCTGGCTACATTCCCTCCCCCCCCCCCCCCCCGCTTCCCCCACCTCCCTGCTTTTTAACATTTTGCAGGAAATTCCTCTATAATTTTGACTACAACATTCAACAAATAGTGTAAAATGTCTATGGTACAGAGGCTCAAAAGCTTCCAAAGAGTATTACAGTAACTACTGTTCAGCTGGACTTATGCACATTTCTTGATAATGAGAATACCAATCAGTTTGCGGTCAACTGGAATATTTCTGGCACTTGTAGTTATGTTTTTATGAGGAGGCACTTAGAGACCTTGGAGTTTTGAGCATCAGAAATGTAAAAGTTGATAATAAATAAATAATAGCACCATAATGCTGATTGACATTAGGAAGCATCACATCAAAGCACTGAATAACATCTCCCTGCTATGAATTAACTTGATAGTTGCAGCAGCGGACAAGATTATTTCATTTTGACCCCTTTGAAACAAGGGGATATGGTTTACTTTGAAAGTTTTTGCTTATTTATTTTAAAATACAATAAAAACAAAGAAAATTAAAACTCATGGAATCATTAGAATCAGACAACTGCAAGAATTATACTTAAAGCCTCAAATACCTATGGTTCAAAGGGAAGAAACTAACCACATCCTCAACCCATCCTGTTTTATGTAGATATCTCAAAATTACTCTCACTGAAGTCATTTGGGATTCTGTTTGAGAAGAATTGTAGGAATGAGTGCTGTAAAACTAATACCATGGCATAACAGGGCCTAATCTTGTAAGGTCTTTATGCACAGAACTCCCATAAGGTCAAGGGGTGAAATCCTGGCCCCATTGAAGTTAGTGGCAAAATTCCCATTGACTTCAATGGAGCCATGATCTCACCCCATAGGAGTTCCTTAATAAGGCCTGCTCCTGCTGCTATGAAGAGAATGGGAATGTCATGGGAGTAGGATCAGACCAACAGAGAGTTTGTAGACTTGTCCCCAGAATAGGATGAGGGCAGAATTTCAGTCTGCTCAGTGGATTTCCTTGTCCAAACTATGCAAATCAATTCAAGCCCTATTATGATTTTAGCACTTTTAGAATGTTTTCATACCTCTGTCTCATGGATAGCAAACCCCCAGAATCTCTCCTGAAGTCTGTTTTTGTGCATTTCTTGTTAGAATCCCTAGGGTAGCAAGTACTCATCAATTTCCCTTATCACATCATCACTGTGAGGTGCAGTGATTTTTAATAAGAAATATGGCAGTTGTGTTTAATGCAGTAGTGCAGTGTTTCCCAAACTTCCCGCAGCTCCCATTGGCCAGGCATAGTGAACCGCAGCCAGTGGGAGCTGCGATCGGCTGAACCTGCGGGCACAGCAGGTAAACAAACCAGCCCGGCCCGCCAGGGGCTTTCCCTGAACAAGCGGCACCCAAGTTTGGGAAACACTGCAATAGTGAATCAAATCAATGTACCCAGTACACACGAGACAGTGCTGTTATAAAAGGGCACATCATAATGAGGAAAGAGTATACTTGAAATGACAAACTTGGATGTATCATTTTATATCATGGGGAAGTTAATTCCGTTCCTTAACACAGTGTAAGTACTTTTTAAGTCAAGAGAATCATTTTAGAAGTATTTTGCCATCCTGTCTTGCAGACATACTGAAGACTATTTTGGATACTCAGTAAGCAAGGTAGGAAGTCAGTTCATACCATATTCTATTTTTCAGCCAGTTGACAAAAGATTCCTGTTCTGTGAAGATTCAACCATTATAGTGAAATGTTTATTGCTTACACGTGTAACCTCTTCAGGGCCAACTGAAATGCAAACTAGTCATTGAGGACTCATCATTCATACTAGTCTTTTCAGACTTGGTATAGTTTGTTTTATATCTCAAGAAAACCAAGAGTTCATCTATCACTCATGTTATGGTCTGTAACAAACATCCAGGCAGAAAGAGAAAGCGAAGAGGGGAGGGGATAAGTGGTACACCATCAGCATATACAGCTATCAGGTTGTTTTCCTTCATTGTCTATGCCTCATATGATGACAACAGTTTCAAAGTACTCAGCCCAAAACATCAATTTGAGAGAAAAAGCACAGAAGAGAACAAAGGACATACTTGAATATTAGAAATATGTGATGGCCTATGTTTTTATGTAGAGTCTAACTAGGATAGATTTTGTGGGTGTTTTATTTTGCGTGTAATATTTTTCCCTCTGGTAAGTATGTTCACAAGTGTTAGGATGGTGCATTAAAATTAAAATAATAGCAAGTGAAAATATATCAGTGATACAAAATACATTTTCAGTAGTCCTTGAATTAATTGCTTTGTAATATTCAAGATGCAAATGAATGCAGAATTATTATCAGGGCTGAATGCCCATCAAATCCGCACAGACACACCCCTGGAACCCCAACCTGGGATATTCTATCTACTACCCAAGATCCATAAACCTGGAAATCCTGGGTGCCCCATCATCTCAGGCATTGGCACCCTGACAGCAGGATTGTCTGGCTATGTAGACTCCCTCCTCAGGCCCTACGCTACCAGCACTCCCAGCTACCTTCGAGACACCACTGACTTCCTGAGGAAACTACAATCCATCGGTGATCTTCCTGATAACACCATCCTGGCCACTATGGATGTAGAAGCCCTCTACACCAACATTCCACACAAAGATGGACTACAAGCCGTCAAGAACACTATCCCCCATAATGTCTTGGCTAACCTGGTGGCTGAACTTTGTGACTTTGTCCTTACCCATAACTATTTTACATTTGGGGACAATGTATACCTTCAAATCAGCGGCACTGCTATGGGTACCCGCATGGCCCCACAGTATGCCAACATTTTTATGGCTGGCTTAGAACAATGCTTCCTCAGCTCTCGTCCCCTAACGCCCCTACTCTACTTGCGCTATATTGATGACATCTTCATCATCTGGACCCATGGAAAAGAAGCCCTTGAGGAATTCCACCATGCTTTCAACAATTTCCATCCCACCATCAACCTCAGCCTGGTCCAGTCCACACTAGAAATCCACTTCCTGGACACTACAGTGATAATAAACGATGGTCACATAAACACCACCCTATACCGGAAACCTACTGACCGCTTTTCCTACCTACATGCCTCCAGCTTTCACCCTGACCACACCACACGATCCATCGTCTACAGCCAAGCTCTACAATACAACCACATTTGCTCCAACCCCTCAGACAGAGACAAACACCTACAAGATCTCTATCAAGCATTCTTACAACTACAATACCCACCTGCGGAAGTGAAGAAACAGATTGATAGAGCCAGAAGAGTTCCCAGAAGTCACCTACTACAGGACAGGCCTAACAAAGAAAATAACAGAACGCCACTAGCCATCACCTTCAGCCCCCAACTAAAACCCCTCCAACTCATTATCAAGGATCTACAACCTATCCTGAAGGATGACCCAACACTCTCACAAATCTTGGGAGACAGGCCAGTCCTTGCCTACAGATAGCCCTCCAACCTGAAGCAAATACTCACCAGCAACCACATACCACACAGCAGAACCACTAACCCAGGAACCTAGCCTTGCAACAAAGCCCGTTGCCAACTGTGCCCACATATCTATTCAGGGGACACCATCACAGGGCCTAATAACATCAGCCACACTATCAGAGGCTCGTTTACCTGCACATCTACCAATGTGATATATGCCATCATGTGCCAGCAATGCCCCTCTGCCATGTACATTGGTCAAACTGGACAGTCTCTACGTGAAAGAATAAATGGACACAAATCAGATGTCAAGAATTATAACATTCATAAACCAGTCGGAGAACACTTCAATCTCTCTGGTCACTCGATTTCTGATCTTAAAGTGACTATCCTTCAACAAAAAAACTTCGAAAACAGACTCCAATGAGAGACTGCTGAATTGGAATTAATTTGCAAATTGGATACAATTAACTTAGGCTTGAATAGAGACTGGGAATGGTCAATTCATTATAAAAAGTAACCTATTTCCCCTTGTTTATTCCTTCCCCACCCCGTTCCTCAGACGTTCTTGTTAAACCCTGGATTTGTGCTGGAAATAGCCCACCTTGATTATCATACACATTGTAAGGAGAGTGATCACTTTAGATAAGCTATTACCAACAGGAGAGTGGGGGGGAGGGGGAAACCTGGATTTGTGCTGGAAATGGCCCACCTTGATTATCATACACATTGTAAGGAGAGTGATCACTTTAGATAAGCTATTACCAGCAGGAGAGTGTGGTGGGGGGAGAGAAAACCTTTTGTAGTGATAAACATCCATTTTTCATGGTCTGTGTGTATAAAAACATCTTCTGTGTTTTCCACAGTATGCATCCGATGAAGTGAGCTGTAGCTCACGAAAGCTTATGCTCAAATAAATTGGTTAGTCTCTAAGGTGCCACAAGTACTCCTTTTTTTTTTTTGCGAATACAGAGTAACACGGCTGTTACTCTGAAACATACCTGAAATGTTTACTGCTAGCTGGTAACAATAGTTTGCAAAACTTGCATGTTTTAATTTTCCTAGGAGACCCAACAAAGGGAAATTTCTATAAGGGGCTTCATTCTCTCAGGGATACATAAGGAATGCCAGAAAATTTTTGATTAGTTTTCACCATAGCTATATCTCTGAAGCTCTATTTATATTCATAATACATTAGATATAGCCAGGATTGCTTTGAATTCATCTGTTCTTTTGTGATAAGCATATTGATGCATTCAGCAGTGCAGAGACCTCAGAAGTCAGTAAAAGACTTGTCTATTTTTTTAAAATGGTGACATTACCCTGAAAAAGTGTTTCTATAGCTTTTTATAAAGAACAATTAATTTTCAATAAAGTCTTGATTAATTGTTCTTAAATGATTGTATAGTTAGAAGGAAAAGGTAAGACTTTTCCGTTAGTGCTATGCAAATATTGTGAGTTAAAAATATAAATTCTGATCAAGCACATGAGCTTTTAGCCTAGAATTTAAACATATTAATTTTCCCAGATGAAGCCTCATTCATGAGATTCTAATCATGTTTAATAGTGTAGTGATTAAACCAGAGCTTTAAGAGTTTAGAAACATTTTTCTAAACTAAGATCAGGGCTAAGATCTTCAAACCACCTAAGAAACTTGGACAACCATTTCTAGTAGCATTTAACAGGAGTTGAGCACCCAAGTCACCTGGATGATTAAAAATCTCATCCTACAGTGCCAGTTCTTCCATCCTCTGAATATGATTCAAAGCCTCAGGCAATGAGATTTTTTCTGTTGACTTCAATTTCGATCAGAGCTCCTCAGCTACAAGAATGAGAAAAGATCAATTAAAATGAGTGACAATAAAACCCAAACATCATCTGTTCTGTAGATGACACGTTTAGCAGAAACTCTGTCTGAAAGAGAGGGTTGTTTTGGGGGGTTGGTTGGTTGGTTTTTGTCTTTTTGTATGTGGGTGTGGCTTTTTTTTTAATTATTTAGATTTTTAAAAAATCCTTCCTCCTGTAAAGCCAAGTTCTCTCATATTGTGAACTTAATTGTAAAGAGCAACACATCAAAATAGCACATCTCATACACGCTGCTCCTTGTATCCTACTGGGATTTGTGCAAGGGAATTCCTTTTCACCCGTTCCTCAGGGACAGTCTCACTTGTTGGAGGTTACCACTTCTCCCCCATCTCTGGGGATGAGACCCTGCCCGGGGGTTATTTTTCTCTACATTGACATATGTTCTTTCCTCCTTTCTTGGGCACTGAGAGAAATGGAGCCGGAATGCTGGATGTGTGTGGGTCGGGTGGGAGGGGAGTCTTCATCCCAACTAGAGCTGACCAAATAATGACATTTCCATCCTCTGAGAAATTCTGATATTTCATCATTTGTTCGTGTTCTGAATCAGGATGAAAAGTCAAAACGTCAACCCTTTTCATGGGGAAAAAAGTTTGAAACATTTGAGTTTGGAAATGGAAACATTTAATTGTGGTCAACATTAATCTCTGCATTCACCTGTGCTGCCACAGTGTCTCATGAAAGTTGTATTTCTGAGTCCTTCATGACCCCATTGTTCCTATGGGCCCTTTTCCCAGCCAGACTACATCTTCTATGGTGACTGGTGCTCACTCCCTTGGCTGAGACACTATGGTGCCTCATGGGACTTACTCTGTTTAGATTTTACCAAAGAAAAATTCTGCCACAGTTGTTCTTTTTCTGTGAAAAATTTTGATTTTACTATTTTGTGATTGCAAAATGCTGAATTCAAAATATTTCTACTGGCCCTAATTCTAATTCACCTCAGATATCATGGGATTTTGGGGAGGGGAGCTTTTTTTACTGGTGAGTGAATCTCCAGATAACCCCTCTAGTTCCTGGTATTATCGGATAATTGGAAAAACAACAGCTCTCCTGGTATTTCTACTTCACATGAATCAGAAACAAAATAGAGTCCCAAGGTTTTACTTCCATTCATAGTACCAAACTTTGGACTTTACTTTGGCCCTAGATTTGAAACCATTCATCAAAAATTGGAGGAACAAGGTGTTAAGATATTGAGTTCCAGTTTTGTCCCTTCTCTAATTTTAAATAGAGAAATTTTTCAGTGCCAAATCAATACTTGGTGGTATGATTTAATAGTGGATGGCTGGACAAAAGGTAGTGACTTTTGCATGCTAAAACACACAAAATATCCCTGCCTCTCTAGTTTAAACAAGAAAATCTCATTTCCATTTCAAACTCTCCACTAAAACATATGCATATTCCTTACTTCCATTTGGAAACATGATTAAATTTTTCATTAAACTATGTTTCAAATTAGAAACGGTATTTTAATGAACAGTTGAAGTTAAGAGTATTTTCATTTCTCCATTTTTGTAGTGTGAACCTTTCCCCCTCCCAGTCCCATAAAAATGCACTGAAAAGGTTGAAAAGATTTTTATAAACTACTCAGAGTGATGTTATCTATCTATCTATATATATATATATGCACGTGCGAGCGCACACACACACACATATATTGGTCTTGTACTGGAGAAAAGCAGGGCTAGGAAGTCAATCTGGATCAGTATTATTTGAAACGACTGGATTATGCAGCAGTAATTGTTTTCCAGCAGTGATGACTGAAGAGAGGTACCATTTAAAAGTTTTTTTATATATATAACTTGGAAGATAGGTCATATCTATGATGGGTGAAAGTCTGACTCCACTGAAAAAGTTAGTGAATGTTTATTTTGTTGTAATTTACTTCAATAGGGCTGGGACTTCACTATATATATATATATATATATATAAAGATTTAATTTTGCATGAAGCAGCTGTTTTCCAATTTGCTCAACTGTACAGTCAAAATGAGTGAGGTACAGCAGGTAGAGTAAATTGCCACAGTGAGACTAGTTCAGAATTATTTGAACCTCCAAGTGCTATTCCTCATTCAAGGATAAGTACAGAGTTCTCCACATCTTGAATACTGACTCATGTCTTGTACCAGCAACTAAATCACAGATTTCTCTCCACTATCCCAGGCTCCTCTTTGGCACCGCAATAAAGAATGTGTGTTTGTGTATATCTGTATATACAAAAGTGAAATAATGTTATAATTTCTGTCTCTTCCACTCTCTCTCCTTAATAAAAAATAATAAAAACACCTCCACATATGAAACAACAGAGGTAGGAAATGACCTTCCTTTTAATTACCTTTAGTCCCATCCAGTGCAGTATGGCACCTGTACATGAATGCCCAATTGTGTATCATTATTTTCAAAACATTTTAACTTTCCAACCCTGTAAAAGTTGTCACAACTTTCTCTTTCTGTCATCTGGTACATGAAAACACAAATGATAATGACTTTGTCCTGTCATACACCTACCTCCTCCCAGCAGTATGACATACTTTTAAATCCTTAAAGGCTCCCACCTGCCAGTTTGCCTAATCCTATTTATAGACAAAACCATCAGTGGGACAGAGGTAGCTAATGTAACGTATGCCATAATTCATGGGGAGGAATCCCACCCATAACAAATCTTCCTTAATACCTGGTCATACTGAACGTTTAAGGTATTCTGGCAGTTATGGAGGCAGCTGCAATTAAATTGCTCAATGAAATGCATATATTTAATATTCAAATGTTGTCTGCTTTTCTTAATATGGATAGATGGAATAAAGTGGAAGTGGAGTGAAGAGCTCTGAGTTGTGCTTGCTGAACAGTTCAGATTAATTTATGAAAACATTTCTGAATGAAAGCACTTAGTTTGATTTGCTGAGGTTCATAGGATCATATTATTCAATATTCACAAGTATTTTACGGCTATCTGTCTAGATACTATATGGCCTTCTTTGTATCTCAGTTCCTCTAAGTATTCAAAAATAGAATTAACAATCTGTCTCTTTCTTCCTTCCCAGACTGTAGGTAAAATGCATAATTTATTTGCTTATGTGCGGGGGGGTGGGGAGGGTTGTCTCAGAAGAAATTATTGGATGAAAGCTAAGTAGGAAAACTGAGTTTTCCATGCAGTCCTCAAAGTGGTTTGGTCGGTGGCCATTCATTTCATGAAGGATTGAGTTTAATACTCTATGCCTAGCTCCTATGTCAATTATGCTCCTGCTCTCAAAACCTTCCATATTGGTAGACACAATTATTTTTTCCAGTGTAATTACTCTTGTAGGTGGTCATGAACACAGAGGAAGGGGTTCTCCCTCAGGGAGGTAGAGCCAATTCCATGGAGGACTGAATATTGAGAAGGTTCTTGAACTGGATACTGTAGTCATTGGAGAGCCACTGCAGAAAGTGGGACAATGATGTGATGTGTTCATGACAGCCTGTGTTCCAGGGAGCAGATCTGCAACATTTTAGGAACTGTTTTAGGATGTGTGGTTATTTCTTAGTTATAATAAGTTGCAGTAATCAAGTTTGGAGATCACAAACACATGGATCATTGGGGTCAGGGCTATGTCCCATAAAGTGCGGTGTTATCCTCTGGCTGGCCACAGATGGAAATTTGACATATTTGGCTATCATTGCTATTTGGATATCCCATAGACGTTGGGAATAAAAAGGGTCCAAAAGGTGTAGACTGACTTAATGTAAGAGCAGATGCACTTGGAATGTTATATCACCTCAGTGTATCCTGGGTTCAGTTTCACACAGCTGCTCTTCAATCCAGAGCTGATTTCAGCCAGACACTGAGACAGCTGGGAGATCATATGATTAATATTTGCTCCAGAGGAGAAGCAGAGGTGGTGGTCGTATAACGCTGATACTTCAGCTCACACATTGTTTCACCAACTCTACCAAGATCTTCATATAGATGTTGATTTGTATGGAATAAAAAAATGAGTTTTGTGGGACCCAGAAGATGAAAGTTTTGGAGGAAGAGGAGGAGGAGGAATGATTGCATATCTGAGCTGGAAGAAATGACCTAGTCATTTCAGTGTGTTTCCATTGAGGCAAGACAGGAATATTTGGTGAATTCAGTGGCGCCAAAATGTTGCAGTGAGGTCCAATAAGATGAATATATATGTTAGTCCATTGTCTATGGACAGGAGGAAGTCTCCACCAGAACAACAAATTCTACTCTATCTTGAAGCCTGACAGAAGAATCCAGGAAACTGGCAGTTCACATATGGAACCAGAGACTATTGTATGCTAGCTTTTCAGTTAGCCTGTCTAAAAAAAGGAGGTTAATCATTGAGCAATTCTTTGTGAGAGCTTTACTGGTAAGAAGTGTTTCTTTTAAGTACTGGTGAGGCTATTGCATGTTTTAAGGAGGGTAGTAGGCAGAGGTGAAAGTAAGCCGGTACGCCCCAGTACGGCTAACTGGCAAGAGCCAGTGCACCGTACTGGGGCATCCTGGCTTTCTTTCCCAGGGGGCAATTTAAAGGGCCTGGGGCTCCCAGCTGTGGCTGAAGCCCCAAGCCCTTTAAATTGTCTCCAGAACCCTGCTGCTGGAGCCCTGGGGTAGCGGCTGAGGGGCTCCGGCGGCTATTTAAAGGGCCTGGGGCGGTAGAAGCAGGGGAGCCACAGGCCCTTTAAACAGCCCCCCAGAGCCCTGGGGTAGCGGGGGCTCAAGGGGGTATTTAGAGGGCCAGGGCTTCAGCTGCCTCTGCCGCCCCGCCCTTTAAATAGCTGCTGGAGCCCCGCCGCTTTGCCAGGGCGGCGATGGCTAATTAAAGGATCGGGGCAGTAGAAGCAGGGAAGCCCCGGGCTGCTGCTGCTACCCTGGTTGGGAGGGAGGCGGGGGGGGGGGAGGAGGAGAAGGGGAGGGGCACTTACCTTACAGGGTGGGCTGGGGCTGGCTCTGACCCCTTCAGCCCCGCCCCTTCAACTTACTTTCACCCCTGATAGTAGGTTCTCCTCATCAAAGAAAGTGTTAGCTAGCTTTGATAGAAGGGATTCCAAATGTTGTGTACTGTCAGATTAAATCAATAGTGGAAGTGATTTTTGTCAGTGTTTCCATGATAATTTCTATGTGAATGGGCTGAATTCTTGGAAGGAGCGCAGACATTGTGTTTCTGATCTTGTTCTCAGTTTGTTGAGCGCAATGACCTCTGAGACAATCCCAGATGCAGGCTGTCGTCTCTGAGAAATAAAATGATAATTCCTTGCAATTACAGATGCTGTATTACAAATTTGAGCAGAGGCAATCTAGGTTTAAAATTAATAATCTCTGGAAAAGTTTTGCAGGGGGTGGCTTTTGGCAAAGGAGAAGTAGGTTCTCTTAGTCACCCTTATAGCAATTATATATGGGGTGCAGAAATTCTGTGTAAATGAGTCTGCAAAATACTGTGTTATGCTTGACTTTTCTTCCTCCCCACTTTTTCTGTCACAACATCCAAGAACTATGGTTCTCTTTGTGGAGAATAGGGTAAGGCAGGGCTTTTTCAGTGCTACTGTGTCTATAGCACCAGATATCCTTGGTTGCAGTGCCTTACTAATTCTTCTAAACCTTGGACAAGAGGGTATGTATTGGATCCTGCAAGGCACCTAACTTTAACAGAAATGCTACTTCCTTTTGCAAAGGTGAGTAAACAGCTAAACCTGTTGCTCCTGATTATCCCTCTCCCAGGAAACCACTCCCAATAATCTGATTTAACGCAGCCTTAAGCGTCAATCCCAAACACAAATGTTATCTCTCTGCAACTGTTGGCTTCTCTCTCTCCCTCTTAATCTGTCTCTTCAACCCTTCCCTTCACTCTTGATTGCCTTATTATTAGTTCTTCTTTCCTTGTTCTGTTCCTCCTCCTCTCTCTCTTTGGCTCTACCTATTCCTCTGTGGATCTTCCACTGACACCCCACCCGATGCCTTTTTATTCCCCTCTCTGATTCAGTCCCAAAACCCTACCACCGCTGATCACTGCAGTAATACTCCTACCTGATCCCCAATTTTCCTTACAACTTTAGGCTTCTGCCTAATCCAGTTTCTGACCCCCAAACTTTTCTCTGCCACGGCTGCTTGCTACTCTGCCTCTGAAGATCCTAACTGACTGGTGGGTCTGGCAGCTTCTCTGCTGGCTCTTGAAATGCTGCTTCCTCTCATTGTCCTGGCACTCAGAGGCTTGTATATTCTGGACTACAACTAAATATAATGTATCTCTCAAACCCCAGGGCATGGAATGCTGAGTTTGCCCAAAGCAAATATCCCCAAATACCCCAAATCATGGAGATTGTGTACAATAAATGAAAATTGCAGTATTCATAATTTTCAGAACAGGCTATTGTGGGGGGGAAATCCATCCTCCTCTGTCACAGTGTTGGTCAGACCAACTAAACAATGCAAGACTGATAACACCCTTCATTTATAAAATACTGAAATTGGTTAGGCTAGGGCAGGGATCAGCAATCTTTGGCCCGTGGCCCCTGGTGGGCCAGGCCAGTTTGTTTACCTGCCACATCTGCAGTTTCGGCTGATCGCAGCTCCCGCTGGCCGCGGTTTGCCGCTCCAGGCCAATGGGGACTGTGGGAAGCGGCGCGGGCCGAGGAATGTGCTGGCCGCCGCTTCCCACAGGTCCCATTGGTCTGGAGTGGCAAACCGCAACCACTGGGAGCTGCAATCAGCTGAACCTGTGGACGTGGCAGGTAAACAAACCGGCCCAGTGGGCTGCGGGCCAAAGGTTGCTGATCCCTGGGCTAGTGGCTGAGACTACTGTGGCTACTAATTTAGGCAAATGCACCTATTCTTCTGCTACCTTGGTTATCTCTAAACCCCAATTATCCATTTATTCACCCACAATGTACTGTCTACATTTTCTAAGGCAGGAAGGTCTCTGTGTTATTTGTTTGTACAGTGCCTAGTATCCTATCACTCTAATCCCTGTTTGGGTCCCCATGCACTACCACAATAAATCTAATAGTAACATTAATTATTAACAGCCTGTTGCACCATAAGAATAAAAAACATTACCCAATAGCATGAATTTTGTCAATATTTTCTTGATCAGGAGAAATGTTCTCAAATTTCCCAATAGCTTCCATTGCCTTGTTGAAATATTAAAGGGTCTATAAGTCATTGCCAGACTTACTCAATGGTTATTTATATATTTTTATTATTTTTTTTCCATATACAACAAATAAACCACAATAATAGATTCATCATAATACACAAAGTACATAAAGAGGGCTAAGATAAATGGACAGGAGGGGAAGCAACATCTCTATCTTCAGGTTCTCTGTTTATCATAGATCTCTAAAAAAGTCAGCCGAAATTGCTTTGTATTTTTAAGGCATTCCCTTGCTGCAGAATCCCAGTCATTTGTTAGCTGTGAGGACAGCAATATCAGTGAGCAATATCAATATTTGGTAGGGTCTGACTTTCCCATTTTTGCAGGATTAATTTTTTAGCAACCAAAGCCGCACATTGGAACCATGCTGCTTTGTTACCAGAGAATCTCCAGGTATCAAAATAATTCCAAGAATGAAACTTAAGGGTGAGGGTTTCCATATTAGCATCCAATATCCAACTGATCCTTTGACCCACTTCACACCAGAAATTCTTGATAGAGCAGCACTCCCAAAACATATGAGCTAAGGTAGAACCAGTGGAGTTACATTTCCAGCAGCGCTTGGCATTTATGAAGCCCTTTACCATAAGCCTATGTGGGGACCAATATATTCAAAAAAGTCTCTTTTGGTTTCTCATTCAGTTGTTAAAAGAAATGATGTACAGTATGAGCCTCAGTTTGTTCAAGATTTGCTCATGGCCCACACACTGAAGAGCAACTCAGATCCATTTAAGATGAAAATTAAGCAAGAGGAAGCTTCCCTACTCCCTAGATCTAAGTCTTCATGATTATTTTACAACATGAGACAGGGGACCCTGATTCTTATTTCCTCTAAGTCCCTTGGCAGCCACTGGCAGTGTAAATGTGAATTAAGTCCAAGATGTGTGGTGGTTTCTGGCTTCACAGCTACCACTCTTTAGCAAAACATTCTCTTTTACTCAAGAGTAATTTTAAAGTACTCAGAAAACTGTCTCTCTCTTCATTGGGTGCTCTTCTCTTCTATAGTGTTGTTGTGCTATTCATCTACCCTTCCTGGAACTGCTACTTTACAATCAGCTTTGATGTTAGATCAAATGAATCGTATTTAACATTAATCAACAGGCTTTTCTGTGGAAAAAAAATGACAAGGTCACTGATCAATTCAAATTCATCAGTTATATTTTTCAGATTAAGATAGGCTTATGTCCAGCATTTTATCACCACTCTAATTGGCCCATGTGAATTTACCGAGTGATGATTGGTAAAATGAAGACACCTACTTTTGAAAACCCTTTTTCTAAATGCTCGATTACTAAATATTACAGGCTGTACCATTGCCAAAGTAAATCTCTTTACATAATCAAGGAACTGAATTTTAAAATCATATACGGGTGTCAGTAAAAGAAAAAAAGCTAGTGATTTTTACTGCTGTACTACACTCTGTGTGTCCTGAGTTGTAAATCAAAAAAAGTTAACGCTTTCAAAATGCTAAACAGTCAACACCACATATCCAAATTCTACACCAATTACTTTTATGGCCCATACAGTAATATACCATTTTCACTGGAAAACACTCAAAATATGTTGATTATGGCCATCAAAATTTAAACCTCATGAATAAGAATTTTTTTTTCTTTAATTTCCAGACTTCTTTGTCTCCACACCTAAGAAAAGCGAACAGCAAGATGAGCTTGAGGCGTATATATTAGCATTAAGAGTCTCTTTCTTGTCTGAGCACAACATTCCCCGCACTGTTACAGACTTTTAGCTTCCCTTTGCCATGAGGGATCAGGACTCTAGTTTGTAGTTAACTGAGGTAGATTAATCTGGTGGTCTAAGAGCAATAATCCTTTTAAGGTTAGTTTTTCTTGTATTTACTGGTGTGAGCTAATATGATAGTCATCTCCTCTTGTTTTCTTAGGACCATTTCCCTTTGTCACTCGCTCCACCTTAATTGAATTGGATTATTAGCACTGACGCCCCACTTGGTAAGGCAACTCCCATCTTTTCATGCACTGTATTTTTCACTCTGTGCATCTGATGAAGTGGGTTTTAGCCCATGAAAGATTATGCCCAAATAAATTTCTTAGTCTCAAGGTGCCACAAGGATTCCTCATTGCTTTTGCTGATACAGACTAACACAGCTACCACTCTGAAACCTCTCTCCACCTCTTCTCTCTTCAGTTGCCTTAGAAGCAGTTTTAACTGACTACAGCTCTCCTAAGCTTCTGTGCTGATTCCTTTGATGTTCAGCAAATAAGATTACTAGCCTTTGGGCTGAAATAGGTTTCCCCCTCCCAGCAACCATCCCAAACACCTTTTATGTCTTTTCCTCTGATCAGTGAAGTTGTGGTGATGGGCCTGTTGCTTGGATTTTGCTCCTCCAATTTGCTCCTCCAATTTGCATCCTTAATCTTCCAGGTTTTTAATACACAAGATGGACTGAGATGCTGTGTTAAAAAGGAAACACATGCAAGAACCTTCCTAAGCCAGGCTTCTGAAAGAACTCTCTTCATATCTAAAAGTATTGTCAGGAGCTCCTCTCTTTAGTTTTAAGCTGAGCAATGGGGTACCATCACTAAATGTTTCTTTCTCCGAGCCAGTGTATTATTTAATAGACAAAATCTCCTTTCTTTCTTGGACTGTGTATATTTCAGCTGTTCACCATTGTTAAACAAAAGAAGAGAGAGGTGACTGCTTTTCTAATGAGTGTGCCCCTTTTTCCCCCCAGGGGAAAGTCTCAGAAGGACTTCATCAGAAGATATATAGATTTTTTTAAAAAAACCAATACAAGGCATTACTAAACTGAAACATGATTATCTTGGAAATCAATATAAAATTTAGCTGATCATACAGCACAACCTCTTCATATTCAATACATAGCACACTGCCAGCTTTACAGTTTGAGAGGACATTGACATAAATGTGAAATGAATAATAGTTCATATTATTCGAGTCTAGCTGGTCTGCTGGGTAAAGATAACAAACTAGGTCCCTGTTGATTCTTTAAAATCTTTGTTGTACAAAGACTGGCATATGTCACTGGCTTTTAGTTATGATTAATAAAATGTAATTGCCAGGAAAAAAAATCGAAGACCTCACAAAGCTGTATTAACAATTGCAAAATGATTGAGTAAAATACACTCTTTATCTTCAGCTCTCTGAGCAATAATAAACATAATTTCCATGTACTGATTGTTCACCACCTTTAAGCTAATTGCTACATCTACATCTATCTTTAAAGCAAATATATCCTGGTTAGTGAATATATGTCCTTTTCTGATATGGAGTATATCTAAAGGTTTTACCATCCTGTTTCCATAAATTGTATTTTATAGTAAAATAAATGCAAAATCATTTTTACCACATACAAACCTGCATCATTACTGACTAAAAAAAAAAAGTATTTTGTGTTATATTTTTAAGTAAACCTTGAAGTTAAAGTGTCTAAGCGTGTATCTAAATGAATAATTATAAAGCAAACAATATGCCTAAATATATTCTAAAATATGTAACTGTCTGAGGTAATAATTTATAAAGTAAGAATGTAGACATTTGCCTGATAGATTTGAGGGGCATGCTAATGGAGCACAATGAAGACAGATAGCTCCATTCTAATACTATCAAGCAGACAGTCGCCTCATGAAATGCATCTCTGCCAATGCACATCAATCTCACCATGATGGTTGCTTAGATTAGACAGGGAGAAAGTACTCCTGTGAATCCCTAAAAGGCTATTTCTGTCTTTTGTAAAGTTGTTTAACTTTGTTTTCATTTTATGGGAATTGTCTGAGCTTTAATGCACACAGGAGCCTACAGATCTATCCTCATAAAATTGCCTGAAAATAGTGGTTGTTACAGAAACATAAATTACATGTTTACTGATTTACCCACCCAGGCTTATCCTGCTTCAAATTATTATTTTTTGTAAAACATGCATAAATCTATTAATAAAAAAGGAGTGCCATTTATTGACCTGATAGCTTTCAGCATCACTGTCTAAAATGTAACCTTTTATACTCCACAAGACAAGTGTTTTAGGTTTTGGAAACTAATTTATATGTCCATGAGCAAACATAATACCACTCTGCTTGGCTAGGAGTTACAGACTTCCTTAAAAACAACATTCATGGACTGCTAGTGGATGTGCTTATAGTGTGATTGCATTATTGGTAATCTGAAAGCAAACATCCAAACATATTGCTATCATTCTCCATTCCTTATAATGCTCAGCAGCAACATAATGCAAAATATGGCTGCCTGTATTTTATAATAATTTGTTTTCAGTCTTGCTAAACTCACAATCACACAAAGTGAAAATAAACAGTATCAAAGTTCAAACTATACCCACAGGTTTGTAAGTAAAAACAAATACAATCTATTATTAAAGACACCATTATCAAGATACAGGCTGTCTGAGGAGTGCTTAGGTATCCAGCAATGGTTTAAGGATAGGGAACAAAAGTTGTCAAGGTAAATTAGTTTTAAAATGATCATGCTGTTCTCACTCCTACCAAGGATCTGTCATTTGGGAAAGTTTAAAATCACAATGCCAATGTAGAAAAACAGTGCATGTTGATTATTTTTATATAACTTTCCTTTGAAGGGATTTCTTATTTTTCTCCCATCATGAAAATTCCATAATTGTATATACAGAGGGCTAGAGTCTGATGCCTTATTTACCAACAGCCACACTGAGGTTTCCTGTGGATTAAGGAGCTATTTAAAATGTGTACAGGAATCAGAATCTAATCCAGAGAGCAGAGCCATCTAGGGATAGTGTCAGAGGAGACGAAGTTAAGAACTTGTGCATTCTAATCTAGGCATTTATGTAACATTTAACCATGTCACTTTTCCATCTCAGTTACCTCTCTGTAAAATGGGGATACCAGTATTTACTAACCTGAAAGGTTTTATTAGGACTCAAGATCAAATCCTGTTCTAATTCACATGGGAAATCCCACTGACCAAAGTCAATTGGACTCCTTGCAAGAATCAAGTGAGCAGGGTTTGATCCTAGTCAAGCTGTGAAAAGCATTGTATAAGAACAATTTTGAAAAAAAAATGCTAAAATTCCTAGATCCCCCCACCTCCATCAAGCAAACTACAACTCTGTTCCTCGAGAAATTAACAAACCGCCAGCTGTTACCACCCTGCCTATATTTGTGATATTATGATCTGTTATTATAGCAATGTGCTGGAGGTGGAGCACCTTTTTAAAACTCTATCATCAATTTAAAAGAGAACGTCAGGCTGATTCCCCTCCGTCTGATGCAGTTCACCATCAGTCTGGACACTGCAAAGCCATCTCTGATGATCTATCCCTGGATACATAAATATCGTTCTGAAGACCAAATAATTTGCCTTTAGAATGCAGCAAGTATATTTTCAAAACACCAAGGTCCTGATTCAGCAAAGCACTTAAGTACTGTACACGTTTAATTTTAAGCATGTGCGTTACCCCACAAACCACAATGGGACTTCTCACATGCTTAAAGTTAAGCACTTGTTTGGGTGCTTAGCTGAATTGGGGCCTACCCCTCATGTACATACACTCCTCACTGTTTTCATTCTCCACTCCACCCCCACAAACCCAACTTCAATCACATGAGTTGAACACTTGGCCATTCTAGTGATATATTTCATGGATTTGGCCCTCCAGACAATAATTGTGTTTTATGGCAAATTCTGAGGTTTTTTAATTTGTTTTTATTCCACACATTAGAACAAAACCAAATCCCTTTGAACATGTCTGAGAAAATGGAATTTTGTCCAGATGTCTGTTTTGGAATGAAAACAAAACTTTTTGACTCAGAAAGGGGTTTTGGGTCCAGGTTCTTTGGTCACATGCAGTGAGAGGCTGTCTCCCTCTATCTCTCTCATACTCTACAGTCTGGGAGATGGGTGACCCACATTCAAGTCCCTGATTCAGAGTGACCTGGGATGAAAAACTCTTCTCTGAATCTCATTGGAACTCATTAGGATTCACCCTCTAAGGTGAGAAATCCCCTGCAGATGAGGTAGGGTTGTAGAGCTCCAGGGTAATAATTATATGATCCATAGTAGCTCTCACTTACATAAATAAATATATGATAGCTGGTTACTGGATGGTGCACTTTTCTCTTTGTGCAAATT
The DNA here is from genome assembly GCF_015237465.2 of Chelonia mydas. Taxonomy (NCBI): domain Eukaryota; kingdom Metazoa; phylum Chordata; order Testudines; family Cheloniidae; genus Chelonia; species Chelonia mydas. Next base: position 170,092,660 of record NC_057849.1, read on the forward strand.
GTCCACTGTCAATGAATTTTACCAACATATACAACTATGTGTAATCAGCACTTACAGTGTGTATTGTAGCACTTCTCAACTCCCAATCTCAAACCATTTAACATTATCCATTACAAACCATTATCCATATTTTACAAAGGGGGAAACTGAGACACAGAGAAATAAAGTAACTTTGCCAATGTCACACAGAAAGACAATGACAGTGTTTGCAATGTAACCTAGGTGTGATGGAATGCAACCCTTTCTTCATACCCTGCACACTATTGTAATGATTTTTGTACCAGGCATGCCTTGTGCAGTATTGTTTGAAAACTCATAACTTCCTGATCAGTAATTGGTAAATGCATGTAGCAACATTATGTGTCAAGTTATGCGCATAAACTGAAATCGTGTTTGAAGTGTGTGTCTCAGGTAAGTCTCAGGAGTGGCTAAATCAGTTTCTCAAACACAAAGGGCAAACTGACATCCCAGGCAGGTATCAACAAAACTGATGGGCCATCACTTATCAAATGGCCATTCTTTGTCAAGAAAAGGGGGCAGGGACAAAAAAGATCTGTGTGTTATCAAAGAAACAGCATGAAGCCTGCTCTTGGTTCTCAGCTGGAAATGCTTTTCAAAGAGGGACAGGAATACAAAAAGGAGGGGCAAACACCCTAAGACACTCTTCCCTCACGCCCCTCCCTGCCCATCTCCCTCTGGCAACTGAGAAGACTAAAGAAGCAGCCATTAGCCTCTGTGGGGAGGAGTTCTGACCTGAAGAGTCTGGTAATACTTTTGGAAGCACGTGGTGAGAAACTTTGCTTTAAATCTAATATAGTTTGTTACATTAGGCACTAGAAAACATTTGATCTTTATCTTTTTTGTAACCATTTCTGGTGTATTCCTTATTGCTTGTACACACTGTGACAGGGTCAGGCCAGATGGCTATAGGAGAGTAATAGAAGGCAGATATATTAGCCCCAGGCTAAGTAGGTCCCTTTTCCCTGGGTAAGGTAATAAGGAAGGTTGCAGAACAATCAGGAACCTTTTGGAGACAATTAAGACAGACAGGCTGATTAGAACACCTGCAGCCAATCAAGAAGCTGCTAGAATCAATTTAGGCAGGCTAATCAGGGCACCTGGGTTTAAAAAGGAGCTCACTTCAGTTTGTGGTGCGCGTGTAAGGAGCTGGGCACAAGAGGCACTAGGAGCTGAGAGTGAGAATGCATACTGTTGGAGGACTGAGGAGTACAAGCATTATCAGACACCTGGAGGAAGGTCCTATGGTGAGGATAAGGAAGGTGTTGGGAGGAGGCCATGGGGAAGTAGCCCAGGGAGTTGTAGCTGTCGCACAGCTGTTTCAGGAGGCACTCTAGACAGCTGCATTCCACAGGGCCCTGGGCTGGAATCCGGAGTAGAGGGCGGGCCCGGGTTCCCCCCAAACCTCCCAACTCCTGATCAGACACAGGAGGAGTTAACCTTGTTACGAATTACACCTGAGAGGACATGCACACAAATGCTACGAATTACACCTGGTAGGACACGCACACAAATGCTGTGAATTAAACCTGGTAGGACACGCACACAAATGCTGTGAATTAAACCCAGTAGGACACGCACACAAATGCTGCGAATTATACCTGGTAGGACACGCACACCAATGCTGCGAATTATACCTGTTAGGTCACGCACAGTTCGAATCTAGGCTGAGGCACATAAACAAAGTCCACAACTGCAGAGTTCCCAAAAGACACTAAGTGTATTACGCTCGAGTGTGGTGCCCCCCTGCTAGCCAGGAGGGGACTCTGAATACAGATTATACAAAGGTTATATACTTTTTAGCAAAGCATGTTGCCCTTGTGCATTGGAAACCTTAGCCAATAAACAAACCCTTGTCTTATCTACCACCTATCCCTGCTTGGTGCATTCCTCATGCTATACCAGTATGTTAATTACACAGCATGGTCCTAAAGCCATGCATCAGTAACCTTTATTATCAGGATGGGAGGCCTCACATCAAGGCCAAGAGACAGGGAGTTAGAGACTGACAAAAACCAGATACTGGGAGTCAAGGCAGGCTGGAGACAAGGAGGAGGATTTTCACAGGGATTCAGTATGTAAGGATCACTCCTCCTGGTGTATGATGTGCTGGCATTTAAACAATGGTGGACCCCAAACCAAAATGGAGTCACATGTGCTAACTTTTCCTTAACAACCTGGACTGTGGGTTCACGAAAACGGCCAAACTGAGGGCTGCCGTGAAGCTCCAAGGCGAGCAAATCCGTCAATAAGTGCAAGACCCACCAAGGTAGAGGAGGAACTTTGTCACAACACTTAAAATCTCCCTCTTCATAGTTAATAAACTTGTTTTATTGTTTTATCTAATCTAGCATGTTTAAGTTAAATTGTCTGGGTAACTCCATTTAGGGTGGTCATTTTATGTGTATATTATTCCCTTAAAGGAATAATGGATTTAATATATGTGGACAGTCCAGGAAACAGCTGGGCAGTACAGGACATACATTTCTCATGGAAAATCTGGGTCTGGAGTGTGTTGGGGTCACCTTGCAATATAACCTAGGTTGATGAGAGCCAAAGTGTAACTCAAGTGTGGCTGGTAGGCTAGAGTTACACATATTAGACCCTCAAGGTGTGGCTTGCATATTGGAAGGCCTTTTGTGAGCAGCCCAGATGGAAGCTACTACCAAAAAGGCATTGCAAGGCACCCAAGGTTGCAAGGCAATGGTGACACAGCCCCTCACTGGTCTGGCTTGCACCCTGGTATGTCGCAATAGGTCCTATAGTCTGGACCAAGTTATGTAATAATAATTATGTTACTAAAAAAAAAAAGTCTATGTGTTGCTCTTGCACGAAAGCATTTATTCATGGGCTATACTTACACTAGAAACACTACCATGGCACAGCTGCAGCGTAGACACTACAGTGACAGAAGCGTTCTTCCATCACTGTAGTAAATCCACCTCTCCAAGAGGCTGTAGCTAGCGGTACCTATACCGGGGCTTAAATAAGCTAAACTACATCACACAGAGCATGAAATTTTTCACAGCTCTGACTTATGTAGTTGAGCAAACCTAACTTTGTAGGGTAGACCAGGCCATACGAAAATATCTATATATGAATAAAAAAAGCTTCTCCCCAAGCATTTATACATGATCACAGAAATATTCACATAAAAATGAAGGTCTGAGTATGTTTGGATCAAACTAGAAGTTGGATTTGGTAAATATGTTTGTGAATAAATGTCTCCATTATCCCAACAGCTCTGATGCACCCAAACATTACAGAGATAGCTTATAAATTTTACATTGGAAATGCTAGATATACGTTTAAAATTGATCTGTTGATAAAATATTTTGAACTGGACTAACAAAATTCAAGCTTTATAAGAACTCTCTAGAGCACTGCCTTTGAGTGGTCCCAGGGCTTTAGAAACAGCCAGTGATCATCACAATTATCCTTTTCCCCAAAATCCTTTTTAAAAGACACTTTACCTCCCACCACATTTTACAAATGTATATTTGTTGTATGGGTTCTTGCTTGTCATGCAGGCCTTTTGTTTATCTACATCTTGGAGTGACTCACTTCCTATGCTGGTACCATCTTTCTGTTGATCTAGCCTAGTGAGCCTTTTTATATTTTAATATGGAATACACAAATGCCAATTTAATACACGTCATGTAAATGGATAACTAAGAAGTTAATTTCCTGTACAAGAAGGCGATGTATACATTGATTGGTGAAAGTACAATACATCTGAGCAGTAAACTGCTGGCCCGATCTATCTGGCACACATGGAGCAGAAAGAGCGCAGAGCCCATAAATACACCTTTCCATGAAGCCTGCATGCTCGCATATCAGTGGGTTTCAGGGAGGGTCTCACTATAGGGTCTGACTGCTGGTCTGCTCAGCATTATACCCAGAAAATATGTGCAATTTCTACTGTAAAATCCTTTTGGAATCACTGCTGACAGTTTCAGCATTAAATTCCACTTATGTATCTTTGGGATGGGGCTATGGGGTGATCAAAAATGAGACTACAACTCCTTGGTGAACAGTACTACTAGGAATAGTGAGGACGAGAAAAACTTAGGAAGTAGCTGCAGTACAAAGGGCCGTGCCCTCCTTCCAGAGAACCCGAGGAGAGGAGGATTTTCCCCTTGATCTCAGAACAACCATGTTGTTAGTGAGCCATGCTTGCTGGCAACACTGCTGGCCCACACACCATCTTTCACCCCACTGAGGAAATGAGTCAAGAACACTACACCATTTCCTGAACAAATCCCCATGATTTTTTGCATGGAAAAGCGCGATTTAACCCAGGGTGATTAAGAGTGCATGTGCTTGGAAGTTTATTTGGTACCTTGAAATTTAATCCCAACTCTGTATCCTCTGTTATATGCCAGATTTGTGCATGAGGAAGACCCTAACAAAAATTTGTGCTAGCTGCAAAGAAGGAATGATTATCTAAGGGTAACCAGTTTGTAGTTCAAATATAGCAAAGGCCATTATTAATTATTATTTTTATTTAAAATTTATATTGTGATAGAACCTAGATACCAATAACACTGGGGGCCTCACGGTGCTAGGTGCAGTGCAAACATATAGAAAGTTACGGTCACTGTTTCAAAAAGCTTACAGTCTAACAGTATGACAGAACAGGTGGATGAGAGAAGCAAATAGATAGGTTGACGATGACAGGGTAACAAAAGTAATAGTATATTTTCAATTCTTTGCTAATGAAGTTCAGCAATCTCAACATATCTCCTGCATAGTTTTGATAAAGTGAGCTTAAATGTTATAGGAGCTTAAAGTCAAAGAAACAGAATCATAGAATTTTAGGATTTGAAGGGACCTGAAGAGGTTATTTAGTCCAGTCCCCTGAACTGATGGCAGGACTAAGTATTATCTAGACCATCCCTGACAGGTGTTTGTCTAACCTGCTCTTAAAAATCTCCAATAATGGTGATTCCACAACCTCTCTAGGCAATTTATTTCAGTGCTTAGACACCCTGACAGTTAGGAAGTTTTTGTATTTGTCCTCCATCACATCCAATACAGAGTTTGTATTTGATGTGGTAGAGGACTGGTAGCCAGTGAAGGAATTCGAAGAGGGGGCTGAAGTGGTCAGAGTGGTAAACCATGAAGATTATCCTTGCAACAGCATTTTGAGTGGATGTAAGTGTGTAGGGGTGGACTATATGGTTGGTGTCAAGGCCAGAAAATAGGTGCCAAAGCATGAAATGATGAAGGCCTGAACAATATAGGGAGACAATATTTGTAATTTACATAGGTGTATGTGGCAAGGCTTAGACACAGCCTGCATAAATGGGTCTAGAAATGGGATTGAATGAAAGAGATGCATAGATTATGTGCCTGAGTAATGGGGAGGATGGTCAATTATTACCATCTGGGTAAAGTGGCACGGGTAAAGTGACACTGTGTGTGCCTCTGTGGATAAAGACAGGTTTCAGAGTAACAGCCGTGTTAGTCTGTATTCGTAAAAAGAAAAGGAGTACTTGTGGCACCTTTTTAACAATATTATGAAAAAATTCTCTGTGATTTTAACATGTTGTAAAAGATGCTGAAGTGACAGCCCTGGAAAATGAAGTCCTCTCTTTATCCACAGAAAAAAGAAAAGGAGTACTTGTGGCACCTTAGAGACTAACCAGTTTATTTGAGCATGAGCTTTCGTGAGCTACAGCTCACTTCATCGGATGCATAGCATAGCATAGCATCCGATGAAGTGAGCTGTAGCTCACGAAAGCTCATGCTCAAATAAACTGGTTAGTCTCTAAGGTGCCACAAGTACTCCTTTTCTTTTTTCTGTGGATAAAGAGAGGACTTCATTTTCCAGGGCTGTCACTTCAGCATCTTTTACAACATGTTAAAATCACAGAGAATTTTTTCATAATATTGTTAAAAATGCTCAGCTAGAAATAACAAGGCTGAAAGGTCGTACCTCCATTCCACTCTGTGGGTAATTAGAGGTGGGCAAATAATGGAAACATTTGTTAACGATTTTATTTGGAAAAAAATAATTTCTTTTCCTAAATAAATAATATGACATATTAGTCAACCAGTTCTATTAATGACAGTGTTTGAGGTACCTAAATACATTATACACTCTTTTAAAAAATGTTTTATTGAAGGCAAAGTTCCAATAAAATATTAACATGCCACACTATGTTATTTGTTCAGGATTAGGTTAACATTCAAAGAACTTGACTAAAGATTTTGGCTTACTCGCTGTGGAACCCTCCTCCTAGGTATGCTAGAAAGGGTGACCACATTTCTAAATACCTATCCTCTTTTTGGCATGTCTCTTGATTATATTTCTTTTCTAAGAGCAGTATTTTTTAAGCTTGCAAAAAAATAATTCTTAATGGCACTGCCATAGGGACCACAGAAAGCATATTGGAAAATATTAACATAAGAAAGCTAGTATTTAAATTATTACAATAAGTTAAGGGGATTTATGTTATTAGCATTATTCACACAGTAAATTAAAGTGCATCCGAAACTGAAGTTGAACATCTTGAAACTATTAAAAGAAACAGATCATTCTAAAACACAGGAAAGAAGTTGCACACTAGCCATTTCCCCTATTTTAAGCATTTGATTCTTATTTGAATTTTCTGATCCTACAATTATAAGGCAACAAATGAATGTTAAAGAAGACACCATAGGCCTGATTCCAAGATCACTGGAGGTCAATGGGAGTCTTTTCAATGTCTTTAATGGGCTTAGACTCAGGACCCACTTGAATGCTAACGCTGTTATCTGGAGAGCTGCAGGCCTGATTTATTACTGAACAGGCCCATGGAGTTTGGAGAAAGACGATTTTCACCAGAAAGTGGACTGATTCTGCTGCCTGGTTCCAATGGCAAGGACAAGTGTGAGATGCCTGACATGGTGGCCCAGCACATGAGATACATAAGAGATCCTAGCCCCACACAGTCACCTGAAGTCTTCTTAGTTAAGCAAAATTAAGCAGTAATCATTACTATTAAGTATTGTTGGAAACATCTCTATTAAGCAGATTTCCAAAGAAGCATTTCTCATTAAGTGGTGTTTATTTTCCCTCTTGTTAATACAGCAAAGCAAACTTTGGGTCAGATCCTACCTTAACAGACCCCATGCTAATATGAAAGGCAGGTACAACAACCAGCTCCTGTTTTCAAAGTGCTGAATTGCCTTTTAAAAATAAATAAATAAATACATAAATAAATAAAAAAGAGGACTATGCAGCTTTCAGTAACTTTCATTCAGAAATTCAAACAACAACTAGACTTTACACAAAACTGAGATTTACCCATATTATCTGAAATACTATATCAAGATTCTTCACTCTGCCAGTGCGCACAATGTCTTTTGCTGACTTTCATGTTACTTTTGCTGAGCTCAGACTTTGAGAATAGTGTGCATTCCAAAGCTTGTCCCTGAACACAGATGGGTTGCTGTGCAAATGGTCTGATTGAAATCTCTGACACTCTCTGTTAGGCTTCTGAATAGCTGCCTGGCTTACTGTCTGCTGACAGCAATTTTTTGTTAAAATATCTGCTAAATATTTACAAAGCACACATCTTAAAAATGAACTCTCAGTCTAGTGCAGTAGTTCTCAAACTTTTTTTTTCGCGGACCATTTAAAAATTGCTGAGGGTCTCGGCGGACCACTTAATGATCTTCCAAACGTCGTTTGTACAGTTAGTTAACTATTGTAAAGTGCTTTGGATAAAAGTGCTATATAAATAAAAACTCAATAATAATTAACTTTTTAGTTCTTCAAGTAAAAGCACACAACTCATATTTTAATATCAGTAGTCTTACCTTTCTAATGTAATGGATGCACCCTCTCTCCCCTACCATGGCAGCCCCTGAACTGGGGCTAGGAAGAGGGGGGGGGTCTCCCTGCTGCAGCAGCCCCCGAACTGTGGCTGGGAAGTAGGAGGGTCTCTCCCTCTCTCTCCTGCCATGGCAGCCCCCGAGCTAGGGCTGGGAAGTAGGGCCATCTCTGCCCAGTGGCCGCAGCCCTGGAGCTGGGGAAAGTCACCTCTTTCTCTGGCCACCGCAGCCCTGCATGTCCCAAATTCTCCCCACCCCCTCTTCTCACCTCATTGCCCCCTCCCACCTACCTCTTATTCCCCCTCATGGCCACCACCTCACCTTACATGTGCATCTTCTCCAGGGACCAGGCACCTAATTAGTGGAGCCACGCCTGAGTTGCTCCACTAATTCAGTGGGTGGCCCTTTATCCTCATGTGAGGACACCAAGGTGTGCACCTTAGAGGGAACTATCCACAGGCCGTCTGAATGGAGCTCAGTCTGCAGACCACAGTTTGAGGACCTCTGGTCTAGTGTAATTGCATAATGAAGGCTTCTGCATGGTATTCCTCAGAATCTTTAAGCTACCCAGTGCAAAATATGACATTTTTAACAATCTATGAATGGATATAAGTTTGGAAGGAAAAACATTTGATTTTAATATGCTGAAATTGAGTATTTCAGTGCCTCGACTGGCTAATAAAATTCACAGTGCTGTGCTTTGCTAATTCTTCTCTAGTCTCAGTAAGTATCTGGTAAGAAGTATTTACTCTGTTTCTATTATTTGTCATATGAAATATCTTGATGTTCTTAGTTAGATAAGCATTACCTTAGCAGTTGAACTCACTTCAGTACTTTTGGATCTTTTTCTTAATAAAATATACAACCACATTCCTTTTCTCTTGTCTACTCCTAAATGAGAAAGATAAGGTTCCAGTACATTATTATTACGTAGTAAATCCTATTACTTCCCAGCCTGTTTGCTAAAACTTAGAAGCATATAATGAACCAACACAGTTACCCCTTAACAATTTATGCATCTTAACTTACGGGGTTTTTTACAAGTGTCTATTAAGTGTATTATTAGTATAAGAAACTTACCGTATTAAAGTATAACTAACTATAGCAGTGATCATTCAATAGCAGTTTACGAAAAATATTGTAAGCTTAATATAAAGTGCTATCTAGGAAAAAGCACTGTAAAGAAAACTAGATGTACTAGTGAACTGTAAGAACTTGTTATATGAAACATGCTTTTTTATACTGAAACCAGTCACTTTGGTATTCCCTAGGTTTTTGCACTGTCTCTGTTCAATCTTTTGACTTCAGAACTGCTTGAACCCCACCCTAAGCTTCTCTAAACAAAGCTAGAAAACTAGTGACCTAAACAGAGAAAAGTCTTCAGGAAATAGTATTAATATTCTTCAAACAGGCTTCCTTTGGAGCACAAAAACACTTCAGGAAATAGCCCACCACCCCAAGAAAGAAAACTTTTTCTCAGCATATGGCTAGGTTCATCATGCTGTGCTCTGCTTTCTATTTTTTTTATTATTATTTTTATTTAACATGAGCACAGCAAGCTACTGTGGATTTTTTTCCTACTGAACAATTATTTTTCTTGCCTCAATGTTAGCTACAGCTCCAGGTTTCTTCTGATTTGGACTCTTTATGTTTCTGCTCTCATTTCATGTAAAAAAAAAGGCTAAAATAACTTTGTGGTTTCTTTTAAAAAATGACAAATTTGCAGCTCTGCTAAATAGAGGATACATTGACCTGATTACTCCTCAGAAGCTTAGATGTTTTCAGGAGATATTGCCTCACTGCTCCATCTGAAGCTTTGTGGAATCAAAGAACTAGCATAATTGTGCTTCAAAGTATCACAGAAGCCATGCTGGACAGTAGATGTTCAAAGTGAACCATCTTGCACAGAACTTTTATACAGACGCTACTGGGTCTCAGAGATTAGAATTGGATGCCAGAGTTAACATTTTGGGAAACATAACAAGCAAGAGAACAAATACTGAAGAGGTGTGAACCCAGGGATCTGGCCACTGGAGGAACTTCCCTTGTATGGGGGATTCTTCAATAGTGCAGAGCTGCTAGAGTGGCCACCATTGCCACCCACACCCCTGCAGCTGACGCAAGGGATCTGGAGTGTGGCTAAAGAAAAGGGCATGTGAGCTATGTATCCTGGTCTCTGCTATCCCTTACCTTCTGAATGGCCACTTGAAGTTGGCCACTTTATCTTGCCATTATTTATGTTGTCCTCTTTTGGACATTTCCTGCAATTCTTACTCAGTAGAAGTACTCACATGAGTAAAGGCTGCAGGCCTTAAAATATCTTTTTAAAGCATTTCAAGATTTATTTTTCTAAAGCTTTTTGTGGCAAAGTAGATTTGACTCCAAAATGAAGAGATGAAAGGAAGCAGTTAGTAATATTAAGAGTCTTGTGATAATAGCAGGAGTTCCTTCATATTAAAGTTAATTATAGATGTCCAGGGCTTGAAGATTCAGTGATATTGATGGGAGCTTGCCCTTAACATGAGTACACATAAATGGGTTCAACAGCATTCTGATGTGTTCTAGCACCATGTTGCTCTCAATAGTTCTAAAATTATCTTGTCAATGCACGCCATAAAACACGTAGTGCAATTTTAAGTACAATTAATTAAGAAGCTTTTCTTTTAAATGACAAGAAACCTATTTTTCCAGTCGGAAGGCTGACAGTTTTATAATAAAACAATTTATTTAAAGAACATGAGTTCAACTGACAAAAAAGTACAGATGTCTACTGCTCTGAGGATGCTGCATGTGTTCATTCATTGTATCCACTGGTCAGATGAAGCTGTGCACTGAAAACTGAAAAGTAGATTTTTTTTAAAAGGTCTCCAAGTTCGTTTGGGCTGAATTTCATTAAAAACAATGGGAATTCTAAATGTGAGGTGGGAAACAAAGACAACAAGACAATGGCAAAAACGAAACTAGAACAATATTAGCTGAAACCTTTCCTGGGACTATCAGAGGGGCTTGATGCCAGACACAGCGGTGAAATCCTGGTCCAACTAAGCCAGTAGAAAACTGCCCGTTGAATTGAAAGGAACCAGAATTTCACCCTGCATGTTGATTCTGAGACTGATTCTGAAGTTAATTACGGAGTTTGGCCTAATTTTGGTCTGCAGGTTGGACTCTTAAGAACTCATAAACATTTAAGGCAGGGCTTATCCTGTACTGGGCAATGTTCTGTAAACCATCTACTGACAACAGAGCACAGATTAAAAGTCTTCTTGGCCCCTTTTTGCTTGCTACTGCTGGTAGCACAGCTAAATATATTCCCATATAGTGCCTAGTACTAACATAATTTTGAAGCTGGAAATCTTATTGATGTCAAAAGCTGTTTTGCATGTGAATATACTGGAGTACTGGGTAGAATGTTATAGCCCCACTTGTCTATTTACTCTCCAAAGAAAAATATTTCTGAGGCTCGCCCAGACCTTACATATTCTCCCATTCTTATATCTAGAATTACAGATAAATAGAATCTCTAGAAATCAAGATAATGTATGAAAGCATTTTCTTTTTAAGGCTTACAAGGAAGAGGAAGCCTGTGAGGTAGAGATGAAATGTATACAGCTTGCAAGGTTACAGAAGCATGTTCATCTGATTTTGCTTGCCTGACAAACAACGTGCCACAGTTCCAATATTAAGCTCAGACTTTGGTGCCTCGGTGTAAATAAGTTCCTAGGCAGTGTGCAGGAGTGATGAACTACTTTATTGATGGACAGTTTTGTTGCTGTTGGCCGTTGCAGTAGTTATTATGGAGCAGCATTAATAAAACCAAGGGATGGTTAGAGCTGGGAAAGCTGTAAATAATATTTCACATTAAAGAACTTTAGGAAGCTACTTTCTAGTCCAATTTAGTGGCAAGGCATATTTCTTAAGAAAGTATTTTGCTTGTCTAAAAATAGCCATGATAAAGACCAAAACATAAATTTCTTGTATTAGACACCTGTGCACTTGTGATAGCTTTTGGGCAAATGCTTATTAAGCAACCCTAGCACGAAGTGTGCCAGTTTAGAACATCATGTAAATATTTTCTCATTTGCTGCATATACACAAGTATGTAGATGAGATTACCCAAAATGACTTAAAAACAAATCAGTGCAACTGTAGCTTATTAAAAGAAGTTTGAGGTTACTCTTTTTGACAGACAACAAACTTCCAGCAGCATTGTTCTGAGAATGGGAAGCCAGCAATAAAAATCTAGATCTGCTCCTCACCAAACTTTGGGGAAATGTCTACAGATCTGAACTAATTTTGCAGCTTGGGCCCATGTCTAGAAGACGCTTTTTAGTGCTAAAGAGGATTATGAATAAAACTTTAATAATAATTGGAACTTTATTTTTAAATTCTAATTTGTGAATATATTTGCAAGTAAAAAGCTCTGAGTCTGGCTCACGTGATTTCTGTGGTCATAGTTGTTGTTATATCTGAAAATCTTTTGGATATTTGTGAATTCCACAAATGTCATGAAATGCATCATTTGTTGGTTAAAATTTACAGTTAGTTATTTGTTGATATCCTCTTTAAGATGTTTCAGTCATCCAATTAGTAAGCAGAAGCATAAGAACCATGTAACTTAAGTTATCACCCATGCTACATAAATAACAAAGAGTGAATAGTTCAGGCAAAACATTTGCAAACAGTCTATAGTATGAAAATGATGTGTTCAAACTACTTCTATTTGGGTAATACTTGTGGATAAATGATGGTATGGGTTCAGCACAAGACTGGGAAATTAGGAGAATTTATTTTGAAAAAATGAGGATCATTTGACAAATAATTCACTAACTAAAAATGGGAGCAGATTAACAATAGATTCCTAATGAATAATTCAATCACCTTCATCAGTAACTCATTTTCTTTAATAGCCTTCCAACCAAGAAGCTCACATACCTGGAAAGCAGTCATGAATTTACCCTCACGACACCCACTTATGTAATTAAGTCATTGTTGTCTCCATTATACAGGTGGAGAAACTGAGACCCAGATTTTTAAATGACTTTACTGAAGGTCAAACAGGAAGACTTTGGCAGAGTCAGGAAAAGAAATCAGATCTCCTAATTCTTAGTGTTCCGCTAAACCCACACAGTTATTTAAGTATGGATAAGGAAACTTGGACATTCATTAATTTATTAGGCCCAGCAGCCAAATGTTGCTGCCATCACTTTGAGGTCCCAATTATATAAAAGCATATGCATGTGCATAACTTAACTCCTGAGAGTAGTCCTGTTAATTTCACTGGGATTAGTCACATGTGCAAAGTTATGTATATGTATAAGTGTTTGCAGGATGGTTGCTGTAATATAATATTTAACTAATATGAATCTGAAATCAACATTTCACAAAAAACACATCTATCTATGGAAGTGTCATTTTGGGGTAAACTAAAATATTTTAATGTCCTAACGCAGACAAGACTATGACCATTTTCTATAGTAGATGTGATACACAAAATAACATTTCCTCGCAAGTCAAGCACATTTTCATTTTTTAAATTATAAAATATACCCTGAAGATGTGCAACACATTATCATTCTGAAGTTATGGACACGTTTTTCAAGGTATAAGACATTTTGAAACACATTCATGATTGGCCGAGTAATTTATTCACTTATGCTGCAATTTAATGAATTTACCTTTTGTAAGCTCATTAGATTTCTGTTTTCCATTAATCACGATTAACATTTTGTATTTTTGTTTTGATTGCATAGATAACATTTTAAAACCACAGCTCCAGTAATTAATTAACACTTATGCAGTTCTTAGATATGTAAATGAATGTGATCATTTCCTGTTAACTTGAAGTTTACTTTTAAGCATGCCTTTGATTGTTTGGAATATTATTTTTCCCCTCTGGGGTCAGGAATTTCTAGTGCGAATACAAGGTATACAAGCAAGGAGAAATGCAGCTGTTGCAGTAGGATGGAAACTCAGATCAAATAGACATTTTTCAGTAGGGTGAGCAATCTGGAGAAAGAAAACTATTGTGTAAAGATTCCAGTATAGTTTTCTTTTTGAAGCTGACCACAGAGAGCAATTTCTTGAGCAAGAATAATTCCTGGGGAAGAATATGGAAGCACTTTTCCAGCATTTGCTAAAATTGCTTGTGTGAGAAAAAAAATTAGATGCGCAATAGTGTGAGAGAGCAATTCTTTTTAAAGGATGATTGGTCAAGATCTGAATGAAGCTGTTCAGAACTTTGGCACCAACAGTGAGATTTTGGACATTGAGCTACCACTTGGCCCATTATATCAGTGAAAATACAACTTTATTTCTCTATTTATTTCTCTTGATAGTTCTGTGGGGAGCTGCAGCTCCATCTGAGGATTGTAATACAAGTATGTTATGGTTTTTAATGTATTGAACTCTTCCATAAGTACAAGATACAAGATAGCACTTGAATCCTGCTGTAATATGTATTGCTCTAGGAATTTAGAAGGAATTGCTTTAAATCCTATCCTATCAGGAAATAGTGCTAATAGGATTAATGTTTAAAGGGATTAGTAAACTTGTTCTTGCTCATTTTCTTTACAGTATATTTACTGTTTGGTAATTGTAATGCAATATGTGGCCCAGACATGGAATCATCTCTCGAAGTTTTAAGAGTCTGGAGGAGAAGTAGAAAGTTACCCCATCCTGAAGCTATGTTCGCTCACTCTAGAATGCAAACTGAATGTTAGAATTCTAACATAATGTTTAATGTCAACATTATAAAATAAAATGAGCGTGAGCCTGTGAGATGATAAGCAGTCACTGGGCACTTATATCTCCAGTGATTTACATGGGAGTTATGCTAAACACCTACCTCTCAGGCCCAAATGAAGTGATCAATAGAAGATCTAGGTAAATTACAATTTATTGACTGAGAGGTAAAATTCTGAAAGCAAATAATAGAATCATAGAACTGGAAGGGACCTTGAGAGGTCAGCTAGTCCAGTCCACTCAACTTATGGCAGGACTAAGTATTATCTAGACCAGGGCATGGAAACCTTCAGCACGCAGCCTATCAGGGTAATCCGCTGGTGGGCCACAAGACATTTTGTTTACGTTGACCATCCACAGGCACGGCCCCCCGCAACTCCCAGTGACCCCGGTTCATAGTTCCCGGCCAATGGGAGCTGTGGGAAGCCATGTGCCGCAGGTTGCTGACTTCTAATCGATCCACAATGCCCATAGGCAATTTATTCCAGTGCTTAACCACCCTGAAAGTTAGGAAGTTTTTCCTAATGTCCAACCTAAACCTCCCTTGCTGGAATTTAAGACCATTGCTTCTTGTCCTATCCTCAGAGGTTAAGAAAAACATTTTTTTCTTCCTCCTCCTTGTAACAACCTTTCACATACTTGAAAACTGTTAACTTGTCCCCTCTCAGTCTTCTCTTTTCCAGACAACAAACCCATTTTTTTCAATCTTCTCTCATAGGTCATGTTTTCTAGACCTTTAATCATTTTTCTCACTCATCTCTGTCACTCTTCTCCAATTTGTCCACATCCTTCCTGAAATGTGGTGCCCAGAACTGGACACAATACTCCAGTTGAGGCCTAATCAGCATGGAGTAGAGTGGAAAAATTACTTCTGGGGTCTTGCTTACAACACTTCTATTAATACATCCCAGAATGATGTTTTCTTTTTTTGGAAGAGTGTTACACTGTAGACTCATATTTATCTTCTGATCCACTCTGACCCCCGATCCCTTTCTGCAGTACTCCTTCCAAGGCAGTCATTTCCCATTTTGTGTGTGTGCAATTGATAGTTCCTTCCTAAATGGAGTACTTTGCATTTGTCCTTGTTGAATTTCATCCTATTTACTTCAGACCATTTCTCCAGTTTGTCCAAATCATTTTGAATGTTAATCCTATCCTCCAAAGCACTTGCAGCCCCTCCCAGCTTGGTATCATCCACAAACTATATAAGTGGACTCTCTATGCCATTATCTAAATAGCTGATGAAGATATTGAACAGAACTGGACCCAGAACTGATCCCTGTGGGACCCCACTCATTATACCCTTCCAGCATGACTGTGAACCACTGATAACTCCTTTCTGGGAATGGCTTTCCAACCAGTTTTGCACCCACCTAATAGTAGCTCTATCTAGGTTGCATAGTTTGTTTATGAGAAGGTCATGTGAGAGAGTATCAAAAGCTTTACTGAAGTAAAGATATACCATGTCTACCACTTCCCCCTATTCACAAGGCTTGTTACCCTGTCAAAGAAAGCTATCAGGTTGGTTTGACACAATTTGTTCCTGAAAAATCCATGCTGATTGTTACTTATCACCTTATTATTTTCTAAATGTTTGCAAATTGATTGCTTAATTATTTGCTGAATTATCTTTCTGGGTACAGAAGTTAAGCTGACTGGTCTGCAATTCCCTTTGTCCTTATTTCCCTTTTTATAAATTTGAGAATCAAATGGAGAAACTGGGAAAGAGTCAGAGTAAGGGGTCGAAATCTACTCCTAAAAAATTTAGAAGAGAAAGTTAGGCTTGTATGTACATATTATACAATCCTCATTTATTGCATATGTTTAATGGTATAACAGTTTACCATCATGTGAAGCATTAAAGACTTTGTTTCACTTGAAGTGTAAATATTTCTGATAAAAGTAGGAAGTAGTGATGAGCTTTTCTTTCCTCCATTCCACTAACCAGCTACTCCACTACATGTATCTTTATGGAAAACCAAAATATGCTTCCAATTCCATTAATGTTAATCTTGGGCCTCCATTCTCCCTTCTGCTGCATGGTGTAGAACAGAGCACACCACAAAATCCCCATTAAAATGGACCGGGCAGGATGGGGAGGTTGTGTTTAGGGAAAATGCATGTAAGCCAAGATTCTCAAAATGAGATACCTACAGTTAGGTTCCTAACCCCATATTTAAGAATTTAAATAAGTGACCTGACTTTCAAAGGTTCTGAGCAATTACCAGCTCCCACTGACTTCTGCTGGAACAGCTGGGTACTCAACACTTTTGAAAATCAGGAAACTTATTCAGATACATAAGTAGGGATTTAGGAGCTTAATTTTATAAATCTGGTTTTGAAAACCTTGGCCCCATGCATTAGAAGTGGAGCTTAATTTTATAAATCTGGTAAAAAAGGAGAATGGGGAAAAAAGGTCACTTGAGGCAGCATGTTCACCTTCTGACACAGTCCAGTGTCCATAAGACAACAAGAGATTAGTTAATGATGCTCTAAGCAGCATAAACTCCTCCTTCACACACTGAACCCCCCTTGGAGAGGACAAGAGAAACCAATGGAAGTTCAGGAATCAATGCCAGTATAGCTACTGGGTCTGCTTTGCTTCTGTTCTTGGGAGCCAAGAGGAATGCAGAGGGAAAGCCCTTTTCAAGAGCTGGCTAGAGAGTCACAGGTTCTGGCACATTGCAATTCACCCTGGCCTCTGTTTATTTGCAGTGAAACACCTGTGTCATTTGCATCTGGTTCTACGGTGTGGGGAAAAGACTAAGCAATTATGTAGCACCCTCCTCTGTTATACAGCTAATCAAATAAGATTTGATGTGGAAGGGCAAGGTAAGGGTTTTCATTAGGGTTAAACCTAACATCCAACCAAATTCTACATCACACTTAACATTCCTCAAAAGAGACATTTCCCCTACACATTGAAGGGAGTTCTTCCCGTTCTGACAAAGCTGTGTACATATGGACCACTCGAGTGTTCTTGCCACATTCTGAACCTGAACAAAGCTGCCTAATGAAGTCTGCACAGAAGACGAAATTGATGTGTGTCAACTCATTCTGGTAATAAATCTCAGTAATTGCAAATTTCCATTTTTTTTACCTACTAACTTGAAACATTAATTTTAAAAAACATGACTTTGACTTTTCAATTTTTCATCCCCCAACTACCCTGAAATAGCTTTAACAATATTTAATGAATTTCACTTTTCCCACCATGTTGAAAACAGAGTTACAAAATCCTCTGGAAATTATTTCATTACATATAAGGCAGTGATCGGCAAAACTGGAATTTCAATTTGGATAAGCAATAAAAGATATGATATTTATCTGAAGTTATTGAAGCCTTTTTGTTTAAGTAACTGAGCTGGAAGTGTCTCTTATGAGATTTTTGGTATTGAGAAAGTGCCGGTTTGGGACTCCTATGAAAACAGATTCTTACAGTATTTTGGTATTTTCATTTCTGGTTCTGGCTAAAACCCAGGGCTCAACACAGTGCATGAGTATGAACAAAGACTCACATAACCTAACTTTAATAAATAAAATAAAAAAAACCAACCCAGATGTGATTTGGATTCAATTCACAGTTGCAGTAAAGTTTCAGGTTGGGTCTTATTTTATCTGAACCAGTTTACCCATCTGTAGGGAGCCAAGGTGGCTTCTCTCTGAACCAGAGGGTAAAGAGCCACCCTCTCAGCCTGAGTGGGCGGGGCCAGACAAGGTTTACGCCAATCCCCGGAAGGGGAGGGATGGGACAGGAAGTACAAAGGGCGGGGCCCTTTGCCCAGTGAGGGCAGCACCAGGGAGGGAGACAGACACAGGCTGCTCCCTCGTGATCCTGCTGCTGACCCAGGGGAGGCTCAGGGCCAGGAGGAACCTGACTGGGAGGAAGGCCTGTGGCAACCAGGACTGCCAGCCGCTGAGTACCCGGAGGACCTGGAGGGGCCCGGCTGTAGCCCGGGCCAGCGTGAGCCCGACACAGAGGGGGAGCTGGAGCGGCCAGCAGCTGAATACCCGGACGAGCTGGAGGGACCAGAGAGGCCCGCTTGAGAGACCGGGTAGGAAGTAGCCCAGGGGCAGAACTGCACCGTGGGGTGGGTGTGTTTGGTCTGCAGGCGCGGATGGCCCCGCTGACCCAGCGGCAGGACCTTCGCCTCCCGCCACTGTCAGGGCCCTGGGCTGGAACGCAGTGGAGTTGGGTGGGGCTGCGTTCCCCTACCCCGGCCAACCTGCCTTGGGTAGCAGAATCGCATGCTACAAACCCGTACCAGTGCTCCCCTGCCTGAGGGGCGCGCTGCAGACTCCGGCCAGCACACCTTTCCTGCTAATTCCCCAGCACCCGAAAGGTGTGACTAAGGCCTGCCCGTGGGACCACAGCTCTCCATTGCCCCCTAGGGGCTTGGAGGACCAACTGAAACCTGTCACACCATCCCAAACATACATTTGATTTAGAAAGTAAAACACAGCAAACTACTGCAGATGTAAATAAGGTATATGTATATTTATAGAAATGGAAAGGCTGGGATTACACTCAAACAACATTGTGAAGCATTGTGTATTTTAGATTAGAATTTTAAGGAAAAAAATAACCAACCTGTGACATTATTGACTTGAACTGGGACCATATCGATCATTGTTGCAACCAAGGTCCTGCAGTGGCACCAAATCTTATATAAATGGAGTCAAATGAGGTGTTTAAGACAAGGTTATGGTTTGCTGGTTCTGATTATGCTATCTGTATATCTGTATCATTTTTATAGTTGAAGTTATGAATATTGGCTCTATGCTGTCTGTATTTCAAATTTATGCTATGCTTCTGGGTGACACCCCAGACAAGTTGGTGTCAGCTCTGCCTAGCCTGCTGGATGGCCCATTAAGGACCATTAGCTGTACAACTGACCCATTGAGAGAAGGCAGACACGCGTTGGGACTCAGCAAGGTGTGCAAAGACATGCTTTTGGACAGAACTCTGAGGTTTTTCCAGGCCATGTGATGGACAGCTTGTCTTTGGAAGAAAGAAAGAAAGACCATATGGCAAGAGAATATAAAAAGCTGCTGCAGCTCCTCCATCTGATCTTCAATCCTGCTTCATACCTCTGGAGGAACTTGGCTACACTGAAGCTTTGAACTAAGGACTGAAAGACCCATCCCAGCTTTGGATGTTGTCCAGAGACTTGATTTGAACCTGCAGTTTATCCTATCACTGCTGCAAGCCTGAACCAAGAACTTTGCCATTACTGTATGTAATTGATTCCATTTAACCAATTCTAGCTCTTATCTATATTTCTTTCCTTTTATGAATAAACCTTTAGATTTTGGATTCTAAAGGATTGGCAACAACATGATTTGTGGGTAAGATCTGATTTGTATGTTGGCCTGGGTCTGGGGCTTGGTCCTTTGGAATCAGGAGAACCTTTTTCTTTTGCTGGGGTATTGGTTTTCATAACCATTTGTCCTCATAACGAGTGGCACTGGTGGTGATACTGGGAAACTGGAGTGTCTAAGGAAATTGCTTGTGTGACTTGTGGTTAGCCAGTGGGGTAAAACCAAAGTGTTCTCTGTCTAGCTGGTTTGGTTTACCTTGGTGTGCATAGAAACCCCAGCCTTGGGCTGTAACTGCCCTGCTTGAAGCAATTTGTTCTGAATTGGCACTCTCAGTTGGGTCCCGCCAGAACCAGCTTTGTTACACAACCATTTTCAGGGGTTAGCACAGAAAAACAGTATTGAAAAGTGGCAAAGTGGTTTGATGCGAATTAGGAGCTTTTGGTGTGGCACTGCAAGGAAAAGGCATAACAGACTTCAGCACAATGGCTCTTCATTAGACTGTATGATGTGATAGTTTACAATAGTCAGCACCATATTTTTCTGGTAAACATATTTGTGAAGCATAGTTATTCTAATTTCAATAAATACATAACAAATAGCCTGGTTCCAGAGTGCCTTATCTAACACAATATAATTGAGTTGTAAAGAGTTGTTTTTAAATTCGTAGCCAATTTCCCATTTTCGAGAGCTTTCGATGGGGATGAATGAAATGGTTTCTGCTTTGTACTCTTATGCGCAATTGCTAAGTACTGACTTCAATTTCCATTTCATATATTTCAAAACAAACATTTTAAATCCCAGGACTGAAAAGCAAGGGTGTGTAAAATTGTAAAAAACTAATTATTGAAAAATTATTATTTAAGAATGGTATGTATATGCAGACTAAAATAAACAGAAAAAGGCCTTGTAAAGGTACTCACATTTGAAACCTTTTTGTCTTTAAATTTAGCAGGGTCAATTTGGAAAAATAAGAGGTAGTATTCAGTGAAAATTTTGCTCACAATGACAATCACTGCCCCCAATCCCAGAGTACCTGGATATTTCAGCTAAATCCAAAGAAATAGTTAAATTGTCATCATGAAGCTTTGGAGTTCATAGCAAATATATCATTACAAAATTAGGTACCTTTCCTTATAACCATGGCCTACTGACATAAACATGAATAACTTTACATAGATGAGTAATAACTATCATACTCAATTAAACTACTCATGTGCATAAATATTTGCAAAATAGGCCATATATCGGCAATAAAAGCATTGCAGTAGAAATCCAGCAATATTAAATGTTAGTAGATTTAATGTGTGATTTGAGCCTGGATATAAAAATTTACTGAATGTTTCATTTCGTTGATGCATTAGCTATTGTTTCAGGAATTTCTTTCCTTCATATCTCTTATGTCCATTTCATAAGTAATGTATACATGATAGGAATCAGTGATATTATCCCTTTTTACAGTCCATGAAAGCCCTGCCAGTGACTTGCCATATTTCAGCACCTACGCGAGTGAGGACACTGTTATATAAAGGACACTCTTCTGCTCTTTTTCACCTACCAGCATATTTTCCAGTGTTTTCTACTCTCCTCTGCACAGCTTGACAGGTGCTCAATTGGCTCTGCAATCAATACACCCAAAGTGTAAAATGCATGGCTGTCACAGATGTCTCCTCAACAGCACAGCCTATCTGTAACAAGGGATGGCTTAAGATAGTTATTGTAATACCTTAAGCTGTCACCATACACTCTTTATTTTTGTAGGTTTCTAGCTATTCAGGGAAGAGTAACTGGGAAGATTGATCCCCTTTACTTATTCAAAGCATAGGGCTGCTCTCTTATTCATAGGTTTAATCATAGCATGATTTCAAGGGTGACTTGCAGTAAGGCATCTTATTCTTTTTCTGTCTTTCCTAATGAGAAAGGGTTAAATTTTGGTTTTATGTATTGAGGAACACTCAAGAAAGAGAAGGATCTTGTGCTATGAGCTGTAGAGAGAGGGTTAGGACTTTGGGACTCCTAAAGCTTCCAGGACCCTGGAGGAATGTATTGTGCAGATCTATCTATACCTGTTTAAGGATGTGGCTGTGACATACCAGGGCACAATTCATATTAATAAGTAGCTGTGTCTCCCCTGCCCTCCAGCCTGGGGTGTCCTTTACACTGCTTTGCTGCTGTAGCCTCCAGCCTGGATTGCTTACAAGCAAGCTCCAGCATGCAAGTCACTCCCAGCTAGGTCTGTGTGTGTGCTGCAGCCAGCCAGCCACACCTTGGATCTTACCAACTTTGGCTATACTGCAGGGTGTCCCCAACACGCTCCCAGTCTTAGATTTCCCTCCAGAAATGTATGCCCTGTGCTTCCCAGTCCTATTCTGGTCAATAAAAATGTATTTAAAATCAGTTAGTTCTTCACTAGAGTAATATGTGTACAACTTGCCACCCCAAATGGATTTTCCCCAAACACCTCACTTTATACACATTGGATTAAATACAACAATTAAAGAAGTTTAACTCTGAAGAGATATATTTAAAGTGAATATAAGGCATAAAGCTCAGAAATGGCTACAAGATAAATAAAGATAAAATGGAACTGGTGCCTAACTTACCAAAGTAAGTTAAATTCAAAGGAAATTTTCTTACCACATGCTTTCAGCATTCTTACTAACCAGACTTCTTAGGCCGGACCCCTTCTCCTAAAATCCAATGAATGCTTCTTTTGTCACTTTTATAGTTTCAGTCCCCCCCTTGAAAAACATTTCCAGCTGAGCACCAGGAGACAAAACATCTATGCTTTTTTCTTACCTGGTTGATCTTCCTTTTTCTCCCTTTTTTGCTTGATGACTCGGTTTATGTCTTATATGCAAATTAAGCAGAGCACACATTCCTTTGTTTAAGACAAACCTGTTTGCCAACTTCTGCTTGGGTAGGGCTGTGGTGTGGAACATTTGTTAATAACCGCATACAGAGAAATCTTATAACTTCACATACAATGTTGCCACACATATTTTACCAAGATAATTAATGACCAGCAAATTACGAGTTTTCAAATGACACTGCACAAGGTATACTTCAAATGATGCTGCACAAGGTATACGCTGCATAAGGTACAAAGATTATTGTAATACTGTGTAAGGTGTGGACACAAGGGTACATTCCATCACAGTGGCCTGCACACCCCAGATACAGTTGCTTTTGTCCTGGTGGGAAAATACTTTAAGATCTGGACTTCAAAGTGCCAGGCCCCCACTCATTCCTTATCCATTCACTTCCTCTTTGGAGCTACCAGCATGGCTACTCTTGCTCCTCTATTCATCCCTTGAGCACATCTAAGAGGATTATGGCTGCATTCTGCATGTCTGAACTAGAACGAGACTCATTGCATCCTTCCTAATACAGCTGTGACAACAATAATGGAGTAAGCTATAAGGGTAAAATGGAGTAAGCTATAAGGGTAAAATGAAAATTATTTATATACACATACAGCAAAAACAAGCAAGAATAATAATCCAAGGAACTCTTCATATAATTACACTAGGTCCAGCTGAGTCAGGAAATCATTAAACTAATTTCAGGAACAGAAATTATAAAACTTATTATGATCTTAAAAAAATAAGGTAATAAAATCATTCTCCACGTCTTCAACACTCGTCAATGAAAAATGTACCTCAGGGCAATCTGGTTGTTCCAGCCCTTACCTAGAGCTCCACTCCTTTCATGACATTCTTTTTTTTCTCTTGAGGGGGTGGGGGGCGGGGATTATACCAGTAGGGTTGTATTATTATACTAGTAGAGTAGAGCTGGAATTTCCATTCTGCAGGAATTTCCCACATTTTCAAAAGTGTTGTCTTTCTGAAATGGAGCTAAAAACATTGAATTTTGAAATTAGTCAAACAAGAAAATTTCCAAAAAAGAAAAAAATCAAAATATTTAGTTTTGATTTAGAGTTTAATTGTATATTATATTGTAATGTATTATATAAAATAAAAGAAAATTGAAATGAAAAATCAATTCCATTCTGATAAGGTCAAAGTGAAATCCTGGTGCACCTGGGTACTACACCGATCTGTCCTCACACTTGTACAACAAGTTTCTTTCATGTGGTATATCTAGGAATTAACCATGTCCCAACGCTGTGGTGTGTTTTAAGGACATGGTTAAACATGATTAGGAGTAGCTACATTACACACTTAAACTGTCTTTAACCAAGGTGGAAGATAACTGTTACAACTCCCCCTAACCCTCCTGCCCCCCAATAGAAGAGCCCATTAAAGTCCAATTCTCAAAATACAATCTCATCACAATTTCTGGAACTATACATGAAGACAACCTTTTCCAAGGTAAGTTTGCTTCCATTTATTTCTTCCTAACAGTTAACAACTAAAGATGGACTACAAAAATCCCAATTGCTTTTCCACAGGAAATTATGAAAAATGTTTTTTTCTTCAAAATTTCCCGTGAAATCTTACTCTACCCCAAAAGTAGATTTCAGTTTTTTGCCCTCCATCTCTCCCTGTTTTCCTTCCTTCCCCCTCTATCCCCTTTTCTGGGGGGACAAAAGTAAAAAATAATGGGTAGGGAAGAGGGGGGAAGAACCCTCCATGCATGATTTTGTTTTTCAAAATAAATAAATAAAAATTAAAAAAAAAATAGAAAGTTTTTGAAAGAAACATTTTCCATGATTTTGTTTTGCCCATTTTGGGGGGTGATGAGGAGCCACAGAATAGCTGTAGTTCCTAGAGCTATACTGGCCGAGTCAGCCAGAACATTTTCATAGGACCCTGGGGAATGATATGAGAGCTCCACAATCTTTAACAGGTTGTAGGATGAACTTCTCCCTCAGGCCAGATGAAGTCCACTGGTAAGTAAGGGGGATGGGAGTAAGGTCAAGACACTACCCTCAACATCCGGTTATCTGAGTACAGTGCCTGTGTCCCCAATCTGATTATATTGGCCCATACACAGGCATAAATGCATTTTATACAGACAAATGCATAGTTGTATATCTAGGAACAAAGAATGTACTTATAGGATGGGGAACTGTATTTTGGAAAGAAGTGACTTTGAAAAGTATGCATGGTTCATGGTGGACAACCAATTGAATATAAACTCCCTGTGTCATACTGTAGCTAAGAGGGAAAATCCATCCTCACATGTATAAGTAGACCAATATCAAGTAGAAATAAAGAAGCATTGTCATTACTACTCTCTACAGTATTACTCTATACAGTGAGACCATTCCTGTAATAATGTGTTTAGTTGTCGTGTCCACACTTAAAAAGAATGTTGAAAAAAGGACTAGAAAGGGATCAGAAAAAAAACTACAAGAGTTATCTAAGGGCTAGAAAATCTGCCTTCCAATTAAAGACTAAAAAAGGTCAATCTATTTAGTTTATAAAAGAGGTGACTTGATCATGGTCTACCAGGGCCTACATGGTGAAGTAGATTTCTGACAGTAGATAGCTCTTTAATTTAGAAGAGAAATGTATAACAAGATCCCCATGGCTGGCTCTCGTAGCTAGGCAAATTCAGATTAGAAATAAGGCACACTTTTTTTAAAGATGAAGGTAATTAACTACTGGAACAACTTACCTAGGGATGCAATGGGATTCACCATCATTTGAAGACTTTAAATGAATATTGGATACCTTTCTGAAAGATATGTTCTAGCTCAAAAGTTACGGGCTTCACACAGGAAATTCCATCATCTGTGTTATATAGAAAGTCAGACTAAATGCTTGTAATGGTTCCTTCTGGCCCTAGAATCTTTTAATCTATGACCCTACTCCTTGTGCATTCACACAGTGCCAGCTACCATATTTGGTCTGTATAACTGCAGCATTTTTATATTCACTTAAAATGCTCTTTGAGTCATTATATTTTACCATTAAAAACACCCCCATCCCCAAATCCCAGTCCTCTAACTGTTTGTTGTTGTTAGTCAATAAAACAGGATGCTTTATACTCAGTAGAAATGATTCATCAGGATTTTGGAGGTCTGTGTGCATTTAGTCACAAGAAACTAAGATTATTAAGGCTCCAGAGCTATGGTTTTATGAAATGAAAATCAATAACAAAATGTCAAGAGTCAGTGACTATGATGAGCACAGTTATCCATATGTGGTTTTGTTCTGACTTCATGGGTAATGCTGATGGAGAATGATTTTTAAGAATTAAAAAGGAAAAAAAAGATTATCCTAGCACTTTAGCAGAACAGGAATAGTCTGTGGAAGCCTCAGGCAACTGAAGTCCTATCTACAAAACTGTGTTCTGACAGCAATCCTCTTTTTGTGTTGTGTTCTGCAGTAATGTTAGTTTTATAAATATTATAGCCACCACTTTACCTTGAAGCTATAGAACTCTCAACAGTAAAAGCAAATGAAAATGTTATCACAATTTTCAAACTTTTCCTCCCCACATCTATTGTTGTGATGCTACAGAGTTTCAGATAAAATAGAATTTAGCAGAGTTTGGCAATTTCAGCCTATGTATCAGCTACTACTTTAGTTAGACAAAAAAAAAATCCCTTCACAAATATTTTTATTTGGGGGTAAATGGAAGAAATACATTACATTTTGAGGACAGCCAGGAAGTTAACTTTTTATATTAAAGTCAAAAACTGTTTGAAATCTGCAGTATTGAATATTACAAAGAGACTTAAAAAAAAAAAAGGAATCCCATCTTCTTTCAAACAATGGAAATTACATCCAAAGTAAGTCACGCTTGTGATAGAAACCCAAAAAGCATGACAATGTAATGTATAGACAAAAATATCAGTGGGATACCAACATTTTATTATTAAACTAAAACCCATCTCTCCATAATATCACTAACAGTGATTAAACCTTGTCTGCAGACAAAGGTAATTATTTCATATGGATCCTGAATAGATAAGTACAACAATTTCATAATATCAAACACAGAGCAAAATGAAAAGGAGTACTTGTGGCACCTTAGAGACTAACCAATTTATTTGAGCATAAGCTTTCGTGAGCTACAGCTCACTTCATCGGATGCATAATGTGGAAAGTATAGAAGATCTTTTTATACACACAAAGCATGAAAAAAATGGGTGTTTACCACTACAAAAGGTTTTCTCTCCCCCCACCCCGCTCTCCTGGTGGTAATAGCTTATCTAAAGTGATCACTCTCCTTACAATGTGTATGATAATCAAGGTGGGCCATTTCCAGCACATCATACACATTGTAAGGAGAGTGATCACTTTAGATAAGCTATTACCAACAGGAGAGTGGGTTTGTGTGTGTGTGGCGGCGGGGGGGGGGGGGAGAACTTGGATTTGTGCTGGAAATGGCCCAGCTTGATTATCATACACATTGTAAGGAGAGTGATCACTTTAGATAAGCTATTACCAGCAGGAGAGTGGGGTGGGGGAAGAGAAAACCTTTTGTAGTGGTAAACACCCATTTTTTCATGCTTTGTGTGTATAAAAAGATCTTCTATACTTTCCACAGTATGCATCCGATGAAGTGAGCTGTAGCTCACGAAAGCTTATGCTCAAATAAATTGGTTAGTCTCTAAGGTGCCACAAGTACTCCTTTTCTTTTTGCGAATACAGACTAACACGGCTGTTACTCAGAAACAGAGTAAAATGTTTCTTTGTTTTGGTTCTGTTACTAACACAAACTCAGCCTTTCAATGATCTTGGGCTGAGCTCTGAGAAAATATCCTTCCTTCTGCTAGGTACCAGTGTGCGATGATTTCAGGTCAAAGCCATGCAAAAGTCATTGCTTCATCCAAAACCTGCCTAAACCCTATGGCCAATATTTTCCAAAGGTTAGGCAAGTGCAAATAGTCATGTGGACACACATCTAGAGGATCAAGTTGGAGCTGGACACATAATGGGTTTTAAGAATAGGTATTGGGTCATAGCCAAGTGGCTTCTAAGGACTCAAAAACAGTACTAAGCCAGGAGGCACAAGTTAAGGTATTCAAGCAGCAGCCACTCATTAGCTATTCTGCAGACTGTGCATCCTGAAAAGAGACAGCATACTGAGTAAGGAGAGATAGAGATAGTGATAGAGAAAGACAGAGACAGACACACACACACTGGATTTGTTGGATGTTTGTAAGGAAAGCATATGGAAGGAGGACAGTCAAGATAAGGTAGGAGCTATGGGCTAGATCTTGTACCCTTGATATCGTTAGATGTTTCACCATTGACTTCAAAAGCAGCCGGAGACGATCCTGTGAGAGGTGAGGTCAAGAATCTGGGGCACAGATTTTCAGTGAAGGGCATAACTGAGGGAGATGGTGATGGGGAGACAGAACCTGAACAGACATCATCATCAACAGACACCTGCCATATATGGCAGACGACCACCTTGGCTTAACAGTGAAATCCTTGCTGATCTTAAACACAAAAAAGAAGCTTATAAGAAGTGGAAGCTTGAACAAATCACGAGGGAGGAATATAAAAATATGGCTCAGGCATTCAGGAATGAAATCAGGAAGGCCCAGATGACTGGGAAAAGGCCCATCTTTAAAAAAGGGAAGGAGGAGGATCTGGGGAACTACAGGCCAGTCAGCCTCACTTCAGTCCCTGGAAAAATCATGGAGCAGGTCCTCAAGGAATCAATTCTGAAGCACTTGGAGGAGAGGAAAGTGATCAGGAAAAGTCAGCATGGATTCACCAAGGGCAAGTCGTGACTGACTTACCTAATTGCCTTCTATGAGGACATAACTGGCTCTGTGGATGAGGGGAAAGCAGTGAACATGTTCTTCCTTGACTTTAGCAAAGCTTTTGATATGGTTTCCCACAGTATTCTTGCCAGCAAGTTAAAGTAGTATGGGCTGGATGAATGGACGATAAGGTGGATAGAAAGCTGCCTAGATCATCGGGCTCAATGGGTAGTGATCAGTGGCTCCATGTCTAGTTAGCAGCCATTATCAAGCGGAGTGCCCCAAGGGTCGGTCCTGGGGCCAGTTTTGTTCAATATCTTCATTAATGGACTGCACTCTCAGCAAGTTTGCAAATGACACTAAACTAGGAGGAGTGGTAGATACGCTGGAGGGTAGGGATAGGATACAGAGGGACCTAGACAAATTAGAGGATTGGGCCAAAAGAAATCTGATGAGGCTTAACAAGGACAAGTGCAGAGTCCTGCACTTAGGACAGAAGAATCCCATGCACTGCTACAGACCAGGGACCGAGTGACTAGGCAGCAAAGGAAAAGGACCTAGGGGTTACAGTGGACAAGAAGCTGGATATGAGTCAACAGTGTGCCCTTGTTGCCAAGAAGGCTAACAGCATTTTGGGCTGTATAAGTAGGAGCATTGCCAGTAGATCAAGGGAAGTGATCATTCCCCTCTATTTGGCATTGGTGAGACCTCATCTAGAGTACTGTGTCCAGTTTTGGGCCCCACACTACAAGAAGGATGTGGAAAAATTGGAGAGAGTCCAGCAGAGGGCAACAAAAATGATTAGGGGGCTAGAGCACATGACTTACGAGGAGAGGCTGAGGGAACTGGGATTACTTAGTCTGTAGAAGAAAAGAATGAGGGGGGATTTGATAGCTGCTTTCAACTACCTGAAAGGGGTTCCAAAGATGATGGATCTAGACTGTTCTCAGTGGTAGCGGATGACAGAACGAGGAGTAATGGTCTCAAGTTGCAGTGGGGAAGATTTAGGCTGGATATTAGGAAAAACTTTTTCCACTAGGAGGGCGGTAAAGCACTGGAATGTGTTACCTAGGGAGGTGGTGGAATCTCCTTTCTATGAGGTTTTTAAGGCCCGTCTTGACAAAGCCCTGGCTGGGATGATTTAGTTGGGGATTGGTCCTGCTTTGAGCAGGGGGTGGGACTAGATGACCTCCTGAGGTCCCTTCCAAACCTGCTATTCTGTGATTCTATGATCAGTGAACATAGGAAAAAAGAGGCCTTATTTGCACATGTAAATTACTAATTTGCAGAACTGGTCAAAATATTTCATTCAAATTTTTTTGTTGAAGAAAAATAGTTTTTTTTTCTAAAACCCAAAAATCTTCTTGTAAAGATTACAGGCTTTTAAAATATTTTTCTGGTGATTTTTTTTTAACCATTGAAACCTAACATTTTGGAAAGTCAAAACTTTTATTTTTTTTAAATTTTGTGTTTGTATGTTTGCCACTGAATGCAATAGAATTAACGATATCCAGGGTTACCCTCCCCACACACACACACACCACACTTTTTCTTTTTTTTTCCCCTTTTGCCACTTTAACTTTTTAAAACTTCCAGCCACACACAGAAAAAAAAAATTTGAAAAAAATATATTATTCATTGTATTGCATAAGAAAGAAAGAGTGGAGGAAGATAAAAAACTAAAATTGAAATTCTGGAAAATTAGAAATCTAAAAATATCAAAAATCTAACTCATTAACATTTTGAAAAATTATTCCAAATTGAAAGAAACAATTTTGATTTGTTTTAATTTTTACAGTAATTGATTCTGCATTTTTTGACCAGCTCTACCTATTAGCATACACAGAGTACCCAGTAAGTGTTCCCAACCAGCACTACACACCAGAAAATGGATACTTTTGAAAATCCTACTGACCAGTGGACACTTGGGAAAGCTCAATGCAGCTGAATGCTAGTTCAGAAAATTTCCAGAGTAGTCAGATTTGACTTGTGCTGCTAAATGGGACCAATGCCCAAGCTTTGAACAATGTAGGCTATACTGTGCAGAAAATGCTCCTTATAAGCTTCACATTCTAGTTGTGCAATCCTGAGACCAACATGTGAAAAAACTGCTTTAATATAACTTACAAAAAATGACCATTTTCTTCTCCATCATTCAGGTGGTCATGAAGTCATTGCACTGTCTCAGCAGGACAGAGGTGGCTCATGAGAGAATACTGAAAAGTATTGAGCAACCTTGCTTCAGTAGGGGAAGAAGTGACGTTTAGAAAAAGGGAAGACAACAGTGCCTAGGAGCACACCATGTAATGGTGCAGTTTTGAAACTCCGAGTGGCTAAGTGCCCAGCTGACCTTGAGTACGTAAACAGCTAGGTCACCCAGGACTGGCAACATATTTTCAAAGAACAGGCACCACCTATATTCTGTTCTCTTTTTTGTCTGAGTGTTAGAAACTAACCAGCCAAATCCTCTGCAGGACACCTAAAGGAAATCCTTTGAAAATTCCCCTGTATATTTTCAGTTGGTGGTAATTAGGGGTTTGCGGTTTTGATCGAACACAGACCTCAGAGTGTAGCTCAGGGCATATGAAGCATGAAACCAAAATGAAACAAAACAACAACAAAACCAGATCTTTTACAACCTCCTGCAAATGGAAACCATCAAGTTTCACATAACTTTTGTATTGAAACAGCATTATAAAAACATTAGGAATGTTGAAGAACTCAGAAACTGGCACAGATTGGTAATTCGTTACTCTGTTTAATGAAAAAAAAAGGGTTACAATTTAAGAGGTACTTTTGTTAAATAAGATATTTATGATAAGTAGAGTTGCTTTTTCCCCTCAAAATACGCTAAATGAATGAACCTCATTAAAGGAGTCTAAAAAGCATCTTGAATTTTTTTTTTTCTAAATGAGCACTGAACCTCAAAAACCCACAAGTTGGCAAAAAAAGTTCTTCTTGAGGCTGGGTTTTGTACACCAAGTTGCAGTACAGAGAGACTTTGTATTTGAATGACAGAATCACAGAAATTATGAGATGGTAAAAGATGTATTAGATTATAAAAAGAAAAGGAGTACTTGTGGCACCTTAGAGACTAACAAATTTATTTGAGCATAAGCTTTCGTGAGCTACAGCTCACTTCATCGGATGCATTCTGTAGCTCACGAAAGCTTATGCTCAAATAAATTTGTTAGTCTCTAAGGTGCCACAAGTACTCCTTTTCTTTTTGTGGATACAGACTAACATGGCTGCTACTCTGAAACCTGTATTAGATTATGTAACTTCATCTATCTTTAGGCATTTATACCATGTTCAATACCATACTATGAGGCTTCAAGAGTTCTTAGTTTCTCTCTCTCTCTCTGATGGAAATAATCTTTTGAACTGTATGATTAATTTCCCCTTCAGAATATTGGTATTTTATTGCATTGTTTATACTGAACAATTAGCTTGTGGCTCTCAGAAGCCTAGTCTACACAAAAAAAGGTTTACCAGTATAACTATACTGGCAAACCTTCCCTGTGTAGATGCAGCCTATGCCAGCAAGAGTGCGATTTTGCTTGTATAGCTGATAAAGGCAATCTCTACACTACAGAAATATGCCCATTTAAGTTACTTCGGTGTTCAGCCACCGTAGTTATTACATTGCTTGTGTGCATCCACACTACTCTCCTTGTGTTGGTGGTGAGTGTCCCCAGTAGGAGTGCTCATATCGATACAGAGAGCAGTGTACTGTGGGTAGTTATCCCACGGTGCCACTCACCACCATTCAGTGCAGGGTATTTTGGAAAGGTTTTACAGTGCCTCCTGGGGCCAAAATAAGTTGTGCAAGGGTGACTTGGAGCATGGGGTTAACTTCCCATAACGCAGCATTCTCCATCCCATAATTTCATCTGCATCCCATAATGTTTCATGTCTCTTTTCAAAATCACCCACACAAACCCACATGCTCCTCCTTGCTGTATGCCATCTGTGACACGAGCATGGATCCTGCACTGATCCTGCACTATTGTGATGCGTGTTATGGATGACCTGATCCTGCAGTATTTGCAGAACTGCAAGAGGAGCCTCAAGGAACATGACAATTCCTTGGCGGCATCTGGGACACAGAAAGAAACAATTCAAGGTTATTGGCAGCATTTACAGGACAGTTTCAGAATGTGGAGCACTGGTTCTGGGCCCAACAAACAAGCACTGACTGGTGGGACTGCGTTGTCATGCAGGTTTGGGATGATGAGCGGTGGCTGCAGAACTTTCAAGGCCACATTCCTGAATCTGGGTGCAGAGCTCGCCACAGCCCTCCAGTGCAGCCACACCCATAATGAGATCTGCACGGACAGTGCAGAAGTGAGTGGTGATCCCGGTGTGGAAACTTGCAACACCAGATACCAATCAGTTCCAACCATGGGGGCTGTTGTGATGCAAGTGTGCTGGGCCATTAATCATCTGCTGCTGCAAAGGACTGTGACTCTGGGCAATGTGTAGGACATAGTGGATAGTTTTTCAGCAATTGTGTTCCCAAACTGTGGTGGGACAATAGATGGCACACGTTTCCACTTTGGCACCAGACCACCTTGCCACAGAGTACATCAACAGAAAGGGCTACTCTTCTATGGTAATGCAAGCACTGGTGGATGACCATAGACAGTTTACCGACATTAATGCGGGCTGGTCAGGGAAGGTGCATGACATGCACATCTTTAAGAACACAGGACTGTTCAGAAAGCTGCAAGCTGGGACATACTTTCACAACTCGAGGATTACCATTGGCAATGTTGAAATGTCAATAGTGATCCTGGGGGACTCAGCCTACCCCTCGCTCCCATGGCTTATGAAGCTGTACGCTGGCCATCTTGACAGCACCAAGGAGCACTTCAACTGCAAGCTAAGCAGGTGCAGAATGACAGTTGAATATGCCTTTGATTGTTTTAAGGGATACTGGTGCTTTCTAATAATGAGATTGGACCTCTGTGAAAAAAAAATACTCCAATGGTTATAGCTGCCTGGTGTGTCCTGCATATTATCTGTGAAGCAAAGGGGGAAAAGTTTCTGCCACGATGGAGTGGCCATCTGCTAATTTTGAGCAACCAGATACCAGGGCTATAAGAAGAGTTCAATGCAGAGCTATATAGCTTAGGGAGGCTTTGAAAGACCTAGGGAGCCAGAGTAGTGTGTGTTGCTGCAGTGTGCTCTACCTGTCCTTCTGTTTGCAGCCCCGTATGAACTCTTCAATGAGTGCTGGGTGTGTAGTTATTAATAGGTGTATGGGTAATTTTATATTTTGTCTGAATGATGTCAGCACCCCCAGCACATGTTGTGACCTAATAATGATGAAGTATGTTTCCATAACAATGTATATAGAAAAAATATTTATAAATTAAGGGAAAATAATGTATTAAGGGGAAAGAACAGTCATTTTCAGATAGACATACACCAGCTGTGTCTTTCACAGGTCAGTGTATGTGTGGTTGTGAATGTCTTTAATGGCCCACGGTAGGGGTAGTGCAGAGGCCCCTGATGCCATATGGAATGTTGGAGGTGTAGAGAAATCCCGATGTGCAGTTCTCTATGCGCTCCGGAGAGAGGTGAGCACGGGATTGTTGAACCCGCAGTTCCAGAGTCTTCAGCATGTCTGCTTGCTGCCTGAGAAATGCAAGCATTTCCTGCTGCACATCCTTCTCCTTTCTCCTCTATCCCTGTCCGTGCTGTCTGCAAGAGTATTCCTCCAAGCTCTGTGCTCATTATCTGAAGCAACAGAGGCTTGCAGGATCACTTCATCCTGAGTCCTCTTCCTTCTTATCCTTATCTGTCTCAGCCATTCTGCAGGTGTGGATGGAGATACCCTAAAGGCGACATTTGCAGATGCTGAAGATACAATACATAGAGGTACTATTGTCAGTGTATTCACACGATAAATAAAAATATAGGATACTGAACTCAATTCCCTTGATCCACACAAGTTGTAAGCACTACATTCTCACTTCGCCTTGGCATTTATAGAGCATGGCAGCAGTTGCAGCACAGGGCATGGTGAGCATGGCCCTGGGGTGGGGTGGCAGCAAATTGCAAAAATAAGAGGGGATAGCTCACAGGCATGAGTATTGTTAGGATATAGATATTCAGGCCTGCCTGTAAAGGCCTATACTTTAAGAATGTTTATCATTTAGCTAGTAATAGAGGTATACAAGAAAGAATCTGTGTAAGGGCCTTCTCACTGTGACAGTCTGAGGCCCTGTTCTTAGGCCAATGCCTTTGGCTAAGCAGCAGAGGCAGCCCTAAGCTGGGAAGAGACCGGTCAAATCCTCACATTCCAAACTAGTCAATATGGGGCTGTTAGGAAGGTGATCCAGTCTTTCACCTCCAGAGAAAGGGAAGAGCCTAGATGATGTAAAAGGAAATTTAGTTTGATCGTTTTCTGTCTGGTAAGAACTCACTTATCAATAGACACAGCTGGGAAACCCTTATGTCTTTATAGATGTAGTTGTGAAATCCTCACTTCTGTATTGTTTTTCATTATAGTTCCCACTTTGCTATTGTTTATTTGCATGATCTCTGTCTGGTTCTGTGATTGTTTCTGTCTGCTGTATAATTAATTTTGCTGGGTGTAAACTAATTAAGGTAGCGGGATATAAATGTTTAGCTAATCATGTTACAATATGTTAGGATTGGTTAGGTAAATTTCAGTAGAATGATTGGTTAAGGTATAGCTAAGAATATTACGATATAAATTAGCAGCAAACAGGAAGTAAATTGGGATTCGAAAATAAGGAAAAAGGAACTTGGATTTAAGCTTGCTGGAAGTTCACCCCAATAAACATCAAATTGTTTGCATTGGACTTCAGTTATTGTTGCTCTCTGTTCGTGCGAGAAGGACCAGGGAAGTGGGAGAGTGAAGGAATAAGCTCTCTAACAAGTATGTTTGTATTGGGCAATTGAACTGAATACTGGCACTGTTTTTCACAGGCGTGGTGATTTTAGCTGATACCTCATTCCTGAAGGTAATGGAGGCTAAAAGGGAACAGCTCCTGCAGGCATCAGAGTGCTGCCCAGGACCATATGCTGCTATCCTGTGTGCTGCAATGGTTTCTGCTGAAGTACTTGCTGAGTGGCATGAGAAAGTGTCCTAGTGCAGTGTAAGAAACAAGGCAGCCCTCCCCAGAAACCTTTGGCCAGATTACCTGCAGGAAAGTTTCATCTATGTACCTATGGAGGATTCATGGGCTATCATAGTGCAGACAAACAGTGTTCTGAAGAGCCCCCTCTGCCTAAATCTAGAGGGGGATGGGAAGCAAATAGTAGCTCTACTTCTATTGGTTGTTCCACAACCTCCTCTAACATAAGTGAAGAAGAGTAAATCAACAGATGTGTCCTGCTACATTGGGGATTCCATCTCTGTAACTTCAGAGCAAACAGCATACTCACTAGAGGTCCCCTCCCCTGCACCAGACTTGCCTGTGCTGGACTGTAGGGACTAACAGGACTGCGCAGGACTCCAAAACATCCTGGCTTGCTGGCAGCTGGATCCTGTGATCACTTGATCGCCATACTCCTACTCCTTTTCCTTGTACAACAACATCTCCTTGCTGTTCATGGTGGGGGCCTCCAACCTGGACTCCTTTGAAGTATCCAAGGAGTTCTTTGGAGTGGTGGTGAGGTCTTGTCCAAGGATGGCATGGAGCTCTTGGTAAAAGCAGCAGGCCTGTGGCTCCGCACCAGAGTGATTATTAGCCTCCCTTGCCTTCTGGTTTGCCTGCCACAGGTCCTTGACTTTCAGGTGGCACTGCTGTTGGTCCCTATTGTAGCCCTTTCTCCTCCATGCCGCAAGTGATCTGCTTGTAGATGTTAACATTTCTATGGCTGGATCTGAACTGTGCCTGCACACATAGGCACCAACTCTGTCGGTGCTCTGGGGCTCAAGGACCCATCAGAAAAAAATAGGGAGGCCTCGGGGAGGAAGGAGTGGAGCAGAGGTGGGAAGAGGTGGAGTGAGAGCAGGGACTTGGGGAGGAGCACCCACCAGGAAAAATAAGTCAGCGGTGTGCCTGAACAGACTCCTCTCCACACAGACCTAGGAGATCCATCACCTCCTGTGTACTTCAGGCAGGAGCACATATGCAGTGGGTGTAGCTCGCATGGTCAGCTGGGCAATTGCGAGGCGTGTTCTAGAGTTGCTAGGTATGCTCTCCAAGCAGGGCAACTAGGAAATGGAATTTCAAAAATTCACAGGACTTTAAAGGGGAGGACAGTGGAATTCACAACAGTAACCAGAGCAGCCAGGACAGGGCCTTATGAGACACCTCCTGGAGGCCACTAAAAATCAATGTAAGCAACACAGTGTCTATACTGACACTGTGTTGACCTAACCAGATCGACCTGGACTCTCCACCACTTGGGGAGGTGGTGTTATTATGTCGGCATAAAGGGGAAGTTACGGTGGCAGGAGCAAAATTTAAGTGTAGATACATACACAGCTACGCGGACATAAGTTACTTTGTGTCAGCTTAACTGGGTAGTGTAGACCAGGCCACAGATTACTGAAGTGAAATCAACTATGCAGGCAAAAGCACTTCTTTGTTGGTAAAACTGCCTAGTCTCAGGCTTTTGCTGACATAGATGTTGTAAAGAGAAAGAAAATCACACCCCTAAAGAACATTGCTATACCAGCAAAAGTTTCTAATGAAGATCTGACCAGAGTTTATTTAGACAGTTTCTTCTAGTCTATTTTAAAATGATTCACACAGTGTGGGTATCATCCTTCCCTCGGAATATTGTACCATAATCAAACATACTTCATCAGTAGGGTAAGATTCTCGATATTTAGCCTAAATTTATCTGTGGTTAACTTCAGTTAATTACATCTTGACATTTACACCCTTCAAGTATTTGAAGACCATTTGGTCTGCCTCCCTCACACAGTCATTGTTTGTCCAAGCTACACATATTTAGTTTTTAATTTTTCTTCATAAGTCAAACTCACCAACCCATTAATCATTTGTAATTTTCTGAATTCACTCCAGTTTGTCAACATCTTTCTGGTATTATGAGCACCTGAAAATAAAGGGCTATTACTGGCAACATTCACTGAATCTTAACTATTGTACTCTAGTGGTATGTGTGACATGGTAGTGATTTTTTTTAATCTGTATTTTCCCTACACTGTTGATTTTCTCTTTCAAACACATTGGAAAAAGGGAAGCTTAGTTACAATAAAGTATTTACCATATCTTAGGCATTTCTAACATGACATAGATAACACTTGTTGCTCTAGCAGATGATGTCCTCCTGTCTATAGACAAGGGAAGCACAGACATATTCGTAATATTGGAGCTCCCTGCAGCAACAACTGATCAACAAATATTCCTATTCCACTTCTAAAAAGCTATGAAGCGACTTGAAATGGCTAAGTTCCTTCCTTTCATGTGAAACCCTGAGGGTCATTACTGAGAATTCCTGCTCCAGCTCAAAAGATCTCAGCTGTGGAGTCACACAAGGCTGAGTCTCTTCCCTTAGGTTATTCAACATACATATTAAGCCATTGGGAATGCTGGTGGTAGAACAGCGCCAGAAACATCAAAGCACCAGTATCATGCAGACAACACTCAGTCAAACAGCACCATGTCTCAGCTTTCTTAGTGTTTGGATGAAATCAGCACTTGGATGAAGAGCAGCTGGATAAAGCTAAACTCAGGCAAGAATAAGGTAAAGTTATCAGGAAAAAGGAACAACTCTCATCTTATAATTTGTCTGTCTGTTTATTGAGGGCTTCTGATTTAAATTAAGTCAGTCCACAGCCTGGGAGCCCTTTTGGACTCTTCACTGCTATTTGGATGCCTAACTAGCCACACCAACAAAAAACACTTGTCTGTCTCCAGATGGCTAGAAAATTGTGCCCCATTCCATTAGACACAGACATCATCATGGTGATCCATGACCTTCAGGCTTAATTATTGCTACTCATATCTAGGAATGAAAATGAAAACTCTGAAGAGCTCTCGCTGATACAAACACAGAAGACCATCTAAGTAGCAATGCAGGTAGTTGCAAACACATCACTCCAGCGACCCTGCTCTCTGAATAAATAGAGTCCAGTTTGAGGTCGATCATGATATTTGTAACCCTCCATGGAATTGACCCTAAACGTGAAAAACCGCCTCTCCCTTTGCAACCCTGACCTCCCACAATGGTTATGTTCCAGTGGAACAATTACACTGGGGAAGGCTCTTTAGTCTAGCAGCCTGAACCTTCAAAGGAGAATTTCTGGATGATAGAACTCACTTCTAAGAGATAAGAACAACAACAGACCTCACCACATTTAGGACTGAACACAAAACTGATTTCTCTGACTTAGCTTACAATCCAAATATTCCTCATGCCCTCACACATACATACACACCCTATAAATTAGTCAGGCTACTTCTTCTAGAGGCTAGGAATGAAGCAATATTGTTATTTCTATTTTTAGATACTTGGGACCTGCTCAGATTTAAAAAAAATTATTAAAACCAATATTAAAAAATATATATAATACATAGTGTAGTGGTGCGGGACTCACCCCTGCAGCGCCTCCCGCGGGTCATCCAGGGTATTAGCTCTTCCCACCTCCAGAGCACCCACTGCAGGCTGGCCCCCATGTCCCTCCCGGACCCTGGTGCCCCTCACCCAGGGTGCTGCCCCCTGGCAGTACCCCCAGAGTCTCTGGGTCTCCCCTCCCCAGGGAACCCCCACCCACTATCCCCACCTCACCTCAGTATATGGCTACTGCCCAGTCACCATCTATCCCCCATTCACTGGGGCAGACTGCAGTATATAAGCCAATCATCACAGGCAAGGGGGGGTTGGACCTGTTGCCTCTGCCTACCCATGGGCTGCCCCCTGAAACCCCAGTACCTATCTTAGGCTGTCTGCCAGGCCTGCAGCCTGGGGCTTTTCCAGTCTGGATCCTCCCAGCTCCTTTGGCCTTCCCCAGCCCAGCTTCACCTTAGGTACCCAGGTATGCTCCCCAGCAGCCAGGCCCTTCTCCCTCTGAAGGCAGACAGAGAGTCTCTCTGCTCCTGGCCCACTGCCCTCTTATAAGGGCCAGATGAGCCCTGATTGGGGTGTGGCCACAGCTGAGCCTGCTTCCCCCAGTCAGCCTGGGAACTGCTGGCTCCCAGCCATAGCCCTCTCCTGGGCTGTTTTAAGCCTTTAAGACCAGAGCGGGTGACCACCCCGCTGCACATAGGTTGGGAAAAAAGTGTCTGTACATCTGGATATAGTGCTTAGATTATTCACAAATACAAAGTTAGGTTTTAAAAGTCATATGATACACAGAGTACATAATCAGGAATAACCCATATTTAGGTGAATAGATTTAACAATACAGTTTAGATAGTAGAATCCAAATACTTAGGTACATCACTCAGGAAAAGTTGTACGGCGATTTTGTTGTGGAAAGCATAATATATCAATGAGTGGAGATTGTCCCTCAGTAATTAAGAATTAGATTGGTTGTCAATTTAGAAAATACAGTCGATGAGGAAAGTATTTGTTACTTTCTTGACTGTGCTTCTCATCGGCTCATCGACTTCGGCTCATCCCTCCTAGTATTGCTGATGTCCAGTGATGTGTTCTATGTAGATGTCCCTCAACCACCTGATGGCATCCGACACCAGGAGATGCCACATCAGCCGAGTGCAGCATTGACCAATTCCGCATTCTCTCAGCACTTGCTCATTACTGCGGTTCCATGCGCCTACGGCTCTGAGAATCAGTGCGTGTGTCTGGACCTGGTAACTCTTATCTCTCAAGGTCTCAGCCAGAGGGGCACATCTGTACCTTTCAAGCTCAGGCATCATGGAAGGCTGGGGTCCTGTTCTCGAACAGCAGTGTGACATCCACCATGATGATCTTCTTCTGGTCCTCGTTGGTGATGACTATGTCCAGTCACAATTGACTGTCAGTTCCGGGGATGGCGGAGTTTATGGCAACCTTCCCCATGGGTGGCGGGGTGGCTCTGGCCAGGTGATCTTGGATGGTGTGTCGCAGTTGCCAGGCTCTGGAATGGGGCTTGCAGCTACACAGGACGTGGGGTAGCATCTCGTTGCCGTAGCCTCACCTCCAACATCATTTGTCCCAATTTCCATGGCGGATGGCTCCATTCAGTGGGACACAGTTGAGCCAGGCCCTGTGGATGAACCTCCAGTTGTCAAATTGGATGAAGCTGCCCCCGGGGAGGAAATGATTGCTTGTATCCCACTTGCACATCATCTCAAATGCCTTGCTCTGGTCTGGCTTCCGTTTCAGGTTTTCCACATATTGGCAGCAGATGGCATCCTTCAGGGTGCTCTCAAGCTTGGTTCTATCTCTCGGAGTGATGATAGGTGATTCTTCACCTGTGGCACCAGGACTCCCAGCTCCTGGCGTTCCTCACACCACATCTAGTAGCAGCCAATATGCTTCTCCAGTCATCGCATAGCATTGCGGGCATGAGTCCAGAGCAAAACAAAGTCTCCCCATCTCTTCCAAATTCACCTTCCAGTGAGCTGCTCAGGTAGGTAGCAACATCTTGGTTGGAGGGGGTCCCAGTGATTAGCTTCTTGATGGCATCCTGCAGAGCACTCCCCATGATGTTCCTCACCATGGCATCTAGGCACATCAGAAGGCGGAAGGCATAAGTGATCATTGCAAGGTTGCTCAGATCACCCATTCAAGGGATGTTGGCACTGCCCTGCCTGTGCGAGATGTACCCCAGTTCATTGCTGGCCATCTGGGAAAGAAACATCCACTTCTTCACCAGCTGCCGGATGGTGTTGTCTTCCTTGTTCAGAGGTACCTTCGCCATGGAAGATCCCCTCAGGACAAATGAGATATGGGGAATCAGGAAGGTGTTCAAGGCGTTGATCTTATGCCACTGTGCCAGTAGGGAGGAGTTGATCCTGGCCACATCTCATAGGATCTCTGCGATGGGTATCCTTAGGTGTCTGCTGGACGCGGAAACCTATCGGGATATCGAGATGTTGGTATGCCTGCCCGTCCTCGAGGAAGATTATGGGTTCACCCTGGATCTGGAAAGATGTAGCTTGGACTGAATCCCTTCTACTGCCATCGATATGCAGGGATGCACACTTCCTGGCATTGAAGCGGAATTCCATCCAGTAGGCATCCTGGCTGGTGATGTCAAGCATTTTTTGGAAACTCTCAGGGTTGATGGGATCAGGACCAGAATATCTGTGTTGGCCAGGATATTCATTCTGTTGTTGTATAGATCAAAACTACCTAGATTGCTGGAGATCGCTCAAATGAGCAGCTCCATGGCTAAGTTGAAAACTATGGGGCTCAGGGGGCAGCCTTGCTTCACGCTGCTACGGAATGGAATTTCGGGTGTCTCTCTTTCATGGAGCAGATGGTGGTGGTGCAGCCTTCATACAGTTCTTAGACCAGTTGGAGAATATTAAGTCAACAATCGATACAGGACAAAATCTGAAAGAATATAATAAGACTATCTCAATAAATCAGCCAAATAAATTCATTGCCATGTACTCCTGGCTATACTTAATAATTTATTCTGAGACAAAGAGCTGGATTGGAAATCCATCAATCTTTTCTTCTTAATCATTGATCTTAGTATTATTTTCTTCCAAATATTTTCTGAGGGTGTATACAATTTTAAAATGTTCATGTGACATAATTTGTCTTGGCAAATAAAGCATTTGGTGAACATCACTTGTGTTATTAATTTGTGACCCTAAGGGGAAAAGAAAGAAAGAGCTAAGAGAGAATAAGTTGAATGTATGTTATCTTTAATGTGTTATTTTGGGGGGAAATACAGTATTTTAAAGGGGATTCTTCATTCTAATAGGTACTCGAGCACATAAAGCATCACCTTATATAAGCAGCATTTCTTTAATGGTAGAAAGATAAATGTACATTCATATTAAAACTGAAAGTTGCTATTGCTTGTTGACAGCACTTTAAAACACAATCAGTATCAATCCTTTCTAACCAAACCATCTCCATCTCAATGACTGCTTTATGTCTCCCATTCCTAGATAACGCAGTAGCAGCCTTTTTATGTGGTGTCAGAAAGACCAAGGTTTTTCTGTAAAATTTCTAAGATAGATAGCCATTGAATAGAACTGAGAAACTATTATTTTCTCATGTATGTGATTACCAGTACCAAAGTAATTACAGAGACAAATAGAAGTGTTTTCTACCATGTATAATTTTATTTTATATTTTGTACCCTCTTATCAAGTACAATATGTCATTGATTAGGCTGGAACTTTTCTACTCCATTACAAGTGTTATTTATTGGCATTATAAACAAAGATGTTACTAACAGCTTAAAAGCAATTTGGGTGGCAGTTAACTCTGGGTGCTCACCAGAAATACTCTCTCTTTTATTCTATTACAGCATCCTGATAGCAGTGAAACTAGAAGCAATATATCTAATTTGAGAAATGCTGATGTACCTTTTCCCCATAGACAACACATGGCATATTGTGACTTGATTCTGACATTGTGAATGGTAGCACTATGATACTGTAGTGCAATCTCTTTATCATGGAAGTTGAACTTTCCAGTGTAGAATGATGTACAAAAAAACTGCATTCATCAATAAAACAATGTAAAACTTTAGAGCCTACAAGTCCACTCAGTCCTACTTCTTGTTCAGCCAGTTGAACAGACAAACAGGTTTGTTTACATTTGCAGGAAATAATACTGCACGGTTCTTGTTTACAATGTCACCTTACAGTGAAAACAGGTGTTCTCATGGCACTGTTGTAGCCAAAATTGCAAGATACTTATGTGCCAGGTGCACTAAAGATTTATATGTCCCTTCATGCTTCAACCACTGTTCCAAGGGACATGCGTCGATGCTGATGACGGGATCTGCTTGATAAGAATCCAAAGCAGTACACAACGACACCTGTTCATTTTCATAATCTGAGTCAGATGCCACCAGCAGAAGGTTCATTTTCTTTTTTGGTAGTTCAGGTTTTGTAGTTTCCGCATTGGAGTATTGTTCTTTTAAGTTCTGAAAGCATGCTCCACACCCCATCCCTCTTAGATTTTGGAAGGCATTTCAGATTCTTAAATCTTGGGTCAAGTGCTGTAGCTATCTTTAGAAATCTCACATTGTTACTTTTCTTTGCATTTTGTCAAATCTGCAGTGAAAGTGTTCTTAAAACGAACAACATGTGCTAAGTCATCATCCAAGACTGCTATAACATGAAATATATGGCAGAATGTTGGTAAAACAGAGCAGGAGACATAACATTCTCCTCCAAGGAGTTCAGTCACAAATTTAATTATTTTTTTAACAAACCTCATCAGCATGTCCTCTGGAATGGTAGCTGAAGCA
Source organism: Chelonia mydas (assembly GCF_015237465.2). Taxonomy (NCBI): domain Eukaryota; kingdom Metazoa; phylum Chordata; order Testudines; family Cheloniidae; genus Chelonia; species Chelonia mydas. Next base: position 170,136,540 of record NC_057849.1, read on the forward strand.
TGAAGGGGCATACAAATGTTTAGCATATTTGGCACATAAATACCTTGCAATGCTGACTACAAAAGTCCCATGCGAACGCCTGTTCTCACTTTCAGGTGACATTGTAAATGAGAAGTGGGCAGCATTATCTCTTGTAAATAAACTTGTTTGTCTTAGCGATTGGTTGAACAAGAAGTAGGACTGAGTGGCCTTGTAGTCTCTAAAGTTTTACATTGTTTTGTTTTTGAGTGCAGATATGTAACAAAAAATTCTACAACTGTAAGCTTCACTTTCACAATAAAGAGACTGCACTACAGTTCTTGTATGAGGTGAATTGAAAAATACGATTTCTTTTGTTTATCATTTTTACAGTGCAAATATTTGTAATAAAAATAATAATATAAAGTGAGCACTGTAAACGTTGTATTCTGTGTTGTAATTGTAAATCAATATATTTGAAAATGTAAAAAAAAATCCAAAATATTTAATAAATTTCAATTGGTATTCTATTGTTTAACAGTGTGATTAAAACTATGATTAATCTCAATTATTTTTTTAAACTGAGATTAATTTTTTTGAGTTAATCGTATGAGTTAACTGCCATTAATCGACAGCCCAAACTATTATGCCTTGAGGAAACCACATTAGAGAATGCTTTTTAATGTAACTTGCAAAAAAGCAGCATGCTAACACAACTTTTTATCAGTGTTGCCATAAGTACTGATAAAAAGAACTTAAGTATAAGGGCCAAGTACACCATTACAGAAGTAGTTATAAGTTCCTGTATAAGTATGATGTGGGTATAGTACTTATGCATTTATAACTAAAAGTACAAGTGCAAGTATTTTCAACTCCTGTATTCCCTTGTATTCTCTGGTCAATATATGGACAGCTACTTAACTAACATAATCACATAGTGGAAGAGAAAAAAAGAACAACAATGAAATTTTATTCAGATATACAAATAAAGCATGCAATAACAATGAAAAACCCTCTTATAAATGTAAATAAATTTATAAATTTCCACTTTACACACACACACACACACACAGAGTACAGAGTACAGACAGCATATCATTCTGAAGAGGGGAGTGAGTCTCCCCATTGCCAGTTGCAGTGACCAATCAGAAGTGAAGGAGACGGGGCTTTCATCCTCCCTCCTGGTGCAACAGTAGGGTCAACAGAAAAAATCCTTGGCAGCCAGAACTCAGGGTCTGAAGCTCCCAAGCCAGGACAGTCAATTCTGGGTGCCAACCAGAATCCAGGACAGTTGGGTGGAATGTGATTTTTTCAAATAAAGTACTTACAGATAAAGTTACTTATCCTTTAGAAGCCTTTAAAATGTACTCAAATACAAGTACTAAGTATAGAATATTGACAGTACTTAAGTACACAGGAACACAGCTTTCTGCAGCTATGGAATGAAAATCTACTGGCAATGGAACCAAGGTTTCTTATTAACTGGGCTCTGGATCTCTTGTTTTCCAAAACAATGCTTACTATACGGTGTGTAACAGCTACCTGGAAAAAGAAAAGGTGTTGTAAGTCCTCACCTCTGTTGCCAGGGAAACACTATCCACTACATTCTCCATTTGTTTTTGTAAAGAAAGCAGAAATTACATAGTACTTCCTCCATTTTCTTTTCTTCTTTTGCCATTGAATCATAGAATCATAGAATCATAGAATATCAGGGTTGGAAGGGACCTCAGGAGGTCATCTAGTCCAACCCCCTGCTCAAAGCAGGACCAATCCCCAATCAAATCATCCCAGCCAGGGCTTTGTCAAGCCTGACCTTAAAAACTTCTAAGGAAGGAGATTCTACCACCTCCCTAGGTAACGCATTCCAGTGTTTCACCACCCTCCTAGTGAAAAAGTTTTTCCTAATATCCAACCTAAACCTCCCCCACTGCAACTTGAGACCATTACTCCTTATCCTGTCCTCTTCTACCACTGAGAATAGTCTAGAACCATCCTCTCTGGAACCACCTCTCAGGTAGTTGAAAGCAGCTATCAAATCCCCCCTCATTCTTCTCTTCTGCAGACTAAACAATCCCAGTTCCCTCAGCCTCTCCTCATAAGTCATGTGTTCCAGTCCCCTAATCATTTTTGTTGCCCTCCGCTGGACTCTTTCCAATTTTTCCAATCCTTCTTGTAGTGTGGGGCCCAAAACTGGACACAGTACTCCACATGAGGCCTCAACAGTGTCAAATAGAGGGGAACGATCACGTCCCTCGATCTGCTGGCAATGCCCCTACTTATACATCCCCAAATGCCATTGGCCTTCTTGACAACAAGGGCACACTGCTGACTCATATCCAGCTTCTCGTCCACTGTAATCCCTAGGTCCTTTTCTGCAGAACTGCTGCCGAGCCATTCGGTCCCTAGTCTGTAGTGGTGCATGGGATTCTTCCGTCCTAAGTGCAGGACTCTGCACTTGTCTTTGTTGAACCTCATCAGATTTCTTTTGGCCCAATCGTCTAATTTGTCTAGGTCCCTCTGTATCCGATCCCTACCTTCCAGCGTATCTACCTCTCCTCCCAGTTTAGTGTCATCTACAAACTTGCTGAGAGTGCAATCCACACCATCCTCCAGATCATTTATGAAGATATTGAACAAAACTGGCCCCAGGACCGACCCCTGGTGCACTCCACTTGACACCGGCTGCCAACTAGACATGGAGCCATTGATCACTACCCGATGAGCCCGACAATCTAGCCAACTTTCTACCCACCTTATAGTCCATTCATCCAGCCCATACTTCTTTAACTTGCTGACAAGAATACTGTTTGATTGCTTCAAATATGCTCCTGGAGAAAGGAGAAGAAACAAAAACAAAAACATAAGGGAGAGTTATCGGGTACAGTATTTTTGCAATTGTGATTAGGCTATGTTTAGGTAGCAAGAGGTAGAGAATGACTGTCATACATGTCTTTCAGAGAAAATAGTCTGTGTACTTCAAACCCGTCAAGCTGTTCATTCCCAGCTTTGGAACTGTGAATTTCCGTGTCACTTTGCTTAACACCCAAACTTCCAAATAATAGGTTTTAAGGCATAAATGATCTTGAGGAAGACAAATGATCAGGAAAGAAGAAAAAACACATTTTAACATGATGTTATTTTTTAATCAAAATGAAAACTTGTAAAACAAGATTATGTTTACTGTTAGCAAGCATACCTGGAGGACTTGTGAACACACATCAGATCTTGGTTTGGCCTAACTTGCATTGTTATTACACATGTCCCTCTGTTCCTTGTCCACAGAGGATATGAGTCTTTCCTTTAGCTGATTCTGTAGAGGCTCATGCTTTATGTCTGGAAGTCCTCAGTAAAATCTCTGGTGACCATCAAAATCACAACCATTTTGCTGGCACTCTAACAGTAAATATTGTATAAAGAGAGAGAAGTCAGCAGCAATTTGGATTCACAAAACTGTAGAATTTTTTTTATTAATTTATCAAGGTTTGCAAAACTTCTACTTAACTTAAACCATTTCTTATTAAAGGATTCACTCATGCAGCTCCAATGGCAAAATGGAGGCTCCAATTAGGCAAAATGAATTCTCAGATGTCTAGTTATAATTAGAAAACAAAAAAAAAATGATTGGCAAATATAATTGCCAAATCACCTGACAAAAACAATTATTGACAATCACCACATAAAGCAATTTGTAAGGCATTCTGAGATTTACTGATGAAAAATACTATACTATACTATACTATACTATACTATACTATACTATATAAGAGTTACACATTTTTATTGTGATGATTGAAAATTTGAACTATTTAAACTTGATATAAGAGTTAAGCATTTTTATTATGATTGTTGTAAATTGGAACTACTTAGACTTGATATTTTTGGTTGAATCAAATCTGCATTATGTTTCCTAAGTGGAAAAATACAGATAGAGGAGGATGATTTTTTAAAAGATAATCAGCTTGAAAATTGTTTTCAATGACTGGCCTTCATTCCCATGCCTCAATAAACATCTGATTTCCTAGACCGGGGGTCAGGAACTTGCAGCTCCGGAGCCTCTTTGGCTGCCCCCCATGCACACAAGCACTGCCCCCACAGCTCCCTTGGGTTCTGAGGGCAGTGCTGGCAGTGGGGGCAGTCTTCACACTGAAGAGATTAGACTCATCAAAGGGCAAGTCCTTGATGGCATTCTGGACCTCCCTGGAGAACCCCTAGGAGTGAAGGCATGATTTGCTCCTCATGACTATGGCTGTGGCAATGGCTGTAGACACCAGGAGCGAAGTTTTAGCCATGAAGCTGCCTCTGTCCCCCAAGTAAGGGCTTGGAACTGAGCCCTGTCTTCCTGGGGAAGTTTGTCTCTGAATTCCACAAATTTGGAATAGTTTGTGAAATAATACTTTGACAGTGTCTGGTAATTAGAAATTCTGAACTGAAGGCTGGTGAATGAAAATGCTTTCCTCCTCAGAAGGTCACGGCACCCTTGTCAGTTTGAGCAGTCTTCAGGTGAAGTATCCGGGACCTTACAGTGGCCATCTGAGCCACTAGAGGAGCTGGGCATTGCGTGAGTAAACAGGAACTCTACTGTTTTAGCAAAGGTTGCACTTGTGTTCATTACTGACAGAGAAGGAATGGGGGAAGAAGATACCGTTCTTAAATTCCGGGACTCTGGGCATCGTCGTTCTCTGCAGGGAGATGCCCCCAACAAGGCTAAAACTAGACAAACTATAATAGCTATAAAACACTAAAGCACTAAAAAGACAAAGGGTAAGAATACTAAAATTATTTGCAATATATATTTATGGATTCTGAAGTAGAAGCAGCTTTCTTCCGGCAACTCACGGAAGTTACTAGATCGCAGGCCCTGGTTCTCATGGGAGACTTCAATCACCCTGATATCTGCTGGGAGAGCAATACAGCAGTGCACAGACAATCCAGGAAGTTTTTGGAAAGTGTAGGGGACAATTTCCTGGTGCAAGTGCTGGAGGAACCAACTAGGGGCAGAGCTCTTCTTGACCTGCTGCTCATAAACCGGGAAGAATTAGTAGGGGAAGGAAAAGTGGATAGGAACCTGGGAGGCAGTGACCATGAGATGGTCGAGTTCAGGATCCTGACACAGGGAAGAAAGGAGAGTAGCAGAATACGGACCCTGGACTTCAGAAAATCAGACTTTGACTCCCTCAGGGAACTGATGGGCAGGATCCCCTGGGAGAACAACATGAGGGGGAAAGAAGTCCAGGAGAGTTGGCTGTATTTTAAAGAATCCTTATTGAGGTTACAGGGACAGATCATCCCGATGTGTAGAAAGAGTAGTAAATATGGCAGGCGACCAGCTTGGCTTAACAGTGAAATCCTTGCTGATCTTAAACACAAAAAAGAAGCTCACAAGAAGTGGAAGACTGGACAAATGACCAGGGAAGAGTATAAAAATATTGCTTGGGCATGCAGGAGTGAAATCAGGAAGGCCAAATCACACCTGGAGTTGCAGCTAGCAAGAGATGTTAAGAGTAAGAAGAAGGGTTTCTTCAGGTATGTTAGCAAAAAGAAGAAACTCAAGGAAAGTGTGGGCCCCTTACTGAATGAGGGAGGCAACCTAGTGACAGAGGATGTGGAAAAAGCTAATGTACTCAATGCTTTTTTTGCCTCTGTCTTCACGAACAAGGTCAGCTCCCAGACTACTGCACTGGGCAGCACAGCATGGGGAGGAGGTGACCAGCCATCTGTGGAGAAAGAAGTGGTTCGGGACTATTTAGAAAAGCTGGACAAGTCCATCTGGCCGGGTGCGCTGCATCCGAGAGTGCTAAAGGAGTTGGCGGATGTGATTGCAGAGCCATTGGCCATTATCTTTGAAAACTCATGGCAATCGGGGGAAGTCCTGGATGACTGGAAAAAGGCTAATGTAGTGCCCATCTTTAAAAAAGGGAAGAAGGAGGATCCTGGGAACTACAGGTCAGACAGCCTCACCTCAGTCCCTGGAAAAATCATGGAGCTGGTCCTCAAGGAATCAATTCTAAAGCACCTAGAAGAGAGGAAAGTGATCAGGAACAGTCAGCATGGATTCACCAAGGGCAAGTCATGCCTGACTAATCTAATTGCCTTCTATGATGAGATAACTGGCTCTGTGGATGAGGGGAAAGCAGTGGACATGTTGTTCTTTGACTTTAGCAAACCTTTTGACACGGTCTCTCACAGAATTCTTGCCAGCAAGTTAAAGAAGTATGGGCTGGATGAATGGACTATAAGGTGGATAGAAAGTTGGCTAGATTGTTGGGCTCAACGGGTAGTGATCAATGGCTCCATGTCTAGTTGGCAGCCGGTGTCAAGTGGAGTGCCCCAGGGGTTGGTCCTGGGGCCGGTTTTGTTCAATATCTTCATAAATGATCTGGAGGATGGTGTGGATTGCACTCTCAGCAAGTTTGCCGATGACACTAAACTGGGAGGAGAGGTAGATACGCTGGAAGGTAGGGATCGGATACAGAGGGACCTAGACAAATTAGACGATTGGGCCAAAAGAAATCTGATGAGGTTCAACAAAGACAAGTGCAGAGTCCTGCACTTAGGACAGAAGAATCCCATGCACCGCTACAGACTAGGGACCGAATGGCTCGGCAGCAGTTCTGCAGAAAAGGACCTAGGGATTACAGTGGACGAGAAGCTGGATATGAGTCAGCAGTGTGCCCTTGTTGTCAAGAAGGCCAATGGCATTTGGGGATGTATAAGTAGGGGCATTGCCAGCAGATCGAGGGACGTGATCGTTCCCCTCTATTTGACACTGTTGAGGCCTCATGTGGAGTACTGTGTCCAGTTTTGGGCCCCACACTACAAGAAGGATTGGAAAAATTGGAAAGAGTCCAGTGGAGGGCAACAAAAATGATTAGGGGACTGGAACACATGACTTATGAGGAGAGGCTGAGGGAACTGGGATTGTTTAGTCTGCAGAAGAGAAGAATGAGGGGGGATTTGATAGCTGCTTTCAACTACCTGAGAGGTGGTTCCAGAGAGGATGGTTCTAGACTATTCTCAGTGGTAGAAGAGGACAGGATAAGGAGTAATGGTCTCAAGTTGCAGTGGGGGAGGTTTAGGTTGGATATTAGGAAAAACTTTTTCACTAGGAGGGTGGTGAAACACTGGAATGCGTTACCTAGGGAGGTGGTAGAATCTCCTTCCTTAGAAGTTTTTAAGGTCAGGCTTGACAAAGCCCTGGCTGGGATGATTTGATTGGGGATTGGTCCTGCTTTGAGCAGGGGGTTGGACTAGATGACCTCCTGAGGTCCCTTCCAACCCTGATATTCTATGATTCTATGAAAAAAGACAAAGCAAAGATGACCTGAGAGGGAGAGATTTAAACATTTCTCTACCTACTATATTTCATACATTCAGAGATCTTCAGGCCAGAAGGGACCATTATGATCATGTATTCTTACCTCCCATAGAACACAGGCCAGTCATTCCAGCATCAAAGCCCATAATTTCTGTTGGAGCTAAAAAATATTTTGAGAAAAATATCCAGGCTCAATAAAAAGATTTAAAGTAATGGAGTCCCTAGGTAAATTGTTCCATTGGTTAATTACCTTCACTGTGAAAAATGTGTGCCTTATATGTATTCTGAATTTCTTTTGTTTTGGCTTCCAGTCACTGGCTCTTATTAATACCTTTTCTGCTAGATTGGAGAGTCATCTTCCATCAGAAATAAGTACATGTAGGTACTTGCAGACTGCTATCAAGTCACCTCTTAACCTTCTTTCACTGTAAGACATGTTTTCCAGATCTCTAATCATTCCTGCAGCTGTTTTCTGAACCCTTTCCAATTTTTCAGGATCCTTTTTAAAGTGTGATCACCAGAAGGGGACATAGTATGGTAATTGTCTCACTAATGATGTATACAGCTCCCTGTTCCCACTGAATAGTTCTCTGCTTATACATCAAAGGATTGTGCTGGGCCTGTTAGCTACAGCATCTCCTTGAGAACTCAAGTTCAACTGATTATCCCCCATGACCCCTTAAGGTTTTTTTTCCCAAAAGGCACTGCATTACAGCATACAGTCCACCATCCTATAAGTATACCCTATATTCTTTGTGTCAGGGTTCCCTCCCCACTCCGAACTCTAGGGTACAGACATGGGGACCTGCATGAAAGACACCCTAAGCTTATTTCTACGAGTTTAGGTTAAAAAATCCCCAAGGCACAAATTCTCCCTTGTACCTTGGATTAGGTAACGCTGCCACCACCAAGTGATTTAGATGAACTCAGGGAAAGGACCACTTGGAGTTCCTACTCCCCCCTAATATCCCTCCAAGCCCCCACACCCCCTTTCCTGGGGAGGCTTGAGAATAAACAAGATGAGCACAGACCAACCCTGGGTTTTTTTAGTACACTAAAAAAAACCCCAATCAGATTCTAAAAGAAACAGAACTTTATTATAAAGAAAAAAGGTAAAAGAAGCACCTCTGTAAAATTAGAATTGAAGATAATCTTACGGGGCAATCAGATTCAAAAACACAGAGGATTTCTGTCTGGGCCAAACTTCAAAGTTACAAAAAGAAAACCAGGAATAAACCTTCCTCTCAGCACAGAGAAAATCACAAGCCAAAACAAAAATAAAGTAACACATTCCCTTGCTAGTACTTATTAATTCTAATGGAGTTGGATTGCTTGCTTCCTTGATCTGTGTCCGGCAAGCACACAGAACAGACAGTCCAAAACCTTCCCCTCCCCACAGATTTGAAAGTATCTTGTCCCCTTATTGGTCCTTTTGGTCAGGTGCCAGCTAGGTTACCTGAGCTTCTTAACCCTTTAGAGGTAAAAGGATTTTGTGCCTCTGGCCAGGAGGCATTTTATAGTACTGTGTACAGGAAGGTTGTTACCCTTCCCTTTATATTTATGACACTTTGTTACTGGATGCACCCAGTGGTGAGCTGGAACTGGTTGTTAAATGTAGAAGCCCTTTTAGAACTGGTTGTCCCTGTCTTAACAACCAGCCAAAAGTGGTGCCTTAGGTGCCACCTCCACCGGGACTGGAGCACCAACGGGGAAAATTTAGTGGGTGCAGAGCACCCACCGGCAGCTCCTTGCCCGGCCCCAGCTCACCTCACCTCCACTCTGCCTCTGCCTGCTCCCCTGAACGCCCTGCCCCGCTCTGCTTCTCCGCCCCCGCCCCTCCCCCAGCTTCCCGTGAATCAGCTGTTCCTGCGGGAGGAGAAGCAGGCAGCGGCTTCGTGCTCAGGCCCAGGGAGGTGGAGGCAGAGCAGAGGTGAGCTGGGGCGGGGGGAGGGGGGGCCGCGAGGAGGGCCGCCCGCATCGCAGCAGGTAACTTGGGGGGGGTGCAGGGGAACTGCTCCGCCTCCCTGGGCCTGAGTGCGAAGCTGCTGCCTGCTTCTCAGCCCTCCTCAGCTTCCCACGCGAACAGCTGATTCGCGGGAAGCCGGGGGAGGGCGCGGAGAAGCAGAGCAGGGCGGCGCGTTCAGGGGAGGAGGCGTAGTGGAGGTGAGGTGAGCTGGGGCCAGGCGTGGGGCAGGGAGCTGCTGGTGGGTGCTCTGCACCCACCAAATTTTCCCCTTGGCAGCTCCAGCCCCGGAGCACCCACAGAGTCGGCGCCTAAGGTGCCACTTTTGATGTGATCGGTGGGGGGAGCGCCTGCTCCCCCTGCTCCCCCCCCAGCTACGCTCCCCCACCTCTAGGAGCCAGAGGGACCTGCCGGATGCCGGGACGCCGGGACTCCCCACCTCGCCCCCCAGCAGGTCCCTCTGGCTCTTAGGGGCGGGGCGTGGTGGGTACCCACTACAGTGGCCCATGAGACTCTCCTGCCCAGTTCTGGGGGCAATCAGGGGACGGGGGAGGTGGGTGGATGGGGCAGGGGTCCAGGGCTAGGGGCAGGCCATGACCCCGTCATGGGGTGAGGAGGGAACCGGTTTTGCCAGCTCATCACTGAATGCACCACCTAAGGGAATGCGCCATATGACAAAACCAATCACAAGTTGAGCCATAAAGGATGAGGGTTTGCAGCGGTTTGTGTCTGTGTATGGTTAAGGAGCAGAAAAGTAGTAGTAAGCAGGGCTCTGGGAGGAAGCAAAGATTCTTTTGGGCAGAGCACTGGATAGAAAAGAAGATCTGGCTTTACAAGCAAAGAAACTGCCATCTCCACTGTGTGCAGGGAAACATAATGTTGTGTTCATTCTTTGTTTATAAGCAGGATTGCACCAAAGAAATACCTGACTCATAATCATCAATTTCTCCTTCTTAAGGAAACAACCTGAATACTGGCTCACCACTCATGCCAAAAAGAAGCAATAGTGTGAATACATCATTCCACTTCTTTCCAGATACAGAACAAAAAAAGGCCATATTGATTACTCCTGCTTTTTCTGCATCATGATTGACAATTTAAGCGTCTTTATCTAGTATTGGAACAATATCACTGATAGCATTTTTTTATGCTCTCAATATGTGAAAATAGTCCCTTCTTATTGTCATGTTGATATTCCGCTGTGCTCAACTCATGTGCTACTATTCATCCATCTCATGGCATATCTAGAGTTGTCAACCCTCCCGGAATGGCCAGGAGTCTCCCAGAATCGGAATCAATTTCCCCGTGGCTACCGAAACCAATCTGGGAGATTTTAACAGGCCATTAAAAGTCTGGTCAGTGGTGCAGCAGGGCTAAGGCAGTTTTGTCACATTAGCAAAATAGTTCACTGGATGTTCATCATACTGACAGTAACTTTGAAGGGTAAAAGAACCATTTTACAGGAAACTTGCATTTTTTTTTAGAAGTCCGGCTGTTTTGTCAGCATGGAGGTCTCATGAAGCAGTAGCACATGCTTGTCTTGCCGTTTAAGGCACCTGGGAGAAGTAACCTTGAGACTTGCTTTTGCTTTGTTGGCCCTGTGCTGCTCTCCAGGGGCAAGGAGAGGAGACATGTTGGTTGGCTATAACAACTTGTCGTGCTTTCCCCCACACTGCAGAATCTCCTCTTTAGATGTAAATTTCATTTCACTGAGGTGAATGGGAATAGGTGGAGGTGAGTTTTCACCATTGATGCTGCTATTGGTTGTTGAAAGAGTTTTCTATGAGATCAGAAGCATCCCATGTCTTTAGAATGTGGTGATAATATCTTCACAACAGAACATGACAGAAACTTATATGCAATTATTTTACTAATTAAAAGGTTTTGACAGAACACTGCAGAATGCCACAAAAATTCTGAAGATGCCTTAAACTTGTGTGATTTTTGTGTGTAAGAAAGCTCACTTTTTTCACCTTCCCTTGATGCTAAGGCAGTTTCTCTGGAGGATCTTGCTAGTTGTGTTTTGGTAAGACATTTACCTTCCTCTCTCATTGAGAATGGCTCAGCAGCAATGCGTGAGCAGCTGCCTCTCTGCTGGGTAAACTGGTAGAATATGCAACAGTATCACAAAGGAACAGGACTCTATTAGGATCTGCAAAACTTAACAGATGCCTTCTAAGCATGCTCAAATGTAATTTTTCAATTAGTTAAAACTTACTTATTTTTCATCCACTCACTTCTGCTGGGCTCCAGTTAGGCAAAGGCACTAGTAGTTAATGAAGATAATCTTCAGTCATTTTGTTGCGTCTCTGTTTTAAAAATCAAGCGTGCTTAGATTTTTTTTAAAACGTGAAATATGTTCTCTCTTCTTTCCGTCTCCCACACATACACTTTCAAATATGGCTTGAAGAGATTTTGCCCTTTTTTTTTTAATTTACTTTCGAAAAGCACCAGGCATGTGAATTTTTCCGGAAGCTATGTGTGTATTAAAACAGGGATTTTCAATAGACACTGTTTCTCAAACTTAACTATAATGGGTGTTAGCTGATGCCAGCTGTGATATCATAATCATGGAACAGACATCTTGAACACCTCCGCTTGGTGCTAAGGTTCATTCTCTTATAAACAGCTTGTTTTAATGTTATGAGAAATTCTCTTCATCTGTTTAACTGAACAGTGATACTTTAGATTTATCATTGGCCCAAACGTGTTTGTCCACTAAATTACCAAAATATATAGTTATTAAAAAGTTATGACACGATATTCATTCCCTGCACAGCAAAAACTTTTGGCAATTTCAGCATGAGGTCTAGATACATAAGGAATATAGGACAAAGCCAATAACGTTTACACTACATTTTGAAAACAAAAGAACTGTGTGTTGAGCATTATTATTGATGTTAATAAATAATCGTCTCTTTTTACTGCTTTCCTACAGTTGGTGCTGACTGAAAATTTGCAAAATGGGGGGAAAAAACTGTTGAGAATCTAGTTGGGAGAAAAAAAATCCGTGAAAGGAATCCATGAAGTTTTGCCCAGCTGTGGTCATCAACAGAGAGAGAGAATTTGCTTTAAAATAGACATGGTATTAAATTCAGACTCCAAACAAATTGGCAAGAGAAAGCTCTTGAGCCATAGAGGGGTATTTGAAGGATCTCTGTGAGAAAGAAGACAGAGTCAGGGAATACAGCATAGCAGATGCTTATGAATCAAGGGGTTATTAGACATAGAGAGGAATTAGAATGATTTGTCTGTTGTCACTTAGCAGTATACAATTTCATACAATATGCTGAAGTGCATAGAGAGTGGGGGTATGATTGAAAAAATACAAAAGGAAAAAAAAAGAATGATCCATAATTAGTAGATCATTGTTCTACTCAATTGTAACATCTTTCAAATTAAGATGGTATTTGAATATGCAAATTACTAAACTCAAAGGCATTTAGTTGGCCTAACATGAGGTTCAGAACACTGAAAAAAAAATATTCTACTCTTGTACATTTGTTTAAAATTCCATAATGTAGCAGAAATCTAAGTGTAGCAAATTTCTTTAAAACAAATTTTAAATTCTCCTATTAAAGATTTATTGGTTAGTTGTGGTGGATTGATTTTCCCTTCTTTCTTTGATAATTATCATGAAGTCCAGAATGCACACAGCAACTAATTCCTTTTGTTCAGCATCTAAAGTTAAAAAACTGATTTTTACGGAATTTCACTGAAGCATTAAATGTATTTGTCACAGGAACCTAAAGAAAATAACTCTTAAGCAAAAGCAAGAATAAGAAAACTTTTGTCGAAGTTTGGAACAATATGAAGTGTCCTTTTAATATCCATAAGCAGAAAAAAATATTTTTGTTACACAGAGATGGGGTGGGGGAGAAGATCATAAGTGTAGTTTGACTTTTATATTTGTGGGGGCAGTTCCAGCCAGGCCAACGGGACCATGCATCGGGGGGAGAAATGGGAAATTCCTCGCTTGCCTGAGGCTTGCCCGCCCGTGCCTCCCCATAAACTACACCCATGGAAAAGAGAGACAAAAAAATTATATAAACAAGTCCAGATCTTCAGCTGATGTTAATCAGCACAGCTCCAACCACTGAAGTGGAGTTACACCATTTAACAGCAGTTGAGGATCTGGTCTACAATCTCACAGGAAAGTAATAATGAATAATGACTAGAGACAGGAAATTGGTTCACATAAATTTAAGAATCTGCCCAAGACTTAAATTCAACTTTTAGGTCCAAAAATACTACCTCTGCTTTTATGGATCATTTTTCTGTTTCTTTATACTTTTGGGTTCTGACCAGATCTGGAAGTGGTAGCTCCCAAATCCAAGAAGGAAGTTGTCATTATTGTATTTCAGGCATGGTCATCAGCAGAAAGCACCAGGTATCTCACGGAAGCTCAGCTCTCATGAAATTTCAAGCCCAGTTTTGCAAATTCAAGAGAGAGATGGATGCCTGTCTGGCCTTCCTGGGAAATAACACAGCCACAAGAAATATTGTAGGGTAAATCCAAACCCTCGCCTGGGGCTATAGAAGGCCCCTTAGCACTAGTGTGGCTATGCTGTTCAAGCAGCAGAACTGGATGAGGAAGTGAGCACTTTATATTCCATTTCCCATGCTTTGTGTTGGCATCATTTTGTCTGCAAGAAACAGTGGGAATTGCAGCCTCTGATGTAGATGGTTTGCAATGTCTCATGTGACTGAATAGAAAAATCCAAGATTGCATGATCTTTGGCAGTTATTGCAACTGCATGTATCTTGGTTGAGAGCTGCTTGCTTCCTACAGGCTCTTTTCTCTTCAAGCTGTAGGACCCAGCTCCTGTCCTGGACTTTGATACTCTGATGGAGATAATGGAGCCACTTGTTACGATCACTTTGCAAGATTTCTCATTGGTCAAGATAAGTTCAAAATTCCTTCATATCTCGTTCGCATGTGTCTTTATAGAGAAGCTTGGGACGTCCTATTGTTCTTGTTCTCTCTGATAGCTTCCCATATAGCATGTCCCTGGGTACGCATCCATCTTCCAGCCTACTCAGATGGCCCACCCAGTGCAGTAGTCTTTGCTTGAGCAGGGCTGTCACAGTTGGTAAATTTTCCCTTTGAAGAACCTCTGCGTTGGTGACTTTATCTTGCCATTTGGCGTTGAGTATGTGGCATAAACAATGTGGGTGGAAACTGTTCAACCTTTTCTACTGATGAGCATAAGTTGTCCATGTTTTCCCACCATATATGAGAGTGCTGAGGACGCAAGCTTGGTACACCAGAATTTTTGTCTTGATGGTAAGCTTTCAGTTGTTCCATGTTCTATGTATGAAGGAATTTTGAACTTATCTTGACCAATGAGAAATCTTGCAAAGTGATTGTAACAAGTAGCACCATTATCTCCATCAGAGTATCAAAGTACAGGACAGGAGCTGGGTCCTACAGCTTGAAGAGAAAGGTAAGCAGCAGGATACGGACCCTGGACTTCAGGAAAGCAGACTTCGACTCCCTCAGGGAACAGATGGGTAGGATCCCCTGGGGGACTAACATGAAGGGGAAAGGAGTCCAGGAGAGCTGGCTGTATTTCAAGGAATCCCTGTTGAGGTTACAGGGACAAACCATCCCGATGTGTCGAAAGAAGAGTAAATATGGCAGGCGACCAGCTTGGCTTAACGGTGAAATCCTAGCGGATCTTAAACATAAAAAAGAAGCTTACAAGAAGTGGAAGGTTGGACATATGACCAGGGAAGAGTATAAAAATATTGCTCGGGCATGTAGGAATGAAATCAGGAGGGCCAAATCGCACCTGGAGCTGCAGCTAGCAAGAAATGTCAAGAGTAACAAGAAGGGTTTCTTCAGGTATGTTGGCAACAAGAAGAAAGCCAAGGAAAGTGTGGGCCCTTTACTGAATGAGGGAGGCAACCTAGTGACAGAGGATGTGGAAAAAGCTAATGTACTCAATGCTTTTTTTGCCTCTGTCTTCACTAATAAGGTCAGCTCCCAGACTGCTGCACTGGGCATCACAGAATGGGGAGTAGATGGCCAGCCCTCTGTGGAGAAAGAGGTGGTTAGGGACTATTTAGAAAAGCTGGACGTGCACAAGTCCATGGGGTCGGACGAGTTGCATCCGAGAGTGCTAAAGGAATTGGCGGCTGTGATTGCAGAGCCATTGGCCATTATCTTTGAAAACTCGTGGCGAACGGGGGAAGTCCCAGATGACTGGAAAAAGGCTAATGTAGTGCCAATCTTTAAAAAAGGGAAGAGGGAGGATCCTGAGAACTACAGGTCAGACAGCCTCACCTCAGTCCCTGGAAAAATCATGGAGCAGGTCCTCAAAGAATCAATCCTGAAGCACTTACATGAGAGGAAATTGATCAGGAACAGTCAGCATGGATTCACCAAGGGAAGGTCATGCCTGACTAATCTAATTGCCTTCTATGATGAGATTACTGGTTCTGTGGATGAAGGGAAAGCAGTGGATGTATTGTTTCTTGACTTTAGCAAAGCTTTGACACGGTCTCCCACAGTATTCTTGTCAGCAAGTTAAAGAAGTATGGGCTGGATGAATGCACTATAAGGTGGGTAGAAAGTTGGCTAGATTGTCGGGCTCAACGGGTAGTGATCAATGGCTCCATGTCTAGTTGGCAGCCAGTGTCAAGTGGAGTGCCCCAGGGGTCGGTCCTGGGGCCGGTTTTGTTCAATATCTTCATAAATGATCTGGAGGATGGTGTGGATTGCACTCTCAGCAGATTTGTGGATGATACTAAACTAGGAGGAGTGGTAGATACGCTGGAGGGCAGGGATAGGATACAGAGGGACCTAGACAAATTGGAGGATTGGGCCAAAAGAAATCTGATGAGGTTCAATAAGGATAAGTGCAGGGTCCGGCACTTAGGACGGAAGAACCCAGTGCACCGCTACAGACTAGGGACCGAATGGCTAGGCAGCAGTTCTGTGGAAAAGGACCTAGGGGTGACAGTGGACGAGAAGCTGGATATGAGTCAGCAGTGTGCCCTTGTTGTCAAGAAGGCCAATGGCATTTTGGGATGTATAAGTAGGGGCATAGCGAGCAGATTGAGGGACGTGATCGTTCCCCTCTATTCGACATTGGTGAGGCCTCATCTGGTGTACTGTGTCCAGTTTTGGGCCCCACACAACAAGAAAGATGTGGAAAAATTGGAAACAGAAGCAGGCCCTATTCCCATTTATTTATGAGGGTTTTTTTCCTATATAAAATATATTTAATGCTGATACTAAACTCCACATATGTTATCTTGTTAATTTTATCAACCTTATTTTATGTGTAAAATGTGTATTTCTTATGATTCTTAAAATGTGTCAATGAGTATGGATCATACTATTTTCCCATACTCACTATATGAAAGATACCTATAGTGAGTATATTCCATGCAGATAAATATTTTTACAAGGTAGTCTTCTATAAAAGAAAACTCAAGTAGCTGAACAAATATTTGGAAAACCTCAAACCAGATATGTCCCAGATGCTCTGCCTCCAAACACATGAAATGCCTACTGAAGCATGGAGGTGGGAAAGGGGGTTTTAACATGAATCTTCATCTTTCTGCTGGAGAACCACTTTGTTTTTCACATAAATCCTTCCTTCCACCCTGAAGGCAACTTCGACAATTCTACTGAGGAACTTCATGCTGTGTTTCCACTTCTGGGTAGATGGAGAAATCTTTAATCTTCACATCATCTTTCACTATACACTCAAATAAGGATGAAAACATTCTCAAGATACATCTGATACAGTACTTGCCGTCATCAGGGATAACCTACCTTGCAGACTGTCTATCCATTAAGATCCATGTTTGATCCATTACCTCAATGGTAAAGCTCTCACTAACTTAAATGGGGCAGGAATAGGCACTAAATGGTTTATTCCTAACAGTTCATATCACTGTGATGGCTGATTGCTACAGTCCATTAATGCCAGTCATAAACAGAAATGTCTCTAATGTATGGGGAGCCTATTAATGGACAAATTTATAAGGCTGATAAAAATAACCTATAATAGGGATCTTCTCAGTTCATAGTGCTTCATCAAATATGCTCAGCAAAACAGCCAGACAATGTGGCCTCATTCTATCCATGTATCCTCTCTGGGGGTCGGGTCTGGTTTGTTATAGTATATTTAACCTAATGAATGCTAATAAGGAGAGGCTTCAGTTTTGAATATTTCTCAGCTGGGAGCCCTCAATTATCTTTTTGCTACAAAGTGTTTTAGATTATAATAATAAACAAATATAATAAATATGAGAACATCCAACACGCTTAAATATTCCTATTAAATTAAGTGCTATTTCTATTAACATTTTTGCGTACACTGTGTTTCATGGTAATCATTAGCAAAAGGTGTTCTTACATTTTGCCTCCTGGAGCGAACACTGACCCCCATCACACTGCATTTGAAACATTAAGTAAGTCCTAAAGGAGTGATCTGAATTGTAAATACTTATTTTCTCCTTCCTTCCTCATGCCCATTATTCTGATATAAAACACTATATAGCAGCATCCTCATTTAAGAAAATTTACTGTTATTTTCATTCATTGGGGCACTGCCCTTTTAAATGTGGTTCTGTTAAGTATGCATGTGCTTTTTTTCTGCTACAAGCCCAACATCTGATGTTGATAGCCTGGCATTCCCTGAAAGACTGGGATCATTATGAGGCAAAGTAGCAGAATAAAAAATAAATTACTAAAATGAATAAGGGAAGGGTGACAAGATGGTCCATCACAGGGACACTGCAATCAATATATTGACCACTTTCAGAAAGTAGTCTTATGTGTTCTAGTGGAAATACAGATACAAATCCGGAGAGTGCTGGAGTTTCATTTAATTATTATTTTTCAAATACCCGAAAATACACTAGGTGCCTTACAAGAATCAAGGGTAGTGAATATCCCTGTCCAACAGGTGTATAATATAAATGTCACATGGCAACAATAAACGATGGTCATAAAGAGCCAAAAATAAAGTTGGGAGAGGGAGGAGGAGAGAGAGGAAGAATAAGGGTGATGTACAAATCTTGACAGTTGTGTTCATTTAAAAAAAAATGTTTTCAAACTTTTCCTCCCTTCATTTCACTTCTTACAGATGGATATTTTAGGAGAGATTAATATTAAGGGATATACCTCCAAACAAAACACACTGTAGTTATTGGTTTTGCATTTTTCTCTAAAAATATGGAATTGTTCTTCTGTGTTATGCTATTTTAATATTAGACACCCTATAAGATTTGGGTTTTTTTTTTTTTTTTAAGTCTTAGGGCTACCAAAGAGGATTGGCAATAAGCGGCAGCTCCAGAAACACAGAGCACCATTTTTCTCCAGGACCACTTCCTCTCTCACCACTAGCTTATCACGGGGAAAAAAAACCAATAGTAATTCATCTCTTACCATACTCCGTGTTTCAGTGTAGAAGTTGCAGGTATATGGTATGGTAACAAACTACAAGATCAGTTGCTGAAAAGTGATGTGAAGTAAGTTTGCAATGGTGCAGTGATACAAGAAGAACGGTACTAAGGCTAATAAATGCAGAACAAAAGCAGAAACCCTGCTCTGCTTCAGTACATTGATACAATTCAATGTAACATTTTAAATAGAGCTGAAAGAAACTTTTTGAACAATTTTGTGCCAAAAATGTCCCTTCTTCAAAATTAATATTTTCAACAGAAACTATCCATTTTCCAAACTTTCATTAAAACATTTTATTAATTTTGCCTTTTCTCTCCCCATTCTTATTTTTTCTCTTTTCTTACACCCCCCCCCCCGCCCCAATTATTTTAAAAGAATCTATTTTATTTTTTAAAACACAGAACATAATGGAGTTGAAAGTGTTCTAAATGCAAAGACATGCAAATAACTTTATGTAAAAAGTTTTAAAACTAGAACTGGTCAGAACAGTCAAAGTTGCTTTCCATTATCACTGCTGGATTTTTTTTTTTAATGTCTTATGCCCTTTTGAAAGTTTGGAGCAGCTTCAGTTTTAAATATTTTAAAAATTAATACAATTTTATATTTTTAAAAGTTTCTGAACAGTGTCAACTCAGCTTAAAGGACTGATCCTGCAGGCTGCTCAAACGTGCTCTATGAGATGCAGAGAGGTAGAATGGAAGTGTGAGCAATTAGCTCTTGCTAATCATCTATGCAGAGCCCTTTGCATCATATCTAGAGAAATGTGCACAGTGCTCAGTAACGTGAATCAACCTCAATGCTGCACTGAAGCAAGCAGGTGGTGAGTAAGGGAAGGGTGGGGGAAGAGGGGAAGATGAAGAAGGAGTCAGAGCACAGCCAGTGGTTTATAAGCTATTTTACACAGGCAACAGATACATATAGCAGCCATTTCCATTTTTCAAAAGATATTCCTGCTGCCGGCCACTTTGGAGTGCTGCTTTACCTGAGCGTGCTGAACAGCTGACCTTGGGAGAAAGTGAGAAGAGAAGATGTCATGACAGTCAGACGCATATATTTTTTCAGCAGTTCCCATTAAATCATAGCTGTTCAGTGCCTGCAGATGCACACTGGGCACCCTTTCTTGCTGATCTGCCAATCTGCTGACACTCCCCCTCTGAAGCTCACAACCTTATTTAATTGTGAGCAGCCAAGCGCCATGCTTGGCAGCCCTATTAGTGACTCAGCACTCTCATGACTGTAATCCGTGGATAACCCTTGGTTTGTTTTGGATTAAGGGCCAGATTGTAGATGTATTTAGGCATCTAAACATGTTTCGTGGTGTGGGACTATTTCATTGCACATAACCAGATAAAAAGAGAGAGTGAAGATGATCATGGTAAACAAAGTGCAAATTCAGCAATGACTGTAAGGACTGGCTTTACCAGAGAGATGACCGTTCCCTTTTGGCACAACTGATAGAGCTGCTACCCACACAACATTCAAATCTTCAGTGCAGGGAAGGGCAGAAGTCCACTCATTAAGTCCACTGTAGTACCTGGGAATGAACTGGAAGTTACAAAAATGAGATATCCATAGTGAGGGGAAAAGATGGGGAATTTTTTTCTCAATACACTGCAGCTCAAAAAACAGTTCATATTTAAACTTTCTTTTCATTGATTTTCTCTTATAAGACAATAGAAGTTGACAAATAACAAGCACTATATCACAGTTATGAGAGCCATTTCCTTGCACTACAGATGGATTTAGCTGCACTTGCAAAATTACCATGAAACTTGACCTGTCTAGATCTGCTGATCTATTGTGGCTTGTCATATTTGCTTGCTCTGCTTCTGTGCAAAGAATCTCATGATATTGAGAAATATAACCTATGTCATTTAAACTTATCTATTTCAGACAAGAGAGAGAAAATTCCATTCTGTATTTTTAATCTTTTAGTGATTATAAAGTCTCTCATTCTACTGCTTGTGAGGCTGAACAAAAAGTGAGTGCTAACACAATAATTATTGTACTAAATGATGGTGGCTAAAATTTAAAAACATTCTAATTCTTGTTTTATACAAAGCTGAAAATAAAACAATTAAAATAGGCCCTACGGGAAGAATGGGAGAGAAAAAAAATAAAGGACTGGACACACCAAATAACATGAGGATTCACTATTAATGGGTAATAGGAATGTATGCCAAATGTTCTCAATTCCATTTATCTTTCACATAGTATCCATTTCTCATTCCAGAGATGTCTGTACTGATGTGAAACCAGAGGTGTAGTCTCTAATAACTGTCAACATTACCAGCCATGCACCACATGGTCTCACATTTCAAAAATCCACGTTTACTTAGAGATTTTCAGACTCTGCAGTATGTTACATACAAAGAGAACAGGTCTCTTTTGGCTCCATGATAAAGATCTTACCAATCTCTTATGTTATTTAAGGTTATTAGTAAAGTGTGGAATTATATATTTAAGCTAAGTTCTTATTGGACATCCCTAAGTCTTCAATATTTTAGAACATCTGAAACCCTTCACTTTCAGTAATTCTGTCTTTTGGGTTTTGTTATGATCCATCTTGTGCAATTAGCTCCAAAATACACCCATGCTAAAGTAGGCGTTTCCTTGGTTTAACAGAGATTTGCATTTCTCAGTTGTAACTAGGCCTAACATGACACTCATGCATGGCCTCATGTGTTTTAGATTCTTTTATTCTTTAGACTCTTTGCTGTCATTTATGGAACAAAAGCATATGCTCATCTCTAATTTAATACCTTAATAATTCTGCCCTGTGACACCAGTTATTGTAAAGATTGTTAAAATCTTCACTTCTCAATGATATTTGCTGTATTCATTCAGACATCTGCATAATTTACATTGTACATTATTTTAAACCACTTAAAAACCTGGAATACAAATAGAATGTATCCTTCATCACTCTGCCCAGAATGTGTGAGGAGGCAGTAAGAGTAATGGGTGTAAAAGATCAGAAAGCTAAAGTTAAGAAATGACAGTGTCATGAACACTAATGAAACTTATTTGGTCTTATTCACCACTCTGTTACATGCTCTTTTTATGCCAATCTGATTCCACTGACTTCAGTGGAGTTAGACTGGCATAAAACTGATCTGTAATGGAATGATGAATCAGGCCTAGTAAGCTGGTTTTGCTCCCAGCAACATGAAGTACAGTACTATTTTTCTTATTTTTACATTTAGGTTTTTCCTGTTCACAATACATGTTTAAGCATAAACACACTATATACCTTCTCTTCCAAATTCTGATCTTTCTGTGTTTGGCTCATATTTGCTTTTCCTATCCATGTTTCTAGGGTTTAAGTGAACATGGGCTTCTTTGGTTTCCCTTCTTTTCTGACCACTAGCATAATACACAATATCATGCTCTTCTAGGAACAATGTTTGTCAAACAGTTGTGGATGTTGAGCCAGCAAAGGAAGTACAACAGCATGAAGTGTTTTCAAGTGTGGAACTCACATATGCAGCAGCTATTTTTAGATAACAACCGTTCCATAGTGGGTATTAGGCATTGTCTACGCTACAAAGTTTTGTCGGCAAGAGTTATGCCGCTTTAATTAAAGTGCTGTAATGAAAACTGCTGCTGCATGTCTACACTAGCTCCTTGTGTAGGCAGAGTGCATCTACGCTAGCAGCTCTTGCATCAACACAGAGAGCAGTGAATTGTAGGTAGCTATCCCACTGTGCAACTGGCCACAGAGTGCTTTGGGAAGGGTTTGCAATGCCTCATGGGGCAGGTACAGCATCACATGATGCAGGTTTCTCAGTCCCATCATTCCTGGGGCATCCTAGTAGATTGTCAGCTGCTTTTTCAACAGAAGTGTTTGGGGAGAGGGAGAGGAAAGTGGTGTATCTGGGGCAGGGGAAACAGCAGGCTGACCAATCTGTCCTGAGGCAGCAGCAGGGGGACATCCCACCACATCAGCCCCAGAATCTGCTCCGCACAGCAGTCTCTCCTGAAGCAGCCTGCGCTGCCTGCCTGCCTGTGGTTCAGTGATTCTCTCCCAGTTCTCCCACAGCCTCCTGAGCGGCCGGGAATGGCATCCTGAGCAGCTCTGTGAGCTCTCTGTGCTGAGGAGTGTCAAAGCAGCCCAGCAGTGACTCCCCCTCCACCCACCAGCAGCAGTCTACCTGGGGCTATGTTTCTAGTGCAGGGCAGCACAGGAGCATTCCACCTTAATGTTTTGCTCTTTGTTCTCCAAATGGAGCAGCAGGCTCAGCTGTCAGATACTTCCTGGAGCTTTGAAAGGGGAGGGGTGCATGCCTGCAGGGAAGCAGAGATCAAAACAGTGAGCAAAGCGGTCACCGCAGGCATTGTAGGATACTGATGGAAGCCAGTTATGTCAACAAAACAAACAGTAGTGTCTACACTGATGCTTTGTTGCTTTAACTTTTCCGCCAAAAACTTTATGCCTCTTGTTGGGATGGTTTTATTTTGTCGGCAAAATAGCAGAGTTTTGCCACCAAAAGTAGCTTTGTAGTGCGTACACCTCCCCAGTTTTGTTGGCAAAAGGCAGCTTTTGCCAGCAAAACATTGTAGTAGACACAAGGCCTTATTTTTGCTTTTAAACTACTGACACTATTTCTTTAAAGCAGTAATATTTTATGTACTTAGCACTTCTGGACGCTGCTTGGGCTTTGTCTTTACCATGAAATGCAGTCAATTGGTTCTTGGTATAACCAGAGTACAAAGGCACTTCATTCGGACAGGCAGAAATGAGAACAAAGAGTCCTTATATACATTATAAAACAGCAACGAATGTAAGCAAAACAAAAAAAAAAACCTACTGGTGCTTTCTAATTAATTTGAATACAGTGTCAGTCTAATCACCACAACCCTCACATTTACTGGGAGACTGAGAGGTTGCATCCAACTTTCCCAAGGGCAATGTGCTTAGTACGCTCCTGTCCATCAGACAGTGTAGCTCACGAAAGCTCATGCTCAAATAAACTGGTTAGTCTCTAAGGTGCCACAAGTACTCCTTTTCTTTTTACGAATACAGACTAACACGGCTGTTACTCTGAAACCTGAAAACAGAAGGGATGGCATGACTCACATTCCAATCCTTAATCTATATTTTGAAACAATGTCATTGTTGTGAAACCAGACCTTATCAATGCTGCTATGGTATTACTCTGTACAGACTCTTATGCAGGGCTCATTACTGTTAAGAACTCCCTGGAAAAAGCTGCACTCTGGAAGCCATTTGCAGTCCACAACAATAACAACTTTTATTGGTCCTGAAAAATAGACACATTCCCTCCACCCAAAAAACTAAAGATTTACAACAATACATGTGTGGCACAGCCTTTAAATAGTAATTAGGTGCAAAACGTGTCTTTAGTAAGATGGATCATCATGGAAACCAAACTGTTGTTTTTTCCTGTAACTCACACTCATTATGATTACAGTTCAAAACACTCTTGGGATTTTAAGCCATTAGTATTTAAAAACAATTATGCTAATTTAGGTATGCAAATCATAGCAATTACTGTTGCTTCCTATATATTTCCACATAATTATGCAAGTTGTTTCTTTCTACTATGGTCAAGACTGGATTTTCCATTTTAAGGCCAAGAATTTCAAGTCTCTTAGTTTCAGAGTGGCAACCGTGTTAGTCTGTATCCGCAAAAAGAAAAGGAGTACTTGTGGCACCTTAGAGACTAACAAATTTATTTGAGCATAAGCTTTCGTGAGCTACAAAACTAACTTCCATAACAAACTATTAACATTTTATTGAAGCAGCTCATATATTGTATCTTACAAGCTTAAGTACATGTCATTTTAGCCAGTTGTTGGCATGGATTCATGAATAATATTAACTTTTTAATGCTTCCTTGAAGGGTAAACTCACCATTACTTAATCTCTTGTTCAATCATTGGAATACTATTTATTAAACTTAACATTTTCCTTTTCTACAATCTCTGACAAACTGTAGTGCACTTACATAATATATCTATGACACCAGTACATTTTCCAGTGTCATACTATAGTTATTCTCTGCACATGTCTGTACATGGAAAATCTCTCTTGTATTTCAGATGAAATTTTTATTCAACAAGCTTATTCTCTGTATCACTTGATGTACTGTAACACATTGTTCCTCCCATAGGCTCTTAAAGGAAACCTTTCATATACTTTCAGCCTAAAATGTTGACCTACTTTAACAAAGTGTGGCAAGAAGCAAATATCAGAAATGCTGACAGTTAATATGAGTTATTAACTGTGAGAGTTGTATAAGAGTAGAGCTATTACTTAAAAAAAAAACCCTCCACAATTTGAAATTTTATAGCAGAGCTGATAGCACTGTATATGCTTAAGGTTGCCTGAAACTTCACATAATAAAACCAAGTTTCATCCACTTATAACTTTATCAAACTGTTACTGTTTAGGCCCAAGTTTTCCATACCAGGTGTCTGCCTCAGGATGACTTTTTCTGGAAAGTTTAAACTAAAATGATTCAGCCATTTCCAAAAATGGGGTTAGGGAAAACATATATTGTTTTTCACATGTTTAAAAAATTCTTACAACCATGAAAGCTCTCATACCTCCGTTCTTAGGAGCAGGGAGCTAAAATTAGATAGGGAGGTTGTCTTGGGGTCAGGGATGTGCTTCTTTCCATCCCAGTGGCACTTCACCCAAATGTGGCCAAATTATAAACCTCCAAAAAATTAAGTTCTCACATACCCAATAGAGATGTGTTTGAGTTGTGAAGTTAAATTCTCCAAAGGTTCCATCTGTTCTGGGCATGCTCCAGCTAGGACTTTGCCTGCAATTGGCCCTTCTGTCTGTGGTGGGCTGCTGAGGCAATGACACAGACACTGAGAGCAAGGAGACAGACTCTCTATGCTCTCAACATTCCCCTTACTGACTCCCAGATATCAGGCAGGAAAAGGAGAAAGCAGCTACATCAGAATGCAGAAGGCTGTGGAATAGTGAGTGGGCAAGAGGAGAAAGGGGTTGCAGAAACCAAAGAGAACGGAAGAGCAGTGGATGAGGGAGACAGGAACTGAGAGATGGGTAGGAGCAGAGAGAGAGAGGGAGAAGGGAAGTGGGACATGGGTCAAGCACTCAAAAGTTAGGAACTCAGGGTTGCCAACCCTACAGGATTGTCCTGGAGTCTCCAGGAATTAAAGATGATTACATCATGTCATGTGATGAAACCTACAGGCATACTTCCAACCAAAACTGGCAACCCTATAGGAAATGCTACGTTTAAGGTTATGCATGCAACATTACTTTATCTACTAATATTATATTTCTCTGTAATAAGATTATCAGAGTGCAGAAAATTTACTTAATTTTATTAAAAAGAAAAGGAGTACTTGTGGCATCTTAGAGACTAACAAATAAATTTAAGGTGCCACAAGTCCTCCTTTTCTTTTTGCGAATACAGACTAACACAGCTGCTATTCTGAAACCTGTCTTAATTTTATTGATACTCACAGAGCTCTTAACAGGGAAACTGACATTTCCAATCATATGTCATTTGAAGTGTTGTTGTAGCCATATTGGTCCCAGAATACTATAGAGACAAGGTGGAATATCTTTTATTGGGCCAACTTCTGTTAGCGAGAGAGCCAAGCTTTCTAGCTTATGCAGAGCTCTTCAAGTCTTCTCCCAGATCAGAAGCCCTGAACAAAAGTTGGTGCAGTAAAATATACTACCTCAACCACCTTCTCTCTCTAATTTCCAATCATGATTTTAGTGGTATTGTATTAAGTGACTTGCAGTTAATGCACACGTAATGCACACTACACATTTTAAAACTGATACACTGAGTACTGAGAAAGATATATACCAGTCAAACTGTTCAAACAGAATGGGTAGAAACTCCAAAACCCAAACCCTGCTTTTCATTGCTAACTCTAGCTAATACCTACCTATGTGCTTGCAGTGCTGCGAGTTGCATCTAACAACCAGAGAATACAAACTGCATTTGAAAATTGGAGTATTTTTTTCCAGATTCAAAATGTGGCGGAAGAACTGAGCCTATGGTGCCAGTTCCAGGACAAATGAAGGATTTTCTTCTCCAGGCTGTCATTCTAATAGCTATCACAAGCACACAAAATAATACATTTAAATTGTTAAACTCATAAAATGTGGATGAGGCAAAAAGCTTCAGTGTTATGTTCTCTTTCCTGCTTCTATTACATCTGTACACAGTATTAGAGCTACATGGAAAAAACATGGAAATGAACATACTGTTAAAATACTCATTTTTCTCCATGGTGTTTTTTTTCTATACATTTAGAACCTTAAAAATGACTTTTCTTTATTTATTTTACTGTATTTTTTCTTTGCTTGGAGAGCACACGCAAACATAGCTCTGTTTTATATTCTCATTATCAGTGGGTTTAGTATAGATCTGGGAGTAGGAACATACAAACCATCTGTCTCTGCACGACACAAAGCTGCACAAGTTTAGATGTATGAAATGTACATTAGCTTGTATGTGTAACATTATATTTCAAAAAGTGACATTAAAAGAATGTCAAGGTCGCAAAATCAAACACACAAATTAGGAAATTCAGCCCCTTTCTTCAATTACACTCACATACCATTTTTTTTCCATAGGACCCCTAATGAGAACCTGCTTTTCATATTATAAAAGCTTTTAAACAGAACCATAAATATACAAAAGACTTATTTCGACAGAATAAATCAGTTCCTTCCATGAAGAGCTTACAGTCCAATAGATATTACAGAACTCCCATGTATTAAAGGAAAAGAAAAATCACTATCATTTAAGGCAAGTTAAAAGTTTACTCTGGCTAATTCTGCCAAAACATTATTTTGTAGAAGTTGAGGTTTTTGTAGATGATTCTTTCCACACAGGCTCTGCTAACTTAATCAAGTCACTTTTCCCTGAAGAGTTCTGATTTATTCTGTGACCATCATTTATCTTCATGGCACAGCATTGAACACACATCAGTTCTTTAATTCCTTTAATACTTTTAAGTAGAATCAGAGTTCTGAATTTGAACTTGACATTATTTAAAAGGACTACAGGCACAGTTAAGATTTTACTACTATGTGTCAACCAACCACCACCATGAGCAGGTGCTTTGGCTTAATAGCTCAAACTGAAACTGAAAGATGTAATACAATTAGGAGCTTTTCTACTTAAGTACAGACTCTTTCTCACCTCAGAAGTTAACACAAAGTTTGGGTAACATTCCATCATCTGTTTTAGTTTTGTTTCTGACTTGGTAACAACAGGAAACAAACGTTCAGAAACATACAGTCATGACTGCACCAGAATGATAGAGTGGTTAACCATTTTAAATTTGAGAGGTGGAATTCTTCCGGGAGGAGAGAAAGTGAGTGGACAGCACATACCTTATTCTACTTTTACTTACAAGCATACAGTTCCAGGATGTACAGCTTTAATCAGAAAGCAGGATTCACTAGTTTTAGTGATTCACTACCATTTAGCTCTGACACAGCACTTTTCACATGTTGCTCCCAAAGGGCTTTTCAAGAGAATCTAAATATCATTACCCCCATTTTACAGATCGGGAAATTATGGCAAAGAGATGAAGAAAT
The DNA here is from genome assembly GCF_015237465.2 of Chelonia mydas. NCBI lineage: Eukaryota > Metazoa > Chordata > Testudines > Cheloniidae > Chelonia > Chelonia mydas. Next base: position 170,164,777 of record NC_057849.1, read on the forward strand.
TTGCCCAAAGGGGCACATCAGGTGGTGGCAGATCCAGGAACAGAATTCAGATTTCCTGGTTCTAAGTAAAGTGTTCCACCCACTGGATCTTCCCTCCTAAGAGTTACAGAATTTATCCTCCCATATATGTGCTGCTTTCCAGCAGGTCTTTGCCCAGGCCCTCTTGGATTTCTAAGTACTTTACTCTTAATCCTTGCACTCAGTTTATTAAAGAGCATATGGTTTAAGATTCCTGGAGGAGAAAACTCACCCCTCTTCTAGGTCTAGGATTCTGAAATTGCACATCCATTCTGGAATGCTCTTGTTCAGCATTGGTGCAGTGCAGTAGCCACTCTGACACAGTTTCCCTGCTGGTCATCTCCCGCGTTACAAAACCTCCAGTGCCTTTGCTGTCCTGTTTAAGGTCACTTGCAGTTCTGCCTCATCAGGGCACCCACAGTTAAAAAGAAATACAAAGAAACAAAAAAACACTAAATGGTGATGAGGACAGGGTAGCCACAAAGAGTGCTCTGGATCACAGGTAAGATTCAAACAAAATGTGTTTTAACATAACCAAATACAAAGTTACACCCATATCTAGGAGTAAGAAATGTAGGACAATCCCTACAGAATGGGGGACTATATCTTGGAAAGCCTGGTCTCTGAAAAGGATTTGGGGGTCATAGCGAATAAGAAACTCCATAGCGAATAAGTGTGATGCTGTGACAAAAAGGGCTAATGCAATCCTTTGATATATAGACATGGGAGTAGTGAGTATGAATAGGAAGATTATTTTACCTCTGTATACAGCATTGGTAAGACTGATACTGGAATACTGGGTACAGTTCTGGCATCCACATTTTATAAAGGATGTTGAAAAAGTGGAGAGTGTTGATTTGAGAGCTGAAGAAGATGCCTTATAGTGAAAAATTTAAATAACTTAATATGTTTAGCTTTTCCAAAAGAAGATCGAGAGGTGACTTGATTACAAAAATTAAGTACCTCCACTAAGAGAAAATATCAGGTACTACTAAAAGGTTCTTTAATCTAGCAGAGAAAGTCATAAAAAGAAGCAATGGGTAGAAGCTGAACTCAGACAATTTTATTTTAATTATTGATGTATGTACTTATTTAACAACGAGAGTGATTAACTATTGGAACAAGCTACCAAGGGAAGTAGTGGATTTTCCATTTCTTGAAGTCTTCCAATTCAATCTGGATGCCTTTCTGGAAGATGTGCTTTAGCAAAACATAACTTATGCTTTAATCAAAGACAAGTGATTGGGCTCAGTATAGGGGTAAATAGGTGAAATTTAGTGGTTGCGATATTCAGGAGGTCAGACAAGATGATCTAATGGTCCGTCTTGCCTTAAAGTCTGAGACTCTACAAATTTATTCAGTATACAAAAGATCTTTCTTTCCCTTTCTTCTAGGACAATTTTTAAGCATAACATCTAAATCCACTCGGAATCTTACGTGCATTTTCATGTGAGATTGTATTGTTTTGGGAACCTTACTCATATAAGATATATAGATAAAGGATTGTAAAGATTTCCTATGGGATTTACAATAAAAATCTCTTGCTTATATAAACTATACCTTCTTTAAAAAAATTGTGTGAGAATATTTGAGAAATGAAAAGTCACAAGGCATTTTATGACTAAATAATAATAGTAGTAATAATAATAATAATAATAATAATAATAATACTTAGCTCTTATATTGCTCTTTTCATCCACAGATCACAAAGTGCTTTTCAAAGGAGGTAAGCACCATTATTCCCATTTTACACAACGGAAAATGGAGGCACAGAGAAGTGAAGTCACTTTTCTAAGATCTCCCAGGAATCCAGAATCAGAGCTAGGAAAATAGGTCTCCTGGGTCCCAGTCCAGTGCTCTGTGAGGTAGGGCCCCAGTCCACAAAAACACTTTAGTGGCTAAAGTGGGAGTTAGGTGTTTAAGTTCAAAATTAGACATCACTGAAAGTCTCTAAATTTCCACTCAGTGCTGTCAGGGACTGCAGATTTTGAACACTGGTTTACAGGGAACTTAAGAGCTAGACAGTCCTAATCTGTGAATGGTTACTAGAATAGCAGCTGAACTCAAACAGAGAACTCTAGTTCTGGGATCTGCTTGGTAGAATCCTGGGGATCCTGATTAGTCCCCAGCCTCTATTTAACCCAAGCACAGGACAATTCTCCCTGCTTAGGACTGCTTCCCTTGCTATACCTGCTCCTGATCTCCTGGTAACCTGACCCTGTCTGCCTGCTGACACCTGACTCCTGGTTTGTCCTCTGGCCTATCTTAGACTCTGACCTCCGGGAATCTGACCCGACCTGATGCACAACTCCTGCTCCAACCACTAGGTCAGACCACTCACATCTGCATCATGACAGCTGGTGTTTAACCTTGTAAATACCTAAAATCTTTTGGCACTTAAATTTTCCCTATAAAAGTTTCCTCGCTGCCTCTAGGCCTGTGCACTGCTACCTCAGGCAGGCTCCTATATGTAAGCCCCAGAATGACCCTCAAACCAGATGAAGGCAAGTATTCTCCACCTATCTCACCAGCAGGACTGGATCCAGTAGGTGTGCTAAGAGCATGCCTAACTCCACAAACAATTGCCATTAGAAGACAGTGTTCTTATACCTCTGAGTCTACTGGTTGGGGCACTCATCCAGGGTGTGAGACATGCAGGTTCATTTCCGCCTTCTGCCTCCTTTCTCCTAATGTGGAGAAAGCATTTGAAGATGAGCTTCTAATCTTGTAAGTGTGTTTCCTAGCTACTAGACTACAGGATATTTCAAAGGGGGCCCTTCTCAATCTCTCTCCTATTGAAGTTGTTTCACTGTGAAATATGCGTTCGGCCAGGAAAAGAGAGAGAGAGACTTAAAATGACTCTTTAATCCACTGGCTCAGGCACTCATCAAAGAGGTGGAAAACCCATCTTGAAATCCCTTCTGCTCATTGGGTAATGTAGAGAATTAAACCAGGGTTTCTTACATCCTAGGTGAGTGCCCTAAATGGTGGGCTAAAGGTATAATGAAGTTTGCCACCTCCTCCCCCACAGGCTCTTTTGCGTGAAGTTAGGCATATGCCACCGCTGTGCTTTCAGGAAATGGCCTAGGAACCTGATTCTAGGAAAGATCCTAGCTGTGGATCCTAAGTCTCCAGCCCAGACTTAGGCTATGTCTACGCTACAGCTTATGTTGACATAATTTATGTTGCTCAGGGGTGTGACTAAACCACTCCCCTGAGCTACATAAGTTACACTGACATAAGTGTTGGTGTGTACAGGAGAGCTTCTCCCACTGACATAGCTACTACCTCTCGCGGAGGTGGTTTTATTATGCTGACGGGAGAGATCTCTCCCATCAGCATAGAGCGTCTTCACCAGACATGCTGCAGCTGCGCCACTGCAGTACTGTATGTTTAGAGAAGCCCCGAGCACCAAGCTCCCCGAGATAGCCAAGGTTTAGGTCACACCCCTTTTGTCAGCATCTGCTTTTGGCTAGCTTAGAATTCTCCACTCTTAGCAGGCTGGCTTTGGGATCCCAATCTCAGGCCCCTCTCTCTTCTCATGCATTGTGTAGGGCAGCTATGCACCTTTCCCAAGGTTTGTGGCTGCTACTAGGAGGCCAGGTGCCTAAGAGTTAGATACTAGAAAGTTCAATGTTGCAATGCCTAAGTCCCTTCTTACATCTGTGCCTATGGTATTACATCAAAACTGCTATATTAATTAAAAACATTCTCTAGAAACTGTCTTGTAAATTCTTTTATACCACTATTTTTGTATAAATGTCATAATTACCACAGTATCATGGTATAAATCATTAATAATAGAAAGAAATACTTTTCATTTTATATCATTGGGGAGAAGGTTAATCTATAGAGAAGTCTCAATTTCCATGACTTACAAATTAAAATACAAATAAATAAGAATAGTACAGCAGTGGGTTGATAGTGCTAAGTTAGGGCATGTTATATAATATATGGAATATGATTCCCTTTATGGCACATCAAATAATTACTCACATACTTCATTTGTTTTCACACAACACAGGGGACGTTCAATGCAATGTACAGTATTCCAACCTCAAGCGCTCCAAAAACATGCATCAAGCTCCTCAATGCAATGAAATTTTACAACATAATGCATTTGGAGTTCTTTGTATTTGTCTTCTGGCTTTTGAGATATTAGGGTTTCATATTTTCAAACTTTTCCTTAGAACCATGAGGAGTAAAAACTACTTTAAAAAAAATGGAAGTTGACATTTTAAAGTGAATGCATCACTCCAGGAGCTGGGATTTTAAGAAATAGAAACACCAACTACCACAAGACACAAGTTAAAAATGTAAGATTTGGCAATACTAAGTATTAAAAGCTCACACAAGGCCCTTTATACCACGTAAGACCTTAGTGTAGTTTGTAGGGGCTTGATTGATTCCTCTACAAATGTTCCCTCAGTTGGGGCCAGCAAAAACAGTTCCTCTAAAGGAGGAAACAAGCCTTTATTCCAGACCCACTTGTTCTGTATGAGTTCTGGAAGCTATCTACCTCTGAGAGAGCCAACCTGTTTACTCTTCAAGCTGAGCCTCTTGTGTAAACTCACTCTTAACTGTCTACCAAAGCAATTTCTCTGGGCTAGGGCAGGCCCTCCAGCTGGTTCACTTTGAAGGGACTTAACTCCTTCCCTGACTAATTCCATGTACCCACCTCATCACACAGCTGGTTTAAGAACAGATTGTGCTACACAGCAAGATGCCACTATAGATGAGAATACCCAAGGGATAGCACTATTAACGTGTTCATATACCAGGTAGTTAATTTAATTTAGTTAAAGATCTTCTTTGAAACCATTTGCAAAACCCCAAAGGGAAAGGGAAGAACTCAATGCAGGATGCACACTATGCAACCAGTTTCTTCCTTCCCTCTCTTTTCTTCACTTACATTCCAAAAATAGAAACCTTGACATTCTTTTACCCCAGAGGATATCTTTTTGCTTGAGCTGAGATTTCGCTGGTACTAAGCGAGTAGCTGCGCATTTGCTGATAGACTTCATTTTAGATTATGGAAGAGAACTTGCAAGAACTACTATTAATACCCTCACACATCACCAGCTGGTGCTAGTAATGCAGCATTGCTTCCCTATTGGGAATGGGAAATTTTCCAGTATTAGCTCTGTGGTGGGTGTTTGATTTGATTCCAGCGGTTTGTATATGTGGTCATTACTGGTGACTTTTAAAGATTGCCTACACACATGGATTTATTCAGGAACAGCTACTCCTGAATTAATCCATGTATAGACACTCTAAATTCAGAATAAGAGTCCAGAGTTAAACTAAACAGGAACAAGGGACTCTTGTTCAGAATAACTTCACATGTAGACAAGTCCTTACTTCTTCCTGGGCAGAGGAAGCTAATATGGATTTTATTTTTTTAAACAGTAAAGACAGAAAACTGATGCCTGGGAAAGAATAACCCAGGTTGGAAAGGTGACCTGGGGTGATTGCATGAAAAGAGAGAATGAATTAAAAACCTAATTTCCAGCCTCTTAAACCTGATTCCAAGTTAGAATTTTGTGCTAGTTGAATCTCTGCTTGGACCTGTTTTATGGCAAGGGCTCTGTTATGCTTAAAAGTAGGCCTTAAAAAAGGGAGACTATATTAAGTGTAAATCAAGTTAATTGACTTTTTATGGAGATTTAAATCAAAGTCCCCTGTTTTTCATCCGTATGGTAGCCTTGAGTCTTTACTTTTTTCTTCCTCTCCTCTCCTCACTGATTTTATGAGAGTCTGGGACCCATATCTTTCATGCACAACAGTAATGTGACAGATTTGCCACAGCTTCTCAACGATCCAATGAAACTTGCAATGCTTCACTCTTAGAAAAATGCCCCAGAAAACCATTCCCATAAATTCTTCCTTTTAAAAGTAGGTTATTGTTCTCTTTTAAATTAACTATCATTTTGGATTCTTTTTTTTTAAATTATCTATGGTGAAGTATTTTATTAGAAATTTTCAGCATATTTTCAGTTATTATCAACAGATTTTAAGACTAGCATTTTCCCCCTATTTATGATTTAAAGCTTCAATATTATCAAGATCTGAATAGAACTTCTTAGATGTTTTAAGATGGTAAACCTAATTAGACAGTAGTAAAGCATGTGCCATTATTATTACTGTTGTATTAACTAGTGCCTAGAGTCTCCAGCTGAAATTGTCTCAATCCAGTGCTTTAACCACTGGATCAGACTGCCTCCTCTCTTTCATGTCTGCAGGGTGTTGCAATACAAGAACAAACAAATGACATTAGTGAAGAAAACACTGAACTGTATTAACTTTCATTTGTGGTCATTAGCCTAGTGATTGTTCTAGTGCATCTCCAAGCTCATTTGTGATTCTAGATCTATCAGATGTGGTTTAATGTCTTTACAAGCTGCCATAGCTAATCTGTGTAATTTAAGGGCTAATCCTTTTGGCCTAGACTGTGAATCCTTTACACTACAATCCCGCTGATTTAGTTAGGCCTTTTCATGTGAGTAATGCACACCACTGCAAGGGAGTCACAATGACCCTTTATGATAGCTAATGTTCTATATATGGCACATGCCAATGGTGATCCTCCATTCTCTAAAGGGATTAACATCAGTTGAAAAATATCACTGAATTATAATGGCATATATATTCCTCAATTAGATATAATTTATTTTCAAAATGTGGAAGTTGTGGGTAGCTTGACTGTTTTAAGTTATTGGGGCTCAAATATTTTAAAAAAATGTAATTTTTTTCAGCACTTTTTTGTTTCGCTGATCTCTCATTTTCCAAAAGACAAATATTTCTTCCCATTCTGATTTCCAGGATATGGCAAAGCCAGTGCCAATCCAGGTAAAGAAGATTTTAATGTTGAGTCCTTCTCCTCCTAATTTCCTCTGGCTCTGTTCCCCAGTCAAGATCTACCCATGTGTCTTGGCCTACTCTGCACTCCTAATGTCTAGACATACAACCAATTTCCTATGCTCAGTAGGGTGACTTGGATGGGAGTCTGTTCTGTCCCTGTGACATTCCAGAATGCAATTCTATGTAGGGAATATGGCTTCAGCCAGTGCAGACACTGGGTGTGTGATGCCTCATACAGCACAGAAAATTATAGAAGAGATAGGATCTGGTTGTGGTGGCATGGGGACAGGAACTGGAATTAGCAGGAGGCGAGAAGAGAAGACACTGAGTTCTAGTAACAACAGAAACTGCACCCTCAGAGGAAGAAAGAAACTCCTGGAGAAACCAATGCGTAGTATCTGTGTCAAAGTATCATAGTATCAATGTCAAAACTGTGTTTGTTGAGGAACTCCAATCCAAAATACTGTGTCTAGAAAATGTGGTCACTACTCCTCTAGTGGAATAAGCAAAAAAGCCATTCTGCAAAAAGGAGGCTAGATATGGAACAGATACAGCATAAGATACCGCAAAGAGGGTGACTAAAGATGGGAATTTATTCATGAGGTTAGAGTGAAATCAGTAATTCTTCAAATTATTTTGGCTATCAGAGAATTCAGTGATGCCTCTTTAAGGCTTTTGGAATTCAGACAAGAATTAGGAAAGGATTTAAATGAAAGGAGAAAAATATCTTTGGGAAAAAAATGAACAAATGCAGAAGATTTCCTTCTCTTGGTAAAAGACTAGGTAAGGGGTCTTTTATGCCAAGGCTGCCAACTTTACATCAGGCTGAAGAGGTGGCCACCAGGAAGACACAGTTAAGAGAGATCATGTTAAATGCTTCAAAGTGCCCAAGTAGCACTCCTGGTGCTGCCAGTCATGTGCCCCCAGTGAAGGAGGGCCAGGCAACACCAAGCAGACTGATCCTATTATGGATGATTGCAACAGACTGGAAAAGGAGAAGCAGAGATTCCCTATCGTTTCTTTTTTGCATGCTCTATGACAAATCTACATGCAGATGTGGCAAGATGCAGTGAGGAGGGTAAAAGAGAAGCCCATGTAGCAGGCTCCGGCAGGGAGACAGGAAACAGTTGGGGAGCGGAGTTGGGGAGGAAGACTGGCTCTGTCCAGGCTGGCACCCTCCTGACTAACCAGCAGAGGAGAAACGCTCCAGTGTTGCCACCTGCTGGAGTCACAACTTGAATGGTATAGTCTGTGGTTTACAACATGGGAAAATGCCTATGTAGATTTGTGAGAGGGAAAAAGAACCCTGTAAATGGCCAAATTATTTTTCTTTAAAAAGTCCTGCACACAAACCTGCACATTTTTTCAATAAACTTTTCATAAACATTTTAAACACAGTCATTGTGTGGATGCCCACAAGAAAAATAACCTGAAGATTTAAGAGCCTCCAGGTACTCACTGGTATAATAGATTATAATAGGTTAAAAGGAGTCTTTATTATCCAGAGGGCCAAAACATCCCTTACCATCAATTTGTAAAACTGTAAAAGCTCCAGTGGAGCAGATAATATGACTCAGAAAAAGTTCCTCATGGATTAACCTAATGATTCATAAATTGTAAATAAGGGGCATTTTAATTTTGGCTTTTGGAAGGATGTAGTTCTAGGGGGCTTTAAATTATAGTCGTGTCCATTGGGAGGGGTCCTCCCAGAAGTGATGATCTTATAAGTACACCACAGGGGCTTGATCCTAAAATCTTTATGCAGATGAAGCTCCCAGAGGCTTCAAGTGTAATTTTACTGGCTTAAAAACGGAAATATTTGTGTAAGCAGAACTACAATAACTAGGCACAACTAGATCAGATGAGGATGATGCTTCAGCCTGAACAGTCTTTCATTTTATGGATTTAAAATAGGAACAAATTCTCACTGACTTCTATTGTTTGGAAACCAATTGAAGTTGCATGGGATGGATGACAGGGCAGAATTAAGCCTATTGTTTTAGAACTGCTTGCTGTTTGCGTTGCAAATATACAGATCTGTCCTAACATCTCAGTGTAGCTGAGGGAAACAATGACTATCGAAGAAAATTCTTTTTTTCTTTCTTTTCATTCTTCAACTAACAGTAGCAAGGATTTGTTCCAATGCACAGTTTTAATTCAAGGAATAAAAGTGTATCTGGTATTGTACGGTGCTATTACATTTTTAATTAAAATCAGCCATAGGCAAATTGTAATGTAAAATGAAATGGTCAGAATTAGTCCAACTAGTTTTCTTTTGAAGAAGCCCCTTGAATAGATTGATTTACAGCTATTAAACAACTGTAAATTACTTTAAGTATTGTTAAAAACCTGACTTAATTAAACAAAAGTGGGGCAATTCAATTAAGATTAAGCTATGTCCTTACTGTTTCGTTTCTGGTTGTCACTATGTATTGCAGGCAGTATGATCCTTCATCAGGGGACATGTGATATGTCATATACCCTATTGGAAGAGATGCTGTGTGTACAGCATAAAAGGGTGAACTAAAAATAGAAACTGGAGCCTGACCTCTAACACGTTCTTGTGGGTTTCGATTCTCTTCATAATACTTGGACCTAAACCTTTTGTGGCTCAAGCTTTTCTAATGAAACTGTTCTACAACAATCATAAAATAAGGGAGGGTGATACATGATAATTTCACTGTCTGGCAAATTATATAACTGAAAATAAGGGTTAAAATTAAAATATTTACAGATTGTTGACCAAGAGTATGCATCGTTCATATTACTGAAAATGAACACTGAGTTCTATGTAGCCGTTCCTGTCTGTATATTCCCTTTCTCCGAAAGGAAAGTTTCCCATTATGACTGGCTCCGGCACAGATTGTCACAAAGCACAGAGGATGAGCACAATGTGGGGTGAAGTCCTGACCCCACTGAAGTCAATGGCAAAACTCCCATTGCCTTGAATGGGGCCAGGATTTCCGCTCTGGTCTTCAACTTTTAAATGAAGGTGTATAATAGCAATAGATTTCAAATATGAACTAATTTTCAGGTGCACAGTGGATATTTTGGACTGGTTCTATATGATAAGCAGAGGGAATCTTTTCACAAAAAAAGGTAACTAAAGAGATAAAGGACAAACCAGAACAAATATCCCTGCCCGATGCTATATAAAAGTCAAAAGGACTTTTTCTTTAAAGACTGAGGAAGCAATAGAATATAAATAATGTATTACTGGTATCCATTTATTAGTATGCTCCTAAAATTTTGAAATGTTGTGCATTTAATGATAGAAAGTCATAGTTCTTAATCAATTTAAAAAAATCAGTAGTTTCATGGGTGCTCAGGGAGGAGTGTTACACCTGTAACAAGAAGTTTCTTTTTCATGTAATTTGCTTGTCCTGTAATATCATTCCATGGGAAAAGATTTCATTTTGTTATTCTCTAGACTATTATACCTCCAGTCTTTGTCATTCTTATAACCTTTGTTGGAACAAGTGACCAAAATTTTAATTTGAGATGTACCAAAATGCTCATGTGAAAATTGTATTAGTATTGTTGTGAATATACTTATGAAGATACAGATAATGAATACAGGCACTGAATGGAGGGAGTCCTGGACTCCCTGATGACAAGGTAGATAGCTAGTTCCCCATGAAACTGCTTATCTGACAAGTAATATTTTTAATATTTGGCCATTCTAACCGAAAACGTCTAGGAGCCTTAATGAAAACAACTGAAAACAAAATTGCAAACCAATATAGTAACCTATCCCTTTAAATAATACAAGTGACTAGCTAAGAAACCCTCCCACCCTCATCTAAAACATACAATAACGATGACCATTTCTGAAAGCATTACAGCTAATATGGAAACAGTGACTATGTACTAACAGATGTATGGCATTGTCTACCTTCAGAATAAGAGTACTTCAGGGTCTCTGACAGATAAATCTCTGTTTTCCCATTCTCTGAAATATTGAAAGGCAAAGATGAGCAATTTCTGCCCCCACCAAAGCGTATGCCATACTTAGTCTTCATTTCCAGAAAAAAATGCTTTGTTAAAGACAATACTAATGAAAATGAGGATTTGAGGGATGGGGAGGGAGGAAAGGAGAAACAGTTCTAGAATATTCTAGAACTACCACATCACCATGAATTATAATAACCTCTAAAATAATCTTTTTTTGCAAATTCCCAGTCTTGGCCCACACATAATAAGAAAGAATTTATAAAATACCTGGCGACCATTTTGTATCTATGGTGGGTTAATTGGTTGAGATTTCATGGGGATGACAATGGCAAGGCTGGAAACTTTGTACAGATTGTTAGTTTCTGTGCTCACAATAGGAACAATGTTTGCATAAAGACTACCTAATTAAAACATATTTGCAGGATTCTATATTTAATTCGTATCCAGTCTCCCAATGGGTTAATTACATTGTACGCAGGAAAACAGAAACTTTGGAAGCTGTACAGAGGGAGATATTTCAATGCATTGTCTCAAATTCTTATGAGTTGGTGGGAAAGGGATGGGCTAGTCTGTCAAAGTACAAAGCATTTAAGATTGGCTCTGTGTCCAGGTTATGTATTTGCTTTTCTCTACTGCAACTGGAACAGATTGTTTTCCTTCCACAGTGTTTGTTCTGTGTTCCCCCTCTGAGAGCATGACAGTGCTTCATCTGTTTATCTCCATGGTCCTTTTCTCTGAAGCACAGAATGTTCTAAGTGAGCAAGCAATTTGTTGTTGCCTATGCCCTGGCATGTTTGTATAGGTAAAAACCAATTAGGGAGAATTTTCAATATAGGCTGGGATTTTCAAAATGTGCCTAACTGCCACTATCTCCATAGAGGAAAGTTAACCAAGTTAGAAGTTTATGTTGTGGCTGGAGAGAATGAAGCAGGAATAGGAGGCAAGAATAGCTTTACCTGTAGATATAGAAAAAAATAGATCTTCAAAGGAAATTGTGCCTTGTACAGGACTTTGCAGAAAAAAAAGACAATAAATTAGAGATTTGTTTCTTAGGAGGCATCATAGAGAGGAAGTATCATCAATTAAGAATACAAGGGACCAGAAATTTGAGGCTTTCAATGATTCAGTGTTAGCAGAAGAAAATTGGGATTTCAAAGGTAATACTTTGATAACTGATCTGAAAATGACAAGACAACACAGGGTGAAATCCTGGTCCCCTTTAAATTTGTTGGGTGTTTTGTCATTAACTTCAGTGTGGCCAGGATTTTACCCAGGGAAAAGTTCTGAATGTTGTTAAAAAGATGAATAAATAACTGATTATCTGATCATGCAATTTATAGAAATAGGGGGATTAGCAGGAATATCAAAGAGTCAGCAGATGCTGTGCCAATGTTTAATAATATTCTAATTATATGTAAGCTCATAAATAAAGCAAGAAAAACTAAGAACATCTTAAATGGCCTAAAATAGGAAAGCAAGACCTACCTTGGACCTCCCCCCTTTCCCTAAAAACCTACTTGCCATTCCTTCTTCAGGACGCTGTTGCTTCGCCCAGATGCTCTGTTCTTCCCCATCCTTGCAGTCTCATTATTTCCATCTTCCACCCAATCAGGATTCCTAGATGTTCTCTGCTTGCACTCCATTTAAACACTTCTCTTACTTAACTGAAGTTCTGAGATCTGCTCCAGCAACAAATAAGAGTTACCAATTTTAACCAGCCATTATTACAGAAATGGCCTTATAAAACACCACAACCTAACTCTGACTCCCTCCTGTTCATGCCTAGTTCAATAGTCCAGCCATCATCTCCTTCCCAAATGTCTGACAAAAATAAAAGGTGGGCCGTGAGGGTGGGCACCACTGGATTCAATTTCCAGAGAGATGGAATGCATAAGGGCAAGTCTACACTACAAATTACATCAGCTGCGCTGCCATAACCCGTGTCATAAATATAAAGGGAAGGGTAAACATCTTTAAATCCCTCCTGGCCAGAGGAAAAAAACCCTTTTCCTGACCTTTTTGGGCACCTGACCAAAATGACCAATGAGGAGACAAGATACTTTCAAAGCTGGAGAGGGAGAGAAACAAAGGTTCTCTCGGTCTGTGTGTTGCCTTTGCCGGGACCAGAGCAGGAATGCAGGTTAGAACTCCTGTAAAGGGCTAATAAGCAATCTAGTTAGATATGCGTTAGATTCTGTTTTGTTTAAATGGCTGATAAAATAAGTTGTGCTGAATGGAATATATATTCTGTTTTTTGTGTCTTTTTTTAACTTAAGGTTTTGCCTAGAGGGATTCTCTATGTTTTATATCTGATTACCCTGTGAGGTATTTACCATCCTGATTTTACAAAGGTGATTCTTTTACTTTTTCTTCAATTAAAATTCTTCTTTTAAGAACCTGATTGTTTTTTCCTTGTTCTTAAGATCCAAGGGTTTGGGTCTGTGTTCACCTATGCAAACTGGTGAGGATTTTTATCAAGCCTTCCCCAGGAAAGGGGGTGTAGGGTTTCAGAGGATTTTGGGGGAAAGACGTTTCCAAGAGGGCTTTTTCCCTGTTATATATTTGCTAGACGCTTGGTGGTGGCAGCAATAAAGTCCAGGGACAAAAGGTAAAATAGTTTGTACCTTCGGGAAGTTTTAACCTAAGCTGGTAAAAATAAGCTTTTAAAAAATAAGGTTTTTCATGCAGGTCCCCACATCTGTACCCTAGAGTTCAGAGTGGGGAAGGAACCTTGACAACCCGTCTGGTGAAAATGCTCTAAATGGACGGGAGAGAGCTCTCCCATCAACTTAGTAACTCCACCTCCACAAAAGGGGTAGCTATGTTGGTGGGAGAAGCTCTCCTACTGACATAGTGCTGTCTGCCTGGGGGTTTAAGTTTGGTATAACTACGTCTCTTTGGGGTGTGGATTTTTCACACCCCTATGCAACGTAGTTATACCAAAGTAAGTATGTAGTATGGACCAAGTCTAACACTCAAATTGTGACTTCCATGCAAGACAAGTTTAGTAGAAGTAATAGTTGGTCTCCCTCGTCAGCTTACTTAGTGCTGTAGACCATAACATTCTTAGTCAAGTATCATCTGTATAGTGTGCAAAATACACCCCCACCCCTAGTAAATTAATTCACTGGATGGTGATTTGAGGTTAATCTGCTTTAGCCTCTGATTATCGTATAGGAACCACAACAGCTTTCTAGAACATTTCAGATATGGCTATCTTCATCTGATGGTTGACTTTAGTTGTAGAGCTCTCATTAAAGCTATAGCAAATTGTATGACTAAAGCATGTGCATCAGTAAAAGATTGTGCCCTTGAGATTAAAAATTAAAATGAAAAGCTTCAAATAGTACAAAGTAAGGAAGGGGGGAAAAGCATGTAAGTACAAACACAATAGACAAGTGTTAAAGGGGAAAGAATGATCATCCCTCTTAGGAAAGATATCAGGAATTTACAGAAAGGCGATAAGGAAATAGCAATAATATTAAGCTGTCCTGTTCATGTATTTATACAGATGAAAAGTGTGATATCTGAATAATTCAGGAATCAAATGACTAGAGACAAAAAATAATGAATTAGAAAGCTGGCAGATAACTTTGAAAATGATTGTTATAAGATTAGAGCCTCTTTAAAAAAAAACTGACAAAGCAATAAAACTAGATTTCAAGCAAACTTTTCAAAGCATTAAATAATGGTCATAGAATGGGAAAATATTGTTAATCTGCAATTTTCCTCACATCTAGTTATCAAAAATAGTTTGCCATTAAACCACTATCTGAAAAATGACCTAGGTCCACAACATGACCTCAGTTACACCAGTGAACATCAGCGTAGTTACGCTGGATTTACACTGAGAAACTGAGATCAGAATGCATCTTATAGGGGTTTCCAGGGATAAACCCAGACAGTTCCAGACTCTACCTCTCTTACTCAGATATAGTGGTACCCTATTCCACAAGATGCCCCAATCAGATAAATGGAACTACTTGTGGCATGTGGTACTACACATTTTGAATAAGGGTGACAGAATTTGATCCTCATTTATTTAAAAGAAAACACTTCCCTTTATAGGGGATGCGCAGAAAATGAAAACTGAGCCTGATGCACAAATAAAACCTAGCCACTCAAACAAATGCTGGGCAACAAGGAATAATCCCAAAAGCAGAATCTGGTGCAAAATTGATACCCAAACAGAAGAGTTATATTGATCTGAGTATAAAGGACTTCAGCCATATTCTGTAGACAACTATATTGAAAGTAGAGGTAGCATAATGCTGTGTATAATCAGGAATTGATTATATATGAATTCATATTTATCCCTGTTCTAACATTTAGGAAGATAATCTTTAAAAATGTGAATTGAGTATACACGAGTCAGTATTGTCTTCCTGTATCTTCAAACAACCTGATAAAGGAGATGTGTGAACTACCCCAGTCATCTCAATACACTGTTAAATATGAAGCCAAATTATGACAATTTCCTTCACTGTTAATATTGTTAAATTGCTGATCACTTAGGTGGAAGATATTGATGTGAGGTCAAATGAGAGAGCTCGTTGCTGTCAAGGGATTCTGGGATAGGGCATGAGAAATGTAATTCTTCATGAGACCACTTGTATATTCCATTTAGATGCAGTAAGGGCATGCTCCTGTACTGTGCTGGAGGCCATTTCTTTTGCTGTTGGCAAGAACTTTCCCCCCTTTGACACCATTCACTTCAATTATTTGTGAACGTTAAAGGCTAAGAATATGTTTTCATTATTAGATTTTTTTTTATTATTATCTTGAGTTAGCTAACAATTGTATATGCTAGTCTGGATAGTCCACAAAGATTTGTTACAGGACACAAAAATTTGTGGAGTGTGCCTATTAACATACAAACATGTTAGTTAACTGGCAATCAGTTAACTCAAGTTAAAATACTCTTGTGTAGACCAACCTTAACTGGAACCATTTAAATGCTAACATTGTGCACCAACCTTAATTTTACTTTTAGAAAGGCCAGTAGATGATTTAAAAAAACAACAACCCTGTATTCATGCACCTTTAAGTTCGAAAAGTTATAATCACAAGAATACAGAATAGTTAAAGTTAAGCTTTCAAAAGCAATACTAAGTCATCTGCGTTGCATATACAGAAATGTAGTCTTTTCTGTTCTGTTTCTAGTATAACATTTTGTAATTTATATTAGAAAGTGTAGGGGTGGAGATGGGGGGAATCACAAACATGTTGGTGATTCTTGCCGAATCGCTGATTTTTCAATGACATTTCATTTTAATGAAAACATTTCTACTGACTCTAATTTCGACTCATATAGAAAGCAAAGATCAGTGTTCGGAAGCTGCTGCTGCTGCTTCTTTTTAAAAAAAAAAAAAAAAAGATTTTATTTTTAACCATAATAGTTAAGGTTGTGACAATGTTTCCATTATAAATCCCTAAAGGTCCAAGGAATAATATCTCTGTCTTTCTAGACATATACACATAACACAACATTTGAAAAAGCCAGTATGCTTATTTTTTTAATTAAAGAGAATGAAGAGAGAATAAGTCAGTGGTTTATGATATTTCCCTGTGCCATTATGATCCAAAAGGGACATTGATTTTTAATCTGAAATTTTTATAGAACATTAGTTTATATTGTGTAGTGTTTGGACAGCTTTGGGGGAAAATAAACCTTGAAACCAATCTATTGCACTCAAAAGAAACAGCTAACCAATCACCATGAGATGTACATATACTGCAAATATTTCAGCAAATATTTCATATTTTTGGGCTATAAAATGCTCTTCCCTTTGACTTGAGGATGGAATTAGACCCTTTTAAAACTGGTTTAAAAGCTTTTTTATTTCATAAGGCATTGCCATAGCATGCTGATTTCACTTTCGGTTTTATACTTTTTTAACTGGTGTGTTAATCTGTTAATTTTTAGTCATTTTTAGACCACAGTCCCACAAAAGAAGTTTTACTAGTGCTGATTGTTTCATTTGAATGTAGCCCCGTGGAAGTCCAGATTACTCTACACGTGTCTAGTG
Source organism: Chelonia mydas (assembly GCF_015237465.2). NCBI lineage: Eukaryota > Metazoa > Chordata > Testudines > Cheloniidae > Chelonia > Chelonia mydas. Next base: position 170,181,639 of record NC_057849.1, read on the forward strand.
TATGAGTAGATTCTGATGCAGGATTGGGGCCTTAATTTGTGTTTATTATAAATAGCATAGGATAGCATAGTCTTAATAAAGACACTAGATTTATGGTTTTTTACAACAACCTGTATCCCATTAACCTTCCTTTTTGTTCAATGACTACAGGTTTGTTCATTGTTAAAGAGACAATTCACCTTGAATAGTCCCATTCAATGGTCCCATAAGTAGCATAACTACTTATGCTAAACAATCTGATCCACCTTACATTTAGCTGTGATGCTGGGAGTACCTTTCTTTGCCCTGAAGAAGAGCTCTGTGTAGCTCAAATGCTTGTCTCTCTCACGAACAGAAGTTGATCCAATAAAAGATATTAGCGCACCCACCTTGTCCACCTAGCTCTAGTCAGGGGATGTAAAAAAATGATGCAGGGTATGGGTGCATGATGCAGGGTACGGGTGGGTGTAAGAGATGAAGGAGACATTGATAATCCTTGAAAGGTTTGCGGGCTGAATGCCTTAAGCAGATGCAGATCACCTAAAATTTGCAATGCTGGACTTCCTACCCCTGCTTGCTTCTTCCACAGTGCCAAGAGAGAAGCCAGGTACTCATGGCCTCAACACTCCTGGAAGACAACAGGAAAAGATAGGTGTGGTAAACAATCACCAAGTCCTCACTAGGAGACAACAAATTATAAGTCAGAAGGGGAACCGTGGTTGGAGGAGTATGAGAAAGTTTGGGGAAGGCAGGAGAGTTTAGTTGTAAGGCATCTCAGGATATGTTCAAAACATCCCCACATTGGCCCTTAGAAGAAAGTTGTATTTTTATGTATATGTATAATTAGTATTATGCAAAGAGAAATGCATGGTTTGTTAAGTGTATTGCTTTAATAGGTATCATTTAAAATCTCATTAAAGCTCTAGTTGTCATACATTTTCAGAAAATATCTGACAAATGTTTAGAGGTTAATGTTTTAGCTGTGCAATAAGTGGAAAGCTGAAATAGTGGGTTAAGCATAGGCTAGAGAGCAAGAAAGAAAGGGAGTTACAAATGGAACCTTTTCATTTTGGCCTAAATGAGCAGAAAATCATTTACTGCATGTGTAAAATGACTAAATCCTTCATTCATAAAGAGACAATATGGAGGGTAAGGGTGTGCTTTAAGGCACAAAGATTTTTTTCCCCTTTTTAATTAAAATATTTTAAAAGATTCAGATTGACAATAATAAATTCCAAGTACAATAGGATTAAATTTTCAGATACGTGTAAAGGAAATTAGCCTGAGTTCAGCAGAGAAATAGACTGATAATTAATGTAAGGAACTATATTCAATTCTGTTAATAAATTCCCAATAATGAGGAATCTTACAAATTTGAAATTGTTTCAAACATATTATGAAGGAAACTTCTAGCTGCAAATAAAATAAAGAATATTTCATCATTTGTCCTTTCTTTATGAAATGACATGCAGCATGATTTCAATAATTCATTTAAGTCTTTTTTAGAATGCTATTTACATTTAAATTTATATTTTGATTACCCGTTATTTGTATGCATCATTAAAGATCATTTGCTTATCCCTCATTTTATATACATTTAGATCAACTAACACACATCTGCTTGGATGGCTCCCCATCACTGCAGTATCCACACACCTCTCAAGAAGTTATGGATTTCTCCTCATAATGCCCCTTCCTGGAAGGGAAGCGTTATCATCTCCATTGTACAAATAGAGCATTAAGAGTGGTCAGGAAACGAAAAGATGTGATTAGCCCAAGTTCACACTAGAAGTTTGTGACAGAGTCAAGAACTGAACTCAGAGCCCCCAAGTAGTACCTTAGCCACAACACCATACAATTGAGCGATGGGAGGGAGGGGGGCAACTGTTAAGGTGAAGTAAGTGTACATGTGGGAGTGGGGAGTGTATGGGGCAGGGCTCATGGGGGAAAGAGACCTAAGTGTTTGTAGGGGACATTGGTGGGGATGGAGTGGGATGGTTCAAACTAACTTTCAAGCAAACAAACCCACAGGTTTCCTGCAGGGTGCAGTTCACAAACCCACAGTGCAAACTGAATACTGAAGTATTCGCACAGCAATA